>NC_081828.1:142703477-145103477 GCF_030867095.1 Alligator mississippiensis | reverse complement strand
CTGAGGGTGGGGGGGCTGCCTCGGCGGGGGCACGTGCAGCAGAGCTCCCTCGCTCCGCCTGGGGCAGCCTGCCAAGCTTGTGCCCACCGGGCTAGCACTCAGCTTCTGGCAGGGCCATTCCCGCTGTGACTGCAGCGAGCTGGGTGCTGCTCTGCTTCCTTCACCTCTAGCAGGCGGCGCCGGCTGAAGTCCCCCCTGCTTGTTATGGCGCAGTGGGAGGAGGAGCAGCTGCTGGAGGCGAGGGGAGCGGAGGACATTTGGCAGTCTGCAGCTTCACTGGGAACAGCTCTGCTCGAAGCTGCACGCTGGCCAAGGCCTGGGTTGGTGGAACTGCTCTGTTCCTCTTGCCTCCCGCAGCAGCTCCTTCTCCTAATCCTGCCCCTGCCATGCCACTCTGGATGGGCTGGGGGAGAAAGCCCGTGGGCCATGTTTTGTCCACCTCTGCTCTACAATTTCCCCATGTTGACATAGAGCAGCTATCCCAAGCCCTATTCCCCTACCGCTTCCCCCTGTTGGTATCCACCCACTGTTTCCAGCCCTATTCTCATGTAGCTTCCTGGTGTTGATATCCAGCTGCTGTTCCCAGCCCTATTCCTATGCACCTTCCCATGTTGACATCTAGTGGCCATCGCCTACCCTCTTCTTAAGTGCACCCATAGAACATTTTGTATTTAAAAATAAATGAAACCAGTGACATAGGCAGACAAGGTTCCTTGGGTGAATTTGATATCTTTTATTAGGCAGCGTCCTTAGCCTGACAAAGGGTTTTTGAACCCGAAAGCTTGCTTAATAACTATTCTCCAACCATTTGGGTTGGTCTAATAAAAGATATCAAATTCACCCAAGGAACCTTGTCTGCCTATATCCTTAGACCAACACGGCTACAACCTAAACCCCTGCACCAGTGACATAGACATTCGTCTTCCTTCTTAGATTAGTCTACTTGTTTGTTCATTTTATTCAGCAGTCGAAGGTCTGTGTTTGATCTGTGCCCTCATTCTGAAATGACAAGTCGTGGTAGATTGGAGGACTCCTCAGGGTGTGCTTGAGCCATTGTTATGGTTTGTGAGGCCAAGGCTCAGGTGGATCTGGTGAGCAGTGGTACAGAACTTACTGACACTCTCTGCGTATGGTTTTGTTTTTCCTTTGTTTTAGTTCAGCTGTAACTATTACGGCTGTGAAGAAAACCTCAAAACATGAACTAGATGTAGAGAAATCTGTGAGTTCGCAGAGAGGGTGGAACAATAGCTTTGAGAAGTGTAAACCAACCTATTCATCTCAGGAAGGTGTTAACTCAGATACAAGCTCTTGTAGTTTAAATGTCAAGGCTGCTAGGTATTTCATTCTTTATGTCAGAGAAAGGAGAGGGAGAAGCACAGATTTGTACATTTACCATTTGTTTGATAGCCAACAGTGATGGTGCATTTTGCAGATACCCCAGTTCTTACCAAAGGCAATGTGGGCCAGGCTCTTCGACTGGCATTTAGAAATACCAAAGACCTGTTGGCCAGTGAAGCTCAGTCACACTTTTTCTGAACATCTAAACCAGTATTCAGCCTTCTTAGACTCAAGGTACCCTTTGTTATATTCAGGGCACCCCCTATTTTGTGGACTCCACTTCTTGGTAAATGCTTACAGCACTTGATTTGTAAAGTCTGGGTGCAGTGCTCCAGACTGTAAATCAGTGAGGGTGAACTTTTTGGCATGTGCACCACAAATTACCCCTGCACTCCCCCTAAGTGCCACCCAATCTATTTCCCTTGCCAGATATGCTACTCTGCTTTCTGCTCACTGCCACGTGCTCCTTGCCCAATCTGCTGCTCTCTTCTGCTTCCTGCCCTATTTGCCTCCCACTGTGCTGCCTGTCCCCTCCCTCATCTGTGTGCCATACCCATGTTAGTCACCCCTATTATAAATGATCCAGTCATGGCTCTTTAAAAATAGGGATTCCTTTTTCTTTTGTATGTACATTTGCCCACAGTAGAAGGTTTAACTGAGCTGCTGAGTGGCTGCTGTTGACCCTTTTGTGGTCATTTGGAGTCATAAGAATGTCTGAATAGATAAATTAATACTTCACTGAAAGATAGAGGCATCATTTGGTAGAAGTGTGATGCTGTTGAGGTGTGCCTGGTTTTTAGAGAAAGGGATAGCAGAGAAGAAAAGGAAAGGTGATATATTGTACCTGCATTTTTAGGAAAACACGGCAGTATCATGTAGTGGGACAAAGAAGAAAAACCGAAATTAAATAAAGAATAGCCTGTTTTGATAGCTTAGTATTTTTATTTAGTTTTTAAATGTCAGTGAACGTCCTTGAAAATAAATCATCGAATGAGGACCATGTTTCTATTTGAACTTGCTGATGGCCATTGATGAGTCTTAGTAACACGCAAAGCAGGGAGTGGCTGTGGTTTGCTGGGTCTGTTTGATAGACTGCTTTTGGAACTGCCCTGAAAAAAGAAATGAGGAATCTTTAACAATTGAAAATACTTCTTGGTTGAAAATCTAAGGTAATATCAGCAGGCTTGGTCTTGTGTTAATATAATGCAATCCAGAGGTTCTTAACTTTTTCTGTCTAATACTTCTGGACAGGTGAAAGGCCAGGTGGTAACAAGAGTACTTGGAGCAGGTGATGAGTGTTTAAACTATATTACCTGTTTGTGTACATTTTTAAATACTCTTGGAAGGGCTAAGTGAAAGGTAGGTTTGTAGATGCAAGCAAAGTTAGAGGTCATTAAGCACAAAGCTGTGCATAAAATATTTAAGAAGGGAGGGGTGGACTCTAGCATTTAGGTTGAAATAAAGCAGGACAAGAAGGCTTGTAAAAAAATATTTTGAATATGGTTTAAAAGTCATCAATAAACCCACCAGTAAAATTAATAGTGTAAATGACAAAGTATGAGGAGTGTTAAGAGTATACAGTGCTGCAATAATTGAACTTATTGAGTGCAGAGGCTTAATGAGCTGTTATTGGTTGATTATATTTCTCATCTCTTGTTCATGAAATTTTCCCTGGTCCCTTAATACTGCCTTAACTTATACCTTAGCTGTGTTCATCTGTTTATCCATATGCTGTCCATTTTGCTTGTCTAATTGTTGCTGTGTCTCATATTTGCCATAAAGGAACGTAAAAATCAAACTGCAAAAGTCTCTATTTCAGGTTGTCTATTTGCTGCTTTTTGACAGATAGGGGAACTTAATGGCTGCAGGTACATTAATTAACTCACATGACTTGCTTACCTCTTTCCCCCCCAATTACAACATAAACACCTATGTTTTAGTTGTATTAGCAAATTATTATCTTGGTTTGAGAAGTTTTAAGTGCCCTGTTCTGCCAAAACTCATCTATGGGTGGTGTTGACCTTGTCAATGTAACGGAAACTGTGGGAAGCATATCAAAGATACATGGGTAATAGGGTGAGATTTTTCTGGCAACAGGTGTGAAAACATTCAGGTTTAATTTCAGGAATGTTGGTGTTGTACCTTATATCTAATCTGCTTGGCTCTTGTCAGTTTATTTCTGCTGTCACATTTTTATGTACCTTTTTTGCATAAGACTGTAGTATTATGTGTATTTACACATGTAAAACACAACTTTGTGTTGAATGGTGTTAATGCTAAGATTAAGGTAGCCTCTGCTATCTAAATTCTGTTTGTGTGTATATACACTAGGACCTGGTCTTTAATTTCATAATAACTATTTTTCCTTATGTGGTGCAACATATCTGTCTTATTTGACAGCTGTCTTAAAAACCAAGAGGTACTTCTGGTCTGTTGAACTCTGTGGGCCTGGTGACCAGCCTGATTTTGTGCTTGTTGGTTCCACTCCTAATGCAAAGGAAGCAAAATTAAACAAGTCAAGGTGGGCAGTTCGGGAGATCAGAATGACATGTTGCAGGGTGGGGAGTCTGCTCTAAAGCCTGCCCTTTCCTGGCTCTGTGCTGTCCCAGAAATCATATCTGCCAGCCACACTGCAGCTGTAATCTTTACTTTTAGGGTGCACATCTTAGCAATGGGCCTTGCACCCTAATCATTCCTGAGACTTCAGGAAAGAAATTCTGGTCTGGTGCACATAGGCTAACTCTGTGAGCCTGGGACAGCAGTTGATGAATCTGGTCAGATGGGACTACTGCAGCCATAAGCATTGCACTTTGCTGTAGGTATTTGTAAGATCAGGTCCTTAATTGTTTCCTCACTCTTAGTAAAAAGCAAATATAGGAGGCTTTGCCTCAGGCAGTTCTTTACTCACCAGGATAAAAAGTTTTTATGGTCTTTGTGTGCTTGGCTGTATTTATGATTCAGTGGAGAGCTGTGTAGCTGAAATCCCACATAAAATTAACAAAAATGAAGTAGTCTCTGAATCTATTTTTTTCTCTCTCTCTTCCACATGTTATAGCATTGTGGAATCTGATTCCTGAAGTATTGTAATATAGCTATTGCACATTTGCAGTAAACAGCCTTGTCAGTACTCTTATAATCCAGCACTGCCATATTGCAAGAACACATGAGCCCCAAAGCAAAATGTAAGATAACAAACTCAGCCAGTGAAAAAGGTGAAAATTGACTTTGAGGTGATGATAGAATGGTGAGAAGTTAGAGCTTTGGATATTTTCCCTGGTGTTGTCATCCATATACTCTATTTTAATTTGAATTGATGTGAATATAGGGTAGAAAAATCTTAACATCTGAAACTTTTTAAATATAAAAATACATACTTCCATGCATTAAGAAAATCCTAAATCTTGTTTTATGGGGCAATAACATTAACCAAATTATTTATAGTTTATTAAAAGTAATATTTCAGTGCTTTATATCAAATCACTTTTAATTTTGTTTTTATAGTATCAATATGAACGTTTCATCAACAAAGAGAGTTACTTTTAGGCCTTGATTTTGCAAACATTTATGTACATAAGTAAGCCCATTGAATTCAGTGGTATTACTCATATCCCTAAAGAGTTTTAGGTCCCAGTGCACCAGGGAGCTGTTGGATACCTGTGCCCAAGTTGGTTGTCATAAATTTATCATATTTCATAGATTTAATAGATTTTAGGGTCAGAAGGGATCTATTAGATCTTCAAATCTGACCCCCTGCCCTGGGCAGGAAAGAGTGCTAGAGTCAGATGGGCCCAGCCAGGTGTTTGTCCAATCTCCTCTTAAATATCTCCAAGGAAGGGGGGCCAGCACCACCTCCCTTGGAAGCATATTCCATATTTTGGCAACCTTCACAGTGAAGAATTTTTTTCCTGATGTCTAGTCTAAATTTGCTCTCCTTCAGTTTGTGGCCATTGTTTCTAGTTACCCCGATGGGTGCCTGGATAAACATCGTATCCCTTATTTCCTGTTCTCCCCCCCGATGAGTTTGTAGAAGGCCACAAGATCACCTCTCAGCCTTCTCCTGCAGAGGCTGAAGAGATTCATGTCCCTCAGTCGGTCCTTGTAGTGTTTTTCCTATAGGCCTTTAGCCAGACAGGTGGCCTTCCTCTGAACCCTTATAAGATTATCTAAATCCCTCCTGAAGTGCGGTGCCCAAAACTGGATGCAGTACTCCAGCTGTGGCCTGACCAGTGCCGCATAGAGGGGAAGTATCACCTCCCTAGACCTGCTTGTGATGCACCTACTTATGCAAGAAAGTATGCGGTTAGCTTTACTTATTACTTTATCACATTGGTGACTCGTGTTTGTTTTGGAGTCGACTGTGACTCTGAGATCCCTTTCCGCTGTTGTGCTACTTAGAATGCTACCTCCCAGGCTACAGTAGTGTTGATTATTCTCCCTCCCTAGGTGCAATACATGGCACTTATCTTTGTTAAGCTGCATCCTATTCTGTTCCGCCCACTTCCCCAGCCTGTCCAAATCTGCCTGGATTCGCTCCCTGCCCTCTAATTTGTTTTCCTCCCCTCATAATTTGGTGTCATCTGCAGACTTGGACAGGGTGCTTTCTACTCCCTCGTCCAAGTCCCTAATGAAGACGTTGAACAGTACAGGGCCCAGGACAGAGTCCTGGGGGACTCGCCTGCCCACGTTTCTCGAGATAGAACCAACCCATCCATGACTGCTCTCTGGGTGTGTCCCATAAGCCAATTTTGTACCCACTGGACTGTGTAATAATCTACATTGCAACTGTTTAGTGCATTTATAAGAATTTGGTGTGACACTGTGTCAAAGGCCTTTTTAAAATCTAAGTAAATAACATCTACCTCTATTCCTTCATCCAAGCATTTTCTGACCCGGTTCTAAAAAAGAAACCAGGTTAGTCAGGCAGGATCTGCCTGGCATGAACCCATGCTGGTTACCCCTTAGCATTATTTTACTTGCTGGTCCCCCACAAATGTAATCCTTAACAATTTTATCAAAGGTCTTGCCAAGGATAGAGGTGTGAGGCTAACCGGCCTATAGTTACCTGGTTCCTCCTTCCTCCCCTTCTTGAAAATAGGGACCACATTGGCGCTTTTCCAATCCTCAGGGTCCTGTCCTGAGCACCGCGAGTGCTCAAACAGTTGTGCCAGTGGATCTGCTCTGACTCCAGCTAATTGCCTAAGTACCTTAGGATGAAGATCATCAGGGCCTGTTGACTTAAATACATCCAACCCCTCCAGGTGCACCTTTACTAGGTCAGTGCTAACAGTTGGTGGGTTGGTATCTGTCTTGTGCTTACCTGAAGTCACATTGGGATGCATGCTTGTATTCGTGTCTGGGAACACAGATGTAAAGAAATCATTTAGGAGCTCCATCCTATCTGTTACCAGTTGCCATAGTCCATCGTGAAGGGGCCCTATGTTTTCCTGCACTTTCTTTTTGCTTCCTGTGTATTTAAAGAATTACTTTTTGTTATCTTTAACTTTTGCTGCCAGCCTAAGCTCCATTTTTGATTTAGCTCTCCTCACTGCTTCCCTGCAAGCTCGAGCCAAGCAGGTATACTCCTCCTTGGTGGCTATCCCCTGCCTCCATAGCCTGTAGGCCTCTCTCTTCCCCTCTAGGCTCTCCTGAATTTCCCTGCTCAACCAAGAGGGTTTCTTGGCTCTTTTTGCCCCCTTTATGTGTACTGGGATGGTCCCTTTCTATGCCTGAGCAGGGCAAAGCAGCCTGCGCAGGGCCTCCCTCCCTGTCCCCCGGCACACTGACGCCAGGGAGTGCACCAGATGGTGCACATCTGATTAACTGGAATATTTGATTAACTGGCATCCCCCATTCCTGGGAGATGCTGGATAACAGAGCTTTTACTGTAGTTATTTTCCACACCTTTTGCTGGATAGTGAACTCTATCAGCAGGTGGTCACTATCCCCTAGGTTACCTTGTACCTGCAGATCCCCCACAAAGTCATGCCCTGTGGCCAGCGCCAAGTCTAGAAAGGCATTTCTCCTAGTGGGAATGTTTACATCCTGTGATAGGTGAAGGTCCTGTAAGTAGGTTAGAAACTTATGTGAACGGGCAGACCTGGCTGCCTGTTCCTCCCAGCAGGTGTCTGGGAAGTTTAGGTCACCCATGACAGCCAGGTCCTTTGAGGGTACTGCCTCTGAGAGCTGTCTCGAGAATTCTAGGTCTAACTCATCCTGATGGTGTGAGGGTCTGTAATAGACTCCCACTACCAAGTCTCTTTCTCCCTGACCCTGCTGTAATCTGACCCATAGTACCTCAATTTGCCCTTTTTCTAGGCCCAATTTAACTACAGAAGATGTATATTGCTCCTTAACTTAGAGAGCAATGCCCTCCCCCCCCTGCTTTTTTCCCCACTCTATCCTGTCTGTGCAGCCTGTAGCCCTTAATGCTCACTGCCCAGTCATGGGTAGGGTCCTGCCACATTTCTGTTAGCCCAACTAGGTCGCATTCCTTATTTGCAAGTAGGAGTGCAAGTTCCTCCTGCTTGTTCCCCATGCTCATAGCTTTAGTACAGAGCCATCTAAGCCCCCCAATAGGTGCCCTTACTACTTCCCCATTCTGATGCTTAGTGGGATCCTTAGTACTTGCCTGGACTGTTCCAGCGCCTGGCTCGTGGTTTGTTGTTCCTGGCCTCACCCTGTTGTCAACATCCCCGTCCCCTTACGAACCTAGTTTAAAGCCCTGTGTAGGAGATCAGCCAACCTGTGAGAGAACAGACTCTTACCTCTTGGAGAGAGATGTAGCCTGTCTTGTCCAAACAAGGCCTTATCCTGGAAGTACAGGTCATGGTCAAGGAATCCAAACCCCGCACGATGGCACCAGCTCCAGAGCTGCGAGTTGACCTCTCTAACGCAGTTGCTGTGGTGTCCACAGTCGCTGACTGGGAGAATGGATTTGAAGACCACCTGTGCCCCCGAACCTCTAAGCCTGGCTCCTAGTGCCATGTAGTCACTCATGACCCTGCCTGGACTATTCTGGGCTGCGTCATTCGTTCCTACATGGAGGAGGACCATGGGATACTAGTCGGAGGGCCTCATCAAGTCTGGAATCCTTGTTGTGGTTTCTTGAATCCAGGCTCCAAGCAGGCAGCATATCTTCTGCACCGTGGGATCTGGGCGGCAGATGGCTCCCTTTGTTCTTCTCAGGAGGGAGTCAACCACCACGATGAATTTAGCTGAATACAAGATGACCCTGAAATTAAGATTACCCATCCAATAATTAGGTTCTATACATGGTAAACATATGAATTTGTTATTGTTTTCTGTGTATAGAATCTTAATTATTGGAGGGTTATCTTAAATTGGTCCCCTGTACCTCTGCAGAGGGGAAGGCAGTGCCGGGGGGCAGGTGGTAGTGGTGGGGGTGACTTGGATTTGAGTAAGTTAGGTAAGACTCTGAGAGAGAACTGATATTAGCAGAATACTTTATGTATGTATCGAATCAGGAGACCCATTAATCTCTCCGAATTGAATCAGAAGCCTCTGATTCAATTCGGAGCGATTAGACGATTCAGACACAGACACAGCTTTATATGTTTTTTCTACATACCTCAAAGTACCAGGCAACTCGTGAATGCTGAGATGGTGTGGCAGATGGAGCGTCTCATGGGAGTACAGGGGGGTCCCCAGTGTGCTTGGTAGCAGACCAGAAGTACTTACGGTCCACTTCTGGGTCCACTGCAGAGCTCACAGGGGGAACTTGGCGACTGGTGTTCCTGGGTCTGGGGGGGGGGGCACCTGGGGTTCCCCCACAGCTGATTGTCGAGCCGGGGGGGGGGTCCCCCACGCTTGGCAGTGGACCTGGAAATGGACAAGGGGGGGAGGGAACTATACCAAGCTATCATGGTGCATATTTTTGTGTGTGTGTGTGTGTGTGTGTGTATATATATATATATATATATATGTATGCAATGATAGCTTGGTATAGTTCCCTTCCTTGTGTTTTGAAACAATTTTATGTCAAATTCTCTATTATAAGATTGAAATGAGCAATTTTAAGACTGCCAATAAGATGGATAGTAAACTGGAAATCAGAATCTGTTTGTTTTCCTTGAGGGCTAGCAAGGTGTGCTCATCTTTGTTCATTCACAACTACATAGCGAAAGCATTAAGTTATTTCTGTGGGATCTGTGACTTTGAAAGTTGAATGTTGTAATAATCTAGATAAGGGGTGTCAAACAGAGCCTGTGCAGCCATATCATCCAGCCTTACTGCTGGCCCCATACTGACACCAGCATATTTAACAAATGGGTTTATAATTGGATCATAGCAGTAATATTAAAAACCAAACCAAATAAAAGTTTGGAATGAAACTTAGTTTATGGTTTAAGACTCTGAAATATTTTTTTCAGACTGTGTAAAAGAATCTAAAATGCTGATGTACCTCAAACAACTAAAAATGAAAGATGATTGAACTTTAAGGGATTACTGTATTTTTCCACTTCATTTTAACATAAACTTTTATTTTCCTCCTGCCCCCTTCTCCAGCCCCATAGTCATTTCTTCTTGCTCATTCAACCATCTAGATACTGATACTAAAGGGTGGCAGGCCACCAATGAGGTCTCCAGTGACAATGCCTTGGTGAACAGCCCCCATATCAGCTGTTGTGGCTAGAAGTGGAATGGTTAGTCTGTCAAGATGCTGTTCTTATAGGGTGTCTATCTTTATAGCTTCAAGGTAGTAGTTGCTAAATATGACAATCCACCTAGTGTATAACTGCTGGAAAGGAGAAGAAACTTTCAATCTTTTCTCCCTCTGCTGCCATCAAGAGCCTCTTCACTATTGAAGGAATTTCTCAAATTCCTATTTGCCTCCAGAGCTTCCTAGGTTTTATGAGTATTGGGAGAGAGATGATCCTGGTGCTCTAACCTTTCTCCCAGTGTCCATGTCCTGTGAATTCCAAGTTTCTTTGCCGGTCTGGAATTTAGTTAGGTTGTTCTGGTTCCTATTACTGTAGGTTTCCTGGTTCTTTTTCCTCTTTATGTAAATAATGAAAACTGTTAAACCAAGAGGCTATGGCCCTTTGCCATCCAAAGCAATAAATAGCTTCTGCAGGTGAGGCTTTTACTCCAACCACAGAAAACTATTACAAATGTTCTCTAGTCATAAATGCTATCTAGACTACCATTTCAAGCAATGCAGCTTGCCAAAACTACAGTTTTTCTTTGGCACATGCGTGGGTGTTTAGCTGGATAGGAATAGGTTGAGTTCAGCAGTCCATCTCTATTTGGTATGTCCCACAGGCTATCCTTTATCCCTTTTCTCCTCTCCAGACATTCTGTCTTGATCTTACTGTCCTCCTCTTTCTTCTTACATCTTTCTCGCTGATGTCCTCAACTTTTATTTGGTCTCTCCATCTCTTCAGGAGAAATATCAGCACTCTACTTGCTCTGTTCTCCTCTTCCATCTTTTGAAAGGAATGAGTGGTTCTAGCCACACTGCCTTCTGGTTCTTTCCTGCTCAGGATAAGGAGCTAAAGGCTCCAAAATCCCTTCATGCCAGGCTGACACTCTTAATTTCCTTATTCTTTTAAATATATTCAGCCTGCTGCTGTTCACTTTTATTTGTACTTCTATGGGATTTTCCATTTCCTTTTGCAAAGCTAACCCATTAGTATACAAAGCAATAATAGATGTGTCATAACTTTGTTATTGTAGGGAGAGGCAAGGATTTCTTAACTTTTACTGGAACAACTCTGTAGTTGGGAAGAAGTCAGACAAGGTTTTGAATGTAAGGCGTTCTTTGTCAGGTCTCAGATCATGGGAAGCTTGGTTCAGGATAGTGAAACAGTAGAGCACCATAAACCTGCTAACAATATTTAGTCCTTGGTTCTTAGTATCTAGCCAGCTTATGAATTTTTGTTCCCAAGTTCACTTTTTAAAGGTGTTAGGTAGAGTGTTAGGCAGATTTCCTTTGAGCAGGAGGATTGTGAGGTCAGAGAGGCAGTGGTTGTTAACAGTGTTGGCACAGTTAGGTGTGCCAGGATTTACAAGATGAACCCATAAATCTCAAATAGGAATCCATAGTGTTTAAAGCTTTCTGGCCTGTTTTGGTCTTTCTGATTTCTTTGTAACAGAATTGCTTTATTATTTTTGTGTAGTCAAAAATCAAGTGAAAACCAAGAGGTGGCATTTTCTAGGGTGTGCCTTGAGTCTAAAAAGGTTGAGAACTACATGTCCACCAGGGCCCAATCCCAGCATGCAGGGAGTGGGAGGGGATGGTGCTGGATTCCTAGGGCCCAATTTTAGCACATGAGGCAAAGGGGGGCAGTGCTGGGTCCCAGGGCCTGATCTGGCTTGCAGACAGGTCTTATGCCACTCATCTGGCCCCTGGGGCCAAAAGTTTGAGCACCAATGAACTAAGGAAATATGAATCCACCTTATGGTACATTTGCCTAGTCTGTAACTGGTTGGGTTGTCATAGTTAATGAGCAGTTATCAGTGGCTCAGTGTTTGCTTGGAGGAAGTATCAAGTATGGTTCCCCAGAGGTCTGTTCTGGGTCTGGAATTCTTCAACTTCTTTGTTAATGATGTGGATGATAGGTTTGTGTTCATGTTTAGCAAAAAACTGCATGACACCAAGTTTGGTGGAGTGACACACAGCCTAACCTATAAGGCTAGGATCCAGAATGACCTGTATAAACTGGAAAAATGATCTGAAATCAGATGAAATTCAAGAAGTGCAAATCCAAAGTCCTGCACTTGGGATTGAATAATTGCACACACATATACAGGCTAGGGAAGGATTGATTAGACTGCAGTTCTGCAGAGAAGGACCTGGGGATTACAGTAGACCATAAGCTGTATAGGAGCTAATAGCCTGCTCTTGTTGGAAAAAGCGCCAATAGCATATTGGGTTGTATGAACGGGAGTGTCACTTGCAAATCAAGGGAAGTGATTTTGCTACTCTATTCAGCACTGGTGAGGTCTCATTAAGAGTCCTGCCTCCATTTTGGGGCCCTAAACTTCAAGAAAGATGTAGGCAGATTGAAAAGTGTCTAGTGAAGATGCCCTGGTGCTGCCCTTGTTGGGGTGGGATGGGGTGTCCATCTGCCCAAGCCCCGGCTGGTCCCAGTGCTTGCCCACCTGCTGGAAGTCTCCAGCACAGGGGCTCTGCACAGCGCCTGCCCAAGCCCTGACCCTGCAGCTCCCTCCAGGGGCTGAGCCAGGCTGGGGGCACAGCCCAGGGACAGAGTGCAGGGTCAGCAGAAAACAGACTGAGACCTTAGTTCTAAGAAGAGGTCCCCACCATTCAGTTGAATATGAGGGCAATGGGTGGAGGGCAGGCGGCTGCTGTGGCTTGGGCTCCAGCCCCTACCTGGGATTAGGGCCTTAGCCACAGCTGTTATCTGCTCTCTTGCCCCCTCCCTCCCCGCCCACTGCTTCTGCACCCTACCATCTCTGCCCTGCAATCTCCTACCCCATCTCCACGCCCGCACGAAGCCTCTACTGTCCATCTGCCCCTCTTTCTCCCCAACCTTTACCTTAGCTCTGCATCAGCAGGCTCTATGCATGCTGCAACCCAGGGCAAAGAGCACAGCCCCATAGCAGCAGTGTGCAGCCCATAGCTGCTGCAGGGGTTAGCCTGGGGCTGTGCTCTGTACCCCAGGCCAGAACAGGTATGGAGACTGCTGGCATGGAGTAAGGGTAAGCAGGAGAGGAGGGGGCGTGGTAGAGGCTGCAGGGTACAGAGGATGGGAGAGTACAGATTTGGGGTGGGAGAGCAGACCTGGGGGAGAGGAAGGGGAGAGCAGAAGCCTGGAGGAAAGGGGTTGTGGGGGGCCTGAGGCTGCCCGGGGGGTAGGTTGCAGGGAAGCAGGTGAAGCAGGGGGCAAACTGTCTGTCCCCATTGCCTGCCTTACTGCAGTGGTGTGGGGGATGAATTAAAGATGAACATGGATTCTATATATGGAAAATTATAACAAATTCATATATTTTTCATGTATAAAATCTAATTATTAGGGTGTTGTCTTAAACTCAGGGTCATCTTAGATTCAAGTAAATATAATATATTTTTTATAAGAGGAGAAAAATCACTTAATGCATTTGAGTTGTAGGAAGTCAGGGTGGTGTGAGTTCAAAATAAAGACTTAACAGTGTCCAATAACCTTTGAAATCCAGCACAGATGATTTGGGTGGGTGGGGAGATAGTTAAGACTTTTGCACATAGTAATATACTGAGCAGGGCTTGTTGAGAAGCATACCACAGTTTCATTGTCTGTTCAATGAAAACTCCTTCAGTCCAAATATCTGACTGATGGCAAGATATGTGAATATAGCTTGAGTGAGACTGTTGTTCTTAAGTGTGATAGTTATTTATCAAACATTTCTTATAAGTCTTGTTACAAAAACTGTATTGAATATTATGATAGTGTTGGAGTGATGTATCCATGATGGTACAGAAAAATGCAAGAGGCAAAGGTTTTTATGGGTAGTATCTTTTTTTTTGGACCAACTTAATAGTTCGGAGGGATGTAGCTTTTTGGATACTACTGTACCACTTCTTGGAATTGTTTTGGAGAAACAACCAAAGAATTGTCACTGAAAATGATACAAACTCATGTTCTTGGGGGTGAGGAGAGACTTAAAAGGCCTTCTTAAGATTTATGTACATTTTTACAGTGAGGTGTTAAATGGATTTTGATTGAGCTTTCTGTTTTCTTGTGTTACTGTCTAATATATTAACACTTGGAAACCTATACTATAAAATATAGTAATATAATATTTTGTCTTTAATATAAAAGACTTGCAAGCAAAGAATGGTTATCTTTCATCTTTTCTTCAATATAATATTTTGTCTTTAATATAAAAGACTTGCAAGCAAAGAATGGTTATCTTTTATCTTTTCTTCAATATATTGCTATATTATAATCCTTCATTTCATTGCCAGATTTCCACAATAGTATCACAGATTGCGTATTTTGTAACCTGGTGGTATTAACAAGCTTTTAAAATTTGGTGAGATTGGAATGAGAAGAGATGTGAAATATGATGATTTCTGCATTGTTCTTTAATCTGCAAAGCAGTTGAAATTAATCAATCTGTATTTGAAGAAATTATGAAATATTTGTTCAGGGATCTTTGTTATTTAATACTTTATTTTATTGCTTTTCACCAATATAAATTTTCAAAATCACATGAGCAGTTCTGGTTCTTGTGACTTTTACAGCTCATATCTGAATAACAGTTTACTTAAAGAACTATGCATCTAAGGAGGCAAAGTAGGATGATTTGGAGACGTATGTTGGACAATAAGCTTTTTTTTTCCTTGGGAAATTTCCTTTAAATTTAGTCATTTAAAAATAGAGTTATGCTTAATGTGTGAATCTTCTTCAGTTTGGTGTAGGTTAAGGTGGAAAAGATTGCTCTACTTGTAAACAGTGTACATTTAATTAACTCTAGTCAGAAATACTAATTATACTTGGAAAACTAAATTTTATCTTTAAGTCAGTAAAATAGATGTTAGGACAGTATGTTAAACACAGTTCAGGTCAATTGCATTTATGACTACTGGTTAAAGTTATCCAAAAAAGGACTCTTTAAAAAGTTATAGCTGTTTAAAAAATTAACACTTATGCACAGAGGTAATATGAAATATATAAAGTTGAGCTTAAATATCTATTATTTCTCAACTCCTAAGTGACTCTGGATGAAAACTGCACAGGGACTGCAAGATGATAAAGTTAATGTAGGAAATAGTGTACTATTTCAGCTTGCTCTAATTCTTTTTGAAATGTGCACTTTACCTGTTGTGTCTGGTTTGTCCTGCACAATAAATAAAACCAAACAAGAAAAGTTTAGGTAACACTCATCTTTGATAAAATGCACTTTTCTGATGATCATAGACTTGTTTCTTGATTAATTTTTTTTTTTTTTTTTACTGTTGTATTGCTGCTTCTACTTCACTATTTTTTGCTCATTTGTAACAAAATTAGTGTGTCATCTAGAAACAGTGTTATATTATTTCTGCAAATTGTAATGACTGTCACTGAAACATAACAGTGTTTGCTGTGTTACAGGGGAACCCAAGCTAAGACACGTAGAAAAAGATGTTTTGATTCCAAAAATGATGAGAGAGAAGGCCAGGGAGCTGTGTTCAGATAAAGTGCAAGGTAAGATTCAAATATTCATCTGAAAATCAAATCTGTTCAATTATGTGACATGAATTTAATCCCTTGGCTCAGAGTCAAATAGTTGCTGAATTAATATGTATGATCTGCATTTCATTCATTCCATGTGAAACAAGTATTACAGTATAAAAAAACTCACATTTGTTTCAGCTGCTTTATAGTGTATATTTTTCATGAAAATTTAGCAACAAGGTGGTTGCACGTGAGTGGCGGGGGGCAGGGGGACGATGATTTTCCAAAACTTTTTCTGGAGTCTACAGTGGAATAGGAAGACCACACCTATAGTCTCCCCATAATTCTGTTCAGCATTTCTCCAATTAAAAATAGAATTCCCATAGGTAAATCAGTTTACAAAAGGACTTCTTAATATACTCTTGCTTTAAAAAAGTTTCATGCAATTGTTTTCTCTTTTTTACAGATTTTGTTCATGACAAGTATGAGCTGTATAAAAAAATTGTGATAGTTGGGTATTTTTTGTGATGAGAAGGTTGTGGTGACTTGGGCCAGTAGTTACAAAAGTAAACATTTTATAGTTACTTCATTTACTAAAAAAAAATCTTTATTTTGGGACTGACTGAATTTGGGGGGCTTGTGTGTAGTTGGCAAGTCTCCCCACATGTAACTAGGATATATCCAAATGAGAAACTGAGAACCGAACAAGTAATATAGGATCGTTTGAAATCACTAAGCCTGGCTGTGGAACCATTTGTGGAGTGTCAGAATGATGACTGTAGTTCACCACCTGAAAATGTCAGAGATGAATACGTCAGAGGAATGAAAGACTTTGTGGAAGCCTGAGCGTAGCTCTTATACATCTTACCATGAGTTCTCCTAGTAAACTTTGACCAAAGTGAGCTCACTGTGTTCCACTAAGTTTCTATAGCAAGAAAGAAGACCCAAAGGAGAATAGTCTTTAGGGGGAGTTCTAGGAATCTATAATTTAGAAAGAAATCATCAACACCGTTGGATAAATTGTGTACAAAGAGGTAATCCAGGCAGTCTGATTAGGGAAAGAGACAGAGATGGTAGAATATAGGAAGTGAGAAGAACTGCAATAGTTTTTAAAAAAAACCCAGCAAAAATACAAGACACACAACCTATATCACAGCAAAAGGAAGTAAAAAATTAACTCAGTGAAACTGGGCAAATGCTACAGAGATGGACACTCTGTGAGAAATACTATATTTAGGGCCCTACCACATTCATGGTGGAAGTGGGGTACACTGCAGCTCCTTTAGTCTTGCAGGTTCCTTTGCATGCCTCCTACTGCTGATTGATGGAGGGGCCCTGCTTGTGACTTGCTCCTGATTGGCAGGCAAGCCATAGTTTTAAACAAGATGCCATTTTTTGCCTCTCCACTGGTCAGCAGCAAGTAGCAGGGCTGCCAGGGCTTCTTGGCCACTCAGCAGCAGGAGGCAAAAACAGTGCCATACTTTTAGAACCACAGTTTTTAGTTTCCTGCTGATCAGGACATGATATTTTCCCTGCGTCAACTTCAAGAAAAGTGCAGAGAGCAAAACCAACCATTGTAAATCACCTTCGTGGGTCTTACCAAAGCATTTGACACAGTCAGTAGAGCAGGCCTATTCACAGTCCTAGAAAAGATCTGATGTCCACCAATCCTGTTAAGCGTTATACGTTCCTTCCATGACAACATGAAAGCAGTTCTTCAGTTTGATGGGACCGCTTCAGACAGCTTCAAGGTGAAAAGGGGAGTAAAGGAAGGATGTGTTTTTGCCTCAGCAGTCTTTGGAATCTTCTTCTCAGGACACCTGAATTGCATGTTTAAAGACATGGAAGGTGGAGTGTACCTCCACACAAGATTGGATGGGGAAACTCTTTAGCTTGTCACAACTTAAGACAAAAACTAAAGTTAGGAAGGATCTTATCAGGGAGCTTCTATTTGCTGATGATTCTGCCCTTCCAGCATGAAGAAGACCTACTACAAGAACTTATGGATTGCCTCTCAAGAGCATGCCAGCCATTTGCACTCACCATAAGCATAAACAAAACAGTTGTACTAGAATGGGGAGTTCCACAAGACCCATCAATCATCCTTAATGGGAACCAGCTAGCAGTAGTCCAAAAGTTCAGCTACCTAGGTCCTACAGTGACTACCAGCCTCTCACTGGATGAAGAACTTAATGTTCACATTGGAAAGGCTGCCACCACCTTCAGCAGACTAACTAAAAGAGCATGAAAAAACTCAAAGCTTACCATCAAGACCAAAATGCTAGTGTACAAGCCTTGCATACTCGGCATTATCATGTATGTTGGGGAAACATGGACAGCTTATGTACATCAAGAAAAAAGGTTAAACAGCTTCCACCTGTACTGTTTACACTGCATACTCAATAGGCCTGTGCAAAGCAGCAAGTATTCGCTTTGGATTTGGATTCGGCCGATTTGGAGGGACAGTGATTCGATTCGGAGATTTGGCCATAGACTATAATGGGGAATCACTAAAATACCTATAACTTTGTCATTTGTTTGCAGATTCGGATAAAAACAGCAGAGATGGTAGCCCTTTCTGAGGGCATGAAGCCTGCCAAGGTCCAAGGAGATAGGTGCAGGGATTTCTATGAAAGTGCACCTCAAGGTTCTGAAAGCAAATAAAGCAAATAGGTGTGGAGTGAGAAGGGTGGCACTCACTCCATCTGCACGTGGAGCTTGGGGAACCCCAGCAACAGAAGGTTCACCTTCAGCAACACCAGCTGCTCCACCTAACCAGGATCCAAGACGGATATATACCCAAGGACATACTATACAGGGAACTATTTGAGGGAACAAGAACAACAGGACATCGTGAATACACATGTAAGCAAAATATGAAGTCATTTGGAATCGATCCTGATCAATGGGAAACCTTGGTAAGTAATGGTAACAAGTGGTGTCATTGTCTCCACCAGGACATCAAAGTTGATGCCAGAAATTGGCTCCAACAGCTTGAAGAGAAAAAAGCCCATAGGAAGCAGGCAGCTCCCGAACCACCCAACCGTGACATAAATTTGTAACCTCTGCCACAGATCATGCAAATCTCGGATTGGACTGTTCACTCACATGAGATACTGCAAACCCATCTATGTCATAGGCTGCAGTATCTACCATCTCCCATGGATGTGAAAGGATGCCAAAGCGGGGGCTGATCAAGAGCAAGGCACAAGTGGGGCCCCTCCACTAATGAACAGCGGGGCAGGAGCATGCAAAACTAAAGGAGCTGTAACGCACCCTACTTCCACCGTGAATTCAGTAGGGCCTTAACTATATTAAGATATGAGAGGCTATGGCAAAGGTATGTAGCCAGTCCTTGAGTTGAACTGTTCTAGAGTTGAGTTGATGAGTCGAGCTGATCAGAACCACAGCGTAGAACAAAATCTCATAGTGTATCCTGCAGCTCCGTCTCCTTTCTTGCCCCCATAAGCCATAAAAACAAAATGCTAAGTAGAGGTATATTTTCATTCTCATCATTAAACAAAACTGATCGTGTGTGGGGAGAGGGGTTAATTCTATTGTGAAATTAATTGTGGGAGCAGGATTAATTTTCATGCAGAGGGAAGTGCCATCAGAGTAAAGATCTTGTAGTCTTTTTGAGAAAAAAAGAAAAAGCATAAGGTCTAATCCAACGCGGAGTGAATAATTAACAATCAAACCATTTTATTTCTGCTGCTGCATTACATTATGTATGTATATGCATGTAATGGTGCATTTACAAGTTATTGTTGGGAGCTCATTCCACTATATTTACTTTGTTAGATGCTTAATAGTAGGAGTTAAAACATAACTTAAAATGGGTTTTGATGAACAGAATTATTATATACTGTTTTCTTTCATGAGGAAATTTTATGACAGTTGCACAGTGATCGTAGAAAACATAATTGCATATTCACTGCAGGGTCTGGTACTGCAGCTGACCATGGTGGATTTTTCTTCTGCCTTTGTGAGGGGCCCCATTCAGTTGAGCAGTGCTCTTCATGGGTTGCATCTTTGTTCAGTCAGTTGCCTTCGCCTGCAGCTATACCACATTAAGCTGTAATATTATCAGATCTCATAATTCATGTAGTGACAGGCCTAGCTAGCTCTTGAATGAGTGACCTCCAAGGGAAAGAAACCAAAGAATTAAAAAAACAAAAAAGCTTTAGTTCAGTAGGTGATTTGCACCTGCATTGCAGTCAACTGGTGACCCACCAGGCTGCAAACAAGTAGCCTTGCTGGATTTGTCATCTTTTGGTTGATATTAAAGGAAAAATAAAGGCATATGAATCTAAGAGCTTTCTTATAAAAACAGTGCCATCTTGCTTCGACAAATTTAGTTAACCAGATTGAAATGTGGCTATATAAATTTCTGGCATTTCATTTGGTTGAGAGAACTCACCTTCCTCTTCTTGGTGTTTGATGTTTCAGTGCTGTTATAATGACAGCTTCATAATGTTCAAGAATCAGCTGTAGTTCATTGGTGCAAGAGCGTGAATACAACTTTTAAACACTTCTCTGGTGAAAGTTGCTATGTAAAATTATTGAAAAGCTATGTTATGGCAAAGGTGGTCCATCTGGCATATGCATAAATTCTTTGTCTAATCCCATAAGTGTGACGCATTACTACAGGCATACTATTCTACTGCACTGTTTTCTATCATATAAAATAGTTGAATCTATATATTTTTAATCTTGAATAGAAAAATAATATTCTTGTGGTAATGTTTAATTCTGAATATCTGTGAAACATCTTACTATTCCTCTGTGATATCATATTTACTCAAATAATAAGATGACCCCCCAATAATTAAATTCTGTATATGGAAAATGTATACATTTGTTATAATTTTCCAGGTATAGAACCTAATTACTGGAGGTCTGCCTTATTTGTCCCCTTTCTACTGCTCCAGCAGGGAAGATAAACTGGGCGGGGGGAGGAGGGGAGGTCAAGTGGTCTGTTTGCCCTCTGTCCACCCAACTTCTTCCCCCTGCAGCCCCTTCCTTCTCCCACCTTACTGTCAGACCTTGCTCCCCCTGCTGCATGTTTTAGCTCAGGTACTCCATAAACACACTTTTAAGCAGTACCTTTGGAGCTACTTATATATAATACAAATTATGCATGATATTAGTCCAAATACAAAAGGCTCGTGATTTTACCTAGCAGAGTCAACTGTGTTTCAAACCATGATTACCCTATAGCTCAGTACTGCTCAATGTGTGTATTCCATATACCTCCCACAAAGGATCCATGTGCTGACTAAGCTCCCTAGTCATGATTGGAATTGGGTGGTGTTGTCATGAGTCCTGGCATCCTCCAAAAATGTATATGCACGAGGCACAGAGCAACTTGGTTCAGGCTCCACCTCATGGAGGGTGGGGCTGCAACAGGCTGAGACGGGGGCAACGGAGGGGTTCTGGATGAACTGTTTGGGGCCCCATTTGATAATGTTTGCCAGACATTTAAGGCCGGTGAAGAAACAGGAATAATTGAAACTAGGAAAGAAAGGCACAGCTCAGCTGTGTTTGTAGAGTTAGTCTAAATGTATGCAACGTAGTGACTCAACGAATCTTAAAAAGAGTTGGTGCTGAGCGGAACCAGGTTCAGTGGGTACAACCATATATTTTATTCTGATGGGCTGCAGTAATTTATTCTTGTGGTAGGTTCCTGCATGTTTGCCCAATGTGGGCCATGTGTCTTATAGTCATGCTCATTGTTGGATATATTTAATCAGTTTCATAGTTGGTTTCAATTACTGAGCACATGCAATGACAGATAATGCATTTAATGAAGTTTCTTGTACGCAGATGTAAGATGGGAAGCTGTTTTCCCTGACCTGACTGGGGTGGGAAACCTTGTTTTATATTCAGGTAAATACAATATTTAATATCACTGACCTTTTAAAACAGTGCCCTGCGATGTGTAAAATTATATTGGACCACACATGTCTACTTCTGTGGATGCTGGGTATCGCATCCAAATGGGTACGCAGCCTTTGGCTATAAAACTGTCGGTTTGCTATGAACACATAGCAAATCACTATGGCTGCTTACGGACCTTGACAACAACAACAAAAAAGCGCTTTACTTCAAGCTTGGCATGCCCTGGGGCCAAGCACAGCCCATGGCTAGAAGAGGCATTGTGTTAATTTGACCTGGCTTGCCCAATGTTTGTATATTTTGGGTGCTTCAGCAAGGCTTTTTGGCACTTTTATCCAAGAGCAAATTGAACCAGCTTTAGGTAAAAGCATCAAAAAGCCTCACTGAAGCATCCAACTTATACAGACCAGTGTGCTTCCTCTTCCGGTAAAGTGCCATTTGGTGGTGGGCAGCTCCATGTCTGTCAGAACCTATATTTTTTTTCTTAAGCTCTCTTAAATACAAACTGTAAAAACACCCATTCTACCATTTTTAAGTTTTAATTTTTTTTTTAAGTTAACTCACTACGGATTTCAGGAGCCCCTTATCACCAAAAATTTGCAGGTGGTGTTGGAAACAACTTGTCTCTGCTGAAACTCAGCCACCACTCCCTCTAGCTCTTGGACTTTGCCCTGCTTTTGTCTCGCTGAAGCCTGTATCAGAACAGGGAACGCTTACTAGTAACATAGTGAAAAACTTTCCCATTTTCTCAAGAGCGCCTCCTGATAAAATCAGGAGCAGACTCTGTGCTGCTATATTTACATAAGTGCAGTTCAGAGCAGAAGTAGGTGTGCAGGTTTCTGGAGTCCTCTTCGTTTTTAATTGCCAGTGGGTTTGGATCTAGGGAACTGTAAATTCCTATTCTCCCCTCCTCCCCCCTGCTGTTGGTGAGGGGCCCCAGTGACCCTGCTGCTTGGTGCTGACTGGTTAGGAGGCAAAAACGGCACCATTTTAAAAACCATGGTTTTCACCTCCCTGTTGATCAGGAGTGAGTGGCAGGGCCCCTGTGCCAATTGGTGGTGGGGGGGGGGTGTTACAGGAGAACCTTCATTATTAAAAGAGCTGCTGTGCAGCCCACTTTCTCTGTGAATTCAAAATCATTTGAACTGCAGTAGTGCATGATGTATGCATTATGCCTACAATTTTGAAAGTTAACAGTAATTTCTTGAGGTGCACTGATGCATTGGTCCAATATCTTATTGGCACTAATATAAAGAAAATCAATTGAATCAGAAATCAGCTTGATGTGGCTGATAATTTGGCTGATAAATGACTGTGCATGTGTGCAGCTGGGGTGCAGTACGTAGGCAATGAAGAGCACAGCCCAGCAGCTTGGAGAGCTGCATACAGCTGGTAAGTCTGTTGTGGGGGAAGGGGCTTGCGGGGGACAGATCAACGCAGTGAGGGAGTGGGGCAGGGGATGGTGCTGCCTGGGCAGGGCGTAGGACAGCTGTGGCTTGTCCAGGGGGATTGTGGGGAGGGGTGTGGTGGTTTCTGCCACTGCACGCACCCCAACAGGGCACCGGAGTTGGGTGCCTGTGCCCATAGATCTGTGTGGGAGGGGGGCAGGGCAGGATGCCGCTGTGGGCTGGGGCCATGGCTGTGCCGGGCCTTTCCTGGCATGTCGGGCCTGTGGGGCTGTATTCGGGGCTGCGCTCCTGGTGCATGGGGGCTGTGCTCAAGGCAGGTGGTGGCAGCAGCGAAATATGGGGTGGCTGCAACCCCCCCATAACCCCTGTCCCAGCACCACCACTGCCTCCCCTGAGCGCAGACCCGAGCATGGTCCTGCAGCCCCCACATGCTGGGAAGAGCCCAGCACGGCCCCGGCCCCAGCCTGCCCCCACTCCCCCATGCAGATTTGAGGGGCACACCACACCTGTGCTCTACCAGGGTGTGCACAGCGGTGGGAGTCGCCAACTCCCCTCCTCTCCAGGCCCCCTAGACAAGCTGCAGCTCGGTCCTGGGCCCCAGCCCCTGCCCCACTCCCTCCCTCACTGCAAGGCCTTGATCTGCTCCCCCCACACCCCTTCCCTACCCTCTCCCTGTCCACCAAAACAGACTTACCAGCTGCATGCAGCTGTATGGGAAATTGGGTTGGTATTGAGCATACGCCTCCTTAAAAATTGGTTATTGGTATTGGCCCCCAAAATCTCTATCAGTGCACCTATAAAATCTCTTTTATGGCTGTCCAGCTTGAGAACTTCTAGGAGATGGCTTTTTAGAGGATGAGAGCTTAGTGCTTAACATAAAGCCTCTTTTATAAGTTATCTTAAGATGAGATGCCAAATAATTGAAATATAGAATTAGTAGTCACTTAGATAAATCCTGGGATAATTTTTCATAATTTGTGTGTTATGTAAAAAACAAAACATGAAGTCCTTTCAGGAAAAATTTCAAGGGGCAGTGGCCATAAACATTGTGTCTTATTTCTTCCATGTTGATGCTTTATGTACAGCCACTTTTTTTCCCCAATCTACTTCAGAACTTAAAAGCTATGAAATACTTAATATAGGTGTCAGTGTCTAGTTTGGCATTTGAGCTAGAAATAAACTTTTCAAAATCTAACCCAATGACAGATTAATTCATTGAAGCCTGATTTCATCTCTCATAAGGTGTTTCTGCCATTGGCAAAGACCAGTGATCCCATGCAGGTAACCTGATGCTACTGGAACGTTTGAAAGATGAGAACATGTTTATTTCCCATTTGAGAATTGCTGGAAGGAGCCCTATTGCCTTCCTAATTGAAGAGGCTTCTTTTTGTGGGGAGAGGAGAGGATGGCATCAAGAGAGTGTGAGGAGATGTCTTCAATGTTGATATCAAGACTCTAATCAGAACAGTTATAGACACCTAAAGTCTTAAGATATTTGACAGTGCTGGAAAAGACATATTAAAGTGTTATTGGAAAAGGCCATTTCCTAATCCCCCTCCCCCAATTTCTCCATTAGCCCTCCTCTCCTCAGGGCCCACATTGATACTTAGTGAAGGTGATGGGATGCAACACTACTGCAGGCTTCCCTACAGTAGAGCATGGCCAATGTCAACCACAGTTTCAGAAACAGGCAGTTACTCAACAGTTCTGTCACTGGGATCATTCTTGTCGCTCCAGGGGCCACTTGCTCCAGACCATGACCCTTGCACCTGACACATCCAGACCTCACAAAAAGAGAGTAAATCTTAAGACCAAACTACATTTTGGTGCAGCAGATATAAATGCCCAAGGACACATTAAGTAGCACTTCCTTTTATAAAAAGAAATGGCGTATTATGTTCTCTTATCAGAAATATAGACAAGAGAATGTGTGAAACACTTAGTAGCATCAAGTTGAAATCTCTTCACTGGCATTGCCCATTTTCTTTTGTAACAAAGAGGACTAAGTTCTGTTAATTGATGTGAACGCTCACTAGGTGCTGGGACAGATTAACCTGTTGGTACCTGCAGTCAGGATCCTGAAGGAAAGCTGACATTAGTTGGTGCCAGGACTGGCAGCACAAAGAATTTACAATAGCATGTGCCTTGATAGCTAGCACTTTTCTATTGATTCTACTTCCTTTTGGGGAATTTAAAGCTATATAATGTCATTAGAGGTAAGAAATAATTAGGATCTTACTGAATTCATGGTGGAAGTAGGCTGGGTAGCAGCTCCTTTAATTTTGCAGGTTCTCTTGCATGCCCTCTTCCCCCCTCCCGCCCCCCACCATCTCTGTTGGTGAAGGACCCCAGTGGCTCTGCTGCTTGGTGCTTACTGGTTGGGAGGCAAAATCATCACCATTTTAAAAAACATGGTTTTTACTTCCCTGCTAATCAGGAGTGAGTGGCAGGGCCCAATTGATGAGGAGGTGCGGGGGTCATGGGGGAACCTGCAATATTAAAGGAGCCGCTGCACAGCTCACTTTCTCTGTGAATTCGGTAGGGTCCTAGAAATAATATCCCATCCGTTATTCTAAATGGAATTTGCTTGCCTGCCTTGCATGAGGGTAAAATGTATCATGGAAGTTGAATTATCTCAGTGCTAATCTATTTTGGTTCAATATAGCAATGTCATGACTATTCAGGTTTCAGTAAAATTAGTAATTTACATAGTTACACCAGGTATTTAGGTTAATAAAAACAGAAATAAAAACTAATGTGCCAGTTGACATTGATACTTTTCTGGATTCATAATCAATTGAAGTGTTTGTTTTTTTTTAAATTAAGATCTGAAGCCTCAATGACCAGAAAGTTTTCATTTGTTTTTAACTTTGGTTATCATATACACCTTTGGGATTTGGATGCAAAGTCTGATTGGCTAAATTTAATGAAACTTGGATTATATGATTGGTATAGTCTTCCATGTGAAGGTGAAAAGAGTATGCTGCCTTATTATCTGCAACCTCATTTCTGTGAGAGAAGAAAGTCAGTATAATTTAAGAACATCATTTGAATTCAGCAGCAAAGCTGCAGGTAGAGAGTGGGAGAAAATCTTTTATCCTCCACTGCTCTGGTTATTATCCAGAATATTAAAATGGCTGTATTATAATGTTTTAATGTGGCTCTTATTTGTGTAGTTGCTCTGTGTATTATTGCACATATTATATAGAGCTTTGTATGTATGATTGGCATAAATTTGGATTTTGATGATATAAATCATTACCCGCCTCCACCCCGAATATTGTTGTTAAGAATAAGGTGAAGAATCTGTACTGCATCCTTGGGCAGAGTAGTTTCCATTTGGGAAACACTGCTTCAGCCTTACATAGTTCCAGTGAACATTTACTTTCATTCTATTTAACAATGTGAATTAATACAGTTTTTAGAGGCATTATGGTATAGTGAAATTTTCTCCAACAAGCTGGGCAAACTGAACAGCTATATATAAATTAAAATATGAAGAAATAGGTCCTAGATCTATTGGATCTATTGACTTCCTGATGATTCCTGAAGCCCCCAACTCCCTTAAAGTGATTAAGGCATTTTATATAAAGAAGTATAAGACCAGATTGTGTTGCACAGTAATGAAAATGTAGGTATCCTGGCTAGTGGTAGGACTTCCAAGAAATGTGTGTAAAACATAAGTTAGGGAGGGGAACTTTTTTCTATTTGATTTTTTTCATGTCATTTCAACCCAGCTGATCACAAGAAATGGGTCAGACTGCTAGCTTCACCACTGCAACTTAGGTTGTTTTTTTTTTTTTTTTTTTTTTAAGGGAATGGAACAGCTTTTAGGAGGACAAAGAGAAATGAAATCACTTTCAATGAAAGAAAGAGGCCTCATTATAGCCACCAACAGCAGTTATTGACAGCTACACTTCCTATTAACAAGGAGCATTTAAGAGTTTGGCTGTTGGATCTTTGGACTTGATCTAATTTGCTAGCATTAATTAGTTTCTTTTGAGCACAGACACTTGGTGCTCACAGCTATAGATTTGGAGGACTAATTAGGACAGAAAATTGAACAGAATGGGGTAAGGCATTAACCTTCAACCATTACCAGCTGGGGCTCTGATAAAGACCACAGAGTCCAAATGCTCCCTATTCATGCAAAGAGTACCCTAATGAATATCAATTTCAGACAGGTTGCCATATTCCTACTAGCACCGTCTTCATTTTGATTCTCTTATCCTCCATCATATTTTAATTATCTATACCTAATTATCTGTATTGATATCTATTGGTATCTGTGCTCAAAGATGGCACATTTGATGGCAGATAAGTAACATTTTATGTACTCTTTAACTTTAAGAAAACCAGATGAATTTTGGTTTCCAAGATTCAGAATCTTGAATCATTTTCTTCTTGTGCAGCAATAACTACCTAAATTTTTGTACTATAGCTAATTAAACTATCATTTAACAAGTGCCCTTTCAAGAGGGAAATGTCTTATCCTGACACATTGCTCTGATATATTTATAATAATGTCCCTGTCAAGAACAGCAATGTACCTGACACCTGAAGGTTAAACAATAAATTGCTTATGACTGCATTTTCTTCTCAGCTTCTGTGATGATACAAAAACAGTTTGAGGTGTTTACATGGGCATTTTGTTTCAGGAGGGAGGTTTTTCTTAGACTTTGCTCTTACTGAAGGTGCCTGGATGTTTGCAGAATGGGCATACCTTTTATCCCATAGAAAAAGAAAGGATATGGTTTTGATGTTTCATATCTTTTTCCAAAGATGAGATTAAGACTAGATAACAAATACTGAACCATGAGAGGACAATTAGAACTGGTGGCAGAATTTTCTTTTCCCCTTACATACTATTCTTTGGCAATCCTTTTATTTCAGCTGGTCGTACCGTCAACAGTAATGTTGACCTATGACTCTTGAGTCTGCTTTTCCATCCAGACTTCTTTGTTTCTTCCTAGTCTTTCAATTCTGACTATATTTCAGATATTATGTGGCTGTTTCACCAGAAATTTATACTCATTGTGGGAGTACCTGTGGTACTCTCTTCATTTGTCCATTAACTTTGACAATGGCATCATTCTTTCTTGGCACTCGGGTTCATATCTTTCAGTCATTCTAATAAGTCCATCACTAATATGTCCAAGCCCTTGGTCTGTCTGGCCTCCATTTCTTAGTCTTCTGTGCTCTGGAAGGAATCAAGCAGCAACTGAAATAATGGAATTTTCTACAAGATGGGGCAACAGAGATGGATAGAAGCATTGATACAGAGACAGTGAGACTATATTGGTTAGTTTAATGTGCAGTGGTTTCTGCACACCAGCAGTCTAACACTGTCATGCTTTTTTACAAGCATTATGGCAAATAAGAATTTCAGGTATTTGAAGGGAAGTTACTGAGGTAGAGTAGTTAGTGTTCACTGATTCAGGAAAGAAGAATATAAGGAAACATTACAGTTGATTTAGCCCTTGTTGAATCGAATGTCACTGTTTGTTTTTGAATATGCTTGCTTTTCTTCTAGACAAATAATACTGCACATTGCATTGATGTTAGTAAAAATGTTTGGATACAGTAGCATATGACATTAATATCCCATAGCTACTTTGAAAAGAACTGTAGAGTGACCTGACAACGGAGTGGCCTCATTAACTCTGTAAACAAGCACTTGGAAAAACCATGCATTTTTTATAGTAACTTCTTTTAAATGATTTGCTTAGATCTGGAAAACCAGGATTTTTGCATACAAAAAAATAATTTTCTCTTCACTCTACTTTCAGGAGTATTTTGTGTATATAAATCTAGTATATCAAGAGGTCCTGCTGTATTCCCTGTGTACATGCATAAATATTTATATATTATATATATATATATATATAATGAATATTACCCCAGGTTATTTTCACACTGGAAATTGGCTTCAACAGTAGAAAAATATTCTTTGGAAGAAATAATTTATTTCAGCAGTGGAAAATTGACTTTGCCTTTGGTCAGAAGTCATGTATTCAAACTGGCAGAAAAGGAGCTTTCAAATAGTTTATAAGTTTACCTTGTAGAACAGATATTATGGGCCCAAGCTAAAACTTGACAGGCCACTTGTGTTTGATTTAATTTTTTTTAACCTGACAACTGGTGTTGGCTGGTATGCAGAAACATCCTATAGATTGGGGCTAACGGAAACCTGGTGGGATTCATCCCATGACTGGGTGGTACATATTGAGGGCTATAGATTGTACAGAAAGGACAGGGTGGGGAAGAAAGGGGGAGGGGTTGCGCTCTATGTCAGTAAGCAATATACATCAACCTTCATCAAGACGGAATCGAAGGATGAGGAAGTAGAAGGATTGTGGGTTAGGCTACATGGGGGGCAAGGAGAAAGGGATTTGGTGGTAGGGGTCTGCTACAGACCCCCACATCAAGGGGAAGAAAGAGATTTGGGACTCCTGAGGCAACTCTCGGAGACCATAAAAGCTAAAGAGGCGGTAGTCATGGGGGACCTAAACTACCCAGACATCTGCTGGGAGACGCAGACAGCAAAGTCCCACCGCTCACGCAGGTTTCTAACCTGTGTACAGGACCTCCACCTGACACAGGAGGTACACGGTCCCACTAGGGGGAATGCCATACTGGATCTGGTATTGGTAACAGGAGATGACATGGTAGCAGACCTCCAGATTGGTAGCCATCTGGGGGACAGTGATCACCTAATAATAGAATACACCGTAAGACGTCGAGTGGGTAAGGTAACTAGTAGGGTGAAAGTGCTAGACTTTAGGAAAGCTGATTTCAATGAACTCAGGCAATTAGTCAAGGACGCACTGCAGAGTAGGAGATTTGAAGAAATGGAAGCCCAAGAAGGGTGGCTGTGCCTTAAGGAAATGATCCTTCGGGCACAAAGCAAGATGATCCCCGAGCGAGGCAAAAGAGGGAAAGGGGCCAGGAGGCTTCCCTGGCTGACCAGAGAAATCCAGGGCAGCCTAAGGGACAAAAGGGGAGCGCACAAAAAGTGGAAACGGAGAGATCACTAAAGATGAATATACCTCCTCTGCTGGTGCTTGTAGGGAGGCAGTTAGGTGGGCCAAAGCTACCATGGAGCTGAGGATGGCAACCCAAGTAAAAGACAACAAGAAATTGTTTTTTAGATATATAGGGAGTAAAAGGAAGGCCCAGGGAGGAATAGGACCCCTGCTAAATGGGCAGAAACAATTGGTGACAGACAGGGGGGACAAGGCTGAACTCCTCAATGAGTTCTTTGCCTCAGTGTTCCTAAGCGAGGGGCACGACAAGTCTCTCACTGGGGCTGTAGAGAGGCAGCGCCAGACTTCCACGCGTAGATCCTGAGGTGGTGCAGAGTCACTTGGAAGAACTGGATGCCTTTAAGTCGGCAGGCCCAGATGAGCTCCATCCGAGGGTGCTGAAGGCACTGGCTGACATCATTGCAGAGTCACTGGCGGGAATATTTGAACGCTCGTGGCGCACGGGCCAAGTCCCGGAGGACTGGAAAAGGGCCAACGTGGTCCCCATTTTCAAGAAGGGGAGGAAGGAGGACCCGGGCAACTATAGGCCAGTCAGTCTCACCTCCATCCTTGGCAAAGTCTTTGAAAAAGTATCAAGGCTCACATTTGTGAGAGCCCGGCAGGACAAATTATGCTGAGGGGAAATCAGCACAGGTTCATGGCAGGCAGATCGTGCCTGACCAATCTAGTTTCTTTTTATGACCAGGTTACGAAACGCCTGGACACAGGAGGAGGGGTGGATGTCGGATACTTAGACTTCAGGAAGGCCTTCGATACGGTATCCCACCCCATACTGGTGAACAAGTTAAGAGGCTGTGACTTGGATGACTACACAGTCCGGTGGGTGGCGAATTGGCTGGAGGGTTGCACCCAGAGAGTCGTGGTGGATGGGTCAGTTTCGACCTGGAAGGGTGTGGGCAGTGGGGTCCTGCAGGGTTCGGTCCTTGGACCGATACTCTTTAATGTCTTCATCAGTGACTTGGACGAGGGAGTCAAATGTACTCTGTCCAAGTTTGCAGATAACACAAAGCTATGGGGAGAAGTGGACACGCCGGAGGGCAGGGAACAGCTGCAAGCAGATCTGGACAGGTTGGACAAGTGGGCAGAAAACAACAGAATGCATTTCAACAAGGAGAAATGCAAAGTGCTGCACCTGGGGAGGAAAAATGTCCAGCACACCTACAGCCTAGGGAATGACCTGCTGGGTGGCACAGAGGTGGAAAGGGATCTTGGAGTCCTAGTGGTGGACTCCAAGATGACCATGAGTCAGCAGTGTGACGAAGCCATCAAAAAAGCCAATGGCACTTTATCGTGCATCAGCAGATGCATGACGAATAGGTCCAAGGAGGTGATACTCTATCAGGCGCTGGTCAGACCGCAGTTGGAGTACTGCGTGCAATTCTGGGCGCCGCAATTCAAGAGGGATGCGGATAACCTGGAGAGGGTCCAGAGAAGGGCCACTCGTATGGTCAAGGGCCTGCAGACCAAGCCCTATGAGGAGAGACTAGAGAAACTGGATCTTTTCAGCCTCCGCAAGAGAAGGTTGAGAAGCGATCTTGTGGCCGCCTATAAGTTCATCACAGGGGCACAGAAGGGAATTGGTGAGTATTTATTCACCAAGGCACCCCCGGGGGTTACAAGAAATAATGGCCACAAGCTAGCAGAGAGCAGATTTAAATTGGACATTAGGAAGAACTTCTTCACAGTTCGAGTGGCCAGGGTCTGGAACGGGCTCTCAAGGGAGGTGGTGCTCTCTCCTACCCTGGGGTCTTCAAGAGGAGGTTGGATGAGCATCTAGCTGGGGTCATCTAGACCCAGTGCTCTTTCCTGCTTATGCAGGGGGTCGGACTCGATGATCTATTGAGGTCCCTTCCGACCCTAACATCTATGAATCTATGAATTCCAAGTCTCCCTGCCAAAAGGTGGCTGGTTGTCCTTTCTTAACAATGGCTTGATGCTTCATTACCACCCTTTTCATGTGTGGGGGTTTTTGGCTGGGGGGTGGGTGGGAGAGGTTGCCTTCCACACTTGCATCCAGTAGTACGCTGATTTGGGCACTATTAGAATTTGAAGTCTGAGTTGTAACTTTCTCTTAGTCGAGTCCTAGTCTCCACCAGTACCAGCAAAGCAAAGAGATGCTACTATTGAGGTCAGGTGAAGAAGAATGGAGTTGTCATTCACATACTGATGCACTATGGCATGAATTATTTTGCTTCTCCCTTGCAGTATTTTCATTTTTTTTTATAGGTTGGAGGGGGCAGGAGGGTTGACCAAATGCAAATCTACCTATGTGGTACCATATTACAGAGCTTTCTGGGGCAGACTATGTAAAAGGAATGATTGGAACTAAAATGGTTTGGGACACTTCCTTTCGAATCGTTTTTCCAGCAAAAAAAAAAAATCAGTTATATTGGGGCATGAAATTTTCAGTGGAATCCATTTCTTTCATTAGGAAAATCTAAAAATGATGTTTCATTACAAGTCTATCAGATTAGAGTCAAACTATCTTACCATAGAGCCAAGGGGCATGACATTTGATTCTGTGAAATTCTCATTAGGGTCAAAATAACACACATTTTGAGGTGAAAACAAACGGTCAGATGTTGGGATTTCCTATGGGACAGGAATTCTGAATGCTGCTTGTTTCACACTGAAGCCACGGAAGGTTGAAGCAGTCTCCATCTTATGTGGTCCTCAGTTTCTTTTTCTTCTCTGTACTAAACAGAGGCCATGGTTATTAGATGTTTACAAAATTAAGGTTTCTGTGTGGTAAATATATCCCAGATTAGTGGCTAAAATCTGCTTTTGCATAGTGTGGTGAAGGTTTTAGTATATTCAACAAATTATGTAACAAATCGGCTATCGTTTTTGGTACCGTAATTATTATATATTGTTATAGGTGCTGCTTTAATAGCAGGGTTGTCAAACACCTGGCCTGTGAGCAGATTCAGACCATGGAGCTGCTCCATCTGGGCTTCTAGTGGGCCTGGGAATTTGGGGATGGGATTAATGGGGGACAGGGCTTGTTAAGAACCTGCAGCACTGGGCTGCGTTGGACATAGCAGTCAGCTCTGGGGGCAAGCAGTGCTGACACAGCTCTGTTCTCCCTACAGCTGCTTTCCTCGTGGTCTGGATCTGGCCCAGGTCATGTGTTGAATTTGATGCCTTCTGCTTAACAGAAAGTAAAGGAAGAGTTTGCTACCCCAAAGATTGTACAGCCTTAAACACTTTGATTAGCTAAAGTAAGGTAGTGTGGTGAAGAGAGAGATTAAAGAGAAAAATATCACAAGACATTATAGCAGGGGGTAGGCAATGTTTTTTGGCTGGAGTACTGCAAAACACCATAATGCCTACCTTGGAAAGTTCTGGAGTTCCAGCATGGCAGAAAAACAAAATGAGGGTAAGGGGTACATGGCAGGATGCCCTGCTTGTGCCCCTGCCCCACAGCCCTACTGCCCCTTGCCCCCACCTGCCATCCCTGCTGCCCTGTGACCCCACCCAAAGCCCCTGTCCCCCAGCCCTACTGCTCCTTGCCCCCCAGCCCAGGCTCTGTGGCTGCCAGCAGCTACCCCGGCTCTGGGTAGCTGCTGGAGCCCGGGCTGCTCCCAGCAGGACTTGCAGCGTCCTAGCTAACTGCTGGGAGCAGCCCAGGATCCCGGTTAGCAGCAGGTCCCCAGAGCCGGGGCCGGCTGCAGCTGGGAGGCTCCAAACAGCTGTGCCAGGCTCCAGCATCAGCTCTGCACCGGCTCGTGCACCCGCGCCTTGGAGCAGGCGGTGGGGGTGGGGCCTGAAGCAGCGCAGCCCTGGTCTCTCCCCTGCTCCCGGCACAGAGGTGATGAGCCTGGCGTAGCTGTTTGTAGCCAGCCCACTGCTTGCTGCAGCTGCCCAGAGCCAGGGCTGGCTACAAACAGCTGCGCCGGGCCCTTCACCTCTGTGCTGGGAGTGGGGGAGACACCAGGGCTGCACTGCCTCAGGCCCCACCCCCACTGCCCGCTCTGAGGCGTGCCTGCACGTGCCGGTGCGGAGCTGATGCTGGAGCCCGGCACAGCTGTTTGGAGCCTCCCGGCTGGAGCCGGCCCTGGCTCGGGAGCTGCTGCCAGCCGGGATCCCGGGCTGCTCCCAGCAGTTAGCTAGGATGCTGCAAGCCCTGCTGGGAGCAGCCCGGGCTCCATCGCTGGCAGCAGCTACCTGGAGCTGGCTGCGGCATGCCAAGCAAAATGGCCTTGCGTGCCATGCTTGGCACGTATGCCAGTGGTTGCTGACCCCTGCATTATAGTGTCAGCTTCTTGGGTTTTTTTATGCTGATGAATGATTTTCATCATACCATGATGCATAGTTCCATGATGAATAGGATCTGGATGTATGGCCCCAGCTTCAAGAGGATATGTGAAAAGCGGATTCAGGGATGCTTGTGAGAGAGAATCAAAAGTTGAGCCGACATTAAAAAGAGATAGTTGGGGAATAAGAATTTTAGGCTGGAATAGGTCTGGGCTGAGACTTGGAGTTGTGAGGTTAATAAATTAATCTGTGAGCATGAAGCAAGCAAGATGATCTTTAGCTGCTGTATGTTAGATAATTTTGAAGGGGTAGTATAATAACTGGTTAAGTTTTAAGAGGAGGTATTTGCAAAATTCCCTGGAAAAATTATGGAGCAGGTCCTCAAAGAATTCATCTCTAATCACTTGGAAGAGAAGGTGATTTGGAACAGTCAGCATGGATTCACCAAGGGCAAATCATGCCTGACCAACCTGATTGCCTTCTGTGATGAGATGACTGGCTCTGGTTGTAGGAAGAGCAGTGGATGTGATATACCTGGACTTCAGTAAGGTTTTTGATATGGTCCCCACAACGTTCTTATAAGCAAGCTAATGAAGTACAGGTTGGATGAATGGACTGTGGGGTGGATAGAAAACTGGCTGGTTTTTCAGTAGTAACCAGTGGCTCTTTCTAGTTGGCAGCTGGTGTCAAGTGGAGAGCCCCAGGGACTGGTCCTGGGGCTGGTTTTGTTCAATATCTTCATGAATGACCTGGAATATGAGATGTAGTGTACCCTTACCAAGTTTGAAGATGACACCAAGAGCAGTAGATATGCTGGAATGTAGGGCTAGGATTCATAGACCTAGAGAAATTGGAGGATTGGACCAAAAGAAATCTCATGGAGTTCAATAAGGAGAAGTGCTAAGTGCAGTCCTGCTCTTAGGCCAGAACAATCCTATGCACCAGTACAGGCTGGGGACTGACTGGCTAAGCAGCAGCTCTGCGGAAAAGGACCTAGAGGTTACAGTGGACAGTAAACTGAACATGAGCCAGTGGTGTGCCCTTGTTGTGAAGAAGGCTAATGGCATACTGGGCTGCATCAGTATGTGTTGCCAGCAGATTGAGGGAAGTGATTTTTTCCCTCTGTTCTGCACTGTTGAGGCCACATCTGGAGTACTATGTCCAGCCATGAGCCCCCCACTGCAGAAAAGATGTGGACAAATTGGAGAGAGTCCAGTAAAGGGCAACAAAAATGGTTAGGGGGTTGGAGCACATGACTTTTGAGGAGAGGCTGAGGGAACTGAGCTTATTTAGTCTGGAGAAAATAAGACGGGGAGGGGATTTAATAGCAACCTTCAGCCACCTGAAGGGTGGCTCCAAAGAGGATGAAGGTAAACTGTTCTCAGTGTTGGCAGATGACAGGACAAGGAGCAACGGTCTCAGGTTGCAGCAGTGGAAGTTTAGGTTAAGTATTAGGAAAAAAAACTTTCTCACCAGCAGGGTAGTAAAGCACTGGAACAGGTTGCCCAGAGAGGTTGTAGACTCTCCAGTCTTGGAGGACTTTTTTAGACCTGGCTAAACAAAGACTTGTCTGGGATGATGTAGTTAAGGAGAGTCCTGCTTTGAGGTCCCTTCCAACCCTAATTTTCTATGATTCTATGAAATTGAGGGTTTACAGTGAAGAAAGAGAAGAAGCAAGATCTTGGAGATAATACAGAGAAAAAACCCAAGGTTTAGCTTCTTGGAGGTAAGAGGGCATATTATAGTGTCAGTTTTGGGAAGAAATTGTCCAAGATTGAGTAGAAGTAGTCACAGTTATCAATTTTGATTGTAAACAGACCAACTTTCTTATGTTGGTTTTTACTTGGTGGTACAAAATAATGGACATTTCAAACTTGATGAAATGTTTGCCACACTTAATTTTTAGATTGATTTAATTACCAAATGAGATGGGGAAACCTGTGAATACATGCCTCTTGACGTTAACTCTTATCTATCTATGCACACCATCTGTTAAGAAAGGATCTTGCCACTCTTCTCCCATCCTCTCCTGTTAAAATGGGTTCATTTGTATTAAAAAAGGCAGTTGTTCGTACTCTCATTAAGAAGCATGTATAAGCTTATGTCTAATGTTAAGTAAATGTACTCCCACTGTAATGGTAATTCACGGCTCTACTAAGGTAGTGAAATTTGTTCGTGTTTGTACCACAAGGTGCCTTGCTACACTGAGGTGTTTGTTTTGAGGAGGAGGTATTAACCTTTCCTTGTTAGTTTTGATGCTTTTAACTTATCTGGACTTGCATCATTCTTTGACCAACTTCCTGATGTGGTCTCGGTTGATGCCAAATCTGTTTCATAGTCTAATCTTAAAAGGCTGTCTAATCTTAAAAGGGTTTGCCCTCTAGTGGAGACAGAGTTTGTATTGGCAAAGGAGCTCTAGTTCTTTTGCCAGTGTAGCTTAAATGTGTTACCCAAACTGAAAAGGCCTTACTAGCAAGAAGACTTTTTTTTCTTTGGGGTTTTTTTGACAGTCTAAGCATGTATGTTGTTTCCATGCATGTTTTTTAGTTGTTTGTTATAGGATGATTTTTTTTAAATAATTACAATCAGCATAGGCATGCCTGCAGAACTCTTTAGGAGTAGAACAGATTTTAAAAAGAAAAATTATCTACAAACTCTATAGCTTTAGGATTTTTTCACAGATTTTTTTATTATGCATAATCTAGAGATCTGGTATTGGCCAAATTATCTAAATACCATGATGGTAACATTTTAATCATACTATTAAAGAAAAGCTGGTTGAAATATTTCACAGAGTATTAAAAATAAGAGAGAAGATTGGCCTTACAACAGTTTGTGGCATTGTCTTCAGCCAGACCAGAGTTACAGTAAACCACAGTGCTTTTAAAAAGCCTGCAGTACACTAGTTTAAGTTCACTGACCATTATCAGTCATTTGTATTAACTGTCTGTATCTAATGCTTGGATTGTAGCATTAAATATATTTTAAAGCCTCACAGCATGTTTTTAATTTAGTTTCCCATAGTAAGTGGAATGTCTTTGTAAGTTACAAAAATTCCCTTAGTGACAAATCCCTATCGAATTCTCCTGCTGCAGCTGAAGAGCCTAGTCTTTTAAAAATATCGTTTTGTGATTCCATTTTCGAAAGAATGAGCAAATATTTTATTTGCAATAAAAAAGTCAATATTTCTCAGAAAAAATATGAAGCATGGTGTGAAAATAAGTCAATAGAAATACTTTTAAATGCTCCTTGTGCACCAGGTGAGCTTCCAATAATGGTCTGGATAAAAGCAAAATTTTGAAGGGCAGGTGAAGGATAAATCTGTAAAAACAGGAGAAATTGTTCATATATTTTTCCAGGACAGGAACTGTTACTGTTCATTCCTTGATATTGCTTAGGAGAGGCATGTGACCTTGTGATTTCTGAACAAAAGAAACTTTTAACAAAGTATACTTGGAGGGCAATACTGACAGCAAAAAGAAACACACAAAAAAAGAACTCGAAATAACATCAGTAAAAAGTTATCTGATTTACTTCAGTTAAATAATCTCTGCCATCCCTTGCCTGCCCTAAATTTTTTCTTCATTTTACTTTTTCTTACTTTTAAATGATCCTTGTTAATATAGATACTTTTTTTTTTTTTATGATCTTCAAGGGGATAACTAAGTATACTCCATTATACTCTCAGTTTGTATTATTGCAGTGCTTAAGGTTGGGAAACTGAGCGCCCACATTTGAAAATTCCGGAAGTTGTGGCTTTTGTCCTAGTATTAGCCATATTACCCATCTTAGATATGGGTTAGAGCAGGAGCGGTTAATTATTTTGGGCAGAGGGCTGCTCTAACCAGTTTTGGCAAGCTGTCAAGGGCTGCATGGGTAGCCCTGCCCCTTGACAGATACCCCGCCCCCTGGTTACCATCTTGGGACCAATGTCCCAGGGCCAGTGCTGGCAGGGCCTGGAGCGGGGCGCAGGCTGGCAGGAGTCTGTGGAGCCGGACTGGGCTGCACCAGTAGGGAGAGGGGGGAGCTGTCCCAGCTCCATAGAGCCCCTGCCAGCCGGGATCCCTGTACTTCTGCCACCCTGCTCTGGGCCCTGCCAGCGCTGGCCCTGGGACACCAATGTGTGCCCCATGCTCCACCTGGCTTCTGTGCCCACTCACCCCCAGTACCCCCCTCAGCCCTGTGGTACAGATGGGGGGCAGTGTGTAGCCCCGACCCTGTGCTCGCTGGCAGGGAACGAGCCTGTGCTGTGCTGGAAACAGCCATGGCCCCCCCACTCACGGCCCCCCACTTCCTGTGCCGGGCAGTGTTTGCTGCTGCTGCCTGCCCGGAGCTTCCACGCTGGGCAGCGCAGAGGAGGCGGTGGCAGTCACACCACACCACAGCCTACCACGGCATGAGCTCTGGGTGGGCAGCAGCAGCAAACACTGCCTGGTGCGGGAAGCCGGGGGGGGGGGGGGCCCACAGCTGCTCCTGCTGTGGCGCAGCTCTGACAGGTGAGCCCGGAGCTGGCACAGGGCCCAGGCTAGCAGTGGGGGTGGGTTATAAGCTGGTGCTGAGCGCAGGGAAATGCAGCTCTGTGGTCAGTGCCCTGTGCTGCAGCCAGCATGGGGCTTCCTGTGCCTGCTAAGGACCACCCTGTGTGGGCTGCGAGAAGCTGCAGCAGGAAGTGCCAGCCATGGGGTGGGGGAGGGGCCGCTTTTCCCCCCACGCTCAGCACCAGCTTATTCCCTGCCTACCGTCCTCCCCTCCCCCTGACTTTCCTGTGCCAGTGCAGCCATGAGGAGCCACATGGTCCCAGGCCAGAAGCCCCTACGTGGAGCTTCCGGCTGGGGGGGGTGGCGGGGCCAGGTGGACCCTGCTGTTGCAGGAGCCCGCTGGGGCTTTCCCTGGGTCCTGCTGCCCCTGGCTCCAGTCATCTTTGACAGGAACCAAGGACAGATGAATACGTATTAGTTTTCTAAATTATCTTAGGGTCCCCGGAGGCCGGATAGAATAGCCTAGCAGGCTGGATGCAGCCTGTGGGCCATATTCTGCCCACCCCTGGGTTAGAGTAAATTATGCAAGCCAGATTATGCCTCTCCCTTAAGGGGATGTGTTATGGGAAGGAAGGACTCAGGAGGCATTCTGTTTTCCTCTGTTGCAGCCTGCATAGACATCAGACAGACTTACGCTATATTTTAGGGCTGCTGGAACCACTCTCTTGATCTCTTCTGTTGTGAAGAGATGTGATCATGGAAGACAGGCGTAAGCATTGTTCTAAAATGAGGGAGGTTTTACTCTTCCTGTTTTTTCATCATAAGAATATGGAGATCCTACTTCCCTAGGATCTATGCCAGCTAGAGAGGCCTCCTACCTGTTCCAGATTGCTGCTACTGTATCATTTCCATTTAAAGGGGATGTGCCACTACAGTATTAACCAGGTCTGATGGAAAGGTGGGAAGAAGAAGAGTGCTTCAGAGGCAGCTGAGCCCTCCTACCTTCATCATAATCAGGGCTCACCTGTGCTCAGAAAGCACCCAACTCTCAAACCTTGGTTTTAATGCTCTAATCCATGGTCCATGGTAAAAACGTATTTCTATCAAGTGTGAATGAGCATTGGATGATGGCTTTAGTTACTTTGTCAAAAATGTTACTTTCCCTAAACTACTTCTGTTATTTTGGGGTTGTTTTACATTTGACCTCTCATGATAACATTAGATCTGGTCCACTGCCTCGTTAATCCTAGTAAGTCATCTATAGCAGTTTAAAGACTAGGTGAATTGATGTTTACAGGACTGAAGCAATGAATCACTTTGTCTTCACTTGCACTTCTTCCTTGATTTTTTTTTTTTTAAAACCTCCTCACTGCTCTCTTAAGGCTGGTATAAACAACTGAAACCAGAACTGGCGTGCAAAGAGTACCACAGACATCCAGCCCATCCTCCATCAGTTCCTCTCAACTGTTTCATTGCAAAGTGAGCCCATCATCCTAAATTCAAAACCGCACTCTCTTTTCATGTATTTGTATCCTCCCCCCTTAAGAAAGAAAGACCCCCCCACAATTAAGCTTAGAAGGAAACCTCAGAGTGGAAACTCTTGCATTAAAGAAAAATAAAGAATGCCAATTAAATTACCCTCCTTTTTATGCGTTTGTTTTAAAAGTGATTCTTTGATTTACTATGTATTTTGTTACATATTGGAACTTTGTCAGGTTGTGGGGTTTGTTTCTGGTTGGGTGGGGTGGTTAATATAGATTAAAAAGGCAGCAATTATGTATACAAAAGGCTCCATTTCTTTTTAAAGGGAAAAAGTGCAAAGTTGAAGAAAATAGTTTACATAATCTGTAAACTAGTTAAGCAGCTGAATATTTATGGAGGTTGAAATTGAAGCTTAGTTGCCCTCTAGGGGTTTTACATTAATACAGCAGATGCTAGGTTTTGGTTTGGTTTTTTTTAAAGTAAAGGTGTGAGATTATCCTTGAAAAACCTACCTTGTGAAGAAGCACTTCTCTGTTCCTGTTTCTTTTTTTTTTTTAAAGCCTAAAAATGCAGAAAAAAACTTCAGATTATTTTCTGAAGAGGCCAGATTCTGATCTACAGCATTCTATTCGAATCCATAAAATTATTCAAGAATATCCAGTTGTGGAGTTTCAGAATATTTCTTTCCTTTTTTTTTCCTCCCCAGCCTCTCTTCCAGCCCAGTTACTGTTCATTTGTATTATGGTAGCACCAGTAGCCTCAACTAAGAACAGGACTCGCATGTTAACAGACAGTTTGTGCTCTAAAGAGTTTACAGTCTAAACAGACAAGGTAGGCAAATGATGGAAGGAGAAGCAAAGGCATCAAGGGGTGAAGTGACTTTACCAAGGTCACACAACAGGATTATGACAATGGCAAGTTTAGCTTCTAAGTGTTTAGTTTCTTATCCTCCCTTCTCATACATTTGTATCTGTGTTTGTATTTATATTGGGGGGTTACAGTGGACAATATGCTGAATATGAGCCAGTGTGGAGCCCTTGTGACCAAGGAACCTAATGGCATACTGGACTGCACTGGTAGGTGTATTGCCCATAGGTCAAGGGTATTGATTATTCCCCTCTATTCAGCACTGGTGAGGCCACATCTGGAGTACTGTGTTCAGTTTTGGGCCCCCCACTACAGAAAGGATGTGGACAAATCGGAGAGAGTCCAGCAGAGGACAGCAAAAATGGTGAGGGTGCTGGGGGACATGACTTATGAGGAAAGACTGAGGGAACTGATCTTATTTAGTCTAGAGAAGAGGAGAGTGAGGAGCCTTCAACTACCTGAAATAGGTCTGAAAGAAGATGGAGCTAGACTGTTCTCAGTGGTGGCTGATGACAGAACAAGGAGCAAGGGTCTCAGGTTGCAGCAAGGGAAGTTTAGGTTAGATATTAGGAAGAATTTTCTTATTAGGAGGGTAGTAAAACACTGGAACAGGTTATCTAGATGTGTGGTGGAAGCTGCATCCTTGGAGGTTTTCAAAACCCATCAAGACAAAGCTTTTTGGCTGGGATAATCTAGTTGAGGATGGTCCTGCTTCGAGCAGGGGGTTGGACTAGATTACCTCCAAAGGTCCCTTCCAACCCTAATTTTCCATGATTCTGTCCCATTTTCATCTGATGGCCAAGTTTTTGTCTTGCACTGGCAAGCAGCCTCATATAGTCTTACTGACAGCTCTGGATACCTTACTCTGTCATTGTGACTGAGTCTTAGCCTGAGCTCCATTTGCTGGCTCCTGCGATTGAACTTTTTGCACTTAGTTTCCTTAGTTTAGCCACAGCATTGACTAACTTCATTTTGTCAGACTTCTGGGAGAGTAATTTGTCTGAGGCGAGTAGTTCTGTCTCATTTTTGTTGCATTTATGTCTCTGTAACATTTCTGTTGTGAAAACAGGTCTAACTGAATGCTCTTCAGAAATAAAGTTATGTTATCTCTTCTTGTCTGTAATGAGAACAACTTGCTAGGAACCTTCCAGCAGGATGTATTATTATTTAAATTACATTCTTTAAAGTGCAGTTGTATGAGAAATATTTAAAAAGTTGTTTTTTAAGTCATTATGTTTAGCTTGTTTCTCCTTCCTGTCAGGAAAGGGTGCCTTTTTAATGTATTGTTTTAAAAACATATCTGTGGCATAAAGCATGGACAGAAACAAACTTTGGATAAGGTTTGAAATACATACTGGAGGCCAGTGTTTAAAGCAGGGATGGGCAAAATATGGCCCGCAGGCTGGATGCAGCCTGTGAGGCCATCCTATCTGGCCTGTGGGGCCCCTAAAAAAATGTAAAAATTAATATTTCTCTGCCCTTGGTTCCTGTCAAAAGTGACAGGAACCAAGGGCAGTAAGACCCAGGGGAAGCCCAGCGGGCTCCCACAAAAGTGGGCTGCCTGGCCCCGCTCCCCAGCCAGAAGCTCGAGCTGGGGCTTCTGGCCTGGGAGCACGTGGCTTCCCTGGCGTGGGAAGCTCAGGTAAGGGGGGGGGAACCCCAGGCAGGGAAGGAGCACGGGGGGGGGGGGGGGAAGTGGCCCCACCCCACGCCCAGTGCCCTGTGCTGCAGCTGCTCACAGCCCGCCTGGGGCTGCCTGTTTCCGCTCCAGACACCCCATGCGGGCTGTGAGCACCTGCAGCGTTGGGCGGGGGAGGGGCTGCTTCCCCCCACGCTCAGCTTTTCCCTGGGCTCCTTCCCTGCACAGAGAAAAGCGGCCTCTCACCCACCCCATGCCCAGCGCTCCCTGCTGCAGGCGCTCACAGCCTGCGCAGGGCTGTCCGGAGCAGGCACAGGCAGCCCCAGGCAGGCTGCGAGTGTCTGCAGCACGGAGCCTCAGGCATGGGGCGGGGAGGGGCTGCTTCCCGCCCATGTGCGCGTGCAGCCCCCCCCCGGGTGCTCAGCACACCTTGTAAAGCAGCCCCATTGCCAGGCTGGCAGTGGGGTGGGTTACAAGCTGGTGCTGAGCAAGGGGAAAAGTAGCCCATCGCCCACCCCATGGCCAGCACCCCACATGAGGCTGCCTGTGCCTTCTCCGGACAGCCCCACGTGGGCTGCAAGCACCAGCGGGGGAGCACAGGCAAAGGGCTGCTTTTCCCAACGCTCAACACCAGCTTCTTCCCTGCTGGCGAGCAGGGGGTCGAGGCTGTGCGCTGCCCCTCGCCTGTACTGTGGGGGCTAGGGGGCACTGGGTGTGAGCGGGTGGGGAGCTAGTGGGAGCAGGGGGCTCGCACCAGTGTCCCAGGGCCAGTGCCGGTGGGGCATGGAGCAGGGTGGCAGGAGCATGGGGTCCCAGCTGGCAGGGGCTTTATGGAGCCGGGCCAGCTCCCCTCTCCCTGCTGGTGCATCCCAACCTGGCGCCACAGACCCCTGCCAGCCTGTGCCCTGCTGTGGACCCCACCCATGCTGGCCCTGGGACATTGGTCCCAAGACATTGGAACATTGGTCCCAAGATGGTGACCAGGGGGCGAGGCACCTGTCAAGAGATGAGGTTAGGGTTACAGCTTGCCAAAACTGGGTAAGCGGCCCCCCACCCAAAATAATTGCCCGCCCCTGGTTTGAAGCCTAAAGCAGTTTGTAAGAGTGGGGCATTGGTGTGTGTGGCAGGGGGGGAGAAGGGAATGTAACTATATGCATCAATATGGGGGCTTAAGAATAGTATACTATACCATACCCATGTTTATGTTCTTATTTATGCCAGCATAAATCTGGAGTGACTGCACCAAAGTCGGCGATAGCATTTCTCTGATTTTAGGGTATGACAAACCCAGTCTCAACTCCTTGGTGCTTGGGCTTTTTTTGGACTCTCAGGTTTTTTTACAAATACGAATTCTGCAAGCATGAAAGTTATGCAAACTGAACTTCCAGGCTGAACTTGGTACAGAGAAGTGTTCCTTATAGAAAGGTTTGTACCAGTTTTTATTAATGCAGGCCTAGTCATGCTGACAAAATTCTTTATCTGGTATGAACTGTTTCGTGTCCATGACAGTCAGTGCTACAGAAGCAATACTTGGTAGAATGCTGGCTATTCTCTTGTTACAGCAAATTACTTGGGAATTTAGCCTGCAAGATCTTGGTTTTGACTGACAGTTCTCCTTTTTCCATCTCCCACGTCGTCTCTGCCCATTTCTGCTCATGCCCAGATAGTGGTTTTCAGAGAAGTAAAGCAGGAAAGCCCTGCATCTTGGGCTCAGCCAGGTAATACCCAAAATGGAAGGGATTTGCTCCTCTCATTAGAGATCTTGCTGACTAAAGCAGAGTATTTTCTCCCTGGGTCATTGGGTGAGTAGGAGTTGAAGCAGACCCCTGAGTTGCTGTTAATTAGATGAAGTTATATTAAACTGAACTTGTCATGGGCCAATGGCATCACCTCCATAATTAATTTTGTAACAAGCTGCCATTAAGCAAGTCACTTAAACTCTGGTCTACAAAATTACCAGATTTATGCTGAAGGTAAAGGTGAATTCATTTGAAAAATCAAGAAAATGTAAGTGCTTTTACCTAAAAGTCAAAAAAAATATATACCAGTTCAGAAGGTTGTCTTGTGTCTCTGAAACCCTAAGTAAAAAAAAAATTTTTTTTTTTTACATCTTTACAATGTTTTCAAAATCATTAACAGTCGCATGTGAAGAAAGTGTACTGACCACGTGCAAGACTGACTAGTGTTTTAGAACGTGATTGAAATAATTCACTGGAATTGTCTTGGTTGCAAAAGCTTTAATTTAGGTATGCAAGCAATCAGATTTTCGTGTTAGTGAGACTTTGATCAGATACTTACAGTTAAATTCCTCAGTTGAGGTCTGAAAGAATTGTACTTTAGCTTTTTGTTTCAGTCTGTTAAGAGAGGTTTTCCTTTTTAATGCATTTTTTTACAGCATGTTCATGGCATAAAAGTGTGGACAGAAACAAACTTCAGATAAACTTAAAAGAATAATGGAAGCCAGTGTTTAAGACAGTTCATAAAAAGGTGTTATCAGAATAGATAAGCAAGCACCCCTGGTTCATTGTGTAGAATGCACTCTCGATAAACATTTTCCATGACACTTACTTATCAATATTGTTCATACTTGGTGCATATATGTCAATAGATTCTGTCACAACATTTTCAAAGCTACTGGAAAAAATGGATGTAGACTTTTAACTGTTGTAGCCATTGTTAGGTTAGCTAGCAGTGCCGGATTTAGGTTTAAGCTACTTAAGCTACAGTTTAGAGCCTTACAATATGAGGAGCCTCTAAATGAGAAAAAAAAACCTGGCCATTTTTGTTCTAACATGACAAAAATATACATGTATATGGCCCCACAGTTGTTATTCATATTAAGTTCATAAATTTGTGCAGAAATAACAATAATTCATTTTAAAAATTAATGAAAATTGATTTTCATGGATTTCATGGGTTATTTTTTATCATATGGGGCCTCTTAAACTGGACATAGTTTAGGGCTTCAGCATGTCATAATCCAGCACTGTTAGCTAGCATTGGTTTGGTTTTTTTTCATAATCTAGCTACTCCCTTGACAACATCACAATGAAAATTAAACTCTACCTACTATATGCTGTTGTAATTTCAACAACTGTCTTTGGCTGTGAGACCTGGATGCTCTCTAGGGCTTTGGAAAAGCGAAGTAAGACCTTTGAAATGTGGTGCTTTAGAAGACTTCTACACATACTCTACTTTGCACGCAGAACAAATGAACCTGTGAAAAATCAAATCGGACAAGAAGTTGGCAAATATGAACCCTTACTCAAAAAGAAATATGCAGTGGTTTGGATATGTAACAAGAAGGCCTGGCACCCTTACCATCACCATCCTGCAGGGTGCTGTGGATGGACAAAGAAGAGGAAGACCTAAGACAAGATGGATCATTAGCATCCCAGATGGGATGGGATTAAAACTGACTTGATCGTACAAGGGCTGCAGAAGACGGGGAAGAATGGAAAGTTATTGCTACTTCAAAGGTGCTTCAGTGGGTTGATGCATCTTCAGGACTGACTGACCCATGTTGTTAACATTTTAACAACTGCTGCTTCATTCTTATTTCTTTTTAATTTTGGGTACAGGTGTATTTTAAATAACAAATAATTTAATAATAAACTCGAGAAACCATTGAAACTGATAAACTAGATAGTGTGCTCCTCTGTCACTTCACTGATGAACAAATATAAACAAATACGATAACATCATAGTTAAGGAAATTAGACTTTATTGTCTGCCTAATCTCTCTCTCTTTATTTTGTTTTTACAAAAACAAATGCTTGTATATCTTCATAGTAGGGCAGCCTTAACTAGGCCTGAAAATATTCTTCTTGTAGTATAAATATAAACATAGAACAAAATGTACAGAGGAAAAACGCTAAAAATTGTGGGCCAGATTCTGTCACCTTTACTCCTGTTGAGCGATACCTTATGCCATGAGAAATGCTCCACAGCTGTGTGCACCCTTAGAATATAAGACCACTTTTAAAACTGGATGTTTACTTCTTTTCCAAGCAGTAGAAGTATGCGTCTCTGGAACAGTGCGTATTGCTCTTCTGGAATGCCCAGGTTTAGCTGAGATTATTGCCCTCCTTCCTGTACCTTTGCACAGCTTGTGCTTCTCTGAACTGAAAGACTATTTTGATTGTCTTGCTCTAGGAGAGAGGCATATGGTGGATGGAAAGTTTTGGCATTATTCTCCTCTGTCCCCTGTTGTTGAAGGCTTTTAGAATCATAGGAAATTAGGGTTGGAAGGGACCTCCAGGGGTCATCTAGTCCAACCCCCTGCTTGAAGGAGAACAGTCCCCAGCTAGATCATCCCAATCAAGGCTTTGTCTAGTCAGGTCTTAAAAAATCTCCAAGGACAGAGAGTCCACAACCTCTCTGGGTAACCTGGTCCAGTGTGTTACTACCTTTTTTCCTGATATCTAACCTAAACTTCCCTTGCTGCAACTTGAGACCATTGCTCCTTGTTCTGCCACTTTCGTTTTGCTCAGACAAGAAAGAAATAACTGTTTGTATTTTCTGCTTGTTGTCTTTAATTTTGAATGGTGAAGATCCTTCCAAGGAAAGTGTAGTAATTTATACTGAATACAAAAGTGCGTGCTTTAAGCCATAGCTGCTATAGTTGTAAAGATTCCAGATGTGCAACAGTTTCTGTTTTGGGGTGGATTAAGCTGTCAGTTTTATCTCCATCTGGTGGTGAGAAAAGGTCTTGTCTTCAGAATATGATCCCAATTTGCTGGTAGTGAAATCTGCTTTTATAGACTGACTTTTTTTTTTGAGGCTGGAGTTCAGCTAGCAGTCACTATGAGGCAGCTGTGTTATGTATAATCTGTTGCACTCAGTTTGTGTTCAAGTGGGCATTTTCCTCCAAAGGAGTTGAAGAAATAGGGACTGAGGGTGCCCTGAACTACTCAAGTTCAATGTGAGGTGTTCATATAAGAGCAGGCATTGATGGGCAGTAGCCATAGGGGAGCTTGCATTTGCTCCAGTTCTGCCTCTTCCAGCACAGGGTACTATAAGACTTGGTGTCAGATATTCTTAGTATAGTGTGGGGAGAAAAATTAAATCATCGCTCTCTGAAAGGAAGCGCTTCTTTAAAATATCTTGGTCTAATAGGTTGAAGTTGCCTCTGACATGTACAGGGACCTACCCAAATTGAGATCACAGATAGATAGGTAATTTCATGCACCGATCGCAGCACCACCTGCCATTTTTACTGGTTTATCGTGGCAGGGTCCCCTGTTCCTGATTGCCCAGGTGGTCCCATCCTTCACTGCTGGTTGGCAGAGGGCTTCCCTTCATGAGACTCTGCCCCTAACCACTGATTGGTGGAGAGGGGTGGTATGAAAGGCAGCCATTGGCCAATCAGCAGCAAAGGGAGCAGCTGCCACCTTGGCTATTCCCCTTCCTGCTTCCCTGCCCCCTTGCTCCAGTAGACTGTGAGGCTGGGTGGTTTTCACTGGGGAGCCAGCATTTTTTTTTTAAATAAATTGTTTTTATTCCCCGTTTCAGGTATTGCCTTTGCGTCCTTCTTGGCTCTTGCTCTGTGATTCTTACTCATCCTGTTGTGAGAGAACTTGTTTTTCCCTTGAGGGGAATTGTGGGAAGGGCACTGGAGCACTGTCAGCATTCATATGATCTTGCCTGTATCCTCATTGCAAAGTAGCAGGTTCAATCCTGAGCTAAGCACAATTTAAACTTTAAGTCAGTTTCAAAGCACAGATCAGTACTTTTCCAGGTGCTGTGTGTAGATATGGGGACAGGGTAAAAACGTATAAAGGAGAATAGGTGAAGACAACAGTATAAATATGCTGCTAGGCTTCAAATGCCATTTTCTTTTCTTATTGGCTTTTTATAAACAAGTTCTCTTTGCTTATACAAGTTGGGCTTTTGGAAGTGATTGACCTTGCTAGTTAAAAAAGGCAGATGTTTTGTTCAGAAAGACACCTACAGAAGACAAGGTTTTTAGGGATATCTCTTCAGGTCAAATCAGACATAAACATATTTTACTCTCTCTTGCCCTTTTATAACTCACATGCCTCAATATTTGTCTTTTCCTGTTTAAATATATGTTCTGTTTGAATTGTAGTGATCATTTCATCATTTTACCTTTTAGCAGCAGTAGAATTGTATACTGCTTGTATGCTCAGTAGTGGTCAATAAGTTAACCTCAGTTAGTATAAAATACAGTGTGATTGGAAATGTATAGTTTCAGCTGTGATTATTTGCCAGTGATTTTTCCTTACTTACTTTTATTTTAACTTTAGAATTTGAATTAGCTTGCCCTTTCAGTATATCTTTCTATATGTCTTCCTTTTAAAATTCTCCCCTTCTTGCTCCCCCCACAGAGAGATTTCCTTTAATACTTTTCAGAATTCTCAGTACTTGTATATGATGATAATACATAGCACAGTATATCAAGATGATAAATATGGTTCACAAGCTGGATGGAAAAATGAATGTGAATTATGTATTGGTTACTGATTTGGTGCCACAGTTGCATTTGTGTTGTACATACAGTGTAAAAATGGCTGCATCAGAGAGAAGAGCAAAAGTCTGTCCCCAGTTTCCCCTACCATCATTAATTGGACATTGGACTCTACCCTGAAGCATGGTGGCTTATTTTTCCAAAGCATCTTGCTTTAATCCTGATTTTTATAGCTGAGGATAATCTTGCTATCCATTTCAACATTGAGTCCGTTTTGCTAAATTCTCAGCCTCAATTATGGTATTTGGTGACAAGTTCCATAAGCTTTTTCTGCATGGCATAGAATATTTCCTGCCTTCTCATTTTTATTGAATGTTTCAGGTCTAGGCTCTTGTGTCATCAAAATAGGAACAGAAGTTCCAGATCTACCTTCTTTGTACGTTTCATTTTGCATTGCATAAGAAAGCGCCTAAGAACTGTGGTATCTAAATGCTTAGCAGATAAAATAGATTTTAATTTGTGCAGCTATTACAAAAGCAGTAGAGGAATGAAACATTAACAGACTTCCAGAGCTATGCTGATGTTTCTGGTAAACAAACAAGGAAATAAAGACATTCCTGTGTTGAATGCCTTATGTCTCTTAAATCAGGCAAGGTAAAAACAAGAGCTTCCTGGCTTGTTAGAAGAAAGGAGATGGCCTCAACAAGATGCCACAAGAGGTGTGAGCAACTGTTTGGAAATAACCAAAATATTTTGGAGAACATTTACCTTTTGTTCTTGGAGGCTAAAGGAAAAGCAGTCTTAGTCCAGAGGCTGGACTAAGAGGCTGCAATTAAACTTAGACAGACTACAGAGGTGGGCGGATGGTAATAGGATGGGCTTCAATGTAGATAAATGCAGAGTGCTGCACCTGGGGAGAAGGAATCCACAGCATACATACAAGCTGGGGAGCTCTCCCCTTGTGAGCACAGAGGCGGAAAGGGATCTTGGAGTCATTCTTGACCACCAATGCCAGGTCGCAGCCAGCAAAGCCAACCGTACCTTGTCATGCATCCAAAGATGCATCTCAGGCTGGTACAGAGAGGTGATACTCCCCCTTCTACGTGACATTGGTCCAGCCTCAACTGGAGTACTGTGTCCAATTCTGGGCACTGCACTTTAAGAACGATGTGGCCTGCCTTGAGAGGGTTCAGAGGAGGGCCACCTGCTTGGTTGGAGGAAAAAAGGGCAGGCCCTATGAGGAGAGGCTGAGGGACCTGAACCTGTTCAGCCTCAGCAAGCGGAGGCTGAGGTGGGATTTGGTGGCTGCCTACAAACTTGTTAGGGGAGATCAGCAGCAAATAGGAAGAGCCCTATTCTCCCCAGCACCACCTGGGGTGACGAGGAACAATGGCCAGAAGCTGCTAGAGAACAGGTTCAGGTTAGAGATTAGGAGGCACTATTTCATTGTCAAGGTAGCTAGGATCTGGAACCAACTTCCTAGGGAAGTGGTCCTCGCTCCTACCTTGGGTAAATTCAGAAAGAGGTTGGATGAACACCTGTCTGGGGTCATGTGATCCCAGCGTGTGCTCCAACCAGTGGCGGGGGGGTTAGACTAGATGATCTATTCAGGTCCCTTCTGACCCCTAACTACTATGAAACTAGCCCAGAAGTAATGCAAATGAAGACCATTCTGCATGCTGTTGCGAGCATTTAGGAGCAATGTCATAAGGTTGGACCTAGAGCCCCCTCACAACTGTCTGAGATTTGTAGGGCTGTTAGTAAAATTAATCTGATTTCTTTATAAAGCATCCTGGATTCTCATTCCAAGATGTCAGTCCTTCAGTTAATTTCTCAGCCTGGTGGTCACCAGTGCTGCTAGTCTGTGGTAGGTTATGCCAGCTATACTGCTGCTGCAGTTGCACATGAGCTGTCTCCCTCCCCTGTCTCTTTGGTGTTTCATAGCTACTTTAAAGATCAGGCAGGAGGGAAATGAGCATGTCACATGGTTGTTCCATAGTGCCTACTGCAGGGCTTCACGTACCTTCTTATCTAAGTGGCTATCCTAAGCAGATGTTGGTGGAGACAGGATACTGGATGAAATGGTGTGAGCCAGCATTGCAATTTCTTTGTTCCTAAGTATGTGTCCCCTACAATTTGAACTATTTAAAATTGGTTTCCAGGATCTTGATACATGCAGTGGTTCAGCTGATGGCAGATTGTTCAAAGAATTCTACTTACTGACAAAAGCAAACATCAAAAATACCCTTTATTATTTCCAAATGCTGGCTCTCATGTGCGTCTCATGTGGGTATTCCTCTCTGTCCTGAGACACACAACTTCTTCAACATTTCATGCTGGAGTCTGAGATACTCTCCAGTGTACTGTAGGATCCCTGATGACATCTACTTCAAGTGAAGACTGCCATTTTATGCTCAGGGAATGCTGTTAGGATAGGAAAACAGGCTTTTGACAATGGTGAATAACACCCCTTTTCAGGAATTTCAGCTTTAACCCTCTCCCAACCCTGTGAAGCATGCTATTTACTGGTTATTTTTCTGAATGCCACCACCAGTTCATAGATAACTGTATGGCTCGGTTTAGCTTGGAATATTGGGGAGCAATGTATAAATAAAACTGTTTATAACAAATAGACTACATGAAGGCAAATAATCTAGTTGATCAGATAACAGAAGTTCATTTAAAAAAAATTGGAGTTTACTTTATGTCAATTTTCTGTTTGCCCTATATAAGATGCATTTAATTACTTCATTCCATCTCCCTGTATTCAAATTAATCTGCTTCTTATATATATTGTTGCTCAAATTAGAATAATTCTTTAATCAGCTGTATTATGCATGCCATAGTAGACTAGAATAGGAAAGCCACTCCTGGCATACTGACGATGCATATATTTTATTTGTTGTTGTAATTTAAAAGTAAAATCAGAAATATTGATTTCTACTTGACTGGAGAGATGATTTAGTTTGAATATCAGACTGATCTTAATCAGGTGAGAATTAATTGAGTTGGAGGTATTAGATATTCAGTGATGTTAACTGAACCATGATCAATCTACAGAGAAGCTTTCTTTTGTACTGTGTCAGAAATATCAAATAGTTCATGCTCTACAATGTAAAAAAACCTTTTCATGTTCATCCTACTACCTCCCTGGCTCATTAGATGCACCAGTAAATCTGTTCTGTGCACACTGAGTAATCTTCAAAGTAACAAGCTAATAAATCCCAATTTAATACAAAATTAAAAGCATAATAACTTTGTCATAAAACACTGGTAATATTAAAATGATACAAAACTTTATATTTTGTAAGATGTTTAAAGTCTTGTTTATGTCCCCTTCTATATGTGAGCTAGACACTCTTTTTTCTCTGTCCTGTAGTTCTAAGAGTGTGATGCAAATCTTATACACGTTTATATTTTTTCTTTTTTAAAGAAATGATAGAGATATAATATTAAACCTGGTCTAGATCATGATATACTCTTTTTTTTATTGTAAGAGTGTGATAGCAGTATCATAAGTGTTGAGAAAATATAAATGGTGAGATAACACCTCCACAGGACTTGCTCTTAAGTAGTAAAATTGTAAGTCTTTAAATAAACTATAGCCAGATCTGAGAAGATCAGTTTATCGTGTTAATGGGGAATACTTCATTTTTAAATATTAAAAACCCTTAAAAATGAATGTACAACAATTGTTTGAATTTACCTAATAATTAGATTGCACAGCATGCTGACAGTGTAAAGTTCTAGGTGAGTGCTGTATATTATCATTAAAATGATTTATTAGCAAGGTATTTAATATGGTCATTAACATGTTCAGGTTTCTGCCTATGGTTTTTGGTGTGAATATGCAAAATAATGACAATTTCAGAGATGCTGTTTAATGTAATTTCTGATAAAATTGCTTAACTCACTATGATGCTATTCTCTTTGTATCAGTGTATGGGTATAATATTTCTATTCTGCCTGTTCAGACATGATAAATCTTAATTTAAAAATGTATATCTTGTCAGTGTTAAGCATCTTTTTAATAGGGAGAGTCAATTCATGCTTGCTAAATCCATAATTACCATTAAAACATAAGCGATTTAAAATGAAGAAAGCAATGTTACTCCTTAAAAACAAAAACATAGTAGCATTCTGACTTGTCCCTTCATTTGAAATGGGAGAATTCCAGCTTTCTAAACCATTTTAAAATTGGGGGGTGGGGGGAGAAGATTATTTACTAGCTCTTTTTCCTGCTTAAAGACCTTTCAATTCTATATTTTTAATAGAAACTTCCATACCTGCTCAAATATGGACACAGCTAAAATGTAAAAAATGTAAAAAAACCCAACCCCAAACACTGGAACATCAGTCTGTTGTGGTAGAGGCCACCTGCGTACCGCTGAACTTCATGTGCAACAAGTAGACCACTAAAGAAAAACTTTAAGTGCCTAGTGTCATCCCCCCTACTGAACACTTGACATCTGAAGCAGCGGTAGGGTTTCAGCAGTTGGTCAGTAAGCTGCAAGAAAATTTTAAAGTTAACCTGCACCTTGCTTAAAGATTCTGTGATACAACTTCATCTGGTGTAATGGATTTATGACTGTTTCCACCAGACATTGATATGCCCTTTTAAACTGACATCCAACAAGCTTTTCCTCTTATAATAGAATTTATTTTCAGTCCTGAAAAGGCACTCTCATCCCCTATTGTTTGAAATATGACCATAACTTGAGTAGGGATGGGGGGGAGACCCAAACCTCTTCTACAGTTGCTAGTCTAAAAGTTTAGGAACAGAGAAATACAGGAGGTTTGTTTGTTTTTTTTTAATCAAATTATAATTTTACATGATTTACTTGAATCCAAGATAAACGTGTCCTGTTCCACCTCCCCACCCCAGATACCATAGTTTGGGGGTAAAGTCTCATATTGGATTTGAGTATTGGCCCGGGGGCAGGCAGCTATGACTTCTAGAGCTGCAGCCACTGGGTGTTTTAGCCTAGGACCAGGGCCAGAGCTGCTGCTGTCTGACCGGGCTGGCTTGGGATGGTTTGTTTGGTGTGGGAGGGGGAAGTGCAAGGGGGAACCTATGTATCGTGCAGTCCAGGAGGTGCATGGAGGAACAGCTCTGGCCTGAGTAGCCACCTGGATGGGACCAGAGCTGGAGATAGAACCACACATAGGGTAAGTAGTGGTGGCAGGAGCAAGTGGCTGTGAGAGACGAGGCAATAGACAGAGCACCAGGAAGAGGGCATGTAACAGGTAAGCATGGGAGGAGATGGCAGACAGCACAATGTATAGCCTGGGGGGAGCTGGAGCCATGATATAGGGTAAGTAGCTGCAGGGAGGGCAGGGAGATGGGCGCCAAGAGGCACAGGCATTATGGGGAGGGGACAAAAGGCAGGGAGAGTAGATAGGGTGAGCAGGCAGCAGGGGAAGAGTGGAGGAAGCCCAGTTGCTTGCTCTCTGCCATTGCTTTCCCCACCACTGTGGTGGGGGAAGGATGGGGGATAGGACACATTTAAGCCAACTCTCCAGAATTAGACACTATACATGGAAAATTATAATGAATTTATAATTTTCCATGTACAGGATCTAATTATTTGGTGGGGAAGGTTGGCTTAAATTTGAATTAGTCTTGGATTCAGGTAAAGACAGTGGTGTCTCTCTAATGTTTGTTTGTCAGTTTCAGGTTGAAAAACTTGCATCTTAAAACATACATGCACAAGTGCACGTGCTCACTATTTCCACTCCCCCCCCCCCCCCGGAGACTCTGTGTACCTTGCTGCCCGCCCCCCCCCCCCCAAAAAAAAAGATAATAGAACCCCATATATGGTCTTAACTCTTCTCACTTTGTTTTCCATTTGTTCCCCAAACTCTCCTGCATTATAAGGGCATAAAATATTCCTGGAGCATGAACAATGGGCATTCAAACTAAACCACCAACACAAAGCACTCTTCTTGTATCCCTGTCATTTTTGACAAAGATTGATGAGCTGTAAATATCACAATATCCTCATAATACTGGCCACTTTGCTTGGTTGCTGGAGAAGCTCTAATACACTGTTTACCAAGATTTTGTGGTTTACACTATACCACAGTGAAGTCAGCCACTCTCATGCCTTCCTAATTCAGCTGCCAGGTTTTGTTGATCACTTTTGCACACGTGCAGCAATTGCATGATTCGCATACACATGGACAGTTGCGCCCTTCCTGAGGGGGGATACCTCATAGTTTGGGAAATGCTGCTGTAATCCAAGCAAAGCATTCTCTGATCTAGTGCAGCATTTACATTTTCTCTACCTTTATTATGAATGTTTACTAAAATATTTTATTTACATTGATTGGGGTAAGAGAAGATTCCATGGCCAACCTCTTCAGAGCTGCTTTCTGCTGCTCTTTCCAAGCAGTGCTGAATCTGCCTCATCAGTGGGCATATATTTCAGATGTAGATGCCTCCTGTCATTTAGCAACAGTGTTGACTGCTTTCCTAGAGGCGGGGAGCTCTCATTCATTCAACATGGTGCTTTCTCATATTTACTTACTTAGCTGGTCACTAATGTTCTATGTCTGAGCTTGTACCAACAGCAGGAACAGTCATCCAAGTTGGGGATCAAAGCCAAAAAGTAGTAGTTTTTACATACTAATCGGATGTCTGTAGTTTAGCAAGCCAGTGTGGACATCCATGCAGACCCTTAGGATAAGGAGTTTTGCAGAGTGACAAACGGAGAATACTTATTTAGGCAGACCAGGTTTCTTTGACAGCTCAAACATCCATGAAATAGTGGTTGTTCAGTTCAGTGACCAAGCCAAATACCACCACCACCAAAAAAACAAAAATTGAATTTGTAGTCAATCCAAAACGGGAATTTTTGTCTATGTTGGTAAAATGAAAAAATGTTAATCTGAAACATTTAAGTCATTCAAAATTAAAGACTTTCATTTTAGATTACATGACCCATATTCACCTTGTAAAAATGGATATCAATTTTTAAACTTTTTTAAAAATGAAAAGTTAAAATTTCACTTTCAAAATATCAAAACAAAATTAACTCTTTGGGTGGTTTAGTACATTAGTAGTTTGAAGATATGCAAAGACTATTTTGACTTTTGCTTTTTGCTTTTTCTCCAGCTGAAACTAGCTCTGAAATTTACAAACAGGTGGGAAAGTTCAACTAAATTCATAATAGTTGGCAAAGTTACTATATCCCTTGTCCTAAAAGACAGCCAGTATGACTTGCAAATTGTTGACTGGGGAGCTTGGAAGTAAGACTGAAATTCTCATCCTTGTAAGTTTAATGGTGGTTTTCCCATAGATTTCAGTGAGGGTAGGTTTTCATTCGAAGTACCTAACATTGGACAAACTGGCTGCCTTATTCTGTGCTTTTAGATGCCTGACTGGCTCCTGCAGGAGGAACTACTATTACCTGCAGTGATTCCCAAAACCACTGAAAACCAATTAGTAGGTTTCTTTTTAATTAATAAACCCCATTTTATGTACTTCAGTCTCCACCTCAAATCTGTTTTTTATTTTTATTTACATATACTGTTTCCTGCCCTCACAAAACTGAAATCAGTATTGAAAGAGTACCTGTTCCTTATTGAGACTGTAGTATTAGGGAATAGCTGTAGTCAGTGTATGAAAGGGGTAGACCCCCTCCAGAGTTCTGATTTCTCTTAGTAGCTGTTAAAGTCATAAGTTTAATTTTCTATATATTTTGTAATTACATTGTTTATATTTGCCTTTTTCACACCTGGCTCCGTACCTTGACGCTACCATTCTCCAATACCAGAATCACCAGAACCAAAAATGTGGCGGTGACTGTGAACATGAATTTCTATTTTTGTCATTTTGAGTTGACATTACATTTGAAAGCATCATGCCCAACCTATGCAGTTATTCCCAAATTTAGACTTTTAAGGGAACTTCTGATCAGTGTTTTAGAGGCTATTGGTTAATTGGGGGAGAGGGGATTATAGAAAATGGAATATAACTAAAAATAGCCCCGTTCTCATGTCTCCTAGTAAGTTTATGATGAACATTTATGGCCAAACATGTGATGCATCCCCATCCTTTACACTGCTGTTAGAGGATTTCTCAAGTGCTAGGAATAGAAGGAGAGAGGACTAATTAGATAGTGTGTACTCATGTGGGGAATCTCATACACTGTCTCCTGCCCCATTTTCCTTTCCTTGTTAAGCATCAGCAACATTAAAGCTATATAGCTTGAAGCAGTTTTATCACTTTGTAATGACGCTTTTTACTTGCATGGCCATGTACCACAACCATGGCCTTCTGAAACTAGGGAATGCTTGCTACTGCAGTTCAGGTTTGTTCACTGGGACATCACGCCTTTAACCAATCAAGGCTGTGGTGAACTAACAAGTGAGAGGGACCTCCTGTTGTCTTCTGCCTTCTTTTTACTTCACAGCTTCCAGAAGGAATGATTATAACAATAAAAAAGCAGCACAGCACTTAAGCCTGTGTCTATAGGGACTATGAATCAGATTGTTCACCAAGACGAATCTTAAGCTTGAAACAGCTTTTAATGAGAGAAACACATTTTATTTATTTGTTATTTGACTATAGCTCTCTTATATGAAATGGCGATTTAGGAACGCACTGTAAAAGTACTCCAAGCAACAACAAAAAAAAGCCATAGATCTTACTACCTACACTTTTTATTACAACATATTTTGCATATCTAATATTTCTAAGTTTACAGGCAATACTGTTCATAAAATGTGGGGTACTATTTGTTCAAAAAAAGTAAAAAAAAAAAAATTACACTATTCATGGATAATTTGCAATCTAAAACATAAATGTGCACAATCTAGCTCTTAACTACTGTACTTGATTTCTATGTGAAAAGGCTCTCTTGGGCATTAGGCATCTTCTCTTCTCCCAAATACCTCCTTCAAATTCACTTTTTTTAAAGTTTTTCAGTGCTAATTAATTCATGGTAAAATGCATTGTAGAACATCTGCATTGCTTTGCTGTTTATATGGTGCTATTGGTACATTCATAGTTCTAAAATGTATTGCCTGTCTGGTTGTGTGTGTGCTCCTGCTTAGTTGTCCTTCAGTCACAAGACTGATCTGAAGATAGCATGATGATGGGGTATGTGTGGGGGGTGGAGGAGAGTTGGGAGGAAGAGAGACTATTCAGTATTGATTTGTACATATACTTGCATGACTTTGGGTCATATACTTTGGATCAAAGCAAATCTTGCTCATGGACAATAAACAGCCTGACATTTTAAGAAGCCATGTTCAGACCTTTTTCAAAATATGTTTAGCACTGATGATGAGTAAACTTACCTATGTTTGTACATAGCCAGAACTTTGAGCCCGGACCTAGTCTTTAGTTGCTGCCTTGTATTTTGGCACTAGTTACAAACAAGTATTTCCTTATATACTAAAATCTCAAGCCAATAGCTTGCTATCATTTAACAGGGTTGCATTAGTTCAGTATGTGCAAAAAGCACGAGAAGTTACATTTTTGAATATATTAATATGCAATTTAGGGAGGTAGAGATTAGAACAACAAAGGTGCATATTCAGTGTTCAACATGCCTAATTTATTTTACTTTTCGTATTCTGAGAGCCTGAAAGGTCCTGCTTTTTTGGAGTTATGTGTTTAAAAAAAAAATGTATGTACTGATGATTCATTAATGTAATTATTGAAACAGAATCTTTGGAAGTGTCCCACGTACAAGTGGTATTCAAGGGCTTTTGAAAAAAGGCAGTCAGAAGTAGTATGGGGTAGTGGTGACAGCACTGGACCTTAACTTGCCACATCTCTGTTTTTTTGAGGGCTGCTTGAAAAAATGAGACTTCCTTCCACAAGAGATGATATAGCCAAGTGGTGCTTAATTGGCTTAGTAATTTCTGTCAGCATTACTGTATTAGCATGTTGTAATTATTGTGCTTGGTAATTTTGGAAGCCCTAATCATAAAAGCACTACAACATTAACTATCTTAAAGATCAGGTAATGTAACACTAATAATGTAAACCTTTGTTATTAGCTACTCTTGTTGGTGTTCTATCAGATATCCTTCACACTGTTAGTGTTAACACTAATAGAGTAATTAATGTTTCTCTTTCACAAACCATTTCATGATGAAAGCAATAACTTAGTAGTAAGAAAGGTAGGAAGGAATTTTAGAGTTGGATTTGTTATGCAATTCTCTACAATTTCAGAAACTGGTTGTTGGTGTTAGCAGCATCCCAGTATATGAATCATGTTAATGGATTTGTAGGATTTGAAGGAAAGATCCTAATTAAAAACCTTGTTGCCAAATAAGTGACAAAGTGCAGCTTTACATGCGTTTCAGGGTGGGGGGGAGTGAGGGTTAATTAGAACGGCTCTCAGGAGCCACGCTAGAGCACCCACGCCGTCTTGTGTATTCAGCATCCCATGTTTCAAAATGGCAGCAGGGTGCTTTAGCTAAAGCTCATTCAACAAGCTTTAGTTAAAGCAACCCCCCCCCCCCACGCACCTTTTTGAAACGTGGGAATGCTGAATACACATGACACCATGGCTGCTGGAGTATTTTATTTAGAATGCATCGGAGCAGGTGTTGGGCAAGTGCCTAGGTGTCCAAAGTTCTTAGAAATAGTTAAAGGGTCCAGGCCAGTTGCGGATATACTTGAAGATCAGACCTGATGAATGACAAAATGTTTATTCCGTTACTAACTGTATACGAGACAAATCTACAACCAGAAGTATGTAGTGGTTTGTTCAGCTTAATTCATGCATTGCAAACTTTGGATACATTTTGTTGCATCTCATTTAAAGATAAGATATTGCCAGAAAGGGAATCTCTGTATTGCATGTGATTAGGGAAGGCATCTGGTTTCAAAAATGCTTTCAGTATCATTTCAGAGTCTTAATTTTTAACTTAAGAGCTCAAAGCCAGCCATTGGTCAAAAAGCAATGAGGCCAACCAAACGTAGTACATGGCATAAGCACTTCTCTCATGTACAGGAGCGAAAAATCAGAAGTAGCTAGTAGAATAAATGTCACTCAAGTAATGTAAAGGTAGTTAGGAGTTAATGGCTATAATTATTTTTCAACCACCACAAAGATAGAAAACATTATAGTTTCGTATTGTGGGTTTTCTTTTACAACAGTATATGATCTGCAGACACTAGCATCAAGTTTAGAGTGCTTAATTTAAAAAGAGTGGATTCTGTCACATGGTAGATATTAAAAAAACAAAAAAGTATGACGTGCATCCCTGACTGAAGTGTAATGATGTAATGATTGAATTTCCAGAAGTTCAGAACTTGCTGTCTCTAACCTTTTTGTGGGCAACCCCTGGAACCCCAAGTTTCTCCCCACTGGCCAACTATTAAAATCAGGCTTGAGGTTGCCCTGGGATAATTCCTTATCCCTGCAAGCCTCAGCTTTACTACCCTTATACTAGAGCCCATAGCTGCAGTGAGGGGATCTTTGCCAGCCCTAGGTGGCTTCCACCTTGGGTTTTGAAGTAAACATTAGGTCCTCTTTTTCGTGAAAAGGGCTAGCTTGGGTTGGCCCAGAGATCGCTCTTTCCAGAAGCAATCGGTAAGGAGACAAAATAGCGAAAGGATTTATGTTGCCAAAAAGAATTTATGAGCAAAACTAACAAGAACTTTGAAGACAGACAGAAAAAGAAAACAAGTACTTTCTTGCTCCCTCATCCAGCTACACACTAGCCTTCTTGAGAGTCCTGGCTGGTTTTTTAAGAGCTCGGCCTGCTACTTTGACCAGTGTTTTCAGAGATCAGACTTCCTGCTGATTTGACTAGCCCTGGGTGCTGAGGCCTCTGACCTTTCTTCAGCTTGGGGAAAATTCAAAAGACCTGAATTCTATCACAGCTAGACTCGAAGAAAACTCCAAGCCAGCCCCCTACATCAGCACTATTTTAATTGGTCGAGACCTCGGTACGCTGCAGAACTTTCTGGTCCCCCAGCGTCCCTCTTGCTATGACTGGCCATTTCTCTCCAATGGTTCTTCTATAGAGGAGTTGATTTCCCCACTACAGGCAGACAAATGCCACAGGTGTCTAACCCAATAATATCTCCTTCTGCCTGTGTCTGGAAGTAGCAGTTGTTCTTATGCATCCTGAATTCCCTTGGCTAAACCATGTCCAGAATTATAAAGATATACATTGGAAGCATTGTACTCGGCCTTAGTGAGGCCGCAGCTGGAGTACTGTGTCCAGTTTTGGGCTCCACAATTCAAAAAGGATGTGGAGAAGCTTGAGAGTCCAGAGAACAGCCACACGCATGATCAGAGGTCAGGGAAGCAGACCCTACGATAACAGGCTGAGAGCCCTGGGGCTCTTTAGCCTGGAAAAGCGCAGGCTCAGGGGTTATCTGATGGCCACCTATAAGTTTATCATGGGTGACCACCAGTATCTGGGGGAACGTTTGTTCACCAGAGCGCCCCAAGGGATGACAACTAGGTCGAATGGTCATAAACTACTACAAGACTGTTTCAGACTGGACATAAGGAAGAATTTCTTTACTGTCCGAGCCCCCAAGGTCTGGAACAGCCTGCCACCGGAGGTGGTTCAAGCGCCTACATTGAACACCTTCAAGAGCAAACTGGATGCTCATCTTGCTGGGATCCTATGAACCCGGCTGACTTCCTGCCCTTTGAGCAGGGGGCTAGACTCGATGATCTTCCGAGGTCCCTTCCAGCCTTAATGTCTATGAAATCTATGAAGTCTATAACATAATCTATACACTGATAAAAGTGACAAATTGATACAGCATAACATGGGCTTTCCAACAAGACTGAGCAATACCATATTGGTATAACAAAACACAAGAAAACATTAATGATACCCGACAGACCCCCAGAACATAATGGGGTTCATGCCATTTGCCATTTTGCCCAAATAGGTTAATTTGGGGGTCATCTACCTAAAATCGTAATGATTTACCATATTGCCCTATAGAGATTCATAGCAGGGGAGAAGGCAAATTTACATATGCATGTTTTTTATCATTTCAGATTTTACTAAATGCTGCCAAGAGACTGGCTTTTTAATGGTGATAAAGTGTCAACAGGAAAATGCAGCACTGAAGGAGTGTCTAACTGCCTAGTAAGTCAACATAGCATAGTCTTTGCTTTTCCAAAACATATATGTTACTCTCGTGATCTTAACTAAAAAAAAAAAAAAGAAAATAATTCCTATAGGCAGCATTTCATATTCATTATTCAGAATCAAGATAAGTCTCAAAAAAGGTACTTCATTTTCCAAATTATTCTGGAGTTATTGAAGATGCTACTACACCTTTCAAACAGGTTTGCAAATCATATGACTTAAGTCTTCCACAACTGAACCTAGTTTAGTGCATCTCTCAGGAGAAAGCATTATTTTTCTGGATCAGACACACAAAAAAGTACCTGTAGTCAACCTAGAGCATCTCTTTTTTTAAATAATTAAGTAGCTTCATTTAGGACAGGGGTGTCAAACTCTCCCGGTCCTCTGGGTCAGATCCAACTGCAGGGCTTCCTGTGGAACAGGAACTCAGCAGCATGAGAGCTGACACAGTTATTGCTTACTCTGCTGCCACCAACATGCATTCCCTGTAGGGCTCTATACTCAGGAGTCCCAGGGTGGTCCCCACTTCTTAATTCCTGGCCCTTCCGAACCACTGGGCTGGTTGAAACGGCTTTGCGAGCCAGATCTAGCCCATGGGCTATATCTTTGAGACCCTTGACTTAAAGGCCAGGTTTATTACTTAATATATTTTACATGGTTCATATTTATCAGGTAAGTGACATGGGCCTGGGTACCGCTGGGATTAGGGGGGCAGTCCATTCATCTTCAGGAGGCCTCAAATGCCTCTATACTAATGCTCGCAGCATGGGGAACAAGCAGGAGGAACTAGTCCTCCTGCTAGCCAGCACCACCCCAGACATAGTGGGGCTCACCGAAACGTGGTGGGACCCAACGCATGATTGGGCAGTGAATATCAAGGGCTACAGGCTCTAAATGAAAGATAGGATAGGCAGGAAGGGTGGCGTTCTATGTCAAGGAGCAACACACATCCACAGTAACACTGGGTCAGAGGAGGAGCAAACGGAAGTGCTCTGGGTTAGAATACAAGGGGGTCGGGGAGAAAGGGACTTAATGGCAGGGGTCTACTACAGACCACCCAACCAAGGAGAAGATCGAGACCAGGAATTCTTAAGTCAGCTCACGGAGATAGTTAGGTCCAAGGATGTGATCATCGTGGGTGACCTAAACTTTCCAGACATCTGCTGGGAGGAGCAAACAGCCAGGTCTGACCACTCACGTAGGTTCTTAACTGACATACAGGACCTCCATCTAACCCAGGAGGTACACAGCCCCACCAGGGGAGACGCCTTGTTGGATTTGGTCCTGGCCACAGGCGACGACCTGATACGGGGTCTGCGGGTGCTTAACCACCTGGGCGATAGCGATCATCGTCTGCTGGAATTCACCATCCAGCGCAAGGTGGCGAAAGCCTCCAGCAAGACAGCAGCCCTTGACTTCAGGAGGGCGGACTTTAACGAGGTGAGAAAACTAGTGGGGGAAGCACTGAGGTCCCAGAGCAGGAGGGAGTTGAGTGTCCAGGAGGCGTGGTCGTTCCTTAAGGAGACAATCCTTCAAGCTCAAAGGGAAGTAATCCCTACACGAGTCAAAGGGGGCAAGAGGGCACAAAGGCCCCCATGGCTCACCAAAAGCATCCAGGAACATCTCCAAATGAAAAAGGAGGCGTACACCCGTTAGAAGGGAGGGGCCATCACAAGAGAGGGCTATACCTTGGTAGCTCGGGAATGTAGGGGGGCGGTCAGGAAGGCCTAGGCAGAAATGGAGCTGGGACTAGCGACCCAGATCAAGGACAAGAAGTCCTTTTTCAAATACACAGGGGGGCAAAAGAAGGTGCCAGGTAACGTGGGGCCTCTGCAGGACACGCTAGGAAATCTGGTCATCTCACCTGACGGTAAAGCTGACATATTCAACAATTTCTTTGCCTCCGTATTTCTGAGGAGGGACCCGGATATATCCCCCACTGGCACCCCCGAGGGCCGTGTGGGTGGCACACCCAGGCCTAGGGTTAATGAGGACCTTGTCAGGGAGCTTCTGGAGGGACTAGATGTATTTAAATCCGCAGGTCCTGATGATCTCCACCTCAGAGTGCTGAAGGAACTAGCAGGGGTCATTGCGGGACCTCTGGCACAGCTCGCCCGAGCGCCATGAGTGCTCGTAGATGTGCTGGAGGACTGGAAAAGGGCCAATATGGTCCCCATCTTCAAAAAAGGGAGGAAGGAGGACCCAGGACACTATAAGCCCGTGAGTCTTGCCTCAGTCCTGGGGAAGCTTTTCGAAAGAAATATCCTGGCAAATGTCCAGGAAGGGCCAGCAGGGGAGGTTATGCTCAGGGGCAACCAGCATGGGTTCATTAGGGACAGGTCTTGTCAAACCAACCTTGTGGCCTTTTATGACCAGGTCACCAAGTCCTTGGATGCAGGTGTTGCAGTGGATATAGTCTTTCTGGACTTCAGGAAGGCCTTCGACACAGTCTCTCACCCTGTTTTCAGTAAGAAACTAGGAGACAGTGGTGTTGATGCCTACACGGTCAGATGGGTCACTAACTGGCTGGAGGGCCACACCCAGAGAGGGTCTTATTCGACCTGGAGGGACGTGTGCAGTAGGGTTTCCCAGGGCTCGGTCCTCAGGCCCACACTATTCAACATCTTCGTCAGTGACTTGGGTGAGGGGGTAGAAAGCACCGTGTTCAAATTCACAGATGACACTAAGATGTGGGGTGAAGTGGGTATGCTAGTAGGAAGGAACAGGCTGCAAGCGGATCTAAACAGGTTACAGGGGTGGGCCAATGAGAACAGGATGGGGTTCAACACTGACAAGTGCAAGGTACTGCACCTGGGGAAGAAGAACCAGTGGCACACCTACAGGCTGGGGAACTCCCTTCTCGCCAGTGTCAAGACAGAAAAGGATCTTGGAGTCATCATTGATGCCACAATGAACATGGGCTGACAAAGTGGAGACATGGTCAGGCAGGCCAAACATACCTTGTTGTGCATCCACAGATGCATCTCAAGCAGGTCCAAGGAGGTGGATCCTCCCCCTCTATGCAACACTGGTCAGGCCCAGTTCTGGGCACTGTACTTCAGGAGGGATGTGGCCAATATGGAGAGGGTCCAAAGGAAGGCCACCCGCATGATCAGGGGTCAGCAGGGTAGGCCCTACGAGGAGAGGCTGAGGGACCTGAACCTGTTCAGCCTCCAAAAGAGAAGGCTGAGAGGGGATCTAGTGGCAGTCTACAAATTAGTCAAGGGGGACCAGCAGTCATTGGGAGAGTCCCTGTTCCCCTGAGCACTCCCAGGAGTTACAAGAAACAACAGACACAAGCTAGCGGAGGGTAGTTTCAGGCTAGACGTCAGGAGGTGCTATTTCACTGTCAGGGTGGCTAGGACCTGGAACCAACTTCCAAAAGAAGTGGTGCTGGCTCCTACTCCGGGGGTCTTTAAAAAAAGGCTGGACGAACATCTGCCCGGGGTTGTTTGACCCCAGTACTCTTTCCTGCCTCGGCAGGGGGTCGGACTAGATGATCTCCTCAGGTCCCTTCCACCCCTACCAACTATGAAACTACTGTAGAGCGAGTTATTTTTGACACATCGATGTTCAAAAAAGAAAGGCAGTCACTTGGTATTACTACAAATAGGAAACAGATGGGACTAATTGAAGGAAGCCTTTTCCCTCTTTTTAACTGAAAATTGTCCCATATTTATGAAAACCTGTTTACAACATTAGGACCGTTGCTACAGATGGTGGTGGTAGGGGGGAAAGTATTTTACCTTGGTTTCAAAGAGTAGCACTGAGCTGTTAAACTTTTTCTTGACCATTGACTGTTATCAAAGTCTGAAGGAATGATATTTTTTCTTATTTTTCTTTTCTGTGGCAGGTGCCATAAACTACCATACTCACCCAAATCCAAGATGACTTCAAATTTAAGATGACTGCCCAGTAATTAGGTTCTTTATACAGAAAATTTACATAGAAAATTATAACAAGTTTCCAATAGAATCTAACTATTGGAGGCTTGTCTTAAATTTTGTCCCTGACTGCAGCAGTGGGTGGGTGGGTAGGTAGATAGCCTGACCCCCACACCTTGCTCCCCTGCCCACATGCCCTTCATGCCTTTCCCTTTTGGGGATTGTATTTCCAGAAGTGCTTTGTTGTATCCTTCAGCTATGTCATGCTTTAGGGCCATTCTGTCCAGTAGTGCAATGCTGGAAGGACAGATGCAGATCTGAACTTCAGATGCTTAATACACAAATTGCACATAATATTTACACTCACTGTAGCACAATATTAATTAGTGGTGATAGTATCACCTTCAGTTTTATATGTACCTGTTCTTCAGTTAAGACTGAAGCCATGGTATTATTTGTATTTTGTCTTTTTTTTCTAGCTACTCTGACCCAGCATTTTATGAAGAATGCAAAATGGAATATCTAAAGCAAAGAGAAGAATATAGAAAAACTGGAATTCCTGCTAAGCGGAAACAGCAGAAACTTCCTACATCTATGTAACTAAAATATGAAATCAAGTTCTGAAATCTCAGTTGTGTTATCTGTACACATTTTGAATTGGTAAAATGAGCTAATCAGGCAAACAGACTTATTTTTTTTAAAGCGTCTTCTAAGCAGGATTTGAGTGAAAAATATAGAATGAATGCATCTCAGGTGTATTGGGAATAAATAACTTACTATGAATATATCCAGCATTTTTTTACTTTCTTAATTTCAAGGATTTGAGGAACATGGACTTGAAGTTTAATCGGGGGGGGGGGGGGAGGACGACGACACATCTCTTTTTACTGGACTCCTTGCTGATTTTTCTCCATCAATATTCCTGGTGGTTTGGCTTGTTTCCTCAAGATATTTTTTTGCTTCTCCAAAGGAAGATGTTTTGCATATATTTTAGAGGAATTCCAGCTGCTGTTGTTTTAAAAGAACAATTTAAGGCTTGTTTTTGCTTCAGGTTGTAAGAGGCCACACACAGACTTTCTTCACTTGTATTTTTCCCTCCTCAAATGTACCCTTGCAGTGCCATTATTCCTGTTTAAACATTAATGTTTTATTATCTCATTTGATAAAAATGAATTTAAATTCCTTTCCTATTCCTCATCTGAAGTTTGAACCATATTATGACAATCACTTTTTAGCACACTACAGCATCAAGAGCTACAATTGTAAAGAAAAGGCATAGTTAGTCCCAAGCAGAATTCAGTCTTTCTTGTCCTGGTACCATCTGGATCTTCATCACAGTTTCTAGGGTGGCAAACGTGAGCTTTTCAAGGCAGATTTTCTCGCTTCAATGTCTCTGCAGGAAGTGATTAAGATAGAAGTAGAAGCCTAAGAATAGTTTCACAGAGAGATGGTCTTTAATTGATGAATCAGTAAAAAATGGATGGGAAGAAGATGGAAGTGTTGAGGAGAGAAAAAGAAGGCAAAAAAAAGATTAGCTGCAATATTAAAGTATTTTAAAGAGAAAGCAGGGAGACAGTGCTGCAAACTTGATACAAAAATGAATGAACTAGAAGCAGTAAATGTTTTTTTGAAGTCTGAATAATAATAGACTGAATAGTCAAGCCAGTTTACCCAGTAAAGGGGCAGAGAATGGCAATATCATTTGTAGCAGGTAGGAGGATCACTTTTTTCCATTTTTCAGTTCAACACTCAGAGCTGTAAGAGAATTACGACATGGCCTGTAATTACTATAGCTGCCACAAACTTAAGAGTAAGTGGAAAAACAAGCAAACAGTTGTTCACATCTAGATTTCTTTTGGGAGGTTCTGAATGGGCAAAACACCAAGATGTTTCTTTCAGTCTCTAGCTGATTCAAAAGAGATGTTAAGGTTTGTAGTTATGTAAATATCATCACTTATGCATCAAAATTAAGCAACCACACTTGCAAAATTACTATGGATAATAGTAAGCAAGCAAACCACATATATGTATCAATAAGTTAAGCATCTAGTGAAAGGATAGGAAAGAAAATGATAGAGCAAGTCAGAGACACTTTCTTTTTTTTTTTTTACTTCCTTTTTTTTTTTTTAAAATGAGAAATTTAGAATATGCCACATACTATGTGTTGAAAGAATATCTTTTTAAAATTCCACTTCACTGTTGGGTGACTATCTGAAAATTCTGAGAGGGGAAAAATACATAGTTACCTCAATTAAAATCAAGAGAACCCTAAACAAAGGTGGGAGGGTGTTTTGGAAGCTGAAAAGACTAAAATCTTTGGTGGGCTGTGCTGTCAGCTATCCGATACCGCACTCCCCTTTAGCCAATCTTAAAATTACACAGAATAATGCATTGCCTACTAATGATTTTAGTGTTTTTGACCTGAAAGACTGTAATTAATTGAATAGATTTGGTCCCACCAAAGTAGAAAGTTCATTGGCTAGTTCTGGCCAAGATACACATGTAGCATATCAGGCTACTGGCAGACATTGTACATTATATCCAAGTATCATGTGACTGCTGCCTCATTCAGAATCTAGGATGAGTTGAACTCTGCTCCTGATTGATAAGGATCTTTTTAATGCACACACAGCTATTCAGGCTCAAAAATACCAAATTAAAGTTATGTCCTTGGCTTTCCTTGTTCAAGTTACAGTGCTGGTGCTGTTAATTTTAAAAACAACAAAAAAATCATTCTATGAAATTGGCTTTTAAAACTTACTGGTGAGTGTCATGGGTTTGGTTTTTGCCTAGGTCACTATCTTGCCTGCCTGCTGAAGTTGACAACAAGTAATGTTAGGGATTATAATCAGTGTAGCAAACTATTTTACATAATGCTGGCATTATAAAAAGCCTTTGAATTGTGATTTAGTGTCAGAGAAAGAAGTGTTAATGGTGATGGGAGCATCAAGTTACTTTACCAAAATTTTTTAGAATCTGCCAGACGAACGCTGCACTGAATACCATTTTTTTTTTTTTATACTTGGAGTGTGAACAGTTGCCGTTAGTAAAGTATAGTAGAATATATACATCTATGTAAATCCTTACTTAAAAGTGTTTTAAATTAGGACTATGGTGAATGAGTTAACTAATTTAATTTTTGCCATGACTCAAGAAAGGGAACTAATTCTAATCACCACATACATGTCAGTAATTTTGAAGCGTGTGAATAAATAGTTAAACTACGGTAACTTAAATGAGAATCAGGCCCAAAGACCCTTAAAACATGACCTTGCAAGGAGGTGGGAATCTGGAGTTAGTTACTAAATTATCTTTGCTAGTTTTCACTTACACAACGTTTATGGCAGCTACAGTGATTCTCATTTCTAATTTGGGTGTTTTGTTTTATTTATTTTTAATGCAGGCCTATGGTAAATATGTCAGTATTGCTTTTTTTTTTTTTATGTGGTAAAACTGGTTAAAAAATGAAATGAAGAAAACATAACCCCCCTTCCCAAAAAAACAAAAACATGTTACTCTACTGCCTTGATGCAACTATGTCGACTTAAACCTGAGGACCAGATTGTAACCTAGTGTGCTTTTTTTCCTCTACATTTACACAGTAAACCACAGACTCTCTCATAGTGCTAGTTTGACTAATATGAAAGGAATTCACATTTCTCACTAAAATAGACCTCTTAGGTACATGCTCCTCTCCTCAATTCCACTCAGAAATCTTTGTCAGAATTTACTTGAAATGACACGTCAAAATCAAAACAGCACCTCCTGTATAGGAACAAACCTTTTTATTTAAAACAAGCATAAATTATATTAAAGACAGAATCTCTCTGACAGGGAGCTGTGCAAAGGAATAAATGGTAGTTAACACCTGTTTGTTTGTTTTTTTCCCAAAACAAGTTGGGACCTTCCTCCCATCTCTGTTAAGAATTTAACTTAAGGGAACTTTGTGGGTAGCCTTTGTGGCTATGCCTCACCATTATAGAGGAATAGCATCACTTGATTCCTCCAGGCATTCCCATGGGATTACAGGTCAACCTGCAAGTTCATGTTAAAAAGTGATCTAGCACCATTTCAGGTGCTTTTGTAGAGTTCTAAGTACTTTACAGATGAGTATCAGTGATGCTGTGGGTATTCATTTATCTAAAATCACTGATGCTCTTTCATGACCTTTCCACCACTCTTCACAATTTAAAGAGAGCAGTGCTGAGGCTTCTCCAACATCATCACCACCAAGGACATTACTGTCTCTCTAACAATTCCACTGTACTGTTTCAAGACTCTGGCATGGAGTAAATACATGTTTCTGCCCATCTTATTGTATACCCTAAAGCAGGGGCTGGCACCTTTTTACAAACTGAGAACCAAGAACAACCTGGCTCTGGTCCAATGCAGGCAAGGCAGATGCAGCTGCACGTCAGGTGTAATGGTGGGCCTTTCCCTGTGTCCCTCCCAGAGCCACACAGATGGGAGCTGTGCCCACTGCTGCACCACTTGCCAAACTCTTGCTCCCCAGATGCAGCATGTGTGCAAATTTCAGCTGGCAGGCAATTGTTCCAGGGCCATATATCTGCAAATTACTGCTTCTCTCTGTCCTCCCCAAATGCAGTGGAGGCACAGCTGGAATCTGAGCTCACACTGCAGTTGACAGCAGGTGGGGGACCAGCAGGAAGAAGTGGTGGCAGCGTGAAGACACTTTTTAGGTGCCTCGCGCTGTTGCAGCCCTCCACAGACTGGAAGCTGCACCTGTGCTGCAGCTAGGAAGCAGGAAGCTGAGGGAAGTGGTGACAGCACAGGCATAATTTCCAGTTCCCTGGCCCTGGCTTGGGTAAAAGGAAAGCCCTCTTCTCTTGATGCACATGGCCTGCATCAGACCAGAGCAAGGACAAAAGGAAGTAGCAGTGCTGTGGGTACAGCTGAAGCTGCCTGGCATGGGCCAGTAATTTTCAACCTTTTTTCATTTGCAGACCCCTAAAAAAATTTTGGATGGAGATATAGACCCCCTTGAATTCTAAGTGTGGGTGCTTACATACTTTTAATTGAACATAGTCATATTTTGTGAACCCCTTAGACATAGTCTACAGCCCCCTAGGGGTCCACATGCCAGTTGAATGCCACTGGCATTCACAAAGCCCTCCAGCTTTGTTGGACAGATCCAGTGGCTCCGCAGTACAATTTGCTGACCCCTGCCCTAAACAACAACTCTACCACCTACTCCCTCTCTGCCACTGCTAGAAGAAATGAACAGGCAGAAAAGATTATTTCATACTTTTCATAGTCCAATATGTTCTCCTTAGGAAATATCTTCTATTTACATTTACTGATACAGCTGTAGTCATCTTTGAAGTGGTGAGGTTTTGATCAAATTTCATTGTAATTGGAGGTGACATAATACTCAGTTAAGTAATTTTCTAATATTATCCTAAGCACAAAATCCCACATTACTTGTCCACCTAAATGCTTCCAAATTAAGGAACAATTCATTCCACAGGTGATTTTATTAGGTGTGCAGGATAGCATAATTATTAAACAGTCAACAGTGTGTAGGGGTCCTCAGCAAAAACCCCACAAGTCACCTCTTTGGAATAAGACATTTTCTTCCTGTACATCTGTGGAATAGGGTACGAGTTAGACTGTTTTTAAAAATTGGTAACAGATAAAAACTAAGGGATAGGTGCAGTGACAAAAGGTCTATTTTTCTAATCTGTTATTGAAACAAGCACGATGGAGTACTTTATAATAGTTAGAAAAGATGAGAAGAATCTATGCAGGACAGCACATTAGATAAAGCCAAAATTCATGCTTCACTTTTTTCCCTCCTTGGCATGGATATTTCATGCAACAATCACAATTAGTTTCACTTTTCATTATTGCAGAACCACAATATTAACAGGAAGACTCAGCACCAAGGATTTTTTTTTTAACTTTTAGAATTTAAATTTGATGCAGCAAAATTTATACAGTGCAAGAGTTATTAACAAAGGCACTGGAAAATAACCAACCTCCAAAATATTCAATACAGTGTCAACTTGCTTTATACACAAAGCAGCAAGCCATGCTTATATCAGAATACTGGCAGATTTTCAAAGAACAGTTCAATATTCCTAATACCTGCACTGAGGAGGATTAATGCTTGGCAGGGTACAAGGACTGACGAGATGCATGCAGCAGATGAAGTTTTCCAAACAAATTGAATTAAATTTTCATTTTTTTCATGGAACTTACCTACTTGCAGCAGAATCTTTTCTACTTTTGTTTTCTTTTGGGGATTTCTTACTATGACTCACTGATCAAACTGAGTGACTTGTTTCTACCCCACTTTCCTCCAAAGACTAGAGCCATACTTTACCTAAAGCATCAGCGTATACTTTGTGGGCATTGCTACGAGAAGCTTTGATTTTTGAAAATGGAAAAGCATTGTAAGCCACAAAAAAACAGGAGTTAAATGGCTTTTCTCTGAAGTCAAGGTTTGATTGGAGACTTCAGTCCAACAAAAGCATTGACACTTCAGAAATGAGTTAGCTCCCAAATGACTCTAAACCTAGGGACACCCTTTACTAGGGTTATGGCATGGCCACTGTCAGCAGTTTTTTCTCCAGAAGTCCCTCTCAGCAAGTGCCATTTCCCCCTCAGTATTCTCACCCTTGGCTCAGGAAATCAGCAGCAGAAGATAGCACAGACTTATAGCAAAAGGCAAGGCACAGGAAATTCTAAGCATGAAGAATGTGGGCTCCTTATGTTGAAGTGCAGCCTGGATATACACACAAAATGAAAAGCAAACCAAGACTGGGAAGTGGTTTTAAAATGAAATAAACAAAAAACAAAAACAAAAAGCCACAGAGGGAGAACATGCATGCATGTGCTGTAAACAAAAAGCCACCCAGGTCCCCTACTTCTGGGCAGCCAGGATGAGTACCCGCTCTCAGTGCAGAACAACATGTCGAGGATATATATGCATTTTATAAAAGCTAAGAAAGCACTTTTAATCCTCTACTTTTTAATGAACTTCGATCAGATTCTGCTACATAAATAATAATTAAAAAAAAATCATATAGCAACAAAGGAACCGGTTGGACTGCCAGAGTCTAATGGAGATTTAGAAGTGACGCCTGTTTCAAGCAAAAATAAATTTATTTAAAATCTTACACAACAGGTTTCCTTCATTGTTATGTCAACTTATGTTAAATCAAGTTGGTGTCTGCATTACTTGCCCAAAATGCCAAAAAAAAAAAAAATCAGTGTAACCAAAGAAAAACCCAGTAAGCTACATTAGAACTAGATACAATAGAATCTATGCAGCCACATGAGAAATGGTTTCTGCTGCTCTGTTATTACACACGTAGTTGGTTCTATCAGCTAAAGCCTAGTGACTTGGATTTGTTTTATGCTTATTGGGTTTTGTTCTATTACTTTGCAAGAGATTGTACTCCCTTGAGTCAGCTATGTTCATTGGTCAGAATAAATTCCAGCATCTGACACCATTTCCATTAATCACAGACAAGCCAGTATACGTGAGCAAGATAATAGAAAGATAAAAACAGTATCTGGTGAATGGTAGACATTATTTATGTATGCTGTTCACTAATACAGTAGAAGGTATCTGAAAGACATTCTTTCAGTTTTGATTGACAATAGGGAAGAAGGAGATGGGCATCATGTGGAACATTTAATCCATAGGGGGGCCGAGTGTTTAGAGCCATACTGGTCAAGTATTACTCAAGTTATATCATATACTTGGGCACTGACAGTGGCTCTTTAAGGAGTCATAGCTTTTCCCTATGCAATGACAGCTCATTTTTAATATTTTGGTATTGACCTGTTAAAAAACAAACAAACAAAAAATCACAGTTTCTTACACTGACCTCAAACTGGGCCCATGGATTTCAATACTTCTGCTCATTTTTAGGCAGGGAACAATCATAAAACAATGGCATTAATCATTTTATCATGCCAAATTCCTTGGGAATCTGAAATAACCTGACATAGCATGTTTATCCTGATTATTGTACATGCTAGCCATTTCACTTTCAGCCAACTCTATGAAGCCAGGCAGCTTTAGAAAAATGCTGTAACTTGCATCGGCGTAGAAGTTCCTGGTTTTAAAGGAAAAGAAGTTTTCGTATCAGTCACCCAAATACATCCTTACTTGGACACATAACAGTCTCAGGTAGCTATAATTTGAAAGATTTTCATTTTCTTCTTTAAAGATTAAAAACCAAGTTATGTGGCTTAATAATTGTTATTTTAAGCAATAGTTAAAATTGCTCAAATTAAGGCTTCTCAGTGTTTAAAAAAAAGGGTTAGTAGTAGTAGCTTTAGAAACCAAGCAGTTAAAGAGAGAAGATTTCAGTGATGTGCAAAGGAGGCACATAACAATCACTGTCATTTTGTTATGGTGATTTTGTAGCAGGCACTATTGTGCATAGAATACATTTCATTCTTGGTCTGAACTGAGAAAACAAAAATAGAGATCCATGAATTGTAACTTTCAGCAGCATCTAGTTATGGTATTTATATACTTATAAGACCATCTAAACAGGTACTTCTAGGAATTTTTGGTTTTTATATGGTACAAATAAAAACATTATTTGGAGAAAGATACCTCATATTTTCTTCCTGGCAGTCAGTGCCTGTTCCTAAACCAGAGGGGAGAGAATTCCAATTTTAATCTTTGCATGAGCGATCCAATCAGAAAGATCACTGTCAAAGTAAGCTCACAGCTTTTAGAAGTTTCTAGCAGAGGAAACCAAATGCTTTTACAAGCAGTATTATGTACATACAGCACACTGAAATACAGAGCTGAATTATTTAATTTTATTCCAAGAATTAAATTCTTAAGTCTGCATAATGAGTCCAATTCTGATTTGCTGACACCTGCACTGCCTTCAATAATGATTTACAGCAGTGAGAGACCAGGCCTTGTCTTGGAATAAGACAAAAAACATAAAACATACTTCCACTTTTTACCCAACTGCTTTGCTCTTTCAAAAGTTCCAGCAGTCAGAACCAGCCTCAATTTCTTCTACAAGTGACTTAGCTCTTGTGCAGGCAGTTTTGGTTACACCGATCCAGGTAATCTACTGGATAGTTTGACAAAGATGCTTTGTTTTTTGTTTCCCAAAACACAGTCTCACTAGGTTTCGGTGGGCTTGGGAATACCCAGGAATTATCTTCCAGAGAGCTCTTTCCATAAGAATTGTGTTCCTGAAATGCTGTAATGCCAGCTGGGATGGTATTCTCATCTGTCCATGACTGGAGATTTTCCCTTTCAGACAACATGTTTATACCTCTTGGCAGAGGGGAAGCTACGGCATTGCAGAGTACTTTGTCATTTTGTGAAGGAGAGGTTTTTTTGTAGAATGCCCCAGAAGAAGTCAAACATAACTTTGAGAGGTCCTTCTCCAGGTCTTCAACACACTGTACGGGTGTACAAGAGGAAGCTGGAGAGAGAAGACAAACAAACATTATTCTTTAAAGAGCTGCATAAAATTAGAAAGTGTTGGCTATTTCTAAGGGTATCAAAAGGGTATATCTAGATATATTACACTATCTAGTAAAAAGGGCAGGTATTTTCAACTGGCATGTTTTTAGGACTGCCTCTCTTGAGCATTCGCTAATTAATGAACACAACATTGAATCTTTAAATTAAAGTTTCACCCTAGCACTTGAAATAGCACTCTCTCAGTATATTACTTGGGGAAGCTAACCAATTCCCACAGTTGCATTGGGGGCCCAGTTGAGCTCAAGAGGTTTGCAAAGGCTACTAGAAGTGTTGCCCCAGAGATATAAACTGAGAGAAATCCAGAATATTGTGCAACTGCAGGAAATCTTGCTTCTCGTGTCACTATTGTGTTAAATAAATTGCATTCTCCTGCTGCCAGGCTTTGAGCTCTGAGTCCAGGAAACATCTCCCTTTTCCTGGCTTAGTGCTCATGTTGTTCATGTTGAAAGGTAGTTTAACTGCTGGAAATGTAGCAACAGACTGCAAGCCTGGCCTACCACTCCAGGTAACATTCAGTATACTCTGAAAAAGTGTGTGGGAAAGGAACTAGTTACGTTGTGGACAGTGCAGGACCAGAGGAACTACAGTGCTCAGAGCAGGCAGTGTTCTCTCACATTTCACTACAAATTCAATGAGGATTAGCAATTTTTTTCTGTTGGAGTCTCCCAGTTATAAGAAATCCATACCTGAGAGGCAGTTTCCTATTCTAGCTATGAATTTTGAGTACAAAATGTAGCTTATAACCACAGCGAAGGGATGTAGCCTCACCCTGCCAGGGAAGGTCATTAAATGGCAATTTATTTGCAAGTTTCAGTGAAAAGCACTTCCCAATGGCTGGTTAGTCAAATCTGAAAGATTTCACTGTCGGCTCCCTTTGTGCCGACAGTGTAAAAAGCATTTTCTGAGTTCTAAGCTATCCATGGGCACAAGGAAGAACAACCACCATTACACTGCTCCAGATATTGTAGATATTAGAATTGCTAAAACATTGAGGCAAATGAGACACTAATTCATCTACAAGTGTAAAAAAGTTGGAATGAACTAGTTCAACTGAACTTTAACAGCTAGCTATAGCAGTAGCATAGCTATTCACATTAGTGTGGAACAGTACAGCCCTCTTGAGCAGAATGGAGGAATATTTTGCATCCAGTTGGCAGCTTGAGTTAGAACTGCTTAATGAAGATTGCAGATTTAATACTTGTAATATTCAATTTAAAAGTTCTTTAACATCTCAATAACACAACTCCTAAGAATAATAAGGGTTGGGATGTGGCCATATGGACAACCATGCCCTACTAGTCTAGTAGGTTTCACACACACACACACACACACACACACACACACACACACTTTGAATTAATGGCAAGAGACCCAATTTAGAACTGATACCTTGTTATATCACGTTCTACAAACTCAAATACAGCCTCTGACCTAATGAACTTGCTCCATTTTAACTATGTGCACTACTAGAATGCTTTCACTGAAGGAACTGTTAGAATTAAAAAGGTATCCAAGAAGTGGAGGCAACTGCAAGTCAACCAAGGTCTCTGCTGCAACGTTCAGTCACTTAGCTTTAATTTGGTTAGCTCAGAAGCATGTCGCTGGAATACCTGAGGAGAAAGTGAGACTTTCTGCAGATAGAGCTACAGAAGAGAAACATATTTCCTCGTAACCACTGCATTGTCAAGAACCAGCTAGTAAAAAGGACAATGCCTTTTGTGGACAAGATCGGACAAACTATCAGCCAAGTAAAAACTTTGTACAAGGGCGGACTTGGTCTACTTCTGACAGCCACTCCCATTTCTGCTTCTACACTTCAGAATCACATCAACTCAAACTACTTCCTAGGGTGGATGTCTAAAGATATCAGAATGACCTCTCTTCATATCAGGAGCTGTAGCATTATATTTGATTTCATCTTAAAATTTGCCGAGGTTCTGCCTTCTCCTGGAAAAAGGTATGGCAAAGCATCAGAAAACACCATGTTTTCTGTCATGTCATGTCTACTATCATGGATGAAAGGATTTCCAAAATGCTTCAGGAGGCTATGGGCTGAGGCAAGTTGATTGACCAGATAACATGGGTCACTGACAGGTTAATGGAATACACAAGCATCTTGCAATAATTAACATAGCAAATACTTCTGACTTATACAGATTTTAGGGAAATGGACAGCATAAAAGAAGAGGGCTGCTGTTTCAGATTTAAATAACTTGCATGTTTGAAAGAACAAAAAACTTACAAGTACCATAGTGGGTGGGGGGAAGAATCTCTTTACACCAGCACAATACTTATTATTACCATTATTATTACATGCTTATTATTACCGTATGTTCCATTAGCCATTTCTTCAAAGATATTCCATATTGTACCAAACTTTTTCATATGAAAATTCCTATACTAAAATGAACTAAACATGTATTCAACACTACTGGGAAAAAAGATAGTGATTCTTATGGGAGCTGAATTCTTTGTTACTGACCTAGTTTTAGCTATATAAATTCACAATCTAGTCACCTTTACTTCACTATTTTACTTATCCAAATTATGACTCAAGTCAAATATGTGCCCTCAAATATACCGGGAAAACCTTTGAGATAGTCATGGAATAAGTGGGCAGGTAGACTTGCACCTCATACACAAAGTCAGAGATGTGCAAGCTTTTGTAAGCAATGACTTACTTCCTCAACTGCTGTCTGATGTTGTTGTGGAATAATGAGACATTTGTTAATGAGGATAGTGTATACTTATCTGTTCTTCAAGTCCCTCATTTTCATGACTCTTAAAACCAACTCATGTTTGAGAGAGATGATGACTGCACTAACAACTTTTGAGGCAAACTGATTCTCCCTTGAATAATCCAAAACATGGCTCAAGTCAATGCTCCTCCACATGGTAGCACTGCAGGTGCGTTAGGATAGTGTTCCATAAACAAGTAATGTTGATAAACCATGCAAGGTACATCTAGTTTTTTCGCTCTCCTCTTGAGGTTTTCCAGTCTTAAGCCCACATGACTTTATGTAATAATTACTGATAAAGAAATCTAGAAAGCAACAGTAGCAAAAGTCTATACAGTCTAACAGATCAATTGATAATGCTGCCTCCTGTATCTTTGGATACAATGATTCATTATCAACTGCACACATGCTCCTGAAACAAGTTTTTATTCACCAGAGGGAAGAAGGGAATTGTGCATTACCACTTGTGCATAAGCCAGACAAGCAACCCTGAAAACTTAAGTCACAAAACCAGCACATTATGTAGGTAGTTGTAAGTTGGCAAACAGTACACCAAAAACCTGGCACAGACAATTTTCAGTTTCTACAGTGAAACTGGATTAATGTGCTAGTGTTGAATATATGTGGTTTAGTTCATTTCAGTATATGCACTTGCATATGGAAAAGGCAGTCAGTACTGTAACTACAATTTCAGCAATCATTCACCTAGTACTTGACTGAAGCTGCTATCCCATTTTACAGACTAGTAGCCAACTTTCAGATTATCTTAGTTTCATAGTAGGTAGGATCTGAAGGGACCTGAGCAGATCATCTAGTCTGACCTCCTGCCATGGGAGGAAAGAATGCTGGGGTCAAACGACCCCGGCAGGGTGATTATCTAGCCTCCTTTTGAAGACGCCCAGGGTAGGAGCAAGCACCACTTCCCTTGGAAGTTGGTTCCAGCTCCTAGCTGCCCTGACTGTAAAGTAGTGCCTCCTGATATCTAGCCTGAATCTACTCGCGGTCAACTTACGGCCGTTATTCCTTGTTACTCCTGGTAGTGCTTGGGGGAACGGTATCTCCCAATGCCTGCTGGTCCCCCTTGGCCAGTTCATAGATGGCCACCAGATCCCCTCTCAGCCTTCTCTTGTGAAGGCTGAACAGGTTCAGGTCCCGTAGCCTCCACTCTTAGGGCCTGCCTTGCTGCCCCTGATCATGTGAGTGGCCCTCCTTTGGACCCTCTCAATGCTGTCCACATCCCTCTTGAAGTGCGGTGCCTAGAACTGGATGCATTACTCCAACTGCTGCTTGACCAATGTCACATAGAGGGGGAGGATCACCTCCTTGGACCTGCTCGTGATGCATCTGTGGATGCATGACAAGATGCAGTTGGCCCTACTGACCGCGTCTTCACATTAGCGGCCCATATTCATCTTGGAATCAGTAATGACACCAAAATACTTTTCTACTTCCGTGCTGATAAGGGAGTTCCCCAGCTTATAGGTATGCTGCTGGTTCTTCCTCCCCAGGTGCAGTACCTTGCACTTGTCAGTATTGAATCCCATCCTGTTCTCATCTGCCCACCCCTGTAACCTGTCCAGATCTAGTTGTAGCCTGTCCCTCTCTTCTAGCGTGCCCACTTCACCCTACATTTTAGTGTCATCCGTGAACTTGAACAAGGTGCTTTTCACCCCCTCGTCTAAGTCGCTGATGAAGATGCTGAACAGTGTGGGCCCAAGGACCGAGCCCTGGGGGACCCCACTGCCCACATCCCTCCAGGTTGAAGAAGACCCATCCACCACCACTCTCTGGGCGTGGCCCTCCAGCCAATTTGCGACCCATCTGACTGTGTAGGCATAGACACCACAGGTCGCTTAATTTCTTAATGAAAATGGGGTGAGAGAGAGTGTCAAAGGCCCTTCTAAAGTCCAGAAAGACTACGTCCACCACTACACCTGCATCCAAGGATTTTGTGACCTGATCATAGAAGGCCACCAGGTTGGTCTGACAGGACCTGCCTCTAATGCACCTGGTTGCCCCTAAGCATGATTTCCCCTCCTGGTCCCTTGCAGATGTGCTCCTGGATAAGTTTCTTGAAGAGCTTCCCCAGGACTGAGGTAAGACTAATGGGCCTGTAGTTTCCTGGGTCCTCTTTCCTCCCTTTTTTGAAAAGGGACCACGTTGGCCCTTTTCTAGTCCTCCGGCACCTCACCAAAGCACCATGAGTGCTTGTAAAGCTGTGCCAGGGGTCCTGCAATGACCTCTGCTAATTCCCTCAGTATTCTGAGGTGGAGATCGTCAGGACCTGCAGACTTGAATCATCTTAAATCATTATTAACCAAAGCCACAGTAGAATTAGTAACCTTGATCTAAGTGATCCAGTTATAGGAACGTGCCTCCTTATAGTAGGCACTGTAGGAATTTCCATCTGAGTCGTGATCTTGTTGTATCTTTTATAAGAGAGAGAGAGAGAGACATCATCCAATACAGTCAAATTCAGCAGTCACTTGATCAGAAAATTAATCCATTATATACGTTTCCTACATTCAGAAGCAAAAATGGATCTTGCCACTTACTTTAATTGGATGTTATTCTCCTTTTGTTTTCTACTGGTAGGTTATCATAACTGATAGTGCTAAATTAACACACATGCCTTGTAAAGCCTTTGATCGAGGGAAATACTTACTACACGTGCACACACAAGTAGACAATTTCAGTGAGCAACATATAAAAATGCTTTATGTATAATGCAGAAAAACTAACAGAAGTGACTATTTTTTCCTTAGTTGTTTTTAGATGCTAGAGGTAAGTCAGCTTTGAAGCATCAGAAATTTTGAAACACAGCAAATGTAATCTTAGATATCTGACTGGGAGATTTTTTGGAATATTTTCTTACTTGGTGATGAAAAATGTAATTGTAGGAAAAAGCTCAAAGTCTCCTTGAATTTTTAAAATGCCGGATTGAGGAATACTGATAAATTCTATACTGTTAAAATATTAAGTACATTTGAAAAATGAAATCTCTCTCTCTTTTTTTAAATACAAAATAGATGTGGTAAAAGGTCAAATACGAGTAAACTTAACACCTCAGCCTTGTGCACATAAGCAACACTTGACTGAGAAAAAAAGCCACAAGGGGAACAGAATACAGTACTGAAGAAAAAACACATCAGCAACACCTTTATGTGTGAAGTTGACCAGTATGAGACAGAAGCCAAAGCAGAAAAAGGGTATGCTGGAACTATAATATAGTCTGGCTTATCAGCTTCAATTGATGAGATATGGCGTAGATAATTTATCTTCAGAATAGTGTAGTTTGAAACAGTTCGCACATGTAAGGCCCATTCCTGCAAACACTAACTTGCCTTTCTTGGTTGCAGTTGGGTTTGTTTTCAATTTTCGAAGAACCTGAGCCTGCATTTCAGTCACCAGATGCAAGTTAGACATTTCCCTCTTCAGTTCCCAGTATGCTTGCTGCACATTTTCACTGAAATACATTAAAAAAAAAGTTAAAATTTCTCCTGCCTTTGCAACCCATCATTGCTAACTGCGTTTCCTAAGATTTACAGAAGACAGCACCCAGGGGAGAAAAGGAAAAAAAAAGGCTTTTTACCCAATGCATTTATTTAAATTTTGCTACCCTTTCAAAGAAAAAAAAAAAAAGAGAGAGGATCAAGGCCGCTTACAACAAGACTTACATAAGCAGATCAAATATTAAATAAGACCTAAAATGTACCCAATAAGCTCCCTGAACAATACCCCAACTTACCCTTGTTTGCTAAATGCCTGGACAAATAAAAAGGTCCTGCAGGGCTTCAGGAAGATGCCCAGGCTTGGGCATATTCTCTTTCCATTTTTATTAAAATATTATTATTCAAATGACAATAGCGCAGACTAATTATAAATCAGACACCCTGGCCATGTCCACATGAGCATGGACATTTGGTTCCCTGGGGACAACTAGTGGCAGCACAAAGTGCACCACCACTAGTTGTCCCCAGGGAATGCCTGTGCCACAAGCCCTCTGGCACATGGCAGGTTACCCCAGGTAGGGTAAGGGAAGCTGGTGCTGGCCACGGCAGCCTTATCTGGGGGTCTCCCAGGGCTGCAGCAGTGATGATTCTGCTGCTTAGAGCCTGGCTGGCAGCTGGAGTGTGGCTTTGGCTGACCAGGCTCTGGTTTTGAATGGTGCATGCTGCCCTCATGTGTACCTCTCAGCCTTTTTTTTTGTGCAGGCAGGATTTTTGTTTTGACTCCTAGATATTGGGGTCACCCCCCCCCCAATGCTGCTCTCTTGCAGCATGGAGAACAGCTGAGCGTGTGGTATGTGGCTACATACTGCATGGCCATGTTCGTCTAGACCCTGTGCCTGTGTACATGGTACTGGACTCTTAATTCTATGCATTCTAGTCTTAACACGCATAACTTAAGCAATCACTGCAAACTATTCAACTAAGCAAAAGACTAAATACAGTACAGTCTAAGTTTTGCCACTTGAAATTAAACAAAAATCCTGCTATAAAAATCAATATCTTGTGAAAGAAAAACAGCTTCTGCATATTACTTTCTAATGTATACAAGAGAAAGAAAAGTGATATCAGGAAAAAAAGGCAAGCATTTAGTTTGTGGCTTACATTACCATTCATGCTTAACTTATATTAAAGTTCATGTCAATGGGTTTACAGGATTTTCCCAAAATTAAATATCTGGTATTTCAAACTTGGTACATTAATCTTTACACTGCTTACTGTGCCAGAGTGAATGACCGAACTGAACACTTAGCCCAACCAAATTAAAATAATTAAATAAAGTGTTTTATATACAACTAGACTGCCACATGCTGAATATAAATCCATTTGACAAGTCCTCTTGTTGGTAGAGAACAGAAGAAGGGAAAGAGAAAAATAAAGAAGCGAGATAGCACAATTAAACTGTTCTGTCCTATAAAAATTTGTGTTATTTCTGGTTGTTATTAACTGCTCAAGTCAATATGAAAGAATCTGACCTACTGAATGGCTAAAAAACAAGAAAAAAAGTCACACAAAGGTACATGAAACATCAGCAGCATAAGAATGGCGCAAGCTGCTCAAGACAGCTTCCACTCATAGGAGCACTGGCAACTTCTAATTGCCACTGCAATCACACAGCTATATCAAGTCAGGTTTTTTGGCCCCCCATCTCTGTCAGTACCTAGGTCACTTGCCTGTTGTCTCTCCCTAAATATGCCACTTCATGGTATTGATTATGAAGAACTAGAAAACGATTCAGAGTATTTTCAGGTATTTAGTACAAATTAAAATTACACAAAATGTCCTGCTAAACCACCATATTTCAAGATCAATTCTATGGACCTGATTTTCGGAAGAACTCCACTGCACCTTCAGTAACCAGATTCTACTGGTTAATATTGGAGGTTCTGACTATTTCATACATCACTATATGCTTATAGAACATATATAACTTTAAATGAGATTTTTAAAATGAATATGATATTTAAAATGAATGAAGAGAAAACCTTATTAGAAGGAATTTCTGGATTCATGGGGTTTTTTTCTTTTTGCTTTAAAAAAACAAAACAAAAACAGAAATAACAGTACTACAGTTTTCACTTCATTTCAGCCCTACATTAGCTGAGTGTCAGCAACATCAGAGGCTATCAACACATTAGCACTGACAGCAAGTAAACTTATCCTAAATTTGTAGATATCTGCTGCAGAATGTGTGTGACACCTAGAAAGCAAGACTCAGTAATTTATTATAGCTTGCTAAGCCTATTTTTATAAAGGACAAATTGTATGAAAAAAAGTCTTCATTTAGTCAGACTGTCTTAGAAAGCAGATAAATGCCCCTTCTGAACTATCAAGCATCAAAATATATTTGTATATAAAACAACTCAAAATGTGCCAGAGACCAAAAGTAATATTTTCAGAAGGGTTGATAGGCTAGATGTACAAGAGGACTTGTGGTACCTATGGAAACAGAACAAGGGGGTTTGAGGATTGAACTTCTGTACTCCAGAACCAAAATACTTCTGTAGATCTTGACATCCAACAGGGTCACCTTGGAATCTGGGGCCTTGCCTTATTTGGATGTTTACCCTGCTGACAAGTAATTTTCCTCTGTATGTAAATGCATAATGTGGCACTTTGTACATCATCACTGCTTTCAAGTCCATTAACTTTCTTCCTCATGTTTAAGTGTTCTCGATATACACAGTCACTGTAATCACTGAATATCAGTAGTGACTATAAACATAACATTTCTTGTTTATTTTTTTTTATAAAAGATGCATTTTAATAATACAAAATTCTTGGTGTGGATTAAATAATTATATACCCACTACTAAAACTGCACTGTAAAAATGCATTATGTGTAAACATTTATGAAATAAACTAATACCTTTTATTAGTAAAATATTCCTCTTGCCAAAAAGTCATAAATCATTTTACAAAAATTTTTACTTTAAAAGATCTTACCATCAACATTAACAGTTTAAGTCAACAGCAGGCTGTATTTGCAAACCAGATATTATAAAGTCAGATGTGCAGACTGTTGAAAAGTGTGGAATAAGTTACTTCCCAGAAAAATTAGTTAATAGCAAGTGCCCTCCCCATAAACAAATGAGTTGCTTGCTACAGTAAATGTTTCACAAGGAGCCTACCTAAGTGTGAAGAGTCACTTACTCCGCTGTTCAGTGCTGTACATTTTATGTGAATCACAATAGGTATTCACATTACAAAATAAAACTACACTGCACGTGCTAGTTCATGCAGAGGACTGCTATCTGAAGCTGCTTTTTAAACTAAATTTACTAGATTAAAGGGTAGATAACTGCTTTATCTTGAGATAACACCTCTTATCAGACATGCAAGACTTACTATCAAGCTGCAATGGAAACCACAAGGAAAAAAAAGTGCTAGGTGTCTATCCAGTTAAGATGAAAAAGAAGTAACACTAGTTTGCATGTAGTGTATACTATATTACTGATCAAATAAACAAAGCACATTTAGGCTTATTCTCTCTCTAAATGATGCGTTTCCTTCCTTTTCTTTGACTGGCAAAGCAAGCCACAAAATGCTGCAGCTCCAAAATGTCTTATTACTAAGTACTACTTCTCCCTCTTGTGGAAAGAAGGTAAAGTCTGTTAGGGTTATAGGACATAAACAATATTACAGACTGTTGGATGTGCAACCACTACCTTTCTATATACCCAAACATTTTTTAAAGAACATTTTCCAAATTTTTTTTTTAACCCAAACCCACAAATCAAATCAATCAACCAGTCAATAAGTATCACACCCATCTGAGCAGCACAGAGTTTAAGATTGGTAAAATAAGCCTGCTAATTTTTCCTGTTTCAATGGCCAAAACATTTTTCTGATTTGCCAAATTTTTTCAAGAGATTGACAATTACTTTGAGTGAATAAAAGCAATCATTTAGATTTTCCTTTTTTCCCCCAACTTACTGCAGATGATCAACATAGTACAGAAGTAAGAATAGGGTGGGTTTCTATATTCACTGCTAACTACTTCCATTCTGCAAAAATCTATCCTGAAGGTATCAAAGTGCCATAGATTACCCACTAAAGCAGTAAACTGTAACACTTGATAGCAGCACACTTTCATCAACAGTTGCTTCTGTAGTACTGGAAAAAAAAGATTCAGATCTCCTGACACCTCTATTATTGCTACAGTGAATGACATCCCTTCACCCTTTTAATGCCTTCAAGCATCTACTCTGGTCTCTGGAAAGGATAGGAACAGTCAAAAATGTCTCAGGCCTCTTAATCTACAGCCTAAATTACTGTAATGTGTTCCTTACAGGGCTAACCACAAAAGTCATTTACGATTCAGCCAATGTAAAATGTAGCAACCCATTTTTTTTTTTTTATTTTTTTTTTATTTTTTTTTTTATAGAACCAGTTACCATTAGTGCATTATGGCAAGCACGCGCACTGGCTTCAGTCCATTTCCAAGGATAATGCAAGATGTTCATCTCTATAAAGCTTACTATTCATTTGGAGTCTAGTTAACCAAAAGGATCTAGTTAACACCCTCTGTTGAGATGAAGATTTCTAGATGCAAAATTCTGGCTTTAAGTATGGAGCAAGATGCTTTTCCTTTTGCTCAAAAGTTTGTTTTACCTTTTTGATAAAACTAAATGGCAGACTATGGGTGGGGCTCTCAGTGCTGCATAACATGATCATTACACACCTGTAACTCATGATGTGCTTAGCAGCCACAGTGTTTTGTACATCACTGACGCAGACACAAAGAACATTTTGTTTACTATTTACTATTACCACCGATGACATTTTTTGCTTATCTTTTCCTTAACTTTTTTAAACACATCAGAAGCAGGAAGCCAGCTAGAGGATCAATGGGACCATTTGACCACCATGGTGCAAAAGGCGCACTCAGAGATGATAGGGCCACAGCAGAGAAGCTGAACAAATCCTTTGCATCAGTGTTTACTGTAGATGATACTGAGGAAATTCTCACGCCAGATCAATCCTTTCTAGTTTGCAGATGATACCCATTTATTTCCACGTAGTCAAGTTTGAGGCTGATGGAAAGAAGCTGCAGAAAGATCTCACCAGGCTAAGTGAGAGAACTCAAAAAATGGCAGATGAACGTAATGTTGACACGTGCAAGGTAATGCACCTAGGGAAAAATAACCTCAACTATACGTACACAATGCTGGATTTTGAACTACCTGTTACAACTTGTGAAAGAGACCTTGGAGTCACTGCACTCAGTCAGCTCAGTGTGCGGTGGCAATCAGGAACAAACAGTAAGATGTTGGGCATCATTAAGAATGGAATTGAAAGCAAAACAGTCAACATGGTTATGTGGTGTGCCCACATCTTGAATACTGTGCCACTGTAGTCCTCATGTCTCAAACAGGATGTAGTAGAATTAGAAAAGGTACAGAGAAAGACAACCAAAATGATCAGGAGCCTGGAGCTAAAAATCTAAAGTCTAAAAAAGCTAGAATTCTTCAGTTTGGAAAGGAGATGGTAGATGGGGGATATGATAGAGGTCTATAAAGTCAAGAAGGGGGTGGACCAAATAAACAGGGAACTGTTGTTCACCAAGTCCCAGAATACTAGACAAGGGGGCATCCACTGAAATTAGTGGGAGACAGGTTTAAAAACTAACAAGATAAAGTACTTCTTTTACACATGTAGTTAACTTCTAGAATTCATTGCCATAGGAGGTAGGGGAGGCAGATAGCATAGCCAGGATTTAAAAGAGACTGGATAAATTCACAGATGATAGATCTACTAATGGCTATTAAACAGAATAGATTAAAATGTTTCCTCTGACATCCCTAGCTAAATAAATGGTGGATACCAGGGAGGGTACTGAAAAGGGATAGATCACTCTAGAGATATCTGGTTAGATGCTCTCCATCTATAGCAGTATTTCCCAACCTTTTCCAGCCCACGGCACATTTACATTAATAAAAGTTTTTTACGGTATACCTGTTAAGGTATTCCCCATCCCTACAGCACACCTGTTCATTTCTGATGAAAGTTTCTCTCGTAAGGTTACTCTGCTTTGCATTTTTTTCCTGCAACTTCTTAAATAAAAAGTCCCCGCCTTTGTTTATATAAGTTGGGTGTTTAGTAGAAAGGTGGCATTTCAGCTTACTTGGGACCATAGAGTCATTTGATAATTTTTCTTTGCACATTAAGCTCCTGGGCATAGGAGATGAAGTGACACCACACCAGAAAAAACACAAAATTACAAGTAGTCTTTATTACACTGCCTGGTCAGTTACTTCATCTTCTTAATTGAAGGTTCTCTTTCTTTCAAGTTGCTACATGAAGTTTCAGGAACTAATGAGATCTTCAAGAATTTCTCCATTTTAAAAAGTCAAATTGACACAAAGACTGAATACTATGAGAGCACTCTGGCCACATAATAAAAGTAAAAGCAGAAGCACACTGTACACAGTAGGTATATTACAAGCTGCACTCAAGCCTGAGGGCACCATGCACTGAAACGAATGGCATGAACTGAAAGCTGAGAGGCTTGTGAACTGCGTGTCCCCCACAGCCAACACATGTGCAGTAGATGAATTTCTACATTAGCTTTAAGTAAATAACCTTTATACCTGAAATAAAGTATTTCCCCTTCACAAACAACTACCAGCAGTTATGAAATTCTTGCAGCACACTAGGGAGCTCTTCGCAGCACAGTGGTTGAAAAGCACTGATCTCTAGCATCCACTTCTGCCACTGTCAGGAACAGGCTACTGGGTGGGAGACCATTAGTCTACTGCGGTATAGCACTTATTTTCCTATCTTGTCATCAGCATGGCTCTAGAGGATGTTCAGTATCCTTTTCCTACTGCCACCTGTGCTCAGACATCACAATCTCCCTGCTATCCTATGCTCCCTCATTCAGATACTTTACTTACATACCTAATACCCCAACTCAGAAGAAATTCAGAAGAAATTAGCCAAGGAAACCAGCTCCTGAATAAAGGCTTCATGGTATCTCATGTTGGCTGCTCAACAGTAAATGCAATAAAATTCAACTCCTATTCGCTAAATTAAAAAACACCCAAATAAATATAATGCTGCAATTAATAGGACCACATATCCCACTCCAGCACACTCTGCTTTGAAGCCATTAGTAAATTCAAAATCACTATTCCAGTTTACAGAGCTCTCCACAGACTGTTATACCCCAAACAATCAACTTGATAGCCTCTGGTGATTCCCCACTTACTCAAATCAGCTCTGATGCAACTAAAAAAGCTAATGGTAATTAACTTGTGTCATCTGTACATTAGCCAGAAGACAATATCTTCTCTTCTGGCTTGGAGATCAGGTCAGTACTCCTATTCATTCTAATGTATCAACATGGAAAAGCTAAAGGGTTTTTTTTTGTTAAATACAGGTACTCCTCACTTAACGACCTACCTATTTAACGACCGCGCGGACTTACGACCAGCTCTCCGAGCAGTCGGTACTCCGAGCAGGTAGGTCGTTAAGTGAGGAGTACTTGTATTGTGGAAACGGCACGCTGCAGGTTCAGCACAGCGGGGCGGACAGCTCCCGCACTCGCGGCCCAGGCGGGGCGGGGCGCACGGAGCGGGCTTTTCTCACCAGGGCCGGGGCAGCTCCACCGGCTCCCACCTGCCTGCAGGCGCGATGCCCCCGGCCCCACGCGACAACAGCCAGCAGGGCACAGAGCAGCCCAGCGCGCGGGTCTGGAGGGTGGGTTTAAGGGCGATCGTTAGTTCTGCCTGCCGGGGCTGAGCTTCCCTCCTGCTCCCTGGTGCCAGCTCCTTCCCTCTCTCAGCATCCTCTTCCCACCAGCCCTGGCTTCAGGGCCAAATGCTGCCCTGGTGCTGGCAAGAGGGGGGGAGGGAGCAGCTGGGCCCCCCGCCCCAGGGCCGTGGCTGCCAGCACACAGTCCTGCGGGGAGCATTTTGCTGCTCAGAGCGGCTCCTCGCTTATCGACCAATTCGCTTAACGACCGAGTCGCAGGAACGGAACTCGGTCGTTAAGTGAGGAGTACCTGTATGAAACATGGTCAAAACTAAGTATATGCAAATGAATTCAACTTAGAGATCCCCTTTGCCCTTTATGTTCACTGCATTTCTAAACAAACACTAGTGACAAAAAGACAGTACCTCTGAAAGTTTTGCCTTTGAATGAGGTCTCCATTAAACTGATTTCCTTCCTGAGCCTTGTTCTGAAAAGAATACATAAAACAAATTAATTCAATCCAACATTAAAAAGTAACAAAAGCAAAAAGTCATTTATCTGGCATAAATCTTAGTAGAACGAGGGTTTTCATTTCCAAACTTTGGGAGGAAAAGGTCAAACAGAAACCGAAGCATCACATATTGAAACGGAAGCTGGTGAAAATAAATACAGACGTTCCTACCCAAGTTGCGGTTATCTGCATTTGTGTTTCGGGAAGAGGAATCAATTCTGAGAATGTGAATGAACTGCAATAACATCATCCCACTCTGAATTTTTCAAAAAAGTTAAGGGTAGAGGTTTCTTTCTAAAAAGTGTAATGCTTAAAATCTCATTTATGAGAGAGACCTCGAGGTCATTAACGTCATTAACGTTATTTCTGTAAGAACAATAAATCAGAGAAACACAAGTGGTAACTAACAGCCTGAGCACTATTTTCTAGCACCACCTTCCAAAACTGTCAATTCTACAAATCAGAAACACTGAAATGCTTCAAAGAACCTGCACTTTTCCCCACCCCTACTCAAGTTTGCACTTAGTAAAACAAGCCTCATTGGTTGCAAAAAGTCATCTTGTTGTTTTTAAAAGGCTGAACCTAACTTTCAGGTTCCTATTTTTATAGTCTTGGCCCATAAAGTTCACAATAACCTTCTTAAATGGATTGAAAAAATATAATGATTTTCTTTGTGCATGAACTGTTTTCGTACAACATAGGTTTTATCCCAGTAAGAACCATTAAAATATTTTTAAATATAATTTTAGCCCTTTATAGTGCAAACCTGTTTAAAATGAAACACACAAGTAGTTTCACTGAAATCACTGGGACCACATTTATGCTTAGGAACTAATGTATCTCTAAAAAAGAGATACATTAGTAAGCACAAATTGAATGTAAGAACTTGCAACATTGTGCTCTCAGGCTGATTTAATAGTTTTCTTTTGGAGGAAGAAGGAGCTCTTTTTTGTACTTTACAATAGGGGGACTGGAGAGGCACAGACACTAAGGTGCACAGTTGACAGCCTAGAAGCTGCAAGTTCAAGGCCGTAGCAGAAGCACTCATGGTGCAGTTCTGTCAGATTCCAAAGAATCTGCAAATTCTGCTAAATACTTTGTCACAAGGACACAAAGAGGCAGGACTTTACAAGAGAACAGTTAGCAAAAGAAAAACCAATTTTAACACTGTTATGTTACATGTAGTATCCTATAATAAAGTTGCCTCCTAAAACTATGGACCCATACAATATTATACCAAATACCCAAGTATTTCCTACTTAACAGTACCCATCAGTTGAACTGATATAAAAGTTCCATTTGTCCTATACTGTATCAGTGGCACAGTTGCATTAGTTCAGTGTGATCAGCATCAGAGTACTATAAATGCTTAATTTATCCAGTGAATCACCAATTCTTTATATAGCCATTATTAAATTATTTCCAAAAGCTATTTTAAAAATTGCATGTAAGAAACAATATTTTAGGTTTGTAAATTTAACAAACCCATCTGGAAAACCTCTTATAAAAACTGGGACATAAATGAAAACCCATCACCAAAGGAAAGTTAACAGTAAAACTCTCAACCTGAGGGAATCTGCTTTCTTTACTGCCATCTAGTGGAGAAAGACTATACTTCAGAATATTGAGGAAAAATGTATCATACTTTCAGTAACAAGTCTCAAGGGCACTTAAAGTTAAACCATGTCACATTCCCAGAAAAAGGATCAATGGCAGCAAATCAGACTGCCTATCAGAATGCTGTTAAACTACCTATATAAGGGGTTTTCAACCTTTTTGGATGAGTGTACCCCCAGCGGCCAGATGCAAGGGGGCAGATGTGTGTGTGTGTGTTGGGGGGGGGGGGGGGGGAGAAGGGGCGGGGAGGCCCCAAGCCGAAGGTGGAGCGGCAGCAGCTGCCACGTGCAAGTTTCCCCCACCCCACATCAGGCGGGCAGCACCTGTGCAGCAGCGTGGGATAGTACAGAGCGGCACTCAGTCCCCACACATACCCCCTAGGGCCTTCTCAAGTACACCCAGACCTATATAACCATAGGCAGGCAAGGCTCTTAGTATAGATGCAATATCCTTTCCAACTACTCAGTTGGTCTAATAAAAGATATTACATCTACTCAAAGAACCTTGCCTGCCCATGCCCTTAGACCAACACAGCTACAACCAAAAGCCCAGCTATATAACCATAGACACTGCTATGTTAATGAATGCTTAATCTTTACCAGCTGAAGTCAAATTGAATTCCCATAAATATTAAAACAATAGGAAATTCAGAATATGGACAAAATTAAGTTAGCATGCCCTCTTTAGGACAAAGAACTTCAATACTGTTTCATCCGTGTCTTGCGTTTAGATGCATTTCGTTTTAATAACAGGAACACATAGCTGCATTTAGAATATGTGCAGCGAAGACAGCTCTCTGCACATGTGCCACACAGCTGAAGGGGATGTGGCCGAATCCATTGCCATAATCTTGGATACCAGGATGCCTGGATGCTCCGAGCTCATCAATTGGTCAGTATAGGGTCTGGCCAGAGCCCGTGCTTTTGCACAGTTCCAGGCCAGGGGAAGGGAAAACAGCAGCAGCACACACTCTGGGATCTGCAGGAGCTTTAAGACAACCAGTAACTAATTAATCTAATATTTATATTGTAAAGTAAACCTTTTTAAAGGTTTAAAAAATAAATAAAATACAAAAGCCATATTTTGGACTCTTAAAAAGTCTTAGATAACAACACTGAACTAACATAGTTATACTGTCTGTTCGTTACAACAGTTTAGTCCACTTCCTATACCACTGGCATAGCACTGGACAAACAGAACATTTATATCAGTTCATCTGATATGCACTCACGCAGGAAATACTCAAAATGGTCCAGTTTTAAGACACAACTTTTGGACAGGATACTGCATGTAATGAACAATGTCAAAATCAGGTTTTAGTTTGATAACTGTTCTATTCTACATTTTTTTAAAGATGTAAAAATATGGACGCTGTATTTTGGACCACGATGTTCTGAAAAGTCTTAGAGTGACTGACTTCAGCACTTCTAAGAGAACAAGCATGAATTACTACATGAGGCTTCAACTGCTTGCACCTGAATCAAAGCTCTAACAACTCTTGGTTGGTTTTGGCTGCCTAGATGTGAAAAACAGGGTCTTAGTACAATAAAATACATAGAGTACAGTAGGAATATATAAAAGCAGTATTATTAATTTCTAACTGGTTTACAATGTTACCCACTTAAGGATAACCTGCACAACTGACTGCAGAATCAGTACCCTTTAAAATAAGCCACAGTGAATAGCTGGAGCACCTCAAAGGTCCCATGTAGCTTTTTGCTGCAGCTTTGTATACCACCAGTTACTTTGCCAATGCTCACATTTGTAAGTGATAAGAACCCTAACCCTGTGAAGTATCCAGTTTCTACTGTATTACTTTTATTTCTATAGACTTTTCTAAAATAGCCAGATAGTGTAGTAAGGACTGCCTTAAAAAGCCATGAAGAAAGAAAAATGTTGTCTTCAGAGCAGGATTTGCAAAGCATTCAGTGAAAGAGGACAAAGAGGCTAAACATTGAATGAGAGAACAAAACATTGGAGTGCTGCTGACTCAGTGAGCACAAGCTACCCTGTGCTTTCAAAGAGGCAAAAGTCCTATGAAAAAATAATGTGTGACCACATGATTACTCCATCATAATGCACGTATCCAAATTAAGTTTGCAGAAGAAACCTTAATTCTCATGTGTGCCGTCTCACTCATGTAGCTCTGCACTGCAGCAGGCTCACTTGTATGTACACTATCCCCACAGGGTAAGTCAGTTCACTATTAGGAGGCAAAGGAGACCCAAGAATGCCTAATACACAGAGAGACTTCAGAAATTTTAGGTGCTTAAGTAGTCTCTACTGGCCATGTCTGAACTTGATTTTTCAAAAATTAAACTTAGCCGAATCCAGGGGGATTTTCACAGGGATGACTGAAGACCTCTCTCTAACACAAAGGCTCTCTCAAATTCCAAGCTCTTACCCCTCAACAAGTAGGTACTACGACTATTCAAAGCAAAAGGCACTTAGCACTTTAACAGGAACAAGACATTTCCTCTAGCACCACTCTCAGAAATGGATTAAACTATCTGGGTGAATTATCTGGAAAATTTCAATCTAGGGCAGACAAGTCAGCATGTAAAATTTCAGCCTGAACATTTAAAGTTTGTCATAGTTACCATGACAAACTTCCATAGCATCTGAAAAAAAAAAAGGCTTTACACTAGGAGATGTCAGGCAACCCAACAGACCTGCTACCAATACCTTGAATACTGCATTGTTTTCAGGAGGTAAATAATTCCATGTGAAGATTAGGTTTATTACATTTTACTAATAAAAGGCATTCCCTTTTCATTTGTAACATGCATGATAAATACAAATCTATTTTTTCCCCATAGATTTCTAACTTAACAGGGAGGACGGGTAGAACGTCGAGATTCCATATTATAAATAATACCAGCTTAATCTTACAAACTATTACAATACATTAATATTCAAATTCTAGAATGCAGCAGTACCTTCTGCACAGATTTTTGTAGTTCCTTTCTGAGACTGTTGCATTCTTTCTTCAGTTTTTCTAGATCCTGTTCCAGACTGTGCACTTTTAGGTCACTATTCAGCTTCTGTATTTCCCAGCTAGATGGGGTACAGTTTAGATTTCTCATCACTATAAGAAAAGCAATAAAGATTGATTGCAACCCTTACTATAAGGTTTGAAAATTAAGTCATCTAGGTTGAATACCCACACAAGTCAAAAAGGAATCAGATTCTTATTCTGTTTTCATTAATGAGAAGTCAGTTTAAAAAAATGTAAGTGTCCCCTCTTTAAATAACACACACACACGTCAGTTAATCAACATCCATGATTCCTCATCTCCTTTTATTCCCCCATATCTAATGCTTCTTGTACAAGGAACTTATTTTGCATGGCTCAGAAAATAGCGTCTTACAGCCCCATGTCCCTTTAATTTATTTCACAGTATTTTCCAGCATAAGTGATGGAGAAGCTAATAAATGTCTTAATGCAAACACAGATTGAAGGACTAGAAAATAAGAAAGGACGCAAATCAGGTCTAGTATCAAATAACAGCTGGGAGTTAAAATGTGCAAATGAAGTGTGCAAGCTTGCATACAGCCAACAACGTCTGAAAACATGAACCTATTCCCTGTTAGTTTTACACAATGCTAAAATTTACTAGAAGTTCTTCCTGATTACATTTAATGGGCAACCCCAAGCAGAAGTGCAAAAGATGCTACTGAGCAAAAAAGGTGTCACACGTCTTGATTTAAAAAGAGAGGGAAAAAAAGGAAACCATACACACTATCCAGGTAACTTACATAAATTAGCTAATAAAAGCCCATTCTTCTCTGACCCCTGAGATCATCCTAATATCAATTCAGTTCTTGACAAAATACTACAAAATGAAGCATTCTGACAGTATAGTACTCCCATAGCAAGAATAATTATCAGAATAAGCAAACATGGAAGACAGAATTTGAAAAGATTTTGAATTAAGTTTCTAAACAGAATTATCATAATGTGAAGAAAAATCATTTGCATATAGTAAGATGACTCATTAGGGTGGGATTTAAACCATAACTCTGCAAACTGCCTTTTTTAAAAGCACATCCTACTATCCTCTTAGCTTTTCTAAATAAGATAGTATGATCCGGGCATGGAAGATATAAACTCTTCAATGTGTCATGTATATGCCATTTGTACTTGGGATTTAGCCTTCATAATGTCTGTGTAGAATCTGAAACCTCAGACATATATATATCTTCCTATGCCTCAACTTTAAAAACAAGTTTTTACCTTGTTCTCTTCCTCACATTACATTATTTTAAAAATACAAAGTTCTTGAAAAGAGTTACCTGCCTCATCATAATGCATCCTACAAACTATTCTGCTATTGATTTGTAAAAGACTTGTACATCATTCCCCAGAATGGTGAAGAAAATGACCTGTTATTCTGGTTTATAAATATACCCTATAAATAAAACTCTTCCCTGGCGAGATAAGTAGTATTAGGATGAAACCAAAACAATTTCTATCTCTAATTTGATACCTTCTTCATCTCTAAAATTAACTAGTATTTCAGTATAACTTCCTGAAACAAGATCTCGCAAAAAAACCAAGAAAGAGCTACTGTATCCACAACTGTTACAAATGATTTAAAATTAGATGCTATGAGCAAATGTATATTTAACAAGGAGAAATTGATTATTTTCGCACATATACCCCGCACACTGGTATAACCCGTACCCATGTATAACTTGAGGAAAATTGCATTTTCGAAAAATAAGCCATGCATACCTCCGCACCCGTGTATTCCCTACACACCCGGGCAAGGAGGTACCCCTGGGCGAGAAGGAGATGGAGGGTGAGGACTCCAAGCCAAGCGGCGTCTCCCCCAATTGGCCCCAGAGGAGCCGCTGGGTGTCCACTACATGCCCCAGCAGGCAGTGGCCATGGCGGCAGCCCCGGGCGAGGAGACGGAGGGTGAGGCCCCGCCGCGGCCCCCCAGCCCACCCGCGCCACCGCCCCCCGCCCCGGCAGCGCAGCCCGGCCTGCCTGGGCCCAGTGGGGATGCACCACTGGGCATCCACTACATGCCCTGGCAAGCGGTGGCCACGCCTGCGGGCGAGGAGACGGAGGACGAGGCCTGCCGTGGGCTCCCAGCCTGCCTGCGCCACCACCGGGGCCCAGTGGGGAGGCGCCTCTTGGCTTGGAGTTGCCTGCATAGCCCGCACCCATGCATAGCCCACACCCACCATTTTTTTTTTTTTTTGTAAAATTGTGCATAACCCATGGGATATATGCACAAAAATACAGTACTTCTGCTCTTCATTTAATAAAAGTTATTGAAAAAATGGAGGCAGTGAATATGTGGCATACATATCTCAGCTCTCACTTGGAAGCTGCTTGTAATGCAACAAGCCAGTGTGAAAATTAATGTATGTAGAAACGTACAACACGCTAACTGAAGTTTGTCCATTAGAGTGGACTACGCGATCAGGCTCAGCAAAGGAATCCCAACGCTGTACAGTCTAAAAGCTCTTGATGTTCTGAACTGCATATGCTGACACGTTTACAGTCATAAGTTAATGCAGAATAACCAAAAAGCATACCCTGTTGAGTTTCCACTTCAGTTCTTAGCTGTAGAAGCTCTACTTCTTTGGACTGCAATTGCTCATTCAAGATTTTCAAGGATTCTGTGTTCTCTTTTACCTAGTTCAAGAAAAGCTTGTCAAGACTTGTGATACAGAGTCTATCAGTTCCGTTTCTTTACAGCAAACATTTAAAATACTTGAATGCTTTTTTTGGACTGGTTGCAATATTAAATCTAGGTCAACAGAAAAAAAGGTACATGCAATATAAAACTATTCAGTTTTCATTTGTATGCACAACTACACCAAAGTGTATTTTACATTGCTGTAAAAGTCTAAACAAGTGACAACATGCAAGTCTGTAACAAATAGAAAGAATCCAAAACTCCCTCTATTATATATTTACTGCTAGCACTTTAATTGTATGACATACGTCAATTAACTCGTTACCTAAATGGACATACCATTTTATCCAGTTTGCTTTTCAAATTCTCCCTGTCAATGCAGGCTTCTCGATAGGCCTGATAGGCCTTGTTTACTTGCTCACATCCAACTGAGCGAGTTTCTTCTTCCAATCGGGAACCAAGGAGCTAAAGTTTAAGAAGCAAAAGAAATAATCTTCATCTGAATACCTTTAACATTCCACATTTGCCTAGCAAACCATCGTTATATATTAAAACTAAAGGCATAGTTTCATATTCTGGGCCACTAACTCATGTCATGTAATTTTTTATGAAACAAAAAGTTTAGAAAGCAACTATTTATCTAGTCTCATCTATTCACACTACTCTCATGCCAGCCCCTGCCATGCCAAGAATGCAGCTGCTGGGTCAGCAGGCAAAGCAATTGAGTTTATAGACAGGAAAAGAGAGAGAAAGAGCTTGTGCATGCCCAAGTACATACAAGCTGGAAGGTCAGGGTGTAGAAATCTATTTATAACTATCTCAAAATACAACGTTTACAGGCCAGATATCAGTCTCTTGATCTTTCAAAGAAGCTTGTGCTCTAGAAGTACAAACTAGGCACAGAAGCACTGATAATTTTGTAAAAGCACTTAACAGGAGGAGAACTTGGTTTGCAGGAAAACAACACCCAGATAATTGAATAGATTCTTTGGCCTGTAATTAAAGTTACATGAGATAATAATAAGGGTCCCTTTAGGATCTTAAAAATCTATTAAAAGATGGTAACTGGGTTAAGTACTGGACAGCTCTCTCCTTAGGGAAAAAATTCCAAAAATCAGAATATTTATTTTCTCATGTTTAGATTATTTGGGGAAATAACCCATGCTGTAACAAGAGGTAGCTGCTCTGTCAATTCAACAGTTAACTAAGATTGCACACACCCATGAATTACTTTGTGGTAGCTATTATCTGGATCAATCCAACCAATGTGGATATGTGCACATACCTAGATGGCTGTTACTCAAGGATTCAAGGAGTTTACTGTTAGGTGCTCAAAAATACTGAAGATTAAGTTGCAAATATGGATAGCATTAATCTTGCTTTAAAATGGAATCGTGTATGCATGCAACTCAAGCCCAGAATAGCCCTGCAAGAATAGCTTTATATAAATATTTTTTATCATACTACCAGGAGCATACCTAAGCATAACTTTCTTTAAAACAGACTCTTTATATGCATGTAAAAAATTCTATATTGGGTTTTCATTTTCCCCAAACTGAAATGATTGTAAAGTCACTCAAAACAATCCAGTGACATTTTATGGACTGTTCCAGCTCTTGAAAGACTTCATACTAGCATCCCAAAGCTGTAAAACCAAAAAATACAGATATCTATTTTGGACTTGTTGGTAGAAGCTCTTAAGAACAGGTGTTAAATTTGACATATTAGTTCAGAGGTTGCACATTCTAGAGTATTTGTTGAAACTTATCAATTTGAAGGTAAATTTGGATTCAAGTTTTCCTCCTCCTGACCCGTGTCAGAAGGTAACAGGAAAGCAATCACATGCAGGAAACTTCTCCCCATGCTTTTTTATAACTTTATAGTGGACAATGCATTTAAATGTTTCTATTCTTTCAATTGTTTAAGTACACTCTTTAATTCTTCATCAATAAAACAAAATTCATCCAGAACTTTAAGAAAGGTATCTAAATGTAAGTACAGTAAAAATTTGCCTTAACCAGCACTTTACAAGCTGGCATGCTCTATTAACCAGCACACCGGCTTGTAAGGTAAATGTGAAACCAGAAGTGCCCACTGTGGCACTTCCAGTTTTGCCGAGCCTACATGGCCCAGGGGAAAGTAGCCTCTGCAGCCGAGCCCTCATGGCCCGGGGCACAGCAGCCTGCGTGGGGCCCACCTCCCTGTCCCTTGGGGCCCATGGGGCCTGTGGGAGGGTCAGCGATGCCCCAGGTGCGGCAGGAGAAGCAGCAGCCCAAACAGGCAAAGACACCTGTTTGGGCCTCTCAATTAACCAGCATATTTTGTTATCTGGCACCCCCCATTCCCCATGGGTGCCAGATTACAAAGCTTTTGCTGTATTTGAATCAAATGAAAATCCATAAGCAAACTATTTTAACCATACTTGTCCCCAAACTTGGAAATTTAAAACTCAAAGACAAAGGGATGACAGAATATTTCTTACCATCCAGTTATCCTAGCCACCAAAATAGATTGGGCGCATCCAAATGAGTGCAGCCATGCAATATGTGGTACCGCAAAACAAGGCTGCAGCACCACATACTGCACAATCTGGTGTTCTCTGCGCTGCAAGGATGCACTGCCCATACAAGCACTGCTCTGCTTTTTTTCTCCGTGGGTTTTTTGACCCCTGGATATCCAGGGTCCCTCCTGCCCCCCCGCCCCCAGGGGTGCACGCAGCAAAGAGCTAGCCCCACCCACATGAGCCTGCAGAAGGAAGGGGGTGGAGCTGGGTTTCTTTCCACTGCAGCAGCTGCTGCCTCATGCGCGCGGGGGGAGGAGGGGGGGTGTGCAGCGGCCAGGGGTCTGTGGACCCAGGTCCCTGGCCCTGCAGCCCTGGCAGCTGGAGGCCTCCTTCTGGCAGGGCTGGGGTGTGGGACAGAGGAACACAAGTGTGACTGGGAGGGTTGTGGGGGGGGAAGGAGGGGGAGTAAAGGGCCTTTCATTTTAATCACAGATTTCATGATTTTTGTCAGAGAAAACCAGGATTCTTGCTTGTCAGGCAGACTTTTCAAGGCCCAAATTTCATGGCTAAGGGACAGATAAACCATGCCACAGCTTCTTTGGAGCAGGATCTTATAAAGCTAAATTGGAGCTAGACTTCCCCAATTTAGACTGGAAACAAATTGGAAAACCCAAGAAAAATGTACACTTGGAGTAGCTTCAGAAGGAGAGCATCGGCTCCCCTTCCCCCTTTGAAGCCTATCCAAGTCTCCTACAAACCAGAAGCCTCTCCCACAAACCAGAAGGTAACAATAAATGACCTCCCTCATCTACCTCACGCTGTTTAGACAGAAGCAAGAAAGCACAACTGAAATAAGAATAAGGGTATAGACTATAGACAGATGTAACAATTGTAACAATATTAAAGGATACTAATCTGTTCTGGTGTAACTTTTATGTGTGCATTTTTCTGTAGAGATACAGGCAGAGCAAAACTGTTCCAACTTCAGTCTGCTTCATTCAGGGTCGAAGTTAGGGAAATTTAGTTAATTTTTAATATAGCAGGATCATACAGATGTAACAGCTACATCACAACAGTTACTGCGTGTGCTCAGGCAGCAGCTCCTCTCCCCTTTTAAAGTAGCAAAAGTTTGTCCATTCTCTATAAATCAAGGAGAACTAGACTGCATCAGAGAAAAGTAAAAGATATCTATTTAGGGACTAAGCATACTAAAATCTTACTATGAAATAGTATTCTTATCTAAAGAATTAAGGATTAATTGCATTCCAACATGACTCATCCATTTCATTATTCATTCAAAATATCAAGGACAAATTAGTCTCACCATTACAAGGAAATATGTACAATATTTTTTTACCTTTTCTTCTAAGACTCTTACTCTTTTCTTTAATACTGAGTTCTCCTTCTCAGTCTCCTTAAGTCGTTTCTTGATATCTTCATAAGCAGTAACAAGGGCAAAATGTGAAGCAACAGACTCATCTCCCGTATACACTGAAATAGGAATATCTGCATCTCTTCTATGAGCACTGTCTGCTTTTTCATGTTTCAAAATATATATGTCATCTTCTCCTGGCTCATCCATGACAGCTGTTTGAGAGAGAGAGATAATACTGTTAAATTCTCACTAAGATACACATCAAAAGCAGCAACAGGTTAGAAGCCCAAAGGTATCTGCAGGATATTTTTTGTTTGTCTTGTCTTGTTACTTACGATGACACCTTATATTTAGAGAGAACAAGAAATCCATTTTTCATACTAATGCTCAAGTTATTATGGAAACGCCCGACTACATCCACACTTTTCACGCCATATTAAGCCTTATAAATATCAGCTTTGATTATTTGCTGTGTTTTTCTTGCAGAGTCTTAAACATACAAACAAGATTATACAAAGATAATGAACCATAAACTTCTAAATGCTGTTCATGAAAACTTGTATATTCCAAGTAATATCTGCTGGAACTTTTGCAAGTCAACAAAAAAAAATTGAACTTTAATCAATTTAAAGACTATAAGAACTTGTGTAACACTAAAATACCAGACTGTCAGCATCAAGAGGAAAGTTTTCTATTTTTGCCCAAGGAACTCTTATTATTGAAAAATATACCTATACCTTTTCCCTGCTACAACCATAAATACATATCCATTAACAAATTCAAATGTGAAAATATTTATTATAGTCCTTTTATTCAACTATGGCGCCACAGTAGACAGGGGAACAATTCCTGATTTTGTAACTTGGTGAAGAGATGCACACTTACATAATGCAATGCAAAATTTGTTCTAGCATGTATGGAAAAATTGGCAGTTGCTAAGCTAGGTAAAGAATATCTCCCTAACAGAATATGGATTCCATCTATGTAACAAATGAAAGATACTTTTTTCCAAGAATATGTATTATCCTCAAATGGTGAGCTTTACAATGCAGGTGCCTCTGGCTCATACTGGAAGTGGGAGCCACTAAGTCCCCACTGGGAACTGTCATTCTGCCAGATAAAGGATGAAAAGCTGAGCTTGGAATCACCTTCAATACATGTATCACAGGCACTTGAAGCAAAGTTAAAAAACAAAAAGTCTAGTACCTCTGTTAATACATAGTATATTCACGAATATTCATGTGTCTTAGGGCAAAGTAACCATGAAACGCATTGATCCTTCAGAACATGAAAAAGGCACAAGTGAGGTTCCAAAGCATACATCAGAGCACTAACACAAATGAATAGGAAATGGTGCCAAAAATGTCATATTGGCTGTTTTGAATATAGAGTCAAACTAACAGCAAGGTATACAAAGAGAAAGTTCAATTAACACAACTCATTATGATTGAAAAATGACCACACAATGCACCCATGAAAGACTTTTTTTCAAAGTCTTTCTGTGTTTTTATAATTTAACATTACAGAACTGAAACAAGTATTAGCATATATTCAGAAGACAGCTGCAGGCACACTTTACAGGGCAGGAAAGAAACCTCTCTAAGATATTATTTTTGTAAAAATGATCGCTACTGTTATTTTAATTGTGCTAGGCATTGTAAAACACACATACAATGGCACTGTCAACATCTCAAAACAGGTTACAATCTAATGTTAAAAATATCTATCAAAAGACTGACGAACGTGGAATAGAAGGGAATAGAAGGGAGAGAAAGAAAAGGGTAACCAAAAAAACCCCTGCAACACATGAAATTGTGGCATATGCTGCTTAATTTTTATGCAAAATAATTTCAAGGAATTAATTTAGGTCTGTTTCTGGATCCAAGATTACCATCTTTCTATTGAAACTGTCAAAAAGTGCCATCTGTACAAAAGCATGCAGTCCTCAATAAGAAAGGTATCATGATAGATTCATTTTGCAGTGGACAACTGACCCAAAACTCAGTTGTGATATGTATCTGTTACTGCTATCCAGATCAGTTTGGGATAGAAAAAGAATCAAGGCTAAGTATAAATTTAACATTACTGAAGGTATTGGAATAATCAGTTGCTGAGATTATAGAACAGCTATGCGTTAATTTATGTGACTGCTTATTATTTCTTGAGAAAGATTTAAAATTAGACCCAAGTTCTAACCCCAGGCATATACCAAGATCTTATTAAAAGCACACAAGAACTACGTGCCCATACCAAAGACAAGATTTGGCCTTTACACTCTAGGATTAGCTTTGTTATAAAAACTACTGCTGAAACAGCACAAAAAAGGGCTGAAAGACTTGTGCTTCTCAGCATGAAAAAGTCCATGCTCTGAAGCCATTTTATTTTCATGGGAAAGCTTAAGCTGGAGATAAAATTGGGCTGGAGAGCCCTGCAAGGCTAATTTTTAAAAGTAATGAGAAAATAAAATGGAATTAAACATATCTAAGAAGCTCTTGCATGGAAGTTTAGTGATACAACTTTACTGCAGTAGTAGTGAAATGACTCACAATCCTGTTACTCTATTATTTTTTAAGATAGTGATGGAAGATCTGGTGTGTGAACAGACAAGAGTCACTGGAATGTTCCTGGGTGATATCAGGGATCCAGGTTTTCTGTTTGCCATGGAAAAATGCAGATTTTCTCCTTCAAATGAGAAAGATGCAGGAAACCACGGATTTCTGCTTGCACGTGGGCAGGAACCTGCAAGGGGCTGTTTGGGGCTGAAGGAGTGGGATGTAGGGGTGCCATGTCCATGTGTGGTACGGGCAGACACCTGCATGTGGCCAGCAATGCAGCCGGGTAGCAGTGGAGAGCAGCTCCAGCAGCTGCCTGCAGGTTAAGTCTAGGGTTGGGGGCGGGGAGGGGGGGGAAAATAGGTGATGTGGGAGGGTGAAGCAGGGGGACAGATTGAGGCCCCTATGGTGAGGAAGGGATTGGGGCAGGGTTGACTGCTGCAGCTGGGGACGCTGCCCAGCCGGGGCAGTATCCAAGGTCCAGAGCCGAGGTGGAAATGTATGGCCACAAGGCACAGCTGGGGAGCAGGACAGAACCACAGACAGCTTGTCGGGAGGCTGGTGGGAAGGGCTGACTCCCCACTGTTTTGCACACTTCCAGGGAGAAGGATATGGGAGGGGTACACCCCACCTCTCAGATTTGTGCAGGGGACAGGGGAGGATGTGGGCTATCTGCTGCAGGCTCAGGGCTCTGTAGTCTGGGCAGCTGGAGGGCTCCCCTCTGGCTGGGCTGGAGAGGGAGTGGACTGTGGGTTGAGAGTGAGGGACACTGGCAGCACCAGGGGCTGCAGGTCGGGAGTGAGGGGCAATGACATGGGCAGAGGCAGGGCACTGTCATAACAGGGCTGCTCAGTGCAACAGAGCAGTGGGGCAGGGACAGCCACAGCTAGAGCTGCGTCCTGGTGAGTGAAGGGGACAGAGAAAGCTCTGATTTTCTATGATTAAGAAAAACCAAAATCAAATGCCAAAATATAACGGTATTCAGAATTTATTTTATTATAATGACTGAGCCACTGGTAGGCTTCCAAATAGCTTTAAAATTGTAAATATATCAATAAGACATTGTGTTCAACTGATACCTATATACATTCTGCCATTTCACAATCTTGGAAAAACAGGGATTTTGGGGTTTTAATTAGAGAAGCTGGGATTTTTAAACAGAGAAAACCAGGAGCCCTGGTGATTGTACGTGTATTAGTCACTATTCTCAAACCACAGTCCATGAACCATTTGGCAGTGTACAGAGTGCTTGCTGGAGATCACTACAGAAAGTATACATCCCACAATTTCCACTCACTGTGTATAGTGGTTACATTTAATGAAACAAGATACAACATGATAATTTCCTCATGTCAACAACTGCTCTAACTGCTATAGAGCTGTTGATAACCAGTGGATAAGGAGGTGATGCACACGATTAAGACTCCAAAAGAGTTTCTCTATTGACTGGTCCATAATGCGAAAGAGTACGAAGGACTTGAACCAAACACTTCAGCTGAATCCACTGTTGTACAGAACCACAAAAATTTAAATCAGGGCTGGAAGGGACCTAATACAGCAGTTCGTTCAATAGAAGGTAATTTCTGCCTAAACACCCTAGACACACCTTTGTGTAAGCTTCACATAAGACCTGCCAGAGGTAGATATTTCAGTGTCTTCCTAGATAATTAACCAGTCGGAGAGTTAGAAAGTTCTTCTGAACTTCCAAACTAAAACTTCTTTTGTTGTAATTTAAGTTCTTTACTTCTTGTCCTGCCCCCAGTGGAAAGGAAAAATAGTTATTTGTTTCCTTTCTAACAACCATGGAGTTCTTCTAACAACCACGGAGTGAAAGCTTTGTTTTCCTGCCCCTTCTTTTCCCTCCCCACAAGTCTTCTCTTCTTCAGACTATAAAAGAAAAGAAATGGGAATTTATTCTAACATTTCTATTTTATCTGCAAATAAAAACTGTCTTAGCTTTTCTAGCAGAAGTTTTATAGTACTAATTCACATACCAGGAAAGTCGAAACATTTTTTTGGCCGTGGCACAAATGCATGTTAAGTTTGTATCAAATTTCAGAATAATGTACAATTAACAGAAAACATCTATCTTGTGTTCTTTTTCAAACAGTTTCACAGATATTAGTCAACAACAACATGCAAGTATTTTTAAGTAAAATAAACATTTTACAGATAAGGAAACTGAAAAAGAGCTTAGGTGAAGTACTTCAGACAATAATCATATCTCCTCTCTCTCTCAGCCTTCATTTTGCTAAATAAGACTGGTACCGCATTCTCATGATTAAAGTAGAAGCCCTTCCACGACCCATTCCAGTTTGAATTCATCTTTCTGGAACGTAAGGAACTAGAATTGTCCAAGGTATTGCCATATAAGGTATTAACAGCATCTCATAAAAAAAACAATTCCTTCCCTACCTCTACTAGAAATACCTTGCATGATCTACCCTAGTTTTTACCTCTTCAAGAGCTACATTGCACTTATGGCTCATGATTACATTGTGATCAACTAACATACTCTCCCTCCGTCACTTCCAACTGACAAGCTCCCAATTCACAGCAGAAAACTTTGCTGCTAGTCACTACACACATTTCCACTTTGTTCTGTCACATTTCATTTCTAGTACTCTAGTCCTCAAGGTCCTCTCTCTCATATCTGTGTCAATTCTGTAACATCAGCAAGATTTCATTAGAATACTTCTATTAAGTAATATTGGTCTCAAATTTGAACCCTGCATATGCTTTTTTCAGCAGGCCACAATCTCCTTTTCTAGTCAGCTCCTTATTCACCTAATAATTCTTCTACCAAACCCCATTCTAACCAATAATTTCTCACATGACATTATATCGGATGCTTTTCATCTTCTACAGTTTGAGGCCATTGCTCAAACTGTCTTAGACTTTTTGCTGTAACCATAGAGGATCTCTCATTCTTTCTATAATCATCCTTCAGGTATTTGAAGACAGTTATCAAATCCCCTCCTCAGACTTCTCTTCTCCAAACTAAACCCTAGTTCCTTCAGCCTTTCCTCTTAAGTCTGCCTTCCAGGCCCCTAATCATTTTTGTCACTCTGCATTGGACTCTTTCCAAAATGTCCATATCCTTCTCAAAGTGTGGGGCTTAAAACCGGGCACAGTACTCCAAGTGAGCCCTGACCAGCGCTGAAGAGAGTAGAAGAATCATTTCCCTTTATCTGCAAGTGACACTGCTGGTAGCCTGTTTTGCAACAACAGTACACTGCTGCCCCATATTCAGCTTATGGTCTACTGTAACCCCCAGGTCCTTGTCTGCAGTACTGAAACCTAGCTAGTCATTCCCCAGTCTATATTTCTTCATGCACATATTCCATCCCAAGTGCAGAACTATGCACTTGTCCCTGTGAATTTCATCTGGTTGATTTCAGAATATTTGTTCCACTTATAAAGGTCATTTTAGGTCCTAGCCTTGTTCTCTGGAGTGTCTGCAACTCCACCGAGTTCGGTGTTATCCACAATCTTGCTAAATGTGTACTCAGTCCCATCATCTAGATCAGTGGTTCCCAACCTCTGGCTCACGGGCCAAATGCAGCCCATGGAGCCATCGCATCTGGCCCTCATGGAGTAGGAAACGTGGCAGCAGGGGAGTGATGGTCACTGATGCAGTCACCCTCCCTCCCACCAAATTCCCAAACCCCAAGGCCCACACTGCTGGTCGTAGCCCAGCCACACCCCACTTTTCCCTGTGGGACTGGGTTTTGGCTGGGCTGCCCTGTGCCCCCACCCTGCGTGGCCAGATCCAGCCTGTGGATAGATGTGGCATTGCTCATCTGGCCCATCTAATCTAGATCATTAATGATGATATTAAACAAGACCAGACACAGGACACACCCCTGGGAAACCCCACTTGATATCTCCTCCCAGCTAGACAATGAACCATTGATGCCTATGCTTTGAGCACAATGATCCAACCAGTTAGTTATACATTCATCTTACAGTACTTCTGTCTAGTCTGTATTTCCTTAGTTTCTTAATGAGCAAGTGTCAGAAGTCTTGCTAAAGTCTAAGCATTTCATCCACTGCTCTCCCCCAATCTACAGAACTTGTCACCATAACATAAAAGGAAATGAGGTTGGTCAGGCATGACTTGCTTTGGGGGAAACTCATCTTAGTTATTCCTGATCACCCTGTTCTCCTGTAGGTATTTCACAATCAATTCCTTGAGGACCTGCTCTATGATCTTTCCAGGCACTGAGGTCAGACTGGCTGTAATTCCCGAGATCCTCCTTCTTCCCTTTGTTAAAGAAAGGCCCACCTTTTCCAATTATCCAGGACCTCACCCAACCTTCAGGAGCTCTTGCAGAGGAAAGCCGAAGGCTCCAAAATTATCTCAGCCAATTCCTTCAGTACCCTAAGGTGCATTCTACCTGGCCCCACCGATTTGAAAGCAGTTATATGGCACCAACCCCAATTTGTCATATTTATTATAAATGCTCGCTACTGGAATTGCAATGTCATCTGCTAGTTCTTTAGGACCTGGGATGGAGGTTAAACTTTGCACCTGAACTCAAACACATTAAACTCTTTAAGTTTTGCTTTCTCCGTGGATGATAATCATTGTGCATCCCGCCTTTCTCCCTCTATGTCACCACACATATTCATTGAGTTTTTGGTCTATAAATAGATTATCTTTTATCTCAACCCTGATCTCGACAGATATACTAATATCTTTATATTAGCACATTTTCTTCTTTCTTTGTTTTCTTCTTCTAAGGCTAAAGAACCTTTTACTATTTGATTTCTTTTGCAAAGACGTAACAATTTGACTTATGGCAAGTCTAACCATCCTTTCACTCTCCTGTTGTGAAAAATCAGCCTTCTTTTCTGCTCAGCCTTTTATTTCACTCCTTATAGGATCTCTGCTCATCTGTAACACCATTTTTGAGATGATTATTCATTCAGTTAAAACCTGGAGCCCTTCCCTATATGTTTTCTCCCACTGTTTGAAATTAAACTTCCAGACAGCTTTTTTTCCACCTTTAATCTAAGAAAAATAAATCCCAGATGACCTCCACATTTAAAACATTACTGAAGTTAAGGGCTTATGATATACCCTTAGCTACTCAACATCTGCCCTTTTAAAAATTAAAGGTATGGTTACCAACCCTTTTTAGAAATATCTTTGTATTTAACGTAAACTATCAACTTGCTACCACTCAATGCAAGGTTATTTTTTAACAGCCATAATATCACTTCTCGCTGGTTCTGTAATTAGGTGGTAGAGAAATCACCTCCATAAAATACCTGGACTCCATACTATCAGCAGCTTTTGCTTTCTAATCTATTTCTAAGAAGGTAAGGGACACAATCCTGGTAGCAACTCTCTCCGCAGCACCATTACAGAGCTGCCTTCATCCAAGTCTGTTACACGCTCAGCAGATCACCTTTCAGCCTGTGCCTAAAGTGATTTGGACCCAAACAAACGCTTTAATCGTAAAAGCTTTAGCACCCCAGTGCCCTGCCATGGCAGCACCCTTGGGTGTGCAAACATAACACACAGGAGAGAGCCAGAGCCATCACACCCATGGTGTTAAAAAGCATTCCAGTCTTTCTCAGTAATTTGCAACAGAGAATTTGCTCTAGTACTTGTAGTAAAAAAAACAGTCAAAGCCAATCCCTGGCATTTTCCGAAGGCGCCTCCAGTCTATGGAGGCTGAGAGCCACCGGCCCCGGCCACTTCTTCCCCGCCTCAGGAAAGCACGACGCAGCACGGAGCCGGCAGCGCTGGTGCCTGCGCTCGGGCCCGGCCTACTCGCAGCTCCGCGGCCGCATCCCCGAGCCCGTCGCACCCCTGCCAGCGGCCCGGCCCGGCCCAGGCCCCGGCCCCGGCAGGAACCCCCCGCTCCCCGGCGGCTCCTCCTCTCCCTCCCCACCCCCCGCACCCGCGGGCACGGGTCGGACCTGCCAGGCTGCGGCCGCTCTGCTCCGGTGAGAGGCGTCAGCAGCTGGCGCCGCGCTGCCTCCCCGGGGTCGCCATAGCCGGGCCCGGCCTACAGCCGCCGCCGCCGGCCGCCAGGCCCCGCGCCCCCTCCAGGAAGTCAACAAATGCGTCACGTGACACCGGCGTCACCCCCTGCCAGGCCCGGTGGAGCGCGGCGAGGCGGCGGCCCATGGGAAGGGACGGGACTACACGTCCCGGCGTGCAGCGGGCGGCGGCGGGCATGGGGGCCGAGGCGAGCCGAGCGTTGCATATTGGGACATGTAGTCTCCCTGGGCACACGCGGGCCCTGGTCTCTCCGGAGATCCCGGCCAGCCGCCGCCGGCGCGCGCGTGACCCGGACGGGAGCGCTCAGCCGGGGCAGGGCTAAATATTGGCGGCGCTGGCGAAAGCAACAGGAATAGAGGAAAGGCCAGCAGTGAGCAGGATGAGGCCAGCAGCAGAGGGCCGTGCTTACAGGGGTACGGCCTCGGTTACTGTCCTTTTTCTAGGAAGGGCCTGTTAGGACCTGTTCCCCTGCCACCTACCTGGCAGGGGAAACACCGACCACTAAGCCGGTTTTCCTAATAGTCGTTGGGCATAACCGTTATTCTGGCACGGGGTAGTGCTTGCAGAGGAAATGCCTAGTTAAACCTTCCATGTTCATTTCCAGTGGGAAGATCTTGGCTTTACGCTCACTTTATGGAAAAAGGGGACTCTTCCCTAGCTTGCTCTGCAGCCCTAGGGCTGAGGGTGAGTGAAACTCGGGAGCATCCGAACCCCAAGCCTCCAGGCTTGGGCCAGCGCATAGGACACCTGCCAAAATTTGGAAACATCTGAAGCCCCAGGCGGGACAGAGGATGTTTGCCGGTTGTAGGGCCCTGAACATGGTTCTTGAATGACTCATGGATTTGGAACTGATTCAGCTAGGAATACTCAAAAAATTACCTTTTTTAAAAGGAAGAGCCTGTTCTAGATCGTCAAGCTGGAGCTCCATTTAAAGGTGCTTCCTAAAACTGCATTAAGGGTCACAATCCTGCACACTTTGCGTGCCTGCCTATGCAGGCCTGAGTGCGCAGCCCAAAGTGTAATGGGGCCACGGGTGGGATCTTGGGTTTTAAGAATGTAACCCACAAAAATATAGGAATTCCTTTTAATTTCATATGTACATATTATAGAAATGTAGAATGTTACGCGCACACATCATTATATATATCTATAGATAGATAAAGCATTCTACATTACAAAAAAATCAAGAGACATTTTTCAAATTAATTTTGCAGGGAGTTGTTTGCAAATTAGACTGACTCTTCCGGGCTCAGTGATGAAGCACAGCAACCTGCACAATTTAACCTCTAAATCTGTGTGTAGTATCACTCAATGCGATTATCATTTCAACTGCAACTCTGCAATGTTTTTAAAGCTAAGGAAGTGGGAGGCACACACCGGAGCTTCTGTTAAACAAGAAAATATTGTAAAATGAGTTCTGTCTTTATGTAAGCTGGTACAAGTCCTACTGAAATATGAAAAAAAAAAGTTGACGGTGTTGTTCTTAAAATGTTAGTTAAAAGACATCTTGCCCTGCCTGAACTTCAGAGGATTTTTCCCTATAACAACTCAAAATAATTGCCTGATGTGAGAAAACCATATTCCCCATTATACAGTTATTTAACATGAGAAAAAAACATGAAACTCTTCAAGAATAATGGTGCGCTTGACAAGATGCCGTTTCTTCCTTACTCTGCTGTGCTAATGGTTTGTACATTAGCCTTGGGTAAAAAATGGCCTGACCTGTTCATCGCATTTTACTTTCTGATACCATTTGTCAGTAAACAAGTAAGTAAGCAGCTCCCTCCCCCATAAAATCATAATATCATTTTAGATATTCTGTTCATGGATTTTTTTTGCAAGATTTTATTGTAGGGGTAAAAGGAAGCAATCAGTCAGACTTTGCCTGTTTTTATATGTTGTTGACTCTGTAAGGCTGACTCACCAGCTCAGGAAGAAACATAAATACTGTTCCTTAGTCCAGTTCAAGATGAAGGGGAAAGACCTGTGACCCACAAACTATACTGAACCTTCCTTCAAGGTCCGGAAAAAGGTTGACTCAGCTAATCCAATCCATGTGGGAAGGACAGCTTGGTTATTTAGAGACCAATGGGAGCTTTAATGACTCTGCCTTGAGTCTAATTTTTCCAGCTAAAGCCCAAAAATCTCTATACCATGTTACAGTATCAACTGGAGCCATGAATGTTCATTGCATTGCACTATTTGGGCTATGCATATATACTAATACACATATTTCATAAAACATTTAGCTGCCACATGAAATACAGAAGTCTCTCAAATCCATTATCATAATTGCTGGATTTCTTCCATGTTCATCTTAAGGGGGGAAATATTTCAGAGTATGAAAGATTCAGATTTCAGAGTATGATGAATCTATATGAGAGAAATCTCATTAAGAAATAAGAAAGAATATCTTAATTTTATTACTTTTATTTAAGACACGTAATATTTTCCAAATATATACTTGTGTTAGAAATATTGTCAAATTAATGTCTATACATTTCTTAAAATGTCAGAGAACAAGCTTCTATTTTGTGTATGTGTAATCCCTTTTTTCTATCCTAAAATATTGTACCAAATGCTGATGCCCCATTTCTCCAATTTGCAGGGCAGAGGTAGATGATAAATCTGCATTGCACAGGTACTGTAATCCACCCAGAGGCTGTAAATTTCAGCATCAGAACCTGCATTAAACAAAGCTACCACTGAATTAGGCATTTGCCAGAGTATGACCAGAGAAAACATCCACCGTTTTGTCTTATTCATTTTAATATGCCACTCATGGCTGCTTTTTTTTTTAAATATCTACTACCTAAATTATTAACTAGACTTTTCTTTTGTCCCTGCCTCCTCTCTCAAATTGCATATATTTGACATATACATGTACTGTACTTTTTTTTAAACAACCATTAGGATTTTTAAAACGGTTATGTTAAAAACATAATTGAGTATTGCTGAGTATTGTTACCCCAGCTAGCAATATATTTTAGTCTGTAAGTAGTCCCATTCATTTCCAGGGGACTTCATAGGTACTTAAATTTAAACATCTTGCTGGATTAGAGACAGAACACACAACATTTACAGGACCAAAGCTTATTATCTGAACTCAGTGGAACTTCAACTCTGTAAAGTTACTTACGTGAGAAAGTGTTTGTGGCAGCAGGGTTAATTTTTATCTTGACATAGCATTTTTTTGCCTTAAAAAAGTCTTGTAAGTAATCAACACAATCTTGAGTGTAAAATTAGGAATAAAAAAACAAAACAAGCTACAAACATCAAGGCCCAGATCCTCAGAGTTTTGTTAGGTGCTGCAGCATCGTTAATAGATTGGATTTAAAGGACCAATCCAAGTCCCAGTAAAGTTAATGGGATCATAAAGAGCAAGACCTTTGGGTCACATTTTTAACTGAGCTATAACAACATACACAAGCTGAAGCCAATAGATCCATGACATTTTATGTCCTGCTGAGCACCTAACACAACTTTTATGCATTTCTTCATAACAAAGAAAACACAAACAGCATTTTTAAAGCAAAACACAGAAGACTTCAAAAAGTAAAGAAGGCAGGATTTTTGTTCCAGGCTTTGTACAGAAAGACTAAGATATACCAAGTTTTAGGGTTATCACTTGGGAGATTTGAACAAAGGATGGTGTTCACTACCGAAGAAGATTTCAGTAACAGAAAAATAAACAATTTTGAAGTGGAGGGGGAAAATCCTCTCTTCTCATCACATTAGATTTAAAAACCTGTTTTTCATATTTTATTTTATGAAGTGGCATAATTCAAAGAAATAATTAGTAAGCATTATATAATTGTGCATATTTATCCTATACATCATTAATTTGCATGATACAGATAGTAGCTGAATCAAATCTCAGATCTTACTATCACAAATTCTAAAAAAATTAGTAGGGAATGAAAATACTTGCTTGCAACACCTGCTAATAAGTTTTAAAAGAAGCAGCAAAATACTTCTGGGATACAAGGAATACTTAAGTAGTATTTAGAGATACCTGGCTATATATTTACCCTACATCAAACGTTTTTAGACTCAACATCCCAACCTCCGCCACTGCAATCTAGTTATCCCTTGGGAAGCACCAGCTCTTAGTTTTTCACCCATTTCTGGACTGCTGAGAAAGCAATACTGTACTTCCATTGCAAAGAACTCAGAAAGACCACAACAGGTCAAACTGTTGTTAATAGCATGGAGTCCTTTTTGAAATCTCTGGGTTTATTTTATGAATCAAGTTTGCACATCTAACAGTGCTAAAATTGCATGTCATCCTTGAAAGGATTTCAAGGTACTGTAGGGTGCCACAGCACGTTGTTGAAGAATCACAGCTCTACAATACTGACTAGGGTTTCTGCAGTTAACATCCTGCCTGATCTTCTGGCTGTTAAAGTAGGTACAAGGTCCACTGACTGGAATCGAGACTATTATGATTCCTCTGCCTATGCCTATGCAAACATTAACAAGGCCTACTTGAAGTCTATTAATTTTCTTGGTGAATCAATCAGTCACACCTGCCTCCATAAGTCACTGAAAAACTGTCAGCACATCTCCCTGGCAGCTTCTCACACCAACTAGTAGGGAGAGCTAATATAACAACATTGCCAGGGTGCTTTGGTTTCTTTCCTGTTTCTGGATCCAAGTTTGCTGAAACGTGTAGTTGGTTAGACAGTGATTCAGAAGATGCTTTCTCCCATCTAACAAATCTTAGTTTTGCTAATATGTACGAAAATGAAACAAGGAGCATTAACTGCCTGTTCCTACATATCTTCCTACTTTGCAGGTATGAACATTTAATAAATAACAAGTCAGTTAACTTCTAAATCGATAATGATCTCCACATAGGATGTAAGGGTATCTGCAAGGTAGCACGACTGGGCACTAATTCCAGCACTTTAACTAGAATATCATTCACTGTTTACTTCTGAAAAGCAAGGGGAACCATTATCTCTTGTTTTGTGTGGGTCTACACAAACCTTGTTTTTTGTCTGAAAGTTGTTGCTTGCTAAATGTTGCACTTTCATTCTAATTAGTCTGTAGATCCCTAGCCCTAGGTGGGATAAATCTAATATCACATTAACTGAATACTAATGGATGCTTTGGGAAGCTAAAGTCACAAGCTTTTAGTAAGTCACTTTCTGCATTATATTTTTACAAAACAAATAATTATTACATGCTGCAGCAGAACTTTTATTTAATTTCACCCTCAAGAGCAAATACGCAGCCAGTTGTCAGATATACTCTTTATTTCAAGTACTGCCTGTGCTCTTAAGAACAACCCAAGGAAGTAAACAGCAAAGATTTTAACTGCTCCCATTAATACCTAGTATGACACATTCCTTGTTGGACTGCAGCCTCTGTATACCAATTAGAAGAGCAATGGAGATGAAAGGCAAGGTGGTAAGGATCACTAGCAATACTCCTAATGCTGAACTTGTCCTGAACTTGCCTCTGTTCCTGTACAAGGCTTTCTATGCAGGGCAGAGAGAGAAGCAGACTACAGCAGGGAAATGCTATAGACAAGTTAGACTGTTATTCCTGCAAGGATTTACAGAGGCAACTGGAAAAGGGGGAAAATAGTAATCCTCTATTTCCCATGGCTGTTCCAGAAGTGGAAGTAACCCAAACTTCAGTAGGATCATAGGGTAAAAAGGGCTGGAAGAGCCCTCACGAGAAGTAGATGTGTAAGTGGCACGCGTACCTATAGCACTGGATTTGGCTCAATAAGCTTGTGTGTTTGTATACAATAAAAATAAGACAGAATTTTTTTCCTTTTACAAAATGCAAGTTGGAAAGGCATTTTTACTGAATGTAGTGGTTCAGGTTTTGTTTTGTAACTGCATTTACTTCTAGAGAATAAAAATATTTATAATAGTTACTTGACCTTTTTGGACCAGGACCCAAACATTGACGGCCGGTCCTGACCCAGTAAATAGTTTAAGTAGGAAGCAGCCTCCTTGCCCTGCCGGCGCCCCTCACTCCCCACCTGACTCCTGGGCATGTGTGGGGCAGGGGGCAACCCCTTGCAGGCTGTAACTGCCAGCTTGCAAGGGAAACCCTGCGGTTTTGTTTTTCTCCTTTAAAGGAGAAACCATTTTAAAAGTTGTTGGATCCATTTTTAAAGGTTGTCCACAGCCCTTTCATATATTCTTGCAACCCACTTTTAGGTCATCATCCGTGGGTTGAGAAACTCCCGACTACATGAACTCTTGAGGTCCCTTCCAACCCTCACTTCCTGATTTTAAGAGTGCTGTTGAAGCCCTCTGTGAGGGGGGGCGAAACTGTTAATCTAGGATTGATTTATTTAAAAAAATAACGGGGGATGAAATCTCGCCTCCGTTCAGGCTGTCTCCAAGTCAATGGCAAAAGCCATCCGCGTAGGGCCACGATTTCACCCTAAGGTGCTAGCCAGTTCATGAGCCACTTCCACCGGCACTCTGCCAGGGATGGCAAATTCTCACCCAGTCCTAGGTTTGATGGATCATATTCCTAGCAAAAGAAACTCCACAGAAAGAGATGAAGAAAAAGGCAACCTTTTTCTCAAAGGTTGAGAGAAAGGAAGACTTGAAAACGGGTGGGGAAGGAAGTGTCAAATGATCTGCAGATCGGGGCGGGGGAGGGCGCGTGCGGGGGATGCCGAGCCGAGGCCGAGTCTCTTCACGGCTCCAGGCTGGAGCGGACGGCAGGGCTCGCCACGCGCCAGGAACGGCCCCTTCTTTTCACTGCATACCTCCACCCCGCACGCACCCTCGCGCCTCAGAACCGCCCCTGAGGCAGCACCGCGCACGCGCGGGGGGCGGGCCGTTGGGGCGCGGCCCCACCCTGCTCCGGAGCGAGAATGAGTCCTGCTCTGCGGGGGGGAGGGCAGCCCAACCCCGCTTCACGCCCTCCAAGTGCTGGGCAGGCGCGGAGGGGGCGCTGGCTCTCGCGTCGGCATTGCCAGGTGCCCCAGAATGACCCTGTTTGTACAGTAAGTTTCACCCTTGTACCATCAGTAATTGTACAAGTGTTCAAAGGCGCGATGATTTCTAGAGGCAGCTCATCGCTGCAGCACTTTCAAAACCCAAGTCTCTCGCTTGGAGTCTTAACTGGCTTTTTCGGGGGGGGGGGGGAAGCGTTGTTTTGTTTTGTTTTGAAAGAAACGTTTTGTGTTCCTAACCAAATTAGGGCCACATCCATGAGTCAGTCCAGAGCCATCCGTAGCCCCACAGCCAGCAAACATCCTCCTTGCTGGCAGCCCGGCCTTGTGATTGCTTGCCTCCCAGTAAAGAAATGCTTCAATTTTCATGACCCGGTTCTCACTCGCTTGCTGGCGACTTAGCGTGAGCAATATAAAGTAAAGTAGAAAAGACTTGCATATTTGCTTACTATACCAGAGCTTTTCAGCCAAGATGAGCATTTTGAGCTTCCGGTACAATGATTTCATATATAAGACCCGGCAACGCTGGGCAGGGACAGCAGCACCTCTAGTCAGGCTGCTGAGGGAGTGCGTTGGCTTCAGGGCTCCTGAAGGACCCTCTGTGCTTTTGCACTGCCACGCTTCCCACGGTCCTTTCTTCTGCTGTGGTACTGGCGACCCAAGAGGGGATCGGGAGCTGCAGTTTTCTGCCTCTCTCCCTCAAGACCAGAGCCAGGGGCTGCAGGTGAAGCTGCTATCAGGTTTCCAGCTACAGGAAGGCAGGAGAGGGGTTTGCAGAGTGGGGAAAGGGGGTAATAGGGAGCTGGCATTTAGCTGACTAGCCAGCATTCAACTAATTATTGCTCTCTCACAGGAGAAGAGCAAGGGGTCCCCGCGTGAAACTAGGAGGCAGGAAGCTTAAAACGAACATGGCATGTGTGTTATTCAAGTGTGAAGCCAGATGTTGTTTGAACTTGGCTGAACTGCCAGCTCCCACAGACTGGACATGCATTCTTGGAGGCGAGCAGCCTCAGTAGCTACAGAGCATGGGAGATAGGGGTACAGGCCCTCAATCACAACTTCCTAGGCCTTCAGTGCTGGAGGGTTGCAAGTGAGAGAGGAACAGCAGGGAAAAAACCCCTGGTCAGACCCAGTGCACTCCCCCTTCCAGCAGCCATCCCCTGCCCCTGTGTCACAGGCCTTTTCATGTGCTGTTTTCTGAACATGGGCCTCACAGCATGTTTGGTTTGCTGTGTCATCCCATTAAAGCAGCAGTTCCCAATCTTGGGGTCACAACCCCATTTGAGGTCACAACGATAAAAAAATGGGGTTGTGCACTTCCAGGAAGGGAGACATTGGGGGGGGGAGGGGACGGGACATGTGCCTCCCAGATGTGTGCTGTGTGCATCAGCCTGTGCATGCACACATACACAGAACACTGGTATCATTGGCATATGTGTGTGCTCACACTTGTGCTCCTAACGCCATTGTGTTCTGTATGCGTACACACACACACCTCTGACACCACCATATGCTCTGTTTGTGTGCACGCAGGTATGTCACCAACACCACTGTATTCTGTGTATTCTTGCAAACGTGCCCCCCACACCATTGTGTGTGTGTGCATGCACATGTGTGCTCCGAACAACATTGTATGCTGTGTGTGTGTGCCCATGCTGTTTTGTTGCATTTTCTTTATATTTTTCACTTGAAAAGTTGTATTAATATGTTTCCTTTCTAGAAACAGCTTTCTTGAAAAATTTGAAACAAGGCATCAAAGAGAGAATTAGCTGCATGTATGCCCTGAATGGTCTTTTCACCCAAGTTTAATAGTCTTGTCAGGGTTGCCAAATGCCCGTAAGTTTATGGACATTCTGTAAAAAACAAAAATCAGGCTAAAAAAAATGCCTCTGTAAAGCCTATACAAATTGAGCCATCCATAAAAAACAACCAAGCTCCAACTGCTTTGTGCAGTTCCCTCTTGGACAGAAGCTGTACAGCCAGAGCTTGGTTGAAGGATGTACAGAGTGTAACAGCACTCTAGGGTCCAAGTGGGAGTGCAGTAACTTACAAGAAGCCTTCTCAGGGTTTGTAGACCTGTCTCCCTCTAGCCATGTGCTGCTGCTATCCATCCTACTGCTGTGTAGCTGGTCAGCTTCTTTGGGGCTTCATGTTAGGATCATGGAAGTGAAGCTGTCAGGGGTAAGACTAGGGCTAAGCTGGGGGGACAGCGTGGTGCAGAGTGAGCTAGGTGGCTTGGGGGTGAGTAGGGGACTGGAGTGGGGGTGGAAAACCATTACAGTCAGTCAAGCAGGTTTGCTAAGCCAAGACATTTTATTTATTTATTTATTTTTACTGCAAACCTGTTACTGACTGCTTTTTTTTTTTTTCCCCCACTACATGTGGTGTTAAACTCCTAAATTTGAATCCAGCCCAGCAGGGTAAGTCCTGGCAGAAAAGTTATATTTACATTAATGTCAAACAGTAAAAAATCTGTCAATAATAAAAAAAAAAGTTTGACGGCTAATGAAAAAAATTGCAGATTGTCAGTAAAAAAAAATAAAATTCTTGCTTTGGCAACCCTGAGTCTTGATCACAAATTGGCAATAACTCTTCTGCTTGATGAAGATTATAGGGATCCTGGTAGTCTCCATTTAAAAATTACAAATTCTCCGTTTTAACCTCTGCCCACAAATTCTCCGATTAAAAACCCCCAAATCCATGTGTAACAGGGGGACTGATCCGGGCAGATCTCACTGTGGCCCGCCCACCTGTTTCTGGGCTAACCGCCTGCCTTATCACCTGCCATGCCTTGCTGGTAATCAATTAATTGAAGTAAATTAAGCATGAGGCTGCCCATTTCCTACCCTGATGCCAGGGGCGCCATCTATGGCTCCATTCGTCCCCCAAAACCACAGCCCAAGCCTCGTAGATGGCATCCATAGTTCTTACAATCACTGGCCCCATGCTGGGCCCCATAATCCTCCTATCAGGACCCCTCTCAGATCCCTCCATTCTGGCAGCCTAATCCACTTTAATTCTCGGCAGCATAGCTTCCCCAAGCTACTTCCCCCTCACAGGTGTGGCCCCCTTGGGCTACTTGCCCTGGCCCACCTCCAGGCCAGGCGGAACCCCAGGCCTTCAGCTCCTGGGCGTTCCTCAGTGGGCTCCTGGCCCTTTGACCCTTCCGGTCCTGGCCCCAGCTTAGACCAGCCAGGGGATGTCCAGACAGGTTCGTGAGTCCATGGCCTCACACTCTCTCTGGGGTGAGGGCTAGGGGCACCCCAACCTGCCTTTCACCGGGATGGTAACTGGCCTGGCACTTCCTGGAGGCTCCCACACCACTGGGAGCCCCACCAGGCCACCCACTCCCAGCAGGGTGCAATTTTAGGTCAGGACCAGGAGCCTCCTTACTATCCCCTACAGCTCCTCCCTTACTTCCAAATGATACCTGCAGCCAGGCAATGTTGTTGCCTGGCCTCCCAGCAGCAAAATGCCCTGTTTATATAGGCAGACCTAGATCCGAAATGGCTGCCCTAATCGGGCACCTGCCAGCTGCTGTCTTCTGGCCCTTAAAGTGGCAGGCACAAACAGTGCCCTGCCACACCATGTTTTTCTGTGATTAAAACGCCATTTTATATAGGTATTAGCTGAACACAATGTTTTATTTATCTACTTACAATTTTAAAGCAATTTAGAAGCCTAAAAGTACCTCGATTGCTATAGTAAAATACATTCTAAAATAAATTCTAAGTATCTATAAACTTTGGCATTTGATTTAGGGTTTTTTATCATAGAAAAAACACAGGTCCCCCTGCCCCTTTGCTCACCAGAACACAGGTCCAGCTGTGGCTGTGCCCCCTGCCTCTGCCCTCCCCCAGCAGTGTCTGAGCTCCAGCTGCCGCCCACAGGAGGCAGTGTTTGCTGCGGCAGAGTGGGGCATAGAACCCGGATCTCCTTCCCCCATGGGCGGCACATCTGGAGCCAAGCCCATTGGGGGGAAAAAGGCAGGTGTGGGCTGGCTTCTGTGGGCTCAGTCTCCCTGCCTTGCTGCTCTCTCCCTGGGGACCTCTGTGGCCTGGCAGATGAGACCCAGTGCAGCAGGGCAGAGCAGGGCTAGGTGGGGAAGCTCAGTGTCACCACCATGAACACTGAGCTGCCACGGAAAAGTGTCCCCTGCCTGCCTGGTAGCAGCGAGAGGCACAACTCCACACTGCCACCCCTGCTGCTGCTGGGTGGGCAGGGGGTGCTTCACCATGGCACAACAGGACTTGTGGCGGTGGCACCAAGCTTCCCCGCCCCCTTGTGCCCTACCATGCCGGGTCCCACCCACCAGGCTGTGGAGTTCCTGGGGACAGGGCAGCAGGGTGGGGAGCCTGAGCCCACAACGAGCAGCCTGCCCCATGCACAAATCTGGGGGGCACATGCCCCCCTGGGAGTGCACACAGTGGTGGAAGCCTTCCTCCCCACTCCCCTGGATGAGATGCCCTGTGGCCGTTCATTCTAGCCCTGGGCCACAAGCCCAATGCACCACCTGGGCTGGGCAGCAGCCCCAGCCCTGCCCAACTCCCTCCCTCACTGGAGGGAGGCCTCAATTCTCGCCCCCTCCCCCCCCGACTTACTTGTGGGGAACTGCTGTCCAGGCTGCCTGGCAGCCATGAGCAAGTGTACTTGCCCACATGCACATGGCACCCCCTGCCTGACTGTCCTCTTCCTACTCCCCACAGCCCCTTGCAGGCTGGAATTCTGCCAGCCTGCAAGGGGAAACCCACTGTTTCCTGCATTTTTCTCTTAAAAGGAGAAAATCCGGGTTTTTCTCCTTAAAATGAGAAAAATCTGGGTTTTACTGCATTTTTCTGTGGCAAACAGAAAACCTGGATCCTTGATGATGAATTCCTTTTGATGTTGGTGTAAGTAGGTTATATATTCTTTGTTTAGTAAGAGTACTTGGAAGTGCCTAATAGCTGTAATGCTTCTACTGTAATTATTGCAGAAAATGGTTGGCACATACATAATTTTAAAATACTGGAAGGCAAATATTTTATCATTAAAAAACACAGTGACAGTAAGTTGAAGAAACTGTGCCATTTCAAATGTCTTTCTTTACAAGTTGCATGACCAAACAATTAACTCATTCTGGGCTCAGTGAATTCGATGGTAAACTTCTAGTGCCTCCAATGAAGCCACAATTTTGTTCTTTGCTCTGGGGCTCAGCCTATTAGATTTTGTAAAGTTTAATTATTTTGTGTATTCTTAAAATTAAAATAGATTATTTTTGCTGAGAGAAGTGTTAATTATAGAATACTTCAGCTGTGTCCTCTTTCTGTTGTATTTTCAAATTTCAAATATTAAAAGCAAGAATGTGTTCATCTTTATACAATATAAAAATTATTTATCTACACACAATAATTTTTGCTATCCGATTTTATTACCTAAAGCTCAAATATTTATAATTCATGAGTTTGTGCCTAGATATCAAGCCAGACCATACTCGAAAATGCTGTCTTCATTGAGATTCTGTGCCGTTCTGGCTTTAGCCAATACCACAGTAATATAGAAGTGTGAAAATTCTGCTTTCAGGCAAAGAGATAGCAAACTTTTTTGCATGTCCAAGAGAAACAAAATAGGAATGTAATCAAATTGTTGTAATGCTGTTTTAAAAGTAAGGCAGACCTTGTGGGTGATGATTTGGAAAGGTTCTCAAAGTCAAATTTTTAAGTGTTTGAGGTACCATTAGATAAATGTGTACTATGTAAGGAATTCTTTTGAAAATTACTCCAGCAGAAAATGCTATAAAAGCTTAACTCTTTATAGAGGAAGTGGCTCACTGAAAAAATACCGTAACCTGGACAACAAAACACACAAGCTTTCTACCCCAAAACTGACAAGCTACATATGTATTTGTTACAGTATTAGAGCTGTACATTTTTAGATTAGAACATTTTTATTAGAAGTTAAGGCTTAATGTGCAATTGAAAGTAGCGTAAGTTTTGTCTTAGTTTAATGAGTTCAGGATCATGTCCTTGGTTAACCATTTCTTTTGGCATCAATTTTTTTTATTTCTTTCTATGTCAGTTTTTCTGAGTAGTGCAGAAGTAAGAGGAGAAGAGAAGACTGATTGAAAAGGAAGTCATGAATTGTTTCAGTACAGTAATCAAAGAGGCAGAGATTAGTATTGAAGGATTTAATTTTGTAAGAAAGAAACACATACCTCTGCGTAGTGTCAGTTTAGGTTATAGGCATACTGTGTGGCTGGCCCCCTGCTTGTGGTTTCCAGGGGGCTAGGTGCTCTGTGGCTCTTCCCCAGATTTCCCAACCTGTGATCTGCAAAGCTACCTTGTCAATTTTATCTCCCTGCTATAGATCCTGAGTGGATCCCTGGCTCAATTAGGAGGCTGGGGGCAGGACAGGGGGAGGGATCACCAGGTGTTTTTTGCCCCCTCCTTCTGGGCTACCACCACTGCTCTATTCAATCCACAGCCCATACCTCAGTTTCTCTTCATGCCTCACCTGCACAGCCCACTTGCTTGCACCTCACTTAACTCTGTGTGGTGCTACCGCAACAGGAGGTGACCAGGTATATGTGTGTGTTTGTGGAGGGGGATTTGAAGCTCCCGATTCATTTTGGAGGTTGGTTGCTTTTGGACTTCTCACAGTCTCTGCCTCACACTGTGTCTTGAAAAGGACTTTTCCTAGAAAGCACCTCTGTCACTGCATTGCCAGCAGTTGCATAGAGATGTGTATGCAGAGTGAAACCGGCAGGGCAGGGAGAGTGCTGCCTGGGAGAGTGCAGCACAGAGGGTGAGGAACAATTAAGGAATGGGAAGAGTAACATTTACTTCACATTAAGCATAGAATTGACTACCATTCTGTTCTATTAAATGTCCATTGTACAATGGCTCTGTGTCTCCTCCCCACCACCTAGCAATTGGAAGGTGTTTACTGTTACAGGAATAACACCCACCCACCACAAGCAGGGAGCAACACGCCCCTGTACCCACCTCACTTTCTTCCCCTCCCCAAATGAGCCTAGAACCTCAAACCCGGGTCCCTAGCAGATAAGTGACTGTCATAGATGCTCTTTTGCTTACCCATCCCTGTGGAACGTGGTCTGTATAAGCCAAGGGTGTCCAACCTTTTTCAATGTGGGGCTGGATCATGAACTTTTTAATCACCCAGTGGGCCGGCAAGCCATATTCAAAGACATCACAGGAAGTGGAATCATATCAGGAAGTGATGTCACGTGACCTTGGACACCAATGAAGTTGCAGGGGTTGACATGGTGCTGGTTGACATGGTGCTGCAGGAGCTGCTTGGCTACAATTGGGTTGACCTGTTGCTGGAGAAACCATGGGGCCAGGCCAGGGTTAACCTGGGGCCCGCCCGGCCTGCCGGTGCCATGCCCAGGTTGACATAGTGCTGCAGGACCTGCCTGGGCAGAACCAGGTCGGCACCGGCCAGGAAAAGCAGCATGCAGCTGAAGCCATCTTCCCATGTGCTGCTGGGGACAGGAGGAGACCGGCCAGGTCTGCGCCGGCCAGCAGAAGCGGCGGCGGAGCCATGTGTCGTTCAGGACTGACCCTTGCAGGCTCTTCCCGTCCCAAGCGGCACACAGCTCCACCGCCGCTTCTGCTGGCCAGTACAGACCTGGCCAGGCTCCTCCCGTCCCCAGCAGCACACGAGAAGCAGCCCCCTCGGGGCCTCACGTGCGGGCGGCTGGGCCCAGAGAGCCGCTGCGCCCGGGGGGGGAGACTGGCCAGGGGAGCAGGCGCCGCCTTGCTGTGGGGCAGGGCAGGGCAGTGGGGCTGGCTTGAAACGGGCAGGTGAGGAGGCAGGCGCGGGCCAGCAGTGCCAGCAGCCGCTGCTTGGCCTCCCATGTGGGGCCGCTCCCCCGGGCCCACGGGGTAAGCAGCTCCTCTCCCCTCGCTGCCGGCTGGGGCCAGCGGGCTGGCCCTACCCGCCTCCGCGGCGGCTGTGCGCTCCAGTGTGCCGCTGTCGCAGGCCACATAAAATGGCTTGGCAGGCTGCATGGCTGCCCACAGGCCATGTGTTGGACAAGCCTGCTATAGGCAGTAGATCTTTGGACAGTAGTCCTGGCTGCATCCCAAAACAGCCCCATTGCCCTGGATGGGCTTAGAAAGGATATGGGGTAGTGCAGTTTGGGTTCCCTGAAGGACTAACCAGATGCTAGGCACAGAATGGCTTATGTCCTTACTTAACATCTAACCAGTTAATGGAGAACTAGCCAAAAATAGTACTTGATTTTTCCCAGTTTGCTTTTGAAAAATTCCAGGAAGTGTAAACCAATCTTAAACCATCTAGACCTCTGGGGTTTAAAGTGCATTTAGAACATGCTGAGTGTTAGGTCTGTTCACACCCATAGGCTGTGAATTGTTGGTGAAAGAATAGAGTTTATTTTATGCCTGTAAAACACCAACCATAGCGTTCAGTGCAAGTCCTGTATAAATAATTTGATAGAATTTTGAAAAATAAACTAATGATACCCTTTTCAGTGTGGCAGTTTGTTCTGTCTTCATTCTTTTTTCAGATAGTAAGTTTAAAGGAAAGCTATCATCACACACCTTCAATATTTAGAATTATTTAGGAAAATGATAACATAATCTGAGACACTACAGAGAAGACTGGCCTCCTTTAAAACTTATTCTATTATTTGAGTGACCTCATTTTCAGAATTTTTTGTTATCTAATTACATTTTATTTTTTTTAGAATAATACCCTTACTTATCTCAAACAAGTCTTTTCTTGTACACTGTTGTCATTTATATACTTATAAATAATGATCTGTGACAGGGTGCTGTCTTCAGCTGCATTTTTTTTTGTAGGCCAGTGAGTGGGCACCCGTCAAGTCCTGCTGAATTTTCCCCTGCGGATCAGCTTCCCTGCCTTTTTATTTGTCTGCCACAACTTGATGTTACTGGGTTCTTAAAAAGAAGGAGGCTGACCCAAAGGTTCCCAGACAGGCTCTAAGCTCACCATAGGATAATGAGCTGTTGCCTTAAGGGCAAAATACATGCTCCTACCTCAACCTGATGTGCACCATGCCTCTCAGAAGTTTTTCTAATTTTTTTCTTTATATTGGGGTCTCAGCCACTGTGGGCTTACCCCCGCTCTCTCTAGCTAAGCCTCCCAGTCAAAACCCACTAAGTAGGGCTTGACTCTGAGACTCTAACTCTCTAAACTGCTCAGGCTCCAGGCCCTCTGTTTTATACTTTCCACAACACCAGGCCTACTGTCCCTTCTACACTGCGCCCCTGTGGCGCCAGGCTGTTGGGGCCTCAGCCCCCTCTGGCTTTGCCCCTCTTTCTGAGGTTAGGGCCATTTGCCTAAGTCTACTCACTAGGACCTGGCTTCAAGGCTCCTATCTTCCCTTCAAGTGACTCTGGGTTTATGGCCCTAGTGCTGCACCCCTAGTGCCCTCTAATTTGAGCCCTCTATCACGGCACCCCTCAGCACTAATGAGGCCTCCTCCTAGCCTACAGCCTCAGCCACAAACCACCAGCTTTAACATTAAACGTAAACCATAGGCCTCTGTGGCCATCTAATGAAAATAAAAATAAGGGGCAAACTGCCCACTTACATGTGATTGTGCTTCTGTCTCACAGCGTGGTGTGTTCTTCCCAAGGAGACTGCTGTAGTTGCTCTGTAGTTATCAGGAATCTCCTCTGCCACCTCCTTGACCTTCTCTGCTTGAGGTTTATATGGTTCTGGTCTTTCCCTTCCTGTCACCTGACCAGCTGGCAGGGCTCGATCCTTAACCCCTGCTCGACTGGATGGCTGCTCCCGGAAGGTTCTGGATTTAAAGGGGCAGCTCTGCTCCCTGATTCTAGGGCTCCCTGATACAGGGCCACTCTGCTTCCTGGTAGCAGGGCTAGGGTTCCCTGTTACATGATCATATTGACTTTTGTCAAAAAGAACTTCCCTCTAAGTTCTTCTCACACACTCTAACCCTTGTAGTATGTTTGTGGGTATTCTTGCCGCTTCCAGAGGCAAATTACTCACTATTAAAATGCAGAAAACTTTTTGGTGTTCAGCAGTTTCCTGAACTGCTTCTGCTTTTCTAAAATTCTTAGGTTAAATTCCCTCAATCTGATAAATGGCACATTTTGAATCACCAGCATTGTCTTAGTTTATGACATGTTTTGAGTTACTCATTTCCCAAAGCCTGCTATTCTTTGAGTGACAATCCATGTACAGATTTCACTGTGGTTGAGTGCATGTCGAGGTTACTGGAGCCCGGGAACTCTTCAGTTATCTATGACCATTGAGTTAAAGGAAGCCCCTTCACCTCCTTTTGTCTCTCTAGCCAGTGATCGACAGAACAGAGCCACTCTAATCAGACCCCAGTTTCTTCTCATCGCCTCTGGCTTGAGTTGAGCTGTCACCTCAGTTAATTTCACTACTGCTAACTACTAATTTACAGGCTGTTTACACACAACAAAAACTAACATAGTAATAGAGTTTTACTACCTTCTTCCCCATTATGACATTTTTATTTTATTTTAGTACAAAGATCCAAATATATGACTATAGATTGCTTTGCCTTAAATAATGCCTATTCTTGTGATGGTGTCATGCTGTTGATTAATGGGTACACAAGACTTTAATTTTTCACTGAGGGTTACATTCCTGATCAGTGAGATACCTGTAGGTCCTTCTCAGAAAGTACTTAGTGTTTTAGGCTACAGACAGTCAAAAAGCCTGAGGCTGAATTGATTCAATTTTTACAGGTTAGTTTAATCTGCATAGATTGAACCAATAAGTAAGTGAACAGACATTCACTTTTGATTCTGGAAATGCAGCCACATGCCTGCAGTGGCTCAGGCCAGAAGCCGGGGGGTGCTAGAGCAAGCCTCCCTGCTCAGCTGGAGCATACAGCTTGGGCCAAGGCTTGCCCGCCCACCCTTTGAAGGGAGGGGCTGTGGGGGAGGTGCAAAGCATCCTGGGATGCTGGGGGACTCTGAGTTAACTGGAATCTGGAGGAGATCTGGGACAGAAGTTCAATAAACTGGTTTAACCTAAATCAGTAAAGTCTGATAGCACATCCATCCAGGTTTACCTTAAATTGGCTTTGGCCATGTAATTAAAATAGGGCTGCAAACAGATATTTAATTTGTGCTGTCATAAAATAAAATTGTCCAAATATGTGGCTATGACAAAAGGTGGTATTGAGTTGTGTGACTTTGGCAGATGTGCTTTCCAGCTGCCACAGGCAGACACTCCCAGGGCTTCAGGGGCCTGATCTTGCATGTCCTGGAATTTCCCTACCGAGGGTGTTCCTGGAGAATTCCAGATTGGGCCCCTGAAGCCCTGGGAGTGACTGCCTGGGTTTCCCCAGTTAAAGATGTACACCCTGAATCAGAATTACCCCATGTTTCCCTGCTTGCCAAGACATACGGCAACTGCAACTGAGGGCAGCCTCTGCAAATGGGGAACCCTCTTATTTCCTCACTTACCGAGGTGCACCCTAAATGTTGTCCTGCAGGATGATTCCTCTGGAACCCCAGGAACATCAGGGGCCTGACCCTGTGGGCATTGGCTATCTCTCCCCATGAAACGTATCAGCTGTGCCGGGATGTGTCCTGGAACAGTTGATTTATGTTATTTGATGACATCTTTTTATAGCCTGCATGGCTGTTTCTTCTGCAGTGACTGAATTACCTGGCAAAGCAGCCCAAGCAGTTAAGCCTAAGGGTAGGTCTTCTAAGGAGCTTCTTCCCAAATGGGAAGAAACAGAGATTGCCTTCTACTGGTCTACCTGTGGGGCCTCATAAAAACTCCAGGGTTACTGCCATAGGCGACGTGTGCCTCCTGAGGCTGGGGCGGGGCATGGGGACCACCTGCAGGTGGTGACACAGGTGTCAGTGGGGAGGGCAGGCCAAGCGGGGACTGTCCACAGGCAGCCGCAGTGGTGTCAGCAGCAGTGAGGGAAGTCCCCCCAGCAGCCAATCGCCAAGCCTAGAAGTGCTGGCAAAATGCCCAGAAGTGCCAGTGGCACTTCTCGGGGGGGAGGGGGGGGAGCACCAGTGCTCCGCCTGTCCTCTTTGCCCATTGCCTAAGCCGAGAGCACTCGCTCTCAGCAGGGGTACCACTGCTCTCATTGGGTGCACATGCACCCCCCCCCCCATGCATTGCCTATGGTCACTGCTGTTAAAGGTGCATCAAAACTGAGAATAATTTGATTGACCACTGATGCTGGTACCAAATGGCTTGAACCAGTTTTTCTACGACCTGAACCCACTCTCCCGGTTGAGTGCTCTAAACAGTAACAATGTTGTGCTCTCTCCTGCTTTGCGTCCTTCTGGTTCCACGTGGAGGGTCTCCCTACCTCCATTATTTTGGTTAGGGTATTATCCTGGGAGGATGGAGACATAGGCTGTGCCTTAAGGAAATGATCCTTCAGGCACAGAGGGAGACGATCCTGATGTGGGGAAAACGGGGGAAAGGGGCCAAGAGGCTTCCTTGGCTGACCAGAGAAATCCAGAGCAGTCTACGGGCTAAAAGGGGGGCATATAAAAAGTGGAAATGGGGAGAGATTACTAAAGAGGAGTATACCTCCTCTGCTCGTGCTTGTAGGGAGGAAGTTAGACAGGCCAAAGCTACCATGGAGCTGAGGATGGCATCCCAAGTTAAGGATAACAAAAAATTGTTCTTTAGATATATAGGGAATAAAAGGAAGGCCCAGGGTGGAATAGGACCTCAACTAAATGGGCATAAGCAATTGGTGACAGACAGGGGGGACAAGGCTGAACTCCTCAATGAGTTCAGCCTCAGTGTTCCTAAGCGAGGGGCAAGACAAGGCTCTCACCGGGATTGTAGAGAAGCAGCAGCAGGACGCCAGACTACCAAGCGTAGACCCTGAGATAGTGCAGAGGCACTTGGAGGAACTGGATGCTTTTAAGTCGGCAGGCCCGGATGAGCTCCATCTGAAGGCACTGGCTGACGTCATTGCGCAGCCGCTGGCGGAAATATTTGAACGCTCATGGCGCACGGGCCAGGTCCTGGAGGGCTGGAAAAGGGCCAATGTGGTCCCCATTTTCAAGAAGGGGAGGAAGGAGGACCCAGGCAACTATAGGCCAGTCAGTCTCACCTCCATCCTAGGCAAAGTCTTTGAAAAAATTATCAAGGCTCACATTTGCGAGAGCCCGGCAGGAAAAATTATGCTGAGGGGAAACCAGTACGGGTTCATAGCATGTAGATCGTGCCTGACTAATCTAGTCTCTTTTTATGACCAAGTTACAAAACACCTGGATGCAGGAGTAGGGGTTGACGTCATTTACTTAGACTTCAGGAAGGCCTTCGATACGGTATCCCACCCCATACTGGTGAACAAGTTAAGAGACTGTGACTTGGATGACTACACAGTCCGGTGGGTGGCGAATTGGCTAGAGGGTCGTACCCAGAGAGTCGTAGTGGATGGGTCGGTATCGACCTGGAAGGGTGTGGGTAGTGGGGTCCCTCAGGGCTTGGTCCTTGGACCATTACTCTTCAATGATTTCATCAGCGACTTGGACGAGGGAGTGAAGTGTACTCTGTCCAAGTTTGCAGATGACACAAAACTGTGGGGAGAAGTGGACACGCCGGAGGGCAGGGAACAACTACAAGCAGACCTGGACAGGTTGGACATATGGGCGGAAAACAACAGAATGCAATTCAGCAAGGAGAAATGCAAAGTGCTGCACCTAGGGAGGAAAAATGTCCAGCATACCTACTGCCTAGGAAATTACCTGCTTGGAGGCACAGAAGCAGAAAGGGATCTTGGAGTCCTAGTGGACTCCAAGATGACCATGAGTCGGCAGTGTGACGAAGTCATCAGAAAAGCTAATGGCACTTTATCGTGCATCAGCAGATGCATGATGAACAGAACCAAGGAGGTGATACTTCCCCTCTATCAGGCGCTGGTCAGACCGCAGTTTGAATACTGCGTGCAATTTTGGGCACCGCACTTCAAGAGGGATGTGGATAACCTGGAGAGGGTCCAGAGAAGGGCCACTCATATGGTTAAGGACTTGCAGGCCAAGCCCTATAAGGAGAGACTGGGGCACCTGGACCTCTTCAGCCTCCGCAAGAGAAGGTTGAGAGGTGACCTTGTGGCTGCCTATAAGTTCATCATGGGAGCACAGAAGGGAATTGGTGAGGCTTTACTTACCAAGGTGCCCCTAGGGGTTACAAGAAATAATGGCCATAAGCTAGCAGAGAGCAGATTTAGACTGGACATTAGGAAGAACTTCTTCACAGTTAGAGTGGCCAAGGTCTGGAACGGGCTCCCAAGGGATGTGGTGCTCTCCCCTACCCTGGGGGTCTTCAAGAGGAGGTTAGATAGGCATCTCGCTGGGGTCATCTAAACCCAGCACTCTTTCCTGCCTATGCAGGGGGTCGGACTCGATGATCTATTGAGGTCCTTTCCGACCCTAACATCTATGAATCTATACGGTTTGAAAGCCCTCAGACTGAGGAGGGCCTAGAATCAGTCTCCTACTTCTTGGGTGAGTATTCTAACTACTAGGAATGTTGGAATGTGTTAGGCATTCTGAGTGCACTCAGTGGATTGGACTCTAGGGGTTCTACTTTGTCTGTAACAGAGCCTAGCTGGCAGTTGGGTACCTAGCTGCTCAGACTGAGGTGCTTTTCTGCGTGCATGGAAGACCGAGCAATTTGGATGTCTTTGCAGTCCAAAACGCAGTCACCAAATAAATTCAGGGCATCTATATGCATATTCAGGGTGAGAGGGGCACTTTAATTAGCTCCGAGAGCCGCTCTAATTAAAGCACCCACAGCGTCATGTGTATTCAGCACCCTATGCTTCAGAATAGCAGCGGGGGTGCTTTAACTAAAACTCGTTTGATGAGGTTTAGTTAAAGTGCCCCTGCCACCATTTTGAAGTGTGGGAATGCTGAAAAATAGTGCACTAATTAGCACACTCCAGCAGACTCATTTAATTGAGTCTGCTCTGATGTGTGCTAATTAGCATTCATTGAAGCAAACATCTGGCATGTGTATAGGTGCTCTTAGATACTTTGGGATTTTATGGCTGCTGAACTAGGAATGTTTGGAATTACTTTTTAGAATCCATTTGCCTTGTGACAGGGGGCCACCTCAAGACCAAGTTTCATCTTTGGCCCACCCACCTGTCTAGGAGCAGTCTGCTCAGTTTTGCCTGCCTCAACTTGATGAATAAATAATTGATGTAAAATTCAGGAGACTGCCCATTTAATGCCCAGATGCCAGGGGCCTTATACACAGCTCCGTACTGCCGCTACACTGTATCCCGTGCCTTGCGGATGGCATCTGAAGTGGCTCCGGCCCCACATTGGGCCCCATTACATTCGAGTCTAATATCGGACCGTGACCTGGATCCCTCCTCTCAGGTGGTCTACTTTATCTGGGCTGAGAAGCTCCCTGAACCCTTCTCCCTCTCGGCGGTGGCCCCCTTTCTGGGACCTCTGGACACACAGGCCCTGGCCCTGGCTCTAGGCCACTCAGAACCCCAGACTCCCTGGCTCTGGGCATCCCTCGCAGTGGGCACTCTGGCCCTTTTGACCCTTCTGGTCCTGGCCCCAGCATTGACCAATCAAGGGTCCCTCTGGTCAGGTTTCTGAGCAGCTAGCCCATTCCCTCTCAAACAAGTCAACTTTCTTGGGCCCCTCCAAACACAGGCCTTATGCCATTTTGGTCCCAGGCCTCTGATAACAATGCCTGAACCCCTTGCTTGTCCCCTCTATGGGGTTACCCACCAGGTTGTGGGGGCTGGGGTTATGAGGTGCCCCTCCCCACCTTTCACTGGGGAGGCAACTGGCCTGGCATTTCTGGGGAACTACCCCGCCACGGGTACTCCCACCAGACCATCCTTCCCAGCAGGGCGTAGTTTTTGGTCATACCCAGAACCAGGAGCCCCCTGCCATCCCTATAGCTCCTGCTTTTACCTCCAAAATGTTGTGAGCCACAGCTTCACCTGGGCAGTGTTCTCTCCACAGCTGCAGCCAGAAAACTGCAGGCTCCCCTGAGGGCCTGAGCTAAAATGGAGGCTGCTCAGCCCCATCCTCCTAGCAGGTTGCCTTCCTGCAGTCATGTGACCACCTCATCAGGGCTGGTCCACACCTGCCAGCTGCCCTGCTGCCTGCTTTGGTCCTTAAAGTGGGAGGCACCCAAAAGTGCTCTGCCACATGCCTAAATACTGCCTACATCCTGTTTACAAACCTGAATGAATAGGTCTTGTTTAAGTTTCCTTGGAAGGCTGGAGAGTTGTAGCAATGATGTTCTTGAAGGTTTATGAAGGGCAAGGATATTTTTGTGTTATCTTTTTGTTAGACCAACTGAATGGTTGGGAGATACGTTAGACAAACTTTTACATCCATTTATACCTGAGGGATGATAGTTCATACTCAAAACTTTGTCCAGCAGTTTCAGGAATTAATGCCTGTATGCTTCCCCACTGCTCCACGCCTTGACCAGGAGTGGAGCAGTGGGTGAATGCTCCTCGCACCTTCCCAAAACTGGAGTCATCCTGGTATGGAGAAGGTGCAGGCAAGCAGCAGCAGCTTGACTACCCCTGGTACCTGGAGGAGTTGGGGGGCTGAGGAATGCTTCCTGAATGTGGATGTGGGGGTGTTTTTCTTAGATAGAAAAAGGCTCTGGAAAAAAAGTACTTTCTTGGTAATAAAATTATAAAGGAAATACTCATCTGTATAAATGTATTCTTTTTTTATATTTCAGATTGAATACAATTCACCTACAAAATTTGACTTTTGGAGAACTAGAAAAAATGAGGATTTTGCTATGGATTCTGTAAATGAGAACAGTTTTTATCTAAACAAAATATGGGTTCAATGTGAGAATGGCAGTTGTTTAAAATGGAGGCTGCTATCAACTGATGCTGCTGCACAAGTAGATCACAATGAGCCATGGTACTGTTATATGAATACTGATCCATGGTTTAATAAATGTTCTGTTTCTGAAGAATGTTTTCCAGAAGAGTCTGAGTTTCATAAAAATGGATTTAAATACATTTACTCAGAGCTTTCTATAGGAAGTCTGGTTCTGGTGAAACTGTGCAATAGTCCCAGGTAAGATTAACATTGTGGCATCCTTAACTGAAAAAAATAAAAGTGTTAGCTTTTATTGCAATATATATATAAACACATTTGAAACGTGCACTACTTTTGAGGTATAAAGTTCAGTTCTACTCTGAAAAATAAAAATGCAATAGAAATGGAACACTTACCTCAGTGGCTTTCAGATTGTGTGTGTGTGTGTGTGTGTGTGTGTGTGTGTGTGTGTGTGGTTCGTGCATTGTTATTATTTGTTTTTCTGATTTCAAAAACCAGAAATGCATCTTGGAATTTGAGAGACAAGTTAGATTTTCTGTTTTTTGTCTCATCACAGGTCGTAAAACACCAGGGTACAATTCATTTTCTTCAAATTGTACATTCAGTGTAATCTGTAAAGTTCTTTTTTATTCACTAAATTTCCACAAGTGAAACTGACCAAGCTTAGTAAATGATTTTGTAGCTGGACACAAAGAATAGAATTTAGGTTACTTTCTCCCAGCCCTACTGATGTCATATTGGAGTTTACGTATTACAGTACTATCTGCTGGAGTATTACAGAAGTATGGAAGGAGTAAGTTTTCTATTTTAAAATTCAAGACACATTTCTAAATACATGAAAGCAGTAGATCTGTTTTGGAAGAAGGTGCCATTTTAGCGTAGTTGCTTTTGCACTATAAAAATACTCAGTTTACTATTAGTACTTTGATTTTGCCAGGTTGTCAAACTGGTAGCCTGTAGATTCCATACAGTTTGTGAGTGGTTAACTTGTGCCTGCAGGCTCCTGTGTGGGTGCCACTCCTGCATCTCTCATGTACCACTGTGGCTGAAATCTTCAAGCTCCCACTCCTTCCTCCAGGATCCAGTCCCTGTCCCTTTTGAATGGGGCATTGCAGCCTATGGGGTACAGAAATTGGACAGCCCTGATCTTTACTCATTTCAAAAAAATTGCTCAAGATGCATTGAATTTAACACTTTTGATTTCTAATAAAATAAAGGAACGGAGTGGCTCCTGCAACTGACCATGTATGAAAAGCAGGGAAAAATGTTGGTACAAAGTACATCAAGAAGTAGATTGTGGGCTTTGTTAAACAGTAGTATATTCTGTGATATTAAATCACTAATTTAGAGCATTGTTTACTGCTCCCCTCAATAGACAGACAGCAGTACCAATATTTTTGTTCTCTTTTGTTGCTGCTTTATCTCTATTTTCCCTGGCTTTCACACAGTCTGTTGTAGGAGCCACTCCTCTCCTTTGTATTTTATTAAAAGAAAAAAAGTAGCTAGGCTTAAAAATTGGAGATAGTGTGGGAGGTGTCATTCCTAATACAGTTATTGCAAAATCACTGTGTACAATGTGCATCAAGGTTGTTGCATTTTGAGAACAGAGCCACCCATGTGACCATTTATTTCAGAGGTAGGCATTCTTTTTTGACTGTGGGCTGGAATGACCCACCCAACAACAGATGGGCAGCTGAGTGCTAGGACCTTGCTGCTGGCACTGTGTGTGTCCTTGGCAGCATGGGGAAAGAGTCCACAGCCAGCCTTCATTGCTGTGGCAATGCAGGTAGAACTTCTGCAGAAGGGGCATTCCTGCTGCCGAATGCGACTAAAGCCCCATGTCTGTGGTCAGAGCTGGTCTGCAGGCCACAGGCTGCCAACCACTGATCTCGTTCAGTAATGGAAAAATAGAGTTTCAGAAAAACTGTATTTCAGTTACATAAACTGTGATTAATCACAAAAGTTTCTTCATTAGCTCTTCTACCCAAAAGTCCATACTGTCAGTTTATTATCTGAATTGGCAATCTTATAAAAAGTGAGTTATACTAAAATTTGCCAAACTGTCAGAACTGCTGTTGTATCAGCGGATATATTTATTTTAGTAAGGATGGTAAAGTACAGTATATGTGTCCAATGATTGAGGAATTTAAATTCTTTCAGAGAAGGAGGAAGACCTCTAGGGTTTCTCCTCTTCTCACTATTTAAAGCCAAAAGAAGCTTTAGAAAATCCTCAATCTAAGAAGTAGCCCAGGTAACTGTAAGAAGTTTTACAACAATGTGCTCCCCAGCTGAGCAGAATTGTTGTTTTAAATTGTTTATTTTAAAAGAAATATAAAACTTACTCTCTCAACCCACCATTTATGTCTTTGCTAATGGGTATATTTTTTATGTTGATTTATATTCTGGGAAAATTTTAATTGTATAAAGTGGACATGTAATCATCAACATAAACACTATAATTAAAATCTATCAAGGGTAACCTCCTTTAGGTATATAACTTCAGTTTTCAGTGTTATACAAACCAACAACATCATCTCTTTGCATAGCTCATATACAGCTATAGCACAATATATCCCTGGTAGATAGTTAAGTGTAAAATACTTAAGCTTGAGCTGAAAGTTAAACCCATGGTCAAGTGCTTTCCCAGTTTGGGCCAGTGCCTTACATACAGTAGAATGTACTTCTGTAAAAGACACAGGTACTGAAACATATAACAACACTGTTAGTGTGTTTGACTGCAAAAAATAGAGCAAAGTAAAATGTCTACCTGCTTATACTCAAAAAATTTGAGAGCCATTTTTATAAAATATTTACTGGCTAGAAGTTATTCTTCCTTTAGGGCTAACTGTAGTTAGAGCTAAAACGACTTTGTCTATATGAACTCTCTGACTTTTTAAAAATTAGTCATGGATTCATCTGCTGGATAATCATGCTAGGCACATCTACATTAAACATATACTGCGGAGTTGACTAATTAGCTCTGAGTAAAATGTCAGTGTCTATACATGCAGTGCTATTAGGGCAGAGTAAGCTAATTATCTCTACCATCGGAAAGTACTGCCAGGCACCAATATTATCCTACAGCAGTTATTTACTCTGCTGCAACACACATGTAGATGTTGACAGGGCTGGCTGGGGCACTAGGGTGCTTCAGTGTGTGGGCATATGTTGCCTAGAAACACACACACATACACTTAAAAAATATAAAAATATATAGCTTAATCACCTTAATATATTACATTGTTAGAAAGCCTCCATTTTAGTATGCTATAAAATAGTGAAATATATATTTCTTATTTGCTTGGTAATAATTTTTTTGTTCATATTTGTATCAAGGAGCATTCAGATGACAACTTGAATTTAATTAAACACAAAAACAGTGCTTCAACTTTATTAAACTAAACTTTAATGTTTTGGATACAGAAACTTTTTAAAAATCAAAACATGGTGCACAGTTACAACTAATTAATTATTAAATGTTAGTATTAGCAGTATGAATTGTGATTAGTGAATTAAACCAATTATTTCAAGTCATCCTCAAGGAAATTTTCTAAAAAGTCATTTGAACTTATGTACCTACTTGCCTAATTCTATTTAAAAAAGTCCTTTCTGTTGCGCACACTTTTCTGTAGTCTGTTTCCTCTCCCTGTGACATAGTCCACTATACCTTTCACTCTTCCCACCCTTCCCTTCTACCCCCACCCTGCAAAAATACCCTCCCCTCTAACAATCTATGATTTCTGCTATTGTAACCCCCTGGCCTTGTGTGCTACAGTATTTTAGTTTAGAGACATGGATAGATCACTTGAGAAACTAATGTTTACATCTCTGTACATATGCAAAGGCACCAAGAAAGCCATTTAACTGAAGTACCCAGAAGCAAGGGGTTGGGAGTTACAGATGGTTATTTTTCCATGACCTGGAGAATAAGCTTCTATTTTGGATACAGAATCATAAATAGTCATAATTTGAGAGCTGAGCTAATGACAGCTCAGGTAGAGAAAATAAAACAGGAGTTTGATACCATCTCATGAGATTCAATAAGGAGAAGTGCAAAGTCCTGCACTTAGGGTGGAACAACCCCTCTTCTCAGGAGAGGCTGAGGAACCTGGGCTTATTTAATCTAGAGAAGAGAAGACAGAAGGGATTTAAAAGCAGCCTTCAACTACCTGAGGTGTGGTTCCAAAGAGGATGGAGCTAGACTGTTCTCAGTGGTAGCAGATGACAGAACAAGGAGCAATGGTATTAAGTTGCAGCAAGAGAAGTTTAGCTAAGATATTAGGAAGAACTTTCTTACTAGTAGGGTAGTATAACACTGAGACAGGTTACCAAGAGAGGTTGTGGAATCTCCATCCTTGGAGGTTTTTAAGACGGGTCTAGACAAAGCCTTGGCTGGGATGGTCCTGCTTTGAGCAGGGGGTTGGACTAGATCATGGTTTCTCAACCTGGCTATGTGTACCCCTCAGGGTACATGAGACACAGGCAGGGGGTACGTGGGTACCCCAACACTCTCTCTCTTTCCTTGTCTCTCTCTTTCACCCTCTTTTCCTCTCTCTCTTGCCCCTTCTTTCTGTCAAAACTATGGCAAAAAATTTGGTATGCTGTGCACTGCATGGTGCTTTAAATTTCTCAGTAATAACTTGGCGTGGGTTCAGCCCTCGTAGTTTGGCCAACATCACCTCTAGCCCAGGTACATACTCGAGCTGTGAACCCCTGGTGTAAAAGGTGGCAACCCTTCCCACACCAGATCAGACCTGTCATACCACAACCTTATATACACAGCCCTTCTTCAAACATATGGCACACATTAGTCTGTAAATGTAAAATCCCCTGGAAAATTGACTGTTGGGGTACTTATTAAAGTTTTCAGAAGTTAGGGGGTACTTGCTACTCAAAAGGTTGAGAAACACTGAGCTAGATGACCTCCTGAGGTCCCTTCTAACCCTAACTTTCTATGATTCTATGATTTAGATGAGTTCAGTGGATAATCTTGATCAAGGAGTATACATGATGGCATTTGCTGGAGTTAGAGGCCAGGTTCCAACAGCTGTGATGACTTTGCTGATCTTTTGCATTCAGCATTATAGTCCCTGCATCCCTTTCAGGGTCAGGACCTTAATGCATGAAATATTGTGCCATATTTTTAAAGCTTGCCCTCAGAAGTTACACTCCCCCGTCCCTCATTCTTATATAGAAGAAAATCAGCCTTTAACTCCAGAGTTTTTATTACAGGCTCATTGACTCAACATGTTATTTTATTTAAATTATTTCTATAGATTATACTAAATGTATACCCTAGCCTATATTGTGCTAAATTAAAAAGCTTAATTATAATTTAAATTGTAAAAATCCAATTTAAATTAAAAATCCAATTGAAATTTTTTAAAATCAGATTTTATCCACCCTGCTAGTTAAGCTAATTAACTAACGCTGGAAATAAATAATTGTTAAAGATAGAATCCCCATAATGCACACGTTAGAGTCTGCTTCTTGATATAATCACAGCAGTTCAAATTGATTTAGGTATGTTAACTGACAGACCCTAGATTTGAATATGTTGTTTTCATAGGATCAGCTTTTCATTTTGGAAGTTCCACCTGATGTTGTCACATACTGCTACAAAGTTTGTTAACTTTGCACAGTCTACAAGATATCTCTGCACTTAAAGCTTAGGTCTGTTGATTTCATTCACATGGAAAAGTTTCTTACTAGCCAAATGGTCTTGGAAGGACTGCTTGAAGAGTGTTGTTCAACATGAACAAAAGTGGTAGAATCTAGCCATTATGCCTTTGCCTGTGGAATAGCACCTGAGTATGTTAAGTGGTTTGTGTCATAAGAGAATTGACATGCCATCTCACCTTCAGCATGAAGCTGTGCCCTGGAGTAATTGCGTGTCATAAAATGATGATTCCTAATGGAAACGTACAAAAGAAAACACGCCTGCTGCAAAAAAACCAAACCATACTGTATTCCTCAATTCAACTCTTTACTCTTATGTCAGGGCTTCACAAGCGCATTTGGTCCTTTCTCAGGGTTTCATAATGGCCCTGGGCCCAGTATTAGAAATTCCTAGTTCTCTTGTCTAGTCCAGGGATCATACCAGCCTCTGTTCACAAGTGTTTCTACTGAACTGATTGATTCCAGACCTTTGGTTAGAACAGCAACCAATCTCTCTGAGGAGCCCCATACCACTTCCTCAACTTCCTGAACTCAGTTCAGAGCACTGCTTTATATTGTCCCGTCTTCCAAATCTGCTTCACTGATTACAAAAAACTGTGACCCTTCCCAGAGAAGAAGGCGAACTTTTTACCTGGAAACCTTAGGATCAGGTGTGTGAAGTTTGCCATAATACAAATAAAGGACTATATTTGATTTGTATCTCTCTCTATCAAATGTTACCATGTTTTATTTGCCTCTGTATATTTTTCTTTTGTTAATATATATGCATGTCAATATTATGATGGTGATACACACACACACACATGTATGTATGTATGTATGTATATGTATATATATGTTTATGCATATAATTCTTTACCCCTTTTCTTTCAAAGGCTCCTCTTGGTTTTTATTATGGTGACTATTTATGAGTCTTTAGTATGTGTTGTGCTCTCCCCCTTTGTTTTTTGTCAGACTGAACTTGTATTAGGTTGTCCCTACCTGAACAAAAAAAAGCAATGCTTCCATGCATAAAATGATCCCATATCATAACACAGATGGATTTTTCAGAAGTAATGAGAAGATTTTAAAATTCTGACATGGGGCAGAAAACTTGAAGAAATGTAAATGTCCATAAAAGACTTGGAAATCTGAGCCTAGGGAAGGACACTAAATCTCCTATTTCCTTTTTATCTGTCCCTTTCACATTCTTCTTGTATTATGTCTTTGTAGTAGACAAGTTGGCAAAGTAAGTTTCAAATAAACAAGGACTGAAAGTAGTTTTTTCTTCAAACTCATGGTGGAAACTGGAATGACTAAGATTCTGTCACTTCATGAATATAGATTAAATGGTGACATTTCATGTTGTGCTCAAGAGACGTGAATAGGTTTATCTGACCTTTGTGATGAATTGATTGTTAGTATTATATTTATTTAGAAAGCCCCTAAAGCATGCTAAGCACAGAGGAAAAAATATTTGGTGGTAATAGAGGTATGGAGTATTGGTTGGGGAGTGCTTGAATATATGTTTTTAATTTTTTTTTTTCCTGAAGATGGCCTGGCATAATCTGTCCTGATCCTGTTAATGGACAGCATGTAACACATGATTTGGATGGGTATGTTGACAGTAATCATGTAGAATACCTTGGTGATCCCCATTCCAGAGGTTGGGTTGCAGTGAAACATATTAGTCGTTATTCTACTTCAGTTAAGGTAGGTACAGTAATATGTTAACTCTTCATAAAGCTGACATTTTATATACATGAATGCATTTATATGAGAAAAGAGTTAAGTCACTTACTGTCATGGGCACAACCCAAACCTGGAGGGGAGGGCAGGGCAGTTTGGGACAGTGCTACAGTGGTTGCAAACCAGGAGTCCGGAAGCTGAGAATTGAAGCAAAGGGAGCAGGTTGGAACAAGACAGGATGGAGGCTGGGAAAAGGTTCAGGCAGAATAATGCAGAGAAAACAGGGAGCTGAAGATCATAGATCAGACCGGGGACCATGAGTACTGGGGCTAGAGAGAGTGTGATCTGTCTCTATACCAGCCCACAGAGCACTGGCAGGGCTACTACTTATATGCAGTAGCCATGCCAAACACTCTAATCAGGACCAGCTGAGGGCAGAGGCAATCAGCAGTGGACAACCAGGCCCATCCAGGCTCTCAGGACCAGTGGGGGCTGGTCTGCACAGCAAGCAGATAAACTAACACAGTTAACACTATGTTCATTTTGAAAGATAAAAATTATTCTGATAGCAAATAAATGCTGGAAGATTTATTTTGATATAACAGATAGTGTGTGAAACCAGATGTAAATAGTGTGTAAATAGTGTGTGAAACCAAAGTTGATATTATGTTAATTATTTGGAATTTTTTACTTCTCTTGTAGCAGATTAAGGATATCAAATTGAAATTTGACTAATAAATTAATATTTGGTATAAGTTATAAACATGAGTTTAGGCAGTTCCATTTTAAAGCATGTTACTGTTATCTTACAGCAATTTCTTAATTTTGAGTTGTGAATGCTAAATGACTAGTTTTCCTGAACAGTGTGTGCATGTTTTCTGGGAAAGTTTTTTTTTTCCTGTTCATTGCTTCTTCAACAAATATTGATAAATATGTTCTGAAAGACATATAAGAAAACTACTTACATCCTGTTTACAGTACTGAGTAGTACAAGGTAGGCTAAAAATGCTATCTTATTTTTGTTTAACTAATTAGACCTATCTTTAAGCTAGTTTGGGTTTATTTTTACCAACTCATATCAAATCATGTTTTAATGAACTGGGACCAAAATAAATCAATAAAGTATTATTAACAGAGTAGCTGTTATCTATAACTATGTCTATAACCATACCCACCTAATAAGCAGTGTACCTGTTATCTATATCTACATCTGTACACATGCATTTACTAAGCAGTTTGAAGTTCAACAAAGAAATTAGCAAGACATCACTTTAAAAGGAAGAGGAATTAACTTTTAGAAAGATACATTTTATTTTCCTAGACAGTAATTTGGGTTGTCCTTTTAAGTGTTTTGTAAGATCTGCTGCAAATGTGTAACCACATTTTCTTGCATATAACATGGCCCAGAATATAATACACATCTTGTTCTTGAAAAGCAGAATGAAGATAAAAAGATATTTCCTTGTAGTAAGTAACTGCATAGCAGCAGCTAGAGAGCTTGCACATTGTTTTGCTTCTTATGGATTGCCACAGATTTTACTTTTGGTTCCATCCAGTATGGCAGAACTTGCGCTTACCATGTTTCTCACATATAATGCACACTTGAATTTCCAGCAGCTGTTTCTTGGAAAAGTTGTATGTTTTATGCAAAAAATATGGTATTTTATATATAAACTTTTTGAGTATGACTATTAACTGTCTGCTTTATAGATTGTATTTCTTTCTTAAGAAACTACTCAATAGCCCACCTTCCCTTTAGTGTTTTTGCAGGACAGAGTGTATCATTTCTCTGTGACATTCTAAACTCTCCAGATAAAGAGACTGCATTTGTCAAATGCTAAAACTCTGGAAGTTTTACAAAAGTTTACTCAGAAAATTAAAGTGAATCATGCTGGCACCTTAATCAAGTTTTCCATTATTCCCGCTTTATATAAATTTTCAAGATTGGGGCAGAGTTCTTAGTTTAAAGGATATCTGAATATAGTTATCATATTGGCATACAGAACATACCTCTCTCTTTTCTTGTTTGTAGCACAGAACAAGGTGCCACACAAGAATATTTACCTAGTCCAAAGCAGTGGTTGCTACCCAGTTCAGTTACCAAGGTATTTATGCATTCTTGTACATAGCTGTTCAACTAATGTGCAGGCAGTTTCAGTTTTTAAATTTCCTGACAGGACACATTCCTGCTTGTAGGGTGTGTCTGCACAAGATGCTTGTGTGCACATACTAACTGCACAGTAAACCTTGCTAATAGTGAGTAAATTTGCTACCTGCAAATGCAAAGAGGAAATTTACTTGCAATTACTAACAGTGCAGTAGCACTCATGTAGATGCTTGATCAGCAGCAAATCTGCTCTTGGTCAGCCAGCCACCAGGGAGAGGGAGTTTGCTCCCTGCCCCCAGGAGCTGCCTGGTGCTGTGGCGGGTTCTGCCACCAGACCCCAGGTGGGGACTATGTCTCCCTGCCCTGGCAGCAGAGAGTTCCAAGCACCTTGATCCGAGATTGTGATTGGGGAGCAAGGGGCTGGGAGATCCTTATCTCCCAGTGCCAGCTCCTTATTTGTAGGGCCAGCGCTGGGAGATAAGGATCTCTCAGCACCAACCCTGCAACTGCAGAGCTGGTGCTGGGAGCTCCCTGCGGGCAGGGGCTGGGGAGCCTCTTCCCCACCCAGCTCTATGATCTCAGTTTTGAACAGAGAACAAACTCTCCAGCCTGTTCCCCACTGTTGAGCTGTTATACTGTAGGGTTGGGGGCCTCATCTTCCAGATGTTCTACTTGAGTGTGCCATCTGGGAAATGGTCAGGGATTGTCACTATCCTCTATCTCAGCTGTTCTGCCCTTGCCCGCCATGTCTTGATGATACTTCAAATCTAGGTGGGAGTTGGAGTTAGAGAGGTTGGCAATCACTGAGCCCTTCCCAGGGTCTCCTTCATGGGGCTACTCCTTCCCTTACACCCTTACAATGGTCTCAAGTTGCAGCAAAGGAAGTTTAGGTTAGGTATCCGGAAAAAAACATTCGGACTAAGATGGTAGTAAAACCTGGATGAATGTGGGGGGAAAGGGGAGGTGATTGCCAATCAACGGTCAGTGTTGAATAGGTGATGGAGCAATTAGAGTGGATGCATGTCTTCAAATCAGCAGGACCAGATGGACTACACCTGAGAGTGCTGAGGGAATTGGCTGGAGTCATTGCGGGACTGTTGGCGAAGGTATTTTAAGACTCGTGGTGCTTGGGAGAGGTCCTGATAGACTGGAAAAGTACCAGCATGGTGCCAATCTTTAAGAAGGGGAGGAGGGAGGATCCAGGAAACTATAGGCCAGTCAGTTTGACCTTGATACTAGGTACATTTTTGGGAAAAAATATCAAGTCCATTTGTGAGAGACTGGCAGAAGGCATGACTCTGAAGGATGCCAACATGTTTTCATTACAGGCAGGTTGTGTCTGACCAACCTCGTCTCCTTCTATGATAAAATAACGAACCACTTAGATGTGGGAGGTGCAGTTAATGTCATATACGTGGATTTTAAAAAGACCTTCAAAATGTTCTCCCATGATCTTATAAAAAAAACTGGGGGACTGTGGGCTGGCAGATTCCACAGGTGGGTTGGGAGCTGGCTAAGGGGTCGAACCCGGAGCGTATTTGTGGACAGGTTTGTATTGTCTTAGCAGGATGTGGCCAGTGGTATCCTGCAGGGTTTGGTTCTTGGCCCCATGCTGTTCAACATCTTTATCAGTGATTTAGATGAGGATGTGGAAAGCACACTGGGCAAGTTTTCGGACACACTAGTGCCCACAGCCCAAGCACTCTGGCGAAATTTGCAGACCCCTTACATTTTGGGGAAAAGTCGGTAGGATGCAGATCCAAGCGGACCTGGACAAGCTGGAAAGGTGAGTGGAGCGGAACCAGATGCAGTTCAATAAGGATAAATGCAGAATGCTTTACCTGGGGAGAAGTAGCCAGCAACATGAATATAGGTTAAGACGAGATGTCCTGGCCAGCACAATGACAGAAAGGGGCCTCAGGGTTATGATTAATCACAGGATGAACTTGAGCTGCCAGTGCGATGCTGTAGTCAACAGAGCTAATAGTGTACTGGAATGCATTGGCTGAGGCTAAGGAAGTGAGCAAGGATAAGGAAGTGATGCTTCTTCTCTACTCGGTGCTGGTAAGACCCCAGCTGGAGTACTGTGTCCAGTTCTGGGTGCCGCACTTCAAAAAAGACATGGAGAATCTTGAAAGGATCCAGAGAAGGCCGCAAGAATGATTAAGGACCTGGAGGACAAACCTTATGAGGAAAGACTAAGGGATCTGGGACTGTTCAGCCTGGGGAAGAGAAGACAGAGGGGGGACTTGGTGGCTGTCTATATGTAAGGGGTGAATATTGTGCGGGCCGGGCCCCGATCCCGCCGCCAAGTGCGAGTCGGGAGGGGGGATCCGCGGCCCGTCTTTTGCACACGCGGGCTGTGGCCAGCAGCCCGGGCACGCAGGGTCGGAGAAAACCGGTGGTGAGCTAGAATCAGTCACAAACGCGTAGTGGTTGATTGAAAAGATTATTTACTTACACCCAAAGATGGTAGTGGTATAGGCTGGACAGCTTTCCAGGTGCAGCTCCGCTTAAATCCTCGCTGGAGGACTACGACAAATTCCTTCCCACGGAGTTGTTTAGGCTCTGCGGGTTTGGCAATTCTTTCCCACGGAGTTGTTTAGGCTCCGCAGGTTCGGTTCGGTTCCCTGGTCCCCCAGAGTTGTTAAGGCTCCGTGGGTTCGAAAATTGGGTTTACAGGAAAGGGATACGTCTTGGATTGTGCTCGGCGACGGGAAGAGGCTAGAGGCAATTTGTTCTTTTTTCTTTTCCCCTCTGGAGTAGTTAAAGCTCCGTGGGTTCGATTATTAAGCCTCTATTGCCTGCTTGAGACGCGTTGGGTCCGTGAGGATCTGCAGCGCTTAGAGATCTTCACACTGGGTGAAGTCTCCCCCTCCTGGTGTTCATGAAGTCCTCCAACTTGGGCGGAAACCACTCGAGCCTTTTGTACGGCTAGCAAGCCAATAGCTAGCCGCCACGTGTGCCTACATTCAGAACCGGCCAATAATGTGGCGCAAATCTGAATACAAATGGCGGGAACTCCTTTGCACCGTACATCTCTGAGATGCAAAAGAAATGCACCATGCAAAGCAGCTGCAAATTGGCGGGAAATCCCCTGTTGCACCAGAGTTCTCTCCCGCAGCAGAGAACTCTACCGTGCAAAGAAAGCTACAATTTGGGTGGGAACAATAATTTAGCGGTGCCGAAGCACACACAAACAAAAACCATAACTTTGGGTTGTGACAAATATCAGGACCTGGGAGAAAACTGTTTACTAGGGTGTCCCAGGGGAGGACAAGGAGCAATGTCCATAAATTGTTAGAGGATGGTTTCAGGTTGTATGTAAGGAAGAACTTTGTGGCAAGGGTGACCAGAATCTGGAATAGACTTCTGAAGGAAGTGGTGCAGTCCCCAACCTTGGAAGTCTTCAAGAGGAGACTGGACAGACACCTTGCTGGGATCATTTGATCTCAGCGGTATTCATGCCCAGAGCTGGGGGGTTGGACTCAACGGTCTTTCTAGCCCTTAATTTCTATAATTCTATGATAAAGCACTGGTACAGGTGACCTAAAGAGGTTGTGGAATCTCCATCCATATTTGTTTTTTAAGGTTGGGGTAAACAAACCTTAGCTGGGGTGATGTAGTTAGGGATGATCCTGCTTTGAGCAGGGGTTGAACTAGATGACCTCCTGAGGTCATCTGATTTTCATTGATTTTGTGATTCTAATTTTCTATGATTTTGTGATTATATTATATTGTGACAAACCATGCTATGCTGTGCAGGCAGTTGTAGACTATGCAAGCTCTGGACAAGCATTACACTTGTGCTAGAAGAAACACATTTATTCTGACGCAAAAAAGAAATATAAAGCCAGGAGGATGGGATTTTGCATACAGGTGCTTTTTCATAGAAGAGGACTGTTTTTTCCATGAAAGAATGGGAGCATTTTTAGCAAGGAAGATCTCTCTTCTCTCAGGAAATCTTGAATGTCTGCATGTTCCTGAGGACCCCTAGTAATCCACAATGTTCTGCACTCCCTCCCTCCCCTCCAATGGGAAGGAGGGAGAGCACTGACTCCTTCTAGCCAGGGCTGGGTAGGAAGGATACTCCTGCAGCTGGACCTGTCCCTGCTACATGCACAGCTCCATTTATGCACCCCCTCTCACCACATTTTCCAGTGCTGAAACTGAACACCTGTCCCTAACCATAGCATGATGTTCAGGTGCTCCACAGCCCCAAGTCTTTTTTCACTGTTCTGCTGCATGTCTGCAGGGAACAGACATGCTTTTTGCCCTTGGTAGAACTCTTTACTCCAGCAAATCTTAGTCTCACCTGCCCAAGACCAGACCTTGCAACTCCAGCAGAATAAGCGTTCCAGGTTATGGAGTTGTATATCTGTTGGTTTGAAAAATGTTATAGATTGTCTCCTCTAGAGGAGAAATGCCTGTAATTGTCAATTGTTCTGAAAATCATCCAAAGTACAGACAGTCAGTAAGGTATATAACACAGAAAAAAGATTTATTATGCAAGAAAAATTGATCATACAGACAAATATAACTGTAAATTGGGAAACAGAATGCAAGAACTAAACAAAAACAAACAACCAAAGTTCTTGCCTTGATTTTCTTACAAAGAAAAACAGTCCTTCTGCTCTAGCTAGTGAACAGCCCCTTTGTCAATCTTGTGAGTGTTTCCAGTGAGCAGCTTCCTTTGCTCTACAGGCTATCCCAGCTTTTCCACATCTGGGGGCCTTGATGCACACCCTAAGGTGAGGGATCTGTATACAAAGAGCCTTCTCAAAAGTCATTTAAATGCCTTATTTTAAGTAATTTAAATGCCTTATTTAAGTTTAAGTCATCTAAATGCCTTATTTTTGTATTGTATCTTTAGGGAACGTGTATTATGCAAATCATTTTCTTCTTCGTGATAGGTTTCTGTCTAACATCTACATTTTTGCATATGATTTCTCCTTCCAGGAAAACTCTTAATCTATTTTTTCAGCTATCACTTAGAGAAATGAATGGGTATAGAAGTAAATGCAACTGAGTGCATTTCTTTAAAATGCAAAACTCTAGAACTCTTGGTTCAGATATGATACTTTTTATTACACCAACTAACTGAGATACAGAACTGGGACTAGTGACCCGGATCAAAGATAACAAGGAGTCCTTTTTTAAATACATAGGGAGTAAAATGTAGGCCCCCGCAGGACACGCTTGGCAATCTGGTGGTTGCACCAGATGATAAAGCTGGCCTCTTTAACAAATTCTTTGCCTCCATTTCTGAGCAGGGACAGGGACATCCCCACCACCGGGATCCTGGATGAACTCAGGAGAGGCACAACCAGGCCCGAGGTCAGAGAGGACCTGGTCAGGGAGCTTCTGGTGGGATTGGACATCTTCAAATCAGCAGGTCCAGATGATCTCTACCCAAGGGTGCTGAGGGAATTGGCAGAAACTATTGCGGGACCCCTGGCACAGCTCTATGAGCACTCGTGGTGCTCTGGCGAGGTGTCAGAGGATTGGAAAAGGGCCAATGTGATTCCCATTTTCAAAAAAGGGAGGAAGGAGGACCCAGGAAACTATAGGCCCATTAGTCTTACCTCGGTTCTGGGGAAGCTCTTTGAGAAAATTATCCAAAAACACATCTGCAAGGGACCAGCAGGGGAGATTATGCTTAGGGGCAACCAACATGGGTTCATTAGAGGCAGGTCCTGTCAGACCAACCTGGTGGCCTTCTATGACCAGGTCACAAAATCCTTGGATGCAGGTGTCGCGGTGGATGTAGTCTTTCTGGACTTCAGGAAGGCCTTCAACACTGTCTCTCACCCCATTCTCATCAAAAAATTAGGCAACTGTGGTGTCGATGCCTACACAGTCAGATGGGTCGCAAGTTAGCTGGAGGGCCGCACCCAGAGTGGTGGTGGACGGGTCATTTTTGATCTGGAGGGATGTGGGCAGTGGGGTTCTCCAGGGCTTGGTCCTCGGGCCCGCACTGTTCAACATCTTTATCAGCGACCTAGACAAAGGGGTGAAAAGCACCTTGTTCAAGTTCACAGATGACACTAAGATGTGGGGAGAAGTGGGCACGTTAGAAGGGAGGGACAGGCTACAGCTAGATCTGGACAGGTTACAAGGGTGGGTGGATGAGAATAGGATGGGTTTCAATACTGACAAGTGCAAGATACTGCACCTGGGGAGGCAGAAAAGGATCTTGGAGTCATTACTGATTCCAAGATGAACATGGGCCGCCAATGTGAGGGTGCGGTCAGTAGGGCCAACCGCATCTTGTCATGCATCCACAGATGCATCACAAGCAGGTCCAAGGAGCTGATCCTCCCCATCTATGCGACATTGGTCAAGCCACAGTTGGAGTACTGCATCCAGTTCTGGGCACCACACTTCAAGAGGGATGTGGACAGCATTGAGAGGGTCCAAAGGAGGGCCACTCGCATGATCGGGGGCAGCAGGGGAGGAGAGGCTACAGGAGAGGCTACGGGACCAAAGAGGAGAGGCTACGGGACCTGAACCTGTTCAGTCTCCACAAGAGAAGGCTGAGGTGATTTGGTGGCTGTCTATAAACTTACCAAGGGGGACCAGCGGGGAACGGGGGAGACCCTGTTCCCCCGAGCACTACCAGGAGTAACTAGGAATAATGGCCATAAATTGACTGAGAGTAGGCTGGACATCAGGAAGCACTACTTCACAGTAAGGGGGGCTAGGATCTGGAACCAACTTCCAAGGGAAGTGGTTATTTGACCCCAGCATTGTTTCCTGCCCATAGCAGGGAGTCGGACTTGATGATCTGCTCAGGTCCCTTCCAACCCTACCAACTATGAAACTAAGAAAATGCAAAAAAAAATCTTTTTCTGCAAGCTTTCGGGCACACTTACCCTTCCTGAAGCCCAGGAAATATTAAAGATGGTAAAAAGTCCCCATAGGTAGAAAATAAACTTAATTTTTGCACAGAGGAAGGTCAAGGTGAAAGTCTGTTCCTTTGGGTCTATCAGATTGTCTTTGTGAGTTGCTGTCTGATGTACAGATAAGCCAGGATTCCTTACCTGGTGGTGTCAGATGGCAGACAGACAGGGAGGTGTAGAAATCTTTCCCGTTGTTAAGCAATGAAGTTTAAATCCAAAATCAGCTAAAATTCAGATTCTTCCATGTTTTAGGGATGTATTTGGTAGCTGTGTTGGTCTGAGACAAAAAGAAATGCAAAACTCTAGAACTCTTGGTTCAGAAATGATACCTTTTATTAGACCAACTAAAAAATTGCACAGAGCTGCTCTGGAGGACAGTGAGGGCTAGATTTCCAGCTCCTGCCCACTTCCTAGAGCAGCCAGCTCTGCACTGTGCAGAGCTGCTCCAGGGGACAGGCGGGGGCTGAGTTTCTAGCCCCTGCTCACCCTCCGAAGCTCCCAGCTCTGTGCCAGGATCCAGGATGGAGCAAAGAGCTCCCCAATCCTGACATTGATAGGCTCCCAGCTCCTGGGGGAAGCCAGGGGCTGTACCCTGTGGTTCCCTGCTAGCTAGGCTGACTGGGAGCAAATTTGCTCCCAGTCAGCGTCTATGTGAGTGTTACTGTGCAGTACCTACTGTGCAGTTAGTTTACTACCTGTATTTACGGGTAGTAGTTAACTGTGCAGTAGACTCTTTTACTGCTCAGTAAATATGCACATGTGTAGACAGTGTGCAGTAAAGCATCTTGTGTAGACACACCCACTCATACATTCATAGTCATATATTCATATGGTTCATACAAACATAAAAATGATAAAACTGAACATAGATAATAATACCTGTAAATTGAGGCTAAGCACCACAGTAGTAAGTCCAGTTCAGGAAAACATCTATGTATTACAAACATGTTACCTCAAAGTTAATCCTGTTTTTGGATCTGTGACATATATCAACAAAAAGGACATACTTACTGCTGGCGGTCAGTGGCTATTCAAGTGCACTTGATAGCTCTACATTTGCATGGAAAAGAAAACTTGTCAACAAGTCTAAGTTGCAGGAATAACATAAGTGGTGATTAGAAAGATGTTTAACAGACTTACTCTTCCATAACTACAGTGATAGACTTGCCTTTTCCACAACTAGCATTGCTACTTGATGGAAAGGAATATTTTTCTGGCTTTGCTGCACTGAAATAAATGACTTCCTGATATCTGCCCATTAATCTCACTAGTGATTGAAAGGATGCAACAAAATGCAGTTGTAATGTGTGTAACAGCAGGTGCAACCAGGGGGCAATCTGCAGAGCTATGCTGACTGTTAATTTGGGGCTGGAAAGCAAGGGGAAAAGGAAGCTTGAGGCTAGAGTAAGGGAAAGAGAGCTGAGTGCACCTGGAACCTGGTCAGCTGTACACAGAGAAGTGCACAGTGGAGCTGGAGATTTCACTGGCTTGGCAGCCAGGACTGTGAACTGAAGGAGCTAGACTCAAACTTGGGGACAGCTGCAGGATGCTATTTGAGCACTCTAGGGACTAAACAGGGACATTTCCAGAGGTGTCTGTTGGGGGAGGGGTGTAATTAAAGTTCTAAGTTTGTGTTACCACAGTGTTGATATTTTTTTACCTTTTACCTGTTCCATCTCTTTGGCCCATTGGTTTATGACCTTAACCCCTATGATTTTTCTGTACAAAAGTGTGTAACAATTGGACCAACCTAGGTCCAGTCCCGACGTCCACCCACCTGCCTCACCTTTGATGCAATTAAAGCTGTTCCCAGGCAGGAGGCTGTCCATTTAATTGCTCTGATACCAAGGGTGAATACACAGCTCCGAACCTCCCCTTATACCATGTCCCATAACTCACAGATAACCTCCTTATCCACAAACTCCCCTGGCCCCTTAGCTGGGCCACACTTGGCCTCACCCAGCCTAGATTTGGCTTCAGGCAGCGTCAGACCTACCTACCTACACGGGATTCAATACCTTGCCCTTCACTGGGGCCTCAACACCCCGCTCCCTCACTGGGTTTCTGGGCCTAAAGCCACTTGGGCTTCAGGCCTCACTCAGTGGGCCTGGACCCTGTCTAAGGCCCTCTTCCCCCAGCCTGGGCCCCACTCAGTGGGCCTTGCCCTGTGCTTTTCTGTTGGGGTGTGCTCCCTTAGTCTTTCTCCACAAGGTCATCCGCAAGGCACAGGGGGGCTGAGGCTTTCTGGTGCTCCATACTCGGCCTTCACTGGGGAGGTACAGGTGTGGCATTTCCTGGAGACTGCCCTGCCACAAGCAGCTCCACCACACCATCCTCCCCAGCAGGGTGTGGTTTTAAGTCATGCCCCCAGACTAGAAACCTCCTCCATTCCCATAGTTCTTATCCTGAGCCTCCAAGCTGTTCTGGGAGCAGCAGCCAGCTGTGTGATGTTGTTCCTTCATCCCCCTAGAGCAACTGCCAGCTCTGCTTTTGGGCCTAGCCTTATACCCAGGCTCCCAGCCTCTCTACCAATCAGGTGGTCTCCTGCCTAACATATGACCGCCTGATTGGGCCTGCTCCCACTTGCAGCCTGCTTACTTCAGTCCCCTTAAAGTGGTAGACACAACCTGTGCTCTGCCACAAAGTGGAGACACTCTCCCTTGCTTCTGGTGCCAGTTTCTGAGGCTGCAGTGTAGGCACACAGTGTAATGCTACTAGTACAGAGGTCTTTTAGAATGTTATCAGGATCTCTTCTTTCTTCAAATGGTATCACATTTTTTTCAATTTCAAAAATGCTTTTTCATCCTGCATTCCGATCTAGAGTTGCTTCATCCTAAGGTTAGCACAGGTGAGCTGGTGTATGCCATGCAAGTACATTCTGTTTGGTTTTTCTCTTGATATCTGTCTTATCTGAAATGTTTTGCTCAGAGAGCCTTTTTTTCTATTTATACAGAAGAAAACAACATTCTCCTGAATCTATATTTGTGTAATATATTTGAATATTTATTGTATGTAAAACAACTTACTTTCATGCTGCTTTCCTTCAAGGTGTGCCTGTCTGCCTTCTTAATGTACCATCTGCAGTTCAATGATTCTAGTGTCAGTTATTTCACCATTAAAAAAATGTTTAAAGGTCTTAGTAGGTTGTCTTTCCTGGTCACAGAATCCATCCTGTCATAGGGCCTTATCATGGTGCTGGAAATTATAGATTCCCTTTCTGAAACCTTGGAATTTTTTTCTTTGTGGTGCTTAAGACATTTTGAGGCACAAGTACATTTGTAGCAGGAGTAAGTAAACTGCAGATTTTAATAGCTAATCCTCACATGACAGTATCCCACAAGAACAAAGCTGTCTTGTGTTCTCATCCCAAATATGTGTCAAAAATGGTGTCTGTATAGCACCGTTAATTTGTTCTTTTAAAATGTCATTGTCATCTACAGAAATGAGACTGAATAACCAAGATTTCAAGGGGGACTAGGATTTTTTTTAATTTTACTTGGATAGGACTAACACCTTATATAGTCTTGAAGGTATTTATTTAAAAAAATGTTTGCTAACAAGGTTTGCATCACTAACATCCAGTGTAGACACAAGTAAAGGCCTATACAACAGTATTAGACAAAGGCAGTAGTCAAGAAGAGTATGGAAGAAGAAATTCCCTTGGACCTGTAGCATGCCCCTGCTGCTCCAGCAAACTGCCTCAGCATGCTGGAGGAAATAGAAGCATGGCTGGCAACATGGTTCAAAGTTGGCTGGGACTCAGGCTCTGTCCATGGTAAGCAGAGATGTGGGGGGACTGTGGGGATGGACTGTGTGGGAGGCGTAGGTTTTCCCATCCACCTGCCTCCCCCATGGTGCATAACCCCCACCACTAATGGCAGCAGCTAGCCCCAGGCCCTTGGGGTGCTCATGGGCCCACTGCAGGCAGAGCTCCCCAGTGGCACGCTGCCTGAGACCCAGGGGCTACATGTGGTGCATGGAACCAGCCCACCTCACTGGCATGTGCCTTTGGGAAGAACTGGGCTGGCTTTTGCTGCCACACAGGACTTCTGGCATTGCAGGAAGGAGCTGCGTGCCATCGGGCTAGGTTGGCTGTTGCCTCCTTGTGTTGGGCACATGGAGGCAGGAGCTGGCCTGGCCCAATGGCGTGTGGGCCATTTGGAGGCAGGAACTGGCCCAGCCCAATGGCTAACAACTTCTGCCTGCACTGCTGGGAGCCCCGGGTGGTGGCAGGAGCCAGCCCAGTCCTGCCTTAAGGCATGTGCCAACAGAGGGGGCTGACTCCATGTGCCAAGTGTAGACCCTGGGTCTCAGGCTGTACTGTGCGCTGTTGGGGGGCTCTGCCTGCAGTGGGCCATGGGCACCTTGAGGACCCACTGCTGGCTGCTGCCACTGGCTGTGGAGGCTCTGTGCTGTGTGTGGGAGAGGGGGCCTATGAGTGCCCTGAGGGCCCACTGCTAGCTGTTGCTGTCTGTGGTGGGGGCTGTGCACCGTGGGGGAGGCAGGTAGACGAGAGAACCTACCTCTTCCACACAGTCCCGCCTCCACCCTTACAGTCCCCTGCACATCTCTGCTTACCATGGACAGAGCCTGGGTCCTAGCCGACTCTGGGTCACTGCTGCCAGCCATGCCCTTCTATTTCCTCCAGCATGCTGAGGCAGTGTGCTGCTGCAGTAGGGGCATGCGTACCCTGCATGCCCTGCTGCCAAATGGGACAGGACCTGCTGGCAGGAGCCACAGCTGCAGGGGCAACTGCTGCACTGCAGCCATGCCCCGTGCCCACACCAGTGCTGGGACATGTGACCCTGACCAGGGTGTGTGGGGGGGGGGCGCTCCTGATCCCAGGAACCACTTGGGTGGTGTAATGGGCTGGGGGGAGGGGTAGAGGTGGCAGAGCGGGTGGATGATGGCCAGTGGGGATTGAGGTGGCAGTAGGATGTATGTGATGGGTTAGGGGTGGCAGCAGGGGTGTGTGTATGGGAGAGAGAGGGATGGGGGTGAGGGGTAGGGGAGCGCTCTGGATAGGAGTGGCTGCCAGAGCTGGGCTTGGAGCTATCCTGCCTGCCTAGAGTAGCCTGTGCAGGGGGAGGCTGGCCTGCAAGGGAAGGGGCTTGTCAAGCTCAGTACCGGAGCCTCAGTTGAGTGCTTCCCAGAAAGGGCATGGGGATCACTGGGGCGTGGGCACAGGCACAGGGAGCAGAACAGCAAGGGCTGCCACTGCTCAAAGCCACAAAGCAGCAGGTGGGACAGCTGTAGCTGGACCCACGTCCTGGTGCAGGGAGGGGCCTGCTGCTGGGAGGGAGTGAGTAGGGCAGGCAGGGGCTGTGGGTCAGGAATGAGGGACACTGGCAGGGCTGTGGTTTGGAAGTGAGGGGCAAGGGCATGGGCAGGGGCAGGGCACCAGTATATCAGTGCTGCTTAGAGCCACAAAGCAGCTGTGGGCCCAGCTCCAGCTGTCCCAACATCCTGGTGAGCAAAGGGGGCAGGGGAAGCTCTGATTTTTCTATGATAAAAAAGCCAAAAGCAAACACTGAAGTGATAGATAATTAGAATTTATTTTATTATAATGGCAGAGGTACAGGTAGACTTTCAAATTGCTTTAAAAGTGTAAGAATATCAATAAAACATTGCCCAACTGATCTCTAAATATATATAGTGGCATTTCATTTTAATCAGAGAAGAATGTGGATTTGGGGTATTTTAATGAGAGAATTTGGGTTTTTTATCAGAGAATTTGTAATTTTTAAGTGGGGAACACCAGGATCCCTGCTGATGAGGCAAGTGGCAGGACCTGGGCAGAGAAGCCTTCCCAGGGCCAGCACTGGGGATCCAGCTGGAGGGCAGATGAGGTGGCTGAGCTCCTGGCCGTTTGGGGCCAGGAGGACATGCTTTGACAGTTCAAAGTGGGCCACTTCAGTGAGCACATCTGGGCAGTAGCTGCCCACATGGTAGAGCAGGGGCACCAGAAGACATGACAGTGGTGGTGCATGAAGGACAAGTTTATAGACACAGCCCATTGGCAGCTGGCCCAGAGGTGCAGGCAGTTCTCCTGCAGTGCCCGTACCACAGCCCAGGTGGCCATGCGGTCCCCGTTTGGGGATGCAGGTCCAAGGGAGCGGATGCTGTCACAGATGGCAGCAGGTCACAGTCAGGCAATAGCCCTCACTGCCAGACTGCTGCAGTGAGTAGAATAGGGGTGGGCAAAATATGGCCTGTGGTCCAGATCTGGTCCACCAGCTGATTGTATCCCATCCCCAGGCAGGCACCCACCAGTTAATTGTATCCAGTCCCACTGGTAACTGTCCCTGGTGTGCTCTGCATGGGGCTGAGTCCCACTTGAGGCAATGCATGTTGCACTCTCAGCCTCCCCCACCAGAGGGCACCAGCCCTGTCTGCAGGCACAGCTTCTGAGCAGGTCTACTGCTGCCGCTGTCCAGGGAACTGCTGGGCTCCACCAGCCTCCAGCAACTCCTCCTGTCCCTGCTGCAGCGCTCCGGGCAGCAAGTAGGGAGGAGAAGCTGCAGTGTTGAGAGCAGTGGGCTGGGCTCTGCCTGCAGCTCACTCTGGTCCTGCTCAGTGCCAGGCGGATGCTGGGGGTGGGGCAGGGTGGTTATGAAGGAGCCAGCTGCTCACAAAAGCCTGGCAGGGCAGAGGCATAGAGCAGGCAGGAAGGGGGGAGCAGCAGCAGGAGCCAGTGTGCACTTAGTGCAGCTTGACCAGGCAGGCACATGAGAGAGAAGCAGCCACAGGTACCAGCGCTGGCTCTGCAGCAGCCCCACCAGGCTGGTGTGAGACAGAGACCAAGAGAGCCGGTGGTGCCAGGCTTGGCTCGCTGCTCCCTGCTTCCCTCTTGCAGGGGCTTCTGTTGCTGCCTGCTGGCAGTGGTAAACCAGGCAGGCAGCACTGATCCCCTTCCTGCTTCCCCCGCCCACAGAGGGGCTGAGCTGAGCCACATCACAAACAACAGGTAAGGGGGAAGCCAACCACCCACACCCCACACATACCCTACCCCCTACCATACCCACACACACACACACAATACACTGTCCCCCACACCCCAACCACACACCCCACCAATGTTCCCTCTAAGGAGTAGTGGTCCGTGAGCACACTACTTTGGTCCGTGAGTGTGCCGCTTTGGACCATGAGCGCGCTGCTTCAGTCCCGCCTCCCCTTTTTGGCGCGGTCCACTGGTAAGTGTCCCAAAGTAAGTGTCCAGGTGGGAGCAGGCAGGGTTCAGCCTCCACCCTTCTACATGCTAACAGCTGCCCAGAGCAGTGCAGTGGAATGCTGTGGGGCAGCCATGGGCTGGACACAATCAATTGTAGCTTAACACCTAAAAATTTAAAATATAAGAATCTATCATGATTGTAATTGAGAAACCTATTTCTGATTTACTAGACACTGACTATCTTACTATTGTTTTGTCAAGGTGATTTGAATTAAAATTCGAAGCTATTTAAATGTGCAAAAATATTACCTTTTTTCATTAAAGAAAATTTCTTATAAATTCTGGATACCAAAGAAAAAAAAAAGCTGTGTTTTGCATTCAAAAAAATGCTTTATTAAAAAGTATTATCCATAATTAATAAATTGTTTGTTATTGCTGTACTCTTCAAGATTTTAAAATTAATGTATCTCATCCTCATGTATCTAGTTTTTATTTCTAGATTGAAAGAGGAAAAGGCAAGTTTTCTAATCCCATTCTGTTTAAACTTTAAATGAAGTAATAATTGACCAGAACTATCTGAATCAAGTAAAGTACAGAAAATCTTTCTCTGCACCTGCAGAAGAGGTTAATATTGCCAAAAGTTGCTTGAGAACTTCATACAACTCTGGTTCCATATTTTTATCAATGTTTGGGTCAATGTTTGGTTCTTTTTAAAGTTTTGGCGAAAACACTCTATCTCAATTCACTCCCCAAGGTGAGGCAAGACAGGGCTGGGGCTGGGGACTAGCGCAGGCTCCCTTGGCTCCGGGGAACTGCTCCACTCTCCAGCCCTGACATAAATCAGAAATAGGTTTCTCAGTTACAACACCCTGCAAACACATACACATCCCACCTAAACCCCTACACAATGCACCTGCACCATACCCACAGCCCACACTCCCCGCAACCATATGTTCCCCTTCCACTCCCCCAACCCTTTCACACTCAATATAAAACCAACCCCCCACCCACAAAGAAGTACTTCCTGGGCAAGGGGAGAGATTTCCAGTGGCAAAGATCAGGGATTAGGGGGAAAGACTTCCAGTCACAAAGTGGCAACCAGGAGGCAAGGCACCTGTCTGGGGCGGGGCTACCCTTGTGGCCCTTGATGCCTCACCACAACTCATTAAGCGGGCCTCCAGCCAAAATAATTGCCTGCCTCTGGGGTAGAGGATGCAGAGACCACCCTGGGTTAGGGTTGCTTCAGTACTCCAGCTGGCACAAGGGGCTATTGTCCCCAGTTACCAACTGGCTGGGCCTCAGAAGGTCCTCAGGGTAAGCTCCTCAGCTCCCTTTTTATACTTCTAGCTTCTAGCTCCTCTGGTTGCAGATCTGGGAGGAGCTGGGCAAGGTCAGTTTGCCCCAAGTGGCGCAATTTGCCCCATGCCAAAGTACATGTTCAAGCACATGTGCTGAGGGACAAATTTACAGCACAAATTTGTGCCACTGCTACTTGAGCTGCTGCAGCAGCATGTGCCTTCACGTGTGGATGTGCCCTAAGGGACCATTTCCTGAAGTAACAAAACCTGTTCCTGTAAAAAGCAAATATGACATAATTCTGCACTTCAGTCTGAAGCTAGCAAGTAAGTGCCTACACTTCTGAAAGGCTCATCTATTTATTTAAAAAAGTGAGCTATAAAATTGGGATGAGTGTTATTCCAAAGAAGTTTTAAGACATTTCAAATGCTTATTTTATTGAATAGGTTTGGGTTGGCAGCCGTCAGCCCATTGAACCACTGGATCCAACCCGCAGATATAGGAACTCAGTAGCAGTCACTCAACCTACACCACTATGGGAAGAAGTGGCAGCTATGGAAGTTCTTTCCATGGTTTGCTGAGGGGAGAAGTGGCAAAAGTAGGAGCTCTGCCCATGCCACCATGAGGAGAAGTGGCAGGGGTATAGTGTACACTCAAACATTTCTGACTTGTGTTGGGTCATTCAGGCCTGCAGCCTGAAAACGTTGCCAGCTGCTGGAATAAACTATTCCAAGAGGTGCTCAACTGAATGCATAGAAGAAACTGTTACTCATCTCATCCAGATTTGTAGTAACTTTTGTGTGTGAATAAGTCATGAACATGCACTTTCCTATTGAATTTAATATTGAGGCTCAAAACTTACTACTTTCTTGTTTTCCCAAGAAATCTCATATTCTCCACAGATGTTGAAAAAGCTAGTAAGATGGAAAAATCAAGATGCTGAAGTGGCTGAAAAAAGCACAGATTACCAGCTTTCATCTTTTTATTCAGTTCAGAGGCAGGATAGTCGCATTAATTTGTATTTATGGATTTTTCATCTTGATTTAAATTAAGAGAAGTATAAAGAATGTTAGAAATAAATGGTATTTATTTATATCGCAGGATAAAACTAGTGTGAACTAAAATTGAGAAATAGATTCAGTTATTATACTGTAAAAAGGCCTTGCTCTGCTGCTGCGACCGGAGATTCATGCTTGTATACTCAATTCTTAATTTCTGTAAAACTTGAAATTTCATACTAATCAGTCTCCATGAGAAAAGATTAAGTAGACTGTAGCGGGATGCAGGTATAAAGAAGTTGACCTTTTAATCACCACCAGCACCGAATCCATGTTTAAACAGCACCAGCTCTGTTAGACAGATATGTCCTAAAAATGCCTGATCAACAGGCTGCAGAAAGAGGTCCTGTACTCCCTACTGGTCCTACTCCTAATGGTCACTGCTAATGAGGTGGGCAAAATAATAGATTTAAGGACACCTTGAAGGCTAGTCTGACAAAATTGCCATCAATACTTGGGAGATTTGAACAGATGCCAATGGCACCATAACGTATGACAAGGCATCGACTATTTCAAGCAAACTTGCCTCATTATGGAGGTGGACAGATGAGAGAGAAAAAGGGGATGAGCTGTGACCTGGTGTAACCAGGATCCACTCCTTCCTCCTGGAGCTGTTTGCCCTGTCTGCAATTGAACATGCAGATCTTGAATTAACCTCTTCAGTCATCTCCAGACCAGTGACTTCCCTAACCACTGGAAGACTGTCATCCTCATATCGAGGTACTGCTGATAACATTTTTATAACAAAAATGTTTGTCTAAAGTAGTATTCCCATTGATTAATTTTAGTTAAACATTGTAAAAGAATTGAAAAATTTACTTTTCTGAAATAATTGTTTGAAATGTATGCAAGAACATTATCATTTTCATCTTAACTTTGTTAATATATGATGATTTTCTTGTTGTCCCTCTACTATTTAAAAATATTTTCTATAAAATAATATATTCAAGTTAATATGGAAACAAACATCAGTATATGAAGGCCAAAATATTAATATTTACTTAATTTGGAATGTTAGCAAACATTTTTAAAATGTCGCAAATATACTTTCATAAACTTCATTAACTTTTGAAAAAATCTGTTAAAATTGTTGATAAAAATAAAAAATGCAATCTTCTGGGTTTATTCTTTTTTAGGAATTTTTGTGTATACGGGGTTTGGGTTTTTTGTTTTGTTTTGTTTTCGCTGGGGGTTTGTGGTAAATCACTTTTTGCCTGCATTCTTTCTTACCTGTAAAATTGGATAGTAACGTTTACTTCTTTTTCAAAGGTGGTATAAATCAAAATAAAATAAATGTTTAAGCTGTTTTAAAATACTGGAAAGGAAGATGCTGCAAATGTAGGGTTTTATTATTATTACTATTGCTTAATTTCAATTACTTGTTCAGTTTCATGGTTGAAACTTATAGCTTCCTACTTAGTATCCACTAAGGAACAGTTACTTTAAAATGGAATTCATTTTAAATAAGCTCTGAGGACACATGTAAGTCATCAGCACTCTGTTTTGTCTTCGTAAGCAAAATTACTCTGTTTTCAAAGAAATACTGCCAATAGCTAAACTAGTTTATATTGTTTTACTTTTATATTGTTTTACTTACTAAAAATTAGAAAACCATTAAGAACTCTGATACAGCCACATCATTATATTATTTTTAATGGTGTGTCATATTCAAGTTGCTAAGAACTAGTAAATTGCTTAGAAGGAAAAATATACTTCTAGGATTTTAAGAAGTGAATAGATATGTGGCCCATGACATATCCTACAACTCAGTGTTAGGCATTACGTTTGAAAAGCATTGCTTTACAGTTAATGACAAAGCTTGAGAAAGTTCAGGCTGCAATCCAAGATCTCTCTTGAGGAAAATTGTCAATTTAAAATGTATTGCAGTACAGTATTTATCAGTTCTTTCTTTTTGTTCTGAGTAATAGTGGTTTGATTATTTTGTGACAAAACATTTAGTCGATTTAAAATGTTTTTAAAGAAAATATTTTGGAGTTACAAAAAGACACAGGAAATATCTTCTTTCAAAGAAACTCCCAAGTAGTTATTTGAGAGCCTTGGAATACTGAAGTAGTTTCAGATTGATCACTCCTCTCATTACAAATTATTGGGAAAATTTTGAATTTAATAGATATGCTAATCATTTTAAGTAACTCATCAAGCACAGATAACCATTCATCACTTATCTTCCTTCATGTGAGAGTGTAAGGTCTAGTAATCCTTTGTTCTGTGCTGAGCTGACCAGTCTTGAACCGGGATGTGCTGTCAAACTGTTGGGGCAGGGAGGAGAATACTCATGAAGATCTGGTCACTGCCCCTTTCCACATTTCCCAAGAAGTTCTCTTTTGACCCTATCTACTTTTACTTCCACTGCTGCTGCAATCCCTTTGAGGAAGAAGAGAGAGGTGGAAATGGGACACCATTTGCTTGTATTTACACTGTTTCTGTGTTGCTCTTGAGACTGTTGCTGAAAATTAAGCCCTGCCCACTCACTCCTGCTTTGTATGCTCCAAACTTAGAAACAGAGCAGTTAGGATGCTCTGGGGTGTCACCTCTAACTGCTAATCTTGAGAAGATGGAGCACTTGAGAGTGGTAGTAAGGGCACTGTAAGAAGATCCTTACCATTTCAGTTCTGGGTTTAGTGTGTAAGCTGGAACTTGTAGGTGGGCTTTAATTTTCAATAGTAGAGAGCTGTGTGGAGCCAATGCAGAAGTATCCTTTGTCTCAGCAGGGGACGAATAGCCTTTTCTCTTCTCTCTCTCCACCCCCCCGATTGTCATGAGGAAGGGAAATCTTTGATCCAGAATAGACTGTTCTCTCTCTGGCTGTTTCAGGAATATCTTGAAATGTAATTCTGCTAGCTAATATTGAGTTTCTTCTTAGCTATTTTCCACCCCTCCCTTTCCCATTACAGCAGTGTGAAGTCATTTGTTTCCCTCCTCCATATATCTCTACACTGAACATAATGCTCTGCACATCACTCTTGTGTCTAGGTGCCTTAGTCATGTTGGAGTGCCTCAGGGCTTTCAGTTGTGTCTTAACTTCTGTTTATGGCATCCGAGAAGCATAGTCATGAAGCTGTGGATGATGATAAAATGCTATAATTTAAACAATCAATCATCATGTCTTTTTCAGAGCTTAATACAGCATTTTGGTCACTGAATGCCTTTGCATCTGTTACAGAGTGCTCACTAATTTTTTTTCAGCTAGAGTGATCTAATAGACACATGCATAAAGCATTTTTTTAACAACTGTGCAGAAAAGGAACCAGTGTATGCAAAATAAAATTGATGTGCATAAATATAAAAATTAAATGCACTCTTCATTTGAATAAGCCATCTCACACTCACAAATTTACCATGATCCCATTTCATCTTCACTGCTCTTAGTCTATATTATAGAGATCAAAGTACTTTATTACAGTGTTAAATAACGTTTTAAAGTAGCTTACCACTAGATGTCACACAGCTCTCTATTAATATGACTCATCAGTTAACAACTTCATTTGCTTTTTTTTTAAACCAATTTTTGAAGAATTCCATTTTGGAACTCCAATATTGACCTCAGGAAAATGGGTTTTTCTCTTAACTTGAAAATATGTTTCCAAGTTTAGTAGTTTGTTGTTTCATTGCTTGTTCTGTAACTTTTTTGTATTTAAAAAGTAAGTGTGAGAGAACTCCTGTTGCATACTTTTCAAAGCTTTGTTACAATGTTTGGTATTTTCTTTTGGGTAATTTGTTCTCTCTTCTTGAGAATAGACAAGTCCCTTTTTTAGAAATGCAGTGGCCACTTCTACACGAGATACTGACTGTGCAGTCATTACTGCGCAGTCATTTAAGACTTGTATAAATGAGTCCTATGACTGAGTAGTAACTGGAGTTACTGCTCCAGGGGTGACACATAGGGGATTCACGTGCACCCCCTGAGTGTGGTGCTGCACCCCCTATGCTGCAGGCAGCATCTGCAAGATGTAGCCGACCCTTGATTGGTGTTCGCCACCCCCTCCCTGCTGCCACCACTGACAGCGTCTGTGGGTGCTCCCACTTACCGCTGCCGCACTCCCTCTGCCGCTGCCATGATCCCATTGCTGCCCTGCCCCCCGCAGCTGCTGGGGCACGTGTTGTTCATGTGCTGTGCAGTAGCATCACCAGACAGCTTTCTCATGATGCTAACTGCGCAGTAGCCTGAGACTATTGTGCAGTAGCATCGCATCATGCTTTCTGCTACAAGTTGCTACAAGAAAGCAGCTTAATACCTATAGTTCTATAGTGAGAGCACCTAAGAATATACTGTATTTTCTTGCATACAACATGCTCCAGAATATAATTTGCACATTGTTTTTGAAAGGCAAAATAAAAAAACAGATGTTTCCCTGCAGTATGTAACTGAGGAGCAGCAGCTAGGGAGTAGAGCCTGCTCATTGGTTATCTATACACATGTTGGACCACTGCTCTGATACATGCTAATTAGCACACTCCAGTAGACTCTGTATCATGTGTGTTCAGTGTCCCTGTGTTTCAAAATGTCAGTGAAGGCACTTTAACTAAAGCTTGTTGAATGAGCTGCAGGCAGTTTAATTAGAGTGGCTCTCAGAGCCGCTTTAATTAAAGCCCCCTTCTTTTTCCCCCCTCCACCCCAGAGCATGTGCATGGATGCCCATTGTTCTGCTCCCTGGGAGTTGTGTGCAGGTTTTACTTTTAATTTTGTCCATAACCATCAGAAACTTTTTTTTTACTTGTTTTTCACATATATGCACACTACAGTTTCTAACAGTAGATTTTTTAGGGGGACAGTGTGTGTTGTGTATGATAAAATATACTACTTTGCCTTTTGCTCAGATTTGCTGGGGTGGGCTACAGCAATTTACAGCTGCTCTGGATATCATTCTGAGACCTTGGCCAGTAAGACACAAATTCCTACCAGTAAGACACAGCTTGCTTTGAAGACTTGGAACAGAGTTTCACAGCAGAGTTCTGTTCCTCACAGGAGATCAAATTCTGTTTCCAAAACTTTTCCTTCTGGCTTATATTGATAAGAAACAATACAGTTCCTTTATCACAGCATCGAACTCAAGGACCTCCAAAGCTTTACAATGGAGAGGGAGAGTGCTTTAAGAATGTCATTGTACTTCCTTTAAATATTTTATATTGGCTTTACATTCAGAAGTTTATCACTAGCTGGCAGACTTATTCAAACCCAATCAATGGGCAATTCAAATGGGCAGAAACAATTGGTGACAGACAGGGGGGACAAGGCTGAACTCCTCAATGAGTTCTTTGCCTCAGTGTTCCTAAGCGAGGGGCACGACAAGTCTCTCACTGGGGTTGTAGAGAGGCAGCAGCAAGGCGCCAGACTTCCATGCGTAGACCCTGAGATGGTGCAGAGTCACTTGGAAGAACTGGATGCCTTTAAGTCGGCAGGCCCGGATGAGCTCCATCCGAGGGTGCTGAAGGCACTGGCCGACATCATTGCAGAGCCACTGGCAGGAATATTTGAACGCTCGTGGCGCACGGGCCAAGTCCCAGAGAACTGGAAAAGGGCCAACATGGTCCCCATTTTCAAAAAGGGGAGGAAGGAGGACCCAGGCAACTATAGGCCAGTCAGTCTCACCTCCATCCTTGGCAAAGTCTTTGAAAAAATTATCAAGGCTCACATTTGTGAGAGCCCGGCAGGACAAATTATGCTGAGGGGAAATCAGCACGGGTTCGTGGCAGGCAGATTGTGCCTGACCAATCTAGTTTCTTTTTATGACCAGGTTACGAAACGCCTGGACACAGGAGGAGGGGTGGATGTCGGATACTTAGACTTCAGGAAGGCCTTCGATACGGTATCCCACCCCATACTGGTGAACAAGTTAAGAGGCTGTGACTTGGATGACTACACAGTCCGGTGGGTGGCGAATTGGCTGGAGGGTCGCACCCAGAGAGTCGTGGTGGATGGGTCGGTTTCGACCTGGAAGGGTGTGGGCAGTGGGGTCCTGCAGGGTTCGGTCCTTGGACCAATACTCTTTAATGTCTTCATCAGTGACTTGGACGAGGGAGTGAAATGTACTCTGTCCAAGTTTGCAGATGACACAAAGCTATGGGGAGATGTGGACACGATGGAGGGCAGGGAACAGCTGCAAGCAGATCTGGACAGGTTGGACAAGTGGGCAGAAAACAACAGAATGCAGTTCAACAAGGAGAAATGCAAAGTGCTGCACCCAGGGAGGAAAAATGTCCAGCACACCTACAGCCTAGGGAATGACCTGCTGGGTTGCACGGAAGTGGAAAGGGATCTTGGAGTCCTAGTGGACTCCAAGATGAACATGAGTCGGCAGTGTGACGAAGCCATCAAAAAAGCCAATGGCACTTTATCGTGCATCAGCAGATGCATGACGAATAGGTCCAAGGAGGTGATACTTCCCCTCTATCGGGCACTGGTCAGACCGCAGTTGGAGTACTGCGTGCAATTCTGGGCGCCGCAATTCAAGAGGGATGCGGATAACCTGGAGAGGGTCCAGAGAAGGGCCACTTGTATGGTTAAGGGCCTACAGACCAAGCCCTACGAGGAGAGACTAGAGAAACTGGACCTTTTCAGCCTCCGCAAGAGAAGGTTGAGAGGCGAGCTTGTGGCCGCCTATAAGTTCATCACAGGGGCACAGAAGGGAATTGGTGAGTATTTATTCACCAAGGCGCCCCCGGGGGTTACAAGAAATAATGGCCACAAGCTAGCAGAGAGCAGATTTAGATTGGACATTAGGAAGAACTTCTTCACAGTTCGAGTGGCCAGGGTCTGGAACGGGCTCCCAAGGGAGGTGGTGCTCTCCCCTACCCTGGGGGTCTTCAAGAGGAGGTTAGATGAGCATCTAGCTGGGGTCATCTAGACCCAGCACTCTTTCCTGCTTATGCAGGGGGTCGGACTCGATGATCTATTGAGGTCCCTTCCGACCCTAACATCTATGAATCTATGAATCCTTGAGACAGTGCTTCTGAGAAATTTGCAGATTATAGCACTAACCATATTTTGATTTGATCAAGATCCAGGAACAGTTAGACATATGAAAGGGTGTGGACCTGCTCCAACAAATCATTTCATTGGTTTGGATAGTCTTTGAAAAGGGTTCTGTTGGTGCCATATTTTCTGAGTTTCATAGATCTCTAGATACCAAGGAAAGGGCCAAAGGCCACAGGTCTTCACTATAAGAACCAGAACACAGGGAATAATAGTGTATGAGGCCCTTTTCAGTCACAGCCAGCATAGCTATTTTACTCCTTTTCTCATTTCCTGTGCTGCTCAGAAGAGTGAGGACAAAAACCAGATAGACCTTAGAGACTAACTGAACCAGTTAATCTCTAAGGTGATGCCCTGCCCTGCTTTCTGCCTGACTTCAGATTAACTACCTCTCGTGAAGACCTTGTTTTCAGACATCATGATGCTGTGCTTTCACCCATTTTTGTATCTGCTCATAAATAAAAACAGAGTGACATGAGGAGCTTTTAAGCACTCATTTGGGGAATCTCCAGTAAACAGCTTGAATGTGGGAGAAGATGATTAAAACAGAAAGGCCATTTATCAGCAGTAACCAGTTCTCTTACAGAAAAAGGAATCTTCATTTTTTGAATAGGGTAGAATGCAGATTTTGTGCCTAGCAACAAGGTAAAATCATTTTCTTGAGGATTGTTTATCCCTGCAACTTAACACTAGAAACATACTTCAGTCACATATACTACAGTATATATATATCCATATATATGGGAATGGTAAATTAAGGAGAATGTTTTTTCTCCCATATGTCAAAACATTTGTAATTGTTTCTTTTCATAGGAAAATAGGGCTGGAAGGGACCTCATGAGGTCATTTAGCCCAGCCTCTTGCTCAACACAGGATCATCACTGACTAACCCATCCCAGCCAGATGTCTGTCCAACCTACTCCTGAAAGTTTCCAGGGATGGAGATTCCATAATTTATCTAGGTAGTCTGTTCTGATGCTTGACCACCCTTATAGTGAGAAGGTTGTTCTTAATCTCCATCCTAAATTTCCTCTGTTGCAGTTTGAGGTAATTGCTCCTAGTCCTGTCCCCTACAACCGCAGAGAAAAGTCCATCTTCATCCTCTCTATTTCCCTTCAGGTATTTGAAGACTTATCAAATTCCTTCATAGTCTTCTCTTTCCCAGACTAAATAATCCAAGTTCTTTTGCCTTTCCCCATAAACTATACATCACAGGCTTCTAATCAGTCTTATCACTTTCCTTCCAAGATACCAGTTTCCTGATAGTAATGTATTACTAAATTTCAGTAGAAGTATCAAATCTCACATCTTGGAAAGGGTAAGGTGCTATTTAAAAATATCCAGTGTTTCAGTACAAATTCAAACTTTTATTTATCCATAACAAAAATTGCTTGATTACTCAAAGGAAACCTAGCTCCTGATGTGTTGAGTCTGGCTTGCCACCAATTCCCTGGGAACCACCTGTAGTAGAAACTTCCTTCTGTAGCATCTCCACTCCTCTGAAAATTTCATGTTGCTCTTATCATTTCACAACTGGAATGGGGGGGAGGTTGGATGAAGGCTGCAAAGAGCTAGGGAAAGATATAATAACATAAGAAGTGCCATATTGAGACAGGCCAATGGTCCATCTAGCCCACAATGGCAGGAGTGGTAGGATAGTGGCATGCTTTAGAGCAGGGTTGGGCAAAATACAGCCTGTGAGCAGTGTCCAGCCCACCAAGGAATTCTGTCCAGCCCATTGAGGGTCCCATGCCCTCCACCTGGCCCCTGGCATGGGAGGCAGCCCAGGCTGTGGTATGTGCAGCTGGTCCTGCTGCCCTGGGCATGCAGCAGGACAGGGACAGTGCAGCAGCTGGACTCTGCTTCCTGGGAGCTCCCGCAGTGGCAGCTCTTCCTAGCTGCCACTGTTAGTGTCTCTGCTGACACTACCCGGCCCTGCTGCCCAGGGAGTGTAGGTGGGGTTTCTATGGAGACTGGTTTGGGACCCCTGCAGGCAGGGTGTGCTCAGCTGGGCATATGGGGTGGGGCCTCGGGTGAGTGGGGAGTGGGATGGGTGGGCAGGGGCCGGGACCGGGACCATGATTATGGGTAGGTGACAGCATGGACCTGAGGTCTAGGACAGAGTCGCAACATGGTCCTGCACATCCCTGTCTGCAGAACCAGTGCCCATTTCAGGGATGTGTGGGGAGTGGATCATAGCTCTGCCCTGGGCCCTGGCCCCGCACTGTCACCGCCCCGCAACCCTGGCTCTGCTCATCCATCCTGCTCTTGGACGCCACCCCCCACCTGCCCATGGCACCACCCACCTGCTTTGTCTGGCATCCTGTGCTGTGGGTGCAGAGTAGACAGGCCTGGGTTGGATATGATCAACTGCCCTCCTGCCCCTGCCGCACCACCCCACTCCTTTGACTCTGGCCCACGACTGCTCACCAAATTTCCTAGTGTGACTCTCGAGTCAAAATAATTGCCCACCCCTGCTTTGAGCTGGGTATGTCTAAAGCAGTGATTCTCAACCAGGGTGCCATGAGATCTCCTGACGAGTGCTACAGAGCCCATCTGTTGTGTGAGAAGTAAAGCACTTTCCTCCCCCATCTGGCTCCTTGTGCCTGCTGCAGCATCTCACAGACTAATAGCCTCCATGGCTGCTCCTTTTAGGACTGCTGCTACTGCTGCCCTCCCCTGCTCTCTGGCACACCTGCACTGTCTGTCCCCCTCACCCCAACATACTGAGCAACACACTCTGCTCTGGGCAGCTGAGTGGATGGATGTATTTTCAGGTTATCTTGCTCTTGTGGCTTTTCTCACATTCTCAGAACCAGTGGGAAGAGCCATGGGGCAGATGGCTGTGGTCACCAGCAAGCACAGCCCCAGGGGACCAGCATTGACCACTAGGACCAACCTTATCTCCTCAGGTATGGTTCAGGAGTATGGAGAAAGTATGTTCAGTGGAAAGAGTGGGGCATAGCAGGGAGAGGTCCTACCTCCACTGCCCTCCCTTGGTACCAACTAGATCAGTGTTTCTTAACCTTTTTTAGCCTCAAGGCAGCCCTCCACATACAGATCTGTAGATCTGTAACCATCACATTATGGGGCCTTATTTTGATGCTTCTACTATTTCACCTTTTCCAAGGGCAGCACTTATCCTTCTCACCCACCCTTCCCAGGAAAAGCATGTTCTGCTTTCTTTTCTCTTCCTGTTTATTATAACTAGCTTTTACATCTTCACCCACAGATACCATGTCTTATTATCTTCAGGCAACTAACTGAGAGGGCACGTTTGCTTTCTCAACACACACTATGCTGTACTTACAGTTTTCACAAACTTACAAACTGTGTGATACAGTAAACATTTATTGGACTGAGAAAATGTGATATTCTTTCAAAGCTACATTAAACTGTCATCAGGCAGTTGTTCCTTTAGGTAAAATTATATATTTTGTAGTTATTGCTTATTGTAGGTCAGGATAAACTTTCTGTTGGAGTACCTCAAAGGATGTATGAATAATACTTTAGATATTTTACTGCATGGAGCTTATCTTGGGTTCCACTCAACATTCCTTATTTCAGAACTCATTGATTTCATTTAGTAACAAATTAAATATAATGGACTTCAGGAATAAGCCACTTCAGTATTAATGTTCTATGTTGAGAGAGCCCAGTTACAATACCATTGTACCTTAAACACCTGAATAAACCCAGAAATATTTTCAAGTATACTTATTTTGACTGAAGAAGTCTCTTCTGGCTTTTAAATTAATATTTTTGATACTTTGATTTTTTTTACTTAAAGTATAGAAAATGACAACAGCACTGAGGTATTTAGTAAAAAATATTTCTTTATTTCCATAGCCAGAGCGCTGCAGGAGACAAAAGAAATGGTATAAACGTGCGTTAGAAGAAGCGAACAAACTGCTTGCATGTTCTTCTGAGCAAAGACTTGGCCATCTATCATCAAAGGGTATAACTCACTATTTTTAACATAATTTCCAAATATTGTTAGAGTCCAATACTGTGGAGTTTTTCTGTCGTGAAGTTTTTTTTTTTCCTTTAAAGAGCATAATTATATTGTCATGATAATAAAAAAGTAGAGAGTGTGGCCCAGGTTCTATTCTGCTTCAAACATGTAAGTGGTGCTTTTTACTACTTTTAGCTGTTCAGGTACCTCAGCATGATCTTCTTCCACCCTCCCTGAATTCCTGAAACTAGCATAAGTTTGTTTGGTGTCTGCATTTTAGGTTGTATAGAACACTATAGGTTTGTGCACATTTCCAATACAAGTCCTGTTAGGTACATGGTTCCAGTCCAGGCCTCTTTGCAATCCAATCCTGAGATTGCTCATGCACAAATTTTGTGCTAGGCCCTGATCCAAAACAAACTAGTAGACCTGTTTGGACAATACTTTGCTACTTCCTGCAGATGCTCATGTCTTGCAGTATCCTGGCCTCCATGTAATTTACAGATGGTGAGTGTTGGCCCCCAAGGAACAAATTCAGGGGGCTAGGGTAGTACATTCACACACCCCTTTGGCTGTGCAGCTGATGCAGCTCCTGCCAGAGCTCCATAGGCTGAGTGCACGAGATCAGCTTGGGAGCTCCCCAAGCTAAGCTGAGGAGTTGAAGGTTGGGGGGGAGCTCTGTGGGCTGAGTTAACCAGTTGATCAGCATGTTGGAGCTCATCCAACTGGAACTCATCTTCCCTGCTGGAGCTCGTCTTGTACAGTGAGCAATCTGAGCTCTGGCAGGGAGCTACAGTGATCAGTAAGTGAGCTCAGAGAGCATGCCCAGTGAGCTCAGATTGCTCGCTGGGCATGTGAGGTACTGTGAATGACTATTGCAGAGCTAGTTTTGTGTGTGAGCAGGAACAAGCCTATTGCAGTACTAGTTGCTCTGCACTAAGACCATAGGCCAGAGCCCTGCATAGGGGATGAAGCAATGCTATAGGCAGGCTCCCCTGGAGACCAGTTGCAAGCCTATTAGGGAGCACCTGTAGCTAGCTTAGGGGAATCATCTGATCAGAAAAGGGCAGGATCTGGGAGATATAAGGCAGGACCTGAGCCAGGATAGTCAGTCTGGTCCTGGAGGTCAAAGGGAGAGGATTACTTTTGTAAGATGGGTGCTGCTGGATGACTGCTTGAGAATCTGCCAAGCTTGAGGACAGCAAGTAAGGAGCTGTGGGCTGGTAGGGAACTTTGACCTAGAATAGAGAGAGAGTTTTAATAGCTAGCCAGTGTGTTTAGAATTAAGCTATAGCTGGAACACTGATGTTTCTGTTTGAATTTTGACTGGTGGTTTGGGTGGGACTACTAAAGGGTGAGAGAAAGAAGCCATGTCTGGTGCAGTGGGTCTAAGCTAAAGGGAATAGCCAGAGCAGGGAAAGCTGAGGCCCCAAAAAGGAAGTGGAGGCCTGAGGTGGCCTAATGCATTGTGTGCAAAATGCCCATGTAAGTGATGATTGGGAGCATTTGAGGCATAGGCATGGCTGTAGGAGGTATTGGAGCTGTGAATGCCCATAAGGTGACAGGTGCCCTATGGTAGGTGCAGGCCAGGAGGACCTACCTAAGAGGAAAGGCTGTTTAGGATTAGCAGGGCCCAAGGAGGATCTGCTGGCAGGAGTAGACCAGGGCTCACTGTAAGGCCCATGGTTAGTAGGGCTGTGTCAAGCTTCGGGTGCTGATTCATTTCGGCTTGATTCAGTGGTCGAATCTCCAAATCCGAATCGAATCAGGGGACCAATAAAAAGATCTGAATTGATTCAATGCTCTCTGAATCAATGCAGAAAAGACTTGGAGAGGTTCAATGATTCAAGGAGTCCTTGCCCGCTGCAGCAGGGACCTAGAGCTGGACTCAGAGCTGGTAAGGAGGGGACTATGGGGCCTATCTGCTGCCTGCTCCCACAGCCCCCCTGAAGACCCCTGACCCCCACATGCTCCCCCAGCCCTCGCATGGCTGCTCCACCTGCCCCAGCTCCTGGCCCTCTTTTTTTTTTTTTAAGCCCCCAGTCACTGGATGCTGCCAACCAGGGGGGTGATCCTCACTGTCCCATGCTGCATGGGGGGGCTCTGAGACAAGCCCCCCATAGATGTTCCGCCTGCCCCAGATCTGGCCCTTTTAAGAAAAAAAACAAACAAACCCTGGTCTCACCAGCTCCTGCAGCATCCTTGTGGGGGCTTCGTGGAAAAGCCCCCCCCCCCTCCCCCCCCACATGGCATGGGGCAGTGCGGGGCAGCAGGGATCACCCCCACTGGGCAGGAACCAGTGAGTACAGAGGGGTTTTTGTGTGTGTGTGTGGGGGGGTGTCGTTGTGGTGTTTGTTTGTTTTTTGTTTGTTTGTTTTTTTTAAGGGCCAGAGCTGGGGTGGGCAGGGCAGCCATGGAGGGGGGCTGGGAGAGCAGGTGGGGGGCTTATGCAGAGCCCCCCATGCAACATGGGGCAGAGGGGATTGCCCCCTGCCCAGCAGCACCCAGTGAGTTGGGGCTCTTTTTTCCCAAAGTTCCAGGAGCTGGGGAGGGTGGGGCAGTCATTGCTGGGGCTGGGAGAGTGGGTGGGGGATGGGGCCTGTGTGATTCAGAGATAAAGCAGCAGCCGAATCTCCAAATCGGTTTCAGCCAAATCAATTCAGGACAGTGATTTGAATCGCCAAATTGAATCGCTGTCCCCTGAATCAGCTGAATCCGAATTCTAGTCACTTTGCACAAGTCTAATGGTCAGCCTCCCTTTCTACATCTATTAAGACTATCTAGGCATGGCAGACGAAAAGCAAAGAGAGGGTACTTGAGAGAGAACTGGGCCGGAATTGTATGGCCACCAGAAAGCATGGACTCATTACAGCGCCCCCATTTAAGAACAGTGGAAACAGTGTTAGTTTGGATGACTATGTACCAGATGGTGTGAGAGATGATTGCAGACTATCTTAGATTGAGTAGTGAGTTAGGATTAAGGCAGTTAGCCTAAGCTCTGTAGGGATGGGGATCAGGGTCTAAAAGGATGGGGATAGAGAGAGGACAGGGTAGGGACAGTTTGTAAACTTAGGCAGGATTTAAGGTTTAGTGCCTCCTCATTTGTTAGACTTGGTTGATTAAACTCTGGCTAACTTTAAGATATACATTGTACTAGTTTCAGTGTGACTCATTATTTATTTCTGGCAGTCCATTATTGCTAACCCTCTAGTCCTGATTCCTTATTCTCCTAATCCTAAGGACAATCCATCTGTGCTACAACTGTACCCACAAAGTCAGCAGGTGAGTTCTGGAGATGTCCATAGACTTTTCTGAAAATGCTCTAGCTGTAGCTCCATCCATCTGATGGCACATTTGCTGTACATCCCCTTAAAGTTGAATAGGATTTTCCTTGCTTGCCCATGTTCTGGACAATATAGCTATACAGTGTAGAATTCCCTGCCTGAAAGATAAGGTTGGACCTCATTGAGAAGGAAGAGAAAGGAAAAAAGAAGACTGCTTATAGCTTAGAGACTGAGGTCTCCCTAAATGCCTCCCTGAGTCCCTACTGGTTGCCTCGCCCTCCTCCCCATTCTGACTACATCTGACCTGGGCCAATTGGTGGATAGTGGAAGGAAGGATTGGAGCAGCTGGTGCACTTTCTAGGGCCCTGGAATCTCATTTCTGCCTGGCTGGTGCCAGGTACATCAGAGAATGCTTCATGTACATGGCATGCATTGCAGCCACTAGTACTGCTGCCACTGACTGCATCAGCTATATAATCTAGTGATGCACTGCTTTCATTAATGACTAGCTCTAATCTCTGGTGATCTCCTTCACATCAATGTATGTAGTTCAAGCCTGGAGAACTTACTTACTACATCCTGGCCTGGTATCTGTAGAGGTACAGAAACATGGAGGCTGCTCTGACATGCTGTAATTACAGCGCATTGGAGCAGATTCTGAAGTATCAGTTTCCCTGCACTTCAAAATGGCATTGAATGAGCTTTAGATAAACCACCCCTGCTGCCATTTTGAAGCATGGGGATGCTGATATGAGATGATATGGGTGCTTTAGAGTGGCTCATGAAGCTGCTCCTGGCCCACCCCACTCCCCCAGGCACACGTATAGATGCCCTGTGTATCCTATATCATATGACAAATGGAAATCTCCATGTGGAAGTTGGAGGTATGGCAACTGTAGCCGCAGTTGCCAGAACTAACCAGTTGCGGGATAGATGATGTGTAAAGACTCTGGGGAGTGAAAAACAGGCTAGACATAGATGTCTCTGGGCAGGAATTTGAATTCACAGGACATGGAAGAGAAATATGACCCCAGAGGACCTAATGGGCCAAAAAAAGCTCAGTTCTTTCATCATGGAGACATGAGTTTTGAAAGGGCCTGTTGAACTCATTTCCCTGATCTTGCTGTGATGAGATCTGGTCCCTGGAGTCCTCCTCTAGGTGATTTGGGGAGGCAGGAATGATGCAGGCAGACAAGTTTATGATGAGATACAGTGGGCCGGACCAACCTCATTTGGGTCTCTTTCCTCCAAAGATACTACAGAGCAGATGGTAGCAAGCTGTCTGGGTAACAGTAGCTTGCTATGTCCCTGGCCTTCTGGGAACTTCTCTAAACCTGACTTTACTAATTTTTTTGTTTTTTTTTTTTATGTTTGGTGTGTTGTTTTTGTGTTTCTTTTTTTTTTCTTTTGTGACCTCTGTCTCTCCAGCTCCAGGGTAGACCACAGATGACTTATGCTGACTACCCTTGGTCCCTTAAACGCTGAGGCATCTGTGGAGGAGTTGGTGGTGGCTGCCACCCAAAGATATTCTGCCACCCAGATATCCTATTGCTTTAAATGATAGTTATATCCTGGTCATGGGGATTATCTTCCTTCAGCCTTTGGAAGCATTTATTTTTCCTGGTAGCTCAGCTCCTCCCAGTCTAAAGATCACTATATCCCTTCCCTGGCCCAGCTTGCAGTCTATAAGAGGATAGAACTATAAAAAGTTCATAGCAGGATTTACAGTAACTAATCTGAAGTTAAATCCATCTGTCATGTCACCATCATCATCTCCATGTGGTTTCTCATAAAGACATTGGAGGCTTTGACCTTCTGGTTGGGAAGGAGTTGGGGCAGCAGCAAGGGCTATCCCAATGACTTGTGGACAACCAAGGTTGCCCACGCTTTGCTCCATCTTCACTCTACAGCAAGTTTCTGAGTTGTCAATGATATGGAACATGCAGATGCATTTTTTTTTTTCCTTTGAATGAACTACACAGCAGTGACGTCATTGAATCAAATTCCTGGTCTTGTAGGCAATCAGTCATAGCAGATGATTTGGATGGTGATTACATGTGTAGCAGTCATGTGCCCCTAGTAAATTAGGATCTGCATAGAGGTTTGGTGTACAAGGGCTGCCTCATGTGTCTGCCACGGTTAGATGTGAAAGCTGAGAATTCAGATTGCTATCAGGAGTTTCCTGGCAACCCATGTTTGGCCTTATGCCTGGAACGGAAGCTTGGCTATATTTCTAATGAGAAGGATATGCGAGCCTAATTGCAGTAACTTGTGCAGACCAGTGCCTGTTTTCTGTGTCAGACCATGAAACTTTTCTTATGCCTCTCTCTGCAAGTTGCCTTTACTGATAATTTTTATATATCCAATGATGGATTTAAAACCATAGGGGGTGTGTGTGTGTGTGTGTGTGTGTGTGTGTGTAAACCTTTCCCTCTCCTACCAACCCTAAGGGCTAAGCTTTGCCCTGAACACCCATCTTATAAAGTCTCCTGGAGTCTTTGTGGCTGTGGATTGTTGGCTGTGTCTGCCTCTGTGCAGAGTTGCAGGTCAGATATTTCTGTTGCAGGTTGTCTGTGTGCTTACAGAAGCTGATAGGAGGAACCAGGGAAGTAGCATAGTATTTCCTAGGAGCCATAGAAGATGAGGCACAGGAAAATATGGGCAAGGCAGTTTTAGAAAGGGTCATTAGAAGCCCTTCATCTGATGTGCCTATACTTATGTTTCTGGGCCTCAGCACAGGAATCTTCTTATGATGGTACTGACAAGATGAGTTATCATTTTATCAAAAAATTATTCTGGTGGAAGGGTTGCCTAGTTTCTTTTCCCAAGGAATTAAATCTTGCTGTTTTGTTCTGTGAAGAGGAATATGGAGACTGTCCTCTTGAACAGTGCTAGGGCAAAGATAAAATGTCCTGTACTCATAGCCCATGGCCAACCATGCATATTTTCTGGGATGTGATTTTTTGAGGGGAGCTTCCAGTATAATATTTCCTGGCAGTGGTCTTCATGCCTGGTCAACCTAGAGAAAAGCAAAATGTTTCAAGCTGCCCCCGCATGGGGCAACTTTTCCCATGTAGCTGCTCTGCCTTCTCTGTTTTCTGAACAACCACATACCCATGTTGTAAGTCCAGGTGGCAGTTCTTAACTGTGGTGTGCTAGAAGTGTGTGGCCAGAGTCTGGTGCTGTGACCTGATCTAGTTCGCTGTCCTCACAGGTGCTTTGAGGAGGGTTCTGTGTGAAGGTTATGTCCATGTCTTCTCAGCATTTCTGTGGCTTGATGTCTCTGTCCTTGTATTTTCTGAAGTCCCGTCCCTTCATCTTCTCAGAGCTGCTAGAATGTGAACCTGTTGTTAAAGACCACCAGCATAGAGGGATCTTCCATAATTGTCTTGTTCCCTGGGATATAACACAAAGCATTGCATGTGTCTCCATGCTGTCTGCAGTTAGGGCAGCTAAGGGCTTGCATGACCTGGGGTTGCACAAGGCAACTTCTTGAGTAGGAAATCTAGGTGCTTCCACAGGTTGGAATAAGATCAACTTTTGAAGGCACACTAGGTAGCCTGTGGCCACTATACATCATACCAAGTGGAATAGGATTGCTATTCTTGATGCATATATTTGAGGCAAATGACAACCAATTCTTAGGCCACCAGCAGATATTATTTCCATCAAGTGACGGGTAATGTTGCTTAATGGAAACTGTCACACTCTGACTTGCTTCATGTTCACAAAGTGAGCTGTCCAAAGGGAGAGGTTTTCCAGAGCATGTTTTCTGCCAGCACTTCCTAGAAAGGGAAGCTAGAGATCTGCTGTCGAGGTCTGTCAGCTCTGCTTCTACATATTCAGTTGTACTGCTAATGAAAAGTGAGTTCTGAGCTCCTCCTGGGTGAAGGAGCTATTCCCCTAAAGGGCAGGAGAGACCTGTTTAAAGTGGTGGTGGTAGGGGGTAAGGGGCAGAATCGTCAGAATTCAAATTCTCCTGGAACACCTTTTATGAGGTGCTTCTGTATATGTGCTCTTCCTCTCCCTCCTTGTCTTCCCCTTCCCCTGTCTTGTCACCTTTGGAAGCTTCCCAAACATTCTTCTCTCAGATTACTATTGTAATTTAGTATTTTAAAGTCATGTTGAGTGTCTGCTTACACTCTGCTTCTCACAGGTGTTAATGGCCTTGAAGAAGCAGCTTTGAAGGATGGTTGGGGAAAGGGAGGAAGGCTTGTGAGTCATGATGACATCACCTGCTGAGGCACACTGGGGTAACAGGAGTTCCACATGAGTCGCAGAATCCCCTGCAAGAAAGGGTGGGGTGGGGGAAGAGAGAACAGTCCATTTTAGGATGCTGGAGGACCTGGCCAAACACTATCACCCTGTGCAACATACCACACATTCAAATTTAAACTTAATAGAAACCAGCCAAAAATGGTTTACATTTTCCAAGCAACATCTTTGTGGCTGGTTGGTCACTTTTATTGTGCAATTATTACTTGACACCTGTAGCATGTCTAAAGTTAGTGCAGATAACTGATTGCATAATAAATGTAGTGTGTTCCAGGGACTTTAGACATCTTATCTTAAAGGTGTAATAGGATCCAGGCTAGCTTGTCTTATTGTCAATAGATTTCTTTCAAAGACCACTGTGAAAATCATGTAACTATCAACTTGTTAAGAAAAAAAGCACCAATTGACTCATTGATAATTTTCATATATTGCTTCTTAAGACAGATAATTGATCTAAAATTTTGCCATACTGTGGGTGTGTCTACCCAAGACGCAACATCCCCATAGCAATATACTATGGCGGCGCAGTATTGGCAGACACAAACCATGATGCCACAGCTATGTCATCGTATTGATGTACTCCTTTGCTCTAGTACATGGCTACAGAGATGTAGTAGCTAAAAATAACCATGCAGCACTGGGCGGGGGAGTGTTTGTGTAGAATTGATGCTGAATTCCTGGCTATGTCGGAGGTACCTGAGGTTCTGGTCTGCTGGGCGTTGACTCAATCTAATGCCAGTGAGAGAGACTTTACCACTACGTTCTGCTTGCTGGGCTAGTACTGGACTGTAAAATAAAAAGGCTGTAGTGTTAATGCCTACCACAAAGACCGATAACACCTGAATCGCATGGACTGTAGCGATCTAAAGGGGGGGGTGTCATCAGTTATGAGGATAAAAGCTTGCTGTAATAAACTTAATAACAAAATAATTTCACAGCCTACTGAATTAGCCAGACATTCTCACTTAAGCGTTGAGTACTGGTGCTCTTGGGGAAGCAACTTACGGCTTCCATAAGTTAAGTCATTTCCCAGGCTCTTCCCCCTGCATTAGGGTAACCCTGTTGTGATCCCTGAGGCATCAGTCTGTGAAATGAATTGTTTATTAAAGTCCAGCGTATAGTAGCACAGGGTTCTAACATAATGTCTGTTTGCCCTATTTGACTGCCTCTTGAGCCACAGCAGTCGATTAGACCTGTTTGGTTGATGGCCCTGAGTCAAGTCCTTGAGGGGTGTAGTTATTTTGGAAAAACATGGGATGACCTTGCAATAATAGTTGACAAGTCCCCATAAAAGTTTGGACTTGCCTCTTGGTTCATAGTCTTTTGTAGGAGCTCAGGGCCCTGACCTTATCCTCTAATGGGCATATTTGGCCTTGCCCAACCTGGAATCCCAGGTAGTGGGTCTCCCATTGGGGTAATCGGGGATGGCAGTTAACCCTACCCTGTGCAGTTCCTGGAGGACCCTCCACAAGGCCTCCAGCTGTTGGTCCTAGATCTCTGAAAAAGTATTTACGTCCACAATATATGTGGATGCATATGCCTGGTGTGGTGCTAGCAGGTGGTCCATGAGCCTCTAACGTAGCTGCTGTGTCATGGAGGCCAAAAGGCATGTGCTAGAATTCAAGTAATCCCCAGAGCATACCGGGGGGGCTTGGGTTTTTTTTGTTTTTTGTGGCTGGTGGTGCCCATGGGGATCTTCTAGTACCCCTTAATTTATATCCATGCTTGACATGACCTGGACCTGGCCTACCTTTTCTACCTCTTCATCTATGCTGGGCATCAGGGAAGCATCAAACTTAGCCATGGTGTTCAATTTCTGGAAATCCACACAATCTCAAGACTCTCTTTCTTGGGTGAACTATGTCACTGCAGACTATGCAACTGGCTCCAGGAGTCCTGGATTATGCTTTTGTCCAGCATTTTTGCCAGCTCTGACTTAAGTGCTTCATGAAGCTGCTGGAAAATCTGCCTTCAGTTCTCACATCACATACCCTTCAGGTGTGGCTATGCAGTGTACTATCCCCCTAGCTTCTCCAGGCTCATGCTTGAAACATGTTCTGATATTCCTTTACCAGCCCATGGAGTTGGTTTTCCTGAGCTAGGGAGTGATGTTTCCTAAAGACTGGCACTTCTGGGAATGCTGCCTCCTCCAGGGAGGGCCCTAGTTCCACCTGGTCCAGGTATGGCACAATTAGGTACCCTTCATGGACGTGCCACTGTTTCTGGCATGCAAATTTGAATGATAAACTTGACTCTATAGCTACCAACCTGATGGCGTGACTTCATAATCGACTGAGGCTACACATCGCATCACTTCAGATAGCCCTTGCCACTTGGCCACTAAGTGATTATGTTCAGATAAAAGGACCAAGACTCAGTCTCCTGCATTAAAATGCTGCTCCTTTACCTTTCAATCATATTGCTCCTTTTGCTGGGCTTAGGTGTTTCCCAGGTTCTCTTTTGCTATCTGATGTGCCCAGATCAGTTGTTCCTGTAACTGTCAGGTGGCTTGCTATATGTGTCCCACTTTGTGGCTGCTGTTCCCAGCCTTTTTACATTATATTGAGCAGGCCATGTAGCTGGTAGCTGTAAACTAGCTCAAAAGGCAAAATACCCCATGGAAGCCTGGGGCACCTCCTGAATGACAAGTATGTAAGGTGCCAGGAGCTGGTTCCATCTCTTGGGATCACCCTGTAGGTACTTCTGCAACATAATGTTTTAGAGTGTGGTTAAAGCACTCTACCAGCTGATCAGTTAGGGGGTGGTAAACAGACTTCATTAAGTGTTTTACTTGAAAGACCTCATAGACTCCCTTTATTACCCCAGCCATAAAGTTTGTGCCCTGATCTGTTTAAAATCTCTTTAGGTATCCCAACAGGTGCTATCCACCTGAGTAGTGTAGCCATGATTTTTTCAGGTCTGTGGCTGATTGTAAGGGCCTGACTGATGGAAAATGGGTCATGTAATCCATCATCACCAGGACGTACTGATATCCCAAGTTTCCCTTGGGAAAGGGGCTCATAATACTCAGGATGGTTCATTCAAATGGCTCATCCACAATGGGCAAAGGCACCAGTGGGGCCATTGGCAGTCTTTTGGTTGTGGATACTTGGCACACTGGACACATGTCACGGTAAAGCCTGACTTCTTTCTAGAGTCCTGGCCAGAAAACCTGCTGCAATAGGTGTGCCTCTGTTTTATCTCAGCTCAAGTGTCCATCCATGGGACCCACCATGGTCCAGTCTAATTAAGACATCCCTGGACTGTTGTGGCACCAGCAGTGATGCTAGGTCCTCCCCTTGTCAATAGAGAAGATTTGTCTCTTACCTCAAAGCGTGGGACTTGGGTCACTTATGCTGGTTGCAGCAACTCCTCATTGCAATGTACTAGTCCCTCACCATATGCAGGCCGGTATGTAGGATCACTTAATTGATCCACCCAGAAGGGCTCAGAACCTATGATCTCCTCTATGTCCAAGGGGTCTGCCGGTCCTTCTGGGGATGCAATCTTGGCATTTTTACCATGATCCCATCCAGGACCTCTGGATCTGCTTCCACAGTGGATTGGTCAGAAGTCTTGCAGTGCACTCTCTGGCAAAGTATAGCCAGTCTCATCTGAGCAGCATGGAGTGTAGTAAGCCTCACGAAATTCCTGCAACTATTTTGTATGTTCTCCCGAGAACTGTGACTGGTAGCTGATAGCATTTGTATGTTTGCTCTGCCATGTATGCATGCTAGTGTTTTGCCTGTTTATGGGCATGCTGGCCACAGTGGGTAGGTCAGTCACATGCACCAGTATTTGCACACACCCGGTATTGACCATTTGCTATTAAGGTCTGGCCACCAACCTAAGCATAGATGATGTGCTGGGGTTGGTAGGGTTTGGGGTAAGCATGGCCAAAGCTGCAATCTTTATTTTTATTTATTTATTTTTTTCCTACTCTGCCATTACTGGGCCTCATTTCATTTTCATGGCATGGAAAACTGTATCCTATGCTATGGATGGGGAAATCCCATGGGGCAATACCAGGATGGATGACTGGCACCTCCACACCAGGTGCATCTGTCATCCTGGGGGTAGGCTCTTCAGGCATGCAGTTGGACTGCAGAGAGGCTTGGGTATCGCAGGCCATCCCTCCAAGGTTCACCATTGTCAGGTGCCCTCAAGGCTTACCAGGCTGCTTTCTCCCATCCCTGTCTAACCTTTTTCATTCCGGGCTTCAGACTTTCACAGGCTAGCTGACCCTACTATTCCAGTCCAAATTGCCTGGTCACAACAAGTGGGTCCGGTCCTGGATGGGCTACCGGAGCTGCGCCCAGCTCTCTCTGAGCAGTCTTGTGGCTAGGGCGTGGGTGCTTTCAGGTTTGGCCCTTGCTGGGCTAAGGTGGGCCTGGGCCACTTCCCCTGGCTCGCTGGTCGGCAGGGGTGGTGGCAGGGTGCTTCCAGGAGCAGGAAGCTTTTTCTGGTTTCAGCTCTGGGGTCCAGACACTTCTCCCTGGCTTCCAGCCTCCAGGCTCCTTTTCAGTGCATGTCCGCTGGGCTCCTAGCCAACTGGGGACAGGCCCTCCAGCTGTGGTGCACCAGCTGTGCTGGTTGCAGTCAGGCCACCTGGGCTCCAGCTCTAAAGTAAGCCGAGTGGGGGGCCTGTTGCACACACCTTCACTTTTAACAATTGATAACTTCCTTTTTTCAGCCATGGGCACAAAGATGGCCCCTTAATATACCAACTTCATGAAAACTGCACCATCAAACCTGCATTATACCTGAGTTACATAGGTGACCTTTTTTTCATCATCTGGACTAAACACCTATACTTACTTATTGACTTTTACCAGAAGTTTAACAACTATCACCCCTCAATCACATTTTCTCTGGACTAGTCCTATACCAATATCAATTTTCTAGTCACCAGGATCCATATCTGGGATGGCATGCTGCAAACCACCATATTCAAAAACGCCACAGACCACCATACTTATGTCTACAAGACCAGCAATCATCTCAAGCACACCAAAAAATCTGTAACTTACAGTGAGGCCCTTGGATACCAACTACATCTGCTCTAAAGAGAACATTCCCTTCATACAACAAGGCCACCCCAGTAGAGAAATTGTAACTTCGAAAGAGCTACCAAAATAGCCCATAATAACCTGATAAAATATTAAAAGAAATCCCCTTGTGTCAGGGCCACTGATTAAAGCATGCCCAGCTAGGTCAAGCACTTGAGCTATCACACTTGTCCCTCATCCCTGCCAAGTAAAGTTGCCCTAGTTTTCTGTGGAGGCAACCAACTGGACTGGCTGCTAAATGCACCACTCCCCTCCTTTAAGTACATCTTGCCTGAGAATGTTCTGTCAGGCATTATGTTCACTGGTTCCGGAGTTGGCTTTGGTTCTTTCTGTCTCTGATCTTGGATCTCCCCTGGAACTAAGCACTGGCCCTCTGGCTCATGGTTTCTGACCTCAGCTCACTTCTTGGGCTATGTCTCTTGGATTTCACATCTTGGTCCTCCTGGAACTTGGTCCCTGCATTCTCAGCCTCTCCAACATAGTTTTCACCTCCCTGCAGGTGGGGGGTGAAGCGCATGGGGAAACCTGCAAGATTAAAGGAGCTGCTGCAAAGCCCACTTCCACTGTAAATTTGGTAGGTCCCTACACATGTCTAAAGGAAATCTAAAACCACCTTTAAAGGAGAGTGTGGGAGCAATAATTCATAAACATGATGCATGTTAAGAACCAAAGTGGAAACGCTGATATTGGGTTTTGTTTTGTTTTTTAACACACTAATCTACCTGATTCCTGAATTTCTTCCTACACACAACAGTTATTAATAACCCTACCACCCTTTTGATGGATCTTGATCTGCCATTAGTCTGCTTCTTTGCTTTTCCCAATTGGCTGTTACCCTGGGGAATTTCCCTCTTCCCTCTTTTCACAGCTTTCTCTTTGGCTCTTTACATGTGCTGTACTTGATTGCTTCTCTCATGATGAGACCTGATGAAGAATATCTTGCATTCAAAAGGTTGTCTAACCTTTATTGGGCAAACTGCATGGCTGGAATAAAAGATCTCACCCCTAGAAAATCCTTGTCCCTCATATAATTCCTGAACTACCATGGCTACAGCACCACCTTGACATTACCTTAGTCAATTAAGTTACTTCATGGGAAAGGAGTTTGTGTACCAGAGAGGGGTTCTGTGATTAATATAGATTAAATCTTGACACTTATTTAGAGGCCAAAGCTGAGGAATAATGTTTGATAAATATATGCAGGCAACTGCTGCTGCTTTGCGAAATTTGCATTGCAAACAGGTAAGAGGCTTCTTTTTCTGAAGGCTTTGCCTATGGAAAAGATTTTTGACATAATCTTCAAATATGTGGCCTGACATGATTTGTGTGATGTTTTGCCTGCCTGGGTAGGTCAAAGACTTCTTAAGGAAGGTGGTAATGAAACGTTGAAGCAGGATTTCCCAACTTTTCAGAGCCTTGTCCTCTGGAATGTGTTCACACAAGGGGTGACAAGGTCCTACTCCAGGTTCCAAGGGCAACCAGGTCCTCTCCAAGTTTCAGAGTCCTTTTAGAATTCCTGCTTGTGGATTTGGCAACCCTGGAATCAAGATTACCAAGTTTCTGCTAAACCTGTGACTGCTGGGTCTATGCAAGCACCCTCTATTAACTTAAGCATGTGACATCTGAAAAAGTATGAGTGAGCACTGCCACCAATTAGTTCCAATCCTTCTCTTCCACAAAGGAAAACAGAGAGAAGCTTCTAGTGTCTCATTTAGGTCTGCCTACCACAACACTTGTAACTCCAAGCTTTCGCTAGTTAATGCCTAATTATTTTTAGGTCTGCTAAAAGGAGGGAAAAGGCTACAACATTAGCATAGCTGGCTAGCTAGCAAGGAGTCCAAGGAGAACTTTAAGAATGAACTGCTTGTCTGGCTTTTGTCTGAAATTACTTTTACTACAAGGCAATCAGTTAGATATAAGAAAAATACTATTTATTACATAAAACAGTAGAACCTTGTAGCAGGTTGGGGACCACTCGGCTCAAACTGTTTTTTGTGTAAGGTCTTTGTTTCCTTGGTGCCAACCTCCTCCTCCATGGGAATCAATGTAAACAACCAGCAAAACACACACCACTAACACGGGGTCTTTTCCCAGACCTGGAGAGAGTGCCCAGGCTCAGTGTTGCAGCCACTAGCCTACACCCTCCTTTCTCTCTCTGATATCTCCACCAATCTCATGGGGTACTTGTACACATGACGGGTTTAGTCTTCTATGCTCCCTAAGATGAAACAGTGGGTTTTTAATTGAAACCCACCATTTCAGTTTAGGGGTTTTATTTTTCTGGCATGTTATGATGAGGGGCACGATCCTTTTTTTTTGTGGAGCCTGCCCATGGCTCGGGGACAAGCTGTTGGTGGGCCGAGTGGCCCCTGAGCTGTGGGGGGTGTCAGTCCCTCCCTCTGCAGTGGTGGCACACCCTCCCCCCCCCCCCCCGGGAAAGAGTTGGATTGAGCTGGGTGCTGCCTTGAGCTGGAGGCAAAAGTGGCAAGGAGTCCAATCCTTTTTTCTGCAGAGCCTTCCCACCTCTCTCGTGGCTGAGGGATGAGCTGCCTAATAGCTGCAATGCCTTGTTGCAAACTAAACTACATCAGGATGTAGTTTAATTTGCAACACTGCAAACTCATCTAAACCTTCCCAAAACTTGCGCATGTATAATGTGTGATGCCATTACCCACACAAAATGACATTTTTGTCATGTGTACATCATGACATCATTATGTGTACAAGCACCTATGGTCTCCTAGTTTCACTCATGGTCTTTTCTGTAAACCCTATGGTGCTCAGGGCTCATCCAGGTACCTACCTGTCTGCTCTCTCTCCCAACTACATGCACTTTCAGCTTCAAAATTATCTCTAAGCAAAAGAGTTGTTACATCTGGAAAAAAAAAATTAAACCAAGCCAGAAATACCTTAATGTCCTGTTCTAACTTGAAGCAGCATTTCTGGGGATTTCTCTGTATTTCTAGCAGCTAGCAATCTTGCCAGCTTGCCCCAGAGAGTTCACCACCTTTCCTTACTGGTGACCTTTCCTTCCTCTAGAGCAGTGGTTCTCAAACTATGAGGCTGGCCACCCTGGAGAGGTATGGCATCATGTCAAGGGAGGTGCGAGCTGTAAGCTTTTTTTTTTTTTTCTGAGGAGAGGTTGGATGAGTTGAAAAAAAAGACTTATATTTCAAATGTATTACTTTAAAACACAAAAGGCTTGTGTTTAATGTACTAATGTTGCTTGGCAACTGTGACACGTCAGATGAACATTGCATCATTTTTCGTAAGTAAACTTACAAGCCTCAACAGTACAGTTAGTGAGAAACAACTTAAATGAGAAATAGATTGTATTATGACAAAGGGAGAAAAGCATACAATCCAAGCCGAAGAGTGTGCAGCAGCAGAACTTCCAACAAAATGCAAAGGTTGAAAATATGACACAGCTTATTTAAAGCTTGGTTTTACATGGAGTGGGTCCAGTGGTGCACCAAGGTCTCAATGTGTTGCATGTGCCAAAGTATTGGCAAACGACAGTATGTGGCCCTGCATGCTATGCCGGCATCTTGAAACAAGACACCTTACCTTAGTATTTAAACCAGTAGATTTTTTCAGAGGAAGCTTAATGAGTTAACAGGACAAAAAAATTGCTGAAGTGTAAAGCACTGTAAACATGGAGGCTACTGAAGCTTCTTACCATGTGGCTTTGCTCATTGCCAAAGCAGGCAAAGCCAACAACATAGGTGAAAAACTGCTACTTTCAGGTGCAAAGGATATGTGCTTGGTCATGATAGGACAGAATGCAGCATTACAGATAGATGTGATCCCACTTTCAAATAATAGTTTCACGCCATATTGCAGAGATAGCTGCTCTTTTACATCGCTGGCTTTTAGCAAGTGTTCATCAGAGCCCATACTGTTCCATTCAGATAGATGAGTCTACTGATATATCACGTGCTGCACAACTATTGGTAGATATTCATTTTGCTATAGCAACAGAATTAAAGGAGGAATTTTTGTTTTGCTGGCCTCTCCCCACACAAGCAACTGCTGAAGAGATTTTTAAACTGTTAAATATTCTGTCCAAGACAGGCCTTGATTGGGAACCTTGTTTTGGGATTTGTATTGAAGGAGCACAGTTTATGACAGGATGGCATAGTGGGCTTGTGACAATGGTACAAGAAATGGTTCCTACAGCAACCTGGAATCATTATATGATCCACAGGCAGGCACTGGCTGCTAAGAAGATGCCAGAGGAGCTTAGCAATGTGCTTTCAGTTGCAGTAAAAACTGTAAACTTTATAAAGTTGTGCCTGGTTAATTCAAGAGTTCATGGCATTTTTTGCAAAGAGATGGGAGCAAACTTCACACAATTGTTGCTACATGCAGAAGTTGGTTGGGTGTCCAGGGGCAAGGTACTGACAAGACTGTGTGAACTATGTGATGAAGTCCATATTTTTCTTGCCAGTAGTAACTCCCCATTTTTACAGTATTTTAGTGACGCTAGGGTATCTTTTGTTGTCACATCTGGCTGACATATTCAAGTGATTGAATTCTCTGAATGTGTCACTTCAGGGATGAGATGCAAATGTGTTTGTTGCTTTTGATCACCAGATAGCAGCGTTCATTAACAAACTTGAATTGTGGTCTTCATGTATGCAACAGGGATCTGTTTGCATGTTTTCAACACTGAAGGAAATTGTGCAACAGTGCGGTGATCTGTCAGTTGACAGTATCCACGATGTAATTGTTCAACACTTATGGGGTCTACTGGGAGCAGTTTCATGAATACTTTCCTGAAGTGGGCAAAGCCATATGTAATCAGTGGATCAGGAACCCATTCACCTTTAAGCCAATCCCCACATATATGCTGTCCTCAAAAGAAGAGGAAAGCCTTATTGATCTGTCAAGCAATCAGGAACTGCAGCACAAACGCCAGCTGCAGACTTTTTGGTTATCGGTAGGATCTGAGTTTTCTGAGTTAACACACTAGGCTCTTAAAGTTCTCATTCCTTTTTCTTCCACCTGCCTATATGAGTTGGACTTTTCGGCATTAACTGCTGTCAAAACAAAGTGCTTTCTGTTGAAGATGACGTGCATCTCTTCCTTTCTGCACTGTAACACCAAATGCCGCTGCTTTGTACAGTGAGGAAACAAACATACCCCTCCCATTGCTAAAGTAGGACTGATGGCTTTTTATAGTGAGTTCACCTATCATTGTTTGGTATCATGTTTCCTAAAATGCTTAAGAAAAGTTCTCATTTAACTGCTTTCATTTATACTGCCCTTGAACTTAGTTAGAATGAATACTTTTGAAACTCAATCTTTAATGATCAAATCTCATGATTCTGTTTATTCATTTTGTGCAGTATGTGGACCTACTATTTTCAGTTCGTTGTATTGTTTTAGCAAACCAGGGGAAAGCACAGTCATTTTTTTTTATAGCTAAGTGAGGCTCACTATGACAAAGTTTTGAGACACTTGCTCTAGATTTAGGGTATTTTGAATAACTTCCCCCCAGGGGACTTCTGCTTACATCCCTTATCACAGGGGTGCTCAACTGCTAGGCCATAGGCCAGATCTGGCCCCCAGCACTGTCATCAAGTCCACAGGGCTTTTCACTGGTATGTGGGGATCCCTGTAAGCTGTGGCACTATGTGCTAGATTGGGCATGCAGGGTAGTGTGAGGCCCACTTCCTGTGCATGGGGGCGAGGCAGAGGTGATGTGAGGCCCCAGAGCCCAATCTTGGTGTACAGATTGAGGCCATGCAAGGTCTCAAAACCTTATCCCAGCAGGCAGAGGTGGTACCAGGCCCTAGGGTCCAGTGGTGGGGCAGAGATGGTGCAGGGCCCAAGCACTAGATCCCAGTGCATGGGGCCAGTGTACGGCCCAATTCTGGTGCTCAGAGCTGGGTCAGGGGCAGTGTGCAGGGGAGGTAGGGCCCAATCTGGCCTGCAAATTGTCCCTGCTCTATTCACCCCGTCTGCAGGGCTAAACCTTGAGCACCACCAGCCTTATCACACATCCTTCATCTTTATTCTAGTCAAGGAAGACAGAAACATTCATATCTTTGCATCAGATTTTTTCCTCTGAACAGCCATCAGTCTGACAAGTTTAGATGTTCTTTTTTGATATGCATCCGATTCATTTCCCTTTTGAAATGCGTTCAGCCACTGTCTGGGCAGAAACCTAACACAGGAACTGGCTGATAGCTAGTCCAACAGGTTAGATTGTCAAACAACTAATAACCCATTTATTATGTAGGTCATCATACTAAACAGCGTTACATAGAAACATATGAATGATTGAGAAAAATGTAGCTTATTATTAATTATTATTTAGTTAATAATATTATTATTAACTATAAACATGGTGATAGGAAACCCAATTTAGGGGAATATGTATGTATTAATAATATCCCCCAGAAATGAATCACTGCGTATATGTGTATGCCATGACATTTGGACTGGACTAAAATCTAGCATATATGTAATAGATTATTTTTGGCATATAGAGAAAGATACAAAGGGCAGAGGCTATTTCTGCTCAAAGATTTTCTAAATAAATCACCTTGTGCCTTCTCATTTGTTGTTCTAAAACTAAGGTTCCTTTTCCAACAGAAATATAGCATGTTTCATACTGCACCTGCCTCTATCATAGGATTAAGGCAGATGAGAAATTTGTAGAGCAGCCACATGCATCTCATTTAACTTCACTGAACGCTCACCTCCCACTCAAACACTTTACATTAGACTTTGTCTTCTACTCAGATTCAGGCAGGGTCTCCCCTATTCCTTGCTTAACTAATGAACAACTCACTCCACTCCTCTGTCCATTTTGGGTAATATTGCTCAGAAGCCCTCAAAGAAGAAAGAAAGGTTATATTCTAGTAGCTGTTATTCTTTGAGAGTTGTTTTTTGCATTTGTACTTCCTGCCCATCCTTTCCTCTGGCTCAGAGCTCAGGATGACTCTGAAGGTCAGGAAAAGGGACTGATACGCTCTCTGACATCAAATGTTAATTTCAATAATTCATGCAGCTTCAAAGGTCTCAGTTTCAATGAAGTTCCTGTGAGCTCAATTTCATCTCCACAAATGTAAATACACAGAGTTTACGCTTACCAGTTCAGTGCCCATTCTTAATGAATTCCCAATACTGCTGGTAACAGTGATTTTTTGTTTAGTTCACTTTTGGTGAGTTGCTAGATAATTTCTACTGATTCATCTATGAGAGCTGCAGCTTATCAATTTCACCCCCCAGATTGGATGACTGAAAGAACTCAGGTCTAATATACTGAGATCTGTTCAGGGACCTTAAGAATAACCAAACTTGGGGATAAACCTTAGGCTAAGATTTATAATTGTGTGGTGATGTCTGAATCACTGATAAAGTTACTCAAAAGTGGTTATGCCAGTAGAACTACATTGGAGTGGTTTAATTCAAAATGCAAACCAACATGACTATATTCCATTTAGAACAAACAGGAACTGCAATCTTATAGTGCCCATTTAAATAGGGTGACCATATGTCCCGAATTGGTAGGGACAGTTTTGGATTTTTTTTAGGCTGTCTCAGGGTCTTGGCCATTGGATAAAATTTAAACAAAAAGTCCCAGATTAGTGGGAACCTGGGGCTTCGGGGTTTTGTGTGTGTGTGTGTGTGTGTGTGTGTGTGTGTGTGTGCGCGCGCCGCATTGTCCTGCCTAGCCCTGCTCTTGGGAGCTTTGGAGTGGAGTATGTGTGTGCATGTGTGGCAGTGGTTAGGGCCAGAGCAGCTGTTGGGATGTGCTGGGGTGTACAGTAACTTTGTCACTGGAGTGGGGCTGGGGCTGGGTGTGGGGTACTGACTGGGCTGAGGGTGCTGTGTGGGGTCTGTCTGCCCCATGCAGACTCACGGCTCTGGTCGCATCATGGCACCTGTAGCTGTATCCTGGTCATTCACCCTCAAGTTGGGCCAGTCACATCACAGCCCCCACGTGGACAGTCCAGCCTGGCCCAGCTGTGCCCTGCCTGAACCAGGGAGTGGGGTGCAAGGCTGTGGGGTGGCTGTTCCTGTCTAACTCAGGGGTGCACAGCCAGGATGCGGCCCGGATGCGGCTGGAACTAGCCCATGTAAATGCCCCCAGCCTGGCCAGTGCCCCACCCTGCCCTCAGCCCCAGCCTGAAGCCCCGGTGGAAAAGGCACCAGGATCCCCAATGTGTCCTGGCCCCAGCCTGCAGCCCCAGGTGCAGTGACAAAAGCATTATGCTCTCGTCACCTGCTGCGGACCTACCCACTGCCACATACTCCCCTAGTAGTGCGTGTAGATGTGTATGATTGTGCACACACGTGCATGCATACTCCCTGGCATGCCCCTCTCTATCCAAAATTTCCTGAAAATAATTACGGTCACCCTACATTTGAAGAACTGATCTGTTAGCATTCATACTTGTCAAAGAATGCCCTGGAGCTTCAAACTGGTGGTTTTTGTTTCGTCCAGGTACATGTTCTGTTTTAGAGATAAGGGTAACTGAAATATATCGAAAATCATCTCAGTCCTTGAACTGGAAGCATACCCAGATTTAAGTAGATCATGAAGCCAACATCTCCTAGGCATTCCTTCTTACTTTTTCCCAACAACAGAAAAATGATGATCCCAGATAGCTTGACGTAGATTATTTTGTTCTGTTCCTGAAGGATGTCTGGATCAAGGAGTCTGTGTTCAGTTCTTGCAGTAAAGTCAGTGTTTGTTCTCCTATAAGTGCTTGTGCCCATCCATGCTCTGGGTGCGCATATGACTCGCTCAAGCTTGGAAACCTATAGCCCTAGAAATATCCATACTGCATGTGCCCTCATTATCCTCATGCCCTACTTTCAGGGCATTAAGAATGTTCTGTGCTTTTCATTTCTCAGTTCCTTTATAGCACCTTGGTTCAAGGTGGAGCTTCTGCAGCCTGATTTAGACCATATAGGGCCTTCAACTGTATTCACAAGTGAAAAGTGAACTTCTTCACTAAGTTAGCCTCACTTTTTCCCATTTTTTTTTCTCTTGGTCTCCATCTTTTCTTTTCTTTTGTAAAGAAAGGTTCCCTCGGCCTGTCAGGTGGCTTCCTAGCCAAGTCAGGGTCCATTTTTCCCTTCACTTCAACTAGCATTCTCTCTTAGATATTGGTATGGCTTCCCTTGATCTGGATTCAGCTTGCATTCCTCCTGCAACACAACCGTGGAGCAGGTTAATGAATGCATTCATGGAAATATTGCAGCACCACATTAGGTAGACAGTCTTATAAATGAAACAATAATGACCATGAGAGAGTAATGTGGCAGAATTGTTACCCCTGCTCCAACAGTCTGGAAGGTTTACAAATGATATCAGGCATCTTCCAGGGATGCAAAGCTTTTCTGTATGGGGTTTCCACTTTCCTTTCTTGTGGCAACTATAGTCAGTGAAAGGAAAACAGTTCCATAGCACACCAAAGAACAAGGAGAAAGAGACTTAATTTTCTTGGAAGTAAATTATACCCTCTTAGCTGGCATTCTGAGCTGCCAGTTATCAAACTGTGTTAGCTTGGTTTGTTTCCATAATGGTAAGCTCAAAAGGCACAGTGATTTCTACCCAGAGTCTTTCTAATTGGATCTCAGACAGTGTCAAGGTATGTTGTAAGGTTATTAAAGTGGATCTGCCAATGATGGTAAGAGTGCATTCCTCCAGATCCTCTAGTGACTTCGGTAGACTCTGTAGAATCTACCTGATCTTCATATGCACCTTTATCATACATGCTACTTTATTGTGGAACCTCTGAGACTGGAAATTACATTTGGTAAAGCAGTCTTACAGATGTTGTTTGTCTAGGATTCTGAGACCCACATGATATGTAGGTGATATTACTTTGGAGTTGCTCACAGTAAAATGTTCACATGGAGAAACACTTGAAGGCAAAAAATATATATTTATCAGTAACGAGTTTTTTGAGATGTATCATCCATAAGTGCATTCTGCATCTTGCTCTCCTTCCCCTTATCCTTGGAGTCCCTAATATTCTGGGAATCTCTTGCTGAGAGAACTGAAGAGTGGGAAGTGCAGAGCACAAGAAGTGGCACGGTGTTTGTACACTGATCAAACATGAAATCTTTTGATCTTTTAGGCACACAAACACCCAGAGTAGAGTGTGCATATGGACAGCACATGGCAAATAATTCTAGCTACTGGTTAGATAATTTTTCTATATTTTCACTACTTACCTGAGCAGTAAGTTGTTCCAGTGACGGTAGCCAGAGGAGGGTATTAAAAAGCTGTCTTCTCTGTCACTATAGGAAATTTCAGGCCTGTCAATCAGTTCTTGTTGAAAAATGCTAAAAAGATATGGATTCTAAGTATATTTGCACTGAAACTATTAAGTAGATTTAAAATCTGTAGCTCCTTCCATTAAAAAAAAATACATTTTGTAAATAAAGTTATGTTGTAGAACTGTTTTATGCCGTAGTTTCATTAATGAAGTGTGTTATGGAATATATTGATGTTCTTTTGCATAGGTTTTGGATTCCAAGGGGACTTAGGAGCTAGAAGACCTACCTGCTCAGGCTGTGGCAGTTTAACACATTCGCAGAACTGCAGCTACTGGTGTCTAGGGAGCTTTCAGGCTGCAGGGGGGAGTACCTAGTGAATTTTGGCCGCCCCTAAGGTTAGGGTGCTGCAGTTGGATTGTAATTTGACATAAGATTTAGGTGAATTTTGGTCACCTTGTTTTAGATGCTTAGGACACTTAGACACATGTGGAGAGCTTGCTTCAATGTGCTGGAAATCCAGTGCATTGGAACAGACTCGATTAATTGTAAAATGATGTGCTCTGGCATCCTCAGGCATCAAGTGCATCAGCAGTGAAGTGCGTCTCCATGCTGAGAAAACGGCAGCGGTTGCACTTTGAAATAGAACACATTCAGTGTGCATTAGTTCAAAGCACCCCACCGCCATTTTCTCAGCAAGGGGCGCACTACGCTGCTGATGCATATGACGTATGGCTTGCTAATTAAAAGCGCCCGATGCCACGTTGGAAAAAACATGTAAAAATGCCCTTATGTCTTTTTATGGATCTGGCACTTAATAGAACTAACCATGGGCAATTTTGATAATGAAAGTTTGAGACATAATCTAGACTGCATACAGATGTCTAAAGAGTACAACTGTTTTCAGTCATGATTATACCGCCTCCCTGTTGCGCCTGAAAATGCCATCAAGAAAATTAGCTCCACCCATTTGTTCTGACTTTGTACATACCTAAGCCCAGCACTGCTTATGGTTGACAGTGGTCCTGACTACACATCCCAGAAAAAACTCTTAGATTCTTTGGAGGCACAGAGCTGAAGAGCGCTGAGGGTGTGTGCTGCTTAAAAGCCAGTCTTGGATGAACACAGATTTATTTGCAGATCTAACTTACTCAATGGCAGTCCTAGCCTTGGCAGGAAAACAATATAGAAATACCTTTTAATTCATTTACAAGACTGTAGTAACAAGTGCTTTATTCATTCACATCTTGATTCACAATCCCTATCTTTACTCAAGAACAATCCATGTTTTTATATAAGAGAGAACCCCAATCTTTCTTTTTTTCTTAGTAGTAAACATGTAGGAAAAACTATAAAGGGCCACATTGTTATTTTTACTTGATTATCTAATGCCATTTGCACCAATAAGAGAGGCTATCATATGAAAACCTGGCCTAAAATAATTTCATATTCCTTCTTTGATTAATGTTGTTTATGTGGCCTTATAAATCAATTAAAGCTTTAATAGCCTGTGTCTATATGGTATGGTGCATTGTCAGAGATACTTGAGTAGTTCTAAATTAGCCCTGCTGCTAATATGGATATATCTAAGAAGTTAGCTTGTTAGACATAATAGAGGTTCTGTCTCTCTCTCTTTATAGGTTTATTATATTTATACTTAAAGATATAGATTATCAATTTATTTGCCAAAAATAATGTTCAGTGTTTTTTTTTTTGTTTGTTTGCATTATTTTTCAGGGGGCAAAACAGATGCCAGTAATGACACAGAGCTATCCAAAAGAAGAGTAAGACCTTATTTTACAAAATATGTGCTTAAAACGTCAATTTCCTTGTCCGGTTTTTTGATTAAAATTTATATGCTAGATATTTTTTCAAGTTTGTTGACATTTAGTTAATCAACCATTGCTAGATACTCAAATTTTCACATACTTAAAACCAGTATGGGTGTGTCCAGACAAGGTGTAGTTTTCCATGCTTTTCACTAGTGTGTCGGTTTTGTGTGGATCTTTCTGGCTTCACCATTGCTTTAAAAGAAGAACAAGCTTATAAATGGATGGGACCTCGGTCAGTGCCTCAGGTGGGGTCTCGCCTGTCATGTCTTTGGAAAATCAATTTTTGTGGAGAGGAAGATGTTTTATCCCATCCCTCCTGGCACCTTCCTCTGGTTGTTCTGTTTGCCCTTCCTGCTCGGGGCTATGCCTCCCCTATACCCTACCTAACACCAACTAAAGATGTTGTTGCTTGTGTTGCCAGAATGATTATGATGCACTCTTTTGTATCTTATACCTTGAGATTTACCACGACCAAATCGGTACCTTACTTGACCTGTTTGATCCCAGCCGTACCTTGCCTTACTTAAAGTGTCTTTCTGGTCACCGGCTGTCAGGTTCCCCGGCGTCCCACTCTCTACTGATGTCTTATATTTGGTATGACTTGATTGTCTGCTGTTACCTGCTCTGTCTGATTCTGTTAAGGTCCAGTCTGAGCTGTGAGTCCCTGTCTCCCATGGAGTCCCTTCCTATAAATTATAGAGCCATCCCTGGCTCTGTCTTTCCAGCAAAACCCCTTCCTGGGGTAGCCACCACGTCCCTGGACTGGGACTACTTTCAATATGTGGCCCCTTCAGGCTTGTCAGGGACCCCACTTCTGGTCCTTCTTGCTGTTTCTCTGCTGGGCTTTTTATCCTGGCAGCAGTGTTCTGAGCCACGAATTGGCCCCAGCACGCTGTTACAAAGCGTGCCCATGCTGATGTAGGAGCCAATCCCAACTCTGTCTGACTCTCAGTTTTTTTCCTTTTTCTTCTTTGCTGCGGCAGGCAGGAGCGCTGTAGTTTCATTTTAACTGCACGCTGCTTCTGGCGCAGCGTCCTGTGGTCTCCTCTCTTCATCTGACGGAGGTAAGTCTTTTCCACACAGGGCACATGTGTGTTTCCCCAGGGACAAATAGCAGTGGCACACTGTTGTGCCACTGCTATTTGTCTGTGGGGAACGTCTATGCACGTGCACTTTGGCGTCCGCCATGTTGCCCCGGGTAGGGTATAGCTCTGGGGCCAGCATCTGGACTGGCCTCAGCAGCCTTGCCTGGGGTGCTGGGGGTCTTCCAAGGCTCTAGCAGTGGTGATCCGGTGCACAGAGCCTGGCTGGAAGCCTGAGTATGGCTCTGGCTGGCCAGGCTTCAGTTTTGGGTGGTGCATGCTGCCACCACACGCACCACCAGGGGTTTCCGGCTGTCAAAAAATGCTGTTGTGCCATAAAGCACCAGCGCACGAATGTCTGCATGTGTGGCGCTTGCAGTCTGCGGCACCAGAGATGGGCTCATGCTCATCTGGACGTGCCCTATCAGAGTATTTTTTTCCATTTTTATTTTGTAACAATGTCTAAAACATTTCTTTGCAACCCAGATATTACTGCAATAATGATTCAGGTATGATATTAAAAAATATTAATTGTTTTCAAAATTCCAGAATATAGTTTCAGTTCTATGGGTTTTTTTAGTACCTATAACATAAAATTGAAGATACTTATAACATGAAATTGAAATTTCAGTTTGGTACTTCTGTATCTCAGTAGTGTAACTGGGGAGTGGTGACCAGGGCAGCAGTCCTGAGTGCCACCTTTCTGGGAGCTGAGAAGACAAACAATCTTTTAATGAATAACCAGGAAACCACATCATCAAACTTTATCAAGCTCTATCTGAAAGCTAGTTTGATTGCCTGGCTCCACCATTTCAACTGGAAGGCTGTTCCAGAAGCTCAGTTCACTGATTAGTTGAAATTCCCTTCTTATTTTCAGGGCAAGTTGACTTGTGGATTTTTTCTGCCCATTTACTCTTGTATTATTCCTGTTTCCTAGATAAAATAGCTGTTTTCCCTCAGTGGAGTTTGTCACCAAGCTTAGTTGTAAAAAAACAGTCACACCCCTTCTCACATTTCATGTTGGTAGGCTAAAGAAACCAAGCTCTTTCCACTACCTCTGTTTTTTGCCTGGATCATTCTAGTATCCCTTTTCTGCACCTCTTTTAGATAAAATGCATCTATCTTTAAAATGAGTGACCAGAACTATATATAATACTCCAGGTGAGGTCTCACCATGCCACATACAATAGCAACCCAAGTCTCAGGTGTGGCCTGCTCACCATGCTGTTTGCTGTTATTGCATGGTCTTTAGTCAGTCAGTCATGTTGGAGTTGTTCCACTTTGCATTAATACATTCCCTATGCATTGGGTAAGAGAGAGAGAAACTGACCCTTTTATTCAGGTGGTTACTCAACTGGGATGCAAGAGAATGGGAGAGCAGGGACATGAATGCAACTCTCACATCTCAGATGAATATAATAACCACCAAGGTATTCTGGGGTGGGTATACCTCTCAATTTTATGATGTAAATGAGGACAAAGTTTCTCAAGAGGAAAATGTTTGAAATCCTTTAAAAAATATGGGACAGAAAAATTAACTCCCTTTAACAGCTTTCATATTTGGGGGAAATTGAAAAAATTAAAACATCAGATCTCAAATATGGGTACCTTGGTAACAAACTAACATACTTTTATGAGATCTAGAGAAGGTTGGTATCATGAGATCTAACAACAGTAGTTGGCTTGGAAAATGGTTGACTAAATCTTCATTTTCCAAGGAATATGTAGATTGTTTAAAGCAGGGGTGTCAAATATATGGCCTGCGGCCGTATACAACTCACAGTGATGGGTCATCTGGCATGCTGTCTCTTTTCCTCTTGGAATTCCCAGCTGTTGGGGATCAGAGCAGCGCTGGCAGCTGCTTTCTGACTCCCAGAGTCGGAGCAGTAAACCTTTCACCTTGACAGGCGGGTAATTAATGGATGGGGTAAAATTAACCAGGCACAGACGCGTGTTGGTTGCAGGAGATTGTTTACTTACGTCACCCAGATAGTGATGTGCGACGCAGGCAGAAGGCTTTCGTTGTTTATATTCGAGCGTGTGTCTCGGGTTACAATTGACCGTGTGACGATGAGATACCGTGAACGACCGGACGAGCCTGCAGGAGGGTTAGGGTACGTCGGGACCGCGATGACGGGGAGTGATTAGTGGTTGATCAGTCTACTAAGTTATTCTATTGCGTGTATTCAGAATTCTCCCATTAGAGCAGAAGTGTAAGCTGGTTTTGTTTACACAATGACCAATTGATTTAAGCCACATCATAGATTCATAGATGTTAGGGCTGGAAGGGACCTCAATAGATCATCGAGTCCGACCCCCTGCATAGGCAGGAAAGAGTGCTGGGTCTAGATGACCCCAGCTAGATACTCGTCTAACCTCCTCTTGAAGACCCCCAGGGTAGGGGAGAGCACCACCTCCCTTGGGAGCCCGTTCCAGACCCTGGCCACTCGAACTGTGAAGAAGTTCTTCCTAATGTCCAATCTAAATCTGCTCTCTGCTAGCTTGTGGCCATTATTTCTTGTAACCCCCGGGGGTGCCTTGGTGAATAAATACTCACCAATTCCCTTCTGTGCCCCCGTGATGAACTTATAGGCAGCCACAAGGTCACCTCTCAACCTTCTCTTGTGGAGGCTGAAAAGGTCCAGTTTCTCTAGTCTCTCCTCGTAGGGCTTGGTCTGCAGGCCCTTAACCATATGAGTGGCACTTCTCTGGACCCTCTCCAGGTTATCCGCATCCCTCTTGAATTGTGGTGCCCAGAATTGCACGCAGTACTCCAACTGCGGTCTGACCAGCGCCCAATAGAGGGGAAGTATCACCTCCTTGGACCTATTCATCATGCATCTGCTGATACACGATAAAGTGCCATTGGCTTTTCTGATGGCTTCGTCACACTGCTGACTCATGGTCATCTTGGAGTCCACTAGGACTCCAAGATCCCTTTCCACCTCTGTGCCACCCAGCAGGTCATTCCCTAGGCTGTAGGTGTGCTGGACATTTTTCCTCCCTAGGTGCAGCACTTTGCATTTCTCCTTGTTGAACTGCATCCTGTTGTTTTCTGCCCACTTGTCTAACCTGTCCAGGTCTGCTTGCAGCTGTTCCCTGCCCTCTGTCGTGTCCACTTCTCCCCATAGCTTTGTGTCATCTGCAAACTTGGACAGAGTACATTTCACTCCCTCGTCCAAGTCGCTGATGAAGACATTAAAGAGTATCGGTCCAAGGACCGAGTCCTGCGGGACCCCACTGCCCACACCCTTCCAGGTCGAAGCCGACCCATGCACCATGACTCTCTGGGTGTGACCCTCCAGCCAATTCGCCACCCACCGGACTGTGTAGTCATCCAAGTCACAGCCTCTTAACTTGTTCACCAGTATGGGGTGGGATACCGTATCGAAGGCCTTCCTGAAGTCTAAGTATCCGACATCCACCCCTCCTCCTGTGTCCAGGCGTTTCGTAACCTGGTCATAAAAAGAGACTAGATTGGTCAGGCATGATCTGCCTGCCACGAACCTGTGCTGGTTTCTCCTCAGCATAATTTGTCCTGCCGGGCTCTCGCATATGTGAGCCTTGATAATTTTTTCAAAGACTTTGCCAAGGATGGAGGTGAGACTGACTGGCCTGTAGTTGCCCGGGTCCTCCTTCCTCCCCTTCTTGAAACATCATCTGGTTTTCGTCTGAATCTCCAATTATACAGCAGTTTTCGCTAGGGATTTATGGCAGAGATATCCCCTTTCACCCTGACCAGTCTTAAATTTCGTTTCTTGTTTGTGACGTGGGCATAAATTTCAGAAGGCTCTCTGCCAGGATTTTGTTTCAGGAGTTTCTGGCAAGGATTTCTTTTAACCCTTAGTTGACTACTGTGTGCAAAATGAGGATGGTCTGAATGGTGTCTTTTGCTAGTGGCATGGGCACTAATTAACTGGGTTGTGACACCAGCAACCTCCACAAACTTAAAGGCAAAAAAGAATTCAAGGTGGCCTTATTGTCCTTCACACTATGAAGGAAGATGTTTTTCTCTTGTTGATCTAGGTCATGGCCACCTAGATCCTCTCCAGTGTGTGTCCACTCTTGGTCTTAATCTTTTTTTCTTTTGTCTCCGCTTCCTTCTTTTCTTTTTTTTTCTTTCTTTTTCGCCTGATGAGCACAGCTTATCTTTGTGCTAGCCTTCCTATATCTCTCTACTCCTTTTTATCTCTGTCCCTTCTGTATCCTTTGCTAATGCAGCTTGAAAGAGAAACCCTGGAGAGTTTGCAGTAATGTAAACAAATCTTTCTGGAAGGAAGAATGTTGCAAAATTGTGGACATTTAGAGAAAAAGTCAAGCGTCATATATAATGTATTTACTTAATTCCCAGACCAGTTTTTCCCTCCTTCAGCATAGGGAAAACAAAGCCTCATCTTAGAATTAAGTAGCAGATTGCTCCAGCAAGGAGGTGTGGGAACAGTCTTGCGGGGAGCTCTTCTTGGCCAGGGATAGCAGCAGAGGTATGCAGGCTTCTCCTTCTAGTGTCTGCTGCCTGCCTGGCTTCCCTTTTGGCCGCCTCTCCCTGGCAGGGAGTGAACATTAGAAGAAGAAATTTGCACACTGCTGCAGCTATCCTTGGCCAAAGAGGTTGTGACCTAGGTTGCTCCTGACCAGATGAAGGCAACAAGTCCATGAGACTACAAAGTCAGGGCCATCTTTGGCTGTTGTGCTCAGTACAGCAGAGGAAACAACTAGAATGTCTTTGGTAACTCTCCGAAATGGGGGGATATTGGGTCTTCCCAATGCGTCCAAGATACCTGTGGGGAAGGGAGAAGAGGTCAAAGGATTTTGTTTCATTAGTCCTTTAGTCATTATAGTTAAATATAAATCTCTTAATCAGATACATAAAACAAAATCTAGTTTTCTTGAGTGTCTTGACAGTGCCTACAATACTTCACCATCAGTCATTTCTACATCCAAAGTAAATTGACACACCTGAGTTAAGGTTTTTAGCTAGAGCTGAAAACAGTTTGCAGGGCTATAAAAAAGAAGAGAAACATTACCAGGAATGGGTAATAGACAGGAAAATGACAGAAGAATGGATAGTTTGAATAGTGCAACATCAAAACCATTAAAAAAAAGGATAGAGGGTTGTTAACACCTGTGGAAGTGAGAGCGATTAAGAAGAATCTGGGAGATAATAATGAGCCATGAGGTCAGTTAACTCTCTCAGCACTATCTGAATAGAAATGCCACTGCCCCTCTCAGGTAGTTGGTTTTAAAGTTTAGGTGGAGCAGGAATGAAAGGGCAAGGGTACAATTGTACCCCCCCTAGGAGAAGCTGCCTAGGTTTCTTTGATTTGATCAGAAACCTTGGAGGAAATTGGTTTGTGGTTTGTTTGTTTTATAAATTCCTGTGTCACAGGACAGGGTCCTGTAGGATGGCCGTGATCTTCCCAAGGCCCCCTTACCGTGCCAGGATGGCCCAATGGGCACCCTCGATTCTTGCCCGCCCTATCTTTGATTGAATGATTGATAGGGAGGCTGCCTCTAAGTCCTCTTGGATACAGTCGAGATGGATTCTAAGGACCCCGTGGGTCTCCAGACCCCTGATGGGTCCCACTCCAGGATTGATGTCACAATGAGTGTTCCAGGGCGCCCTTGCCTTATGGGTTATGCGTGGCTCCAACCATCCCTTTACCACACCCCAAGCCTCACAGATGAAACTGATGTTGTTCAGTCTGGGCCTTGTTATAATTTGGCCCCCTTGGTCCACCCTGGGCTCCCTGCGGCCCCATTTTGCACTGCGCCTTCACTGGCAGTTGGGTCAGTGCATTCCAAATGCCATCCCTCAACAGTGTCAGAAGCTGCTCCTGCAGTCAGGCCTCTCCCCTTTGGTTGCTCTGGGAGAGCTCCTTCTCCCTTGGCTGCCGGCAGGGCCTTCCTGGCCCCAGCTCTGGGGTTTATATATGAGCCAGGCCCTGCCCTTTCCGGTCAGCTGACCACTGGCAGGTGTGGGCCACTAGCTCATTCTAGCTGCGCTGGTAACTAGCACCTGGGGGCTCCCCACTCTTTAAAGAAGCAGGGCACATAAGTGCTCTGCAACATCGTGTAATGATTTGAGGGTTGTATTTGGTAGCTGTGTTTGGTCTGAGACAAAAGGAAATGCAAAACTCTAGAACCTTTGGTTCAGCAGGGCTGGCCCTGTCCCTCTGCTCCCCAGCTGGAGCAGTGAGGGCTGTCTGACAAGGAAGTGGGGGTGGGAGGGCAAGCCTGGCTAGGGATGCAGCCCAATCTGGTGGGGGGAACTTCCCCTCCCAGGCAAACCCTGGGGGAGGAGTATACCTACTTGGGCTGCACTTGCAGGGAGGCAGTTAGAAAGGCCAAAGCAACTACAGAGCTGAGGCTGGCAATAGAAATTAGAGACAACAAAAAGTCTTTTTTTAGGTATGTAGAGAGTAAAAGGAAGGCGCAGGACAGCATAGGACTCCTACTGAACAAGAAGGAGCAATTAGTGACAGACAGGGGGGGACAAGGCTGAGCTATTCAATGAGTTTTTTGCCTTGGTGTTCTTGAACAGGAGTCAAAATAAGTCTCCTGATGGGTTCTTAGATGGGCATCAGAGGGTCACCAGCCCACCAACTGTCGACACTGACTTGGTGCAGAGTCACTTGGATGTGTTTAAGTCAGCAGGCCCAGATGAGCTGCATCTGAGAGTACTGAAGGAATTGGCTGGTGTCATAGCACAACCACTGGCACAGCAGTTTGAGCACTTGTGGTGCTCGGGTCAGGTCCCGGAGGACTGGAAAAGGGCCAATGTGGTCCCTATTTTCAAGAAGGGGAGGAAGGAGGATCCGAGTAATTATAGGCCAGTCAGTCTCACCTCCATCCTTGGAAAGGCCTTTGAAAAGATTATGAAGGATTATATTTGTGGGAGTCCAGTGGGAGAAATAATGCAGCAGAGCAACCAGCATGGATTCATAGCAGGTAGATTATGCCTGACCAATCTGGTTTCATTTTATGACAGGGTCACAAAATGCTTTAGACACAGGAGTAGAGGTGGATGTTGTTTTATTGGATTTTAGCAAGGCCTTCAATATGGGGGTATCTCATCCCATTCTCATAAATAAATGAAGAGGCTGTGACAGATGTTTACACAGTCCGGTGGGTGGCAAAGTGGCTTAGTGGTCACACCTGGAGAGTGGTAGTAGACAGGTCGGTTTCGACCTGGAAGTATGTGGGTAATGGGGTCCCTCAGGGTTTGGTCCTTGGACCTGTACTCTTCCATATCTTCATCAGTGACTTAGATGTGGGTGTGAAGTGTACTCTGTCCAAGTTTGCAGATGATACTAAATTGTGGGGTGAAGTGCACACTCCGGAGGGTAGGGAACGATTGCAGGCAGACCTGGACAGATTGGAAAGGTGGGCAGTACACAATAGGATGCAGTACAACAAGGACAAATGCAGAGTGCTGCACCTACAGCGCAAACATATCCAGCATACCTACTGGCTAGGAAGTGACTCTCTCAGCAGCACAGAAGCAGAAAGGGATCTCGGAGTCATAGGGGACTCCAAGATGAACATGAGTCATCAGTGTGATGAACTCATCAGCAAAGCTAACCTCACTTTATCATGCATCAGCAGATGCATGACAGATAGATCCAAGGAGGTGATACTTCAACTCTATGCAGCATTGGTGAGGCCACAGTTGGAGTACTGCGTCCAGTTTTGGGTGCCATACTTCAAGAAGGATGTTGATAGACTCGAGAGGGTCCAGAGAAGGGTTACTCATATGGTTAGGGTCTTACAGAACAAGTCCTATGAGGAGAGACTGAGGGACCTGTACCTCTTCAGCCTCCGCAAGAGAAGGCTGAGAGGTGATCTTGTGGCTGCCTACAAATTCATTAGGGGGACGCAACAAGGGATTGGAGATGCTCTGTTCACCAGGGCACCTCTTGTGGTAAGAAGGAAAAATGTTCACAAACTGACAGAGAGCAGATTTAGGCTAGATATCAGGAAAAACTTCTTCATGGTAAGGGTGGCCGAAATTTGGAATGGGCTTCCAAGGGAGGTGGTGCTCTCCCCTACCTTGGGGGTCTTTAAGAGAAGGCTGAATAGGCATCTGGCTGGGATCATCTGAACCCAGCACTCTTTCCTGCCTAGGCAGGGGGTCCAACTCGATGATCTGTTGAGGTCCCTTCCAACCCTAGCATCTATGAATCTGGCTGGAGTCTGGGGCAGGGAGTGGAGTTAAACACCCCTTCTCCTGTTCAAACTTATTGCTGGCTGCAACTGTGGACTATAAAACCCAGAGGCACCTGGAAGCAAGAAGAGGAAGTGATCAGCAACCCTGCAGAGTCCTGCTGCTGTAATTCTGGACTGCAAATCCCAGAGACCTTGGGGGCAGTAGGAAGAAGTGAATACACAGCCAGAGAGCTGTGCTCTAGCACCTCCTGGCTTCTGGCCTGAGCCATTGCAGGCATGTGGCTGCATTTCCTGAATCAAAGGTAAATGTCTGATCACTTCTGTTTCAGTTGAATTTGTGCAGCCTAGACTAAAGACTGAATTGATTCAGCCTCAGGCTTTTTGACTGTCTGTACCTAGCCCCTGTGTCCTTAGACCAACATGGCTACAACCTATATCCCTGAAATAGAGAGTAAGAAAATTAGCTGAGGAACTTCACTGAACTTTTTTACTTGGTTTTCTGATAGCTGATAAAAATGTTTCTTTTCCATATAGTGCCATATATGGCATTGGGTGGTATCAGAATTGGGTATTATGGTGCTAGCCTTGGCACATGCAGTTCAGTTGTTTAATTATTGGGGAAATAATATTTGAGGCCAGACTCTCATGCATCAGCTGCTTGACCAGAGTAACAGTTTGATAGAAATTTTTTTTTGGAAATAATTTGTGACCAAACATAATTCATGATAGTATAATATTCTATAAGAGCAGAGTTTATAGCAAAAAAAAAAAAATCTAAGTCAAAAGCTGCCAGTCAAAAATGATTTCCATATATGAATACAGATACATTTTTAGGCCTTAAGCAAGGATTTTGAATAGATCTGGGATTCTGTGAAGGGACCTTTTTATTTAAAACTGTATGAGAATTTGATGCTCATGAATGTAATAGTTTAAGTAGGTAACGTGCAAACTTTTTTACACAATAGTGTTCTCTCTCCTTTGCTCCCAAGCTGCAAGATTGCTATTCCAGTCACAGCTTATTCTACCTACCTTACTGAATCCTGCCAAATTGGTGTTTTTGACAATAATCGACTAGGGACTAGAATGATACCATGAAACTCATTTTTAAATGTTGAACCATTACTAAATAGCAACGTAAGGCTGCAGGTTTTCAATGTACCTCTTTGTCCTGGGGGAGGAACTTCTTAAGAGAAATGTATGGCACATTTTTCATATTAATTGTACCTGAAATATATGCTGAAGAGAGATGTATTTTTTTTAATTTGATATCTTTCAATGCGCAGCACAACTAGGTATTCATTTTTTTTCCCCATTTCTATTCCTTGCTTACAAATATAAAATTTAATTAAAACTCCAAAATACTTTAATTTATGGTAGTAACTTCTAGTCTTTTTAACAAGAAAGAGCAGGTTCTTGGCGCAGAAGCATTTTAGTAAACCTGCTTTTTAACAAATAAAGGCAGAATCTAAGAATGGTTTTGTTTAGGTAACAAAGACCTATTATTTGTACTTCATGAAAGCTCAGTTTAAAGGACAGTTATATTCTGAAAAACAGTTCTGTAAAATCTCTTATTTGTCATTAAAATATTTCTGCAACAAATGCATTCAATTTAAAGTAAAAAAAAAAAAAAAGGGTTTTCTAATGGTCAGTCCTTCAAACTGATTGTAAACATAGAAAATCAAATGATATTTTATCTATTATCACCAACAAATAAAGGGCAGGGCAAATTTATACTCTTAATAACATCTGTAAATGCTTTCAGTGGGGTTGAATATGTTACCCAAAATTTAGGAAGCTTCAATCTCTGGAGAAATAAGACTACAGTCCATCTGTGATCAGGACTGCTTTTTCAAGCTTAGACTTAGAATTAAGATACAATTAAGGTACAATTACCCTTTAGACACAAAATTAAGGTACAGTTGCAATTCCTTAATTATCATCACCCAGTCAGAAAAAGAACTCCAAATCCCAAGAACAAACACTTATTCCAGTGGCTATCTAGCTACCTATAACAGCATAATACAGAATCTCACCTTTACCAGCTGGGGTGACTCAGAAGGGAAGTAGTATGCAAACTGGAATCAGGTCTTCTTGAATTTGTGGAGTTCTCCAATTTTTCCTTTAGTCTACCATATATTTATAGATGTCTTATACTAATGTTTTAACAAACATTGTCTGATTTGGTTTCATTCAAGTTTTCAAGTTATCTTATGAACTTGGAAGGTGTCAACTAGTTATGAAAATAAGGAAGGATTTCTTTATCTCTTTTGCTCACCATCATGGAATATTTCTTGTCACCATCCTGTTTTCTTTTCCACCTTTTTTTATGGCCTTTGCTGTTGAGACTGCTTTGCTTTGTTCTTATTTAAGAAACTTGCCACAAACATATTTATTATAACAAAACTATATTCAATACATTTGGTTACATCAGCTAATACACCTGATCTGAGCCTTCAAGAGGCTGAGAAATGAGTGTTAAAATCAAAACTATGTTATATTTGGATTATCTAATTCCTACCTTTCTTTTATAATGTTTTCTTTCAGACTTTAGGCTCTGCTTAATTTGATCTGTTTAGCTGCTTTCCTGTCAATTATTTCAGAGAGATATAGTCTCCCACTCATTCTGTAATAGTAAAAAATGATTTACTTTGATTTGACTTCTGCCCAGCTAAGTCGTCTTCTCTTTGAAATGAGAACCGCCATTGTTTGGGAAGGCCCTCACATATGCACCTCTTAGCTGACAAATATGCATAGCTGTCTCAAATGAGAGTTCTCAGAAATTAGCTTTCCTCAGCCTATTGGGTATTGTTCCTCTTAAGTGTGAACAACTGTGGCATAGCTGATGCCTAATCAGTAATTACTTGACTAGTTGATGTCAGTTACACTATAAAATACAAAAATATATTGACACTATATATTAGGGATCATATAAATATTAAAATGATAGTACTAATCGTAGTTTAATATTACCTTTAAATAGAAACAAGAACTATATTAGTAAGTCTAATTCAGAAAAATACCTATGCATGGTATCCCATGGAACACCCCAGAGTAGTCCTATTTTGGGGGTCAGGTCATAAAGATTCACAACAAACAGATTCGTTGATCAGGAACATATTTTTACATAGTCATTTTTAACATTCCAATAGAAGTCTGCTGAGCAATTAAATTTCCTTTCTGATTACTTCTGACACACATACAGGGGGTAGACATTTATTTTTGGTTGTCATTTCAAATTTCTCATGTTAATAGTGATAAAAGTTTTAAATTCCTGGAGGGGAAAATGTTTAACAAATAATTTCCTTTTTTAAATGCAAAGTTAAAGGGTCAAAACCTATCCAGGAAATTTAGAGAGAGAGCCCCCAGAATAATCAAGGTCTTTTCAGTTACAAAACTCACAATATTTGTATAATTGCCACATTTACTCAAATACAAGATGAAGCCCCACCCCCACCCACACATCAGGATGGGGAAAAAAGCCTCTCCTCTTTCATTTGCATACAAGGAAACCTCATTAAATACATTGTCTATCATTAAACTACTGCCAAAAACAGCATGTACTCAATAATGGAAACCAACTATGAAGTTGATTAAATGCAACCAACTCTGAGCATGACTATAAAACACATGGCCCATATTGGGCAAATATGCTAATTTTTTTTTCTTGTAAAAAATATATAGTTCTAGATAGATAGATAGATATCTCACTGTACCTCTAACAACCTGTCGTTCACTTGGCAGATCAAAACATACTTTGACAGTTAAACTATTGTAGTCCCATTACATAATTCGCCCCGCACAGCCGCGTACTGCACAAGCTGCGCACCCGTGCACCTATCACCATTCCAGTGCCTATCGCTCACTGTTCTTTCAGAGGGTTTGTCTCTGAAAATGGTCTGTCAGTCTCCTCTCCACCATATGAGGCCTGCCATTTCTTTCCCATTGTCCTCTTCTGTCTTTCTGTAGTACCAGTACATTTCACTCAGCCCCCTGTTTATAAATAGGTTCCTGGCTTTCCACAGGGCAAACCTGAAGTAAGAGATGAACTGGTCAAAGTGAGCTGTTGGAGCCCCTTGCTGTTTGGTTAAGTGCCCATAGAAGACCTCTTCCTTGGTCACGGTTCTGAAACCTGTCACCACCAGGAGTGCACAGACTTTCTTCCACACCTCTTTGGTGTATGGGCAGTCCCAGAAGAGGTGGTTGATCATTCCTGTCTGCCTGTGGCAGGTCTGTCTCAGGCAGTTCAATGGACCTCTCTGCCCTGCAGTGTTTTTCCATTCCCTCATGGGGAGTGCTCGGTAGGCTGCCTGCCAATTAAGGTCTCTCTGTTCCTTCTGCAGGTTCTTGTGGAAGATTTGCTCCCACACAGCCTGGCAGCTGTCACCAGGTTGAAAGTCTACAGGTGATTTGATGTCTCTTTCCCTTACCACCACCTGTATCTTGCAGTGGTTCACTAGGGTTGCTAGCATTGTGCAGTTTGTATTTCTCTCAGAAGCTTTCCAGAACCTTGTAGAATCATGGAGACATCATGTCTCATGGCCTCCCACTGGGCAAACATGCTGATGGGAATTATTTTTTTTGTAAAAACATGCTGATGTGAACTTACCATAAGGATAAGTTAATGTAGCCCATCTACATATAACCATATATAAAATATATGGTTGTGCCCATTGTACACAGTCCCCTTGAGCACTGACTCTTTTTAAAGTCTGGTGAGCTACTACATTACTTTTGTTTTAACTTCTTCTTTACTCCCACAGCTGAGCTGTGCTTTTCTTTCCCATTTCCAATAATTCCTGTTTCTTCACCAGCCTTAAATGTCTGTCAGACATCACCAAACAGTTCACCCATAATCCCTTTGTCACACCCTCTTTCTCCCTGTTGCATATGATTAGTGTGTCCCCACCATCCAAGAGGTGGAGATGGACTAAGTTGCGCTGTGCCTCATGTGCATATAAATTTTTGGATTTTCCCAGGACTTGTGCCAAGAACACCCAGTTCCAGTCATGAGTGGTGGGGGGAGGCGGACGGGGACTAATTAGCATATGGATCTTTTGTGGGAGGTATCTGGAGTACACACATACTAAGTGTTGAGCTGTGGGGTTACCATGGCTTGAAATGCTGTTGACTCTACTGGGGCCTAGTCCAACGAACTATATGGTAAATCATGAGCCTTTTGGCTTTGGACTAATATCATGTGAGGGCAAGTTCAGCAGAGACAGCGGGGACTTTGCTTTGCTGTGGAGCTGAGCCTGCAACGCCATGTGCCACTTTGGGAAATGCATCGGCTGTACCTGGACCTGGACTGAGGAGCGCCGGTAGCTGGGAGTCTCCCTGCAGCCAGCCCCGCACGCTGACCGTGTCACTGTGACGCCCTGCACAAGGACCTTCCTGGAGAGGTTCCTGAAAGACGCTGTCCAAAACAAGTACACCGGCAACCCGAGGGCCAAACCTGACCAGGGCAAGGTATTCGATGTCACCTCGAAGTGGGACTCCAGCAACCACTTCATGCCCAGTGGGAGCTTCACACGCTTTGTGGACTGGCGCTTCCTCCACCGCGCCCGCTTCAACTGCCTGCCTCTGAACGGGGCCATCCGCTTCGGCCACCGAGACAAGAGGTGCTGACAGTGCAACTACACAGCAGAGACCCTTCCCCACATGCTGTGCAGCTGCAAGCTGCACACCAGAGCCTGGCAGCTCTGCCACAATGCTGTCCAGGACTGCCTGGTGAGGGCCATCCCAGCCACAGCGGGGGAGATCTCCATGAACTGCACTGTCCTGGGCTGAGAGCAAGATGCGACCTGACATCATCATCCCTAATCAAGAGGCCAAGAAGGTCATGATCATGGACGTAACCATCCCCTTTGAGAACCGGTGCCAAGCCTTCACCGATGCCCGGGCTCAAAAGCTGAAGAAGTATGCTGGCTGACATCCTGAGGGGCTGTGGCTATGACGTGATGATCGACATGGTCATTATGGGAACGCTCAGAGCCTGGGACCCCAGCAACAAGAGCGTCCTGCATGCCTGCCACATCTCATGCCACTACGTCAAGCTCATGCACTGCCTTATGGTGTCTGACACCATCCATTGGTCCTGCAACATCTATGTGGAACACATTATGGGCCACCACCAGTACTCCAACCCCACCAGACAAGCCGCCACCGGACCGGACCCAGAGGGGACTGCCTAAACCCTACCCTCTGCACCAGATAGACCTTCACTTTGAGAGGATTCTTCAACGACGGACGACCCCACTCCACCCGAAGAGGACCGCTGCAATGAGACTCTATATGGACTGAAACACTGTCTTCAAACAATTTCCACCACCATTGCGGACCATTGTAATGGGTTTGTGTGTATCTATCTTCTTTCTCTCTCAGCGTCGCCAACGCCCTCCCTCCCCTTCCCCTTCCCCCCACCCCTGGGCTTAGTTTGCTAACATTGTATCTCCTGTAATCTAGTTGCGTTCCCCTCCTCACCCCCATCCTTCTATTGTTAGTCCCTTGCTCAGGCGATCTGTATTTCCCTACCGGCTTTGTCACCTTTTTTGGATTCACAATCCTAAACATCTACTAATAAAAATCAATATCATGAGCCTTTTGGCTTTGGACTAATATCATGTGTAGTGAACATGGCTAAGGTAAAACAGAAACTGGGGCTGTGGCACTTGCATTCCCTCTCCATGGTAGGACGTGTCGCACTCGTGAAGGTGGTGTTGTTAGTGGTGCTTCTATACACCGCACTGGTCTTCCTCACTTCTAAGCGTGTTGCCTGCAGGATCCAGAGGGCCATGTGCATCTTCTTCTGGGGATCCAGATGGGAAAAGGTTGCCTGGAAGACTCTGTACAAGGATAAGAGGGCCAGGAGCAGGGACATGCCAGAGATCCTCCTGTTCCTGTAGGCCAAGTACACGAGCACGATCTATAAGCTGGCAATGGAGGGAGATACCAAAACTGCGTGTCTCATGAGGTACTTTGCAGGGCATATTCTGAGACACTGGGGGGTCTTCATCCCGACTAACCACAGGCTATGGATCACAGAACCGCCCTGGTTCTACGAGACCTTGAACCAATGCTGTGATGTGTACGGCCTGCAGAACGCAGGCCTGGCGACCATGAAAAGATTCAGGAAGATCCAGGAGATGGTGAGACTAAGGGACACCATGTCACCCATAGACCTGCTCCCGGGCGATGCATGCCAAGCCATGTGGCAGCGCATCCACTGCAAGGAACAGTGCAAAGATCACAGGGACCTAAACTGGCTTATAGCTCACCGAGTTCTCCCAGTGAGGGCCCGGAGACATAGAGAGGGGTAGTTGGGGAGACCCAGCTGCCCGTGGCCCAACTGCCACAGGGCCACCAAGACAATAAAACAGCTGCTGTGGCTCTGCACCTGTGCCAAGGAGGTATGGAAGAGCGTACAGCAGCTCTGCGAAATGGTGACTGGTGTCAGCTGGCTAACCAGTGAGGCTGCGCTGTACAGGCACATTGCCAAACACTAGGGGAGCCCCTTGCTCCATTTTGACCAGTTTGTATCCCATGTCAGGAATGCCTTGTGGAAGGCCAGAAGCCTGCTCCTATACAGACAAATGGATGTAGAAGTAGTGGGCTGTGTGAAGATGGCGCTGAGTGAACTCTGGACCTATTACCAGAAATTGGTAGCAGAGGATGGAGAAGATGCAATGAACGCCACCTGGTACAGGGACACGTGGCACAGAACCATACAACCCCCACCGAATGAAGAAGAGAGTGACAGCAGAGGAGAAGAGGAACAGATGAGTGGAATGGAGGACAGCGACAACAGCAGCAGCAGTGGGTCCTCTAGCGAAAGCTGGAGCGACAATGAGGAAGAGACCCTGTGAACTGAGTACCCAACCCCGGAAGCAGGGCAAGGCGGGGTGTGAAAGGAGGGCTGCACATGGGTGAGAGAGATGTCCCAACTGCTGGGCAATTGCCTCCTTTCTCTATGGAGATTGGGATGGGTCCTGATCTCCACATGGCTCGGAGGCAGCTTCCCCACAGCCAGGACAGCCCTCTTAGCCATGTGGCGGTCAGGATGGTCTCAATCTCCATGGGGCTGGGAGGCAGCTGTCCTGGCCATATAGAAATTGGGATGGTCCCAATCTCCACAGGACTGGCAGGAAGTGTCCTACTGGGTGGGGACTGCTCTCCCCACCCCCTGTGGCCCACTGCTGCCTAGGCTGACTGGGAGCAGTTTGCTTCCGGTCAGCATCTACAGGTGTGCTTTGGCACATTAGTTTAATGTGCCCATTTCTAGTATCTGTTTCTACAGGTACTAGAAAATTAGGGCGTTAGACTAATCTACTGCACAATAATTGCTGTGCACATGTACATGGTAATGCTTTACTGGGCATTAGAGTATGTGCTGTAAAGTAGACACACCCAGTTTATACTATATATAAGTAGGTCCAAAAGTGCTGCTTAAAAGTGTGATTGTGACAGTGGACATATGGGTGTGTGGGGAGTGCGGGTGCACAGTACTGTCATTGTAATGGAAATAAGGATGATTTAACTGTAAATATGTGTTTTGGAATATTAATAGTGGTCAGGAGATAGGTCTGCAGAGGCATAGGGGTGTGTGTGTGTTGTACGTGTATTTATATATATTTATACATAGAGAAATAAATATTTTTTTTTAAGTTTGAAATGTATATAAGTTAGGTATACAAGTGCTGCTTAGAGGTGTATTTGTGGGATACCTGTGCTAAAACTTGTAGCAGTTTGAAAAAAGGGAAAATGCATCAATTCTTGATGATTGGGTCTATTGGTACTATATACAAATTTTTACAGGTAAGTTTATTTCCAGTTTAGTGTTTTCAAATTTGCCCCTCACTTCCACGTGCTCAGGGAGAGCAGGATCTGATAGTAAGGGGAGGGGAAGTGGCTTCAGAGGAAAGAAGTTAGGAGGGCAGAGGGCAAGGGGGCCACCTGACCCCCCAGATTTATTTTCCCTGTTGTAGCAGTGGGAAGGGGACAAATTCAAGGCAAACTTCCAATAATAAGATTCTATACCTGGAACATTATAACAAATTTATACATTTTCCATATATAGAATATAATTATTGGTGGACCATCTTATATTCAGGGTTGTCTTATATTCAAGTAAATATGGTATTCATAAAACACAGGAGGATTTTAGATTAAGCATGTTATCAAACCACTGACATGAAAAGCTATGTTTATATTTTTGTTGGTGTTGTTTTGTATATTAACCCAAACTATTCATCACTAATGCTTTCCATAACAGGCACATAACATATTCTGAAGCAGCAGTAGTATTTAAAGTAATTTTAGCATCATTACTTCAACATGTGCTCGTTTACAAAATTCTGATAAGTTAAAAAGAGCACATTATTATTGAATTACAGTAGTCACTAAGGCAGAATCCTGTTTCACTTTACGTACTAAATGACAGTTACCTCGTTGTATACATGTCATTTTTGACATGTGCACAGTTTCAGAACCTGTTTCACACTCTTCTGGGATAGAATCATCTTACATACCTACATGCTTGCTTAGTGGAGTAAGATCTGGCCTACAGCCCTGTGTAATCCAGCCTGTGGGACTCTCCATGGGTCTGGAAATTTGGTGGTCGGGGAGTGGTGCCACCATGCCCCTGCTGCCAAATCTTCAGGCCCTTTTTGCTGGATCCAGATCCAGCAACCAACCACAGCATGTATGGCCATATGGGGTGGTGCCAGGCTCCAGGGCCCAATCCCAGTATGGGGCATGAGGGTGCAGTCCTAGACCCCTGGGACCCAATCCTGGCAGGAAAGGGGTGGCAATGGGCCTCAGGGCCCAATCCTGGTGCATGATGCTGGGCCCCAGAATCTGTTCCAACCCACAGAAATGCCCCATGCCACTTATCTGGCCCATAGGACCAAAAGGTTGAGCACCACTCTTTTAGATCAATAGCTTGGTGGTTTTAGGGCACTTGCCCAGGATGCAGAAGACTCAGGTTTTAGGTCCTCCTTACCCAGAGGGGATTTGAGCTACCATCTCTCCAAATTCCCAGCACAATGTTCTTAACCACCAGGCCATACATGAGGAATTATCCAGTCCCATTTCTAGCCCTCCTTTTCAAGCTCCTACCCTATTGGGAGCAAAGGCCCATCTAGGACCTAGGCTATCTTGCCATCCAGATTACCAACCATCTTACTGACCCACATGTCCTCTATATTGCTTGCTTCTTCTTGGTCCCAGATATTTCCCTCTCTCCACTGCTTAACCAGTGGCTTGGGGTCTGGAGCATGGTGCTAGCAAAATACAGGTTTAAACCTTTTCTTGGTGAGTGGGGTCTAATCTGGGTCTCTTGTTTACTAGGTAAATGCCTTAACCAGTCAGCTAATGGGACTAAAATGTAGGAGTGTCCCCTTTGTTCAGTGTCTCCTACCCGCTAGTCATGGTTTTCTGCCAAGTATGACTTCGCATGCAATCACATCTGCCAGGTCAGAGCTTGGCCTACTACACATGCTCAGTAACTGTGTAGATGCTTATGAGTCTACGCTGTACATGGAATAGGATCACAAACTCTGTAGATGCCAGAAATGACCATCATAAACTGCTATTTGGGTATGTAACATGAACTAGGATTCTGCCCTTAGTGTCCCTATAGAAGTATGAATCTACTTAAGATCCCTAAAGAAGCTTTGAAAAGATTTTATATTTCTAAGTTAAATTTGTCTGCCATTAAAATGATTTCATTATGAAATTTACTAATACATAGCAGAAAAATAACGAGTTCCAACACTTTGCCACTCATAAACCAAGATTTATATATACATTTTTCTCAGAATAAGCAAGTTGGTAAGAGAAGTACCTGTGGAATTGGACAAAAGAAAAAGTAAGTTTTGAATTTGTTTTCTCTTTGTATTTTTACTGTGTAATTTAATTAGTTCCCTTCTCTTGTTAGTACAGTGTTATCTAGCATGTCACACAATTACAAGAAGCTGCATTTATTGTTCCTTAGACTGTGGGTGCTGGAGCTTTTATTGGGTAGGTCTGCACTACAGTGTATATCTCTAGGTTGGCATATATGTATATGTATGAGGGTACACTTTGAGTGTGGATATTAGAGGGGGTTGGACAACAACACGTACAGACCTTATGTTGGCCTACAAACATCCCTCAATAATGATACCAAAGCACTCCAACTGAGTCCTCTTTGGTCAGTCAGAAAGAAGGCTGCTACAACATGAAATCTTGATTGAAAGATGTAGAAAGCAGGGTGTACGTGACTACTGGGGAATTCTTGAAAAATAACGAGATATGAGAAACATTGTTAATCATGATTTGAATCTCCTTTCACTGCTACATACCTGCCTTTCCCTTCACAAATTCACAGCTATTTATATTGCTGAATAATTTACCATTAGTGCTAATTGGTTCATTTTCTCGTCTGGTCTTCAAGATTTAACTTTTTCCAGAACTTTTTCCAAAGCAACTAGGAGCAGATGCAATTCATTTGTTCTAAGGAACAATTTTGGTGATTGAGACGTTGTAACACCTGATTTGTGGGTGCAGTAGGGTACTTAGATATATATAATTACCTAAATATAGCTTGCAAAACAGCTAAGAGAGAACAAAAAAGAACATTGTTTCTTATAAGTAGGGACTTACCCAAATCAAGGAGGCAGGTGGCTGATTTTGTGGGCAGATTGTGGGGCTGACTGCCATTTTCACAAGCTTATCACAGCAGGCCCTCCCACATCTCAGATTGGCCAAGGAGGCCTGGCTGTCCCATCCCTCCCTGCAGATTGGTGGATGGCCCAAGACCACAACTTTATTACCCTGACTAAGCCCGCAGAAGTCATTAATTGAAACATTATTAAGCAATCTAAGCACCGAATTAAATTCCAAACTGAAATGTCTTATGAAACTAAAGCTGTACACAACACAGATTGTAACTAATACCATTACTATACTTTATTAAATGATGTTGTAAAAAGGAGTTTACTCGTTGCCAACCTTGAGACAGGCAATTCATGCTAGCTGTTAAATGCTGGCATGCAGCATCCAGTGGCAGTCGCTGCTGACATTCCCTGTTACTGCAGGGTGAACACTTGTCTGTACACTGAGATGGCATGCTCAGCATCCACTGAGTTCATTGGAATGGTGAGGCAGCACTTTGCCAGGGTATACAGATATGGAAACTGGTCACAAGCAGACATAAGTGGTGGGGGGAAATATTATTTGGGGGGGTCTGAGCCCTGCCTGACCCCCAATCCTCCCTCCCCAGTGGCCATTGCAGGGCCAGTGCATGCTAGTCCTGTACACAGCAGTGGAGGAGCAGCTGCACACCAAGCGGCATGCACTGTGGTATGGTGGCACTGTGCTGCTGCTGCTGTCTCCAGATGCCACATAATGTTTGGGGGTGGGGCTAAGCCTTATTAGCCCTGGCCTGCTGCTGCCTATGCAAACAGAGTCTCAAAACACAGGCAAAGGCACAGGCACCTGGAACTCTTTGACAAAGTTCACATAAGCAGCACATTCCTCGTCATGCTCTTTCTGTCATCCAGAGATTGATTTCAGTAGCTGAGGGTCACAACTCAGAACAGGCACCTGGTTGGGGTCCAAAATGCAAACAGCACTAAGGAAAGAGGTAGATAGTTGTCAGAACCATGGTGACAGTACCTGTAGTATTGCCTGGAACAGTTCTGGTCCCCACCGGTTGTCATGCTGACATCTTGACAGTTCTTGTGATGCTGTCTTTGACCCAAGTTATCAAATCCATCATCTTGTGTGTGGGGTAGATCACAGCCTGCCAGTCTTCAAACCATGTTAGAAGCACCATTAACCGGATGGCATTTTCAGCCACAAACTTCACTTGATCTTGAATGTCTCCCTGTTCCAGGAGCTCACAAAGCTTAAGCATTCACTGTGTGCCAGGTGTGATTTCCAGCTCCTCACTCACAAACTGCTGGTAGTACTGCATGTACTTGGCATAATAACATACTGTGTTGAACCACAAATTTCACCTTGTGGGCACAGGCTCTGGTAGCAACAACACAGTTGCATGTGAGTCCCCACTTTGGCTGGTAAGGGATTCCTTGTACCAGAGCTTATGGCCTGGACAATGCTTGAAGGCCATCTTGAAGGAGGACACCAGACTATCCACATCAGGGAACTGCATGTGCCAGATGTCACTTACTGAAGATAGAATGTTGGGCAGCATTCCTTGGAGCACATCAGAGAAAGCCTTCCATCTGTACATGGCGTTGTTGGACAGAAATGTTGAGATCTTGTTAAATTCTAAGCCATAGTTCACAACTGCTGCAGTCATGGTAAAAAAGCTGACAGACATGAGGTGGACCAGCTCTGTTTGAAAAACAGGTTGGTCCCAGTCTTTCCAGCTCCCAGGTATAAATAACATACAAAGCACATAGTTATCTTGAGTGGTGGTGGCTTCATCAGTCACCATGGAGAAGGATTCATACTCTGTCAATGAAAACTTGCGGACTGTATGTGCAAAGCAGTCACTGCGGGGAGATAGTTTTGGCAAAGCTTGTTGGCACATGGAAAACTGCCAGCATTTGGCAAATTTTGGTTCAGGTAGTCCCTTAACATAGGGTGATCAAGTTTCTGCAGTGGGATGTTCACTGCAATGAAAGCATCCACAAGGGAAAATACCTCCCCTCACTTTGCCAAGCTGCTTGCCATGGTCCTTTAAAGATTGAGGACACAGTTGCTTGTTTCTTGTTCTGGTCTTTAGCCTCTTTAGTAGGCTTTTGCTTTGTGTGTGCCTCAGAATCTAAATTAATCTTCGTCAACACATCCAGAGTCAGGTTGTAGGCAGTACAGAACAGTCTACCTCCATCCACATTCATGGTTCCTGCAGGATATTTCCTTACATGGTCCAGAGCTGAAATGTATTTGGCTCTCTTGGAGGATTTCTTTTCACTTAATTCCTGCTCATTCCTCCTGGGGCTACAGCATACTCCAACAGCGTGCCTTTGGTTTCTTAAAAGATGGTGTTAAACTTTGTCACTTCCCTAAGTAGCCTCAGACTGGCACTTGCACTGAGCTCGTCCCAGGCTCAGCCTCTCGTTTGCTTCCCCCAGCCCTCCACCTTTGTGCTTCAAGATTGAAGGGCTTCCCACCCTTTTCTCTGCTTGCTGGTAAGTTGTTTTTTTCCTGCAGTGAGCCCACCAAAATTGCAGAGCCCTCTGGGTTTTTTGGAAAATGCCTGATTTTGAGGTTTTTGTGAAAAATGCCAAAATCATGGTTTTGGTAGGTCCCTACTTATAAGAAATGTCTTCTTACTACTGGTCCAAACTATGCAACCACATCGCTGTTGTTAAATGATCCACTGCTGCAGAGTAAGCATAGACTTGTTTGTAGGAATATTACTAAATGGACATATGTTAGAGAGAGAGATTGTTTTGCACAAATAAACATCTAGCAATTATCTCTTGCAAAAAAGAAGCTAGGAAAAACTTTTATGGGTAATAGCATGTTACAAAATGTCTTTTAATCATGTATCATCACTGACTTGATGGTAAACAACAATTGGTCAAAATCTTTTTCTAGGAAAAAAATGTTAAGATGCTCTCTTGAAACAATTGGCTCAGATGACATCCTCTCAAAAGACAATCTGGGTATGTATAAACATGTAGAACCATCTTTAGTAATAAGGGTTACTTTGACAGGTACTTACATTATTTACATTAAGCATACAGTATATCTGTTTTTATGCAGATGATGATGTTTGTTTCTGATGAACATAAAAACATATGAAGTATTAAACTGGGTCAGACCAATGGTTCATTTACCTCGGTATCTTGTCTTCAACAGTAGCTTGAGTAGTTTATCACACACTCTTCTCATTTTAACTTTTATTTAATACAGTACTCTCTCTACTCTTAAATTTGATTCAGTAACTTGTAACTTGGTATTTTAAACTTCTTAACAATCTGTTCTCTTTTAAGTTTTACTTTATTTAATACATGTACTGTTAAGTATGGTATTGTTTTACATTATGCACCATGTGTTTTCTCACATAATTGTCCATAAGATACTGTGGTTCCACTTATCTGAATGTTTTTAGATATTTGAATGGCTTTTTGGTAGGCACTTTCCAAAACTTTTCAGATAACTGAGAATGGACTGTGTTTTACTGGGGAGAAAAGAGCACCAAAATGATTTGTTTTGCCTTTGGTTTGTCCAGAGATCTAGTTCTGTGTTTCCTATGTAGGAGATTATAGAGAAACAAAACTGAAAATAGAAAGTTATAATAGAAAGCATTAGGAAACCTGGAATTAGACCTTAACTCCACTGATTATAACAGCCTCCTTTAACTAAATTAGTCATTAGATAAGTATCCTCAGAATAACAAAGAATGTTTTTTTCAATATGACAAGAAAAATATGATGAATAAAAAGTATAATTGCAATACCTTTGATTTAAAGTAGATTCATTCTCAGTGTAGTCCTAGCAGTTTAGATATAACCAGTCTTGGTTTCTTTTAACAGTTTGTTCCTTAGTTTATTCTGTTCACTGTAAATATGGGTGTGCTCTCCAGTGTGAAGATTAATGGATAAAGCCAGAAAACAAAAACAGATGCTTGTCTAAACTCCATTTCACTGATCAAATGCAGTAAAAAACACTGGAAACACTTTGTAACTGCTTCTAAAGTCTATATTATAGATCTAAAATTAAGATACATTCAGTATCATAAATTTCTCTGATTAAATACAAAAAGAGAGAAGAATATCTAGAGATATTTTGGATCCACAAAACTACTTTTTGCAGTAGGCTTTATAATATTACAAATAACAGGAAGTTCAGTTTAGACCTTCTCAGTCCAAGAACAAATCATTCAAAATATAAAAGGAAGGGCTTTGAATCTTCACTTTTGTTGAATTGTACCCCTTCCCCCTGCTATATGGAGGAAGTAAGGACAGGGTTGCAAATCAAATGCAGCTTATAAGGAGCCAAGTTAAGAGGGCTACAGGAATCAGACTGCAAATTTCAGGCAACAGAACACTTAGCTGCTGAAGAAGGGATGAGGAGCACCTGGGCCTTATTGACAGCAAGCCAGGTCAGGTGAGTGGAAGAGGGAGGTGAAAGAGCCATATAAACCTGAGCCTGGAGCCCAAGGATCAGATCCTTACAAGTGAAGGAGCTCTGCAGGCATGGCATATGGGGAGATAAATTGTATGTTTTGTTTCTGTTGCTGTTTGGGGGTCTGTTACAGTGGAAGACCGGATAGTGGCTGTAGAGAAATAAGAGGCCACATAGCAGGGTGCCTAGGACATTGTGAGTTTTAAGCCCTGCAGAGGGGCAGGGGGAGTGAGCCAGGCTAAGACCAAGAGAGCTAAGGCTCAGGCATGATCCAAAGGGCAGCCTGACTGAGATGGGCATGAGCAAGGCCTGGAGGGGCAGGTACCACAAAGGGTGGCCAGTCTGGGGCTAGCAGGAGGAGGAGGCCTAGAGAATCTGGTGCTCCAAAAGGTAGCCAGTCTGGGACTGGCACTGGGAGAAAACCTAGAGGAGCCTGTGCCTAAAGCCAAGGAGCTAATGTCCGGAGATAGGCAAAGCTGGCGCAGAGGGGCCAGTGCCTGAACAGGGTGACCAGAGAAGAAACGAGTCATAGGGGGAGTGCCTCAGAGACTTATTCCATATTGTGAGGGGCAAAGACCCAGACAGAGTCCTGTCAGGATCTGGGACCCAGTGGACAGCTTGGGCTTAAGCTTAAGGAAAGAGGCTGAAGCCTAGAAGGTCCAGCAGATCCAAACAAGTGAAAAGAGACAAGGTCAGGGGAACCCCAGTCAAGAATGAGAGCCCTGCTCCAGTTAAGTTGTCAGGATGAGCTGACTGGCAACCTAATGATGTAGGGAAGGACAAAGCACTGAAAGCTAAATTCTGGGTATCTGAAGACAGCCTCCCAAATCTGTTAACTTTTGTCATCAAGGTATGGCAGGAGAGAGAGGAGGAGGCTGCCTTATGGGGGGACCTGGAGTAAGAGAATGGGTATAGGTGGCCCATAGGGGCCCTAGGAGGCATTGTGGCCATCCTGGTAGAGGAGCCAATTTATACTTCATTTATCATGATCTCTAGAAGACACCAAGATCCAGTTCTACAATGAAGTTATCATCCCCACTCCATTGATATGAAACATGGGTGACCTACTGTCATCCTAAGAGCCTGGAGAGGTATCACCAACGCTGCCTTTGGAAAATCCTCCACATCACATGGGAAGATCACTGCACAAGCACCAGCATCCTTGCTGAAGCCAGTGTTACCACCACTGAGTTGGTAATCCTCAAGTACCAACTTCTATGGATGAGACATTGCGTGCAGATGCCTGACTCTCAACTTCCAAACAAGTGCTCTACTCCCAATACAGTAATGGCTTGAGGTCTTGTGGTGGTCAGAGGCAATGCTACAAGAACACGAAGGCATGCCACAAGAAAACAGATGCGAACACCAAGGCTTTGGGAGAAGCTGGGTGCCAACTGTGGCACAAACTCAACCAAGCAGCAGTACACTTTGAGGTAAAGCATCTTGCCCTTGAAACGGAGAATAGAAAGTGGAGAAAGGAAAAGGAAAGGAATTGCAGCCTGTTCTCCCCTGTGGAAAGACCTGTAACCTGCAGATGGATGTAACCTCCCCCTCTCCCCAATGTTCTCTGTCAGCCTAGGCCTGCCACGTCGTGGCTCAAACTGCTGCTATCCTGGGTGCATGTGTACACACTGTCTGGGAGTAGTTTATTTCAGCTCAAACTGCTCTGGAGTTTATTGCTTCACATTAGTTGTACATATAGACACATCCAGTATTGAGCAAGGTACCATATTTATCTGAATCCAAGATGACTCTGAACTTAAGACAGCCCCCCCCAAATTAGATCATGTACATAGACAATTTATTAATTTGTTATAATTTTCATGTACAGGATCTAATTATTAGAGAATCACCTTCTATTTGTCCATATCCTGTCTCTCCCCTCCCCACCCCCACTGCAACAGGGGAAGCAGTGGCAGGGGTGCAGTTGTGGGGGAGATGGTTGGATGGGGCAAGCAGTGGGGGAGCAAGTGGGGTAAGGGAGAAAGTAGGGTATCAGGTGCGGGGAGGTACTAGGGGGAAAGTTGTAAATGGGCAAGGGTCAGGCTGCTGGACCCCACCGCTTGCCTTCCACTACCTGTTCCTCTGGCACCTGCCTTCCCTGCCCCCTGATACTTCCCCACCCCCATTGCCTGCACTTTCAGCTCCTGCCCTTCCCCCTAGTGTGCACTGGAGTAGTTCTCCGGGGCACAGAGAACATAGTAGTTCCCATCCAAGCCTGGTATGGTAGCAGTAGTGGTGGTAAAAGCTCTAGCACAGGCTTCAGGGTCTGGACGGAGCCGCTGCTGCCACAGCACCTATTCATGCTGTGATTGGGCCTGGAGAAAGTACATGATTTGTTCCATAGGTTGGAGCAGAGCCGGAGATGTGCTGGAGCTGTCGGTAAGCAGCAGAGAGGGGGGAGTATAGGGAGCAAAGACTATGGGATGGGGGAGATGGTGGGGGCAAAGACTGCAGAGGGGAGACAGTGAGGGGGGTAGATTTCATAGACATTAGGGCTGGAAGGGACCTTGGAAGATCGAGTCTAGCCCCCCACTTGAAGGCAGGAAATCAGCTTGGGTCATAGGATCCCACCAAGATAAGCATCCAATTTTTTCTTGAAGATGTTCAACATAGGTGCTTGAACCACCTCTGATGGCAGGCTATTCCAGAACTTGGGGGTTCAGACAGTAAAGAAATTCTTCCTTATGTCCAGCCTGAAACGGTCTTGCAGTAGTTTGTGACCATTCGACCTCATCATCCCTTGGGGCGCTGGTGAACAAACGTTTCCCCAGATACTGGTGGTCACCCCTGATAAACTTATAGGTGGCCATCAGATCACCCCTGAGCCTGCGCTTTTCCAGGCTAAAGAGCCTCGTAGATCTCAGCCTGTCATCATAAGGTCTGTTTTCCTGACCTCTGATCATGCGCGTGGCTCTTCTCTGGACTCTCTCAAGCTTCTCCATATGCTTTTTGAATTGTGGGGCCCAAAACTGGACGCAGTACTCCAGCTGTGGCCTCACCAAGACCAAGTAAAAGGGGAGAATGACGTCCCGGGATTTGCTTGAGAAGCATCTATAGATGCAAGCCAGCATTTTGGTCGCTTTACTAGCTGCAGCATCGCATTGAAGGCTCATGTTCATCTTGTGGTCAATGATGACCCCCAAGTCTCTTTCTTTTATAGAGCTAGCCAGTGTAGCACTGCTGAGCCTATAAGGATGCTGCAGGTTTTTCCTCCCAAGGTGGAGAACCTTGCATTTTTCAGTGTTAAACACCATCGGGTTCTCGTCTGCCCATTTACTGAGCCTGTCCAGGTCAGCCTGGATCGCCCTCCTGTCTTCAGGTGTGGATGCTTTGCCCCAGAGTTTGGTGTCGTCGGTGAACTTGGCTAGTCCGCTTCTGACTCCAATGTCCACATCATTAATGAAGATGTTGAACAATATGGGTCCAAGGACAGAGCCTTGGGGGACCCCACTGGTCACAGGGCACCATGACGATTGACTTCCGTCAATTACCACCTTCTGGGTCCGACCATGGAGCCAATTTCCCAGCCAGCAGATCGTGGTGGACCCAAGGCCGCAGTTGGCCAGTTTTGCCAAGAGGTGATCATGGGATACCAGATCAAAGGCTTTTTTGAAGTCAAGATATATGACATCAATCTCTTCTCCCTTGTCCAGGTGATACATCTCCCGGTTGTAGAAGGAAATGAGATTGGTCAAGCAAGACCTACTCGCAACAAACCCATTCTGGCTATCCCTCAGGATGTTGGTATCAGCCAGTCCATTAAGGATGGCCTCTTTAATAAACTTTTCTAAGACCTTCCCTGGGATAGAGGTCAGGCTGATGGGCCTATAGTTTGCCGGATCCACTTTCCTCCCTTTCTTGAAGATAGGCACCACATTGGCCTTCTTCCAATCTTCAGGCACTACACCAGAGCACCAGGAGTTCTCAAAGATCCATGCCAGTGGCTGGGCTATGATGCTCGCCAGCTCCTTGAGTACCCTGGGGTGTAGATTGTTGGGGCCAGCTGACTTGAAGGTATCCAGCCTCTCAAGGTGTTCCTTCACAAGGTCAGCATTGATGGAGGGCAGGGAATCTCCCTCACCTGGGCCTCCCTGTCCTGTAGTGGGCATGGGCATCCCATGGGACTGATGAAAGACCGACGCAAAGTACCCATTTAATAGGTTGGCTTTTTCCTGGGCCTCAGTTGTCCCATCTGGTTTAGCAGGCGTCCAGTGTTGCCCTTGCTTTTCCTCTGGCTCCCCACGTATTTGAAAACAGGACTTTTTATTCTCCTTGATACTCAAAGCTAGTTGGAGTTCAGTTGCAGCCTTGGCTTTCCTGGTTTGCTCCCTGTAGGACTGGACCAGTGCAGAATATTCCTCCTTGGAGATGAATCTCATCCTCCATCCTTTGTAGGCCTTTCTTTTTAGCCTCAGGAGGTCTGCTAGATCCCTGGAAAGCCAGGGGGGCTGCTGTGCCCTCTTCATAGCTTCGTAGTCATTAGGGGTCAGAAGGGACCTGAATAGATCATCTAGTCTAACCCCCCACCACTGGTTGGAGCACACGCTGGGGTCACACAACCCCAGACAGTGCCTGAAGTGCTCCAACCTCTTTTTGAAGTGGTCCTCGCTCCAACCTCTTTTGGAATTTACCCAGGGTAGAAGCAGCTGTTGTTTTGCTGCCTTTCCTCCGAGGTGGGAGAGCAGTAGCGCTGGAGGGGCAGGCAGCAGCTGTGGTTCTGATCCTGATCTCAGTTGGGGCTGCAGCCACAATCTCAGCTTCAGCTGCAGCAGAAGCAGCCACCTGCCCTGCTTTTAAATGGGGGGAAAATAACCTAATTGTGAATTTGAGTAAATATGGTATAGTGTTAGGCTTTGTGTGGTTGTTGCCTATGCATTTGCAGCACAGCAGTACAATTACTAGTACCTATATTGCAGAAACTCTAATAACAGTTCTGCTGCACTGGTAGCAGTAATAATACATCTTCACCATTGCTGCCTGGTGTAATGTGGATACTAATTTTTCTAGTGCAGAGATACTGCAGGTTTGCATGTGCCAATATACCATATTTTTTCATATAAACATCCCCCTTCTAAAAAACAGCAGTGGAAAATGCAGTGAGAAATTCATTATATGCAAGAAATATAGTAAAGAGCAGTTTCTGTTGGTTACCAGTAAAAGTAAAATGTGCATGCAACTCAAAGCCACAGACCCTGCATTCCATGGGGGCCCCGCTTCTGGGGTACCCCCACTGCACAGGCAGCACAACTCCCACTCTAAACTTCATGTGCAGCCACTCCTGGCTACACGTGCAGCCCAGTTCTGCTTACCCCAGCTGCATGCTGAGCATGGGCAGCACAGGCCCCTCCCTGGCCCCTTTACTCCCCCTGTGCTGTCCTGCCCTCTGGAGCGGGACAGGATGCAGAACCCTGAAAAGAAAGGGGGGGAGGGAGCCCAGAGTCCCTAGCTGCCCTAGCAGCAAGAGCAGTGGGAGAAGTGGTGGCCTGTAGACCACATATGAACCTCTTGCAGTCCACATGCAGCTCACAGGCCACTGCTTGGACAGCCCTGATCTAGAACATTAGAAAAAAGTGTCTACAAGGTGTGAAAAGCATCTAAGTTTCACCCCATTTGCTGTTTGAACATTTTGGATTTAATCATGAAGCTCCTTAGTTCTGTTTTTTTCATCTCTTGTTGTTTTGTAATATGTTGTGGGAAATGGTGGGAGCATAAGTGTGATGAGACTTAATTGTTGAGTACCTCTACTTTTTCCCCCAGTTGCAACTCTGTAGGACATGATTTTGAAAGTATCCTTATACACTAAATGGCTTTAGTCATGAATACTATAAATGCAAAATGATGACATTTTTACCTGTCATGTTTTATGCACTGTATCTTCCTGCTAGCTGGCATGTGTATTGTTGATAATGTGATAAATTTTATTTTAAAAGCAGAATTTTCTTATGGGTATGTTTAAATAGTATATTAAAGGCTGTTTGGTACTCTGACAGCTATGTTCACATAAACAGTAAGGAGCTGATATAAATTAAATATTTCCTGCTGACCCTCTTTCTTTTGAAACACAATAGGTGGGGCATTAGGAAACATTAAAGGCCCCAGAAAAATCTGCCAGTTACACTGTAATAAAAATAGTGTATTGTCTTAAGTCCTCTGCTTTTTCCATCAATGCAGGTATGATGGGAAACAAATTTACAGAAATGTGTTGACAGTGGTTATCTTCAGACATGGAAGTATTTTCTGTTACTTATGGTGGCAAATACATCCTATTTGGATAATCTGATGAAAACTTTTTTTTATGGAGTTACATCAAGAAAAATGAACAGAAAATGTTTGTAAAACTACTAGTGAGAATAGTATAAAGAAGCAGTCTAGACCAGAAATGTACCATACATAACAGTATGCTTTAGGCAAAGCAGAAAGGATCTTTGAGACTGAAATTTAGGGATGGAAATCTAGAAACAGGTTTGTTGGGGGTAGGATGTTTTACAGCTGTAGCTTCACAACATTTTGTAGACAATAGGGTGTAAATTGAAGTGAAGTTATAAGGTACAGGGAGAGACATACAAGTAGAAGGTAGGGCAGGATGGCATCTTAGAGAATAACTGATTCAGAGAGGCATGAGCTTTCATAGGCATGAGTCTACCTCATCAGAGGCTATCACCTGTACAAAATAAGTTGTTGCCTTTCTGAACTAGTTAGTCTCTAAGGTGCCATCTTACCCTACCTTCTGCCTGACTTCAAACTAATATGGCTAACCACTGCTCTACTCATAGAGATATACTGCATTAGAAGATGAGCAGGAGTAAATGTAGTTTACAGGCAATTATTATGGATGGATTTAATTTCTCTCAAATGAGCTTCCTTGAATAAGACAGTCTCTGAGGCCACTCTTGAGATCAAATATCCCACATGACCGTTCTTGAAACCATAGGCTGCAAAACTCTCAAACTCTAATGTCCATACTGACAACTTGGACCCAGAACATTATCTTGGCACAGTTGCTCTTCTTCTTGTTCAAAATATGCAAAATCTTATATAGATGTTGATTCAACAGTACCTGTATGAACCATACAGAAGACCTTCCATGAAAGGTCAAAGAGAGTCTTTAGCAATATCTTATATTGCTTTGAACTGCCTCCTGTGTTGTTTTTTCCAGTTGCTGTTTAATATATATCTTTAAGTTACATGCCTGTGGGTGCATCTACATGTGCCCCTACAGCATCATGGTTACTGTGCCATCGTTTAGTACATCCTTTTGGAAGTACTAAATGATGGCACAGTAACAGCCTGTACTGCACTGTGCTGGCGGCGCGTGATTCTTTTTAGCCACTATGTCACTGTAGCAATGTGCTATAGTGAGGGAGTGCATTGCTACGGCAACATACATGTGGCATCACGGTTTGTGCCTACTGATGCTACAATTCCATAGTGCATTGCTATGGCAATGTAGCATCTCGTATAGATGCACCCTGTTTTTATTCACATACAGATTTTTACGCAAACCCTTGTTCCATCTGCTATCTAGCTCTCCTGTGTCTGCTTCTCTCCCAAAGACCCAAGTAAGGGTGCTGTGATACCCACACATCTATCTCAGCAACTCAAATGGTCCAATAGAAGATATCACCCATAAAAATTCATGCCCTAAAATATTTTTCTAAACCCTATAATGAAGGAAGGAGAGAGAGGCTAAACCCCATAAAAATATGTAGGAAGGAGAGATAGTCTACCAAAGGCCTTTCTCTAAAGAGCTCTGCTTCAACACTGCTAGTTGGCAATGTGTGTCTTGTTGAATTTTGTACCTCCTAGGTATTCTATCTAGAAAGCCCAAGAGGAAATGTTATACAAGCAATTTAGAAGGTCCTTTTTATTTTAATTTTAAAAATTTGCACTTGGCATTTTATTTTTAATGTAATTTGAGATTAGGTTGACAACTGAAATCAAGGACAATAAGAAGTCCTTTTTTAGGTATATAGGGAGCAGGAGGAAGACCAAGGGAAATGTGGTGCCCTTGCAGAACGGGATGGGCCAGCTGATAACAGACAGTCAGGAGAAAGTTGAACTCTTTAAGGAACACTTTACATTGGTGTTTCTGCATGCAAATGGTGGTCACCTGCTGGGTCAGATACTGGATATACAGGGGGTGGGGGTGATTTGCCAACCAATGGTCAGTGTTGAACTGCTGAGGGAGCACTTAAAGGGGCTGAATGTTTTCAAGTCTGCAGGACAAGTTGGACTAGACCTGAGAGTGCTGAAGGAACTGCCTGGAGTCATTGCAGGACCATTGGCGAAGGTATTTGAAGACTTGGGAGAAGTCCTGGAAGACTGAAAAAGGGCCAATATGAGGGAGGATCTGGGAAAGTATAGGCTAGTCGGTTTGACTTTGATGCTCGGTAAAATTTGGAAAAAGTTATCAGAAGTCCATTTGTGAGAGATTGGCAGAAGGCATGATGCTGAAGGATAGCCAACATGGTTTCACTGTAGGCAGGTTGTGTCTGACCAACCTTGTCTTCTTCTATGATCAAGTAATCATAATGAATCCACTTAGATGTGGGAGATGTGGTTGATGTCATATACTTGGTTTTTAAAAAGGCCTTCAGTATAGTCTCCCATGATGCTTGTGGCAGGGACAGGGTCCCGCACCTGCCACACTCTCATGGGAAAAGTCCCACAGGTAGGGGAACTTGCCCACCTGGGTTTGGATGTGTGGCACAGCTTTGGCATCTGGAGGAACAAAGCTGCCAGCAATTCCGGGAGTGTGGGAACCTTCGCTCAGGAGAACTGGCCCTGATTGGCACATGGAAAGCAGTGGGCCACTTAAAGGGAGAATGCTGAGGGAAGCTTGGCGTTCCATGTTACCAGGCGAAAAACACTGGAGCCTGCAGGAGGGGAGACCTCTGAAGAAAAATGCCCATAGGCTGGACCCTTGGGAGCTGCTGGAACCAGGACAACCATGAATTAGGATTGTCCTTCCCAGAGAGATAGGTGAACTGGGACAGGTGGGGAGTGACCTGGAGAGGTGTCTCCACAAGAATCTGAGCTGGGATTCTGGGGAAGGAGAGCCTCATGATAAATGGTTGGCATACCCCCAGCCAAGTGAAGGAGAGATAAGGAGACGGAGATAAAGCTAGCCAGCCTACCAGGAAGAGAGGGAAGCAAGAGGGAAACTGAGGCAGCTGGCCTAAGGGGAAGGGTTAATCTACACTGCTGGTGAAGGGAAATGAGCAGAGGCATGGAGTCTATGACAGAGCAAATCTGGGAGGAGTGAGAAGGACTCTGAGGGATTTATTTGTGAATGTTTGTCTCTAAAGTAAGAACCAGGTTGAAAGCGACAGCTAAGAGGTTTTTTTGTTTGTTTTGTGGGTTTAACTCTGTCCTACTGGAGATGAATCCTAAGAAGGGAGCATGAAAAGGAGAAAACCCTTTCCTGGAGATTTGAGTTTATAGTTAAGAAAGAAGCGGTACCAGATTCCCAAAGAGGGGACAATAGGGAAAGCTAGGGTCAAAGCATAGAGACCCACTTGGGAATATCACCAAGGGACCTTGGAGAAAGGATGCATGTTTGATTTGAGGAATGTATTCCTAGATTGATTGAACTGACAAAGACATAAAACCAGCTACTGGGAGCAGAACGTAGACAGAGAGAGACTTGGACAGGCTCTGCTCACCACCCATGGAGCACATCAACCATCCACCTGATAGGATGGGGTAGGGTAATGGGAAGGTTGGAGCCCTGCAGAAGATCTGCAAAGGGATCAGATGGACCATCAAGCCAGAACATTCATCCTCCCAAACATATTTGCCATCAAGGCATGGCAAGCAAGTGTGGCAGCTATATAGTGTGATCCCAGTAAATAGACGTGGTTCTGAAGCGAGAGAATATGACATGCTCACAGCACTTTTATAAAAAAACTGGGGGATTGTAGGCTGGCAGAGTCCACAGTCATGTGGGTTGGGAACTGGCTAAGAGGTCAAACCCAGAGAGAGTTAGTGGACAGGTCTGTATCGTCTTGGTGGGAGGTGGCCAGTGGTGTCCCACAGGATTCAGTTCTTGACCCATGCTGTTCAACATCTTTATCAGTGATTTAGATAAGGATGTGGAAAGCATGATGTCCAAGTTTATGGATGATACTAAGTTGTGGGGAAAAGCAGTCACACTAGGGGATAGAATGTGGATTCAAGTGGACCTGGACAAGCTAGAAAAGTGGGTGGAGTGGAACTGAATGCAATTCAATAAGGATAAATTCAGAGTGCGGAGAAGTAACCAGCAACATGAATAGAGGTTAGCAGGAGATATCCTGGCCAGTGCAATGGCTGAGAGGGACCTCAGGGTTATGACTGATCACAGGATAAACATAAGCTGCCAGTGCAATGCTGTAGTCAACAGAGCTAATAGCATATTGGGACGCATTAGCTGATGCATTGCAAGCAGGGCTAAGGAAGTGATTCTTCCTCTCTACTTGGTGCTAGTGAGACCCCAGCTGAAGTACTGCATCCAGTTCTCGGTGCTGCACTTCAAAAAAGACACAGAGAATCTCGAAAGGGTCCAGAGAAGGCCACAAGAATGATTAGGGGACTGAAGGACAAACTTTATAAGGAAAGACTAAGGGATCTGGGACTGTTCAGCCTGGGGAAGAGAAGACTGAGGGGGACTTGGTGGTTGTCTATATGTATGTAAGGGATGAATATTGGGAGCTGGGGGAAAACAGTTCACTAGGGTGCCCCAAGGGAGGACAAGGAGCTATGGCCATAAACAGTTAGAGCAAGGGTGGGCAAAATACGGCCTGTGGACCAGATCTGGCATGGCACTTTCATCCAGCCTTTGGCGCCCACCAATGAATTGCACCCCATCCAGCCCTGCCACCTATGAGGATGGGAGTGAGGTGCCTACATGTACACATGCCCCAAACATACCCTGTTGCATCTCACTCCCACCCTTGAGGGTGGAAAGGCCCAGCCCGGCCAGCACACACCTTCCAGGTGAGACTGCAGCAGCCCCTGGGGATGTGCTGTTTCTCCGGTGTGCTGCTCACTCCAGGCAACATAGGGAAGCAGTGGGGGCAGGGTGCAGGGCATGGGCATGGAGCACGGGGCTAGGGATGGCAGCAGCATGGAGCCCATGCCTAGGAGGGTGGTGGCAGTGTGGAGCTCAGGTGGGCAGGGTATGAGTGTGGGGACCCCCACACACTCTACCCATGACGCACAGCTCTGGCAAGTGGTGGCAGCGGCAGTGGCAGCAGCAGCAGGTGGGGGCACTCTGGGTGCTGGCCACTGCTGCATATCGCTGTAAGGGGTGCAGCCTCCACTGGACCATCTGTATAGCTGATGCTTCCTTCACTTGCGTGACAAGGACAAGGAGTGGACTGCTTTTCCTGCCAAGCCTGTGCGGCAAGGGAGGGAAGCCCCAGGCATCTTCCCCTGGGGGGAGGGAAAGCAGCTGGCTCCAGCACCTGGGGCTTCCCTTCTGTGCCTGGTGAGTTCAGGGAGCACCAGTGATACAGACTGCCTGGCAGAGGCTGCATCCCTCACCGCAATGTGCAGCGCTGGTCAGAGCTGTACCCTACTATGCAACAGCACCCTGAGTACCCCCACCTGCTACTGCTGCATCAAGGAGGGAGTGTGGGGGGGTCCCCACACCCCACAACACTCCCTCACACCACAACTGCCACACATCCACACCCTGCCCACACAACCCCCGACATACCCTATGCTCCCCACACAGAGCCACGCTCTCCCACAACCCCCACACCCCCACCATACACACACACCCCCACCTCACCACACACACCGTCCATACCCCCCACAATATACAAGACTAAGAATTTATTTTTGAGTTATTGTGAAATCAGAATCTGGAATAGGCTTCCTAAGGAAGAGGTGCAGTCCCCAACCTGGAAGTCTTCAAGAGGAGACTGGATAGACATCTTGCTGGGATCATTTGATCTTAGCAGTATTCCTGTCCAGAGCAGGGGGATTGGACTCAATGATCTTTAGAGGTCCCTTCCAGCCCTTCATTTCTATGATCACTATGATCTGTTTTATTTTTAATCTTCTATGAAATCTATTTCTATGTATGGTTAAAATCATGATTTTCCCTGTAAATATTCTCTCGCACCCACTATTCTAAAAGAATGAATTAGAAATAATACTGTACAATGTGCATTTTAGTTGGATTATTAATTTTATATTTTTGTGTCTCAGACATATTTTTGTATTATATTTATATAGTTGTGTCTCAGACAGAGATTATATTAAAAGATCTGGAACGAATTCTCAGACATGTTGCAGACCCATCTATAACAGCTTGTGACTCATATGTAGATGGAAAGGAAAAAGACATTGGAGAAAAGGTATGAATGATATCTGTTATTTCTTGTAACTAGTAATTGGAAACATTATCCTTTTAGTAAAATTTGTGGTTGTACTTAAGAAATATACTTTTTATGGATTCTATAATATATTTCTGGAAATAAAGTAGATTACCTACTCATCTGTATACTATATATGTAGTAAATAATCTAGAATGTTTCTTGTGTGAGGGTCTCTGTGCATTCCTACTAATAGAATTCAGCACTTCTGATGTGGAGATGCAAAACTATGCAGAAAAATCATGTCTTCTGGGGGATCGATTATCATCTTAATGCTAGAATGATAATAACATTGGCTTAATCTGTATAAAGGAACAAGTGTCCTGTCACACCTTTGTTCATTTGCTGCTACTGTAGATTAGGTTGTATTGGTCAGTCATGTTGGTATCTTCACAGTTATAGAATATCTTCTGCACTGGAAGTCACTTTCAGTTACTTATAATTTCTCTCAAGGTTCATTTAACAGCTATTTCTGCTTACCACAACTTGGTAATGGATAAACCTGTATTCTTTCACCCCATAGTTTTGTATCTACTCCAGCTAATGGCTAATATCCATTATCCTGTAAGAAAATATTTCCTGCCTACAACTAGAATTTTGTTTTCCCGTACTTATTGGTTTATCTTTTGAGTCCCTGGCTCAGATAGCCTTAGAACATTTATCTATCAAAACTGTTCTTAATAGCCAGATATCTAATCAGGAGGGAGTGGTGGTGTCCTCTGGTAATCAGCAGCAAGGGAGGAGGGAGGGCAAGGGTGAGGTGTGCATGGGAAAACATGCAAAATTAAAGGAGCCATGGTGCACTCTACTTCTGCCATGAATTCAGTAGGTCCCTAGTGATTTTAAATAACATCTATTCCTCCTTCAAGAGCTTCTGTGCCTTACCACTAATAGGAGATTGGAAAGCAATTCCATCCTATCAGAGCCGCCCCCCCCCCCTTGCTGCTGATTAGCAGAGGACCCCACCACTTCATCCTGATTATCAGGGAAGCTAAAACCATGGTTTTAAACATGGCACCATTTTGCCTTCCCACCAGTACAGCATTGGCGGGAGGCAAAAACGGCACCATATTTAAAACCGCAGTTTTCACCTTCCCACTGAAGGTGGGGACAAGCTGCAAGTGGGGCCCCTTCACCAAACAATGGGGGTGGGGAAGGGGCGGGCACAGTGGAACCTGCAAGATTTAAGGAGCCATAGTGCACCTCACTTCTGCCATAAATTCAATAGGTCCCTAACAATCACACTCTTTACTTCTCTTCCCTTTGCCTTGGTGTTCTTTGTATTTTTGGTCTAGACCCTGGAAAAGGAACTGAGATAGATATATGGGATTGCATCCCTCAACTATGTCTATGTATAGATATAGATATATATAGATCTGGAGCCACTGATAGTGTAGCCTGAGAATGCTACTGTATCTGCCTGGACAACCCTTTCTATACAGTACTGCAGTTCAGCACCAGAGTCAAAAATCTTATTACTGTGAATGGGGCAACTCTTAAAAAAAACAAAACTATTTAGTTTCTTAGTTACTACTAAATAACTTCTCTTATGGAAAAAAGCATATTTATTAGGGTTGTGCTAAACGGGCCCTATTTGATTCAGATTCAGCCTGAATCAGGGGCAGTGATTCGATCTATTGATTCAGATCACTGTCCCTGATCCAATTTGACCAAATCCGAATCTGAAAATTTGATGCTGATCCAGCGAATCAGCGATTCGGACACAGGCACAGCTTTAAAAGTTTTTTATTACATGCCTTGAGGTAGCAGTGCAGCTCGTGATTGCTGCAGTGCTGGGGCACATGTAGTGTCCCACAGCAGTGTAGGGGGTTCTCCAGCATGCTCAGCAGCGAACCTGGAAGTGGACTGGAAGCACTTTCAGTCCACCTCCGGGTCTGCTGGGGAGCGTTCTGGAGGGTCCCCCCATGCACCCCTGGCTTGGCAATCAACCATAGGGAGACCCCTGGCTGCCCCCCCCCCAGACCCAGGTGGCACCAGTCACCAAGCGGGGGGTTGTTGGGGGGGGGGGCATGCATGCTCCCCAGTAGACCAGGAAGTGGACCAAAAGTGCTTCTGGTCCATTTCTGGGTCTGTCGCTGAGCACGCTGGGGAGCCCCCTGTGTTTCTGTGGGACGATGCATCTGCCCCAGCACTGCAGCGTTCAGAGCCCCTGCCACCTAGAGGTATGTAGGAAAAACATTTAAAGCTGTATCCTATGACTGATTCGCTGAATCTGTCCGAATCTCTCAGAATCAATTCAGAGAGATTAAAGGGTTCTCTGATTTGATTTGGATTCAGAGATTCAGCCACCAAATCAGGCCAAATCTCTGCCAAATCAAACCAGGGACCAAAGCTTCACACAGCCCTAATATTATTACTAACCAGTTTCATTATAACCTACCTTTTTAAGTCAAAGATATTTGAATATTATTTATAGCTAAAATCAGTCTTGGAGATGCATCCATTGATGTACACTTAGTGGTGGTACTGTAGATACCAGGATACAAAGAAACAAGTAGATCTTATTTGAAATATTCCTCTACCTATACTTCAGTTTTAGGTATTGCATACCCAACTGTGGGATTTTTGTCCTGTGGGGCCAGGCAAACTCTCAGGTTCTCAGAATTGTGCTGTTAGATGGGAGGGTATGACACAATTGAGTGCGCACGCACACACGCGCGCACACACACACACACACAAATCAATTAGGTGCATACACACACACTAGGTGCATACATCCTCACCAGGCGCGCGTGTGTGCGCACGCGCGCACACACACACACGCACACACTACCAACTCGGGCACACCCACATTCAAAATTACCAGCCTAGGCATATACACACCTATCATTATTTCAAGCACATATACACTACACATACCAAAAGTTAGACAAAATCAGTTACCAATACCCACACACCCAATACACATATACATATTACTAATTCGTATATCATGCACATGATGACACACACATATATATGTATAGTCACCAGTTTACACACATACAACCCACCTACACATGGACACAGGTGAGTTCCTAACTTGGGTGGTACGGTGTGTGTGTGTGTGTGTGTGTGTGTGTTTGGGGTACTTGGGATACCTGGGGGACGGTTAAGGTGAGAGAGTGAAAGTGTAGGGAGTGAAAGTAGCTGGGACTTGGATTAGAACTGGTAGACTAGAGAGAAGTTGAGCTGAGGAACTGAGGTTTGGGGTTACTTTAGGTTAATGTGCCCCGGAGTTACTCAATCACCTGGTGCCAGGGTGGAAGCAAGGGAAAAAGCCCGGTGGCAAGGAGGAAACAGCCAGGAAAAAGAGAGGCAGAAAACTGGGAGATAGCTGGGAAATCAAGGAGGAGGCTCAGGAGGTCAGTAAGACAAAAATCCAACTTGGGGTTTCAAAATAACACGTTCATTAAACAGACAAGACACTACGCAGTCCCACGAAGTTATTGGTTCCTACAAACGCACACAAACAAGCACTCACACACACACACACACACACACACACACACACACAATGGTAGCAGGAGAGAAAAAGGCTTGGTGGAGGGATTGAAGTCAAGGTGTGTAGGGATAAAGTCCAGGTTCTTTGCTTGGGGAAGGAAGGTGGGTGATAGCTACCTGTCCTGGGCTGAGAGTTGATCATTGATGGCCAGTCGGGGTCTTATCCAGCAAGGTGTTGTCCAGAGGGGGTCACTGGCAGGACTTCTGGGTGGATAGGTGGTGTGGCATGGTGCTGGTCCTGTTGGAGAAGGCATCCCGCTGGGTCTGTCTTCTCACCCCTTTTTATAGGGGCAGACCTTCTATGACCCTAGTGGGAGGGGCATGCCCAGGCAAGGGTCAGCCCTGGTGTACTGAGCATGTGCACTCCAGGCGAGGATGTGCAGTTCCAGGTGTCTGTGTTGCAATAGTGGGTTGGCTGGTTTCTGTAGGGTCTTTGTCTTTCAAATGTTGGGTTTCTGTTCCATCCCTGAGTCAGTGGAAGGCAATGGTCCTGTTGTTGTGCTGACGGTCCACTCATTCAGTTGATTATTCAGTAGAGGCCTGCTACCATTGTATCTCAAGCACCCTCATTCATCCCTATTCATTCAGGAACCAATTTACATGAGACTGGTTAGACATGAGTCATAGGTTTCATCCGGGCAGAGGACACAAGATGGAGGCTTGACGTACAAAATGGAAACTTGACATAACTTGACATTACTTATGCTAACCTAAACGTGTAGGCCTAAATCATATAGTATGAATAGAAAAAACAGTAAAATCAGTAAAACACTATAAACATAATAATTATACAATATAAAACAGTGAATCAAAGAAGGAGAGAGAAAAAAAACTTGCTACAAAAATGCTAAAGCTTATCCTATGTCTTAACTTACTCATACTTATCTATAGGGAACAGAGAGGGAGAGAAAAAGTCAGAAATAGCTGGGGAAGGGAGGGAATGTATTTAAAAAAAAAAAAAAAGAAAAGAAAAGAAAGAAAAACTGGGGGTTTTGCTACAGGATAGTCTGTAGAGGTCCAAACTTACCCTGCCTGCATAGCATCAACCAACATTTAATTCAGTATTTATGTTATACTCATGCTATCATTATTTTTACTCAGGTCTGCTTTAGTTCAAGATTTTCTAGTTTTCCTTTACCCAGGTAACCAAAATATTCAACCATAACAGATATATTACTAACATGGACCAGCAACTTCAACATCAACAGCTACTTGGCTGGTTATACCATAGTATTATTTTCCAGGAATGTGTTTGCTGAATACTTTATTAACATCCAGGTCTACCTATTCTCCAGTAAATCTAATTTTGTTTTCTAGTTAAATAATGGAAGAGAAATCTAAAAGAAAAAATTGCAAATAGCTAGAGAAATAAATAGCGTGGACTTAAGAAGTAAAACCAAACTTGATACTTTTTAATCAAATTACAAATCATTGGTAAATATCTGGATTTAGTTGAAATGTGACATTGTTCCTCAATAAATCTTACTTGAAAAATTAATCCAAATTGGATTGGACATGAGCTTTCTCACATGGATTAAAAACTCGCTTAGGGACTGTAAATTAAGATTAATGATAAATGGCATAGGCTCCACAAGCTGTGGGCTGCTAAAATATGATGATATCAGAGACAAATAAGAATGGTGATCTCATGACAAACTATTACAATTATTGATTTTTTTTTTCTTTTAGTAGATGCAGGTTTAACCATGAGTAACACAGGTGAAACAAATGTAATGTTTGAGATGAATAAATATCTTTGGAAACATCCCACTTCCAAGTGGGTTCTTACTTTTGTGCCTCTGCATCAAACCCATGACCAAGAGGGAATTCATCTATCTCAAATGCTTACAACTCTTAGGAATTCATAAGGGGAGGGCCTTCACAGCTTCTTATTCATTTTAGGACAATTCATTTCTGATTGTTTTGGAAAAGGAATTTCCTTTATTTCTAGAGCATTGTCTCATTGCAACACATTTAAAATATAAGTCTCATAGGGCACCAGTACACATGATGGAGCTCTGCTCTGATGTGCTAATTAGCACATGTCAGAGCAGACTCAATTAAACAAGTCTGCTGTGAGTCTGTAGGAGCATGCTAATAGGCCTGTGCAAAGCAGCTAGTATTTGCTTCTGATTCGGCCGATTCGGGGGACAGTTATTCGAATCACTGTCCCAAATTGATTCAGCCAAATCTGATTTGGAGATTCAGCCGCTGCTGAATCAGCCAAATCTCCAAATCAAACAGGCCCCATCCCCAGCTCACTCTCCCAGCCCTGTCAATGGCTGCCCTACCCAGTCCCAGTGTCCTGGCACTTAAAAACCAAACCAAACAAAACAAAACAAAACAAAAAAAGCCCCATGCTTATCAGCTCGTGCCAGGCAGAGGGACGATCCCCACTCCCCTCACTTCCCCACACCTCATGGGGGGAGGCTCTGCTGCGAGCCCTCAGAGGCCCTGATGGCTGCTGTATCAGCCAGTGAATGCAGGGCTTTTTTTTAAGTGCCAGGACACTGGGGCTGGGCAGGGCAACCATTAATGGGGCTGGGAGAGTGGGGTAGCAGGCAGGGGTCCCCTCGTGGTCCCATCCTTTTCCCCCTACCCCTGCCTCCTACTTACCGGCATGGAGCCCGGGTCCAGCTCCCTGCGGCAGTGAGTGGGGGCTGCCTGAATCTCCAAATCTGCAAATCTTTTCTGAATCTATTTGGAGGCTTCAAATTGATTCAGACCTTTTTATTGGTCTCCTGATTCGATTCAGATTCAGAGATTTGGCCGCCAAATGAGAGTGAAACTCCTCCAAATCAAATCAGCAACCGAAGCTTCACACAGCCCTACACGCTAATACTCCAACAGCTTCCATGTCATGTGTAATCGGTGTCCCCGTATTTCAAAATGGTGGTGGGGGCACTTTAACTAAAGCTCGTCAAATAAACTTGAGTTAAAATGTGCCCACTGACATTCTGAAGCATGAGATGCTGACTACACATGACACTGCGGGCACTTTAATTAGAGGAGCTCTCAGAGCTGCTCTAATTAAAGCCCCCTCCCACCCCACCTCGGAGCACGTGTAGAGATGCACATATATCCAGCATTTTTTTTACTGTTAGTATGCTACATACTTGTCTCTCTCATTAGAAAAAAGCAGTGTTTTGGAAGATGCTTTATTGTCAAACTCTTCAGAGAAATAGTTCCTTGAATTACAAACACTTGAGCTTTATCTTTGTGCTTATTTCTTTCCTAGCTTTTGGAACATACGTAGTTCATTTGGTCACTGCATCTAGTGGTGTACCTTCTACATACTTCTCCCTAGACCTATATCCTAGTAAAACAGAAGGATTTAATTTGGTCTATTTTGGGGTCATTTGCATCTTGTTTATAATATTAAAGCTGCTGTCGTGAAGCCCTGTGCCTTTACTATTTGTAGGCTTTCCCAACCCTTTAGGTCCCTTTGCAGAATTTTGTTTTCTGATGATTTTTCAGGATATATTTTTGGCTTCTCCTTGCTTCCAGGGTTCTTTATGCATTTTACATTAAACAGCCACTATGTAATTAATAAACAAATAATAAATAAATAAATAAACAAACAAAAACAACCACCCCTCCTCCCTCAAAACAATCCCATCTCCAGAAACACACACACAAAGTCCTGGTGAGATAGTTTGGAGCCCAGAATTTCACCCCCAAGGGAAGTACCTTAGCCACTATACTACAGACTCATGCTGCTTCTTGCTTGCTCTTCTTCTGGCTTCAGGACCTTGTATTTCTTTCTTCACAGCATTAAAGCTTCAACAGGATGGATGGAAAGTGCCCTTATCCCTACCTAGCTTATATCCTGATAGCTTGATAGAGCAGTCTCCTGAAGGACTTAGTTTACACAATGCTTCTTTTCACTGCCTTTCTTAGATTCTTATTTTTAAATCATATTGAATGTCCCATTTTTCTTTCTGAAGTGATAGGAAGAGCACAAAAGTTTCTGATCTATCTTCTCTGAGCCATGTTGAGGCCTCTCTTCAGGATCATTTCTAATTTTGGCTCAACTAAACTATCTATGGTCAGCTACAAATATTGATACCTCCCTACTCACCCACTTCAATATTGATACCCACTTTAAATATTGATACCTCCCTACTCAGCCAAGATTATTATTGGTGATTGTTGCAGGGCACTAACGTGTGCCTGCTCCTTTAAGGGCAGAAGCTGCCTAGAGAGAAGGCCCTATGAGTCAGACAGAATCCCCACAGGTGCAGGTTGCTGTGACAGCAGGCTGATGAGGGAACTAGCTGGTACCTGCAACTGGTCAGCTGACCAAAAGAAGGCAGGGCCCTGGGCACATATAAGCCCCAGGGCTGAGACTGAAGGTAGTTAGCACTCTGGCAGCAACCAGGGAGAAGAGCTCTTGCAGGAGCTCTATTCAGAGATGCTTGTTTGCCATTCTGCTGCTGGTAAGAGTGAGGGACTCTAGGAACTCCTGAAGTATCTGAGGCTAGGGGGCACACATTGTTGAGGGAGAAGCTTGCCCCTTAAAGCGGCAGAGTGACCTCCAATGTTGTTGTTGTTATGTTGTAGCCCAAGGGCTTGTATTTATGTTGTTAGTTGTTTCAGCTGGTGGACCGGGCTGAGGCTATTGGGGAGGAGGAGCCCTTATTGGGGCACACTATGGTGTAGAGCCCAGCAGCAGTGAGGGCATGCAGACAGGGCTGCTGAGAGCTCAGCATCAAGGGGCTCATAGACAGGGGCGCAGAGAGCCCAACCCCAGTGAGGGTACGTAGACAGGGGCCAAGGGCCCAGTGACGACAGAAGGCCAAGCTAGATTAAGGCCCCAGAGGGACAACATTTGAATACCACCTGCGAGGCATGGAGCATGGTAAAGGGGTGGTTTTGGAGCCACGCATCTAGCCCATAAGGCTTGGGGTGTCCTGCCTTATGTAGAGCAGGACCCAGAAAGGGGTCTAAGAACGTAGACCAGGGGCAGGCAATTATTTCGGGTGGAGGGCCTCTTACCCACTTTTGGCAAGCTGTCAAGGACCGCCTGGGTAGCCCCGCCCCCTTACAGGTGCTCAGCCCCTTGGTCACCATCTTGGGACCAATATCCCAATGTCTTGGGGCCAATGTCTCAGGGTCAGCTCCAGTGGGGCCCAGAGCAGGATGCAGGCTGGCAAGGATCTGTGGAGCTAGGTTGGGCTGCACCAGCAGTGAGAGAGGAGAGCTGGCCTGGCTCCATAGAGCCCCTGCCGACCGAGACCCTGTACTCCTGCTGCCCTGCTCTGGGCCCCGCTGGCACTGTACCTGGGACACTGGTGTGGGCCCTGTGTACCTACTCACTCCCAGTGCCCCCTCAGCCCCGTGGTACAGGTAGGGGGCAGTGTGAAGCCCCGACCCCCCTGCTCTGTGGCAGGGAAGGAGCTGGTGCTGTGTGGGGAAAAGTGGTCCCTCCCCCGCCCTGTGGCTGGCACTCCTTGCTGCAGCCACTTGCAGCGCACGCAGGGCTGTCCTGAGCAGGCACAGGCAGCCCCAGGCAGGCTGCAGAGTGGGGTGCTGGCCACGGGGTGGGCGAGGGGCCGCTTCTCCTGTCCTCAGCACCAGCTTGTAACCCGCCCCCACTGCCAGCCTGGGCTCCACACCAGCTCCTGGCTCACCCGTTGGGGCTACGCACGGTGGCAGCAGCTGTAACCTCCCCCACTTGCCACGCCAGGCAGTGTTTGCCACTGCTGCCTCTGGGCTGCCCAGCGCACAAGCTCCAGGTGGGCATCTGCAGCAAACGCTACTTAGCACAGCAAGTGGGTGGGGGCGGAGCTGCAGCTGCTCCCACCGTGTGCAGCCCTGACAGGCGAGCCTAGAGCCGGCGTGGGTCCCAGGCTGGCAGCAGGGGCAGGTTACAAGCTGGTGCTGAGCATGGGAAAAGCAGCCCCTACCCCAGTGCATGGCCAGTGCCCCATGCTGTAGCCGCTCGCAGCCCACGTGGTGACAGGAACCAAAGACAGATAGATAAATATTAATTTTTCTAAATTTTTTAGAGGCCCCGCTGGCCAGAGAGGATGGCCTCATGGGCTGGATCTTGCCCATGGGCCGTATTTTGTCCACCCCTGACATAGACAGTTTAGTGGGGTCCACCAGGACCATGACAGCGTAGCAACTTGAGGGTAGCCTCCCATCTACTATCTATTATCTTAACCATCAAGATGTAGCAGGAAAGATTAGAAGGTGTCCATAGGGCAAAGCTGGTACGGTCACAGGGCCCTAGGGGCATCACGGCCGTCTCTAGGGACCCTACCCCATGACAGTGATTTAATCCTATCTTTGTTTTTTTTTTCTAGCTAGGTTTAATACATGGTGATATTTGCCTTTAATTCCACAACTACTTAGCTTTTTTTTAGTGGACTTCTAATGCACGTCTTTGTTGAAGACTTCTGGAATTCTAAAAGATATCTGGTGGTACTCTTTTTATTGACACAGTCTAAAATTCTAATAGGTGAATGAAATACATTACATCCCTTTGCATAAACCAAACTAGCTGGGCCCTCTCATACCATGATATTTTGGATGAGTTCTTGATCTGTTTTTAATTGTTATTTCAACCAGCTTACCATAAATTTGCTACTCTGTAGTTCTCTAGAACTTTTTTTTTTAGCAGCCAAACTCTTATATATTTAAACAGTTTAAAAATATTTGGAGGTATGCCTGGCAACTTACTGCATTTTACATTTTCAGTTTGGTTCAGTACCTGTTTTAACGTTTTATTCCCTGAGAATACCTCATTATAGGTACCAGAAAAGAGCATGTTTTGAGGCAGATCTCACACCAGTGTTATTGGTAGTGAAACCTGATGGAAAATAATGCCGCTTCTCAACAATTGTTCCTTTAAAGCATGCTATTGTTTTTTTCAGGTTTTCTAATTCTGAGAAATTTTATGTTGTTGTTTTGTTTTTACTTCTTTAGCTGTTTGCTCTTCAAAATCCATTTTTGTCCCTGATTTTCTTATTGCCCAATGTAATTTGTGAGACTGATTTATTAATTAGATTTCCAAATTTTGAAGGTTTCGTTTTGGCCATGTAAATTTGCCTTGTTAATCATATTGATTGGCTCATTGTTGACTTTTTTTTCTTTTTGTTCAATTCCTTTTGTTTTGAGACTTTGTTATTGGTTGTTTTATTTAAGCAGATACATCTAATTATTTTCTGTGCTACATATATGAGTTTGGGTTTTTTTACTTTTTTGACTAGTCTTGGACATCTTACTGCTAAAGTTTAGTGTCATTTTTGTAGGTACTCTGCTAAATATAATTATACGGTAGTCAGTATATCAATTTAGCTACATAGTTTCTTAAATAAACTTTGTTCTATTACTTAAGGCTAAGACTGGAGTGGCCTTTCCTCTTGTGTGGAACAGTGTGAGATATTCCAAGAAACAGTCACTTAATGTTGAGAGGGTGCTTCTTTAAACTTTTTGCATTGTGCCATTTGACCAATGGTTGTTTTGTGGTTGTATGAAGCCCCTCATACAGTTTTACATCACTGCAGCTCTGTATTTGCATCCATACAGATTTAACTGTGCCGTCTTCTAATCTTCAGCTTTTACATTGCTAAATCCTGCAGAATCTTTTATATGAAGGGCTGCTTCTTCAGCTCTTTTGCCGTGTCTTAATTTCAGACAACATAATTTGGTGTGCAGAGCCTTGGCACACACACAAATAACTGGACTCTTGATCAGTTGCACTCATTTGCACATTATTGACACTATCGGCAGGACCCTTTTATTCAGACTTTGAAGTTCTCTGGGCCACCTGTAGGAAGATTTACTAAAGAGGACTGGAGGGCTTTTAAGTATTCTCCAAAACCTGATGATTTTTGGTGAACCTGTTGCAGATTTTATGTCCCAGGCATGCTTGGTCCTTGCTCAAACAAACAACACAGTAATTTTGTATATATGTCAGTAATGGACAGTCTCAAGACAGTTGATGCAGTTTTGAATCTGCTCCATCAAACAAGAGAAAAGACAGACACAATACATTTCCTATTAGCCCAGCATGCTTTGGTGAAAAATACCAACCAAATAAATTGCTTCCTACATAAATGTTCTTATCTTTTCAGTTTTCCCTGGAAGGCCTCCTCTTACTGTTTTATTACATTTGTATTCAAGTAGGTATTTGGTAAAACCATTGGAGCTAAAGTATAAGTGACTTTAGATGCTTGCAGGTGAGTTGGGCAGCCATTTATATCCTGCAAATGGAATTAGCTATTTGTCAAATCTCATTGACTTCAATTAAAGGCACTACTTGAGATGACTTAAATGTGCTTGCTATTTCAGACAGAAACAAGCTGGTCTCAACTTTTTTTTTACCTTATTAATGCAGGTTGCCTTACTCAGAGCTACTCTTGGCCTCTGCTTAGCTGTTTGTACCTTAATAAAGCTTGCTACACTGTTATCCTGAGTACCTTGCTCTAATAGCAGTTTTGAAATGGGGCTACTAAAACTACCACATAGACTGGGGCTGAGATAGGCTACACCAGTGGTACTCAACCTTCTGGGGCTGCAGGGTGGATCAGACCCTCTGCATCAGAATCAGGCTGTGCAATGCCTCTTTTGGCCCTATGCCCCCAGTCAGCACTGTGCTGCCAGACTGGGTCCCAAACTATCTCCATTCACCTCCCTGTGGCCCATGCTGCTGAATTGGGTCCTGCAATGCTTTTCTTGGTCCCTTGCTACCACCTTGAAGTCTCATGCTGTAGGCTAAGGCTCTGCACTGCCTCCAACCAGCCCCTATGTGCCCAGGTCAGGCCCCAGGCATGCCAGTCCAGCATGCTATCTGGCTTGGGGGTTCCCTATAGGTCCCAACATTTGGCAGAAGGAGAGTGGCAGTTAGTGCCATTACTACCCTGCTGCCAAATTTTGGGATTTTTGGGGACTCCAGTCAGCCAGGGGACATGGCTCTGTGAACTGAATCTGGCCTGTGAGCCAGGGGTTGAGCAGCTGTGGGCTACACAGATTAACTGCCCACCCCACATCAAAGTTAATTTTCTGTATGCCCAATGAGCCCACTATATACAGCTTAGACTGGACATCATATTTTCTCAAATCCAAGATAAGGTTTTTTTCCACCAGTCAGGATGGGGAGTGAGGGGGGAGGGGAAGGGAAGCCATGTCTTAGATATAAATACCAGCCTGGGGCTGACAGCTACAGCTTTGGCCCCCAGCCCTGGGTTGAAGCTGGACTTGAGACACCACTTGTCCCAGGCTGGAATGATTTGTTTGGGAAGGGGGGGGGGGCACACAGCCAGGAGAAGTGCAGGAGAGAGTGGGGGGAGCCTTCAACCTGCCTTCCTACCCCTTGCCTTCCCCCTCCCCGCTTACGTTCTGCTCTGGCTCTGGTCCTAGCCCTGACCCTGCCCAGCCAGGAGCTTCCATTTCTCCCAGGTTGGGCTGGACTGTGGCTAGGCTGGAGCCACACCAATGATGAGTGTCCTAATTCAGAGTGCAGCTGATATGGTGGGGAGGTATTTGTGGGGGGCAAGCTTGGGCAGTGTGTGGGGGTCAGGCTGCAGGAGGGAGCAGGGGGTAGAGGAGGTGGGGGTTATTGGCCTGTGCTAGGGGTGTATTCTTCTGACTGCCCCAGAGGAGCAGAGCTTCACCAGAAGGTAAGGGGGGCAGGCTTCAGCAGGGGGAAGCAGGTAGGGGAGGCAGAGACTGGTGGGATAGGCATAGCTATCGGGGATTAGTGGGCAGGAGGTGGGGGGTTAGGCAGTGGGTGCAGGCAGTACAGAAAAGCAGGTGATGGGGGACAGGCGTCTGGCCCCTCACCCCCCACTGCTGCTTTCCCTGCCATAGCAACAGGACAGTATGGGGCGGGGAGGGGACACGGTGGAATTTAAGATGACGTTCCGCTAATTAGGTTCTATATATGGAAAATTATAACAAATTTATAATTTTCCATGTATAGATTCAATTAGTAGGGTGGGAGGTCCTACATGCAAAGTTCTTCTGGATTCAGATAAATATAGTATAGGTTTTCCAGTAAGTAATTCTGTATATTTCAGTTAATAGCATAATTTATAGAAGTGATGTAATATATCACATTCAAACTGGATTTTTTATAACATTAAGGAAAAGGAGAGAGATATGCATATATCAGGCCACAACCAAGTTATTTGAAAATGTGTGCATATTCAACAAAGTAAGAATGATTGCTTAAAATTTGTTTAGAAAATAAACAGAAATGTCTTCCAGTGAAACTGGAATGGAACAGCACAAGACTTCAGTACCTCCTATGTACTATTCTGTCATCTACTATTCTGACACTGTTCTCTAAAACATTAAAATATAAAGTGAATAATTATCAAGTGTTTTATTTATTGACCTTCAGCAGCATATAGCATTCTGTTCACTTTTATGAGCATGTTACCTTCCTCAGTCAGTTGCTTCCTTGTTCATCCACATTTCTGAATCTCTCACTCAAGAATGTTTGATCTCAGTTATTCTGCTACAGTGATATTAGTCTGTGTTATTCAGAAGCCCCCTTCCAGTCTAATGTTTCTATGTTACGTACAAGAAATTTGTACACTTTTAGCCTACCAATCTAAAATGTTAAAAATAAAAAAGCATAAGTGTGTAGAAGTATTAAAACATTTTTATTTAATCTGTTTTTCTGAGTCTATTACTACTAGAAATAGAGCCCATTTTGCTAAAATACACATTTCGTCTGCTAATCTTGAATCCATTTGTTGGAGGTATAAACAAAGAAGATACCTGTTTCCTTTAACTTCGGTTGAACAATCCTAAAAAAGCACTGGCTTAAAGATTATATAATTAATGAATATTCAGATTGTTTGCAGGACCACTCATCTAATGCCATATTTACCGGTATACCATATGCAGTCTTTCCATCCAAAATGAATTCTCCAAAATTGAGGTCATTATCATAAATGATAAACCTCATTTTTTTTCTTTACTGGAGAAGAAACAGGGCGGAATAGAGCAAGCAGACGCTATCACTCATGACAGCTAATATGGCTACTACTTAGTCTTAGAGCTATAGGGGAAGAATCCACTGTTAGCCTTGATAAAGCAGTAGCTGTTGACTGAAGAGCCACTGAGGGTGACTAAGCTGTTTTATGTAGTCTGTAATATCTTGATGAGGATTGCAGTATGGAAACAACACTTTATTAATAGGAACTAATATGAAGAATATTACAGTAAGAAAGCAACAGTATTGTGACTGCTCCTGCAAGAGGCTGGGGCCTAGCCTTGTTGCCATCCTGCCACGCCAGGAAGTTCCTACTGTCTTACCCAGACTGTCTCCTGGGATGCCATGCTTTCTGGACACTATGTTCCAGGAGGATTTATTATGTTAGTCATGGTCAGGGGAAAAAAAATGGACTCGTAGAACCATAGAAAATTGGGTTGGAAGGGACCTCAGGAGGTCATCTAGTCCAGTCCTGTACTCAAAGCAGGATCATCCCCAACTATATCATCCCAGCAAAGGCTTTGTCTAGCCAGGTCTTAAAAACCTCCAACAATGGAGAGTCCACAGCCTATTTCAGTGCTTTACTACCTTCCTAGTGAGAATTTTTCCTAAACTTCCCTTGCTGCAACTTGAGATCATTGCTGCTTGTTCTGTCATCTGCACTAAGAACAGTTACTCTATCCTCTTTGGGACCACCCTTCAAGTAGTTGAAGGCTGCTATTAAATCCCCTTTCAGTCTTCTTTTTTCTAGACTAAGCCCAATTCCCTCAGCCTCTTCTCAGAAGCCATGTGTACAAGCCCCTAACCATTTTCACTGCCCTCCACCTCTCCAATTTGTTCCATATCCTTTCTGTAGTGGGGAGTCCAGAACTGGACACAGTATTTCAGATGTGGCCTCACCAGTGCTGAAGAGAGGGGAAGAATCACTTTCATTGATCTCATGGCAATGCTCTTACTAATGTGGCACAGTATGCCACTAGCCTTCTTGACAACACAAAAAAGGCCCAAAAAACTAACACTGTTAGTTTATATTCAGCTTATTGCCCACTGTAACCCCCAGATCCTTTTCTGAAGAGCTGCTGCTTAGCCAGTCAGTCTCCAGTCTGTACCAGTGCATGGAATTGTTCTGTCCTAAGTGCAGAACTTTGTACTTCTCCTTATTGAACCTCATGAGATTTATTTTGGTCCACTTCTCCAATTTGCTGAGGTCTCTTTGAATCCTAGCCCAACCCTCTTGCTACTCCCCCGGCTTGGTGTCATCTGTAAATTCCTACAGCACTCCACTTGATGCTGGCAGCTGACTAGACATCAAGCCATTGATTACTACCTTCCGAGCCTGATCCAGCCAGTTTTCTATCTACCTTACAGTCCATTCATCCAACCTGTGCTTCTTTATCTTGCTCGTGAGAATACTTGGAGAGACTATATCAAAATCTTGCTAAAGTCAAGTTATATCTCCTCCACTGCTCTTCCTGCATCCACAGAGCCAGTCATCTCATCATAGAAGGCAATCAGATTTTTCAAGTGTAACTTCTTGGTGAATCCATTCTGACTGTTCCTAATCACCTCCTTCTCTTCCAGATGCTTAGCGATGGATTCCTTGAGGATCTGCTCCATGATTTATCCAGGGATGGAAGTGAGGCTGACCAGACTGTAGTTCCTTGGAACCTCCTTCTTCCCTTTCTTAAAGATGGATGCTATATAAAAGATGCCCTTTTCCAATCATGCAGGACCTTTCCCAATCACCACAAGTTTTCAAAGATAATAGCCAGTGCTTCTGCAATCAGGTCAGCCAACTCCCTTAGCATCCTTGAGTGTATCACATCCAGCCCCATAGACTTGCACACATCCATCTTTTTTCTAAATAGGCCCTAACCTATTTTTTCAGCACTTTTGGCTGCTCACCTCCTTTCCAGACTGTGCTGCCAGGTGCAGTGGTCCAGGAGCTGAATTTGCCTGTGGACTCTGAGGTGAAAAAGGCATTGAGTATTTCAGAAGAATTTATATATGTTTCTAAATATTGTGCCTTCCAAAAACAAAGGGTGCCTGTAGGTGTGCAGGGAGTTGCTAAGATGCACTATAATTACAGCGTGTCTTGAGCAGACTCAATTAATTGAATCTGCTGGAGTGTGCTAATTAGCATGCTCCAGCAGCCTCCATGTCTCATGTATCGTAGTTTCATAGTTGGTAGGGTTGGAAGGGACCTGAGCAGATCATCAAGTCCGACCCCCTGCCATGGCAAGAAGAAGTACTGGGGTCAAACAACCCCAACGAGGTGTTCATCTAACCTCCTCTTAAAGACCCCCAGGGTAGGAGCCAGCACCATTTCGCTTGGAAGTTGGTTCCAGGTCCTAGCAGCCCTGACAGTGAAGTAGTGCCTTCTGATGTCTAGTTTGAATCTACCCTCTGCCAGCTTGTCACTGTTATTTCTAGTCACTCCTGGGAGTGCTCAGGGGAACAGGGACTCCCCCAATGCCTGCTGGTCCCCTCTGGCTAGTTTGTAACAGGCCACTAGATTCCCCCTTCAGCCTTCTCTTGTGGAGGCTGAACAGGTTCAGGTCCCTCAGCCTCTTCTCATAGGGCCTGCCCTGCTGCCCCCTGATCATGCGGGTGGCCCTCTTCTGAACCCTCTCAATGCTGTCCACATCTCTCCTGCAGTGTGGCACCCAGAACTGGATGCAGTACTCCAACTGCAGCCTGACCAGTGCTTCATAGAGGGGGAGGATCATCTCCTTGGACCTGCTTGAGATGCATCTGTGGATGCATGACAAGGTGTGGTTGGCCCTCCTGACCGCGTCCCCACACTGTCGGCCCATGTTCATTTTGTCATCAATAATGATTCAAAGATCCCCTTCTGCCTCTGCACTAACAAGAAGGGAGTTCCCCAGCATGTAGGTATACTGCTGGTTCTTCCTCCCCAGGTGCAGCACCTTGCACTTGTCAGGGTTGAAACCCATCCTGTTCTCATCTCAGGTTACCCCTGTAACCTGTCCAGATCAAATTGCAGCCTGTTCCTCCATTCTAGTGTGCCCACATCCCCCCACATCTTAGTGTCATCAGCAAATTTGAATAGGGTGCTTTTTATCCCCTCATCCAAGTCACTGATGAATCATCCCCATGCTTCTAAATGGTAGTGAGGCACTTCAACTAAAGCTCATTCAACCCTGCCATTTTGAAGGTCAGGGATGCTGATACACTGCAGGCACTTTAATTAGAGCGGCTCTCAGAGCCACTCTAATGAAAGCATCCCCTGCTTCATCCCTGGAGCATGTGTAATAATGCCCCAGAGTGGTTGTTTTATTTGGGGGCATGTTGTATGTGAGAAAATACAGCAGTAAACAGGATGAAAATATATTTAGATCCAATTTTTGTATTGTCTGTGTTACAAATTTGTCCCTTGGTGAATGGATATCGCTGAGTGGACCTGGGTATGCAAATTAAGAAAATGCTTAAACACTTTTCAAAGTGTTTAGTCAGGGACTGGGCCTTTTTTGTGTAACCACCAGTGTTTAGCCCCTTAAAGCTACACATGCCTTGAAATCAGCATAAAGCTTAAGACACCCTTGAAAAGTAAGAGCATCTGGGCAAAAGCTAAGTGCTCTTATACTGTTCCTTTGTCTTTGCTTTCCCAAGGATAGCTCCACTTCCTCACAGCAGGACTATCACTCAACTCAAGAGATTTAGGAAGAGAGGGCTGTCTCAGGCAAAACTTCCTATTGCAAGTGCATCTAGTTCCCAAGGAATATAATTATATGTACTATACAAACAGTTTCTTCTCCCTCCTCAAGTTCTTCTGAAGAATGATGAAGACTGTAATTTGAGCAGACTTCAGAGATTCATGAAATTGGGAAGAATGCTGCAGAGCTCCAATTCCCTTGGAGGTCTTTATCCATAGTATGCTAATTTTTGTATTGCGTATTGCAAGGTATCACTTTTGCCCTATATTTTGAGATATATTTCACAGTATTTTTGGTAAAGGCTCTTCTTTTTAATTTTTTAAGTAATTAGGTGTCTGTAATATAATGATGTAATAGAAGAAATTTTATTTCAATAATTATATACCTTAAAAGACTATTAACTATACACTGCATTCTGAATATTAGCTATATTCTTCCAGAATCTTTGCATTTACCTTATTGTATCCATAAATGGATTTCCACCTCTCTGCTTATGACAGCAGTTTGTTTTACTTGTGGGTGGACTATGTATTGACTGATCTTTAAAATCTTGATAATAAAATATAGTGGATAATGATATTTCTTTCAAGTGTAATGCATCTAGAGAATGCATATTTTCTTTTCAGGTAACTAAATCCAATACAGAGGTTACTGAAGGAAGTCCAGCAGAAAGCTACTGCCAAGAGGACTGTGTTGTTATTGATGGAATAGCTTTCAGGGTGGTGGATTGTATTGAGAATATAACAAATAAGTTTAAAGAAATAGATTCTCTGATGGCTGAATTCCAAAATGTTTAATTCTGAAACCAACTCACAAACAGAATAACCAGCCCTATCAGGATACTCACATATTGTCTATCCCACTCCGCCCCACCGCCTATATTCATAGGCTTAAATAAGTGAATGCTATACAAAGAATTCAAAGGTAATTTAATATTAAGTATTAACTGATAACACTTCTAACAAAATAATGGTATATTTTGAAGTGAATAGTTGTTTAAAACGTAAATATACATTTATACTGTTTTCCTAATTTCATAGAATATTTTTGTTAAGGTTTGAAACAAGTTATAGATACTGAAAGTGTATCTGTCTTTATAAAATAAAGGTAGATAAACTTATTGTGTTGATTCTGAACACTTCTTGAATTCTCAAGGCATTTTGACAAGATGGTGCACCTTTCGGATATTCAGAAAGAAGTTATTTAAGTAAATCCTCCGGTAGTCATGAATAATCTTAGCTATGCAGCTTTATCCAATATGAAACAGTGATGGGGTTTGTTAGTCCTTTGATCCTCATATACAAGTCTCAGTTGATTGTACTGAGCTCAAATTTAGATCTGGGTAATTCAGCTATGGAGACTATGTTCTGTTCCTAAAATACTTCTTCCTGACAGTAACCACATTATGTATTTTGGAATTAGAGGGTTATTGTATATGCAGTGTATACCTATCTCAGTAGTCTGAAAATAATGTTGAAAAGTATGGAAAAAGAAAAAAAAATCCCACGCAAAATACTAAAATAATAGGGAGAGGTCAAAGCACACCCAATGTAAATGAACCAAATGCTCATTAGTTGAAACAAAGGACAAAGTAGAATAAGAAAAAAACAGAATGATGCAAATACAGTTTCAGCATTGGAGATTAAAGTGTTTTAATGTTATTTTGGTGAAAGAATATGAACTTGTCCAAAAACATGACTTTTGTTAAAAGTTGTCCACAATGTAAAAGATATATTTTAAAATATTACTTGCTTATAACACACTTTTTTTCAAAAGTAATAAAAGTGTTAACAAAACTGTCATAATTTGTTTTTATTTTCAGGCAAACTATTTTTAAAGTTAATAACTTTTTGATGTTTATGATCTAAAATTTGAAAATAGCAGTTTGGAAAAACTTCATTTTTAAGGTGCTGTTTCACATTTAAAATATTTATAAATTTTAACATTTAAAAGTAAAACATTTAAAATTTTTATACATTTTCCATTAATGAGGTTCACATTTTGAGTATAGGTTTATTGACTATAAATACACCCACTTAAAAATGAACCCAAAATAAGGGGGAAGGTGAAGACTTAATATTATTCACTGCTAGATGAAACCTTGAACTACCTAGAGGGCTTGCAGTGGACTTCAGTAGGTCATAATTTCCATTGTCTTAAATTAGACTGCTCAGACTCTATAAAACAATCTAAGTATTTGTAGATTTGAGGCTTCAGACTAAACTTTTTAGGGTCCGGGCATTGTCTCTGCCTTAGGAAGAAAGATGACAAGGATGCACAAGCACTCTTACCTCCATTAAGTGTGAATTTTTTGGATGTGAAGGTCTCTCTGCACCACTCTACCCTCCCTTCCTGTAGACAGCAGCAGAGCTGGGGTTGGGGGGGGGAGGCAGAGTGGCCTGCATCAGCCCAGCCCTGATTGCAGGACAGGCAGACAGGATCGATTTCTCCACCTCCAACCCAATAGGCAAACATCTGTTGGGTCAAGGGGTGACTCTAACTTGTGACACTTTATGCAAAGTGCCATGTGTTAGAGCAGGGACCTGCACATGCCAGTGCCCTGTATGTTACAGGAAGGGTCTTCATGTCACAAAAGTCAATGTTGAAGGATATATTAGAGGAAGACGAGTAGAGTAGATGCTGCAAATCCAGTTGTGTGGATGCAGAAACTCTGTTAACCTATGCAAATAATGTGGAGGAAGCTACAACTACTGTTGCAGAACCTATCTGGGAAAAACCACAAGACAGAACCAGAAAGGGGATTCTCAATTGTCCCACTTCCTACCTCTGGTGAGGGTGAGGGGTGAAATTTGTATTATCCTCCCCATTTTTTTTATAACTTTATTTGTATAAAATTTGAATGATCAGGCTTTACAGTACTGAAATGAATTTTATCTGACTTGTTTTGAAAATGATTGTATTTAAAATAACATTTTACTATTTTAACATATTTGCAATACATGTTATAACTGCCTCACCTAATCCTCTGCTCTTATAATAGTTCATGCTTGCTTTGTGTTTATGGTAGAAGAGTGAAAGCATTCTTTATTCGGTACTTGCTGCTGATTTAAAAAGTAAAAACACTTTAATACCAAAATGGAAACAGAAGACTAAGCTAGAGAAGGTAAACTGTAAATAATGTGTATTCCTTAACACAAAATGTTCTTTTAGATTGAGATGTTTTTAACCTGCTGCTCACATTTTGAAAAGAATGACAGGACTATAGGAATCATAATCTGCTGAGCTTCACCTCAGTAACAGGAAAACTGAAAGAGTATAATTAAGGATAGGGGAATGAAACACTTGGATAAGTATATGCTGATACGATCAAACAAGCCTAGTTGCTATAAGGGTAAGTCATGCCTTTCTGACCTGTTAAATTCTGAGAGTCAAAAATACAGTGGATAAAGGGCATCTGGTGGAAGTAATTTACTTAAATTTTCAAAAGGTTTTTGATAAAATCCCTCACAAGAAACTAGTAAGGAAAATAAGTAGCCACAAGGTAAGGGCTAAAGCCCTGTCAAGGATTAAAAATGAATAAGCCAAAGAAATAGTCATAATAAAAATCTTCTTTACAGAATAAAGGTAAATAATTAGTGGGGAAATGCAAGGCACTTAACAACAATCAGATTTCAATGGTTTTACTCAGTGGCTAATATGCAACAGGGGTCATTATGATTGCATCTTTACTTACAATTTTCAGGAAATCTTTCTTCATTGCACTTCCATTGTATCAGGGTTAGCACTGGCAAGAGTTCTGACAGTGTGGGCACAGTTGTTTTTAAAAACATGTTTTCTAACTGTTTGAAAAAGCTAGTAAAAGTAATTGTACCCAGTTGATCAGTACAGTTTGAACTTGTATACTGTAGTTATTGCTAGCACAGATGTAAATGCAATGACAAAAAGTGTGCTCAAGGATTTCCACATAGACACAGCTATTACTACCGTTTATCAGTGGAGAGGGAGGAGAATCAGCATTTCTCTCAGTTTTGTTATGAGCCAGCAGATTCCATGTAGCCTAAACGCAGAAAAACCATAATAAAAACATCTAAAATAGGAAACCTGTATTTTTAAAAAGTTTACTGAAAAAAAATTGAGATACCATAGTTTTTGCCTGTCTTGTGGACAGGTCAGAAGAAAGTTAAGAAGTTTTAACATTGGAAACAAAGCATATAACATGTTCTCAGTCTTTATTTTATTGAGTCATCAGCTGCACTGTGCTGTAGCTAAATTTGGAATAATTTTCTAAGAGCTACAACCTTTAAAAAAAAATATTTAGAATTCATTTTCTCTCTCCATCTTTTGGTAACTGAGGTACAACACAATCTGGCCCTATCCCGTTTGCCTGCTCCAACATATAGTAATTGCAACTACTAAAAGAAAAACTTGCTTAAAGCATGAACCTAAAATATAATTACAGATTTTTAAAATTAAAAAAGTGAGTAACAATTATCTACAAATCATTGCTACATCAGTATGTCTATCCAGTATTTCCTTCCTTACCCATCAACGTTTCAGTTTAGAGTTCTAAGTTGTCTCTATTACATTCAGGGCTTGAGCCCCAGCCACATGAAATTAATGTTAGGGAAACTTATGCTTAAATAGTATTCTCTTCACCACTGCTTGCAGGATTTAAAATACATAATCCATAAAATCCATAATTTAATATAACATTTTCCCAGAACAAGAAATCAACCCTTACATACATCCTCTGTAGTCTAGCAATTTTACTGGACGGAGAAAAAATGTTAAATGTAAGGACTGTATGATTCAGCCCTTGGTGAGAGGCCTAGACAAATCAGTGCATCTTTCAATTTTTTCCCCTCTATGTAGGCACATGACATTTGTGTGCATTTCTAGCAGGAAATTCCACAAGTGGTGACTTACCAGAAAAATTACTATGGTCCATAAAAATCTTGACCATTCATAAGAACTAGCATTTGAATTGAAGATGATTAATATTTTGGGTCAGAAGGGAGTAGTAGTCTCTGAAGCAACACTGTCGCAGGGCACCTCGGTGCTCTGCTCCTAGAGAGGAGAAACTGCCAGGGAGAGCGCCTAATGAGCACAGCTGCGGGTTGCCAGGGTAACAAGAGCAGCTGCGGGTTGCCGGAGCAACTAAGGGGAGCCAGCTGCCGGTAGGGGGCAGGGCCTGGCCCTTATAAAGCCCAGGGCTAAGGCCAGGCTGGCAGTTCTCTGCCAGCCACTGGGGAGGCAGGAGCTCCCTCAGCCAAGATATGGGAAGAAGCCGGAGTTGCAAGTATAGCTCATGATAGCCCTGGAGGCTTGAGCCACGATACTAAGTTATGGCCATGCGGCTTGTAGTTATGTTATAGCCTAGAGGCTTGTACTTTGAGTTTGTTTGGCTCTGTTTATTACACCGGAGGTTTGGGTGAGGCTGTAGGGTTTGGAGGAGGCCTCATAAAGGGCCCCACAGGAGTGTGGGGGCCCCAGCACCCGAGGAGGGCGCAGTATCCTCATAGGGACCCCAGAGGGGTGGGGCCCCAGTGCCTGAGTGAGGGCGCAGTCTAGCGCCAAGAGGGTGCATTGTCCTCATAGGGACCCCATAGGGGTGGGGTGCCCTAGCGCCAGTGAAGGCGCAGCTTGCACGCCAGTGAAGGCACAACTGGTGGCAAGGAGTGCAACCAGTGGGTTGCGGGCGGGGAACGAAGACCCCGGGTTGTGTGCGGGGTACGTAGACCCCAGCCCCAGAGAGGGGCAGCTTTGTGAGGCCCCAGAGTGGGCATGACGAGCCCCAGAAAGGGGCACTGCTAGGAAGCCCTAGCATAGATGTGGCAAGCCCCAGGAAGGGGGAGCGCACTTTAGAGGAGCCCAGCGTGGGCCCAACGAGTCCCCGAGAAAGGCAGGTGCTATTGAGAAGCCCAAGGTGGGCACGGCGAGCCCCGAAGAGGGGGGAGTGCCATATTGAGAAGCCCGAGATGGGCATTGCGAGCCCAGCCATAGGCTAGTGCGGCAACACCCCTCAGACAGAGGCAAGGTGCTGCGGTTGTCCCTGAGGAGAGGGGATAGCAGTGCGATGAGCCTGGGTCAGAGAGGGTACCCGTGCGGTTGGCCTGAAGGACCGGAGGCCCGCTAGAGGGTCCGTGAGTGGGACCACACTTTCAGAGAAGGCCCAGAGTGGGCTTGATGAGAGTCCCAGTGAGAGGCTGGGTACTAGAGAGAGCCCAGAGTGGGCTAGACTATACAGGAGGCCCGGGAAGCGGGCGTGCAGACATACCAACGTCTATTACATCTGCGAGGCTTGGGGCATGGTATTAGGGGCTTGTAGGACCCATGCATAGTCCATAAGGCTAGGGTGTCCGGAGAACACCCACCATATCGGGAGACTCCCCAGGGGTTCCAGAAGAACCGTGGGGACAGAGGTCCCAAGTAGCCGTGCCCAGGGAAGACACAAGGCAGCCTCCCTATTACATTTTCCAACAAGACGTGGCGGGCGAGAATTAGAGGGTGCCCTTGGGCCGGCCTTGACACGGAACGAGGGACCTCAAGGAGATCACGGCCCTCCTAAAGGACCCTGCCGTGACAAACACTGTTCAGAGGTTAATAGTAGGGAGCTTTTGGCATTTCACTGAACTGATAAATGACAGCCAGTTCTGCATGTACAGGATGGGCTCAATGTGGTCACAAGCTATCTTTCTCAAATGGAATAGCTGCATTCTTTACTGTTTAGATTTGCTTGGTGACATTCACTGTTAAACCCAGATAGTATGCATAGCAATTGTCTAGACTACAGAAGTGATTCTCAACCAGGGTGTCATGAGATTCTCTAAAGGATGTAGTAGGGTGCCATGTAATATAAAGTGTGTAAACACTTACACATGATTCACATGATAAAGATTTCCACTAGAAATCCATAGTGTCAAAAGTACTATCAACACACAGAATCCATATAACCAGAACGGGAAAGAGTATCTTTGGACATTAAATTGTAGGAGGACAGGGGGAGTCATGTGGAGGAAATTCCTGCTTGCTCCCTTCCCTTCAGTGTCCAGGAGACAAGATGTCTCGCTAGCAATGGGATGAGCTGCAGTGCTGGCTAGAGCAGGGCAGCTGGAGAGCTGGTCCCAGTGCAGCAGTCCCAGGAAGCCCTGAGGTAGATCTGGGGGGTAAAATGGAATAATCCTCTTACCTCATAAGTTCTCCTAGGTTGGGGTGCAGGCAAGCCCATAAGTGAAGGGACAGGCAACAGGGATGCCTGGGACAGGGCAGCAACCAGCACAGTTGTTCACACCCTCAGGGGAGGAAACACCTGATCTCAGCTCACCATAGGTGATTCACCTTAATACAGGACAGATGAGTTACACCTGAAGACCAGAAACCAATGCTGATAGGCTGGGAATATGTGGAGGAGAACCTAAAAGGATGCAGGAGGTGGTAATGGGAGGAATTCCATGCTGGAGAGAGGTAGTGGCAGGGGGTAAGGGGCACACCTATCCTTATTTCTTTATTTTTGTGACTGATGGACTACAGGGAATTCCTGGAAGTCAACCAGGAAGGTATTGTGTGTAACTCCTGTCTGTGAAACCTTAACACCAGGTGCCCTTGATCATCCAGGAGGCCTGTGGTGGGAGTGTAGGGCTTGGAGGAGCCCCCACTATAGGCCTGTGAAGTCTCACTCCAGGCCATAGCTGATTATTTTTGGACTAGTAGAAAGAGAGCCCTGATGGCAGAGCCAGTTTCCTTCTCTAGGATAGAATTTTACCTTAATACCATCAAGTTGTGGTGGGCAAGCATCCCAAGAAGGTAATGTACTCCCTAGGAGGGCACACAGCACTGATCGAGCCATGGAAAAGGGGCAAGACCACATATTTGGTGCATTGGCTGGGAACCCTGGTAAACCCAAGGCCATAAAGAGAATTTAAGGACATGAAGTGACAAGAGCTCCTACTAGATGCTGGAGCTACACTGGTACAGGATTTGCTGATACAAATTTTACAGGTACAACAGAAACAAATGGAGGATCTTCAGCCTAGAACAGAGGAGCAAGCTGCCCATAGTACCATAGTTTGGGAGACAGCAAACCTTGATTGAGAAACTGGAAGGGAGGCAGGGGATTGGACCGATTGTGAGTCTCAGAATGCCAAAGATGGATAAAGACAATGATCTGGAGGCCTACTTAGAATCACTTCTAAGGTAGGCTGTAGGATGTAGGCCTACCAACTGGCTCCGCTATTGACAGGTAGGGCATAAGCAGCCTATAGAGCCCTACCCTGGGAAGAAGTGGGGGACTACAAGAAGTTAAAAGAAGTCATCCTGTATAGGATGGAAGTATCCCCAGAATGCTATAGAACTCGATTTCAGGCCAAGAAGGAAGGAGATGCGAAAAGACCACAAGTCCTATTACAGAACCTTAGACAGTGCATAAATGGTTGATGTTGGCTCTGGATTTAGGACCCAGATGCCTTGTTCTGCAAGGAGAGTCACCCTTCTGCAAGGACTGACCATGACCTTTCTGTTTGATAATAGGCAAATTTATTGATACACAGTGATAACAGAAAAGAAATAATACAAACAATCGAGCAGTTCTATAGATCTACCTGTCATCAGAGTCAAGAAATGTCTGGCCAGGTTGCAGGCTTCACTCTAAAGCTCTCTCTTAGGTGTCAGATGTCAGCATACCAGCAGCCTGGCGGTGGGATGCTGAGGCCTACACCGCCCCCCACCCCTCCGGTGGGGTGGATGAGACATGCTGGTGGTGTGTCCTCTGTCCATGATGTCCTCAGGGACCCCTCCCAGGGGATGAGGACAGGGACCCCTCTCGGGGACCCTTTCAGGGAGAAGGATGGGGAGGAGGAGGACCTGGGTGGAGGACCCTTTGTTACTCTCAAATCTCTGCTTTTGTATTCTCCTTCCCTCTTGATGACTTTCCATCTGTGGCTGTCACTGATTGGTCTCTTTCTATTTGTCACACTGTCCATGTCCTGTGTTGTCAGCCAAAGTCCCATTTTCATAAACCTATCACAGGCCCACATTCTACTTTGGGGCTTTATTTGGTTGGTTTCCCTCAAACCCCAAAACTGCCACCCTCCCCTCTGCTTCTCTGGGGCCTTGCAAGCTGGTGCCACCTTACTTCATGCTATTGAACAGTGTGGTACATGCCCCCACTTTCCCAGGCTGTGTGTGTATTTGTTGGCCTTGTTGTGTTAGACAGCCTGTCTGATTCTGAAGGTCCAGAAACTGTGTGTGTGTGTGTGTGTGTGTGTGTGTGTGTGTGTGTGTGTGTGAAGTCAATTAACCCCTACTGCCCATCCTGAACCATTTTAATACATAGCATTATACCTTTAAGCCAATTTCCAAAAAGCAAACCTTTAAATACCATTTTCAAGCCATCAGTTGAGGTTGGAGACATGTTCACTCCCAGATGTGCTTGACATGATAGTATTAGAACAATTTATTAAATATTTGACAGCAAGCACCCAGCAATGGGTGCATAGGCACCAGCCTCAATCCTCAGAGGAAGCGCTGAAATTGGTGGAGGCTTTAAAAAGGCTGAAAGAGTGAACCCACCAGAAAACAAGTCAGCAGACCTATCGCCCATCGGTTGAAGAGTGCAAGGGACAGCTGCTGGGACCTGAGATCCTCACCATGGGGAATTGCGTTACTGTGTTACTCCTCTGGTAAACTAGGTCACTAGGCATGGGTGTGTTACAAGCATCATGAGGAGAGGGGACTGACTTGAGGGAAGGTGGCCATGTCCACTGAGTCCCCAAGTGAGCTGAGCAAGCTGGAGCAGCCAAGTGCCCTGATGAAAAATACAAGGAGACAGCACACAACAACTGTGCACCAGAGTGAGTACACACCAAAAATCTATCAAAGACAAGAACAGAACACCACCTGTCTCCAAACTCTCAGGCCTGATCCTCAAAGGAAATTTACAAACCACTTTTCACAGATGAGCCTATGAACTGGTCTGAGCTTTTCCCAGCCAGGACTATGTGTGTGCATGTCGTGGCTGGAGGTTATGGTGCCTCCTGCCCAGCTTTCATCAGGGGGATCCTCATTCCTGGCATTTTCTGGGGCTGTCGCACCACTGGCAGTCCCAACAGGCCTCATGACCCTGGTAGAGTTCAGTTTTAGCAGTCATGCCCAGGACCTGGGGCTGCCACCTTCCCCGTAGACCCAGCCCATACCTCCAAGTTTGTCCTGGCATGGAAACTCAGCAAAAACATGTTCTTCCCCTGCTGGCTGGTGATGCAGTGAGTGCCTCCTCCAGCTCTGAGACTGGGGCATTAAATGGTTTTTAAAAAATGAAAAAAGGAAATAGGTGTGGATGGAGTAAGGAGGGTTGCATTCATTCTGTCTGCACCTGGAGCTTGGGGAACGCCAGCAGCAGGAGGTTCACCTTCAGGAACACCAGCTGCTCCACCAAACCAGGATCCAAGGAGTTGCAGTGGGGTGTCACTATATCACCAGTAATGCTGAACACTGTCTTGCTTGGAACACTAGTTGGTGGACAGGACAGGTGTTTGTGGGCAACCATGGCCAGATCCGGCCACATTTGGCTGCAGCTTGCACAGTAGGCCAAGAGGTCGCACTGCAGCAACTCCATAGCCTGGCAAGATAGGCAGCCACCAAGGACTGAGTACTGCCTGCCTGATGGTGGGGTCTGGTGCCTCTGGACCCCATCATGGAAGCCATGCCCTTGGCTGACATTGGCAACACCTGTGTTAGAGGAGGAGACTGGCTGATGGATGGCATGCTGACATGGGACAGTGGATCCCCCTCTTCCACATCCCGCTTCCTCTGCCCTTCTGCCTCCCTGACTCTCGTCACCAGCACCTCCATCCACTGATTCAGGCTTTGGCTGCTGCATATACTCCCCTTCACTTCTGGCTCACACATGACAGCCAGCATGTGGGCCATACTGGACCGCAACGGATCGTTACCTCACAACAGGGATCACCTGGCTAAGGAGGGCATCGCCCGAGCTGAGGGACTCGATGGCCTCAAGGAAAGGCTTGAGGACCACCAAGATCTGGGAGATAGTATCCCACTCAGCTCTGTTTAAGGGAGCCGCTGTTCCCAATCTCCCTGAGCAAGGCCATCTCATGGGTGGCCTTCTGTTACTCCACCAGCCTCTCAAGCATTAGGTATATGGAGTTCCACCAAGTCTCCACATTCTGCATGATTTTGTGCTGTGGGATGTTCAGCTCTGCCTGTTTGTCCTGCAGCATGTTGCCCCCCTTGCGCTCTGGTGGAAGTAGCCTGCCACCTTCCTGCATTTTGAAATGAGCTTGCTGGTGGTACTGGCACCACCACCGGCAGCCCTGTCACCCTTCAAGGCGTTCCTGACAAGAAGGTGGAACTTGTGTGCCACACAGGGGATGCCAACAAAGTTGGTATTATGGACTGCCTTGACCATATTGGCCTCATTATCGATGATCATGAACCCGCGGGTGAGTTCACCCTACCCAATGAGCAACCCCTGCACCAAGCAGTTCATGGTCCCCATGATCTCTATTGCTGTGTGGGACTCATCCATCACCTTGGTTTGAAGGAGAGCCCACCAAGAGCCTGACTGGTCGCACCAGTGCCCTGTGAGAGAGAGGTATGTATGATCCCCACCCTGGCTGCTCCAGATGTCTGAGGTGAAGTGTAGGGCCACCTGTGGACCTACCTTACACAGCTCCTCCCTCAAGTACTCCCTGCATGCCTCATACAGGGAGGGTAGCACTGTCCTGCTGAAGGTGCGTGTGGGCACTTGGTATGATGAGGACACAAGCACTATGAACTGCCTGAACCCTGGCCAATCAACTAAGGAGAAGGGCTGGCCATCGACAGCAAGCATTTCCCCAATTGGTTGGGTGATCTTGCTTGCCTATGCAATGCACCCCCCTTTCTGTCCACCTTTCCCCCACTGTTCCAGTGTCGCCTGTCTCTGCTTTGGGAGGATGCGGACTTTGCAGCAAGAGTGGGATTTCCTTTTGGGCACGCCCCCATTGGTGCCAGGCTGCAGACAGCAGCAAGGGCAAGGGGGTGGTGCCTGCGAAGATGCATCAGCATCCCCATGGTGCTCATATGTTTTGTTCCCTTGCTTCAGCGGGTTTTGGCTTGGCAGTGCAGGCAGATAGCATACGTGGGATCATCTGCCAGCTCAAAATGATGCCAGACCACACTGCCCACTTGCTTTTGGGGTGTGGGTGCATGTGTGAATGCTGCAATTTCCCTCCTCCTCAGCAGGCAGAGGTACAGCAACAGAAGGAGCGGACTCAGTTGAGCCGATTGCCTCTTTACCCTCTACGTCAGCCTCCTCTGAGATGCCTTCTGGGGAAGGAGACCTGGCTCTAGGGGAAACTTGAGAGATGTGGAGCACAAACTTAGATGATTTCTCTTCCTTCTCCAGAATTTCCCTTGCTATGGCACTCAGATCCAAATCCAGCTTCAGCTCTTCCTCTGGCACTGGAAGGCTCAGCATGGAAATTGAAATGAGGATGAAGGAAACTATCATGCTGCTGCTGCTGCTGCTGCTGCTTGTTGTCATGGTGGTAGTGTGTGTGTGGGGGGGTTATGGCTGGTGCTTTTGGAGGGGATGCAGACTCAAGCACAGGCAGTGGCACTGGCACTGCTCCCCCCTCCTTGTTGCCTGTAGAACTAATGGAAACCTCATGCCTGCTTGTTGTAGCAAAGAGACCGCATCTCAGTTTGGAGGGGGGAGAGGGACTTACAGCTCTCCCTCTACCCCATCTTCCTCCCCTCCCTGAAGGCTTGCCAGCTGCCTTTCCAGCATGCTTCATGGTGTGTTTTATAGTGTCTTGTCTTTGCCTTGGTGTGCTGGAAAATCTGTCTCTTCTGTAATGTTATCTATCTGATTTATGTAATATATGTAGATAAGATAATTGTATGTATGTGTATTTATGTAATAACGAAAATAAAAATATATAAATGTATGTGTTTTCCTATATATATTCTATGTTATAATATGCAATATAATTATGCTGTGCTTCCCTGCACAGTGAATGGAATGCACACTGTGAGAGAGAGCACAGATTTAAAAAGAATCAAAATAGACTAAACAAAAAGGATTTTGGGGGAGGAATAAATTGAAAGGAATCAATCAATGAATATAATAATAAAATAAAAGGGTATAGAAACTAAAGCAAAAGATATTGCTGAATCCCACTTGCTAGGCTAGCAAGTAGGAAATTAATGGTTTAGAAACTTTGAAATGTTTCGACTGCCCTCATTTTGTCTTGAGGCTGTTTCAAAGCCCTTTGTTTTGTTTCAATTTCCCTGTTTCAAGCTTGAAATGAACCAAACCAGTGTTGAAATGAAATGGCCGGCAAAATTTTGCACAGCCCTAATGTGGTTGGTCAGTTTCCTAGATGTAGTGCATGGTCAGTGATGGCCCCCAAAATGGTGTCTATGCACCCAGTGTACTGTGGTCATTGACAGCTCCAAAAATCACTGCTGAATTAATGAAGTGGGTGGCTAAACTGAGGATACCCCAGGAAGTTACAGCCAATCAAGGGACAAATTTTATGCCTGGTGTCGTGAGAGATCTCTGTAAGCTCCTACAGATCAGACACCTGAAGACGACCATGTAGCACCTGCAAACTGATGGACTGTAGTGGTTCAATAGGACACTGAAGGGGATGCTGTGGAAAGCTATCCAGGGGAATCCTAGAGAGGAGGGACTAGTTATTGCCACTTTTGTTGTTTGCAGTCTGAGAAGTGCCTGAAGCATCAGAGGGACTCTCACCTTTTGAGCTGGTTTATGGGTTCCAGCCAAGGGGTCTGTTGGACATAGTTCATGAGGGATGGGAGAAGCAGGGCAGGGGGCACTGGAGAGACCTCTCTGAGTTACCTTTTGAAACTGTGAGACTGACTGACTTCTGCCTATGAGATTGCCCAGGGAAACCTATGGGTAGCTCAAGAATGTCAAAACAGAGTGTACAGCCAGTGACCCAAGAAAAGGGAATTTGAACCAGGTAATAAAGTGTTGCTCCTGCTACCCTGTAACCACACTAAGTTGCTGGCCCAATTTCAGGGACCACATGAGGTATCAAGAGAAGAGGGGCCCATTGACTATGAAATTATATGGCCAGGACAGAGATGAACATGACAACTATATTACATCAACCTCCTTAAAGAGTAGAAGAAAAAGGAAGTTTGGTTCTTAAACCCTAACCCAAACTCGTGGAAATTGAGTCCTACTGTAAGGGAGGTAGCAACAGATCAGGACCCTGCAAGCCCAGGAATGGGAATTCAGCTGACAGGGAAACAACGCCAACAGCTGACCCAGATGGTGAGAGAATTTGGGGATGTCTTCCAGGAAGAACCAGAGTTAGCCAAGCGGGTGGTACCTCACAGCCATACACCCCCAGGAGCAGTAGTCAGGGAACAGGGACCCCAGGGGCTACAAGCCGAGGTACAAAAAGAGATCTAGCACGCACTGGCTAAGGGAATTGTGTGGGGTTCGTGGAGCCAAAGGAGAAGACCTTTAGTTATAGTACCAGATGATTCCCTGAGCCTGTGTGTCAACTTTTGGAAGGTAAATGCCATAGCCAAATTCAATGCATTTCCTATGCTATGAGTGGATGAAATGGTGGACTGCTTTGGCCAGGCTCCATTCATTATAACTTTAGAGATAAGGGCTACTGGCAAAAACCAATGGCACTGGAAGATAGAGAAAAAAAGGCATTCAGCAAACTTTGGGGACTCTTTGAATTTTGTAGGATGTCATTCGGATTGTACAGGGCAGTAGCTACATTTCAATGCCGGATGGACAAAGTTCTGAATCTGCATCAGAGATGCACTCCAGTGTGTATCGACAATATCATCATCTTTTTACCCAGCTGGCAGCAGCATTTACAAGACATCCAGGCTGTGTTCCAGGACAACAGAGGATCAGGTATGACAGCTAACCCAAATGGGGCAGGAGGAAACTAAGTACCTGGGCTTTGTGGTGGGGCAAGGTTCAATTCAACTGGTGTTGAACAAGGTGGAGGCCTTGGAAAGGTATAACAAACTTAAGACAAAGAAGCAGGTTAGGTCTTTCCTTGGCCTGGCCTATTACTACTGAAAGTTTATTTCCCAGTTCTTGGAAATGGTGGCCCTGCTTAACAATCTTCTTAAGGGTATCCAAGGGACAGAGGTTAGATGGACGGAACAACTGAAAAGGCATTCGAGAACATTAAGAAAGCTTCATATGGGAACCCAGTGTTATATACTCCTCACTTAGCCAGCCTTTCATGTTGGAGACTGATGCATCCAGAATGACCCTGGGAGTGGTACCAACCCAAGAAGTTAAAGGAGTATCCAGGCCTGTAGCCTATGCCAGCCATTGACTGGTGAGTCACAAAACCTGATATGCTACGGTGGAATGAGAATGTCTGGCCATTAAATGGGCAATAGAACTGTTCTGCTATTACCTACTAGGCTAGAGTTCATGCTTATAACAGACCACACACCCTTTAAATGGATGTAGTTGAGCAAGACGAACAACACCTGAATCACGCATTGGACCTTAGCCTTACAACCTTACCATTTAAAAATTAGATACTGACCAGAGAAGGGAAACATCATTGTCCTGTGCAGCCACACAGATGCAGAGGGCCAGGCTAGGCTGAGCTGGGAGCACTGCACTGTCTCTGCAGGTGGGCAGTGGCTGCGGGGGGGGCAGCTAAGATGAATTTGCAGGGCTTTAGCTCTCAAGGTCCTTCCAGTGCCAGCACCTGCAAAGACGCAGTGCGGTGTGGTATTCCTGGCCTAGCCCAGCCCCAACTGCCCCCATCCCAGCCACCAGGTGGGGCACAGCTCTCCCAGCCCAGCCTACCTCCCTCCTCCAGGCACAGCACAGCTCTTCCAGTTCGACCCTGGCCCTGACCCCTCCTTGCCCCAGCCCCATTTGGTGGAGGGGCCCCACTTCCAGCTCCCAGGGAAGCAAATGTGAAAGCCACAGTTTTAAACTTGGCGTCAAAAATGAGAACTGAGTTTAAAACTGCAGCTTTCACTTCCCTGTTTCTGAGGATCCCGGGGCAGCCTCCTCACCCCATGCACAGATCGGGGGGGCATGTGCCCCCTGAGCCTTTGCTGGGGTGCATACAGTGGCAGGAGCCTCCCTGTATGACTGGATGAGCTGCCTGGCCTCCGACACTCCCCTGGCTCAGCCTGACCAGGGCCCCACTTACCCAGTGGCAGGGGGCATGGAAGGGGATTGTCTCATTCCCCCGGCCTGGCCCCAGTGGCAGGAGGCTCAGCCCAGCCACGTGCGTCTTGCCGCTCCCCATGTGTGTCCTCCTGCTCCTGATCACAGAGCCTCTGACAACTGATCTCAGTCTGAGCCCCCTCCCCCAGGCTGAGACTGACTGTCAGAGCCTCCCTGATTGACCAGTCAATCACGATTGACCAGTTGGTGACCACTGAACTAGGGGAACATCTGTTTTGGATTTGTCCTGACCAATAGGCAAGAATTGGTGGAGGATGTGAAGTTGATCTGGAAACTTGAGAGGAAGGGTCATGAATAGAATTCCAAATCCTGAGATGGGGAAGGCATGAGGCCAGCACACCTAAGATGCTATATTTGCTATATTTAAAAAAAAGTGAATTTCAACCTACTCAAGGAATAGGCATGGTGTTGTGGGAAGATGCACTGAAGGATAAATGCACTCAGGAGGCTTGGAAGCTTCTGAGAGCACAATATTGGAAGTCCAACAAGAAACTATTCCAACATGATGGAAGCACAGGAGTGGTAAGAGACCAATATAGCCATAGAAGGAGCTTCTAGGATGCTTCAAATGCAAAAGGAAAACCTAAGTAATGGGCAGATTACAAAGGACACACACCAGAAAATAGTAAAAACCTGCAGGGACTAAATCAGGAAGGCAAGGATAAAGAATGAGCTGCATCTGGTGAGAGAAGAGGTTCTGTAATATACTGGCAGACTACTATACTATATAGAGAAAGACTACTATTAAATAGCCAAGGTGAACTCTTAACAAAAGATGCAAAGACGGCAGAGCTATTCAACAGCTACTTTGCCTCAGTCTTCACAAAAAAATTAAGGTGCAGCCAGACACCTAATAAAGATTATTTGGATATGGACAGGGAGAAGCTGAAGGATGAAATAACAAATGAGACACAACTTATGATGGGTCTGAATGAATTCAAGTCAGCAGCACCTGACATACTTCATCCCAGGGGACTGAAGCAACTGGAAGAAATGATCTTGGAGCACTTGGCAATAATATTTATGAAGTCATGGGAGATGGGAGAGGTACCAGAGGACTGGGAAAGGGCCAGTATAGTGCCTCTCCTTTGAAAAAGGCAAAAAGGAGGACCTGGGGAACTACAGAATGGTTAGCCTTATCTAGTACCCAGGTACTTACTGGGGCATATCCTAAGGAAGTCCATTTGCAAGCATCTGAGGAGGAAAGGTTGATCATAGGCACTCATCATGGATTTACTATGAACAAACTGTGTCTGTGGCACAGTGCTAATGACATGAAAATAGTTGAACTGCTCTCCCATGGAGCAAAACCAAGACAATCTGCCCAATCTTACCCTGTAAAACTGTCGCTTATACTAGAATATGAGAAACCACATGGGCATTTCTCAGATACAATACTGGTACTGAAAAAAAAAATTAAAACAAGCTTTGTTCAGTTCACAGTGTAGCCCTAAAAGTATCTCCTATGCCCTTGAACAAAGAAACCAGCCCTAGCTAAATCCTACTTTTAAGGTGATCTACAGAATGATTCTCATCTCCTGATCCCCACAAGTAGAATTTCATAAGAAGCAGTCAAGTCTTAAAATACGTATAATACACATGGCATAGTTAAATCTTTATAGTTAAAGCACAATTAGCAATCTCTAAAGCTGAGGCACCCAACGATTTTCATTAGAATGTTTTCAGTTACTTATAGCTGCCAAATTTAATATGTCAGGTCTTCTACGCCACTGTTTTCCTCTGGCTTAAACTTAATTATTTAGGGGAACTTTTACAAAAGTAACCCTGTATTCCTGAGTTTCACTCTTCTTCAGCTGATGGATATAGTTTGAAACATAAGTGAAATGCTTGGTCCACCCAGAAGATGACAACCTTCTATTGCCGTCATACTTTGCTGGCTCCAGTGGGAGGATTCTGGACTGTAAATCTAAAAGTTCTATGCCTGCCAGTGAACCAGTGGGAATCAGCGTATTCCATATGATGGATTGTCTTTGTTTATCAATTTGTATATTAAGAAAACTCTAGAAATTGTATTTTTAAGTGCTTACTATTCCAGCCTTAATTTTCTTTTTAAATGCATTTTGTTTATATTTTTACTTTGGTAAAAGTTTAAATTGGCAGATTTACCACCGAAACCTAATCCTACTTTGCTTAAACTGTTTTGAAAATCTCAGTCTCAGTGCACAATTTGAAGATATCCTTAGGGAAAACATTAATATTAGTGGAATAATTTAGTAAAAAATTAACATAATTAAACAGGAAGAGAAGGGGCAGGAGATGGGTCAGGTATCTTAGCATCTAATTGTTCTTTCAAATTTGTGAACACCTCCAGCTTGAACCACCACCAAATAAGATACACACTTTGTTTTTGGAAGGCAGAATGTAGGGAGAAAAAAGATTTTTTCTAGAGGCATGGGCAACTGTGTGACATAGAATAAAGTCTCCTAGAAACACAGAATGCCCAGGAAATGTGGTATCTCTATCCCAGGAGACAGAATGTCCAGGAAATGTGGTATCTCTATCCCAGGAGACAGAATGTCCAGGAAATGTGGTATCTCTATCCCAGGAGACAGAATGTCCAGGAAATGTGGTATCTCTATCTCAGGAGACAGTCTGGGTGAGGCAGGAGGAACTTCCTGGTATGGCAGAACAGCAACAAGGCTAGGCCCCAGGCCCTTGCAAGGGCAGTAGCAAGACTGTTACTTTACTTGAAGTTCCTGTAAGAACAAGTTGTTCCTTCTGTACCAAAAGCCCTACCAAGATATTACAGATTGTATATAGCAGCTCACTCACCCTGAGCCAGCTCAATTGCTACTTCAGGCAAGAGCTACACTTTTGGGGGTGTCAGGAGAAGCAATGCTCAGGGGCAACCAACATGAGTTCATTGAGGGCAGATCCTGCCTGACTAACCTGGTTTCCTTTTATGATCAGGTCACAAAGTCTCTGGACGACAGCATGGAGGTGGATGTCATCTTCCTGGATATTAATAAGGCCTTTGACACTGTTTCCCACCACATTCTCTTAAAAAAACATTGATGCCTACACAGATAGGTGGCAAATTGGCTAGATGGTTGCACCCAGAAAGTGGTGGTGGATGGGTCATCTTAGATCTGGAGGGATGTGGGCAGTGGAGTCCCCTAGGGTTCAGTCCTGGGGCCTGTACCGTTCAACACCTTTATCAGTGATCTGAATGTGGGTGTGGAAAGCATGCTGTCTAAATTTGCTGACGACACCAAGATGTGGAGCGAGGTGGGCATGCTGGAGGGGAGGGACAGAATCCAGCTAAATCTAGTCAGGTTACAGAGGTAGGCAGATGAGAATAGGATGAAATTCAACACAGACAAGTGCAGGGTACTGCATCTAGGGAGAAGGAACCAGCAGCACACCTATAGCCTGGGGAACACCCTTTTTGTGAACACAGCAGCAGAAAGAGATCTTGGAGTCACTGTTGACTCCAGAATGAACATGAGCCGCCAGTGCGAGGAAGCAGTCAGTAAGGCTAACCATATCTTGTCGTGCATCTACAGATGCATCACAAGCAGGTCCAGGGAGATAATCCTTCCCCTCTATGTGGCACTGATTAGGCCACAGTTGGAGTACTGTGTCCAGTTCTGGGCACTGCACTTCAAAAGGGATGTGGCTAGCATTGAGAGGGTCCAGAAGAGGGCCACTCACATGGTCAAGGGGCAGTGGGTCAGGCCCTACAAAAGAGGCTAAAGGGCCTGAATCTATTCAGCCTCCACAAAAGAAGGCTGAGAGGGGGTCTGGTGGCTGTTTACAAACTCACCAGGGGGGCCCAGCAGACATTGGGTGAGGCTCTGTTCCTCTGGGCACCACCGGGAGTTACTAGGAATAACGGCCACAAATTGTTAGAGAGAAGGTTCAGGCTGGACATCAGGAGACATTACTTTACAATTAGGGTTGCCAGGCTCTGGAATGGACTCCCAAGGGAGGTGGTGCTTTTTCCTACCTTGGGGGTCTTCAAGAGGAGGCTGGACAGATATTTGTCTGGGGTGTTATGACCCTGGCACTCATTCCTGTCCAGAGCAGGGGGCTGGACCTGATGATCTGTTTAGGTCCCTTCTGACCCTAAGTACTATGAAGCAATGAAACTATCCCTGTGGTCCCCCCATAGCCAACCATGCTGACCTGGAAGTGACAGTGGTGTGCCTGGAAATGCCAGCGGTGTGCCGCTGCCACTTCCAGGTCGGCATGATTGGCCATGGGGGACTGCCCCCCCAGTTGGCATGATCTGCCATGGGGGGCCCCGGTCAGTGCAATGGGCCCCAGTTGCTAACCGGCCTCGGGGGGGGGGGATGGGCAAGTGCCACCCCTGACTCAGGAGGCACAAGTTGCCCATTCAGGGATGTCAGTAAGACAATGTGCTCGACCCTCCTCAAACTCAAGAAACTTAAAGTGCACAGATATGGTGCATGCCAAGCACAGTAGTTTACAGAATGTGTGGCAGGAGGAACTTTACCACAGATGAGACCTAGCATGTTTTACCCAGATCATGCAATTGTACCAGCCAGTTGTGGGGTGGGCAACAAGCCATCCATTATGTGCAGTATTCTGTCCATGTAACTTGACGGGATGTGACTACTGTGCATCTCCATCTGTATTTCTATCCATTGTGGGGGTATCCTGAAAATGGGCATCAAGGAGTTCGTATAACTCTATATGGCAACACTTGGCACGGACATTTATTTATTTATTCATTTTGCTTTTTACATATACGTTTCTCCAGGCCTATTTGCAAGCAATTGAGATAATGGTAATACATGCTTCAAATGTGAAATTACAAACATCAGTTAAACTTTTGAAATTAATGTTTTAAATGAAATTCTGTTAGTTTCTGTCCAGCATTCTTTGCCTTGCTGAGCTGGTTGCCCCTGGAAACATTCCCCTTATACAGTGTTTTCTGAGCACTGAAAAATAAAGCACAAATATGTAAGTGATAAATAACATTGCAAGGTAGGTGGAACATATAGAAGCCTCCAGTCTGACTGAGAAACAATGAGTCATTTCCATGTCTAAGAGAAATGAGATTACTTTAGTCATAAATTTCTGGTGATCTTCATCTCTCAGGCATCATAGCTAATGAATACCCATTTGTTTACAAATATGCCATACCATGCCACAGTCTTGGCAGTCTGCAACGCTATATCCTATTTATCTCTGTTTGAAGGCTTCCAATAAAACTTCTAAAAGCTATTTCTTTTTGACCACCTGGTGCCTTTAAAGATCAAATCCACCTTAATCCCGTTGGATATAACATTAGATACAACTTTCCCTCTAAAGGAATGAACTGAAAATCTTGAAATATCAATGCTAGTTTCTTGCAAGCAGATATAAACTAGGCTTTTATTGTGTATAATATAGTGAGTTCATTATCTTTGGTAGAAGAGATGAATAATTTGTCAGTTCCCCTCTTCTCCCCCTGGACCCATAGAACTCTTTATCAGACAACTGACAAGCTTTCAAAACTGTAAACAATGACAAGATCTCCCTTTTTAAAATGTTAAGCAGCCAAGAGAAAAAAATCAAAATCTGATTGCTAGAGAGAAGCTAGCCATCATGAGTTGGCTATTCATCCAAACCAAACATATATTCTAAGAGGAGAATTTAGAATTTCACTCATCTTAACCTTCCTGAACTGAACCTTTGTTCCTGCATGCAGGAGAATAGCTTATTGATGTAAGATTCTCTGTGAAGAGCAAGGATTTCTCTAGTCAAACCAGCACCCGTGATCATAACTGTGCCTCTTATTTCATCCCTATAGAGTATTCCTCTCAGTTATTTTCTAGAGATGAAACTTACTCACGCAGCTATTAGGCTGTTTTGCTAATAATACGGAAGACATCATTGTTCTGGTAGCTTTAAAGATTAGCAATTTTTGAGGAATAAGAGGTTCTGGAAAAATCGGTAGCTCCATATTTTCTTAACAATGAAACGTGTCTATCCACAAGTGCGCCAAAAGAGCATGCTTTCATTGATTCATTTGGAAGGAAGACCTGAGCAGTTCACCCAATTTCAACTCAAGAATACAAGTTTATTAAATAAACTTCTTTTTACCCCAAGCAATATATATTGAATGTCTTATTCATGGTCCATCCATGTTATATATCAAGATAGTCCAAGCTAGTTGTTTTTGTATAGGCCCAAATCCTTTCATTGTGAGGATCTAGGAGCTTTTAAAATACTTGCATCAGTAAATCAATGCATGGAACATTACTGTCTCAGTTTTCCTGAGTATACAATTCCTAGTTGAAGTTGACACTCCCTTTGGGAAACCTGCCCAATTTGCATTCTCTGTATGTGATACCTTTACTTTATGAAATGGTTCTATGTCCAGTTTTCCCTACCATTTAAACATTACATTTAGCATTGGCTTTCTGGATGAGCTTCCCTAAAATGCAACCAGCACTAAATCAGACTCATTTCATTTCCATGGTCACCAACTTTTTACAGGTATTTCAGTGGTAAGGAATTTCTTTCTTTCATTTGACTGCATGTTAGTTTTGCAACTCCCCTTTGTGTTACAAGAGAACATTTCTGGATCCCACCAATAAATGTCCTTTTTAATCCGGTATACCTCAGTATTACTTGTGCCAAAGGGTCAACTGAAACTGAGGAAGGCGCGCTCTCATCTTCTTGCTACTGCATATCTTCCTTGCATATTCTGTTAAATGTGGGGCACAGATCCACAGTTTGTTTCTGAACACTGATAGCCAGTTAAATAAATAAACATGATGAGTGGTCAGTACTGTGCCCTGGGCAGTACATACCCTTGTACCTTGCACTTTCCCTGCTCTGGCTCAAGTTCTGGCAGTGGGGAGGGCAGAGCAGCAGTGGCAGCTCAAGAGCAGTGGCCAGTAATTGACTGCTTCTGAGAGAAATGTCTCCTTTTTTGCTGTCAGCATGTGTGTCAAGTGACCCCATAAAAAAGAGGGTATATCTTCCCTAGAAGCAGTATACCCAGGGTTTGAATTCTATTTTGACTTGGGGGGGAGCATCTGCAAAAAATTTGGGCTGCCCATCACACTGCCCTAATAAAATCCCTTAGAATTCTGTATTCTATTTTGTCAGGGTCCTACACACACACACACACACACACATTATTAACACCACAGCTAGTCCTACAAATAGCATTTGTTTACTTTTAGAAAAAAACACATACACTACTTCTAAACAAATAATAAAAATAATAAAAATGAATAAATTGATTAGCCTACCTTAAAATAAAATCAACAGCAGAGGCCAAATGTCAGTCTTCTGTGGTTGCTGTCTTGTTTTCCATGAAGTTAATGGACAATGACCTGCCTTCAGCCAGGATTGCACAAAAGGCACCAGATCAAATCGCTCCAGTGGGGGACCGTTAACATCCATGAAGAGGAGCGAAGCCAAGGTTTGCACTCAAAGTTGGTTGTGAGACTTTGTCAGTGTCATTTAGGGCTGAAAAACTACAGTCACATTGGGCAGAAGTGATAAAGTATGTTTTGCTTGAAATTTTAAGTTTATAGAAAGTTTTTCTGCGGTCTTCATCCTGCAGCTTCCAGGTACAACATTCCTCAACAGCATCCCGAATAGGCTCTCCAAGTAGTTTTGCCAAATTACATATTTAATTTTTGCCATATAAAACAAGATGATCCCTATCTTTTGGCTAGAAATGTGTATCCAGTGGTTTTAGCAGGTTGATAAGTTCTGAGTCTGGGAGGCTTTTGATTAGATTATCAATTACTGCCTGGTAGCATTGCAGGTGATTGATTTTTTCTGAGGTGTCATCTAAAGCCACTCCCTTGAACAGCAACTCCCTTGAACAGTTGAGTTGCACTGTTCAATTTTTTTTGTGGATTTTTTACCATCAGTCTTCATGGCATTCAAAACTTTCATAGTCAGCAGCATGTTGTGATGCAAGTCTGTTAACGATGTTTTCCTTTTCTGAAGTTTGAGGGAAAGGCTTTGGAGTTCAGAAAGAACATCTTCCACAGTAGCCAAGTGGAAAATAAAGCCCCTGGTTTCAAGCCGTTTGTACAGTCCACTGTATTTCTTTTGTTCACTGTCAGAACGTGAAGTGTCTTCACTAGCTGTTTTCAATTGCTGTGCCAATGCTGGGTAATCTTTCCACATGCCTTTCATTGTATTAAAGCTGCTTGAAACCCAGCATATTGTAAAAACCTGACCAATTTTTAAAATATTCATTTTGAGATTGGCTGCCTTTTGCTATCATCAGATTCTGCATTTGTCATAGGTTTCTTCATGAACCTGAAATTATATAAATCAAATATACAAATTATATAAATATATTATTTGTTTTCTTTTAGACACTTTTAAAATAAACACCTTAAGAAGTTGGATAACCCACAAGATAATACAGTTAACTGTTATGATCTACCACACAAATTACTTCCAATATCAGACTGCATCAAGTCTGTTTAAAAACCAACTGAAACCTTCTTTGAATGTGAACAATCTATGTAGCACAACATATGGTGTGGTCAGAGTGTCCAGACTGTGGAATAAACTCCCTCCAGAGGTGGTGCAATCACTTACCCTGGAAATCTTCAAGAGGAGACTAGACAGTCCCCTTGCTGGAGTCATCTGACCCCCAGTTATCTTTCCTGCTTGGTACAGGGGGCTGCACCTGATGATCTTCCGAGGTCACTTCCGGCTCCTTCCAATCTATGATTTGATAACACATGCATGCCAAACTTTTAATTAGCAATCCACACTAATGACAAGCACCCAGCGCTGGGTCGGATACAGGTGTATAAGTGACAGTGCTGAGAAAATGGCAGTGGTGTGATTTGAACTAAAGCACATCAAATAGTTCAAAGTACACTATCCGCCATTTTCTCAGCACTGATGTGCACTGTGCTGCTTATACACTTGTAGCCGATGCAGTGCCCGGTGCATGAATTCTTTTATTAATCAACTCTGCTCCAGCATGCTGGATTTCCAGCGTGTCGGAGTAAACTCATGGTATGTGTGTAACTGTTAAACTGGTTCATTGATTAACAAGTCAACCTAAGTGAAGGAGCAATCTGATCGGAGATCCCCTCCCCAAGTTATGATTTTCAAATCTTACAGGGGAGCTGTCACCTCATGTGTTTGGGGGAGGGGGAAGGGGCTCCGAGCTCCCCTGTAATTCAAACCCTGAATGTACCTCTGGTTGCTGCTCTTCCACCATGTGCTGCTGCTACTAGTCTGCCTTCCCCACTGCTGGAGCCAAAGCCACTGCAGGAAAGATCAGTCTTAGGCCTAGCTTGCTCACCCATTGCTGCACTACTTCCTCTACTCTTCTTCTTGTGTGTGTACATGAGTCTGTGTCCACACATGCACCTAGTTCTCTTCAAGAGAAATGAAGTGGATTTTTTATATTAGGTTCTCCTCAAGTAAGACAAGGACAATAACTTCAGTAGAAGAAAGTGTCTTATCATTTTCTCTACTTCAGTGGTTCTCAACCATTTTGGGGTTGAGGCAGCCCTCAGAAAATGCCAGTTCTTAGTTTTCACTTGGTTTTTTTACTACAGAAAAAGAATAGAGCAATTCTTCTGCTGCAAAGAACTCAGAAAAATCACAGTGTAAGGAGTGACCTTGAAACCACTACTCATAGACGAAGCAGAAGAGAATGTTATGAGACGAATGCCCATCTGCGATGATAAGGAGGAGACAGTCCTAGATAAAGGGGGCTTGAAAACAAAAGCAAGAAGCTAAGTACTGGGTTAAAGGGCTCATTAAAATACTAAAAATCACGCCCCTAGGTGGGGAAAAAATATGCTAATGAAACATACATGTATGTAAATGAGATACATGGCTAAAACACAGGTATAGAGACATGCTCAGTAAAGAACTCCTTGCGTCACTCCTTTATAACCAATCAGCAAACAAGGATGCTTATGAAGGTTCAAAAACTCCTGTATAAAAGATGCTTAGAAATAGTAATCTGGTGTGCTTGTTACGTGAAATTATTCTGCTCGCACCTTTTATTGCTAGCAAAAAACCTTCTTTGTACTTTCACCCCTGGTATCTTTATTGGCCTTTGCATACCGGGCACGATCCCAGACTTGAGGTGGGGCACAACAGTTTTTGGTGACCCAGATGGGACTGCCTTAGATAAGGTTTTGCCCGGTCTAGCTGACGACCAGACGGCCGCTCCTCCGAAGCTAATGTCAGGCGCGCCCCGGGATCTCTTTTCCCGGTGAGACTTTTGCTTCAGGGGGAGCTGGATCGCTGAGGCGGCAGTAGCCTAACGGTGCAACGCCATAGCGTGAAAGTACCAGTAACAGGCACCTGGGTGAGAGGGTAGAAAGGGCATAAGGCCTACCGTCAGTACGCCTGCCTGGGATTATCTCTGTAAGTATTCTGTCTGGCCCGAGTTCAAGATCAGTGATTTTTCCCCTGTGAGGACAAGGACTAAGAACAGATCCCTAGATCCCAGGTAAGTCGGACGGTCAGAACCGGGAAGGCAGCCCTGAGATGGGTACTATTAACAGTAAGGGTAGGAAATGTACCCCCCTCTCTTGTGTGTTGGGACATTGGGCAGAGTTCAGTGGGGATCCTATGACTAAGAAGAAAGCTAAATTTTTCTGTGAAACTGCGTGGCCACACTATAAGCTAGATGATCAAGAACATTGGCCTCCGGAGGGAAGTGTTAATTATAATACCATCTTACAATTGATTTTGTTCTGCCGGCAGAATGGTAAATGGGAGGAATTGATGTATGCGTAAGCGTTTATGTCTCTCTGTAGAGATAGAAAGGTTTTGGAGGAATGTGGATTGCGGGGGGGGGGGAGGGGTTGGGATCTGTGAGATGGCAGTGGCTCGACCAACTGCAAATCCTGTCCTGGAATGTCCGGAGCCGGAGGCTCCACTCCCTTTGCCACTTCCACCTTATCCTCCTCCTCTCCCCCCTCATCCTCCTCATTCATCTGATTCCTCGTTGGCATCCACTCTTCCTGCTTCTTCCTCCCCTGAGGCGGAGGTTGAGAACACTCCCCGACCCAGGGATCTGGAACAGCACCAACCATGGCCGTCAGGTGCTTGGCAATCTCCAGAATCCCCGACTTCTCCTGATATAACCCCGGGAGGTGGGTGGAGAGTACAGTTAGGAGCAGACTCCGTGGTTAAGGGAAAACATCGCAGGGAATCTGATCCTGGCCGTGGGAAGGGAAATGGGGTATTTCCCCTAAGAGAACAAGTGGTACCCGGGCCCCTCGAAGATGATGGTGAGCCAACCTACCGTCAAACCTTTGTGCACGTTCCTTTCACTACCTCAGATGTGTATAACTGGCGGAACAATACCCTCAGCTTGAGAGAGAATCCTGAAAAGGTATGAAACCTGTTTGAAACGATTTTCAAAACCCATAACCCAACCTGGGCAGATGTTCACTCTCTTTTAGATGTCCTGTTGACACCAGAGGAAAGGAGGATGGTAGTAAACAAAGCCCGTGAGTACGTGGAAAAGGAAATTACCGCAGGGCACCTGCAAGGAAATAGGGACGATCATGTCCCCACCCAGGAGCCAGATTGGAAACCAGACCAAGATATGACCTCCATCCGTGCCTATCGAGAATATATCCTCCGAGGATTGAGAGATGCTGTGAAAAAACCTCAGAATCTCAGTAAGGTGTATGAGGTTCGACAGGAGACGAATGAGACCCCGAGTGCTTTCTTGGAAAGAATTTACACTACTTTCAGACAATACACTCGCGAGGACCCAGAGGATGCATCAAACGCTTGCATGGTAAATATGATCTTCGTAGGTCAGAGTGCACCAGACATTAGGAAGAAATTCCAGAAGACAGACGGAGCAACAGGTATGCCTATTTCCCAACTACTAGACATTGCTTTCCAAGTATTTACTAACCGAGAAAGTGTTCAGGAAAAGCAACAGGACAAGAAAGAGGAGAGAAAGATGAAAATGCAGGCAGCCCTAGTGGCAGCTGCAATCACAGGAAAACCCAGAAATGAGGGATCCCGGAGACAGCCTCAGAGGCGGGGTCCATTAGAGAAAGATCAGTGTGCCTATTGCAAACAAAAGGGACACTAGAAGCGGGAATGCCCCTATCAGAAAGTAGGTGAAGGTGAAAAGAAAAGAGAGGAGAGCAGTGGACTGTTTGCTTTTGGAAGGGATTCAGATTGAAGGGGACCGGAGGCCCGGGAGGGAAAGATAACCCAGATCCCAGTGTCCCCTGACAAGCCTCTGGTTAGAATGCAACTAGGGGACAGAGATGAATTGGTAGAATTTCTCGTCGATACAGGTGCTGCCCATTCTGTCTTAACTCAAAAACTGAAACCTTTAAGTAAAAAGACTGTGCCGGTGGTAGGGGTCACAGGGAAGGCAGCAACACGACCCTTCCTACAGCCAATGACCTGTAATCTTGGGCAGGCCGAAGTCACCCATCAATTCTTGTATATGCCAGACTGCCCCGTTCCCGTTTTAGGGAGAGACCTCCTCTGTAAACTGCAAGCTACGTTGTCATTTCAGGATGGGCAAATGTTTCTGACGGTGCCTCCTGAAAAGGGGTGGCACCTGCAGGCCTGCCTTCTCGGCCTTCTCCGAGAGGAAAGTACACCGGATATTCCTCAGACCCTGCTTGATGCTGTTGTTCCATGGGTATGGGCAGGTCACCGACCCGGGAAGGCTAAAAATGCTGACCCTGTAAAGATCAACTTTTGCCAGGGGCCCAGCCTCCATGCGTGAAACAATATCCAATGCGGATGGAAGCCAGGAAAGGACTGAAGCCGCTAGTTGAACGGTTCCTGGAGTATGGCCTTCTCCGTGAATGCACATCAGCTTTTAACACACCCATCTTGCCTGTGAAGAAGCCTAAGAGTGACAAATATCGTTTTGTCCAAGATCTGAGAGCTGTAAATAAAGTGGTCGTGAGTATACACCCGGTTGTTCCCAACCCATACACCCTGCTGTCTGCCTTGAACCCAGCTCATAACTGGTTTACGGTTATTGATTTAAAAGATGCTTTCTTCTGTATACTGGTAGAGAGGGGATCTCAGGAAATATTTGCATTTGAATGGGAAGACCCAGATACTAGCATTAAGACTCAGTTTTGCTGGACTGTCTTACCCCAAGGGTTTAAAAACAGCCCAACCCTATTCGGCACTGCATCAAGCAAGGATTTACATAGGCTATAACTGCCACTGTCCTGTGCTCTTTTGCAATATGTGGATGACTTGCTTTTAACAGCCACCACTGAAGCAAGCTGCCTGGAGGGAACAATTTGCCTCCTTAATTTTCTGGGACAAGAAGGATACCGAGTGTCCAGAAGTAAGATGCAGCCAATATCCCAGAAGGTAACTTATTTGGGATTTGAACTACAGCCTGGTCAGAGAGCCCTGTTGCCTGAAAGAAAAGAAGCTATATACCGGCTAGCACCCCAAAAACGAAGAAACAACTACGGGGCTTCTTAGGTACAGTAGGTTTTTGCAGGATTTGGATTCCAAATTTTGGGGTTATTGCAAAACCTCTGTATAGAGCTACACAAGGTGATGAAAAGGTGCTCGAATGGACTGAAGAGTGTGAGCAAGCATTCTGCCAGTTAAAGCAGGCTCTTATTGAAGCACCCGCCTTAGGACTACCGGACATGAGTAAGCCTTTTTCCCTTTTTGTGCATGACCAGAGGGGGGTGGCCGTTGGGGTTTTAACACAGAAATTGGGTAGCTGGCAACGACCAGTGGCATATTTTTCTAAGCAATTAGACCTTGTGTCATCCAGATGGCCTGCTTGTCTCTGGGCTGTTGCTGCCACCTATCTGCTAATACAAGAAGCTGAAAAGTTAACCCTAGGCCATGAAATGACTGTATATGTGCCTCACACAGTGCTTACAGTCCTGGAGCAGAAAGGAGGGAACTGGTTAACCCCGGGACGAATGGCTCGATATCAGGCCATCCTCCTAGATAAGCCTGAAATAAAATTGGCCATTTCTCACACTGTAAATCCAGCAACACTGTTGCCACCTATGGCTGAGACACCAGATCTTGTACATGATTGCCTGCAAACATTGGAAGCTGTTTACTCCTCAAGACCAAACCTGAGAGACCGACCTCTTGAAAATGCTGAACTGGAATTCTACACGGATGGCAGCTCGAGTATGGAGAATGGAATTCGAAAATCCGGGTACACTATCGTGACTACACAGAATGTGATAGAAGCAGGACCTTTAAACCCATCTGTTTCAGCTCAAAAGCCTGAACTCATTGCTATGACTCGGGCTTTGCAATTGGCGGCCAACAAAACTGTCAATATTTATACTGATTCTAAATATGTTTTCCTTGTTTTACATGCTCACGGAGCGCTGTGGAAAGAGCGGGGTCTACTTGATGCTAAAGGAGCAAGCATTAAGCATAGCAAGCAAATAAAAGCTCTCCTCAAGGCAGTCTGGGAACCAAAGGAGGTAGCAGTAATGCATTGTAAGGCACATCAGAAAGGGAACTACCCCTCCACAAAAGGTAAATCGATTTGCTGACGCTATGGCAAAGAGAGCAGCTAAAAGACCTCAGACAGACTTGCTGCCCGAAGTAAGTAATCTGTTACCTCTCCTCCCAGACCTATACCAGCCTGTGACACCACAGTATGGGGAAAAAGACAAACAATTGATAAAAGAGTTTCAAGCAAAGAAGGGGGAGCCCGGGTGGCTAGTAGCAAAGGATGGCTGCATTATCATCCCAGCTGCCTGGGTTCATGCGGTAGTAAAGAGCGCTCATCGTGGCACCCACTACGGACCCAGGGCCCTGGTAAGATGGATCAGTCACTATGTAACTGGAGTGGGATTAAAAGAGGCTGCCAAGAAGGTATCAGAAACATGTGAGGTCTGCCAGAGAAATAACCCAAAAGGAGGGAGGAAAGAAACTCCAGGACATCAGAGAATAGGCCAGGAGAAGAATGGCAGGTGGATTTTACTGAGTTGCCCCGGCAACAAGGGATGAGATATCTCCTCGTCTTTGTGGACACTTTTTCTAATTGGGTTGAGTGCTTCCCATGTCCGACTGCCCAAGCCCGAGAGGTGGTCAAGGCGCTTCTACAAGAAATCATACCGCGCTTCGTACTTCCAAAAGGAATAGGGTCAGACAATGGCCCACATTTCATTGCACAAATTACTCAGAAGGTTTCTGAGTTCCTGGGAATCAGCTGGCATTTATACACCCCTTGGTGACCCCAGTCCAGTGGAAAGGTGGAAGGTATGAATCAGACCTTAAAAAGACACCTTGCAAAGATTTGCCAAGAAGCTCGACTCAAATGGCCAGAGGCCCTACCCTTGGCCCTGTTACGAGTAAGGGTCGCACCACATTCTAAATTGGGATTATGCCCATTTGAGATAATGTATGGTAAGCCTTACCCTCTGAGTCTGCCCATGGGTACTGAACAACAGTTACATGTTTTAGGAGAGGGAATGATTAGAGAATATGTATGGTCCTTGGTTTCTGTTTTGTCTTCCATCCATCAGCAGGTACGGGACGTGCTGCAGACACAGGATCAGTCTCCTGCCCCAGAAAATTGACTGTTACCTGGGAGTTACGCCCTTGTGAAAGACTGGGACGAGGAACCACTTCGAGCCAGATGGAAGGGCCCATATAGGGTACTCTTGACGACCCTGACGGCAGCAAAGCTCGAGGGAATCAAGACTTGGATACATTCCAGTCGCCTAAAGCCGGTGGCTGGACCAGAACAAGAAGGAACCCCTGCAGACTCCGGGACTGGAGACAGAGAACAGTGGAAGGTGGAGCCAATAAGAGACTTAAAATTCCTATTCAAAAGAAAGGAACTTTAAATAATTTGTCAATCTTTGATCAAGTTTTACAGGCCTTATCATGAAATTGTTCAAGGTTTTATTGTGGGGCGCCCTGATCTGTCCACTCCTTCTCATAGGAGGGGAAAACCTTTTACAACAAAAATTTGACCCTCAAGAAAATGTCTGGATTTATCTGGCCCGGGAAATTTTAAATAGAACGGACTTCTGCTTAGCGGGAGGGATCAATGCTCACCTGGTTTTTACCTCATGCTTAATCGCAGTACCAACCCCTTTGAAAATTTTACAAAATTATACTATGCTGAAAGATGTAGAGAAGGAAAGTACATATCAGGATATATATAAGTGGGGGACTATTGTAAAAGAGAAAAGCAGAAACATGTTTTCCGTGTGGGTTCAGGCAACAGCTAATGCTTCTGAATGTTTCCTAATGGTTAATTGTACTAATAATTGCTTTAAATTGAACCAAGGAAAAAAAGTCCTCTGTAATAAGACCAGTCGAATATCCTATGTATACACACATACCGTCCTTCCTCGAGGATGGTTTCTAGCCTGCGGGAGAATAATATATTCATACCTTCCAGCGAATGCTACTGGGGGACCATGCACCATTGCCCGGGTAACTGCAGCTCGTCCAAGGAAATCTGACCTAATGCACACTGAACAAACCCCTCTCAGTGGGAGGTTTAAACGAGCATACACTATTCTCACTGCCGATTGCGATGAGAATGATTCCCCTGGACTATTATCTAAGGCTGAATACGTAGCATTAGCTGCATCTATGGTGGGGGTTCCGGGTCTCACTGTAAGTAATTGCAGAAATCTTAATACAGTGGCCTGTGTTCTAGCAAAAGGACTAAATGCTACATCTCGAGTGCTTTCAGCCCTGAATGCTGAACAAAAACAATTAAGGGACACTGTCTTAGAGAATAGAGCCGCCATTGATTATCTCTTATTACGACACAATCTTGGGTGTGAAACTTTAAAAGGAATGTGTTGTTTCAACCTCACTGATAATTCTGTGCTAATTGAAGACAAAATTGGTGCCTTACAACAATTGGCACAGACGTTGAAAGAATAATCTGGCTTAGACTTTTTCTGGTTAAATTCCTGGCTTCCCAATTTTAGATGGTTGAGACAGTTATTTAGTATGGTTGTCTTACTTTGTGTTATAGGGATTATGGTTTGTTGCTGTATCCAATGTTTACCTGTTTTTTTATCTATCTTCAGGCCTAAGGTAAATCAAATGATTTTACAAACAAAGAAAGCTGATGATACGAGATTTGTGTTAAGCCAAATTGAACGGAGCAATCATAATAATAATTAAAAATGCTCCAGAGGGGGGAATGTAAGGAGTGACCTAGAAATCACTACTCAGAGACGAAGCAGAAGAGAATGTTATGAGACGAATGCCCATCTGCGATGATAAGGAGGAGACAGTCCTAGATAAAGGGGGCTTGAAAACAAAAGCAAGAAGCTAAGTACTGGGTTAAAGGGCTCATTAAAATACTAAAAATCACGCCCCTAGGTGGGGAAAAAGTATGCTAATGAAACATACATGTATGTAAATGAGATACATGGCTAAAACACAGGTATAGAGACATGCTCAGTAAAGAACTCTTTGCGTCACTCCTTTATAACCAATCAGCAAACAAGGATGCTTATGAAGGTTCAAAAACTCCTGTATAAAAGATGCTTAGAAATAGTAATCTGGTGTGCTTGTTATGTGAAATTATTCCGCTCGCACCTTTTATTGCTAGCAAAAAACCTTCTTTGTACTTTCACCCCTGGTATCTTTATTGGCCTTTGCATACCGGGCACGATCCCAGACTTGAGCTGGGGCACAACAGCAGGTCAGAACATTTTTGACACTCTGGATTCCTATTGGAAATCTCTGGGTTTATCTTGTGAATCATGTTTGCTCACCTAACAGCGCTAACTTTGCATGGCACCCTGTGATCTCAAGGCACCCCAGGATGCCACAGCTCCCTGGTTGAGAATCGCTGCTCTACTTATTACAAAAAACAAAGAAAGAGAAAGCAAAACAAAGAAAAACCAAACAACTGCTTTTTTTCCCTTTCTAACTCTTCTTCATTTTTATTATATCTAGGCACTTTATAAATACAGTTTTTATTCTATGGGCTTGCTTGCACAGGAGTAATGATTGAAAAAGAATATTATTTATATGTATTTACTTAAAAAGAATCCAAAGAAGAATCCCATCAGAAGATATGGATTTAATCAATAAGAGCTAAATCTTGATAAGAGCTTTAATGTTCTTAAATGCCCTATTTTGTTATTATGTCAGTCAAAAATCAGTTATTGGGAAGCTCAAAACTATAGAACAACAGAAAACAACAGTGTTAAACATTTAAGACTAACTGGTAACTCCATGTTTGTGGATGCACTCTACATAAATCAGAGCACATTTCTAAATACCACCAAGTCATTAGTTATGTTGTTTGAGAAGAGTAATTCTACTGAATTTATATTTATGCTGTACCGTATTTTGGATTTTTAAGAATCTCATAAGGTTCTTGAAGGATCAGATATTTATAGGTATCTAATATATATAAATCTAATAATAATATATAATCTGAAATAAATGCACATTATATAATATATTTTATATAATATGTATGTATATACACATGAATGTATACATACACATATTATACACAGTATTAATATATAACAAATCTAATAATCTGACCTAATATAAAATACATGTAATAATCAACTATATATAGATACCTCTATATAAGAGAACATCCATAGTTATATAAATCAGGTAAACTCACCACTCCAAGGGGAATGCAAATCATAGCAAATTATCCAGGAATGACACAATTATCAGGAATTGATAATTGTGTACATGGGGAAGTGGAAGGGGGGAGTGGGGCAGCACTGATGGGACTAGAACAAATTAAACCACAATGCTGAATTATCCAATAAACAAATGAAGCAGAATTTTCTGTACCTATCTTTATAAACCTTGCTTTGAATCATCTGCTATTGGGCACTGTTGGGATACTATGCATGATGGCCTGATCTGATTTAGTATGGCAATTCCTATTTTACTTATTATTTACATTCAGAAAATACAAAAGAATGCATATTTGTAAAATAATATGCATATAAATAATTACTGTGGAAGAGTTACTACTCAGCTTAGAAAGACGGACAACTTGAGATGCTTGAAAAATCTGCAGACTTGAAGGCTCATAATCATATCTATGTATGTAAACTTTAATGTTTCTCACTAGAAAATAAAAAAACCTGCCAGACTGATTTTGTAGGCACTGTAGGAAAAATAACTTTAATGGAATTGTTTTGATGTTTTGAGAAATCAATATGAAAGTCCCATCAGAAACATTATCTTAACATTAGCTTAACTTTGCTCAGTTTCAAGAAGAGAAAGGCTTTCCTAATTCAGAACCTGCCCCCATTAAAACCAAACTCCATAATTTTCAGTTGCAGCCATTGTATTGCTCCTACTGTCTCCCAGACATCATTCTTATATTAAGTTAATAACATTTATCAAGTCTGGTTCATATAGTCTCTATTAAATGGCAATTAAACTACAATTTCCACACATTTCCTATATCTGAAAGACTTTCCATATGGTGTTTTCCTAAGAAAAGTGGCTAATAGCTTTATGGGGCCAGACTGATAAAGCATGTTTGCTTAATTTGGCTCTTAGAGATGATGGGAAAGACTGAACTGGGCTAACTCTCCATGTATCAGCCAGCTTCTCTTCTCTGGTGACTGCTTACCTTGTGTTCCAGAATGTAAGCTTTCATTTAAAAAAACACCCTCTAGATGATATAGCTGCTAAAATAACCTTCTGAATATGAACTTATCTGTAAATGATACAGTGCTACATGTCTGAGTTTGCAGATAGCCTAAAACAAAAGCACTCAGAATTGTGAATGGTTTCTACTCCTGACAAAGAATTATTATTTTCTTTCGATCTTAGTGTTAGTAATTTAAACCTCAAAAATTCGAGCTGATTCACTGGTGATCAAAGTACACAGGAAAGGGTGTTGATAAACTTGTATAAAAAGATGAACAATATACTACCTTATTTTAGTAACATGACTGATCCTGGTTTAGGTCCTAACTACAGTTTAAGAACTGCAGCTTTTTGATTTTGCTGAGTATTATTTCAGGTTTGTCAAAATATATTACTTAGTTTTTGCAGTCATGCTTTAGAACAAATGATGGAATATACAGATATGCATACAAACCCCGCCCGCTTATGTTAACTAAATACAAGCTAAGCACGAATAGATTTTTACAGATATAAATTCTACCATTTGCTTGTACAAGTGACAGTGATAAACAACCACACATGCAAGTGATCTGAATGCATGAAGTTCACCCACATTGTTTTTTGAGCCCTTACAGTGTCCTCTCCAGTTGACAACATATTTGACCCAAACAGCAAATTTATTTTTAAAATAAAATACTTTCTTTTAGTTTCAGTTTATTTTCTTTAGCTCTGCAACCAGGTTTGTTTATTTTTAATCTGTCATCAAAACATCTTATCTTTGAATAGCTAGGCTGACTTGTGTTTTTTGCTGAACTATTTCTAATAGGCTGGCTGCCTGTGCAAGTACATCTGTCTAATTTAGGGCTTAATCCTACTCACGCTGAAATTTCCATTAGCTATAACAGGGAGTTGGATCAGACTCTCAGACAGTCAACTCCTTAGGGGAGGCATCTGTCTGTCCTTGTGTTTTGCAGAGTGCCATGCTGACTGTTGATGCCTAGTGAATGATAATCATATACATACTAAATTATTTTCAAGAAATGAAGGAATGTTCTGTGTGAAACATTCATCTTTCATTTATTTCACAGTTGCCATTGAAACTCACAGGCTTATTTGTAGGACTTCAAGCTTGCATCAGCGTCCAGCCTTGCATGTAGCTAATGACATTTTTTTTTATGTATTTGTATGGTAGCTATTCAATATGAATACTTGCTTAATAATGTAGAATTGTGGATGAACTACTTGAAGATAACATACTTTCTATGTTGCAGAGACCTTGCTGAACAAACATTTCTTTAAAAGACCTTCCGGTTTACCTTGTCAGATAGCGCACATTAAAGAATTAAAAATAGTGAGAAGTTTGTGTTTTGATTAATTATCTATAGTGTTTTTCTCTCCAAAATATTTAGGAAATATTTCCTTAATGAGAACACTTAAATAGGAGATTGTTTAGCTGGAGTTGCAAAGCAAGTTGAACAAGTAGCCTTTTCAGGAAGAATGTTCAGGATCCTGTTTTTCTCTTGTGGTAGAGTCCAGTCATTATTTGTGTACTCAAACAGTGATAATGGGAGTTTTCTCCCGAGAAAGGGCAAAAATATTGGGCCCACCACTAAAATTAATTATAGTGGTAAAGACAATATTCTTTAAGTATAAGTTTCCCTAACTCATTGCTTTTATTGGCTGTGGCTCAAGCCATGAATTTAGTAGACACACACACACGCGCGCGCGTGCACGCACACACACACACAGAGTCTTTTTCAGTTGTTACTGATTTCTCAATCTTAAAATCTAACTGAAATCTTTATTTCAGTTTATGCTTTAAACAAACTATTCTTTTATTCGAACTGATCATAGTACAATTAATATATTTTCAGAGTACTAAGGCAAGAGAGAAAAGCATACACATTAAATACAGGAAAGAGAATGAGCAAAAATTGGAAGTGGTTAAAATGAGTGGTATGTGTTAATTACAAAATTTAAAGCAGAAATATTATTAAAAAGGGAGGTTATGTGCACATCACTTACACATACAAAGTTAGGGTTGGAAGGGATTTCAGGGGGTCATCTCGTCCAACCCCCTGCTCAAAGCAGGACCATCCCCAACTAGATCATCCCAGCCAAATCTTTGTTTAGTTGGGTTTTGAAACCCCCCAAGGATGGAGCTTCCACCACCTCTCTGGGTATCCTGTTCCAGTGTTTTACTACCCTCCTAGTGAGAAAATTCTTGCTAATATCTAACCTAAACTTCCCTTGCTGCAACCTGAGGATGTTGCTGCTTGTTCTGTCATCTGCCACCACTGAGAAAAGTCTAGCTCCATTTTCTTTCGAACCCCCCTTCAGTTGGTTGAAGGCTGGTATTAAGTCCCCTCTCAGTCTCCTGTTCTCTAGACTAAATAAGCCCAGTTCCCTCATTCTTTCCTCATAAGTCATGCCCCCAGCCCCCTCACCATTTTTGTCACCCTCCGCTGAACTCTCTCCAATTTGTCCACATCTTTTCTGTAGTGGGGGACCCAAAACTGAACACTGTACTCCAGATGTGGCCTCAATACTAAATTGAGGGGAATAATCACTTCCCTTGAGCTACTAGCAATGCATCTTCCAATGCAAGTATGCCGTTAGCCTTCTTGGCAACGAGGAGACACGGCTGACTCATATTTAGCTTATTGTCCACTGTAACCCCCAGGTCCTTTTCTGCAGAGATGCTGCCCAGCCAGTCAGCCTCCATCCTGTACCTCTCTCTTTGTCTGCATCTTGCAATTGTTCCTTCTTCTCTCCTTGGGCTCTACAGAGCGTTTTCTACTAGCTGTTATGGCCTATGACCACTACCTGGCTATATGCCACCCCCTGCGCTATTTCTTCCTCATGAGCAACACCTTTTGTACTCAGCTGGCCTTTGGCTCATGGCTGAGTGGTTTTCTGGGTATCTCTGTGATGGCATTCCTAGTATCCAGGCTGTCTTTCTGTGGCCCTAATATCATCAATCATCTTATGTGTGACATAGATTCTTTGATCGCTCTCTCCTGTACTGACACAAGTCTTGTTGAGTTGGCAGCATTCTTTGCACCACTTGTTGTTGTCGTGGCCTCATGTGCTGTAACTTTGATCTCCTACATCTACATAATCTCTACCATATTGAAAATCTGGTCAGCCAAAGGCCGGAGAAAGACCTTTTCCACTTGCTCTGCCCATTTCACCCTTGTGACTATATGGTTTGGCTCCACCATTTTTCTGTATGTCAAGCCTTCTGCACCAAATTAATTGGACAGGAACACATTCATCAACATTTTTAATACTATAATAACTTCACTGCTAAACCCTTTAATTTACACTTTAAGGAACAAAGAAATGAAGCAAGCCTTGAGAAAGGCATTCAATAGAATGTGAAGTGGTTTTCAGATAGCATGGGCATAATGGATGTACCCAGATGAGCGTGCATGTGCCTCTTGTGGCATCTCAGAGCAGTTTGACACACCACAAGAGACACGGTGGGAACAAAAAAATGTTCCCTGCACTGCACATTTGCAGCGTGGGCTCTAAATTTGACACCTGGAAATTCAGGTATCAAAAAATAACCTGTGGAAAAATGTAAACCTGCAAGGCACCTTCCTGTAGCATGCCCTGAAGCCACCAGGAGTGGGCTCCTCCAAAGAGATGCTCTGGCGTGCAGCCAGAGCATCTCTATGGCTGCCCGTTGCTCCAGTGCTCCACCATACTTTCTTAGTATGCAGGGCAAGCAGGAGTGGTGCAGGCTGCAGCATGACCTGTACCCAGGCTCTGTCCCAAGTAAATAGGGACTGGAGGTGGGAACTGTGAGGGTGCGGGAGTCTGTGTGTGGGTGGTGGGCTGCTCAGGAGGGGTGGGTCCCCCACTTTCCCACAAACCCCCCTGCAGAAGCACAGCCCATAACCCCGCTATGGCAGCAGCAGCCACTGGACACTGAGCACCCTCCTAGAAGAGCCCCCCTGCAACACAGGCCCAGTTCTCCAATCAAGGTCACTCTTAATCCTAGCCCTATCCTCCAGTATATCTGCTACTGCCCCCAGCTTGGTGTCATCTGCAAACTGGCTGAGGGTGCACTCTATGCCATTTTCCTGGTCATTGATGAAGACAATGAACAAAACTAGTCCCAGGACCAACCCCTGGGGCACTCCACTTGATACCGGCTGCCAAACAGACATGGAGCCATTGATTACTACTCTCTGAGCCCGATGCTCCAGCCAGTTTTCTATCCACCTTGTAGTCCATTCATCCAACCCATACTTCCTTTGCTTGCCTGTGAGAATATTGTGGGAGACTGTATCAAAAGCCTTGCTAAAAATCAAGGTAATCCCCCACAGCCACTGGTCTTTCTGCATCCACAGAGACAGTTATCTCATCATAGAAGGCAATCAGTTTGGTCAGTCATAAATCCATGCTGAGTGTTCCTAATCACCATTTTTTCCTCCAAGTGCTTAGAAATGGATTCCTTGAGGATCTGCTCCATGATTTTTCCAGGGACTGAGGTGAGGCTGACCAGTCTACAATTCCCTGAATCCTCCTTTTTCCCTTTCTTAAATATGGGCATGATGCTTGCCCTTTTCCAATCATCTGGGACCTCTCCTGATCACCATGAGTTTTCAAAGCTGATGGCCAATGGCTTTGCAATCACATCAGCCAACTCCATCAGCACCTTGGGTGCATCCCCTCTCGCCCCATGGACTTGTATACGTCCAACTTTTCTAAATAGTTCCTAACCTGTTCTTTCATCACTGAAGGCTGCTCACCTCCTCCCCAAGCTGTGCTGCCCAGTGCAGTTGTCTGGGAGCTGACCTTGCCTGTGAAGACAGAGCGGGGGGAAAAAAGGGATTGAGCACTTCAGACTTTTCTGCATCCTCTGTCACAAGGTTGCCTTCCCCATTAAGTACCCACTCCTTCCCTGATCCTCCTCTTGCTACCAACATACTTGTAGAAACCCTTGTTACCCTTCACATCCCCTGCTAGCTGCAACTCCAACTGTGCTGTGGCCTTCCTGACTTCATCCCTGCATGCCTGAGCAATGCTCTTATATTCTTCCCTAGTTATTTGTCCTTATAAGCTTTCTTTTTGTGATTTAGCTTACTGAAGTATTTCCTGCTAAGCCAAGCTGGTCTTCAGCCATACTTGCTAGTCTTCCTGCACATCGAAATGGTTTGTTCCTGCACTCTCAGTAAGGCTTCTTTCAAATACAGCCAGCTCTCCTGGACCCTTCTCCCCCTCAGTTTGATTTCCCAAGGGATCCTGCCCATGAGTTCCCTGAGTGAGCTGAAGTCTGCTTTTCTAAACTCCGGGGTCCTTACTCTGCTGTTCTCTACCCTTCCTTTCCTCAGGATCCTAAACACAGAGTACCAGTTGAATTATTCATTTATGTTCAGCACTAAGAAAATCTTCCAGACTTCAGTTTTGACCATTTTAAACAACTATTCATCTCCTAGGCTCAAAACTATATTTGTACATACTCCATACAGTCTGCTACAAAGAAAGCTATTAATGTATTAAGCGGCACACTTCCTTTCAAAGTAGGTATGGAAGACAGCAAATGAAAATACAGTAGTGCAGGAAAACCAAAAAGCAGTAGGAATAGGATTTAGGACTGAGTGGTGACAATGCTTTGCTTGTTATCTGTTCTTTAGCTCATCGCATCCTGTATACCCAGCCCTGGGGTTGTGATTTTGCAAGAACTCACCGGGTGTGCCAGAGACAGGAGGCTAGGAGCCAGAAAGTCATACTCAGTGGCATGTTTCCCTTAGATCTTATAGATTTGGCAACCCATATGTGAGTTAATGATTCTAAAACCAGCATTTATTCCCACATAACCTCCTTGGCAGTTTATACAACAGAGCTGAAATCTGTGTACCTAAGACAGCTGTGGGAACATAACAGCTTGAGGACATCTCAGTTGTTCATAGTTGTGATTCTCCACAGTTCATATGATTCTAAACTTTAGTGGACCACTTTCCTGCCCTGAATCTTTGCCTGCTGCTGGGACAATTAGCAGGAAACTCAGTGCAGTGACCCTTATAACATTTTCTAGTTCCTGTTCCCCTACTGTAGGTTTAACTTTTGAAGGACATGAGGAAAAAAAGAAAAGAAAAAAAGAAAACATTTTTTCTCTTGCATTATCTTTATATTCTTTATTTTCTTCTACTAATCAATTAGTCTTATAAATTAAGCCTTAGGTTTAAATGGGAAAAAAACACCTCAACAGCTCATTTTCTAAAAAAGTAGGCCAATATATTCCAACTCAAATGTTTAATGTCAGTTACCTAATAGGAGCCCAATCTACCTTTAATCTAAATCAGTGGAAAGAGTCCCACTGGTTTAGGTGGCAGGAATTGGATATGATCCTAAAAACATCAAGATTTCCCTAGACTTCATGGTTAGGGACAGAAGTTTCACATGAACTGGTCTAAGTAATCAGAAACTGGTTTAAACCTGTAACAGAACAGAAACTCAGTACACATAAACTAGTTTCAAAATGGCTGAAACTGGTTTAAGACAAACCTGGTTGAATGTAGTATCAGACTTAACTGATTTTGGTCAAATTGGTTTATGAAACTTCTGGCCCAGACCCCTTCCTAGTTCAAGTTAAATCACAGTCCCCCAGCATCCCAGCATGCTTTCCAGCCCTGGGCTGGGCTGGGCTGTGCTGTCTGTTCCAACAGAGAAGGGTTGGGGGGAGGCAGGGACTGTCCCCCACAGGCAAACCCTGACTGGGGGTTAGGGAGGGGGATTAAACCTACCTTCCCCCAAGTACAGAGCTGCCCTGCTGTTAAACTTACTGAAACTTACTGCTGGTTGTGACTGTGGACTAAAAATCCCAGAAGCACCTGAAAGCAGGAAGAGGAAGTAATGCGCAATCCTGCAGAGTCCTGCTGTTGTGATTGTGGACTGCAAATCTCAGAGACCTCAGTGGCAGCAGGAAGAGGAAGAAGACATACAGCCCATGCTGGCTACATACTAGAGAGGTGTGATGTAGTGCCCCCTGGAATTTGGCCTGAGCCACTGCAGGCATGTGGCTGCATTTCCTGAATCAAAAGTAAACATGTATCCACTTGTTTCTCAGGAATCCAATGGGGGTTGTTGGCCTTAGCACTTCTGACTTTCAGGATAATTATACAGATATAGAATATGAGGCCCCCAGTATACAGAAAGGTTGTTTTTTGTTGAAACAGAGAGAGGCAGCATTGGGAAAATTGAGCTAGAGCAAATTAGTCATTCCATAAGAAATAAAATACCAGCGTTAGGAAGACAGTAATAGTGTGCTAATGACCTTCAGTGTTGTTTAACTCTTCTTTTGGGGATGAGTAAAGTTTTGTTTTCTCTGCTGTATAGAAGTGCCATTATCAAGTGATGCAAAGTGAGTTAAATTATGGTTCAATTTGATTACTTTTTCTTTAAAGCAAAAAACAAAAAGAATCATAGAAATATGAGGCTGGAAGCAAATAAATAGCTTTCCCTTGATGATGTTCAGTTGAAATATTTGCCTGAAAATGAAGCAAAAATGAATTAGGTTTTGAAATTTGTATATAATTGTATTTTTATGCTTATCTATATTCTTCTCTCAATTTTATTGCAACTTAGAAACCCAAGTTTCAGAATTTTGGGAACCCAGAACTCATAAAGCTTGCAAGTAAGTCTCATGTTTCAATTTTATGACAATTTTAAATATACCTGAGATTATGATAGGTGCTCACAAAATAAATAAATTTTGGTTCCTTGAACAAGAACAACTGCTAATTCATGAATGTGATCAGAACATGCCTTTATGACCTAAACTGTGACATGTCTAATCCACACAGGAGAATAGAAAGGAATAGACCCCTGTAGTAGCCTTCTGCCTGGACATCTTAGATGTGTCAAGGCTGTGACATCAGCTCCAAGCAAGGAGACCAGGGTGGCCAATTATCTCTCTGTAAAACAGTAAGCAGGGGAGTGTGATGCTGTAACTTCACTGCCACTGACCAGTGAAGCTGGAAAAACTGTTTTTCTCATTAATTAGTTAGCATATAAAATGGTTGCAGACAAGGTTCACGTTCAAACAGCACTGTGCACACTGACAAACAATAATAACTACTCTCCCAAAGTACATCAAAATCTCAGTTTGCTCTTTAATCTTGCATTAATTTTTTTTTAGCTTCAATAACTGTGAGTCTAAATGGACAAAAAATGTAAATATCTAAAATACCTGATTTGGGGACAGAAAGTTAGGTGAGAATTTTAAAAATATAGCCTGTAAAATTTTCCATTTCATATGAAGGAATAATGAAAAAGGGGAGAATGGTGACTCTCCAAGAGTGAGTTTTGACTTTAAGTTTGTGGTGGCTTGTCTTCCTATCCATGGTAAAATTATGTTGGTGTAAACATATTTTTTAGGATAGTATTCCTTAAGTTTAGACAATTACAGATATTTAATACAAGAGTCAGAAATACCTCCATACATGAGAGCTTGAGTGTGACAGTAGCCTGCAGGTTATTGAGTGTTTGCAGGCTCACAGTAAGGTCCCTTAGAGAACAAAAACAGAGATCAATGGGTGGGAAAATGATTCAGTGAACATCTGTGTCAGCCACTTTGAAATGTATAGTACGGAGGGAATTATCGATAAGGTCAGAATCTTCATGAGGAGGCACCTCTGTTTGCAACTCTCAACCAAAAGAATGAAATAGTCTGGAATGCAAGTTGACAGATAGGGTGTTGAGCGAGGCCCCAAGGAGTTTGAGTTGACAACAGGAAACCTTTGATTTGAATTGTCTGAGGGTAGTAAAAGGTCAAAATTATGCATATGCCGATTGTGGCTGGTAGGTGAACCTTGGACCAACAGACATGCGAGGCACTAGAAAGTTAAACTTAGTGTCTCCCTTGACAGATATCTAGTGCTACTTCATTTGAAAGGATTGCATACATCCTGCACATTTATAATAGCTAATTTCAAACAGATGCATAAATACATACAAAAATCACTTCCTTATTTGATATTATTATATACACAAATATACATGGAAGATGTCTGGAAAAAAATATTTGCACACAGCAACTGCCATTTTCATAAGCAGACATCTAGTTTTATATGAATGTTTCCACTGACTGGATTCATGACCTTGGGCAAATCATTTTACATCTCTGTAATTCTGCTTTTCTTTCCACCATTTACTAGCCATATTTAGAACTGAATGGTTCCTGCCTCCCTGCCAATCCCAGGACAACTACTTTGAAACAAGATCTGGCTACTGGTCTCTTCTCCATACATACCCTACCCCAGCAATTAGACAGCATAGGCATGTTAAAATACAATAGTCTATTATGTACTTTTTACTATGAATATATACAGATAACAGGAGGAAAAGTCCCCATTCAAATATCTGGGTTTGTACGGATTTCCAAATGGACTATGAATATGATTATCTAAGAAATTGCCTCTCTTTCCCTATTCCTCATCATAACCACTTAGATAATATAGGAAGGTATTGTTAGTTTCTGGGGATGCACAGGACAGTTGTTTTCAAAGTGTTTTTATATTGGGGACCCCTACAAATTTTTGAATGGAGGTGTTGGACCCCTTTGGAAATTTTGAATGGAGGTGCAGACCACTTTGAATTATAAGTGTGGGTATTTATATAGTTTTGATTGATCACAGTCATCTTTCACAGACCCCTTAGATAGTCTGTGGACCACCTGGAGTCTGCAGACCACAGATTGAAAACCACTGGTCTAAGATTAGTGGTAGATATTTCTCGATCAAGGGCCCCCACCTTCAGATTTAGATCTGAAGCCTAGCTCTAGTAAGCTTCACAGTACATAGTGAAGTGTTTTAATTTGGTTGAGCTTTTGCCTGTTTTTAATTGAAATTTTAAGTGTTTGAGGGGTGGAGGATTGGGAGGCTTGCCTGTGAGCTCTTTTCGGAATGATTATGGCTATGGAAACATGTCCCCAAAAGAGCCCATAGCCAAGTTTGTTAGCTACCATTGTATTCTGATGAGTTTACTGTGTAACACTTTCAAATCCTTTGCCCTTCCCCTGCAAAAATGTACACTATATTTAAGTGAGTTGATATAAAATAAAATAGACAGGGTATAATTCTGTTTTTATTTACATCAATTTTGAATTCTAACTCTAATGATTTCAGTGGAGGTTTAGGCTCCTGTAACTGAGAAGCAAATAAACCCACATTTACCAAAAGATGATTTACTTTTTTAATGCTCAGATATTTTTAAATGTGCATATATAAAACATGACTAGCCTTTTTTCACCATTTGAAAATTAACTTGCCCTTCACCCAGCATGTTGTTTCAATAAGACCTGCAAGAGCAGATGTAATAACAAGCCCATTTGGGGTAGAATGAAACCAAAAAGTTTCCATGTAATACTGTATTAGTTAGTTACTTACCAAAGGACAAAGCTCATGAGGCTTCTTCTTTATAGATAGATTCATAGATTGTAAGGCTGGAAGGGAGGCCCCCTGCACCAAGCAGGAAAGATAACTGGGGGTCGGGGTGACCCCAGCAAGACTGTCTAGTCTCCTCTTGAAGATTTCCAGGGTAGGTGATTGCGCCACCTCTGGAGGGAGCTTTAGCTCTGTAAGGAGTTGCTTATTGTGTCCCTGTCAAATTTTTAGAGCACATATTGTATGTTGTAAGGTGTGTGCACCCATGCATGCTCCTGCCTATAGATCTTTGTGGAAGCTGCAGACTTTCACTAGCTGTTCCCAGCTAACTTTCAAAGCAGCAGTTCCTCAGGACAATGTGGTGTTATATTTAGAAGTGCAGACTGGTCACCTGATGGTGCCCTGATTTAAGAATGATCAGGTCTAAGCTCCCCATCCATTTCCTGAACCACCCAGAGTAGCAATTGGCAAGATCAAGTGTCAATATCCCAAGCCTGACTCTAGTAATTAAACCTTTCTTAATGAGATTGCTCCCCACCCCCCACACCCTTTTCCATGTCTAACTTCCAGCCGGAACAGGCAATTAGCATAGGGAACACATGCATCCTGTGTGTACATTGCACGCTCGATTGATTAAACTATTTCCACGCGATTTCTTCTTCTTCTTCTCTTTCTCCTCCATGCCCTCCTCCCCCCGGTGTTAATAAACCAGGAGAGCCGGTGGCCGGTCCTGATTTAGCTTTCCTGCCTGAATTGGCTCTGGTTTTTTCTCCTTACTCCAGTTCTCCTTGTGCAGTGCTGCGTGGCGCTGGCAGGCTGAGAGAGAGGGAGCTCCAGCCACACACAACCACCCGGAGCACGGAGAGGAGATCCACATCAAGGAGACCACATTTGCTACACAGGCTTGTGTGTGGTGGGGGTGGAAACAAAAGCAGGGGTCGGGTCACACTCCTGTCTCCTCCTCGCCACCAGCACCTTACACAGGTCGGAATCCGCTTTCTTTTCCTTTGCTCTTTCGTGCTTGCCTGGGATCTGGGCGAGGGGGAGGGGAGGCGAGGGGGAAGGTTTAACTTTTACTTGACATTACCGGGTTATTGGCAGTGTTGCAGCCCGGCGGTCCCTCCCTCCCACAACCACCTCCAGTTAACTTTGTCCCAAAGGCTGTGCTAAAAACGCGTGCCCGGGCCTGGGACAGAATAGATAGCAGAAAGTAAATAATCCCCACAATTAGCCGGAGGGGAGGGAGCAGAGTGGGGGTTGATTTTATGGTCGCTAGCGATCTGCTTAGTTAGCTTTCGCTGTTTAGGGGCGATTGAAGGCCAGAGCACCAAGGACACACGCTGGATGCAAAAGTCTGGAGGCTCTAGGGGAGAATTGCAGGCGCCGGATCGGTGCAGAGAGGCGTCCAGAGAGAGCCATGCGTGCCACAGCCTCCTGATCCAACCTTAACAAGGGGTGGGGGAAGCCCAAAAGCAAGCCAGCAAGACGCCGAGCGGTGGAAAGTATTCCTGTCTGCTTTTGTCTCGAAAGGCAGCGCACTGGAAGATGGAGATGGATGTGAAGGGAGTTTCTCCGTGCCCGGAGCCCATCCCCCACGCGCAGGGGGCCGGAGGCTGTCAGCAGCAGCAGCAGCAGCGGCAGCAGGATGAGCAGCCGGGGGAAAGTGCAAGTGCCAGCAGTGCCAGCGATCACCCGGGGAAGAGGCCAAACAGCGAGAGAGAAGACAAAAAGGTAGGTCTGCCGCCTCCAACGCCGGGCATCGCCCAGCCCAGCCCAGCCGCCTCCGTTGTGTTGAATCAACTCTGCTGCCTTGTGCTCAGCTGGAAAATGACGAGAGGGGTGGGGCCCCCTTCTGCGGGGAAGGACGGGGAGAATGACTTTGGGAAGTGCGAGCCCCCGGGCTCTCCTCCTCCTCTGCGCCAGGTGCTTTCCTCGGGTGCAGGCAAAGGAGAGAGGGGCAAGGGGCTGAGGTGTGGAGGGACAGGGGAGAGGAGGACCTGCCCTGCCCATCCATCTCCACCTGCCGTGCATTGTTCTATGGACAGTGCCGGGGAAGTGCCTTTGGCTGAAGGGGAATGCAAAATGTTGAACCCCTTGCACTAAAAGTTTCCCCCGACTTGCCGCATTTGGTAGCTGTTGAGAGCCTCTTCTCCCCTAGCATGGGTTTTTTTCGACTTGAGGGTAAGGGGCGAGTTACCTGTGAGGAAAACAGCCCCTTCAACCCTGCTGTGTCATTGTAGACTAGGGGACAGCTGCTTACTACTGTAACGAGGGAAAGCCTTCGGGTGACTGAGTTCAACCAGAAATGGGTCAGATTACATTCTTTTGGCGCTTATATATCTTCTGCTAAATGAATCCTAAAGGACAGTGAATGGAACAGAAAATATTGTCGTAATAATAATATAATGTTAGCAGCGTGCAGTCATCAGTGCTTTTGTCTGTAGGCATCGTCTTCATTTCCATTAATTTTTCTCAGTGTGAGTTGACTAAATGGAAGGCTACAAATGTATGTGGGTACGTCTGTAACAGACACACACTGCTGACAAATGCATAAGTTTTAGTATTAGGATGAATTTTGCCAAGAGTAATCCACACGTGTTCAATGGCTGCAAACAGGACTAAAATGTTATTGAAGTCTGGGTAATTTGTATATGACTAGATATTGCACGCACCATTTTTAATCACATTTTACATGAAAAGAGAATGTTGCATTGTGCTGGAAGTGAGTCATGTTTCATATTTTACTGTGGCTTAGTTAGCTTTGTTTTAGAAATGTGAAAGAGAACAGTTGGACAATGAAGAAATGTTAATCAGAAATGCAATAAATTAATTCACTAGCTAAGTCAGGCCACATATTTCTATAATCAAAGATGGATCATCCTGATACATATTAAAAAAAAATGTTCTGTCTTTTACTGGAGACTATTAGCTCACAATATTTACATGTTTTGTACCTCATACTTTTTGATTTTTTTGACCATCTTGTAAACTTAATACTATTGTTGTAATTAAATAAAGAGTTTCAAACACCAATCATATGAACATGGCTTTAAAAAGTGGATAGAATATATCTATTCCTAAAATACTAAATGGTGGCTTTAAATATTCTAATATTTGTAGACAGCATTTCTGTCTCCCTTGAGTTTATGAATATTTAATTATGTCATGACTGCACATTACTGTACTACATGGAAATGGCTGGGTATGTTCAGTTTTAGGAACCATTTCTTTGCATTATGTTGCTTAACAGAATTTTAAATGTATTCTTGCATTATTACTTTTCAAAAGGATTAAAATACAGAGTTGATGCTGTCATTTACATACGTGTTGACTGCCAGTGCCTTGAGCATTTCAAAATCCTGCCATCAGCAGAAATCTGTGCTCAATAGTTACTTTTTGATGCGCCTTGCAGTCTGCCTAATGTTCTACCAATGGTGGGTGACAGGAAGGCAAATAGAACATATAACTGCAGGTAAAATAGCCAGATCTTTTCTAGCACTTATAACTAATTAACATGTAGGATTTCACTAATGCTTTGTCTTTTATATTTGTTAGCAATTTTGGCATAGAAACAAAATATAATTAAAATTGCACTTGTAGCCTTTCAAATGTATTATGGTATAAACTTACCTTACCTTGCATCAGTTCTTCTGATCCCATTGTTGCTAAAGGTATTTCAGTGCCTTCAGGTTATATGTGTGGAGAGTCTTGCGCTATTTCTAATCTCACTAACTATAGTTCCTGCTACACGTTAACTGGTTAACTGGTTAATTGTGCAATACATTTAGACCAGCCATATGTGCAAAGTAATTGTCACATGCTAAAAAATTCTGTCCAGTTATGAAAAGAGCCGATCAGCTATGAAGTTACTGCTTGAAATGTGTAAGGACTCTATAGCTGTTTTTTATCCAGTGTTAATTTGAACAAGTAGCAGGGCCCTATGTATCTTTTCTGTATGCTTTCCCAGGATAATCTGAATTATTCCGTACTGCCAAAATCTTTGGGATGTTGATGTCTAATAAACCAATTGTTCCAAAAATGCAGGGGGAAATCATTAAATAAAAGAATACAGTACAATATATTGACATGTACATATAAAAAGAATATTTTTTCTGAAATAAAAAACAAACCAAGACTCAATATTGATGGAAAAATCATCTAAAGTCCTTTTAATTGGATAGAAATAAAATAATTGCTTATTTAACCATTAATCGGATGTCAAAGATATCATAAATAAATCCTGCCCCTCTTGTGGATATGCTAAAGATTATAACAATGAGATTTTAAAGCACATGCATAATTTACTTAAAATTATCTAAATGTTTGGATTCCAGGATATCTCAAAATTTGACATTTAGGATATTACTCAAATAATAAAAAACATTATGTTTAAGGTTTAAGCCCACTTCTGTGGAAGGCAGTGGGACTTTTGCTTCCACCCTTGTGGCAGCTACATCAAAACCCAGGCAGCAGCAAAGCTACCTTTTCAGTACCTGTAATAAAGCACTTTCAAATCACTTACCTACTAAGAGAAACATATTTTAATTCCTTAAGGACCCTCATTACAAAGGTATCACAAAGTGTTTGTCATTGGATCTATGCATTTTCTAGCCCATCAGATGTCTTTTACACACTTAGGTTAAGCCTATGTTCATGAAAAACATGCTTTTAAAGATAATGAGTCGTGCCACTGGTTTTACTGAGACTATTCACATACTTAAAGTTAAGCACATACTTACATGTTTTACTTGGGTCAAAGCCTGAGTCACATAGGGGCTTTTAAAACACAACTATATTAGAAATTATGTTTTATTATTTTAACACATTGCAAACCAATACCTCTGATCTTTGTGGAAAATTATGAAGTACTGATTCTATTATTTATGTAATATAATTTACTTGGTGAGCAAAGACATAGTTGTCATTTATATGATGACAAAATTAGGGACAAATATTGCTATAGTATGAGCTTAATAAGGTGTTATTTTATATCAACACCATTTCATCACTTAGAGTAAAATATTAGTATTGGAAAACAATTTCCAATACTCCTACAGGCCTTTCTGTTTCAAATAAAATAATGTGGGACTATCTCCATAGTCAGGAACCTTTCACAACACTCTAGATTGGCAAACTGAGTAATTTTGGAGTGTACAGTACATAATGTCATTGTCTGCACATTTTAACCAGCAAATGCAGATGAGGTTTAGAATTGATTATGTGCTATTTTTAGACTGGTGTCTTGATCGTGGCCTTTTCCTTGGCACTGTGTTACCTGGTGTGGATGCATAATTTTTTACAGAGGTTTCTTTTCACTTTGTAATGGAGGAATAGCATCTTTCAAAGCATTTATTTAGCCTTTGAGGAATCTTTTTGGTAATAACAAATTATGACCCTACATATATCTCTTTTAGCACAGACACTATGACCAATATTCTTCACTTTCAGTGCCTTAAGTTATGCACCTGGATTTTGGCATCTACATAAAAACACACATCTGCAGAAATCAGAATAACTTCCATCCAAATCTATGGGTGTTCAGTGCCTTTGAAAATCAGTCCACCTGCTACCTACCTACATATAAATTTTAGTAATCTAACTTTACATCTAAACTGAAAAAAATTCTTCTCTTTATTTTTTTTAGACATTGAGGGAAACACCTCCATAAACCATGTTTTCCAAATGTGCACTAAAGAATTCAGTGCATCTACAAGCACACCTTCAATTTTCACTTTGTACCCAGGCCATTGTGAAATAGCTGCAAAGTGAAACATTTTCTCTGTATTTGCTTGAAAATGAGTGCATCACAGTTACAGCAAAAATAAATCTACTTAGGCTAGCTATATTATATTGCAACTCAAAAGTACTTCTACCAATGTTTGATATGCCCAATTTTACGTATTTTGTTATTTGGATGCCATTTCCCAGCATGCTTTTCTACCTCAAAGGTATGTGAGAATGTTGCTAATCTGCAGTCTCTGAGGGGAAACAACCTGAATGCTTTGAGCATACTGGTGAATTCATTCAGAATTATTCTATTCTTTTCTATTCTATACGTATATGTGTGTGTATAGGTATATGTGTGTGTGTAATATACATATATATGTGTGTGTGTGTGTGTGTGTGTGTATATGTGTATATGTATGTATGTATGTGTGAGTGTGTATAGATATATATAACATATATAAGCTCTTTCTTATACTCTGTTTATCATCATAGTATCAGAGTAGCTTACATTAGTGCTTTAAGCAATGTTACTAACATTTGTCATGTGCTGTTGTTTCACGCTCTTTTTATGGGGAAAGGCACATGCAGGGTGATAGAACATTGCCTTGATATTTTATTTTTAGTATGGAATTTTTAAATGATTTTTTTTATTTTTAAACCTACATTTTGCTATGTGCTTATCTTAGACAAGGTCAAAAAAATATGCCTTTCACTTGAAACTAAATGTGGAGAGGTTTGTAGTGGCCCTTAGTTCCTGGGGGAGTTCACACCATAGTCTCCGACTGGCCCTTGAGAAGGTTCTGTTTCCCACAGAGCTGAGTTTCATAGATTCATAGATGTTAGGGTCGGAAGGGACCTCAATAGATCATCGAGTCCGACCCCCTGCATAAGCAGGAAAGAGTGCTGGGTCTAGATGACCCCAGCTAGATACTCGTCTAACCTCCTCTTGAAGACCCCCAGGGTAGGGGAGAGCACCACCTCCCTTGGGAGCCCGTTCCAGACCTTGGCCACTCGAACTGTGAAGAAGTTCTTCCTAATGTCCAATCTAAATCTGCTCTCTGCTAGCTTGTGGCCATTGTTTCTTGTAACCCCCGGGGGCGCCTTGGTGAATAAATCCTCACCAATTCCCTTCTGTGCCCCCGTGATGAACTTATAGGCAGCCACAAGGTTGCCTCTCAACCTTCTCTTGCGGAGGCTGAAAAGGTCCAGTTTCTCTAGTCTCTCCTCGTAGGGCTTGGTCTGCAGGCCCTTGACCATACGAGTTGCCCTTCTCTGGACCCTCTCCAGGTTATCCGCATCCTTCTTGAAGTGTGGCACCCAGAATTGCACGCAGTACTCCAACTGCGGTCTGACCAGCGCCCTATAGAGGGGAAGTATCACCTCCCTAGACCTATTTGTCATGCATCTGCTGATGCACGATAAAGTGCCATTGGCTTTTCTGATGGCTTCGTCACACTGCCGGCTCATGTTCATCTTGGAGTCCACTAGGTTTGACGTTATTGTGTCCATTGTAGACAGTTCCATTGTGCCAGAGGTAGGAAGTTGTCAAATTAATCTTTATCCTGGTTCTTCAGATACCTAAGCCTACATCTTTGTGTGTCCTAAAGATAAGGACCAAGACCTTGAATTTGAATCAAAATTCTGTAGAAAAGTCTATGGAAAATCAGTGTAGAGAACAGTTTGGATACAGTTTGGGTAGCCTTTGTGACTGACTAGGTGCACTGCAGCAGTCTATACTACTTAGAGTTTCCTAAGCACTAAAGGCTTCATGCCCAGATTGCTGAAGTCCAGTTGAGAAGTGATGAAGGCAGGAATAACTGGGGCCAGGTATTCTTCTGTTATTATGAAGTTTCCTAGCCAAATAGAAATGCTAGAAAAGTATTACTTGAGTATATTGCTCTTTCAGAGCTTAGCATTAGCCAGGAATTCATGAGCCATGGACTGAATTGAACAACTGTGGGGGTGACCAACTAAGTTGGCCTAATAAAAGATATCACATCTACCCAAAAAACCTTGCCTACCTAGTTTCAACTAAAGAAGACCCCACCATGGTTATGTACTGTTCCAATGTCCACAGCATCATCTTTGGCTTGCTTGGATTCTGTTTTATTTAACTGTTCTTCATTTTAAGCTGGTTTACTCCAAGCCCAGAGACATCTTCATAGCAGTAACTTAGTTGTGTGGTGAACAGTAGGTAGTTCATTTGTCTTATGGACATTGCTGGCATTTGAGTCTATATTGTGGATGCTGGAAATTATCAGGGAAAGAATTCATCCTTGGAGGATTCCTCAAGTCAGAGTCTAATGGTAGAGATGTGTTTTCCAATTATGACTTGTTTAAGTACATCCCTCCAGGAAGGAATTAAGCAACTTCCATGCATTCCTCTGGATATCTGCCATTTCTCTCAGAAATCTGAAGAGAAATTATTTTAGAAATCCTGAAAATACCAGAGCCTTTAAATAGTTTAATTTTCTCCATAATGTCTCCCTTTTTATATACTAAAGCATACTTTTGCACATGGTATCATAGGGCTCCAGTGTCTGCTAGGATTCCTGCAGGGAGCTAATTGGAAAAAAGCTAGTTTGTTGAGCCAAAAATGTTTGTTTAAAGCATCTCCGTTTCCATGAATGTCTGCTGTGTCCAGGATAAGGTTTGGGTGGAACCTTATTGTTTTTTCTGTCAGACCAGAATTGTGCGCTTCTAGGATCTAGGGCTTGGGACAGTCTACCTGGCAGATCTGTCCTGAACCTTGGATCCTTGGAAGTGTGGAGTCTCTGACTTTGGCAGCCTGCTTGCAGTTCTACTCCAGGACCAGGGACCTGGGAGCTGAAGGGCCTCTGCCCTAGAGTAGTCTGCATAGCAGGTCTGTCCTACAACCAGGGTCCTTGCAAGGTGTGGCTCCACAGGCTCAGAGCAGTTCATTTGGTGAGACTCCAGGATTTGAGGCTCTGAAGAAGACCTGCCAGCTAGATCTCCAGGGCTGAATAGTATGAAATTCCAGGAAGCATGGGTTCTAAGTGGGAGCTGGCACCCAGGTCTGCATCGCAGAGTTTGGGAGCCCTGTGTAGCTCAGGTAACTCTGGTATATACTCCCCTTCTCCAATTGAAGGGAATTGTTAGCTGACAGGTGTGCTGTGGGGGAACTGCAGACCACTCAGTTTCCCTCCTCCTTATAGAACCAGGCCAGGACAGTCAGGGGACTTAACTATATACAGATTTATTTACATTAACTTATCACAAGGAAAAGAGACCTGGATATAAACATATGTACACTATATCTATCTAAACAAATAATATAAACAATACCCTCTGGGTAAATGCTATAAAACCTTTCACCAGTGCTCCAGATACAGGTAAGTATCTGATGTGAAACATAAACCTCAAAATAAACATAGATAGCCAACAGATAAACTATAGATAAGTATGGGTGACCAATAAATAAGCCTCAAATAAATACAAATAAACAACAGGTGAAATAATAGCAATGGGGAGTCCCAGCAGAGCTCTAGGATCCTACTCATCTACTAATTTACAAACATGAGAGTTTCACAAAATATAAGGCATGACATCACACCACTTATGGCACAAGAACCCCAAAGATAAACTTAATCCCACGGGTAAACCCCAATGCCCTTGGGCTTTTCGCAAGCCCTACAAGGAAGCTGGTAACTTTAGGGGGGCCCTCCCAGTGGGACCTCCACTTTCAGGAGCCCTTAACTATTCCCTGTGGGAATTCTCTTTTCCCTGCAACTCATGGCTCTCAGGCCTGGAAGGTGGCCCTCGTCCTCTGCGCCAAGCTGCTTTTTTGCCTGCGGTGGACTTGGGGGCGGGGGTTGCTGTCCCCTGGTACAGGGCTCTGCTCTTCAGGGCTTCTGGGGCCTCTGGTTCAACCCTGTCGGCTAGCTCAGTAGCCCAAGCACTGTCTGGCTCCCTGGACTCAACCTCTTGCTATGGGTCGGAGGCCTGGGCTGTCTCATGCAGCACCAGGTTCGGTCCCCTCCCAGACCCTCTGTACAGCACCTCCTGCACCGAGCTCCCAGCCTTGTTCCGGGGGTTGAGGACCTGAGCCACCCAAGCGCTCCAAAGATCCTGCTCTGTGCACCGGCCCATGCACCATGTCTCTGGCCACACACCAGAGGTTGCAGACCTGAGCCACCTCACACAGCTCACAGGGTCTAGACACTACGCTGCACACAGAGAGCCTAGCTGCTGGAGCCGTCTGCCATTCCCCGCTGATAGAAGTCTTCAGGGGTGCTTCTGGGTTACTGCTTCACCTGTTGAGCAGCTCTCCTCAGCTCTTCTAAGCCCTGCTCTTCTCTCTTCTCTGTCCTGGATGTTCCCCTCATGCTGGGCATGCAGCACCTTTTATACTCCCCAGGGCTCCGCCCCTGAAGTCTTCCGGACCTGAGTGTTGCAGTCTTCAATCAGGTTGGGGGGGGGAGGAGCTCATCTCCCCCTCCCCTCAGGAAAGGGGCATGACTTAACTCTTCTTGCTGCCTCCTGATTGGTGGATGGGCTCCACCAATCAAAACAGCAAGATTTCAAGCCTGGGACTCAATCCAACCTCCAAAAGGCAAGCCTGCTACACCTGAGAATCCTGACTGGAGCAAGGGCTCTCAGAGCTTCCAGGGTCACTGAGGCAGACCTGGGATTCAGAGCTTGTAATTCCTGCATGGTGCTGGTGTCCTTGAACCACAGATCTGGGAGATTCCTGAAGCTGCTATGTAAAATTGATATATTGATCAATTTTACCTCTGCTGTTAGCTCTGGGAAATTAAAAAAAATTGGATTCAGACTGAAAAAAAGATTAGGAATAAATGAAATTTCCCATGAACTGGAAGCCCTGCTTTTTGGCCAGCTCTCCTTCTTCTATCATTCCCATGTGTTTAATATACTCTACAACTCACATAAATTTATCATGTACGTCTTGACTTGTAGTGGAATCTAAAATTGGCCTTAATTGTGTATTGCAGTGAGAATATACAAAATCTTTTACCAGTGATTATTACTCCTAGTACCTCTTCAAAGTGCTGAGTTAGTAGCTTTTCATTGTTACTAGTTTTATCGATTGTTTTGAGTTGCCATTTCTACTTGACGGTACGATGAAATCTGATGCTGGCATGCCCAGGAACAGTGAAAGAATACATATTTTGAATTTGTTCACTTATAAATGGTACGTATATGGCTCAGCAAGAGAAGCATAAGGTCCTATATGATTTCTACATTATAATTTAACCATAAGATAGCAGTTTGAGATGGGAAGGGACTCAACATCTAAGATCTTTCCAGGTGAGATAGTAAAGCAGCACACAGGATAGACTTGGTGGAACTCCCATGGAGGCTTTGTAAATTCCTATACAGCACTGAGCACTACAGCACTCAGCACTACTATTTAAAATGATTCTCCCCTTAAATAAAAAGCAAGAGAAATGTTTTGGTGAGGAGTGAACAGCTTTTTAAATTTTTCAGCCAAATGATCAGTAACTGGATGAAGCTTGAAAGCCCAATCACAGTCTGAATGGTTCATGAGGCAAGCATAGAAATATTTTAGGGAAAGCACAAACATTCATTGCGATGTAGGGATTTCATTAAAAGTAGGTTCTTTCTAGTCCCCCTCATTACAGAGTGAAATGAGGTGCATGTATGAATGATTATGTAACACATCCAGAGCCATAAACAATTTACCTACATGTATTCATAGATTCATAGTTTGTAAGGCTGGAAGGGACCTTGGAAAATCATCGGGTCCAGCCCCGTGCACCAAGCAGGAAAGATAACTGGGGGTTAGGAGACCCCAGCAAGGTGACTGTCTAGTCTCCTCTTGAAGATTTCCAGGGTAGGTGATGGCACCACCTCTGGAGGAAGCTTGTTCCGCAGTCTGGACACCCTGACTTTGAAGAATTTTTTCCTAATGTTGAACCTGAATCAATCTTCGAAGAGTTTGTAGCCATTATTCCTGGTTTTCCCCTTTGGTGCCCTGGTGAACAGTTGTTCACTGAGCCCTTGATGTATTCCCCTGATGTAGCGGTAAGCTGCTACCAGGTCCCCTTTCAGCCTTCTTTTTTGCAGGCTGAAGCGTCCCAGATCCCCCAGCCTTCCTCATATGGCATGCCGTGTAAGACTCTGATCATATGGATGGCTCTTCTTTGGACTCTCTCAAGCTTGTCCACGTCCTTGTTAAAGTGTGGTGCCCAGAACTGGACACAGTACTCCAGCTGCGGTCTCATCAGTGCTGAGTAGAGCAGAAGAATCACCTCCTTGGTTTTGCTGGAGATGCATCGATTGATGCAAGCCAGAGTATTATTTGCACTACTGGCTACAGCATTGCACTGCCAGCTCATATTTGTACTGTGGTCTATTATTACCCCCAGGTCCCTTACATTTGTGGTGCTAGTCAGTTTGGTGCTGCCAGGCCTGTAGGTATGTTGGGGATTGATCATCCTGAGGCGGAAAACTTAACATTTCTTGATGTTGACCTTCATCAGGTTCTGGTCCGCCCAACTTGCTAGCCTGTCTAAGTCCATCTGTATCTGTAGGCTGTCTTCAAGTGTGACCATGCTCCCCCATAACTTGGTGTCGTCCATGAACTTGGCCAGTGAGCTCTTCAGCCCCACATCCAAATCGTTAATAAAAATGTTGAAAAAGACTGGACCGAGTACTGACCCCTGCGGGACACCACTGCCCACTTCTCACCAAGATGACACAGATCCGTTCACGACAACTCTCTGGGTCCTATCCTGCAGCTAGTTTCTCACCCACCTGGCTGTCTTGGAGTTAAGTCCACAATCCCCCAATTTTTTCATGAGGACATTGTGGGATACTAGATCAAAGGCTTTTTGGAAGTCAAGGTCAACCTGCTCTCTCGTGTCCAGGTGGCAAGTTACTTGGTCATAGAAGGAGATGAGGTTGATAAGGCAAGACTTGTCTGTGACAAAACCATGCTGGCTGTCATTCAGAATCTTACCTTCTGCAAGCTTATTGTAGATAGACTCCTTGATGAACTTTTCTAGGATTTTCCCTAGGATGGAAGTTAGGCTGATTGGCCTATAGTTACCCGGGTCCTCCCTTCTGCCCTTCTTGTCAATGAGCACAACTTTGGCCATCTTCCAGTCCCCAGGGACTTCTCCAGAGTGCCATGAGCTGTGAAAGCGTTTCGCTAGGAGTTCCAAAATGACTTTTTCCAGCTCCTTCAGCACTCTCGGATGAAGATCATTTGGTCTCACTGACTTGTATATGTCTAATTTTTTTAACTGGTCATATACCAATTCTATGGCAATATTAGGAAGGAGATTATTCCTACCATTCTCATCCTCTACTCTACCTGGCATGGTTTCCCCCTTGGTGAAGTAGTCATTCATGAATTCAGCTTTCTCCTGGGTACTGGTAACTAGCTCTCCTGACTTGCTGAGTAATGGCCCCACACTCCCATTTGCTTTCCTCCTGTTCCTTATGCACCTAAAGAAGGACTTATTGTTGTCCTTGATTACCCTTGCTAATCTAAGTTCAGTCACCGCTTTAGCCTGTCTTATCTGTTCCCTGCAAATGCAGGCCACTGTGAAATACTCCTCCTCGGGGCCCGCCCTAAGCTCCCATTGTTTATAAGCCTCTTTGTTCTTTCTTAAGAGGACCGTGATTTCCCTGTTTAGCCAAGAGGGCTTCCTAGTTACTTTTTCTCTGCATGGGAATGGACTTCCTTTGTGCTTTAAGGATCATATCCTTAAGGAACAATGACTCTTTGTGTACATGTTTCACCTTTGGTCCCTGGTCCCACACCACTTGCCCCACTAGTGACCTAAGCTTGTTGAAATTTGCATTTTTGAAGTCCAAGACTTCAGTCCTGGTATCCGCTTTGTCTGCCTTATGTTGGACAATGAACATCATGGTTTCATGGTCACTGTTGCCCAGACTTTCCACTATATTTAAGTTGGTCACGAGGTTGTCTCCTTTGGCCAGGACCAAGTCCAGCAGAGCGTCACCTCTGGTTGGCCCATACACCTCCTGAGTCAGGAATTGCTCCTTGACACAGGAGCATAATTTACTTGCATAATCATGGTTGCTAGCTGAACAGCACACTTGAAGCTTCAGAGATGAACTCAAAGTGTTTTGTTCAGAAAAAAAATGGCCCTAGCATTTCAACTAAAGGAGAATTCCTATTTGCTATTGTAACATTTTTAGAACTTTTTCCCTTGGGGCCTTGCCACCAAAAAGAGCATAGTCATGCAAAACATGTCCTCAAGAGTTTAGTATTTGAAATAGTTTCTATCACAGATTTGAGTGTCAGTTTGTAACAAATCGGTGCCTTCAAACAGTCAGTATCAATTCAGCTGGGAAGACCAATATCCATGTTGTTACAAAATATTTTCACTGAATTGCTACACACTGTGTATTTTTAGATCATCTCTGTGGCAAACACTCACTATTCCAGGTTGTTTCCATGATGCAGGGATATTTTTCATTGTGCTAAGATGGGGTTGGCCCTGCCAATCAGAGTGCTGGGGTTCTGTGTAGTTACTGACACACAAACTCTTCATTTTTGATTCAGTTACACATTTTCCTGCAGTGTGATTGGTTGTGGGAACCTCATTCCTGTAATGACTGTAATTATTTCCCAGTAGCTGTACATCATGTGAATCCCTCTGCTGATTTGCTGCCAGCCATAATTACCCAATCAGCGATTAGGCATTTGTATAATCATAGTACAGTTATTTTCCAGTAATGTAGTTCTCAGGAAATACAACCAAAAAGTGACTGTGAAACTGTTTAAAGTGGAACAAAGAGCAATAACTTGTAGTACAGTAGTGCCCAAATGCCTGAGTCAAGCTGCTAGCACTCTGGATGTTGTACAAAAATAAAAAAAAAGACAGTACATCTGCTTCAAAGACTTGGGCTAGGGACAGACATTCAAAAAGCCTGAGCCTGAATTGATTCATTTGTTAGTCTAACCTACCTAGGCTAAATCAGTTTTGTAACCAGACAGACATCGCAGAAATGCAGGCGTATGCCTGCAGTGGCTCAGGCTAGAAGCCAGGGGGTGCTAGATAGAGCAGCTCTCCTTTTCTTCCACAGCACTGAGCTGAAGGGTGGTGTGGCCAGGCAGGACACAGCAGGATGCTCTGATTAGCCCAGTAGGGAATTGATAACTGTGTTTATCACCCCTAACTCACCCCATTAAGAAAACAACAGAGGGTCATTACCAGCTATCTGTTGATTCTATCTGTTGATTCACCATGGACCATAGCCAGCATGTTGTCTGCTAGCTAATACACAGACACCTCCTCAGCAAGGCAGAGGGGAGTGGGGAATTCCTACTTAGCAGGGAGTGGTGAGGGGGAGTGTGGTGAGCAGCCTGTCTAATCTTAAACCAGCAAGGGGTCTTGGACAGACATTGCATAAACTGGTTTAAGTCAAATCAGTTACGTGTGATACTACATTCAACCAGGTTTATCTGAAACCGGTTTCAGCCATTTTCAAACTGGGTTATGAATACTGAACATCTATTTTGTTACAGGTTTAAACCAGTTTCTGATCACTTAAACTGGTTTATGCGTTATGTCTGTCCCTAGCCTTGAAGTCTCTACTTCATTTACCTTCTTCCCTTTTTTGCTTTTTCATTCTATACTCCCACTTCTATTCCTCTCTTCACAAGTCTACAATGGTTCTGCCCCATAATAGTTATGATATATTAGTATATACAACATTTACTCCTTGTTGGTAAGCTTTGTCTATAGTGTGAAAGTGCATTATATCAGAAACACTGTTAATTACCACATTTGAACTAGCACAACATAAACACAATTTGATCCTTAATGTGGACAAGGACAATCATTTTAACAAATATTAAAGCAGCCCTAGTGAACTAATGCAATGCGATAGTTATCCAATAGATAATCATGCTATCATGTTTTTAACATGACTGCTATTTTCATTAAAAATTCCATTCCATTTCAATTTAGCAATACTTCCTGTTAAAAGGCCAGCCTTGTAATGGGCACAGTGCATAACTTAAAAACAGTGATTTGCTGAATAAAGGTTATGGGATCAGGCCTGAAAGCCTGAGTTAATAAACAAATTGTTCTTTAGTTCCAGAGTTAATTTTTAATAAGCACCTGGCCTACAATTTCAGAAATTTCTCTTTTAAAAAGCATCAACTATGATAGAAATACCGTTTGTAACAACTGAAAATAGTGAATCATGGATACATATAAATTGCTGAAACAAGAGTTGTGTCCACATTAGCTCTAGGTCACCCAGATATGACTACTATTTTTGATTTAATAGTGCAGAAAGGATTGGAACTTCTGTCTCTTCTATTAACACGATCCAGTTTAAAAATCCATCCAGATTAAATCTATCCAGATTAAAATTTGCATTTATCAAGACTAAGACTTTCAAAATCAGAAGTGGTGCAAGCACGTACTCTGGATACCTTTAAGAAGTGCTTGGATGCTTATCTTGTTGGGGTGATCTGACCCCAGCTGACTTCCTGCCCCTTGGGCAGGGGGCTGGACTGGATGGTTTTTCAAGGTCCCTTCCAGCCCTAATATCTATGAAGTCTATAAGGTTAATTTCTATCAACAACTGCAGCACGCACCATTAACACCTCCTCTTTACCATTAACTATTAATTGTCTTCTCACAGAGGTGATTAGTAGATCTGTACTCACTGCCAGACTTCTTTGGCAGAAAATCTCCCTCTGAATCCAAGTCTAACGTAATTAAAAAATTCCCCAGAAAAATAGTTGATGAGTTACAGTTATAAATATATATCAAATTATTGTTTATTATTCTTATAACTGTTTTATCACTTAGAGCATCATTTGTTTATAGTAAATTAAGAAGTGTTCTTTATATCACAAAGTAGGCATACTGTATTTACTTGCATAATAGCTATGCATGTGTAATGGCTACATTCCTGAATTTTGCCCCAAAATTTTGGGAAAAAAAAAATCCCCATAATGACCATCCCCAAGTGTCTAAAGAAACAGATTTGAAAGATTTAAAAGGTGCAAACTGTTGAAGAATAGAAAGCACCCATGTGGGAAAGGCATACAGTAGCCCACACTGGTGGTGGTGGTGGAGAACCAGTGGGGCCACATGCCTGCTGATGACCTTTCACCCTGCCTTCAGCTCTCCTTAATTGCCTGCCATGTCTTTGACGTTAAGTTTGTTCTTATGGGAAGGTCTATGGCTGCCCTGTGAGGCAAGCAGATCTATCTGTCTTCCCCATAATGCCTGGGCATCCTTTGCCACTCACACTACTGCTTCTTTAAGGAGATGCCTTCATGAGTTTCTGGGTCCTTATCAGGGTTGCACTTGACACAGCTCGACCCCTTTTTGCTTTCTGGTCCTGCTCTCTGACTTGGTCTAGTGTTCAAGCCCCAGCCTTCAGGGGCTTTGCCATTTCTTACTTACAGTTCCCCTGGCTGGGGTACGACTGTCCTGTCACAATCTATGTACCTCTCCCTCACAGCCACAACCTGATCCTCTGGTTGCCAACAGAAATGTAAACACCAGCCTGTTGCCTTTGGAAACAAAATCCTTTTAACTTCAGGTTATTACTTTCTCCCTCCACTATGAGTTTCCCTGGCTGTGTCTTTTTTGCTCTCCAGTCCTCCTTAGGCACCAAGCAGTTTGTTTTTCACTGCAGCCTTGCCCTGGTAGCCTGCTAAGTCAAAATGCTCCTTCTGTTGTAGCCTGCTAAGTCAAACTGCTCCTTCTCACCCTCTTCTACATGGGAGGGAGCTTATATGACTCAGTGCACTTCTTCCAGCTTCCTGATTGGCCCCTCCATCCCAGGGTCATCAATAAACTCCTTATCTGCCAGATCCTCTGACCTTTACTCACGGTAGGTGTCCTAATAACAGGAGGAGGGGTTCCTTATTACACGTACCACATGGTACTTTTGTCCTCTCTGCATTCAGTCTTTTTTGTAAGATAGTGCAAGACAGGGAAGTAGAGATGGACATTAGAACACAGAATTATAAATTCAGGTTAGAACTGTTACTTCTGCAGTCTTACTCTAAGTTGCATGTAACAGCCACACTATTTTTGAGCAGAAAAGTTTTTAAAAAAAAGCACAGTGGTTACATAATGCAGTAACACAGAACAGATTACTATAAACACCGGATGGGAAGTAGGCATGGGGAGGGGGTAAATTATAAAACAATGATCATCTATTCTTCAGATATATTAATATTCAAACACAGTGGAATCAAGGCCAGGGAGGAGGCCATCATGGGAAAGCTAACTAAAGGCAGTAAGCTTTGAGTAGAGATTTGAAGGAAGCATTATTAAATCTACATTGGAGTCAAGAGAACTTTATTAAATGGATGTCATGTCCATGTAGAATTCAGAAAGTATATTTCAGTCATACAGAATTTGCAAAATGCATATCTTGGCCTTTCAGACATTAAAACGTTACCCAATACTGCATTTTTAATTTTATCAGTTTTGTCTTGAAGACGTGCAGAACTTTTAATAACTGATTGGTTCCCACCCATCTCCCAGTGCTCCATATCTAATAAAAGGAAATAGTCAGTCTTTGCCAAAACCAACTGAGAAAAACCATTTAGTTATGAGGTTTTTTTGAGATATTACAAGCCAAAAAATAAATAGGAAACTGTCCAAGAAACAAAAACTTCTTCACCTTTTGACCTATCTTACCTCCCACATGCTGCATATGAGATTCAGTCCTGGCCTAATAGATTTTGTACAGCTCGATTCCAATTTGGGAAACTAGTAGCATGTGTGTGTAAACTGAGTTTATAATTGGAGGCAAATTTACTGGTTTCTTGGTATGATCTCAAAGGTTGTCATGTGCATCATATTTTCCAAGCTATTTAACAGTCATTTATGTATATGGAAGCAGGCCGAAGGGAAGAAGAAGAAAAGTAGAGGGTTTGAGGAGAGAAGGAACCCACAGCAGAATACCAGGAGGAGGTGCTAGCATGAATATTGAACCTACTCCACCTACCTCCTCTAGAGGATATTGTCACTGGATTTATGACCCAGATAGCTTGTTCTGGGCAGACCCAAAAACCTTCAGACTGACCATGACCTCTCCATTCAATAATAGGCAAATTTATTGATAGACAGTGATAGCAGATAAGAATAATGCAAACAATTCTATATCTACCAGTCCCAGGTTCACACAGGGAAGGTACCATCTGGTCAGCATGCAAGCTTCACCCTGAGGTTCTGTCTTGAATGTCAGATATCAACAACGTGGAGATTGGAGGCCAAGGTCCACCCCCGTCCAGTGGGGTGGGTGAGATGGGCTGGTACTGTGTCTTCTGTCCATGGTAGCCTCAGGTGCTCCTCTCCAGGGGCCCTTTTCTACTCTGAAATCCCTCCTTTTGTATTCTTTCTCTCCCTCTGATGACTCCTCATTCCTGGGCATCGTTGATTGGTCGCCCTGGGTTCGCCATACTGTCCGTGTTCTGTCATGTTAGCATAGTCCTTTTTTTCACAAACCCATCACACACACACATCCTAATTTGGGCACAAGGCCTCCTAATTTGGTCTGTTTACCAAAACTGGAAATCCCAAGGGCCCTGCAGTTGGGCACTGTGACCTGGTGCCAATGCTGCAGAGTCCCTTATCTCTGTTATGAAACAGTGTTCATGTCTTCAATTTCCCAGCCTGCTGGTTTTAGACACAGTGAGAATTAAAGGAAACTCTCTCACAAACAGGCTTTTAGGAATCAAGTAACCGTTGCCATTGCCATTGCCCTGGACTATTGTTCTAATGCACTTTACCTACAAACCAATTCCCAAGAACAAACCTCTAAATAACATTTCCTAGCCATCACTGGTGAGATACAAAGGTAGGGATATGTTATTTTCATCCTCTGTGGGGCCTATACCAATTGGACTCAGGGTTTGGGGCCAAGATATCTGTTTCCTGAATGTATTTAGAGAACAGGGTCCTCAGAGAAGAGAAACAGATGAAGCATTATCTTTATGATGAAGTGTGGTATGGGGACTAGAACATCAGAGGAAAAACATTCATGTTATGTTAGGGTCAGTCAAGGTCATTAGGACTGTGGAAATATTGGCAAAAGGGTCCTGCCACATGAGGACCAGCAGCATTACTCATGTCAGCCAGTCAGCCTCTCCTACATATGAATTTGAATCCTTCCCATGAAAGCTAGGGAACATGCAAGGAACAGCATTTCCTCCACTCAGCCCTTTTTGCATGTCTTTTTGAGCTGCCTTATGGCACACCTAAATCAATTTCTGTGCATATTTCTTAGGTATGATAATTGCTACATTTGTTTTCTTACAAAACAGACAGAACCAATAACATACCTAAGGCAAGTGGGGCTCTAGTATCAGGCTCCAATTGAGAATGGGTGCCAGCAGCATCCTGTAGTGCTGCACTCCACTCAACAGCATCTCTGCCTAGGGCAGAAAAATTGCTAATTACACCACTTGACAAAACCCACAATGTTCTCTGAGATAGCATTTTTTTTATCTGTCCATGGATTACAGGATTAATTCACAGCTCCAGGAGTCACTTCCACTTATGCAGCCTACCACATCTTTCATAGCTGAACCATTGTCGTTCTCAAGACATAGATGGAGTTTCTTGATGGCTCCAATGGTACATTGTTCAATAACTTCAGCAAGATTAGTTTGTGTACTCTGGCCTGCTGTGGACTCTGTGCTTTGGCATGTATTGTGGAATGTCTTCTGTTGCTAAGGCTGAGATTGCCATTACTACCCAGAATGAACCCAACGAGGAACACAGGAGTTCAGTGTTGAGTTTCAGGATCACAGAAAATGTGAGGATTCACTGAGGAGAACATTGGAGGTGAGTTGTGAAATTATAAAGGCAGAAGTGCTTTAAATTGGTGTGGGTGCAAATGAAAAGAAAATGTCTATATTTCAAACAGTAAAAAGAGGAAATACTCATTTTCTGTTTTCCAGTGGGGTTGATTATATGATAAAGGTACATATATTTAAAGGAAAAAAACACTAGTGCAGGAGTTAGGCATAGGCAAGAAGAATGGGAATCAAGCTTGAAAGTCAAAACAATAGCCCTCCCCCCGACAAACACAATTTTGGGATTTAATGATAAAAGCCAGGTGCAAAATTAAGGCAAAATAAGATCAGGAGGGGTATGCCTTCTCTTCTGAGCTTTTTTGTTACCAGTTATAAGACTGGCCAGGAAGGTGCCTCTAGAGCAGGGCACTGTGACAGCTTCCTAGTATCAGAGCCTAATGACAGGAGTCACCGCTAGCAAATCTTTGTACTTTCCTGATATCCTCCCCTATCTAGGTTAACGATGCCATCAAAACATGGAGGTCACTGGGGGGCAATGTCACCTCAGTGTCTAGATGTCCCCTCTGGCACATAAGATGTATTCCAATCCTATTGAGAAACCAACATCTGCAAGTGTTGCCCTGTAGTTATTTATTGTGTATTGTCCAGAAATTAACTGTGGTGCAGTTTGTGCTACTTCATTATTCCTAAAAGGGCCTGTAAAACCTTTTTGTGCCTCAGACTAGGATCATGTGCTTTAGGATGCCTTACAGGGAGGAATCAGCACTGGTTGCATGGCAGGTATACAGGCCTTTGGGTTGCAAAGATTCCATTATGGGGAGGTTTGGGCTGTAACAATGAGAGGAACCTTTTGCCTGACATCATCAACGGACTCTGAAGTGTTGTTTGATGTGGGGTGATGGAGGGAGAATGGAAAATAAATTTGTCACAATTCTGATTCTATTCCCCTTTTCTGCAGTTGGGTGTGGTGGTCCTTGGTGTGGTGATGATACAAGAAAATGTTTGCTGACCACAGAAGCTTGTGAGGGGAGAACAGACTAGTTAGCTTTACTGGAAATCATCTCACCATAACAATATATACATTCAAAATGACTATTATCATCATACTGACACAGATGAAGTGCATGGATGTTTAACTGGCTCCACCTGGTCATGTCCATGTTGTCCAGGCCAATTACTCCCAGTCTTCTTCAAATTGTCTGACAGTATGTGACCAGCTTGCCCATGTCTTTAGTTCCTCCAGAGTTGTATGATGTCTCTCCATAGTGCTATGACAAATTTTAGCTTTTTGGAGAATAGTGAATTTACAACAGTCGTTGTCAAATAGTTACCTATATGAAGAAGGAGTTATCATTATATGTCTTGTTATACCTCATAATCTTGCATCTAGCAACATGCAGGTGGCTATCCCTGCCCTGGAGTCAATCAATGCATACAAACATAAATTTCCTACTTGTCAAGTGGTAACTTGATGAAATGCACTACAGGGTTTTCAATAAGCAATATGTAAGTTATTTTACGGTAGTAAATAGCAATTAAACTTAACATGAATTAAAACAAGGGCTAGGGAAACCTAATAGATTAGTTTGTCAAGAACAAATGGTTGTAATCATTCTTGGTACTTGAACAACCTGATGCCTTGTATAAATTCAAGCCATACTGTCACAATAAATATACAGGAGGAAATACCGTGAAGTAACCTGTTGCCAAGGCATGGGATCCTTTGGGAGCTGGTTGGCTATTTAAGGGACCCAGCTGTCCTTACCACAATAAAGAACATTTTTTAGAGACCTTTTCCTACCTTTCATAGATTTCATAGACATTAGGGCTGGAAGGGGCCTTGGAAGATCATCGAGTCCAGCCCCCTGCCCAAAGGGCAGGAAGTCAGCCGGGTTCATAGGATCCCAGCAAGATGAGCATCCAGTTTGCTCTTGAAGGTGTTCAATGTGGGCGCTTGAACCACCTCCGGTGGCAGGCTGTTCCAGACCTTGGGGGCTCGGACAGTAAAGAAATTCTTCTTTATGTCCAGCCTGAAACGGTCTTGTAGTAGTTTATGACCATTCGACCTAGTTGTCATCCCTTGGGGTGCTCTGGTGAACAAATGTTCCCCCAGATACTGGTGGTCACCCCTGATAAACTTATAGGTGGCCATCAGATCACCCCTGAGCCTGCACTTTTCCAGGCTAAAGAGCCCCAGGGCTCTCAGCCTGTCATCGTAGGGTCTGCTTCCCTGACCTCTGATCATGCGCGTGGCTCTTCTCTGGACTCTCTCAAGCTTCTCCACATCCTTTTTGAATTGTGGAGCCCAAAACTGGATGCAGTACTCCAGCTGCGGCCCCACCAAGGCCGAGTACAAGGGGAGAATGATGTCCCGGGATTTGCTTGAGAAGCATCTATGGATGCAAGCCAGTGTTTTGGTCGCTTTACTAGCCGCAGCATCGCACTGCAGGCTCATGTTCATCTTGTGGTCAGTGATGACCCCCAAGTCTCTTTCTTGCATGGTGTTGGCCAACATAGCACTGCCGAGCCTATAAGGATGCTGCGGGTTTTTCTTCCCAAGGTGGAGAACCTTGCATTTGTCGGCGTTGAACACCATCAGATTCTCGTCCACCCACTTGCTGAGCCTGTTTGCCTCTTTGTGGTTCCATCTTGGTACATGCAGACTACATTGTTGTAAGCTCTAGCTCCCAGGTTCAAGTAAGAATTTCCACACTTCTGGGAACAGTTCACTTTTTTCATATTCTAGAAAGGAAACTTACATGGAGCACCTCAAGTATACTGTCTGCATAACCTGGGTGGCAGTGGAAGTCCACCAGCTTTAACATTGTGACAACTCCCTCCCCACCTGTTATAGAGCACAACAGTGCTGCTAGACATGACCTATAATACAAATAATAATAATGAAACAAAAAATATTATTCTAACTCAGAAATGTAATTAAGACATACAAATGGAGTGCTATGTCTTTGAGTTGTTATTGACTTTATAGAGTACAGTATGATTAAATTTTAAAATACCCCTTGAATTATATTCTGTACTTTGTCAAGAACATTCTTTTGATTTGGTGATAGTGTGATATGGAAGTGGAGTATATCTTACTAAAATGTATTTGCAGTTGATAATTCATAAAAAGTACTAGGGTAGTGATTGAATAACGAGTTTGAAGTACTTTGAAAAATAAAACCATAACCTGAAGATGAAACTGTCACCAGAAACCACATTCTCTTAAAGTGATATGTTTAAAGAGACATTCCATTATAAAAATATATTTCTGATTCAAAGTACTCTCTTTTCTCATAGAGGGGTTACTTAGCAATGCCAAATATTGATATTACTGTTTGCCTGTGTAATATTTATATGAACAGTATCTTTATCTTATTGCTGTGTGCAGTAGCATCTGTATGAAGAAACACTTTTGTAATAAATACTAAATGTATTTTTATCAGCAGCTGATGGTGATATTCTTAAGAAAGGGCCAGAAATCTTTGAACTACAAATACATTTATCAACAGACTATGAGCATGCAAAACACATGATTCAGTCACATTTTGTTTTCATTTCTTCTGGTTTATACTAGGGTGTAACTTTCAACTCTTCCAGCTCTTTCAGCTGAATGTCAGCTTTTTTATAATTGCTACAGAATATCAGCTCCTTTAAAATGACTGTCAGCTGTTTACTAAAGAACATACCTATTAGAATTCCATTGTATGCTATACCTACGCTGCTCTCCTTGTGACATCTGGGCTAGGTAGAGACATTCAGTCCCAAAGCAGATTTGAATGAACCTTATGCAGCTTACTCTAAGAGGTCTCGGTTAGTTGAGGCATGAACAGAACAGAAGTTTGCCCTTTGGTTGGGTGGCAGCATGCAGGCTGCCTACACTGACCAAGGCCAGCAGGTTTGGGGTGCTCATGCACACCTCCCAGCGTACCCATGGGCTCCTAAGGCTGCCAGACACTCCCGAGCAGAGGCAAGTGTGTGAGCCACCCCTGACTGACTGCTGCAGGTGGGAGAACCCTGTATGCCTGGCCTGAGGAGCTGTTTCTGAGCATTTCCATGGGGAGGGAGGCAGAGAAAGGGTCTATTTGAGCTCAATGCAATCCCAAAGATAAGACAGGGCAAGGTGCAAAAGGGCCCTGAACCTGAAGCTTGGAGCTAGAATTAGGGAGCCCAACTCCAAAGGACTCTTCCCTGCCCACTGCCCGAGTGATGGCCTGTGAGCTGCTGTGCCTACGGCTGCCATGGTACTGCTCTCAGTGTGGCTCTATAGGTGGGATCATAGACTGCATGGGACAGGATGCTGCAGGTTGAGGTGGGCTGCACCTCTACCTCCTTTTGCCACCCCTGTGCTGGGTTCAGCTGCCCTGCAGCCCGGGCTGGCTGCAAACTCCCCTCCCTCCCATCACCCTCTCAGCTCAAGAAAGAGGAGATCTCAGCAGCAGTGCAGGAACTTTTCTATCCTTGCACCAAATTCCATGCTCATGGTCTACCCCCATCCCAGACCTAGCTGGAGGCAGAGGGCTTGGGGAAGTAGGCAGCTGCCTCTCACACTGGCCCCACTCCCAGCCATTTCCTGCAGGGTGGTGGGGTGCTATGAGGTAGATATCAGGGGAGGGGCGAGGAGCTTGGCAGCTGCTGTGCCTTTAAATCTGTGCGTTTGGCATCCCCTATGCCCCCTCCTTTGCTGCACAGTGGCTCTTGAGCCCTGAGTGAGCAAAAAGGGCTTTCTCTGCAGGAAAGGAAGGGAAATGTCTGGGAAGAGGAGGAGGGGGAAAGGAGAAGAAAGAGAAAATCAAAAGTGGAAAGCAATTGAAGAGGTTCTGTGGGCCCAATGGAAATCTGTTTCTGGAGAAGTGTGGAATTTTAAGGAAACATAAGATTTTGTCTAGCTATCTCTCTTTTTCCTTATATGGCCCCATTACTGTAATACTTTTATATCTGACAAATAATTTAAAATACCAGGACCAATAATCGCCTTTTTTCACTGATGGCAAAAATAAGAATGGTAAAGGTCTTATGGACCACAGACCTTGCATTAATCAGCATGAGACTGAGGACCAGGTGCCTGTCTGGTTTTGAAGCCCCAGGAGGTAGCTCTTTGGGATTGCACCTTTTCCCCCAGGTATTTGCTGGTATTACCTTAGTTTATTTCTTCCATATATGACATGCACAGTGATTAGTTTCACTGGAGGTAGTATGCTAGAAGTGGTTTGGAGGATATAGTATGCTAGAAGTTGTATAGCGGATGGCAAAGCTCTTCTAATCTATAAAGGATTTAGTTGATATGAGTAGTTGGTGAAAATTGGAATGGTGTTCTATAAAATCAGAATATGACAAGTGAACAACTTTATTATGCTGCTGCTGCTGCTGTGCTCTGGAAAGGTGCAAGGCTTTGCTCCAAAATAGGGTAAAGTAGGATTGCAAATGTAATGCATTGTTCTTTTAAAGTTGAAGATGAACAGGCTGGAGATGGTTTGTGACTACAGTGCAGCTGTGAGTGAACCATCAAGGAGACATCTCTCCCAGGATTGCTAACTGTAAATTTACAGTGTCCATAAAAAACAAGGCTAAAAACACGTGCTTACAAAGTCCATTAAAAAGTGAGCTGTCCATAAAAGGATAAGAAACTGGGAGCTTGATTGATGCTAGATGCCAGTGGTGATAGACAGAGCTGGGTAGTGCTACCTTGTGTTTGAGAGAGAGCGAAGCTCAGCACTCTGAAGGAAACTCTGTAAGGGCTGTATGGACCACGGGAGCCTCAAAAGCCCCTCCCTCCCACTCCCCCAGCCATATGCTACCGCTGCATCCTGACTCTTACTTGTCAGCTAGCCCCAGGATGTCTAAGACACTGAGTGAGACAGAGAAGGTGGCAATGTGGCTCGGACAGAGCTGCAGGGCAAGATGGGGAAGATGCACTGGGTAAGATTCTGTGCCAAGCTGGGGGAAGTGGTACTAAGGGGGTCAGATGGTGGTATGGACTAGGAGGTGGGGGCAGCATGATGTGGAGTACAGTTGGAGGTACCTGGGTGTGTGGATGAGAAGAGGACCCTTGGGTGGGGGCAGCATGGTGCAAACCAATTGCTGCAGTCAATTAAGACTCTGGGGACTCAAACTAGATTTAGAAAGTTGAAGTTAAACCTCTACATTAGAACCGAGCCCTTGCCACTGCCATCCAGGGCCCAGTAGAAGGGTTACATTTCCATTATGGAAAACATATGTCATGAAAAAAGTTTTGTTGTCAGTAAAACATTTTGCAGATTATGGGTAAAAAAATGTCTTGGGTTGACAACTCTGGCTTCCCCTCCTGGTTCTGGAAAGCCATCAAGGAGAGCTGAACAGTTATGGGCCAGCAGCTTGTGTTGCATTTCTCTGATGGAAATGGGGAGTTAAAGATGCAAAAAGATTTCAGAGGACCCTTCATGTGGGAGGACACAGAAGAATTGGTATGAGTTCTGAACATGGGGCAAATGCTAACAGGACTGCATCTGCAGTGGGGGATTCTTTTGTGCATATTCCAGCTGGTTTCACTAACTCTTTATAAGAGACAATGGGAGCATTTTGAGCTAAATTGTCCAAAATATTGCTATAGTATATTAGCTGTCTTATTTACCAATTTCTAAAATGATTTGATAGGGGATAACTAATATTCTGAGATCATGGTGATTCTCGCCAAGAAAATGAGAACGACAATTACAGTGTGAATGGAGCTGAGCTTGAGAGGGAGGTTGGGTGGCTGCTCTGACTATAGCAAACATTACTTTTTTTGTGTTTATGGACACACCTCTTCAGTGTAATACCTAAAGCATTGTAATGAAATTACTACTGACGGAACTACTGAGGAACTTTATAGCCGAAATGAAAGGGAAAAATCTTGCTCATTCTCTTTTTAATTAAAACAGGCAAAACAGTAGATGAAGTCTCATTTGCATGAAAATTTGTATGCATGTACAGTAGATCTTGGTGTTAACAAGGGAAATGACTTTCTTTCAATTCTATGGCTTGTGCATTTTATTTCAAAATTATTTTTTCTTTGTTACTGTCAGCATGTTTCTATTGCAAAATAATACCTCTAAATTCTGTTTGGAAACACCAAAAGACTTTGTAGACTAGTAGATAAAGGGACTGCCTTTTTTGGAAAGTCCATTTTGTTCAAATCTGTTTTCATTTTTATGAGAAATTATTTTTCTCCTTTTTTCACTCAAATGAATTATTACTGTTTTAACAATGAACATTATCATTGAAAAATATTGTGTATTTAAAGCAATATTATTTTTATTCACAGGCAACTATATATTATACATCATATAATAGACATATTACTAATGTATATTAACTACGTACATTATATATTGACAATGAGTCTATATATTAGTTGTAGATGAATTGTATATATTTCATATTAACTTTATATACATGTGTGTAGGTAATGCTAAGGTCAATTTTCACTAAATAGTTGCATACAACTAACTTGGTTTGGACTGGTAAATACATTTGGTTTTTTATTTAGTTTCCATATTCCTTTTTTGATTTTTTCCAGTCTCTTTTAATGGTAGATTTGGTTATGTTTCTGTTATATTAAGGTTATACTAGGAAGCTCTTGTCTGCCAATTCGAAGCCTAAAGATTAATAACAGTTTGTCTTAGCGGGTGAAGTGTCCACCTTATTTGGCTATGCTGGTCCATTCAGATCTGTTAAGATGGCTTTGAAGCAGGTCCACGTATTCGTAGCTGTAGGTATCAGTCAGTTGTGCGTAGAGATTACATAAAAATTTAGCATAGCACAACTTTATAAGTAGGTGGGTTAGCCTTCTGCCTTGCAGGCTGGCTTTGCTCCCTAAGGAGCTCATCCTCCCTTCCTTTAAATACAAAAACACAGTCCTTCCAACAAACAAATAAACCAACAAACAAAAGCCTTTGGCTTTTCTCTGAGCAGTAGGAAGGGCCCTTTGGCTCTGGCCTGGTAAAGTAGTTTTGCCCCTTTCTGGTAGCGAATTTATTTTGGTTCTAGTTTGCCTCCTGCCTGCAAACTGTTCCTTCACCTAGTTTCCCCTTCTCTGCTCTCTCCTCTGGGATCCCAGGCTCCCCCTGCACCAGTAAGAAGCAAGCTTCCATGGCTGGGAACACCCTCAGCTAATGGGGTTCCCAGCTGTGGAGTCACCCTATGCACCCCCACAGCTGGGAGACCACAGCTTATGTAATTTCCCAGTCATCGGGATGCACCATGCACCCTTATGGCTGGGAGGCAGCATCTCATGAAGTCACCCAGCTGCAGGGGTGAGCCCCCCCACCCCCTCCCCCCCCCCCCCCAGCTGGGAGATCACAAGCTGCAGTCTTCCACCCACCGGGGTGTCGGGGTTCCTCCTTTTGTTTTGTCCCTCCCTTTGTCCTGTCCCTGCCTTTGTCCTGTCCCTCCTTCTCTTCCTTGAGGGGGATTCCCATCCCCCTCCCCTGGGAAGGGAAGCCTGCAGCTGGTTCCTCTTAGCATTGGCCCCTCCTACCTGTGAGCCTGTGCTATTTTCAGAAGGGGCGGGAGCTCATTCTAGGGGTTCCCCAGCCAGTGCTGAGGGTGGGATGGGTGAATTGGAGCACCCCACCACCTTGGGCGGGCTCCAATACACCGCCCCCTCCAGTAAGGCTGAAAAAAACCCCAGACCAAGCTCCTGCTCCCTTTCCCCTCCTCCCATTCAGAAAACAGCAACAGGCTGGGTGGCAGTGCAGACAGAAGTCACAGAAGATTCACAGATTCTATGAATCTATGACATTAGGGCTGGCAGGGACCTCGGAATATCATCAAATCCAGCTCCCTACCCCAGGGGAAGGAAGTCAGCTGGGGTCACAGAATCCCAGCAAGATAAACATCCAATTGACTCTTAAAGGAGTCCAGAATAGGCACTTGTACCACCTCTGATGGCGGTCTGTTCCAGGCCTTGGGGGCTCAGGCTGTAAATAAGCTCTTCCTTATGTCCACCCTGAAATGGTCTTGGAGAACTTTGTGATCATTTGATCTTGGCATCCCATGAGGTGCTCTGGTGAATGGGCATTCCCCTAGATCCTGATGTACACCGCTTATATACTTAATAGGCAGCTACCAGGTCCCCCCTGAGCCTGCGCTTTTCCAGGCTGAAGAGTCCCATTGCTCTCAGCCTCTCATCATAAGGCCTGTTTTACTGCCCTCTGATCATGCATGTGGCTCTCCTCTGGACTCTCTCAAGCTTTTCCACATCCTTTTTGAAATGTGGAGACCAGAATTGGATGCACTACTCCAGCTGCAGCCTCACCAAGGCTGAGTACAGCGGGAGGATGACATCCTGGGATTTGCTAGAGAAGCATCTATGGATGCAAGCCAGAGTTTTGCTCGCTTTGCTGGCTGCAACATGACATTGGTGGCTCATATTCATCTTGTGGTCAATCATGACCCTGAAATCATGACACTATGTTTTGAAATGTCTTCATTGCTCAATCAGCCATTTTTGAAGTGATGTGCAGCCAAGTACTTATGTCTGGCCACTTTCTGTGGCCAGATCAGATGAAAATAGTCACTTCTGTCTTTGCCCTAAGTGACCACTTCAGGTGTTGTTAACTGGTTAATCACACCTTAAGTGTAACGTATTGAGCTTGCAAGTGACAGTTAACTTGCTGAGCTTGACCCTGTTGTTAGCCCCTAGTTTTTTTGGTTGGGCACACTGCAAAGGTGTCAGGAAACTAAGCACATGATGATGGGTAGGCATTACCCTCTGAGATCTCTGGATGTCTCAGACATATCTCAGATCCATGGGGTCTAGTCAGGTTAAACTGATGTACTCTTGAGTTCTTGTGAGTGGTATATTTTATTGAACTAACTGGATGGTTGGGATAGACATAGGCAAGCTTTGGGTATCACATTACCCTTCCTCAGGCCTCACTGATATACTCAGTAATGGTCTGGAGGCTGAGAATTGTGTGTAGCCCATTATATGCTAAGCATTCAATACTATTACTTTATTGGATTGCTTGTATTAAATATGATACTTATTATTTTGTTATCAATAACAACAAAGCAATAGACCTTAGTAAACTCTCCCCCACCACCCCAGTATGACTTGCTTAAAGAGTTGTTGGAATCACAGTTTCACTAGAACTTTCTCAAAACTGAGTGGATGGATAGGCTGGGGAGTAGTTTTGTTGTTTTGTTTGTTTTGTGAAACAGAATTTCTTTGAAAAGTTGAATGAAATTGGCCAATTAGATTGGAAGAATTTTCAAATGAAAGGCATGGCTCTTCCTTGCATTCATGGCTGGCTGTTGTGGATTCCTGGATCCCCATCAGAGACCCAAGAGTCTTAAAGCCCTGAGAGTTCTACCTGTAACGGGGATCCAAGCTTTGCAGTAGGATGCTGAGAAGTGCTGGAGTTCATTTAATTCTGTTGACACTACTGACCCAGAAGTATGGAAGTCCTGAAGTCCCCAGCCCAGAGGCTTCTGCTGAGTAGGGTGGCCCTGAATCTAGAGGCCTTGAAAATCTAAACAGTTTATGAATGAAAATGACAGTTTTGTCAGTTTCACTGTTCCTCTTAGCAAAACAGTCAATTTTACTCAGTGGTTGCAGGATGCAAGGGAGCAGATTCCATCACTAAACTACATGTTTCCAAATGATTTTTAGGGTTTTTTGCCTTTCTGGTTCATAATAACTCTCAAAGCAATTGGTTTCAGTCTGATTTTATTAATGATATTTCTTATGAACTAGAATTTCTAAAATTTAGCTAGTTGAGCTGGCTGGCCAGCCATGCTCGAGGAAGATGTTGCACCTTTTAAAGGGACATAAGTTATTTTACTTTCCTCCAGGGCCACATGATGCATCTCATGCATGTGTGTGCTACTTTTGGGAAGGAAAGCTCCAGTCAGTGTTTAGTTTGAGCTCTAAACTAATAGCACAATACAGAGTAAGACTTCTGTCTTGGATGATATCCAGTTGGGATCTCTAGAGCAAATAAGCTTTGGTTTACAGCTTGAACCAAAGAATCAGGTGACTTCTGTCATCCATGTGCATGTTGCAGTGACCAGCACTAGCATAAGGTGGTTATAAAACAAAATATGACCAGGGGAAGAATTTAAAAATTAACAGCAATGGAGAAATAAAATCAAAATATTCTGTACTTTGTTTTACGGCTGTGAAGCATTCTGCATTATTTCCTATGTAAACACAAATCATAAATCTATGAGAAATTATGTCTAAATAATTTCAAAATGTTATTTATCAAATTTGTAAATAGTTTCACTTTTAGATGATATGCTATTTATACTAAGAAACTTGCTTCTGATGTTGTATTTTTCCACATTAAAAAAATGGCATAGAATTTAAAAATGTACTGTAAATATGACTGTATATAGTACATTTAGGTCTAATTGTATCAAACATCTAAAATAATCAATTGAGGATAATATACAGAAGGACTATTTAATTTGGTATGTTAGTCTGAAATCTTTGCTGCAGCACAGTTATTTTTATGTAAATTGAGAAGTTTGGATTGTAGAATAAATCATTTCCATTCTATATGCATTGACTGCGCTATATTTCTCCTTGACACTTCTGCAAAATGTGTTACACAGGGTTAGTACAAAATCAGTCACCAGAGCTTTTATATTAAATATCAGATTCCAGTATTAACTTTGTATGAGGCAATGCTGTGTTGGAAATATATTAATTTTTCTGTTTATTTGGAGGGAGGAAATTTGCTTCTGATTTGCTGAGTTGTGGCTATTAGGTTTTTACCTGCAGTATTAGTTTGGAAGCCAAGATTAATATAATTAAGATACATTAACTTGAAAAAAAGAAAAATCTGTGTGTTCCTATGAACAATTTATTTGTGCGGAACGGTGTAGCTGTATGTCATTTACAGCTACTGTAATGCAAACTAGATAATTGAAAATGCCTATATTTTCTCAAACCCTAGGCTACTAATAAACATATTTCTAATACAAATGCTGCATGTAATGGTTTTACCAACTTAGCTTGCAGTTGATGTGATACTAGTACTATCAAATCACAGACTGCACTAAGTTTGATTAGGTGCTGTCACAACAAATTTAACCCTCATCTGTTAGAAAGAGAATACAGGGTAAAGGTCATTCTTAACATCAAAGTGGCCATTTAATGCTTTTATTTTCTCTAATTGGAGATGATAGTCAATGAGAATAATTTATAAAACCTTGTCCAAATCAGTGATTCTCCATTTAAAATGGTGGGTACTCTTCTGCCTGAGGTACTGTAATTGCAATAAGGTTTATGCCATGTGAGTGTAATGGGTATCAAAACTTAACGAAGTGTGCTGGTACTCATTTGAACTTGTTGATAAAATAGACTTTAGTAAGTTGGGGTTTTTTTGGTAGAAACTTAGTACTACTTCATCTGGTTTGACCTTTTGTTATTGAGGGATTTTAGTGAAATGTTACTTCCTCTGAAATTAGGTTCTCAGGTTAAACATCTCAAGTGTATGCTTAATAGTTGATACATACTCCAATGGCAATTAATATTTCTGGAAGTAAATTTTCTGTTTTAAAGGTCTTCAATTTTCTTTATAGGATACAGCTCAGACAACTATTACTGAAATAATTAGGAGCTGAAGGGATTGATTTATGAGGAAGGATTGACAGAACTAAATATGTAAAAATTAGCTAAGGGGGGGTGACTAAGAAGAGATATCATAATAGGTATGCCTGTTTATATGAGTACTCAGGTAAAATTCTGTTGTTCAGGAGGTTGCCTTTTGACCTTAAAGCCTATGGGCCTTTTAACTCAATCTTGTACAACCTTATGAGGGCCTAATTCTTACTTATTTTGTAATCTACCGTTTATCCTACAAGTAGAGCTACTGGCCCCAAATCTTCTTTCATGGCTTATCTGATGGTAATGTAAGTGCATTGATGCAGTTACTGTACAAACTCCTAAAATAGACTCACTGAGTTGGAGCAAAATGGAGTTTACGTTACAGGTTACACTACATTGTTTTCAACACTACTTTGTGTTGATGTTCCACAAATTCATTTGGAGTCTTCACTTAAGTATTGTTATTCTCAGTATAGGCAGTCCTTCACATCAGTGCTAGCTCAGCTTAACTCCATTTACTACAATGGATTTACTGTAGATTTGCATCTAGGTAAACTGGTTTGTTAACTTTACTGGGATTATACTGGTGTGAATTAGGGTTTGTAGGATTGTGGCATTTGCAGCAATGAGAGCAATTTTTGCCACATGAATCTGTGTGGAATTTGGGATTTTCAATTGGCAGCACAATTAATTGTTGCTGCATATGGACAGCAGCGTCACATTATTTGTTTGCCTCAGCCTTATTGTTTACTACTTATTAGTGGTTATTCCCCTTATGTGTTGGTGTTTTCCAGCAATGTTTTTCTTGCTCCAAGAAGATCACAATCAGTAGTTTACTAAAGGTTAGAAACTAAACTTAGAAGTCAATTATAAATATATAAGAAAATACTTAATGGCATAGCTCAGTGTAAAGTTTGTATTAAGATAAATTAGGAATAGGCATTGAGGGTCCAATTGAAGCTAAAGCCATTTACTGAAGTCAAAGGAAAGACTCTCATTTATGCTAGTGGCCATTAATTAGGATCATAACTTACAAGAAGTGAACCTCTATGAAGATCATTGTGCCTGAGTGGTATAAAGAGCCCCCTTTTTAGACTGGGAGAATGTGAGCTGATTTCAAATATGTCACAGTCCAGAAATGAATATTGCCCATCTTGGGCACTAGGCTAATGTAATTTTGTGAGAACGGCAGCATTAGGAACAGCAGGGAAAGAAAAAACATTTTCTTTGGTAATTTTTTGAAAAATGACATGCCTAAATCTTGTCAGAAGTTAGGGATGTTTGAAGGAGATGAGATGAACTCATAGTCAGAGAAGAGGTGGTCAAAGATCTGTGCCTACAGGGGTGGACAGTAGGAACTGGGACTGAGTAAAAATGAAGCAAGGACTTCAGTGTCTTCTCTCCTCTCCATGCCATTATATTTAATAATTTTTGTGGGGTGGAGATTTCTGTAATACATGTTATGTGGGGATAGTGTTTAGGTCAGTAGGGATATGAGGCATGAATGGAGCCCCTACGCAGTATCTCCACCCTTACAACCATAGCAAGAAAAATAATGTATTTTCTAGAAAATTCTGGGCAAAATAGTGTTTTGTATTGTGACAAATTTATTTCAAATAAGAACATGCCCTAGAGTTTTGTCATTTATGCATTATGCTGAAGAACACAGGGATTCATTTTTTTAAAGATGTAACATGAGGTATATTCACCTGCCAGTTATGTTTTATTTTTGCATGTGATCTAAATAATGCCATGAATGGACAAGAGTATTTTTCCCCTTAAGACTTCTGTTAGCTGGAGGAAACCATCTGTTTAGATGTTTTTAGTTCCTTTTATCTGATAATCAGGACTGAGTCCTGGTGTTTAGCAAATTTGACTCACCTGTTAGTAAACTGTGTTCCTGCACTAAGCTGTGGAAACAAAGAGCATAGAGAGAGACAAATTCCTGAAGGGTAATAAATTTGACAGTTTGTGCTTTCTGCCAATACCTGTAGTACAGCCTCTTTAATTACTAATCACTAGAATGTGCTATGTAAGAACAGCTCTGCACTGGGGGAAAGGGACAAAATTAAGATATCAATACATTCATGAGAGGTGGCAAAACTGAGCCTCTAATTTTTCATGGCCTTTATACAGAGAGTATATGTGGTGAAAGATCTTTATTTCCATAACTGTGTATCCTACCTCCCAACTGTAAACCCAACCTAGACAATATCTAATTATTACATAGAATTGTAATGTTCTTTTCTACTACCAGTAGCCTCCAGTCTTCAGATCTGTCTTGAAGATTTGTCTTCCTGTCTGTTTTGAAAAGCTGTAAAACTGGGTTGTTTGGAAAAATAAGCCCTTTTTATTGACAAATGTGTTAGTAGTGGTAGAAAGAAATTGGCTTATTTTGCCACTGGGATAACTCATCTCTATGGTTTTATTAGTCAATGCACTGAATCTCTGCCAAAGTTCCACTGATTTGTATGTAAAATCATTTGACTAATTCATCATTTGGTCAATCATAGTCACTTTCAAATGGACACTGATACTAAATCATAATAGAATTTGCTCCTAATAATTAGTTATCTTAGAAGGTACTCACCTATTCCATCTATAGCATATGTCAAGCCAGCTGATGTCCTCAAAGCATTGGATTCTCTGTTTCTTCGCTCAACAAGACATAGCCTATCAAACTGTTCCATTTTGCAGAATTGTCTCTTTGCTGGCAATGACAGCATGGAAAGATGCAGAAGCACAAATCTTTGATTATTTTACTCTCTCATAATTGCATACTTAATATATAGTCAGTGCCCTGAATTTTTGTAGTAAGAAACTATACATTAAGAATTTAACTGTATAATTACATGATTCTCAGATAGCCAGTCAGAATGTGTAGCATTTGCACTCAGATTTTTTGTAATTTTTTTTCTTCATTATAAATGACAAAAATCATTCTTTACAGTGTCTGAAAATGTAATGCAGATTACATCCCATGAGAAGTTACTAACTCCTCATAATTAGTCACTCCTGGATAATAAGTCATCATTACCAGTCCCCTTAGAGAAGAAAGAACAGGAAGGCATTTTAGAGACTTACTGGTTCAGTGGAGTGAGCTTTGATAGGTGATAGTCTACTCCATCAGATGCTATATTACCCTGAAGAGGAGTACTAGGGTGGCGTTTCACAGGGGTGGTGGTGGCACTTATTTTTTAGCCTCATGCAAAGGTTGCTGCCCTGGTGACCCCCCATCCCACATTTATGATCTTGTAACACCACCTTCTGATTGAGCAGATTAATGTGGTATCCTTTGGAGTCACAAACAAACCAGATTTCACTGCATACTCTTATTCAGCAGGAAGGCTCACCTCCAGAATTTGAATCCCCCATAAGCTGGTTAGGCTGGCTTTGTCTCTCCTATGTGCTACAAGAACACTGCCAAACGTGTAGAATGGGAGGGTATGATCTAGCCCACAGTACCTTGAAAATGCTTGTGTGCATGTAAGTACATGTGAGTAAAGCCATTCACATGCATAAACGTTTGCTGAATTGAGTCTTACAACTAGAAGCAAAATTTTAAATGATTCTCTGCATCATAAATTGGAGGTGAGGGCTGTCCTTATTTTTTATACATGCATATCTGGGAGATGGCAGGTTTTCACACACACAGATTGAGAGCTGCGATAAGTAATCACACAGATTTTTCTAGTCTTGCTGCTGCAATCAGTGAGCTTTAGATTGCACCTAAGGATTACTCTAGCAAAGCTTAATGTTGAAAGACAGGTATTTCCAACTGTCATACGATATGCACATAAATTCCTCGGTTTGAAACGCATAAGGTTAGTGGATGTAGCAATGTTAATTACAATACATATTATCTCACATATTGTATGTAATTTTCTTTCTTCCAAAACACTGTACATATGGTTTTCAGGGCCCAGGCACATTTAAGTGAGGGGTGAAGAGGGTTTCCACTGCTCATGCCCAAAATGTACTGTTATGTGAATAGAAGCAGTATGAGAAGCTGTTATAAAAATAAACCTGTGTGTGAATGTAGAGTACAATAGCTGTTCCACAGTGTGGACTCTCTTATTTTAAATTAAAAGTGCATGTGCGGTTTAGCTTAACCTGCACAAAATGGCTTAGTGCAAAGTAAATTCAAGTGCCTCTGTTCACAGAACAGATCCATTTGGGGCATGAGCAGTGGAAACCCTCTTCAGCTAGTGCACAGTAGAAATACTGAGCTATTTTGCCAAGTAGACAACTCTAGAGAAGTTTACTCCACTGTTGGCCTCTAGAAAATCCTCACCCTAGTTTATTTCAGTGGTTTATACATTTTTCTGTAAATATTTTCTTTGGACTACAGTGTAATAGTTAACATTCTTAGAATTGGAGGCTATTTTGTTTCTAAAGCTTTAAATTAAATATTTCAGCTGTTTATTTGCTTGCACTGTAGAGGACTGTGCAATGTTTTTTTAAATTCAGTAGGGTTTTTTTTTTAAATTATTTTTTCAAGCTGCCTGCGCTCAAGTAAACCAAGGCCAAAGGGAGTTGCAGACATGTAACAGTGGGCAGAATTTGCCCTTTTAATTGCATAATGTGCTCAAACAGAAGTCCTTGCACAGCTGATGCTTCCATTTAAGTCAAAGGCTTGATCATCAAATTTACCTCACAGAGGTGATGTTTTGCTACCTTTCCAGATCTGGTGAATTTTGGGCCCTGTAAGGTCCAGTTTGGCCTACTGCCTAACTTAGAGCAGTCTCAGTAAAGCTGTATGTCGGGGTATGTCAGCTTGTAACCTCTGTTTTGCAAGCTAAATATGGCTCACAGAGCCACAGCATTCAGCCTCTAGGAGTTCTCTTGGGTCAGGAAATTCAGCAGTGGGGAGTGGTGGTTATGAATTTGACCACCCTCCCCCACTGCCAGATTCCCAAACCCCCAGCCCCACAGCAGATCAGAGCCAGGCCATGTCCCCTTCCCTCCATATGGCCAGGTTGGGCCAGGGCCACTCCCTCTTTTTCCCTGCAGGTCCAGCCTATGTCTTCTTCCCCACTGCAAGGCCAGGTTGGGGCTGGATGATGTCTTCTCTCCCCCACCCCATGCAGCCTAGTCATGCCCCCTACCCCTGCAGGGACAGGTTAGGGCTATGTCAGACCCATCCCCCCTCCCTTTCCTAGTTCCAGGCCAAGCCTGCTTCTACTGCAGGGCTGGGCTGCCCTTGCCACGCATCATGCAGCCACGATGAGGCCCTGCTGCACCTACCCTGAACCCTGGATTGGGACCACCAACTGGATCCAGCCTATGGATGGACCGGGCACTGCCCATCTGGCCCACCAGGGAAAAGGGTTGAGTACCACTGCTTTATGTAATATTTACTTGCGCCCGTCCTAAAGGTTATATTGCTGGAGCTATATGCCCATCTGCCTATATACCAGGGAAATCCTTGACCATCCAAGACTCAGAATTAGACTGCATATGAAGGAATTCCTCTTGCTTTTCTTTTAATGCTAAATGTCTACCTCTATGCCCACACAGCTTGCCTCTTTCATGGTGTTTTATAATAAGTATCCTTTATTAGCATAATAACTGCTCAAAGTGACATACAACATTTCATTGTCAAAGATTCGTGTATTAATATTTCCATAGCTCTGATAGTATGATACACTGCATTACTGTAATTTTGGCAGAGATTACTATTTTTGTGTCAAAGATCTGCCTATTAACATTTGCATACCATGCAGTAACACTAAAACTACTGATAGCAGACTACTGTGGAGCTTTTGTAAAGTAATGTGTCACAAAACTTATGTAAAATCATGCCAAGCCTCAGCATGCTTTGTTGCGTCTCAAACTGCTCGAAAAAAGAGAAACGGAAAATTCATTAATGAAAAAATGTTCCCCCTCACTTGTATATTTGTTTGTTTTAAAATTGTTTGGGCCTGTCTTATATCCTGTCTTTTAAGCAGTGCAGATTGGCAAGGAACAGCATGCCTCCCTTAACTCTATTTTTTATTTATTTTTGTAAGGCTTTGTATAAAGATTAACTGGCTTTGTTCACTATTTACTATTATTTCCTTGGCTTTACAACTAGGACCCTGAACACTCTGATAAGTTGATTGAATGCTTGTCTTGTTTCATTGTTGCTCCTCTCAGTATCTTTTGTATCCTCTGGTGAAATGTTATCTTGTAGTTTGTTATAGTAATAGCTCTCAGTGATTCAAAACAGGTATCCTTTTGTCTCATAGCCTAACAATACACTTAGGGGAGATTGTTCTCTTTCACCAGTGTACAATTGTCACAAAAGCAGTACTAAATCAGGGAATAGCTATCTGTACATAGATATCAATAGATTTTAGTCTTCCTTGTGTCTGAGGAAAAATGGGGTATATCAGGGAGAAGTAGTGAAAGTAGAATTGCCTTGCCTTTTTTATTATTCTAGTTCACTGTCAGATTCAACGGGAATGCCATTCTGTGGCTCAGGGAATCAGTTCTTGTGTTCACACATATATGTACCATGGCTGATTATTTATGGTAATCCAGTGAAGCACCTCAAATCCAAACATGAGCCTATAAGGTTTTCTTTAAAAATATTTACTTAATGATTTTATATTAGAACATCATGTTTACCTGATTTTGCAGCTAGACCTACTGAATCAGTACTTTCTGTTTACACATAAAACCTTGTATTCTAGGAAAACATTTCATCATGCAGTCTTGTCTTTAATGTTGTCTGCTTTTTGAAAATGATTTAACTTCCATGCATGTTTAAGTAGTGATATGAATGCTGAATCTACAGATCATGCCATTTTTGCCTGCTACACATTTTCCATTTTCCAGCATTAGAAAAAAATTTATGTGGTTAGATTCTTATTCTATAGCCTTACTCACCAAATCACTCCACTGCTATCAAGCTGTTACTCAGCATGAGTAATGGTATCAGTATCTGGCCAATAGTGACCAAAATGGCAATCTTGTCTCACATTGCTGAGCATTTACTCAGATTTCTCACACTAGTGAGCTAGGCTGGTAGTAATGACATTGTAAAAAGTATTGGTAATAACTTGAATGGAATAGTATGTACTCTTCTAGACAACCATTTCAAGAAAATGAATTCAAGTGCAGAAGAGAGCTCTGAGGATGGCCAGAAGATTAGAAGTGCTTTTAATGAGAGGAGACTCAAAGATCTTGGCTTGTTTAGCTTAGCTAAACAGATATGCTTAGGAAGCATTTAGAATGGATATATTTAGAAATACATCTGAGGCATTGTGAAGTGGGAAGAGATAGCCCACCATGGTTCCCTCTATCACTCACCATAGCAGAGGTGGTGAACACTTGTGGTGGGATGACTTTGGCAGAAGTAAAAGTAAAGGTGTAATGGGTTCTGATGTGGGATCCCAACCATTGCACATCCTCCCATTCCACACATGAATTTATGAAGTATAATTTTTCTGCAAATAATCTTACCAAAAAAATCCTCAAATCCACCCAACCAAACAAAAGTAGCTCTAGTTCTAGTGTGTTGAAGAGAGGCCCAAAGTTGAAACTGTTGTGTTGTTTAGTAGCTGGGTACTTCAAGATAGATGGACAATGCACTCAGCCAAGATCTGGAGTGATCACCTATAGAAGGCAGAAGAACATTTCTCTGCTGGGCCCATTAGTCCTTGATGTCTCTGCTGAGATTGCTGGTTTAATATATATTTGTGATGAAAACATGTTTCTCTACCTATAAGGTAAATCTAGCAAACTTCTCTTTTGAGGGAGTTAGAGTAAGAATTTAAATGTAAGTATGCTCATTTATTTCTAATAGAATGATTTCCACATTGTGTATATCTCACAGCATGTAATCAGATACTATATTTCTTACACATGCAAAGTTCTTAACTTCATTGGAAGTCTGAGAGATTATGAAGGACCAGGGCTCTGCATACTGATGCAGAGCTGTTACATTGCCTAAGCTGTCAGGCAGACCATCTGGGTTTTGCTGCATTTACCTTAGGAATATTAAAAAAAAAAATAAAAAAAATAAAAAAAAGGAGACTGAGAGACTCATAAAAAAAAAATGAGACCAAAAAAAAAGGTTTTGTTGTTAGAAGAGATGAAAACTGTACTACACCGACAATAGAGGATGCTTAGCTTTTTTTTGTTGTTACTTAACACTAAGGGCAAGGAAACAATGTGTGCATTTACATGTGAAATTAATGCACTTGAATTTCCTAGGCAGAACATTCAGGCTTATTAAAGCCCTGTCAGGTACAAATTTACACAGGTACCCAGGTCAGAAGCAAATTGGACCCAACAGGAGCAGCCCATTTCAGAGCTGCTCCTGCCCTGCTCTGTTCCCCTGCAGAAGACAGGGGGAGCTCCAGGATCCCTCAGATGCCAGGTGCCAGCCCCTAGCAGTCCCAGCTCTAGGGGCAGCCCCAAATTGCGCTGGGTAGGGGAGAGCAGGGGTGCAAAAAACCAGCTCCATGGTGGGAAAAAATCCTCGCAAAAGTCCCTGGGAGATTTGCTGTGGGACTGGGCCCTGTCCTGCTCCCTCAGTACCAGAGAGCATTACAGTGTGGTGCTACCCAGGTGCAGGGTGCGGCTCGATTCCTCCTCAACATGGCATGAGGAGTCAGCTGGGTTGCACTAGGGACAAGACATGCGACACCCTGCTAAGGTCCAGAGTAATTTTTAATTAACTTAAATTTAACATCTGTTGCTGCAGAGATAATGCCCAGGATTGGGCTTTGGACAGTGAGGAGTCTGGACTCCAGCAGCTCCTGACTGGCCTCACTGTCTTCCCCAGGCTGGGCACCATGGTGCAGCAGGCTGTGAGGGGGATCTCGGCTAGGCAGTGGAGCACTGGGATTGTGCCACTGCATGGACAGGCTCCCAGCCAAGAAGAGATGCATCCAGCTGGCCTGGGGGGCAACACCAAGTCCATAGCCTGCCTACTCCAGCCCTGGGGGAGGGGAAAGTTGGTGTAGCATCCTGGGGCCCACACCACCGGGCAATGCAAATGCACCTAGGGTGCAGGTCATAGAGGGAGTCTGGGCGAGTCGCAGAGCTCTGCAAACAGGTGAGGGGTCACTTGGTGGGGTGGGCTAGGGAGGAGGAGCACAAAAACTGCTCTGTGCATAGCCTGGTCCCTGCTCTGATGCAGGTATTTGCTTGCAAAGGGACTTTCAGTGGATCTGTGGGCTCCTTCCTAGAGTTGCTGGGTTGGTGGCTAGCCTGGATCAGGCCCCTCTTTTATTCCCCCTCCACCTCCACCTGCCCCCTCTGGCTTTGCTGCAGGAGAAAAGGGGGGATATCTCAATCAGTGATGTGCTGACCCCTGACCTGGCCTACACTTTTGCCCTGTCTCACCTTGTTGCAGGGCAGTGACTGCTCCTGTGAGCCTGAACCCCCAGTCATTCCATATTAAACCAACCCAGATGTGTGGGTTATATATGAAGTGCATAGGGCAGGGAAGATCTGTCCCAGCTTGTTGAGCAGCTCCCTGCCAGCTGCATGCAGATCCAGTGTAGCCAAACTGAGAGAGCTGTCGCCCACCCCATGCAGATCTGGGCTGGCCCCCATCTGCGTGTGGCTGGGAGGGAGCTGCCTGCCCAGCCAGGCAGCTCCGGGGCTTGGGGCCAGCTTGATCTACCCCTGCCTGGGATGGAACTGCTGGGAGATCTGGGCTTAGCCAGGCAACAGTGTGGCCCCCCTACTGCCTGGGCTAACCAGGAGCAATTTGCTCTCAGTCAGTGTCTACATGTGCAGTACAGCACATTAGTTAATGCACTGTTTTATAGTACTGGTATTTATAGGTACTAGAAAATGGTGCATTAGACTAATGTATTGTGTAGTAATTGCTGCACATGTGTAGATGGTGATGCTTTACTGTGCATTAGATTAGTTTAATGCACAGTAAGGTGTCTTGTGTAGACACACCCAGTGTGGACCATATCCAAGACACGTTTGAGACCATGTCCAAGACTGATGTTAATTATATTACAGGCCATGGTCTTTTTCATTTAGCAATTATAAAGTGTAGCATCAGTAGGCAAAGTTCTCTTTTGGTGTCTTTTTGTGCAGCTGCAGGGCGACTGAAGACCTATTCCCTGTATCTCAGTGGTGTAGATGGCTGATTTCTGTATTTCTTTGAAATTCTGGACATGAAATAGATTTCACTTGTGTGCTTTAGGCTTGTGTTACTGAGAAGCATGCAGATGTCTCAATAACTGTGCTGATGAGATTATATTGAACCATTGAATTGCATGACCTTGCCACATATCCAAATTCACAATGCCTGTGTTGAAGTAGGCAAGTATCACAGCTTTGTTTGAAAGCTGAACTGACCTAATTGTGTGTTCCAAAGTGAAACTTTTTAGAAACTTGGAAAAAAAGCTTTTCTCTTCATTTTTACACCTTTATGCTCTTTGATACAATTAGAAGGAGGTGTGTGATCTTCTTTCCAATCACTTTTGGGAAAAGTATGCTGAGTGTACCTTAGAACTTTTATTAATTTGAACAGACTAGAATGTCATCAAGAGCATCCTTATTCATGGCTTACAGTAGAGTATATTTTAATATTTTTATTTGTTTTATATTAACAGACTCTTCTTCATGTAAAAGACTAATCAAAATATAACATTTCAAACAGTACTGTTGGGCTCGTAATTAGCAGAACACATAATTGATGAAAGGAGTAGTTACAGTTATACTCTAAGTACCTTTATGTATGTCTGTGAAGCAGAAAGGGAAATGTGTTTTTGTATTGTGAACAACTTGCAAAGGGTATTTGTACAAAGTACTAGCACAACAGGACCCGGTTTAAGTTCATGTCTTAAATTATCCTTTATATGTACAAATGCGCATAATTGAGCATATGAAACAGACCCTATGATGCTGTGATCTGTGTTGATAAGGGGGCACAGATGGTTGTATTTATATTTGAGATTTGGTTGGCTAGCACCTATGAAAATCAGTTGATTGCACCTCTGTTTCCCTGTATTAATTTAGGAATAAGAATAACTATTATAGACGCTTTGTGAGGAAGAATGTTTTAAATATAAAATCAGTTCCTTACTAATTTTATATTTCCCAAATCTAGTAGTGAGAAGAAAATAAAAAAAATCCTAACAGTTAGTAGTGCTGTCTCTTGATTGAACAAACATCAGCACACTAGCTCTCCAGTAACTTCCATTGGCATGCACATCTTGTTCTGTATGTAATTACTCCAATCCACAGGAGATAGTTCTCTATGCCATAGAGCAGGGGAGGGCAATTATTTTGGGCAGAGGGCCGCTTACTGAGTTTTGGCAAGCCATTGAAGGCCGCATGACAGGCAGCTCAGGGCAGATAAATATTACTTTTCTAAAATTTTTAGGGGCCCCATGGGCTGGATAGAATGGCCTGGCAGGCTGCATCTGGCCCCCGGGCCACATTTTGCCCACCAGCATCTGCCATAGAGGGTATAAACAGATGTTGTGTTTGGAGCAGGATCAGTTGTGCTAGGATATATTATGGGCCCAGTCTTGTGGGACAGTGGCCATGGGTGAAGGTGGAGAGATATTAGTTTCTACAGGTACAGTCCTCCTTGACTTTCCCATGGGGCTGTGACTTTGTACTGCACTTTAGTTAGGGATGTGGCTAAATGCCACAGTCTAGTCCACATACTTTTGCTTAGAAATCCAGATCTTCAGGGGTGAGTGACTTATTAGAATTTATCTTCAATAGTTTGGCATCCAGTATTCAAATATTAATGTGGCTGATCGGAATGAGACAACATTGTGGAGTGGATTTACAAAATAAGGTATCACATAAATGATTCTCAGTACCATAAGACAATATTTGTTTTTCTGCAAAAGCACCCTTAAACACTTGTATCTCCAGGACAAGAGGTTAATGCAGACCTGATATGGGATAAAAAACATTGGGACTCTACTGTCTTAAGAAATACTATGAAACAACATGTGGGGAAGGAGGAAGGGAAAGAGAAATTGAGACTCAAGTTCTTTTTCAGAGAATAACTTAAAGATATAGAATTAGCAATTTTATGGGAATTTAATTAACATGAGGTGCTTTATAGCAATTGTAATATGGATCTGAATGAGATGCATCCCCACAGAAAATAATAGAGATCTGCCAACTCTCAGTTTCAGTAGCTCATTGATTGTTTTCCAGTTATGATGAACTTGTTTTGTGTCATAAAATGGAAAGTGTATCTAAGTTCTTAAAATGTGGGAGCAGTTCTGATGTACAAGCTTTGCAATTGTGGATCAGTGACAGCATAACACGAACTAGTAAACCTTGCTCATTTTTTTTCTTACCTATTAATGAAGTCAATGTTTAAGGAGGTAATGTGACTGGCAGAGTAGGTGACTAGTAGGCTGCTGATTGATCTTGGGCAAAGGACCTCCCTTATTATATCTCAGTATTCTCATCTGTAAAGTAGGGATAATGATACTTGTATCCCTTCTCAAACCTTCAGAAATCTACTGGTGAAACATGATATATGAGAGCTAAGGCGTATTTAAAATAAAAAATAAATGAAGGACTCAGTATAGGCAGTCAAGGGAAAATGACATGCTTTTGAGTGCTGGAGAAACTCGGGTCCAGTTTTGTCTTGGCCTGCAACCAGGCCATGAACTCATATTGCATGATGCTGAAATAAAACCTCTTTGGGTATGTCTGTGCCAGTTCTGTAGAGTTCCTGAGCATACTGCCAAGAAAAATTGCCTTATCTATCTCTCCCTGCTCCACATGTCAAGCCCAGAAATGACATAGTGAAACTGCCCTAGAGCACTCTGCCTCTTTTGTGGCTCTTGATTTCTTTGTCTCTGGCTTGCTTGAGAATGGCATCAGGGGTTATCCTCAAGATGACTTCACTCTCTTATTTCTGGGTTCAGTAAGTGCAGAACAAAAATAGGTAGTCAGCAACACACTCAGGAGCACTACATCACTGGCATAGATATACCTGGAGAAGGCCAGGATGCTATATATTTGAACCATAGTTACTGATCAAAGATATCAAAGAAAACCCTGTTTTCTGATCAGCCATTCAGAATTGGCAGCAATTTGCATAAGGGCATCATGAATATTTCTCAGCAAGCAGAATGCAAGATCATTTTCCTGGGGAAAGAGAGCCAGTGGAAGAGCAACCCTGGGAGGTGGGGGCTGGGTATAATTCCTGTTGTCAGGGTTATTTCTTCTTTATTAACCAATGACTAGTTAATGTCAAAGGCATTAAACAGTCCTGATAGCAGGTGCCAGAACTCAGGACTCCATCATCTCTGGGGAGTTTTCACACCACTAGACTACACAGTCATGTCTTCTCTTGCTTGCTCTCCTGGCCTCATAAATCTTGCACTCTTAGTTGTCTGGTGGACCAACTTTAAGAGCAGGTGAAGGATGCTTTCAGCCTGGCTCAGAAACTAGTGGCTAGGGCATTCTTCTGGGACATGTGAGAAGTGGGTACTGCTAGCATTTTGGAATGAACACGGGGTGGTGTCATTTAGAGCCCTATTACAGGTTACACTGTGAGCTGCTCAAATGTTGATCGGTGTTTAGTGCTAGCTCGAGTTTGGAGCAGTCACATGTTCAGGCCAGCAGGGGCCTGGAGGACTGAAAGGTAAGAATCCCTCCCCCTCCCATTTCAGGCTTCCTCACCGGGGACCCTCCAGCCTCCTCCCACCCCTGGGCTCCCCCCTTGTACACTGCGATTCCCTTCATCACGTGCAAGCTGTTGAGCTCCCTGCTGCAAATTGCAGACAGCTGGGATATAAACCCATGGATTAGTTAAGAGAACCCTTGTACCCTGATATGAGAAGGAGAGGTCAGGAGGCCAGAAGAGATGCAGCCTGGGGCTGTATCAGAATGGAAAAAAAAACTGGGCTGTTTGGCCCAGGCCATTCAAGGAGAAGAAACTCTCTGGATAGGACTGAAGGGATTTAGTGAGCAAGCCCCAAAAGCCTTGGGTCTAGCCATACCCACAATAGAGGAAAAGGCCTGGAAAAAGACACCCCTAAAGAACTGGGGTGTTTCATTGGGATGTATTTGTTTTTTGGGGGGTGTTTTAAGCTTGCTTGTTTGGGCAAGGTATGCTCTGGGATTTAGCAGCCTTTGCCATGAGGCATGAAACAATTTACTGGGAAGAAAGGGAGCCATGGAAGGGACTCAAGTAGAGTGCAGTGTTTGTTTGGTTAGCAGGTTAGTGTGGACTGAGGACACCCAGCCCCTCAGGAGCTAGTCAAGGGTTGATAGTCCTTGGAGCGACTACTCAGGGTTAGAGCCCTGGGGGAGATGGGATTAGAGGCAAAAGCCCTAGGACTTGATTTGGAGATCATTGAAGCCTGAGGGCTTGAGGGATAATAGGGAACTTGGAGCAAACTAGAAAAACCCATGAGCTTGACTAGCTAACTAGATTAGTGGACCTGAGAGGCCAGCAAGCAGTGGCTTTTGGTGGTCTACTAAGCAGTGATCTCAGTTGGGCCAGCCCACTGATGAGCATTAGGGAAAGAGGCGCCTGAAACTTCGGTAAAACTGAGGGCTGACTTCCAAATGATACAAAGATAAGCTCAAAGCCCTGGCATGTGAGACCTTGTCACTTGAGTTAAAAAGCAGGCCAAGACTGATTGCCAGGTGTCAGACCAAGTGGTGTACATCTACCCTGCTACAGTGTAGATCAGGGATTAGCAGCATATATCCTGGAGGCTGGATCAAGCTGCAGAGCTGCTGGATCTGACCCACAGAGCTGGGGCTGGGCAGAGATGAGCTATGCTGGAGCCAGGTAGCTAGAAGCTGTACTTGCTTCCCCCCCGCTTCTCCCTACCCTCTGCTTCCTGTTATGGTGTGGGCACAACTTCCAGCTGGTGAGAAACTGAACAAAGCAACTTCCAGCTGTCCCTGTGCTGTAGCTGGGAGGTGGGGTGAAGTGGCAGCAGTGTTGATGCAACTTCTTGCTGTCTGGTCCCAGCTCAGTTCCCCACCATCTGGAATCTGTGGCCATGCTGCAGCTGGAGATTGGTTTGGGGGGGGGGAGGCGGTTGCAGAGACTGGGAGAAATGGTGGTGATATGGGCACAGCTTCCATCTATTTGTCCCTGATGTGAGCACAGGCAATGTCACCTCTTCTCCTCAGTACTGACATGCTGCAAAAACCACCTGGCCCACATAGATCATCCTTTTGGGTCAAGACACCTACATTTTAAGAATTGTGCCACTTAAAGGGAGGCATCCACAAGGGTAACTTGTATCTGATTCTCAAATTTTGTAAGGATGAGCAGTGGGGAAAGCTCATGAAAAATCAATAATTCTTCCTTTAGGAGCATGGGACCACACATTGAACAATGAGAAGAAAATCAAATCTTCAATTCCTGCGTATCTGGTGATCACTCTACCTTTATGCACTGAATGAAGAGGCCGTCTTGTGGAAAAAACAGCATGTGAACATGTAAGATCTATCTGATCCTAACAGCCCACAGGCCTGCTGTGGTTAAATCACACTTATTTCTTAGACAAATGAGGGAGTGATGTAGTCAGCTTTGCATCTGGCTACATTTGACTCCGCAGCCTGAATGACCTAGGTCAACAGGAAGCAGTCTTTGGAACAAATCCAGACCAGCACTTGAACTCATGACTTTCAAACTATAGAAAGACTTTCAAGCCACAGCTGTAGCAGTTCATGACTTTCCAGCCATTCCTACTCTGCCAGTTCATGACTTCCAGCCATTCCTTCCTCTAAAACCCATCATAATGCATGCACACAGGAGGCAAATTAAGGTTTCACTGAGAACCTCGGTTCTGACTTTCCCAACATTTTGAATGGTAGATTTTGTACTACTTTAGTAAATACCTTTTTAAATGTAGGGCTTTAAAAATAAATAAATGAACATAATAGAAATTCAGCAATGTGGCACCATGGTGACACCCACATGGTTCATCAGCAGTGTGAGGGGGGGTGGATGCTTTGCCAATGATTCCATAGAAGTTTGCTGATAGCAGATGAATGGCAAGATTTGGGATCCCCGGGTATGTACCATATTCTAGACTATTCTCCATGTTCACAGACTCTGTTTATTCCTCACTACTAAATCTGATTCCTTTTTCCCTTTTTCCTTCTAATTTATCCATGCCCTGCTTCAGTTGCACCTCACTTCTCCTACTGTATGCATCTTGCCTACTGCAACCTCTCTGGAATCTTAGGCATGGATTCCTGGCCCCGCTTGTCCCATTCTCTCGCTCTGTCCCATTAGGGTTTTTCTTTTGATCTGTCTCTGCCTTCAATCTTGCCCACAGGCTTCCAGCTCTAATTTTCCCTCCCAGCTTTCTGTGTCCCTAGCTTGAATAATTTCAGCATGAATGGTTAATGTTTTGCAGTTCAGTTTCAGTAACTGAAAACATGATTCTATAAAGGGAAGTTATCAGGCAACCTTAATAGGCAGTTATGAGCTCCACCTATAAAATCCTGGGTTGACAACCCCTTTCCCTGACCCTTCCCTGCCGCCCTTGACTTTCTGCTTTATTTAGCTCAAGGTGTTTAGTTACAAAGCCCGCTAGATCTGTTCCAGTTGAAGTCCATGGCAAAACTTTTACTGACTTTGAGACTAGGAAAGAGTTCGTTATTTTAGAAAGTAGGAGCATTCTCAGAGAGTCACATGGCTCCTTTTATTTTTGAGATAAATTCAACACTGTTGAAAAACAAATCCAAGTTGAGGTTTTCTCCCCTCCCCCTTAAATGTAGGTTCTACTACATTGTGAAATAGAGTCTTTGTCTTTAAAAATAGAAGATGACTATTACTGAAGGTATTGTAAGCAGTGAGAAGATAACTGTATATTTGACAGTACACAGCACAAAGCTTGTGATAATTAAGGAACGGCTATGTTTCAGGTCAGTCTGAGTTCAGACAGCAAGGTCTGAAAAGCTTCTGTAGGGAACATTTTAGCCCTTTATACCAGAGAAGGTTTTGGTTACTAGATCAGTTTATTTATAATCTGTGAGACTGTTAACATCAAAATGTTTCACTTATCTTGACAGATTTGGAGGACTTCATGTTTTAGCATTTTGAGTGTCTGGGAGTGACAAGATATAGTGGCAGCCTTATCTTGAAATGTCAAGGTATGAAAATACTGTAAAACAATGTATAATATAAACTCTGATCTATGGTTTGTAAATTTAAAGCCTCGTTTGATTCTCCTTCTATCATTAACTTGCATGAAACTCATGTTCCTTTTAAGAAACGTGGCTATTTTCATTTGGTATCAAAGTTGGGTGCAACCATTTGACAACCTGCTTTTGTGAAAAATCTTCATTTGCTAAACTTCTAGCAACTGTTGCTAATTTATGGGTTAAAAGGACTAACTGAAAACTTTGAGCTAGAGTATGTATAAGAATGCAGTTTGATGGTATTTTTTACTACAACATACATCATCTTTATCTACAAATTTAATCATCTACATAAATCATCTGCTATGACATTCAACTCTGTAGACTGCTGTTGCCAGTAATTTGTGCCATGTAAAAACACCACAAGATGAAATAACTTAGTTGCAGGGCTCATAACAGATACTAGAGGCATGGACAAGAGGAAATAAACAGAGAGAGAGAGAGAAAGATTACCATATTCACTCAATTAGAAGAGTCGTTTCCCCTCCCTCCCTCCCTGTTTAACAGGGGGGAAAAAGCCCTTCACCTTGTAATTGAGTGCAAGGCAATGGGAGGGCAAGCCGTTGCTGTGACTCTGTCCCCAACACATGCTGTTCCAGCCCAGGCTGCAGCAGGGACAGAGCCTGCCAGCATGGTAAGGTGGGGTGGTAAAGGTAAGGTGGGGTGGAAGGGCAGGCAGGGTGGGGAGAGACTTTGGGAATAGGGAGATGGGAGGAAGGGGGTGGGGACCTGAGCACGTGGGTAACTAAAGTGGCATGGAGAGGAGAGAAGGGGGAATAGGGAAAAGGGAACTGGGGGGAAAGCCTGAAGCTGTGGGGGGAGGTACAATGGGACAGAAGCGGGGGGGCAGGCAACAGAAAGCATGCTGCCTGCATCTCTCGCTGCCTGCCCCCCACCTTCACACTGCCTGGCCTCCACCACCTGTCCCATTACTACCCCCCCACACCATATCTCCCCCCGCCACCTGCATTAGTGGGGATGGGGGTTTCAAATGTAAGATGATTCTCCAGTAGTTGGATTCCATACATGGAAAATTATAATCAATTTATAAATTTTGCATGTGTAGAATCTAATTATTGTGGGGTCATCTTACATTCAAGGTCATCTTGTATTCCAGTAGATATGGTATATAGATGACAGAAGTGACAAGGAGAATGTTTTTGCAATGAATAGTGATTAAATTGGTATAGGATAGAATACAGATGAAAGTGGGTAGGTTGGAAGGAATGTAGAGTGGAAGTGAAGGGGAAGCCAGATAGTTATTTTGGGAGTTGGTTTGTTTGTCTGTCTTTCTACCCTCTCTCTCTTCCCCCCAGCGCCCACGTTTTTCTTAAAGTCACTACTGAAATGGGAACTCAGTGATGGCAAGAACATCCTGTTATTCTTTTTAGTGTGTGCTGTTCAGTCTTAGGACAGGGCCCTGGGCAAGTTCCTAAATAGTCAAGAGGTAAGGGATCAAAGGCCTAAAGTCTGTTGGGCTGGAGATGGAAATAAGGACATTTTTATTGACATACCTGAGAACCACTGCAGATGACGGAAAATGACACATAGGCTAAGTACAGACAGTCAAAAAGCCCAAGACTTAATCGATTCAGTCTTTGCACGTTAGTCTAAGCTGCAGAGATTCAACTGAGAAACAACTGGACACATATTGTGATTCAGGAAATGAGCCACATGCTTGCCGTGGATCAGGCCAGAAGCTGGGGGGTGGAGGGGAGTGCTAAGGCAAGCCTCTTTGGCACCTAGCCAGCATGGACTGGGTGTTTACTTCTTCCTCCTGCTTCCAGGTGCCTCTGGGATTTGTAGTCCACAGTCGCAGCCAGCACTAAGTTTTAGTAAGTTTAGCAGCAGGGCAGCTCTGTACTCAGGGAAGGGATGTTTAACTCCTCTCTCTGGCCCCAGACCCCAGCTGGGATTTTCCTTGGGGGGACAGTCCCTGCCTGCCCCCAACCCTTCTCTGCTGGAGCAGACAGCAAAGCACAGCCCAGGGCTGGAAAGCATACTAGGATGCTGGGGAACTGTGATTTAACTTGCACCAGGAAGGGGTCTGGGACTGAGGTTTCATAAACTGGTTTGACCCAAATCACTTAAGTCTGATACTACATTCAAGCAGGTTTATCTTAATCCAGTTTCAGCCATTTTGAAACTGGTTTATGTGTACTGAGCTTCTATTCTGTTACGGGTTTAAACCAGTTTCTGATGACATAAATGAGTTTGTGTAACTTCTGTCCTTGCCATACAAAAATGCAGGAGGGAAGTGGACCAATGAACTCCCAGGATTCAATTCTATTCTAACTACTACATAGCTAAATAGGCTTAGGCACTGAAGTCTGATTCTTTCTCTATTCCATCTTGTTCCTGAAAATGAGTTAATTCATCTACTTACATACATGTACCTTTGTACTATCATCTATACCCTTACAATTGAACCACAAAGAGGATGAGGATATCCCAGTTAGGTAACTTTTTGTATTTTTTTTTTACTTCAGCAGGGTGTAGTAGGATTGCATATAGGTGCCTAAGTCCAATTTCACCTAATGGATGGAACAGAATTAGTGCCCAGGGTATAGAAAGTAAACTTTGTTTGGAGACTTGAACCTAGAAAAAGAGTATGCAGTGGAGTGTTCCTGTACATGTGAATGTTCTTGCCTAAGAAATGGATCTTCATTTGATATGTAGCTGAAAGAGAAGAAGCACCAAGTTTATTTGGCCCGAACAGAGTATGAGGAGGAGAGAGGCATTAAACCTAAAAAGCCTTTAATTTTGGTTTCCAGCCCTGAAGTTGTGTGATATGGATACTAAAGAATGTTAAGATTTTTAGGGAGAAAGATTCTTGCTGCCCAAAAAGGTAAATCAGTAAAACTACACAACATAGCAGAATTTATAAGTTAAATCAATAACCCTACACACTATGGCAATGCTCTGTAAGCTAAAACTGCACTGCACATCATACTAATCCTCTAATACTAATCCACAGAGTTGAGGAGATTGGTTATACCATTTGCAATATCAGTAAAATACAGTATTAGGCTGCATATGTCAACTAAAGCAGACATTGGCAAATACACATATGATATTAAAAATGAGACATCTCTAAATCAACATTTAGTAGAGGAACATATTTGCTGGTCTGTTTCATTTGTCCTTCTGTATATGTAAATCAGAGGAAATACTGGTTTCTTCAGCATAACTGAATGTCCTATGTCTATGTTGGTGGATGGGCAGACCTCTCAACAAAATATCATATTAGAGGAAATGCTGATGCTCTTTCCTCCCCACCCCACCCCACTCTGGTGTATATTGTCAGCAGGTATGATCAAGAGGAGGAATGTAAGCATCATTATTTATTAAATAAAAAAGGAATATTGGGGCTGCAATTGCTTTCTGTTTTTGGCTGCACCTTGTATTGGTGAAGCTGTTTGTGCCACAAAATGATGCAAGGGAAATGGGGAGTATCTCCACTGCTGTCCTTCTGTAGTAATTGCCAATATCTGTACCCCAAAAAGGGAAGCTTTTATTTCCACTAGATACTCTATTCAAGTCGAATGTCCATATATAATGTATTGGAGTATTCTTTGGCTGTATATGGTGTTTTGTTTTGTTTTAACCAATTCTCTCTATGTTTTATGTGCAATGGTCATTAGGGCTGTCTGAAATGGGCCATATTTGATTCGGATTTGGCCTGCATTGGGGACAGTGATTCGATTTGTTGATTCAGATCACTGTCCCCGATTCAATTTGGCTGAATCCAAATCTAAAGATTCGATGCTGATTTGGAGAATCAGCAATCTGGCCATAGACCCAGCTTTAAATGTTTTTTCTACATACCTTGAGGTACCAGGCACGGCTTGTGACCTTGTGATGCTAGGGAGGATGAATCAAGAGTGCGGGGGCGCCCCCTGCATGCTCAGCGGTGAACCCGGAAGTGGACCAGAATTACTTGCAAGTGCACTGGGCCCCCTCTCCTCTGTGTTCTCCTCTGGCTGAGCAATCAGCTGTGGGGGGACCCTGGGTGCCCCCCCAAGCCTAGGAGGCTCCAATTGCTGACCCAGGGAGGAGCGAGGGGACCCATCCCGCGTGCTCCCTGGCAGACTCAGGAGCGGACCGGAAGTGCTTCTGGTCCACTTCTGGGTCTGCTGCTGACCGCGCTGGGGAGCCCCCTAAGCTCCAGTGGGACACTCCCTCCGTCCCACCATCTTAGCATTCATGAGCCACCTGGTACCTTGGGGTATGTAGAAACAACATTTAAAGCTGTGTCTATATCCAAATCATCAAGTCTTTCTGAATTTTTCTGAATCGATTCAGAGAGATTAAAGGGTCTCCCGATTCAATATGGATTCGGAGATTCAGTCACCAAATCGGGCCAGATCTCTGCCAAATCAAATCAAGGACCAAAGCTTCTCACAGCCTTAATGGTCATCCCTTGTAAAAAGGAGTTGGCAGCTACTTTTGTGCTGTCAGGGAAGTTCTGAGCAGAGTTAGCCTTTCTGTAATATTGGTTGCCTACACACGTGCTCTGGGGTGGGGGGAGGGCTCTTGCGAGCTACTCTAATTAAAAGGATTGCAGTGTCTTGTGTATTCAGTGTCTTGCACTTCAAAACAATGGCAGGGGGTGCTTTAACTAAAACTCATTGAATGAGCTTTAGTTAAAGTGCCCGCATCACCATTTTGAAATGTGGGACAGTAAATACATAAGAGGCTGCAGTCTTGAATGGGCATTTCTTTTTTAGTTGTATGTGTTTCTTATAGCCCTTCCGGCTTTCTTTATGGGGCTTCTAATGCTATTACTTACCTTAAGCTACTGAAGAAAAGAGCTTCCTTACATTTTTACTGGAAGCACTTGTTACACTTAATTTTAACTGTGGTTGAGAGGAAGACTGATACAGTGAGACCAGTCCTGTCACAACTCAAAAGCTTTATTAGGATACTTAATAGCAAAGACGTATTTGGATCAATAAAAACAATGCTTACATAGCCTCAGATTCAAGGAAGAAACAGGTCTGCTGGCCAGGCTTCTCTGTTCCCCTGGGGACTTGAGTTGGTTCGCTGAGCTCTGGATAAGTCCAGATTTAGACGTCCAAAAATAGAAGTCCAAATTTCCCTCCTGCCTATGCCCAGTATTTATAGATGGGTGGTTCCAATATTCTAAGGATTCTGAATGGCCTCTGATAGTTGTATTTAAATTTCTTTGTCTCACAGAAACTCAAAACCAGATTAAACTAGGTTTCTGTGGGCTAAGGTGTCAGTTAGTTGGAATTTATATCCCTGTGAGAGCAAAAGGGAGGCTTCTTTATTTCCTTTCCCTTCCCATTGTGGAATGGTGTTTCACACTGGTTTGTTACTTCTCCACCTTAGTTTATGGTCTGAAAAGGCTGCTTTGTTTTAACAAGTTGTCTAAGCATTCTAACAAAAATACATCTATTATAGCAAAATACTATTCAATACATTTGGTTACATTAATCACTACTTCATTTTAAAGCTGTGGTATAGAGTATTTGGATTATTTGATTACAGTTCTTTGTTACAGTTAAGGATCTGCTCAATTTGCAATTCTGTGGATTTCATGGGAACTGTGGAATCTGGGATTGTCCACAAAATCAACTTAAAAAAAAAAACTTAATAAAAATAAAACACTGGCTCCCCAGTCGGATCCAGCAGTCCTCACTGCCACTGCAGCTCAGCCTTGCAGCCTGCCCAGGGGTGCGGGTGGGGGAAGGTGCCTGCTGGCAGGGCACCACAAAGAGCAGCAGATGGCAGCTGCTCTCCTTGTCCCCACTCTCCCTGCCAGGGCCTTTCTATCAATCAGTGCTGAGGGGTGGGGCTCCTGCAGCACATCCAGGAAATATCTGTGGAATTTGCTATTTATGCCGCGACCAACCTGCTAAAATCGTTTAGTTTCTCCACAATTTAAGTAGACTCCTGTTATAGTGTTCCCTTTTTAGGCCTTGTACTGTGTTTGATTGTATCTAATTAAACATATGAATGGTTTCCCTTTGCTTTGCTGACCAGCTAGTTATTACATCTGTGAAGGTTCATGCTATGGTCACTCAGGCTTCTGGGGTTTGTTGCCTTAGCCACATTTCTGCAGTTTATACCTCGACGTCTTGAAAATGGACAAGTCTGACACCAACATACCCATGGCATATGCTGCACAGGCCTATGTATGGCCTACACAGTGTAGCTGTGGTAAGTCAGAGCTACATGTGGATTCATTTATCCCGCTTCTCAGTGAACCTAGACCAGCCTTTATTATCTTTAAATTGCACCACAATGTGGAGTATAGACATACCCTTGGTCTTCCCAGTTCTGTTTTTCAGGGTATATTTTCCTTTTGCCAGTTTTATCCAGGCAACTTTTGCAGCAGTTTAGAGTGAATCTAAATTAAAAAGCTAAGTTTTGAAATCTGAGGTCTGGAGTACAGTCTGTGTATATCTTCCTCTAGTTGAAGATGATTGCAAGGAATTTGTAAGTCTTCACCTTCCTAGATATAAGGCTTTTGACTTGATAGGCTTTTAACGTAAGCTACATAACCTTTTAACATAACAATTAGAGATATAAGAGTTTGGTCAGTGTTATTTTATGGTTTAACTTCCTGAATGTCTCCAGAACTGTTTGCAAGATTCCACTGAGATCTAGTCCCTGGGTTGATAACTTCATTTGGGATATAAAACATAGTGAAAGCCTATTTTATGGCTTATTAAAGGGCTGATTGGGCCACCATATCACTTAATAATGAGACTTCTGTGCCTAGAGAACCTTTTATCCAAGGGACTCTTTGTAGTTTATGCTGCGCTATTGTTCCCTGAACTGTTTCTCTGAGGCTGACTTGCTCCTCTAAACCTGCAGTACTACTTTTGCTTATATATTGTCATGTCTCAAGGCTCCTGACCTCTTTGTGTTAAGGTCAGGTGTCATATGGCCTTGGCCAAGTGATTAGTCTTAACTTTTTAAAATCTGCATGTTTGATGTTATACAAAGTGCCTATATTAAGAGGGATGTGTGTGTGTGACAGTGCTAAGATTAGTTTCCTTTTGAAATTCTTTGTACTTGACCCTCTGAACAAGTGAGTCCTTCTTATTATTTAGGAGCCTACATCTGTATGTATGTATTTAGCTTAATTTTAGGTATCCACATTTGAATCTTTTTTGCATGCCATAGGAAATTTTGTAACCAAATTTTACCAAGCTATATTTTTAAACATAATATACATGCCTCTCCACACATGCTGGATATCGAGTGACATTTAGAGCCAGAGAGTTTTTGTGAACACAACATTAAAAAAGGGTATTTTCATTTAGCTTGTAAAGATATGGAGCATTATACATTCTCTTTATCAACATAGTATGGTTTGTATGATAAAGATGATGAGTGGGAAAAGGTAACTGAAGGTTAAAAATGAGCAAGGACCCTGAAAATAAAGTCTCACTGACTCTATGTGCAGAGGGGGTGCCTTTGGGTAGAGGTAGGAGGCTTGATAGTCAAGAAAAGAACCATTGAAGGAAGGAATTAGTCCTTGTTACTCCTCCATCTCTGGAATAGATACTGGTGTGGTCTCTCCTATCAAAGAAAACAGTATTGATACAGCCATCTTCAGAGGCAGAGGTCACTTAGCATACAGAGTAGAGCTACTTCCATATCTGGGGAAAAAACTGATGAGGGTATTGCATAAGTTAACGCTCTAAGAAAGAAGCTAGGGACAGAATGATAGCTAATAGGTAAAGGACAAGGAGATGGTATAAGGTAGGGATGGTTTCATATTTAGAAAAGTTATGTTCACTGACATAGAATAGGATTATTCATTGTACACCTTATGGTCAGGTAGTCAGTCATGTTGCTGTTGTGCTAGGTGTTGTCCACCTAATAAAGGCAGTTCCTGTCCTGGAAAACTTAGTTAGTTAGTTAGTTAGTTAGTTAGTTTGTTTTGAATTATTTTTGGTTTTGTTTTCCCCTCCGGAAGAGGCTGGTAATAACATAGTCTCAGGAGAGATGAGAAAGTGAAGTAAAAAGAGGCTTGCTGAAAGAAAGGGAAGTGTGTGCTATCTTAATACAGGTCTACACATTATTACTTTGGGGGCCTTTTTGACTTACTGGTTGTATTAATATCTTGGTTCATATAACCCATGTGGTCATCTTGGAGGTACTGGCTTTTGAGAACCTACGTAAATTTGGTCATCTATGTATTGAAGCCCTTGCCATAGCATCTCATCTAGACTGAAGTACAACATAACTTTGATTTAGCTTATCTTGATGAAAAATTCTTGATCAAACATCTGTTTTTGGTTTTTTTTCTCTTTTCATTAAGGGTATTGTAATAAGTCAGATATACATGCTAAACATTCTGCATTTTAGTTTGCTCTCCATGTAACTTTGGATTCAGACTTCTTAGAATCAAGCTGTAGGTTGTCCTCTGATTCCAATTTCAAATCTCCTGTGCACTTAAAAAAATATGGCCTCTAACTCAAGAGATACAAGCACAAAAGGATTCCAGGCAACTGTTAATCAGATAAGTATTTATTTATTTAACTAAACATGTAGAATTATGCCAGCAATAGTTTCTTCAGAGTTAAACTTTCATGTGGCTAATGACTATCTTTAAAGACTGCTTTCTTTTTTCTAGGGGACTGTGTTGAAATCTTCTGGATTTCACTGAACATGGTAAGAATTTATTTTTTTTTTAAATTAACAAGTGTCTGTTAGGACTGTTATGTTTTACCTTTAAACCATGTATAGATTTAGAAGTAGTAAGCACAGATATGCAAACAGACTATATAACCTGAATGTTTTGCTTATTAAAACACAAGAAAATAATATATTGCATCAAAGTAGTAGAGTGTTAACCGTTATAGTTTAAGAACACCACAGGAAACACCACAGTGGGAAATACAGGATGTCATTTTGAGTTGGACAGTGGCACTGCAGAAATGGAGCAGTGTGTTTTGCATTACATGTAACACTTTGTATTTGAATGAAGCAATAGACATCTTCTTAAAATGGGGCCACGTTGATAAGAATGACTTAACAGCATGAGTAGGAGTTGCCCAACAAGATGCACATTTTCCATCTTCTAGATTAGGGGTGTCAAAGATACAGCTTGTAGGCAAGATCTGGCCCATACAGCTGTGTTTTTTTATCTCATGAGGCTCCCCATGGAAGCTTGGTAGAACCAGCCATGGCATTGTTAATAGCCATAGCTCCCAGTGCTGCAGCAATTAATACTACTGCTGCTTATCCCACTACTACATTTCTGTGCCCTTGAGGAGTCCCATGGGCTAGATCCGGAGCGTGGAGCTGTATCATCTGGTTTCTGAGGCTGCCTGCAGGGCCAGAAATCTGGCAGTAGAAGTGACAGCTGCTGTGGTTCTGGGAGCCACAGTGGTGCCAAATTTCCATCCCCACAGGCCAGGTGACAAGGCTACATGCTCCAGATCTGGCACATAGACTGGCTTCATGTAACTCATCTAGCCCTCGGGACTGGGCATGTTTGACACCCCTGATCTAGGTGGAAGACCAAGGGAAGGCCATGGCACATGCAGTAAAGAGACAAGACAAAAATATGAGGGAGTTGCTCTGTTCTTAGGGTAAAGTGCTATAATATTCATATGAACCAAAACATCAGTAGATCTAAATATTGCTAAAATTTTAGCTAGTTGAATCTCTAAACTAATGCCTCATCCATACTTTAGTCTTAACATCATAGCTGTGCCAGTTAAGGTTGTGATTTTATTGACATAGCTGTGCTAGCAAAAGCTTTTGTGTAGATTCAGTTCCAGTGGCAAAAAGTACTATTTACTGTACAGCTTATTTCCATTGGAAATAATGAATGTTATACCAGTGCAAGGACTCTTTTTTTTTCCTGTCTGTAGCAATTGAGTCTGGGGGTTGTCTGGATTAGCCGAAGTAATAGTGGGACAATGAAAGTTTTGGGAAGGACTACAGAAAAAGCATACACATGAATCTAAAGAATAAAAAGCAATTGTTGATGTGAACGACAGTCCATATGTATGGAGATGCTATATAATGAGAAGAAACAAAACCAGTGGTTTCAGCGTTCATTAATTTTGCTGAGAAAAAACATTCATTAATTTTGCTGAGAAAAATTCAAGGCTAATTCTTACTTGCTGACCTTGACCATTTGTATCTGAGTGAGGAGGAGTTGGTGAGGATTGAGGGCTTGATTCACTTAAACCCTTGTGATGGACCCCAAATAATATTGTTTCCTTTCTTTGATGGCTACCTTCTATATCCTCTACTGGTGATTTTCATCTCATTGAGCCTGAAGCCAAACTTCTCTTCCCTGAAGAACCTTTTGCTAAAATCTCTCACTACATGGTCCTCTTCAAAAGGAGAAAAGTAATTGACTAATGTGGTGGGAGAGTACAGCGGATTAGTGCCTTCTGGTTATAATGTGTGATGGTAGCATGTTAGGTAGCACCACACCCATATTCCCTATCATAAAACCAACTAAGTAATATCCTCAATTTATACAAGTTCATGTCCAAAACTTAGTTTTGTAGGTAAATACAAAGTTGTATCTGATCCCCTGGAGCTGAAGGAAAAGGACTAATTAAGAAATATGTGTTAATTATATCTTTTACCAAACAGTTTTCTTCTGAAAAGCACTCTTTGTACAAAACAGACACAAGTGAGGGATATATATTGAATATCTTATTAAAGTCTTAAGCCTACAATGATAGCACCTTAAATTAATTTAATTGATCAGTATACTGCAGTAGAATTGTTACTGTATTACATGGTAAATGCTGTTCAGTATATGATCACCTGGGTAGTTGGGCAACTTATGTTCCAGTTCATGTATTTATTCTACTTAGGTCTGATCTGAGAATTCCTTTCATTGTAAGAGCTATTGTAATCTCTGTAAGGGCTCTTTCAGCTGTACGGTATATTACACATGTGTTCTTAGGCCACATTCAACTTTACCTTTTAGATGGATAAGTAGCACTTATGGCTGCTTACAAATGTAACCCCCCTCCAACCCAAACACTGTTTTAAATTCAGTGCGCCCCCACACTGAGTCCAGCACATGCCTAGAAAAGGCCTTGTGTTAGTTGGAACCAGCTCACCCAACGTCTATAGATTGGCCAATCTATACAGACCCTGCGGAACCAGGTCAAACTAACATGCTACCTGTTCTGGTAAAGCATGGATTTTCTTTTTCTTCTAAGTCTGTCAGGGCCCTACTTGGCTATCTTTAGCTGAGTAAGTGGCATTTTGACCTACTTGAAAGGGTTTTAGCTCTTACTTCCCCCTGGGAAGGTGTATAACTGTGTAAGTAACAAAATGGTAGAGAAGGACCCTCCGACCTTTCACCTCAGTAGCATAGTTGTTAGGGCACTTCCCAGAAAAATGTCCCAACCAGAGGCGTAACACAGCTTTTGCACCTGGAGCAGTGGTGGCAGCAGCTGAGGCAGTGGCTACCGATCTTGCACTCTTTCTGAGTCAATACCCAGGGTTGGTTCCCTGATCAACCATCCTTAGTTACGTTACTGGTCCTAACGACCAGGCCATGACACATGCTCTTGGCTAGACACTGTCAAGAGCCTCCTCTGTGCCTCCATTGAAGCTGAGCATCCAAGACTGAAAGTAAATAGGCCTGGGAAAAGAAGCAAGAGGGAATGTGTCCCACTGAGATGGCACCACCTTTAAAAGAAGGTTTTGGGTTCTGTCTCTGTTCCTTCCCCAAATTGTTTCTCTATTTTTCATTTAAAAATTATAGAATAACAAAGGCAGCAGCCAGGGTAGCTTCTGCCCAGTTGGGGGCAGGGGCCAGAATGGTCAGAATGACCCAGGAAGTTGTACAGGGAGGAGTAGGATTTATAAGTCTCCGTATATGGCTCAATGCCACTTACACTGTTAAAGTTGGCCACAAGTATTCTCTGCCAAAAGGGGAGTTGGATTTGGGTCTCTATTTTTAAAGGCAGTTTTGTCTCCATGAATGTCATAGTCCAAAATCTTAATGCTGTTCTGTTCATCCTGAGCAGCTATGCAGGGTTGAGAGAGATCCCACTTCTTCATACACATGCAGAACGCTCAACGTCAGTCAAAGTTTGCAATGATACCTTGCTTGTTCCTTGATCTTTTGGATTTACCTCTTTGGTCTTCCTGAATAAGCTTGACTATCCTTTAATAGAGGTAGCAAAAGTATTAAATCTGTTACTGGCTGGATCATAGGAGAGGCATATACTAGGAGATTTCCTTCAGTATTGGGGTAAATGGTTGAGGGATAGTAAGGATCATGAGTGTGGAGTCTAGTCTGGACTCTTACATTGGGTGGGGAAAATTATCTATCATTATTTAATTATATAAATAATCTATATTAATATTCCTTTCTCCTTTTCTGGTTTTTCAGATATGTGGTGTTGAGAACAATGAAATTTCATCCTGAAGCAGATCCCAGAAAAGGTTGAGGCACTGTGGCCATGATTTGTTTCCCAATATAATGACTATTGGGTGGGTGTTGTGTTTGGGGTAGAGATCTACTATACCAATAAGTCTAACGACTGTCTTTTCTGTGACAACCCCTACCCCTTATTTGTATCTTTATAGTTAAGGAAGCTGGATGAATAGGTAATGCTATGTATAATAAATTACTCGGCTGTGTAATTATCTGCAAAGGAAACATTACTGTAACTATAGTTTTGAGTGAAATACAATGTATAGTATGTAAAATAATTGCACAGTCAAAAGTCAATGTAAAGAACCAGTGAATCTTTTGTGGAGAAAACAAAATAAATATTTTCCCTAAAATGTCTCTGTAAAGTTTTTATGAAAGATTTACCCTGCAGAGGCAAGAAAAGCAAACAAAATTCAAAGAAATGAGTGCTTTTAGGATGTCTGGGACTGCGTGGGAGGCAGATTGAACTTGTAGCTAGCACTGTGATAACAGTCTGAGGCAGTGTCTTCAGAACAGACCAAATCAGTCTTATGTTTGCCAGAGAATTGAGGGCCAGGAATAACTTGCAGAAAGCTTGATCAGGAGGCTTGAAGGATAGATGGTTTGATTTAGAGTTACACCTTACCTGGTAGCACGGTCTTCAAAGAAACTGTAATGACAGCTGCTGTGAACCACAGTCTATACACAAGGTCTGTGCGGAGTGAGAGGCAAAGCTCTTCAATTGAAGTGTTTGTTTGTTTGTTTTTCTTTCTCCTTCCATTCAGATACATAAAATTTTGCCCTCTGAAGCGCACACCTGCTTTTTCATTTTATTTCAGGAAAGTCACAGTTTCTTTTACCACCACATAACAAGCATATTCTTCAGCATTTTTGTTCTGTGCCTTTTATTATAATGTTTCCTTTCTACAGCTCGTTTGTTTTAAGGGATTCTAGCGGGCGGTTTGACCTATACACGTGTAATCTTGTAGCCTTATATCAAAGGTTGCATTAGACAAGAAGCACAATATGCAAATTTGATTATGTAGAGAGCACTGTTTGTGATTTTGTAACCAACACATAAATAGGAGAGCATGTGCACATGGGAGGACAGTTAAAGTTGTTGTTATAAAGTTAAGCACTTAACAGCAGTCTTACCATTTAATGTGTGGGTCTCATTTTAGGGGATGTCCCTTCAGTACCATTTATTTGCCTACTACATGGATCTTTACCCCAAAAATCAGGCTTCCAGAATTGAGGTATATGTCTTAAGGGTCTATGCTGCTTTTTCTGTGCCAGAATTGAAGCCTGGGGGCAGGGGTGATCTAATGGCTACCATGCTTGCTCTAGTTTCCCAGTCAGGGAGGGAGGAGTGAAGTGCAGTCTGCAGCAGTAGAGTCTATTTTAACCATTTCATAGCTGATGCCAATTTGGCACGATCTGTCAGAGGGTTAAAACTAACCTTTTGTCTTGGCAGCATCAGTCAGGATTCTGCCATGGCTCTGGAAAAATCTTGTCTTATTCAGTCTGCCTTTCGAACATAAAGTGCATGTCTTATTTGGAGGTACATGGTATGGGAGGAAATGCAGTATGTGAATCTTTTTATATACTAAAAGATGGGTATGGCATTATATGTGGTGATTTTAATAAACCTGGTATGCTGTTCAGGTTACCTGTGAGAGTCTCTTGCCTGGATGCATAACATTTTTCAATGAGATTTTAAGTGAGACTGTTGAAGAAAGGCAAAAACGAAACAACCCTCTTCCCCCCAAACAAAACTAAACACAGATAAGACTGCTTGAGAAAACAGTATAGAAGGTGTTTACTGGGTTACCTCTGATCCAGCTTCCATCCAGATTAAAACTTGCATGTATCAAATATACATATGTTGGCCTAATAAAGAGGAAGGTTGTCCAAGCAGTATCAGTAAGAGCCAAGTGGCATGCAATGAAACTCACAAACAGTGAGCATGCCGTGAACACGTTTGTGCTTCTTCCAAATTAGTGATGGCTAAAGAGGGTTATTGGGTTATATGAAATGCATTTTAGGTTGCAAGATATGTGCATAGGATTCTGTTGTCTTTGCTCCTTGCTATGTGTCTAGGTACCTCTGGGTGAAAAAATAGTCAATGCTTTGTTTTGAAGAAATTGTTGACTCAGCTATTCTGCAGGCTTCAGGAGAAAGTTGGTTGGGATGGTCAGAATAACATAACTGAAGGGGGGGACCATAGCCCAAAGTGATTGGTAGAACATGCGGTATAAGAAGCCAGGCCTATCACTTGAAGGTTATACTTGTGAGGGACAAAAACTGGGGTCTGTGGACAGGCTCACTGCAAAAGCTTGGCAACAGGCTGTGATACGACTTCCATGGAAAACCAAAGGAAATGCTAACATTGATTTCAGTCACAAGATGACTGAGTCCAGATATTATAACCATGAGAACTGCCAGGCAAATCTTTAAGGATTAACATGTGTGTGTGTGTGGCTTGCCTTGTAAAGATTAATAATACTATCATTTTCCTTCATAATTTTTACATCATACTTGTTTACTGCTTGGTTTCCTGGACAGTATCTTGGTGTTATCTCAGTCTGTGTATTCATAGAAAATAATAATAATAATAATAATACTAACCCTCATTCCAGGATGGTGGTAGTGACTAAAACTCCTGAGCTATGTGACCCAAGGTGAGTTTTCCATTTGCTTTTCCCAACGCCTTTGCATCAGTATTTTTCCTAAGAAAGTCAAATAGTGCCCATATGTGCTCTGGGTTTTTCTCTCTTCTCTCTCTGTGTTGCCCGTGTCCAAAGGAGTACTACATCCTGATGGACTTCCCTCTGAGTAAGGGGATTGAAGTAATTTCTTGACAGAGGTGTAGGTTGTAGCCGTGTTGGTCTAAGGACATAGGCAGACAAGGTTCGTTAGGTAAATCTGATATCTTTTATTAGGCCAACTCAAATAGTTAGAAAAATTCTTCTTTGCAAGCTTCTGGGTATAAATGCCATTTATCAGGCTGAGGAAGATTCTGCAGTTGGTGTGTGCTCTTCCTGGATGGACTAGAAGAGCACACACCAACTGCAGAAACTTCCTCAGCCTGATGAAGGGTATTTATACCCAGAAGCTTGCAAAGAACAATTTGTCTAACTATTTGAGTTGGTCTAATAAAAAATATCAGATTTACCCAAAGAACCCTGTCTGCATATTTCTTGACAGAGATGGTCCTTCAGTCTAGCAGCAGGGATCATGGAGGAATATTGCCTTTTACTACGAACTGCCAGCTTTGCAATTCAAGCCTTATATCTAACCTTCTGGCCTTGTATCTAACCTTCTATTTCTGCATGGCAGAGACCTGCTGCTAGATAACTAATCAGTTCATTATAACTCATCTTAATGAGAACTTAAAATTTGGAGCACTCTTGGAAGCTTCTTCAGATGAAATCCTAGAAAATCAGGGCAAGTTTCACTTCCCTTATAAAGGGACTAATATAAATACCCAAAAATCTATGAGAAGACTGCAGATTTGAAGAGATGGTTGTGGTCTGGTGGGATTAGCAAGTTTTTGATGAACAGACATTCTAGAACCAGATGTACCAGCCCCCTAGGACTGCAATTATTTAACTTTGGTGGAGGGTGTTAATAATTATTTGAGTCACTTCCAAGAATTCTCCAGAAAACAGAATGTTTTTGTGAATCAATTAGAAGTGTGCATCTGCTAAAGTGAGCCACAGCTCTCAAAACCTTGTGCTAGCTACCTATCTACTTTGATTAGTCTATAAGGCATAAATTTACCCTGCCTTCTACTTGACTTCAAACTAACACAGCTAATTACCAATCTTTACTAGCTGAGTGGCATATTTAAGTAGTATTTTACAGCTATATCTGGCAAACGTGTCAATATAATGCTAGGCTGTCCTACTTCTGAGCGGCTGGGGCCTTCATGCTATGTGGGCCACAAGCTGTGCTGTGTGGCACTCGCCAACTGTATGACACTGGCACTCTTGCACTGCTGGGCTGTATGGCAGGCAACTCCTGTCACATTGCATCGGCACCCCCATGCTGTATGGAGTCCCTGGTTTCCCTCTGGGACCATCAGCCACAGGCTTCCTCAGCCCTGTGGGTGCCTCACCCTACTTTGCCCCCAAAAGGCAGGAAGCAGAAGCAGAATGGTGTAGGATCCCAATGGCAATGGCAGGAGAGTAATGGGGATACTTGTGCCTGGACTGGGCACAGATTAACCCATCAGGAACCCCACAGGCTTCTAATTGAACAACCCTGAATTAGTGGGTCAATGACAAACAGCGTTGCTCTGATGTCCAACAGACCTTTGACATGGTCTTGTACAAAGATCCCTGAAGAATCCAAGGTGTCCTGGAGTATGAGGCAAAATATTGTCATGGACCAAAAACTAGTCAGAAAACAAAAAGCAAAAGAAAGTATACATGATGTATGGCAGTGCTAGCCAGAGATTAGCTCTGCTGAAAAGCAGGTCTTATTGGTTTGGACAGAACACGGCTTTACTGCTGCTGGTTCTGGAGCTAGCACATAAAGATCGAGCTAGGATATTTCTGAGGCACTGCATTAAGCTGTCTAGACTGGCATACAAGCTGTTGCGTTCACACCTAGTTCGGGTGTCTCGGCCGGGCTGAACCGACTCGAGGTGATTCAGAATTTACCCGTTTGTCAGGGCGGGCTGGTGAATAGAGAGGCTGACAAGCTTAATGGTTGCAAAAAACTTTACTTATGTCGCGGGTGGCTGTGACGGAAATGGTTCGGTCGTCTGGACAACAATGTGAGTTGCTCCAGCTGGCGAGGCCAATGCCAGTAAACTCGTCCGTAATTCAAGCCGGCGGGAAAAGGGTACGTCTGGGACTGCGTTCGGCGACGGGAAGAGGGATCGATAGCTGATCAGTCTATCGATCAGCTAGCCGCAAGTCGGATCTCTAAGAGGCACTCTGCAGCGTGCTCAAAGCTCTTCGACTTGGGTGGAAGTCGCGCTAGTTTTTAAACGGCCAGCAAGCCAATTACCGGCCGCCACGTGTGAATAATTAAGCACTAGCCAATTGCGGGGCACGAATTTGCATCTGAATGGCGGGAACTCTTTGCACCGTGCATCTCTGTGCTGCGAAGAGAAAATGCATCCTGCAAAGGCAGCTGCAAAAGTGGCGGGAACTCCCTCCTGCACGCGGGTTCTTCATGCAGCAAAAACCCTCGCTGTGCAAGAGGCTCTCGTGTGTCAAGAAAATTCCATAGTGCCGAGACACCAAACTCACTGGGTCGTGACATGCCCCCTTGCCGACGGCACAACTGGAACTTTCGACACATGAGCACATTATACAGGTTCACTGACTTGGCAAAGCCTTCGCAACCAATATATATATATATATATATATATATATATATATATAATACATAAACAAATAACTTTGAACACTTAACAACAACTGTTGATCATCGTCTGATTGGAGAACAGCCGCTTCAGTCCGTCTTCTCCTATAACAGACAATGTCAGTAAACACTTAACAAAATAAAATAATGCCATAACAAGTCCTGAGTAGATGGGTTCTTTGCCGTCTCAGTGCCTCCCTCGCAATTATCACTTTCTGGCTTTGAATGGACTGCAGTCTGGTCTCATAATCAGGTGGTTGTGGATTACCGCTTTTGCTGGGGTCAAACCTGTGAAGAAAACAGAATAACAAGACAAAACACAACGAGAAAGAATCATAATTGGTTTCACTGTAAGGATACTGGGTGACCATCGGAACGGCGTGTCATCCAGTTGTGATGAACAACAATAGGGGGACAATCAGGCTTCTCTTCCAGTTGGGCAGAATAGGTATTGGGATATTGTCCCGGCCGTTGAACTGTCCCTTTGTGAACTTGTGGATGAGACTGGTGAGAGTGAGGTATTGAAATCCACACTAACTCGTCAGGTTGGAACTTGGGCTCCCAAGGTGGGGGTTTTTGGACATTAGCTTTGTCCCATAACGGTTTAGCAGTGTTTAGTGAAATAAGGACATCGTGATTAAATTTAGTCCAATTTTTAAACGTCCCTCCTCCTCTAAGGTGAAGCTGCTCCTTGTATAGACCTATGTGTCTCTCCACAACGCCGTTGGACTGCGGATGGTACAGCAGATGAAGATGCCATGCCACATTATGAAGACAAGCAAATTTATCCAGAGCGCTAGAGTTAAACGGAGGTCCTCCATCAGACTGAATTTCATGAGGGGGTTGCCAGGCGGCAAACACAGCAGTCAAGGCAGTAATAACAGCAGTGGCATTGCTTTTCCGTAAGGGAATAACCTGCAACTGTCTGGTCCCCAAATCAACCACAACTCGTCCTTTATTTGGCAGTTTAGACCCTGGGAGGGGTCCCAGTAAATCCACCTGCCAAACTTTTCCTGCCGGAAACTGCGAAGAATCGAAAGCTCCGTTCTGATGCTTGGTTTTATGACACTTTTCTTTAGCACACGTTTCACAGGTCTGAGCTACCTTTTCCCAGTCCCGCTGGGCTCCATATGAGGCCGGCTCTGTAATGGTTCGGCACCAATGTTGATGACAAGCCTGTGGTCCCGGGTGACCCCAATTTTCGTGAAGCCACGTGAGGAATGGATTTGCTTCAGGATCAGTGGTAGATGTGACAGGCAAGGCTATGTCAGTCCGGAGTGGATCCTCCAAGAGCTTATCAATTACCTCATGCACTGGATCAGTATCTGAATGATGGGATTTAGTGTGCCTAATCAGCAGAAGGTGTACAAATCTAGTTAACGTCCTCCAGATGTCTCGCCAATCATTCAAATTTTTGGAGGGAAAAGCTGTGCCCACGAGAATTTTGTAGATATACTGCGAATCAATTGCGATGATCGGAACTGGGAGTGTATCGTTATGATACATCAAACAATGTTCCAGTACCTTCAGGAATCCTAATAATTCACATTTTTGGGACGAATTATCATCTGGGTCGGCTTGGAAAATTTCCTTATCATGACAAGCTTTACAGTAATACCCATAGGCTCCTTCATGCCGGGAGGTTCCGTCCGAGGCCATCCACGCTGGGGCTGAAGTTCCATACAGCGTAGGAACCTTTTCCTCATCTTCCGGGCTTGGATCAGGTACCGTGTCTTCCAACCTCCAACAATGCCAATTATAATGGTGGGTTAGTACTAGCGTATTCCAGGTCTTAGACTCCCCTTGAAAATGTGGGTCGATTCTTCCCGCGTCTAGCAAGGGTAACAATGTGGCACCAGGAGCGCGTAACGTCCCATGCCCCCTTGCTAACGGCTCCACCAGTTGTTCGGCTAGGAGAATCTTTCCCATAGCTCCATATCGATGTTGCGCCGCTTGAAGCGTCTTATGGGCCGTATATACCAACTCATCACGGGGGTTATGCACGACAGCCCACACATGATTGGTGGGGAATCCAAGGGTTATGGTTAGTGACTCACCCAGATCGATGGCATGGAGTTGTGTACCTTTAACCGTGGTTAGCAGGCGAAGCAGATTCTGCTGATCCTTTTCCGTCCAAGGCATGGACTTTCGGGACCTGTCGCGAATCTGTCGCTATAATTTAGTGAGGAGTGCCAAATCGCTGGGTTCAACATAATGTCGATACCAATTTAAATGACCCAAAAGCTGTTGAAAATGCCTCTTAGTGACAGGGTGGAACGTTTTTAGCGGATCGATGTTAGGACCCTCATGTGATACTCTGTGGCGGATGGAACCGGTGTATCGAGTGCCAAGGAACGTAATGTCATCTACAGGATGTAGGCTTGACTTTTCCTCGTTGATGGTCCATTCCTCACTTGGAAGGTGAGCAACTAGTTGGTTTACTACACTGGTAACTACAGAGCTATTGCGACCCATGATGGCAATATCATCCACATAACTCCAAATTTTTAATTCCTTTTCTGGGGGAAGAGAGTGCAAGGCTCGAAAATTCTTCAGGGTGTTATTCATGGCACCAGTGGCTAACGATGGAGCGTTGCGATATCCTTGCGGACAAACTGTCCACCTGTACATGATGCCATCAATACACATATTCAGTATTCCCTCTGGGTCAGTTATTGGGATAGAAAAGAACATATTTTTCAGATCTAATGTGACTCCGACCCACGGACTTTGCTGGAACTGTGCCATCTCAAACATACACTGTGGCAAAGTAGATGGATTAGGTTGTTGAAGTACTTGGCATCTTTTATTAACTTCTCGATAGTCTACAACCAACCGGGCTTCATTAGGCTTCCCACGTTTCGCCACTCCCCATCCTGATGATAGGTAGGTGCTGGCTGTTACGGTCTTAATACAACCTCGTCGCTCGAGTCGCTGCAGAAGGTTAGTAAGGGACTGTTTCAGAGAATCCTTAGTTGGGATTGGCCGATATCGCCAGGTGGAAGTGTCACGAAGCGTTGGTCGATGCCAGTCCTGCTCTGGGATAATTACGGGTAATGCCCGTAGCACTTGCTCCTTGAGGTCAAGCACTTTTATCCCCGGGATTCCTAAAATATTGATGCCCCCTAGAACAGCCTCTAGGGGATATCGGTGATCCTGAACACAAAACTTGACCTTCGTTGTGACAGCGACAGCGTTAAGCCCTTGTACCTTGATCATCTTGGTGGTCTTTTGATGAGGTATCGTTGGGGTGATCACATTGGTCTGAGCTCCAGTATCAAGAAGAAAGAATACCTGTTGTTGGTCATCTGGATCGGTAGGGTTGTAAACAGTGAGTTCAGCGTATGGTCGAGAATCAGTAGGATCAGGTCTGAGTTGAGGAAGGCCGCTGGCAGAGCCGATGGCCATTACTCATTTTTTGACGGATCCAACAAAATTAAATCCCATTGCTTCAGCCATACTGGTCTGGGCCTTGTCTCCCAAAAGTCTCAATTGAGCCTTTGTTAGTCTGGAGTGAGCAAGAAGAAATCCGAACATAGTCCTTTCCTTCAGAGTTCTTTCCTTTGAGATTCTTTCTTTTGGGGTCCTTGGAGGTGACCCCCATGGCTCTCGCTGAGGGGTATACCCTTGACGCCTAGGCCTCAATGTTGCAGCCAGGTACGCTGAAGGTCGATCCCTTGTGTCATTAGAAGCTTCCTCACCTTGCTTCATAAGTGCCTGCAATCATGGGAGATGGCCTAAAAGACTTCCCACTGGTTGTCCTGCTATCAGGTTCAAGAAGAGTCGAAGTGTAACAGCATTCGCTCCTCCGTACACCTCCACGCAGGCATCTATGGCTTCCAAGGGCGTTGGAATTGCCCCGGGGTCCGATAGGTGACGATGAGCCCATCTCTCTTTACGCTGGACTGCTGTTAGTCCCATTGGATTTGTTCTTGGGCTCCATGAGAGATACGACACTCCAACTATAGACAGGAGAAGTTGTTCTGCTGTAGCCTTCTTCGGGCAACCCTCGTGCCAGGTGTGAAATTTGTGGCTTACCTGTCCTACCACAATTGCCAGGAGCAGGATGGGCCAGTGGGCACTATCCGTGACCACATTCAAATCAGTAGCGCGCCCTCCGCTCCACGCTGCTTGTCGTGTCAGGGCACTCGCTTCTTCTTTATCCAGAGTGTCGGATCCAAATTCCACTATCAGCCTTCCTAACCATATGGCCAAGGTTTCTTCCGGCCTTATTTTGGATTCTTTACAGAGCTCTTGAATCTCTGGTCTGGTGCGTGTACGAGAGATAGTGGTGGTACGTGTAGCACCATCTTCATCCTCAACATGCTTCGTCACTGCTATCGGGTAAGCTGCGGCAGAGAGAGGGTTAAATTCTGCATCTGGGAGCATTGGGTACATCCCTCCTCCCATTGCCCCCTCCCTGTGGCAAAGAGGCGTGGTTGCAGGGAATGATGTCACTTCAGGGGGTGGAGTCACTAAGGGAATCCCTGCCGGGTCTTCCAAAACTCTGCCCCTCCTTTCCGGGTTCCCCGGGTAGCTCGCGCTCCTCTCGGCGCCATTTTCTGCTAGCAGCATCATGCGGCCGGCACTTTTAATGAATGCCGCTCCGGAGCCCTTTGCTGTCCGCTCCAGTGACTCTTTCCCCGCAGTATACATTTGAGCCTCCAGATTCGCGTATTCCCTCAGTAGGCCCGTTACTGCACGGAACAGCACATTGATCATCTTTCCCTTTTTCCATCTAATTAGACCCCACTTCGGTTTGTGATGGCCCTTAGTTTCTAAATCCTCCCGTAGCTGAATGAGGAGCTCATGGCCCCGCGACTCGGGCACCAAATCCGAACAGTTGAACCAGTCCACGGGGGTGGGTTCCCCCCCCTCCTTCAAGTATCGGGTGCATTGGGCGAACTCCTGAGCGGGGGTCAGCTGCTCTGCCTTCTGCGCTTTCACCCCTGCTACGGATATTGTTGATGTTTCCTCCGGGGGCCGATAGTAAACCCGGTCGCTCCCCATTATGCATCTGAACTCCCCTAGGGATAACTTTGTTCTCCATTCTTTTATTACGGTCTCTTCTCTTTTTACGGAGAAGTAACCATCAATACTTCTTTCCTCCCCTTCTACCGCCTGGTGGTAAGCGATATGCGCCCGTAGATCATTAGCGTTCTCTACATGGCGGTTCCTGGTGCGCCAGGGGCAGCACCCAATTAAGTTCTTCTCCATCACCGTGCCCTTTAATCCCCTCGGCATGTGCCGCGGTGATCCCGATCCCATCCTCGTCGCCATGTCTTGGCCGGCCTGAACCGACTCGAGATGATTCAGAATTTACCCGTTTGTCAGGGCGGGCTGGTGAATAGAGAGGCTGACAAAACTTAATGGTTGCAAAAAACTTTACTTACGTCGCGGGTGGCTGCGACAGAAACGGTTCGGTCGTCTGGACAACAATGTGAGTTGCTCCAGCTGGCGAGGCCAATGCCAGTAAACTCATCCGTAATTCAAGCCGGCGGGAAAAGGGTACGTCTGGGACTGCGTTCGGCGACGGGAAGAGGGATCGATAGCTGATCAGTCTATTGATCAGCTAGCCGCAAGTCGGATCTCTAAGAGGCACTCTGCAGCGTGCTCAAAGCTCTTCGACTTGGGCGGAAGTCGCGCTAGTTTTTAAATGGCCAGCAAGCCAATTTCCGGCCGCCACGTGTGAATAATTTAGCACTAGCCAATTGGGCACGAATTTGCATCCGAATGGCGGGAACTCTTTGCACCATGCATCTCCGTGCTGCAAAGAGAAAATGCATCCTGCAAAAGCAGCTGCAAAAGTGGCGGGAACTCCCTCCTGCACGCGGGTTCTTCATGCAGCAAAAACCCTCGCTGTGCAAGAGGCTCTCAGGTGTCAAGAAAATTCCATAGTGCCGAGGCACCAAACTCACTGGGTCGTGACATCGGGAACTTTCTACTTGTTACTGCACTGCACATATAGATGTACCCTGAGGGTCAAGAGGTTAAAAGTGTCTTATGGTCCTAAACTAGGCTTTTCATCGTTAAACATATTTAGTTTGCAAAGGGTTGCAGGTTGTGAGAGTTAAATTTGTGGGTGAGACAGAATTATTTAGTTTAGTCAGAACTAGACTAGGAATTTGAGAGAAATTCAATTTAATGGGCAACATCAATGTAATGGGCAACATAATAACAGGAAAAGTTAAGGAAGGAAAAATATAGTTTAGCTTAAAAATGTTACAGAGTTCTAAATTAATACCATTAACAAAGGAAAAGGACCTGGGTATTGTATTCAAGGAAGATTTCTACTCAATTTGTAGCTTGGGTCAAAACAGCAATGTTTGTTTGTATAAGAGATGGAAAGATGAATAATATGGAGAATATTATCATTCCTTTTATGTAAAGTAACAGTGTAGCCTTCTCTGGAATCTGGTGTACAGGGTTGGTTACCTCTTCTCACAAAGGGGGTCTTGACAGAGACTGAGAGAAGTAGAAGGAAAATGGGAGAATCTCTCCTACAGAGAGCAAGTGAAAAGGTTGGGATTGGTTAATTTATGAGATAAATAAGAGGGGAAATTATGAAAGTATTACAAAACAAGGAATGGTCTAAAGAGGATAGGCAAGGAACTTCATTTCCCTTTATTTGGTAAATCAATAGCTAAGGGAAACTTGCTGAATTACAAGGTGGAAAATTCAAAGCTAGTTAAAAATATTTTCTAAAATGTCTAATTACATTGTCATTGAGGGCAGGAAATTTACAAGGCTCTTGAACATGGATTGGACAAATTCATGATAACAAATTCTGTAGATGAGATTGTTTAATGTTTTAGATCTTGAACCAATCTGATGAAGCATGTGTGTATATGCAAGGGTAGACTGCAGTGGTACTAAGTCAAATACCAGAATATAGTAACAGTAGGTAAGTCTGCATTTTCAAAGGCACTCACCATGCTCTTGCATAACCACTTTATGCTCCAGTTTTCAGGCTTTCATTTGAATATTCTTGGGTTCATCCTTGTTCTGAAATCTTATTTACATTCTTTAATAGATTTATTCAATTTATAATTCAGAATACAGTGCTCACAAAAACCCTGTTGCTAAAGAAGCATTTGGCTATTACACTATTCTAAGCAAGCTGCTCAGCTGCCTAATGCTGATGTTTTAAACCTCCTCTAATACCTAAACTATACTTTAGATATTAAAATTAGCTATTATGTGCAGTGTTAGTAAAATGTATGTTGAATCCTATCACATTGTTTAAAGCCATTTAAACATCTAGGTCTATACAGAGCCAAGCTCTGTGTGTGTGTATGTATAGTGTGTGTATGTATAAGTATATGCAGAGAAAGAGGTAGTTAGCCGTGTTAGCCTGAAGTCAGGCAGAAGGCAGGGTAAATTTGTGCTTTCTAGGAAAGGCTGTACAAACTGGGATTATTTAGTCTGGAGAAGACTAAGGGGGATTATATAACAGCCTTTAAATACCTGAAAGTTGATTATAAAGAAGATAAAGAAAGATTATTCCCTGTGGCCACAGGGGACTGGGCAAGGAGTAATGGCCTTACATTGCAGCATGGGAAATTACACTTGGATATTAGGAAGATTCTTTCCTCCTTGGAAGTTTTTAAGAGTAATTTAGACAAACCCTTGACTGGGATGGTTTAGTCAGGGGTGACTTAAGAAGGGGTTTGGACCTTGCAGGAGAAGAAATGCTCAACATTTTGGCCTAGCGGATGAATGTGGGGGTCAGTCTGCAAGCTGGATTGTGCCCCCACCTGCCTCCACACACTGCCCCTGCCTGAACCCAAGTGTCAGGATCAGGTCCCATGCCACCCTGCATGTCTGATCTAGCATGTAAAGCTATGGCCTGCATGTTCCCCCTGGACCCATGGAGAGCCTTGCAGGTCAAATGACATGCTGCCAGGGGCCAGATCTGGCTTGTAAGCCTGGGGTTGAGCATCCCTGGATTAGATGACTTCCGGAGGTTCCTTCCATCCCTACTTCTGTCTGATTCTAAACCTAGTAATTAGCTCTTTGTTTTACCAGTGGTGGGTTGACTGCCCTTTCCCCATTGGAGCTAATTTCCTTTACTGTAGTGTGATGATAAATGTTGTTCCAAGGCTCTACTCACCTGACCACGCAGGTAGTAGTGAATCCCTCTGCATCTGAGGCACACATCCCTTTACCTTGGAGTGCCCTGGTTATGTTGTCTTTGAGGCCTTAGGTAATACTTCCATTGATGGTAAATTTGCTAGACAAACATGTAAACAAGTGTATGGTGTTAAATGGTTTTGCACCATTTGGAATTTAGACTTTAATCTAACTATCTGTGCATACTTTGTATTGATTCAAAATATACAGAAACATTAAACAGTTATCTCTGAAAAGGTCTGTCACACAAATCTCTTTCCTCCGTTTAGCTTCTGCTGAGTTTCCCAATTAGTAAGGTATTTCTAAGGCCAAGGCTTTTTTTCCTTTTCCTTCTGACAGGAGAGATTTTTCTAGTTTTATTAAAGAAAAATGAATATTAGGTTTGTTTAAATTTAGTTGAGAAATCTCATAGGGTCATAATGAGTAAAGTGTCTATTTTGTATGGTGTATTTTTCCAAACAAAGATCAATTACTAAATTATTTTTTCATCATTTTCTCCATTTTCCTTTGGCCTCCATTGCTAAGTGGCTGAAATGATTAATGGGATATGCTGGCTTAATGCCTTATGTTTTGTTACTCAAATGATAGAAGCAGCTCTGAGCAAAGCTTTCAGTCTGGGTGCAAGATTGGAAGATATTGTGAAAGCAACCGATTGGCTCCAACACTTCCACTTCTCTCAATTTAGCCATAAATCAATTGTGAATGATTTTCCCACAGTAATTTTTCATATGGTTTGAACTTGGGTAATGAACATCCCTGTCTTGGAGTAAAATTGTGATTTTTTTTTGAGATCTTGTTGGAATGAAGATCAAGATTTATGAAGGGAATGGAGGAGGTAAATGTATTACATTTACCCATATCCTTCTCAGCTGTCTGTCCCTCTCCTCTTCATCTCTCCTCTTTTTCTCCTTCCCCTTCCCCCATACCCTAGGTGCCATGAGGCACTTAATTAAACTGTAGCTTTCACACATAACAACTGATATTTTCTAGCAAGAAAGGAGCGTGTTATTGATCAGTATTCATTAGTGAGTGATACAAAGAAAGTGGCAGTAACCCCAAAGAATCTAACACTGTGTACGTAAAGTAATAATATGAACGTAGCAAGTTACTGTAGTTATGAACATTTCTTAAATATCAGTGTATTACATTTGCTAATGTATTGCTTTTAATGCTGTATCATATGTATTGCTTTCAATGTTGTATCATAGTGTGTTTCTACCCTAAAAACTTATTTTGTGTCGATGGCATTGTAGAGTCTAAATTCCTTATGTCTCCACACAAATTTCTGTATCAAATGACAGAGATTGCAAAGAAAAAAAATGTTGGGATTTTTCTATGCCTGACTCCCTCAAAACCATTTGGGAGTCTGACAATCTAGTTGGCTTTTTTCCATTTCTCTCATCAGCACCACGGACAGGCGTGCAACTAGCAACATCTGTACAACCTTTTTGTTGGCAAATTATGCCCTGGGTGTCACCAGAGAAAATCTATTTTAACTTCATCCCAATATTGTATTGCAACATTTGTGCCTTAACTTTGTGTAGGTGGCCTTGAATTGTAATGCTGCAAACTACACAACAAAATGCTGAGCTTCATTCTGTGGCTCCCAGGGAGTCCGTTCTGTAACAAAGTGCCTCTACAATTCCTCAAGGTCAGACGGTGCCTAATAGCAGTTGAATGAGAGATATATTGGATATCATTCTGGGGTGATTGTAGAGAGACGCTGAATGTAAATGTGAATTTTTGCACTGAACAGCAGTGTCCCAAATGCAACATTTGGCATAATGAGTGAAACTCCAAGTGCAGCAGAGTTAGCCCTTACATTGGTCAGCTTCAAGCACTTGTTACTCAAAAGAATCTGGGAAACTGGGTCAATATTAACATTCTGGAAAAAGCCTATAAACCTTCTTCAGGGATGCAAGATAGGGGCCTTCCAGAGGCATAGGGATTAGCAGTGACGGAGAAGAATTCACCTCCTATATTTAACACAAGATTTTTATATTTATTTAAGAAACTCTGAGAGAAATCCAGACACCATTCTCTCATTGACTTTGTTGGGGTAGGGCTTCAGCCAATATACATACATAAAAATTCTAACTCGCTATACCTTAGAGCCCCTTATTTTTCCATAAGGATGCATGCTTTGCAAGATCTTTTGGAACGTTTTGATGCATGTCAATTAAATTTTCTTAATCTCCTCCGAAAGCAATTTTCCCACTTTGTATCAAAGGTTAGTATGTACCTTTTGGTAATTATCACCTGGGGTGACACCATCAAACACCAAAGGAACTAAACAGGTGGAGTTAATTAGCTTCAAATAATTTACATATTCATTTCATTTCCTGCAATAGGTTTGACATGTATTTTTTTAAGTAATAGAAGAGGGAACAGTTCAGTGCCATCTGTGGTCTTGTAGTAGTTTTAGAACTATATTATAATTGCTGCTGTTGATGTCCTTCATAAGCAATCAGTGCTGTTTTAGTGTTATGGTTGAGATTTCAAATTTACAGAGGGCGTAAGGTCTGATCCTACCCTTGGACGTAGGTTCTCTGGACCATTAGGCTCGGAATAGATATTACACATAAACTGGTTAAGTGATTTGAAACTGGTTTAGACCTGTAACAGAACATAATTTCATTACACCTAAACCAGTTTCAAAATGGCTGAAACTGATTTAAGATAAACCTGGTTGAATGTAGTATCAGACTTAAATGATTTGGGTCAAACCAGTTTTTTTGCAATGTCTGTCTCAGACCCCTTCCTGCTTGAAGTTAAACCAGAGTCCTCCAGTATCCCAGATGTTTTGCAGCCCTGGGCTGGGCTAGGCTGTGCTCTCTGTTTCAGAGAACAGGGCTGGCCACTCCCCACTATTCCCTAGCCAGAGCTCTGACAGAGACTGTAGGCACAGCAGGGTTCACCTGGCTTCTTTCTGCCCCCCTCCCCTACCTTTCTGCTTGCTGCTCAAGCAGGGATCCCCCGCTCCCTCTCTCCCATCTCCCACAGCACGGACCCCAGCCCCATGGACTTTAGGCATGCAGTATACTAGCTAATGCTGAGAGGTGTGTGTGTGTGTATGTGTGTCCAATTTCACTGGGACAGGCAGACAGAACAGTGTCTGCTTAGGGCTTTTTGGAGCTTATCAACAGGTCAGCTGGTAATGTCCCTCCATTCCTTCCCTGGAAAAAGCTGTTTAAGAAGAGCTTGAACTAATGAGAGAGGCATTTGTTTTGTTGATAGGCTGATAAATGCTATGTTATCAGCTTTCTGCTGGTTCCCTCACTGGTCAAGTTTGCAGACAGTATGAAGAAGCAGGGAGAGGGAGATTGAAAAGCTCAGTATCATCGACAGATGCATGCACTTCACACCCCTCTCCCCCCTTTGCCTCAGAGTGCTAGCTGGGGGGGTTGGGGTCTGGTAACACTCCTGCCCCTTGAGCAGCAAGCAGGGAAAAGCCTGGAATGGTGCAAGCACGGTGGGGGTTTACACCCGTCCCTAATCAGAGCATTCTGCCGTGGCCTGGCTACACCCTTCTCTCCTCTGCTCAGAACTATGGAAGGGAAGGAAGGTCTGTTCTAGCCCCCCCTGACTTCCAGCTTGAGCCACTGAAGGTATGTGCCTGCATTTCTTCAGTCCAGACGGAATGCCTTTACAGTTGCAAACTGATTCAATCTAGGCAGGTTGGACTAACCTGCAAAGATTGAATCAATTTAGGCTCAGCCCTTTTGAATGTCTGTCCGTAGCCTTAGAGAAAAACAAAAGGGACATTATGCCACCTGTGAGGATTCCTAATGCTCGTTCTTGCACATTTATTTATTTATTTATGCACTTTGTAGTTACAGTAAGAACAATTTAAAAGGGCAACCAGAATAAATAAAACAAAATAACTAAATAAAGCAGAGACCAACTGAACAACATCTCAGCCTAGCTTTGGGGCCATGTAGGTCAAAACTAGTGCCTTGAATTGCATCTGGAAACCTACTGAGAGCCAGTGCACACACTGGAGGATTAGAGTTATATGCTCCTGGTTTAAGAAAACAGCATAAACTGGAAATTAATCGAACCTGAAGTGTATTTTTGATGAAAATACATGTAAATGCTAAAGCATAAGTGGCACATTTTTACATGGATGATGAAAAACTGTAAGTTGTAAGTTCTACACAGAATAATGTAGTTGGTTAGGTGTCAAAAGAAAAGCAATTAATATAAGGGGCATAATACTATATTCGCTCACACACCTCTAAATAAGATATGCAACTTGGTTTTGGGAAGCAGAATGGGAGGAGGGGGGAGAGATTTTTCCAGAGTCACGGCCTTGAGCTGGCTTTTTTTATGAAGACACCATGCTGCAAGATTGCTCTCAGCTACCAGGAAGAGGGAGATGGCACATTTCAGTGTGAACCCTTTTATATCTGTTCTCAAATTGGCATCAGTTTTTGGCAAGTTTTATCCCATAACAAGTATATGGGTGATATGTAGTACTGATGTGGCACCCATAACAGTACTGTGTATCCCCCATGATCTTGATTTTTAGATATTTAATTTGGATCTTGATACTATTAAAAGCAAACTATAAGAATAGAGAATCTTTTAACTGTAACTTTTTTGGCTGAAAACATTGTAGCCACAGGCATAGGGATAACCATATTTTAAACTTTTTTTCCACAACACCCAATCTGTACTTGTCTATTAGATCCAGGGATAATTAGACAAATGATGAAATGTGTGAGTGTAACAATAACAGTAATGATGCTAATGTCGTGCTAGAATGAAACTAAAGCATACAAAGAATCATTCACAACTCGGTATTCACTGTGTTCACAAATCTGATTGGAACATGGTTCATTCCCCACTCCCCAACCCCCTTGGCATGTGTTCACTATAAACAAACATAGGATCTACCAGTTGACTAATTAGATGGCCCTGCTAAGAGCTATGTCACACTGATGTTTCCTTTGACTCTCATTCGATGTATATAGTACAGTTTTTCTTTTGCTGCACACATTTTCCAGAGGCTTCGTCATCTAAGAAGAATTAAAACATTTGTTTCAATGGGCTTAAGATATTAAACATGGCTATTTTAAGAACAGTCTTAGTTGTGTGTAAACCATATCTATTTATACTAAATGCTGTCTTCAAAAGAGAAGTACAGTGCAATATTTTTCAAAGGCCTAAGGTGAGATTTCCAAAGGCAGAAGGAGAGGGGTGTTAAGTGCCCAGATCTCCTTTATGCCTTTGAAAAGGGTTGAACGCTAACATTTTGCCTTTGAAACTCTGTACATGGCTAAGACCATGCTAGCAATTATGTGCCTAATTTGTGAGCAGTCATAGTAACATCCCAGTAATAGGCATACAACTGAGTTTGCATTTTGTTCCTAAATCTAAGTGCCTTTTGCTGAATTTTCAAAGGGTCTGAATTGTCAAACCTCCCACAGCTTCAGCAGGGACTTTAGATGCTCCAATCTAGTAACATGCTGAAAAATTAAATTTGTGGTATTTATGAATCAGTCACATACTTATCAATCATCATTAATCAGCTGGAGTCTCCTTGGTGTAAAAAGAATAGTTTAAAACAGAGAGTTTGCTGGCAGAGCTTCTTTTTTAAAGACCCTTCATATTTGAAATGTCCCTTTTGTGTTTTCACCATGTCAGCCTTAAACACAGGTGACTGGTAGGGGGAGGGGCATGTGTGCCCCCCCCCCCCAAGATTGGCCCCCAAAAGCAGGGCAGTTTTTTTGCTGCGCGGGCCAGTGGTGTGTTGGGGGGCGGGGAAGTGCATTAAACTGTGGCACAGAAGTATAGGTGTGAATATGCGGCTCAGGAGGCACTACTCACCCCTGGCCTTAAATGGCCAGAATTTGCTGAATATCCATGCAAAATACATTTATTGGCTTAGACTTTTGCTAATACTAGAGAATACTGGTGGACCAAAACCTTTAGGATGGTGTGGATATTCTGGTCCTTTCTTGATAGCAGGATGTATGTGTATGTGTGCGTCTGTTTGTGGACTTTACGTCTATATTTGTAATGTTTACGTCTATATTTGTAATGTTAGTCCAGTTTTGTAAACATTTATACATTCTCTTTATGCATATGAATAGTTTCACTGAAGTCAGTGGAACTACTTGTGTGTAAAGCTAGCTATTACTCATTGTGTTTGTGTATGCAGAACAAAGCTTTTGGGTTTGTATTTCTGGCAGTCAAAGCATTCAAAAATCTTGTCATGCCTCAAAGAAAAAAGTCATGATCTTTTCTTAAGAAGCTTGGAATTTTAAGATAAAAATTGTGCTCTTTTTATTTGACACCTTAATTTTGATCCTTTAGGGTTCACTTAGGTTTAACATTTTTAAGTTTTTCTTGAGACATGGAGGGCTAGGAAACCAAGACTGACATTCTCACATAATTGTGTCACTCCAGGAACTGGGGCTTTAAGAAAAACATCAAATATCGTAAGACTCGTAAATAAATCAAGAGAGTTGGAAATACTGTGTTTAGTCTGCTTTAGAGTGATGTGACCTATAAATTAATGCCAAATCTATTCAGTTACCTTGCAGCTGCAGAAGATAGTGGCCATTGTTTACTATAAGAAGGACTTCCTGGGTACTGGGTAAACACTGAAATCTAATTCTTAAATAAGTGTATTGGACAAAAAAATTCTGATCTGACCTGGGTTGAAGAGATCTTATTACAGTTAACAACGAAAGGTGTAAGTGCACGACAACATTTTTAGTAGAGCTAGATTTTTGTTAAGCATGTGAGTCTTTATTTTAGCATTATCCAGCATTGGAGCTGCCTCAGTTATTGGCTCTAAATCTAAACTTCTCAATTTAGACAGTGTAGTTAGTCGGTATGGCTAAGGGCAGACATTACACATAAACTGGCTTGAGTGATGATCAGAAACTAGTTTAAACCTGTAACAGAACAGACATTTGGTGCACATAAACTGGTTTGAAAATGGCTGAAACTAGTTTGAGATAAATCTGGTTGAATGTAGTATCAGACTTAACTGATTTGGGTCAAACTGGTTTGTGCAATGTCTGTCCCAGACCACTGTTTAAGTTAAATCAGGTTCCCCAGCATCCGATCATGCTCTCTGGGCTGGGTGGGGCTCTTTGCTTCACAGCAGGGCTGGCCCTTCCCCTCTGCTCCCTGGCTGGAGCTCTGGCAGAGACTTCCAGGCACAGCCGGGTCTGCCTGGCTTCCCTGTATCCCCCTTCCTCCTCCCTCCCCCCACCATTTGCTGCTTAAGCAGAGATCCCTTCCTCCTCTGTCCCACAGCACAAACCTTACTACCATGTGGTATGCTAGGTAATGCTGTTTAAGGCAGATAAGACAGTATCTGCTTAGGCCTTTTTGGAGCTAATAAACAGCTCAGCTGGTAATGTCCCAGCATGCTTTCCTTTGGAAAAAGCTGTTTAAGAAGTGCTTGAACTAATGAGCGAGCCTTTGTTTTCTGATGGGGTGCTAAATACTGATAACAGAGCTGATAAATGCTCTGTTATCAAGGGGGGGGGGAGCTCCCTAAGCAGTCTCTTGCTGGGCTGGCCACGCCCCCCTCAGGCTATGGAAGGGAAGGGAGGGCTGCTGTACTGCCCCCTGGCTTCTAGCCTGAGCCACTGCAGACATGTGCTGGCATTTTTTCAGTCCAGAGGGGGATATCTTTGTAGTTACAAAGTGATTTAGGTTAAACTAACTTGCAAAGATTGAATCAATTCAGGCTCAGGCATTTTGAATGACTGTCCCTAGCTTATGAGTTTTGTTCAAGAAAGGACATGAGACTTCAGCTAATTATGGGCATTAAGAGAATATGGATGAAGAGGTGGAGACAGCTGTATCTATAGCCATATGTGCTGTTTTTACAAATCTTTGGTCAACTTGACATTGGTCCTTTTAAGTCTGGCACTTTTCATTACAACAGTAATAGCTGTTTGCAATGCTATCAGCAAGTGCCTCACTTCAGGATGAATGACCTATTGTGGAGTTTGCCTTTTATCATAGTATGCTCACAAGCTTCAAGAAAGACAGAAATGCTGTCACTCTAAAGTCTGTTCAAGTCATTAGCTATTTTTAGAATTATTGTTAAATATGAAATCACCAACCAGCTGGATTTATGCAAATCCAAACCCATACATTTCTGACTAATCCGGGCTCTTGGATGTATGTCTTACATTCATTTCATTTTGTGAATGTGCTCCCAGCATACCTTCCATTAATGGTAGACTGAAAAGCCAGTGATTTTCCTCTTGTCCGATCCCCCATTGGATTTTTCTTCCATTTGAAAAAACAAATTGACATTGTTTTTGATCTGTTTTTTTTATTTTGAGAAATAATACACCTTCCAGTTTACATGGAAAAGGAGAATAAGGAGGGTGCGCAGAATGGCAATACTCAATTAGTCCAGTGTTTTGGATGAGGTAGTGTTACAGCTATGTTCTAGGTAATTATGGAGATCTTGGAAGCAGTTCTGAAGGTTAAGTCCCTCACCAAGCATGAGTCCCATGCCAAAACCTTACAAACCCGGCTATCCTCTTTCATATCACAAGAAAAGAGAACCTGTATCAGGCTGATCTAGTGAATGGAAAGGCTATTTTGTGTTGTCTGTTTCCTGTCACTGGTTTCCCTAGTTGCAGCTTTGTGGATTAAGTGGGTACATGCATGGCGTTTAGCATTGTCCCCTCACCTTAACAGAATTCTCCATATGGGATAAAGGTGACCCTGGCTAGCTACAGACTTTCAAAAAGCCTGAAGCAGAATTGATCTAAGTAATATGGTTTCTATAAGCTGCATAGTTGGGATCAATAATGAACAGGCCCACACATTTGCCCTATGGTGGGAGGGGGGGGAGGGAGAGGGGAACGGGACACGACACAAGTCTTAAGCCGGGTTCTGCCACTTTTGAACCATTCTATGTATGCCAAACTTCTGTTCTCTTACGGGTATAGATTGGTTTCCAATCACTTATACTAGTGAAAGTATAATGTGTGTACCTGGCCCCTGCCTTATGCAACATTACGAGAAATTATATTGACACAGGGGTAAGGAAACAGTAAAACTCTGTCTTTTTTGTTTGTCTTGATTTTTCTGGGGCCAAACTTTCAGGTAATTCTGGTGTGCTGCAGGTTGTTAAGGAAGGCTTTGTGTGCACTGTTAGGCCAGCCTCATACCAATGGAACAATTATCGGAAACTCCATGAATCAGACACTTTGGACTTTTTTGCTCATGGTCTGTGTCATTTTGACCCATGCGTGGGAGTATTTGTTCCTGAGGTGTGCAGTATAGTTTACATCAAGAACTGATTAAATTACTTTCTGAATTTTTACATTACCCCATTCAATACTGTGTTTTTTAAATCTCCCTTGGGAGCTTATTCTATTTTCTAAGCACGTTTATACCTCTTGTAGACTTCTTTTTTTCCCCCTATACAGGCCATTTCAGACCTGGTGATTTAAATAATTTGTTTTGTATTTCTTCATTTTTGCTGAATTTGTTTTTTTCCAAATTGAATTGGTACAATGCTTTTTGTTGTTGTTGCTTTTGTTTTCAGTAGCACACTGGAAAATATAATATATGACAAGAAAAGGTGTTGCATGCCTATTCTGTCTAAAACAATAAAACATCTGCTACATTGCTGCTCTAAAGCTGGAGAAGTATTTAACATAAAACACCTTGGGGCAGAGACTATGATGACTTTGTCTTCAGTACCAAAACACAGTCACCAGAAGGTCTTAACCACACAGCTTGATGACAGGACCTTCACTGCAAGCCTCGTGTCTTGCAAGTATGGGGTTTCTGAAGCATTATCACAGTGTGCAATATATGATTCATTTTTCTAACAAATAAAATCTTACAGCTAAGATTGCATTAGCTCTGTTACTGTCCATCTTGACTGCTGTGTCCAAAGAGTGATGGAAGTGGAAATCATCATATCTTGTCTAGACAATTTTGTTACTCTCCTCCTTATAACCACATTTGACATCTGTATCAACCTTGTTCTATTGAGCAAATGGATCTTTCTTTTTATTATGACATTAGTGGGGAGTGGCAAGGAAAGGGTAGCTCATTCCCACTTCGGGTAAAATTTGTTTGACTGCCCTCCATTCTGCCTTTCTAAAAGGAACTGTGGCTTTTTTTCTGACAGCAACGACAATTACAGATTTCTTTTTATTCACAATAAAGATCAGACACCAGAATTTTGGTCTTGGTTTTAAGTTACACATTCATATGAGATTATTTTTCTGAATATACTAATGATATGTATTTTCGTGCTAGTGTTGTCCTGTAGGGCCAGGCCAACTCTCAGGATCTCAAAATTGCACTGTTAGATGGAAGGGTGAGATACATTTGCACATATACACATACACATACACATGGCTCATACACACACGACCCGCCTACACACACACCACCCGCCTACACATACTCATAGGTGAGTTCCTAACTTAGGTGGTATGGTGTGTATGTGTGTGCTTGGGGTACTTGGGGTACTTAGGGTGCTTGGTGACTATGGGAGGGGGAATCAAGGGTCAAAGATTTTTGGAAGGAAGGAGATGGATGGGGGTTAAGATGAGAGAGGGAAAAATAAGAGAGTGAAAGTTGCCAGGGCCAGGATTAGAACCAGCAGACTAGAGGGGAAGCTGGGGTTACTTAAGATCAAGTGGCCCCAGGCTTATTCAAGGTCACTGGGGCTTGGGGTTACTTAGGTTTAATGAGCTCCAAGGTTACTCGGGGTCATCTGGTACCGGGGTGGAAGCAAGGGAAAAAGCCCGGTGGCAAGGAGGAGACAGCCAGGAAACAGAGAGGCAGAAAGCTGGGAGATGAGGGCTGGAAACTGAGGCAGAAAGCTGGGAGATCAGGGCAGGGGCTGGAAACTGAGAGGCAGAAAGCTGGGAGATAGCTGGTAAATAAAGGAGCAAGGTTGGGAGGTCAAAAAGACAAAAACCCAAATCAAGGTTTCAAAATAACAGGTTTATTAAACAGACAAAACACTACACAGCCCCACAAAGTTATTGGTTCCTACACACACACACACACACACACACACACACACACACACAATGGTAGCAGGAGAGAAAATGGCTTGGTGGAGGGATTGAAGTCAAGGTGTGTAGGGACAGATCCAGGTCCTTTTCTTGGGGAAGGAAGGTGGGTGATAGCTACCTATTCTGGGCTGTGAGTTGATCGTTGATGGCCAGTCGGGGTCTTCTCCAGGAAGGTGTTGTCCAGAGGCAGTCGCCAGCAGGGCCTCTGGCTGGATAGGTAGTGTGGCCTAGTGCTGGTCCAGATGGAGGGGGCGTCCCACTAGGTCTGTCTTCACTGCCCCCTTTTATAGGGGCAGACCTTGTGTGACCCTAGTGGCAGGGTCATGCCCAGGCAAGGGTCAGCCCCTGGTGTACCGAACATGTTCACTCCAGGTTAGGATATGCAGTTTCAGACATCTGTAATGGTGGGTTGGCTGGTTTCTGCAGCAGTCTTTGTCTTCCAAATCTTGAGCCAGGGAGGTTCAATGCAGAGCGATGGCTGGGTCATCGAATTGATGGTTCAGTCATTCAGAGGGAGCTATTTTTAGACCTACTGCCATTTGTCTCTCAAGCACCCTCATTCATCCCCATTCATTCAGGAACCAATTTACATAGGAGGGGTGGGTATGAGTCACAGTTGAAACATATTGTATAGGGCAGGGCACACAAGATGGAAGCTTGACATACAAAATGGAAACTTGACATTACTTGACATTACTTTACAAACATAGGCCTAAATCATATAAATTCAATATAAAACAGTAAAAATGAATACAAAAATAATAGCAACATAATATAATATAAAACAGTAAAAAATCAATACAAACATAATAGAACACTATTTACAATATAAAAAGGGGCTTATTACTATGTGGGTTTATAAGAACTTAGCTTACCTAGTATTACTTGTAATCACTTATAAGGGATAGAGAGGGCAGAGAGAAAGTCAGAAATGGTTAGGGGAAGGGGAGGGAGTGTAATTTTAAATAAAAAAAAGAAACTGGGGGTTTTGCTACACTAGAAATATTTACTCTGGTGCTATGGTTAACCAAAACCATTAATCCCATATGCTTACAATTTAACAGTATAGATTGCTTTATAATCACAATGGATTTTTGCACTTAATTTCTTTTACCACTGAAATATGTACTATAGAAGAGAGTATCCCTATCCATTTGACATGGTTTCTAGGTTGTTAAGGTGTTGATGCTATTCCAAAATATTCTTCTTTAGAACTGCTATTCTCAGGGTTTCTGTTTAATATAGAATATATTTCTGTTTCTCTCTGTGCAAACTGTAGGTGTGATTGATAGTATAATTTGTATATAACAAGAGTTTAACTACTTCTGCTACAAGTCTATAAAAAATGTACAATTGTCCCATTATTCACTAATACAAACAAACAATCAAAAAGTCACAAATCAAAAGATTTTTAACTCTTAGAAAACTGGTAGAACATAGAAACTTGACTGGGCGGCTTGCAATTTTATATTTTCCTGTAGTTCATTTCATACTTTGGTGTGGATTTATACAATGCCACAATTCTTCTATGTTGTTGGCAGGCTTGAGCTACTGCTCTGTAGTTCAGAGTTGTTTCAATACGTTCTTTGGGGAATGGATGCTTTTTTCAGTGTATGTGTGTGTTGGGGTCTATCTTGAGTGGTGGGGTTTTGAGTCTTGACTCTAGGTACTATTGTACAAATAATAAATCATTAGCACATGTGTGAAATGCATATTGGAGAAGTCAGCTGGCACAACTGCTTCAATTCTCTTTTCACAAAGGTATCTCCACATGAATACCCTGAATTATTTTAATGAAGGCCATGAAAATAAGCAAGGAGAAGCCTGTGTACAGTTTCTTGAGTCATTTTTCCTTGGCCCTCCTCCCACCATTGCTAACAAAGCCCTACCCATTCACTCATGCCTGGGCACACTAAAGGTTGACAATTAGGCCGAGTGGCTCAGAGTTGACCTGAGTACGTACCTCAAGATAGTTCTCAGGCTCTCAACCCCAGGAGCCCAAGAGCAGTGTTGGAGGAGCGGGGAGGGGGTACTCAGATCCACTTAAAGCTACTCTATGCTGCTCCTTAGCCATCCTCTATGCCTAATTGCTGGTCTTTAGTGCTCCTGGGTAGGAGTGACTACACAGGTTTATTTGTTAGCAATGAAGCTGAAGGTAAGGAGGAAAACATGGAAGAAATTTCTGGTCTTTCAGGTTTAATGTTTGAGGCCAACAGTGAGTTCCCATAGAAAAATCTTCTTTGGGCACCAGATGGAATTGTAAAGGTTCCAAAACTGTAAAGGTTTAAAAACATGAAAACAATGCATGTTTAATGTGTGTGATAAGCAAATTATGCAGGTATCTGAATTTTAAAAACTCAAGGACTGCTCTTTTTTTTTACTGTCTTTTTCTAAGTATCAACCTACAGAGGAATCAAAGGAATCATCCAGGGATTGCATTTGGCTGCATATATTTATATGTTGTGGTACAGTTATACTTAAACATTATTGTCTGCCCCTTCTGTCTTCCCCTTCCCCCCACCAGTCTCTGGTAGCAGTCTGAATCATTCAGAGTAATGCAATGATAATGGATTGTGAAAACCTCGCCAGTCAAAGGAAATTTTTTCCTGGCCCATGCTGGGATCAGCCAATGCCCTGAAGCATGTGAATTAATTGCACTTAAAAATTATCTGTAAACTTCGACTGGAGAAATTTTTCTTAGAAGGGTGAAATCCCTCCCACTTCTCCCAAGTTGGAAGGCCAGAAGACCAGCACAGGGCCTATGACCCACTGCCTCAGAGCAGGATACAAATGGGCCTGCTCCTCTGCACAGAAGTAAGTGTGTATATACTTTTATGAAACTTATTAAGCTGCTGTCTGGTGGCAGCAAACTGTATAGCAATGGCTTAGACCAGAGGTTCCCAATCTCTAGTACGGGTACCACCAGGGGTATGCAGGCAACCTGTCAGTGGTACTCATTAACAGATGTATTATAATTACTTTATATGACAAAAATATGCTGGTGGTAAAGGTTCCCTCATTTTCAATTGGTGGTGCACAATCTGTCAGAGTCTGAGAACCGCAGGCTTAGACTGTCTTTTAAAAGAATCACTGTCTTGCTGTATTATGGAAAATATGTGTCAATAGTCATGTTTAAGCAGACTTCTACAGTTTGTTATTTTATATATCTATTATTTTTTTACTTCTCTTACGGTTACATTATGACTAGGGACCTACTGAAATGGCAATTGTGCGTTTTTCTTGGAAAATGTGAAATTGGGTGGGCTTCATGAAAAATGGCGAGCTTTGCAAAAAATGACAGCCTCCGTGATTTTGGTGAGCTTGCTGCAAAAAAACCAAAGCAAAACAAAGCAACCCCCCCAAAACAAACAAACAAACAAACAAACAAAAAACTTACCGGAAAGCAGAGAAAAGGGTGGGAAGCCTTGTAGCCCTGAAGCATTGGGGGGAAGGAAGGGAGTGAGGGAGCAAATCAGAGGCTGAGCCTGTGATATAGGATCAGCATAGGAGCCTGTCTGGGGCCAGTCAAGGAATCAAGAAGGTTTTGGCGCCAGCTTTTAAAGTGCCCACAGGCATGTTGCTACAGCATGCTGCAGCCTAAGGAAGATTCAGCATGAACACTAAGAAGAAATCCTCCAAGAAAGTCAAATAATATGTTTCAATGTAGGGGCAATGCATAGGGGGTGCAAATGCACCCCCTAAGCGTGGCAGTGCACCCCCTGCAAAAAGGCATTGCCAACACTGTCAGCAGGGCCTGTGGGTGGTCACTGCTTGCCATTTCACCGCCGACACCACCAGTGGTGTTTGCGGATGGTCCACAATCCCCACTGGCCACCACCAACGCTGCCGGTGGCAGCTACAGGTGGTCGTGGGCCCTTGGTCAGCACTGCCCCTCCACCCCACTGCTGACAGTGCCGGTGGCATCTGCAGGAGCTCCCCTGCTTACCGCTGCTGCGCTCCTGCTGCCACTGTGCCCCCACAGCTAGCGGGGGTATGTGCCATTCATATTTCAGTGCAAGACCATGTAAGGCAGTATCCTGCAGGGACACTGGTGTACGATGGGTCTCCAGTGCCTGGGGGTCAATGCCTGCATTTGCCCTCCCCCCTGGGGGTGATTCGAGCAGGGTGTGGAGCCCCCTCTACCATCCCACGGCACTTCCATGGGGAAATTAAGATCATGGCACACTGGATGTGGGGGGAGGGGCAGTGTCCAGAATTTCCAGCCAGAACAGGTAAAGAAACCTACAACCTGCCAGGCAGGTGGGTGGGCCTCACACCAAACGTGGGAGATGCTGCGGTCTCTTTGCCTGGCTCTGAAGGACCCAGCTGGTGCCCCGACCCCCACTGGTCAGCGCCTGGGGCCATTGCCCCCTCACCCCTGCGTTGGTACGCTGCTGTGCAAGGACCTTGCACACAGGTGGAGGTAGACTGTTCTTTGCCAATTGCATCGTGACTCTGGATATGTCAAGAAACTAGAGTCTGAGGCACACATGAAGTAAAAGGCTGTTGCAGAGGCTGAAGGTCAGAGCAAGAAACAAGCAACTGTGTCCTTGCTCTTTAAAAGGACCATGGAAAGCAGCATGGCAAGGTGGCATTTCTTTTTGTGGACATTTTCACGGGAGTGAACGTTTTGCTGGAAAAACTTGATCCAAAACATGCCAAATGTTGGCAGTTTTCTGTGTGCCAACAAGCTTTGCCAAGACAAACACCCTGCAGTGACTGTTCCACATTTACAGTCCACAAAGTTTGCATTAGCGGTGTATGAATCCTTCTCCATTGTGACTGACAAGCCACCAACCCTTAAGACAACTATGCGCTATACATTTTATTTATACTGGGGAGCTGGACAGATCAGGGACTGTGTTTCAAACAGAGCCAGTCTACTTCATGTCTATCAATTTTTCTACCATGTCTCAGATCATAGTGAATTGTCAACTATGGCTAAGAATGTAACAAGATCTTAGCATTCCTTTCTGACAATGCCGTGTACATGTACAAGGCTTTCTCTGATGTGCTTCAAGGAATGCTGCCCAGCGCAGTTCATGTCACCTGCAGTGTTCTGTTTAGTAAGTGACATCTGGTCCATGCAGTTTTCTGATGTGGATAGCCTGGTGATCTCCTTTAAGAAAGCCTTCAAATACTGCCCAGGCCGTAAGGTCTGGTACAGGGATTCTGTCACTGGTCAAAGTGGGGACTCACATACCACTGTGCTGCTGCCACCAGAGCCTGTGCTCATAAAGTGGAATTTGTGATTCAGTGCCAAGCATATGCATCTCTACCAGCAGTTTGTCAGTGAGGAACTGGAAATCACACCCACCACACAGTGCATGCTTAAGCTTTTTCTTAAGATGGGGTGACATTCAAGATCAAGTTAAGTTTGTGGCAGAAGATGTCACCTGCTTTATGGAGCTTCTAACATGATTTGAAGGCTGGCACGCTGTGATCCACAATACATGCAACAGGCTGATGGATTTGGTAAGCTGAGTAAAAGACAGGGCATCACAAGAATTGTCAAGATGTCTGTGTGAAAACCAGTGGAGACAAGAATGTTCCAGGCAATAGCTGTGAAGTTGAACCAGGACTACAGGTCTGACCTGTCACTACTACTGTGGTTCAGACAATCGGCTGCCTCCTTCCTTGGTGCTGTTTGCATTTTGGACCCCAACCAGGTGCCTCTTCTGAGTTGTGACCCTCAGCTACTGAAATCAAGCCCTGGATGATGGAAAGAGCATGACAATGAACGTGCTACTTATGTGAACTTTGTGAAATAGTTCCGGATGCCTGTGCCTGGTGTTGTATTGCAGTAGCTATAATTGCTTTGATTGCTTATGTTGTTACTTCTCGTTTTATATAATGAATTATTTAGCCCTTAAAATAAAGTTAATCTTGTTATGATTTACTTTTTATAGTATTTTGATCAGTCATTATTAGTGTTCTGGAATTAACCATCTATTTTAAATTTGCTATTGCTTAGCATGAATATATTTGATCTATTGGTCTCATGATTTTAGAACTTAAATTTTGTATAAGGAAAATGCTTATGCAAGGTTTGTGGCATTTCTCCTGTATGTGGAAAGAGGTAATGAAAGAGTGAATGGTGTGTGACAACGTGAAGGAAGACATAGTGAAAATAGCCTTCTGTGGTTTAACGGTTAAAGGCTGCAGTGATGTCAAGTCAGCAGTTAAGGATTACCAAATACTAGGTCATGCTTCACCCTGACGGCTGGAGACTGCAAGCAATGAGCCCCCTGAAGATTGCAGACCACAAAGCCAGAAGATCATGTCCTACCAATCCCAGCCTGCCAACAGGACAAGCAGGATGACCTTCGTGTCTGACTCAGCGGAATCCATAAGCTTGTATGGACAGGGATCACTATAAAGAATGAACACAAAGACAAGGCGTTGGGTCTTTTCCACCTGCAAGAAGGAGTTTTGGGCACATCCAACAAGACCTGACTCCACCTCTCGTGGTCAGTCTGGCTGGCCACCAGACTGACCTGAGCAACTTTAAAACTTGGTAACACCTTAACCTTTGCAGGACTGTCTAACTATCCGTGTGTGTTTTTGCCTGTTTCTTTTGTATGAATGAATGAATGAATGAATGAATGAGTATGTATGGGAATGAGTGAAGTAGATAACCTTACTGTTCTTTAGTCTTTTCATGTTGCATGTTTTATGTTTTGTGTTCCAATAAATGTGGCATTGTGCCTTATCCCCTGATAAGATTCCTGCTTGTTTTTAATTCACACTGTACACCCTGTGTGCACAACACTGGGCTTGCATTTTGGGACTCTGTCTGTGACTGGTTTCTACATTTCTATACCCTGGCAAGTTGCTACCTCATCATTCCAACTAAGTCAGTGGATGCTAAGTGTGCCATCTCAGTGTATGGACAGATGTTTACCCCTCAGAGACAGAATGTCTGTGGCAACTGCCACTGGATGCAGCATACTAGTGTTTAATAGCTAGCATGAATTGCCTGTCTTAAGATTTGCATTGAGTAAACTTCTTTTTACAATGCCCTATAATACAGTGCATAGTGAAGATATTAAAATTCATGTTGTGTATAGCTTTAATTTCATAGAATCATAGAAAATTAGGATTGGAAAAGACCTCAGAAGTCATGTAGTCCAACCTCCTGCTCCAAGCTAGTTAGGGGTGGTCCTGCTTGGAGCAGGGGGTTGGACTACATGACTTCCTGAGGTCTTTTCTGTGTGGGCCGGGCCCCGATCCCGCCGCCAAGTGCGAGTCGGGGGGGCGATCCGCGGCCCGTCTTTGTGCACGTGGGCTGTGGCCAGCAGCCCGGGCACGTGGGGTCGGAGAAAACCGGTGGCAAGCTAGAATTAGTCACAAACGCGTAGTGGTTGATTGAAAAGATTGTTTACTTACACCCAAAGATGGTAGTGGTGTAGGCTGGACAGGTTTCCAGGCGCAGCTCCGCTTAAATCCTCGCTAGAGGACTACAACAAATTCGGTTGCTCCCACGGAGTTGTTTAAGCTCCGCAGGTTCGGTTCGGTTCCCTGGTCCCCCGGAGTTGTTTAGGCTCCATGGGTTCAAAAATTGGATTTACAGGAAAGGGATACGTCTTGGATTGCGCTCGGCGACGGGGAGAGGCTAGAAGTGAAAGCTCCGTGGGTTCGGTTATTAAGCCTCTATTGCCTGCTTAAGAGAGGCGCGTTGGGTCGGCAAGGGTCCGCAGCGCTTGGAGATCTTCACACAGTGCGAAGTCTCCTCCTCCTGGCGAGTTCTGTATCTCTCCAGTTTTTCTCCCTCTCTCTCCTGATGTTCGTGGAGTCCTCCAACTTGGGCGGAAACTACCCAAGCCTTTTGTACGGCTAGCAAGCCAATAGCTAGCCGCCATGTATGCCTACATTTGGAACTGGCCAATAATGTGGCGCGAATCCAAATACAAATAGCGGGAACTCCTTTGTAACGTGCATCACTAGTATGCAAAGAAATGCACCCTGCAAAGAAACTGTAATTTGGTGGGAAATCCCCCATTGCACCAGAGTTCTCTCCCGCAGCAGGGAACTCTACCGTGCAAAGAAAGCTACAATCGGCGGGAAAATAATTTAGCAGTGCCGAAGCACACACAAACAAAAAACCACAACTTTGGGTTGTGACATCCCCCCTGGCTGAGAGCATAGCTAAATTATGCCATACTCTTCTAGCAATCTAGAATTTTGTCGTGAGTCGTCAAACGAGTAGATAAGCAAACGAACAAATAAACAAACATAAAATTCGCTGCCCTGGGATTAAGTTACATAACAATCAAGAAGCAATAATCAGCACAAACACATAATCTGATTCATAACAAAATTGCACGATCAGGGCTTCAGTGAGCGTCGTGGCGAAGTCATACGTCAGGCCCTCACTTCTCTCGGTGATGTCATCCCTCTCAGGGCTCCTCCTTACCACGCGTTCTGAATCCCGGATCTGTAAACAGAAAACTCTCAAAAACAGATCAATAATCTTATTCAACAAACTTAAACAATTTTCATGGCTCAATTAGACGAAATTGTCGAAGATTCATCATCTGGTTCTTCTAAATAACGGAAACCTAACTCATAAGCTAACTGCCATTGGCCTGCGTCTCCTAAAATCCGAAGCTGCCGCTTGTTAAGTCCAGAATGCTGTAGGAGAAATCCAAACATGTATCGCTCCTCTAGGGTTCTCGGTGGCAGTGGTGGAAGATCGGATCCACGTCGTCTGGTGCTTTGAGGTCTGGTCGGGTGTTGACAGTCCCGGTCAAAAGACAATCTTGCCTCCATCAGGATACGCAGTCGTGGCAAATGACAAAGAAGATTACTTTTAATCACGTTTAAATTCCATGGCCATAAGATCTAGCCATGAAATTATAGCTTCATTAGATTCCATCTCAGATTCCTTATATAGCTGCTGTAATTCTGTCCAATTACGAATGCGGTTGGTAACAACATCTCGCTCATCAATTGCTTGGTTGACTGTGGCCATTGTACAAGCTGCTTTTTCGGGAGTTGATGCTGTTGAAGGCTTAACTGCTGCCGCGGGGGTTACTGCTGCTGTCGTTGCTTCAGGCAGGAGGGGCGGATGCACTCCTCCGCTTGACTCGCTCCTTCGTCGGCAGGAAGGCATGGTCGGTAGGGGCGTTGCTGCGTCGCTAGGCGGGGTTGCCGGTGACGATGCTGCGTCGATGGGCGGAGTCGCTGACCGAACTCTCATGGGTTCGTCAGAAGCTCCACCCTTCTTTTCCGGTTCTTCCACGCGGTCTCCCTCTTACTCGGCACCATCTTGGACTGGCGTTTCAGGCTCCTTTTTCTCAGCCGCTTCTTTGACCGCTCGGATCGCCATCTGCAGCTGGGTTTTCAAACTTAAGTTTTTTTGCATTAAATCCATCACAGTAAGAAAAGTTGTACCACATTCTCCCTTGTTGTACCACAAGGCCACTCTTTCATCTGCGGCGCGTTCCTCAGTCTCCAGATCTTCGCGGAGCTCGGATGGAAGCTCGTGACCCCATAATCTAGGCATTACCATACATGGGGAGAACCGGCTGATTGGCTCCGGTTCTTCACTCTCCCGAGCATATCGTAGGCATCGGGCACACTCCCGGGTGAAAGTCGGGTTCGTTTCGCCTGCTGGGTTGGGTCCGGCGAGGGACACAGTATCGAGGGGCCTAAACAGGACCTGCTCATCTCTCATTATACACCCGAACGCTGTGGGGAGCAAATACACTTCCCTCTCTCTTGGGGCTCCATCTTCGGAGATTCCCTCTTCTCCCTTTAGCGACAGACGTCCGCTCACAAATCTTTCACCCGTTCCGCCCACCTGGTGGTAAGCGATATGCACCTCCAGTTCCTCAAAGCTTTTCACTTGGTGTTGGTTATCGCGCCAAGGGCAGTTTTGAACCAAATCTAGCTCCAGCGTGTTCTCTCCTGATCCCATCCTCGTCACCATGTGCGGGCTGGGCCCCGATCCCGCCGCCAAATGCGAGTCGGGGGGGGCGATCCGCAGCCCGTCTTTGTGCATGCGGGCTGTGGCCAGCAGCCCGGGCACGCGGGGTCAGAGAAAACCAGTGGCGAGCTAGAATTAGTCACAAACGTGTAGTGGTTGATTGAAAAGATTGTTTACTTACACCCAAAGATGGTAGTGGTGTAGGCTGGACAGGTTTCCAGGCGCAGCTCCGCTTAAATCCTCGCTAGAGGACTATGACAAATTTGGTTGCTCCCACGGAGTTGTTTAAGCTCCGCGGGTTCGGTTTGGTTCCCTGGTCCCCCGGAGTTGTTTAGGCCCCGTGGGTTTGAAAATTGGGTTTGCAGGAAAGGAATACGTCTTGGATTGCGCTCGGCGATGGGGAGAGGATAGAAGCGAAAGCTCTGTGGGTTCGGTTATTAAGCCTCTATTGCCTGCTTAAGAGAGGCGCGTTGGGTCGGCAAGGGTCCACAGCGCTTGGAGATCTTCACACAGCGCGAAGTCTCCTCCTCCTGGCGAGTTCTGTATCTCTCCAGTTTTTCTCCCTCTCTCTCCTGATGTTCGTGGAGTCCTCCAACTTGGGTGGAAACCACCCAAGCCTTTTGTACGGCTAGCAAGCCAATAGCTAGCCACCATGTATGCCTACATTTGGAACTGGCCAATAATGTGGCGCGAATCCAAATACAAATGGCGGGAACTCCTTTGCAACGTGCATCACTAGTATGCAAAGAAATGCACCCTGCAAAGAAGCTGTAATTTGGCGGGAAATGCCCCGTTGCACCAGAGTTCTCTCCCGCAGCAGAGAACTCTACCGTGCAAAGGAAGCTACAATCGGCGGGAAAATAATTTAGCAGTGCCGAAGCACACACAAACGAAAAACCACAACTTTGGGTTGTGACATTTTCCAATTCTAATTTTGTCCAGGGCCAGATCATTTTGGCCAGGGATTTGTTGAGTTGGGCCTTAAAAACCTCCAAGGATGGAGAGTCCACAAACTCTCTAGGTAACTTGTTCTAGTACTTCACCACCCTTCTAGTCATAGGCGACTAGTAGTGGGTGCACGGGGGTGCGCGTGCCCCCTCTTATGGGGCTGGTGCTCCCCCCCCCCCGACAGCCAATGCTGATGCTGCCAGTAGGGCTGGTGCCCCCCTGACAGGGCTGCCGCCATCGGCAGCTTCTGCAGGTGCCCCCCCAGATTCAGGAGGCACCAGCCACTCATGCTTCTAGTGAGAGAGTTTTTCCTAATATTCATCTTAAATCTCTTTTGCTGCAACTTGAGACCATTGTTCCTTGATCTGTCATCTATCACCATTGAGAAAAGTCTAGTCCATCCTCTTTGGAACCACCCTTCAGGTAGTTGAAGGCTGTTATTTAATCCCTCCTCAGTCTTCTCTTCTCCAGGCTAAATGAATCCAGCTCCCTCAGTCTTTCCTCAGAAGTTATGTGCCCTAGCTCCCAAACCATTTTAGTTGCCCTCTGTTGGACTCCCTCTAACTTGTCCATATTCCTTCTATAGTTGGGGGGGAGGGGGCAAAACTGGATACAGTATTCCAGATATGGCCTCACAAGTACAGAATAGAGCAGAATGATTATTTCGCTTGATCTAATGGCAATGCTCCTATTAATGCAGCCAACAGTATGCTATTAGCTTTCTTGGCAACAAGGGCACACTGCTGACTCATATCCAGTTTATTGGCCACTGTAACCTCCAGGTCCTTTTTTGCAGAGCTGCCGCTTGCCCAGTCAGTCCCCAGGCTGGGATTCTTCTGTCCTAAGTGCAGGACTTTGTACTTGTCTTTAGTGAACCTCATGAGATTTCTTTTGGCCCAATCCTCCAATTTATCTAGGTGATTCTGAATCCTAACCCTACCCTCCAGCATATCTACTATACCCCCAGCTTGGTGTCATCCCCAAGCCTGTTGAGGGTGCAATCCATCCGATCTTCCAGATCATAAATGAATATATTGAACAAAATTGGTCCCAGGACCAACCCCAGGACTGAAATTTCATAATATATTTAACTTTAGAGTTTAATTAAATGATTAGATTACTTAATAATGCAGCAATTAATGGCTTTTGTGAACTTAATCCCTTGATTAAGCCTGCAGAAGCCATTAAGAGAAACGTTATAAAGCAGTTAAGCTGCAGTTTTGGGCCATCTGGCAATCTGTGGGAAGGGGCGGGACTGCCAGGGCCCCTCGGCTAGAGGCGTGAGAGGCCCCACCACGATCAGCCTGCGACAATGGCAGCTGGCCCTGCCATCTGCCCACAAAATTGGCTAGCCACCTCCTTGAGTTCAGTAGACCTCTAATTATGAAGCCTGTGAGGAAAAGAATGTGTCTACCTATATGTCAGCATAGCAGTGTGGCCTTAATCCTGACTAAGGCCTTTTGTTGCTACTTGAATACTAATAAATAGCAACTGGCTTTTCCAAGCTGAACCATGTTATGGTCTTTTCCATCTCTCCTCTCTCCTATTTGTGCTGCCCTTCTATTCACTTTCTAATTCTTTTAAATGAATCATCAATGCTGCCTAGGCTTTCCGTATCCTTGTAACTTGGGGTGTAGGGGATCAGAACTTCAAGTTCAGCACTGTCAGTAAAATGTGAGAACAGCACTGGTTGGAATCGGCAGCAAATGGTGGTCTTTAGAACCTCGAACAGAGCCTGTGAATTTCATCGTGGAGACACAGCATTCATGTATAAAACTAATCTATTTTACTGTTAGTAATGGGTGTCGTAAAGAGGAGAAGAGACCGAATAAAATGGTAAATGGAGGTATATAAAAAATTGGAAAGAAGGAAGATAATGAAAGAAGGCTTTGGAAATGTCCTTTATGTTTACCTTCCTCAATCAAATACCCTTCTTTCTCTGGTCTACTTTGAGAATCTAGCAAGAGTACTGTTTCTGACTGCCCACTAAGGAAATATAGTGGGGATCTGCCCTATGGCAGAATGATGAAATGCAAGCTTTTCCTTTGCTTGTGAAAGCCAAAAGTTGTTACAATACAGCTGCATGATGAGAAAGTGCTAGCACACATTTACCACCTGCTCCACCCCAGAGATTCAGATGGGCAAATGGCATTAAATTACTATAGATTGGTTGCAATTTTTTTATTTATTCTCCACATTGAACCATGTCCTTCGTTTTGTATAATGCACATATTGAAATCTCTAGGCATATTGGAAGTGAAATCAAAACACCTTCAAAAGAAATCCGATCAACATGAACTAAAATTCCTATCCATTTCAATAGGCTTTGATTAGGACCTTTGGTGATTAGCAAGAGATAAATACTTTTCATAGAAATATACTACAGCCATAGCAGAAACGTTCATGTCACGGCCCCTGTCAGATTCCAACAAATCTACTAAATTCTGCTAAGTACCTTTGTCATCACTTTTAGTGATGACAAGGACACCAGGAGAAGAAGAATAAATATATACTTTAATAGCCATTAGTACAGATAAGTAGTTTAAGGGAACTGAAAGAAAGCAATACAAGGTAGCTATAGGGTCAACTAAAAATAAGGGTTCAATCAAAGCCTTAGATTTTGAGTAAGGGAACTACAGCTTATGGCAGGGGAAATTTAGTCTTAAGCAAGAACCTGGAGAACACCAAATGACGATACTAATGATGACACTTTTAACATAGAACAGAACAGTATCAGAAACTTCAGAATAGACTAATATGGTCACTAAGGGAAATGCTTTTCTCTTTATAATATCCCTTTCAACCAAATCCATATGTGGTCGAATTGACCTGCTCATTAGCAGACTGATCTCTGGATCTCAGAACACTGATTATTCCCAGCTCTGTAGCGCATCTAAGTATTTAAATAATTGAAGTTGTTTACATACTTAAATGTTCTACAGATGGGTCTATTTGTACAATTGTCTCAAATTGTTTTGCTATATCTGGTCCATAGCAAATGTGTTATATTATATCAGATCTATAGCAAATATGTTATATTTCTTATCTAACAATAGAAAGGAGTTGATGAAAACACCCCCTACCTATGAATCTAAATCCTGTATACATTAACTTTAATCTCTAAATTTATTGCTGTCTGGAAACATTGAATGAGAATCACGATTTAGTCCCTGCTCCCCTCCTGTCTATGAAGGAAGTAATTGTGTCAACTTGTTACCTAGTGCATATTACTTCAACCTTTTCTTCAAGGCAGATGCATCTGTCTGCGGGAAGGTGTGTTTGGAGCCAAGTCTGCTCTCACTTCTTATTTCTTTCTGTTTGCAGGCCACTCATCCATGGAGAATACCCACTTCCTCCCATATTGGCTAGGTACAGACATTCAAAAAGCCCAAGGTGGAATCTATCTAAGTTATGCAGATTTTTGTAAGCGGTGGAGTTTAGATTGGCAGTGAACAGAACAGACATTCACCCTTTGGTGCTAGGGAGAAATCTTAGACAGGGTTCTACCATTTTAAAATCAGTCTGTGCATGCTGAACTTCAGTTGTGTTACAGGTATAGACCAATTTCTGATCACTTATACCAGTGGAAGTGTAATGTCTTGTACCTGGCCTTTTACTCTTAACAAGAGGAGTAGCTTAAATTAAAGTAAAGGAGCCCCATTTGCACCCTCACGTGAGTATAACCAAGGTTGTGGTCTAGTCCTTAGAGTGGGCATTGCATGCAGCTCTTTAGTAGCTGCTGCAAAAAAATTACAGCTTGAGAGAGTGAAGTTTCACCAAACCTTTTTTTGCAACATTTATGAAATTAGGTGAGTAACTTTTTTCAAATGACTCTGGTGTGCTTACAAATTGCCACATGTGAATTGCTTTTTTTCATTTAGCAATATTTAAGAGCACTGAATGGTTTTCTTCAGTTACAGCGGTTAATTTGATCTAGTGCAGTTGATGCAAATCATGTAGTTAGCTTGATTTATGTCAATTGTGTCAGGGAAAAAATGTTTATAAACCATGCCCAGAGTGTCTTTTTTAGCACCAAAAGTATTTTTTGACAACTGCTGCTGTGAGGTAGAATACATATTACCAGGCAAACAGCACTTCAATTGTATTTTTATTTCTGTAAGGACTTGCAGGGGAGGAGAATTGAATGATTAATTACAGAAATGTGACATTTCATGATGATTTTTAGTAGATTTGGGAATTTCAGTTTTAGAAAAAAATGCAAGCTATTATGTAAAAAAGACATTTGAAGAAACAGGATGGTGTGTTCTTCATATGGTGTGTTCTTCATAATGCTTTTTCTGTAAACATTGAGATGTAATGATTCCCTGAGATCTGTATGTTTATTATGACATTCTCTCCACTGAGGTAGGAGCACCTTAAAAAGGAACAATGGTTTTCCACCCTGTAGAAGATTCTGAGTCCCTCTCTCCTAGGATGGCATGGATTTTGTATTAATTTAATAAGGCTTTAAAAATACCAGAAACCAGTGCTATTATAAGGATATTAGGCAATAGGTCTTATTCTCTTCTCTCCATAATGTAAATGTGGAGTAACTTTCCTGTGATCATTTAATTCACATTGGCATAAATGAGAAGTAGACCCCATCTCTGCATGCATTGTATTAGACCTTAGAAAGGGCACTTTTTATGCCCCAAAGCTTGTGTAACACCTCTCCCAACTATATCATTATTCTAATGAAAGATACCACCAAAAAACTCCAAGAAAACCTTGCTTCTAATGTATTTCCTGCACTATCACAGCTACAGCGGTATTCCAACCCTACTACATTCATTTTAAGTCATTTAATGCTGTCTAAAGAGAGTCTAACAAACTTATTCGTTTAAAAGTAACTAGTTTAAAAGAATCCAGCTGATGATTTGGAATTCTTCAAATGGTGTTGCCATCATTTTTTGTTTAGAACTTACTGAAAAGAAAGAGGTTTATCTATTATCCAATATTTTTTTTAAAGGTCTTTTGACAGTACAAAGAGCCACAACATGTTTGTGTTCACTCTTCTTTCTTTATGTGCACAAAACAGGCTTTTGCCACTTCAGCTTCTGTTGTAGCTTTGCTGTTGCCTTTCCTGGTCAATGCAAAGCTGGGGATGGAGTGTACATGTGAGGTGCCTCCAGAGCAGGGCATGAGTCATGGCATTGACCATGAAACAGTGAAAGCAATTATATACAAAATACTGCCAAATGCAGTCAGCACACTGGGGGAAAAAATTTCTTCACCTCCACTCCAGTCTCTTTCAGTCGTAGTAATTTTGGCAGCATCTTTTAATGACATTATATATATAATCTCCTGTGTTGCCTTACGTGTGTGTGTGTATACATGTATGTATGTATGCATGTACATGTGAATGTGTATGTATTTATCTATATATCTGTATGAAAAAAATATTTTTCAAGTCAACCACTCCCTTTACAATTTAATAGACCAAACCCTGCTCACATAAATTGGTGTCACAGTAATGAAATAAATTACTGAGCAAAATTTGGTTTCTTGCATTTGTGAAACTCAGTGAGGTTTGTTTTTTATTGTATTGCCTTGATTAAATTCTCCAGGGAGCTGTTGCATACATTGAGCTATACAAGTCAGGGAAGAGAAGCTGCTGGCAAAAACTAGTCCCCAGGTCTGTAACAATCCAAGAACTCTGTCCAAAATTCTGAAGATGCAGCTCATCTGGCTCAAGGCAAATACACACTTTGTTATACATAACACAGACTTGAGTACATTTTCCATTTGGTAAAGCTAGAGTGTAGCTCCAAGTTCTCTAAAAACAGGGACATGATTCAAGTTGCAAACAAGATGGAAGGATTTCAGATGGCTACATTACACATGGAGCAAACAAAGTTAAAGTAATAGGAAAAAGTTGGTTTTGAGTCTAGAACTGTAGTTTCTGTTTTTCCCAAGTAACTGCTTTGCTGAAGCAGCTCTGCAACTCAACAGTTCTATTTTTGTGAGCAAGAAGAGAGCAGTTTACTTTAAACAAGCTGCTTTATAGGATTTGCCCTTCTGAAATGACAGAGCGGAGAAACATTTTTTTTCTAATTCACTGGCCCATTTGTTTACCTGCTGAGTTGCCAAATATGCATTTTACACAGAATATTTGTGCTGGCTAGAGAATCAGCATTTGTACAGTGGCCCCTTGCACCTTCTATTAAGACATCAGGGGGTTATTTTAATTGCTAAGGACACTCATTCTGCCCTTAGTTATACCCAAGCAGACTCCCTGACTTAGCTAAAGCTAATTTACAGTTTAGATGGACTGATTATTGTTCAGTCTAGGAACCAGTTAATAATGTGTACTTCTTGGCTCTGAGTATTACATTTCAGCATGAAAAATAATTTAGCAGGCTGCTAAAGTGGGATTACATTTCTCTGCCCAGGATCTAAACACTCTTTAAAAATGTGTCCAGGGGCACAAAGTAACATTGAGGGCAAAATAAGAGCTTGAGCCCTAGGTCAGCTACTTCTTTGTCTAGAATTCTCTCTCTACTGGAGAGAGGCTGGTTAACTGTTAGGGTTATTATGCAGAAATCTTACTTACCCAAAATATTCCAATTCATATGCATAGTCCAAAGAGAAAAAGATGGTCCAGAAGGCATGCACCTGGACCTCTGGAGGACGAGTTCAATCTCTGGTTCAGCCATAGACTTGACTGTGGCTAGGGACAGAAGTTACATATAAATTGGTTTAATTAATCAGAAATTGGTTTAAACCTGTAACAGAATAGAAACTCAGTGGACATAAACCAGTTTCAAAATGTTTGAAACTGGTTTAAGGTAAACCTGGTTGAAGGCAGTATCAGACTTAACTGATATGGGTCAAACCAGTTTATAAAACTTCTGTCCCAGACCCCTTCCTGGTTCATGTTAAATCCCAGTCCCCCAGCATGCTTTTCAGCCCTGTGCTGTGCTGTCTTGTCTTGTCTTGTCTTGTCTTGTCTGCTCCAGAGAGCAGGGCTGGTCCCACCCCTCTGCTCCCTAGCTGGAGCAGTGAGGGCTGGCTGACAAGAGGGTGGGAGGGGGGCAAGCCTGGCTGGGGATGCAGCCCCCACCCAGGCAAACCCCACCCTGGGGTCTGGGGCCAGGGAGGGGGGCTAAACACCTGTTCACCCATTCAAGCTTATTGCTGGCTGCAACCCTGGACTGCAAATCCCAAAGGCATCCAGATGCAGGGAAAGGAAGTGATGAGCAACCCTGCAGAGTCCTGCTGCTGCAAGTCTGGACTGCAAATCCCAGAAACCTCAGGGGCAGCAGGAAGAGGAAGTGAATGCATAGCTAGAGAGCCATGCTCTAGTGCCCCCTGACATCTGGCCTGAGCAAGTGCAGGCATGTGGCTGCATTTCCTGAATCAAAGGTAAATGTCTGTTCACTTCTGTTTCAATTTAAACTGTGCAGTTTAGACTAGCTGGCAAAGACTAAATCAGTTCAACTTCAGGCTTTTTGACTATCTGTACATAGCCTGTGTGACCTCAGGCAAGCAAGTCAGGGCTTGTCTGTAATGCTTCTGTGCTAAGTGCTGCCCTGAAGCATACCATGTTTGTATGTGTCTAATATCCTGGAAATGAAGCAATAGTAAATACTTTACTTTAATATGAGCTTGAACATTTGGCCCGCCCAGCACTGCTTCCGTCTTAGGGGTTGGTTTTGGCATACTTTTATGGATACTCTAAGATGGCTGTGTTGCCTTAATTCTGGGATTTGGTGTACACAGAATGGGAGTAAGTGGGTGGGATGTACTTTATGGTGATGCTCCTAGGCTTGGCACAGAGATGATGTTGAAAAGTCCTAAGTTTCTCAATGACTTAGTCCCCTATCTGTCAAGTTGTTAGCACTTCCTGACTGGGGGTAGTGTAAATACAGAAGTTGAGGAATCTATTGTGATGAATTAAGAAGGTATGATAGCAATGGCGTATTTGTGACAGCGACTTCTGCAGGATTATTTGAAACAATAAAGACTACTTTTCTGAGTAAGAGTTTGCACGATTGGGACTGACTGCCTCAGTTCTGGCAATTTGCAAGAACTGGAAGCCTTAAAACCCTTTGCTATTTGCATGGGAAGAAGATCTGAAGGAGTGCTGCCAAACCTGTTTGAAATTATCATGTCTTTTATAAACCATGTAATGTAAGTGTATCATGCTTTATGTCGTGCCCCTGGGCAAATCTGGACAATGGGGCTCCTTGCAGGCTGAGTCCAGCCAAGGGCACAGGGCCACTCTGACCCGGAATATACAACGGTGGCTCTGGCCAGAGCATGTGGTAGTGGTGGCAACTCTGGCTCTAGTTCTAGTACAGGATAGCAGTGGGGCTGGTGGTAGAGGAGGTAGGACAGGTATATGGGCCAAGCAATTACTTGCCACTGCAATGGCAGTGGTGATGGATCAAGTGGCTGCAGCATGACTGGGACCCTTTCAGCCATTGCTTGCCCTTCTTTCACTGATCACGATGTCTATTGGGGCCCAAGGGCCCTGTTTCTGTGGCAGGCCACTTCCCCTTGAATATGCTTCACTCTCCACCTTCCCATCTTCCACTTGCCTACTGGTAAATTGTTGGGCTGGGCAGAGTGTCTCTGTGGGCAATATGTTTGATACCCTGCCTTATTTAAATGGAAGTTTATAAAACAAACAAATATTGTATGCATTTACTACACTTTTAAATAGACTGTAACTAATGTGTTGTTCAAACAAATGGAAGTATTATGCTCTGTGCATAGTAAGTTTTTCAAAAATCTGAATACATTGCCCTATTTAGGTTGCGCCTTTTGGTTTTCCAAGCGTGTAAAATGCTACACAAATACTGTAAGATTACCTTAAAATAATATTGTGGAAATGCTGCTTTACAGTAATTTTCAAATATGGTCAAGAATTTGAATCATTTTCTGGCAAATGTTTTTTTATTCCTTTGCCAACTTCTCGGTGGTTTCTGTATAAAAACCCAGTGGTAAAGTAGTGAAATTTGAAATATTCTAAGAGAAAATTGTTCAGTTTTTTTCAGATTACTACTCTCAGTGCTCTAGCAGGAGTCAGTTGTTAAAGGATTCAGAGGATACTTCAAAGTTAAAAAGGGCTTGACAGGAAAAAAAGACACAGAGAAATTTACTGTGCTCTGCTCAAAGCTTTAAGGACTGTTGCATGACAAAAATGCAACTTTTATTCAGCTTTAGTAGAAAGCTTTTAATGACAGATGCTTTAGATTCCTGGTTTGTGCTGGCCTGATGTTTAACAGCAAGGCTTTCAAGGCTATCTCTCATGACTTCCTCATAATCCAGCTAAGAAGTGAAATTGCTACAAAGTGGGCACATCTACATGAGACTCTTGATGCGCAGTAGCCTAGTAACACTGCGCAGTAGCGTGCTGAGCAAAAACTGTGCTAATATGCTACTGTGCAGTAGTATTAGGCTACTGCACAGTAAGTGTCACTAAAACCTCATGCACTCGAGTAACTAAGCATTTAGTTAGTACTTCATTAAGCAAGTACTAAATTAAGTGCACAGTAACTACTTCACATTAATGAATGTGTAGATATGTCCTGTGGGTGCACAACTGGCTGCACAGTTAAGTTTAAAGAGTTGCCATCTGTGATTTGACCACATTTGCATCAGTAATAATTCTTAGGAAAAGTTCAACCCTTCCTCTTTGGTGAGGTGGGTAAAATGGAGATATCGTCCTCTCCATTTCCAGGAGGAATTTAAGCTCAGATTCTTGACACAAACTGAAAGCAAATGAAAGAAGCTGTCCTCTACTTAGTACAAGCTCCACTTAAAATGCTGCTACTATAAAACAGACCACCCCTCCCATATTTTTAACATAAATTGCTTTGCACAAAGGAGTTGCATACATCAGTCCTATCAAAACTCTGTAGGCCTGCATCCCATGAAGTGCTGAGCACTATGGCCCCATCTCAAAGAATGCAAACTTATACAAATTATTCTACTGGGTTAATTTCCTATCTGCTTTTTCAGGTTTGGTGCAAACAAGTTTCGAAATATGGAGAGGGTTCAGGGGGGCTGAGCCCCTCCATAAGAGATGAGAGCACCCCCATAAGAGACAAGAGCTCCCAGCCTGCCCCATACCTTTTGAAGTAGCTCAGGCAGTGGTAGCAGTGGTTCCTTCCAGCTTCTGTCTGCCACCACTGCAGAGGCCGGCAAGAGTCAGAGTGTAATCCAAACTCAGGGTGCAAGAATGCTCAGTGGCTTTCCGGACTGAGCTTTATAATTGCTACAGAATCTGCACACAGTGTCACCATTTTACTAAAATAGAGCTCTAACATTTTGGTATTATGGCTTGAGATGCTGAATTGTTTGTTTTCTTGGTTTGATAATTGCATTTTTAATAAAAAAAAATAGATGCAGCTTTGTCTTTATATTAACCATTGCATAGATTTAAATGCAGTCAACAATGTGGCATTTTTTAGTTATTGCTAGCACATTTTATATTATTGGAATCCCATCAATTTTCCTTATATTTTGTGTAGTCTTCAGTGGAAATGAAAAAAAATGCCCAATGTCTGTTCCTTATTCCTTTAAAAATAATGTTGAAACCAGTTCCAGTGCTCCAAAGCAACGAGTTCTGATGTGGTTAGGAATACATTGCTGATACCCTAGAATCCACTTAATTGGCATCCTGATCAATGACATGCCTGTTTAACTGGGATGACTGGCAGGGAACAAAACCTGTGCAATGCATTTCAATTACTCTAAACAATATATTAATGGCCTACTTGGGTTAAATGGCACATCTCATGTCTACAGCTACAAGGATTTTACAAGAGCTAACGGATGAGACTGGAGCTTTATAATCGAAATCCTCTGCTTATATAATCCTTGTCTATATCTTAATATAGTTTCCAAATACATAGCGCATAAACATTATATACTTATTTTCAAAGCAACTCATGAACTCAAATGAGTACATCTCAGCAAATATTCATATAAACTTCTGATAACTGTCAGAACAGTTTGATTCATTTCTATTTATATCAAAACCTTCTCTGCTAATTCTATTGTACCATTATATATAACCTATTTACGTGTTAGCATCACACTTCATTTCCTAATAATATATAAATGGATAATTATCCAAACTGTTGACTTGAGTGGAATATTAATATTAATGAGGAAAATTATATGTGATGTGATTTTTTTCACACTTCAGTTTAATATTCTTTGATTATTAGTGGAGCTAGTCTAAATTTTTTAAATGAAAATATGTATCCAATTTTCAACCAACTTAAATTTAAGTTTAATAGATCATTTGTACAGCCATTGGATACATAGCTTTTTAAGGATAGAAAAGTTAATTGTGATCATCTTATCTAACTTGCTGTATAAGACAGGCCATTGAATTTCACCCAGTACTTCTTGCATCAAGCCCATAACTTTTGGAAAGACATCAAGTCTTAATATAATGGTTTCTAGTGACAGAGGATCCATTACTTCCCTTGATAAGTTGTACCATTGTTCCATAGCTGTACCTTATTTCTAGTCTGAATTTGTCTAGCTGCTGTTTCTACTCATTGAATCTTATTTTGTCCCATTCTGCTCAATTAAAGAGACTTTAGCTATTATTAGACATCTTTCTCGTCCTTGCCTGGGTACTTAAATGTTGTTATCAGGTTGCATCTTAACCTTTTCCTTGATGAACCAAATTAATGGGACTTATAAAGTTTTTCATATCATACCAATGGGTAATAATTATGTAATCTATATACATTATTTATAAATAACAATTTAATGATGTGCAAATGGCAAGACATGTATATGGAGAAGGGAGATCTTTCCTGCATATATTTCTATGCATATTAGTTTCTTTACACCTTCTCACTATTACAGCACTTGAGCAGTATTGTAGTCCAATTTATGAATCAGAAATAATGATGAACAGGCAACTGTTTTTATAGTACTTACATATGAGTAAAATAGTCTCTTTTATGCATGTATCAAACCATCAGAAAATTGCAAGGATGACTAAAAATGGACTCTGAGCTTTCTACCTTTGCTGCATAGCTTTGTAGCCTTCAATCTTATTATTGTCTTTAAATGTATAATCACTACCCCAGGGACAGTCGTTCTTCCAAGTAATGATGTGTAGTTGCTGAGTCTGTATTTTTTAAATGTAATCCTCCTTTTTCTGACAATGGCTTCAGACACTGAAGAGACAAGGGAACGGTTTTCTCAAAAATTGGTTCAGTGACAAGAGTAGGAATGGGTTGGCTATGCTATTTACATGTATTTTTTTAAATCCATGCTAATCTCTGGATAGAGAGCAGAAGAGAATGATAGTTGATGAAAAGGATATTGAAAATATAAAATAGACTAAAAGAGGTGGGAAGTAGAAAGAGAGAAAGAGGATGATATTGAGTCACACTGTAAAGAAACTGTTGGGAAGTATAATGCGAGAGTGAGAGATGGTTCCTTTGTATGAAAAGCTTTAGCATGAAATACACCATCACATAAGGAGGATGTCTGTTACTCCTGGTTGTGTTATTGACATGTGCTCAATCTTCTATGACTAACTTCATTCTCCTAAAGTACATGAAAAAATATCCAGAGGAGAAGCAGGGAAACACACCAATCTACATAAGAAAATGACTACAATACCATAATGGGGAACCCTTACCCCACATGTTGTTAGTCATCAAATTACTAGAGGAGATATGCCATCACTGCTGTTATGATGTTGTGGACAACAGGAAACTATCAAATGAAGTAGTTTAAAGATTAGGTATTTGCTAATATTATTTTATGGCAAGGTGCAGGAGGATGAAAGAAAGAGGGAGTTTTTGCACAGATTTTTATTTGGCATTGTTTCAATGCTTTTTGCATTTGTAGCCCTGTTCCCAAAAAGGACACTTTTATTTTAACTTGAAGTTTATTTTATATGAATACCGTGTCTTGTGGCCTGGGTATAAAAACATCCCAAAGTAACATTTAAATCACAGGCACTGTTATTTTTGCATAGCTGGCAAATCCAGGAATTTCAGGGACAGGGAAGAAGGAAATGAAGACCCTTATATGAACTGGATGGTAGCCTTGGAAACATCTTTTCCCTTGCAACTTATGGGGCCACGTTGCAAGGCTTAATGAATAATGCTTTTTCATAATACTAAATTTTAAAACTTTTTAGCTTCTAAATTCACTTTTGTACAGTACAAAATGAATGAACAGTACAGCAGAAACATCTGTCAGGTTACAGAATAAAGGCTTAATTACCATTTTTGCATGGCATGGAATGATTCATGCTGGGATATCAAAATCTGTCTTTCTAACGATTTAGGGGAAAACTGCATTTTCCAGCCTTTCTTGTTCCTTTTCAGAAACTGACTTGGGCTGGGGATGATTGAGAATTATACTATACCGGTGAAACTCTGCATGGTGGTATAGTGTAATCACATGACCATCTTTAAAGTGCCTTGCAGTTCCTGTATCATTTTTGCAAAGGAGACTCTAAGGCTAGTTCAATGTTGTACTAGGAATGCAAATATTTTTACAAAGCACCCGAGTGCAGCACAACTCCCTTGTCATTCCCATTGCTGGGCTACTACGTTTAGCTGTGTTTGCACTGTACAAGAATGGGGTAAATTGGCAAAGGTCCAGAAGATTGTTACTTGACACATTTTGCAGAACTCAAGACCAATCACACCATGAAACAGGGAGGGAACTCAAGCTATTTAGTTTATCACAGAGAAGGTTAAGAGGTCCATACATATCTACAATCTGTAAGTATTTTCTGCACAGAAGATTTCTTATAACAAAATAATATATTGAATCTAGCAAATAAAGACAACAAAAAACAACAGCTGGATGTGGAATCTGGAGAAATTTAGAATAGAAATAAGGAACATTTTTTTAAGAGTGAGGGTAACTTACAGTGGTACCAGCTTTATCCAGGGAGATTTCCCATAGCTAGACATCTTTAAATCTAAAATCATTACATCTAAAACACATTCCAACTCAACCAGAAATTATTGGCTGATGTTCTGTGCCATGTGTTTTGCAAGTAGTCAGAATAGATAAGCAGAATAGTCGTATTAACCTCAAAATTGATAAATATGAAAATCAGTGGGGCCAGTACAGTGCTTCTTTATTTTCTTCTAAGTTCTTTTGATAGTCACATCTTGAGTCTACAGAGAGTAAGGACAGGATGACAGAATATTTATTTTTGTTCTCGAGTGCATTTCAATAAGAAAGAGAAATTCAAGCAAATATAAATAACTAGAAATGGATTAACCCCTAGACATTTTAAGTCTCAACTAGATTTTTTTTCCTTTATACCTTGCATAGGTGAACATTTTAATTTACTCAATTATGAATATGACGAGATGAGTTAATACGATTCATATGCTTTGTATATACTTCATAAATTCTGAATCTCTAGGATGCATTAGGATTATAGATAAATTATATGAAGGAGTCAGTGAATTGAATAATGGAAAGAATAATATGAAAGCAGTGATTGAGAAACCTATAAACTAAATTAATGTGTGTCTTTCCTTTATTAATTTATAATAATAATGTAATGGATAAATCAATACATGGCATAACAATAGGGAAAGAAAAAAATCTTCTTTTCTATCAGCTTTCTCCTCCTTTTATCCTGGGAAAACTATGGAGCGTATATGGAGGTCAAATTCTGCTCTCTGTTACACTGAGTTGACTTTCTGAATGGAGTCATTCAGGATTTATACTGGTGTAAGTGAGTGCAGAATTAGGCCCACTCTCAGTTACCATGTAGGGGAAAGGCCTTGTACAAATTTGTATTTGAAAACTTGATAAATTTAGGTTTTGCACATAATGAAACCCTAAACCCAAGCTCCTCTGTATCAGCGGTCATATACATAATGCATGAGCTATTAGGCGTTGTGAAGAGTGCTCTGCTTGTTCGGTAGCTGCAGAATAACATGGCTAACAGATGTTGTGCTTCTAAGGCAGTTGAACTCCTGAGTGTGCTTTTGTCTTAGGATCTGCAGTGTACTGTAGCTCCCTCACTAGTGCATGCGCAGGGCAGACACATTAGTGGTAATTAGAGAAAGGCTTTGCTCATTTTTCATTGCCAGTTTTAGTTTTAAGAAAATAAATATTTACCTCCTATAACATTCAAAATAAAATATTTTAAAAAAATCCTTTCCTGATACCTAATCTTAAATCTTGCTCTGGCTGATGCGTGGATGAAAGCAGAAGTGCAAATCCCAAGGTATCCAATGCAATGGATGGTTGTGGGGAAAGACAGATGTGGTGTAGAGGGATGCACTTTGCTTAGAAAGTGTGAGTGGGCTCCTTGCTATTATTTGCTGACTGTTGCATAAGACTATTGGCTTCAGGCAAAAAGAAGGAACTGGGGAACCATGCTGACTTTGGATGAGATTCATGAAAAGATGCATTATCACACCATTACTTCCAGATTATTATTGAACTAAAGTTCAATAAGGGATCTTAACTGCTGCTTGTAATGAGGTGGGACAAAAGGAACTCCCTATGCCTTTCTGCCCTTCCTAGAGCACCAGCAAAAGGCAGGATTCACTGCTTAATTAGTAGTTTGATCAAGCTTCAGAATGGGAGCATCTACACAAGAGGCTTACTGCACATTAGCCTAACAACACTGCGCGGTAGCATGTCATGGCAAAAACCATGCTAATAGCCTGTTGCGCAATGTTATCAGGTTAATGCATAGTAAGCATCATTAAATAACCATGTGCTGGTGCTATTGTGCAGTAACTCTAGGTACTGCACATTTAGTTAGTACTTCGTTAAGTAAGTCCTAAACTCAATGCGCAGTACTTAACATGAATTAATGAACGTGTAGACATGCCCACTGAGTATTAAAAATACTGATTTGATGGTTATTTAAGGGAATGACTTTTCCCCCTTCGCTCCATTTTATGTCTTCACCATTTGACACTGATCACAGTCAACCTTTCATTGTTTCCCTTTTTTGTAGTGATTGGTTACTGGCAGCAGCAGAAATCTTTTTTAGATTGATTGTGGGCACATCTACATGTGCCCCTAAGGCACTGTTGTTACTGTACTGTAACTCCTTTTGGAAGTACTGTATGACGGTGCAGTAACAGCCCATACTGTGCTGTGCCAGCAGTATATGGTTATTTTTAGCTGCTACGTCACTCTAGCAATGCGCTATAGCAAGGGAGAACATTGCTACGGCGACGTAACTGCGACATCACAGTTTGTGTTTGCCGACACTATGTCACTGCAGCGTCTCATGTAGATGCGCCTAGTATGTTACAAAATTGTAGTGTGGGCAGAATAAGTTGAAATCAAAGGAAAGCCAAATACCACTCATTCTTCAGATTCTCAAGTAGACTTACATATCTTTCACAGTTCATTGATCTTTTAGCATGAGCTTAAAGGTCATTTTCAGGCAAGAGGAGTAAGCTAACAGATGGTGAGAACTGAACACTGTATTTTGGTTGGTTTGGTTTTGCTTTTTTTGATTCTTACTGTTTATTTCCTGTTATGTGAATGCAGTCAGACACTTACAGTTGTTGCCAGTGATGGAGGTTAATCTAAAACCACATTAATCTGCTTCATAGTTATCATATTCTTTAACATGTGGTTACATATCAATTCACTCTTTTTACGTATCAGTTCACTACAATGTGGTGTGTCAACTGGCACTAAACAACATTTATCTTTGCAAACCACTAATCTTAGCAGTTTTGTGATTGTGTGCTCTGCTTCTGTCATTCACTTTGGTTGTGTTCTTAAGATTTGCCCAGTAGTGATGGATCCATAGGCCACTATGTCTTGGCACTTAATATGTAGTTATGTTCAGAAAAGCAGCTCCTTATTCAAGCCATTCTCCCTAGGTGCTTTTAAGTCACGTTTGCTTAGTTTTCTAACACAAACAGTTTTTTTATTATTACTAGCATTGCAGATCCAATAAACCTCCTTGATGCAGGGTGACCTATAGATTACCCAGGGTAATCTATTCTGGTGTGTGTATCATCAACAAAATTGTCAGCTAATCTCTAATTATAGACAGTTGTTTAGCCTTAATGTTTGAACAGGCCGTAGTCCAGCCTCTAACATTTGCGATATTGTATTTTTTGTTTAATGTTAAGAGGCATATCACTGCATTATATTAACTGGCTTCATTGCCAAAGTCTTGCTTGATGCTATTAGAGAGGAACAATGAAAGTAACTAGGGCCAGGATATGCAGCTCTTGTGAGATTAAGATATGTTCTTCGGAAGCATATGTTCAGTCTCTGTAGTGTATTGGGAAGAAACATTCCTCCAGGGCTTGCTCCCGTTGTATGGGCTTTATTCTGGCCTATGCCACATTCATCTGATTAGTTTTCCCCACTCTTATGAGCTCTTAAATCTGCACAACACACAAGGATTTACTATCAAGAAGGTAAAGCACTTGTTTTAGCTCTAAAGTAATTAATGGAGTTATTTTTCACATTAGGCTTGGTTAATATGATAGTACCATCTCAGTTTAACCTTTCTATTTGTCCTAGGGGCAGTTTCCACAACCTCTTAGGACTTCTCATGTCTGGATGCATTCTGTCTACTATGGGTCACTAAAGAACTTCCCTGTCCTTCTTATTCAGGGCTTTGAGTGACAAACACAGTTAGGTCAAATACAGATGGAATTTATTCAGTTTATGAAAGGGATTATATGATGCGGTTGCAGTGGTGACATGAAGGGGGTGCATGTGCACCCCCTGAGAGTGCCAGTGCACCCCCGACCGGTCGTGCTTGCCACTTAGGCAGTGGGTAGGGGGGGCAGGTGGGAGTGCCGGTATCCCCCTGCAAGCGCTGGCTGATCTTTGTGATTGCTGCAGCCACTTCTGGGAGTGGCTATGGCCACTTCTGGGAGCGGCTGCAGGGATTGGCCAGGGCTTGCTCCCAGGAGCGGCCGCAGCCACTTCCGGAAGCAGCTTTAGTGATCACAGCGATTGGCCATCGCGGAATCGCCCGGGGGAGACCCCCCCCAATCTGCAGGATTCCCCCCCCCACACTGGTGGGACTGGTCGCAGTGGGTGCATGTGCCCCACCTGACTAAGGCTGCACCAGTTGCCCATGTATGGTTGCCTGTGATAGCAGGGGACTGGACTGGATGCAAGAGGTGCCTTCCAGCCCTGTGTTTTTATGAAGACCCAGGACTCACACATGGAGTTTAATTTGCATGTTTTTCCACATGCTCCAAAAAATCAGTTGCACCTCAAAATGCAATAGAGTTTGTGGCAGTGACTTTACAAGACAGCTGAGTGCCCAGGGCAGCTGCGACACACAGGGGCCACAGCAACTTCTAGGTGCCGCCAATTCAATTGTGCACCTGTTTTTTTTTTCCTTTCTCTCCTCTCAAATTGAAGCCTGAGGTGTCTGCCCCAGTTGTCCTGCCCTAGATATGCTACTGATTTCTGTGTGCAGTTCTGAAAAATAGAAAAAAGAGGCAGGCTGCTACCTGAGAGGGAGTGGGCCTCCTAACTCATCACTCAGATAAGCACAGAGTATAGATGGGGTACCTGAAAAATAAACCAGGTAGGCTGGGCTGAGGATCAGCCAGTTGTAATAGATACCATTGGGTTTCAGCAAGCCAAAAAGGATTTGCTTATTATGGAAATGTTGGAAGAAAATTAGCCCTACCGCACTCTGTCATGACATTTGCTGATTTCTTTTCATTTTGTTTTTGTCTAACTCGCGAATCTGAAGCTTCCTACATTGTTCTCACAGTAAGAATGGCAGGCTAGGAATTAGACATTATCTTTAGGATTGTCAGCTTTTAAGTTTACTCTGTGTAATGATATCCTTGTATTTAGTTTCCTGTTATGGATCTTAGGTTTCTGTATCCTTCTAACCTGGCCATCTTTCAAAACATTCTGAGCGAAAACATGCAGTTCAAAACAACTCTGTTCATGACCATGCACCTCTAACTGAACTCACTTTTTTTGTCAAATTGTATGTTAACTATTACAGAGAAGAATGGAAAAATCCAATACAGGTTTACATCATTTTTACATATTTCTGAAGATTTAAACTATGCAGTAGGTTTTCTTTCACTTCTGATAAGATATAGATGTGGATGTAGTGATTTAATTTTATGCTGTGTAACTATATATATTTTCATAATGTAAGATCATCCCTCTGTCTCTATGATCACCTCATATTTTGGATACAGGACATTTTGGATTCTGGACTTGTTATTGGCCAAACAAGCATCCTGGCATTTGGAGCATATGTAAGCTGTCAGAGGACTACAGTATGGAGCTCCTTAGGGAAGTACTGTACAGCCATTCCTCACCTGCTACACTCTGAAATGGATGTAATATAGCCACCTAAGTAGTGGGGCTGGGCGCATTCCAGTAAATTATCGGCATGTACCCAGTGCCACTATAAGGAGGATATTTAATCCAATTTGGGGTATAGTGGGTACAGTGCAGACATGTGTTTCACAGTGGTACTCACTGGCATCATGCAGTTCTTTGGTGATTACTTGCCCTGGGATATGTTATTTTGATCTGGGTCTGTCAGGTTCCTTGTCTAGATCATAAACCACACCTTCTCTTTGAGTATGCACTTTTAAGGTGATTTGCCACTACGGTATCATCTTATTTTGACAGTAACCTTTTTATTTTCTCTCTCTCTCTCTCTCCTCTCTCTGTCAGTTGTCACATAAAAGCTATATCTAAATAATTTTCATAGGTGTCTAAATTGGGCACCTAACTACAATCTAAACAGGGATCCAAATAAACCGTATTCCACCAGCTTCAAAACTGCTTTAGAGACCTAAAATCATTAGGTGCTTCTATTTTAATCTGAAACATTCTTCCCTAAGTTTGGATGCCTAGGCTTCCAAGCAGATTCAGAGAAAAATGCAGAGCAAGCACTTAGACATCCTACTCCCACCCAATCTGGGTCAGAGTTGGAGGCATGTAAAATCTAAGTTTCCAATTTGTTAGGCCACCACAGAGCATGCCTGATACTTGACAGATACTGATAGCTTTGAGTCCACTACAAACTACAGCATACGTGGATGCTCTGCTGGTGGTCACCACATTTTATACAGTGGCTGAGTGGCTAGAGCAGGTGTCCAAGAAGTAGGAAGCATGGATTCTAGGGCCTTCTCAGCATAAGGTACTTAAACCCATATCTCCCATTTCCCATTAAGAGTGTCTTAATCACTAGGCTAGATGTATCCTTCCTGAGCCACTGGGCAGTCAAAATCACCAAGAAAGAGCAAGCAAGAATAGGTCTCAAATTATAGCCCAGTGAGGAGAGCACAGCCATGTGAGGAAGGAGTTGTGGCTTTATGTATTTTACATCAGACAGTCATTGATTAAAACCAGAAATAACCATGTCAGCTGTTCTGAAAAAAATTACATCACCATGAGCACCAAAACCAGGACTGAGTTGGTTTGCACAGAGTTGAATCCTGGTGTCAGTGGGAGTTAATGAGCCTCCACTCTGGGTGGACTGGGTCCTAACATAACAGAGGCATCTCCCTTGCAGCGCTGAGTCAAGCATCTTAAACCCTAAGAAGAGCAGGATTATTTCCTACAAGCTATTCAAGTGTTTCCCTGCTCAGTGCTTAGGCAGTCTGGACAGTCCCACTGGAGGTTTTGACTTTCCCCATTCACTGTATGGGAATTTCATAAGCCTAATCCTGTTATTTTGCATCATTCTGTCAGGGCAAGGTATGTCATTTTTAAGTCTTTCAGGATACATCTACACATGCAATTAATGTGACTGAATTGCAGTTCAGTTTGAGCCAGAGTAAACTAATCCCAATGTCACCATCTGCATGTGACTTTAAATGCAGTAATTTACTGCACTGCTGGATATCACTTGTATCTGATGGGACTATCTGGCAGTGCAGTAAATTAGTCTGCTAAACCCTAACTGCCACACCCGTGTAGACAGTGACACTTTACTGTGCAGCATATTAGTCTGCTATGCAGTAAAGCATCTTGTGTAGATGTTCCCACTGTTCCTATATGGAGGTGTGTACAGGAACAATTTGGACCTGACTCCCTTTCCTTATGCTGACACACCAAGTAAGGCATGACTGCTGTCACTCCAGTATTGTCAGTATTATATATTTGGAAAAAGGGTAAGAGGGAATCTGATTCATGGACTACATATAAGGGAAACAGACTTAGGAAGCACCAGAACAGATCTATGGCTACTGAGAGTGAGAGGAAGAAAGAATTGAAAGTTCTTTCCCTAGCTAAGTGTTTCATTTCTTCATGAGCTGATCCAGCCTCAGGGACTTGTATGCACTCCACAGGAAACTAGGGTCAGAATTTGTCATTAGGCATTATGAACTCCCTTGTAATAGGAGAGGACTCTACCTAGCTCTTCAGAGAACAAATTCTGTCATGAAGCCTCCATCTCCATGCATTTCTCCCACAGCAGAGGAAATACAAAACTGTTCCTCTCTTCACCAAAAGGTTCCCAGTGTAGCTGAACTACAAACTGTTAATTCATATGAATAGGTAGTCCAGATTTGTAATTATTTTGTAGCACAAAGGGGCACAGATTATTTTAGATAGAAATGGCCCATAGTAATCAGCTGGCTGTAATCTTTGTGTCTTTTCCTGAGCCAGTCTCTGATTGCACAATGTAATTTAATTTGCTTTTATTACTTTTTGCTTGTACTGTCAGATTAATTCTGAAATATTTCCATTGTATGTGCTATTTAAGCTCCTCCTTTAGATCCATAGCAGATAATCAGGGTAATTTTGATTCAGATGGGAGGTTGACTTTTGGATTTTTTTGAAAGACAATGGAAAGTTCTATCCTGCTCTGAACCATGCAGGATGCTTATTAAAAAGTGGAACAGTAATGTAGGTGTGGTTCTACTGACTTTACTGTTGTTGCATTATGTATGAATTTGGTCACATCTATCTGGAATTACATTTGAAAATGTTTAAAAGCTCAGTGAAAGGTCTAAAAATTGCATTGGGTTTGATTGCCTGGTTCACAAATTGTAATATGAAACTGTTAGAGGAACATAAAGTAAAATCTGTATTGACTTAAATCCCATGTCATCTGAGCACAAACAGACTCTATTGGTAATGTTGTATTACTGTCTTCCTCGTAAAGAAACGTGTATTATGTGCACAATGACAAGGACAATCAAAGAAGCCATTAAATCTTTTTTTAAGAAGTGGGAGATTTCAAATGTTCCCATAGAATATGGTCAAATGTCACAGAAGGTGAAGAAGGTATAGTTTATAGAAACGATCAACACCTTAAACAGCACCACGTTCCCTGGAAAAGCTAGTTGTGGGTCACACCAATGGAAGACTTATTCAAATTACTCCTAACTAATATTCAAGAGCTGATATAATAAATAATTCTAGTTAAGCCACAGAATGACAGTGACTATGATATATATACACATGAGAACCCAGATGATGAACAGGCTTAGGTACTTAGCTCCCTGTGAAGATGAGGGTTTGGGGGTAGACAGCCACGGCAACCAGCTGTGCAGCGCGACTGAGGTGTTCTAACTGATGGCTGATGCTTTTGCTTCTGAGTCCCAGTCACTTGTGCAGGCCTGCTAATGAGTTCCCATTGAGTGAAGAAGTGGCTCCCTTAAAAGTAAAAAGGTGTAGCAAATAGTTGAATGGCTTGTCCTTAACTTGGCAACCCACTACAAATTAAGCAGGCTGTGGACTTCTCAGATACTAATGATCTGAGTTCTACTGTAAGTAAGCTTAATATCTCCAGGAAGACTTGTACCAAGGCCTAGTCTTAAGTATTTTATCACTGAGATACAGTAGGCATGCCTGAAAAAAATTGGACAAAAATATGTTAAGTAATAAGGTTCAGAAATTTAGAAAAAAGGCTGACCTGAATGACTTCTGGGAAAAAAAAAGATCATGACTGATCTTCTGGAATTCTTTGAATGGGTTGACAAAATAGTAGATACAGGACAATAACTTAGACTGTCAAAAAGCCTTTGACAAAGTCTCTAGTCTGAAGAAACAAAATATTCACAGATTAGAAGCTAGTTAGAAATAAATGGTCAACTTTCAGCATGACAAAAGGAACAGTGGTTGGCCAAAGTTTCTATATTTGCCTTGTCTTTTTGTTAGCGACCTGCAAGGGGGATGAACAGGCAGGTGGCAAAGTTTGCAGACAGTTTAAAATTATTTATGTTAAAGAACTTCAGAAGGGACCTACAAAATCCTAGTACAATGTCAGATGGTGACAAATACATCATGGAAGTAATTGTTTCAACTGCTAGTACATTGCTTGGTTCTAAACTAACTGTCATCACTCCGGAAATAATTCTGGACATCATTGTAGACAATGCCGTGTGCAGCAATGGTCAAAAAGCAAACAAAATGCTTTTGTGGTTTATGCATTAGCTTCTACCTCCTGAGACCTGGATATTGTCCAGAAACTATATCAGGCACTCAATTTCTAAAGTGTGAGCAAAATGAAGTTACTTGAAAGCATTAATCAATTCTTAGAACTGGTAAGCAGCCTAAATATTTTCTATCTTCACCCTATTTCCTCCAGTACATTGAAGAGAGACTGAAAATGTGACTAATTTTTGTATCTCAGTGCATGTGTGTATGACAAACATATTTCCTAATTTTTTAAGACTTTGTTCCATTTCATTAAAATAATTAATTATAATTATTAAGTACCATGCACAGCCATTCATTATGGTTCAAAGCATTACTACTCTAGAACTGGAGTACTGTGTCCAGTTTTGGAGCCTCCCCCCACCCACTACAGAAAGGATGTGGACAAATTGGAGAGAGTCCAGCAGAGAGCAACAAAAATGGGTAGGCGGCTGGGGGACATGCCTTATGAGGAGAAACTGTGGGAACTGTGCTTATATAGTCTGGAGAACAGAAGACTGAGGAGGGATTAAATTATAGCCTTCAACTACCTGAAGGGTGGTTCCAGAGAGGATGGAGCTAAACTTCTCAGTGGTGGCAGATGACAAAATGGGGAACAGCGGTCTCAAGTTGCAGCAAGGGAAGTTTAGGTCAGATATTAAGAAGAATTTTCTCATTAGGAGGGTGGTAAAACACTGGAACAGGTTACCTAGAGAGGTCATGGAAGCTCCATCCTTGGAGGTTTTCAAAACCCGGCTAGACAAAGCTTTGGTTGGGATGATCTAGTTGGGGATGGTCCTGCTTTGAGCAGGGGGTTGGACTAGATGACCTCTGAAGGTCCCTTCCAACTCTAGTTTTCTATGATTTAATGACAGGTAAGAGTAGTTTATACTAGAAAATTAAATATTACATCAAAAATACATACTGATGAGACAATGCTAGTATTATTCCAGTGTGATTTGCATTACATTAGAAGTGTATGCTCGTGTCACATTGCAGACTGGCCTCTTCCCTGTCTGTCATCACATTTTCTGCCAGGGGACAATGAGGTCTTAGAAAATGTCTTGTCTAGCTTAGGCCAAGGTTCTCAAAGAGTTATTGATGAGACGTTTTCTCATAAAAAATTCTCTCTTGATATGGGAACTCTGCCCACCTATTAGCATATGTCGAATCTTGCATTTTTGGGAAGAACTGAGAAGATTTGTAGTGCTTTGATTTGTTTATAGCAGCTGTAATTTACCAAAGCAGTTACACACATTGCTTTTCTGAGTAAAGATTAATTGAACTGACTTGCTGTTGTTTTAAAGGTGAACTGAAAATATAAAATAAAAATAAGGTTAATCAGAGAACTGTCCTGACTAAGTACGCCATTTGTGGCATTTACTAAGCGGAACAGAAATCCATTCTCACTAACCTTTTAAAAATACATTCTTTTTTCTTCTTTGACATCCTGTCACTTTTTCTGTTCTTAAATTATCACTGAACACATACATTAGTAATGTTTCATATACAATTAGTCCCGTGCAATTAGATGACATCAGATATTTCATAGACTATTATATTTTGGAATATGTTTCTTAAGACCTCAGTTCAGCATTAGCTTCAAATGGAACTCACATGCTTAAAGTTAAGCATGTACTTAAAAATTTGCTAACTAAGAATGGGATTAGTCATTAAGTTTTAAGTGTTTTGCTGAATTGTGACCTTATCCAGGTAGTGACACATGACAGCACACACAGGAAGTAGTTTTACAAATTCTTTCTCTTATTTCTAAATGGCCCTACCATTTACTTGCAGCTTAGTTAACAAAGAAAGGTTTTTAACTGAATTTTTTATTTTAATTTAGCTGTTCAAGTGTACCTTCTCTTGCTTCAAAGCTGCTATCAAAGACTCCCACTATAATGAAACACTGATGGAAAAGGAATTATTTTTAAGTCACAGATGTAGAAATAGATACCCTGTTCTTTCCAGTTGTGACTTCCTATCTTCTTTTTTTGTATCAGTTCAGTGGAACAGCAAATATCCAGCATCTCCAGGAGCTGACTGCAGCTAACTGACTGCTTCATAGCTCAGCCAGACTCCTGCTTTCAGTGGCATTGTCAGCAGTCTCCCCGTAACACCTAGCTTAAGCAATCAAATAAATGCAAGCCAGAGAAGCAAAATAAGACAGAAGCCTGAGAGGTAAGTGGATGGTAAGCCTTTGCTTTCCACTTAAGCCTTCTGGATGTTGTGGACTGTATACTGAAATTCAGATCTCTTGCAAATAAATGGGTTGCTACAATATTCCGGAGTGAATTCCATGAACAGTACCAGGTTTCAGAAGTCAGATACAAAAGCTGTATCAGGATTCAGATATGAATTTCAAATTGCCCCAAGTTTCAGGCTGATCTACCCTGTCCACCCAGAGACAACCTGCAATCAGATTAAAAACAAGAACTTCTAGATTCATGTTGACTATCTTATTCACTCGCCCATTGCTTTTTTCCCTTCTCTATTACTATGTACTAATCTAAAGGCATGCACAATAACTATTTAGTAACCAGGAGGTGATAAAGCTATTCATTATGCAGTGTACTCTGTGTGCGTATGTAAATTCTTTAAATGCAGTTGGTGGATGGACTGTTGGGAACGTTCATATTGTACACTACCAGAACATAAACTATTCTCTAGTACATTCTTCTGATATACAAGACAATATTATCTCAAGTTGGATGAAGTGAAGAAGCATAAACTCTATGGAATATGAAATGGGTCTGGTAGAGCATGGGGAAATTAACGTTATGTTCAGTGTGCCTAGTAAATAATGAGATATTAAATGATAATGTGTTCCGGGATTTTTCAAGTGTATTTTCATTTAAATTATTTCATTATTTGGAATCCTTTGTTTCTGAATTCTGTTTTTAGTTAGGATTTTAGGTCCCAGCCATCCTCTGTGAGAAAAAGAAACTCTGTGAGGTTGTCCTGCCTGGCATCTCAATGGGGCTTGTTCAAGGTAATGGGATTAGCCCAACATGGAATAGATGTTTGGCACCAAAAACCTGCACAGTTCTATAGCTAGTTCAGTAGTCCCAAGAGAACATCTAGAGCCAAGGGTTAGCCATGAGGGAGGTCTATCTGTCCCAGGGGTACAATCAGAGGGGAGCAAGAAACCCTCCCCACAGGGGGACCTGGAATGGGGGCAACCCACACCAAAAGGAAAAACCTCAAAATCAGGGATCACTTACCCACTTTAGGACACCAGATGCAGGACGAACTATACCAAGAAGAGATGCCTGTGTGGTTCATCAGCCGCGCTTACCTACAGCTGGAGCCGGCAGGTGATGTCATTAATGATCACTGCCCAGCTGGGATAAAAGCAGGCACCAGCAGGGAGGAAGGGAGAGCGTTGGAGGCAGCAGAGGCTGTGGAGGCTGTCCACACTGGCTGCAGGCAGCACTGGCATGTGGAAGAAGATCTCATTTGGGAAAGAACTTCCAAGGCAGCGAATGCTGCAGAAGCTCTCCACGCCGGTCATAGACAGCACCAGTGTGCAGGAGAGGATCCCTCTTGGGGAAGAGCGGTGGAAGCAGTGGGGACTGCAAAGGCTCTCCACACTGGTCATCCTCAGCACCAACGTGCAGGAGAGGAGCCAACCTGGAGAAGTGTGGAAGAAGATCTTAACAGAGGCAAAGAGTGGGGCAGCATCAGGGGACATGGCCAGCACATTCCCTAGGGCTGGGAGCGAGGCAGGGCTATTCAGCCTGACCTCTGCTTCCTTGTCAGCCCTCTTCTCTTTGTGTCTTTCCTCTTTTTCCTTGCCTGTGCATGTTCCTTTGTTGTTTTCTATTTGTCCTTTTACTTTTACTTTTCCATTATCTGTAGCCCTACTTTGATGGGGTGTGGGTGATGCCCTAAAAACAGGAGCTGCACGCAGGAGTCAACAGGCAGCTGGTATACAGCTGGAGAGGCATATAGGAGAAGTGAACACCCAGCAGACCCCGAGTCTGATGATGAGAAAATAAGACCTGTTACCAAAGGGGACATGAAGAGTAAGAACCAACAAGGTCAGAGAGCAAGCTGCATCAAGATCAGGTGGCCTGTCGGAGGCTGGCGTATGGAAGGGGTGAAGGGGAGGTGGAACCCCATGAATATCCATTGGGAGACCTTACCACTGAGGATACATTCAAAGTCATGGCAGGCAAGTTCTGGGGTCTTCCCCGGAGTGATCAAGGCTCCTTTCAGAGGTTGCATGAAACCACACCGCGCCCACCACCAGGTGCTCGTGCCAAGGTGGCACATGAACGGATATTTGAAGCGAGACGGTCACACTATCCTTTTGGATTTCACTATCCTATTTCCATTCCAGTGTACCTTGATTGAATATGCAGAAGGGCATGTAGCAGTGGTGGTTCACTATTCCCAGAGAGGCAGGACTTATTGTAGAGAAATGGTTCTTGTTGCACACTAGATATACCTACATGAATATTCATTCACTTGGTATCACTACATGAACAATGAACTTTCAAGCAAGATTGGTGCTTTTAAACAGATGGGCATGAGTGCAGGCAGAACCAAAGGAAACATGGATATGAACCAGTTGTGGGTTATAACAGTAGGATTCCCATCTGATATTCTCACCATCCCAGCAGCTACAAAGGGCCAAATATATATTCGGATAGTCACATTTGAGCTTCTTAATGGTCATGTGACAGGGACACCACACCCACTTAGTCTTGGATTAAATGTGTGCAGGAGAAAAAGAGAAGAGAATCCTGAGAAGTTGTCTGATTGGAGGGAGAGTTTTTCAACTGGGGTTCATTAGGTAAAGGAAGGAGCAGGAGGCAGTATTTCATCAGGATTTTTCCACTGGGAAGTTATAGAACATTTCTCTACCTGGGGTGGGAACAGATCTGACATGGAAGTCTGGAGTCAGGGAGAAAGATGATTTTGTCCAATGCAAGGATAAACTTTTAACTCATTTTCTTCTAATCACCAGGTGCCAAACTATGCTGTCGAAAGACCAATAAACTGCATTAATAATAGTTCTTGAAACAAGAACCTGGTTTTATTATTCAAAAGCAAAAGATCTGTATTATAACCAAGAGAGAAAGGAACTGGTGCAGGCTAACCACAACTAAATTGGGTTTAGACCAGGATTATAAAAGAAGCCTAAGGTGTTAGGTCCCTCATTTCCAATGAATTTCCCTTATGTTCTTTGGAAAGCCTTAACTTTAATACTGACCATAAGCCAAACCCTGGAGACCCTAGGTGCATTGGCATTTTAGAGTCATGGAGCTGAGTCAAAATATAACCTGTCCTGAAATATACTATTGAACTGGAGCAAAATTTTAACATGGGTCTGATCATCCTGCCTCTTTCTTTCCATTTGGCTGTTCTAAGAAGCACCTTTGAGTCTGTATGTGATAAATAGCTGGTAAATAAGTGTCTGTACTGCTTACTTAGTTATGCCTAATTCCAAAGTGTCCCTGCCACATGAACTGGAGCAGCATGTATATAAGGGCCCGGCATCCCTCTTCACAGTCAGGTAAAGGTGTGATGTGTGTGGCAGGAGCTATGATTGACCCCTCTTCACATGTATGGCAAAAGGTGTGTTCATGCGTAAAATTCCATCACACCTTATTGCTGGTGCAAGAAGAGCCAATTCCAGGTAAGAAGTAAGCTCCTGCGGATGGAGCCCTCTCAGTTGAGGGGCTCCCAGCCATGTGATCCCCCAGCCTTGGGGATATGTGAAACCCCTGGGGCTGGGGGGGGGGGGGGTCGTGGCTGCTACAATTACACAGTCATTGGGGTTTTATGTACCCCCTGGGGCATCCACACCCAGCTGTTGGACTCTGGGTCCCTGTGCTGCTGGGACCCATACTTGGCAGCAGCTGGGGCTGAGAGTCTCTTCAGTTGTGGGACTTCCAGCTCTGGCTGGGCATGGTGCACTTCTGCAGCTGGGAGCCCAAGTTTAAAGCTGCTTGAAGCTTTTTATGGTGTAATAGGTACTTTGCACCTGTATCTGGCCTCAAAATAATTGTGCAATGAACCAGTTAATTGCATGATACTTATAGCATACAGATGGGGCCTAACAGAAAATGTTTTTTGGTTTGAGGCTGATCATTGGTAGCAGATGCTATAGAACTTTTGATGAAACAGTTTGAACATAAGCTTGTTAGATGGGGGCACGAAAGTTGCATACCACAAAGGTAATGAGGTTTCTTGGCAGAGGGGAAGTTAGGCTGGAAGAGCAAAGTACAGTGGAAGAGTAGGGGAGAAAAGAAATCCAACCTGGATGACAAAATTGTCTAACATGCACCCACATCCGTAACTAACCTGAGATGGGATCTTGCTTCTCTGTATGACTAGCTGGCTTACAATTAGGGAGATGATTAGGATTATCTATCTTAAATATAGAAGTTTTAAAGAAGACCTAGATTCTGTGATGTCAGCCCAAGAGCCCATTATGAATTATTACTAGGAAGGTTCTAGGTCAGTGGTATTCAACTTTTTTTCATTTGTGGACCCCTAAACATTTTTGAATAGAGGTGTGGACCCTTTTGGAAATTTTGAATGTAAGTGCAGACCCCTTTGAATTTTAAGCGTGGATATTCACATACTTTTGATTGATCAGTCATCTTTCACAGACCCTTTAGACATAGCCTGTGGTCCCCAGAGGTCCATGGACCACAGGTTGAAAATCAGTGTTCTCAGGAATTTGGCAACACTGCAATGTTGTTTCATGCAAATTCCTATTTATAAGCTCAGTTACTTGACTTGTTCACATAAATATGGTTTTGTGCATCTGCATGAATGTAGCAGATTATTTGCATTATTTTTACAGTAACAGTTAGAACTCAACTTTCTGAAAATTTAACTCACTGAGAATAAGATCCCTGGACAATCTTTGTACCAGTGTACAATTCCGCACTTCAATACAAGTGTTATGACAGTGCTTTATATCTAGATATGGTATAGATTAAAAAACCAAACCAAATCAAAACAAGACCCACCTGTGTTAACAGCACATTAATTTTAGAAAGTCAAGCACATTTAAGTTTGTAAATGACAGAATTATTATCAGCTGCATCATTTTAATTTAGCTTCTTTGTGCATTACATTATGATACTGACTTTAATTACATGATCACATATTTTTTTTCCATAACTGCCCATCTTGATTCAGTGCACAGAATGGACAGTGAACACTCAATGAGCACTTTATCCAATATTCTGTTTTTTTACTCATTGTTCAATATTAACCTGCAATTAAAGACTCTTCATAATGCGCATGTACAGTCAGGTCAACTTAAAGTTATACAGGCAAGTTTAATCCTGGGATTTCCTAACTTTTGAATGTTTGACTTAACAACCTTAATAATAGTGTGTGTGTGTGTGTGTGTGATTTACAGCAATTTTTAAAAAACAAAAACAATTCAGTTTGAACTAACATTTCCAAATAAATAATTCAGCCTAAATCATTTAAATTTTCAGTCTGAAAGTTATTGGTAATTGAAAACAGTGGCTAAATACAGACATCACTTCTAAGGTGATTCTGACTGATTTGAGTCACAACCCTTTATACTTGTGGCTTGCCCATGGAATGAATGACAATTCAATTTTCCACAGAAAAAGTGCTTGCATATTTTATCTTGCCTACTTCACTGGTACTAAAAGTGAGACAATGGGTTTATATGCCCATAGGATGCCAAGGTAAAAGGATTTATCCTAGGAGAAATACAGTATCTGTTTGTAGCCAGTGTCTTACAGGGATAGTATTTAGGCAACTTTCATATTAAGCAGCACTACCACTCTTACCTATAGCTATAATATCTTTCTGGCTTGATGCATATGAATTGCCAGCTGATGAAAGACATGCCATTAGATGGCACTCAAGACTATAAGACATTTTTTAGTGTTCTTATTGGATTAATACAGTTTACTGTGGTAAACTGCCACTGGCTTTTAGGTAGCTCCTTTAAACAGTTCTTAACAACAAAAACCTTGGAATAATAATTCAGGAGATACTCAAGCATTTTTTTTCATGGTTTGCATAATTTTGGAAACAATTCAAAATTAAAAAAGAAAATATTCAATACAATTTAATCTGGTTTCTGGAGTTTCATTGTGCCGTCACAAAGAAATACACACGTGTAATTTTGCTGATCAGTATGACCTTGCTTTGGTCCCAAGAAAATATTCTGTGCTAATCTTAAAAATGTCTTAACGCTTGAGATTGACAATTAAAGTCAGAAAAAAATGTTGGATTGCAGCCTAGTAGTCCAGTGACAGGTTTGCATTGTCATGCCTAAAACCCCCCAACTTTCGTGAGCAGGAAACCTTAATCAGACTCATTAATATTGACTCTCTCTGATAAACATCCTGGAGTACTTGATAGGTCTTTGCGAAGCGGCTAGTATTCGCTTTGGATTCGGCCAATTCAGGGGACAGTGATTTGATTCGGTGATTCGAATCTCTGTCCCAATTCGATTTGGCCAAATCTCCAAATCAGGCAGGCCCATCCCCAGCCCCTCTCCCAGCCTGGCAATGGCTTCCCTGCCCACCCCAGCTCCTGGCTCATGTAAAAAAAAAAAGCCTCAACTCAGCAGGTGCTGCCGGGTGGGGGGGGGTGATCCCCACTGCCCCCCACTATCCCATGCTGCATGTGGGGCTCTACACAAGCCCCCTGATGCCCTCCTTGCTCCCTCAGCCCCCCAATAGGTGCCCCACCCGGGCCAGCTCTGGCCCTTTAAGAAAATTAAAATGAGAAAACCCCCAGACTCACTGCTTCTGCTGGTGGGGGCAATCCCCACTGCCCTGCACCACATGGCGGGGCTCTGCATGAGCCCCTGAAGCCCTGGGGCCGCCGCAGGAGTGGTGAGTTCTGGGGCTTTTCTTGTTTTTTTTTTCCTTAAAGGTCCAGAGCTGGCCCAGGTGGGGCAGCCACAGGGGGGCTGGGGGAGCAAGGGGGGGGGGGTTGGAGGGCTTGTACAGAGCCCCCCCACACAGCATGGGGTAGTGGGAGGCAGCAGGGATTGTTTCTCCACCCGGCAGTACCCAGTGACCTGGGGCTTTTTTTAAAGTACCAGGAGCTGCAGCAGGCAGGGGCAGCCATGGGGGAGAGGGGGTCAGGGGTGCTGGCAGGGGTCCCTTCATGGTTCCCTCCCCACTTCCCCCACCCTTAGTACTTACCAGCTCGTCCCTGCTGCAGCCACTGGGGACTGCCCGAATCATCAAAGCTCTCCGAATATTTTCCAAACACTTGGAAAGCTTTGAATCGATTCAGACCTTTTAAATTGGTCCCCTGATTCAATTCAGATTCAGAGATTCGGCCACCAAATTGGGCCGAATCTCCTCCAAATCGAATCACCACCTGAAGCTTCGCACAGCCCTAGTACAGTAAAAGGTCTGTTATCTGGCATCCCTTGGGAAGTGAGGATGCTGCATAACAAAATATGCTGGTTAATTGAGCGGCCCCGGCAGCTGCTTCTCACCCCATGTCTGGGGCATCCCTCCGCCCCTTCCATGGCATCGCTGCCACTCCTGCGTTGCCTGCAGGGCCCACAGGTCAAGCAGGTGGGTCTCACACAGCCCTGCACAGCCAGTTATGCCCCAGGGTTGTGGGGGCTTGGCAGTATAGCTGCTTTGCCCCAATCAATGTGGGCTCAGAGTGCACTTCCAGTTTCACTTTATCTTACAAGCCGGCATGCCAGTTAGTGGAGCATGACAACATGTAAGATGCCGGATAACAGAACTTTTACTGTACTTAACTACATCTTTGTATTCTTCAAGAATGATGCATTAGCATGGAACCATTGTCCACTTCCAGAGAACCAGTGGGATCCTTTTTTTAGGCTTTTGGAGTTCTTAAGCTAGTGTAAGTCCTTGAAGTTTTAATGTGCTGGCTGTCCTATATGTCTTGGGAAAGGAGGGAATTACTCATAAATTGCTGAATACAAGAAATATGAATGGATTTCCTTGTTTTCCACAGGTTTAGGGTACCCTTGTGTGATGTTTATTCTTCCAAGAGGGGTAGTAAATGGTTAGGGTTGAGGAGGAGAAGAGAGAAGGGAAGAAGGGGAGAAAGGAGGATTTCGTTTGGTTTGATAAATCCCTGCTAAACAGCTCGCACAATAATGCATTTTAGATTCTATTGGCAGGGAGTTGGGACTGTGTTTAGATGTTTCTTAACACTAAATAACAGGTGGATATTTTCATTTCAGATTCAGTTTAATAAAAGCACCAGTCAATTGCTTAACCTATTATTTATTTATCACTGTACACAGTGAAGTTATGATAGTTTATTAAACTTGTTTCCTTTAATTTAATTGAAATCTGTCCTTAGCTTTAAGCTCCACAAAAAACATAAAGTGATTAGTCATTTTCCATTTTAAAGGGATCATACTAAATACAACAATTTATTTCTCCATTGAAAATTTTGTAGCCCGATGCCCTGGTGCTTCTCTTTCCTGGGTTTCTTGTCACTTCACCTAATGCTTGTATTTAATTCCTTGATGTTTGCTAGAGCTGTGAGTGCTCAGCACCTTTCTAAATGAGACCGCTTTAATTTAGGTTGCCTAAGTACAGATGCAAGTGGGTAGCATTAAGTATTCAGATTTTAAAATGTTGCTTCATAGCTTTTTAGAAGGCTCATTTACTTCTGCCATCATTACTCCAGGAGTTTCATTCTCTGGGGGCTACACATTGATAGGGTGGATTGGCTTGTGTTACAATAGTCTCCTAAACTATGCCAGTGGGAGTTTTAACTATTGGTAGGGTTATCCAAGCCAGACAGGCCAAAGAGGCCTGCCGAAAAAGCAGGGGACTTCAGCACACGTCAGCAGCTGGGGCTTTCACTGCTTTCTTGTGGCAGTGAGGTTTTGCACGTGTCCACACTGGGGCTGGACAATGAAGAGCTGCACTAGGGTTAGAAGCAGCAAGCTGTGCCCGTGGTACTGGTGGGGAGTGGGGGCAAGCAGCAGCAGGGAAAAGCAGTAACAGCAGCCAAGTCAGAAGACCAGCCTGCCTTGGATGTGAGCCTCATGGCTCCAAAAGGTTGCCAGCCACCACTCTAGGGTGGGTTTGAATAATAGGTCAACAACCTATCCTCCAAAAAATCTATTTCCAGAAACATAAGGTAGCCATAGTAATCATTGCCCAAATAATATTCATGGAATATAGGAATGGTTTTTGCCAAAGCAATAATGGACTTTTTTGACAGAAATTAAGTTTTGGTGAAGGCCACTGGGAAACCAGGTGATGAGACAAATAATCCCAACCTTCTTGGAACAAAGCAATGTCAGTGGTGAGGAGCTGACGATATGCACTTTAAAAATAAAAACAAATCCATAACGTATTTGAAGAGACAAGTTAATAGCCTAAGATAATTCCAAAGCAGAAAATCAGTCATAGACTGGGAGTTGATTAACAGCTAATTGCTCTGAGCTCTGTGTCAACTAGGATACATATAAATTACAATTGTGCAATTATTTACCAACAAACTCACTGACAAAATTTCAAGGCATGAGAGTTGCCCGGTAATGTCATTGTCAAAGTTGGTGTGACAAAAAAACAGGCTGGAGAAAGCAATGAGTACAGAGTATTGGTTCTAAAAATCAGGATGAAGAACAACTAAAAGATTTTTATTTGGTTTCTGAGCTCATACCTTGTGGAACATTTTCACCTTCAGAGATCTAAATGTGGAATTTCCCAAATGGAGTCACCCTAAACTAGACTGACTCCATATGTAGCAGAAGAAGACTTAGATCAACTCTTTAAGCCATCACGGTATACAGTAGAACAGACCACAATCTGTGATAGCAAAATTTTGGGTCAAACTCAAGAGAAAGAACTCCCCTTTTTTGAACTTGTTATTAAAAGGCAAATCTCTTTCAAACAGGTCTTAATAGAAATGATGAATAAATAAGACATGGGAGCTAATTATTTAACTCTCCGCAGTGCTTGTACTTGTACTGGGAACACAGTACTCCAGTTGGTGCTTGTACTGTAGCACCAACTGGAGTACTGTGTTCCCAGCTGGAATGCATGCTTAATTTTCAGGAAAGATGATTTAGGCTGGATAATAAGGAAATTTCTCTAAGAGTTAGGGTGGGAAACCATTGTAACAGGCAATCAAGGGATGCAATCTCCTTTAGTGGTAGTTTTCAAGTAGCAGTTAGACAAACATCTGTCATAAATGGTAGTAGGTTTACTTAATGCTGCCTCTCTATATTCATAGATTCATAGATTCATAGATGTTAGGATCGGAAGGGACCTCAATAGATCATTGAGTCTGACCCCCTGCATAAGCAGGAAAGAGTGCTGGGTCTAGATGACCCCAGCTAGATGCTCATCTAACCTCCTCTTGAAGACCCCCAGGGTAGGGGAGAGCACCACCTACCTTGGGAGCCCATTCCAGACCCGAATATGAGAGTTGGATTAAATGGTTTCTTGTAGTCTTGAGGCTTTACATTTCTATGATTCTAAAACTCATTAAGAAAACTGGGAGAAAAGGGCTGATAGATGAGACATTACAACAAGAATTTCAAATTGAATTGAAAAATGGATTTTGGGTGCTGTACCACTTAGATTCACCCAACGTTTTCAGCATTGACTAAGCAACTACAGCACTTGCACCTGTTTCAGTTACAGGCAAAACTGTTTGTACAATCATATTAAGCATAATAAAGGTTGAGATAAAACTAAGGGAAAAGGAGGGCAGATTTAATTTCAGATATCTTTTCACACTAGGAATAATCATGAGGGAGCACCATATGGAAAAACAGTCATAAATATATTTTCTAAAATCATATGATGACCTACATTGCAAATCAGTCCTGGAGCATCACATCTTGAGGTATTATGATATGCCAATAAATGTGAACAGCATTAAAGTCTTTTTATCCAGGTGCAGCATGTACAGTCAAAGTAAATCCAGGCTTGGGTGAGTGGTTCATTATAGGCATTCAACATTGTGTTTTCTCCCCTCTAATGTTTGGCATTGCCATTGATTTCATCATGGGAAAAACTGTAGACATTGTATGAGTCATCATCTGTACTCTAGAAGATCTAAATGATGCTGATGGCACTTCTAAGCTCTTCTAAGTTACAGCTCAACCAATATGCAAATAAAGACAAGACTATCCAGCATCATACAAGGGGGCATGATAATCTATAAGAGAAAAACAAAGTAACTCCAAAATCTAATGAGACCTCCAGCAACAACCAATTCATGCATTACTTCAAAAGGCAAAGAATAAAAGAGTTGAATGAATTCACATATTTTGTCAATAGCATGCAAATGGATAGGGAGAGCCAGAAGGAAATAATGTTAAGGTGGCAACTGCATTTAAACAAGATTTGGTTATCAGAAATCTACAGCTTGAAGACCTTAATATGAAACTTCAACTCAAGTCTCATTTCCATATTCATGTGTGGATGTGAAAGCTGAAAATCAGACTTGTAGAAAGACATCTAAATGCCTTTTGAAGCAGTTTCAGTTTATAGCTACAAAAGCACTGAAATCTTCAGTACACTCAAAAAATTGTATGCTGCATATTAAATGAATGGAAGGCTCTAAAATCAGATAAATGGGTTCGATTTTTATATCTAGAACTGGGGGGAACACCTACACTGACTTGACTCCTAAAGGAGAAAGCTGGAGTGGAATTACTAATTATAAAAAACTGAAAAACAAAAAAAACCCCCCAAACCCCCCAAATTAGAATTGAGATTTATAGATATCTTTGGCCTCATGGGGTGTGTCCAGAAAAGTGCACATGTGCCTCCTGTGGTCCCTTAAAGCAGTTTGAGACACCACAAGAGACATGCTGGAACAAAAAAATGACTCCAAATTTGATACTGAGAAATCCCGATATAAAAAAAAACAATGCACTGAAAAAAGGTGGTTCAGGGCATGTTCCTGGAGCATGCCCTGAAGCAACCAGAGGCTGGGTCCTCCAAGGAGATGCTCTGACACCCAGCCAGAGTGTTTCTATGCCTGCTCCCTTCCCCACTGCTCCAGCACACTGCCTCTGTGTCCTGGGGCAAATAGGTGTGGGGCAAGGATGCAGCAGTGACCTGGACAGAGGTGCTGTCCTTAGTATGTAGGGATGTGGGAGTGAGGGGACTATGTGGGTGGGGGGGATTGTGTGTGGGTGGACTGCCACTGAGGGGAGGGGTCTGCCAGCTGCTGCTGGAGAGGGGCTGTGCGCCATGTGGGCTGACAAGTGTGGCTGTGCTGTATGCAGCACTGTAGATGTGTCTGCGGCTCCACATATCACACATTCAGGTGTTCACTGCACTGCAAGGAAATAGCGCAGGGGATTTTTTTGACCCTGGGAGATCTCGGGGTCAGAAAAACCTGCGCAAAATAAAGCCGGGTAATGTACGTGGGAACAGCGCACGCTGCCCAAAATCAGAGCCTAGTTGACCAGAGCCATGCTGCGGCTGCCGGCCAGGCTCCAAATGGCAACATCACCAAAGGTGCAGCTCCAGGAGGCCCTCAGGGCCCCAGGTAAGGCTGCTGGGGCCAGCCTCCCCTACCCCACCCAAGGTAACTTGCTGTGTGCCAGAGGGTGCATAACACATGTGTTCCCCGGGGACAGATAGCAGCAGCAAAAGGTGTGCTGCTGCTTCTTGTCCCTGGGGAAACAAACATCACGCTTACATAGGCACAGCTATAGAGTGTATCCAGACAAGCGCGCACGTGTGGTTTGCAGCACCTCACAGCTGTTTGAGGCACTGCAAACTGCACACAGCACACATTGCCACTGTTGACAGCAAGAGCAGTTCACTGTGCTGCTAACAGTGCTAAAGTTTGACACTGGGAGATCTTGGTGTAAAAAAAACTGCAGCAAAAAAAGTGGCTTGGCACATACGGTAGCAGCATGCACTGCTGGAAATGGAGCTTGGCCATCTAGAGCCATGCTCTGGCTGGTGGCCAGGCCTTGTGTAGCTGGATTGGCACTGGTGTTGCCCTGGGAGGCTCCCAGGACCCCAGATGAGACTGCTGGGGCCAGCACAGGTGTTGGGCCCAACCTCCCCTACCCTACCCAGAACAGTTTGGTATGTGCTGGAGCACGTATGCAGGGATGTGCCTTGGGGCACAAAGCAGGCTGCTATTTGTGCTGTAGTAAATGCACACCCCTGCATGTGGGGCTGCGCCCATAGAAGCCAGTAAAGCTACACAGCACCTGAACTCAAGTGCCTGTAAAAATGAATTGAAAATTTCAGTAGCTTTAAATCAGCGCACGCTGGGCAATCACAAGCTCCCTTATCGCTTCCAAAAATGACCTGCTTGAAGTAAATTGAAGTGCTTTGATAGTTCAGATAGCTCTACAATTCACATGCTTAGAGTGGTGATCACCTTCAAATTTAAGCACTTAATTTAAGAGCTTCAATAATTTTAAATTGCTATATGCCACAGAGTGGCAGACGGTGACTCAAGTGCTTCACTATTTTAAAAACACTTCAGTGTTCAGCTTAATTTTTTTCCTATAGAGGGGCATGGGAGAGTGAAGCAGATTTCAAGAGTAATGCTGCAAGATAAGAAATGCAACTGGCACAAACTACTTTCTTAAAAAGTTAATGGAGAAAATCTATATTCTGTGTAGCTGCTTAGACACATGGCAGCCTTCCCTCCCCCACCCTCCTTCATACATATGTATGTGTACCTGCATCTATGGGCCATAAGAAAAGATAGAGGGAAGATGAAAAGAGAAGAGAGAATTTGTATCCTTTTACTGTTCTTCTTTGAGACCTGCCCTTGATTATACCTACTTCTTTGAGATATTTCTAATTAGATCAATGCCATAGCACCTATATGCCAAATATAGCTTTAAAGATCCAATATTTTACCATAATTGGATACATGCCCACTTCAAGGTTCAGCCACTTTTACATTTGTGGGTTTTATTGTTAGGCCACATTCCAAAGTCAATGGAAGTTCTTCCAAAGACTTCAGTGGGCTTAGGCGTGTGGACCTATCATTGTATTAATATTATAAAAGAAAAGCTTTTATTAGATTAAATTTTCATTGCATTTAAAGATGTCATATCTCTTCTCCATCATTGCTATTTGCAGGGTAAAAAGGAAATGATCTTCATGTTTCTTTATGTTAGCGTTGTTAAGAAAGAAGACTTTCTTTAGGACCAAAGTGGCAGTGTCAGTAGGTTTCTTTACAGTGGTTGATAGTAGTTATCTCAGGAGGTTAACATTAGAATGAGGGATGCATGATCCATGTTTGCTTTTCTTAAGACACTGATATCTGTTTTAACAGGGACAGACTCTGGAGGAGGAGGAGGATTCACTTTTCAGGGAAACCAATGTATTCCTGCTGTGTAGAGAGGGGTTACTGAGAAGAAGCGAGCACTTAATCTGCACCTGCAAATGCCAGGGAAGTGTAGGGGTTGGGAAGCTTGGAAGAAAGATGGAGAATCCCAATATATGTAACCCCCTATATAAGCTACTTCAGCTTTTGAGCTAAAAGTAGCTCTGAGGCTTGGGCATGGGAAGTGGGTTGGCCCCCTGTGTATGGCCTACTTACTTGGAATCACAGAATTATAGAAAATTAGGGATGAAAGGGACCTTCAGAGGTTATCTAGTCCAACTGCCTGCATGAGGCAGGATCATCCCTATACAAGCCATCTGATACAAACCCATTGTCTGTAGTAAAACTACACAGTCAACCCTGACACAGCCACAAGGCATAATGCCCCAGCCTGCTACAAGTCAAATGGGGGGACAGTAGTGGCCAGTGTCCTGACGGTATAAGGGTTGTAAAAATTAACTTGAGAAATCCATGGAAGTCTATACCGATCTGACCATAGGGTAAAATTCCTTCCTAACCACAAATATAGGAATCAGTCTGACCCTGAGCATAGGGGCAAGACTCTCTTGCTAGGCATCTCTGAGTTAAAGTTTCAGCAGGAATGTCAGCACACCTCATTCAAAATCCTCAGCCTTGGCTGCAGCCAACACTCAATACTTCTGAGGAAGGAAAAATGCACCCTGTTTCTCTTCCCCTGACATATGTAGCAAAAAGGTGGGGGAAAAATCATTCCTGGCCTCACATGACAACCAACAAAGCCCAGAAGCATGGGAAATATCTGCACTAGGTTGTCCCTGACCAATGCTTACTCAACCTCTTCTTGAAAGAGGAAGACAGAGATTCTACCACTTCGCTACTCAATCTCTTCCATTGCTTCAGTTTTAATAGTGCAGAAGTTTTTCCTGATATCCAATCTCCACCTACTTTGCTGTTATTTAAAACCATTTGTCTGTGTCCTGCTACCTTCAGCAAGAGAGAAAAGCTGTTTTCCTTCTCTTTTATGACAGCTCTTCAGGTGTTTGAAGACTGTTATCATTAATTGACTCTTCCACAAGTTAAACATGCCTATTTCCTTCAACATCTCCTTGTATAACTTGCCTTCCAGGCCTGTTATCATTTTTGTTGCCTGCATTTACACATGCAGGCAATACAGCGCATTAACACTGTGTGTGGACTGACTTGGGACTCAAGTTAGTCCCAAGTCAGTCCATACACACAGTGTTACTGCACTGTAAGGCATGATGAACTTAACAAATTTACGCTCAAGTCGGCATAAGTCACCATACTTACTATACAGTATGGGCGTGCATGTGTAGACATGCACCCATACTGAATAGTAATTTTGGTTACTGTGCAGTAAATGCACATGTGTAGATGCGCCCATTGTGGTTCTTAACTAATGCTGAATAAATGCTGAATAATCGGCCTATGTCTTGCATGTAATACTTCTATTGATTTAGCCCAGAAAAGCATTTGTCTTCTATGAAGCTACATCACACTGCAGACACATACTGAGTTTGTGATCCACAAAGATTCCAAGATCCTTTTCCATAGCAGTTACAACCCAGCCAGGCTTTTTTGATTATTCCTTCTGAGGTGTAGTACCCTGTATTTATCAGCATTGAACAAATGTCCTGTTATCTCCAGCCCAGCTTTCCAATCTCTCAAGATCCATCTGAATGGCACTCCTGTTCTCTAACATGTTCACTAAATCCTTCCCAGTTTAATGCCATCTGTAAATTTGCTCAAGAATTGGCCCCTTTTCACAAGAAACTCTCAATTCCAGCATCCAAATAATGAATACACACAGCATTATAGTGAGCCCAAGACACGCTCCTGTGGGCCGTCACTTAAAAACCTCTTGCTGTTCTGACAGTGGGTAAATGGATCTATTTATAATGATCCTTTGCTTGTGGCTATCAAGCCAGTTGTCTATCCACCTTAGAGTTGTTTTGTCTAGCTCACATTTCTCCAATTTGTTTATAAGAATGTCATGAGAGACTTCATCAAAAGATTTTCTGAAGTTCAGATAGACTATATCAATCCCGGTGGTTATTTTGTTGAAGAAGGATATCATTTGTTTGGCATAATTTGTTTATAGTACATCCACATTGGCTGCTTTTGATCTGCCATTCCTCATCCAGATGCTTGCAAATAGATTTCCTTATAATATGCTTCACTCATTTCCCAGATATAGAGTTGAGGCTAACTTGTGTGGTTCCTTGGGTCCTCCCTTTTGCCTTTTTTAAGGAGTGGCACTATGTTGGCCCTTTTTCAGTCCTCTCTACCTTGCCTCTCTCTCATAACTTTACAAATATTATTGCCAAGGGCTCCAAAATCTTCTCTGCCAGTTGCTTCAGTATCCTGGGATGATGTTCATGGAACCCTGCTGACTTGAATTAATTCACACCCATCAAAATCTCTCCGGCTGTTTCTTTTGGTATCTCACCCCTCAGCCTGTCCCCTTGCTTAACTAAATAATCCTTATTAAGCGTCTGATTGCAGCTTTTGTGTTGACTGAGGCAAAATAGCTGTTGAGTAGAACTGCCTTCTTTGTATCTTGTTAAGAGTTCACGCTGGTTATTTAACAATGGACCCATTGCTTCTTTTCCGGCCAGCATACTTATAGACCTTCTTCTTGTTGTTGTTAAACCTCCCTTGCTAGGTGCAGCTCATGATTTACCTTTGCCTTCCTGTTTTTGTCCCTGCAAGCTATTGCAGTTTTATGGTATGGTTCCTTATCCATCTTTTCATTGCCTGTATGCTTTCCTTTTGCATTTGAGGCATCCTAGAAGCTCCTTGTGCAGACACATTGGTCTGTTACCTTTCTTTTTGTGGTTTCATCATGTCAAAAAAGGTTCTTATTAAGCTTCCAATACTGTGCCATTTATAAGCTTCCAGTTCTCCCAGGCACTTTTATTCTTTAGTCTGCTTTCTCATGGCACCATGCCTATTACCTCCATGAGTCATTTGAGATCTGCCTTTTTGAAGTATAGCAACGTAGTTCTGTTGACCTAAGATGCTTTCCCCGTCTCAGGATCATGAACTCTATTATATTGTGATTGTCTCCTCCCAAGCTTCCCATCACCTTCACATCCTCCCCCAATTTTTCCCTGTTGTTCAGGACAAAAATAGATAGGAAAAATAGATGATTCCCTACTTGTATCCTCAATGTGTGCCAATTCCTGAGTTCTGGATTGGATGCTAAGCTTGTAAAGGAGGCAGACTACAAAAAGAGTCAGGTTGGAGGGGCAGTCATTCAAACAGATTTTAGAACAGGCTGATCATCTTTGAAGTAAGGTGGTTTTATTGTTCTAGTTCCCTACTTTTAGGAGGCTTGAGGCTTCTTTGTTGGGAGTGGGATCTCATGGATAAATCATACATAAAGAAAGGTGGAGCTTTGGGCTGCAATACTGTGACCTCCCAGGGAGAGGCAAGGGATCCAGTCCCGGTCCTTTAGAAGTCAGTAAGAGTTTTGCACAGACTTTGCACTTCGTATCTGTTGTGTAGATGCTCAGATGCAGAATATTGCTGAGGAAGTAATTCAAGCTTGCAATAACTTTTGCAGGCATGAGGCATATTTACATTTTCACTTGGGGGTTATCAGAAGAACTTTAAGCTATTGTGTTAAGCTGTTCAACCACCACTGAAATTCATGCTCCTTTGAAAATCCTAGATTGAGGTTGCAAGAAGAGAGGCACAGGGTGAGCCCAGTGACTGTTTCCTCCAAGCAGTAATATTTATGAAGTCATGAGAGACAGACGAAGTACCAGAGGACTGAAGAAAGGGCCAACATAGTGCCACTCTTTAAAAAAGGAAAAAGGAAGGGCCCAAGGAACCATAGACCAGTTAGCCTCAACTCTATACCTGGGAAATGAGTTGAGCATATCATAAGGAAGTCTATTTGCAAGCATCTGGATGAGGAAAGGCTGATCAAAAGCAGCCAATGTGGATTTACTAAGAACAAATTCATTATAAGTACTTGTAAATCCAGTAAAGTCAACATTATAGACTTTCTATGAATCTATGGATTTTATGGATCTATAGCTCCATGGATTTATAGAACTATGGATCTATAGATTCTATGGATTACATAGATTTTCTATGATTCTATGACTTTTCATGGTATAGCTATATCAGCCATGGATGTTATGAGCCAGGGTCTATGAGCAACATAAGCTATGCTAAGTAAAGCCCCTGAGGTATGTGCAGGGAAGCTGTGCATAAATTCTACTGGTCAAAGTGCAGCTTTGCCAGAGTGGAGTGCATCCACACTACAACCATGTGCTAGCACTATCCTGGCATACCTGGTGCAAAGGGCTCCTAGCACAAACTTTGCCTAAGGCATTGCAGATATTATGCACATGAAGAGTTGAATGTATATTATTTGTCTTAAACAGAGCCTGGCATGGCAGTGTTTAAATTGTGCAGGAGTTTGTCCCAGTTCACTACTGTATGTGCTTTACATTTTTTAATAGGATTCACTCACTGCTGACTGGAAATAAATCCACATAGCTCTGATTGTTCTGTGACTTAAACAGAAAGGTGACATTATGTGACTACATTCTTTAAAATAACTCTAAACTGATATTCAGCCAGCTGGATGTTTGGCCTCAGATCAGGACACAGTTAGCTCTATGGGGAACAGACTGCACACATGCAAAAAGGGCTGGAGGAGAAAAACATTTGTCATCCAGAAGGAATATTAAGAAAACAAAAGGTGGAATTTGAAATACTCCGAACCTTTGATTTAGGACCGACCCTCATCCATGTGTATACAATACCGTGTTAAACCCAATCAGGCTCCTTTTGCTTACACACATTTTGCCTGCATGGTTACTGACCAGCCAAATTGTGTTTTAACTAAATAAACTTGAATGATTTAAAACCCTGTTCTGAATAAGTTTAGCAAATAGGTTTTGTCCTTCATTTGAGAGCCAGCACTCACCGGAAAAACAGAAAGCTGTCAGTGATCTTGGCAGTGTTATCTAGTCAAGAGGCAACCTTTATGTAAGAATTCACTGAACTCTTTCTTCCATTTTTCCAGCGTGACATCAGCACAGATCACTTCTTTTTCTCCTGGAACACACACATTTTATTGCAACATCTTCAAGTACTTTCCAGCTGTGGTTGAGTTCTTTCATATCTCAGTGTATTGGTCGGATGTGTGTCAATGCTTTTCTTTTTCTGTGGGACTCACTTTCAAAACTCCAGAGTGTTATTGTAGTATGCTGTGCTGACCATCTCCAATAGCTGTATTTATTAGCACTGAAGCTTACTTATTGGTCATATTTCATATCTCTGGAATGTGTCACCTTCTATACTGGTCAGGCCATGGAAGTAGGTCAGGACATTTTTTTGTGATCAACCATGCTGAAAGCCACACAAAGATCAAGAATTGTAACTATCAGTTTAGCATCTAATCTCAGAATCATAGGGGTTGGCAGACTGGAGTGACCCATGGTCAGTCTAATTCAGTATCCTGTTGCCAGTGACTAGTAACAAATGCTTAACAGAAGGGTGTTAGAAATCTTGTGGATAATTAGAGAATGTCTGCCCAGAGGGCAGTTTCTTTCTGCAAACATTTAGAGGTTGGCTCTGAAGACTAAAATTGTATAACTCTTCTAACCTGTTCTAATCTAAAGTAACTGTCAGTAGACATAAGGAGAATTTTATTTTTACTATTTTTCTTTCCATATCTTAGTCTGAAGCCTGATTGTGAGAGTTAGTGAGGAGTTTAGACTCTTGGCAGATGTCACATGATTTTAATGCCACTACATTTTTTTATGTTTTCACCTGAGGAAGGAAAGTGTGTTTGCTTTGGGAATGGAAGGGATTTATCTTACATTTTCAAGGAGACTGGAAGGATACTTTCATGCTTTCTCTAAAGGAAGAATTAATGAGCCCCTTCTATACCATGGTCAATTGCTCTACTGCTTCCTTTATTTTTTTTAATATGATGTTTTACATTGTGCAGCTACAGACTTGTTTCTTTGGGTGCGTCTACACGAGACGCTACTGAGAAGTGGTTACTGTTCATTTATTTAGTATTTGTATAATCAAGTACTAAATAAATTCAAGTAACTTCAATAAATGCATAGTAACCTAAGTTACTGCGCAGCAGTGTCAGCAAACATCTTTTTAGTGACGCTACTGTGCAGTAGCCTAATAATACTGCACGGTAGCGTATTAGCACTGTTTGTGCTGTGACGTGCTACTGTCCAGTATTATTTGGCTACTGTGTAGTTAGCGTCTCATGTAGATGTACCCTTTGTGTCTGTTAACAAAAACCCCATGTGTTGGAGTGCATACTTGAGTTATTTCTACTAATACCTAGTGTTTTAATAATTCTAGTGTTTTTCTCATTCAGTGTAGGTCTGTGCATGACTAGGAAAGATATTCATTATTTTAAAGTGAAGAACTTAGATCTTAGTGTATGTTAACTACACAAATAAATAATTAGAATAGTCTGCCACTATGTAGTAACATTTACTGGACATAAGACGTGAAACCTTAACAATGTACCTCTGCTGCCATATGTTTAGCATTAAATGAAAGTAGATTTACATGACCACATGGTTGAGCAGGTCTGCTGTCTACTCAGACTAAAGGAGATGGTTGCAATTATATACTATGAACAGACAAATATGGCATATTGCTATAGACATAGCTTATTTTAATCATGAAGGTGATTGTTTTTGTTAAGTTTACTATGTACAGTGCATTTCATTTTATGAAAAATATTGTGCAGCTATTTTGAAAGGCACTGTTTTAACTTTAATGAATGACAGCTTTCTATCTCTAGCTCCCTCTGTGCAAAAATGAAGTTTATTTCCTACCTATGGGGACTTTTTACCATCTATACCTTCCCCAAAGCCTGATGAAGGGCCTTTGAGCCTGAAAGCTTGCAGAAAAGGATACATTTTAGTGATTTCTCAGTTAGTTTAATAAAAGGTGTCATTTTGGAACCAAGAGTTCTAGATTTTTGTATTTCTTTTCATCTCAGACCAACACAGCTACCAAGTACATCCCTCTTTTAACTTTGGCATTTTTTCATCTGTTCATATTCACTGGTAAATCACAAAAGATGCATAGTTGTCTTGACAAAATTGCACCACTGCAATTAAAGGTTGGAAGAAATGTTTTTTCCTAGGGTGTGACTTTGTCATGAAAACTGCACTCTGATAATTGTCTGACTCTCCTAACAGTCAATGGCATAGCAAAACATTTTTAATTTCCATGTTGAGGGAAGAAAAAGAAAAGGGAAAAGAAGGAGAAGAAGATTAATTTTAAAACTGAGAAGGCTGAAGAGCACTTCTAAATTCACCTAGTGGTTTATATAACTGAATCTGTCAGTTCAGAAAATTCATAACCCAATCACTGTGCATAGAGTAAGCAGTCTTACAGTTTAACAGCAGAAGAAAACCTGAGAGCAGCAGTGTGGACACCCCTGTGTTTCTCTGTAGGAAACAATTTCAGTACAGGGCTTAGTAATGCTTTTATGTAAAGACTCACAATAATGTATAAAATGTTGGTGCTTAGTTATTATGTGTAACTTCTATACTATGACTTGCTTAAATGAAGAAATAAAAGCTCAAGCAAAATAGGCTGTATTTTGATGGTTATATTTTTCATCAGTCATTTTAGTAAGTGTATGCCACAAAACCACTGTTTCTATAAATATAAATAGCAATATAAGTGGGGTGGATGATTCAGTGCAAAGAATAACAGGGTTTTACTGGCAAATGGATAATATTTTGAATACTCATAATTTATTTACTCTACCTATCTTAAAAATTTCAGCCTATCAATTATACATGAAACTGAATATTGTAGCATAGGATAGGACTAAAATGGCAAGTATTCATTTCCAGCTCTAACATCTCATTTTATAAACATGACCTGCTCTTTAACACTTGGGAGTGGTGGATACATAGATATAACTTAGTTGCATTAATTTTTGAGTAATTTGTACTAGAGGTTTTGAGACAAACTTGATCATAAGGGCTTATTTGCAACTATATCCAAATGATACCGGGGCATATGCCAAGTCATTAAATTGAAGGCCTGTCTCAGGCCCCAGTTCAGTAAAGCCCTTGAGCATGTGCTTAACTTTAAGCATGCTTTAAATACTTTATCTGTTTAGCAAATTTAAGTCTTCAGTGGAACTTAAGCATCTGCAATATGCTAAAATTGTTGTTGGAGTATCAAGACAGGAAATTGGCTTTGGCTGCAGGACTAGAAAGAGACGGTTGGAGATGATAGTGCTTATTGTCCATGCCTCATGGATATTCAAACACATCCCTCTGAGAACTACTTAGACACGTGACTGTGTGCTGAGTGGAAGTTTGGCTCGGGATACCCAAAATAAACTGAGACTTCCATCAAGCTTTAAGTTGAAACTGCTTATATCTTTATGCCATAGGTACTAGGGCTGTGCAAAGCTTTGGTCCCTGATCCAATTCGGCAGAGATTTGGCCCAATTCTTTGGACGAATCTCTAAATCCAATTTGAATCAGAGGACCCTTTAATCTTTCTGAATCAAATCAGAACCCTCTGAATCAATTCAGAAAGATTCGGCAATTCGGACATAGATACAGCTTTAAATGTTTTTTCTACATATCTCTAAGTAGCAGGCGGCTTGTGAATGCTGTGATGCTGGGGCATATGGAGTGTCCCACAGGACCGTGGGGGGCTTCCCAGCATGTTCGACAGCAGGCCTAGAAGTGGACCAGAAGTACTTCTGGTCCACTTCCAGGTCCGCTGGGGAGTGTGCAGGAGGGCCCCCCTGCACTCCCCCAGCTTGGCAACTGGTGCCTCCTGGGTCTGGGGGGGCATCTGGGGTCCCCCTGCAGCTGATTGATGAGCTGGAGATGCATGGGGGGGGGTCCCCCTGTGTGCTTCCCCAGTGGACCCAGAAGTGGACCGGAAGTGCTTCCAGTCCACTTCCAGGTTTGCTACCGAGCACATGGAAGGCCCCCCCATACTCCTGTGAGATGCTTCATTTGCCCCAGCATCACAGCGGTCACAAGGCATGCTGGTACCTCAAGGTATGTAGAAAAAACATTTAAAGTTGTGTCTATGTCCAAATCGCTGATTCTCTGAATCAGCATTGAATCTTCAGATTCGGATTTGGCTGAATCAAATCGGGGACAGTGAACTGAATCAACAAATCGAATCACTGTCCCTGATTTTGGCCGAATCCGAATCAAATAGGGCCTGCTTTGCACACCTGTAATAGGTACATATACTGTAAACAATGCCAGCCATTGAAAGGTCAGTACTCACTAATAATTGAAACTCATGTGCAGATAAAATAACAGGTTTGCTTTAGAATACAGAGTAGTGGTGAAACAATAGTAGTTTGGTCTCCTAGCGAGTATTAAATTTAACAATGGCCATTGTACTATATGTCATCTATTAATGACCCAATGTCAAGCAAACAATAACTTAAAAGAAAATATGACTTAACATCTTAAATGCAGGCACAAAGATACATAAGATTTAAGACTGGAAAGGGTTCCTGGGTCGTCAAATCCAGTCCTTTGCTCTTTCAGATAATCGTATTACATCATCCTATGCAGAAACTTAACAAACTCCATCTTAAAACCGGTATTGTTTTTATTGAAAGACTATTCCAGAAACTCACTCAAACAGGAGAAGAGAGTCTTGAGAGCTTTCAATATTGGCTCATTTTTTTATCCAATGACTGTTTAGTATAAAATGCATAAATAGTCTAAAAAATAAGAACAAGAAAAAGAACAATTCTGGTGTTGCTTTGCCTAACTTATAGGCATCTAAGTCATATTTTGGATCTGGCCCTAGGGTCCTGGCCTGGGGCTTCCGTGCAATTCATGGTGTCCCCATAGACTTTCTGTATGGTCTTTGGCAGGTCACTTAATTTGCAGTTTGCTTCGGCTCTCCTTCTGCATATTGCAGTCAATGTTTCACTGTACAACAACAATGTTGTGCAGATAAAAACATATTAAGGGTTATGAGCTGTTATTTCTCATGAAAGTTATGAGGAAAATATGTCAACCATATGCAAAATACAATGTACTCTGTTAATAAGGTTTTGCTACTATTTCAAATTGTCAGATACACCAAAATACATCTAACACAATGGTTTATTTTGAGAGAAAAATGAGGCTTATAATGGTAATTGAAAATTTTAATGTGATAAGAGTCAATTATTGAAAATTAGGTGGTTATTCTGAACACACTTGGCTAAGAGACAGCCTGAGCAAACATCTCGGACACAGACAGCTCCATTAATTAATCACAGCTCCATATTTCAGCACGTACACTGAAGTTCTAATACCCATACAGAATATTTATAAGGAATACATCTTTAGCTGGTTGAAACAAACTTGCATTAACTTGTGGGTAATGATAAGAAGAAACATATACTGCTTCTTCCAATGGTTCTACATTATTATTATTCAGAAAGCAATCAGTGTGGTGGTCTACATAAAAGTGTTGCACAATACAATGTATTTCACCACAGCTTTGTTTGAATGGAAATCTCATTTGAATAAGTATGTCTGAAGAGGGCAGCCTTTCCTCATGCACTTGGAATTTTCTTAACTTATGAAGGTTACCATACATTGTATAAATTTAGAAGTACATGTTCACAGTCCTGAGTTTGGTAGTCATAATTACTTGTGTTTTCTTCAATTGCTGTTTTCATTTACACTTACCTAGCGACCCAAATCGACATTATTATTTTTTTTAAATACACAACCTGTATAGTAAAATAAAACACTATCTTTCTTGTCTAAACACTAAAACACTATCTTTCTTGTCTTTATTTGTTGAGATTTAACTAATATTTATCATAGGAATTCACTGTTTTTTTAATGGGAAGGCTACTGCCAAGCATCTAAAGAGGTGGTAGATACTGTTTATTCAGTCCACGTTGTAAAAATAATTATCTTTAGTGCTCAAATGTATGTACTTAGAGCAGGAAAATGTTCTCTTTCTTTTATTGATGGTTCTCTGTGTCTTTCATGTTTTCAATCCTGACCTGTTCTCCAGACTTCAAAAAAGAGCATTGGGCTGAAAGGTGATGCAGTGTAGTACTTTTTCTTTTTATCTAACATTCTGTGCTTTAATCCTAAGGAAATGTTTAAATTTTTTTTCTAACAGTAGATATGTACATTACAATGCTACCAGGACAAGATGAACGGCTACTCCACATTTAGCAATTAGTGTGATAGATTTAAGGGCCTCTTAGAAGAATTTATTGTTGAGGTGATTCTCGATCATGTTACAGGGAGGGGCATTTGCAGAAGCTAGAATGATATATTTTCTCAGTTACTGCTGCTGTAGCCACTATGTTGCATCTCTCCTCTTGCAGTGACAGTCAAATTTGAATGCCTGTCTCACCTTTTCTTGTGTCATGATTTAGATTCTACGATAGGCCTAGGGGAGAATCAGAATGAGATGAACACAGAAAGCAAGAGAGAGAAAGCAGACAAAGAATGAACAATGAAATGAACCTTTAGGCTTATTTTCATATGGGAATTAAAAAAAAAAATTTAAATTGAGGCAATGAATACAGAATTTTACAATTAGGGTGACTGGTCTGGTATGTAAGTCAGCCAATTGTGCAAATAAGTGGTATGTGGATTAGTTGAATATTTATAGAAAAGCTCCCTCATGGTTCATATCCTTTCCTTCATGCAGAGACACCCTTGTAAAATACCCTTATATTATCAGGGTACATCTCTGTACATTTCTTTTGCTCCATCATCTCCACAAATCATGCAAGTTGTTCTTTTCTGCATGGTCTTACCCCTATTCTTGGGAACTCTTTGGGTTTATAAGATATCCCGTTTTGAAGGCATGTGATTCTCACTAAATTATTATTTTCAGTTGCTTTCCTACAGTTTTCATCAAATAATCACTTGATCCTTATAGGTAAAATTATCATTTCTTCGACAGATATCTTTACTGGATCTCTGAAAATCCCACACTTGACATTAACTTCCTTGAAGCCATCATGCAATATTCTAAAACCTCAATCTGTTCTTAACTCTTGTCTATTGCTCCTATCTATGGTGTGGATTCCTCAGAGATACTGTGTTGTATACGAAGTTCCCCTATTTCATTTAATTCACATGGCAAGTGTCTCTCTTATCATTGATCTTATAGTGCCCTAATTGCAATTGTTGCCCCTTGGGCTTCTGAAATCTTGAATGTTACTCTTTTTGTCTTAGATCAGTAAGTATCTGGTCAATATAAGTGATGAGAATTACATCCCTGGATACTTATGTATACTTGTGAATGTTCTTATGAGGAGAGATGGTTGTATTTACAACCACATAGTGACATGTGGCAATCAATATAATTCAATTCTTGTTAGTCAGAGCTGGAAAACTCATACCCAGACCCAATCTCCCCCCTGTCCTCCCCACCATTTTCACTTTGCAGTCATCCAGGACAATTCTGATGTCATATTTAGGAGACTGTCATGTATTTGTTAAAGTTCTGTGAACTAAACTTGTTTCACTGTATGATTTTCAGTATGATTTAGTATTGATGAGTGACATTGTACTTTTTGTTCACTGATTGCTTTCAAACCACCAACTGCTGATAACAGAATATTGCTCAGTATAAAACTTCTTCCCATTTCATGCCTTGCGGTTTTTTCTCCACTGTAAACCAGTGGATTTGCTAGCTTTGAAGGACCCATTTGTAACCATTTTTTATCTCTTGAAAAGTTGAGATATGATATCCTTCTTGTTCTTACACCCCCTGTTTTTACCACCCTACTGACAGTAAAAAATATAAAGCCCATGCTAATGTAGATCTCAGAGTCAGGAGAACATAGAAGCCCTGCCACCATGTCAAAGCTGTACAATCCTTAAGAAAGAACCTGTTGTTTATCAACAGGTAGATATGGTGACTGACTATTCAAATTTACTGCAGTTTATTTGGCTGGAATACATATTGATTGTTCAAGATCACTGTTGTCTACTTGGTAGAAATATATCATCAGTAAAGCAATAAAATGTTACAATTTTGCTGCAAGTTCCAAAATCTCCATTTAACTCTATGAGCAAAGTATCTTTAAATGGAAGGAAGAGTGAATGCCTGCACAGTATTCTGGACACAGTTTGATGGGTTAATTTGTCTGGTGCAAAATATGACACATCATCATCAAGTCTTTTACTTGCTAAATTGTCAGACAGATCATCCTTTCGACTGATTGAATGGTAAAAGTGGGCATTGAAATCTCTCAGCAGAGATGTGAGAGGCCAGGATTCTTGTGGGTGATATCTTTTATTAGACCAGTTCAGACAAGCTTTTGAATACTGTGCATTCTTCTTCAAGTATGAGGAAAATGCAAGCACAGCTAGGGCTAAAAACAGTTGGCAGGGTTGTGAAATTGAAGGAGAGAGACATTCCCAGGAGTAGCTAACAGACAAGAAAATTGTGGAACCATACAGTTGGTCCAATAAAAGATATCACTGCCAACAATCCTTCTCCCTCACATATTTCCTGTACCATTCTGGCTACAATATCATTCTCATATAATATCAATTCCCATTTGTTTCACTTTTTGCAAAGCCCTCATGGAATTCATCCTTATTTTGACATCATCTTTATTCAGTTACACCATTTCATTGTGGTCTCTGGCAACAAACAAGTTAATTATGGTTAGAGTAGTGCAGAGGTGCCACTTCTTGTCTTGTGTAGAGCTCCCATGGGAATGGTAAGTGAGAGGTTAAATTATCTCTGCTATGAATTGCTAGGAAAACATGGCATCTCTAGCTTCATCCTAGTTTTTATCTTCCTGAACAACAAAATATCTGCATGAAATTGGGGAAGAAAAGCCTCATACCAATCAACACATCATTACTTGCTAAATTGTCAGACGGGTCATCTTTTTAACTGATTAAATGATGAAGTGTTTAGCTTTTGGTAATTTCACCTCAACAATTTATGAAAGGCAGAAACATCACTAAATTTGCCAGTGACCAAGGTATAGACAGTGAACATAAACACAACTGAGTAGTTATTTGGAATGAGTGCCTGAGCTCTGATAAAAGTGTCTACTCATTGCATTAACTCCATTAAAGTCCCAACACAGGTTCACTGATATCCATTCCTGTGGTTGACAGCTTAGTCAATATCTCTCTTGTGTTGTATCTTTCTGTCATGACATTGATGTCTGTAAGACAGAGGAAGTAATCTTTGATGACACTGTGCAAAAATATTCAGCAAGCTATCATTTTCACTTTTTTCCTATTGTCTGTTGTTTCATCTGCAGTTTTCAAGCTTTGCCACTCATAAGTGTGCCTGTTACAGCCTGTTCAGTATATTCAGATCAAATGACCTTGAATTGTTCTGTTTGATGTACATTTATAGGACTATCCAGTACAGTGGGGGCCAACCATTTTGGCAAACACGCCACAAATTAGCCCCTCACCCCCTGGCTGTGTTGTTACTGCACAGTCATTTAGTACTTGCATACTCAAGAACTAAGTAACTGCTCAGTAACATCGCCGCACAGCTTTGTGGTGATGCTGACTGCACTGTAGCTCATTACTACTGCGCAGTAGCTTGTTAATACTGCTCAATAGCATCATGTCATGGTTCGTTCCCAGTGACACTACTGCGCAGTACTAATGAGCTACTGCTCAGTAAGCGTCTCATCCCTTTCCTTTGCCCAATCTGTGGTATTCCTTCCTGCTCCCTGTCCTGTGCTCTCTGCCTCATCTGATGCTCTGCTTTCTGCTTCCTGGTGGCCAGGGTACTAGCAGCTGTGCCATGTTATTGGAATGTGGTAGCACAGTGTTTAAGGTGTCTTGCTGTGCTCTAGGAGCAAGTGGTTAAGTCCTAAGCTGGACTTGTGCCAAAGGCTACCCCCATTTAACCCATTGTAAATGGGTACCTGGTCATTTGACTGTGGAGTCAAAAACAGTTTGATGTGATGTTATCTATCTCATTCCACTATGTACTGTTGATTATAGAAGTCAGCATGCCTTGACTATGGTAGTCCAGATGGCTGTTTGGCCCAGGTATATCCCTGACTTTTGACCAGAGCATGGTATTGCGTCACCTTTTCAGTTTGTATCTTGCCCTCACTTGACAGATGTGATTATGAAGCAGCAGTAACTTCTTCCTATTGCTTTAAAAATTATCTTCCAATTATAAGTTTAAGTTTCACTCCTTGTTCCCAAGAAGAAAAGCATTTCTGTGAGTTTTTCTATGCCTCATATCATTTCAAAGTAGATGGTTTTTCCTAATAATTATTTTGGGAATAAATCAGAAAATTTCATTTTAAATGTATAGTGCTTAAAATTGTCATGGAGTCTTTAAGTATTCATGACTTACTGTCTCATGTCTAATTACCAATATGTCTTTGCTTGCATATTGTCAGTGCCACATAGGTCTTGCTGAGGAATAGTGGGCTTTACTGATTTTGATTGGGTTTGGGATTGTCTGCATTGCTAGTGAATGAAACACACTTATGGGGTGAACAAAACAGACTCAAAAACAGGCTTTATAATAAGTCTATAAGAATATTCAGTTGAAGGTACATATCTCTTACTAAGGAAGCAGAGCCTTCTTACAGGAGGTACATAATATCTCATCCCACTGAGAGTCTTGACTTCAGTTATCTTTGGATCAGGATCATAAGCAAGAGAGCTGGTAAGGACTGGGCCAGATCAGGAAGTCAGGATGAACTGGCTTTCTTTGTTACAAATGAATAATGTATTATTTCAATATATATTGTAAATTATGGATAACCCATTAATTCCCTTGTTTGAAACAAGTTATCTGCTGACAGCGGTTTTAAAAAAATGTGGACCAGATAGGGTCTAATAGGTGCTTTCTAGGGTTACCTCTTTTGGTGTAAGAAAATTACTTGCTTACTTTTTTAATACATCATTGTGAAGAACTGATGAAGCCCGAGTGATGCTGGAGTCAGTGATGCCAATCGTTTTGGGTTTTTTTTGTATGCTGTAACTTCAAGGGGATGTTATACCTCTTGATAATGCAGTGGATTTTGTTTTTCCATTTGTTATTTCTCTTTTTAAATGACTACTATGAGGGACACTAAATAACATAAGAAGAAAGTGAATCAACAAAACCATGTTTATTAGCAAGTGCCCTTTGAATTACTGTTTCTTTTTAAAATAGCTTTATTAGTTCATGCTATCAGAAGCAACAGACATACAAAATGTTTAGCTTCTCTGAAGAAGGCTGTCAGAGCAAGAATGTCAGGGCCTAAAATATTATTATGTTGCTAGTTGTTACTGTTATTCTGTTCAGCCATGGAGCTCTTAAATTCAGTAGCTAATTTTGGAAAATCTAAGGCAATTAAAAATATATACACATCTAAATACATAGCAAGGTTTAAAATAAATCCATTTTTTTAAGCAGGCTTCGTAAAGAGGTGGTTATATCCAGAACTTGTTTAGTGAAATCATTGGCAGCAAGATTTAGGCTAAATATATAAAGAGCTTAACATGTCAGGGAGGGGGGCAGCATAACACATTATTCTCAAAGAAATTTGTATAAAACTGAAGGTCGTATTTTTTCCCCAAGAAGTATCTTTCAGATGGTACAGTAGAGGTCTCATTATCTTTCTGTTTTGTTTATCCCATTTTCTCTGTTTACAAGTGGAAAAAATAGTTTTCCTAATTGTCAGCACCAAAAGTGTAGGCTAGAATTTCAAAGGGAAGCTGTATTTATACTGGCTTGTATATCATCGGCAAAAATCTGTATTGGGACCTTTGTAAAGAATTCATTTAACTAAAATGAGACAGAAAAAGAAATGAGCTCAGTTTCCCATAATTATGCTGGTGCAAAAATAAAAACCAAACCAAATAAATACTTTTGCCACTGATGTAAACATGTAAATCTCTTGACTAAGAAGGTACCAATGCAACATAGTCACTTTTTTATGATGACTTAGGAAATGACAAATGTCTAGGTAGGAAGAACTACAGAGAAAAAGTGTTTTTATGATAGGAAAAGGCCTGTCAGAAGCTTTGGCAGCCTTAGGTGGTTATTAAACTGCACATAAATTTTCATTTTTTTTCAGAATTGTTATTTCTGTTGCACTTTGAAATTGTCAGTATTTTTGGAAATTTTACCTTGAATTCATCTTTTTTTAGTTTTGAAATTTGGTATTTTGTTGAAATTTGAAGAGTATAATAAGCTTTTATTGGTTAGATAAACATAAATCAGGTATAGCATACAGTCACTGATGGGCTGAAAGTGTGGATAAAAAAATAAAGTCAGTTTTCTGGCTCCTCTCTCGGGGCCATACACAACATCCCTACATGTGTATCCTTCATGTGTCTTGAAGTTCTCTAACTTGGGTGTGAAACATGCACCTGTGGGGCAGATCTGGCCAGTAGAGCCATTTCACCCAGCCTGCAGGGCTTCTAGAGGGGTTGGGAATTCAGGGGTAAGGCAAGTCATGGAGCCCCAATGGACGTTAATGGTGGTGGCAAGTAGGGCTGTACGAAGCTTCAGTCACTGATTCGATTCGGCCCGATTTGGTGGCTGAATCTCCAAATCTGAATTGAATCAGGAGACCCTTTAATCTTTCTGAATCGAATTAGAACCCTCCGAATCAATTCAGAGTAATTAAGAGAAATTTGATGATTTAGACATAGACACAGCTTTAAATGTTTTTTCTACGTACCTCAAGGTACCAGATGGCTCATGAATGCTGAGATGCTGGGGCAGGAGGAGCATCCCATGGGAGTGTGGGGGAGGGGGTCCCCAGTGTGCTTGGTGGTGGACCTGGAATTGGATCAGAAGCACTTCCGGTCCACTTCTGGGTCCACTGCTGAGCATGCGGGGGACCCCCCCTCCGCTCCCCAGCTTGGTGACTGGTGCCTCCTGGGTCTGGGGGGGTACCTGGGGTCCCCCTGTGGCTGATTGCTGAGTTGGGAGGGTGCAGGGGGGTCCCCTGCATGCTGAGCGGTAGACCCAGAAGTGGACCTCAAGTACTTCTGGTCCACTTCCGGGTTTGCCACTGAGCACATGGGGGGGGGGAAGGGGCACCCACCTCACCATCTCAGCATTCATGAGCCATGCCTGGTACCTCCAAGGTATGTAAAAAAAACATTAAAAGCTGTGTCTATGTCCAAATCACTGATTCTCCGAATCAACATTGAATCTTCAGATTCAGATTTGGCCGAATCAAATCGGGACAGTGATCTGACTCAATGAATCGAATTACTGTCCTCCAATTTGGGCCAAATCTGAATTGGAATCAAATATGCCTCATTTTACACACCCCTTGTGGCAAGGCAGCAAGTGATGGCTGTTAGCGTCACAGTACTGCTTACCCTGCTGCTACTGCTGGATTCATATCTGGCTTGGAGGAGGCTCTTTGTAGTCCAGATCCAGTCTGTGAGGAGTCTTGCAATCCAGATCTATCCCAGGGGTAGAGGTGAGTTTGATACCCATACTCTAATTTCTTGCTAGAGGAACCACTTATAAACAGTGCATAAGGTGGTAGATTTGTGCATGTACTAGCTCATTTGCTCTCCTTTTATCTGTACCACTTTTTTGCTGTGAACAATATTTTTTCTACTCTCACTGGGCTTTGAAATTCTTTGGAGCTGGTCTAAAGTTCCATCAACATTTGCTACAATCCAGGTTTTGATTTGGCATAGTGTTTAAGGCACATATTCAACCTGAAAGAATCAGTACTCCCATATCAGGCTTTACTTCTTTGAATTGGCTATTGTCTGGATAGTAGTCTGTTATGTGACTAATGCCAGTTTTTTTGCAAACTCTTTTTTGCCAGAGATTTCTAGCTTAGATGCCAAAAACACATGTCCACTTGGCAGTTTTCCTTGCCTTCTGCAGTACTCTTTACTGTACAAATCATCTGGCTTTTCTGAAGTTTTCAGCAGTACTTTAGTTTTTGTCACAGATGAACTGACCCTTTTAGGTAATTGGACTTCAGCTACAGCTGTGAGAAGGAATCATGTGACAAGAAACTAAGCCTGGTGGGAAATATAAGGGCAGTCTGACAGTAGCTAGAGACTCTTTCTTTTTAGTTCTCAGGCATAGATTTGAGGAAGCAGCCTGAAGAAAGCCTGTTGGAGAGAGCAGAGGCCAGTTTTCCTGAGCATGTGGGCATATGACCAGTAGGCAAGAGGAGTTAGTTGAGAGATAAATCTCAGTTAAAGGACTTTCAGGGATTAGAAGTCCCCTAGGTAGGAGAGCATTAAGGAAGAGTTTCGAGAGAAAGCAACATGTTAGGGGAAACCTTGATTGGGGATTAGTTGAGTCTGAAGAATAGGTTTGTGAGATCCTGAAAGTTTTGTATTTAATAAAATGGACTCATAAATATGGGAAGTTGATAAAGAAACTTCCACAAATGAAGTTTCATAACTGAGACATAAGATGAGCCCAAGGTAAGACTGGCTGGTCACGGCTATTATTCCTAATAAAGCAGCAAAAATTATCTGTATATTCTCCTTGACTAGCATTTATTGTGCTAGTGAGTGTAGACAAGTACTGATACGCAAAGATGCTGATACAAGTTTTGGTCTTAGTCATAGCCATTAATGGCCAGATTCTCAAAGACATATGGAATACCTTTGAGAATCCCAAATACTTCTAAAAATCTGGCCTGTATGCTATAAATCATTATCCCCTTAAATAACTACTAAGAGGCCGTTTGGCCTCTAAACTTCCTGTGGCATCCATATATTCTGAAAGTAAATGGAAGGCCTGGAATATTTTCCAGGCCTTACATAGATAACCTGGGTGTACCACAGTGTCTACTCCCCTCTCCAATAGAAGGGGATGGTCAGCAGGGCATACGTGCTGGAGATGGAAACTGCAGCTTGCTTGCAGTTTCCCCTTCTTCATTGTGCCTGCAGAGGAAGACCAGGACACAGTAGCTTGACCATATACATGGTTTATTCAGGTGCAGAATAAAAGGGGAGGGGATAGAATAACTAGATAGGTGATAAAAATAGATGTTTACATATAATACATTTCAAGTCAGCAAATAACAGAGCAGGTAATTATAGCAGTCCCCAAGACCCACGAGAGAAACCTCGCCCATGGATACCCAGAGGGTAAGTATGTCCCGACAATAGATGGGTAAGGACCCCAAAATATAAAGCCCAATAAACACTCCAAAATATGAGATGTAGTGAGCAATTAATAAACACTCCAAAATATATGGCAATCCCAAATACCTCCCTCCTCTACAGGAGTCTCTTTTTCTCTAGCATAAACCCCTTCTGATGGGGCTATCCACTGTGTCCATCCCTGGTGGGAAACCCCTAGCCCGAGAGCTCACGCTTCCCAGCAAGTAGGGGTCCAGCAAAAGTTTCTGGTGTTTCATCCCCAGCTTTCATCCCCATGGCTCTTACAGTGGGTGCTCTGTCTCAGTCCCCCTGTGGCATGTGTAGCTCGTTCACATGACTGGATAGCTTGGCCTTCTCAGCAGGTTGCAGCCTGAGCCACCTTGTGCCTGCCCAGGGTTGGGGCTCCAATACAGGCCCACCACACTGCAGAGCCTGTGCTGCCCATGGGCCCTCATGCCTGGCAGCAGGGAATGGGGCCCGAACTGCCCCCTGCCTCCTCCAAGGGCCCTCGTCCCATCAGTGACTCACTGTGCACCATTCGACCTCATGCCGGGGTTGGAGACCTGAGCCACCTCAAGCGGCTCCCAAGGTCCCAGTGCCTCTCAGACCCTCCATGCCATGACTTCTCCACTGTCTTGCTAGACTGTCTCGCAGTGAGAGGTTGGGGACGCAGCTGCCTGCCGCTCCCATCCAGTAGCGGAGTCTTTGGGCTCTTAAGGGCAACTGGAAGTGCCCCCTAGGTAGCTCTTCTCTAGCTCTTCCTCAGCCCCAGATTCTTCTTTCTTCTCCATCCCTTGTTGTCTCCTCCACATGCTGTGCACACAGCTTCTTATATGCCCTTTTGGGGCTCCACCCCAAGATTGATGACTGGCCAATCTGGGGGAAGTGGGACGCAGACTTCAATTAGGTCCCCAATCCTTGCTTGGCCCCGACGTAGGAGTGGAGTGGACTCCTCCCGAGGCTCCTCCCCTGCTGGTCTCTGGTTTGCCCCACCAGTTCCTTGGCAATTCTCTAAGCCCGAGGAAGATTGCTAAGCCAGGCAAAGGTAGGCAAGCCCGCCACACATAGCATATCTCTTCAAAACTATATGTTGTGGAGTCTCCTCCATATGTCTTAGATGCAGAAGTTCCTTTTAAAATTTCCTTTTATATTTTGATGGCATGGAATAATTCATAGATTCATAGATGTTAGGGTCGGAAGGGACCTCAATAGATCATCGAGTCCGACCCCCTGCATAAGCAGGAAAGAGTGCTGGGTCTAGATGACCCCAGCTAGATACTCATCTAACCTCCTCTTGAAGACTCCCAGGGTAGGGGAGAGCACCACCTCCCTTGGGAGCCCGTTCCAGACCCTGGCCACTCGAACTGTGAAGAAGTTCTTCCTAATGTCCAATCTAAATCTGCTCTCTGCTAGCTTGTGGTCGTTGTTTCTTGTAACCCCCGGGGGCGCCTTGGTGAATAAATACTCACCAATTCCCTTCTGTGCCCCCCGTGATGAACTTAAAGGCAGCCACAAGGTCGCCTCTCAACCTTCTCTTGCGGAGGCTGAAAAGATCCAGTTTCTCTAGTCTCTTCTCGTAGGGCTTGGTCTGCAGGCCCTTGACCATATGAGTTGCCCTTCTCTGGACCCTCTCCAGGTTATCCGCATCCTTCTTGAAGTGTGGCGCCCAGAATTGCACACAGTACTCCAACTGTGGTCTGGCCAGTGCCCGATAGAGGGGAAGTATCACCTCCTTGGACCTATTCGTCATGCATCTGCTGATGCACGATAAAGTGCCATTGGCTTTTTTGATGGCTTCGTCACACTGCCGGCTCATGTTCATCTTGGAGTCCACTAGGACTCCAAGATCCCTTTCCACCTCTGTGCCACCCAGCAGGTCATTCCCTAGGCTGTAGGTGTGCTGGACATTTTTCCTCCCTAGGTGCAGCACTTTGCATTTCTCCTTGTTGAAATGCATCCTGTTGTTTTCTGCCCACTTGTCCAACCTATCCAGGTCTGCTTGCAGCTGTTCCCTGCCCTCCGGCGTGTCCACTTCTCCCCATAGCTTTGTGTCATCTGCAAACTTGGACAGAGTACATTTGACTCCCTCGTCCAAGTCACTGATGAAGACATTAAAGAGTATCAGTCCAAGGACCGAGCCCTGCGGGACCCCACTGCCTATACCCTTCCAGGTCGAGACTGACCCATCCACCACGACTCTCTGGGTGTGGCCCTCTAGCCAATTCACCACCCACCGGACTGTGTAGTCATCCACGTCACAGCCTCTTAACTTGTTCACCAGTATGGGGTGGGATACCGTATCGAAGGCCTTCCTGAAGTCTAAGTATACGACATCCACCCCTCCTCCTGTGTCCAGGCGTTTCGTAACCTTGTCATAGAAAGAGACTAGATTGGTCAGGCACGATCTGCCCACCACAAACCCGTGCTGGTTTCCCCTCAGCATAATTTGCCCTGCCGGGCTCTCACAAATGTGAGCCTTGATAATTTTTTCAAGGACTTTGCCAAGGATGGAGGTGAAACTGACTGGCCTATAGTTGCCTGGGTCCTCCTTCCTCCCCTTTTTGAAAATGGGGACCACGTTAGCCCTTTTCCAGTCCTCTGGGACTTGGCCCGTGTGCCACGAGCGTTCAAATATTCCCGCCAGTGGCTCTGCAATGATGTCGGCCAGTGCCTTCAGCACCCTCGGATGGAGCTCATCTGGGCCTGCCGACTTAAAGGCATCCAGTTCTTCCAAGTGCCTCTGCACCACCTCAGGATCTACGTATGGAAGTCTGGCGCCTTGCTGCTGCCTCTCTACAACCCCAGTGAGAGACTTGTCGTGTCCCTCACTTAGGAACACTGAGGCAAAGAACTCGTTAAGGAGTTCAGCCTTGTCCCCCCTGTCTGTCACCAATTGTTTCTGCCCATTTAGCAGGGGTCCTATTCCTCCCTGGGCCTTCCTTTTAATCCCAATATATCTAAAAAACAATTTCTTATTGTCTTTTACTTGGGTTGCCATCCTCAGCTCCATGGTAGCTTTGGCCCGTCTAACTGCCTCCCTACAAGCACGAGCAGAGGAGGTATATTCATCTTTAGTGATCTCCCTTGTTTCCACTTTTTATGTGCTCCCCTTTTGGCCCTTAGGCTGCCCTGGATTTCTCTGGTCAGCCATGGAAGCCTCCTGGTCCCTTTCCCTCTTTTGCCTCACTCGGGGATTGTCTTGCTTTGTGCCCAAAGGATCATTTCCTTAAGGCACAGCCACCCTTCTTGGGCTCCCATCCCTTCAAAACTCCTACTCTTCAGTGCGTCCTTGACTGATCGCCTGAGTTCATTGAGATCAGCTTTCCTAAAGTCTAGCACTTTCACCCTACTAGTTACCTTACCCACTCGACGTCTTATATTGAATTCTATTATTAGGTGATCACTGTCTCCCAAATGGCTACCGATCTGGAGGTCCCCTACCATGTCATCCCCTGTTGCCAATACCAGATCCAGTATGGCATTCCCCCTAGTGGGACCATGTACCTCCTGTGTCAGGTGGAGGTCCTGTACACAGGTTAGAAACCTGCGTGAACAGTGGGACTTTGCTGTCTGCGTCTCCCAGCAGATGTCCGGGTAGTTTAGGTCCCCCATGACTACCGCCTCCTTAGCTTTTATGGTCTCCGAGAGTTGCCTCAGGAGCCCCGCATCTATTTCTTCCCCTTGATGTGGGGGTCTGTAGCAGACCCCTACCACCAAATCCCTTTCTCCTTGCCCCCCATGTAGCCTAACCCACAATCCTTCTACTTCCTCAACCTTGGATTCTGCCTTGATGAGGGTTGATGTATATTGCTCACTGACATAAAGTGCAACCCCCCCCCCCTTTCTTCACCAACCTGTCCTTTCTGTACAATCTATAGCCCTCAATATGTACCGCCCAGTCGTGGGATGAATCCCACCAGGTTTCTGTTAGCCCCTGTTAGTTTCTGTTAGTAATATAATGTAAATAAACCTTTTTATTTCTACACTTCTTAAACACAGTAAAAGGCAGGCTGATGATGAGTTAATAATGATAGTGATTTTCACTTGTAGCAAATTCACCTCCAAGGATTAGGCACACATTCTCAAAAGATATCTAGGATCTTGTATCTAATTGAAGTAAAGATAGAGATGAAATAAAAGAGTTAACACCTTTGAGCATTTGGGTCTCAAAGTTCTACACATGTGGGCTAAAGCCATGTCCCTGTCTCACTTACACTAAGGCCCCTTTGTGATGCTCTGACAGAGTAAGAATGTATTATGGTTTCTTCCTAATATTTCTGCTGTGGAGGTCTCTCTCTTTTTTAAAAAAAACCTAATTTTAGAATTATAAAACAGGTATTTTTTTTGGTGGGATTTGCTATGGAAATAATGTACTACTAAAGAAAACAGGAAAAGCATAGCCCTCTTGTCTATTAATTGTGACATTTGGACAGCCGGAACACACAGTTGTTTTGATGACAACAGCATCGCCTTTCAGAGTGTCTTTAATTAAGAAAAGTGTATGATGCATCTGGAGAATGAGCTTAATGTGTCTCATTTTTCAGTTGAATCTTTAGCTGATTCTTCCAGAGGTCCATAAATCTTGTGGTTTTAAAAAATACATATATTATTTGTTTTGGATTGTCTACCAAAAGAAAATATTATTGGGCAAATCTGCCTATTGTAACTCCCTATCCCTTTTAAGAATTTAAGTAAACTGAACAGTGACATTATTCCTATCATTAAGTTTTTTAAATATCTCCTGATAAAGTAATACAGAAACAAAGCTGTACCAGTGACTGTTTCTTACAATTTAAAATGAGATGCCAATCATTCTGGAACACTTAATGATAAGTAGTGATGCTACTGTATATATCTAGAGCTGGACAGCATAAGCATTAAGCTGATAATTAATATACTTACAAAGCTGCATTATAATTCCGAATTTGATTTACTGAAGTTATTTTCAATATAAATCTTTTCCAAAAGTTTATTTTATAAATTTGAGTCTGTGTTTAGACCATAGGTGGTGACGTAATACAGTAATGAATTAAACTACGTGTGGAGATCTGAATTCAAGTTAGGTTTCAAGTGCAAGTACCTTCAGATTAATTGTAATTCGTATATACCATAGTATGTTATTTGCCTGGTTGGGCAATATGACTTGTAGTAATTTTAAATTAAGTGGTAAATTGTATGCCACGTATAACTTAACAACTGTATGTCACAGTCATACCATGTAAATTTAGAACTGAAAAAATGAAACTAATCTGTTACACATCAGGGCTAGGGACAGACATTACACATAAACCAGTTTAAGTGATCAGAAACTGGTTTAAACCTGTAACAGGACAGATGTTCAGTGCACACAAACCAGTTTGAAAATGGCTGAAACTGGTTTGAGATAAACCTGGTTGAATGTAGAATCAGATGTAACTGATTTGGCTTAAACCAGTTTATGCAATGTCTGTCCCAGATCCCTTGCTGGTTTAAGATAAACCAGACTCCCCCAGCATCCCAGCATGCTCTCTGGCTGGGTGGGGCTCTCTGCTCCACAGCAGGGCTGGCCCCTCCCCTCTGCTACCTCACTGGAGCTTGGCAGTCTCTGCAGGCATCTTCCTGGCTTCTGCTCCCACCTCCCCTCCCTGCTCTGTGCTGAGCAGGCATTCCCTCATCCCTCACAGACACCTCAGCATTAGCTAGCAGACCACATGCTGGCTACAGTCTGTGCTGTGGGAGATGACAGAGGCAGACAGGCTTTTTGGAGCTATTCAACAGGTCGCTTAATGTCCTTCCTTGGAAAAGCTTTTTAAGAGCTGTTTGCTCCCCTGCTCCCCCTCACTACTCTCTGCTAAGCAGGAATTCCCTCCTCCCCTCTTCCTTGCAGAGAAGGTATCTGTGTATTAGCTAGCAGATCACTAGAGCCTCCTGCTGGGACCTGGCCACGCCGCCCTTACCCCAGCTCAGCTCTGCAAGGGAAGGGAGGGCTGTTCTAGTGTGCCCTGGCTTCCAGTCTGAGCCACTGCAGGCACGTGCCTGAATTTCCTCAGTCCAGAGGGATTGTCTGTATGTTTGGAAACCGGTTCAGCCTAGCCAGGTTAGACTAATCTGGTTGAATCAATTCAGACTCAGGCTTTATGAATGTCTGTCCTTAGCCCAGAAGTACTTCCCATTCATTTAAACTGTGCTGTTGTAGAATGTGTGCTGATTGTGCTGTAATACTGTGGCAAAAGTCAGATTACAAGGTTGTATTATGACTGTTTCTCGTTAGACTTTGCTTAGCACTTCAAAGGAAGTTAATATAGAAAGGTGAAGGGAATAAAGTATAGGTGCACATTGTAAAGGTAATTAGTTAGTATTCTTCATTCTACCACAGTAGGAGAGTTGTGTGTGTACCATATTTTAGTTTGCTAGCAGCCATGAAAAACCATGTTTTTATTTTAGGTTATTTAGTTTGATCCAAAATGAAATTCTTTGTTTGATTTTTTTGAGGTTTTTATCACTTACTTTTAAATAATTTTCAAATAAATTATCAAAAACCAAAAAAAAAAAAAAACATATATAATTTGATATTTTGATGGCATGGCATAATGTAATATAAATAAACTTTCATTTCTGCTCTTTTTAATAAACTTAGTAAAAAGCAGGCTGCTAATGATATTGAAATATTTGTTTGATACTTTTTATGCAAAATTTCTATTTTTATTCAAAGAGATGCTTCGCTTACTTTTAAATTAAATTTAGAAAACTTAACCTAAAGAAATCTTAAATAAAGCATCCTTTTGACTACAAATAGAAATTTTGCTTAAAAAGTATCAAATAAATATTTGCATTCTGACATCAAAAAGCTCACTAAAACATTTCACTCTATATAGTAGCTGCCCACCTGAGATGTGGTATTAAGCAGATTGATTTCCTGAGTTTGCAGTCTAAATAGACAAAAACTGGGAAGAGAAACAGCCCAGAGGTGAAATAGCGTGTCAGAAGTCAAACAATAGGTTAGTGGCAAAATTGGAAATTGAAACTGGGTCTCCTGAGTCTCTGGCTGGTGTCCTAATCACCAGCTATGCTGTCTTTCTTTCTCTGTAGAAATCTGTTGCTGAGGTAGTGAAGTATAACCTATATGTACTGTATTGAACCCTTGCTAAATGTATGGCATCTGTATTTTTTATTTTCCAGAGGACTGCAGCCAACAAGACTTCCGGTGCTCCTTCATACAGCAGATGGTCCAGTTCACAGCCACCTCAGGTAATATGCCCCTTTTCAAGGAAAACACACAACATACAGCACAAACATGCTCACACTCCTTGACTATATTTAATAACTACTCAAGAATGGGTTCTGAGAGAGTTACTCATTTAGGTAACACAAATGGGGCAAACTGTCAGATAGCATAAGCTGGCACAATGCCACTGAAGTTCATGGAAGTCTTTCTGTGAGAGGTTGCACAGGTCCACTGATGTCCCCTAAGGATTCACACAGCCATGAGTCATCTAAATCAGTGGTACCACTGTAGGTTAGAAGAGGCATTATTGCAGTGGTTTTTGTCAGGGCTGAAGCTCCATATCAATGGGGCATCCAATGGGTTCAGCAGTAAGTCTACACTTATGCTACAGATGATTTTGTCTTATGGTTTTTGGAATGTATGATGCATAATTTAGATAAATTATGTTACTGTTCCTACCGAACCAATGTTTTGCACTTGTTAAAATAATCAAACTTTAAAACAATGGTAAAGATAATCCAGCAAATGAGAAGAAAGTGTAAGGATCTGCTACAAACCCCACGCTTGTTGCTGGTGCACAGAATGGAAGTGGTGTGACAGTGGTCAGTGATAAAGTTGTTACAAGCTAACTCTTTTAAATTGGCTGTGGCATGTGAGGAGGAGTATGTTGTCAATTCACTCTGGTGAAACGGAGAGCACGAGAGAAAGACAGACACTATTTTGACTGGCAAAAGCATGATTCACTTTCAGCCAGTGAACCTGTTGTTTAAACATAAAATGTAACCTCTTTCTCCAAAAGTGTATTTTTAAAGTGTTCATCTCACATTGATTGTCATCTAAACTTTCAGAGCAAAAGCTGTGACATTAGGAAAAATACCAAAAACTCCAGCTATTTAGATGGCAACCTTCAAACTTGGAATAGTGTGTTTGTTCTGATTAAATGATAAGTGTATGCAGTAGAGGAAAAGTAACACCCGGCATAGTATTAATTTTGCAAGATGTCAATTATGATTTGGTTTACAAAATTAAGACCAGAGGCAGTATAAATTTGGGTACCATGTTTATTCAAACGTTGGAAAAATTCATGGTGGAGAGAGAGTGCTGAATAAATGGTTACCTTCCCTAAAGTCACTATTGCACCATCTGTTTTACTTTTCATTTAATGTTTTTGTTATTGAAAGGAGACGTATCTCCTGCAATGAGGACTAATTAGTTCTTGGGCTTGTTTGTCAGCCCATTCAGCTGGGGTGCCAAGATTTCAGCATTGTTTTCCCTAACTCCATTTTGAGAGAGGAGCCTTTGCACTATTCAGAGAACTTTTTAAAAAGTGGTCAGAGGTTTATTTTTTGAGCTTGCTAGTCATTTCCCTTTTTAGTGAAGGACTGGGCTGTTGAAGCTGTTGGCAGATTCCCACAGATGTGCAGGGCAAAAAAGTGATGAATGTAATTTTCTTATTGTATGCATGCAATTGAGTCTTCATGTTAATCAGAGACAGGCCCCTAAACTCATGAAAAGAGTGCACCTCTAATAAATCGTAGGAAATACATATTACATTCTTCACACTTTCTTCCCCTTCTTAGCAAGGATATAGATAAGTATGTAATAAAAGTTGTTTGTAGCATTAGAATCCTGTTAAACCACTAGCACAGTTGAGAGATTAACTACTAGGAATGTTTTTGAAAGTATGTCTAGCCTATCCTGTGTTTGCTGGAAAACCTTATTCTCCTGTATTAAAACATGCCTGTGGTAATTCTTCTCCACCTACGTTATACCCCACACATTTTAATCTTTTTTTCTTCCTCTGTCATTTACACTCTAATCTCTTTTTCTCTCATCCATGTTTATTGTGAACCTTTGCCTTCTGTGTTTTGGGTTTAATAAGCTTATAAACTTGCCTGATGGTTATTGCAAATACCAATACCAACTGCAAGGATGTATGGCAATGCTACTGCTCTGTGCAGGAATTATAATGCTGCTGTGCACTCCTGTTTTGAGATTGCAAAATATTTTTATTGGATCATGGATTCATATTTAGTCTTCTGTCCTTCAAGAATCTCTGTATAGTTTACTTAAACATTTTGAAAACAGCTTTCCAACAAAAAATATTAAAGTTCAAATTCATATTGCTTGCTTTTTTCTTCAGTCTCATGCAGTGACTCAGTAAAGGTGCTTTTCCACATACATCTTACAAGAATCCTTACAAAAATCTAGTAGAACTATACAATTGAGGCCTTTGCATCAAGACATGTTAAATTGACTTCCTCCTTCCCACTGCTTTTTCATTTTTTTTGTATTTTTGTGAAGTTAGAGGACATAAGAGATTGTAAAGGATTCTATAGGAAAGTCAATGAGTCCAGGAAAATGTGCCATTTTCAGTGACTTTTCTGTTTTATAAGATCGTAATAAATGTGTACATACATACATTTACACCTGTGATTAACTGAGGTATATGGTCTACTTCAAGGATGCTATGTTGGGAGGGTTTTAAACATGTGACATTTCATTGCAAGATTAGTATGTAACATATTCTGATTTACTTTATGTGATCCTTGAGCCTAGGAAAGCAACCTTACATCTCTTTAGAGACAGCATGGCTACCTGATCCTGAAGGAAGCAGGTAGGGAGGTGGTGCTTATCAGCCATTGTTCTTTTTCTAGGTAATTTAGCACTTGATGGATTTCTGGCACAACGTTAATTTCAAGGAATGAGACTACAGCTGGGACAAGCTGCCCTGCACTGATATGACCCTGTCTGGATCATAAGAGTTTTTTAGTAACACACTAGACATGAGGTGCTCTGAACATCACATTACAGATGACCATATGAGTGCTACCAGCATCTGATGACAGTGGCACCTGACTTCCCTGGCTAGTAACACTTTTAGGACTGGCTACAAAAAGCTCTTGTGTAGCCAGAGAACCCATATGGGGTGAGTAGTGGAGGGAAAAATAGTTCTAAAGGATGACAGAATTCAAGAGGCAAGCAGGAGGGCTGGGCTAGTTAGGAAGGTGAGAATTTCAGTCTGACTGTTGAGATGTTGGGCTGTGTGTTCTTGCTCTTGGTCATGGGGGTGTGATTCTTAAATGCAGTATTTTTGTTGCCATGCAAAAGAATGGCACACTGCCCCTGCTTGCTCATATGCAATTAGTTTATTGCAGAATCTATGTATTGTTGTTTTATCCTGGTAATCAAGACAATTTGGGTTCATTTTTAATATTAATGAGTTTTGAAAATAGTTGGCTAATCTCACCCTTCATATCTTACTTAATTACTGGGCTAGGGACTGATGTGATACATAAACTGGTTTAAGTAATCAGAAACTAGTTTAAACCTGTAACAGAACAGAATCTCAGTGCACATAAACCAGTTTCAAAATGGCTGAAACTAGTTTAAGATAAACCTTCGTTGAATATAGTATCAGACTTAACTGATTTGAGTCAAACTGGTTTATAAAACTTCTGTCGCAGACCCCTTCCTGGTTCAAGTTAAATCACAGCCCCCCCAGCATCCCAGGATGCTTTCCAGCCCTGGGCTGGGCCATGCTGTCTGGTCCAGAGAGCAGGGCTGGACCCACCCCTCTGCTTCCTAGCTGGAGCAGTGAGGGCTGGCTCCATGGCTTCACTGGCTTGCTCACTGTGCCCCCCCACCCCTCCAGGCAAACCCCAGATGGAGTCTGGGGCCAGGGAGCGGTGTTAAACTCACCTTCCTCCAAGTACAGAGCTGCCCTGCCCTGCTAAAAACTTACCGCTAGCTGCGACTGTGGACTACAAATCCCAGAGGCACCTGGAAGCAAGAAGAGGAAGGGATGAGCAATCCTGAGAGTGCTGCTCTGATTCTGGACTGCAAATCCCACAGACCTCAGGGGCAGCAGAAAGCAGTAAGCAAATGCACAGCCCAGGCTGGCTTATATTTTTTCAGTTTATAGTTTTTCAGAGAAAGAACTATCCTTGTTCAAGCTTTTATGAATTCAATGCCAGTACCTTCACCCCTCCCCCCACCAAGCCCAGGCAGAGCAGGGCTGGGGCCTGGCCAAGCCCCCTCTGTTCCAGCAGGGAGGAGGAGAAAAGTCTTGGAGGGCTCTCTTCTCTTTGGCAGTGGCTGGTGGGCGTGTTCTAGCATCCCCCAGCTTCTGGCTTGAGCCACTACAGGCATGTGGCTGCATTTTCTGAATTAAAAGTAAATGTCTGTTCATTTGCTTATCAGGTCAATCTCTGCAGTTTAGACTAACCTGCAAAGATTGAATTGATTCAGCCTTGGGCTTTTTGACTTTCTGTACTTAGACCAGGAGTTTAACATCTGCTCTCATATTTCAGTTGGTAACGTATTTGCTTATGGACTAACTGAGCCAAAATCAGGTGCAATAGTAAACATGGGGCCAACATCCAGTGGTTGGGAAATAATGGATCAGAGCTCACTTCTTATAGTTTCATAGTTTCATAGTTGGTAGGGTCGGAAGGGACCTGAGCAGATGATCAAGTCCGACCCCCTACCATGGCAGGAAAGAGCACTGGGGTCAAACGACCCCAGCAAGGTGTTCATCCAGCCTCCTTTTAAAGACCCCCAGGGTAGGAGCCAGCACCACTTCTCTTGGATGTTGGTTCCAGATCCTAGCTGCCCTGACAGTGAAGTAGCGCTTCCTGATGTCTAGCCTAAATCTATCCTCTGCCAGCTTGTGACCGTTATTTCTTGTCACTCGTGGTAGTGCTTGGGGGAACAGGGATTCTCCCAATGCCTGCTGGTCCCCTCTGACTAGATTGTAAATGGCCACTAGATTCCCCCTCAGCCTTCTCTTGTGGAGGCTGAACAGGTTCAGGTCCCCTAGCCTCTCCTTGTAGGACCTGCCCTGCTGACCCCTGATTATGCGCGTGGCCCTCCTCTGGACCCTCTCCATGTTGTCCACATTTCTCTTGAAATGTGGCGCCCAGAACTGAATGCAGTACTCCAGCTGTGGCCTGACCAGTATCGCATAGAGGGGGAGGATTACCTCCTTGGACCTGCTTGAGATGCATCTGTGAATGCATGACAAGGTATGGTTGGCCTTCCTGGCCATTTCCCCACACTGTTGGCCCATGTTCATTTTGGCATCAATAATGACTTCAAGATCCTCTTCTGCCTCTGCACTGACGAGAAGGGAGTTCCCCAGCCTGTGGGTATGCTGCTGGTTCTTCCTCCCCAGGTGCAGCACCTTGCACATGTTAGTGTTGAAACCCATCCTGTTCCCATCCGCCTCCCCTGTAACCTTTCCAAGTCAGATTGGAGCCTATTCCTCCTGTCTAGCGTGCCCACTTCTCCCCACATTTTAGCGTCATCTGCGAATTTGAACAGGGTGCTTTTTACCCCCTCGTCCAAGTTGCTGATGAAGATGTTGAACAGCGCGGGCCTGAGGACCAAGCCCTGGGGAACCCCACTGCCTGCACCCCTCCAGGTTGAATAAGACCTGTCCACCACCACTCTCTGGGTGCGGCCTTCCAGCTAATTAGTGACCCATCTGACTGTGTAGGTATCAACACCACAATCTCCTAATTTTTTAATGAGAATGGGGTGAGAGACAATGTCAAAGGCCTTCCTAAAGTCCAGAAAGACTATGTCTACCACGACACCTGTGTCCAAGGATTTTGTCACCAGGTCATAGAAGGCCATCAGGTTGGTCTGACAGGACCTGCCTCTAATGAACCCATGTTAGTTGCACCTAAGCATAATCTCCCCTGCTGCCCCTCGCAGATATGCGCCAGGATAATTCTCTTAAAAAGCTTACCCAGGACCGAGGTAAGACTAACAGGCCTATAGTTTCCTGGGTCCTCCTTCCTCCCTTTTTTGAAAAGGGATAATGCTCCTTTATTTGTAATTGTGGTATTTCAGTCCTGTGTGGCTTTTTTAAAGTAATTTTTAAGGCCCTCAGATTGGCCCTCTTAACCTTTAGAAACCATTGCATGGTTTCTTGCAGATAGTCAAAACTTTTGCTAAATTCAGCAGCAAAGCCCTAATTAAGTTCAGGGTAAGTCGTGTGTGTGTGTGTGTGTGTGTGTGTGTGTGCGTGCACGCGCGCTGAGCTCAGAGCAGAGACATGAACTGTTGTGGATTCATTATGGAAATCAATTTTTTTTTTGAGATATTAAGAGAATATTGGAGTACTTTTGTGTGTTTTATATTAATCAATTAGTCCTGAAGATCTAGTAAGGTGCTTGTTTTGTTCTTGTTCTTGTTTTTTTGGTAGTGTAAGGTGCCTAATTGTTAGTCCCATGAAAAGGAATCTTGTATTTAGCTACAAAACAGCTGTAGGATAGGCAGCTTTGAAGAAAACATCTTCCAACCTACTTTTCAGTTTCTCTGATGACTAAGTCACTAGTATCATGCTGAGATTGCTAACAGCGATGGTAATTTTTAGGATAAATATATCTGTCTGTTAAAAAAGGTCCTGAGAACACCAACCTATTTTCCCAGAGGCCACTGAGCAGCTGTCAAATGGCAGGAACAGCATTCCTTCGTTGTTGGCCTGGTTTTGAGTTGAACCAGCCTGCTCACCTAAATGAGAATGATATGGTCCAACAACCAGGGTTAAACCTTATTATAAAGGTCAGATAGGATCTGGCAACTTTCCAAAGGCATTTCCAGACTTTTGTGTTGTCTGGTCTATGTTGCTGCCTTCCAGGAGTTGGCATATAGCCAACAAATCTGTGGCTAAATTTAGTAGGCTTAATAGGAGTTAATGAGCGAAATATGTCAGTTTTGAAATACTTTGTAAATGTAAAAGTCCTGAAATACTTACCCCCATAATCCATCTTTTCAGAAGTCAATAAATAGTTATGCAGTAGATTATAAAAACTTTAAAGGAGTCAGTTACAATATTTTGACTCAATTTTCATATTTCTGTGGCTTTTATCTTCATTTTCAACCGTGTTGAGACACAAATACTTGAAGGTGACATAACACATGGGCTGCGAACAGCTGTAACTGAGATTTCAAACATTTTGTTAATGGAGTTTTGTTTTATTTTTTAAAACATCTTTACCCAATGAACTCATTCCATTTCCACATAGTTAGTGGTTTATTAAAAATAATCTGGTAATTTGATTACTGAATTTGTACGAAAAGTAAAATTGTGCCTTTGGGACGTACTGGGAAGTTCAGGACACTGCGAGTTTGTTGCAGGATTCAGTGCTTTGAGGAAGTCTGTATTATAGCCATTTGCAATATAGTGCATCATCTGTAAATTTCTCGCTTGCAAGACTCTTAGTGAGAGAATGGTTTTCTGTAGTTGATATTCTAAGTTTCTAAATCCAAGGTTAATGTGGCATTCTGTCTCTTCCCGGGGGGCTGGTTTAGTATGATACAGCTAGCAGACAGGGGTTTTTTTGGCGCAGGCAATAGATGCTCCTGTCCTTAAAGCCCAAAACGTCTGTCTTGATCACAGCTGCCAACAGTTCCCCCCCACCCCTGTTCATCAAATCAGCCCTGGGAGATAAGTGTTACAAGTTATCCCTTGTTCCTGAGTTTGAGGTCAGTAATGGAGAGCCTGGGTTCCTAGGTTTTAGAAATGAGTCTCTTCTGCTTCAGGCTGCAGCAGACTTCTCAGGCTCTGGGTGTGGTCTAAACAGTTTAGAGGTAGACAGAACACTGCACTGTGTGGGGTCATAAATGGTGTGCAATTTGTAATCTGTAGGTGGAGCCAAGCTTGCATATAATTGTATTTGTGATAAAGTATCACCTGAAGCCTCTGCTGAGATCTAGACCCTGTACAAAGACAACTCTTCTGAAAACCTTGTAATCTAAGTTACCCATGCACTGGGGAGGGGAAACAGAGGCACTGAGAAGCTGTGTGACTTTGAAAGTAATCACGCTTCAGGTCACTGGTAGAGCGGGGAACAAAGATGAAGTCTAAAAGGACCAACTTTTGGGTAGCAAAATCCAAGACTGTTATGGCTGCTCTGTAGATCTCAAGAATAGGAAATAGTTGACACTATTTTCAGTTCTGGTTGGTTAAGATGCCATGGTGTGGTCCTATGTGTGGATAACCGGGCCACTGCCTGAGCCAGAAGTGGTATAATCTGTGCTTGGTCTCATGGTTAGACACAGCTTAGGGAAGTCAGAGATGCAAGTTCAAATCACCTCTGGGTGAGAGGAAAGGCTGCATGCTTCCTGGATGAGTGCCCCAATAACTTGCTTAATGGGACTAAAACAATGGAGTGCCCTCTTGCTTCTGCTTTTTGGGGGTGGGACTTAAGTTCAGTTATGGGAATCCAGAGCCATGTATCTACCCACTCAGCATGCAGCCTACTCAGTAGCCGCGTGGACATGCATTCACACTGCATGGGGAACTGTGCATAAGTGTTCCAGATGCCAGTCACATGGCTGGAAAACTATTTGGGTGCATAAAATGAAATAGAATTCTCTCTTCTGCCTCTCTGGGTAGATCAGGTTGTTTGTACCCAGCTAAGAATTGTTTTTCAAAGCCTCTACTATTTTTTGAGGAGGTTATTTTTCATGGTAACATTTTTCTCAAGAAAGATAATTAAGTGGTTAGTTAAGATGTTGGGTGGACAAAATCACTTTGGGGGTCTAGTGAAAAGAATGGAAATCTTTGTCATAGACTGCAAGCACAATCACTGTGCCTTTAAAATAAATATTAGCAGGCAAGAGAGAAAGGAGGGAGCTGCCAGCTGCTCTGTAACTGATGGCACCAGAAGATATCGTAATGTAAGTTCTAATTTACAGTGTTCTAATTTATTTATCCTAATTCTCTTAGCTGTTTCTTTATGTTGGAACACTTGGGGAAATTGTCCATGTAGCAAATCCTTCCAGGATCAGTCTGCTGCTTGACTATATAACTCCCACCAAAATGATACTAATAGGGTTTGTGCTACATCAGTTTACAGTGTCAAGATTGGAAAATATTAGTCGTGTGAAATTTGTAGGCAGTAAAGACTCTGTGTCTTAGTGTACCTGTCTTTCTGTTTAATTTCTGGGTCTTATTTATGTCCTAACCATATGCAGCTGATAATGCCATCTGTATAGGATAAAATGTATTACCAGATAATTAGAAAATTATGCATCCTGAATTATTTTAAAATCAGCTTTAAATGATAATTACAGAGGAATCAGATTTGTTGGAGGTGAATTTCAGTTTTATGTGAGGTAGGCTCATTCTCACCACTGTTAACTGAATAAACATGTGACATCTGAACTTGTAAAGCTCTTGATATGGTTTGAAAAATTGTAATTTTTTTATTTCCATGCTAGATGGGCATAACCTTGGAGGTTTTTTTCATAAGTCTAAAAAGAAACCACAGTGATTTTGATCTTTAATCTGTGCTGCAAAAGTCAATGATGCTATTTGTGTCTAGCTGTACTTTCAAGTTAATATTCAACAGATCCTGTTATAACTTGGTTAATCTTAAAATGAGCACTAAAAGAGGCCACTTAGTTTGTTTCATAGTCTGTCTAAAAAGGATTCTTTTGCATTTCCACTATCATAGGAATTTTCTGCCCTGCCAAATTTTTTTGATTCTATGCATTTATTACCCATTTTCAGTGTTGGATACCAAATTACTATATTATGCTAAATATGCATACTTTGCATAGTTATACATGTTTGAGTATGCAGAAAGAATCTGAGAGAAGGAATATGGGGAGATATTACAATGACAGCACTAGTAAAGTCTATGGAGTTCATCATGTCAATATTTCATAAAATGCCTTTTATAGCTCTTAATAGCAGAATAACTTTACTTGACTCTCCTAATAGGAAAGTCCTATAGAATTTAGTAGACACCAACATGATTCTACAAAAAGACTTTTAAAACTTTTTTTTTACTGCCCTATACAGCCTAAAACTGCTTGCCGCCTTTGTCATTTTGCAGAAACTTAGATTAGTGCAATCAACTCAGCAGTGTTTTAGAACAGGTATGCTTAACCAGCAGGCCAGATATGGTCCATGAAGCCTTGTCATTCAGCCTCCAGGCAGTGGGCTCTTCACTGGGTTTAGTAAATGATCACTGGGTTCAATAAATACAGGAGTACATGAATGAGAACTAAACAATGACATTTATTATGGAGCAGTAGGCAATCTCTGCAGACTCTTTGTCTGGCTCTAATGAGGTAGATTCCTAATTGAGGGACCATCTCCCAATTCCTAACATCTTCAGTCTCCTGTTATGGAACATATCTAAGTTATAACTCCTACCAATACACCCTCCCTCTTAGCAATAACTACAAAAATCAATGAATACCCATCTACAGAGGAGAGTTTACTAGCACTTTACTCATGGAGTTAAGTCATTAATATTCACTTTGTGATCCCTCTTTCTGCAGCTCTTTGAACAAGTATCTCTGAATCTTTCGGGAGGTTTCATTTTTTCTCTCGGACTGACAAAGGATCAAATTCAGTTTTTGATTTATTTTTGGTGGGAAACTTTTCATCCAACTCTTGATAGACTTGTATCCTTATACTGGGATCTGATTGACCTATACTTTTGGCAGCTGTCTTTCTGCACATAGCACATAGTTCATTAACTACAGATGACTGAGACTGATTACCTTCATGAAGGTATTTGTAGTTGTGTCCATAGGTATATGTCTTCCCATAAGGACATGGTTGCTTCTTGTGTTCTGGAACAATTGGTTTCTTCACAAGAAGACTGTCCAAATTTGGACTGGGATGGCCAAGAGGATCATTGGGAGACATGAATGTTGTACTGCAAACACACACTAAACTAGATTCGGTTTGTCACAAGCTGACAGACCTAAAATTCATTGAAGGGTCCATAAAACAAATCAATTTATCTCCAATTCATGGAGCAATCCCTCATGATCAATTCATTTAAAGTTCATGAGGCAATCAACTTAAATTAAGCTCCCTGCTGGTACACAAGTCACAGTAAACCAGCTTAACAGGAAGCCCTAGCCTGATCAATTTTAAATCAATTCAGTTCCCTTTTATGGGTGCCTGGCCACAGCCCCTAGTTTTTTCACTGGCATAATGGGCCTTCATCAATTCACTTTCCCTTCCAGATCGGCTTCCCTTGGTCAGTACAAACCAGGTTCCTGCGAGGAAGGAGCTCATCTCTTGCACCCTTTCCCTGGTGCGGTGAGAAGAGAGAAAAAAAGAACCCCCCCCAAAAAAGGGGGGGGCTGTGTCTTCAGCAGCCCTCGGGCTCACCCACTCTCTCCACTCTCTGTTTCTTTGCTGGCTTCTTGCCATGGTCCTCACTGCCATGGTCCTCTGCTCACCAGATCCTCATGGTGGCCTGGTGCTCCACACTTGGGTTCTTGGCAGTGGTGTTCCAACTGCCTTCAGCCAGCGGGCCCCACTCCTTCCACCCACCAAGACTCCATTGGACTCAGGACTCCATTGGCCAGGGAGGTCTTCAGCATCCCCTCACCTGGTCTGCCGGTGTTCTCCCCGGCTGCTCCTCTCTGGAGCCAGAAATACACCTTTTTGGGCTCCCTCCAGCAATCTGGAGGGTGCAGGAATTCCAGAAGCGCATCAGCGTCTTTCTTGCTCCAATTGGGGCCACTTCCACATTGCGGTAAGTATCACCCCTACTTGTAACTTGGGCCCTACACTCTTCCTCTCTCTCACTTTCTCACAGTTTGGATATCAAATTCTTTCACATTTTTTCTCATTCTCCACTCTTGACATCATGGAGTGATCATTGGGGTCAGGAAATAAAGGCATACAACAATGAACTTTATTGTGAAGCAGGAGGCAATCTCTGCAGACCCTTTGTCTGGCTCTAGCTTTAACTAGCTCCCTGAGGGACCATCTGCCAATTTTCAACCGCTTCAGTCTTCTGCTAAGGAGCTTCTCTAAATTGTAACTTCTGTCACTACATGCAAGGGTCTGGAAATCTGGTGGCAGGGGAAAGGTGGCAGTGTTAATTGCTGCTCCCCTGCTGCCAAATTTCTGGACAGCATAGAGCCCCACAGACCAGATAATGTGTTCCTGTGCATTAGATCTGGCTGACGGGGGCTGGGCAGGCACACACAGCCTGATCCTATCATGTGGGTCTGGGCTAGCACGTGCAGCCTGATCTGAGCTTGTGACCGGATCATGGGACTTAACCCACATACCGATCTTGTGCCACTCATCTGGCCTGCAGATGTTCTACCAAACTGTATAATGGAGAACTTGGATCTGGACTTTTTATTACATAAGGAAGAAGAGAGTAGAAATATCTTTATCTTTATATTTAATAAAAGTAGTATTGGCCCTCAGTGTAAACAGAGGTAGTTATTATTTAAGCTGATAGTCTAAAAAAAAAAAATCATAACTTTAGATTTCTAAGGCCTTTGCTGTATGTTGAAATACACAGTATTCTTGGTGTATAGTCTAATTAACAGCTAAGGATCATTAATGACACTACAATAGTAAGTGCCCTGACCTTGAAGATCTTGAGTTTGTGAATGAGGAAAGGGAGGAATCCCCAAGGATTCCTGGAGCTCTACAGGAAGAGTTGGTTAGGCTATCCAGGTCTGTACCCAAAACTCCTGCTACACCAGTACATGGGATTTCATTTATAACTGGATTTTCCATTTGTTTTCAAGTGACTTAGTGTTTTTGATCTTTTCAGTCTTAATTTAAAGTAGCTATTGCTGTTACTGAATATTCTTGAGTTATAGGGAAGACCAAAATTTTATATTCTAGGAGCCCCCCGCAAACTCCTTAACATAGCACCAAGTATTTATATCAACAAACCAAAGAATTTTCTCAGGTTCTATTGGGAAATTTGTTTACAAAAATAAGTAGGAAGTAGAAGTATTTGCATTGCTCATGAATGAAATGTATAACTATACTAAAGCAATCAGGGTTCGTGGACAGAGGTGATATACAATCTGGATGCCTGATAACTATACTAATGAACTGAAATAGGAAGTGATGAGAAACACAGGCAAGCAGAATACTTTTTAATGCAGGTCCATATAAACTTGGCTAGTTCATTTAGGTTTACACTGAGTTACATTTGCAAGGCAATTTGTTTCATAACATATAAGAAAGCTTTTAATAAATATGACAAGTATTGGCTCTTGACCATGGTATATGAATAGTATTGTTGGCATTTTACTTTGTTATATGAATTTATCTAGCTTAAACTGCTAATTGTGAAGGGTAGGCTAGGAAGCAGGGACTGAAGGAATTACCATAGGATATTTCTTTAAAGCATAATGGAAGATTGTTAAGAGCTGTGATTAACCAGATTGATAGGATTCATACACTATCAAAAAAAGAACAATTTGTTTGGATTTTTCTTTCATCAAATGAGAACTTCATTATTTAAGTAGAAGAACAGAACAGTAATGGCTGATGCTGCAAATGAGAGATTCTTGACGACGCAGCTTTGATGATTTGAATCCCTATTCAACATAATAAGTCAGGAGCTGCTTTTGTTCATTTTTGACATACCAAAATGGCAGTGATCGATTGGTGATTTATGCCACAGAGAACTGAAACTTAAACCTGAAGTTGATAAGAGTTGCTATCTCTTTATGCTAACAACATTGCCCTCAGTATAGTACAAAGTGTGCAATTTAAAGAAATGTCAGAAGCAACTTTGTTTACCCAGAAATGGGGCAGACTTGCCAATTTGTTTAGGGTTTTAAATCTACTGGAGGCTACATGTAGAAAATATAGATGAAAAAGCAAGTAGCAAAAGCTAGTGGACCAACTGGCTAAGCAGCAACTCTGCAGAAAGTACCTAAGGGCTACAGTGGACAATAAAGTAAATATGAGCCAACAATAGATTCATAGATTGTAGAGTCAGAAGGGACCACAATGGATCATCATGTCTGACCCTCTGCCCCTGGCAGGAAAGAGGACCGAGGTCAGATAACCCCAGCTGAAGTTTTTTAAGACCCAACCAGACAAAGCCTTGCTGGGGTGATCTAATTGAAGATGGTCCTGCTTTGAGCAGGTGGTTGGATTAGATGACCTGTTGATACGTGTGTGTGTGTGTGTGCCCTTGTTGCAAAGAAGGCGAATGGCATACCAGACTGCATTAGTAAGAGCATTGACAGCAACTTGAGGGAAGTGATTATTCTCCTCTGTTCAGCCCTGGTGAGGCCACATCTGGAATACTGTATCAAGTTTTGAGCTCCCCATTAAAGGAAGGATGTGGACAAATCGGTGAGAGTCCAGCAGAGGGCAACAAAAATGGTTAGGGGGCTGGGCAATATAAGGAGAGGCTGGAGGAACTGGGCTTGTTTAATCTGGAGAAGAGAAGACTGAGGAGGAATTTAATAACAGCTTTCAACTACCTGAAGGGGGTAGACTGTTCTCATTGGTGGCAGATGACAGAACAAGATGCAACGGTCTCAAGTTGCAGCAAGGGGAGGTTAGGTTAGATATTAGGAAAAATGTTCTCACTAGTGTCTCGGCCGGATGGAGCCGACGGAGGGAAACGCTGGTTAATTAAGCAAACGTCAGGCGAGCTGGTGGATGGAGAGGCGAGACAGCGTATTGGTTTTATAAAGAAAGCTTTACTTACACTGCCGATGGTCACAGTGCAGGGAGGAAACTTGCTTGAGTTGCAGTTGCAGACAAACACAAGTGAGATCTCTTCTGAACCGCACCAAACCGAGATGAGTCGTCGATGTATGACTCCACGAGTGCTTTACACGGGGGATACGTCAAATTCACACTATGACGGGGAGTGGCTAAGAGCTGATCAGGCCCCTATATCCTCCTCCAAGACACACGTAGAGTTTGCTAGGCTCCACAGCGCGCTTAGAGTTCTCCACGAGATGGATGTAGAGTCCTCCAACTTGGGCGGAAACTGCTCTAACCTTTTATACGGCTAGCGAGCCAATTGCTAACCGCCATGTAGGAATAATTTAGAATTGACCAATAGTGGGACACTAATTTGCATATGTGTGGTGGGAACTCTTTGCACCGGGGTTTTCTCTCTGCAGCTGAGAAATCCACCGTGCAAAGAAAGCTCCATGTGGCGGGAAAATTCCAATGTGCCGAGGCACTAAAAATCATTGGGTTATGACAACTAGGAAGGTAGTAAAGCACTGGAACAGGTTAACCAGAGTAGTTGTGGAATCTCTATCCTTGAAGTTTTTTAAGACCCAACCAGACAAAGCCTTGCTGGGGTAATCTAATTGGGGATGGTCCTGCTTTGAGCAGGCGGTTGGATTAGATGGCCTCTTGAGGTCTCTTCCAAACCCAATTTTCTATGGTTCTTTGTATCAATCCTGATAGTGAAAAAAGGATGGTTAATTCAATTTGTTGAAATATTGTCTATTAGCATGTAAAGGGAAATGCATTTCTGTCTAAATCTACATATAAAAAACAAAACAATATAATGCATACGTAGAGATACCATTGAAGAATGTGAAGGAGGGCTCCCTAAACTTCTGTGTATGGGCATTCAGTTCACTGTATATATCATCATTTTCCCAGTGAGATCTACCATTGTGCAAGTTTTGTAGGTTCTCCCAGAGCTTTCTGGGTTGACTTGGTGGGGTGGAGGAAGGCCATCAATCTTTCCATCATTCCACTGACAGTTGGATAGGACTCCTAGGAAGAATGGTTCTCAACCTTTTGCCTCTCTATAACTGAATTTCATAGTTGGTAGGGTTGGAAGGGACCTAAGCAGATCATCAAGTCCGACCCCCTGCCATGGCCAGGAAAGGATGCTGGGGTCAAATGACCCTGGCTAGGTGTCTTATCTAGCCTCCTTTTGAAGACCTCCAGGGTAGGGACAAGCACCACTTCCCTTGGAAGTTGGTTCCAGCTCCTAGCTGCCCTGACTGTGAAGTAGTGCCTCCTGATGTCTAGCCTGAATCAACTCTCAGTCAACTTATGGCCGTTGTTCCTTGTTACTCCCGCTAGTGCTCGGGGGAACAGGGACTCTCCTATTCCCTGCTGGTCCCCCTTGGCAAGTTTATAGCCAGCCACCAGATCCCCTCAGCCTTCTCTTGTGAAGGCTGAACAGGTTCAGGTCCCATAGCCTCTCTTCATAGGGCCTACCCTGCTGCCCCCGATCATGCGAGTGACCCTCCTCTGGACCCTCTCGATGCTATCCACATCCCTCCTGATCTGGCGAGGATGAGTGAGTTGCACCCTTAAAAGTACCATGCTGCACCTTGTGGTGCCACAGCTCTGTGGTTGAGAATCATTGGGCTAGGATCTCAGCTAGTGTAAATTGACTTAACTGCATTGACTTCTATGGCTCTGCTTATTTAAACCAACTGAAGGTTAGCACTTTATCTCTTAGAGTAGTCTGTTCACCATAAATCTGATGAATATTGCAAGGAGAGCTAGAGGCATTTTGCACAATTAGAGGACCCACAGCAAAGGGCTTCTGTTTACAAAAGCACTGAAGTAGGTATTAGAAACACATGAGACTACAGGCAGATTTTGTTACAGTCTCTATAGCGATCTTGCTTCATCGAACTAAACATAGACCGTACAAGGACAAAACTGAAGAATGTTCAGTTCTGGCAGTTGAGGACTTTTGATTAGGCTAGAAAGTTTTATCTTCATTCAGATTCCTTTGTAAGAGGATGGAGGCATTACCACAAATAGTCTCTCCAAGTAGGCACAATGTGTGTCTGACTCCTAGACATAAACTTGTAAAGGGGCTTATCGTCATGCCTCATGCAATGTGGAACATACTATTAGACATTTAACCTTACATAAGAAATTATTTGGCCAGAAGAGGCTATTCAAAGAACTTTGTGTGAAGTCTTGCCCTGCCCTAGAACTGAAGCATCACAAACCCCAAGGTTATGTTTTCCTCTTGGCAAAATGATGGTTGTACTTTTAGCTCAGAGGTAGTAATCTTTTGGAATGTTTCTCCAGGTTTTCCATCATGTCCTACCATGCATTAGTACTCTACACATATACAAGAGCAAAGCTGTAGGGTAGCTCATACAGTGAACTCACATTCCAGTATCATGTGTATTTTAAATGAAATATTAAGAACAATATTTAACATACATTTCATTTCATGTGATTTGATTTTCATTATACATATCAATGTTGTGGCAACATATTTATGTAGGAAAAGTAACTACAGAAAATTAAGTGAAATTAACATTATGTTTCTGATTTAAGCCAACAGAAACAAGGGCATTAAGAATTAAACCTTTCCCTATAAGTTCCAGCCACTAATTTGGGCCTGGCTGCTAGAGCCAAGACCTTTTACCCATTGCATAATATTTTAGCACAGCATGAGAAGCAAAAGACATAACTCTTGATTCCAGTTTATTAATCCAACTATTTCCCAATTGTTTTTGTTTTCAAGAATCATAATAGATAACAGCATATACTAAAATAGATCTCTACTTTCCCTACATCTGTAGATGTAAGTGTATTGTCTCCTTGTGGGTGGGAGAATAATAAGCCTCCTACTTACTAACTAATAGCACCTATTACTGCTAACATTATAATACATGGTATTGTCATAAAACTCAGTTCTTTCAGATGCAATAGGAAGTGAAGTCATTGGAATCCGTATATTTAGCCATAGCAGGGGAAACCTCTATATACCAAGGGCCTCTTTTTCAAAGTTAACCAGTCTACTGCTTTGATTTATCCTACACTTTTCAAGTTTTTGGTACTTTTTTCCCCTCAAAAGCACCTGCTGGGGTTACAAATAATTCAGAGCTTAACTTAATAAATTATACTGTGTAGAAAACATATGACTTAACACTTGTTTTTTTTTTTGCCATGGAATCCTATGCTTCCCAGTGGCAGACATAGGGGATCATCCTCCACCAGGGTTTAATTTGGGGAAAAAATAAAGCATGTTTTGGCCCCTGAAGAATTGCCATATGTTAACTTTCAAGGGATGAGAAACCACCAGATATTATACGGCCAACAAGATTTTTGCAGGCATGGACTATGAAGAGGTGTAGGAGAGATTGCACCGCATCACCGGTACAGTCAGAAGCAGGGGTGTCTGGACCGATCTAGCCTGCAAGTCAATAGACTGACCTTACATGCTACCCCTGGCCTCACGTGCTACATGTGGTATGAAGGCTGGAACCGCACTGTGCACCCTGCAGGCAACACAGAGAGTAGATCCAGGGCATGTGCTGTTGGACGAGTCCTGTGTGCCAACTCCAGGGCCAGTCCAGATCAGACCAAGCAGGAGCCAACACATAGGGCTAGTCTGCCGGGGCAGTGGGCACAGCCAGTTCAGCTCCTCACACCACATACAGCACACACTGGTCCCAGGGAACATAGCCAGCCCTGCACATGGCACAGGGGGTAGGGCAGGGGCTGCATGTAGCAGCCCACACTGACCTCCTCTGCTGCCTGCAGTGCTAGATCCAGCTCTGGTGTCACAGGTAGTGTGCTTTGCTTGCACAGCAAGCCCAGGGGCCAGTGCATCCTGTGTAATGTACAGGGGCTGGACCTGCTGCCACATGCCCTGCATATAGGGTCGATGCCAGTCCATCACACAGACCAACACAACTTATGGCAATTCTTCAGGGGCCAAAACATGCTTTATTTTTTCCCCAAATTAAACCCTGGTGGAGGATGATCCCCTATGTCTGCCACTGGGAAGCATAGGATTCCATGGCAAAAAAAAAAAAAAAAAGTGTTAAGTCATATGTTTTCTACACAGCATAATTTATTAAGTTAAGCTTTGAATTATTTGTAACCCCAGCAGGTGCTTTTGAGGGGGAAAAAAGTACCAAAAACTTGAAAAGTGTAGGATAAATCAAAGCCAAGATATCGTTTTTAGCCCTAAAACATCAAATGACGTATTTCATCTATTTTATCAATTATAATCATTTTGGTCATTTTTTACCTTGAAACAGTCATTCTTGAGTCCAGACATATGCCATATTAACATTGTGGTAATTGTATTTTCAAACATGCTTAGCTTCCTGTTCGGCCAATATGTTGCTTATTCAGCTGTCTGTGGTACTTTAGAAACACAGCATGGCATATTTATTTTTCTGGACTTCCTCCTTTGCAGGAATTTGTTATGATTTCATTTTAATAATTCTCCTAAAGGAAATATAGCAATTTTAAAAAAAAAGTTAGTGGTTTTAATGGGTCCAATCCCTGTGTAGCACTACTGAATGTGAATGAAATCCTAGAAGCATCCTGAAGAACAGACTGAGCATTGAGAGCCTAATGTTAATATAAAAACTCATACAACAAACTGTGTAATACATGTGAAGGAAACAGATAGCAGGAAGGAAAATTGTAAATATAAGGCTGGTGTTCTGTCTTTAATCCAGCGTGATTTGCTTCTACAATGCCTCTTCCATAAACAGAAAAAAACAAAAAAACCCTAAACCAACCTTGGAAGACCAGGTTCTCTTCCCATCTTGCTGCAGACCTGTTGTTATCCCACCTCTGCAATACCCTTGTAAATACCTATTCCTTGTACAGTGTCCTGAAAGTTAATTGGTATCAAAGCACATGTGGTGGAAAGGTCATTTATTTGTCTGAAACCAGTGCTCTGTGGTACCCACAAGTTCCATAATGGAACTTGTTAAGGACAATGTGCCATTGTTAATGTCAGATGCCCTAGCTATTATTCGTGTCAGACTTTATTATAAATGTGGATTTTAGGCAGTATGTTAGAATCTTTCTGTTCCACATTAGTGTAACTTCATATATGCCCTGAAATCAAAAAAAAAGAGAAAAAGTCTTCATGTTGGAAAGACTATGAATTTATAGAAGAACTTTCCCTGGTCCACATAGGTTGTTACAGTTTATTGTATAAATATATTTGTAGGCTATTTAAATAATGAATTGACTCTAAAGATGCTCCAAGATTATCTTGTGCAGGAGTTTGATCTGTTTTGCTTGTCTTGTGAGCCTTTTCTTACTTAATACATTTAGTATTTCATTTTATATTTTTTACATGAAAAGGCCTAATCCTGTGTGTGACCTTGAGTACATATCGCTTGTTTTCAGCTAATTCTGCCGTTCTTTTGTTGGAGAGCATAATCAGGGTAGTGTAATGAGCAGGGAGGGAGGAGGGATGAATCAAAGGGCGGGACAGAAAAGAAGAAAAAGAGGGACCCGGAGGGACCCTTTGTTACTCTCAAGTCTGTGCTTTTGTATTCTCCTTCCCTCCTGATGCCTCTTTATCCGTGGCTATCTCTTGTTGGTTGTCCCTCTGTGGTCACACATCCATGTAGCCTTCTGGGCCTTCTAATTTGGTTTGTTCCCTCAAAACTGGAACTCAGGCTCCATTGCTGCTCTAGGGCCTTGGTAGCTGGTACCACTTATCTTGTGTTATGGACAGTATGGTACATATTCCCTTGGTTACCGGCCTTATTGTGTTAGACAGTATGGTATATGCCCCCTCAATTCTCTGGCTGTGTCCATGTGTTGGCCTTGTTGTGTTAGACAGCCTGTCTAACTGAGACCTCAGAAACTGTGTGTGAGAGACCTAAGATGCTTAGAATTCAGTCTATCTCTACTGCCCATCCCAAACCGATATAATTTATATTAGCCAATTGCTGGTCAGAAAATGATGGGGTGGGGCAGGGCCCAAGGACAGAGCCCGGCCACCCAATGCCCTGTGCTGCTGCCTCTCTGCCTCTGGCCCCATGAATGCCCCCCTCACGCACCACCCCATGCCTCGCTCATCCACTCCGGCCCCTCAGTCCCCACTGTCATGGTGGGGGAGGCAGGCGGGGATAGAGTCCCGTATCTGGCCTGGCCCCTGCTTCTCATCCAGTCCCTTTCCCCTCCGCTCCCCCCTCGCTCCCACTTCAGGTCTGGCCCCATTCCCCCTCACCCCCTTCCATCCCCTCTGCCTCCAAGGAGCGGGGCTGGAGAAGGGGGGAAGGCTAGCAGTGCTGGCCTTGCCCCCCTGCTCTGGCCCCTCAATCCCCGCTGTCATGGCGGTGCTTCTGTCTGTGCAGAGCACTCTGATTGGTTGTTTCAGCAAGCATTGTAATTGACAACGAATCAGAATCAGAGTGCAAATACACTGACAGACAGACAGACAGACAGACCAAAGCTTTTATAATATTAGATGTCTATACCTATAAGCCATTCCCAAAAAACAAACCTTTAAATACCACTTCTAAGCCAACAGGTAGCAGCAATCATGCATGGTACTATATGATACCAGCACAATTTTGTACCATAAAAGTGTTGTCCTTGTATTATAACAGCATTTTTAGGGCATTTGTTTATACAACCTGAGGCCTGAATATGGCATCACAAGTCAACATTTTTATGTAATTAATTATTAAATATATTGAATCAGGGGTACTCAACCTGTGACCTGCATGCCAAATGCAGCCTGAGGAGCCATGGAATTCAGCTCATTGGGCTCCCCACCAGTAAGGAAATTTAGCAGTGGGGAGCAATGGCAATTAATATGGCCAGACTCCCAAATCTCAAGCCCTGCAGCAGATCAGAAATAGACCATGTCCCTTTCTGTATGGCCAGGTTGGGGCTGGACCACTCCATCTTCTGTTAGATTGTTCATTCTGTTTTGTGTTCAGTTATAAAAAAGGAGTGACTGGCAACATCCATGCTTTATTCCATTTTCCATGTGTTCTGGTGCTTTCTTATTCAGCACTTCTTGAAAGTAGACAGTATTCCTATATGTAATCAGAGTATAGCTCCCATCATTGGAAAATGTATCTATTGTAATATCATTTGTCTCATATAATGAAGGAACAAAATTAAATTCATGTCATCAACTGCTTAGTAGGGGTGTGTGAAGCGGGCTGTTTTCAGGTCAGATTAGGATTCAGCCTGATTCGGGGGACAGTGATTTGATTTGCTGATTTGGATCACTGTCCCGATTTGATTCGGCTGAATCTGAATCTGACGATTCGATTCTGATTCAGCAATCAGCAATTTGGCCATAGACACAGCTTTATATGTTTTTTCTACGTACCTCGAGGTACCAGGCGCAGCTTGTGAATGCTGAGATGGTGAGGTATATGGAGCATCCCACAGGAGTGCAGGGGGGTCCTCTGCATGCTCCGTGGTGGACTGGATGCTTCATCTGCTCCACCATCTCAGCATTCCCAAGCAGCACCTGGTACCTCAAGGTACGTAGAAAAAACATATAAAACTGTGTCTATGGCTGAATCGTTGAATCTCTCTGAATTGATTTGGAGGCTTGTGATTCGATTAGGAGAGATTAAAGGGTCTTCTGATTCAATCTGGATTCGGAGATTCGGCTCCCGAATCGGGCCGAATCTCCTCTGAATCGAATCAGCGACAAAAGCTTCATACAGCCCTACTGCTTATATACTTAACATTCTATTAAATCTCAAAATCTGTGTATCTAGAGGCAATTTTTTAAAAAGTTACTAACTCTTAAATTGCTTGGCAATCAAAGCACCATCTTGGTTTGGGAAAGTTTGTTTTTTTCCCATGCTTTAACTTTGTATAGAGTCTTATGTACACCTTGCAGGTGGCTTGATGGTAGTGTGCAAGTCTTTCTTGTGGTGGCAGGAAGCTTTCCCTCATATCTTTGTTGGTTCTGATGCTGTGATGTTCCAATATCTATCACTGTTTCTTCTGTATTCTCTTGAGTAAGTCTCAGCAAAGTACATATTTCAACATACTCCTTGCCAATGTTTTTGTTTCTCTTTTGTGGTGGGGGTAATGATTTGCTATTTTGGTTAAATGCATGCCTCTCTACTACTGCATTACGTGAAGAATTTACTTTTCCAACACATTTTCCAAGTGCATGATTTGTCCTAAGAAATAGTTTGATCCTGACAGGATTTTCTGGTGGTAGGTGAGAGAGTCTTTACATTCCTCAGTTGTATTAGACTTTGGCTTTCTATGCGTGTCTCTGCCCTTCTCCATTTAAGGATACCTTGCCATATATTCTCTTTGGGGTTTTTTTCATTATCACATTAGACTAGCAATTTTAGTCTAAAAATAGTCTAGCCAGTTCATCTTTGCCATTTGTCTGGCTGTGGTAGGATATTTCCCAGTTCCAGTTAAATAGTAGAAGTTTAGTGCTGGTAAACTGGAATTTTTTTTCTGGAATTACATGCTTCATTGCTTTTCTCCTTTGATTGGCACTGATAGTGTCTGATGGTTGTCTAGTTCCTAGACGTCTGAATTATAATCTACATTAAAAAGGTAGTTGAATGGCTTTGCAGTAAAATGTGCTGCTTCTACTTTACTCCAGTGTCTGTTGGGAGCACCTTTTATTTTCACTTTCATTGCTGCATGGACTAGATCTTTCCACACATTGGGTATGTACAGACATTTGGGGAAGTTAGATGAAATTAAAAATGGCCACCTGATCTAAGATAAGTTGGGATGGGGGGCTAGTGGGGGGCTGGAGGGAATTGGAGGGGCAAGGGGGCCCATGGGGGAGATTGGGGGGCAAGCAGGGTCTTTGGCAGGGTTGGGAGATAGAGGAGGTAAATGGGATCTGCAAGAGGGGTTGGGTCAGGGAGTTGGGGGAGCTAGCAGGGTCCACAGGGGTTTTTGGGGGGTCCAGGAGTGTTTGGGGGGGATCGAAGTGGCTAGCAGGGTCCATGGGGGGGGAGTTGGGAGGATGGGAGATCTCTTCCCTCCCAAGGACCAAGGGCTATTTTAGTTCCCTGCCCACTCCCACCTCCAGATAAACAACTCCTCCCGCCCCAAATCCTGCCCACCGTTCCCCCCTCCCTGACTTATTTCCTCGGCTCCCAGTACCAGCAAACATCAGTTAAAATGGTACCAGGAGTGGCTTCTGGGCTGAGGGAGTTTAGTGGGCTGATGTGATGGTGGGGGTGGGTGGCTGGTCTGTGGGGTTCAGGAGTTGTCCATCTGGGAGTGGGGTGAAGGACCAGGGGGTGATGGGAGGGGCACAGCCCAGGGCCTGTGGCTGGGGCCAGCTGCTGGGCTTTTCCGGCCCTGGGGCTGTGGTGGGAACTGGGTAGAAGTTCAGTTGGATTAGTCTCGCTGGACCTGATCTAAATTAGACTACCTCTGAGGTACAGTTCACTTAAATCTGATCAGACATCTTTAGACCGATCTAATCTTCCTGAACTTCTGTACAGTTCACGCTGATCAACCTAGCTAGGACAAACTAAATTAGATTGGATGGCCATTGTTAATGTCCCCCTGATCTTCCTGAATGTCTGTATGTACCCATTCTTGTATCATATATCTCTCTAAATATATCCTAGGTTTCTGATGTCTCTGTTCATACTTTTGTTCTAAACTAGCTCCAGTGTGTTTCTGGGAGAATTTCTGTTCTGCTTGAGATAGATATTGTGATTTAAGTAGCTCTGCATGTGTTGCTGTCTTGTAATTTCAGTTCATTTTTATAGCTACTTGGAAGTCTGGTTGAGTTTCTCCCCTGGTCTTTGGCCATCATGGAAGAATGATACAATCTTATACAATCTTTGTTTCATATAATTTTTCTTGGATTCTTTCCAGCCCGTGCCTTAGGACAGATGCATGGTTGGCTTGGTTGAAGATCTCATTCTTGTTCATTTGCTGCTTTTTCATGCTGTAAAGCTATTCTGGTGGAGATGTTATCTGTGCCCATCTCAGTTCCTTTTTTGTAGTGTCCCTCTAAGTTACAGTGGTGCAAATGCACTGGCACAGTAGTGTTCAACCTTTTTCCCTAGTGGGATGTATGGGTGGTGTCTGGTTCCAGCTGGTGGTCCTGATCCAATGCCAGGGCTGGGCCCCATTCAGCTGCACAGAGTGGGGTTGGGGCAGCTCAGCTCAAGCCTGGCCTTGTGGTGGAAGAGGGCTTGACCTGGCCCCAGGGAGGGTTGGGGGAATGGGGTTTGATACATCCCCAACCTGGCCCTGCAGGGGAGGGGGTATGGCCAGGTCACATGGGGGGAGGGGTTGTGGCCCAGCCCCAGACCAGTCTCATGGTGGGGAAGGGGGCATGGCCTAGCCATCTGCGCATGGAGGAAGGGGAAGTGGCCCAGCCCTTACTCGACTGCCTGGAGTGAAAGGGGTGTGGTCTGTCTTTGAACTGCTGCCGGGTTTGAAGTTGGGGAATTTGACTGTGGGGGAGGATGGCCATTTTAATTACCACTGCTTCCCACTGCCAAATTTCCTGACTGGTGGGGAGTCCTGTGGGACAAATGCCATCCATGGCTCTGTGGACTGCATTTAGCCTGGAAGCCAGAGGTTGAGCACTCCTGCCCTAGTAAATTCTGAAGAAGTTTTAGGGCTGTGAGTAGAAGCTTCTTGAAAATGCTCTGTACTGTTGCACATATTTCCTACTGCAGTGGTTTGCAATCCTTGAACATGTGGAGTGAACTTTTCATATGCAGTCACTATTGAGAGATCTTTCTTTTCAGTTGGGATGTACTTTTGGTCTGCTGGCAGAAGTTACCTTAATATAAAAGCTATTGGCTAAAATTGGAGCCTGAAATAAAGGAGAGTCAATTGGATCCTTTTTTCGCTCTGCTTCATTTGAGATATCTAGGGGAAAGATCCCTTAGATATCTCAAATGATACAACTGCTACACATGGCCATCTATACTTCATCCTTCTGTCATCTGAGAGTCTGCACACCTAAAAAAAGTTAAAAGACATTTGTCAAATGCTTTACAAACTATAATAGTCTTTTTTAACTAGTTTAATATCTTAGGGCCAGATTTTATTCTATTTATTAGCCACCTGAATGAATTTAGGCCCTTAAGTATGTTCCTAGTCCATCTTGTTCATGTCTCTTGGGAGAATTTCCCTTAAAAACAATTAATACATAAGGTGTGTGGGTCCTCCCATACAGTTTTATGGGTAGGATGATGGTATGTTCCAAAAATGGGCATGTTGAGATTTTTTCAGGGCCTTGAGCAGAATGGAATAGGATCACACTTGCGTGCCTAACACTTAAGTGTCTCCTAGGTGGATTAGAGTCGGAATATTATACTGTTGCTTTACCCTTTTTCCAGTGAGATTGTAGCTAACAGGAAGTTAGTGCATTCTCCAGTTATGGCTCTGTGGTCAGTTGCAATCTCATCTTGTGCTTGTTTAATAATACATTTATTTCACTGATTCTTTCTAGCAAACAAATGAAGCTCTGTTGTGGTCTGCTATCTTGTTTCTACAAACATACACCTACTTGGCATTCATCTTCATGTCAGTATGTTGCTGACAGACCTTTACATCTGGTGCTATTATAAATATTTTTCTATTTTACACTGCATTACTGTTGTATACATGCACAATCTCATCCTCTGACTCACTGCTTGTTTCCTTGATATGGTGCATGTTTGCCTTGTTTGCAAGCTTTCTCATAATTTCCCTTGCCACAGTTACTGTGCATGACACCATAAGCAGGGCATTTGCCATTACTGTTTGTTTTTCCCACAGTGCCCTAAGGTCATCCTTTGCCTTACTTGTACCTTATTTTTTGCACAAGTTGTGTATTTTCATATTTTTTTTCTGTTCTGCTTAGTTAATGGCTTGTGCCTGCTTCGCTTGTCCTCTTCATTTCAGTATGGACTTGTTTACTTGTATTGCATATGCCTGTAGCTCTTGGATGGAGTCAGTGTTGGGCACCTGAGAGTTCTGCATCTTTTATCCCTATTACTGGATTCACAACAGATTAAACGTGAGTCATTGAATGCAGTTTGGCAATATACTGATTCTCCAGATTTCTTGATATGATGCATGTTGTGTGTGGTTAAAATGCTTTCTGAAAACTTCTAGGATTTTTGTCAGTTCTCCCAGTCTGTAATTGACATACAGATGTAGTTGAAGCATGTGACAGCTTTTGTTCATTACAGTTAAGAATATTGCTATTTGCTTTTTCATCTAGCTCCATTGTGGTTTTGCAGTTTTTTCTGTTCTGAGCTACAAAATGTCCAGCTGCTAAACAATCCTCCTTTTGCACCAGTTTTCTCAGGGACAGGAATCTAGTGTGCTGCCATCGTTGTTTTCTGATTGGTTTGTTTGTTAGTTTTTTACAGTATTTTTGTTTGTTTTACATGCTTGTAGGAGCTGATTCACTTGTGACATGTTAAACATAAAAAGGGAGAGAGCTGAGACAGTGCAACACAGGTTTTATGCTTTTCTACATGCTTTCTGTGCTCTTTCAGCACTTTCTGAAACTAGCGTTCTCTCAGCTATACCTGAAGATACTATAGCTCTTTCTGTTGGAAAGTTATCAATTGTAATATGTTCATACTTTAATTCTAGCCTTTAGTACCAGTCCTAGGACAGTTTTGTTTTCTCAATTAGATGGCAGTGGATTGTATGCAGTATGTCTTGCACAGGGGGGAGCAGGTATATCGTTCTTCATGAAAATTCCTGTATGCTAACTAGCTTCTAGCTTCTTTTAATATGCATGATACGAAAAAGCTCATGCATTACTACCAAAACTGTAGAGTATTTGCTGTGCACAGTAATAATCTATGTAATTAGATGAGCGATTGAAAATGAGCCATTAGAATCTGCAAATACTTAACTTGAAGGCTGTGAGTAACCTCACTGACTTTGCAGACACTACTGGCCTGCTTTAAAATTAAGCTTGTGTGTAAGTATTTGTGGGAAGCTGAAAAGTTCTCACAATGAGGGTCCTACACCTACATCTGCTTGGATGCAGGGGAAGCCTATATGAGTCTTATTTCTGGGTTATGGCCTCAATAAATTGAACATTTGGATGTATTTTATTTCCAAAGAACTTCAGTAGTAATGTGAATTATTCACTTAAATTGATCCAATTTTAAAAAGCAATAAAATCTGTCTTCAGTTATATGAGAGACAAATGTCTTAAGTCACAGTTTTCTGTACAAGTATGACATTAAAAACAGTTGATTGACTTGTACAACAACATGTGAGGCACATTTCCACGGAGTCTTATAGTATGAACTTAACACTATAGGGGCTAGGAAAATAATTTCTGTAACAGGACACTAATCTTGGTAAGATAGTATATGGTATTACCATAGTATATGTTATTCTTCCTAAATGTTGTTATGTAACATTTATTTATTCCTAGGCCCTCAATCCTGTTAATTTTTTTAAAAGGAAATATTAGGGCTTCTTTAAGCCAACAGAACTACTATTACCTTTTGGTTGAGGTAGAAGGTAGGGCAGAGTGGCATCTAAGATACTAATTAGTTCAGAGCAGAATAAGCTTTTGTAGACAGGAACCTACTTGGTCAGATGCTGTGTAATGGACTTTTGAGTTGAAAGGCAATTTATGCCTTCATATTTTAGACAGAAGGACTTTGATTTACATTAACAGCCAGTGGCACAAAATGAGAATGTGTACACATCCTGCAGTATAATCCTTCAATTAATATTTCCTTCAGTATTTGAACTGATGGCAGAATTATTGTGTGCACATTTTGTACAATTTTACATTTTCTGTTGGTCTCAAAGGAAAATGAGTCGGATGGTTCCATCCTAAATCTCTCATTTGTGCACATCACAAAGCTATCAAGCCTTCTGGTACAATTCAGCCAATCTGGCAGTCTTTGCTTAGAATAGACTATGGAATAGATTGTACATGTCTTGGAAACTGGAAGGCACAAAAGCAGAACTGTCCTGAGTTATCATAAACAGCAGCCTATCTTTCTGTGCTTAGCACTTGCTGTGATATCGATCCTTCAGTATTACAAGTTTTTACATTTTTATTTCCTTTTAATTTGTGACTGAATTGAAAACATCTAGGCCTGACTTCCAGTTGACTATTGATTTTCTTCACCAGAAAAATGACATAGCAATGTCCAATTTTCTTTTGAACTTTAAAAAAAGAACCTTTTGTATGTTTTGAGGTTTTATTTGGTAATTTAAATTTTGGTAACAACCATTTATTTCCAATTTCTCTGAAGGTACTTACAAGTATCAAGATTACTAAGCCTAAAGTTTGGTATATTAAATTCAACAAACAGAATAGTGAGTTTAATAGGCTAATATTAATAAGCCTAATAATAAAGTGGAATATCTGTTATAAGCGCAATGGGCTATTCTGCACTACTGTTGACCAAATACTCGGTAAATTGTAGTTAACCATAGTTTTCACCCATCAGTTCCAAGCATGGGGTAAGTAGACAGGTAACTAGATAGTTTCTTAGCTCCAAGGCTAACAATTGCTTTTGCATGATCTATTATACTATAGACTGTTTCTATAAACCATTTCAGTTCACGCGAGTATATCTTGTTATAGACCTATGTTTACACAGTTTTAGATCTTGAACATATAGGGTGTGTTTCTTTTACACCATGGGCGCATCTATACAAGATGCTAAATGCACAGTAGACTCATTTTACTGTACCTTAGCATGTCACAGGAAAAACCATGCTCTTGTGCTAAGGCACAGTAGAATTAGTCTACTGTGCATTAGTGGGCATGTCTACGTGTGCTCCTATGGTGCCATTGTTTCTATGCCATCATTTAGTACTTCCTTTTGGAAGTACCAAATGACAGCTTAGTAACAGCCAGCAGTGCATGGTTATTTTTAGCCACAAGTTGCCATAGCAATGCAGTATACTGAGGGAGCACATTGCTATAGCGATGTAGTGGCAGCATTACGGTTTTTGCCTATGGATGCTATGCCGCCATAGTGTGTTGCTACAGTGATGTAGCATCACGTGTAGATGCACCCAGTGTCACTTTAAAGGTGTGTGCTGGCACCACTGAGCTGTGGCATCGGTTACTGCGCATTGAGTTAGTACATGTTATTACAGGTATTACACTTAATTCATAGTAGCTATGGCACATTAATGCATGTGTAGACGTGCAAAGTCTTGTCCTGATTTTGCTTCCATTGGTGATGGCTAACTTCATTAAAGTAAATGATGCTTAATTGGTACCAGTGAGTAAGATCAGGCTAGTCCAGTTCCATGAATTTATTCATGGTTTATGCTCTTCTCTTGTGAGAAGAGAATTGATTGCTGTTAGGTAGGATGTATGTCATGTACAGTACTAAAACAAAAGCAGGAATCAATAAAATAAACTGAAATACTGTAAACAGAATCTGTCCAGTTTATTTTGGTAGACTTTTAGTGATGGAATAGAGAATCTCCCACTCCTGAACTTCTGAAAATGCAGGGCCATTTTCTCTTTGGAGTGCCCAAATGGCTATGCTTCTAATTAGTGTATACTCCAGACAGTTTCCTCAGTTCCATATATCTACTGCTAGCTATAGCCTGAGTTGCAATCCATTGGAAACTGACTTTGATCAGTAACTTCTACTCTAATCTTGGAAATAAAGTTAATATGCTCAAGTGTCTACAGGATCAGGGCCTTGTTTGCTATCCAGGTCTCTAATTCTGTGGGAAACTGATTATAACTAGCAGCAAGAGAGTTTTGAATCAAAGCCAAGAGAGAACTGGGATTTGATACTTATCAGAGGGAGGATCAGAAAGGGTTCACATGAAATTCCTTTGCTTATAACAGTTCAGTCTGAACACTGAGAAGGATTTGCTTGACATAAACACTCCATATGAGAAATTTGCCATTTAGTTCACTGGTCTTGTTCTGAGCAAAATTCATGCAATTTTTTTTCCAAAATGTTTAGTCAGATTTTGCATCTCATTTGTGAGGGACTCACTGATATACCTATAACTAAGTGTCAGATTTTCCTTGTAGCCCACTGGGTGATATGAGAGGTAATGATAGTGTGTTCTCACTAGCTGCATTTATGGAAAAATTCTAACTTTAGCATAATTGATTTACATTGCCTCTTTAGCCTATATTATATGTTTCTGCTAAAAGTTTATAGATTGCAACATGGAGTAACTCATAAAATAAAGAGATGTTTTTGGTTTTGTCTTTATGTAAGTCTAGGAGAACCCTAAAAGAAACAAAACAAATAGTCCACAGTATTGCAGTGTATTATAAACTTGGTGCTGTTGCTGTATAAAAGTAAAAATCAGATACAAAATGCATGTAAAATTCAAAGTATTTAAAGGCAGAATTACCAGAGCTCTGCAATATAAAATGATCCAAATTCTGCGCAGAACTTGGCTTATTGTCTAATTTCAACAGAGTGTTTTTGGTATATGCCTTAGGTTAAATTCTGCCCTTGACTATGTGACTGCTGCTTCTCTTCAAATTAACAGATCTATTTGCTTGCATCTGAAGTTGAATTTGTCCTTCCTACATTTTAGTAAGTAAATAAGGCTTTGGGTAGCTGAATTGTACACAACCTCCTGGGAGGAATCTTTTAGACTCTTGTGAGACAGAGTATTGTAAATTATACTTAAACAGCAAAATTTTGGTGAGCCTCTGATGGATCCTGTTAGGGATTAGAGGAATAACCCACAAGCAAGGAGATGGAGTAAACAGTGATACATCTGTCAGTAGACAGTTGATGAAATCTGTGCTCTGTGTGTTTAGTTTGGGATAAAAGAAGAATGTGTTTCTACCTCTATTCCACTTCCCCTACCCACTACACATAGCCTCTGGTAAAAGAATTACATTGTTGACTTTAATCATGAATTTTATGCTAAGTGAATAAATGGCTCAGATAGTGCATGTGGTTGTAACAAGTCTAAGTTAGCAGGTTCTAAATGAAATGGGACCCATGTTGTCCTCTTAATTACACTTTTTTTCCAGCAGATGATATCTTAGTTGAGAAATAGCCACTGTACAAAGAAGAATGTATTCTAGGATGGAAAAAACTCAGTGTTTCTTAGATAGGCTGACCATAAGGAAATCCAGGACATCTGGGATATTCATCTGGGACAACTGGGATGCTACCCCCGCCCCTCCCCGGCCACACTCTCACAAGTCAGCAGATATGGGGCAGCATGCTGGGCTGGCAGTGGTATCTGCCTGCCAACCTGCAAGGTACTCTGCGCTGCTTCAACTCCCAGCCAGGCTGCTCTCCATGCCCATGTGTTTCCAAGACGCCCATTATAATTCTCAGCAGCCAGCTGGGACTGGCCTCTGAAATCTGGGACTGTCCTGGCTAAACTAGAACATATGGTCACCATATTCTTAGGGCTTTGTTCCACCTTACACTGTGAGCTGCCCAAATGCTGATGTGTGTTAGTGCTAGCTCAAGTTTGGAACAGTCATACTTCAGGACATCAAGGGCCTGGAGGACAGAAAGGTAAGATTCCCCCCAACCCTATTCCAGGCTTCCTCGCTCCTGCTTGCCCTCATTTCCCCCCCTGCCCAGCACTCCCCCTTGCTCCTCGGGGTTCCCTGCTCTCCTCCCCTCCCTCCCACTAGCTTGCATGTGGCTTCCTGTGCTGTCTGTTCCCTGGAGCAGGTAGGATAGGGTTAACCTACCTGCCTGGCCACCGCCACTGCCAGGCTGGTGCTCTTTTATGATCCCAGCCTGGAGAACAGCAGCCATCAGGCAGGCAGGTTAATTCTTCCCCGCCTGCTTCCCTGGAAGAGACAGTGCAGGCAGCCACAAGTAAGCGGGGGGGGGGCAGGGAGGAGCAGGGGGCACTCAGCAGGGATCTGGGGTGCTGGGGAGGGCAGGGTGGGCAATGGGCCCAATCTAGGCCAGCAAGGGAGTGCGGCGAGGGGGATTTTTACACTAAGGTGTAGCCTAGAGTGATTACACCTAGAGTGTAACACGAGCTGTGTAACACAGATCAGAGATAATCCTTCCCTGCAGTGGTGTATGAGCCACATAACAATTGTTTAAAACTGGTGTTAGCTGTTAGTTTGGAGACAATCCAGGGGTGAGGAGCTCCAGGAGCCACCCCAAATTACTGTGTAACAAGGCCCCTATAGTCAAATTAAAACTAATTTTGTGTGAAGAATTGTGCTAGAAAAGTCTATAAATGGGTGGGGGAGCATGAGAGAACACATGATTGAAAAGGATTTCTGATAACTAGCTCAATGAGTTCTTTCTTTTTAAGACGATTGCAATTCAGAGAGGTTGCCATACATTCACTCTTTCAAAATTTGAAGAAGGTTGTGGAGCTGTATTTTTATGGTAATATATTTAATTAGGAGACATGCAGTAAATCAGCATAATTGGATGGGGATTAGCCTAAGTCTCCATGCATTGTTTTATGCATATATTTTAATCTCTCTCTCTCTCACTCTCTCTTTTTAATGAATCATCTCTTAAACTAGCTCCTACTTAAGTTTCCAAAAGTTGAAGAGAACATGGAAGTGAGTAATGACTTGGCTTTACTCTAATAGCAGTTCGCTGATTAAGCGGGAATGAGTAGAGATCCTGGAAGTTGCAGCTTTATATAGGAATCCTGCTAGCACAGGGCAGGACTGTGCACATGAATTCTTGTATTGCAGAACTGATGCACTTTTTTTTGTTGCTCTGCAAGAAGAAAACTGCCTGCTACAATGTGCTGCTTGCTGTTAGCTGCTGGTGATAGCATGTGGATTAATTTTAGGACTATCATTTTCTTAGCAGATATCATTTTCATAGCAACTTGTTCTGGGCCTAGTAGAGTAACTGGAAGGTGCAGCCCAGGACACCACCTTTGGGGAGGGAGCAAAAATTACCTGTAGCTACCAAATGTCCCGTGTGCTGCCACTTCCGAGGGAATGGAGCTGTTCTACTTATGCCTCTGCTTAGTATTCAGCGAATAGACCTTTCCCCACAAACTGTAATCTCATATTTGGATTGCTCTCATAGGGCCCAATCCAGTGTCCACTGAAGTCAATGGGAGTATTTCATCATACTCCACTGGAAGTGGATGAGGGCCAGCCATAGTGAGCAAAGGGTGATCCCCAGGACATAATCCTTCCATCCTGTGATGTGCAACAATAAGCATATTTTAATTCTAAAGCTCTCATCAATATATGAAGTGATGGCTCAATATCAGTATTCTCTGGAGGAGAACACTGCCAGGACAATGATGGAGTAGAAGTAAGTGGAACTGCCAGCCTGGGAAGCAATCCCAGTTGAGGCCACTTGAGGCTCTGCTGTGGGGAGTAAGATCCCACAGCAGGTGATAAGGATCAGTACTTGTAGTGGCTGTTTGGAATAGCTGTAGTGCTGGAGATAAGCTGCATTGGGGTTTGTTCCCCCTAGGGATGATGGAGATCTTTCCTTTGGAGGGAACTGGAACAGCTAAGTGAGCAGTGTTATATTAGCAGGAAAAGGGAAGCTAGTGGGGAATGAAAGAGGTTCCAGGAGACCCTACAGGGTTCTCCAGCCCAGGAAGGGCTGTGTTAGAGGGATCTATGGAGAGAGGCCCTGTGAACCAACAGCTAGGCTTGTTGCCAGGTGCAGCCAGGACCCAGATCTGAGTTTGGGCTCCTAACCACCCAGAGGAGAGAGTAGCAAGAACCCAGGGCAGCAAGTCTGGAGCAGCGTGGACCCATGGATACCTGAGAGCAAGTCCCTGGAAAAGTATGGGGGCAGCCCACACTCGGCCCTGGGCTGGGTGGAGGACCAGACAGTCCAGGGAAGCAAGATTGCTTGTACATGGAGACAGATCTGGGCAAGAAGAGAAGAGCTCAGGGAGTCTGATAGAGAGATCAATCTGGAGTGCTGGGTAGATGATCAGAAGGATAAGGACAGTGGCTTGGAGTAAAGGGTCCATAAGGTTACCTGGTGGCAGGAACCATGGATGAGGGGTGTGGGCCTGGGCACTGGTGCCCAGATGAAAGGTGTTCTGAGTGACTCCTGGAAGCCAGAGTGAGAAGGATCAAGCATGGGAAAGATTGGAGCTAGAGCAAGAGTGGACCACAGTGGGGTAGGAGACATTAGGGTTCCAGGAAAGGGTGTTAGGGTCCTTTGGTCCTGGGTAAGACCTGAAACTTCACCCTTCTGGGGTAGGAAGGTGTGGTGGGGCTGCCTGTAGTGGGGTGGTCTCCAGGAACTGCCACACCTGTGCCTCCCCAGTGAAAGGCAGGGATTGGGTGCCTGAAATCCTCATCCCACATGACCTGGTGGCTGACCCCATAGAGGGGCCAGACAAAGGGCAACAACATTCAGGCCCATGAGATTGGAGAAGGCCTGTAGCTGGGATAGACCTAACTAGAGGACAGGCCCAGGGAGGGGCCAAAGGCCAAGTATGGCCTAGTTTGGGGTAGGAAACTTTAGGCCATGTAGACTAGGGCCTGTGGGTGACCTGCGCATAGGCCGACTGGAGTGTGTGACCAATGTAGCCTGAAGGACCATGTGGAGTAGGGCCCTGGTGGGACCTGAAGGGCTGTACAGAATGGGTGAAGACCAGTGAAGGGTGGAATGGGTAAGGCTCAGGAGTGGGCAGAGTGATAGAGACCTGGCAAAGGGCAGAGTGTTAGAGGCCCAGCAAGGGGCAGAATTCAGCCTGGCAAGGGGTCAGAGTTGTCAGCAATTTAGATTCCAGCTGTGAGGCATGGGTCACAGTATTAGGGGAGGTTTGGAGCTGTGTATTTTAGCCCTCAGCATCAGGGCAACAAATAGGCAGCCTCCCACATGTAAACATCAATTTGCAGCATAGGCGGTGGAAAGGAGGGGCTCATGGGACTTAACCCCCCCAAATGTGGGGCAGCGGTAGGACTGCGAGGCAGCTTGGCCGCAGTCTTCCAGCGACTGCAGCAAGGGTGGGGAGTGAGCAGTGAGAGAGAGTAGAGTGGCTGAGGCCAGGGCAGGCACTGCAGAGCCAGGGCGGGCTGTGGGATGGACCTGCAAGTGGCTTATCTGGGGGCCATGGCTCCTGCTGTTACATGCACCCCAGGAGGCTTGAGACACGTGTGCCCCCGGATCTGCACAGAGGGAGGGTGGGCTGCTGTTGTGGGCTGGAGCTGGGGCAGTGCTACACTCTTCACAGTGGGGGGCTGGGCCGGCCTGTGCTCGGGGTGGGCAGCCGTGGTGCTGGGGGGGGGGGGAGGAGATTATGGGGGGGGGTTCAGCCACCTGAAAATTCACCTTAGCCCCACTCAGCTCCCCCTCCCAGTGCCACTGCTGCCTGCCCTGAGCACAGCCTGGCTCAGCCCCTGCTGGGAAGAGTCTGGCAGTGCCCTGGCCCCAGCCCACAGTGGCAGTCCACCCTGCCCAGTGAAGATGCAGGGCACACGCCCCTCCATGCCCTCCGAGGGTGCATGCAGTGGTGGGAGCGGCCAGCCCCTCCCTACACTGGGCACCTCCAGGACAAGTCACTTCTGGCTCCACCCCGTGCCCCACCCTTGTTGTGCAATGCCTGCCCCAGCTCCATTCCCTCCCTCACTGCTGGGGGGGGGGGGCAGCTGGAGGTCCCAGCAGTGAGGGAGGGAGCAGAGCAAAGGCAAGAGCAGGGGCTGAGGTGAGTGGGGCCCTGGCCAGGCTGGGTGGTGGGAAAAGTGGAGGCCTAGGGTGCGCATGTCCCCCTCATCTGTGCGCGGGGTGGAGGCAACTGCTGCTGCATGCTGCACTTTGCTCCCTGATGCAGCTGTGTCCTACAGCAGCGGTGCTCAGAGCAGCGGCAGCCACCTCCGCCCCTTGCACAGTGCCCCTCTGCTTGTCCCACCACCTGAGCTGGCCGGGACTCCACTCACTCCAACTCCTGCTCCTGCCTGTGTCCCGTTCCCTTCCTCACTGCTGAGGCCTTGATTTCCACCCCCACCCCTCCCCCACAGACTTACCTGCTAGGGTGGGGTGCATGTGCGTGGGTGCACACGCTCAGCCCCCCAAATAATTTTTTCTCCCTCTGCCTATTTGCGGTAACATGAAATTCATGGCAGGCAAGTGAGGGCAGACTGCCCTAGATAGTGGGTGGGCCAGTGATGTACTTGGCCCGGCAGGATAGACCCCTGTTACAATGGTATAGTTGTCCCAACAAATCACTGTGTGCAGTACTACAGTTTGGACAGCACTCTATATATTTGTTCTGAATTTGTACATTTGGTTTCTGTTTGTAAGATGATTCTCAACTTGCTAATTTCTTTTGCATATACTTTCCCTTGTGTGTGCATTTTGGTTCTATGGCAGGAACTTAATTGATTTTTGTGCAAGTAAATTAGCTTATGTGGTAAAGTTGGTTTATAGTAAGACAAAATCTTTGGGATTATAGCCTGTGTGGCATTAGACTTCAAAATGACATTTCCAAATGTGTAGTATTAAGGGTTACAAATGAGAGTTTATTGTGTTTTGTACCAAATACTAGAGTTTTATTTAAGGAGAAAAGTTTCTTTTGAGTGTTGTTCTACAGTATATTAAGCATGAAATCTAAAGTGAATGGCAGTTTCCTTCTGTAGAAACAGAAAGGAATCATTGAAACCTTTCTCTGACAGGAAATGAGGCTGAACAGTTGTGATTTTAAGCAGCAGCTTAGTGCAAACTACAAAATTTTGTCAATGTCTAGGCAAGTAACACCAGCATTTCTGACTTGTCTCTTCACGTACAGTTCAGATATTTAACTATACATGACTGTAAGCTGTACTTCAACTTAGTTCATATCTGGGACCTTCTCTTTTGGGGTCTGAGATCACTTCTGCTTACTCTTTTTAGCAGGACCACCCTAGATATGTGTCAAGAGATGCATTTATAGAGAAATTGCTATTTGTAAGGGGTTTGTGTTTTAGCAAGAGCGACTGCAGATTTAAACCACTCAAGAACCCACTGCAATCTTCCCCACTGCCTCTAGAAAGGAAACTGCAGGAGCTCAACCCCATCTACTTATAACCTTATAATCCTATTAGGATGTCAAATCGTAGCTATAAGAGCTGGATAGAAACTGTATATTCCATCTCATGGGGAACTTTGCTAGAATGGGAACTGTTTTCCTCTTGCAAAATGCAAACGAATAATCCTGAAATTCTAATTCTGAAAAAAAAAATCACATAACAAAAAATGTTCCTCCACCTATTATTAGTTCTTACAATGTTATTACTTTTGCATCATACAAAAAAACAAAACCAAAACATTTGGAAGAAGGCGTTTCAAAATGGATAAACAAAATGTTGTATTCTGAAAAGATCAAAGTACTTCAAACTCTTTGGAATGTTCCGTTCCATCTTCTCAAAACTAAATGTCAATCAACACACTTTTATGTACTTTGCTTTTGACAAACTGGCATTTTGTTATGGAAAATAATGTTTTCATTGGAAACTTTCTGATCAGATCTATCAGATATTTTTCTGACAGTCCATATACACACATTGCCCTGACTGGCGTGACAAGCATCCCTGGAGCCTTCCAGCTTCATTCAGAGTTTATACAATCATGCTATTAAGGATAGAGAAGTCCACCTTAGACCTGAAAAGTGTTACTCCTCACAGGACTTCATGGACCCTAGGATTGGCCTTGCTTCTAAGTGAACAATACAAGAGGAAAAGTGCCTGCAATCAATTCTTTTTTTAAAGCCAGTTGGAAGCACTTTTTGATTAAGCATAGCAGATCCGTTCTTACATTACTGGTGAGGAAATAACTTTCCTTGCTGTTGTGCTCATCTCTGTTATTGGTTTATTTAATATTGTGCCTTTTGGATTAGATTGGAAAAATAAACCACATACAGTTGAGGAAATAATATTCTATTGTCTGTAATATGACAGGTGTGTCTAATTGAAATTAATACCCTGTAATTTAAACATTCAAATTGGCTTTGTTTGCTTGAGCCTGAAAATGGTTAAGGAAAAAAAAAAGATTCATATCAACAGATGCTAGAGTACCAGACCTATATTTGAGGATTAAACCAACAGTATTAACATTAGTTTCTTGTTTTTGCTTTGGTCTTGTTAAGTTTCTGAAGCATAGATCTGAGTCTTTTATTATTCCTGCCCTTAATCGCTCTTTGAGGTGACCTGAAGAAAACAAATTAAACATTGTGTTAAGATTTGTGTCTAGTTGAAGTGCATTGCTTGCATGTGTGTGTGTGCAGTCCAGGGTGATTGTCTTCCATGTGGGTCTGAAGATGGCTGACAAGGCCGATCCAGGATCAAGAGACTGTTGCAACTCAGGCTTGTGTTTCCATGCAGGGTGGGTGGCTCTGGATTCTTGATTTGATCTGCAACACACTGTTTCTGGGCTCTCACTTTTCTACCTCCTGTTGTTGTAAGGTCTCAAAGTACTGAGATTCTTGCAGCAGTCTCTTCCTCTATTTAGGGTGGTCCTGGGCAATAGTGTCCCACAATGTTGATGTCTTGAGTTCATGTCAATGTTACATTTTTTTTTCTAGTTGGCCTTGACGTCCTTGAAGCATTTTTCTGCCTTCCCTTTGAGTGTACCCCTTGACTGAGCTGGGAGAGTAAAACTTGCTTTGGGAGTTTGGAGTTGGACATCTGAATGACGTGGTCAGCCCATTAAAGTTGCTGTGCAATGAGCATCGTTTTGGTGCTCATGGTGTTTGCTTGCAAATAGATGCTAATGGTGCATTTGTTTTCCCACTGGATTCAAAGAATCTTCCCCAGGCAGCATTGATAGTACTTCTCCAGCGACTTGAGGTGTCTCCTGTACGTTATCCATGTCTCAGCTCCATACAGTAAGGTGAGGATCATGACTGCTTGATAAACCATGAGCTTGGTTTTACATCTGATGTCGTGATCTTTGAATACCCATTTCCTCAGACATCCAAAGGCTGCACTTACACTTTTAAGGTGACATTGGATTTCTTTGTTGATGTCAGCCTTCTGTGAGGGAAGACGTCTAAGGTACAGGAATACTCAACATTTTTCAGAGTCTTACCATATTCTGAATTACCAGAGCTGGGGACTGCTCATTAAGAGCTTGTTGATGGAGCACCATAGTCTTCTGAATGTTAAGCATCATTATCGTTTTCTTGTATGCCTCAGTAAATATGTTGACAATTGCCTGAAGGTCTGCTTTCAAGCGAGCATCACTTTCAAGACAGCATCATCAGTGTACTACAGCCTGATGATGCCTGACGTCAGAGTGGTCTTGGTTTTGGCTTGGTGTCAGCTGAGATTAAACAGTTTACCATTCTTTCAGTAGTTTAGCTCCAGTCCAACTGGAAACTTGTTTATCATCAGATGTAGCATCTCAGTAAGGAATATTGAGAAAAGTGTTGGAGCAATAATGCAGCTTTTCTTAATCTCAAAGGGATCAGTGATAGAGCCAATATTGAGGGCCACAACTTGCATATGGTCATGGAGCAGACAAAGAATGGTGATGAATTTCAGTGGGCATCCATACTTCAAAAGGATGCCCCACAGTGCTTCTCAGTTGACAGAGTTGAAGGCTTTCATTAGATCAAAGAAGGCCATGTAGAGAGGTTTTATGTTACGTCAACTAATTGTTGAATTACCTAACTGTTGAAGCACGTCTTTCCATTATTATTAACTAGCAAATTGCCCGTCAAGAATTCCCCCTTCCCCCACACCACTCATTTGGCTACGTTCCCACCGTCTCCCTGCTCCTTTGGGTCTGACCCCACTCCCTCCACCTCCCACCGCAGCTTGGGGTCTGATCCCGCTGCACCCCACCCCCGACACTGTTTCAGGTCCAACCTCACTCCCTCCCCCCCTGCCATTTTGGGTCCGGCCCCACTCCTACCTCCCCCCTCTGCTTCAAGTCTGAGCCCGCTCCCCCCCGTTGCTTCAGGTCTGACCCAGCTCCCCCCCACCACTTCGGGTCTGACCCCACTCACCCCCTGCCACTTTGGGTGCAACCCTACTTCCCCTCCCCTGCTGCTTCAGGTGCGACCCCACTCCCCCCTGCCAGAATGGGCTCCAGAATGACCTGGATAGACTGGGAAAATGTCTTCAATCAATCAGATGAGATTCAACAAGGAAAAGTGCAAAGTCCTGCACTTGGGACAGATGTGCAGGTACAGACTAGGGGATGACTGGCTAAACTCCAAAGAACCTGAGGACTACAGTGGACCATGAGCCAAATATGAGTCAACAGTGTGCTATTGTTGCAAAAAAGGCCAATAGTTTACTGGGTTGTATTAAAATAGAGTGTCACTTGCAAATCAAGAGAAATGATTTAGCACTGGTGAGGCCTCACTTGGAAGTACTGTGTCCAGTTTTGGGCCGCATGCCTCCTAAAAGATGTGGGCAGTTTGGAGAGAAGCCAGTGGAGAGCAACAAAAATGATTATAGGCTTGGAAACATGTCTTATGGGAAAAGTTGAAAGAATTAGGGTTATTTAGATTGGAGAAGAGAAGGCTGAGGTCGGATTTGATAACAGTCTTCAAATACCTGAAGGGCAGATGGAATAGAGAGGATGGCACTGAACTCTTCTCTGTGACTGTAGAGAACAGAACTAGGAACAATGGGCTGAAGCTACAGCAGAGATAATTTAGGTTGGAGAGGAAGAGGAATTTTGTGAATATGAGGGTGCTCACACATTGGAACAGGCTACCTAGAGAAGTTGTGGAATATCTATCCCTGGTCATTTTCAAGAGCAGACACTCGGTTGGGCTGACTTAGGAATGATTATGTCTTGAGCAGCAGGCTGGACTAGATGACCTCCTTAGGTCTCTTCCAACCCTACATTTCTATGAACATCAGCCCATTCCCAGAGGTAACTGTCTAGTAAACTGATGTGGACGCTGGATTCTCAGGAACTGGAACTGTAGCTCCCGTAAACTGGCAGCTGCTTGCACAAAAGAAAAAAACGTTGAAAGAAAATATGCAGCAACCTGCATTTAACTTGGAGTGAAGTGTAGAGGACAGAAGTAGGCACCAGGCAGTCATTCTGTATGTTTGTAAATTTTCTTTAAAAAGAGCCAGTTTAGTCTGAGAAGCATGAATTAGACATTTGGCATTGTATTAGACAGATCTAAGCCAGCAAAAAACTTAAGTATGTACTTCAAGTATGTGAATAACCTCATTAACTTAGAGAAAAATAAGTGCTTAAGAGTTTTGGCAGATTTGGTCCTAAGTGAGGAACAGCCAGCTCAGTTCTAGATTAAGAGATGTGTGAAAACTTTGAGTGCAACTGGTTCAGGCATTTCTGTGTGAGGCTAAAAAACTATTTTGCTACCCTACATATAACTTACTACACTTTAATACACACATGTTCACATCATGGCATAGACTTCAGCATCCTGTTCCTTTCAAAACTAGAGGCGAGTTTATATGTTCAGTGCTAGATTTGCATGTGAGAAGGCTAGAAACATATATCTATATATATAAAGCTGAACTTTCCCCCCATAGTGTGAGAGAGACTCTTACCAAGGCTTTTATTAGCCTGTTAGCCCTCAAGCCAACATTGTCCCTTTCAGTAATTCAACTGCATGGGGTAAAATGCTTTATGATGACAGAGGAGTAGGAAATAAGAATGGGGAGGTGGGCAAAAATTGGTAAGAAATGTTTTCCAGTGAATGTGGTAATGTTTACAGTCGAGTTAGTTTTAACTTTATTGTTTCCAATTCAATCCATAAACTCAAAGACGCTTATGTAAATGTAAACTTTAAAATGCCAATAGTGAAGACACAGCAGACAGTGCTCCTTATAATTTATTTAAAGAATGTAAACAAAGATGAATGAATAGGCTGAGTGCTCTTGTGGGGACAAGGAGAGAGAGCAATGTTAAATGTACATTGTGTAAGACTATGGGCAGCTAATATAGCACCATGCAACAAGGTCTGTTTCAGAGTGTTGGGTGAAGCCAATTAGTGTGTTCTAGCCAGAAGTGAGTAACATGAAGTCCAATGCCACCAGAACCCATTCATTTGGGACAGTTAGTAGACAAGGAGTCTTCAGATAGTTATAAAAATACATTTTTACTGATTTTTGCCTTATAATTATCAGAAAATTCATACTGAGATCTACAAAATTCATCATAGAGCTAATGTCAACTGATGTCAGTCCCATAAATTCCATGGGAACTTGCTGACTAATTTGCCACAGATCAGCAACCAAATCAGGGACATCTCAGTACTCTATTATTTGAGTTGGCAGAATTGGTGTATTTCAGTTACACTTGTATGCTCATAAGAAGTTGCTTCTAAGAACCTTACAGGGAAGGAAAAGTTTTCAGTAATTATTAGTTTAAAAATTGGCTTTTGCCCAGCCTGCTTGTCCTACATCCATCTGAAACTGTATCACTGCTTGCTTTTTAGGCAACTTTATCATGCAGTGATGATTAGCACAGCTCTTATTCTTTCTGCTTTTGACACAGAGGTGGAGTGACTTGCTAAAGTTTAAAGTTAGCCAATGAAAAGCAAAGTCAACTATAGACCCCCTTGGTGTCCTGACTCCAAGTCTGATGCCCTACAGTAGGAATGTGTGGCAGGGGACAAACCTCCTAACCCTCTTGGCTACAAATCAGAATTTTGACATAATCAAGAGCCACAGGATGCACACTTTTTGAGATGTGTATGTCCTAGCACCAAGGATCTGTACATAGTGCCCCTAGCTCAAATACTTGTTTGTCATTAAATTAATACTCAGAATAAAAAAGAAGGAAGAACTGAAAAGAAATTAAAAATAAAGAAGAATTGAAGATAAAGAAAAAATGAGTAATGTTTAAATTTAACTACACTTCTTTCAAAATCCACATTTGAACTCCAAGTCATAGTTTTCCCACTGTCCTAGGCTAGTTTCCACTATTCAGTAACTATTTGGTACTATTCCTAACACATGGAAGGGAGTGTTTGTGTGTTAGGAGGGGGAAATGGGATGCTGTCAAGGAAGGCAAAGAAAGAACAATTTTTATAAGCAGGATAAATGTAAAACTAAACATTTCATCCATAAGCTACCAAATAAAAAGTTTTTTATAATTTCTTTTGCACTTTGTCATAACCCCACTCCCTGGTCCCAGACCCCAGCCAGGATTTTGGTGGGCAGTCCCTGCCTCCTTTCCCTCTGCCCCCCCCACCCCCCCTTTCTCTACTAGAGCACACAGCACAGACCAGACCAGGTCTGGAAAGCGTGCTAGGAGGATGGGGGATTTCAATTTAACTTAAACCCAGAAGGTTGTCTGGGACAGAAGTTGTATAAACCAGTTTGACCCAAATCAGTTAAGTCTGATACTATATTCAACCAGGTTTACCTTAAACAAGTTTCAGCCATTTGAAATGGGTTTATGTCCACTGAGCTGCTGTTCTGTTACAGGCTTAAACCAGTTTCTGGTGACGTAACCAGTTTATGTGTAACTTCTGTTCCTAGCCTTAGGAGCTAGAAGGGATAGAATTTACTTTTCTAGCTGTGGCTGTTGCTTCTCATATGATAGTAGCAGATGACCTTTTATAATGTCAATGTGGACATTCCTATCCCATGGACCCAAGTAAATATGGATTTGGTGTCCCTTCTCTCACATCTCCATAACCCCTCTGTGCTGATATTGAGTTTGAACCTATGATGTGCTCAGCACACAGGCACTGATCTCCAAATATTTCCCTGTGTGCTTAATTATGAAGCATGTGAGAGGTTCTGTTAGTCAGGTGGATTATTTACTAAGCATGCACTAAAGTACTTTGTTAGGTCATGATTCAAGGACTGAGCTGTTTGAATCTATGTGGAAGCTAAATACAGGGACAGCTCCTGGAGGCCCATGACTGCTACAGCAATTGATAGGACATAGCTAGGGCAGTAGATGGCTAATTAGTCCACTTGAGCTACATGGTTACAAATATATAATTCTCCCCTAAAGCACAGAAGTTTTTTCCATCATCTGATTTCAGGCATGTGTGAATCTGCAGCTTATATAGTGTATAGGCATGTAAAGATTGCTGCAAGAAGGCATAAATGCAAATATTCTTCTGTAACAGCCATTAAGTAAAAGTGGTACGGTTAAATTCTGTTCTGCTATAGGTTCTAAGGCTGTTCTAAATTAAGCAAATGACAACATTTCATTGACCTTCAAAGAAAGCATAACTGGGCCTATAAATAATTGCCTCCAAATAATATTTATATATTTTTACCATCTTCAAAATTGATGCTTGGAGAAGATAAGTATACTTTTAATTGTCCCTTGTGTATACTGCACAGAAGCACAAATTATAGAAGAGCAAATTTGATTCACCAAATACCTGTAACATTAAATGCTAAATAGGCTTAACTTCTCCCTTCAGTGTGGAACTTAAAACTCATTATTTTCAAAAGAGTGATGTAGCACAAAAAATGTATCATTGCACAATGAAATCTTTACAAGAAAAATTGATCAACATCTCCCTCAAGCAATCAAAGTCTTAACCAGGTTTCTTAATGAATTTGAAAACTAGTTGTATACCTTAAAAAATAAAAAGGTGGTGCCACTCAAGTTCAATTTTCTTCCCAAATATAGAAAGATATAATTTGAAGTGCCAATGGGACACTACTAAGTACATGCATTGCACATCTGGGATGATATAAATTGCATACCAGCAAAATATTGCAGATAAAATAGTAATACAATTAACAAAGAATAAAAGCTTTAATTTTATATCATGTTACCTACTGATTACATTAACATTTAAAGTATTGAAGCCAGTGGGCCTTCTGGCTAGGGATAGACATTCAAAAAGCCCAAGCCTGTATTGATTCAATCTTTGCAGGTTAGTATAACCTGCAGAGCTTGAACTGATTTGCAAGTAGAGAGACATTCACTTTTCACTCAGGAAATGCAGGCACATGCCTATGGTGCCTCAGGCTAGAAGCTGAGCTGGTGAGGCTAGAGCAGCCCTCTCTTCTCTTCCAGAGTGCTGAGCTGAGGGGAGGGGGCATGGCCAGGCCCCTGTAGGACACTTTGATTAGGGAGGGGTTTAAAGCCCCACCCAGCCTGCAAAGTCACTAGCTGGGATGTGCTTCGATGGGGAGGCAGAAGCAGCCCTTGCCAATCTTTGCTAGCACTCTGAGGCAAAGGGTGGAAGGAGGGAGGACTGCTTGTGTGCAGTGCATGCATCTGTTGATGATACTGAGCTTTTCAATCTCCCTCTTCCAGCTTCTTCATACTGTCTGCAGCAAACTGCAAGCAAGCTAATAGGGAGCTGATAACACAAAGTTTATCAGCCCATCAAGAAAACAAAAGCCTCTCTCATTAGTTCAAGCTCTCTTTTAAACAGCTTTTTGCAAGGAAGAAAGAGAAACATTATGAGCTGGCCTGTTGATTAGCTCCAAAAAGCCCTAAGTGGACACTGTTTTGTCTGCCTCTGTCCCAGTGAAATTGGAGACACACACTCATAGACACCTCTTAGCATTAGCTAGCATAGGGGTGGTGTGACTGTGACCACATGCTGGCTAGGGTCCATGTGGTTGGGTCCATGCTGTGGGAGTGGGGAGGCAGGAAGGGTGGTGGGGGGCAGGGAATCCAGGCAGACACTGCTGTGCCTGTAGTCCCCTACCCCCTTCTCAACCAGCCGGAGCAATGATAGTGCTCCAGCTATGGAGGAGAGGGCCGGGGCCAGCCCTGTTCTCTGTAGCAAACAGCCCAGCCCAGGGCTGAAAAGCATGCTGGGATGCTGGGGGACTCTGATTTAACTTAAAGCAATAAGGGGTCTGGGGTGGAAGTTGCATAAACCAGTTTGACCCAAATCAGTTAAGTCTGATACTGCATTCAACCAGGTTTATTTTAAGCCAGTTTCGGCCAGTTTGAAATTGGTTTATGTGGAATGAACTTATGTTCTGTTACAGGTTTAAACCAGTTTTTTATCACTTAAACTGGTTTATGTGTAACTTCTGTTCCTAGCCTGTATGCTTACACAGTGTTTCAAATAAACATTGATGCAGTGCATTGTTACTTGTAAAGCAGTGCTAGTAGTTGTTTCATATTTAGATTAAGAACACGGGCTCAGACAAGAAAGCTGACCTGACAGAGGAAAACAAATTTTGATCCTCCTGTTTGCCTACTGGAAGAAATACCTTTTCTTTCAGTGGTTGATTTCTTTTACTATCAATCACCATTTTGTGCACAGGTGTCCAACTTGCATGCAGACAATCGGGGAGAGAGCAGGCAGCATAGTGGCAGATAGGGCAGAGCAGGAAACAGAAAACAAAGTAGCAAATCAGACAGGAAGTACAGGAAAGGAAGCAGACAGCAGATAAGGCAGGGAGTACAGGGTTGGGAGTGGAAAGCAGAGCAGTAGATTGGACAGGGGAAGGAGATCAAAGAGGTACCTGGGTAGGGCATGGGGCTAATTTAGCATGCCTGCCAAAAATGTTGGCTTCCACTGGTTTAGTGGGTGACCAAGTGGGAATTTTGCAGCAGTATTCTATGTCCCTTTGTGTATCCAGATGGCAGTTTTCTAGCTGTGTAACTGGTATTTTTAGTACATGTAGATTGTGGTCCTCTTACTGATGCACTGCGGAAATGTAAGCATATACGTGTAGACTAAACATGAAGTAGGCTATGTGTTGACTTGGCAGGTACTCAGCTAGGTTCACACTGTCATTCTGGTTATATAAATGTGTAAGTCACAAAACCCATGACTAATTGGTGTTCGATGGAGGACAAGAAGGAAGGCGCCCTAATAGCTGAATGGCATGGGCACTTGCCCAGGAGGCAAGAGCCCTGAGGTCTGTATCCCTCAAACTTAGAGGATGTTTAAACTGTCACAACCCAAAATTGTGATTTTTGTTTTGTGTGTGCTTCGGCACTGCTAAATTATTTTCCCGCTAAATTGCAGCTTCTTTGCACAGTGGAGTTTTCTGCTGCAGAGGAGAACCCCAGTGCAACGGAGAATTTCCCGCCAATTTGTAGCTTTCTTTGCCTGGTGCATTTCTTTTTGCATCTAAGAAATGCTCGGTGCAAAGAGTTCCCGGCATTTGTATTCAAATTCGAACCACATTATTGGTTCACGTGAAATTATGCACACGTGATGGCTAGCGATTGGCTTGCTAGCCATATAAAGAGCTTGGGTAGTTTCCGCCCAAGCTGGAGAGAAATTGGAGAGAAATTGGAGTTTGAGAGAGAAAAACCTTTGCCTTGTGTGAAGATCTCTAAGCGCTGCGGATCCTTACGGACCCAACGCATTTCTTAAAAGGCAACAGGGGCCTGAACAGCCTCTGGCCTCTCCCCATCGCCGATAGATTCCTAGACGTATCCCTTCCTGGAACAAAAGAAACGAACCCACGGAGCTTCAACAACTCTGTTGGAGAGAGCGAACTTGTCGTAATCCTCAAATGAGGATTCAAGCGGAGCTGTGCCTGGAAAACTGTCCAGCCTACACCACGACCATCTTTGGCGTAAGTAAACAATCTTTAAATCAACCACTATGCGTCCGTGACTAATTCTAGCTCGCCCCCGGTCTTCTCCGACCCCGCGTGCCCGGGCTGCTGGCCACAGCCCGCGTGCGCAAAGACGGGCCGCGCTTCGTGCCCGGCCCACACATGGCGACGAGGATGGGATCAGGAAAAGACACGTTAGAGCTAGAATTGGTTAAGAACTGCCCTTGGTGTGATAACCAACGCCAAGTGAAAAGCTTTGAAGAACTGGAGGCGCATATCGCTTACCACCAGGCGGGCGGAACGGGTGAGAGATTTGTCAGCGGACGCCTGTCGCTGAAGGGAGAAGAGGGAGTCTCCGAAGACGGAGCCCTGAGAGAGAGGGAAGTGTATTTGCTCCCCGCAGCATTCGGGTGTATAATGAGAGATGAGTGGGTCCTGTTCAGGCCCCTCGATACTGTGTCCCTCGCCAGAGTTAACCCGGCGGGCGAAGCGAACCCGACCTTCACCTGGGAGTATGCCCAATGCCTACGATATGCTCGGGAGAGTGAAGAACTGGTGCCAATCGGCTGGTTTTCCCCTTTCATGGTGGTGTCTAGATTACGGGGTCACGAGCTTCCATCCGAGCTCCGCGAAGATCTGGAGACGCAGGAACGCACTGCAGATGAGAGGGTGGCCCCGTGGTAGGACAAGGGGGGAGAGTTAAGTGCAACTTTTCATACGATTACTAATTTAATGCACAAGAATTTAAATTTAAAAGCCCAGCTGCAGATGGCTATTCAAGCGGTCAAAGAAGCGGCCGAGAGAAGAGATCCTGAAACACCAGCCCAAGATGGCGCCGAGCAAGAGGGAGACCGCGTGGAAGAACTGGAAAAGAAGGGTGGAGCTTCAGAGGAACCCGTGAGAGTTCGGTCAGCGACTCCGCCCATCGACGCAGCGTCGTCTCCGGCAACCCCGCCTAGCGACGCAGCGACGCCCCTACCTACCACGCCTTCCTGCCGATGAAGGAGAGAGTCAAGCGGAGGAGTGCATCCGCCCCTCCTGCCTGAAGCAGCAACAGCAGCAGTAACTCCTGTGGCAGCAGTTCAGCCTATAACAACATCAACTCCCGAAAGAGCAGCTTTCCCTACAACAATGACTGGTCGAGTTGCTACTGCCTACTACGCTCGCACCAGAGCTGAATTACAAGATTTATGTAGAGCATCAAGAATCCAGCCTGAAGAGACTCTAGCTGTATGGTTGGGACGTTTGGTCATGGAACTTGGATCTGACCTGCTGAACCAGGAAGCAGCAAGCTTCCTAGTTAGACAAGCTTCGTGGAGTAGAGGACATGTCATTGACATCGACATGATAGATGTCAACGTTCACCGGCCTATTCCACTGCCAGCGCTTGTTCCAGGACTGATTAGTCAAAAAGCTCACGTATGGCATGAAGGACGGCCAGAACATACTGGCGCAGATCATCTCATGCTAGCAATCATCGGAGTCTCGTACTGTTCCTGGAACCCCAGAGCACGTGCGCTGGGACTGACATCACTCCAGCGAATAAGACCATGGCCTCACCGTCATCTACGAGATCCTGGAATTGTTCCAGTAACCGTTCACAGCTTAGACATTTGCCTCGAGATTTATGGGTGAAAAAACATCGTCGTCCTCCGGATTCTGCTCAACCCAATGGTGAACCAACCTGTAAGCAATCTCCTTTGTCAGTTGTCATGACTGCGTATCCTGATGGAGCCAAGATTATCTCTTGATCGGGACCATCAACACCCGACCGGACTTCAAGGCACCAGACATCGTGAATCCGATCTTCCACCACTGCCACCGAGAACCCTAGAAGAGTGATACGTGTTTGGATTTCTCCTACAGCATTTTGGACTCAATAAGCGGCAGCTTCGGATTTTAGGGGACGCAGGCCAATGGCAATTGGCTTATGAGTTAGGTTTCCGTTATTTAGAAGAACCAGATGATGGCTCCTCAACAATTTCATCCAATTGAGAATATAAGAGAAAATGGTTTAGAAAACTAGTAAAGTCCCATGAAAATTTTGTAAATCTGTTGAAGATGCTTTAATCTATTTTTTTTTTTGAGAGTTTTGTTTACAGATCCGGAATCCAGAGTGCATGGCGAAGAGAAGCCCTGAGAGGGATAACATCATTGGAAGAAGTGAGGGCCTGACGTACGACTTTGCCATGACGCCCACTGAAGCCCTGATTGTGTAGTTTTGTTATGAATCTGATTATGTGTTTATGTTGATTATTGTTTGTTGATTATTATGTAACTCAATCCCAGGACAGCAAATTTTATGTTTGTTTATTTGTTTGTTTGCTTATCTGTTCGTTTGACGACTTACGACAAAGCTCTAGATCACTAGAATGATAAGTGTATAGCATAATTTAGCTATGCCTTCAGCAATGGGGAATGTCACAACCCAAAGTTGTGATTTTTGTTTTGTGTGTGCTTCGGCACTGCTAAATTATTTTCCCGCTAAATTGCAACTTCTTTGCACGGTGGAGTTTTCTGCTGCAGAGGAGAACCCCGGTGCAATGGAGAATTTCCCGCCAATTTGTAGCTTTCTTTGCATGGTGCATTTCTTTTTGCATCTAAGAAATGCTCGGTGCAAAGAGTTCCCGGCATTTGTATTCAAATTTGAACCACATTATTGGTTCACGTGAAATTATGCACACGTGATGGCTAGCGATTGGCTTGCTAGCCATATAAAGAGCTTGGGTAGTTTCCGCCCAAGCTGGAGAGAAATTGGAGAGAAATTGGAGTTTGAGAGAGAAAAACCTTTGCCTTGTGTGAAGATCTCTAAGCGCTGCGGATCCTTACGGACCCAACGCATTTCTTAAAAGGCAACAGGGGCCTGAACAGCCTCTGGCCTCTCCCCATCGCCGATAGATTCCTAGACGTATCCCTTCCTGGAACAAAAGAAACGAACCCACGGAGCTTCAACAACTCTGTTGGAGAGAGCGAACTTGTCGTAATCCTCAAATGAGGATTCAAGCGGAGCTGTGCCTGGAAAACTGTCCAGCCTACACCACGACCATCTTTGGTGTAAGTAAACAATCTTTAAATCAACCACTACGCGTCCGTGACTAATTCTAGCTCACCCCCGGTCTTCTCTGACCCCGCGTGCCCGGGCTGCTGGCCACAGCTCCCGGCCCGCACATAAACCTGCATCCCTCTGACTTCCCAGCACAGTTCACTAACTACCATATCACAAATTAGGCATTATCACAGTCCTCTCTCCAGTTTTCCTTTTGAAGGTGGCCACCTGGACAACCAAGTGGGGGAAGAGAGTAAGTTAAAGGCTTGCTGCACAGTGAGGTGGCTGCTTCTTTGGAAGGGAGAAAGCCCTAGGTTCTAGCCTGGGCCCTAACTTCCAATGGTGGAAGAAACTCCTTCATTGTATTCTTCTCCATTACTATTATCAGATGACTACTAAGTAAAATGGGTAGTGTCTCACTGCAGAGGTAATGCTGGAGTGGGCACTGGATAATGCTCCACCTGTGGCCTCATGATTAGAGCCCTGTGCCAGGTAGTCTAGAGAGAGTATTCCAACCTCCTCTGATAAAGGGGACCTAAAGCCGGGGCTTCCCACTGTCTCAGCTAAGTGCCCTAACCACTCATCTACTGGGGCTGAAGTGTGGGCCAAAGTCCCTTGTACTTGTTAAATAGATATGGGTGCATGTAACAACGTACGTGCCCATCCAGTGCACAGATGAAGGAACACACTTATGTGAGTGGTTAGCTACAGAGTTAGAAAACTGCTGTTTAAGCAGAGAAATGGAAGCACAGTTCTGCCTTACCTGTTTTGTGCAGCACTATATAGCCTGATCATAAAGAAAGGATAAAGTAGTAAGTAGCAGATGACTGATTTTAGCAATAAAATTAATAAAGAAATAAAAGGAAGATGCTCTGCATTTTATTGCAATTTTCTCAAACAAGAAAAGATATTGAATTTCTTTCGAGAAGGATCTCAAGAGCTTTTCTTAATGTGCAGCCAAGGCTAATATCTTGAATGCCCCATGTACTGTATGGTATGGCTAACAGAGGAAAGACTATGAAAAGAGGCCAGGGAGGGGTTCTTATTGACTGACTGTGGACAGAGTGTGATTGATGGCCTTGCCTTTTTCCCCCTTTCTGCACTATGCACAATAATTACTGTAGGCAGAACCTCATGTTGTAATATATTGTACCATAGCCTCTTTTTGATTGAAATTCATGTTCATTTGATCTTGACAGCAGTGCAGAGTTAGTTTCTCCTGTAACATTTTTAATAATTAAACAAGCTATTTAAAGCTTGGCATTTTCATTATATTTGCACCAGTTCTATCCATTATTCCGATGATCCAGTGATTCTATATTAAACCAGAAAAAATTACATTCAAATATTAAATGTTGGGCATAATTCACACATACGATGAAAGGCAGGTGGTATGGAAATATCATCTCTTCATATATTTTCTACTGCCCAGCAGTGTCTCTCTTTATTCACCTGGATGATAATGGGCGCTGATCTCTGACCTGCTTGCTGTAAAGTTATATCTTCCTGATGGGCAGTTTGTTTTGTCACTTTGAAATATTCTTTTTTCTGACACTGGGAATTCTACAACTGATGCTACATCAGTTTTCTAGGGATTTTCTGAGCTGGATTGTATTTCCTGAAGAGGCACAATTAAGAATGGTAACACATATTCAGCCTACTCTAAGGTCTTATACATTCTGATTTCTCTTACTGGGCTTGAGAGCTGAATTTTCTTTTGTTCATGGTTGCCTTACAGCATGACTGTGAGCCAGAACTCTGTTCACAAGAGTGTGATTCTGAATATAACTTATCCCATGTAATTCAGATGAGCATCTGCCTACGTATGTTCAGACAGGAGCCACTATTTCAAGGATTATATGCTACCAAGATATAATACGCTGAGGTCAAATCTGCCCCTAATTCTATAGATCATTTCATGCTCCTACCCTTACATTTTCAAGCTTAGTACAATTGTACTTGTTATCATAATGGTTAAAAAAGTCCCAGAAGGAGGATATCTTTTAATACCAAAGCAAGGTAAAATAGTCTCTGGCTAGTTTGGCTTCTGATTCACTGAACAGCTTCTGTTTGGAATCTTCCCCAGTCTCTACCTGCCTGACTTCTTAAGAGAGAGGGAAATAGGGTATTCATTCTTGCTTCTCTACTTCTACTTTTTTTGAAGATATCTTTAGAGAAGTTAATATTTAATGATACATTAGATTTAGAGGATGATCTGCTTTGCTTTATTCATATTTTGAATATCTGCTACCTTTGTGGAGGGTTTTGTCCAGCCAATACATTTTTAGGATGTTAAAACCTAAGGGAAAACTCTAAATCAGTAAGTTTAGGACTACTGAACAGGATTCTCTCTCTTCACTAAGATTATGGTGTACTTGTGGTGATTAACTAGAGGCTTGTCTACATGAGATGCTTAACTTTGCATTAACATAGTTTACTGAGAAATAGGCATATGCATCTCCGTGTGCACATGCTTACTATGCAGTAAACCTCCTAATCCTGAGTAAATTTTCTACCTGCAAATGCAAGTAGCAAATTTACCTGAGATCTCTAAAAGGAACTGTAGTGCTTGTATAGACGCCTGAGTGGGAGCAAAATCTTTTCCCAGTCATCTGTCCACCGGGGGCAGGAGATAGCTCTCTGCCCCCAGGAGCTGCCTGCTGCTGGGGTGGGATCCACCACAGGATCCCAGGTGGGGACTATGGCCTCCTGCTGTGACAGCAGGGAGCTCCAAGCCCCCTGCTCCGAGATCACAATTGGGGAGTGGGGGGCTGTGACTGCAGGGCCACTGTTGGGAAGTAACCATCATGCAGACTTGGCCCCACAGTTATGGAGCTGGTGCTGGGAGCTCCCTGCTGGCAGGGGATGGGGAGCCTGTTCCCTAGCCAGTTCCCCTTTCCCCTCCAGCTCTGTGCTTATGAAGCTGAGTGGGGAACAAGCTCCCCAGCCCCTGCCTAGTATGCAGGGTGGGGGCTGGGAACTGACCTGGTCACCGGAGAGGTCCCAGCTCTTGTGCCCCAACTGGTTGATTGAGGCACAGGGCTTGGAAAGAGCTGCAGGGGTGGGATAGGTCCCAGCCCCCTGCCCCAATCTGCTTGTGGGGCAGTGAGCAACTAGTTCAGTGCCCCACTGGTGGATTGGGGCAAGGGGCTGGGACCTGCTTTTTCCCTGCAGCTCTTTCCAAGTCCCCTGCCCCGATCAGGGAGCCAGGGCCATGAGCTCCCTGATGCCAGGGCAGGGAAACATTGTTCTTGCCCCAGCAGCAGGCAGCCTCCTGGGGCCAGGAGACAGTTGTTTCCTGGCCCGATGCTCCTTGCCAGCCCCTGGGCTGGCACCCAGGGGGGAGCCTGGGGTCCATTGTAGGACTTCAGGAAACTGGGTGCAAATCTTCTCCCTAATACCTGCATGTATAGATGCCTGCCTGGAAGGGCTTACACCAGATTAGTTTACACCAGTGTAAACCTAGGCTGGAGTAAATGTATGTGTAGATGCACCCTAGGGGACAGGATTTATCAGTTGGGTATGGGACTCCTGATCAAATTGACCTCAACTACATGTGCTGTTGGAACAGATGTTCTCAGTATTTTTCTTTCTCTGGTCTGGCTAGGTGAGTTTCTGCCTGTATGCTGACTGTTAAAGAATGCTGACACTGGGCAGGGCATCTTCCAGCCTAATATTTAAGCAATGCCACTTAGGGCAACAATTTTCCTTTATTGACCCATGAGCAACTGAGCTGAGCTTACTCTGTGACTGACATGGGGCTGGCCCCAGAGCTCAGCAGAGGTAATGCACAGAGCCTTTCTATTGTAGCGTTCTAATGGCAGTTTGCAATGCTCTCTCTGCTAATCCATTCGCTTTTAGAGGGGAAGGGTTGGAAAAAATATGCTTGAAATCTATACTGCAGTCTCAACCTGATATGAGACTTGTCTAATAATCTACATAGCCTTGCATTATTTATAAAGAATGGCAGCTCTTTGGCAGTTTCTCTGACTTTCAAAAAAATTAATCTGTTCGGCTCTAAAGAAACAAGTGACAGATAGCCAAAAGGAGGGAATTTACATGAAACTCTGACAATGCATTAATACGTATTTTAAGGTACTTCAAATGTATATTTACATGAGTTTTGGGAGCTTTACCGTTATATGTTCCTTTCATGCCCCTTCACTTTGGAGCAAAAATGCAGCAGAGGAGACATTAGGAGGAATTGTACTTTATTGCTGGTTCTGAATTGCAGTGAATTCTGGGGCCTCCCTCTGGTCTGATGCAGTGTGTACTTTGTCCTTTAATAAAAGTGGTACCTAAAGTCACAATTTTCCCTTTAGCAACTATTCATACTGCTACAATTTGTAACAGCCTGTTATGCCCATGCCTGAAAATTGGGATCTACGTGCTTATTCAGAAACCTGAAAGCTGACTTTCTGAAATAGTTTTTTTTTTAAGTTATGGGTCTCGGCTACTTGTTTTGTTTCATTTTTGCTTTATTCCATTAAAAAGAACCCCCAAAGTTACATTGTGTTCTGAGTTAATTAAAGTCAAGCCATTACTGGAGCATTCGGGAATGGTATTTTAGTATCAATGTTGTTCAAGAGCATTTTTCAACTCATTTTGTGACTTTGAAGCCACAGGAACAACTTTGCATTTGAATCCAATCAAGAAGCTCTTGATGTAATAAAATGTGAAAGAAAAACAAAGAGAAACAATTGCATTTTCCCCTTTTTGACTTTGGATTTTTCATGGGAGAAACTGCTTTCTCAATGTATTTAGAACATTTTGAGCAATATTAATTCTTTGCAGGCAAGCATGTCTTTGCCTGCGTATCCTTGCCACATAACAGTGGGAGGTTTTTAACATACAGCTGAGGCTGAAATATAAACTCTCATAATGAATAAGATGGATTGTCAGCATCAATTCAAATACAATGAAAAAATGAGTAATACATTTATAAAGAAGCACCATATGACATTTCATGATTATTCTTATTTCATACTTATCCTTAAACTGATGTTAGAGGCTTGGAAATGCTTCAGACCACTGGGGATTCTTCTTCTAAGACTGCTTGTATTACAATCTTATTGATGCTAGTCTGTTTCCAGTCACATGCTGGATGAATGTGTATCTGAATCTGAAATCCCTTCTGTGGCATAAAGCTTTATGATGAAATTCATGGCCCTTGTCTAAGCTCAAGATGTGCAGGGCAGGCATATTACTCCAGGTTTCAGGTTAGCTGAAGATACTTCCGACCATTTATACTATGTATGTCGAGCCCTTACATCAGTGGAAATATGGCCTTAAGCTTCCATTCTTTTACAGGCAAAAATTCCATTGAGCTCCATGGGAATTGTGCCTGATGTAAGGATTTCTGATTTTTGTCTCTGTGTTGGAAGTGTGAAGATTCAGGTTTTACTAAATATTTTACTGTTAAGCGGCGAAGTTCAATCACACAGAGTTAGATTCTGTGTCCGTTAAATTGGTGAGTTTTGCTATTGACTGACCATTTAGAGCAGTGGAATTCAACCTTTTGCAGTGGTGGGCTGGTTGCTTACGACTTGGTTGTACCATGGGTCACACACCCCTCCCGTAAAGGGGGAAGGGAAGTGGCTGCTAATGTCAGAGGGGAGGGGAGAAGGGAGAAAGAGAGGGCCATGTCACACAAGAAACTTAGCATGCATTCTATCTGAGATCATACAGCATTTTTATTCCATATGAAAAGTTAGAATGTGTTTGGAGCAGTTGCACAGTAATGCTTTGTACGATCTCACTGTAGCCAGGGCAAGAGCTAGCTTTCTCCCTTACCCACCCCCATCCCCTTCCGTCCCCTTCTGCCTCCCTCCAGACACTGACCCCAGCACCAGGCAGTGCAGTTTGGATATCTGCCTGTGAGGATATGCAACTCTTATGCCCAGAGCCCATGCCCTCCCCACTACATGCCCAGCACTGCTCAGCCCAGGAGCGCCTGCACTCCAGTCTGAACAGGGTCTCTACTCCTTGTAGTGGATGGAAGGACTCATGAGAAACTGAGCCTGGGAGACAGCGCTGCTCCTGCCTCTAGATATGTACCTGCCACTGGATCCTCAGGGTGAGCCATGTCTCTGCTGCTGGCAATCCTGAATTGTAATGTTTTTAATACAGCATGGTAGTGTTTACTATGATCTAAATAAAACACCTGCTAAGTGTCCCAGGTGACATGACCTTCAATTCAATATATGCAGGTTTGAAATAAAGAGCACCTTAAAAAGTTGCTCTGTTCCTATTTCACACTGGTGCAAGGGTTGGGACCAACAATCAGCTGGCTGGCAGTCCCAGCCACCAAACCTCACTGCACCACACTATACTGGAGTCTTGAACTCATAATATCTCTGTGAAGCAGTCTGACCATAGCTGAAAATGTGTTACTTAATACGAGCTGGAGGTTCTCCTCTCACAAAAAGTCATAATTTTGCTACAATATGATCACACACAGTTTTATTGCTTGAATTTGAAGACACTTGTGTTCTAAGTGCAGTTAATACATCCTAAATGGGACATGCAGCATAGTAAGAGAGCTTACCTTTGGACTGTGGAGGCACAGTAACACAGCAGGGAAGGGGATGTGCTTAGTTCAGTAGCTTGCTGCTGATACCCCATGCTGCAAGCTGGCTCTAGTCACTTTTGCCACCAGATCTTGCCCAAAAGTTGAGTACCACTGATGTAAAGATTCATTATGTAACCTTTTCCTCCTTTCACTTCCACACTTCTAGATCATTTGTATGTGCCCCTCAGTGAGGCTTATTTACATATTAAGTTTCTCTTTTTAGGCTGATGTGACTTAATGAATTTAGAGGCCTTGCCTTCTGGGTACTCTCCCTTGAGAATCTCAGAGGGCCTGACTATCAGAAAGTGCTACACACCTGCTTTCTGAAAATTGGCCCTTTTTAAGGTGTTTCAAATTGGGCTCCCAGTATCACTTATTGCTTTAGGAAATGTTACCTGCACCACTCAGTAAGTTTTGCCTTAAGTGTGAAAGAATAACTTTTTAAGGTGCTTTTTATTTCACTCCTGCATATATTGAATTGAGGGCCATGCCACCTGGGACACCTAGCAGGTGTTTTATTTAGATCATAGTAAGCACTACCATGCTGTATGAAAAGTTAGAACTTGTTCTGAGCAGTAATAATATTTACTATGCTCTGTAAGCATAATGTGTGCCATGCAGTGGAGTGGCACCAGAGCTGGTTCAAGACCCCTGTGCAGTGCTGAGGCTGAAGCTGAGAATGAGCAAGCTGTGCCAGTATTTTCTCTGGGGTGGAGCTGGATGATAACCAAATAGGTATTATAATGTAGATACTCCTCCTCCAAAAGACCTAACTTTGCTATGATAGCATTGCACTTAGCACAATACAGTCACACTTAACACGTTTTACAGCTTGAATGCAGTCACTCACATTTTACATTCAGTTAAGACATTCTGGGTGTATGTACATGTGCACCATTACTGTGCAGTAACTTAGGTTACTGTGCAGTAACTGAAAATCACTGCACAGTACGGATGCACATCTACACAGGCGCACCCATACCTAGCAGTAACTATGGTGACTTATGCCGACTTGGTGGCTGTCAGCCTGATGTAGGTAACAAATTTATGCCCAAGTAGTTGCTGCACAGTAAGGCACAGGTAGATGCCTTACTCTGTAGATTCCTTACTGCGCAATAATTCTGTTTGTGTTAGTCTCAAGTCAGTCCATACACAGCATTACTGTGGTGTAACACCTGCATGTATAGACATGGGTATAAAAGCTGCTTACTGTGCAGTAAATTACTGCCCAGTAAATGCATGTGTAGACACGACCTTTAAATATAATATGTGACAGGGCCCTAATATTGTCACTTTAGAGCTGTGAGAAAGTGAGGCAGTGGGGTTGAGTGGCTTGTTCAGGTACAGAGGGACTTTGTATAAAAACCTTGACTACAGTGCAGTCATGTTTTCCCTCCAGTGCCTCTTCAATTAAAAGGAAACACATATTCTTTTTAGAAGTTTGTAGGGCTTGGTGGGCATGCCTACATGTGCAATTAATGTACCTGAATTTTCTGTGCAGAACACACAGGCACATTAAATTTCATCTCCATGCAGTGCATTAAATTCCATCTCTACCTCCAGCTGGAAGGCAGCTGTCTCCAGAGCCAGAACATCTCTTTTCACCCTGTGGAGTTAGGGACCAGTGCCAATCTCCATGTGGCTGGAAGGCAGCTGCCCCCATAGCTGGCACAGCACTTCCCACCCTGCAGAGGTCAGGAATGGTCCCAGTCTCCATGGAGCTGGGAGGCAGCTGCCCTCAGAGATAGGACAGCTACCTTCACCCCTTGCAGGTCAGGACTGGTTCCAATCTCCATGTGACTGGGAGGCAGCTACCCCCAGACTCAGGAGAGCTCTCCCTGCCCCACAGAGATCGGGGCCAGCTCTGATCACTGTGCAGTTGGGTGGGAGCTGCCCTGCTGGGATACCTCCTCCTGTTCTAGGCAATGCGTAGGGGGACACAGGGGAGCACATGCCATACCTGAGATTGGCCACTGCCGGCTTCTGCAGGTGGTTGCCACCCCCGCTTGCCACCAATGCCTCTTGCCACCCCCCCAGCCTCTGCTGCTGACACCATCAGCTGCTGCGGGTGGTCCCCACTCGCTGCTTGCTGATGACGACAGCGTGGGCAGTGGCTGTGGGCAGTCTCTGCTCACCACCACTGACACCGCCGCTGGCAGCTGTGGGCAGTCCCCACTTGCCGCCATAGTGCCCGGCTGCTCACAGGAGGCACCAGTTGTTCATGCCACCCCATCCAACAGAGATTGAGACTTAGCCAGGTAACATTGGCTCCCTGCTACCTGGGCTGACTGGGAGCAAATTGCTCCCAGTCAGGGTGTACGTGTGAGCTTTAGCTCATTATTTAAGTTGCCATTTTTCTAGTACCTGTATATATTGCTATTAGCAAATGGTGCATTAGACTAATGCACAGTAATTGATGTGCACATGTAGACAGTAATGCTTTACTGCATGTTAGATTAGTCTAATGTGCAGTAAAGCATCTCATGTAGACACACCCCGTTTTACCATCACTGTTGTATTCTCTTGCCCTGGGAGAAAATATAAAAGGCTACAGTATAGGTAAATTATATGAATATACCTGAATGTACATATTGAAGATTGAGATATGTTCACCTACAAGCCTGCACTGCAGCTGTCCATCATAGTAATGCACAGCATAATATCAGTTACTTCTCTTCTCACAGAGGTGATTCATATTTTTGTTGACTAATGCAATGGCTGTAAGTGAAGTAGGGAAATAATTTTAATTAAGTATTAATTTTTTAAAACTGAGTTTAAAATATTGGTAGAAGAATCTAAGAATGGAATAACCAATACAATAATTGTAGAAAATAGTATTGCAAAAATACATCATTAACTACCATTTTTATAGTGCCCCTGGGGGTTTTGCATGAGTGACTTGCTATGTAAGAATTATGATGACAATTAGGGCCCAATTCTATTAATGTTATTCACTGGTTTCACTAAGCACATTGATTCTACTAATATTTGTCATGTGAATAACTGTTTATAGGATCAGACCCTCAATTGATCAAATAGAGAATATTAAAAATGAATAAAAATTAATCATAAATGCAGCATCACCGATTAGCTGAATTGGCTCTTATGAATACATACATACCTATTCAGGCAGAAGAATTACTGAAGAGGTAGAACATTATTGGCTTGTTTTTTCACTCCATTGTTTTATTAATTCTCTTCCTTTTAGGAATAGCAATGAATTACATTTTACATAGTATTAAAAAAATGAGTCAGTCATCCAAAATTACAAGAATAGCTTAAATCACATGATTTTTAAAATAAATTGTGAGCTTTTCTTCTATTTATCTTTCTGGATTTGAGCCTGTAAAGCTCATTTTAAGCTCTTATTTGCAACCACAAGGGGTAGAGACCTTTTATGAAATTAAAATTTTCTTTAGTTCTCATGAAATCAGAAACAGGGCTCTAGAGAAAAGCAACAAATACCAAGTATAATAGGCTGAGAACATAGAAGGCTTACTTAAGTAGCAAGAAAATCCACACTGAAAGTTTAATAATGCTAGGCAGAAATTCCAACAACCTCTATTTCATGGGAAATGTTGAAAGTTCTTTTTAATGCAAATCAGAAACAAACTGGTTTTTTAGCTTCTGAGAACAAAAACTACAAAACCAATTGGTTTCTAGTCAATTAAAACATTTAGTTTTGATTAAAGTGAAACACTTTTTTGTCCTTTTCAATTTTTTAAAATATTTCACTGAAATTGAAAAGTTCTTTTCAAAAGTTGTGATTTTTTTTTTTGACATAATCACATTTTCTAATGAAAAAGAAATGGTCAGTAGAAAAGTTTTGGAGCAGCTCTGATTCTGTTTTGGAGGTTTCTCATCAACCAAGGTGTTAGCTATCTTTTAAAAAATGTGGCTGCTTCAGAAATGTAGCTTAAAAAATTAGTTTTTTATAACAGTGTCATGCCACATCACAAAAAGCACCAGGCTCTTTGGCATGGTTGGAAATGGCTGTTTAAAAAAGCAGGATAGCAGCAGTTTCAGGTCAAGACAGAACTGCATTGATATGGCTGCAAGGGTGAATTACACACTCCCTCTTTTCTACCATGTGTGAATCAATACAGTGTTTGTTAGTTATTCCCACCCCCAAAGTGAAATGGAAATGTGAGAGTGGAATGGAAATCAGTATCACTTGGTTTCACACTGTAACTATAAATCTTATCAGGTTCACTCCACATTTATAAAGTTTTAAATGTTTTTCATGTTTTTATTAAAACTTCAGTGAAGATTTTGAGGTTGTATTAGCTGAAATTGAAGATGTCAGGATGCAGGCTTTTGGGACAGTTATCATTAATGCGATGTGTGTCAAAATAAACTCATCTAGAAAAGCTTAATAAACTTTTAAAAATGTTAAATATTATTTAGACATAAGTAGTATTTTAAAGTTAGGAAAAATATGATTGCATATATTCCTTTACTTATATTTCCCACTAACAGTGGAAAGCACATGTATATACTTATGTATGGAGAGATTTTTGTCCTTAATATTGCATATTGGGTCTTATTAATCAATTCTCAGCCATTAAGTATAAAGAAAGGGAACCTTCCCTCTCAGTTTATGAAGAGCATACATCTAGCACAGGGGTGGGCAAAATGCAGCTTGTGGGCTGGATGCGGCCCACTAGGCCATTTAATCCTAAAAAATTTAGAAAATTAATATTTATCTGCCCCTGACTGCCTATCATGTGGCTGTCGATAGCTTGCCAAAACTCGGTAAGTTGCCTTCCGCCTGAAATAATTGCCCACCCCGATCTAGCATTATGCATGCCTGTATATAACATTATATGCAGTACACAGTGATGCCTCTCCTGTATTATAATGATACTGCTGGAAACAAGACTTGTTCTATTTTGACAGTTGTTAGGTTTTCAAAATAAATGGGTTGACATAATTGTGGGATAAGGACAGCTTTCCTTATGATCACAATAATAAAAGTGCCTAATTTGGTAATATCAAATCTGTTTGCCACTCTTGTATATCTAGTGTATGTGACTAATTCTGTTGCAATCTATAAAAGAACATTAGTATAAAACTGGAGGAATACAGTGGTGGATCAGGTCCCTCAGTATATTCACTAACTGATGATTAAGGTCCACATCCTAATCGAGTGGAATCAGATCACACTTAGGTATCTAGGTCCACCTAAGTGGCTATTAGATGAATGTTAGGTCCACATCCAACATTCATCTAATAGTCACTTAGGTGGACCTAGATACCTAAATGTGATCTGATTCCACTCTAGTCTCTGAAAAACAGGTAATGTATAAGAGAACTGGGTCCTCCTTCTGCTTGCTGGTTTTTGAAACTTTATCATAAGTACAAAAGTAGGTGTTTTGACATATTACAGGGACTTCAGCAAGGTGGAATTGGATTGGATTTAGACGTCTAAATCCACTTACATGCTTTATAGGTGGAATAATCTGGCTCTGTTCTGCTTTATTTTCAGAAGAGGAACATGCACTTAAATTTAAACCGTGGATGTTGTGGAAGCTCAGTGTTTCTATGAATTCAACCACCAAAGTGTGATGTTGTCGTGTGTTGAGTGCTCTTAGAAGGAATTGAGTAGGCTCCCACCACTCCGTAGTAATGGGAAGTGCACTTGTAAGACCAATTCTGCATCTTACAGAATTGAGCTTCTACTGTATTACACTCATTGACCAAAAACAATAGATTTTGCTAAAATCTTGACTGCTTTTCTTAGGTTGGTGGCAGACTGTTGCTCTTGCTTGAAACACTTACTTTTAAAATATATGCAGTTACCCAACTTTCAGCACATGGTGCAGTAGAGTTCAAATAAAAATATTTTTTCTTCATGAAGGATTCTTGCATGTACACTTTTTGCAGATGTTTGTTTGAGTGTAGGCAGTACTGTAATGAACCAAATGAGTTGGAAGCATTAGAATGCCCAATTATACAACTCACTGAATGCCTATGAGGCTGAACAATGGAAACTACTATGCATGCATTACCCATTTGACTTAAACTATTTTTGGCATCCAAGTTGCATTAATGTGATAAATTCTGTGTGGAAATTTGAAACATTTTGGACTCATTGAGGGAGAGTTGCAATGTGAGCAGTTAGCCACTTTGTTAATTTAATGGCAGCTTAAGAGTATGCGGGGGGGGGGAGGGGGCAGAATTTCAGTTTTTCTTCTTTCAAAACTCCACAGGATGAATGAAATGGGAGCTATGTCTGTGAAGCCTTGTGGCACCTGACTACTGAAATAATAGTTATGGATAGCCTTTTATGGTGATGGTATTGTAGAGGGAAATAGATAATTGATACATGGATGCAGCCTGGGAATTGATCATTTCTTAAGGGCTTCTTTGAGAAGGTCCAATGCCACTATAGAGGATGGAGGGTTTGTTACTGAGACAAAGAATATCAAGCCATTTACTTAGAGTCTGAGCCCTCTTTGCCAGAATTTCCCTTCATAGTGCCCTAACTCAAGTTGCATGCCTTGTAACTGTTCTTATTTTGAACATCAGGAGAATCTGGGGATGAAACAAGGGGACTGGCATGAGATTGATAAGCAACAACTTAGAAGTGGGTGTGAAGAAGAATAGGAGGAATCTGAAAAAGAGATTTGTCACATGGGACAGTTCATTGATAAAAAGTTCATTGTATCATGGGAAGGAAGCAGATAAGTCATAGCAGAGAAAGGGAAAGGTGCTTTATATGACGATTTTGGGGGAATGGAGGAGCTGAAGATGAATATATTGGGTTTTAGTTCCTTGCTGTGGAAGGATAATTATGTTAGTGATGATCTAAATACATGGGGCCTCCTTTTGTGTACTTTTCCCTCATTGATTAAATGGAAGCTCTCTCTGACTAGGGACTAAAGATTCATACCAATCCTGTTTACAATGGTATATTTTAAATATGTTAATGTCACTTACCTGTAAATATTTTCCAAGTCTGAACTCTTTCCATTGCCCAGAAATGGAATCTGAAGGAGGCTGCAGTACACACTGGTACTATGCTGAATTCTCAAATGCTTCCCATGATTTCCTGAAGTAGACATGCCCTTTCTGCCATTTTTTACTTCAAAAATAAGGCTCAAATGCTTGGGCAGGATAGGCCATAGAAAAGAGGGGGGGGAGATAAAACACCTTTCATACTCCATGGGTGTGTCTACACATTCATTAATGCACAATAGTTACTGCACATTTAGTTTAGTACTTGCTTAAAGAAGCACTAACTAAATGTGCAGTAATTCTAGTTACTATGCATTAGTATTGGCGCACAGTTTTTTAGGCTAGGGACAGAAGTTACACATAAGCTGGTTTAAGTGATCAGAAACTGGTTGAAACCTGGAACAGAACAGAAGCTCAGTGCACATAAACCACTTTCAAAATGGCCAAAACTGGTTTAAGATAAACCTGGCTGAATGTAGTACCAGACTTAACTAATTTGGGTCAAACAAGTTTATGAAACTTCTGTTCCAGACCCCTTCCTGGTTCAAGTTAAATCACACTCCCCTAGCTTTCCTGCCTGCTTTGCAGCCCTGGGCTAGGCTGTCTGCTTCAGAGAGCAGGGCTGGCCCCACCCCTCTGCTCTGTAGCTGGAGCAGTGAGGGCTGGCTGACAAGGGGGTGTGGTGGGCTAGTAGGGACAAGCCTGGCTAGGAATGCAGTCCAGTCTATGTGGGGAGGGGGGGGAGGCTGCCCCCCAGGCAAACCCTGGCTAGGGTCTGGGGCCAGTAAGGGGGTTAAATACCCCTTCCCCTGCTCAAACTTACTGTTGGCTACAGCTGTGGACTATAAATCCAAGAGGCATGTGGAAGGAGGAAGAGGAAGTAATGAACAACTTTGCAGAGTTCTGCTGCTGCAATTCTAGACTGCAAATCCCAGAGACCTCAGGGGCAGCAGGAAGAGGAAGTGAACTTATAGGATAAGTGCCTATTTACTGAAGAAGAACACTTTCTAAAAGTAGTATACTAATATGAAAGGTCAAATTGTACCTTGCCCTCCTGTGCCTGCCTGAGGCAAGTGAGGAAAAGCCAATATCAAAACTTTGAACTGCCTTTCTGCATGGTAGTTCAGGGATGGTATGAGGAGGAATATACTTAATACCTACCTCACTTGTACCAGGAGCAGGTAAATGAGATAGTACTTGGTAGAGTCTTGGTATGCCCCCCTTTCTCACCATCCCAATGCACACGCACATACATGTGTGCCCCCCCTGCCCACTTAAGGTGTCATTGTGAGTTCAGTGGTATGCCAGTTCCATATATTTAGGTATCTGGTTCTGCATCTGTATACTACAAGTTCAAAGACAAATGGTGTAAATATTCAAAGCACTCATCTCATTCAATACAGAGGGTATGAAGAAATCAGATTTGTTGTGGTTCCCACCATACACTCCTCCTGGTACACATTTGCCCCTATTTTTGTTTACAGACCACAGTGCTGTATCTTCTTGCAATGGTTACTGTTGCCTCTTGCCATCTATAGTTTGCTTCCACACTCAGCACTCAACTGTCACTCCCAGATCCTGCCCACCTTCTATAGTAAAATGCTGCTCCTGCAGTCCCTGACTCTCATACAAGCTTAGCCCATTCAGACTGCGGGGGCCGGGGGAAATCGAGGATCAGGAGTCCTCGGGAACACTAGCTGGGGTTGCGGCTGCGATCCTGTGACGGAAAGATGGGTACTCTCTATCACCGGAGTGGAATTAGGCATGAACAAGACACGTATCAATTGGAAAACAGAGGTAGCTTTACTTACACTGTAGAGTCATATACAGCGCAGGCAATCGTAGTTGCAACAATTCTATTCTCTAATCAGTAATCGAGGAGCTCTTGTAGACCAGGTAGCTCGGGTCTAACTCGGGCATGCAACACGGATGGTACATTGCAAGGCTTCACCGACGGGGAGTCGTTGGCAGGTGATCAAGCTGCCGGAGTTCCACTCCAGGGGGAATCGCGGAGTTCTCCAACTGGAGCGGAAACACCCCTAACCTTTTATATGGCTAGCGAGCCAATTGCCAGCCGCCACGTTGGAATAATTTAACATCAGCCAATCACATTATGCAAATCTGCATTTCCTCGGCAGGAACTCTATCCACGCCGGAACTCTTCACCATACTGAGACTTCCCCTGCCTTACCGTGCCTTGTGCAAGAAAGTTCCACTGTGTTGAGGCACTGATTCAAATCAGCTCTGACACAAACCTCAGGATATTGCTTTCCCTATACCCTGTCCAGTATAACACAGCACCTTTTCAGTGGGCGTGTCTACACGTGCAATGTCAGCCTGCCAGCCCAGAGTTGCTCCGACCCAGCTCAACGTGCTGCAGAGGAGCTGGCTGGGGCATGAGGGTATTTCAGTTCAGGACAAGCCAGCAGGCAGGCCCCACACTGAAGCACCTTCCTGCCACAGCCAGCCCTGTCAGCATCTACACGTGCATTGCAGAGGAGTAAATAACTCCACCATAGGGTAGTACTTGGAGTTAATTAGTTTACTCTGTCCTAATAGCATCACATGTGTAAACATTGACTTTTTACTGCGGAGCACAGTAAACATCTTGTGTAGACATGCCCAGTAGCTATATAGTTTTCCTCTGGCACAGCCTGTATGGAGGAAAGATACCCAGTTCTGAACCAGCATTTACCAGTATTATAGTACTTACTGGCAAGAAGTGAGTTTCTGCAGCTGGAAGCACCCTCAGCTGGTGGGGATCCCTGCTTTGGGGGTACACCATGCATCCCTGTAGCTGGTAGCCCTGTGAGCTTCCAGGCTTGGGGATGCGCATACTGCCCCCCCACCCTTCTCAGATGAAACTCCAATCAACTGAGAGAGCTCCCAGCCATAGGGGCCCTTGGTCACATGTTCAATTCATGAACATAATGATAGAAAGCAACTACAAAGTTATTTCACATATTTTGTGGAATACGTTTGTAGCTTATTTTTCTTTTAATCACACTGTTAATTGACTGAACATGTGCGTGATCACTTAAGGTATGATTAACTGGTTAATTATACATAAATTGGTTTAAGTGATCAGAAACTAGTTTAAACCTGTAACAGAACAAAAGCTCAGTGCACATAAGCCAGTTTCAAGATGGCTGAAAGTGGTTTAAGATAAACCTGGTTTATCCACCTGACGCAGGAGGTACATGGTCCCACTAGGGGGAATGCCTTACTGGACCTGGTACTGGCGACAGGGGATGACATGGTAGGGGACCTACAGGTTAGTGGTCACCTGGGGGACAGTAACCACCAAATAATAGAATTCACCATAAGGCATAGAGTGGGAAAGGTAACTAGTAGGGTGGAAGTGCTAGACTTTAGGAAGGCTGACTTCAGCAAGCTCAGGCGTTTAGTCAATGACACACTGCAGGGTAAGAGATTTGGTGAGATGGGAGCCCAGGAAGGGTGGCTGTGCCTTAAGGAAGCGATCCTTTGGGCACAGAGGGAGACGATCCCAATGTGGGGAAAAAGGGGGAAGGGGGCCAAGAGGCTTCCTTGGCTGACCAGAGAAGTCCAGAGCAGCCTAAGGGCAAAAAAGGGGGTATAAAAGCAGTGGAAACAGGGAGAAATTACTAAAGAGGAGTATGCCTCCTCAGCTTGCAGTTGTAGGGAGGCAGTTAAAAAGGTCAAAGCTACCATGGAGCTGAGGATGGCTTTCCAAGTTAAGGATAACAAAAAATTGTTTTTCAGATATATAGGGAGTAAAAGGAAGGCCCAGGACAGTATAGAACCACTACTGAATGGGCAAAAGCAATTGGTGACAGACGGGGGGGGGGACAAGACTGAACTCATCAATGAGTTCTTTGCCTCAGTGTTCCTACATAAGGGGCAAGACAAGTCTCACAATGGGATCATAGAGAGACAACAGCAGGGCACGAGACCACCAAGTGATGACCCTGAGATAGTGCAGAGTCACTTGGAAGGACTGAATGCATTTAAAAATCGGCAGGGCTGGATGAGCTCCATCCGAGGGTACTGAAGGCACTGGCTAATGTCATTGCACAGCCACTGGCAAGAATATTTGAGCACTTGTGGTACACGGGCCAGGTCCCGGAGGACTGGAAAATAGGGACCACATTGGCCCTTTTCAAGAAGGGGAGGAAGGAGAATCCAAGCAACTACAGGCCAGTCAGTTTCGCCTCCATCCTTGGTAAAGTCTTTGAAAAGATTATTAAGGCTCATATATGTGAGAGCCCAGCGGGAAAAATTATGCTGAGGGGAAACCAGCATGGGTTCATAGCAGGTAGATCATGCTTGACTAATCTAGTCTCTTTTTATGACCAGGTTACAAAACACCTGGATGCAGGAGTAGGGGTAGATATTGTTTATTTAGCCTTCAGGAAGGCCTTCGATATGGTATCCCACCCCATACTAGTGAACAAATTAAGAGGCTGTGACTTGGATGATTACACAGTCTGGTGGGTGGCAAATTGGCTAGAGGGTCATACCCAGAGAGTAGTGGTGGATGTTTCAGTATCGACCTGGAACGATGCGGGCAGTGAGGTCCCGCAGGGCTCGGTCCTTGGACCGATACTCTTCAATGTCTTCATCAGTGACTTGGACAAGGGAGTGAAGTGTACTGTGTCCAAGTTTGCGGATGATACAAAACTGTGAGGAGAAGTGGACACGCTGAAGGGCAGGGAACAACTACAAGCAGACCTGGACAGGTTGGACATATGGGCGGAAAACAACAGAATGCAATTCAACAAGGAGAAATGCAAAGTGCTGCACCTAGGGAGGAAAAATGTCCAGCATACCTACTGCCTAGGAAATTACCTGCTTGGCAGCATGGAATTGGAAAGGGATCTCAGAGTCCTAGTGGACTCCAAGATGAACATGAGTCAGTGTGATGAAGTCATCAGCAAAGCTAACCGCGCTTTATCATGCATCAGCAGATGCATGACAAACAGAACCAAGGAGGTGATACTTCCCCTTTATTGGGCACTGGTCAGACCGCAGTTGGAATACTGCATCCAGTTTTGGGCACCGCACTTTAAGAGGGATGTGGATAACTTGGAGAGGGTCCAGAGAAGGGCCACTCATATGGTTAAGGGCTTACAAGGAGAGACTAGGGCACCTGGAAACCTTCTCTTGTGGAGGCTGAAGATGGAGGCGACCTTGTGGCTGCCTATAAATTCTTCATGGGGGCGCAGAAGGGAGTTGGTGAGGCTCTACTCACCAAGGCACCCCTGGGGGTTACAAGAAATAATGGCCATAAGCTAGCAGAGAGCAGATTTAGACTGGACATTAGGAAGAACTTCTTCACAGTTAGGGTGGCCAAGGTCTGAAACGGGCTCCCAAGGGAGGTGGTGCTCTCTCCTACCCTGGGGGTCTTCAAGAGGAGGTTAGATAGGCATCTGGCTGGGGTCATCTGAATCCAGCATGCTCTCTTGCCTATGCAGGGGGTTGGACTCGATGATCTATTGAGGTCCCTTCCGACCCTAACATCTATGAATCTGTGGTTGAATGTAGTATCAGTCTTAACTGATTTAAGTCAAACCGGTTTTTGAAACTTCTGTCCCAGACTCCTTCCTGGTTCAAGTTAAATCACAGTACCCTAGCATCCCAGGATGCTTTGCAGCCCTGGGCTGGGCTGTGCTGTCTGACCCAGAGAGCAGGGTTAGCCCTGCCCTTCTGCTTCCTAGCCAGAGCAGCGAGGGCTGGCTGACAAAGGGATGGGAGTGGGAAACCCAGATGGGGGCTGCAGCTGGGTGTGCCTTGGGGGGCAGTCTCTTCCAGGCTTTTCCTCACTGGAGGAGAGGGGGGTGGGGCATAGGCAGGCAAGCTCAGGTAGAGGGGAGGGAGGGGTGTTTAAACCAGGGTCTGCTTGGCAGGGGGCCTGAAGATCAACAGACTCCATCCACTCCCACTTCTAGGAGTGGCAAGCAGTTGATAAGAGGAGGGAGAGGGGTCATAATTCCCCTCAGCTCTCCCAGACCATGGGGGAGGGGGAAAGAGGCTGGGGAATTAGCACTGGAGGGACTGGTCCTCTGCCACCTGTGAGCATAGGACCACACTGAGAGGTAGGAGGTGTTGGCAAACACCTGACACAGTCATTGCACATATGTGCTGGAGACAGAGCTAAGGGAAAAGGAGAGGGTCCCAAACTGCTTGGGCTGGTGTGACTAAAGAATGCAGAGAACTACATTTACATTATAAAGTAGAACTTTTAAAAGGTAGGAGACTGGAATACCTAAGAAGAGACAAAAGACACTGAATGCATGAGGGTCCTACAAAGGTGCTAGAGGTGACAAGCATACTAATGTCAAGGCACCAAAGGAGGAGAAGGGGGTGCAAGTGCATCTGTGAAAACCCAAGAAGATATGAGGCCTGTGATATCTTCACTCCAACACCTAAGACCACCTGCTGATTCCCCAAGAAGGCCTTTCGGACTGGCTATAAAGAGACACTCTCCCCTCAGGATTATGTAAGACTTGCACAAGACTTTTGTCTTTTTGGTTTATTACATTCCATGTTAAGTTAGACTAAGCTGTGTGTGCTCTCACTGTGTTTTACTGGGCTGTATCTTAATTTAAACAAAGATTTTTTGTTGTTCTTTGTTGTGTGCTTTAGGTTGCAAACAGCTGTGTTTAATACTAGGGTTACCATGTATCTGGGTTTTCCTGGCCACGTTCTCGTTTTTGGACCCCTGTGCTGCATCTGGGTAGGTTTTTAAAATAAGAGCAAATGTCCGGGTTTTCTGCTGTCCCAGACTGACTGCTTAAGGTGGGAGCAGTGGGCAAGGTGATTGGTTGTTGGGGGTCACGTGCTCCTCACACAGGCTCTGGCAAGCCAGCAAGAGCGAGTAGGCAGCAGGGCTGTGGGGGCAGGGGTCTGTGGGTTGGGAGTGTGGGGCATCAGTAGGGCTTGGGGCCTAAGGCTGTGGGTCCAGAGTGCAGGGGGCTGTGGGTCAGGAGTGAGGGGCGCTGGCAGGGGGGCAGGGGGCTGCAGATCAGGAGTGAGGGGCACAGGGGATCGGACAAGTGACAGTGTGTGCAGGACACTGGCAGCACCAGGGGTCTGCTGGTTGGGAGTGAGGGGTACCAGCAAGGGGTGGGGTGCAGGGGACTGCTGTTTGGGAGTATGGGGCACAGGCAGGGCTGGGGTCAGTGGGTCCAGAGTGAGGGGCAGCAGCAGGGCTGGGGGGGGGGGCATGTAGCCTGTCAGTGAGGGGCACCCCTGCCCTCCCCCCCCCCCATTATATTCCCCTGGCACCCCCGCCTCCATGGCAGGTGTCCTCTTCGGACCTGGAAATACTGTTACCCTATTTACATGCTTGCTTCAGAGAAAGGTCTATTCTTCTTCAAGCTTTTATGAATTCAGTGCCACTACCTTTTCTCCCAATCACCCCCTCCTCAGTCTGGCAGGGGCTGCCCTTCACCCACCTCGTGGGGGGTGGGCCCGAAGCTTGGCAGGCACTGTCCCCCTACCCAGGCAGGCCTGGGCTGGGGTCCCATTTGGGCCAGGGAAGGGATTTAAACTCCCCACCCTCCAGCTTGCTACCCAAGGCTGGTGCCTGACCATGCCCCCTCATTTTGAGCAGGGAGAAGGGGAAAAGCCTTGGAGCTTCAGTCCCTTCCCTTTGGCAGTGGCTGGCAAGCTGGGAGGCATGCTTTAGCATCCCCTGACTTCTGGCCTGAGTCACTGCAGGCATGTGACTGTTTCCTGAATCAGAAGTGAATGTCTGTTCCCTTGCTTCTCAGTTTAACCTCTGCAGCTTAGATTAACCTACAGAGACTGAATCGATTAAGCCTTGGGCTTTTTGACTGTTTGTACTAAGCCATTAAGTGTAACATGTAGATGGGACCTTAGGGACACTTTTCTTGATTCTAGGTTCTCGGTTTGGACTGCAGGAGACCTGCTCAGGTAGATTTATGTTGATGGCAATAGAGTTAGTTCTGACATAATTGACTTCTAGACATCATTGTCTTCTTTAGGGATACCAAGACAATAGACACATAATAGAAAGGTAAAGCTTGTGGCATAAGCTTAGAGCATATCATACCTGCAGCTGCACCTCCAAAGAAGCAGGGACTTCATTTTGAAGTATAAGAAATGAACAGACTATGTTGAAAGGCAGGCATTTGAAACCTGAGGAAAAAAAAAAAAAAAAGGGTTCCTGCTTCATACATAGGTACATTTGACATTGTGGAGTGGGGTTATATTATATCTTAAGGTTATTTGCATCTGCAGCTTTTGTTTTAATTGGGACATCCTGCCTTTCCACAAATAGGCTGTGGAAATGCAAATTGGTTAAGTGATTAAATCTTACCTGTGGGTTGATAAGTAGAGTCAAAGTAACTCCTGCTGGGTTCTTGCCTCAGCACAAACTGTACCTCAAATCTGCTACTAAACCACAAGAAACAAAACAAATGAACCTGTAAAAAGCTCTGCTTTATTAGAGACTTTCCCATTTTTTAATCACTAGCAGTCCCTGAGTATGTGTGATACTTAAGTATATTGATTTTTTTTTAAAATATGTATTTGTGAGTTTTGCTTTAGTATTAACTGACTTGATCAGTCACGTCTTATATGGGAAGCTTGTAGCAGTCCACTATTTTTGACTTGCTTAGCAATTTCCACACACAAAGATTCTTGCTACCTGTTTTTGAGCTCTCATCTTCATTGTTTCTAGCAGATCATTGTTATACAGCAGGAAGAATGCCTTCTGGCTAAAGAAGTGCCTTTTCTCTTTTTGTCCCATAGAATTACATTCCGATTTTTCTCTATCACTGACATAGAAACTACAAAAAGTATTATTTCACACTATTTGTGTTCCTTGGGAAATGTTTTGCAGCCTACTCCCACCACCATGGCAAAAACATCAGCAAATACTAGGGGCATAGGAGCTGCCAGAGTGTCTGTACTGGAATCAAGGGATCAGGAAAAGAGAACCTACCTGGTCTCCTAGATCACTGTATTGTCTCATCCTCCTCTGGGGTAAGACTTCCTCTTGATATCAAGTTGAGGAACACATGGGCCCCCAGCCTCTGTCTAAGGCCACTTTGCACATCCAATTTGTGTTGTGCAGCAGGCATAGGCCCTACAGTAAAAACAGTATAAAACTGTATAATATTAGACTCTGCTATCTCATAGCTCAGGAAAAGGCAGGGAGACTTATTGCTCTCAAAAGGGCTTTAATGCATCTAGCTACTGTGAGGAAGTAAAGGGGCCACCCAACCCAGAGAGGTAAGGATCATGGGGTGAGGAACACTTACCAGCAGCTGCTTCGCTGCTGTGGCTGAATGCCGCATGAAAAAAACCCTCTTTTCTTCCTGGTGCTTCCTCCGGATTGGGGAAAGAGATTTGAGCACCAGAGCAGACCAGAGGGGAGGAGAGAACTGGGACTCTGGGAGGAAACAGAGCAGCATCAGAACCAGAAGTGTCCTCTCTGGAAAAGAGGGAGCAGAGCCAGTCAAGCAGGGAGCATACTCCTCTGGTACCACTGAGGCCTCTATCCAGGTGGAGCCCTTGGCTCTCAGCTGTGGAGGCTGCCTGGCATGAATGCAGACAGAGCTTTAAACTAAGATCACCGAGGGACAGACAGACAACCATCGGAGCAAGCCCAGGAAGTGACAAACATGTAATCAGCAGGTCAGGAAATACAATCGAACTTACACTGACCCCAGCCCAAGGATGTGACTCTCCTAAAGGCACAAAAAGGCCTAGGGCTTCTGATGGCAGGCTTAGCTGCCTGTACACAAATAGGGAACAAACAGGAGGAACTGACCCTTCTGCTAAGCAATAACACATATGATCTCATAGGGATAATAGAGACCTGGTGGGACTCCACCTATGATTGGGCCACAGATACAGATGGCTATACCTTGTACAGGAGGGACCGCATTGGTAGGAAGGGCAGGGGTGTGGCTTTCTACGTCGAGAAACAGTACACTTCCTTACTGGCTGACATTAGCATCCAAGAAGGGCGACTCAAAACCCTCTAGGTTAGAATAGGAGGAGAATGTGGTGATGGGGATATTACTGTAGGAGTCTATTACAGACCTCCTAACCAGGAGGAAGAGCTCAGCCATGAATTCTTTAGGGAATTAACAGGGGCTGCTTGCTCTTGGTGCATGGTTGTCATGGGTGAATTCAACCACCCTGATATCTCATGGGGCATTCAACTAAATCTGATCAGTCACAAAACTCCCTCACTTGCATTGACAAACTCTATCTGACTCAAGAAGTCCACAGTCTGACAAGGGGTAAGGCACTGCTAGATCTGGTACTAGCAAAAGGGGATGATCTAGTCAGCAACCTGAGGATTGAAGGGAAGCTTGGTGACAGTGATCATGAGTTGATCACTTTCTCTATCCATCGCAAAGTTAGCAAATCAGTCTGTGACAGGGGGCCTCCTCAGAGCCGATCTCTGCGGCCCGCCCCCTGTCTTGTGGGCAACCGCCCGCCTATCTCGCCCGCCATGCCTTTGATGATAATTGATTCAATCAGATGTCAATTAAGCGGGAGGCTGCCCATCTAGTGCCCTGATGCCAGGGGGCTCTCTTTGTGGCTCCTACCTCCCCAATACGGCAGCCCAAGCCTCGCAGATGTCATCATGGTGTTCACATAATCACTGGCCCCACACTGGGCCCCAGAATCATCCACGCAGGACCCCTCTATGATCCTCTCCTATCAGGCAGCCACTCCGCCGTCATCTGGGCTACCTAGCCCCCCCGAAGCCATGTTCCCCTCTCGGGTGTGGTCCCCCCGGGACCTTCGGCCACTTGCCCTGGCCCACCTCCAAACCAGTCGGGACCCCAGGCCCCCGGCTCTCGGGCGTCCCTCGCAGTGGGCCCCTGGCCCTTTTGACTCCCATAGTTCTGGCCCCAGCTTGGGCCAGTCGAGGGTACTCTCCCCTTCGGGCTGGGTCTCTAGCCGCTCACTCACATCCTCGGGCCTCACCGTGCCACTACTCCCTTTCTCCTAGGGGCAACCGCAGCACCATGCCCTGTACTCAGTCATGCTCTCGGGGTCCGCCCTCTCTGGGCCCCTCACAACACTGGCTCTCTGGGTCCCCCAACAAACACAAGGGTAACCCACCCAGTGGTGGTGGGAGCTAGGGGTTAAGGCACCCCAACCCGCCTTTCACTGGGGTGATAACTGGCCTGGCATTTCCTGGGGGCTCCCGCGCCACTGAGAGCCCCACCAGGCCACCCACTCCCGGCAGGGTGCAGTTTCAGGTCATGCCCAGGACCAGGAGCCTCCTTACCATCCCCTTGCAGCTCCCCCTTACCTCCAGAACATTCACAGCAGCCCTATAGCCAGGCAATGTTGCTGCCTGGCCCCTGCAGCCAAACTGCCTTGTTTATATAGGCAGCCCTTGCCTCTAAAATGGCTGCCCTAATCAGTCACCTGGAGGCTGCCAACTCCAGGCCCTTAAAGTGGCAGGCACACCCAGTGCACTGCCACACAGTCAACAGTGCAGAAATCCTAGACTTTAGGAAATCTGACTTTCATAAGCTCAGGAGGTTGGTTGTCGAGGCTCTGAAAGATCACAATCTGACAAGGAAGGGAGTCCAAGATGAGTGGTTGCTCCTTAAGAATGTGATCCTAAAAGCACAAGGAAAGTCCATTCCGGCCCATAGGAAAGGTAGTAAAAGCGGTGGGAGACCCCCTTGGCTCAATAGGTAGCTCATGAACCTCCTGAATCTTAAAAAAAGAAGCCTACAAGGTTTGGAAAATGAGAAATACCTCTAAAGAGGTTTATGTATCATTGGCCTGCACCTGTAGGGAATGGACCAGAAAAGCCAAGGCAGAAACCGAGCTCAAACTGGCTACGGGAATCAAGGACAATAACAAGTCCTTCTTCAGATATGTGGGAAGTCGAAAGAGAAATAAGGGCAACAATGGACCCCTGTTGAATTCAATGGGGCAGCTGACATTTGACACCCAGGAAAAAGCTAATCTCTTTAGTGATTACTTTAGGTCGGTGTTTCACCAGACCAAGGGTGGTTTTTCACCATCCCTGCCTGACAGGACACGGGATTATGCGGGTACAAGTGACCACATGCCTACATTTGGAGAAGACCTTGTGAGGGAACACCTTGAGAAGCTGGACATCCACAAGTCAGCAGGCCTTGATGAAAAGCACCCAAGAGGGCTAAAAGAGTTGGCTGCCATCATAGTGTGACCAATGGCAAGGATATTTGATAGTTTATGGCACTTGGGAGAGGTTCCTGAAGATTGGAAGAGGGTAAATGTGGTGCCTAGAAAGGAAGAAAGGAAGGCAGATCTGGGGAACTACAGGCCAATCAGTTTGACCTCAATCCCTGGAAAGATCATAGAAAAAAATATTAAAGAATCCATCAACAACAGGCTAACAGAAGGCATCATTTTGAGAGACGGCCAACACGGCTTCATCACAGGTAGGTCATGCCTGAACAACCTCATTTCCTTCTATGACCAGGTGACACGTCACTTGGACAGGGGAGGAGAAGTTGATGTCATTTAATTGGATTTCAAAAAAGCCTTTGATTTGGTCTTCCATGATCCTCATGACAAAATTGGGGAACTGTGGCCTCAACAACCTTATGGTCCAATGGCTGGGGAACTGGCTCTGCAGTCAGACCCAAAGAGTGATAGTCAATGGAACCGATCAACATGGTGCATGGTGACCAGTGACACCCCTCAGGATTCAATACTCAGACCAGTACTCTTTAACATATTCATAAATGACTTGGATTCAGGTGTCAGAAGCAGATTGGCTAAGTTTGCAAATGACACCAAATTATGGGGAAGTGTGATCATACTAGAGGATAGGCTGGGGATCCAGGCCAACTTGGACAGGCTCACAAAGTGGGTGGATTAGAACCTGATGACTTTCAATGTAGAGAAATGCAAGGTGCTCCACCTCAGGAGAAAGAACCCGCATCGTACCTATAGGCTCAGCAGTGCTACACTCACTAGCACTTTGGTGGCTGGACCTGATGATCTGTTCAGGTCCCTTCCGACCCTAAGCACTGTGAAATTACGACCGAAAGAGACTTGGGGGCTATGATTGACCACAAGATGAATACGAGCCACGAATGCAATGCCGTGGTGAGCAAAGCAAATCAAACCCTTGCTTGCATCTACTGATGCATCTCAAACAAGACCCAAGATGTCATTCTCCCACTTCTATTTGGCCTTAGTGAGGCCACAGCTGGAGTACTGCATCCAGTTCTGAGCTCCAAACATTAAAAAGGATATGGAGAAGCTCGAGATAGTCCAGAGGAGATCCATGTACATGATCAGAGGTTGAGAGCAGGCCTTATGAGGAGAGACTAAGAGGCATGGGACTCTTCAGCTTGGAAGAGCTCAGGGGGGGGACTTGGAGGCAGCTATAAGTATATCAGAGGGGTGCATCAGGACCTGGGAGAACTTTTGTTCACCAGGGCAACCCAAGGAGGAAGACAGGCTCTAACAGTCACAAATTTCTGGAAGATCATTTTAGACTGGATATAAGGAAGAACCTGTTTACCGTCCGAGTCTCCTGACTCCCCCCAGATGTGGTGCAAGCACCTACTCTGGACACATTCAAGAAGCATTTGGATGATTATCTTGCTGCCCTTTGGGCAGGGGGCTGGACTCGATCTCACAAGGTCCCTTCCAGCCCTAATATCTATGAAATCTATTAAATCCTCCTCCTTTCTTGGTGTTGTGTTTTCTTCCCCTCCCATCTTCAACCCCATATTTAATTCTCAAAGATATTAGTTAGTAGAGCTGGATGGAATTGTCTGTTGTAAAATAGCAATACTTTAACATAGATACAGTACCTGAAACTACATGCTTTGATGAAGTTCTGGTGAATTTTGGCACGTTGTGACGGACACCTGATAGGTTTCTTACCATCTTGTCTGGTGTAATGCTGGGGACCTGCTAACTTCCAGGACACATTGAAGGCATGGGTTCTGCCACAAATTTGGAATTGTAGATCCCTAGAGCTAGGATTCTAATGAGCGACATTTATATTCAGTGGAGCTGCCAATTGCTCCATTTAGGAAAAATGAACAGAACATACCCCATTTTTCTAAAATGAAAGGCTTCTAGAATTTAATTTCTTCCCATTTTCCTTCTGATATGGAACATTCTCCTGCAGAAAAAAATATATGAGTTTTGACCAACCTAATTTGTTACACATGGCTTCTTAGCATTAGGTACCATTGATTAATGTTTGTAACTCTTAGGTTTTTCATTATGTTACCCATTGAAGGTGGACAACACTTTCCTTATATTTTTTCCCTTTTCTACTTAAGAAAATATGTTTTTTCCTTCCCTTTCAGGCAGAGGGACAATTCAACACAGATGTTTTATAATATGACCTAAGGAAGGGCTCTTGATGCCTGAAAGCTTGCCCAACAGCTCTCCCAGCTACACAGTTGGTCCAATAAAAAACATCACAAACAATCACATAGATTTCCTGCCTTTCATGCTTTTTAATGGTATGCCTGTTTGTCAACATCATTAATATCTGCCTGGCTTTAGCAATAGGCTTGGTTAATTTTTGTTCCCTCTGGCTACAGTGAGGCAAAGAACAGAGACTGTAAGGCCTGTGTGAATATTGGGGCCTAACCCCATACTGGTGTGAGTAGATGCAAGTCCACAGAAATCAATTCTACAGAACTTAAACCTCAAAGAATCTGGTCTTGGCTGCTTTTTAAAAAATGATTGATAGTATTAATGGATATTTGGTGTCCATATGATGCTCTTTACCAGTGGTTCTCAACCTTTTTTAGACTCAAGGCACCGCTCATTAGATACAAGACATCCCCTCAGTAACTTTTGTGAATTGAGTGCTCTAGCATCCCCTGGCTTCTGGCCTGAGCCACTACAGGTATGTGACTGCGTTTCCAGAATCAAAAGTGAATGTCTGTTCACTTGCTTCTCAGTTTAACCTCTGCAGCTTAGATTAACCAGCAGAGACTGAATTGATTCAGCCTCGGACTTTTTGATTATCTGTACTTAGCCATTAAATGTAACATGTAGATGGGGCCTTAGGGACACTTTTCTTGATTCTAGGTCCTCAATTTGGAGTGCAGGAGACCTGCTCAGGTAGATTTATGTTGATGACAGTAGAGTTAAAACTAATTATTTATTTCAGTGCTGCTGAATAAAAGAGGTGCTGGGCATGGGGGTGGGGAAATGGCCAGGCAGGAAAGAGTCTGAACCTGCTTATCTCTTCATACCTAGAGGCACCCTTCAGAGGATCTCGCAGTACCGCAGACTGCTGTGGTATCCTAGTTGCAAATCACTGATTTATAACATGTAGTAGCATGTGGTATAAACTTCTTGCTATAGTAAGTTGGATCTTTTTCTCAACTCCCCCAGGGTACCTACATCTTCAAATTTAATTTGTTATATAATAGCAAACCAAATATTGCTTTGTTATATAATAAATTTAGATTTCCTCCCTATTTGGCAACTAGTTGTCTATGGTTCACTGGCTATAAACCTAAAGATAACGTCCTTGAAGTTGGATATATGTGCTTCTATTTCTTGTTTATTTTGGGTATAAAATACCCTGTAAAGAATATAAGCTGCTACCAGGCATGTAAGCACAAGATGGGTGTTTTTTTCTCACATATTTATCCATTTATTTTAATAATCAATAATGGACTTTATATTTAAAAATGACACTTCTGTGGATGTGCTAGATTGTGCTATATTTCTTCAGCATGAGTATATGCATATGGTAGCAAACTGCTCATAGACTTTGCCTTGGGGGTCTGTTTAAAGTAATGTATTTTAATGTAAATGGGCTGGTGAAATTTGTCAGCTTCTTCTAGCCTGATTGCACTTTCATGGTGATTTAAAAAAAACAACTCCCAGATCTGCCCTTGTTGTAATCCTCATATTTATTCATACAGCTTTTTCATTTCTTTAAAGTAAGAAAAATTACTATTAAGAGCCCTAACAGTGGCCTGTCCTTTCACATTAGTCTCTCTGAAATCAACATGTGAGTCAGGGGCTTGTCACATGGGACATTTCCTTTCTGTTAAATCTATGAAGTATTTGAGTTAGAAATGTGTTTGGAGCAGTTGCATGGTAATGTTTACTACAATCTGTAGCATATGGAGCTTGTTGGTTGTTGGTCACAGCCCCAGCTCTGTTCTGGAATCTTGAGCCATCCCTGGTCCAGTGCCCAGGGCTCGAACCAACAGTCAGGCCCAGCTCCAAGGCATCACTGGAGTCTTAAATTGTAGAGCAGTCTAACAATAGCTGAACATGTTACTTAATACAATCTGGATATACTCCTCCCATTAAAAGTCTCATAACTTTGCTACCATACAGTTGCACTTAGCACATGTTTTACTGCTTTTATGTGTGGATGCTTGTGTTTTAAGTACAGTTAACATGCCCTAAGTGTAATATGCAGCATGGCTCTAAACTGGTAGGATTTAGCCTGGTGGAATTTTTTAACTTGCTCTTTAAAAATACATTTAAAATATTAGTATTAATTTGAAAATATACATTGAGTGTTGTTTTCAGAGCCAGCTGAGAGTTTTAGATGCCCTTTCCTACTAGAAATTTAAGCAATCTGGATGCAAAATTTCTATGAGGTGCCATTGACAATCTGAGTCTCTTTGTAACCTTCTTTTTGTAGAAGCTGGACGATATATGAGTATTTTTAATGTAAGCTTACAGTTTGGCACAAAATTATATGCCACTGGATAAAAAAATTAGATCCAAGGTAAATCTGGTATGGAACTGTAAAAAGTCTTGGAGTCCTTAGTTTCTCATCCTAAGGGTGGATATACAGGACTTTTAAAAGATTTAATTAGTAAATGCCTGTTCCTTATTTTTGAAGATGAGAAGCATAATGGATGTAATATTCTACTTTGAGAAATGTTTAAAACTGAAATGAGACAGCCTCCACTGCCCTGGGTTGCTAGTGAGGTTGACAGGGAACCACTGCTTCTACGTCTCAGATTTAGTAAGGAACTCTGGAGTCAATGGACTGATGTACATGCTCAAATGTCTTGGTGAATCTGAGCATATATTTGATAATAAATCTATATTTATGAGGATAAATAATTTATAAATAAAGCCTGAATCAAGACTGTGAAACTAGTAGAGGTACCTGGGAGAGTGGACAAAGACGCAGCAGAGAACTTGTCATGTCTTTGAGAGACTGTCTATACCAGGCATGGTTAAAAACTGCAGCTCATGACCCACAAATAGCACTCAGGTCATTTAAATGTTCCTGAATCAACAAGTAGATAGAGAGAAAAAGTATATTTATGTATTCACTTACTATTTTCTATTATGGATTTTCTTCAGTTCCTTTTTATTTGAGCAACAATTTATTAGTTGAGCTGGGACACTGTGCCACTGATCACCGACTTTGGGGCATGCACATTTCACAAGACTTATGACCTTGTAGTTCTATGCCAAGTCAAGATCTAGTTTAGCTAGACGGTTGGACTGTTTGGGCTTCCCTGATCTATACCAAAAAGTTCAGTGATTAACCTCTGCTGGAAAATTATTGCATTAACCTTGACAGAAAATAATTGCCAATTGATCAGCCCCTGCCACTGTTGAAATAATGCAACTGGAAACCCAGACACTCAGGATGACTTAATATCTGAATACAGTTGAATCTGGATCATCTGTGTCCAGGCGATTCACCACCTGGTGTGCTTACCTTGTAGCCCCAGAAAGTGGCACAAGAAATGGGGAAGTACCCATTTCTATATAGAAAATCATTGGGTTTAGGGTCACAAGCCAACAGGCCAAAGTAAGGGAACGGGTAAAAGATAAACATCAACAATTGTGGTAGTATACCTTAGTTTCCCCCCCGCCCCCAATCTCTGGAGGTGTCTCCAAACAAGGTTTTAGTCTCTAGAGTGCTCAAACAGTAGCCTGCAGCTCCTTCCAAGTCTGAGTCCAGCTCCTTCATCAACAAAATCCTGGATAAGCAAGCCCGTGGGATCCTCAGGTCCACTGTGCACTTGTTTTGTGTAGAGGTGACCAGCTTCCATATGCAAGGCTGCAAAAACTGTTTTTTCTCACTCTGCAACTTCCTCTCCTGCTTGCTTCCTTTTCCTTTGTAGGTCCTCGCCTCCCTGCCCCATGTGCCTGCAGCAGTTTCTGGGAGTTGTAGTCCAAATGAGCAGCCATCACAGTGCTGCAGAATACACCCTGGGTCCATTTGCTTTTACACATATAACTCATTACATCCACACATTACTTATTACATTGGTTCATTTTCAATGGGGTTCCGAATTAGAGATAAGCTGTTTGGCTGTTTGATTTGGCTTTTAACTTCAAAGGGTACTGCTTCTCTGCTCAGATGGAGCTCATTAGTGGTCCCATTGCAGCTGACTGGAGATGTGGCACTCTGAAATAAAAGTAAGAGCAATCAGTGGGAACACCTTCATGGTCCTTCACAGCTGTTTGCTAGGATTCTCTCTGTCACCCTCATTTTTGCAGGGCGTGAGGATTTTTTTTGATGAAAAATTTGGGTTCTACTATATTTGCTTTTCAAAATCCATGTTGTCATTTTTCAACACTAGAGCCTGAGTTATTGTTCTACAACCTCCTTAGCTTTTTGTCAACATAACCTATATCCCAAATACTTCACTGTAAAAGCTCACATTTGGCCTCCTTCAATTATTTTATACTGCTCTAGGCATGCAGGCATTTCCTCTGGAGTCTGACAGAGTTTGTCTGTAGAGATGCCCAAAATTCCAACATGCTACAAAAGATGTTCTCTGTCAAGGGCAGCTGGCACTGGAAACAATTTCCAGAGAAGATTACAAACTATGTATTGGACATTCTGCAAAACCTTCTTCCGAAATTCCTCCCTAAAAAAAAAAAGTGACATTTCTAACCATGACATCCCCTTTGACCCAATAAATGTATAACAAACATTAAAAGATAATAACATCTAAAATGTGAAAGCAAAATCTCTGTCCCAGTCAGAGGGGAGGTGTGCCAGGGTTTCAATTAAATACACTTAGAATTTTTCACCATTACTATCCATTTTATACTGAAGACACTCCAGTGCTGTGGTGATAAGTTGAGATGATAGATGCTCTGTGGTGGTAAACATGGCTTCCATTTATATTCACTGGGCACATCTTCACATGCTATTAATTTGCATTAGGCTTACTCCTCAGTGAAATACTGAGTAGTAACCCTTTCTTGGGAGCATGTCTACATGTGCTTCCTGCTGGGAGCAGATTTACTCCCAATGGGAGCAGCCTGGTACAGGGCTGCTCCTGCCCTGCTCTGCTCTCTGTAGCAACCAGGGGGAGCGCCAGGCTCCTCCAGGTGCTAGCTCTGGGGCTGGCAAGTAGCATAGGGCTGGTCCCAATGCGCACAGGACCAGGAGAGCTCTTCCAGCTGCAGACAGGGACCTGATGTGCACCAGGCTGGGAGACAGCTGCCTCTGCAGCAGGCAGAGCTCTATTGGCCCCATGCTCTTCACGGCACACAGTTGCCAGGGATCATGGCAAAGGAGTCACTGGGAGCTGTCTCTCGTATGGGACAGCTGCTGGCGAGCCTCCTGCTGGGTAAAGGGGCATGAGGCTCACTGGCAGCTGCCCAGTTTGGTGCAGAGTTGGCTGTCCCAGTGAGCAGGTTGGGGCTGGGAATGACCACCTGAAACCCCTCGCCCCCCAGGTTTCCAGCCCCCACCATCCCCCTAGAGCAGCCAGCTCCTCACTGCATAGAGCTGCTCTGTGGGGCAAACAGGGATCGGGTTCCCAGTCCCTGCTTACCCTCTGGAGCTGCCAGCTCCATACTAGGAGCTTGGAATCAGGAGATTGGGCAAAGAGCTCCCCAGTCCTGGGGCTGATTGGCTCCCAGCTCCTGGGAGGAGCTGGTAGCTGCGCAGTGCCAGAACCAGGGACAGAGACAGTGCCTGTCCCCTGTGGCCCCCTTCTCCCTAGGCTTACTGGGAGCAAATATGTTCCTGGTCAGCAGATACATGAGTATTGCTGCACAGTAACTACTGCACAGTTAATTTAGTACCTGAATTTACAGGTACTGGCTAACTGTGTGGTAGCCTAATTTGCTGCTTAGTAAATGCTCTGCATGTGTAGATGGTGATGCTTTACTGAGCAGTAGATTAGTCTACTATGCAGTAAAGCATCTGTTGTAGATGCATCCACTTTATATTGTATTTGGTCTGGCTGTGTTATTTTTTTATGAAGGCATTCTTGTATACCCATCAGAAAAATATTATGTCACAGTGGGCACATCTACATGTGTGCCCTAATGTGCAGTTGTTACTTGGAAACTTGCTTAAGCAAACACTAAATGACTGTGCAGTAACAGCTATTACTGCCCAGTTCTGGAGCCATATGGGGATATTTCTGATGGTACTGTGCAGTAACGTTGGCGTCACAGTTCATGCCACTGACACTACTTCACTGTAGCAATGAGCTACATTGTCGTAGCTTGTCACTGTGGTGACGTAGTGTGTTGAGTAGATTTTTTTTTGCCACCCACTATGATTCTTTTGTGCCATGTATTATATTCATAGATTTCATAGACATTGGGGCTGGAAGGGACCTGGGGAGATCATCAAGTCCAGCTCCCTGCCCCAAGGGCAGGAAGTCAGCTATGGTCAAAGGATCCCAGGAAGATAAGTGTCCAAATGCTTCGTAAAGGAGTCCAGAGTAGGTGCTTGTACCACCTCTGGAGGGAGCCTATTCCAGGCCTTGGGGGCTCAGACGGTAAAGAAGTTCTTTGTTAGGTCCAGCCTAAAATGGTCTTGGAGGAGCTTGTGACCATTGGTCCTTGTCATCCCTTGGGGTGCTCTGGTGCACACCCCTGATGTATTTATAGGCTGCCAATGGGTCACTCCTAAGCCTGCGTTTTTCCAGGTTGAAGAGTCCCATGGCTCTCGGCCTCTCTTCATCAGGCCTATTCTCCTGCCCTCTGGTCATGTGCGTGGCTCTCCTCTAGACTCTCTCAAGCTTCTCTGTGTCCTTCCTGAATTGTGGAGCCCAGAATTCATTCTGGTTTATTCCCTTGCCTGTATTGGTGTATTTTTAATGGTGTCCAGGTTTGCTAATTTCTTTTAAGTGAAGAAGCCCTTTCTACACAAAACCTTTCCTAGGCTAACTGACTTAATTTCTAACAAGTGAATCTTGTGATGCTCCCCACTTAGATATTTTCAGATTCTCAGTATGAAATATATATTTGCCAATAACACACAAGAAATATTATAATTGAGTTTGGATATAAGTAAGTTTGAATTGATTTTACTGAGTTCTTAATTTTTATGTCATTATACAGGGTGGCACACACTTAAGCCAATTTGCCATCACTTGTAAAAAGTTACATAATCTAATCATACAAACTAATTAAACGTTAAGTCATTTGTAATACAAAACTCATCCCATGACCATAAGTCACTAGAAATAGCAATTACTGATTCACATATATTCCAGTTACATTCACATTGAGAAAATGATTGTCAAGTCAGGTCATAATTTTATTCCTAATCACTATATATTGTTTTCTAAGATTTATTAGCACCATTAAAAACAAAAACAAATTCACACACTTCACAATGGGTTTTTGTTTTTAATTTCAACTCTTAAGGTATAGGCCTTCAATAAATTTAATTGATGACTGTAGAGAGACTTTCATTCAGAAATTAATTGGCATTACAGAATATTTTGAATATTTTAAACCTTCAGCAGCTATTCTATCATATTTCAATAAACACTTTGTTACACAGAAGTTTGTAGATCAGTTAGTAAAAGCATAAACCAAATAAGATGGTTTCCTCCTTGGTGAATCGCACAATCCATGGGGCGTTAATTTAATATCATGTTTCCTTGAATATAAGATGACCCTGATTATAAGACTGACCCCCCAATAATTAGATTCTGTATATGGAAAGTTTATAAATTTGTTCTAATTTTCCAGGTATAGAATCTAATTATTGGAGATTTGCCTTGATTTTTGTCATCCTCCCATTGCTGCAGCAGGAAAAAAATCATCTTGTGGGCATGGGGGATGTGGCATTCAGGTGGCCTCCTTGTCCTCTGCTCTGCAAATGTCTTCACCCCACTGTCAGACCCTGCTCTCCCTGAACACATGGAAATGAGGAGCAAAATTAAAACATTGATGAACTGACACATTTTATCTTTAAAAAAAACAAAACGGATGCAAGTTTTAGCATAGGTACTCCACAAATACACTTTTAAGCAGTACTTTTGTACCTTCTTATATAGAGTACAAACTATGCATGATATTAGTCCAAAGCCAAAAGTTTCATGATTTGCTATATAGTTCACTGGCTGTGCCCCAACAGAGACAACAATGTTTCAACCCATGGTGACCCCATAGTTCAGCACTGCTTAGTATGTGTGTGTGTGCTGGGGTGTTCTTGTCATGAGTCCAGGAATCCTTCAAAATCCTACCTGGTCCAGCTTCACCTCATAGACAGCGGGACCACACTAATCATATGTGATAGGCTGAGAGAGGGGTCAACAGACAGATTCTGGGTGAACTGTTTGGGACCCTGTTTGGTGACAGGATCAGACATTTAAGGCTGGTAAAGAAAAAGGAATAACTGGAAATGGCAGGGGGCGGGGGAGGCACAGCTTAGCTGTGGGAGTGAAGAGGAAGCAAACATGTATTCAGTGTACTAGTTCACTATGACTTTAAAAAGAGTCAGTACTGAGAGGGACTGAGCACAATGGGCACTACCAACTATCTTATTCATATGGACTGCACTAACCTATTCTTGAGGTAGGTTCTTGGCAGGGGAAACACCATGTATCTGGGTCCATGAAGGCAGTTTTCCTTAAGCGTTTCCAGGGATAACTGTTCTTCTCATGTGGTTTAGTACCTGCAGAGGTGTTGGGGCTTAAAGCCCACTTTATGGAAATGGGAGGCTCCTCCCTAGCTTGCTTCTGCAGCCATATGGCTGAAGGCAAGTGAAACTTGGGGGCATGGGCTTGGGCCTTCAGGATGCCTGCTAAAAGACTTTGGAAATATCTGAAGCCCCTGGTAGAGCTGGAGGATGTTTGCCGGTTGTAGGGCCACTTACGGTTCTGGACTGACTTACAGATTTGAACTTGATTTGGCTTGGAACATGAACATTTTCTTTAAAAAAAAAAAAAAGGTAGGTTCCCATCAGCATGTTGCCATGTATTTTATACTTATGCTCATTGTTGGCTGTATTTTATCAACTTCATAATTGATTTCCGTTACTGAGCACATGCTGCTTTTGGCAGCAGTTTAATGATAGACATTGTATTTAATGAGGTTTAGTTGTATGTGATTGTAAGACTAGGAGTTTTTTTCCCCACACTTCTTCTTTTGTATAGTATCAGATGTCAGTTTCTAAATCTATACACCACTATCTGATATTTTTGCTTAATGTGCAGATTCTATCTACCCCATCTGGGCAATTGTAGAGATTGCAGCTTTTGATTAAATGCTGTGCTGTTTGTTGGACTCTGCATTCACACAGGGGGCTGTTCAAGATGTTCATTTTGTGAAGTGTTGTCTTGAAGTGTCCGTATTCAGATCTCAGTCTGTTCAGCTTGACCAATGCTTCTCTGTCAAGATCATGCCCAAAGGAGGACTCCTTTGCCGTTGGTATAAAATGCTGTAGGAATAGGTCTGACCTTTCCCAGCTGTTGGCCCATTCAATTGCTGCCCCTAGGTTTGGTCATCCCCAATCTCTTCCAGGAGCTTGTGGGCTTCATGTAGAAATGATTTATGACTTTTAAACTTTTTAAGCCTCTATTTGTCTGGGTCTTCATTCCACAGTTGATGAAGCACATGATTTTCATCATCTCTTGCCTCTATTGTCAGTAATGATGTTAGGGTCTGTCTTCTTATGTCACTTGGTCTAATGTCTGAGAGTAGAGAAAGTATATCTGTGTAAGTGTATAAGTTGTGCATGTACTTATGAGCCTCAGACCTCTCTCAAGTACAGTGTCAAGATTTTTAGTGGGACAACTTCTGAGCCATTATGTTATTCACCATTATGTGAACCACAATAAGGAGCACAATATTTTGCTGGGGCATATGCTATTGCAAGTCCGGTGGTCTTGAGCACTGTGGAACTGGTATCTCATATCATGCTGGCTAAACATCTTAAGGCAGCTACCCACGAAGAGACGTTACTGTAGACCTTCTGAATACAGTGTTTATAGGTAATGGGGAGGGGAGATTTTCCCCTTGCTGATTGGAGGGAAAATCCTTGTCTTTTATATTTGAGTAAATATAGTAATAAAGCTGCAAAACTGCACATAATTGACAATGGGCATGCATGTGGGCTAAAGCTGTCTTGTGCTGAACAAAGGCATGAGGTTGCTATGAATTTCTTTCATCATCAACTTAATACAAATGGAGTAAGATCCTGAATACTGAGGAAAGGCTGGGTAATACTCCATCCTGAGGGTTCGGGTCTAAAAACATCTGCTGTGACATGGGTGACTGGTGCCTCCTGAGTCTGGGAGGGCACTGGATTGCCAATGGGGCAAGGGTCCCTCAGCAGCTGATCACCGACAGGGTGGGGGTCCCCCAGTGGCTGATTGCTGACCGGGGGTGTGGTCTTCTAGTGGCCAGCCAGGGGGTGAGGGGATCCCCTAGGGGCCTATCACTGAGCCAGCGGCAAAACTGGAAGTGCACTTCGGTTTTGCAGCTGGTGCTTCCAGGGAGTGCACAGGCAATCTCAAAGGGTGCACATGCACCCATGTGCACCTACATGTTGCCAATGTGCTGCGATGTGTAGGAAGTTCAGCTCTTTGCTTCTCCTGTTTCCTTCTTCATTGGATCAGGACATGTATTGCAGAACCTGTTGTCTTGATCCAACACTGGAATCATGTTCCTTCAGCCAAGGCTTCATGAACTATTGTCTGTGCACCTTTGCTATTGTACACAGTCTGGCTATGGCTATAAATGCACAGCAAAAAATATGTTTCAGTATCTCAGCTCGTGAAATGTATGTCTGCTTGTCAGAGTTCTAGATATGAGGACAGATGGTCTGGTTCTGCTGGGAAATGGTTTTATGCTAAAGCATATTTCGAATATTTCTATGTAAGATAATATTTTTTACCTGTGTAAAACTGGCACTTGTGATATCAGAAGTGGGCTAAAAGTACAAGGACTGAGGAATTTTTTAAAAGTTTGGTTTCTACTTCACTCATGCTGGGCTTGATTGAGTGAAAAATATGGCTAATGGCTTCAGTGAACATTTAGATGAGGCCATTTTGAGGACTACTTTCTCTTCAGTGGGATTTCAGTAGATTTGCATTAACTCAATGAAAGATGGAGGGCAGCACCTTTCAAATATAGGTTACTTTTATCAATATGGCTAAGATAAGGAGTCTAACTTTAGCTGTTGAAGTTGGATAAATGAAAACTTTGATTCCAAAATACAACTATGTAGGAAATTCCAGGCCTGCAGAATACCTGGGGATTATAAGAGCTATCCTATCCACTTAGTTTCTATATGAAACCCTGGATAATACTCAGGTAAAATTTTAGCTTTCAATTAGAGCATGGTTACTTTATAGCTTTTATACCATGAACATTTCTAAATATGCCTAACACCAAACACTCAAAAATCCACAAACAAACCCTCACAAGTTGTCATTAAAAATAAGTTGAGGGTTGGTTATGTGCAATAGAATTATGCTATATTGAGAACTGAAAATGTAGCAAAAGAATAAAATGAATTCTGTATCAAAAAGAATAAACAGGCTACTGTAAAGACTAATATATTGGTATTTAGCTAAATAAAATGGGCAGCAGTAAATACAAAATTTCCTTCCTGGTCCTTTAGAAAGCTACAGAAATGAAGCGATTGTGCTGTGCGTTTTTTGTTTTTTTTTCCTAAATAAGATCTTGCTTGCCTCAGAATGTAGGGAACCCTCCTTTAAAATGTTTGTATTTTTCAGTTGAACCAGCTGTTGAATAAATGCCAGTGAGGCAATAAGTCAGTTTACACCAACTGAGAATTTGCATCTGTATGTATTTAGGGATTAAAAAGCGTCTTTAGGGAAATGGGACCTTAGCAATTTCCCAAAAGCAAACTTTGCATAAGGGGGGATCACTACTTTGAGTTCTTTGCCTCTGTTAAACATAGGGATTTATGCTGGATTCATGATGGGCTGCATCAAAGGCTGCTGAAAGGTGCTAAGGGTGATCTCACCATCTACTGTGTATTTAATTGCGCATACAGGTGAGTAAATATGATAAGAACAGAAAAAGGGGAGTGTCGTTCTGTTTCCCTGTTTTTGACACCAACTCAACATCAGTGTAAAAAGTGAAGTGATACTCAACACTTCTGACAGTGCCTGATTCTGACCCTAATCCTCTTCCTACTTGAGCCAGTACCAGGATTCTCAGTGATTTGAATAGTGCAGTACTGCATTCTTTATATAGTCTTAAATCACAGCAGTGGCTGTCCTTCACAGACATATCTGCCCAAACTTTAAATGAGCTACTTGGGTACTACTAGTAGTGCAGTGGTGGCAACACAGAACCCAGGTTGCAAAACCTACACCATTTTTTCCAGCTTCTTAGGTAGCTTTTGCAGCCACCGTGGAGTTCTGTGTTGCTGTGAGTACCAGATCATCAGTTAGATAGTCTAAAGCTAAATCAGGTATTCCTAGATAAGCTGCAGTCACAAGAGTGACCTCAGTATATATACATCTTTACATTTCTAACTTAGTTTTTGCCAAATTCCTTTCTACCCAACCCCATCCCATCCCATTCTATTGCTTAATTTGACATGCACTAATTGATCACCATCATCAGTCAACTCTGGCAGTAACAAGTAATGAATCAGGCTCTAATACCATGAAGCGTTAAAATGAAAAAGTTAAACCAAAAAATGATTTAAAACAAAAAGTCCCTTCTGGTTTTGAGTCTTTAAGACTCACGTTTAATCTTCCTTCTGCAACCACAAGAGCTTGAAAGTTAACATTTTAAAACAAAGCTAAGACTTTAAGGCAATCACATGACTTAAGGAGCTGAAGCTTTTAAGAAAAGGATCAAATATTAGAGGACTCGAAATAAAAGCAAGAACTGTCCATACTGGCTCCTGGGGAAGCAGCTACCGTTCAGAGGTGTCATATGCATATAGGATTTAAAGCATTTGGCATCCGTTGCTATTAAAGTAACCCTATAAAACAGCCCAGTGTTGTTATGTTATATTTTAAACTGATCTAGTTGAGCATTCATTAGAATGCAGGGATGACTGTAAATTCTAACTTAAATAAAATTGGTAATTGCTGTATTTAACTGTGATGTTGAAAAGCTGCATGCTTTCATCACTGGCAACTGGTAAGTCAGGTTGTAAAGTACAAATATACTCAGCAATTTTCAAATGCAAAGTCGGGTCTGACTTCCAAATTTAACGGTGTAGCAGGAGCACAAAGTCACTCTTGTTGCAAGTGCGAATGGAAATGCTGGCACAAATTCATGTGTGTGTATGTGCATGTACCTGTGACCAACTGTAGTTTCTTGGGTATGTTGATTACACAGCTGGTATAATTGAAATCTGAAATAGCTGAATGTGTTCTGACATAGTAAGCAGTCAGCATCATAGGTGTCAGCATGCCATCTTTCAAAGTGTAGGAAACTGTAAGGTCACAACTCTTCCAGAAAAGGCATAATATTCAGATCTCAAGCGTTTCTTTCTTCTCCCCCTGTGGTGTTCGTGAAAATTGTATGGGGAGGGATGGATTGTGCTTCACACTATGTGGGTGAATAAAGTATGGTTTATTGGGCTTTCTTTTCCTTCACTTACCATGCTATCCTACCCATGCAGGAGGTGGGCACGGTTGCCCTCCCTCAAGTTTAAGGCCTTCATGAGCCTAGTAGTGCTGCCAGCACTATTACTTTCATTTTAGATTATAAAGTCTTTGGGGAAGGAATTGTGGGGGGGTTTCACAGGAGTGCCCATGTTTCCTAGTAGATCATTAACTAATTTCCTTTTTCCTTTTAATAAAAATCTTATATGCCTGAGAAAATTACAAAGTTGATTTGGTTGGATTCTGGGGATGTGGAAAAAATAGGTTAGTTACCAACCAGAAAGCTTCAACTTTCATTGTTTTCCAAAGATGTTGAAAATATTTTCTTCTGTAACAGATGGCAGTGTTGCTTCAACTAGGTCTCAGAAAATCACTTCATTACATTTGCACTGTGATTGTTTTCTGTATGTGTAATGTGTCCTCTTTTTAAAAAAATGTAATCAACAGAGGTGATGATGATAAACCAAAAGTAGCTCTGGCTACTTCCTGGAATCATCCAAGTGGGCTCTTGAGAATGAAGTGTACTCTGAAAGAGTGTCTGGCAACCAAAATGATTTGAGTTTTGGAATGAAGGATGTGTTGTGTGTTTAAATGGCTCTGTTTTTTCATTTATGCTGGACCCTTACCATACATGGGAGAGTAATGCTTGCTTCTATGGAATATGCAATCTAAGAAGAGATTAGGTCACTTTGCCCTCTCTAATACCCCTTATTTCTTGATCTATTGCTGCCATCTTTCCCATTCTCTCTATTCTGGCCTGTGGGATTTATAGTGAACTCCATATCTTATAAAATTATGAATTGCCCTGAAGTTGGCAAAGAATACTGCTTTTGTCTCATCTTTTCGTTGTCTGCATTGGCCTATTGCCACGTAGCTATCACACTATGCCATGAGGGGGAAAAATTGTGCATCTCCTCACAGTGAGTAACAGAAGGCGGTGAGTTCTCATCATTTTCTCTTCTCCCTCACACTGCCTAAGCACATCAGCTAGCTGACAGATTCCTGATGCATGGAGGCTGTGAGATACAGAACAAATCCACAGTGAAATAAACCCATAGAATACAAGTAGGTCATATAATGGTCACAAGTGCCATGTCAGTCATTGTACAATGGTGGGATTTTGTCAGTCCTGAATTACATTTTAGGTCTTGCACCTATTGTTTAAATTATAAAATACCTTGCTGTCACTTACCCATCGCTTTCTTTGTGGGTTGAAGTGGAGATTCAGGTCTAGAGTTTCATGAAACCCTGATTTAAAGAGTGTTCATGTATATCTTCTGTTAGAAACACATTGGCTAAATTGCATAAACCAGAGTAGAATTTTTCCTATAATGTTGATTCTAACACTTATTATTCTAGTTTCCTATTTCCACAGGACAATGACTACAGTGGAGGCACACGGGCCTTGATATAGTTTAATAAAAAATCACATTTATCAGAAAGATAGATAAGAAAACCCTGCAGTATCTGCAACAGGAATGGATCAAAATACAATGTAAACTATGCAAGCCTGACCCTAGTGTCCTTACTCTTTAACTTCAATGGGAGTTTTATCTGCTCACAAATTGTGATATCCATTTGTGAGCGTGCAGAGGATTGCCATCGGGTTTTGTTCTTAGCCTACTTTTTCTCAAAAGGGTACAATTTTCACTCAACTTAGAGATGAAGAATTCATTTTTTTTAAACTGTTTAGGCCATTGGCTGAACAGTATTGTACAGAGGCCAAGTATAATGGCCTGAATCCTGCAAGAATGCTTTCCTGGCCTGAATCCTGGCCTGGGTTGTAAGGAATTAAGAAAAGAAAACATTGTGAATGTCCTTAAGATGCTTTAAGACATGAATGATATTTTTCTCAATACTGGGATGTTGGATTTGTTCCCTTTCTTATGGAAAAAGCATGTTTTGGGAACAACTTACAGAGGGAGGCTGCTTCTAATTTATTGTTTGTGCTATAGAGGCCTCAATGACATGAGGGCCCTATAGTGCTGGATGCTGTACAAACACCTCAGAAGAGATGGCCCTTTTGTAAACACCTTGCTATCTAGGCTAGGGAAAGAAACAACATGGAAGTCGTGGGAAGTTTCTTATACCGAAGGAATGTTTCAACAACCTTGAAGGTTCCTTCCCTCTTTATTTTACAAACATGTATTTATAACAGGCTAAAGTATTCAATGATTTGTTTTTAACCAGAGATGTTGACTAGTGTTCTGACTATAAGATGGAAATGGCTGCTTGAGAATATCAAGCATAGGCTTTCATTCTGCTCTAAAATGCTAGATTTTACATAGCACAGCACACTCCCACTAAGGAGAGTGGAGATGCAGAAGATAATTTGAGACCAGAATTGCTGCAGCAAAGGGAATTCCATCTAAACACAAAGCACAGAGAGATTGTGGAGCAGTTCTGTTAAAGAACCAAGAATCATGATCTGTGTCAGCTAGAAGGACAAACACAGATGGAGTTTCTGAAAGGAGTAGAGAGGCTTGATCATTCCTTATGCAGCAGTCATTCCATGAGAGAGATATGGTTGAGAGATAGATGCAGAGAGAGATAAATACGGTGTTCCTTTAAGAGAGTGATCACATCTGACTTTACTTGGTGTCTTTGACTTCCATAGACATTCCAGTTCCTACATGGGGGCAGAATTGGAAGCTTGCATGACATACTAGCTATGCTGTGCCTGTTTTGTGATTCTTCAGTCCAGGCAACACAAGCAAGTTTGCAAACAACTGAATTTACCTTAAAAGGAAACTATCTTACTATATGATATGCAACAGAGAGTGTACTTATTAATATGGATGAGATTTTCTCTGTGGAGTCAAGCAGGGAGCTGAAGCTTCCGCTCTCTGATCTGAGGTCTGGCAGCAGGTCAGATTTTTTTTCCTTTCAGATTACTGCACATACAGTACTTTATACCACCTGCTTTCCTCCTTTCTGAAAAGAAGTCTACCCAGGTGCTTCCTGTTTGTGGCTGCTTCTAAGTGCTGGATCCATGCAGGATCCAGCTTAGCAGACAAATCCACATGGATCAGCAGGGATGAGGCTCAAGCCCCATTCCCAGGGGAAATGTGGTTGTAAAGTGAGCTCAGGCAGTTTTCAAAGCAGTTCTCATGCAGTGGAAAACAGACCTAATATCCCTTTTTTTTTTTACAGTCTGATGCTGGTGAACTGCTACCAGTGCGATAATGTGGAAAAAATACAAGTAAAGCTCTGCTCATGGGTCAGTATGTGTCAAAGCTGGTCTTGCAGCATGCTTTACCATTTACTGTGCTTCACCATGTATCATGAAAAAACATGATTGTATATTAAACAACACTAAGTAGTACCTCCTCCATGGAATAATTCATTGGAGGAAGCCAGAGGATCAGTGATCCTGAAGGATGAGCTTTTCCTTGAGTTTTTATTACATTATTCTGTGTTTGTATTGCAACATCCCCCCCACACCTACAATACTTTAGTTAATTACTGGAATCCACTAAAGTGAAGGTCATTTATACAGAGGAAGTACAATCCAGAGCAGAATGAAATATCTACCTTTCTCTGAAGTCCTGACAGTGAGGCTATAGAGAAGCTGTACTTTCAGGGTACATTGCCTGTCTCTGAATTTCTGCTAAAGAGGAAAGGAACAGAAATGACCACCCCCCCAAAAAACCACAATCAAACAAAAATCCCCCAACAAAAAACAAAAACAACCCCCCCAATGTGTTAGAGTAGGTTTTGCAACCAAAACTGGCAGTGCTCTTTAAACTTTGGTATAACCTCAGAACTATGCTACACTTAAATCATATTCCATTTATGATACATGGCTAGGACAATATATGCAGTGCATATGCACTTATGTATTTTCAACAGACAAAGCATAGGTATCACTATGGATCCTAGTTTTCTGTGATTAAAAAAACAATATTCTCTGATTAAAAAAAACAACATAAAAACCAGGGTTTTTCTGTGGTGAGCCCCCTCCCCCCTCTGCCCAACACTGATTAGCCAAGGAGCCCTGGAAGCAGCCCACTCCTCAATGCTGACTGATGGAGAGGGCTGCTGGTGCCCTTCATGCAGCCCAGCCCCTTGCTGCTGATTGGTGGAGAGGGGTAGGACCACATGACAGGCAGCCCTCTCCACCAATCAGCAGTGGAGGGAGGAGGGGGTGGCTGCCATCTTGGTTGCTTTCCTGTGTTGGCAGCTTCTTTCCCCCGTGGGCTGCCTCAGTGGCAGTTAGGACTTCTGGCTCCCTCCCACTGAGGAGCCAGCATTTTATTTTCAGTAAGGGATTTTTTCCCCACAGTGATTCTAAAGGTTCTCTGTAAAAAACAAAATGTTGTGTTTTTCTGTGGCAAATGGATTCCTGGTATCCCTGGTTATCACTGTGAACCAGTGTAATAACCCATCTGCGAAGTGATGCTGTCAGTGATCTTGCATGTAACCTGTACGGTATGGAGTAGAACAAGACATATAAAAGAGGTTTGTTTAAATAACAAAAACATGTGACAGCACAGTTCAATTGTGCTATTTGAAGTGTGCAGCTGTTTCATCTGTAGGTACCTCCAAAAAAGGTTCTGTTATTATTATTTTTTAAAAATCTTTTTAATTGTTGTTATTTTGTTTGTGAATTATTTCCTTTCCCCTCACCTCCCTCAAAAAAAAAAAAAAAAAAAAAGGTTAAAATGGACTAGTAGTATAGCTTCATTTCTCAGAATAAGTTATAGGATATGAGCACATATGCACATGAACAAAGCCACCCAAGCACCTGGGGCTTTGCTAGCATCATATGCGCTGGAACCAAGACATGCTTTTAATTTTAAATTTAATGCAGCTGGAAATAAATGTCCAAGTTACTTTTCGGGTAACTGTATGTAACATGTAACTTTTCTTTTTGGTTACATTGAGCCATTTGCCTTCATTCAGCTTATAGCAATTCACTTCATTGAAAACTAATAGTAATTCAGCAATTCACTGGAGAGTACATGAAGTATTTTCCTTGCGAAGCTAAGTTGTAACATGCTGTAAGCTCCAAAGCACTGATGCAATATTTATGTTGTTCCACGTTCTGCTGGCAGATTTAAGCATAATATTGCAGACTGGCAGGGGGTTATTATGAACTAAACTCCTCTATTATGTCAGTATTTTAATTTAAAGTCCTGCTGCAAAAGGCAATGTATTAAATTAAATTTTTGTTTATGGTTCTTAGTCTCAAAAGTGGAGCTGCTGGCATTAAGGACTTAGATTGAAATACACAGCTCTTTCTTTTCACTCAAAAAAAAACCCGAAACAGTAACAGAATTTGGGCTGAGTTGCTTATCCAGTGTGTGCATTTTTTCAGTGCAATGGAAATAAGAGTTATACAACTCCTTCCCTCCATTTTCCAAGTTGTTCTGCTTAGATACCTATCTCCAAGGTATTAAGACACCCATTCTCTCATGTTGATTGAACATTCACTTACATGCACATGATATATTTTAATAATAAGCTACTAGTGTTTCCTATAAATTCTGTAAAGAAGGCATGACTGTAAAAGACCTGACTCACCACTGTTACTCCAGATTTATGCTATAGTAACTCCTGATTTCATTTCAGTTGCACTTCCACAAGAACAGAGGTGGTAGTGAAGGATCAGCCTCATCATCAGCATGTTCCTTTTTTTACATTGGTAAAAACCTAATGTGTTCAAACTGTACATGTAAATCTGTGAAAATCATTTTCTATCAAGCTCCATTCAATCAGTGTAAATGCTAAAAGTTACATTTTCAGAACCATTTTTCTAATTCTTGCTGCCTCCTTTTGGCCTTGGGCTCAAGACTTTGAGTGCTTAGCATGGAGGAGTCAGGATATATTTATTAAGGCAGTCAGTTTCAATTAAGGCAACTACACAATGGTCAAATTTCAAATAGTTTGTACCAACATACCCAGCACTTAGAAAGTCCAGCTAGGTATTTTGGGGCCTAAATATGAGCTTAGTGTTTCTGAAAATCTGGTCCTGGTTATGGGTGCCGACTGTTTCTGGAAATCTGGTGCCAGGATTTGCAGTTCCTGTTGATATTTGGGATGCAGCCTTTCTGAAAATCCAGCTCCAAGTTTCTAAAGCTGGGTGCACTCCAAAAAATTGGCTTCCTCATATAAAGAGATTTGACTCTTGATGAAACCAGGAGGAAATGTATTCATTGTAAGTAAAAGAGGAGGGTAGTTGTTTTGTATTCTTATGCATATCATATGTGTATGGTACATTACAGCAGTGAAGCTGTAGAGTCCCAGTCAAACAAAGCACTTACGCTTTTAACTTTTAAGCATGTGAGTAGTGCCATTCATCTTGATGCTTAGAGCTAAGGGCATGCATGAGTGCTGGTCTCAGTTGGAGCCCATGTGAGTGCACTGTGTGGAAACCATTTTCTTTTACTAGTTCAGTATAAGAAAACTATTTCTTGGCTGCTATAAACTGAAGAAAACTCCCTATGTGCCGATGAATGGACTGCTTCAAATCTGACCAAATACTTGTCGTTCCTCCATTTGGTTCTGTGGCTGTCTGCCTCTCTCTCCTTTTGTGTTAATGAATACAGATGTGCAGCTGAATTCACCCATCTGGCTTTGTTCAGTAAATGTGCAGGCACAGACATTTAAATCAAATATTGATAAATACAGCCTTTAATATGTAAATGTATCTGGTGAACAAAACTGTATATCTATTTCTGAATGTGTTTCCTCATGGAGAAGCATTTCTCAAGTAATATTGTTTGGATTGCTTGTTCTCCATGAATCTGTTAGCCATAGGACATGTGTAAACCTTATGATGTGAGGATCAAAGTGTTGGGGAGAAATTCCATCTGGAACATAATTAGGCAGAGGCTGTGGGTGCCTAGCATGAAATTATGCTAGGTGCTGTACAGAAAGCAATGAATGAGAGCAATCTATTCAAGTAAAAGTGTGTATAATTAAGTGATGCTAGTAGGGGTGCACCAATAGAGATTTTTGGGGCCGATACCAATAGCCGATATTTAAGGAGGCATATTGGCCGATACCGATCTGATTTCCGATACAGCTGCCTCCAGCTGGTAAGTCTGGCATGGTGGAAGGAGAGGGGGGAGGGAAGGGGCATGGTGGGGGGCAGATCAATGCCCCCTGCGGTAAGGGAGGGGGCAGGGGCAAGCGCTAGCGCTGCCCAGGCAGGGTGGGGGAGTGGAGCTGTGGCTCATGTTGGGGGAGGCAGTTCTCACTGCTGTTTACACTCTGGGAGGGCATAGGGGGGCATGTGCCCCCAGATATGCACAGGGCAGGATGGGCTACAGCCAGGGCTTTGTGGGGCTATTCTTAGCAGGGGCTGGGCTCGGAGTGGGTGCTGATGGTGCAGGGAGGATGCTACATCCACCCTAAATTTCACCTCTACTGCCACTGCCACCAGCTGCCTGGTGCAGCCCTGGCTCAATGCCCGGCCTCCATCCATGCAGCAGGAAGAGCCAGGGCTGTGCTGGGTGGCTGGCGGTGGTGGTGCTGGGAGCAGAGCGGCGGTGAAATTTTGGGGTGGATGCAGCATCCTCCCAGTGCCACTGGTACCCGCTCTGAGCTCAGTCCCAACTGAGAAGAGCCCTATGAATCCCCAGCTACAGCCTGCTCCGCACAGATCTGGGGGGCACATGCCCACCGGTGGTGCAAGCAGTGGCGGGAGTTGCTTCCCTTCCCCAAGCCATGGGTCCAACCCCCCACCCTCCCACCCTGCATGGGCAGCGCCTGCCCCTGCCCCCTCCCTCACCGTGTGGGGGCATTGATTTGCCTCCCTCACCCTTTCCCTCCCTTTCCACTACACTGGACTTACCAGCTGGACACAGCTCTCCATGCTGCCGGCTGTGCTCCTCACTGCCTGAGTGCCACACTGTGGCTGCGTGCAGCACAGGCATTTATCAGCCAAATTATCAGCCCCATTGGGCCAATATCCGATTTAGCCAGTTTTCGTTATATTAGTACCGATCTGATATTGGGCCGATGTATTGGTGCACCTCTAGATGCTAGCTTTCTTTTTTCAGTTTTCTATAACATTCTGAAATTCCCAAATTGGGACAGTTTCCTTAAAGTTAGCATGTGCCTAAATGATGCCTGAGGTCATACAATGCATAGTTGTCAGTGGTGTCTGTTTGGCCAGGGCAGGCCTAAGTGCTTCACATCCATCCTTGGTAGCTCTTATGCTAGTGGCCAATAGGGGAGATATTGACACTCCTTATAGGAGCCAAAAATATCAATGGGGTGATGTAGCTATAGCAGTAGCAGAATTTGATGAATGTGGTGGAGGATTTGAGCATGTAACAGGCAAAGACCCCAAGGCTAGGGACAGAAATTAAACATAAACCAGTTTAAGTGATCAGAAACTGTTTTGCACCTGTAACAGAATTGAAATTCAGTGCATATAAACCATTTTCAAAATGGCTGAAACTGGCTTAAAATAAGCCTGGTTGGATGTAGACTGGTCTGATTTAACTAACTTAGGTCAAACTGGTTTATGAAACTTCTGTTTCAGACCCCTTCCTGGTTCAGGTCAAATCAGAGTCCCACAGCATTTTGCAGCACTGGGTTGGGCTGGGATGGCTCACTGCCCCCCCACCCCCACACAAACCCCTCCTGGGGTCTGAGGCCAGACAGGGGGCTTAAATTTCCCTTCCCCCAAGTCTGGAACTGCCCTGCCTTGCTTACTTAGTGCTGGCTGCAACTGTGGACTACAAATGCCCAGCAGTACCTGAAAGCAGGAAGAGGAAGTTATGAGCAACTTTGCTGAGTCCTGCATCTGTGAATCTGGACTACAAATCCCAGAGACTTTGGGGCAGCAGGAAGAGGAAGCAAACACACAGCCCATGCTGGCTACGTGCCAGAAAGCCATGCTCTAGTGCCCCCCGGCTTCTGGCTTCAGCTACTGTAGGCACGTTGCTGCATTTCATGAATCAAAAGTGAATGTTTACTAATTTGCTTATTGGTTAAGTCTTTGCAGTTTAGACTAACCTGCAAAGACTGAATCAATTCAGCTTCAGGCTTTTTGACTATCTGTACTTAGCCAGGGGTGGCTGTGATGCCGCCGGTGGTCACCCTGCTCCTCTTGCGCCTTCAGTCCTTTAAGCTGTCTTTCCTTCTCCTTGCTTGCCTTGATGTAAATAAGTACTTAGAAAGGGAGGCTGCCCTTGGGATCCTAGAGTGAGGTCTCATCTACTCCTGAGCTTCAGTCTTGTTACTCAGCACCTTAAGGGCTTCTTATGTGGCTTCAGCCACCCCTTACACCATGCCCATGCTTTGCAGATGTCACTGCACAAGTACTCCCTTGTTGGAGCCTCGGTCCTTTTGTCTTTTGCCCTTTTTCTCTGGCTGATAGCCTTCAGCCCCGTCCCATTGATTCAGGTTGGGCTTTCTTAGCCTTAGCCCTTAGTTGTGAGTATCTGTGAGCCTCTGGCCCCTGTATCTCTTACTCTGGGCCCCTGGCACTGGCCTTTGCTCCTCTTGGGCTGCTGGAACCCTGGCCCTAGTTCCTGCCCTGCTCGAGCTGCGGGGTCCCTTGCCCTATCTTTGCCCCTCCTGGGCTGCCCCAGGTGATAGTCTTTCTAATTACAGACTAATGAGCAGATCTCTGCGGCTTGCCCTCTAGTTGCCAGGTCTCATCTTGCCTGCTTGTTTGCTCACCCCACAGCCATCACAATGAGCCTGATCCTGCTTTGTAACAGGAGCCTCCAACTCCATTACAGCTCTGCTGAACTTGAAGATTTATCTGGTACTGGTCAATTATTTCTCTAAACTCAGCATTTTATTTGGCTCAGTGCTAGATTGTTCTAACAACTTTGTGGAGGATGATATATGAGAGTGTGGGCCAGGGAATGAAGGAAACATGAACTCTCCTTACCTAGAAGGAAGACAAATCAGAAAAGAAGCCTTAGAGAGACCCCTTTGATTGGTGAGAATACTCATGTGCTTGGTGTGCATTATAAGAGCCTACCTGAAAGCTAGCAGGTTCCACTCAAAGGTATGAAAGAGTCCTTAGTTAATACTATGTGAAAGAGAAGGGGAAAAGACTGAAGGACTATATACCCTATTGTGATCACTTGCCTTAATAACCCATCTTTGTGGCTTTCCTGAGTACTGCTTTTGCAGGGGTTTTGCCAGTTTGGATCTACCATATCTGTTTTAAAATAAAATCCAAATCTAAAATTTCACAGGAAGAGGTCATCTAATCCAGCTGCAATATTTAGTCTACAACTGCACGTATTTATTTTATAGTTCATAAAAGTAGGCCAGGAAACTTATAGATAAAAGACCTGAAGATCTTATCTTAGCATGGACGTTATACAATCTGCTAGTGGGGAAAAAGGGATATATCAGTAGGAAGGGCATGAAAGACCAAGCAAAAATCCAGTAGCTATGAGATCATATAGATACAGACATATATCCATTATTATGAATTATAGTTTGTATGTAAGAATTATAGCTTATAGCTAACTGTTGCTCCAAGTCAGCCATACAAAAGAAGAAGAATAGCTTATCTGTTTTGGATGGGTAAATGTAAATGCTGACTTGTTTCCTGTGGTTGTTACAGTTCAAGAAGTATTCTAAGGATAGATATGAATGATACTGCAGGGGCCTGGGAAGATATCAGATATATATTCACTGGGCTATACCTGCTGTTGGCACAGTGATCGCCATTTGAAAGTCAATATTTAAAAACAGTCCCTATAACCTGCTGTCCAAGGTACCACAGTTCTTTCCAGTTCTAATAATTCTGTGGTATAGTAAAAGTTGGGTAATGTTGGCTTTAATGGTGACCCTCTACTGAAAAAAACCCAACTTGTTCAGTTTTTAAGTACATTTTGGTTATTGGGGCCCTGGAGGAATAAAGGGCTAGTTGTTGAATGTGATTGGAGGTATCTCTTCTAATGCTGCTGTGATCCCTCATTATGGTACTTGACTCTGGAACTTTAGAACAGGCATATTTATTTTCCAGGATTTCTGATGTTACAGATAGCTGGCTGAGAATTCCTCAAAAAAACTTTTCTTTTATAGAAATCGGAAAATTCTTGTGTTAGCAACAAATCTTTCTCAATTATTTGACTGGAAAAACAGAAGATATCAGAACTGTCAATGTTTCATTTTGACATTCGCAAAACAAAACTCTAATTTTCCTGTTTTGAAAAAAACACCCTTTTATAGAAATATAAACTAATTAAAAGCATTAAATTAATTGGAATAGAAACAGAGTCAGAAAATTTTCAAGTTTTTGACTTCCCATTCAGGATAGCAAGAAAGTTTTCAATATACCAAAACATCTTGTATGTTAGAAAACCATTTTCTATGCCACTGTAGGCAGGAGGTTGCACTCTTTAGCTTCTGACCTTTAGGATGGCTACCCTGTCAAAATGTAAACTTATTCGATGGGTTAACTTACACATGTCACTACCATTAAAAGCTATATATTTTTAACTTCCTTTTCAAATTGAGTTAAGAGTTTTAGTGCATGCATGGGACCAGAAGGAAGGTGATGGTGCTTTTAACTCAAGTTGACAGACCTGGCAGTGTTAAAAGTTACAGCTAGAATTAACACAGTTCATTAGCTGCTAACATCACTCTGTGCTGACATAAGCATTGTTTTTTGCAGCTTAAACACTGGTTTGAAGTGTGGCTATTCTGACTCATGCTAAGCTAAAGGTGAAGTTACACGTTACACTTACACTATACTAAATCTATTATATGTTAAGCAGTGTTAAAGTTAGCATGTGCTGTGAGCAGTCACACATTAAGGTTTAATACCATTCCTTTCCTGTACTGCTCTAACTTGCCACTAGGGCTAAATACAGACATTCAAAAAGCCCAAGGTGGAATCAATCCAAGTTGCATGGTTTTCTCTAAGCAGCATAGATTAGATCGGTACCGAGCAGAACAGACATTCACCCTTTGTTGGGGTGGGGAGGTGTGCAAATTTTAGACGAGGTTCCACCATTTTTAAATCAGTCTATATTTGCCAAACTTCTGTTCTGTTACAGTTATAGACTACTTTTGTGTGCTGAACTTCTGTTCTGTTACAGGTATAGACCAGTTTCTGATCACTTGTACTGGAAAAAGAGTGATGTCTGTACCTGACCTACAGGGATGGGTAGGAGCCAGAACACCTGCACTCTATCCCTGCTCAGGGGGAGGTGGCTGGCAGTAATGCATCCTGTGATGCTGGAAGAATTCAAATTGCTCATTTTTGCTCATTGAGCAAACTGAAGTTACCCTAACACAAGCTAGGTAGCACATCCCAGAGTTCACCTTTAATGTGAGGGCGCTCATATTTTAAGTGTCCTTAATATAGTCTAAGTGTAATGTATAACTTCACCGTAACTTGAGAAGAGTCATCTTATCATCTATAATCATGTTAACTCTGCATAACCTTCTGTAATTTAGTGTGGATGCCCACAAGTTGAAGCAATGGACATCATGCATACAGAACACAAGTTTCATTTTTATGGTTATTTGTTTCCTTTTTTGCTTTTTTTCTTCCCATCCAGTGACACCATTCAATGAAAATAAGATGCTCATCCTGCAAACCATTGCTCATGTGAACAATTTCATTAACTTCAGTGGGACTATTCACAGGCATAAGAGTTTTTAGGATTAGACTCCACTATTGTAGCCACATTAATTTTATAGAAATTTAACTCTAATTGTGCACGTAAAAAGAGCCTTAGAAAAAAACTTTTAGGAAAATTAAATTAGAGATAGTTCAATCAAAATTTGGGATATAGACAGTTACTTAGTATCACAGAATGCAAACTTAGTAAGCCATACATCTGTTAAAATGCTTTGGTTTCCTTAACTGACCTCAGATTTTTTTAACTGTCACTTATGACTTTATCGTATCTCCAGAAATGTTAGAAACTCTGAGTTTTTCCATAGGCGCATATGCAGAAATAGAAGGCATTATTTCAGTGGTTTATAGTAAGATGACTGGATTAAGCTAGCTTCTTGTCTAGACAGATTCCAGTAGCCATGATGCAAGTAAAATGGGGAATGTATTAAAATTAACAGATTTTATTTATTTTGTAAATGGTGTTTTCAAAGTGACTTAAATGATAATAACCATTATATATGCAAATGCTAGAAACAATGTCAATACCTTGCAAGCTCTGTGGGTCATATTTTATGCTTTATGCTGTGGTAAAAGAACGTATCAAAGACATTTCTCAAATATATGCGTAAGTTGTAAAAAGTAACACTATAAAACATCAGGATTTAAAATTCTTGCAGTAAGTGCTCTGTGGGATTATGCTGCCTTCATAAAAAGGCTGCCAGCACAAAGAGACTAATTCCAGCCTTAAATTAACCAGCTCAGGGGAGCATGTGCTAGTACTGAGTGGCAAAGCTGTGAATCACTCCTAGGACATTTGCCCTGTGGATGGAGGAGGAAAATGGTCCATAAAGTTCACAATGGGTCTGAAAAGCAGAAACGTGCTTTGGAGTCCTGTTGAGCTTGTTGGCTAAGTTCAGCAGCAGGGTGTTTGTGGTTCAGCAGCTCTGCCTGCATTAAAGAAATGAGGGGAAGTTCTTTTCTCATTTTGTGAGCTTTTCTGTTTTCTATTGTTTGCTTTTAGCACTTTTTAAATCCTACTTTTTAAACTGAAATTATATCCCTATTTTTACAGAATGATGTATAAATAAAATATAATCAGTAGAACACCAGAGCTGTCTGGTACTGAATGTCTAGATGTGGTGCATATTGTGCACCTGACACATCATAAGTATCTATACCTTCTAATTGGGGACATTGGCATTCTTTCAATGGCACCAATGCTTTTCATTTTGCATACTAAACCTGTATGGAGTATTTTTCATAGTTTAGAGCAGACTGAGTCTATGGATGCTTCAGACAGAATATACAGCCTTTGTTAGGACTTGCAGCAGTCAATGGAAATTCCAGAGAACATGGGAATAATCTGACATATGAAACTCCCTTGCATAGCATACCATACCATAGCAACACTTGTATAGGATGCATTGGAACATAAGTCTTGAAACATTGTTGTTTTATCTTTATAAAAGATGTAACTTAACTGGAATTCTTTTGTTATTCACCTCTTTGTTTGGGGAAATACACACCTACATTTATTGTGGCATTTTACCTGGGCTTTTAACAACATGTGCACAAAAAGATAGATACTAAGCAATATGATGCCTGTTAGCAAGGTGTTCCTGAGCTGTGATAGATTGCTTTTAATGCCTGGTTATTTACCAGCCTCATCAAATGTCCTTGCATTGGCTGTGGTGACTTGGAAGGAGCTTAACATTACTACCCAAATGAGTGGAAAGCACAGTGTGTCTTTCGAGTCAGATATATCTGAACTTGATTATTAAGAATGCTGGACTATTTCCCTCGTACTCTTTTCTGTCTCTAGCTGGCCTGTTGCCATTTTCATGCCAGTCTCCATGGTAACTTCTTTAAGGATAATATAACAGAAATGTGAGGAAGCCGTCTGCCCACAAAAAAGCTGCCACGGTCCCGGTGCCAGAGCCCTGACTAGACAGGATCCCAGTACACTGCATTCCAGAAGAGTTATGCAGGTTACTGCAGCTGGTGCCATTTAAAGGTGCAGTGTCTCCTTCACCACTGAACGTGGATGGAGAATGTCTCCTGATTTTCTCCCTGCCCCACCCCCACATTTAGAAATATACCTATATAATTCTTGTGTATCCATTTTTCCCCTGTTGCCAGGTTTACCTAATCACTTTTTTTAATATTGTAAAGTCAATATGTTGGAAGATGCTTCTGTTCTAAACTGAAATGTTATCCAGTTATCCAGCAACAGTTTTGTCCGCAAGTTAAAATAGCTTGTGGGAGCTCCGACAGAGAGCAGCGCTTCATTGTTTTATGTGCCATAAAATCAGTACCTAAATATCTTTTTTGTGTCTGTGCATTTCGGAAGAGGGGGAGTTCCCTCTGTTCCTTCAGACCTACAGTCTAAATAGACAAATGAGACAAAGAGTAGGGTCAAAATAGTAATATCCCCATTTTTCTGGTCATGAAACTGCTCCAGTTCAGATGAGACTGGCAGCTCTGGGAATTGAACGCTGGTGTCCTGATACACAAAATACTGCTTCATTCCAAGGCAGTCTTTCTTTGTAAAGACTTTTTTGGGGTCCCACCTTCTTTGTTTGCTAAAATGTGGCTTTAAAAATGTGTGCTGGGGAGGGGGGATTTTGGGGGGTAAGGGTTAAATTCTGCTGTCTTTCTACACTTATGTAATCTCACAGGTGCCAGCTGAAGCTTTTGAGGTATGCAGCACCCCTGAAAATCAGTTATTTATGTGCTTTGAAAATGTTGTCTCTAGTTCTTTTTGCTATTGATACAATTTGAGAGCATGGATCAGGAGGATTTTTGTGGTCTCCTTCCGTACCATATGTTCCTATACCAAAAGAATGTGGCACTTGAAGCTAGCGTGTAGCTAGCTGGCTATGGTGTAACCTTTGAACATTCAAGGCCTCTGTAAACCATCGCATCTGGCATTGGACAAAGGAGTGTATAATAGGTTATCATAATTCCACTCTTTGTATTGAGTGCCCTTCACAGCAGCTATTAGTGAAATGAGGAGAAGAGGCAGTGAAGTGCTCCTTCACATTCTTTCTCGTGGGATTGCAGGTTTTTTTTCCTACAATGTAGGAAGCAGACCCCTTGAAGTCATCCTGACAAATGAAAGAGTGCCAATTCCTGTGTTGAATTAATGGAACCTTTCTGACAAGAACTGCCCTGTTTTTAGAGTTGTTTTACGGAAGACTGAAGTTCTTGTTGGAGTTGGAAATTATTTCTGCAGGGATACTATAGTCAACTAATTTATCCAGTACTGGCGGTAAATGTATGTTGCTCTGTCCTGCTTTGCAAGGTTTTATTTTCTGTGCTTCAGTGCAATGCTACACAATACCATTAATTAAGATTGTTAACACAGCAGTAGCATCAATTATATTGTTTTTATGTGGAACAATTTCATGTATAGGAAAAAACCTGAGCTCAATGGAAGCTTTAATTTTGTCATCAGTGCAGAGAAGGGAGAAAGTGAGGGTAAATGAGTGTATAATTCAAGGATTCTAAATGAACTGTACAACATATCGTAGGAGTTGATGATGGACAGTATATCCAGAATTCCCATTTTTGGCCTGAAGTTCATGTTTTGTTATTGGAAAGGTGTTTTCTCTGACTTGCATGAGCTGTCTCAGGAGGTGTTAACAATCTCTGTTTGTAACATGCAGATAGGACAATCAAAATTCATTTCTGTGATTTACCCTTATCATAATATCTGTGACCAGAACATCTTTTCCTCAGGTGAATCATGCAAGAGGAGAGGAAGTCTCCACTCAGGACTGTTTCTTTAGAGAGCTGTGGTGTGCTTTGGAAGAGATTTCTGGGTCCAAATCAGGTGGATCATTAACAGCCCAACTTTTGCAGAAAGGCAGGTTCACCCTCTCCATGGTGACTCTGGTCCCCAGCTGACTTCTTCCCCTCTTTCTGTTTCCCTGGCTGAGTAGTTTTTCCTCAGCAGAGGCTCTTCCAATATCATTCTGTCCAGCAGCAAAATATTTTCTGGAGTATTTATGTGGGGCAAAACATGATGATGCATGTCCCTAGTCTTGGCCTGTGTGCCCACTTCTCACCTAGGTTTGTCTAGCTCCATCCCCTACTCCAGCTCTATGCGGACTTTATAGGCTATTAATAGGGGGGAAGTAATACCACTGCCATAGACATAGCTATACTGTGCTGCTGCCCCTCCTTTCCCTGTACTTGTGAGTAACGTTTCTTTCCTGTATAGATTTAAGAGGGATGATTGTGACCTATATCTGAGAAAACAAATCATTGTCAATGGCAGCAAGGAGATATCCTCTATTAACTTAATGCTTGTGGGCCTCATACAAACCTAGATTGAAAGAGCCGTCCACCCTTTTTTTTAACATTCTTACGATTTAATTAATGAAGATTAATTGAACCAAAAAAATAAAATTCCTCTATTTCATATAACTTGTTTTATGTTGAGTATAACAGTTATTCAAGTAATTAATTTAGTGAGGTAATAAGTACTGCAATTAATGCTATTCAAGCTTGAATCTGATTATTTTGTACATGTTTTTATTTTTGTATCCTTTATAATTTTGAAGATCTCCAGGTACCATTTCAAAGGGGAATTCTTGTTTTGTCTTGCGTCCAACTAGTGGGAACCCCACTTGCAGAATAAGGGGTGAATGTATATAGTTTACCAGTCTGGTTCTGTCATCTGATCACTTTTCCTCATTATACATTTTGCAACATGTTGCATATAGGTATGATCGTGTGGAAAACCTTCTAGAAACTTTTTTGAGGTCAGCACACCAATCCTTGTGCATAATGGTCACTTATCTTTATTCTGCAGCCCTATAAATATTCCATAGGACACAAGAGAAAAATGGGAACACCTTGTTGGGGGGGGGTGTCATCCCTAACAAGAAGAGCCCATTTAGTGTCTGCTTCTGTAACTTCTACTGTTGCTTCAACTGCTAAACCAAGTTCTGTTTCTGCTTGGCTTCTGCTGCTTCTGTTACTCTGAGAGGTGCTGCTACTTCCAGCTTCTTTGTTTCTGGTCCTGCCATAATGTCTGGGGACATTTATGACTTCTGTGTAGGCAAAAGGAGAGAAAACCAATTTCCTTTCTCCATGAAATAGAAATTAACAATGAACTGCAACAGTCTCCTACCTCTATCTACAAAACCGAATAAGGAATCTGTTACAAAAATGTTGGTGTAGAGCAGGACATCTATTAACTTTCTTGCCTCCTGTAAGTGAGATGTGGGGTAACTTAGTAAAAATCTTCAAAGACTTAATATGCAAATGGTAACACTTCTGTATTCCATATGTAACTGGCAAAGACTGGCTGTCTCAGATACTTGCCCCAAATGGTAATCATGTGATCAAGCATGACCTTCAGAGAAAGGAGCAAGGAATTGGGAAGCATGGTAGTCTAATGATTAGATTTGGTGACCAGGTATCAAAGCATAGGTTTTGTTCATAACTCTGCCATAGGTTCACTGCATGAGTTGGATAAACAATTCGAACTCAGTGTGTCTCCATTTCCCCATTTGTAAAATGGGGATAATAAAAGCTGTTGCAGTAAAGTGCTTCATGTTCCTCAGCTAGAATGAGCTGCTAGAATACTTAGTGTTCTTATTCAAGATAAATAGCCTTTTTCTAATTCCCATTGTGAATTCCTTCTCACTTATCTGACACTTCTTTGGGGTTTGGAAATTTTTATTTAAAATAGCAAGGAGTTTTACATTTTAAAAATCCATATTTTGCAAAGGAGAACTGTACTGGAGATGATAAAACACAGAATAAAAATGATGTAGACTTGATGATCTTAATTCCTCTGGTCCACTTCCTTGCCAGTGAAGGATTTTCATTTGTAAAACCCCTTTCATTTAGTGCTTTGTCTATATTGATGTCCCTGTTAAGTGTATAAAGATATTGTCTTCACTTTCTCATCACCCATGTTTAGCACTTCTCCCCAGCCTAGATAGCATGTGAGACCTGGTTGCCTATCCCAGATTTCATTGTACCCTGTAAAAAGTTCTTAGTAAAATTAATGTGTTCCATCTATTGAATTCCCTTCATTTACTTCTTTTGGAGGTGGGGTGGAATTGATCAAATTATAACTAATTTATCCAAAAAAAGCTATCAAATTAATGAATTCAACTGCTTAGTTTTCACAGTTTCATTCTCCCTTACAGCCTCAGGGCACATCTACATGTCACTGTACAGCAACATTGCTACAGTGCTGTGCTTTGGTACTTCCTTTTTGAAGTACTATAGCATGGCACAGTACAAGTCGTTACTGTGCTATGTGCATGGCACACAGATTTCGTTGCTACATCGCCATAGCAGCATGCTATACCAGGGGAGCACGCCACTATGGCGATGTAGCTGGTGATCACATGTAGACACATATGATCACTGCGTCACCATAGCGTGACATAGCACATCGCTACATCACCGTAGGGCGATGTGTAGATGCATGTCAGTGATACTTTTCCCCGCTTCTTACTACTCCCCATTATTTTGATAAGAAGCAACATTTGACTTATTGGATGGTAATTATCACTCTGATTTTTGTTAAAATTGTCATTTGCTTTTTTTCCATTGTTTATTAGTTCCATATAATTTTATAACTTCAAATATAAGCTCCATTGCCTGAAAACTTTATCTATGGGCTGAAACTTCATTCATTTCAGTGGATTTGAACTTAAAGCACATACCTTAAAGACTTTGGATTGAAGTGATTATTAGTAGTTTTGAAGTTTCATTTATTAGCTAATTTATTTCATGCAACTAAAGGCCTGGCATGAAGATCTGGTAGTGCTTATGGTGAAATGAAGTCTAAAAATTCCACTGTGCTTGCAAGGATTTCCCTGAATTCCATAGGATAACATTGTTTCTGTACAAGAGACTTTCCCTTACTGCAATATAGATAGAATTTTAAAACCCTAATTTGTAAATGACTATATAGTTTGGGTTTTTTTTGTATTTGAGCTTGAGTCTCTTTTATATTTTGATTTAAAAATAGAACGAAATCCATGGCACAGAAAGCTACTTATTTCATTTTATATTCATAGCATTATGATGTTTCCTCAGACCAGGTTGGTTTGAGATGAACTACCATTTTGTAAGCCCCTAGCGGCTAAAATCCATAGAACCAGAACTGTGCTTCACATAGAAAGAGGTAATGGGATTCAGCCTCTCATCAATGCTGGGGAATGCATGCAGTAGCATAGTACTAACTGCTCTAGGAATTTTTACCAGGGTAAAGACTCAGGATTTGGCTCATTGACTTTAATAGCAACATTGCTAGAGTAAGAAGTGCTGAAGCCTCCTAGAGCTATAATTATTCTATACCTTTTGAGATGAAAAATAAATTTTGTTGAAGCGTCTGTGTAAGAATCAGGCTGTGGCAGTCTTGCTTTAGTTATCTTAAGTGGATCTTCCTTGAGGTTTTCTTATTTTGGTGATGAGAATCATCCAGTTTAATGATTTTGTGGTCCGTTCTGTTAGAAAAACAGGTTGTCTTGGAAAAAACTACATTTGCCAGTATTTTGTGCTGAAAAGTGATTTTCCATCTGACCACTCATATTCCAGCACTGATGAAAATTGCAGCCATTAAGTAAAAGGCTTCTGGGTCTTGGTCCTACTAGCATTTGCCTACTAATTTATTGTTGCTACATTCAAATACTTTTACTTTTGGGGAGGTAAAATAACATTGGTTCATTAGTATTCTTCTATAAGAAACTGAAAAGAAGCTTTTTAAGAACAAATTGCTTTGCATATTGTGCTGCAGTTAACCTTATCTTCCGCACAAATTAGCATGCTTTCAAAGATATATATGGGTCCCTCCCTACCCTTTGTGTTGCCTGGAAAGATCACAGTTGCTGCAAGGGGGAGAGAAAAAATGTTGTATTCAGGAAACCCAAACAAGCTTTATTTCTGAGGAAAAAAATGTTTGAAAATGTTTAAAAGTGTAACATTTTCCAGCTTTGCATATAGTATCTAAGACAAAGTATGTGAAAGAAATGCAACTGTAAGAATGTTAATATGGCTCCAATTGCTGAAACATATGGACCCAATCATTGGCACTGCTACAACACAACTGGGAATGGGAATTAGCATTTGTGTCAGACAAATATGGGACATTTCTTTCTAAAGTTTTATTTTTTCACATCAACAAAGCCTTCAAGAGTTGGGAAGGTGTCTCACCTTCATTATTAATTTTATTCTGTTACCTTGCCTTAAAAAATGAGGAATTGTAGCCAATGTCCTGGAAGCAGTGAAAGGAGGACACAATTTACAGTGCAATATGTATTCCCTACAGACTCTAAGATGTTAAAATCTTCTTTTGTTGGCTCTAGCCTTGAGTGTATTTGAGAGAAGAGCTTTTGACCAAAATTTAAAAAGGTTCTTTTACCTAAGAGAGGTACCCTGTCAAGTTGCATTTTTATTTTATTGCGGCTGCTGTGTTTTGTTTGCTTAGTCTTGGCTCTCTGTTTCCAATACAGGATGATTAATCGAGCCTCAGTTTTTAAGTCTTTGACCTTTAAAAGACTTTGTCTTTTGGCGGATGAAAATAACACAGCAACTTAAAAAAAAATCACTGGGAAAGGAGTTCTTGCTAATTTCTTAAATTTGAAAACTTCTGTATTCTTTTCTTTTCCTCTAGCTAAGAAATTGTTCTTAATGCAGAGAATACTGATTTATTAATTTTTTTTACCAACATTTGGTATTTTTCTCACTGTTGCACATAGTTTGGTTATAAATATGTACATACCTATGTTGCAAAACTAATCTCTAAGAGGGTTGGGGAGGGGGGCAGGAAGGGTTCTTTAGCTTTGATTCTAAATCCTTCCATGTTTAAGTGACCTTAGCTGCACTTTGTACAGAGGGTCTATACCTAGGTATTTGCATACAGAAGCATCTGCAGGACTAGGGGCAGGTTGTAAAACCCTGTGAAAATAAAATCTTCTCTTTCTTTGTCTTTACTACACAAGCATATTTTCTCTCTGATTTGCTAATGGAGCAGATGCCTGAATAGCTAGCAATTTCTTTTCCTAGTCATCGGCATCTTGGATGTCAACAGCTCCAGCCATCATGTTTAGTAATTAACTGCTTTGTGTAAGATAACAAGAGAATTTGTACCCTAGTTTTCTCCTTTGCTTTTGCTATGTGGCATATTAATAAAACCATTGTATTCTGGTTGGGAGGGGGATTTCTAGTTCTTGGTGACTTGGGGGTATATAGTTTTGGTTTAAAAACAATAATCCATATTTAGAGTCTATATGTCCTCCTGGTTGTTTAAATTTAAAAAGCCAAAATGCATTGCCTTCAGATCAGCTTAAGTCAGGGTATATGATCATATGATTTCATTCCAATATGCCAGCTTGTACTTCAGTCCCCCTACCTGTCTTGAAAAGCCAGTTGAAACAAATGGGCTTTCCAGTGTTCCTTGAACATCTGCATAGCTATGCTATTACAAACCAAAGTCAGGAGGACATTTTACTTCCCTGGACCATTACTGAGACTCACCTAGCAGCTTGCTCTTCTCTTACCTCAGCGGGTATCGTGGATCAATACATTTGCTGACTGCATCTATGGCAGTGGATAACTTTTTATTAGATATTCCACTAGTAGATTTGGGGTGACTACATGGGTGATTTTGAACCCATACTGAAAAAAATTATGATACCAAATACCATGATATTTATTACAAAATGTAGTCTTTGAACCATTATTACAGACTAAATTTTATGAATGATCCTTTATTATATTTATTATACTAAATATACTATATTTAGAACTCTTTAGTTGTCTATTTATAGCAGCCAATGAGGAAAGAAAGCTGGGGAAGATGGTGCCGATTTGCAGTGGTTCAGGTGGTATAATTCTTATGTTTACTGTGGAATGTTTTCACTGATTTCAGTAGATATGCTCCAAACTTAAACTAGTGTTAAAAAAAAATCACTCTGGGTCCTAAGATATGTAGATGGTAGGAAAACTTTTAAAGGATTTTTTTTTCTTCACTTGAAAAAAACGATTTGTCAAAACTAAAACTTGTCATAGAATATTCATTAAAAGGTCTATTTCAATCTGGAAAGGTTTCCCAGATTCAGGACGAAATTCCTGGTCACAATTATGATGGTCTCTAAAATAGTCAGAGCTAGGGACTTGAACTTTGATCTCCCAAATCTCATCAGGGTTCTTTGAGTAGTCACCTATAAGCTCTTCTGGAATGGAAATCCCTCTTTTTTTAATGAAAAAAACTTAGAGGCTTCCCCCCTCCGGTGAAAACTAGAAAATGTTTAAAATTGTTATTTCTTGTGATGGGAAAACTATTTCCTGCTCAGTTCCATTAAAAAGTACAACAGAAGTATTGCCCCAGGTGGGTAGTTCATAAAGGTAGCCAGAATTCAGTCTCACAACAAAATCAACTTGGTTTTCAGTCCAGGAACCCTTTAAAAATTGTGGATCCATTTTAGCATCCCCTTTTCTTCTAGGCTAGGGACAGACATTCAGAAAGCTACAGCCTGAATTGATTCAATTTCTGCAAGTTAGTCTAACCTGCCTAGGTTGAACTGATTTGTAAAAGTACAGACATCCCCTCTGGGTTGAGGAAATGTGGGTACATGCCTGCAGTTGCTCAGGCCAGGAGCCAGGGAGGCACTAGAGTGCACCCTCAGCTGCAGGAAAACTGTGCTGCAGGGGGCATATCCAACCCAAGCAGTAGTATTGGCTGAACTGGCCAGAGAGGGGGTTTAATTCTCTCCTCCCTGTCCCACCAGCAGGGACCCAAGCTGGGTCTGCCTGGCATTCCCCCCTCACTGCTGCAGCAGTGGGGCCAGGCACAGCCAGACACCAGCTGGCATGGCTGCCTCACGCAGAGGGGGCAGGATTGGGGCTTATTCCACCTTCTGCCGCCACTACCACTGGGGGACCGCAGCCAGGTCTGCCCACCCCAGCTGCTGCCACTGCTGCTGGCTCCCTGCTTGGGGCAAGTGATGGAATAAGCCCTCTCTGCTGAATGCCAGAAGGAAGGAGAATAACCCCTGTGCCTGTCCCCTGCCTAAGGGGCCCTGCCAGTCCATGTGTGGCCATGCCCCACCTGGCTGCAGCAGCAGGGCAGGCAGAGCTGTGGCAGACTGTGTGCAGCAGCACTGAGGCTCAGAGGGGGGAGAGCCCTCCATCCCCTACCCCCAGTGCTACCTCCACTGTGGTCTACAGCAGCTTTCTTCACCCCACAACGTGCCCCTCTTCCCCTCCCACCAGGAAGGGGCTTGCACTCGGCAAAACCACGACATGGGCTGCTGCCTCTGTCACAATCACTCCCCCCTTGCCACTCCAGTGACTGGGCACAGGTAGGGCCAGATGCTGGCCAGCAGGGCTCCTTAGATGGGGGGCAGGGAGTGGAGTTATCCCCCCTCTGCCCCCAGGGCATCACAGCAGGGTCTGCCTGTGCCAGCTGCCACCGCTGCTCACTCTGTGTCTGGGCAGAATAAGCCCTCTCCTTCTCCCTTCTGTCCAGCATCTGTCAGAGAGGCCTTATTGTGCTGCTTGCCCTGGGCACAGAGCAAGCGATGGTGGCACTGGGGGGGGGGAAGGGACTTGGAGAGATCTGGTTCCCTCTGAGCCCCAGTGTTGCTGCACTGGCAGGGCCTCTCTAGGTGGAGGGCAGGGATGGAGGTTATTCCCCTTCCCTCTGGCATCCAGCAGAGGGGGCTTATTCCACCACTTGCCCCAAGCAGGGAGCAAGTGGTGGAGGCAGTGGTGAAAGTGGGCAGAGCTGGCTGCGATTCCCCAGGGGAAAGGGGGGTAGAGTGGAGAATAACCCCCCTCTCAGCTCCCTCTGCCTCAGGGGCCATGCCAGCCAGTGTCTGGCCATGCCTGCTGCAGCAGTGAGGGGGTAGCACCTGGCAGACCCAGGTCAGGTCCATGCCAGAGGGACAGGGAGGGGGGAATTAAACACCTCTCTGGCCAGACCCACACCCCTGCTTGTCTCTGCTTGTGCCTGCTCAGCTGGAGAGCAGAGAGGTGGAGCCAGCCCTGCTCCGCTAGAGCAAAGAGCTCAACCTGAAGAGCATGCCGGGATGCTGGGGGACTCTGGTTGACATTAAATCAGGAAGCGATCTGGGACAGATATTGCATAAACTAGTTTGAGCTAGATCAGTTAAGTCTGATACTACATTCAGCCAGGTTTATCTCAAACTGGTTTTGGCCATTTTGAAACTGGTTTATGTGCACTGAATGTCTGTTCTGTTACAGGTTTAAACCAGTTTCTGATTACTTAAACCAGTTTATGTGTAATGTCACTCCCTAGCCCTCACGGTAACACTCCCTAGCCTTAATGGCACCATTACTAATTTTAGTAACCCCTGTAACTTGTGTGCTATAGGTTTGGAGGTTCAAAGAGTTACTTGCATCTATGGAGGGCTTTTCTGGGAAGAGAGGTGTTGGTGATGTTAGCTACTTAATTCCACTTGTGCCTGAAACATGACCAGATAGCTGCGGGGTTCCTCATATATATACATCTGTGTCCATCTAATGAGTCAGGATTTAATAAGGGCAATTGGTGCTTACATATTGGTATGATCAGACATGGCCCTCATTTTTAAAGCGTGAGAGAAAAAGTAGCGTCTTGGTTTCGATGCTTGAATTTTCTTGTTATTGACAAAACATCAGATCTGGTGAGGGGAAATTTAACAACTCCATTTATGCAAATCATCCTATTACATTGCAGTCCTACTAAAAAGTCAAATGTGTTGTGTTCTTAAACATGTCTTTGCATTTTATAGTATATTAACATAAATTAAGGCAGCTTTTTGTTTCATGAAGAAGCTTTTCGTGCTGCAGAGAGATTTAGTTGTGGCTAATTATCGTTTAAGACTATTTTTCTGTCTTTAATGAAAAATCTACTCCAATCTGGTCTCATTGTTTTGCTTGGTCTTTTGACAAAGTAAAGTGCTGAAGAAGAAAATCTTTCATTTTGGAAAATGCATAAGAAGAATATTAATTGCAAAGTACTAGCTTTCCTCCAATATTAACATTAACCATATGAAATGGATAGTGAAGAAAACTCTAGAAGTTAATTTGGAAATGGAGCCTTCTAATGTTTCTAGGCTTTACGTTAAATTAGGAAACAAAATTATAAATATTTGTAACAGCAATTTAAAAAAAATCTTTAAATTAGTAGTTAAACATGGAAGGCCAGATCCTCCCCTAGGGTAAATCAAAGGAGCTCCATTGAGATCATTGAAGCTTTGCTGTTCCGCTGTATTAATATCTGTTCCACTGAAGTAAATGGAAATATGTTAATTTACACCAGCTGAAAATCAGGTCTAGTAGGAATTAGAAGAAGAAAATCAGAACAGTTAACTTTCTGAAGTTAACTTTCTAGCATGTAATACTTTCAAGTTAAAATTAGCCAAGTAGCTGCAATTACCATTGACTAACTTGTTTTGTGAAAAACTAGATGCGTTTGATAGCTATATATAATGACAAATCAAAGGAAGTCCTGACTTGCAAAATTTGGATGCCTATTTCCTCAGAATTCAGTGATGCTCCGTTCCAGAGTTATATTTTGAAGTCATTATTTGTTTGTGTTGACACTGTATACTCTATGTCCTCATGACGAAAGTAATTAAAAAAAACAAACTACTTGGCTCCAAGAAGTTTCTAGTAATTTTTTCCTGGCAAATGTATTCTTAAAAGAAGAAAGATGATGAAATCCTATGAGGTGGTTTTCAAGATGGTATCTGACCTTAATGTTAGGACTTCAGTAGATAGTCTCAAAAAAGGGTAGCTTATTATATTATATAAATAAACAACAAAGGATCAAAAGATTTGAATTATGCTCACATAAACCATGCACCATATATAGCAGTTTGATTACATTATCTCTTATATCCACAAACATCTGACACCTCAACCATTTGCCCCCAAGGTATATATCCATTTTATGTCACATCAGCTTCACTTCCAATGAAAACACAATACAAGGCACTGAAAGATGCTTCAGAGAAATACTAGAAAGGCTTTACAATTTGTTTGAGGGGCAGAGATCATTAACTCTGTTCATGTTTTCTTCTCTTCTGCCTTGTTTATTAAATTTCTGGAAAGGATGCTGTATATTGTATACATCAATGAAAATAGTGTTAGTGATTTGACACTAGTAATAGGTACACAAAATCCCATACTGAATATAGCCATTTTCAGCTGTCCAAAAAGATCACAACAGGTTATATGGGTGGAGGGATTTTAAAAAATATATTGCACTGGTAAACTTTAGTTTATTTGGAAAGTACATATACATTTGTGATTGTGTTGTTTCTATTGTTATGTTAATGGCTTCAGGTAGGGAATTTTGCTGTAATTCATTGGTAGTTTATGCAATAGGTGTGGTGGCATACTGACAGAGACCTTGGAAATGCAGAGGCATTTCTGTAGCTGTGGTACTGCACACTGGTCAAAGCCATTCCTGGCTGTAGAATTTTGAAAATTCTTTTCTTTTGTGTACAGATCTAGTGTTGTTATTTTGGGTGTGTCAGAACCCAAGAAAATGATTTTTGCAGAGCTGTTCAATTGTTTGATTCACATGGCTTGATATGAACCCATTTCCATTTTTGGAGAATTCTTCACATTTTTCCCAAAAAGAACCCTTAACAACTTTAATGTAACTGTTTTCATAACATTATCAATATTTTTTCTTAAATGTGTGTCTGTGTGTGCTGGCTCGTGTGTGTGTGCATGCGCATGTGAGAGACAGAGAGGAAATTTTGACTAACAAACAATTTTGTGTTTGGAATCTGTGCATTAGTGGGCTATGGCCAGGTACTAATAACAACACCATGATCTGGGTATGAAGCAAAGTAATTATGGATCAGATTTAGGGTATCTCTAAATGTGCAACTGGATTTATTTTGTCCAAAAATAATGAAGTTTGTAAGACCTGCAAAGAAGAGCTTTAAAGATGTATTATTATGCCTACAAGGAATTTTTAAATATGAAGCCCAAGGTGTCTTATGTGAAATATAAACCTATAAGTAATATGTAATTGAAGAAGGTAAGATTGGCAGGTAAGATACAGACTTAGTTAAATCTACTGAGTACTTTTCATAATTATTTCTCATCTAACTGAGCACATCTACATGAGACACTTTATTGCATAGCAGACGAATTTGCTGCACATGTACATGTGCATCTAGGGCACAGTAGACTAGTTTACTGCTTTGCCAGATGTTCCTTCAGATACAAGTGGTTCAGAAGCACAGTAAATTACTGCACTCAAACACGTGTAGATGATGACGTCAGGATTAGTTTATTCTGGCTCAGTCTCATTAATTGCATGTGTATTCAGTCACATTAACTGCACATGCAGATATGCTCACTGTGTGAAATTTTTTCAGTAGCCATGCCTATGAAGTGTTATAGGCATTTACAACAGTGTGAATAGTATATGCAGTTAAAAGTTCATTAATGTTACATACTTGGAAAAATCCTTTAATGGTTATTTATTAATTTCAAAGTGTGTATCACCTGTGTGAAAGACAGAGTAATTCTATGTTTTGTTCTATTACAGACTTACTTGGTCTGTAAGAAAAAACTGAGACTACAAGTTGGAGGTACAGCATATAGGGTGACTCAACTGAACACTGAAGGTCTTGATGTACAAAATGTAATAAAGAGCATCCATTTAGTGTTAGTTTTGTTAAGTTAGATGACATTTGTACTCTTAGATATGTAAATCCCTTGGGGAATCATCAGAACGGTATACGAGCAAGTCTTCTGGATTTGAGTATACACATATGCAAATGTGAGCAATTCAGAGGTGATAAAAACCAGATATAGTTGCCTATCGTTTAAGACACTGAATGGGGACTATGCTTTACCAAGATAAAGAAAGTTGTTACCTAGCGAAACAGAACTGTTCTGTTTATGATCACAGATTGTGATGCCCTCAATCCCTTGAGTGTCTGGTGGTTAAATGCAAAGAGTTGAATGGATAGAAGACATAGACGAGATGACAAAGGACATACCTACCTTGTACTACCTTTAAAGGAGAATATTTCTGATTCAGAGCTATGTGAATAAAAGAATTCACAGAGAGAACTGGAAAATGCTTTACTGAGGTTATAAACAGATGTCTAAAATTGAATTTCTTGAGTGTTAGAAAAAGATAGAATCCCAAAGAACTTTATGGACCGTTTTTCCCTGAATCTAATGTTTAGTGAAGACTGATTTAATTATTTTGTTTAAAGTGATGAATGATATGTGTAGTGTTCACCAAATACTGGATATGTGACTGTCCCTGGAGTAAAGCTGGATTGGTCAGTATGTGAATTGGATATAGTGATGAGACTAGGGACGGTCAATTTGATAGGTTTTTTTCAATATATGGTTGTCTGGATTAATATTAGTGGGTTATGACTGACAGGCTTCTGGATTTTTATCTTTCTCAGGAGTGTATATGTATTGACTTTCAGAAAGGAATTAGGCAACTTTTCCCTTTTCAAGGGAGTGATGAAGCATCTGAAGTGTACAAAGGACTGGAAGTTCCCAGAAGACTTGCACAGTTGCTATTAAAACCGTCCACTACAGGGCATGTGTCATTTAGATGTTCATAATCACATTTTGTAATTTTCACTTCAGATTGTACTTTTTGTTACAATAATCTGCAAAATGTCTAGGTTATTTGAAACCCCTCCCCCTGCGTCCCATTGCAGTTGTAGTAGGAGTCTTCAAGGAAGAAAAATGTTTTGTAGAAACTAAACCATGAGGGTGTTTATTATTATTATTATTTTATTTATTTATTTTTTTAATTGCAGATATGATATGAGACAATAGTGGGGGTAGCATATTTATGAATATAAGTGACTGTCTTTATTACCAATTGAAAGAAAAAGTGATGGGCAAATAAGGGTTGATATTCATCATAGAAATTAAAATATTAAATTTAATGTCCTTGGCTTTTCTCAGGAAGCACCAGTTTTCAATTGCTTTTAAAGGCATTTCACTTTAGGATGAGTAAGATTGGTCAAAAACACCATGTCTACTCACATGCCATACTCACCTTTTCCCCAAATATTAGCCTTCCAAAATTGGGGTGCATGTCTTAAGCATGGGAGCTGATTTTTCTGCCCAAAATGGAAACATATAGAGATGGCAAGATGGCTACTGTTTCTTTCTTTTCTTTACACGTGGAGGGAGGGGGGCAGAGTCTACCAATGGGTGATCTGGGAGTTGCAGGGGTATAGTCACACCCCACTTTGAATCCTGTTCCACTTAGAGTTTAACACCAATTGCCCAGCAACAGTAGTCTTCAGGCACTGCTAATGGAGTCAGTTGGCTTCATGGCTCATTGTAATCTACCTGATCTCTGCTAATTGCTCTTCATTCCACAGGTGTTAATGACCCTCTCTTATTTTTAGTGGTGTGGATATTCCACTATCAAGTTATGCTTTCTTTGGCAATTTCAATGGCTGTTAGTTACCCCTGGACTCTCTTCTCCTATTTCATAGCCCCACAAATCGTTTTTCAGTTCTTTTCAAAATCCTAGATCTGCCCATGGAGTCCAGTCTTCAGCAGCAGCTACAGTTTCAGTTCCTTTGCCCGAGCAGCGAAGAGCTACTGGCACCTTAGCAGTGAAGGGGTTAAAACTGGGGTTAAAGCTTTTGCCCTAGCAGAAAAGGGAAGGATGAGTAAGCTGCAGATAAGGCTCTATCCTTTTCATATAACTCTGAAGAAATCTTTGCTTTTTCATTTTGCCTTCCCAAAAACAAAGTGCAAGTTTTATTTGGGGGTATGTGGTATATGAGGAAATACAGTAAATTAAAGCCTTTTGTTCAGTCTTTTTGTTTAAAATCAGAGCCTTATAGCTAGTGCTACCAGTTGCATTATTGAAAAGGCTCCTTTGATTTGCATATGCTATGTTCAGGAATAGTCCTTTCTTTAAGTTATGCCTATATTTGCTGATAAATTGAACAAATTTTTTTTGTCACAGATTTAATTCAATCTCTCCCTGCTGCATGTAAGTCATGTCTGCATTGTGTCAGACAGTGCTGGGGGGAGCATGGCTGTGAGAACACATCTAAACCACTAGCTGCCACTTTGCGTGCACTCCATGCTGAAAAAATGCCATGTAGAAGCTTAGTAGCTAATGTGTGGCACTGCTTTCAATCTCAGGTGTCCTCATGAAAGCAGGGCTGGGATCTCAAGACAGTAGTAGAAGATGAATAGTAGTTCTCCTCTATTAGGCATTAGGAGGGGGTAAATGGAATCTCCATCTGAGCAGTGAGGGATCCATGCTTCTCTGTATGCACTGATGTCTCACACTGGCAGATAAGGGAGACTGCAGAGCATGCTGGGATGCTTACTCTGGGTCCCTTTGGCTGAGTTCTTTTAGCATTGCAGGCTGTCTGTTAAGCATGCAGGTACCACTTTGCATACTTGAACAGGTTTCAACCAGTTGAATTTTAAACAGCTTAAACCAAATGCCTGAACTTCAGCTGGTTGAATTGAATGGTTGTACACATCCTTAGTGAGACTGATAAATCTGTTAGCTTCATGGGGCAGAATACCAGCTTCACGTTAGCCAGGTTGCTGAAAGGCAACTCTTTGACCTGTCAAGTATAACACTGCAGCAGCAGGTCTTTGCTGATCTGTTTTCAGGGGGTCAGCTTGGATTTACTTGCTGGTGAACATGTCTCTTCACAGTCACCAGCCAATCTTAGAATTTTTTAAAGAAGCAGCCTGGTTACCAACAAATTCATTTGCCATCCTATTGTGGTATGCTGGTCTTCTGAACTCTTAACCACGTTGTAGGAGCACGTGGGCAAATACCAAAAAAATGTTCTAATCCACAATTTCTCACAACTGGTCTGATAATGGTTCTCCAGCTTTTACCCACCTCAGTTACAGGGCATGAGAGGGCATTGGCATTTTTCTGTCCAGGAGTACACTAATGTACTATCAAAGACATATACTTTCCTGCTTTCCCCACTCCACAAACGCACATGTATTTATGTACTAGCTATTTTTTTCAAAGGAATGTTTTTCTGAACAATGCCTTGAATGAATAATGCTGCCTCTCTTGGTAACGTCCATGTGAAAATTGCAGGGAAAATTAGCTGGTTTCCAAGTGAATAACTAAATGTCAAATTAGCCATCATCTTAAGCACACCATATACAGTATTCTGAATGGGTAGAATAAGATGGCTGGTGTAACTGGATGGTCTGTCCCTTTGAGAATGCGTGGCCAGCCCTGTTGAGGACATTTAGCTGTGGGGCATTCTGTTAATGAGGGACTGTTTCATTGGGAGCTTTAAAACCCCAGGGGAGGGAGACAGCAGAAAGGGAGAAGCAAACTGTGGAGGAGAGAGGGTTTTGTAAATGTTGTTACAGCATGAAGTTTGCTTTGGGGAAAATAGAACTAAGACCCTAATAACTGAGCTAACTTTTCTGAGGTGGCAGGGTAAGCAATCTGCTTAGTCTGGTTATTGAATGGTTAAACATTGAGCAAGGTTTTACTCATTTAAGTCATCACAGAACCAATATGTATTATACAATAATGCTTTCATAGTGCTTCTTGGCTATCTGACCATAATAAAATAACATTGCAAGCTAACATCTTTTTTTCCCCTTACAGCTAGAAAGGAAGTAATTTCAATGCTATGAAATTTGCTTATTTTATTATTAAATATAATTAGCTATGCCACAATCTAATTTATGCTATGTAAAACTTTTGACATGGTCCTTTTAGTAACTGATCATCAAGATAAGATGGTAAGATGCTTAGTACCCAGAGGCTAGGCTATATCCTTCCCAATTATATGGATGGTCCAATAAAAAAATATTGCCTACCAAAATCTTTGCCTCTTTTATTTCTCTAATCGTCATGGCTACAACATCACTCTAACACTCCTACCACAACAACAGGTGTTGTGTATCAGCAAGATAATTCTTGAAGCTGAACATGTACTACATAACTAATTTTAAAACAATAGTTTAAATATCTACCCTATAATAAAAAATATTGCCCTTTAATGATATTTTAGCATCATTAGCACAGAAAGGCAACTTAAGACTCCTTTTTCATCAGATTTTACTTCTGAACTCTGTGAATTTTAGAAATTCTAAAATGTACAATTCTGGGATCTATAAAAGACAAGCAAACCCAAAAACAAACCCTGCATTTCTAAGCAGATAGTTAAAGGTGGATATGCGGACCCATCAGTTTTAGAATTCATTCAAAAAGAAATCTCATGGAAATAAGATTTCCAGCATTTCAGGGTGACCTAAGAGATGAATGTCAAATGGATGGATTTTATTTATAGAAGTAGGGGATGTTGTTGCAGATACTAATGAATTCTTGTTTCAACTTAAATTTTAAAAACTATGTTAAGATACACTACTGGACGACTAGATCATGATAGCAATCTAAGGATAATATCCCCCAAATATTCAGCTACTTATTTAGACCACTGTTATTATCCAGTTATATATTATTTAGACAAATATTTATTAAATGACTAAATAAATAATTAGGAAACCATATCAGTTTTGAGATTGTAAAAACTACTGGCCCTATAATGGAAGGAAACTTTTTTTTGTCAGTAAAAGGAGCCTATACTCCTGACAATGGCATTTGATTATATACCTGCTAAATGTAAAATGGTACTTAGTAACAGCACCCTGCTCAGAAAAACTACTGGATTAAAGACCTTATGCAATTGATTATGGTGTGATATTCTTGGAAGAAATAGTGAGATTTGCTAAGTGTGCATATCTCTTATTGGTATGCATGGAAGATTCTGTTGTCAAAGCTTTAGGGAGTTGGCCTCATCTAAAATCATGGAAATGATTTTAGAATAGCATGATCCAGAGGAATCTCTCTTTTTTTCCCTCTGCTTGGAGAGTTTTGGAGGCCTGACTCCTGATGAACTTCAGTACATCAAGTTCAAGTTCTTTTGGCCCACCTTCATTGTCAGTGTATGAGAACTTCTTACACCTCCAAATATTGAAGTCCCCTGTTTGTATTCAGTGGACCCCCTGATTGTTGTCTCGGACGGCCGGAGCCGACTCGAGGTGATATACAAATTGCTCGGTCGTTTGGGCGGGCTGGTGAATGGAGAGGCAGACAAAGCGTATTGGTTGCAAAAACTTTACTTACACCGCTAGTAGCCACGACGCAGGTGGTCCGGTCGCTTAAACAACTCCATGAGTTGCTCCAGCTGGCAAGGCTCAGGCCAGCTAATCCGTCCACAAATTAAGCCGGCAGGGAAAGGGTACGTCGAAGGATTGCGCTCGGCGACGGGGAGAAGAATTGATAGGTGATCAGGCTATTGATCAGCTCAGCCACAAGTCAGATATCTTTAGAGGCACTCTGCAGCGTGCTCAAAGTTCTCCGACTTGGGCGGAAGTCACACAAAATTTTATACGGCCAGCAAGCCAATTACTAGCCGCCACGTAGGAATAATTTAGAACTGGCCAATAGCGGGACACAAACTTGCATGCGAATGGCGGGAACTCTCTTGCACCAGGGTTTTCTGTTGCAGCAGAAAACTTTTGCTGTGCACAGAGACTCTCATGTGGCGGGAAAATTCCATCGTGCCGAGGCACTAAAATCATTGGGTTGTGACAATTGTATTCAACAACATCTGGGCCTGGAAAAATTAGAGACTTCATGGTTGAGAAAGCAGAAAAGTTAGGAAGATGCAGAAGCACAATGAGGGATATTTTCAAGTTATTAGTAGGGCTGTGCAGGCATGGAAAAAGGTTAGAGCCCACATCTCGGTGAGCTTCGTGTTGCATCTAAGGTAACTGACTGAATCTAAATAATAACATAATGGAATATAATTTGATTAATTATAATTTGGTAGGTCAAATATTGTGGCTTTTTAAAGGGGAAATGTCCTCTTCTCTTTAATACTGGGGTTGTCTGTTTGTATTGTGTTTTTAACATTAAAAGTCAACAAATCAATATATAAACGAGAGAAATGTGATAATTGGAACTTGAATATTTAGGAATCTTACAGTAACATGCTCTTGAGGAAAGAAGTAGCTAAGGAATAAGGGGTCAAATCCCAATTCCTAATATGACTTGAAATTGGTCAGCTGAGAAGAAGCAATTTTGTACGTGGGCAAAAATAGTCTATATGACTCTCATGTTATATAGAGATGAGCTTCCAACTAGACGCACAAAATGGAATACTGTAGCTATAACACTACGTTTGTCAAAAATAGACTCTTATAAGGAGTACTGGTCATGTAATCACAATACTTTATGTAACAAACCCAAAATATACGTGTATGTGTACATATATACATATTCTGGATTTGCTTGTGTGTGTGTATACATACTGAGGACTAAACAAACCCAGAGTCTGGGTTTGTTTTGTGTGTGTGCATGTGTGTGTACATACTGGGCACATCTACATGAGACACTTTGTTGTTTTGGCAATGAGCTACAGCAATATAGCATCAGCAAACATGAACTGTGGTGCCAGTGCTACTGCTCAGTAGGATCGGAAACAACCCGTGTACTGCTGGGACTGTGCAGTAACTGCATAGTCATTTAGCACTTGCTAAAGTACTGGATGACTTCGTTCCATGTAGACGTGCCCACTAAATACTAAAAGCTAGAGTAAAGATTTTTAAAGTATTGAAAAAAAATGGAGAAAATTTGAGAATAATTTTGAATCACTACAGTCCCTACTTTCCTGTAAACAACAAAAAAAAAAAAACAGTAAAAAATGGTGATTGAAGGGAAGGAGAAAAGCTATAGCACATTTTACTGATGGATATTAAAAAGTGTGAATGTCTGAGTGAAAACTTGACCAGTCCTCCCTTTTAACTTGGTCCTGTAAAAGAACATAGACTTTATAAGAGTACATGAAATAAAAAACATTATATATAAAGAAATAGTATTTTATGCAGTAAATAGTCAACCTGTAGTACTCCTTCAGGAGGCTATTAACTATGGTTACAGAACCATTATTAGTAGTAATAATATTTGTAGCTATGAAAATTAAAATATCAGACTAATCCATTCTTATGCTTCAGGATATAAACTGATTACCTGTGGGGTTTAGGAAGAATTTTCTTCTAATGAAAAGCATTACACAATTTTCCAGGTGCACATTATAAGTTTCTTTCATAATTTTTTAAAATCAGTTAAAGGCTACAGGGCTGGATGCCAGGTTAGATAAAACCATGGTTTACATTTACTATTAGACTCTGAAAATGTATATGCTAATATGCTTCTAGCTAGATAATTCTTGCTGAAATGGAAGAAAATTTATTGTTTCACTTATTCCCTAGTAGGTGGGGAGAAATGAAAATTTCTAAAATAATAAGCATGGAAAAAGCAGGTTTAAAAAGGTTTGTGAGTAAGGACCTATTGCAATTCAGTGTAGTGGTATATATTTACAATTTATGAATTGTAGCCATTTCTATAAAATTGCTGTATCTTTGAACACTTCCACATGTATAGAATTAATTGTGCCCTGCCGTCTCCCCGTTCCTATGTGAAAAAATTGCAGGACAAACAAAGTCATTCGTATAATAGTAATGCCTGGGTGAATCAGTTATACCCTGGTGGTCTGAGGGCATTTGGAGAGTAGAAAATCCCTCAAAAGGAAAATATAGAAACCAGGTATTATACTCACCTTTACAGACTTATAGAACTCTGACAATGGAAGCTTTGGCAGCTTGCAGAGATACTTAGTGATATGGACCAGGGACAGAAATTACACACAAACCAATATAAGTGATTAGAAAATGGTTCAGATCTGTAACAATATAAGTTCAGTGCACATAAATCATTTTCAAAATGGTTGAAACTGGTTTAAGATAAACCTGGATGGATGGAGTATGAGACTTCACTGATTTAGGTTAAATTGGTTTATTGCACTTCTGTCCCAGATCCCCTCCAGATTCAAGTTAACTCACAGTCCCCCAGCATCCCAGAGTGCTTTGCACCTCCCCACAAATCCCTTGGCCCAAGCTGTCTGCTCTAGCTGAACAGGGAGGCTCTAGTGATGCAGCTTTTGACCTGGGCCACTGCAGGAATGTGTTGGCATTTCCAGAATCAAAAGCGAATGTCTTTTCATTTGCTTATCAGTTCAATTTATGCTGCTTAGACTAGCCTGAGAAGATTGAAATGATTCAGCCTCAGGCTTTTTGACTGTCTATACTAAACCAGTGAGACTAGCTAAAGAAAGAAGGAGTTGGCTACAGAAGTAAGACTCCATGATTTTGATGAGAAACCATGTGCAGAATTGAGAATTAAAGGAGACTGTGCAGAGGACTCTGACCTAAACCTAAAGAATGCTTAATAAGTGTGGTGGAAAAACTGAGGAAGGGCTCTCTATGTTTCTTGTGATGAGTTTTGGGACTTCTTGCAAACCTGCATGTTTGCTTGTATTATCACATGCCCCTGGAGTGATAAACTGTAACAGTATCCATAAGGTATATGCAAGCAATGAGTGCAGGGTCCCTTACTGTAGCGATTACTGAGTTCAGTAAACACAGGAATACATGAAGACCTACACAACAGACATGTCTACATGTGCACCTTTAATGCACATTAATCTGATTTAAGGCATATTAAGGGCACGTGTCTACACACATGCACCTTTAATGCACCTTAAAAATGGCGAATTTAGGCTAATCAGAATTTAGGCACAATAAGTAAAACCGCATTAACACACATGTAGATGCGTAAAAGCACATAAATAGAGTGACTTTAGTGCTGGGCCTGCCCAGCCACTAGGGAGCCAGCCAGAGCCCAGTCCCAGGGCCTGTGGCTGGCTGCCCTCTCCTCTCTCAGGGCTGGGCTTGTTTCTGGCAGCCCCTAGCTGTAGGCCTTCAAAGCCTGCAGCCATTTTGTGACTTGGGGCACACTGCACAGAAGCCTGAACAGGAGTGGTGGACTGTGTAGGAGCCCACAAAGCCCAGTGTACCCCCAGTGGACAGGACCTAAGCATACTCTGCCTGTTCTGTCCCCTATCCAAAGCTGCTCCTTGGCCACAGGTAGGTGTTGAAAAGGGCTGCAGCAGGCTTTGAGATTCTTGCCCAGGCCTGAGATTCTCATCCCTTGCTGAGCTCTGAGGTTCCCCCCCAGGGCTGCTGGCCCTGCTCTCTATGGCAAAAAGGCCAGCACCTGCCCCATGCTGCTCCTCACCCCCAGCTCTGTCTCTTTGCAGGCACAGTGGGGAAGCACCTCTGCCATATGGCCTGCAGTCCCTGGTCATGCTCCTATCCAGGGTGCTGCTGGCAGCCGTCCAGGACCAGCATTGCAGGGACAGTGGTGTGGGGGCCCAGATTACTGGTGCGGGGAGTATATCCAGCACATTGTCCCTGTCGAGCCCCGGCCCTGCCTGTGTGCCCATATCCACCCTGAGTGCTTGGGTCCCCAACTGGACCCAGGAGGAGGCGTGCAAACTCATGGCATTCTTGGGCAGGGCCAATGTCCACAGGTAGTTCATGTGGGGCAGGCACTCGAACTGCGTGGAGGTCAAGGTCTTGTGGGCAGAGTGGGTGGCCATGAGTACATTCAGGAGTCAGTTAGGTCATGCCCAAAAGACCATGCCTTTCATGTGGGAGCTGACCCACATTTTGGCACCCTGGAAAACAGGCCACACCCCTGTGAGTGCCACCAGGATAGGCAGCCCACCCTTGCCCATGCTGCACCCTGACACCTCCAGTGAAGCATCACCAGGGGAGGGGGCGTCAGGCCTTCAGTGCCCTGGCCCACCCACCTCCCTGGCGGCTGCATCCACTAGAAGCTCAGAGAGCTCCACCCACTGCACACACCCTGCCATGAGGAGTGGTCAGCCAGATCACCTAGCGGGGCCCCTGGCTAGGTGCTAGCCTATGGCAAACCGTAGGCTATGGATACCGGGTGCAGCCAGACACAATTGCTGATGGGGAGTTCCACACTGAGCCTCCATTCTTGCCATCCCCAGACACATGGTAAGTCCTGAACTGGGGGAAGGCAGTCCCCACCCCTTCCCCTGGCCTCTACCTCCACTCCCTGCCTGGACTGCCTGCACTCCCCCTGGCCCCAGGTTCCCCCACACAGCAGGAAGAGAGGCAGGACAGAGTTCAAAACTTTATTGAGCAGCCCATGTCCCCGCAGCTGGGTGGCACAGGTCTCTCACATACCAAGGAAGGCATCAATGCTGATGGCAATGTCCTCAGCAGCTGGGGGCAGGGACGCATATCACTGTGACAGATAGCCCTCCAGGTGGCTGTGGAGGTTGTGGGACAGCCTGAGTTTCCCCCTGCATCATCATAGCTCAGGGCCCCAAACCAGGAGTGCAGGTGTGCCCAGGACACCAGCAGGATTATCAGCAGCAGGGCATAGTGGTTTGGGCAGTCCTCCACCTAAGCAAACAGCTCATTATGCACTGCCCAAGGCACATGCAGCAAAGGCATACTCAGGGTGCAGTGGGGGAGGGCACAGGCTAGAGAGGCCTCAGTTGTCCAGGAATCCCATGTGCCCTAAACCTGGGTGCTGTGGGCTTGGGCAGCAGCATGGCAGAGAGGCTGGCCTGTGGGGAGTGGAGGGGAGTGGGGTCTGGAGCTGCAACCGCAGGTTTTTCTAGTAGCCTGGCCTGGCCTGGCGCACCCTGGGAAGGGGGCAGAGGAGGCAGGCTGCCCATAGCCAGCACCCAGTGGCCCTGCAGCCACAGGGGAGCAAGCAGGGCTGGGGAGCTTGACCAGTGCCTTCCTGGGCCCAGCCCTGCCTGGACAGCTTACCGTGGTCCCTGGGCACCCACACATGGCTGATCTCTAATCTGAGGCTGGGTAGTGCAGGGCCCCTTGTGCAGAGCATCTTGTCTCTGAAATGTTGCAAACTCACCCAAAAAGCTTCTGTCTTGCCTCTGCAGGGCCCTGTGGGAATGCTGCCTCAGGTTCACTGCCACCTGCCACTAGAGCCTCCTGGATGTGCCGGCTGCACCAACGGCACACTGGGGACTGGACCCTCTTGCTCCAGTGGCTAGTAGTGGCAGTGGAGAACTGGGCAGCATGGGAGCAGGCATGGCAGAAGATGAGGGAGGCATGGGAGCTGGCCTGGTGGCAGGAAGATATCACCCAGGTGACTGCGTAGGACGAGGCATGGGACCAGGTGCACCAGGGGCCTTGGGCCCAGCTAGAGGCCCTGGAACAGAAGCCAGGGGCCAGCCAGTGGAGGCCACGTTTATGCCCCCTCACACCTGGCCTCTGACCCCAGCTCTGTAGGGTTCCTGGGTTCCACCCACCAGCCTGTAGCAGGTCCCCACTTGGGCCTTGGAGGTGGGCCTCCATTGCCACCCACCTGAAGGATCCCCTGGCATTCACCATGGTCCTTGACCCACACAGGGACTGTCTGCAGCCAGGGTGCTGGCTGCCTGTCACAGGGTTCTGTGTCCTAAGTGTCCCGACCCCCACGGCTCCCCACTCCAGAACTTAGACAAAGATTGAGACTGTTGTACTTAGTTTTCTGTTTGGGAAGAGGGCTTTTTATTGGTGGGTGGGAGGGGTGGTGGAGGGACTCTCTGTGTTGGGGAGGGAGAGAGGAGGTAGCTCTGTTGCTTGAGGGGGAACATGGGGGGGATGAGGGTGGGTGGTGTGAGAGGAATAAAGGTTTTCATTGCAAATGTGTGTCTCCTGGAGTGGTGCATGGGGGTGCGCATGGGGTAGGGGTGTGTGGGCAACAGGGCAGGCAGGTGTCATCAGGGGCAGCTAGGCACATCTCCATGTCCTGGAGCTCCAAGTGGGGCTGGAGCTGGAGCAGCAGGTCTTCAAATGTGGCCAGAGCATCTGGAACGTGTTGACCCACTGGTTGTTGCCCATTTCTGCAGCATGATGCGCTGCCCCCAGTCCTGGCTGGCACAGTGGGCCCATAGGCAGTGGGGCTGGTGGGACAGGAAGGCGATGGCAGTCCTGGTGGTGATGTCCTGGAGTCTTAGCCTGGAGTCATGGCTAGTGGCAGCATCTGTGCAGTGGTGGGGGCCCTGGAAAGCCATGTACCAGTTGTCCAGCAGGCAGCTGGTACAGGTGGGGGAATCGGGCAGTGCAAGGTGACCGAGTACTAGGAGCTCAGAACAGTGGCAGTCAAGCAGGACAGCTGTAGCTGGGTGCCAGGGCTGAGAAGCACAGTTGTGGCAGGAGCAGAGGAGGCACATGTTGCCTGGGTCTCTGCTATGCTGCTGCTCTGACACAGGAAGCGTCTGCCCAGGTCACAGTGTGGAGATGGCTGGCAGCTGGCTCTGGCTTCAGCATGGCTGCCAAGTGCCAGCAGCCATGTGTCTAGAGGCTGGAGCTTCCCCTCATGGCCACAGGGGCACATGGCAGGGTTGGAGCATGTGTAGACACCTGCCAAAAAATACCTAATGTGCATTAGCTTAATGCACATTAAATTTAAGCATGTTTAAATTCATGTGTAGACATGAACAACAGGTTTTATTCTGGAGCAGTAACTCCTGCAGACTCTATATCTGTATCTAATTAACTGACCAACAGCTACTTCCTAACAAGCTAACTGCTGCTTGAGGGACCGTCTTCCAATTCCCAACCCCTCAGTCTCCTGTTAGGGAGCATCTTTAAATTATAACTTCTCTCACTACACTTACCTTCAGGGGCCAACAGCAAAGTAACATGCTGAAGGCAAAGTCATATTTACTCTCCTGGTTAACTAAGTTTTTAATTTCCTGTGACTGCAAGTAATATTAGAGGGCCTTATGAACAACATGTTGCCTGTAAGCCATGGGTTAGGGCTCACTGATCCAGGGGTCTACAAGTGTAGCCATATCCTAACAGAGTTAGCTAAACAATGTACCCTGTTACTATAGTATAGAGGGTAATAGGCAGCCTGAATCCAGAGTGTGCTAAATAGGCCAAGCAAAGCAATAATTTGCTCAAATTTTTGAGAGCCAAAACACAGTACAGGATATCATGCTTTCTAATCTACATGTGATTTTTCCAGTCCTGCTGAAAGCTGCAATTATAATGCCCATCTGCAAATATAGTGCCCATTAATGCCTACACTGATTCCAAATTCTCTGTCATAGCAGCTGCTACTCTTAAGAGCAACATAATGTCATGCCTCTATTTGATCCCACAGGTTTCTCAGCTGACACCAGAAATGTGGCAATCTAATGAAGGAATTTGAGAGATGATATGCAGCTCTGAGTGGAGAAACTTCTCTATTTGGCTTCCCCTTTTATATAAATGGAAGCATGGCAAATTTCTTCTGAAAAGTTGCATTGTTAAGTTCTACAGTGGAAGAAATTGAATGCTTCCCTGCATGAAATCTAATTGCATAGTAAATACTTCTCTTCTCCCTCGTCTCTTGTTGTTACTTCATTTCCGTATCTCTTGATTCTCATTCCACCCCATTTTCTATCACCTTCCTTCTGTCTCACCTCTCAAGTTGGGGAAAGTAATTTGGCTACATGTGAATGTCATTAACATGGGGTTTCCAAGAGTGCCTGTGTGGCCACTGTCAGTAATGCTTTCATTAATTTTGGCACAGTAACAGCATTTTGAAGTGCCATGTAAAAACATCAGGATTCAAAGCACATCTGGATTTCGGCAACCCAGCCTGATCCAGCATTCGATCGTGACAGGAGCTAAAAAATTTCCAGCATTGCTTTGAACATTTGCACTACTTTCAGCCTTCAGGAAAGCTATGATTTTGTTTTTGGCACATCATAGTTTCATGTATAGTTACCCCCCAGACTTTGGTGCTGGCTGAAAGGAAAAATGAAGGTGCCAAGAGACTGCAAGAACCACTATTACTAGGAGATTTTTAGCCTTGTTTTGTAGATCCAGGAGGCTTGAATTGTTGGATAAGGTTAAGATCAAATGCTTTTCCATACTGCACCAAACCTCAGGAGGTTTGCCCAAGATGCAAAGAGTTCTCAAACTGCTTGTGACTAAGGGTTTTAACAAATGCTTTGGATACTGTAACTGGAAAGCCCAATAATATCTCCAGTACTGCTATCTCAGTCAGACAGCAGGGGTAGCTGTAAGAATATGGCTCTTTCACTGCCAGTCTTTTTTTCTTGTCTCTGTGCCTTATTTCTTTAAAAGCAACCAGATTACAGCAGTCTAGAGCTTATGTTCCAGAATCTGCTACATATACCATGTTTATCAGCTCTAGGGCAGCTTTTGGCAACAAATGAGTTTGCAGCTTTGAGAGCTCCTAGTGTGTTTTTTCCAAAGAAGACATATGTGCATAAATTCAGTATGCCTCTTGCAACAAGCAACCAACTTCATGGGAGCAAATTTAATAAGGAGAATAGCGTGTCCTTTTGAAATGCACAAAATTAAAAGGGTTTCAAGCAGTTTTATTTCAGAGGGTGCAGTCTATGCTACATGTTTGTCTTCCCTGAACCTTAGAGAATTCCTCACATCTGAATGGTATGCAGTGTTGGTTTCTGGTGTTGTAGATTTTGCATAAAAAATCCATTTGGAGGCAGATGGACCTTAAACCAAACTTCATTGCATAACGAGAGTATCAGTTAATTCACAAGCCTTTGAAGTGTATGCAAAACCCTGCTATAGAATCTGTTGAGAACAAGTAATATCAGCTTGAACTCTATGGCAGTGGTTCCCAACCTTTTTTTTTTTATCATGGCCCAGCAGGAGTGGGACGGGGCATGCAGAGCTGGCTGCCTCTCTCCCGGAGCTCTCCGGCCACCTGGCTTTAACCCCGGAAGCTCACCTGTGACCCTGGAAGCTTGTCTGTGTGGGCAGACGGGGTCCGAGTGAGGGGGCTCGTGCCGCCAGCCAAACCACTGCAGCCCAGTGGTTGGGAACTTCTGCTCTATGGAACCTTAACTTCTTTACCTAGGGATGCTTGCAAGACAAGCATATTGGTTCACAGACTGTGTAGCAACAATATTGTGGAAGGGGGGAAGTTCTTGGAAACTACAGACTTGAAATGGATCAGGGATCAGGATCAGGCCAAAGTTTATAATTACAGCTGCAAAGTGAGCCAATATTAGAGACTGTAGAACTGTTCGTACCTTTAATATTGATGTACAAGTGTGATCTATGTTTAATACAATATGAAGCTTGTCTTAAAGTATCTAAACATATCATTTGCCTAATATGGGTTTTCTTTAAATCTTCTCGAGGTGTCTGTTAATTTTATTTGACTTTTCACTAGTGACTTTGAAAGGCAGGGGGAATGGGATAAACCTGCTAGATGTAGGTAGCTTTAGTGCAGGTGTGTTATTATTTTGAAAAATGTCATTTTAAAATGGTAAAGTTTTTCAGTTGATTAAGCAGTGGTAAAATGCAGAAGAGAATAGGGGTTTTAAGGCTGAACTGGAGAAAAGCACTTACAGAGAAGGATGAACTTAGTAGGTTCTAGAGCTCTATGCATAACTCAATATTTTTAAAATATGTTTTTTGTTTATGAATTTTCTGCAAGAACCTTACACATTTTTTTAATGTATTAATTGTTTAAAACCATTTCCTGAATTCCTTTGGCATATAATTCTTGATTGGTGCATTTTTTTCAAAACTTCAAATATGAAAATATTAGCTTTGATTGGATACCAGAGTCATGGGATGGGGTTTGCTTCAATTTTCAGTGATGAATATAAACCTTCTTGAATAGGGTTTACAAGTTCAAACTTTCTATTCCAAGCCTCCAATATTTTCATTAAATTCATGGTTACTATGCAGATAGCTGCCAGTAAAACCTATTTAACAAAAAACATTTTGGATAAATATCCCAAAAGTGAAGCAAACCTAACCAAAGCAAATTTAGTTTCTTATTCAAGTGAATATTTGGAGGGAGTCTTTAAAAGCTTTTGCTCAGCTTTACCAGTGTGTCGTCTTACTGTCTTTTACATTGCAGTCCCTAATTGCTGGTGTCACAGCTTTTCAGCAGCTGGCCTTATGCCAGCGGAAGGTTTGGAAAAGCCAACTGTAATTTAAAACTTTATTTTCAAATTCATTTCACAGGATTTAGCTGGCAAAAAGTCAAAATGTTTAGCCATGTGATCTTTCCACTGTCTGCACTGAACAACATAGATGCAGCTCTCTTTTCACTGTTCCTTTTTGAATCTGTCTCCAGGTGATTTGACCTTTTTTATTCCCAGGGAAAATACTAGACCTAAAGTATGAATAATAATTTAACACAAACATTGTGTTCTGTAGATATAGCCCTCTCTTCCCATGAACAACAGGGAAAAAAAACTGATTTCACATCTGCTAGTAGTTCATTGCATATTTTTGAAAGATTATCAATCCTTGGTTTTAGGGGTACATGAATGAGAAAGAGACTTGTATTTACTTGGAAGTCTGAATTCTTTCACAGAATTTGTTAAATAGGTAGTTTTACAGGCATCAAACCAACTGATCTGTAATAATTTAATCCTTAGCTATTATCACAAGCTCCATGAAGCATGGGTTTCTACCTATAAGGAAAAATTATGTTCATTTGTAATCTGTACCCATGCAGAATCACTGTTGAAATATGCCTGGTTGTTCTATTCCCTTATTTCCCTGTTCTAGAGTTTGCTTAGATTTGTTAACATGTGAATCAAAAAGGTCCATACATGAACAGTGCTCATTTTGCTTCACAAACTGAAAGTTTACTGGAAAAAATTACTTGTTATTTATAGACTCTGTGAGAAGAGGGAAAGAATTTGATTGTGTACTGATTTAAGAGCTTTGTCAATGACTTACACAGGAGCAGAGTCATGTCCGTGGATTCATAAATACAATTGTTACAGGAGGTCCCTACAACTATGTATATATGCAGCTGCATATATATATGTGTATATATATTAAAATAGATTACAGATGAAACACTAGTAGACTGTGCATAAACTTTATAGGACCTCTACAATGTGTGCACTGTATTTCCATCCTTTGTGGTTACAGAGACCTTAAAAATGTAACACACGATTGAAGTAGAAAAAGAAAATTAAGAGGACCCCACAATTATTATTTTCAATATATTTTTGCCCATTGTATGATTTTTGGGAGCAATGCGACTAAATTTTTGAATGCTTGGCATTGACCATATTATTTACAGCACCTCTTAATAACAGAGGACATTTCTGAGTATATTACTGGAGGTAATTAAGAAGAGTAAATTCATAAGTGTACTTAGGTTTTATGTTTTAGATTATAAACTGATTGCCAACTGCTTAAGTTTAAAGTATAAGATTATTTCATGACACTTAATTTTCAAGGGTAGGAGTTCCAGGACAAGAATTACTTAATAAACAGTGGCTAACTGGCAGATTTTTTATAAACCTTCTAAAAATTAAACAAAAATTTGAGAAAACTGAACTGGAAATTTTAACAAGAAGAGTTTGTAAACAAGAGAAGAGGAACAAAATGTAGTAGGACAATTAATATGATGTCATGAAAAATAAGGCCAAGGTTTTATAAAATAGGAGCTTAGAAATTACTCTCTTTTGAAACTATTAGCCACATTTGCAAAGCAGGTACAAATTACACGCACCGTCATTTTGTCTGAAAAATCTAATGCTTATATGGAAAAATGTTAATTTGAAGTCCCACATTGGATAATTAGATAGCTACCCCTTTGTATTTAAAAAAATATTTATTTTTGATGCACAAGCACCAAATTTCATGGTAAAATATGTACTTTTGAAGCTGTCATTAGTGATTTAGCTTTTGAAATCCTGAAAGAAAATAGATGCTAGGACGTATGTGTTAAAGATGGTAAAGAGGAGAGATTTGGGTGAGAGGGGGGAAGAAGGAAGGCAGGAAGGCACTGAAATGCTTCAGTTGTTTTCCTGTTGTTGAGTCTTGTTGATATCTCTGTTGCACCAATATTTTCCTGAGGGAGCAAGAGACTTAATGAATGAGTGTTTTCCAAAAATGTGTTTGTTAAAAGAAAAGGGTCAACAGTGGCACTTGCAATTTGTGACCCAGATGCATGAAAACAAATTGTTTGCCAGACCAATATAGATACGGATCCTATTGATTTATCTTGAATCCAGAAATCTGCATGCTGATTTCTTCTTCTTTTTTAGTTAAAAAGATGCACAAAGGAAAAACTAATAAAAGACCCCACTGATAATTTCTTTTAGAGACCAAGAATTCCCTTGTGAAGAATAATTAGGAAAATCTAGGTTTTCTGTTTTTGATTGTTCCATCAGAAATAATCAATTCAACTATACCTGTTGAAACATGAGTTTTGTTTAAAAAAAAACCCCAAAATACAGGAATTATGATAACAACCCTGTGGTGAGTCTATTTGAGAAAATCTCACTCACATGGGTCAATACCAAATATTTCAGAAAAAACAACACATTCTGAAGTAGGCAAATGTAGAATAAGTTGCCCACACGGTACTTATCTGCCTAGCCTGAGGATGATTTATGCCCCAAAGTTTATTTTTTTTTAATACAACAAAGTATTTTCTCTGAAATAAATGCATTGTCTTAATCTTGCAAAGAAGCATAGTTTTCCTTGACAGGGTAGGATGAAGTCTGTTGGGGATTTAGGTCTTGAATGGGCAGAACGAGCACATGCAGAATTTCAGCCATGTAAATAGTGCAGTTGACTTTGTCACACAGCTGTTCACATACTTCCCTCTTCTTTTGTGTCCTTGTGACAAGGTATTTAGCAGAATTTGCAGATTTTGTTGGAATGTGAACACATCAGACTTTCAACCTGTTGGGCTACTAACTGTGCACCTTTGCACCCATGCCACCCCATTTGCCACTTACATGCTTAAAGTTATGCACATGCGTAAGTAGGTGGATGAATTGGGACCTAACATTTAGGCCCCTGAATGGCAATCAAGCTCTCATTGGCAAAGCTGTTAAAATCTTACAGCTGAGTGCCAGTCAAAAATGGTGCCAAACTTTCTGATTTTGATGTCAAATGAAATCAAGTGAATTTTCTATTCTAACAGATAGGTATCAGGAAGGAATATATATATGTTGACATCTATGGTAATTAGCTTTTAATCACCTAGATTTGAGCCATGCAATTGAGCTGAATGGTTACTATAGTCTACATAATGAAAATCGAATTCCACTGTGCATATAGCAGACAACCCAATTCAGCATGTTTGCCTTTTTTTTTTTCTTAAATCTAGTTTAGAATTATTAATTCAGCAGCAGCTTTTTTTAGGCTAAGCCATTATTTGTATTTAGAATTATGTTTTTGAGCTCTTAGGTAAAAGCAAATGCCTTGTACTAGCTAATTTTTCTAAAAAGGTTTCAACAAATGATTTGTCTTCTCTTCCTGGTTTCACATTCTCTGCTTATTGTAGCTGTTTCATTCAGGATCTACATATAATGCCAGCCATTATGTTTTAAAGTGGGCTTGACATAAGTGTTTACTTTGCTATATTAGGTCCAACACGGAGAGAAAGCAGGTGCAAAGAAAGTACAAGCCTAGGGGCTTTTTCATGGTACATGTTCAGTGTCCATTTGAACGTCTCTTAGTCACAAACAGGTCGACTACTACCCTCAAAAAATTTGGACTTTGGAATAGTAAGCACTGCAACATCATCTGCAAACAATTGAGATATAGTTCCACCTTAACACATACAAATCCTATTAAAAACCTGGCAGAAGTAGCATGGTGACATGAAAAATTATCACTAATTTTGATTTTGGAGTGTTGGATAGAAATAGATTTTTGCCAGTTTACACTGCGAAATAGAGTCTTTCACTCTACAGGATCTTTTTCTTTTGCCTTGCCTAAAAGTCTGTAAATTAGAGCTAGTAAAAAAAAATCAGTTTAAAAATAACTAATTTTCCTACATGTGTTCATATATACTTCTTTGAAATTTACTACTATATTGAAAAAAATCTGAAAAGTTTTAGAAAGCAGAAAAAAATGTTAAAATCCTAACAGTGAGGTTTAAATCTGTTAGCTTAAATGTTTAAATGTACATTTTTCAGAATTTGCTTTTAGAAAATATTTACTGCATTCAAACCAGTTCTATGCTTATTTTCTCACTGTGAATTAGAAGGAATTGTTTTAAAACCTTTTTAAAACTTTACTATAGAAATCAGATGAGAGAAAGTTCTGCTTTGAGAGCTAGCTCATTCTCTTTTCAAAGAAACAAAAGAAAAAGCCAATTCCACCATTATTCTTCAGCCTTTTCTTCAATCACAAAATGGATGGTGCTGCACCTAGTTCCTGTAAATGACCATGCTAACAGATTAAAACCTCACTGTCATGTTTCCCTGATATATTCAGCCTAAACTTTGGAATAGTTCCTGAATTTTCACCTAAGCACTTTTAATTTTCATGCTTAAGAGATCTGAGTACTTTGTTCTCTTCCTTACTGTTTATACTCTTCAAATGATTAGAAAGAGCTATCATATTCCCCCGAGTCATGACAGAAATTGGAAGAAACATCCTGTAATGCATGCCATGTTTCATTTTGGGGTTCTTGGCAGTGCAGCTTTCCAGAGGTTGTCAGGCTGCAATTTATTTTTTGGCTTTGGAGGGTTTCCCTTAAAAATTAACCTTACTCAAAGATAGGTTATTTTTACAAATTGATGGAACATAAATACAGTACAAAATATGTGGTTTGGCCAAAATGTAATGACAAATGTTTTGAAAATGTATGTGATTGTGCTGCTAAGATCAAAGGAGCATTTCTGTTTTCAAATGAAGATATGGTGGGAGTGTATTCTGGAAAACACTCATTAATGTTTAATAGATATTTTTGGGAAAATGTTCTGATTGCCTGGTCCAAATAGCCATATGATGATGGTGTATATGTATGAAACAAATATCCTGTCAAGATTAGGCAAAGGATTTTGTACCATAAAGGCCCCAATCTGCAGGTTATCTGAGACCCCAGTGGCTGGGAGAGGTCAGTATTTCAGTCATTTGAGAGTCACTATTAATGCTATTCTTGTTCTCAAATATTAAATATGTTCTCTCCCTGCCAATGCCCACTCCTCTGTCTCTCTCCTCCCCCCACTCCACCAACCATGTTCCTTGTTATATTTATAAAAGTCCCTTTCCCCAGGTGTTGATCACTCAGTCAGCAATCAATGAAGGAATTTAGGCGCATAACTTAACATAACATCCCTGTGCTGTTCTGTTGTTTGTGCCTCACTGGATCAAGGCCAGTGGAATCTTGCACTATGTAGGCTTTAGCTAGCATTAATTCATTCTGTTTTATTCTTTTTACTCAAAATCACTTCCTCGCACTGACTCTGCATGGTATTTTTGTGTCGCTGCCTGTCCTCTCTTCCATTTAAAGTACTGATATTTGTTATCTCATATTTCTGATCTGTCCCTCATTGTACCTACATAGGCTGCTGCTTCCCTATGCTTCAAAGTAAGTATAGTCTATTATGTCTTAAATATGATGCGTTGAGGTTATGTCTGCTATATATTATGCTCGTGGATTTTAAATTTTCTTTTTACTAGACCTTATGTTGATTTTCTAAAATCTGTTATCCTTATATTGCTGTATTCTGGGAATGCAGTCTTTGCTATGCTGAACTCAGGCAGCTTGTGGTCAAGTTCCCTTTTAATTGGTTCCTGTCTGGTAGTAAATTGAAAATCAAGGTCTTGTTCTTCTCCACCATATGAGTATCCACACTCGAAGAAAAAGCTATTTTGCAATGTAACTTAGATGTCTTTGGGCCCATCTATTGCTGTTCTGTATTTGTTACTTAGAAGATACCTAGTAGTTAAAAGCCCCCTGTAAGCACAGCACTTTGTGGTTTTGCATTGCCTGAGAGCTAGTCTTGGAGGGACTGATTCTTATTTTCTTCTGCTCTTGCTTTTCCTATATTTTTTGCTGCCTCTGCTTTAACTCAGGAAACGGTTAGATTAACTATTGCATTTCAGAAAGAGTTGCTGAGTACGGGAGAAGCCAAAGGATAGTAGTCTTTTCACATTAAAATATACTGAATACAATAAATGCAGGTCGGTAAGTATTTTATTTGAGTGAAAGTCCTGTGATTCTTTGTGATGAACCTGATATCATGAGTAAAGAATTATGTTGCATTCATTTCTGGATGGTACTAGTTTAGAATTGCATCACTTGTGTGTTTTTCCAGACAAACTTGGGACTTTGTCCCATGGGCAAAACCACCAGTGACTACTTAGGAACAAAATTTGATCCCTTTGGCCCTGTCCAAATGAGCAGGGGCATGCACTTGCAGCGGCACAAATAGTAGCAGCACAAATTTGTGCCACAGCACACATCCCTGCATCTGCCTTTTGGTGTGGGCTGTGCCCAACTCCTTCTGGCTCCCAGCCAAGCGCTATATGCTGTGGTGGGGGCTGGCTGGGCACAGAGTACCTCAGCTGGGGCTAGCCAGGAGTGGAGAGGGGCGTAGCAGTTGGTTGGGGTTCAGTATGCCTTGAGACAGGGGAACAGGCAGCACCAGGTTGGCTGTTCCCCTGTCTCCACATGCCTCAGCATGGGGGCTCCCCTGTCTCCATGTTTGTCCCAGCACACGCTATTTTCACATACTTTGCACCATTTTTTTTCTGGAGGTTTTTTTTTTTTTTTTGCTACGAGGAAATCCCCATAGCAAATTTTGGTCCCACACTGCAAATTAGCAGTCCCACACATGGTCTAACATGCAATATGTGCCATTTGTGGTGCCACAAAGATTGGTGGTGTTCAGTGGTGTTCAGTGCTTTCCCTATGATCCAGTTGGTGTTTGGTGCTTTCCCTATGATCCTTAGAGGACCTATTGTCTTCTGTTGCTTACCATGCTGCTTGTTGCTGATGCTGAACAAGTGAATACATGAACATTATGGCTTATGGGATGCACCCAGAGAGTGGTGGTGGATGGGTTGGCTTCTCCCTGGAGGGATGTGGGCAGTGGTGTCCCCCAAGGCTCTGTCCTGGGATCAGTACTGTTTAATATCTTCATCAGTGATTTGGATGAAGGTGTGGAAAGTACCTTGTCCAAATTCACTGATGACACTAAACTGTGGGGTATAGTAAACACACTGGAGGCCAGGGAGTGAATTCAGGTGGATTTGGATATACTGGGAAAGTGGGCGGATCAGAATAGGATGCAGTTTAACAAGGATAAATGCAAGGTGCTGCACCTGGGGAGAGAGACTCTCCAACACACCTATAGACTGGGGGGTACCATTCTGAGTACCACAACAGTGGAAAGAGATCTTGGAGTCCTGGTTGACGCAAAAATTAACATGATTCGCCAGTTAGATGAAGTAATAAGCAAGGCTAACCACACTCTTTCTTGCATCAGCAGATGCACCACAAGCAAGTCTAGGGAAGTGATAATGCGGCGTTGGTGAGGTTGCAGTGTTGGTGAGGTTGCAGATGGAGTACTGCATCCAGTTTTGGGTGCCGCGCTTCAAGAGGGAAGTGGATAACCTTGAGAGGGTTCAGAGGAGGGCTGCTCATATGGTTGAGGGCCTGCAGGTAAGACCCTATGAAGACAGACTGAGGTACCTGAATCTCTTTAGCCTCCACAAGAAAAGGCTGAGAGGTGATCTTGTGGCTGCCTACAAACTCATCGGGGGGGAAGGGGCGGGGAAGGGGGTTAGCAGGGAATAGGGGACACTCTATTTACCAGGGTGCCCCTCAGTGTTACCAGAAATAATGGCCACAAACTGAAGGAGAACAGATTTAGATTGAACATAAGGAAGAAATTCTTTATGGTAAGGGTTGCCAAAATATGGAATGGGCTTCCAAGGGAGGTGGTGCTTTCCCCTACCTTGGAGGTGTTCAAGAAGAGATTAGACAGGCATCTGGCTGGGGTTACTTAATCCCAGCACTCTTTCCTGCCTGGAGCAGGGGGTTGGGCCTGATGATCTACCAGGTCCCTTCCGACCCTAGAAATCTATAAGAAGTGCCATACTGGGTCAGACCAGTGGTCCATCTGGCCCTGTATCTCGTCTCTAACAGTGGCAGAAATGGATGCTGTATGAGGAGAGCATCAAACCAGATATCTCTAGAGTGATTTATCCCCTATTCAAAACCCACCCTGGCATCCATCATTTATTAGGTTAGAGATGCTAGAAGAAACATCTCCAAAAAGATGGAATTATTTAGACCTGGAATTTCAACTATTGAAAATTCAGTTAAAAAAATAGAAGCAAAGTGCAACATTTATTTTTATAAAATATGCTGTTCAGCAACAGGATACCTTGGAGGATATAATAACTGCATAATCAGAGAAAGGAAACCTGTTGTTTTATTGAGGGAGAGCAGGTATCTTTTCCCCAATCAGTAGTAAAACAATGAGAGTATGAATATCTGCTTACCTACCACCAAGAGCGGTTTGCAGGATATTGCAATTAATGATGGTATAAATAAATCATGCACCTGTAATATTTTTGTTACACAGTAGGCATAATGTTGTGAGGAACCAGTTGTACCTTTGACTAGAGCCCCAATCCTGCAGTGAACTTTGTAAAAGTAGAGAGGTCTGCTCATACGGCGTTCATTGCAGTATGGGGACTGTCCACTGTGTCAGGTATGCTTGTTAGACTATGAAATTTCTTCCCATTGGCAGGATGCATCCTGTAATTACATGGTGTTCAGTAAAATAAATGTTTAAAGTCTGCCAAATGATTCTTGGACAGTGCTTGATTTGCAACATATAGGTGATTATAATTAAAATGTTGTTTCTTCTTTTTGGAAAAGTAAACTTGACTTTTTTCATTCTATAGGTCTATGGAAGTAATGAAGTGTCATGGACATTTTGAGGGGCTTTTCTTAAGTCACATGCATGGCAATGGGTTGTTTTCATAGGGAACTGGTTGAACAGAGTCTGTGTTCCTGTTCTTGATTTTTCTCCCTGAGTGCTCTATTCAGGCTATAGAGCATGCTGCAGACCTACATCAAGGAAAATAATTTTGTATCATCTCTTTATTTGTAGTGGGAGTAAATGCATATGTTCACAGGGGCTCTGCATCATTGGAATTATTAGGAATGCTAAAAATAAGACATAAAGTAAATGCAACAATTAGACACCCATCAAGCAAGAGCATCAAAAAGAACATTAGGATTCTAACGCAGAGTATGTACCGTGTCTTGGGATACTGTAAAAGGGGTAGAAAAGTCTAAAACATTAGCGAAAGGTTTGATTTTTTTTCCCAGTTGCATTAGAGGTAATGTGTTTGACAAAATAGTGGAATAAGAGCCCTCTATTGGCTCCAATATAATACCTATGTATATAGTTAAGTCAATCCATCTCTGTTCAGTAAAACACTTGGGACCATGATTCATTCAGTAGCATGGAAATATATGTATAAGTGGTTTCCTGACCTGTGGCCATGCGTGTAAAAGAGCATATTTATGTGTGCAGTGCTCATGCTATAAAATGTTTCCATTTTGACCTATATAATGCTTTGGAAATATTTGGTAGTACCTCCTAGATTTTCCTCGTATTTTGTAAAAGGAATTCTACAAGTCCTAAGTTAGTCTTATTTAGTTGTCTAAGGAACTTATCTAAGACTTTAAGAGCAACGACTGTAGTATATTAGAGAAAAATTTCTTGTGAAAATAATATGCTAGGATTCTGTCAAGACAAGCGATGGTGTTCAGTGAGGTCAGTGTTAACCAATTGGTATAACTGAAATCTTTTCTTTTAAGATATTATCTGCTATATTTGTGATGTCTGCATTCCCTAGTTCATACTGGATGGACATCCAGAGTCAGGACATATTAATGAACTGCAGTTTCAAAGGAGTGGTTAGAACTGAGTGATTGTGTCATACATGTGAGTGATAGCTTCAGAGCATCAGTTCAGTGTAACGTGCAGAGATCTTTTCTGAATGGGCTGCAATATGTTTGGGTCTGGCTTCCTGTTATCCAGGATATTACTGTGGGTATTTGGATATTATATTTGTTAGATTAATGTATAGCTACATTACTCATAACTGGAAACTAGATGCAAAATATAAAAGTGCTGGAGATACTTAAATAGTTCGTTTTTCAGTAAAGTTGGTATTTTTTATTTTCAGAAAGGAGTAACTTCCTCTAGAATTCCTTACATTCCATTAGAGTTGCTTACTTAAGGTACTTTTTAGGTTGTTCTGATAACTTAAAATTAACCTGCAATAAATCAGCAGATCTCTAATGTGATAGCACTTCCTTTAGTGGTAACTGGTAAGGGAGAGAAATTGGGTTTGTGCCCTTTGCTCTTGGTATAATATCAAGCAGGTTAAAACATTTTTCCTTTAGTTCTTTTCTTTGTTTAGATTTTCTTTAGAAATTCAGGCCCTATCTAGCTTGGAAGATAGTGAGATAGTGAAGTCAAAAGAAACATCAGTGTGTAAGTCAAGATGTTAGGACAAGAAGAGATTTTTAGTTAGACTGTAATTTTTTTGCTATCCATTCAACTTCAATGGCTAAATAACATTTTAAATGAAGGAAAAGTTTAACCATGCAACACCTGATCCATTTTAATTAAAGAGCTAAGAAGCCATAGAAGTTCTTTAGCTATCCAAGTAATCTTTCAGTAAACTAGTACAAGACAGGCTTTAATTGCTGGATACTTCTCAGGTTAAAATTAGACAAACACCCAGCAAAAAACCCCCAGAACTCATCTTTCATGCCCTCTTCTATTGTCACAAGGTAGAAAGACAAAGAAATATGTAAGGTAAATGAAAAAACATCCTTTTGAAAGTCATCTTTCAGATTTCTCTCCATATGGAAGGCTCTGAATTAGCAGAAAATGGAAAATGAAGTTTCCATCTACAGGCTATGGACAGAATGGGATAGAAGTTGCCGACACTGCCTGGTGGTATATCTGTGAGCAACTCGTGCCTCCTGAATCTGGGTGGGGCAGGCACCCGCAGAAGCTGTAGGAGGCAGGGGCAGAGCTGGCAAGCTCCCACAGATGTCTTTGGCAGGGGTGGAGCTGGTGAGCTCCTGCAGATGCCATTGGCAGTGGGGATGCCCCTGTCAGGGTGGGCACATGCTCCCTACCCTGTGCCCCCCCCCCCCACATGTTGCCTATGGGTGTATCACATCTTGTTGTGAAGAACCCACTCCTAAATGTGATATGACTGACTTTCTGTGAGTGTGGACTCCTGTCTCCTCTCCCACACAGGACCCCCAGCCCCTTGGCCTCTGCCTTGGGGGTCCAGTCTTCCCCTTAGGGAACCCTAGCCCCATGGCCCTCAGCCATGCCTGGGGTTCATGTCACCCAGCAGGATGGAACCTGAGGGCTGCCTATCTCTGCCAAGACTGTGCCACTCTCTCACAGTGAGACCCAGGCCCAGGGGGTCCATGGAAAGCAGAACAGTTCACCCCTGGGCTCCCAGCTGGCAGGTGGACTAGAGTTGGTGGACTCTGGTGCTAGATGCTGTTCTAGCAACAGGCTGGCCCAGTGGGCTGGTGAACTGCATTCTCTCCACCCCATTCTGAGCCCTCCTTCACCCCTTCGGGACTGTCCTGGAATTGCTTGGGGAGTCTGCACACGGACTACCAGGACTCAGGGGGAGCTGGTCAGCTCTGGGAGGTAGGCACGGTCTTTGGCCCTGGCAGGCAGCCACAGGCAGCCCAGTCTCACTCCCCTTGTCTACTGCTGCCTGCTGGAGTGGACCCTGCCTGGGTGCCTTTCTGCATCCCTGGACCATGGCTGCCTCATGTTACTCTTCCTGTCCCAGGTCCCCCTCCCACTCCAGCAGTTCCCAGGCAGGGTGCATTGGGGACTTTTCTCCACAGCTGCCATCCAGGGGTCCTTCCTATGAGACCCCCATTCCTATCACCCCAGGAAGGAGTCTCTGGAGTGGGGCACAGTATGCCATGGGCGGGGGGAGAGGCTGGGTGGCAGCTGCTACCACCACTCCAAGCTAGGAAGGAAACAGTTTGGGGTGTCATAGATGGACACAAAGTGGTCCAGGACCCTGTCCAAAAATTCCCTCTCCTGGCACTGCAACTCTTCCAGCTCCACAGATGCCTAGGTTGCCTCCTTAAAACAGTGGATGGTCATCTCCATTCCTGCATCTCAGTAGCCTGGGTATAGGGCATCCCCCCCACCCTGAGCATGTTCTCCCTTTACATCTGGAGTTTCTCCTAATGCCAGTCCTGCAGCTCCTGGTACTAAGAGTCAGCTGTGCATGCCCAGAGCTTGGAGAAAGTGACCAAGGTCCTCACCCATGTAGAATCTCCTCCTTGCTGCTTCAGCGCCTCCTCCGGACTTCCCCCATGCATTCTGAAGCTGTGCCACCCCTGGCCTTGGGCTGCCATCACGTCTACTACGTATTGTCCTCCCTCACACAGGTCATGTTTATGCAATCATACACTATGGGATTACTCTGGGATGGGATACAGGAACTCTGGCCTTTCTGCGAATTTGCAACTTTTGCTGATTAAAAATGAAGTATAAAGGAGGTCTTGGACTCTCCCAGCACTCACCTGGACACCCATGTAGAGCCACTGAGTGACCTATGGTGAGTCCCCTGTCTGGACCCTTTCCCTGCCTAGGGCTGGGAGCTGCACTGCTGCTCTCCATCCAGGTTAGGGAAGACTGGGGCTCCAGCTGTGCTGCAGCTGAGCAGCATGCTCTGCAGCAGGGCAGGGACTGGTTGTCAGGGAGGGAGGGCCGGGGTCCCTCTGCAGGCACTGTGGTGGGTGCCTGCTCTCCTCCCTCAGAGGGTCCAGGGAACTTGGGTCTTATGAGACTCAGGCCATTCCCAGAACAGATAGGGACTGACCACTCTGGGACATACTAGCAGAGCTTTTAACCCCTGCCCCCTCCTTTCCTGTATCCTTCCCTTACAGGGGAGGTGTTTCAGTACTGTATCCCTGTGGGAGCAGTACTTAAGTCCCAATACTGCCTTAGTCATACTCAGCTGGGACAGCGAAGCCCTTACACCACTCTTCTTCCCATGCTTCCTTTACAGGAGAGGTGTTTTAGCCCTGTGTCTGTGCTGGAGCAGTACTTCGCCCCCAATATTTACCTGGAAAGAAGTGCTTCAGAGCTGAATGTGGGCCATTTGCTTTAATGGCACACTGGTGAAGACTGGGTTGCCATTCAAAGTGAGAATCCACCTTGCATACTACCTGTGGCTCCACTATCCTGCTGATACCCCTGGATGAGTTTGCGATTGCCACCTCTATTGACTCTCTGCTGAGCCCGTGACCTGACCCAGAGAGAGGAACCCTGACCCCTGCCACCTAAGAAGATTCCTGCCATGCACTGCCATTGGGTTTCCATCACTGTTCCCCACATAAATACTCTGGAAGGGAATGCAGAATCAGATCAGAGGGGAGGGGAGAAAGTGCTGGAGTGCCATTTGCAACCCTCTTCATGTGCACAACTCAGGAGTCACCCTGGTACTGGGACCAGATCAGCTGAGATAACAGTTCCCACATGAGATTCCTGCCATCTTCATGAGTGTCTTTCCTGGACTGGGGTAGAGGGAGGGAGTGGGGTGGCTTCACAAGGGAGAATTTTTCTTATTCTTGTTGTATTGCAATTCTAGTTGTTCTCATGGATAGTTGTGTATTATCTCATGTACCTGACCTTGGGGTCCTCTCTGCCACCCAGGCCCATGGCAATGCTAACAGGGGTAGGGTGCCAAGTGCCCACATTTGTAGCTGGTTTTTACTCTTTGCCTGTAGAGCTCAATAAACTCATTTTGTGCCTTTCCATGAGTGCATATGGGAAGGGAAGCTGATTTCAGCACCACTTCTCTGGCCAGCTGCAGTGAGGCTCCGCTTCTCCCAGAAGCTGAGCAAGGAACTGAGAGATAGGGCAGGGAGGTGTGAATGAGGCAGATTTATGTTCCCATAAAATGGGAGATGGACTGCTAACCACCCAAGGCAGAGGGGCAGGGGCCTGGTGCTTCAGTTGTATTCCAGGATGGGAAGGCAGGTGGGCAGAGGGTCACTGATCTGCCTGGTGCTGACATACAGAAACCTCTGAAGCACCTGGTGGGGAAGGGGAGGGAATGGAAGGGGTGACTGGTCTTCCTAGTGCTGGAAGATAGAAACCTTTGCAGCACCTAGGGGCCTGTGGCCCCACACTGTTAGCAGTCAGGGCAATTCACCCTCCATCCATGCCCCACCATCCTTGCTCCCCACCCCAACCCCTTGCTGGGCTTCTTGGCCACAACAGCTTGAGAGAGGGTAGTGACCATGGCCATGGCCTACAGAGACTGTAGGTTCCCCCGCACCCTCTTTCTTTCACCACTAGGGACTTTGTGTTTCCCCCAGGGCTTGAGTCCCTGTGGTGTGGGAATGAATCATACCTTTCCAGGCTTCACAGCATCCTCAGTCAGGGCATGACTCATCAGCAGAAGTGTAGGGAGGGCTGGCTGTGGGTTGTAGGTCATACTTCCACAGTGGCTGCTGCGCTGGTAGTAGGGGAGGCTGTGGAGTGGTCTATGCACTGGAGAGGGAGGCATTGAGGAAGTGTTGGAGGAGTGGGTCCAAAACAATCATAGCAGCAGTATCCTGGGGGAGGGGGAGGGGAATGGTTGCATGCTTGGGAGCAGTCCATGGGATCAAGAACCAGGATGGGTGGGGCTGTCCGTGAGGTGAAAGGCATGGACTTGGACTCCAGGTCCTGGGTTCTAATTTCCATGGCATTGGAGCTTTCCCCTTGCTCCTGGGTACCATGCTGCCTGCTCTCAGCCACACCCAGAAAGACATCAAGGAAGCTCAGGTCCAGCTGCAGTGCACCTCAGCTCCCACATTGTGTGATGGTGTCGGGACCATCACCAACTGGATGGATTCCTTCTGGGGCAGCTCCAGCAGCTGACATCTTGCCCTGTGGCTCCTGCTCCTGGGCACCTGACTGTCCTGTCATCCTGGGGCCTTCCTGCGCCACCTCCTCCATAGTCCCAGTTCTGAGACTGGGGTTGAGTAGTCAAGGAGGATGGGATGGGTTCATCCATGGTCTGTGAGTGGGCGAGGGCCTGGCTGTGAGGGGGTGGATGGAAGGAACAAAGGATGTATGAAGGTGCAGGTCCTGGTGCATGGCTCTTCTTTTCACTGCATCTGGGTGCCCACCCCCACAACCTTGAACTTCCAGGGGCTTCCAGCAAACACCTTGTGATTCTGGCAATACCCTATGCCCCGACCTCAAAATTTCCACTGTACTCTACCTTAACCACAGAGGCAGGTGGCCACGTCCCATCTGCTCCTGAAGTTAGTTTCCAGGGAAATCCACCTGCTTGCCGTGGCTTATGTGCTCAGTGCCCCTCCCCCCACATTCCCCCACCCTAATTCTCCAGAACCTTGTAGCTGCAGGCCAAAAAAGACTTGTAGCACCCCAGGTGCCCATGGCTGGCAGTGGCTGAGCCATGGTGGTCACAGTGGCTGAACTGTGGAGGTCATAGATTTGCCTCCATGCAAACTGAGTCCCAGTGTTCAGTTCTGCTACCCTGACCCACCAGAGATGAGCTGCCTGCACTGGCTTCTGCTTGGGGATGGGGGGTTCCATGGTGGGGTCCAGGTGGCAGGGTGCCTGCTCTGGCACATGGGAGCTAAGGTTTGGATCTATGTGACTTTGCCCGAGAATGGGGTTGTGGGGTCTGGGTGCCAGAGTTGGTGTCCATGGGGCTGTACCTGAGCATAGGGGTTCTTCTGGACTTAAGTGTCATGTCTGTGTACATACCATGGGGTGCTTTGTGATGGGCTGTGGGGGCCCAGCCCAGGGACTCAGGAGTCTAGGTTCTGGGGCTCATGCAGGGGACACAGATGCTTCCATTTCCCCTGCTGCCTGCCTGCAGCTGATATGTGGCCAGAGGCAGGGCAGAGGGGCTGTGCAGGGCAGGGCAGAGGGGCTGTGCAGGCTTGGCTCTGGGAGAGCTTGGGGGGTGCAGCCTGCTGGGTGTTCAGCCAGAGTAGCCAAGTGTGGGCCAAGTACTAGTACCTGTGCATGCCCCTGTAAGGGAGGGGTGGTGGGGAGCTTGCAAGGAAGCTGGGCTGCTGGAGGACAAGTGACCTAACTTGAATTGATAGGGGAAATGGGATTGAAGTTCAATTAACTGGTCTAACGTAGAACTATTAAGTTGGAATGCACATCAATCCAGGTCTATCTTAGACCGGGTTCCACCATTTTTAGACCAGTCTATGTGCACCACACTTCGGTTCTCTTATGGGTATAGATCAGTTTCTGATCACTTAGATTGGTAAAAGTATGTCTGTACCTGGCCTTAGTAATAGAAATCCAGGATATTGGACTGACCCAAACTGATGTAATTTTCCCAGCCCACACATAACTCTGAGAAATTAATTTTAAAGGCATAAATGTTCAGGGATAAGGTCTGATGTTTACACCCATTTAATCCCACTAAAATCTTTCTGAATCAATGAATTGGTATAATCTAGAGCAGAATTTGGGCTTGTCTCTAACAAGTGATTCTAGCATAATATTAAAATACCTTGAAATCAGGTAACAAAAAGTTGTAAGATAAATGCGATCTATCCTGAATCCATAAAGAGTAAGACTTAAAATGTTTTGGCAAATCAGATTTACTTTTTGCATATTTCCTTTTTTAAGTTTATTGTGCAGTTTGGACTACAGGGTTGTATGCCATAAATGACAGTGGACAGTTCAAGGAGTATAATATTAATACATTTAAATCTACATCAGAACTACAGTATGCTGTTTAATGTCCTAGTTAAATTGTGTGCTTTATTCATATGCAAATAGGTAGGAAATGATGAGTAACTGCTCTTTCTTAGATCTACTGTAAACTGCTTAAAAGGCTGGGGACATTGGACTGTCAAAAGTTTTGTCACTATTTAATGTTTGTACAATGCTTTGAAGATTAAAAGTGCTATATAAACACTAAGTACTATTTTTTTATTTCAGTTAGCCTTTGAGTATCAGTTATTAAAAGAACTAAGGCTTGCCAGCAATTAGCCACAGGGACTAGAAATAGTATTTTGCACTTCTGTAGCTCCTTCCATCCAAAGATCTTAAGGCACTTTACAAATATGAGTAAATTTAGCCCTCCAAAACTCCCGTGAAATATTATTAGTCATACTTAACAGATGAGGAAAGGAAGGCAGAGAGAGACAAGGAACCAGATTTTAAAGGTATTTAGGTGCTAAACTTTCATTGATTTTAAAGGGAAATAGGCACTTGAATAGTTTTTTGAAGACTGACCCTTGATGCCTTGTTCAAACTTCCACAGATAATTCATAGCACACCTGAGTATATAGTATATATTTCAGGAAGAGATGTGCAGGGAATGCTTTTTGGCACTCAGGGACATTTGACAAAAATGTTTATGTCAAAAATATTCTGCAAAGACTTTTTAGGAATTTTTTTGTTCCCCAAAATCATGTTTTCCAAGTTTCTGGTTGCTGAAAACAGTAATGTTTTCCAATTCCCCCAACATCCTGAACATGTTATCCAATAAACATTTCCCACAGAGATGTTTCTTCTGAGGGAGTTGGAGAGAAAAATATTTTTTGAAAAGAAGTTCTTTGGGCAAGACATTTCAGTCAGCTGTAGTTCCAAGTCTTTTGGCTCCCAGTCCTGTAGCTTAAGCACATGTGACCAGGTCTCTGGAATAGTCTCATAAGACACTTATCCTAATGTCAGTGGTTGTGGTGCATGTGGTCTTTGGCTTATATTTAGATAACTGCAAATCTCTTTGCCTATGTCTCTTTTTTTTCCCCCTTGAGAATATTCAGCAAAGTGAGAGACGCTTTTACCAGGCGAAAAACTAACTCCACTGCAAAACTGACTGAAGAAGAGGGAACTCTCCTGCCCATAACAGCAGTTTTTGTAGATTGCTCTCCATCATTAATGGTGACATTTTTCTTAGAATTGTTATACATAAGGTTATTTATATAGGCATTTTACTATTTTCACTCCTGTAACACCTGAATGTCTTGGTTCCCAAAAGCAATCACAGTGTGTATCTCAAGGTATGAATTACTTTGGCCGAATGGGAGAAAAAGTGAAAAGATGATGGGTGTCCTCCATCTCTAGAGCTTCAGTAATTCTTTTGGGCTCCAGTGAGACCAGTGTTGTTTGATTTTAGTATTGCTCTAAAAACCGTAGCAAGATGCTATGCAAGAAGGGATATGAGGAGATTCTACATAGAAGATCTAAAGCAGAGGGAAATTCTAGGAATATTGCTCTGAATGATAGTATAAGGAAAATAAATTGGGATTCTTTACTATTACCATTGAGAAATGGGTTTGGGAGTCTTGACTGGGAACATATACAAAGCATGAGAACTGGAAATCTCAAATGAATTCTGCAACTCCTTCTCCAGAATTATTTTAACTTTTGTAAGCTCTTTAGGATAGGAACTTTCTAACAATTTGCCATGTTGGCAGCATGCAGAATTATACAGCACATTATTTCATGCAATTCTGAGGAAAGAATCTCAGCCTTCATTTAAAAAAATGAAGCTGAGAAAAAGCTGGGAAACATGATTCAGTCAAACCTCATGGTTCAGAGTAGGAGGTAAAAAAAAAATCTCTTTGATTCTTTTAAAAATTTCAATTTTTGAGAGAGGTCATTCTCTAATTTTTAAACACTTGGAGTTGGCAAGTATGTGTTTTTATAGTGCTCAAAACACACACTTGAGCCTTACTCAGGCATTGGTACAAATAATAAATCAATAATTATCTTCAAACATCAATGTCTTCATGTCTCTATCAACCACAAGTACTTTCCATTGATTTGAACTATGAAGTCCAGCCTATCGGTAGCAAACATGTTACTACACAATGGTACAACTTTAATTAGAACATTCTATACAGCAATGAACAACCTTTCTGCTCATTTATAAAAGGATGCAATCAGCTGCCTTGCTTGAATACCTAATATTTACAAGTGGTAGAGAGGGAATAACAAAGAAGGCACATTATAGCTAACAGTCTACTTCATCTGGTCAAAGCAAAACCCAACCCTTGTCTTCCCAACTGCAAATCTGTCAGGGCTCAGAGAGGATTGTCTTTGAGGAATGATATGAAAGACACATAATATGTCAAAGAAAAGAAAAAAACAATTTCTGTTCCTTAGGGAAAGGGGGAGGGGGGGAAAGAACTTGTCTTTCTAGGCACAGCCATAGCCTCTTTCCTTTGATTTGTCATTATTTCAATTCATATAAAAAGATTTATTTGAAAGAAGCTACTTTAACTACATGGGCTGTCTCCTTTTTTTCCAAAGCCTTTTGTAAGAACAAAGTAACCACTTGTCACACACAGTGACTAATGAGAGTTTAGTGTGGGTTTTAGTGTTCATTCATACACTTTGTGTTCAGCTAGTTGTAAGTTAAATCTTTAGAAATCTCTCTGCAGGAATCTTTCACTTTGAGATGGGAGTGGGAAGAAAATTTGTCCAGATACTGAGAACTCTTGGACGGAAGCTGCACTTTTCAGGCTTCCTAATTGGCAATACAGAAAATAAACACACACAGGAAGTCATGTGGCCTTCTTTTGAACTTAAAGTTTATATGATGTTTAATGGCTAAGGCATTTTTGTGTGCCTAACATAAATAAATTCAATATGCATGGTTGCTGACAATAAGCAACATAATTTAGCCATCTAAATATGGTATTAAAATTGAAAAGAAGATTAAAATTAGTATTTTTATATCTCTGCTATCCTCATCAGTCATGCTTCTCTTTCTATTTAGTCAGTCCATTATGAAGGCAACTACAATCTAGATGTAAATAAAACAAAAACAGTGGGACAAACATGACATTTGCAAACTAACACTCTACTCATTCTGCTTGTGTGTTATACCCATTTTCTTTTTTTCCTTCATCTGTCTTGTCTGTTTATGTTGTAAACTTTCTGGAACATAGATTGCCTCTCGGTCTCCACAAAGTTTAGCACAATGGGTCCTCATTGTTCCCAAAACACTACTTTAATCAATAAAATTACAACTATTAATGCTCTTTGCCTAACTGTATTTTTGATGTTGGAAATGCTTCATATTGATGATTGCCTATATATAGTACATCTTTGAAACAAGTGAGTGTATACGAGTGAAAGAAGATATAAGTTTCAAGAATCATTTCACAATGTAATCACATGCATACATTTTAAACAGCTCTTTAAAAATCTTTCCAGAAGTGTAACAAGTTCATTGAATGCTCTGCAGATGGGAGGGGAAAGGACAGCACAGGGTTTGCCTACCACCAGATGGGAGAGTTGGGAGAAAGATGGATAGAAATGGGTGAGGGGAATTGAAGGCTTTCCTTTCTGGGAAACACCAGTAGCTACATCAGCAGTGCCATGGCCAGGCTCCCTGCAAGCTGTTGCTCCATTCACTTCCTCCTACTCCCCTCATACATACATATTTGATGAAGGGCTCCCTGGAGTGGTGTTTGGGGGATCACCATCCCATTTGCTCCAACTTCCCCCTCCCCTCAGATAAATGCTTCATGTGATGCTACCCTAGCCAGCTCAGGGCTGCCACTACCTTGGCAAAGACTCTCAGCAGTTGGGATCCCACCATTCCCTCATAGTCGGTACCCAGGATGGATGCCCCACTCTCCCTGCCATAGTTATGCTACTGAATCTTCCACATTTGAATTATTCTCTGGACTTGCAACACAGGATAAGTCCTCAAAGGCATTTGTTGCTTTATGAGTACTTCAGGACAGTGCAACAACATGCTTTGCCCCCCTACCCCTCCCCTCCAAAAAGGGAACAGTTTTATGCTTCTTTTACCTCGTTTCTTGAAATATTTCTCCTTGTTCATGTATAGCAGTGTTGCAATATGCATATGCATTCATTAAATATAGCTGAATTCTGTTCTAAAAGCTCTTTTTACATTGCTTTTCTTTCTTTCTTGATAGTCCAGCTCCACAGTGAGAACGTACCAAAACAGTAAATCAAGAGTGACCATGAGTCCTGGGTTTAGCTCACAGTGGAACAGCAGCCAACCTGCTTGGAACACATACACCTTTCCAAGAGCAAGCTTGCACTATCAGTCCCATGCCAGCTACACGTACTGTGCTGGACATCCTGCTGTAAGTAATTAACCTTTTATGTAGCTACATGAATGTTCTGCTTTATTCCCTAGAAGGCAGAAGTATCATAATATGACAACTCAGTGGAGTATGCCAGAAATGTCTCTGTCCCAGGGTAGTTAAAGCTGTTTGTTTGTTCTCAGATGGATTAACTGTAACTTTAGAAATATTGGAGTGTTTCTAAGACCTAAACAGATGTTCATTTCTTGCTGTGCAGTAGACATTTTTTTTAGCTTTTAATATGAAACATTTGCTATGAACATTGATTTTAGGTTGGGCCCATGTGAGTGGGAGAGAAAAGAACTTTGTTACTCACATTCTGTTTTTTATTTTTTCCTGAGGGCTACTATTAGAGAAATAAATAATTTCTTACTCAGAACAGCACAGAGTTTAGATTACTTGGGTGATTCAGTAAAGCTGTATGTCTCTTGCCATCAAAATACACCTCACTAATGTTTATGTATTCTTTGTCAATAGTGAACGTGCAGTTTCTGTCACTAAGCTAGGCCTGCTGTCCTTCGTAGTTCACATGGGTAGGTGGTTAAAAGGGGAGAAGATAGGAGTGTAACTGTTACTTCATGTTCTATTTTGACAGCTGTGAAAGGGGCATGGTTGACAGCTATTCAGATGGTATTTCCCCATTACTGAAAAGCTAAGTGCACATAACAAAGCCTACTGGCTCTTTTTAGTTTCAGCTTCAGGAGGTCTCAAGACTGAGAGGGCCAACAAGGAAAGATCTTGCTAGTGTAAGCAAGTCTGCCCTTCGTTCCAGCTCTGCTCTTGACCTTGGTGTCCTTAGAGTTTGGATTTAGCTGTCTTTTGAAATTTTAAAGGACAAAATGTGGACATAATATCCTAACACCCTGTCAGTTATAGGTCAGAGAGCTTTGTCATCCTCTACTGCATTCCAGTAACATAAAATTCTGTTTTATCGAAAGGTTCGGATTTTATTACAGAGGAAAAATATGTGCTGTGTAATCTGGTTGCAGGATCTGCATAATTTGATTTAGACATAATATCTTATTTCTCAGCAAACTTTTAACCAGAAAGTTTACTTCTGAAGTGTCTGATACATTAACATGATAATTGTAATAAGTGAGGGGTATTATTGTACAAGTATGACCACTCTTACTGAGATATTACTTAACATAAGACATCTCTGTAAAGTCTATATGCCATTATTTTCAGTTTGTTAGAACTTGTAAATGTTGGAGGAGAGAATACAATTAGAAATCATTGGGAAAATGCATATGATGATATGTATAGAATTATGTCTTTTTTATAGAAGCCATTGTAATGATTTAATATATAGTCCATGCATATTCAAGTCTTTTAAAATATTCCTGTCTACCTTTGACTATAAAATGATCAGGAATCAAACCTAAAATCTGGTTCTGTATTGTATTATAGTCTGACAAGCAGAGTACTATGTACCATTATCAAGCTCAGTTGAGCACAGAGAACACAGTTGTTACCTGTAAAGCAAAATGTCATCCAAGGCATGGAAGCCTTTTTTAGGCCAATTCTATCATTGTACTTTGCTTCAGTTAGACCAAAATGGGTGCATCTACATGAGATGCTATGTCGCTATAGCAGTGAGATATTGCACTGTAGTTCGTTGCTATAATGAAGTAGCATTACCGGGCACGAACCATGACACTGACATTATTGTGCAGTAGCAACTAAAAATAACCATGCAGACTCTGCAGTAACTCTGGTTACTGTGTAGTCCACCACACGTAGACATACCTGCTTTGTAGTAACTCAACTAGAACCATATTATTATTTTATCTGATTCAAAAGAATAAAACCCCCTTATAGGCAGGGGAGGGGGTGGTTAATCAAATCTTAAATTTTGAAAGTCAGTCCAGCCAAATGGTGGGTTGGTAATGACTCAATGCAATCAGAATTGTGCAAACTGGTGCTCAGATTAGAAAAATCCAACATGTGATACGTATAAGGAAGAGACAGAAGTCTTGAAGTTCCCATTTAATTCTGACTTCAGTGTATAAAGTTACTTAATTAATAATTTTTTCATGGTGTTTTGGCTAACTATACTCATTCTAAGTACGTGTTATAGTTAGGAACCTATAAAATTGGTGATTTTGTGATTTTTGCAGAAATTGCAAATTTGGTAGATTCCTTGTGAAAAAGTGCAGGGACCACAAGTTGGAAAATGGCCAGTAAGGTCAGGGGGAAAGAGAGCTGAAAACAGAGATAGGAAGCCTTGGTGTCTTGAAGCATGGAAGAGAAGGAGAGGAGGGAAAGCGGGGGAGACTTGCATGGTGCTCTCCCCCCCCCCCACACACCTCTGGCCAATAGGCCGCAGAAGTTCTCCCCCTCCCAGGAGACTGACAGATGGCTGTTTGTCAATCTACAGAGAGGGGCAGGACTTCTGGGTCCCCTCAGCCAATGAAAAGTGTGGGAGGGTCCTGCTGTATTCCACTACAAAAATGGCAACCAGTGCCATGCTCAGACCACGAAATTGGGGAGCAGCCCCCACAAATTGGGTAGGTCCCTAGTTATAGTGCCTAGTCACTAAAAGTTTCCATCAAATGTCTGCAACAGATTACAAATAGGTTAGATGAACAGCAAGTATAACACAATATAAAGTGCCATCTCTTAGGCCAGGTACAGACATTACACTTTTACTGGTATAAGTGATCAATAACTGGTCTATAACCATAATAGAACAGAAGTTCAGTACACAAAACCAGTCTATAACTATAACAGAACAGAAGTTCAGAACATATAGACTGGTTTAAAAATGGTGGAACCTAATCTAAGATTTGCCTTCCACCAAAGAGCGAATGTGTGTTCTTTTTGCTACCGATCTAAATTACACCACTTAGAGAAAACCACATAACTTAGATTGATTCTGCCTCGGGCTTTTTGAATGTCTGTACCTAGCCTTAAATACATTCCCCACCTACTATAGTGTTTAAGCATTAATATCATTTCATTGTCTGTATGTCTCTGAAAGTTTGCCTCTGATTTTGCCAATACCTGAGTTCTCTTTGAGCATGCTCAATTCAGTCATTATAGTTTCCCCTGTCATGCATACCTAGTATTTGTTTTTGGAAGGTCTGGGGGCAGTGGTGGGACTGGGGGCAGGAGAAGTAACCATGAAAGAATACTGGCTGCTTCTTCAGGAAACAGTGCTGTCGTTTAATTTTTATTTTAGTCATAGTGTGGAAGTCTTTTTTTTTTTTTGCTTCATTTTAAAAGATATTTGTTTTTTTCAAATTAACTAATTTAAGGATCCAGTCCCTGGATCTATGACTCATGGAAAAAAGGTTCATACTTGCAAGAGTCCTGGTTAAAAGATACCTCAACACTCCAGCACTCTTGCTGGAGGTCTGGTTCATAGTGAGGTCTGGCATTCCTCAGGCAGGGTCACTCTCCAGTTAAATGCTGAGTTTGCAGCACTTTTGCCCTGAGGGTTTCAAAGTGCATTAAAACAGTCTATAAACTGACATGTTCTGGTTGCAGAACTTCCCAGATTTGTTACATCCTAAGGCCAATGTTGACTTCTGATATCTTAAAGACTAAGAAGCTTATCAGTGCAGAAGGGATCCACCTCTTTCCCCAGGTAATGATCCAAGAGTGTAGTGTAGACAGGTCCTATGCCTTGAAAGCCCTCAAAAGTTCTGCTTGTGCTAGTCGCTGAAACAAATCCAAATCTCTGAAGAAACATTTGGATCCATCTCTGTACCAAGAAATGTTATATGGAACAAAAAAGGTTCTTACTGGCTGGGCCAAATCACACACAGGAGAAATCTTCTGAATCAGCCAATGCTACGCAAAAAGAATTAAAATATTATATAAGTGAAATCCTTTGAGAGCCATATTCTGGTGCTAAGGATCCAAGGCATGTTCCAGATCTTACTGTATGTTCTGTATCATGCATCTGTGCTGCACAGACCTTTATATGGTGGTAAATTAAATTGGCTATATGGATCAGAAAGGCAAGGGAGGGGATTGTTTTGTCTCCCAGAGGTGAGTTAAAAGAAAGGCCCTGGTGGTAGTTTTCTTCCTTGTAACTCCACCCCAGAGGAAAGGACGTAGTTAGATGAGTCATTGCAAATATCCACTGCTGTTTTCTTTTTCCTCCCCACAAATTCTTCAAGCTCTGCCAGTTATTTTGCTTTCTCAATAATACATGTACCAGGACTTTTAGTTTCACCAGTAATTCAGGAGGCTCTGCAGTCTGTGGACAAACCAACATGTGTCCTAGTTTCTATTCTCACAAGAAAGAACACACCCTGAAATGTAGTTCCTACTTGCACATCCTACCCAGCTATGTTGGGCGAAGGATACAACTTTGGTTACTGACCACAACTTTGGTTATTGGCCTGACTGATATATCTTTGACTGGATGGTGTAAGATGGTACACCTCTTTGATGGCATAAAAATAGTCTATATTTTTCCTTTTGATAGAAACCCCACTCCACATGGGGAGAAAGGGGGGTGGGGAGTTTTTTGTTTGGATCTCAGAATTTTAAACTTGTTAATAGGGGGCATTCTGCCACCTTATCTCTTGATATTTTATCGCAGGAGAAAGAGTTTGCAATTCAGGATGAATACCAGGAAGTGGAGCCACAACTTGATCAACAGTCTGCCCTGAACAAAAAGATAGCAATTGTTTCAGCATCTACTACTTCTGAATTTTTTTTCTGTCCAAACTTGTGGACCAAATAGCAATGATGCAAATCTTCCTTTGATTACAGTGGAAGAAACTGTAACCTTGTTTTTAGACATCTTGGCTTCTTTGTATTAAAAAATCAAGAAAAATTAAAAATTCCTTCCAATATTACCATTGCAACCTTCAAAGGAATTTTGAGCTTCTTCTTTATTATATCAGTATATAGGATAAGAAACTGATAAAGGCAACCTTGAAACCAATTGTAAGATACCATATTTTCTTTCCTTTTCCTTATCTTTTATTCTAAAAAGCATCAGTTAAAAAAAAACTACCACCTCTTCTTTCCAGGTGCAACACAGGATAAAGTGTTTTAAATCCCTCATGAAAAGGAAATCATGTTCAGCTTTGTCTTTGGAAATAAATGTCACATTTCAAGTTTGGAACCTTCAGACTAATCTTCAACCCTCCTATCCTCATCCTTTGGAGACTGAATTCCTTGTTTTGTCAGCTAGTGTGGTTCCATTACATAGAAATGGATATTCTGGATAATGAAAGGTAGTTATGCCATTCAGTTCAAATCCCTTCCTTTATCCAACTTTCCATCCCTGTTTGGGAATCTCTCTCAAAAGAAAATATTTAGATCACAGAATAAAACATGTTAAGAGAAAGTCAAGAGGTCAAGAGAAATTGACAGAGACATTCTAGACATTTCTGGGCATGTCTACATGAGTTGCTTAATGTACAGAAGACTAATTCTACTAAGCATCAGTGCAGCGGGCAAAACCTGTGCTAATGCGCTAATGCACAGTAGATTTATTTTAATGTGCGTTGTGAGGAAAAGGCTGGTGTTCTGTTCCTGTCACATTTCTTGAAGCTCCTGGGCTGCAAACACCATGTCAGTGGTTCCACGTCCTTTTCTGAAGCCACATTAGCTCTCATGCAGTAGGTCGTTTAGATGGTCAGTCAGCCGTTTGAGGAGGACTCTTGCGAGTATCTTTCCAGCAGTTGAGAGGAGGAAGATGCCCCTGTGGTTGTCACAGAGTTGCAATTTCCCTTCCTTTTGCACAGATGGATGATGAAAACATCCTTGACTTCTTGGGGGACTACCTCCTGTGACCACATACTGCAGAAGATCTTGGATGCATATTACTGTCACTAAAAAAGTGCTACTGCACAGTAGTGCTGATTTACAGTGCATTTAGTACCTGTCATTACATATATTAAACTTTATGCGCTATAATTATGGTTCATTAATTAACATGTAAATGAACCTAGTGTTAGCAAAGGCAGATGGAAGGCTTAATCCCATGTAATCTATACAAATTCAACTTTTTTTCAGCAAGTTTTAATGATGTGTTTTGATGTTAGGTCAGAAACTGTTAATAGTACAGCTAAGGCACCACAAACCTTGAGAAATATTGCCTATTTAAGTGCAAGAGGTATCGATTAAGTCTAGAAAATTGTCAGTAAGAAGGTGCTGTGGTCTCAAATGGGGTATATTTAGGAAGTGGGTAAACAGTTCTATCGGTAGCACCAATTAATAGACTTCTATGTATCTATGGATAAAGGCTCCAATACCATTTAATTTCAATTTAGTTATGCCCAAGGTAGTATCTAACTTATACTTTAATCAAAAAATTAATAGGCCAGTGTTTTTCTCCTATACCTCACATTTCTAATAGGTGAGTCAAGGCTCTAACCTATGGATACCAAAAGGTCTTTGGCTAACTATCTTATCAGAACCAAGTAATTTAGGTAGTCTCTCATTGTGCTAATGACTGCCATACTTTTAAATGGGTTAGTTAAAAGAGTGAAGTTATAGCCTAACATCTGTTCCAGAGCCTATGGATATTTGATCATATTCTGCTCCACTAATGGCAGCCTCAGTAGCATGTCTTGGACATGTTTCATTTCAAGAAATCTGTAAATTTGGTATTGGAGCTCTACATGTATATTTATAAGATACCAGTCCCTAGATTAGACAATCAGGGTATGGTATAGCAATACTTCACTCCATATTCAGTTAGGACTCTGTCACATCTTACTTGCAGGAGATACTATTTATCAGGCTAGCAGAGGGATAATGATTTTGGTGGAAAAAAATGGAGGTCAGTTCTTCACCCAGCAGTAAGAAACTTCACTGCTACTCTACTATGATTCCTAGAATATTTTGTGCTTCATCCATCTGTTGCCCCTTCTCCCTTAGGCAGTGCTCAAAGGATATGCCCTACTAGCCCACACCATATTATACTATTGTAAACTAGCTTGTGAGTGGGAAAATGCTGAAAATACCTGCATGTATTAATATTTAAAACATCACAACTCCTTGACTGTTCAGTGGATATATATTTTCATGGGCAGATCCAGGATTTTGAAAAGGAGGTCCAGAATATATGGCACATCATCACATATAACATGATACATTTTTCTTCAGTTAAAGAGAAACTAGAAGCATTACTAATATCCTAGGGGGCTAGTACCATATTATTCAGTTTACCATTAGAGCTAAATACAAATAAAACTATGGAATGTGTACCAATTTGCAAGATTATGTATAAAGTTAACCCCCCTCCACCCCCCCCACCCAAAAGATACTTAAAATTATCAAAGGGTATTGCATCATTAGTCCTGTAAATAATACAGTCAAATGTGGGTGCATCTACATGTGCTATTAAAATGGAGCAATAAATTCTGGCAGCCCTTGCACTCAAGCACCCTCATGCCCCAGCCAGCCCCATCAGCATCTACACATACTTTGCTGCACGCTAAAAAATACTGATGTGGGATAGTACTTGTGTTTACAACTACTAACCTATGGTGGAGTTAATTAGTTTACTGTGGCCTAATACGACCACATGTGTAGATGCTGAGACTTTACAGAGGAGCTAATTAGGCAGCTCTGCTGTAAACATTTTGTGTAGATGTGCCCTATATGTCTCTCATTCAAATTCACAAAACAAAAATCTATTTTTTGAGTGTCTTGACAGTTCCTCCAATACTCCACTGTCAGTCATTTTTAAATGTGAGTTAGTATTACCATGCCTGAGATAAGCTAGAGTTAAAAACAGGTCTCCAGGTGTGTGAAGTAGAAGAGAGTCATTACCAGGAACGGCTAACAGATAGCAGAATTGCAGAAAAAGGATTGTTGAATAGTGGAACATCAAGGATATTAAAAAGGAGAGAGGGTCATTAACACCTGTGGAGTGGAGAGAGATTAGCAGGAATCAGGGAGATGATAATGAGCCATGAAGTCATTTGACTCCATCCCTGCTGCCTCAATGGAAATGCTGCTGCCCCTCCCAAGCAGTTGGCTTTAAAGCTTGGATGGAACATGGATCAAATGGGGTGTGCAACTGCACCAATGCACTGCCTTGGATCTTCCCCTGTATATTTTAAATCTCCTTCAAAAGAGCCACTCATTTGTCTATGGAGATGTGCACTTTAGCATTCCACTGAGGTTTTTTGCAGTGAAGTATACGCCAGGATTTTGTCGACCTTTCTTTTGGAGAAAGATGTGGTGCTGAGGAGGTTAAACTGTCATGTAGTTCAGTATTTCCCCCCATCACTGTTATTTCCAAGATATCTGTTAACCAGAAACTGTTGCCTTTCTGATCTACCCTCAGCCTCCTGACTGATTCATTTTGTAATGTCATGAACAATGGATTGTGGATTCACAGAATAGTGTAAGGTTGATTAGAGAGGCGAAAGCTTCCTTTTACACATGCACATCTTGGTAATCATCAATGATGGGAAGTAAATAAATAGTACAGTACATGTGAATTGGAAAGGTCTTTCTAAGGTCCCTTGATTTCATTTACTGAGCTCTAATTATCCCTCAATTTTCCCATTCTTTAACCTTAATTCTTTTGTACTTTCAGGGACTTTCCACCTGAAAGGTATTTCTTTGCTGAAAAATTTGCTTTGCTGAAGCACCATTACTGCCATTATTTCACCAATCTTTCCTTAGAGATATAATATGCTGCCTATACAATATACCTAGCTCTTGCTTGCTTAACAAGAAAAAGACGAAGTCCTGAACCCGATCCAAGGTTACCCCATAAGCAGCACCAGCTAAATATTATAAAAAGGGTCTGCTTAAAAAACTGCATTGTGTAAAACATTTTGGGCCCTGAAAAGGAGTAACCTTATATAACCATGCTAGCTGGCTCCCACATTTAGAAACCCTCCATTTTGTATTGTGGAGGCTTGGGTTGGGTTTCATGGAAGGCTGAATGGGTTATCACTAGATGCTAATTTTATATAATTGCTGATGAGAAAACTTACAAAATGCTGCAGAGAAGAAACTGAATGGAAAAATGCGCAAAGTGAAAATGGAGAGAATAACTCATCTCTGTTGTAATGGGTAAATTATAATATTTAAGAGCTCTGCTAGGTAGGAAAAAAGTAAATGGAAGAGTGTGGTGATGTGAATATTTTTAATTGACAAAGATTATATAGTCATCAATTGCAACAAGAAGCTTTGTGTTCAGAGTAATTCCAAATGCTAACTGCTGACATAAATTATTTATTGTGTTTATCTATTACCACCATCTACAGGAGCAAAGCCTCAGAAACACGAATTTATTAGACTGCAAATGTAAAACACATTTCCACTTTGTTTGGTTTCTTTGGGGATGGGGATGGAAATTTCAAAATCCCAAACAAATGCATCTCTTAATTAACTTCCCTCACCCTCTGTACTTTCTAATAGTGAGGCAAATGGTACTAGTGACTTGTAAGGTTGCTTTCAATGCTGCCTCTTTAGGCCATTTTTCAAAGCAGCAATCACATGCAGTTAATTCAGATCAAATCAGCTTATCAGCTCAGTTCATTGTAGTGCTTTCATAATCATTCGTGTGTGACAGCCCATTAAAAGTTGGCCAGGCCTTTTAAAACATCACAAAATCCACAAATGTGCTTTACATTCAGCCTGTGAGTTAGCTGGGCATATTTGTTTTGTGCATTAACTTTTGAAATTGAGCTTCTTTCCAGGGTCATAGGGAAAAGTCTCTGGTAATATGAAGTTTAGCCAAGGTAATTTACTGTATTTCACCTGATAAATAAACTATAGGCAATAGTTTTATTATTTAAAAATATCAGAAAATCATGTTTAACTTAGGTTATGACTTGTGTCAGCTTGTTCAATTATAGATTGTTGTAGCTCTGCCCTATGAAGCAGGGAAATAGTACCACTTTTACAGTGGCAGTAAGTCTTTTACCAAGTCAATCCTACTCCATTAGGGTTTTGAGCATTTGAACCCAGAGGGTGCATCCCCACAAGTGCACATGTGCATTTCCCCAGGGACAAATAGCAGTGGCACATTATTGTGCCACTGCTACTTGTCTCCAGGGAATGCCCCTGCATGCATGCAGCAAATTGCCTCTGGTAGGATGGGGGAGGGTGGGGCCAGCATCTGGGCTGGCTTGAGCAGCCTTACTTGGGGCTCTGGGGGCCTTCTGGAGCTGTAGCAGTGGCAGTTTGGGTGTGCAAAGCCTGGCTAGCAGCCAGAACATGGCTCTGGCCAGCCAGGCTGTGGTTTTGGATGACACATGTTGCAGCCACATGCACCACCCTACTTTTTTTTTGACGGGGTTTTTTTAGATACCAAGTACCTTTTTATGTGTGCTGTGAGCATTTTGCAGTGCCTCAAAAACCTCTGAGTGGAAGCAAAGTGCATATTCCCACTCGTCTGGATGCTCCTAGAGAGGGTAACAGTAGGGGAAACTAAGAACTAGCCAGTTCTTTATTACTGCCTCCCAACATTCCTAAATTACTGACCAATTTGATGAAGTAAATGCTATTCAGATTAACAGTATGAATTCCCTTTTTCATATGATCATTAGACAGTAGGTTCCTTCTATTATCTGCAAGACTTTGCAGATACTCAAGGCCTACTTCGGGATGGAAATTCATGAAGATTTCTGTGGATTATTAAGTTTGATGACAGACTGCATACACAAATTCAAATAATCTGAGAGAATTCTCTCAGATTTGTTCTCCAGGTAAAGAAAATTATCCAGAGCCACATGTACAAACATTCAAATACTCTCTGAAGACTAGAGAGCTTACAGTGTTGATACTGTGTAGCCAGCAACACATCTTATCATACTCTGTAGGCTTTCTTATTCTGCCTGGCAACAGATGGCAGTAGTGCATAGAACAGCCCTGATTGGATGACCCAAACTGTTCATGATTTACCCGTATTTCCATGCAGCACAGTGGGGATTATGAAGGGTGCATGTCTTACTCCCTGAGGAAGCAGCAGAGTCTGATGAGGAGTGACACAGTCTTACTGGGGATGGGGGAAAGGAAAGGAGAGGGGTTGGTGGGATTGGCTGCAGGGGGACTCATGCCCCCCCACAACTAAGGCACCACCAGTCGCCCATGTTCTCTTCTGAGAAAAGCCACAACATGAACAGACTTTCACTTTCCCAGGAGAAACTCTCACAGGAGTGATTTAACACTGATTGTTTCCAGGTTATTTTTCTTCTGGAGTGGCTATTTTTACTCTAGGAGAAAAATCCTGAACATCTTTTAGTTATTATAGATACTTATACATGAGACATTTTTCTTACAATTGGGCCCCTGAAAGTGCTCTACAGCCATGATGTAACATGCATATATGGCTGCAGAACACTTTTAAAATGGTTGATTACACGAAAAATTAACCCTGATCAAATGAGGTATTACATTAGGGTTCTAAAGCAGAGTGCTGTAGGGAACTTGGGCTGATCTGGTGCTATCAGCTGAGCCCTGCCCCTGGGGCTGTCAGCTGGGGAGGGAGGGGGAAGAAGAGGGAGCTTCCAGGTGTTTTGAATGGCCAGAGATGAGGGGTGAGGGCAGGGTGGATTGAAACCTCCTTGCCTTGCAACCTCCCACCCCTGCCACTACAGCTGGGATACTGGGGGGAGCTGGGCTGGGCCTGCAAGGGAAGGGGACTCTGTTCTATGACCCCCCCAGCTCTGGCCATTCAAAGCAGCTGGCAGCTCCCCTTTCTTCCTCTTCCCTCCCCAACTGACAGCTCTGGAGCTGTGTGGGGAAGAGAGGACTGGGGAGAGGGGTAGTTCAGCAGCCTCCTCAGAGGGTCCAGGCCTCTCCACCCCAACAGGTGAACGTATGTAAAGCACCATAAGTTAGAGCGGGGCCCTAACATCTGTAAGCACTCTGTGTGACTAGAATGTACCATGCACCTGATACAAGAGGCAATTGGATCATTTTTGGAGGTGGTTTTGGTTCACGGAAAATTATGACACTTCAAATTTTTTATTCCAATTAGAACAGAAGCAGCTATTTTTAAAAATGTTTTTGTTACATGAAAATTCAAGATAAATTGATGTAGTATTATTTTTGGTTTGAATTAAAATTTTCATTTTGCATTTTAGTTTAGGATTTTTCATTTTTATGTAGCTTTACATTGTTCTATGATATGCCATACTATTATTGAGATGTGATATTATGGCATGATATAACAGTAAAATATATTATTTTCTTGAAAATCACTGGGGCTATATCCTTCATAATAATGGTTAATCTTTTGCAGTTCTAAGTGCTTGTTTGGTTGCAACTAAATAATTTGAAAATTTCACATAAATATTTAATGGTGTATATAATACATGCTAGTACTACTGGCATATCACAAAAATGTAAAAATATATAGAGACACGAAAAACATTTAATATTCAATTTTGGAATTTCAAAATGAAAATAATTTTCATACCAAACTTTCCCCCCACATTTTCATTGAAATCAATTTTTGTGGTATATTTCAATTTCCATGAAACCAACCATTTTCCTTGGAAAAAGCGTTTCAGCCTAAAATTTATGACCAACCCATTTATGACCATGTCTACACATTCAATTAATGCGTTTTTGGTAAAGCACATTAAATCTAGTACCTCCAGGCATTTATACACATACTTTTCCATGCTGTGTCACTTGCAGTTGTATAAACAGCAAAATGCGCGTCAGCACAGAGAAAATGGCGGCGGTGCACTTTTGAACTAAAACACGTTTGATATGTTTTAGTTCAAAAGTGAACCACTGCCATTTTCTGCTCACTGATGTGCATTTAGTTGTTTATACAACTGTATGTGTTGCAGTGCCAGGCGCTTTTCAAACCGCCCAGCGCTGCAGCGTATGCATGTGTAAAAATGCCCTCCATTGTGAAGTACTATAAAAATGTGCATTAGCCAATTTTAATGCATGTTAGCTAAAGAGCACGATTTTTCTGTGATACTTTAATGCATATTAAAATAGGTTAATGGGCATTGAAATGCATATATAGACGCATGCAATATGAATAATTCTAGCAACGCAGAGTTTTCTACCAGGTAGTTAGGTATATCAAAATATGCCATTCTTGTTGGTTTTGTTTTTTTATTGTTCCATAAAAAAGCAGATGAATCAGTTACATTTGCAAGCAAGGCATTTAAACAGTAGGTTGAGAAACACCAATCATGAAACCATACAGTATACTGTTTTGCTTTGTTTTTTGGGATTTTTTTAAACCAAAACAAAACTCAATACAGCTAGCATAAAAAAAAAAAAAAGAGACTTGTGGGAGATAGTAAATAGAGACACCAATAAGTGTCTATATATGCATCTGCTATAAAAGAACTGTCCCAATTAAAGAGCAGAGGGAATTGTTTTTGTGTCTATTTTAGCAAAGGGGATCTTTTTATTTCTATTTTACAGCTTCTCCATTACACATTAAATGAACAAGACAGGATGTCTTTAGGATTCGTAAATAAGGTAATGAGTTTCTCCAAGCCCCAGAGAAAATCCTGGTATTAGGACTGGAGGGTAGATGCCACAAACTGCCAGCCTGTCACATGTTTAGAGACATCTGACATGTTTTGAAAGATTGATCATTTAAAAGGCCAGCAAATGTGTTGCTTTCATTTTAAATAATTAAAATGCTCAGGAGATTTTCTTGTTGTATTGCAACCCCGGAGGGTGAGAGGTTTTGGATTAGTCTGAGCAAATATGGCTTTAAATAGTTTTCCTGATGGCTCCCCTCCCTTCTCTCTTATTTTTAATTGGGGATATTGATTTAATACAAATTCCTCAATCCAGTGCAGGTGTAATGGATGAATATTTTCCTTCTTTACTTAAATCTGTTTACTGCCATGTGCCAGAGAGCCTTTGTTTATACCAACACTGCAAATGGAATGATATTCAACAATGCCATCCACAGCAGTTAATATTTACAACCAGGTCTGTTTGAAAATTTTCCAACAGAATGTTTTTCCACCGGAAAGTGAAAAAGTTTGTCAAAATCAAAATGTTTCTTTGATGAAAATTTCCCCGCTAAACAAAAACAAAGGATTTCAATATTTTAGCTTCATCAGAATAAAATGTTTAATTTGAAACACTTTTTGTTTCAAAATTCTTTAATGATTTATGGCATAAAATAAAACTCAAGTTGAAATGAACTGTTTCACTTGGCTTTCCTTCCCTTTTCATGTTTTGTGACAATGTATTTAGCACAGTTCACAGATTTGTTGGAATCTGACAGGCCATGCCATGACTGCTTCTGCCATGACCTTGAATCTACAACTTTAGTGTTGTCAACTGTGCACCTTAGCACCTGCACCTTTTTAACCCCCTTACTTGGTTCCAAACAATATTTTTAAAACACTGATTTTGAAATTCCATGATCTGTTCCAGTTTGGAGTGAAAGTGTGGAAAAATCAAAGACTTTCTTGCAAAATGTAGAGATTTATGTGCACTCTGCTCCATTTAGGTTTATATGGCTTTATAGCTAGATTTAGGAAATAGTGGGTACATCTACATGTGACACTATATCACTGTAGTGATGCACTACAGCAGTATAGTTTGTCACTGCAGCAGCATAGCTTTGGAGGGCACAAACATGACTCACATGCTGGAACAGTCCACATAAGTATTAAGGGGCCCATTAGGCATCAGGACAGGGGGTACCAAGGGCACCCATCGGAGGACTTAGGTGTCTCTATACTAATAATGGTAGGAGCATGGGAAACAAGTAGGAGGAACTCACACTCCTGCTTGCAAAGAAAGACTTCAACCTGGTTGGGTTAACAGAACCCTGGTGGGACCCTACCCATGATTGGGCAATAGGCATAGAGGGCTATAGGCTGTACAGATGAGATAAAGTGGGGAAAAGGGGGCATTGCTCTCTGTTAAGAAGCAATACATGTCTTCATTATTCAAGATAGGATCAGAAAAGGGGCAAATTGAAGTACTGTGGGTTAGAATACAAGGGGGTCGGGGTGAAAGGGACTTGGTAGTGGGGGTCTATTACAGACCACCACACCAGGAGAGCGAGTTGGACCTGGAATTCTTGAGATAGCTCTCAGAGTTGGTACACTCAAGGGACATTGTTGTCATGGGTGTCCTAAAGTACCCTGACATCTGCTGGCAGGAGCAATCAGCTAGATCTGCCCATTCACGTAGGTTCCTAACCAGCATACAGGACCTTCACCTAACGCAGGAGATATACAGTCCCAATAGGGGAAATGCCTTACTGGACTTGGTGCTTGTTACAGGGGATGACCTGGTGGGTGATTTGCAAATAAGGGTTACCTAGGGGATAGCGACCACGAATTGTTAGAATTCACTATCCAGCGAAAGGTGGGAAAGATAACTAGTAGGGCAGAAGTGCTAGACTTCAGAGAGGCTAACTTCAATGAGCTCAGGAGATTAGTAAGTGAGGCACTGAAGGGCAACAACATTGGTGAGATGGGAGTCCAGGAAGAGTTGGCATTCCTCAAAAGAATGATCCTTCAGACACAAAAGGGGACTATCCCAGTGCACATAAAGGGAGGCAAAAGAGCCAAGAAACCCTCTTGGCTGAACAGGAGAGCATAAGGGGGAAAAGAGGGACATACAGACTGTGAAAGCAGGGGGTAGCCACCAAGGCGGAGTACACCTGCTTGCCTCGCACTTGCAGCAAATCAGTTAGGAAGGCCAAAGCAGAAATGGAACTCAGGTTGGCAACAAAGACAACAAAAAGTCTTTCTTTAGGTACATAGGGAGCAAAAAGAAGGCGCATGGTAACATAGGACTCCTACAGGACAGACTAGGGCAACTGGTAACAGATAAGAGGTATAAAGCCGAGCTCCTCAATGAGTTTTTTGCATCTGTATTCCTGAGCACGGATAAAGGCATATCTCCCAAAGGGACCAAAGACTGGCACAAGAGGGACTCCAATCCACCAAAAGTTAGCACTGACCTAGTGAAGGGGCATTTGGAGGGGCTAGATGTGTTTAAGTCAGCAGGCTCTGATGATCTTCATCCAAGAGGGCTAAAGAAATTGGCCAGTGTCATAGCAGAGCCACTGGCGTGGTTTTCATAGATTCATAGATGTTAGGGTCAGAAGGGACCTCAATAGATCATCGAGTCCGACCCCCTGCATAAGCAGGAAAGAGTGCTGAGTCTAGATGACCCCAGCTAGATACTCATCTAACCTCCTCTTGAATACCCCCAGGGTAGGGGAGAGCACCACCTCCCTTGGGAGCCCATTCCAGACCTTGGCCACTCTAACTGTGAAGAAGTTCTTCCTAATGTCCAATCTAAATCTGCTCTCTGCTAGCTTGTGGCCATTGTTTCTTGTAACCCCCGGGGGTGCCTTGGTGAATAAATACTCACCAATTCCCTTCTGTGTCCCCATGATGAACTTATAGGCAGCCACAAGGTTGCCTCTCAACCTTCTCTTGCAGAGGCTGAAAAGGTCCAGTTTCTCTAGTCTCTCCTCGTAGGGCTTGGTCTGCAGGCCCTTGACCATACGAGTTGCCCTTCTCTGGACCCTCTCCAGGTTATCCGCATTCTTCTTGAAGTGTGGCGCCCAGAATTGCACGCAGTACTCCAACTGCGGTCTGACCAGCGCCCGATAGAGGGGAAGTATCACCTCCTTGGACCTATTCGTCATGCATCTGCTGATGCACGATAAAGTGCCATTGGCTTTTTTGATGGCTTCATCACACTGCCGGCTCATGTTCATCTTGGAGTCCACTAGGACTCCAAGATCCCTTTCCACCTCTATGCCACCCAGCAGGTCATTTCCTAGGCTGTAGGTGTGCTGGACATTTTTCCTCCCTAGGTGCAGCACCTTGCATTTCTCCTTGTTGAACTGCATCCTGTTGTTTTTTGCCCACTTGTCCAACCTGTCCAGGTCTGCCTGCAGCTGTTCCCTGCCCTCCGGCGTGTCCGCTTCTCCCCATAGCTTTGTGTCATCTGCAAACTTGGACAGAGTACATTTCACTCCCTCGTCCAAGTCACTGATGAAGACATTAAAGAGTATCGGTCCAAGGACCGAGCCCTGCGGGACCCCACTGCCCACACCCTTCCAGGTCGAAACCGACCCATCTACCACGACTCTCTGGGTGCGACCCTCCAGCCAATTCGCCACCCACTGGACTGTGTAGTCATCCAAGTCACAGCCTCTTAACTTGTTCACTAGTATGGGGTGGGATACCGTATCAAAGGCCTTCCTGAAGTCTAAGTATACGACATCCACCCCTCCTCCTGTGTCCAGGCGTTTCATAACCTGGTCATAAAAAGAGACTAGATTGGTCAGGCACGATCTGCCTGCTACGAACCCGTGCTGGTTTCCCCTCAGCATAATTTGTCCTGCCGGGCTCTCACAAATGTGAGCCTGGATAATTTTTTCAAAGACTTTGCCAAGGATGGAGGTGAGACTGACTGGCCTATAGTTGCCCGGGTCCTCCTTCCTCCCCTTTTTGAAAATGGGGACCACGTTGGCCCATTTCCAGTCCTCCAGGACTTGGCCCGTGCGCCACGAGCGTTCGAATATTCCCGCCAGTGGCTCTGCAATGATGTCAGCCAGTGCCTTCAGTACCCTCGGATGGAGCTCATCCGGGCCTGCCGACTTAAAGGCATCCAGTTCTTCCAAGTGACTCTGCACCATCTCAGGGTCTACACATGGAAGTCTGGCGCCTTGCTGCTGCCTCTCTACAACCCCAGTGAGAGACTTGTCGTGTCCCTCACTTAGGAACACTGAGGCAAAGAACTCATTGAGGAGTTCAGCCTTGTCCCCCCTGTCTGTCACCAATTGTTTCTGCCCATTTAGCAGGGGTCCTATTCCTCCCTGGGTCTTCCTTTTACTCCCTATATATCTAAAAAACAATTTCTTGTTGTCTTTTACTTGGGTTGCCATCCTCAGCTGCATGGTAGCTTTGGCCCGTCTAACTGCCTCCCTACAAGCACGAGCAGAGGAGGTATATTCGTCTTTGGTGATCTCTCCCTGTTTCCACTTTTTATGTGCTCCCCTTTTGGCCCTTAGGCTGCCCTGGATTTCTGTGGTCAGCCAGGGATGCCTCCTGGCCCCTTTCCCTCTTTTGCCTCGCTCGGGGATCATCTTGCTTTGTGCCCGAAGGATCGTTTCCTTAAGGCACAGCCACCCTTCTTGGGCTCCTATCCCTTCAAAACTCCTACTCTGCAGTGCGTCCTTGACTAATCGCCTGAGTTCATTAAGATCAACTTTCCTAAAGTCTAGCACTTTCACCCTACTAGTTACCTTACCCACTTGACGTCTTATGGTGAATTCTATTATTAGGTGATCACTGTCCCCCAGATGGCTACCGATCTGGAGGCCCCCTACCATGTCATCCCCCATTGCCAATACCAGATCCAGTATGGCATTCCCCCTAGTGGGACCGTGTACCTCCTGTGTCAGATGGAGGTCCTGTACACAGGTTAGAAACCTTTGTGAGCGGTGGAACTTTGCTGTCTGTGAATCCCACCAGATGTCCGGGTAGTTTAGGTCCCCCATGACTACCACCTCTTTAGCTTTTATGGTCTCCGAGAGTTGCCTCAGGAGCCCCGAATCTCTTTCTTCCCCTTGATGTGTGGGTCTGTAGCAGACCCCTACCACCAAATCCCTTTCTCCTTGCCCCCCATGTAGCCTAACCCACAATCCTTCTACTTCCTCATCCTTGGATTCTGTCTTGATGAGGGTTGATGTATATTGCTCACTGACATAGAGCGCAACCGCTCCCCCTTTCTTCCCCACCCTGTCCTTTCTGTACAATCTATAGCCCTCAATATGTACTGCCCAGTCGTGGGATGAATCCCATCAGGTTTCTGTTAGCCCCACTAAGTCATAGGTGTTTAGTGCAAGCAGGAGCGCTAGTTCATCCTGCTAGTTTCCCATGCTCCTAGCATTAGTATATAGGCACTTGAGCCCTGCGACTGGTGCCTTTGCTGCCCCCCCACTCCAAGTCCCAAGGGGCCCATTGTTTCTTACCTTCTTGTTTCTTACCTGTGCCGTAGTGCTGGCCTCCCCATGGCTTTCAGGTTCCCAATGCTCTCTTTCTTCAGGCTGGGCTGTCCTTGTGGGTGCCACATGGTTTGGTGGTCCACAGCTTCCCCCTCCCTCATATTCCCCTCCCCCTGACGAGCCTAGTTTAAAGTCTGCCGGAGGAGATCCGCCATCCTAGAAGAAAACACACGCTTACCTTTGGGGGACAGGTGAAGCCCATCCCAGCTGAGCATGTCCCTCGTCGTAATGTGCGGGTCGTTGTCCAGGTAGCTGAAGCCTGCCTCGAGACACCACTGCCGAAGCCACCAGTTGGTTTCTCGGATGCAGTTCTCATGCTGTCTTCTGCGTCCATTCACTGGTGGGATGGAAGAGAATACCACCTGTGCACCGAACTCCTTCAGCACGCCGCCCAGAGCACTGTAGTCCGCCATCAGGTGATCGGGGGTTCTCCTGGCCGCATCATTAGTACCCACATGGACTAGGACCATGGGGTAGTAATCGGTGGGCTTGATCCTGGCCTGGATTACCTCTGTCACATCCCGAATCTTTGCTCCAGGGAGGCAGCATACCTCTCGTGCTGAGGGGTCCTGGCCACAGATGGGCCCTTCCGTACCTCTCAGGATGGAGTCGCCTATGACGAGCACTCGTCGCCTCCTCCTCTGGGTCCTCTTGGATCTCTTGATCTGTTTGGAGTGTGAAGAATGTGGTGTTTCTTCCTGCCCAAGGGTTTCCTCCTCCCCTTCCATCTCCTGCAGGGTCGCCAGGGCCTCGTACCTGTTTACCAGTTGGGCTGGAGAAGCTGGTTCGCTGCGAGCTGCTCCGGTCCTGGCTGTGACCGTCTGCCACTCTGCTGTGGAGGGCATTCCCCGGGCTGCTTCTTCCTTCGGTTCCTGGTCCTGCAGGGAAAGGAAATAACTGTCAATTTCATCCTCCACCTCCCTGATCCCCCTCAGCCTGCTAACCTCCTCCCGGAGCTCCCTCACCTGTGCCTCCAGAGCCCTAAGATGGGCACCTGCCAGACAGGTGTGGGGGCCCCCAATCTCTGCCCCCCCTGGCCCTGCTGGGGATCCCCCACAGGCCAGGAGGTAGGGGGATATCAGCTCCCCCATGGGCTCGGTCTGGGTGGAGGTCTCAGACCAGCCCCGGTTAGCCTTGTCCCCCTGGGCAAAGGCCCTAGCAGCACTCCTCGTAGACACCATTCTGAGCTGGTGTTTGTAGATCTGTGTGGTGTCTACGCCCTACCCCTACCGGAGTCTCACTCCTGGCCCTTCCTGCCTGCCCGCCGGCGTGAACGCCTGCGCAAACACCAGCACGCTCTCACAGAGCGAGCCTGTTTGCGTGCTCTGTTCGTGCTGCGCGGCTCGGGAGCACGGCTCCTTACCGGCTCAGCTATATGGGACCCGGGGGGCTTCCCCTCTGGATCCGTCTCAGCTGCGCCGGGTCCCTCCACCCCACTTACCTTCGGAGGATCAGCTGCTGCTGCCCTCGCTGCCGATTCCTCTGCTGCTGCTGCCGCCTCCGGTCAGTCAGTTGGTTAAGGGGGCACACGTGCGTGCGGGACACACGTGTGCCTGACTCCTCTCCTTCCCGCTGCTGGTTCCCGAGTGTTTGAGCATTCATGGCACTCAGGTCCCGGAGGACTGGAAAAGAGCCAGCGTGCTTCCTGTTTTCAAGAAGGGGAAAAAGGATGATTTGGGTAACTATAGGCCAGTTAGGCTTACCTCTATCCTTGGGAAAACTTTTGAAAAAATTATTAAGGATCACATTTGTGGGAGTCCAGTAGAAAAATGAATGCTGCAGTGCAACCAGCATGGCTTCATATCAAGTATATCCTGCCTGACTATCCTTGTTTCTTTTTACCACCAGGTCACAAATTGCTTAGATGCAGGAGTTGAGGTAGATGTCATCTACTTGGATTTTTAAAAGGCCTTTGATACAGTGTTGCATCCCATTCTTACAAATAAATTAAGCACTTGTGATTTAGATTATTACATGGTCAGGTGAGTGGAGAATTGGTATATGGGATGCACCCAGAGGGTGGTGGTGAATAGGTTGTTTTTGATCTGGAAAAATGTGGGCAGTGGAGTTCCCCAAGGTTCAGTCCCCAAGTTTCATCAGTGACTTGGATGAGGGCATGGAAAACACTTTGTCCACATTTGCAGATGTTGTCAAATAATGGGGAAAACCATTGGAGGGCAGGGAGCAGATTCAGGAGTATTTGGATAGATCGGGAAAGTGGGCAGATCAGAATAGGATGCAGTTTAACAAAGATAAGTGCAAAGTGCTGCATCTAGGGAGAAAGAATCACCAACACACCTATAGACTAGGAGGTGATTTTCTAAGCAGCACAGCAGCAAAAAGGGATGTTAGAGTCATAGCTGACTCCAAAATGAACATGAGTCATCAATGTAATGAAAGCCAACCACCCTCTTTCATGCATTAGAAGGTACATCATGAATAGGTCTAAGGAGATGATACTTCCCCTCTATGCAGCACTGGTAAGATGGCAGCTGGAGTACTGCATCCAGTTCTGGGCACCACACTTCAAGAGGGATGTGGATAACCTTGAAAGGGTCCAGAGGAGGGCTACTCATATGGTTAAGGGCCTGCAGGTAAGCTCCTATGAGGAGAGTTTGAGGGACCTGAATCTCTTTAGCCTCAGCAAAAGGAGGCTGAGAGGGGATCTTGTGACTGTCTACCAATTCATCGGGGGGGGGGGGGAGTAAGGAATAGGGGATACTCTGTTTACCAGGGTGCCCCTTGGAGTTACTAGGAACAACAACTATAAACTGACAGAGACCAGATATAGATTAGACATTTGGAAACATTTCTTTATGGTGAGAGTTGCCAAAATCTGGAATGGGCTTTCAAGGGAGGGTGGTGCTCTCCCCTTCCTTGGAGGTCTTTAAGAGGAGACTAGACAAGCACCTAGCTGGGGTCATCTGACCCCAGTGCTGTTTCCTGCCCAGGGCAGGGGGTTGGACTCAATGATCTACTAAGGTCCCTTTCGACCCTAAAAATCTATGAAATCTATGAAACTGTGATACTGATGCCACATTGCTATAGCAATGAGCTACCTCATTATAGTGCATTGCTATGACAGCATAGCTGCTAAAAATAAACATGCACCACTGGGATGGTGCAGTAACTGCTGTTACTGTGTCATCATTTAGTATTTCCTAAAGCAAGTGCTAAAAGATGGCACAGTAACAACTGTGCCATGGAGGACATGTGTAGATATGCCTACTGGTACCTGAAAGTGAGTTGCAGCAGGCATATAAATCAAAGATTTCCTTCAATTTTTAAGAGAGAGTCAAGGATTTCTTGATATCTTTCATTTGGACTAACTGCATAGTTGGGATAGAGTTAGACAAGATTTCCAGTGCAAAACATCACTGCATTTAAATGCTTGTCCAACTCTATCCCAACTACATAGATGCTACAATAAAAGATATTGCCTGAAGAAATCTTTGCCTGTTGCATAATTTCTGGACCATTGTGACTCTGACATCACTTTTACTCTACCATCCTTTTTTAAAGCATTGTGGCTCAAGAGTATTTTACATTTCAGCACTGGTAGAGTGGTTGAGCTTCTCCTGTCCATGGGCATTGTGCTTTTTAAAGTATCCATGGTATTTCCATTATGATAGTAATTTAGACATTTTTACTAATCTTCAAGGAAAACCTACAGTAAAGGGAACTGAACCTATCAGTCTCTACCTTCTGCCTGACCTCAGACTAACATGGCTAATCATGTTTGTTATCGGAATAGAAACAAAGATTCAGGGATTCCCTCATCCCTACCCTAAATCCAGTGAACTCATAGTTGCATCATGAGTATATTGGTCTTTGACCCCTATGGTCAAACTTCTTTTATTGAAGTTTATTTTTGTTACAGTAGCACCTAGAGACCACCATCAAGATCAGAATTGCATTGTGCTAGGCACTGAAGAAACCTATAGTAAGAGCCAGCTTCTGCCCCAAATTAGAAAAGATGATAATACTGAGAGGCAGCAGAGGCACAGACAAAAGTGTTTTGCCTAAGGTCATACAGCAAATTAGTGACAACTGGAAATAGACTTCAGACCTACTGGCCGGGTACAAACATTACACTTTTTTCCAGTTTAGATGGTCAGAAACAGTCTATACCCATAAAGAACAGAGGTTTGGGCCACAGACTGCTTAAAAAATGGCAGATCCCAGTCTAAGATAAACCTAGGTGGATGGAGTATCAGAGTTACTCAATCTAGGTTAGACTGGTGAATTGATTTAGTACCAGGCCAGCTCAAGAATAAAAAATGGTTGCTGGCCACTAGCATCTCAGGGGCCATTGTGGGTCCTCCACTGACTCCATCTTACAGGAAACTGTGGCTCCGCTGCTCCAGCCGAGAGCCTAGCTTGCCTCACTTCCAAGCTCTCTAGTTGTCAGCCAGAAGCAGAATTTCAGCCCCAAACTTGGTACTGGCCTGGGGGGTGGGGAATCCTATGAGCCCTTCCCAGGACTGCTCTTGCACATGGTCCTGGGGCTCAAACTGAACTGGAACAGGGGAGGGACACTCTGGATCAAGTGCTGCAGAAGCTCTGGGAAAGGCTGACAGGATGTCCCTCCCCCGCCCCCCCCCCCGAGCCAGTGCCAATTTCGGGGCTGAAGTCACTTCCCGTGCAGTTGCAAGGGCATAGCCCTCCAGGGACCAGAGCCCTACAGGTGCATGGGAAGCGGCTTCAGCCCCGAACTTGGCAATGGCTCAGGTGGGGCAGTGGGGTGGAATCCTGTGAGCCTTTTCTGGAGCTGCTCCAGAGTCCCAGGGCTTGGACAGAACCAGGACAGGAGAGGGATGCTCTGTGACCCACTGACCTGAACTGGGAATGAGAGGTACAGGGCTGACAACACCTCCCTCCAGCAGCTTACGAGCCTTACTCCCCCCACAACCTCTGACCTGCTTAGGGTGGACCCCCCCCGCCCAACAAAGCCAAGGGACACCCATGTAGGTGCGCACACCTCTCTCCACTGGCTGCCAGGAGCTGACCACTGCCTGATAGATGACCGGGCAGTGGGTGGGAGAAGGGCATGTGCCTAACAGCCAATCAGAGATGGCACAGCTGTTTGGCTGTGCTTGGCTGCCCTTCACAATCTCCACTATGTGTCTGGGAGCACCTGCACCTTCTGACCATGGCCAGTTCAAGCTTCTGCATGTCCTCCCCCACCAAAGGGAGAACATGAGTTCCATTCACTCCTGATGCAATCTGTGCAGCTTAGAGAAACCCACATAGATTGGATTGATTCTGCCTCAGGCTTCTTGAACGTGTGTACTTAGCCGCAGAGTCCCCAGCCAGCCATATCCATTGGACCATGCTATGTCTGTACATTTCCAAATATATATTAGCTGATGCTGAGTCAAGCATTCTCTCACCAAACTTGTACTGTAGCTAAATGATTATGAAAGGGTTTTCAGAATATTAAAATTAAAAATGAAAGTAGGTTATGATTGGCTGTGGCTTCTGCATCTGTCAATGGCTTTCCTCTGTATTCTGGCAAGCTCTGATGAGGGGCTTTAAACATTTGCTTCCTGTCCTTTTGCAGTTCCTTGTGCCTCTGTCTGCAGGGATCCCTGCAATAGTATCATCCAAGCTGGGCATGACCTTTTCTTGTGTTATATTTTACTTTGTTTCAATGAAATATTCAGGGCAGGTATTTGTGTGCTTCTTTTTATAGGTTCAAGATGGAATGGCTAGATTTTGTTTCAAGGCATCTTTGATTAGTTGAACCTATTCCACATGTTCCTTTCTTGCCTGGTACAACTAACAACCTGTCTCTTTCTTTCCTTATGTATTCCTATGGCTCAAACCTGCAAACCTTGTTTGTTTTTGGTCTCCTCCTCTGTCCTCAGGGCTATATAACAGTAGCATGGGGATATGGCTGGGCATCCAGGATGCAGGGACAGTGGTGACAGCCAGCAGCAGCTGCTTTTTTAGGCACCTCTCCCTACCCTTTTACATTGGAGCTTGTAGCAGTTGCCCCATGCACCCAGCCCTACTTGCACCACTATTACGTAAGTTCAATTGTTTCATGCCTAACAATAGCTACTATACGCCAACTGGGAAATATGCATTATACTTTACAGAGCTTTTCTGTCACTGTGTTCTCAGTGTTTCATATCCTTCTCTTAGTCTGAACCTACACCCATGAAAAGGATGTTTGCCTTCCAAACCCAAGAAATCTGTGGAGATCCTTTCCTTCCATACTTGTGACTCTTGCCTGGATCAATGGCAGTAGGACTCCAATAAAGTTATTAATGCTAATGATTCTTTGTGCCATTTGGCAGTGTGAAAAGCTAAGGCCTTTAAAAGGCCTTTATACACTTAATAGTACTCGGGTTGTCAGGAGAGCCGTATTTGATACTGTTTCGGCTCTGCCAGGTATTCTATGGTACCCTTGGAAAAGTTAACCTCTTTCTATATCTTTCTACATCTTCATTTCCTTTGTGTGTTTCTTTATCTGCATGATAGAGATGATAATATTTACCCACCATTTGTATAAGTGGATGAAAAGTACTGTGTAAATGATAAGTATCATAAATGTTTTATTATAAGGGTGGATCTTTTTTTAAAACATATATGATTAACTTCCAATAAGCACTTTCTTTTTTGCTCTGTTAGCACAGCATTTTGATTGAAAGTCATCTTCTCGTCTTCAGCTGGAAATCCTCACATTGCATACAGTTGAATGAAAGGATGGATTAAGTTGTTTTCCTACCCAACTAAAAAGTGATTTTCTTCTTAAATCTCTTTTTCTGTTTGACTGCTACTTAGTATCTTTTGTCTGCCTAAAGAGGACAGGTGCAATTATTCACCTTTGAGCCCTGGAAAAGAGAATGTAATTCAACATGGTCTTTTATACAAGAATGTAATTCACTACCACATATGCACTATATTATATGGGTCAACTAGAATTTTGTACACTGTAAACATAGTCATGGGGTAAATACAATTCATAGTATATTGTACCCAAACTGATAGTTCATTTTAATACTACATTTGCTGAAAAGATTGTAGATGAATTGCTTATAGACTAGGGTGTGATGGCATCCCCATTTCAGTCACTTAAAGGCAAAAACTCCTTGCTTGACTGCATGGGAAGAAAGGATTTTTGAGGGTTTCCCATTAACTGAAAGAAGGGAGAAACATAGGATAGGAAAGTCCCCATCTCTCATAATCTCCACTCTCTTATTCCTGTTGTAAAACAGGGGCAGGCAATTATTTCAGGCAGAGGGCCACTTACCAAGTTTTGGCAAGCCATCAAGGGCCACATGGGTAGCCCCACCCCCTGGTCGCCATCTTGGGACCAGATGTCCCACCCTCTAACCCCTGACTTTTGCCACTAGAAGTCCCTCCCCTTTCAGCAAGGGGTTTTGCCATCTCTGAACCAGAAAATACCAAATTATATTCTAAAAAAATCAAACATGTTACTACAATATTAATTTAATTAAAAAGTATACTTTTGTCCTGATTAACATGTGTTTGTGTAGTGTACATAGAAGAGATAGTATAATAGCATAAAATTAAGTCTTTCTTTTGTATATTATGGTGAGGTGTGGGTGGGAGGGTGGATATAGGTTTATGGGTATGTGGGGTATGGGGAAAGGGGTGTGTGGGTTTTGTGCGGGACTGTGAGTGTGTGGGGGTAGATGGCTGGGGAGGGTTGTAGCTTGGATGGAGGAGGAGAGTTTGCCCACAGCCTGCCCCCCTTGTGGCAGGCAGAGCCTCCACCAGCGCATCTGCAAGCCTGGGCTTCGTGCTTCTGCCACTCCTGGCCCTGGGGCACTGGTACAGGGCCCTGTGCTCCTGCTCAATGCCACTTGCCCCCTGCCTGCCACTGCTGCCCTTCTCCTGCCTCTTTTCCATCCCCCCTCCCCCTGGCCACTCTGGCATCATGTCCCAGCTGCTCTTGCAGTCCCGGCCTTGCAGCTGGGAACCACATGGGGTCAGAGCATTGTTGGGGGGGTGGGGAATGGGGAAATGGCTGCAGCAGACAGTGGAGGGGGCAGCGAGTGGGTGCGTGGAGCACAGCAACAGCCAGGTGGGAGCACAGGGCCTGTGCCAGTGCACTAGGGCCAGCACCAATGGGGCCTAGAGCAGGATAGCAGGAGCTTTGGGTCCCGGCCAGCAGGGGCTCTATGGAGCTGGGCTGGGCTGCGCTGCTCAAGCAAGGAGAGGAGGGAGCGAGCCTGGCTCCATAGAGTCCCTGGCTGCCCAGCCCTACACTCCTGCCCCCCTGCTCTGGGCCCCACCGGCACTGGCACAGACCCCGCATTCCCGTCCAGCTGTTGTTGCACTCTGCGCACCCACTCACTGTCCCTTCCCCCTGCCTGCTGCAGCCATTTTCCTGCTCATCCCCACCTGCCCACCCACCAGCTGGCCCCTGGCAGCACTTGCTTCCCAGCTGCAGTGCCAGGAGCACAGGAGCCATCCCAGCTGGCCCTAAGGACTAGGACAGTCACCCATGGTCCTCCCCTTCTTATCTGTATTTTCCTTGGTGCAGGGAGGCAGGAACAGTCCCAGGCCAGAAGCCTCTGATAGGCACAATTTATGGTAGAGGAGTTCAATCTACTGGATAAGTTATCTAACTTGCATCTGTCAACAGTGTGCTACCATGTACACAGGGTGTATAGATTAACTTGGAAAAAGTCTGTAAAGGAATTTACATAATTTTACTTTTCCCCTACTAGAGAAATCTCTCAACTTGTTACATTATTATACTTATTTTATTTTTATTTGTTATATTACTTGCTATACAAATATATATATAGTAGTATAGAACTGATTTATTATATTACTTGTTATACTAATATATATTAGTATAGCTAATATATATGTATTAGATATATATAACTGATTTGTTATTTGGCTTGTTTTACTTGTTATACTAATATAATATATTATATCTAATATATAGTGAGTATATGGCCATTCAAATAGTTTATAATGGGGAAAAACATGGAGAAACCACTACGAAATGTTACCTCTCTCCAGCAAGAACCTCTCATCACCAGTGTGAATATTCAAACTCCTAAAAGTAATGCCCGTATAGTTACACAATACACTACAGGGCGTGTTGTGGTCCTTCAGCATTCTGGAAGGTTTTGCTCCTTATTGTCCCCTTGGCTCTAGAGAGTCTATCATTGATGGTGGACTCTGATGGCCCAAAGAGACAAAGCCTAACGTACGTATTGCCATTCCAACTAACTGCTCAACCCTTTTTATTCATGAGCAAGATAGAATCCTGCACAAGGAAACAGATTTCAAGCCATTCCCAGAGTGCTGTCCAATGTGAGTTGATGTTGGTGATTGTTTTGCTGAGTCTTGGAACTGAATCACACTGGTAGCTCCTTCAAAAACAGTCCTATGCCATCATCTGAAACACATCATGAATCCTTCTGGTAGAACCTACCTCTCCTCATGCATTACCAGTATCTGTTCTTGTCCCATCAACATCTTTGGCTTAACCTATGAGCTCAGCAAGAGCACTGAGAAGAACTCATGAGTGGTTGAGTGTGGTGCAAGTACTTGAAGATTTGGCTGAACGTGGTTCAAGACTGCTGTAACTGGAATGCATTATGACTGGGATAAAAGGAACAGTTGAGAGCCTCTCTTGAAACTGAAGCAGCATCAGAGCCCAACAGAGCATGTTTGACAATAGCCACACTGAGGGTGCATTTGTCCAGCAATGCCTGTGCTTCAGAGAGCACTGGATGGTCATGCCAGGTCCAGGGCTTGGTGCAGCCCCACTGGGCTTGCAAGTCTGAGGAGTTGTGACAGTGCAAGAACTGCGTACTTTGAAAGCAAAACCTCCACAAAGTCAGCAGCCCCTACTCATAACACTGACTTCTTGCAGGTTAGCAAGGCACATAAAGCACAGCGCTAGGCACCTGCTGGATAGCCAAGGACACTGTCTCTCCTGCTGTGGAATTTCCCAGTTGACTAGGTTAATGATGGACTGGAGGCTGTCAGAGACTGTGAGTTTCTAGATGGTGATGGTGACATGCTTCTGCACATTGAGGGTTCCCCCCATCATGCAAGACTGGGATCCAGTTCAAAGGATATCTCTGTGAAGGTTGCCTGGAACTTCCTGTAGTTCTGCTGCCATTGCTCATCATCCCAGGCCGATGCTGAAAGACAATACTCTTGTGGATGAAATGTACTGGTTCTGTCTTCTGCCTGAAGTCAAATCTTTGGAAAAATATTGAACAGGAACAATTCTGCTATCCTGGAAAAGAAGAAAACCAATGATAAACATTTTGCTTTTATAAATAAAAATGGTCAGAAATCTTTTTTTTCTTCTTTTCTCAAGGCATGTCTGCATGCATACAGGCAAAGGGCAGATGTAATAGATTCAATCTTTTTGAGATTGGTGAATGTGTGTCCTTTTTTGCTACACTTGATTACTTAATTCAGGAATAGGGATGCAAAACAGATAGTTTTCAATAGGAGCTTTTCAAATAGATGTTCAGTGTGTTCTCTAAGTTCATTTGAATAATGACAATGCAATGATTCTGTGAAGATTTCACCATTACCTTTTTTGGCCTTCTGTGTTTTCAGTCCCCAAATAATTAATTTGGGGATGAAATGGACAAGAGAAGAAAGCAAAATATTTGTGCTGATGTACTTTTTGAAGCAGAAGCAAAGTGCATGAGGAAAACTGAATATGAAAAGTATGTCTGCTTATGGTAAAAAAAAAAAAAAATGTAATTCCCTTAAGAGAAAATGCATAGACTGTTGTGTCTATCTCAAAAATGTGCAGTTGGAGTAAACAGCTGCTCTGCTGTTCCGTGACTGTATACCACATGACAATTACTTTTTTCCCTTGAAATGGCAGTGAAGTAGAAAAACATCACACAACATTAACAACTGAGAGAAATCATTTTAAAGCTTCTGTTAGATATTCGTACTTTGCATGAGTGGCTTCTAAAAAGAGACACCATCAACCTGAGATGTTGCCTATTAAAAAAGTTAAAATTAAAATTAATTTCACATGCTAAGTCATCTTGCCAGTTTTGGTTCCTTTGCCAGACCAGGCCTTTAACTTGCAAACTGCTCTGTGTTCTCAAACACTACATCTGCAGTAGGGTGCTTTGATGGTGCAGGGGATCTGCCTGTATGATGAAGCTTGCAGAATCAGAACTATGTTTCTTATTTTCATTCTTTGCTGTTGCTGTATTCAGGACCTACCCACTCAAAGGGATAATTGGCCAGAAACTAAATTGTATTGAGTGCAATAGAGTACAAAAATTAGGGGGAAAAAATCCTGTCATATGTTAGTAAAAAAAAAAAATCTCAGATGTTATTTGTAACAAATATTAAGTTAATGATTAAAAACATAATCATTCAAAACACCCAATGTGTTAAATATATAAATACTATGGCTGAGTGTGTAGTATTTTAGTTAGCCTCGAGGTCAGCCTTGTCCTAAATTAGCCATTACAAAAATCACATTAAAAAAGCTCCCTGAATAATAGTTGCCTTTTTATAATTTTTAAAATTCTACTCAAAACCTGTTTTGGAAGGTATAATGTTCACTTGCAGGTTTGGCAGCCTAATCAACACAGCACTTCACTCTGAAAACCTGTAAATGGTGATGACTGGGGACAGTAGAAATAGAAAAGTTAAACTAACTAGCATATTTCACAAGTGGAAAGAATACAATAGAAGGCAGGGTAGATTTGCACCTCTATTTATATTTATATTTTTAAGTGTATATTTATTCTCTGTGTGTGTGTGTGATATATCACAGTATATATAATTATAATATATATATACACACATATTATTCCACAGGATGTGTATATACTGAGAAAAAAAACTCATGAGTGGTTGAGTTTGGTGCAAGTACTGGAAGATTGGCTGAGCATGGTTCAGGACTGTTATAATTGCAACAGGCCTTGGCTGGGATAAAAAGGACAGTTGAGAGCCTCTCTTGAAACTGAAGCAGTGTGTGTGTGTGTGTGTGTGTGTGTGTGTGTGTGTGTACACACATATACACATGCATGCGCTCACACAATATAAATAATTTTAAGATACCCTCTCTACTTTTACTAAGGCACCAAGGTGCTTCACAGATAGTTTAAGTAATGCAAATTTAAAATAAAAAAGGAATTGAAAGCAAAGAAAGTGGCTTTATTAATAACTGAACAGGACAAGCAAAGGGCGAATGATTTCCCTGGGCTATCTCTTGTAGTGAGGTACTTACACTACACTATACTTAATATGTACCTTTTGGTAGCTATTGCATAGAAAGAGAGCCAGCAATTTAAAACTATGAAGTCCTCTGGCAAAAACATATTCAGAAGCCTTGAATAGTTGAGGAGAGCTCAACTTAAGGCAGAAGCTTTGTTAGGGCTTTTGTTCTATAAATCAGTAGTTGCCAAAGCCAAAGCATGATCATGTGCTGGCCCTAATACTTGATGGCAGGTGGCTGGCTGTAAGAAGATAATAGAGGAATTTTTCTGTTTCAAAGAATTCAGAAAAATCACAACAGGTCAAAATGTTCTTAACGCTACAGATTCCTATTTGACATCTCTGGGTTTATCTTGTGAATCATGATTGCACACCTAACAGTGCTACCATCACCTTTGAAAGGATCCCAAGGCTCCCCCAGTTACTGATTGAGAATTGCTGTTTTAGAGCTTTAGTGACCATGGGGCCATGGCGACTTAAAAAAAAAAAAAAAAAAAAAAAAAAAAAAATCAAGCCTGCCTTTCATTTTGGGCAATGAGAGTAAAGGACACAGGGTTTGTGCCTGTAAGATGATCATGGCTGCACAGTCCTATGGTTATACATGTTGAAGCATTCTGCTTCACCTGCAAATGGCAGTGGTAATGATAATGTAAGGTACAAAGCTGTTTCAGGAAAACTCAAGACATGTGCATAACTTGAGTAGCTGGAAAAAAACTATTTTCATACATTTACCAAGACACTGTTTCTGTTTGAAAAGGTGTAATTTTCAAAATAGAAGAGGGGATAAATAATATAGAAATAAGAATAAATAAAAATAATGTATATTAAGATGTAGCTAATGAACACATATGACATGAACAAGTTGTCATAACCAGTTTTGTAGACCAGGATTTGTCAGCCAGGGGTATGTGTACCCCTGGGGGTACTTGGGAAGGCCCCAGGGGGTGTGCGGCAGTGGTGCAGAAAAGCGGTGGCACTCCCGGCTTCACTGCGGTGTGTGGGGGACCCCCTCCTCTGCTCATCAATGAGCTGCCAGGGGACCCCCCTCCACTCTATCAACCACTGGGGGGCCCTACCTTGCCCACTCGCTGACCGACTGGGGGACTCCCTGCTTCTTGACTGGCCACCGGGGGTATACCAACCAAAAAAGGTTGAAAATCCCTGTTGTAGACATATCTGTGTGAGACCTATATGTTACCTAGACTAGGGACAAAAATTACACATAAACCAGTATAAGTGGTCAGAAAGCAGTTCAAATCTGTAACACAACAGAAGTTCAATGCATGTAATCACTTTCAAAATGGCTGAAACTGGTTTAAGATAAACCTGGATGGATGTAGTATCTGACTTAACTGATTTAGGTTAAATCGCGTTATTGAACTTCTGTACCAGATCCCCTCAAGATCCTTTCCAGTTTCTGTACCAGATCCCCTTGCAGGGTGGGTGGGCTACCCTTCGCTCAAGCTGTCTGCTTCAGCTGAGCAAGGAGGCATGCTGTTGCACCAACTCCCCAACACTCTCCCTGCCCCGGCTCTTGATGCAGGCGTGTGGCTGCATTTCCAGAATCAAAAGTAGATGTCTGTTCATTCGCTTATGGATTCAATCTACACAGGTTAGACTAACCTGTGAAGATTCAATCAATTGAGCCTTGGGCGTTTTGACTGTCTGTACTTAGCCCTGGGGACTGCAGGATGCAAGGGTGTTAGCAATTAGGCATTTGGAGTTGACGCAGTATGTTCAATGGAGATCTCACTTGTAATCTAAAATTATTTGAAATAGTATATGAAAACACAATGGCCCAGGTCTTCAGTTGTTCTAAACAATTTCAATGACTTCAGTGGAGGTATTCCTATTTACATAAGCTGAAAGGTTCGCTTAATTATAGTATTTAAAAAAGGTGTTAAATAATGCAGATAATGATTTTTTTTAGCGGCTAAGCCAGCCACTTATTCACAGTGGCTACACTGATGCAATCCTACTGAAGTTTAATGGGTTTCCCTGGTATGACTAAGAAGAGAATTTGCCTTTGATTTTTAACCTGACAGTGTCCCTTTGATCAAACAAACAGTGCTATTCTGTTCGATCCCTTCCTGGTTTCTCTTGGGATCATGAGAAATAGAAAACATTCTGTGCATGAGGAGATAATTCAGTTATGTGTCTACTGGTTTCTTTTGAATGGTGTGCCCTTTTCCCAAGCGAGCTCAGTGCTAGTCTGCTGGGAATTTAAGCAAATATTTTGAAGCTGTTGCATGCTGTGCAGGGGCAACCATAATTTTGATTCCCCCCCCATCCTCACCACAAAGTTAATAGCAAAATTTAATGAGAGTTACGTCTGTACACCAGCACAGCTGTGCTTAGTAGTTTGTTTAAACTTTGGGTTTAATGTGTTTTATAAGAATAAAACTTGTTATATGGTTTAGTTTAAAAAATAAAAGCTCCAAACAGCCTGTAAGGGCACTTTCCCAGATACTTGGACATGTAGCAGGAGTTGTTCCTTACTAAGTAAATGAGTAAATATACACCTTTGTCCCATGTGTATATTGATAACAGACTTTAAGCACTGGGCTTTGCAATATATCTAACATAGTTTCTCTGACTGAATGGGTTAAGAGAGTTAATTCATGGAAATTGATATGAAATCTCTAAGTATAAGGAATAGAATTATAATTTCTCAGGTAAACATTGCAATAAAACAACTACATTTTGGTGCATTTGATCTAACAAATGTGAAGTCAGTTAAAGGACTTAGCATATTAATAATGAAAAATGTATATCACTTCAGTGATGACACAAAATACACTTAATAAATGTGCTTCCCTTTACAAATCTCTCTAAGCTGATGCTTTGATCCTAAAATTGTCTGTTTTTGGTTATTTATTATTATTTTGAGGTAGGTTTGAAATCTGAAGGAGAAGAGTCTTCAGAAACCTTTTCCAGTATTCCTTCACTAAGAATAGCACTTACACACAGAGCTACTGGCCATGTCTGAAAAATTTGGTTGTAGCAGAATGTAGAACTCTTTTTGTAGTGCATGACTCACATACAACACTCCATTATCTCTCTTAGTGTCATTCTCAGCTGTAGCTTTTTAAACAAACAAAAAAAAAGAGTCTTTTTTGAAGCATTGTGACAGATTTAAACATTATGAGTTGAATCAAGATAAATCCCAAGACAGAAAGATGTTAAATGAAAAGAGTGAACCTTTTATTCCAAATTAATTCTTTACAGTCTGTTCAAAACCTTTTCTAATATGCTAACTTGTATTTTAAAATTCTCAGTATTATTTTTTCTAGAATTACTGTAAACCTTTTGGTACTACTAAATATATGGGCCTTTAAAATAAATTACAACTATATGTTTGTAAATTTTGATGTGCTGTAACACTAAGCTAACCATGGTTTTTTTCATAAAGTTCATTATTCAGAAAGCAAAACCATAATAAGTGTTTCAGGCAAACTGAATTATTTATCCTTATTTGTATCATAACTGTAAAAGGAAGAAATAAAAAGTGTGCAAATTTGGGTACCTCAAGTTAGGCACATCAATCTGTATTAGGCACTCAACTCCCCCTGTTTAGTAAAGCACTTTCAGCAGGTGCTTGAATCCTACTGAAGCCAATGGAATTTAAGTACATGCCTCAGATTTATTGTGCGTGTGAATGGTTTGCTGAATCCATTCTGAACATACTAGTATAAGCTACGCTAGATGTGTCTATGTGTTCATTAATGTGCTGTAAGGATGGCACATTAAGTCTAGTGCCTATAATTGCAGGTAGTAACTTAATGCACCATACCCATAGAATCATAGAAAAGTGGTGTTGGAAGGGACCTTAGGAAGTCATCTATTTTAACCTCCTGGTCAAGGCAGGACCATCCCTAACAAGATCATCTTAACCAAAGCTTTGTCTAGCCAGGTCTCAAAAACCTTCAAGGATGGAGATTACATCCCCTCAGTCTCCTCTTCTATAGACTAAATAAGCCCAGTTCCCTCAATCTTTCCTCATAAATCATGTCCCCCAGCCACATCAACTTTTTTGTTGCCCTCCACTGGACCCTCTCCAATTTGTCCACATCCCTTCTGTAGTGGGGGGCCCCAAAACTGAACACAGTACTCCAGATGTGGCCTCACCAGTGCAGAATAGTGGGGAATAATCACTCCCCTTGACCTACTGCCAACACACCTACCAATGCAGCCCAGTATGCCGTTAGCCTTCTTTGCAACAAGGGTGCAATATTGGCTCATTTTCAGCCTATTGTCCACTGTAACCCCTAGTACTTTTCTGCAGAGCTGCTGCCCAGCCAGTCAGCCCCCAGCCTGTACTGATCCATGGGATTATTCCGTCCTAAATGCAGGACTTTAGACTTGTCCTTATTGAGCCTCATAACATTTCTTTTGGCCCAATCCTCCAATTTGTCTAGGTCACCAAATCCTAGCCCTACCCTCCAGCATATCTACTACCCTCACCCCTCCCCGCCTCCCCCAAGCTTGGTGTCATCTGCAAATTTGCTGAGGGTGCACTTAATGCCATCTTCCAGGTCGTTGATGAAGACATTGAACAAATCCAGCCCCAGGGGCACTTGATGCCAGCTGCCAACTAGACATCGAGTCATTGATTACTATCTTCTGAGCCCAGCGCTCCAGCCAGTTTTATACCCACCTTACAGTCCATTCATCCAGTCCATACTTACTTAGCTTGCCTGAAAGAATGTTGTGGGAGACCATATCAAAAGCTTTGCTAAAATCATGGTATATCACATCCATTGGTTTCCCTGCATCCACAGAGCCAGTCATTGCATCATAGAAGGCAATCAGGTTGGTCAGGCACAAGTTGCCCTTGGTGAATCCATGCTGACCGCTCCTAATCACCATCTTCTCCTCCAAGTGCTTAGGAATGGATTCCTTGAGGATCTGCTCCATGATTTTTCCAGGGACTGAGGTGAGGCTGACTGGTCTATAATTCCCTGAATCCTCCTTTTTCCCTTTCTGAAATATGGGCATGATGTTTGCCCCTATTCCAGTCATCTGGGACCTCTCCTGATCACCATGAGTTTTCAAAGATGATGGCCAGTGGCTCTGCAATCATATTAGCCAACTCCATCAGCACCTCAGGAGCATCCCCTCTGGCCCCATGGACTTGTACACATCCAACTTTTCTAAATAGTTCCTAACCTGTTCTTTCACCACTGAGGGCTGCTCACCTCCTCCCCAAACTGTGCTGCCCAGTGCAGTTGTCTGGGAGCTGTCCTTGCTTGTAAAGACTGGGGAAAAAGGGGATTGAGCACTCCAGCCTTTTCTGCATCCTCCGTCACAAGGTTGTCTCCCTCATTCAGTAGGGGACCCACAATTTCCCTGCTCCTCCTCTTGCTACTGATATACTTGTAGAAACCCCTCTTGCTACCCTTCACATCCCATGCTAGCTGCAACTCCAACTGCGCTTTGGCCTTCCTGACTTCATCCCTGCATGCCTGATCAATGCTCTTATACTCCTCCCTATTTATTTGTCCAAGCTTCCACTTCTTATAAGCTTCTTTTTGTGACTTAGTTTACTGAAGTGTTCCCTGCTGAACCAAGCTGGTCTTCTGCCATACTTGCTAGTCTTCCTGCACATCAGGATGGTTTGTTCCTGCACTCTCAGTAAGGCTTCTTTAAAGTACAGCCAGTCCTGGACTCTTCTCTCCCTCAAACTGGCTTCCCAGGGGATCTTTCCCATGAGTTCCCAGAGTGAGTTGAAGCCTGTTTTTCTGACGTCCAGGGTCCTCACTCTACTGCTCTCCATCCTTCCTTTCCTCAGGATCCTGAACTCAATTCTCATAGTCACTGCTGCCCAAGTTGCCATCCACTACTATATTCCCCACCAATTCTTTTTCCCTGTTTGTAAGCAGCAAGTCAAGAAGAGTGTCACAGAGGGGTCCTCTCGGAGGGCCGTGATCTCCTCGAGGTCCCTCACTCCGTGTCAGGCCGGCCCAAGGCACCCTCTTATTCTCACCCGCCACGTCTTGTTGGTAAATATAAGGTTGGGAGGCTGCCAATGACTCCCTGGGCACAGCTACTCGGGACCTCTGTCCCCACGGTTCTCCCGGACCCCCTGGGGGTCTCCCAATACAATGGGTGCTTCCTAGGCACCCCAGCCTTATGGGCTATGCGTGGCTCCTACCAGCCCCTAATACCATGCCCCAAGCCTCGCAGATGTAATAGACGTTGGTATGTCTGACCGCCCGCTTCCTGGGCCTCCTCTATAGTCTAGCCCACTCTGGGCTCTCTCTAGTGCCCAGCCTCTTACTGGGACTCTCGTCCAGCCCACTCTGGGCCTTCCCTGACGGTGTGGTCCCGCTCAGGAACTCTCTAGCGGGCCCCCGGTCCTTCAGGCCAACCGCACGGGTACCCTCTCTGATACAGGCTCACCGTGCTGCTACTCCCCGTCTTCTCAGGGGCAACCGCAGCACCTTGCCTCTGTCTGAGGGTGTTACCGCACTAGCCTGCGGCCGGGCTCGCTATGCCCGTCTCGGGCTCCTCAGTAATCGCCCCTCCCTGGGGCTGGGGTCTATGCACCCCGCAAGTGATGCCCTTGCCGGCATCTGCTGCACCCGTCCTGGGCTCCCTAATATGGCGCTCCCCCTCTGGGGCTCGCCGTGCCCCCACGGGGCTTCTCAATAATACGATGTGGCGCTCCCCCTCTTTGGGGCTCGCCGTGCCCCCACGGGGCTTCTCAATGAAATCGCCCCTTGCTCTGGGGCTGGGGTCTATGTACCCCGCACGCGATCCGGGGTCTATGTCCCCCGTCTGCAACCTACTGGTTGAGCCTGCGACCCACTGGCCGCACTCCTCGCCGCCAGTTGCTCCCGCACTGGCGTGCAAGCTGCGCCTTCACTGGCGCTGTGAAAATAATGCGCCCTCTTGGCGCTAGCCTGCGCCCTCACTGGCGCTAGGGCACCCCACACTCTCTGGGGTCCCTATATGAGGCCTCCTCCAACCCCTACAGCCTCACCCAAGCCTCCGGGTGTAATATCCCAAACACAACTTCAAGCCTCCCGGCTGTAACTCAAAACATAACCCAAAGCCGCCTGGCTATAACTTAACATCATGGCTTAACTCCGCTCGAGCGGTACTTGCTGTTAGCCCCGTGAGCTCCTGCCTCTCTGGCTGCTGGCCGAGAACTGCCAGCCTGGCCTTAGCCCTGGGCGTTATAAGGGCCAGGCCCTGCCCCCTACCGGCAGCTGGCTCCCCTTAGTTGCTCCGGCAACCCGCAGCTGCGCTTGTTACCCTGGCAACCCGCAGCTGTGCTCATTAGGCTCTGCCAGGGCTCTCTCCCTGGCAGTTTCTCCTTTCTAGGAGCAGAGCACGGAGGTGCCCTGCGACAAAGAGCATGGCCTCTAGTTGGCTGCTCTAGCACTTGCACCAAGAAGTTGCCCCTGTAACAAATGGGCGTCCCAAAGCCAGTCTCAAAACACAGGTCTGCTCACTTGTCTTAGGGCTAGCTGCCCACCTCCTCACATTCCACGCCTTGATGTTAATAATTACAAGGATGATACTCAGGGAGGAGGCTGAATATTTATCTGCCCTAATGACAAGGGCCTATAAATGACTCTGACCTTCCCTTATTGTATCTCATGCCTTAGAAGTGTTCCATGGCCTAACACCTGGCTGTAACAAGTTACCTTAATATAATCTCAGGGCTCCTGGCCCCCCACATTGGGCCCCAGGCCCCACACTGGGCTCCAAGCTCTGTATCTGGGCCTACAAGCTCCAGCCTTAGGCTCCAAGCCTCTCACTGGCTCCAAGCCCCATCCTCAGGCTCGAAGCCCTGTCCCTGGGCTCCAGGCTCCAAGCCCCATCCCACTGCAGACTTATTCATTACTCTAATCCCTTCACCTGGGAGCTCCCCTGTTCGCTCCCTAAGGCTTAGGGCCCCACTCCTCTGGAGCTTTACTCTATCTCCCTTGTGATCACAGGTTCATCTGCAAGCCTGGGTGCTGCTACTGGTCCCTCCATCTGGCCTGGGCCCTGCCTCAGCACTCGGAGTGAGCCTAGGCTTCCCCTGTATAGCTCTAACCCACCAAAGATGTGGGGACTGGGGTTAGAAGACCCTCCATACTTGCCTTTCACTGGGGTGGTAACTACCCTGGCACTTCTGGGAGACAGTCCCACCAGGCCACCCGGCCCCAGCAGGGTGCAGTTTTCAGTCATACCCAGGACCAGGAGCCTCCTGCTACCCCAGTAGCTCCTCCCTTACCTCTGAGATGTTCCATGAGCAGCAACTCCAGCCAGGTGATGTTCTCCAGCTGGCTATCAGCAGACTGCTGCCCTTGTTGTTCAGGGCCCAGCCCTTACATAGCAGCTGGGCCCTGTTCCCCAACTGGGCAGCATTGCCTGACTGGGATAACAGCCAGCTACAGGCTGCCTGCTGCTGCTGCTGCTGCTGCTGCTGCTGCTGCTGCTCAGGCCCCTGGAAGTAACAGAGCACACTGTGCTCTGTTGCAGCCCCCAACACTCTCCAAAAACGTCCTGGATTGCCTGCGCACTGCTGTATTGCCCTCCCAGCAGATGTCAAGATTATTCAAGTCCCCCATGAGAACTAGGGCTTGTGATTGGGAAACTTCTGCTAGCTCTTTGAATCAAGCCTCATCCACCACCACCTCCTCCTGGTCTGGTGGTATATAGCAGACGCCCACCACAACATCACCCTTGTTGCTCTCCCCTCTAACCTTAACCCAGAGACTTTCAAGAGGTCTATCTCCAGTTTTGTACTGGAGCTCTGAGCAATCATATGGCTCTTTTACATAATATGTAATCCCTTCTCCTCTTCCCCCCTGCCTGTCCTTCCTGAACAGTTTGTGCCCATCCATGACAGTGCTCCAGTCATGCGAGCTATCCCACCAAGTCTCTGTTATCCCGTTCACATCATAGTTCAGCAATTGTGTGAAGACTTCCAGTTCTTCCTGCTTGTTTCCCAGGCTCTGTGCATTCGTGTACAGGCACCTGAGGTAACTACTCAATTCTGATTTCTCAGGAAGTATGAGAGCACCTCTCCATGAGAGAACCTCCCCTGTTGCCCCTTCCTGTTTGCTTTTCCTCCAGGCCTCCTGCTTCCCCGCTACCTCAGGGCTTTGGTCCCTATCCCCAGTGAACCTAGTTTAAAGCCCTCCTTACTAAGTTAGTGAGCCTGTCTGCAAAGATGCCCTTGCCTCTCTTCGTAATTGGCACTACTGCACATTAGCACTGGCACATGCTTATTTTGCGATGCTGATGTGCAGTAAACTAACTTTAATGCACATTAGCATGGGTTTTGCCTGCTGCTCTAATGTGCAGTAGAATTTTCTACTGCGCCTTTAGCATCTCCTGTAAATACACCCACTGCTACCTACAGTTATGAATTAGTTTGAGAACCTACCAGATCTTAAGAACTTCATGTCTATGATTTTGCATGCAACCAGCCTTCTTTTGAACTCACAGAGCAGTTTCTTGTTGGAGAAAAAAAAAATGAGGCAGAGTTAAGGCACCTTCTCAGTGCTGCCCATTTTTTATGGTATACAAGAGAAAAAAACAGAGGAAAGTCTCTAGCTATTTGCAACAGCTCTTCCCTGCCAAAAAAACATGCATCACAAATATAACAATAATTCATCATTTCCTTAAAGACTGTACACTGCTCACACACTAAATAAAAGAAGTGTAAAGACTATTTGTAACACTGCCATCTGGTGAGCAGCAGATGGCATATAGATTTACTCCCAAGGCCTGTTTAGGTTATCTGTAAAGAGCCTGACTAACCTGTAATCAATTTCTGCCAGAGCCTGTGACTGAAAACAACTTAAGTACATATTAGCTTTTAAAAAGTTAATTAAACCTTGGTTGTAAATATAAGTTCCCTTGTTTTCTATCCATTCTTTAACCATGTCCTTTTTTCAAATACAATATTTATATTGATGGAGAGTAGAAAAATCTAACTGCTATCAGTAATAATCCTCTTGACCAATTTATTCTCACCATGGATGAACAAATCAGGTTAGTGCAGGGTACAATGGTATTTTGAAGCAGTTTGTGTATTGTAAAACAATAGACTATTCAATTGTATATCAATCCATGGCACATTTGATAAAACAAATTGCTGATTTGAATTGAAATATAAACCCATCAAAGTAGGCATTGGCTTTTGTGAGAGTAATTTTTCAGAAAAGAGATTTGTTATTCAGTGGTCTCTTTGCTAGCATGGTCTCTGGAATATTGCTTGTTCAGTATATAGAACCAGTAGACTGAAGCACTGAAAGCTTATTAGTCTTGCCTTAGTCACAAAACATTAGATTCCCCACCTCCACCATGTAATTTCAGCAAGTTTTTAGGAACTATGTTACACCTGCATGAATAAATGTGAAAATTTTGAACAGCAATAAGCTGTGTAGGCCTTATATTTTTATAATGTGCTATGCAGTAATATTCAGTTTTTTGAGACCTGATTATTTTTATTAGCACAAGCATTATTTGTCCTTCAGTGCATTTATTAAACAAGTACTGAGGTGACTGCTGAAATAAGATACCCCATAACTTTGTTAAAAAAAAGAAAAAGATGCCGCAGACAGATGAAAAATAGTGTATTAAGGAAAGTATATTCCTTTGTGTCATTTCATGCTCTACAGGGGTCTGTTTCTTTTAGTGCTGTGCAAGTGCATATTGTCAAAAAAGCCATTTTCTGTTTAATGTAAAAAAGAGCAGTTTTTTATTCCACTTCGACACAATCATGTCAAGGAGGTTAGGCAACTTTTGAATTACAATCTTTGGAGATTCCATCAAGACTTCCTAAGCATAAAATATATTGTCTCAGTCCGTAATCATGTCACATTCCCAAACTGAGCAAAGTTGGATAGGAGACTTCATAGAAAAATCCATAATACAACAGTGAGAAAGCAGTGGACTAAGGATGGGAAGGAGCCTTGAGTTGCTCAGGGGAACCAGGAATCTTGCATCTCTTGCAGAGAGGGATGCCACAAATCACATGATATGCAAGTCTTCCAAAGGCAGGATGAAGAAAAGGTTGGTTCTGAAGTATGTGAAATTCTGGAGGATGAAAGTAGTTGCATGTACTGAAAGTAAGTAAAAAAATCTTAGGTGGAGCATCTCATTTCATCCTTCCTTACAAAATGATGTCAAGAGGAACTGGCTTTCCCTGGTGTGTCAATACAGTGCTCCAGCTAGTAACTGAATATGGAGCTTTCAGAATTCCTGGTTTCCAGTACCTACTTTTCATAACTTCCACTTTGCTTTCACAATTAGATAATATAACTGAACTCTTAAAGTATTATTTAAGCTGGATGAACAATGTGATTCTTTCCTGAAAAAAGAAAAGAAATTTCCTGTTGCAAACTAAAATAAAAAGTAAAAATCTTAAATTCTTTGTGAATTAAAAAATAAATTAAAAAAACCCCCGAGCTTCCCTTTCAATCCAAATGTTCCATTTTGATTTGGATCATCTTATTTTTTTGAAATATGCTTAAGTTGGAAAATTTAAAAAATCATTTCAAATACCAAAGATATCAAAGATGGAATTTTTCATTTAAATTATCAAAACCTAATATTTAGGTCAATTTGAACCTTTTTAATTACTTTTTGAGAGAGCAGTTTTCAAAGTGTTCTCCTTCCTATAGAAACTTTTGGTTTTGATAATTCAGTATTTTCTAGTGAAAAAGGTGTTTTTTTTCCAAGAAACTCTTCACTTGCCCTAAGCTGTATTTAAATTTCCTTAGGATATATCTAACCTCAAGTGTAAGTACTTGCCTAAGGCAATTATATAGTACTGTTTTCCAGGCCAGCAGCAATTCACCTGGGCTTGTTGCTGGGTAGAATTGCTGCCTGTTTTTTGACACCTCTGCCACATCTACCAGAATTCAAGGATAACCATCCTTATGGTTCTGAGGTAGAGGATGCACGCGGGTTCAGGGTAGAACAAGTTAGTTTTGCTTAGGCTTTTCTGCTCCTTTATGTAACTAGTAAGAATATGTGGCTAATCTTTGAATGCTTCTGCGTGTAATAGGCTGTCCTGGAGGACTGACCAAGCAGCATTGGAGGATGGAATAGAATGGAAAGGAGGTTCTTACTTTGTTGACTGGTGAATAGCAATCGAGTAAAAATAATCATTCCAAGATTTTATGTAGTGCTTTTCATCTTAGATCCCACAGCATTTTACAAAATTATATTCTTGTCATTTTACAGATGGTAAACTGAGGTGAAGACGAGTATAGTCATGGGCACCATTTATATGAGTAGAACCTTCGTTTTTAAAGTTATAGCTATTTCAGTGACTTAGCTATGCTGACTTGAACTAAAACACTTGCACATTATTTATATTTATAATTATAATTATTCTTACTGTCTCCCATTACTCCAGTGCTTAGAAAAAAACTCTTTGAGAATGTCCATTTTTCAGAAGAAACATAATGCTTTGGGAAACCCGTACTTCATACCCAGGGATTATTGGATATGATTTATTGCTTATTTAGGAAGTTGTTAATTTCTAACTCTGATTATGGAATTTATATTACTTCTTACAAAGGCTGATTTACTTAGCATTTACTTAGCATTCCCCCTTCCCAGATGTATAGCACCAGCTGACAGATATCTGGCTTTTATGGTAGAGACTTGAATAACTTTTGTCATACGAGTAAGATATTTATAGAGGTATTTCACACATCTGTGGTGATCAGTACCCTCCCGAGAACTGAGAGATCTCCTAATTCTCTCTGCCAGTGGAGGGCACTGAATCTCTTAAATCTTGTACATGTCCATTAAAGTAGAGGATGAAAGTCAAACATTACCAATTCATTTTTCATTTTTTTTAAGTTTGTAAATTAACTCCAATTTTCTTCTGTGGTTTGGCAAGTTCAACACAAATCTGTAAATAGTTTAGGGAAAACTAAACCACATATACAGCTAATCTTCTGCTTACCAAAGAATTTTTGCCAGGTCAAATAAGGAATATTGAACATACGTGGGATATGGGTTCTTATTACGTCTTAATTATTACTTTTTCTGTATCTCAGTAGCTTGACTTCAGCTAAGAAATAATGACCTTTCCTCTATGTCATTGTGTCACCCCTTCTAAACATCTCTAATGTATCTGTGGTAAATACGGCACTTACTTGGAGGCGATATTAGGAAATGATCTAATTTTACCTGTCTGATACAATAAATGGACATCTTAGAGGCAATGGAAAATTAGGAAGTTTGTCATTTTGTAACTTGTTGGTTCTGCAGATCCACAGTAAGTGCTCCACAGAACACCAGAGGTTCATAGACTGGTAACTCAAAGGACTAAAATATGAGGAAAACACATTGGCTTAGCCCATGTGGCCACTGGTTGTAGGTGTTGCTCCCCAGAAATACAGTTTTGTTATTTTGAGGGTGGGGGCAGAAGGGAAATTGTGGAAAGCAAAAAGGCTGGAAGATAGAAGTAGCATTGCATTAAGTGCAGATATCAAACCAAGTTCACTTTTTTGGTCCCTTCTTTAAAGCTCCATCCCCAAAATAATTTGGAGTAGTCAATGGGTCTTCCATACTTAGAAATTCAGAGAAAAAATGCTCTTCCCTACGATACGTTTTTAAATATGAAGTCTATAAATAAAACGGCAAAGTAGCAATAATATTCTTGGAGTACCATATGATGATAAAGTATCTTTTTTAAGATGGGGGTAAAAGAACATTATTCATTTTAACAAGCTGTCTGATAAAACTTTGCTGCATCATTCCCAGAATGTATAAGTAGTAATATTTTGCAGTGCGTTTGAATGTGACTAAAAATGTCTCCATTCTTTTCTACCTCACCTTTTTAAATAGAAGGTTGCAGCTGTACATCAGTAAATCGACTATATTTCTGAGAGTGGGAGAGAAGACAAATATATAATCCCTGGGGAGCAGAATTTAGGATACGTACACTTCTCACAATTTGCCTTTTGAAGCAGCAGTTAAAATATTTTCATGTTATGTTCATCCCCATATGGTTTTCTACAGTGTTTTTTTCTCAGTTGATCGAGGCAAATTCCCAAGGCACATTTTATATAATTGCTTGTATGGTTGCTGTGCTTACATTTGTTCTGTCAATCGTGGATAGCACTTATTTCTAACTATCTTGTTAGAAGTCCTCTGAATTCTTTAAAAAAAATGCTAGGATAAGTATATTTAACATAGCCAGTCACTTGCAGAGCTATACACAGCCAGAAAAAGCCTTCATTTCATAGAAAATGATTGGAAACTTCTTCATTGTTTTCTTTTTGTGCACTTTCACATACAGGGATTCTTCATTTCTTTCTGTAAAATTTTGGAAACTTCTCATGCCGAAATGTGAGGAATATGGATGTGTGAGGAAATTTAGTTTCTGCACCCAAATTTATATTTGTAAATGTCCTTGTCTCCCTTGAGGCAGTATGGGCTGATGGAATAACCAAATGATCATCACTCAGGAATTTTTATGTTTTGACCCCATTGAACCACTGACTTAATAATACTATACTGTTATGTAGCATTGTGCAAATACCAGCAGTCTCACAGAACCCCAGTAAAATAAAAATGAACAATGAAAATTGAAGATAGATGATTTTCTACACTTGCATAGTAAACAGTAGGAGGTTCAGGGGTAGAACCTTTCCCCCCCCCATGCAATTCTGTGGACCCTATCTTCCTTTCTTAAATCACTTGATCTTTTTATCCATCACCCACTTAGCAAAATGATAGAGTAACACTTCCAATAGTTGTCATGTTCCTTTATTACTAATTTTAGTCCAAATCCAGCACTGAATTGTAAACACGTTGACTTCAGTGGGGGACCAGGATTAGGGCTTTGTATTGAAAACACATATGTACATTCAATTTGAAAGTAAAAATAAAGTCAGTGGAGTTTGACCTGGTCAGGTATCTCTGTGATAGATTTTCAGAAGCCTCGATAAATTAAATCTCTGATGTAGTTAGTCCCCTCCCCTTCCTTTTGGCTTTTCTATTATTAGAGTATGAGAATGAAAACTTCTGAAGCTTACACTCTGAAAAAAAAATCTACTTTACATTAATCTTTAAAAAGCAGGGAGTATCCATTCTCTTAATAAAATAAGATGACAAAATTAATAAGGCAAGTTGTGGTGGTTGAATTTTCTTCATTTATTGAAAAATTACTTGGGGAAAGGTACCTGAAAGTCAGAATCAAAAGTTGGTAGTATGTACAACAAATCATAAAGTTTATTATGTATATAAACATGAAGCTAAAGAAGAGAGCAGAATTTTGAGTAGCACCAAATTAAATATTAAAATAATTCAGGATAAGTAATTTGTTGTGATGTGATATTTCAGTACATTTGAATCTCATTTGAATTCAGCACAGATCACAACTGAGATCTTTGAAGAATATATTAAAGTAGCTCTATAAATTGGTAATCTGTAGAACATAAAAAAATGGGATTTTTCTTTATATACCTGCACTGAACCAACAGCTGAAATTTATTTTCATGGAAAGAACTAAAAAACCTGAATTGTTTACATGTTTTTCTGATTTCTCCATTCACAAAAACTACCATCAGCTTATTTTCTTTTTCTTTTAATTTAATTTCAGATTTTTACATGTTGTTTTTAATAGAAAGAGGTTGAAAGGTAACACTAATTTCACAAATGATTTTTGTCTCTATTATTGCAAATGTGATTTATAGTATTTAAGATACCATAGAAATCAATGTAAATGCTTGGAGGGTAGATAATCTATTGGTATAAATTGTCGTGTGTCCATTGACATGAAAGTTCACACCAACAGAAGATCTGTGTCTCATTACTTACTTCTGCACACATGTACACCGTCATTATTAATGATGTAAATAGAGGAAGGGCATGCATTTTGGAGAGCAGTGTTTTTAAGATAACTGATTGTAATAACCCAGACTTATCATTGGTGATTCAATGTAACATCAAAAGTACAAGAACAAGTTCCCTTAGGTGCTTTAGTGTAAATAAAATAATAGGCTATGGATCTGCCACCAGTGATAGCTGCTATTTCAAAGCTAAGTGAGCATAAATGCTGAAGTCCTGAGTGGTTGGTGCTGAGAACTCCAGATAGATATCTACTCTTGAGCTTGGTATCTCTATAAATTTGGGACCAGATATTTTTATGCTAAGAAAGCAGACTATCTAATGCTATATATATTTAACATACAAAACATTGTATGAAAGCTAAATACATTTTTAAGGGACAGTACACCAAGATACCTACAATTTGTGGCTTTAAGTCTGGTTTATTTTTTCTTAGGCATCATAATTCAGAGATTCACAGAAGTTTAGGGCTAGAGGAGACCTTGTGAGATCATCGGGTCCAGCCCCACTGCTCTGGGCAGGAAAGACTGCTGGGGTCAAATAAACCCAGCAAGGTGTGCATCCAGTCTCCTTTTGAAGATCTCCAGGGTAGGTGCCTGCACCACACCTGCTGGGAGTCTATTCCAGAGTGGTTATGACAAATAGGTTTGTAATAATAAAAAGCTGACTTATAATATGTTAGTATTTTTTTTTCATTAAGGCTCCTTTGACTACATATTAACACTATGACTGTGTCAATGTTTTCTAGTATGTGTAACACATTTTTTTTTCTTAGCCAAAAGACTAGTGAGATTATTACCATGGAAGATTATTACCATGGAAAAATGTGGGAGGAGGCAGGGGTTGGGTTGTCCAGATGTAACCTGGGTGACTGATTGTATGGGATTGACTGGCTAACAGAGTGGATGCTATCTCCCCATGTATGAGTGCATGTACCTGAAGTGATACATGTAGGTGTTAAAGCTTTACTCTCTATTCTTGAGTTCAAATCTGCCAGCATACAATCTTAATATTTTTGTACCACAAAGTTATGTAGTTTAGCTCGGTGACAAATTATCTTGTTTACATCAGGGAGATTATATCTTAAATTACTGTTTATTATATGTATTATTATAGTGCCTGGGAGCTCTAGTCAGGACCCCATTTGTACGAAGCTCTAAATAATCATAGAACAAAAAGGCAGATTGTTCCCCAAGGAACTGTAATAGTGTATCACGTATGATGACATGCATGATAAAACATAAGAAGTGTATGGAGAAAGATGAAGGGGAGCATGAAGATAATACAATAATATTGGTCAATATACTGGGTGAAGGCTGCAGCACACCAACAGCCTAATTACTGCCAAGCTTTTTGTAGGTATCATGACAAAAGATAGTTTAAGGGTTTATGTGAAGGAGAACATGTGGTGTTGCAGATGTTTATGGGGACCTCTTCCCATAGGCAGTTTTCATGAGTGGAATTTGGACAGAGAGCACAAAGGTGCTTGTTGAACAATTGAATAAATGAGCACTAAAAGCTGGCATCATAGTGTAGGTGGCAGAAGGCTGGGGCTAACGGGGCTTTCCCCCCCCCAACTAATTTCACTGTGGCCGGTGACAGCAGCAGCACCACAGTGCCACCATCCTGCAGTGCCCCGTGCAGCTCAGTGTGCTGCCAGGCCAGATCCCCACGTGCCTCAGTGCTCCAGTGCCCCACTGCCCCACTTATGTCCCTGCCACACATTCCTCACTCAGCCTCTCCAAGTAATATTTTCTGATGCTGCTAGTGCATCATAGTCCAGCTGGAAGAGATAGTCAACCTCTCAATACTAATGTGGCAGGGTAGTCACCAGGGGCTGTCCGAATCATCAAAGTTCTCTGAATCTTTTCCAAAGATTCAGAGAGCTTCAAATAAATTCAGAACTTTTAACCGGTCCCCTGATTTGATTCGGATTCAGAGATTCAGCCAGCGAATTGGGCCGAATCTCCTCCAAATCGAATTCAGCACCCAAAGGTTCACACAGCCCTAATACCAGCCTCCCTGTAGCTTTTGGAGTTTAATTGAGGATGCCCCAAGCAGCAGTGGCTGTTATATCCCAGTAATTGAACAGAAACTGAGGCCAGGCTACCCATACACTGCAGATTTAAGAACTGAACAGGGAGATTTGAGAGGAAGGAGAAATTTTTGTCACCATACATTTACTCAGGATCATTTTGTTATTTTAGAAATGCTGCCATAAACTGGTTTGAAGCCACTCAACTAAATTAACTAGCTAATTGAAAATAACTGTGTGTACATATTTTGCTCAGCAAGGCATTTACTTAATCAGATAATAAATTAATCTTTGTATACATTTTCATAACTTTTCTACCGTTTTCACAAAAAAAGTCTCAGAAAAGGTGACATCATATCTTGAAATATGAGAAAACTATTTTTTTCTGAAATTATAATAAAAATTGGGATCAATTCCATCCATAATTTAGGGCTGGAAAGTACTTTTGAAAATTGAAGTATGCTCATATTTATAATTCCAATTACTTTTTTCCAACTAAAAAGAAAAAAATTGTCATGCTAAAATTAAAATAGGACAAAAAATTGTTTAGTGCAAAATTCTGGGTGCTGGTTATGTCCTGTTCTAATACACCAGTGATCATGATATCAAAATATGATAACATTCAATATGTATATGAGTTGTTATATTATTAAACAGAGTCCTATCCAAAATACATCTATCTCTCATCTTCCTGCTCTTTCTTTTTAGAGTATGGTAGTTTTCAATGTTTCATAGTTTCATAGTTGGTAGGGTCAGAAGGGACCTAACTAAGCAGGTCATCAAGTCTGACCCCCTGCCATGGGCAGGAAAGGATGCTGGGGTCAAACGACCCTGGCTAGGTGGTTGTCTGACCTCCTTTTGAAGATCCCCAGGGTAGGAGCAAGCACCACTTCCCTTGGAAGCTGGTTCCAGCTCCCAGCCGCCCTGACTGTGAAGTAGTGCCTCCTGATGTCTAGCCTGAACCTACTCTCAGTCAGCTTATGGCTGTTATTCCTTGTAACTTCCGGTAGTGCTCGGAGGAACAGGGTCTCTCCCATTGCCTGCTGGTCCCCCTTAGCAAGTTTCTAGGTGGCCACCAAATGGGATAGAGAACAGTCCTTGTGGGCTCTAAGGTACAGGAAGGTTGCATTCACTAAAGTTACATGTACAAAGAGTGCATCCAGGTATATGTATACAGATTGGTTTTATGTCAGTTACTATTTAAGGACCAAGGTTTTATTAAATCTCTTCAGCAGGAGGCTCATACATGTACAGGCAGAACTTAAATTCTCATAAAATATAATAGGAAAAAACATTGGGAATTCAAAATATTATTTACTGTAATGTTGGCTTTACTCACCCGTGAATTTATAATATGTGCATAAAGGAAGGCATGAGATATCAAGAGATAGAAAGCTTAAAACGAGACTTTTCCCTGGATTTATTGTCCCAGTATTTTTAATCTGTAGAGAAATATGCAGTGAATGAAGTACACAGTAATCTGTATAAAGTATGCAGAAATATTCCATTAGGGCCCAAACAAACTCCTACTGAAATGAATAGAAAAGTTCTCATTCACTTCACTGGGAACTGGATTATAATCTATCTGGATATTTAGTAAAACAACAGAAATTGAGTGGTTAGGTCACCACTAGAAAAAAAATGTCAATAAATACCTTAATTACTTTGCTTTCTGTTATGGTCATGGTTTTCCACCTTCTCTCTCGCCAATCTCAGGATATGACTTATTTGTAATGGCTGTATGATAGTGACTGCAAAATACTGGAGTTCTAAGGATCTTCTCTATGGGACTGATGCATGGGTTTTGGGTAGACCTTCCATGTTTTGGTCTTTTATTTTTAGCACAAACTTACTAATGCATTTTATTTTGGGTTACTATTTATAGAGTATATACATTATTTCATTATTTTTTAATGTTCCTTAGCTGGAGTTTTATTCTACTCCTTGGGGAAAAATTGAAGTTGTTTTGTACTAGCTCAGCTGTATAATCTGTTTAAAGCAACAGTGAATTGTTATTGCTTCTGAATTTTGCAAACAGTTTCTTGTGACCACTGTCCTTGATGATTGCCTTCTATTAAGTTATTTTGAAGCTTTGGCATAACCCTGAATATTGAAAATATAAGATCATTTTCAATAAAAGTGATTCTGGAAGAAGTAAGATTGTTGACGCTACACAAACAGTACTTAAAAGAAATTTGTGCTAGAGAAAATCAATGGCTCTTGACCTCATGGAGAAGGATCCAAGTGAATTACTAATGGGTGACAGCTTAAACGAGCAATATTACCATTTCTAAAGAAGCTTTCCTTTCTCTAAATAGTAAAGATAAAATTTACTATTGTAAAATTATGGATAGGCTAAGGAGTCTTGCTAAAGAAAAAGAAGGATGCCAGTGTGCCCATTTTGGCATGATTCACTACTGTAGATCCTAGGTCCACCTTTTCAGCTTGGTTGTGTATTTTTGGTTTGTACTATAGTTCAAGACACTATGGTAGAGGAAAAAATCTGTTTGTTTGATATACTTTCCACAAACTATTAGAAGTTAGCGAACTGAATTTTACTAATGCAGGGTAGGAGTATACCCAGCATTCAGTTTCTAATCTCATTTGTAATAGTGTTAATCCAAAGTAGCTCTGCCATGTTTCATGGAATTTTCTTGATTTATAAAGATGGAGCTGAGATCAGAATTTGATCCCAAATGATGGGATCCCAGGGAAGAGTATGATGGGTTCCTAGGGAAGTGGCAGACCCCCACGCACCCCCCACCATTCTTTAGATTTCTAAAAACTTTGCTGGGAAAAAGCACTTGGAAAATATGCTGTAGGGAAGACAACTGTGCCCACAGGTGAAACAGGCTCAATAACATATTACCCACAGCATTTCCAGGCTCTGAATCTTATTAAGTATTAGAAAAGCTTTTACTCTTGCCACATGCTGATTTTTGAATCCACCTTCTGAATGTTTATTTTCCCGTGTGCCACAGAAGCAGTGGTTGTCCTCCAGCAAGAAGGCCAAGACATTTTTCAGATGAAGATTACAATACAATACAGTTATGTTGTGCCCCTGAAATACTATAAGCATCTCAGAAAATATTGGTAGTGATTTAAATAAATCTTCATAGTAGTTCCTTCATCAAGGCAGATACCATAATTGTCTAAATGAACAGAGAAGAATACAGTCTTTGAAAGTCAGGCGTTTTGCAAGGAAGATGAAAGAAGAAAGCTGGCCTCTCCTAGAATATTATGCAGCCATATAATGGTTATATGAGGCTGTATAATGGAGGGTAATTTAATTATTTTTCTTCCTCATGTTGGACTCAACATCAAATAATTAAGCTATAGAAATGTGTTAATGGAATAATCTCACTGATGAAGCATGTTACACAATACATATTCTGCCACTGTTTGCACTGGACAGAGTAGAAGTAGCAAGCTAAATCAAGATGAGAAATAGGCAGAAACTGATTTGTCCAGGCCTGAAGAGGATGACAAGAGCCTTGGATCTGATGTGGAAATGTTGTGGCTTGAGCCCATCTTTAGTTTCAGTCAACAAGGATCACACAATTCTCATTTAATGTAACTGTCTTATCTTGCACTGGCTGTAAGGCTCTCATTTTCTCCTTTCAGTCATGTTAGGATTTCACAACCATAAGTCCATTCTCTGGTAGCATTTATAGCTCCTTTCTTCAACAGTATGATTTATTAAAAGGTGAAGTCTGCTATATATTTAGATGGATAGCAACCAGTGATTAACATACTCATGAATTCTAGGCAATCTGCCTTGTTGCTGGCATACCACAGGATATGCAGTCTACTTTCTGACTGGCATTTCCTCCAACCTGCATGTGTCATTTACCAGGCATCTTAAATTCCCTCAAATTAGTATGGTCTGACACTAGACAACACAGTCTTCCTCAAGAGGACTATTTTGAGGAAATTTTCAGGAGACATTGGTTGGTTTTCACCTTCCAGCACAAAGAATTTTCAATTCAGGATTTACTAAAATAATGACAAAACACTGCAGATTTGTATCTCTTCCCCAAAGGCTTATTTGCTACCACCACCATCTGAACCATTGAGATTTGTCTCAGCATATTGTTTTCTAGTTCAGAAAACTTCCATGTTACTCTGATGTTAGTCATGAAAATTAAGAAAATCTTTCTTTGTACAGTTTTTTAAAGTACTCTCCAAAATTGTTCCTGGCACTTTTTGCTGCAAACTGTCCTTGTTGATTTTTTTGCATTTATTTGAAGATAGCAATCCAGAATGTTTACCCTTCAAGTGCAAATGGCTTACAAAACACTAAAATGCCCACCTTTAATCTTTACTTATGGGATTGTATTAAGGGGAGTAAGCATGCTTGAATGTAAGGCTCTCTGCAAATAGGGCTAGATATAAGCATACATATCTTCTAACACTGAAAATTTTCATTTCATTTTGAATCTATTATATAGTGTTGTTAATTTGTATTAAAAAGATCAAACAGGGAATACACAGTAAATTATTTTAAATTATGTGACATTGTAGCTAGTGGATAGGGAATAGACATGTCTCAAATGAACAATGAATTTTAGAAGCTATAATTTTTACTCTACTATTATTTTCATATTAAAGAGTATGGGGACATATCTTGATTTTATGCTCTTTCTCTATTATCTGCTTGAATCCTAAAAGCTGTCTATCCCAGTGCATAATATTATCACTTTAAACAATGAAAGTGACTGCATTCTTGCATGTCCCTTTGAAGCATTATTTTCCATGCTGTTTATTGCAGCAAGGGGAGGACAAAGTTGGCTGCTTTTACTTGCCATTGAGAAAATATTTTTAGATGGTTTGCTATTGCTTCTATTTTACATGTATTAGCCCAGCATAGTTTGCATGTACCTATTTCTAGGAAGTGATCTAGCAAGAGGTCTGTGCTTTGCCAAAAAGTCCCAAGCAACCAGCTAACTAACCAACCAATTCCCTCAACAGGTGTGGTTAAGAACCGTATCCATTGATCATTACCTTATTCTATATTTTTTACAGTACTATAATCATAAGAAATGAATTGGAAAGTCAAACTGGCTTTGGGGCATACTTCTGAAATGGGCTAATTTAGTTAGATGCTCTATATTGAATATTTTCTGATTAAATAGAAGGAATTGGATTTTTTAAAGTACCTATGAACTTCTGAAAATTCCAGTGGGCATCTATCTTTGAAAAGCAAAACAGTTTGATTCCCTTATGTGAAAGATGTAGGCCCAAATGTAATTCCATTTTCACCAGAATTAAAATTTTCGTTATCAGATGAACCAGAGCTATTTAGAGAGTCATAGATTTTAAGGGGCCGTTATGGCAATCTAGTCTGAATTCCTATATAATACAGGCCATAAAACTTACCTGTATAAATTTCTACCTCAGGCCCAAAGATATAACCTTTTACTATAACTAAATTAAGTAATAACTTAATTACATTTTAAACCTACATCCAGTCATCATCATTTGTAACTGAGTATGACTGCAAGACTTAGTCAATGAGAAAGGTGAATGAAAGTATTATCTGAAATGGTGAAAATTGTTTTAATACTTGTCCCAATGGAAAAATCAAAGCTGATCCCTCTGAATTTTAGGCTTTACTTTGTCTGACTGGAAATGAAAAAATTACCCAAGCCAAGAACAGCTTTATTTGAGGCAGGTTTGTCTTGTTGGTGTCCCTAACCCAGATGCCTGCAAAAAATTAATCTAACTTGCTCTTTGTAGTAAAGAGAACTTTTACAACTCATTCACTGCTCATTTTTGCTGCATTTTTCAGTGCAAAAGGATCTAAAAATGCATTGCAAAACTTGGCTTTGTGCTTATGATGTTTGAATATAAATGTTCCTTCTTAATATCACACTGTACATGAAAGGAAGCAACAGGAAGAAAATATACCCAAAGGGTCATTCCCAAGGGAATATATGCTTCCACAAAATGAAAATAAATGAGTTGGTATTATGATTGTTTAATACTGTGATGTTATGTACAACAGATGCATTTTTTTGCTAAGGGTTTAATCCCTTCAGGCCCATTAAGCAAGGGGGAAAGTTTAGAAGGGATGCTGTTAAAAGAGAACATTAATGCACCTTTAAAAGAAACGGGTTGAAGCATAAATCACAAGAGGAATACAGTACAAAATACTGAATGAAATATTTATACATTCCGCTGAAGCAGAGTTTATGTACTTGAGGGAGAAGCCCTGTTGAGATGGGTCTTCCCCTTTGTTCTGAATCTATTTTTCCAATTGCTCAGACACAGCTGTTGGTTTCACAATCACTCTGAGGTTGATTAGATTAGAAAGCATAGGCCTACCTGCTCAGCATGACCAATGACAAACATAAAGTTTGTATGTATTCTAAGCATGCAGCTGAAATAGAGGAGAGGTTTGTTTTTTTTTTAGTGAGCTTCAAGACACAAATTGGCCCTTTAAAATTTAGCGGCGCTAGATCAGTATTCTTGTTATATCCTTAGCAGAGCAAGTTAATATGCAATATTATACTTGTATACATTCATGTGAAATGTTGCTTGAGAAAATGGTGCCAAATACTCAGCTAGAGTAGATTAGCATAGCTCCATTGACTTAGCTGAGGCACATGATTGTCATATTTATGGGCCAATAGTTTTAAAGAAATTTCTTGCGAAAGCAGATGAACTACATAAAATAAATGGTGCAAAAGCCTTTAGAGTCAATTTTTTTACACAGGAAAAGAGAGAAGTTAAGTGCTGGCTTTCACTGCAAGTCAGTTGGACTTTTTGAATTGTAGAACTTTCCCCATAAAATTCAATATTGTTCTTCCTTTTATTTATGAGCTATCCAATTATTTTGATTTCTGTCAATAAAAATATGCTCTTTATTTTGAAAGGTAACTGTACCTTTTAGAATGTGGCAAATTGACAGCCTAGAGAAAGGGTTTGGGGCCATCATTTCTCTCAGTCACAGTCCTACTGGCCACCTTGCCTCTCAATCATAATTGTACAGTATCCCTTGTAGCAGTTGCTTAAATGAAAAAGTGATACTGGGAAAACATTTAATGGATTTTTAGCTTAGTTAAATGTAATTTATCATCTGGGGACAAGGAACTGAGCAGTGCCATATATTACTAACCAGCTCTCAATGGACCATTAGTGTTGCTCAGTGGGACACAAATGGCTAGTCCATAGACCTGTTCGAGCATTGCTACTATAGGAAGCTGAATTCTTTTTCTCCATGGAACAAGTATGGTGGTAAAGTACAGTCCCTGCATCACCCAGCTAATTTCTCAGGCTAGCAGGACCACACAGGCCAGTTCAGTCTTCATCTGTTTTAGTGAAGCTGAATGGACCATTTATTACAATCAAATTTGGCAGTAGCATCATAGACATCTGTCCACCAGAAACTTGACTGATACTTTTCAGACCACTGAACAGTTTTTTGATGACAGCAACTTTCAGACAGTGCTGATATTGGGACAGTTTTGAATGGTGACATGAAGGCAAAACAGTCATTTGGAGATTTGTTTTTTGATTATTCTTATATAATAAAAACCTTAGTCTGTAGGTCTGTCTGTATGTAATGCTTTATTCGCACTCTGATTGGTTGTCTCGGCAGCCAATCACAATGCTGATTGAAACAACCAATCAGAGTGCTCTGCACAGACAGACACACATGGCGGAGCACTGCTATGACAGCAGGGACTGAGGGGCTGGAGCGCGGGGGTGGTCAGCAGCGCTGGCTTAGCCTCTTCCCCAACCCTGCTCCTTGGAGGCAAAGGGGGACAGTGGGATGGCGGAGCGCTGCCATGATTGTGGGGATGGAGTGGGGGGCGATGCCAGCAGCACTTGGAGATGGTGGTGGCACAGAGTGATGGCAGTGCAGTGCTGGCCTCACCCCCCCACCCCACTCTGGCTCATGGTGCTGGACACAGGGGGTGAGAGAGGGGGTGAATGGGGCTGGAGGTAGAGCGGCAGCACCTCAGGGCACTGGGTGGTGGTGATTTGTCCCCGCCCGCCCCCCCCCCGTCAGTCATGATGGCCAATGGCGGGGACAGACTGGGATGGCAGTGTGCCACCATGACAGTGGGGATGGAGGGGACAGAGCAGGGGGGTGAGGCCACCAGTGATGGCCTTGTCCCCCGCCCCTCGCCCTGCTCCTTGGTGGCAGCGCTGCAGGGTGCTGCTCCGTCCTTACTACTGGACCCCAACAAAAGCTGGCAGGGAGGGGGAGGCAGTGGGGAAGGGCAGGGGCTCAGTTGTGGTGCATTGCCGCTGCCGCCAGTCACTGAGAACAGCTGTGAGGGAGGGGAGCTGTGGGTGGCTGGACACACAGTGGCAGCAGTACGGGATGCTGGGTGGCACCTTCGGCTGCCACATGCAAGCTTCCCCTCCTCCTCTGTGTCTGGAAGGCAGCTGTGCCATGGAGTGGTGGGGTGCAAGGGGCCAGAGGCAGAGTGGCGGCAGCGTGGTGCGATGGGTGGCAGTACTCCTTCCCCACCTGCCCCCCCAGCCCATCATTCTTGTTGGGCAGTTGGCTGGTTGTATAATATCTATTCAATTAAAAAAATTGACCTTTGCCTAACTTTTTCTGCAGATCTTTTGAACATTTAAGTTAACTGCCTTGCTTATATTGTAACATTTGAGACTTACATATTTTGCATGGAAATGACTTAATTGTTAATATTTGTATAACATATATTATTTTTATATTCCAATTGTCCTGCATTTTTCACCGCAAAAAGAGAGAATATGCATTGGTGGTCTTGGAATACTTTACAAAGAGAAAAGAATATGATGTTGTGTTAAGCCAACTTTCTTAAATGTCCAACAAAATTGGAAGGAATATCATGGAAGGTAATCTGTACTGAAATCAGTACTGGGATCTGGGACCTTTGTGATTGCCTCTGGAATGTGTAACTAAGATATATTCCTTCAGTTTGTAATATCAGATCAAGAGCATCTATAACGATTATTATTATTCAATGAGCTGTTGAGTTTAATTAATCTTTCTTTGTTTGCTGCATTAATGAGTAATCAATATATAAAGGGAGAGAAAATAATGGTTTTCTCTTGAGAAACAACATGCCTTAGTAGGTAAATAATCTGTTCATTATTCCAATAATAATACTTATTGCATTTACTTGAATTCAAGACAGGGTTTATTTTCCCATTAAACATGGGAGAAAAAAGCCTCATCTTGGATTCAAGGACAAGTTGGGGAGCGGGGGGAGGGTTGGGAGCAAGCAAGCTGCTGTGACTTCCGCTCAAGCCCCTAGCCCAAGTTGGGGCCAGAGTCAGGGCCACAGAAACTACCAGCCTCCTACAACCTCTGTTCTCTTCCCCCCTCCTGCCACTGATTAGCATCAAGCATCAGTCATGGTTCTGGACCCATTACGGTCCAGGGCTTGGAGCACATAGTAGCTCCATCTTCAACTGGACCAAGCTCCAGTGGTTGCAGCTGCCATGAGATGCCAGAGCTGCTGCCATGCTGCAGCTGCAGAACTACCAGGTTTTCCATGGTCTGAGCTGGAATGGGGCTTAAGCCATGAGTAATGGTAAACAGCAGGGGAGTGGGCAGAGGCTGCAGGGGGGCAGAGGCAACATGGGGCAGGCAGGGAAGCAAGATAGAGGTGGGGGGAAGAATTTGCAGGGGGAAAGAGGCTGCAGTGGGGCAGGCAGGGGGCAGAGGCTGGCGGGGAGCAGAATCTGCAGGATGCAGTTAGAGAGGCAGAGGCTTTGAGGCAAGGCAGGGAGCAGGTGTCAGGGGACAGGCATTCTGTGGGGGGCAGGTAGAAGTGGGAGGGGGTGGTAGGAGGCACAGGAACTGTATGGGGGGGTGCAGGCAAGGGGGCCAGCCCCTCCTGCTGCTGCTTTCCCCACTGTAGCAGTGTGGGTGGGGTGGGGGACACATTTAAGATGACTCTCCAATAGTTACAGACAATACATGGAAAATACTATTGAACTTATACATTTTCCATGCATAGAATCTAATTACTAGGGGATCATCTTAATATAGGGTAAATTCAGGTAACTAATTTCCTTCTTCAAGGTGGTTTAAAGACATTAAATTCCAATACCTTTCTGATTTTTGTAGATAATTAGTATTACTTCCCGACTAGAGAGGGGGACTGTTAAACAGAAAGATTCAGCAAGTTCCTCAGCACCAAAATGGTGTTAAACTGGGTTTGGTTTTAGAATTAAAAATTTCCTGATTCTAAGTCTTCTCCTTCCATAACGGCATCATTCACTTCTGAATTCATCTGACACTATTTCCTTCCTTCTTATAGATAAGGTACATCTTATGAGGTATAATGAAGATGTGTCTTTGCCCATCTCAAGTTGGAGACACTAGTATAATGTTAACAGTTACATAAAACTGCCTGAAGATCATTTGGTGTTGGGTAAATTAATGTGATATTCACATTTCGTAGTCTGTAATCAATGCCTACATTTTAACTTAGGGAATCCCATTTTTTAAGATTTTAAACAAAAATGTGATAAGATACTTAACTTGGACATTGATTTTTACCTCCACTGGAATGAGAGATGCCTTGGGGTATTTATGAAGGATGCTGTGTAAGTGCAATGTTAGTAGCATTGTTGCTTATTTTTTAATAAACTTTTCCTTTTTTTATCTTAGTGATGGTTTTTCAGGGTGGAACACAGGGAATTTACTGTTTAACACCTGTGAACAACAGAGGGATTTGATTAATTTCCCACTCATGGTGCTAAGAATGCTCCCCTTTGTTGTCATTTTCTCAGGGTTATTACTCATTACCCCTATTCATTCTGCTTTGATAGAGGTAAATAGTTTTTAATTCCTTCTGCCCCCAAACCTTCTTAAAGTTCCTTTCAACAGCTTGTTGTAATTATACCCCTGATTGAAGACACGGTCATTATTCTTTGTTGCCCTGAACAAGATTATTTGAGGCTCATTTTGATTTACTTTTTTGTGTTAGTGTTAGATGTATTTCATTGAGAAATACAAAGTGCCGGTATAGGGAAAATCAGAGGCACGGTGAATATGACAGTGAAACATAGCTTACATGTGTAGTTAAAGGAGGTATTGCAGCCAACGTTGAGCTATGCCCTTGTCATTACATTAAAAAAAATAGTGAATGCCAAAAGGATACAAGCAAGAAACTATCCAAGGCTGCTGTAAAAACTGTTATGAGTAATTGTTTCATACAGTTTACTGTTGAGCTGTCATTGTATCCTGAGCTTTAATAAAATATGAGCCAATATTTTCTTTTGCTGTATCTGTAGCATTCTTTTGAAAAGTATCTGATGGCATTATTAATGTTGTTCATAATGTTATAATATTACACTGAAGTATTATTGCACCCTCATTTTCTCCACTCCAGCTCCCTTAACATAACTTACTTGTCAAAATTAACAAGTCTTTTATAGTCTCAAGTCTACAGTTTTACCACAGGCCTTACTGTAGACATTCTAGGGCCTAGGCATTTTGTTAATGGTTTAAACCAGTCTGCTACTACAAGGAAAGGTAGCAGTAGATCTTCACTTCATTTCTGCTCTGCTTTTTCTCTACAAAAAGATGCCACTTGCTAAAGTGTTGTTGCTAATTAATAAACTTCTAATTCTCCAGGAAAATAAACATCAGAGGTAGGGCCTTAGTTTACTGTGGAGCTGACTAATTAGCAACACAGTAAAATGTCAGCATCTACACATGCATTGCTATTAGGATGGAGTAAACTAATTAACTCCACCATAAAAAAGGACTGCCAGACACAAGTGCTGTCCTATGGTGGAGTTATTTACTGTTCCTAAGCACACATGTAGACACTGATGAGGCAGGCTGGGGCACAAGGATGCTTCAGTGCAGGGGCTGCCTGCCAGCTAGCTCTGCATTGAAGCAGCGTCGTGCCCCAGCAAGTCCCCCTGCAGTATGTTGAGCTGGGTGGGAGCAGCTCTGGGCTGGCAGGCTGATCCCCAGGGCCCCCTGCCAGCAAGGGCTACAATGCCTTGGCTCAAGAAGCTGTGGTCCTGGGTGCACATGTAAACATTGTGCCTGGGAGCAGTAAACTCCAGCGTGAATTTATTGCATTGTATTAATTTCATGTGTGGATGTGCCCCTTATGTCTCCTGCCTGAATTTGAATTCTCTCAAATACTGGCCATATAGTCAGGCTTCTTGTTGTCATAAGTAATTGAATTTTAATTATCAGTCCTTATAGAATCAACGTTACTATTTTCTTAGCTTTATTACATCTGATCAAAATAGTCAGATCTTTCTTGGCAGATAAAGCAGATGGCTTTTGTTCATGTCCTTAATTTTTTCTTAAGGAGCCCAGGATTGGGCTCCCCTACACCTACAGTAAGGTATGATGGGATCTAATGCATGACCCCACCATTGTGCCTCCTGCCCGGCACAGGAGGTGTGATTGTGTGGGATGCACATTAGATTTCATTGTGCTTTACTTGAACATATAAAGGTGCTCTAAGTAAATATAGGTGAATCTACACGAGATACTACATCACCATAGCAATAAGTTAAGGCGACATAGCTTGTTGCTACGGTGACATGGTGTCAGTAAGCATGAACCATGATGCAGCTGCTACTGCGCAGTAGGGTCAGAAACAAACCATGCAGCACTGGGACTGTGGCATACTGGCCATTACTGTGTAGTCATTTAGTACTTGCTAAAGCTAAAGCAAGTACTAAATGACTATGCAGTAACAACTGTGCAAGTGGACACACATGTAAGCACGCCCTGTATGCATAAGTGCCTGTCTAGCTATGACTATCAGATCTTGCTATCATTATTATTTTTACTTGCTTTATAGCAGTGTCTAGAGCTATTAAGTAGGATCAGTACTGTGTATAAAATCATAGTAAAAGAAAGGCCACAGCATATTACTATCATGGAGTTCCATTGGCTGGATGTAGCATAGGACATTGAGCCATTGCTACAGACTTAGATCAGTTCTTTTAATGCAGGTAACATACCGCAAAAAACTTGTGCTCTAGGTGGACTTAAGATACAGAGAGATTCAACTAGTTTGCACCGAGTCACAAAAGTGTTATGACAGAGTTGGAAATGGAATCAAGTTCTAGTAAGGTCTAGAACCACAGGATCCACTTCTTTAGTGGTCTGCTTACAAACTGTAATTGTATGCACAGTGTCTGTTTCAGTGTGCCATCACCAGGGGTATACAAGTGTTATTTGCAATTTTCAGTGGTGTCTCCGTGAATAATTACAAAAGTTATATAAGCATGCAGATTCTTGCAGTATATTTCAGAGCCTGAGGTTTGGTAAACTGGCACAAAGTCAGTGCATGTTTAAAAATGTCATCTCCTACATGTTTGTATTTTCCAGCTTCTAGATCATGACTCAGTATCTGAGTCTCTGAAAACACAATCAATTACTTGTAAATAAAGTCAGTTGTCTTTTATTATGACAGTTTGCCACACTGAATTTACATTTATGTAAGTTTGCCTTTGCAGGCATCACAGAAACAGAGTAGATGCAGCTTCATTTTGTGAGTTTAAGGAGATACCTCTGCCACTCCCAAAGAGAAATGAAACCCTCGTGGAATTTAAAATGTTGCACCTTAAAAATATTTTAATTGATTATATTAATATACATTGTGAGACTCATTACTTTGTACATGAACGCATAAATGAAATTATTCTCACAAGAGACCTGTATCCAAGGACACACAAGATGTGAGTGGAGCAGGATGCTATAGTACTCCGCCAGTGACAAGACAACTTCCAGCTGAGAGTCTTTCAAAAAGACTGCACATGGGCTATATAGTCCTCCCCAAGATATTAAAATATCTCATTAAGGACACATGCCTGGCTTGTCACTCAAAATGTCCATGTTCGCATGACCATAATACATAGCAAAACAAAAGGAAGCATAGATAAAATTAAGAATTAGACTCTCCTTAAAACCAATGTCCCAAACTCCTGTATGAGGTAAATGCATATAATTCACTAAATGCAAAAAAAAATCCATGTCCTTCCCAATTTAATACTATAGTGTGTATTAATGTAGATATTAATCCTCTAGCTTTTCATTTCATGAATGTCCTTTATGTGTCTATTTTAAAACTCATATATTTATTTATATATGTGCTGGTATGTGTGTGTGTGTGCATGTATGAAAGTTTGATAAAAAATATTTTTTACCAGTTTTCTGTATTAATGGCACAGTTGCTTGAACCTCCTATTATTAATATTCCCCATCACATCCCTATTTCAGTTGTGTATAACTTAAAATGTAACTGTTTGAGCTTATATTTGATGGTCCAGGTCCTTCAAACTGATCTTTTTAGAAAATGTCACCAAAAATTTCAACAATTTCTGAGGAACCGGCCAGTCTAATCCTCTTTCTTTTACTTTCAATATATAGATAAGAAGACACTTGCTATGGCTTATATAGAAATGTCAATACTGTAGTGCACATTGCTTCAAAATAAACCATGTAGGCATTTGAACCTGCCCCATTCCAGTCTTGCTGCTTGTTGTTCCATCCCATCCCTCTACTTTTATTTGGACTCTTTCTGCTCAGTGTGAGCATCATAGGACAAGGACCTGGTCATTGTATGTCACTAAATAAAGCAAGTCCATCATCTCAACTCAGGAGATGGATGTTTTTAGGATAATAAAGTAGGATTTACCCTGTCAGCTCCCATCCGTGTTTACAGGGAGTTACACAGCTGAGTACCCATTCATCACATTGAAATTCTTCCCCTAGCTGCTAGTTCTTTTTAAAAGGCTGGCTCTTGAATTAGGGGTTATTGTGTTTCTTCTTTCATGCATGGAAGAAATTAAATTATGGCATGAAATTACAGTAGTAAATAATGTGTTTCCTACGCTACTCTTTTATTCTTAAAGAACAAGAAACTGTGTCTTTAAGTGAGAGCATGGAATCTCTATCACCTTTTTCTTGCAGCCAATAATGTTATAATGGTAAAGAAGAATTCAGAGAGCAGAGGCCTGTCATTTGCACCATTATTCTTGGCAATCATTTTCTCCTTTAGATCTCCTACAGTACATGCTTACATCTGTGGCATACTTAATTTGCTATTAAAAGAGCATATAGCTTGGCTCTTACTAAAAGTTAACTCTCTTTCTCCACCAAGATTATAACAATTGCTTAAGGGTCGTGCATTTGGAAATGGCAGTCAGTTTTGAACCTGGATCTGACACAGGAGCATTGCGCAGGGCATTGAGTTACTGGACGTCCCCAAAGAAGTGACTATTCCATTTTGCTGATAGATAGTTCTCCCCCAGTTGCCAAGAGAAGCATCTGCATATAAGCATGCAGATAGCATAGTGACGGTTGCTGCACAGTTCACATTAGGAGTTTAATCTGAGTGATGTAGATGCTTAGAGACTAGCAATGGCTTTATTGTGACCCAGAGTAGCTAGAATGACAAGGAATTGGGACATTCATACAGGGGATCTATAAATATTATGATAATTTAGGAATAACAGCTATGCAATGGCTAAAAACTGACATTTGCAGCTACAATATCCAAGTTTTTGTACTCACACAAAGGCAGTCCTTATGCATTGTGGCTTCTCCTAGCTATAAACTTACAACATTATGATCCTCTTTGTAATTTATGCATTGCATACTTGCAACAGATTTTTTTTCAAATTATAAAATGTACCTACCATCCTCTCTAGGTACTTGTCCAACAGTAAAAGACAGCAAGTATAATGGAAATAACTGAAAAGGGGTGCATCTACACCAGATGCTTTACTGCACATTAGACTAATCTAATGTAAGTTACCTAGTGCAGTAAAGCATAATTGTCTACATGTGTGCAGCAATTACTGTGTATTAGTCTAAAGTGCCATTTAGTAGTACCAATACATACAGGTACTAGAAAAACAGCGCATTAACTAGCACACATATAGACACTGACCAGGAACAAATCACTTCCAGTCAGCTGAGGCAGCAGGGAGTCACAATGACTACTTAGCTGGGGGTCGGGGGCGGGAAAGGGGGGACAGGGACATGGGGAGGAGCTGTCCCAGCTTTGGGGGCAGATGCCTCCCAGCCACATGGAGCTCAAGGCTACAGCTGCTCCCACATGAGCGAATCGCACATGCTGAAGCTACCCTTTTAAAAGTGGACAAGCATCAAGAAGTTCCCTTCACCCTGCTCCTCTCTGGTTTGCCTTAATTGCCAGCACTGCTGCAGGACTGCTTCAGAGGACGTGATCTCCCACTTGATCAAATCCACTCCCTAGGGGATTGCACAGAGTGGCCCGTGCTCACAAACAAAATCCCCTTTGCAGAAATGCAGCGTGGTCCACAGTGGCCTCTGAGAACGAACAGGGCCAGGCACTGAGAAGGCAATGGGGCTTCAGCAGCTACACCATCAGGGTTGTCTAGGGGAAGGGGATCCCTGATTGCTGCTGCCCTCCCCACTGCATGACAGCAAGCCTTCCAAACTGGGACTCACCCTCTGCCTGACAGCCACAGAGCAGATCGGTGCCTGAGGTGAGTGCACCCTGATGGGTTGGGGTGCTGCTCTGCTGCCCAGATTGCTGCTGGGAGGGTAGGGGGCACAAGGGAGAAAGCAATCAGGGATTCCCTTCCTCCACCACCCCCTGTCCTTGCAGCTGCTGAAGCCCCACTGCCCTCTTGGTACCTGGTCCTGTCAGTGCTTGGAAGCTGCGGTGCTCCATGCCACATTTCTGCAAAGGAATTTTTTTGTTTGTAAGGGCCGGCCAAGCTGGGCCATGCACTCCATGGCATTCCCTGAGTAGGGGTGTTGATCAAGCACATGATCACGTCCCTGGAGCAGCCCTGTGGTGGCACTAGCAATTAAGGTGAGATTGGAGGGGAGCAGGGAGAAGGGAGTTTCCTGACACTTTCACTTTTAAAATGGTGGCTTTGGCAAGCAGGATTTGCCTATGTGGAAGCAGCTGTAGTCCCGAGCTCCACATGGTTGGAATCTGCCTCCAGAGTGTGTACAGCTCCTCCTGGCTCCTGGAGCTCAGGCCTGACCCCTAATGGCCCCTGCCAGCCTGGAAATAGTACCCAAGGGAGCCTGGAGCTCCCCCTGGCTGTTGCAGTGTGGCAGAGCAAGGCAGGAGCACTCCTGGACTGGGCTGTTCCTTTCAGGCACAATTTGCTCCTGACATGGGTACACATGTAGACACCCAGGAGAATCTTAATGAGCCTGAATTTTCTGTGCAGAAAATTCAGGAGCATTAACTGCACATGTAGATACACCCAGTGTCAACCTTAAAAGGACTCAAAAGAGAATGGATGCTCTGCTGACTGAATAGATGAGCCTTGAATTGTTTATGGAAGCCTTATTAACTTGGACTTTCTTAGACCAGTGAAGCAAACTCCAGAGTGAAGGAGTTCCCACAGAAAATTCAGATCCTGCTGATCACACAAGGGAATTTACACCTGGGGATAAATCTGTTGAAAGGAGAAACCTTAGACTAAACCTATCCTTCTGTCAATTTGTTGTCAATGAATGAGCTCATCACCTTTACCCTGCCATGTGTAATTGTGAAAGAAGACTGAAAGGAGACAAGAAAATTGTAGGACATTAGTTATAATACACTATTTCTTGTTCTTTTAATTAAGTTATTATCAGAAGTGAAACTTTCAGGAGTTTTAAAACAAACATACTAAAACAAAAGCAGGCAGACAAGGTTCCTTGGGTGAATTTGATATCTGGCAGACCTTGATCCCCCCGCTACCTAACCCAGGGACTTTTTACATGCTCCCTAAAATCCACAAACAAGGGAACCCTGGCAGACCTATCATATCCAACCACGGGACCCTAACTGAGGAAATATCAGGTTTTGTTGAATCCATCCTAAAACCGCTTGTCACCCACAGAGCAAGTTTTGTCCAAGACATCACAGACTTGCTAATATGTCTGCCTATATCCTTAGACCAACACGGCTACAACCTAAACCCCTAAAACAAAAGCAGAAATTCTATCATGTGGTATCTTATTGACACCAAAATGGCTTAATTTTGCAGGGTTGAACTTTGAAATTGATTGCATAGTCCTCTGCCACAGGAGATAGCAGACAAACTGATGGCAAAACTCAGTAGTCATTCTCTGTATAGTCAACACTAGGAGGGGACAGGATACTGTGCTACAGAGTTTCATGGCTATTTGCTGTCTACAGAGAAGTAGCGAGACTCCAGAAACTTGGGTTACATTCTGGATTCTGGAGAGAAGAGCACCCTAATGGATACTAACACTTCCACTTATTTCTCCACAGCATGGTCTCTTTAGCCCATGCCCTCCACCATGTCTCTCTCTCATCATTTCGTCCCCAGATCTTGCTTTTTGTCCCTGTCCTCATCTTATTTTTATCTTAGCTGCTTCCTCTTTGTCCAAAACATCTTAAGTATGATGTGTGACGGTTCGGTAACCAATTCAATTTAGAGGAGATTCAGCCCAATTCGGGGACTGAATCTCCAAATCCAAATGGAATCAGGAAACCAGTTAAAAACTCTGAATCGATGCGAAGCATTCAAATCGATTTGGAAAAAGATTCAGAAAAGATTTGGCGAGCTGGCCATAGACTAAACAGGCAGCTGACACAGCTTCCGCCAGCTGGTAAGGGTTGGGGGAGGGGGGAGGGACAGGACATGGCGGAGGGAGGGATTGGGGCTGGGACAAGCTGCCAAGCTGGGGTGGGAGCCATAGGACTCAGGGAGGGGGGTGAAGGTATGCAGGATATGGCGCAGCAGCACTTGGAGCGGGGGCCTATGGCCTGCTGCCGCTTCCCAGCTGGGGTGGGGGGGAGGTGGAATATGGGCATGGCTTACTCTGGGCAGAAGGGGGCAAGTGGCTGCAGGGCATAGCATCCACTCCCAACACTACCGTGCCTGCATCCCACACCCCGCCATGCTGGCTGGCAAGCCATGTCAGCGCCCAGCCCTCCCTGCCCCACTCTCTGCTGGCTGGCAGGCAGCAGCAGCACCCGGCCCCTTGCACCCCCTCCATGCTGGCTGGCAAGTGGTGACAGTGCAGAGTCCCCACTCCCAGCGCTGATGCAGGTGCGGCAGCACTTGGAGTGGGGCTCTGCCCTGCTGCTGCTTGCCCAGCCGGGCAGGGGCACATTGCAGGCCTGGCTTGCTCCAGGCTGAAGGGGGCAAACAGCAGCAGGGCATAGCTCCTGCTCCCAGTGCTTGCTTGCTGGGGGTGGGGGGATGCAAGATGCGGGTGCAGCAGCACTGGGAGTAGGGGCTCTGCCCTGCTGCTGCTTGCCCCCTTCCACCTGGAGCAAGCCATGCCTGTATTGTGCCCCTGGCCCAGCTGGGCAAGTGGCAGCAGGGCAGAGCCCTTGCTCCCAGCGCTGCTGCACCCACATCCCATGCCCCCCCCCACCCCCCCAGCTGGGCAGTTTGTGCCAGCCCCAGCCCCAATCCCTCCCTCCCTCCCTCATGCCCCTTCCCTCCCCCCAACCCCAACAGATTTACCAGCTGGAGGCAGTTGTATCAGCTGCCTGTTTGGTCTATGGCTAAATCTCCAAAGCAGTGCCAAATCTTTTGATTTGATTCAGCTGAATCGAATCAGGACAGTGATTCGAATCTCTGAATCAAATTACTGTCCTCTGAATTGGCCAAATCTGAAGTGAATACTTGCCATTTCGCACAGGTATAATCTGAACCTTAGTCTTCTGGATTCCTCCTATCCCTGCCCAACTATTTCCAATTCCTCCTCCTCAGGCGACTTACTCGACTTTTCTCCCCAGTCCTGGCCTTCCATCATAATCTTTCTCCTTGAGTTTCTTATCTAATCCCAGGGCCCACTCCCTAGATCATTCCCAAGAAAATATCATAATTTTTTTTAGCATGGGCAATCTAAAGTTTTTCCCCATTATTTTATTCAAAGAAACGACTATACTATTATTTACACTCAAATAAAAACAAAAAAATCAGCCGAAGACAGCCATCCCAAATGGAAAATTTTACTCCAAGAGGGTAGCCTGGCAAAGCTATAGGGAACTGAAAACAGGATGTAAAAATAGGAAGTGTCAGGCAACTTTTAATGGCATGATGCTACTAGTCCCCAGAACTACAAATATGTTCTAATGATTAGCACAAGGGAAATGCCTGTGTGTGTATATATGACACAAATGTATGAATGAGATGCAGAACAAATACAGAGGTTACACATAAGCATGTGCAGTATTTTACAAACAGACTACTGTATCTGTTGGAACCTTTCACCCGCCACTGAAATACAGCCTTTCCCTGGAATGGGTTGTGCCAGCTGGTTAATGCTGCATATCATTACCGTCTCCTTCTTCTGACATCTGTCCCCCTCTGCAAGCTCCTCTTCCTGTGCACTTCCTACTAACCTCAGAAACGTATATACATGGAGGAAATAATGATAAGTCTTAAGGCTAGCATTAGGGGACAGAGAAGAAAGAGGAAGAGAAGGTTAAAAAAAAGAGAAGAGAATAATAGCAGGAGGAGTGGCGGGGTCAGGAGTGAGCTGTGGGGCATGGGACTAGGAGACTGGAAGACTGAAGAACAGAGAGGGGATAGGACTGGAAGGCTCTGGGAGGTGAGGAGTAGAAAGACAGGTAATGCTGTGGGGAAGAGGAAATGCTGAACATGAATAACAGAATAAGGCTGAAATCTTTAAAACTTCCTGAGGGAGTTAGGCATCCAACTCTGAAATTCAGGGGAATTTGTGCCCCTAGCTCCCTTATTTCTTTGAAAATCACAGCCTAAGTACTTAAGGGAAGGAAGGCAGAGTCACCAAAAAAGTAAAAAGGATGCCTTAATAATGGATATGTTTTAGAGGAAGAAAAGCTAGGATTTAAAGGATTTGAGGAATCTATCTGGAGGGGGAACATTTAATGCACAAGACTGAGGGAAGATTGCATCGAGAGAGGGAGGAAAGAAGTGAACAAGAAAAAGATAGGCAATGTTGAACTATAATTAACTTGCCTGTTAATAGTAAATAAACCTTCTCAAAGCCCCTTCTCTCCTCCGTCCACTGAATTTTCTTGGCCTTTGTTCAGGAAAGTGACAGTTCTTGTTCTGTTCCTTTTTGATGTTATGTATCACCCTCACTTTTGTTCTGGAAACTTGACAAGTATGGGATTGGGAGGTTAAACATTTATGTAGTGCACCCTGCTTAGAATGGGCTTGATACTGTATAATAGACGAGGAGTTATACTGCAGCTGACAAAACACAGATTTCCCAAACCAAACATATTCTTTTCAATACATTTTCTTTGGTGATGATGGACAGTAATCTGGCGTGACATAAAGTTTGATTTTGCACGGCAGGTTGCATTGGACCTATGGTAAATGGAAGCTGTTTAGTACATACAATGCCATTATCCCTAGCAAAGGGTGAACCGGCTTGAGCAAAAGAAGGATTGGTTCTAGCTTCCAGCTTAGCTGAACACAAACTTAATTTTTTTTTTTGACCTTTGCATTGTCCAGGAAGATGCTTTTTTATTGTCTGGGTAGAAAATATTTTGAGAGATTGCCTTTTCATTTACCTCTTTTCTTGTTTTTTAATTATATGTGAGCTTTTTATTCCATATTTAGTAGATGAACAATTTATATTCTAATAGAGGGAGAAGGCTTACATATTGATAGCATTGCTCTTGAGGTTCAGGCGTATGTTTTCTGTGTTTGATTACTGTGTTTAGAAAGGAAAGAGAAGAATATCATTTTGGTATTACAGTTAAACATTCTTTGAATTTTCTCTTTGTGTATGTTGAATGAACTTGAAATAAATACAAGATTTATTTGGTAGAACATTTGACAACACAAAATGTAACTTTTCACCTAGGAGACGGACTACTACTAGTAGTAATAGATTTAAACAAGTGTTTTGATTTAAGCCTTTTTTTAAAGGAAGACATTTTTTCTTCCAGTTCTTAAATCACTTTTTTTCTGTAGGAATGACTTTTTATTCAAAGTTTTGAGAAAAAGTATTGATTCAAGCTGCTTTTGGTTTAGAGAATTCTCTTTTTTTTCTCTTCACTTTTGATTTTATAATTTTTTATTTTACTTCCTTTTCCAACTTTTTCTATTTCTTTTTCCATTTTTAATTTGAAAAGAGTGGGAGAAAAAAATTCAGGAAAGAAAACCACAAAGTAAAAATTAAACAAGACAATATTTTGGGATTTCATCAAAAAATGGAAAAATAATTCTCTTCCACCACAAATTCAAAGGAACCTTTTTTTTTCATTTTCAGATAAGATGCTTTTTCAACCAACTCTGTGACCCCAGTGTGAAACACTTCTCTTTTTAAATTTCACTTCAAAGGTCAAAGGAAGAAAGTAAAATGGTCATTGCCAGGGAAATCTCATTTTAGCCTAATTTTCACAGTAGTGTGAATACTTCATTTGCTGGACAAATGTGTATGGTATACTGTAGAAATGCAAAGATGAAGGGAGAAGTGTCTGACTGAGCAGTATTAATAGCAGATGAAGATACATGTGCGGTGAATTTGAAAAGTTTTCATTTGGTGGTGATGAAATTTAGCCTAACCTGACCCTCTGTTGGTACCCATTGCTAATTTTTTCCTAATGATCCTGCCTGTAATGCATCCCTTTCTGAATGTTTTGGGGAATTACAAACTATAAGCTCCTTGTAGGGTATAACAGCGAATGCTTTATATACTTTATTGTTAATTTGTATTACAGGAGCATTTAGATGCCCTACCAAAATTAAGGTTCCCCTGTGCTAGGCAACATATAATTTTTGTAACAGATGGAAGAGGCAGCTCTTGCCCTTAAGAGCTTCCAGCCTAAATAGATAAGACATCCAAAGGGTCGGAAAGGAAAGGCAGAGGGGAGGTGACTTGCCCCACAGCAGGTTAGTGGCAGTGCCCAGAGGGCACTTCCTAGGGTTGTATATAAAGGGAAATTTACTGACATAATTATTCTTGAATAAGAGTGCTCACACAGGGAGTTATGATAACCGTAGCAGGAGAATTAGATTGGTATAATTATGCCAGTAAATTTTCACATGTCAACAAACCCCCAATCCTGGTCCTTAACCACTAGACCACACTGCATGAAAAAGCTGGTGTCCAAAGTATTATTGTTGGAAATTGAACAAACCCAGGTCTAGTACAGGGGAGAAAAAAATACAAGCCTTGCTTAGACTGTGAGAAAAGATGGGTACTTTTAAATCAGGAGGTTTGCTTACTCTAGTTAACTTCAGTTCATAACCTTGTCATTTCCCCCAAGCGAGACATTTTCTTAGGGTTCCCTCTTCAAGTGCCTTTTGTTCTGGATAGGCCTCAATTGAAGGTCAAAATTATTTTCTTATGAAATGATTCTGTACACAATGGGTGAACATGTAGTAAACGCATGCTAAAAATCAAAGGTTTTCCATGTTTGTGCAACCCAGTGACAACTAATTGTCTTTGTTCCTACATGTTTGAGTCTCAGTAAACAAGCAGCACATTTACATCTTCCCATTACCTTCAGCAGCAAACTTTCTTAAGGAAAAAAAGATCTCCCATTTCCTAATTTACAGATCAATTTTAAGTAACTGAACAGGTAAGTAACTGTAAACAGGTGGGAATTGGATGATCATAAAATTATAAAATATTTGTGTGATATTCTACAGTAGGCATAATATGCTATATTTTCTGCAGTGACACTACATTGTTTGGGCTTATGATGGTAGTAGTGTTTTTTCTTAATTTTTATCCATAAAACAGAAAATATCAGAAATGGATCATTTCTTAATGTATTATAATTAATAATATTTGTAAAGCATTTAGAGATCCTTATTGTTGAAAAGGCTATAGACAATGTTTAGAAGTAGCATTATTGTATCATGTAATATTTTATTTTGTTGATTAGATCCTAGCAGTAGAGGGTGTTTGCCTATTATCTTAATATACAATGTTTTTTGCTGGATGGACAATTGTTGTTTGCATAAGTTGATTTGCATATTAAAGAATGAATCCACTATAAATGGAAGCAAGAACTACCAGTAATAGGTACAAGCAGAGCGTGTCTAGTGTATACTTGTAGCTGAAACTTCCCAGCATGAAGCAGTTTGAAGGTCCTCGGCTTGTCCTTTTGCAGTTCTGGAACTTTATTAAAAAATGGACTAGCACAGCCAGTGGAAATCTTTGAGTTGTGTTGATTTAAATGTCTAACATATTAAAAGATAGAAGCATTCAGGCCAATCCAAAATTAAATCTTAGAATTTTCCAATATTCTTAACCTTATAAATTTAAAAATCCAGTCACACTCAAATTATCCTGAGATTAGACAGCATTTTTGGTGATAAGGGTTTGGAAAAATAAATAAATACTGACATTTTTAAAATCACATCCAAAGTGTATCTGACTATTAGTGCTGCCTGTGCATCATGAAAAATAACATTTTGACCACAAAAGAGGTGCTTTAAGATTAATAAGGGGTGCCTTGAGTCAAAAAAGGTTCAGAACCACTAGCCTACAGTCACGTATTTGTCCTGTCTGTTCCTCCAGAGGACTGGCATACTTTGAAACTATCGTAGACCAGGAGACCTGCATAGATCCAAGACAGATTATTCTCTGTCTCTTTCCTGGGGCTCCTGTTAGGGAAAGAACTAAAGAGAATCAGAAAGCAGAGGACAAGATGGGAGGGGTGAGTGAGCCATGCCAAGCTGCTGGACGCTTGTGCCTCCTGCTTCCTTGCTCACCACTTACAAAATGCAGTCTGACACTCCCTCACTCCTGTGGTAAAGAGGAGAGTTCTGATTACCTTTTCTTTCCCTTCCAGGTTTTGGGATGGGGTTCTCCAAGGCAATGTAAAAATCTGATTTCTCTTTCAGAAAAGTACTATGAGGGCAAAAAGCCCCAGAGATAGAAATTTATGGAAAAGAGGAATGGGGTAATACTGTGCTGGCCTGTGGGCCCACCTTGTACAAGAGGAAGTCTAAGTATGCATAGAAGGGTGCCTCTGGGAACGGACTATGGGGCCACATCCAGATGAGCACGGCCATGCTGTATGTGACACTGCAGACATGTCTGTGGCGCCACATACCACATGTTCAACTATTCTCTGCACTGCAAGAGAGCAGTGTGTGTGTGTGTGGGGGGGGGGGGGGGGAGGGATTGACCCCTGGATATCCATGCAGAAAAAAAAGCAGAGCAGCACATGTGGGGGCAGCATGTGCTGCTCAAAACTTGAGCCTGACCGGCCAGAGCCATACGCTGGCTGCTGGCCAGGCTCTACACAGCATGATCGCCACTGCAGCAGCCCTGGAAGGCCCAGGACCTCAGGTAAGGCTACTGGGGCCAGCCCAGAGGGCACATGGCACAGGTGTTCCCCAGGGACAGCTGGTGGCAACACAAGGTGTGCTACCACTAGTTGTCCCTGGGGAACCAAACGTCCACACTCATGTGGACGCAGCCTGGGAGTCTCAGGTTATTGTTAGGGGCCCAGGAAGAAAGGAAATTTTCCTTTCTTTGCTAGTGTTCTGTCTATCTTGTGTTTTACTGATAGGTTGCAACTGGGTTTATTGCTTTTAGAATTTCACTCAGCAATGTTAAAGCAAATTATCTTGATAAATGAACTATTAAATAGCAAGATTCTGTGTTCATAAACATAGTCTTAAGGTCTCTGGACTGAATAAGTTGACAGATCTAGAAATAAAATCAGTATTCTTCTTGTAACTCATTGTAAACAAGCTGTCAACCATCACTATAGTCTCCTTTGAAAATAGCTTTAATGAGTAAATAGAGAAGAATAAAAGCAGATATACAGTGTCAGAAACATAAGCCCAAGATAATTGTTGGGGTTTTTTTTAACCTATTATATTTCCTTAGGTGTTGGCAGCTGTATTTCTGTGTCTAAATGAGAATGTTCTTCTCTAGTCCTCGCCTAGACAGTTTTGACATTATTTTGATACAAGTTAATGCTTCTAGAATATACATTTCTACTTCTAAGGAGCAGAGAGTTAGAATTTCTTTGAATTCCTCCTTGATTCAGTTAGATGTGAATCCAGGACAGTTTCATAGCATAAGCTAAAAATGGGCTGGTAAATCTGAGCTTTTATTTTAAAGGGCATGTTCAGAATTGCATCTTAGTAAATAAGAAAATAAGAGATCTGCTGAATTAGTGTTTCCTGGTGGGTTCATTCCTTCTTTTTCACCTGTTTGTCTTATAGATGAGGAAAAAATATATTATATAAATTGAAAATAAGAAGTTAGTTCTGCTATCCTGGTCTCCCAGGAAGAGTATTTTCATTCTTTTCTGTCACTTACTTTTTCCCTGCTTTTGGTTTCCCAGACATGGCTTCGGCTACTGCTGGTATCAGTAACTTGTACCTCTTCTGATGCTTTTCTATTAATGTATTTAGCTCTCTAATTTATAGTTGTTTGTAACAATTTCCTTTATTTCTAAATTTCTTCTTATGTATATTCCGCTTTCTCTGTACTCTACGTAAATCTCCTACTCCCTAGGCTGTGTGGCTGGGTGCATGGTGGTTTCATAGTTGGTAGGGTTGGAAGGGACCTAAGTAGATCATCAAGTCCAACCCCCTGCCATGGCAGGAAAGAATGCTGGGGTCAAATGACCCCTGCTAGGTAATTATCTAGCCTCCTTTTGAAGACCCCCAGGGTAGGGGCAAGCACCACTTCCCTTGGAAGTTGGTTCCAGATCCTAGCCACACTGACAGTAAAGTAGTGCTTCCTGATGTCTACCTTAAACCTACTCTCAATCAACTTATGGCCATTATTCCTAGTTACTCCTGGTAGTGCTCGGGGGAACAGGTTCTCTCCTGTTCCCTGCTGGTCCTCCTTGGTAAGTGTATAAATGGCCACCAGATCCCTTCTTAGCCTTCTCTTGTGGAGGCTGAACAGGTTCAGGTCCCTTAGCCTCTCCTCGTAGGGTCTGCCCTGCTGCCCCCAGATCATGTGAGTGGCCCTCTCCTGGACCCTCTCCATGTTGTCCACATCCCTCCTGAAGTGTGGCGCCCAGAACTGGATGCAGTACTCCAACTGTGGCTTGACCAGTGTCGCATAGAGGGGGAGGATCACCTCCTTGGACCTTCTCGTGATGCATCTGTGGATGCATGACAAGGTGCGGTTGGCCTTACTGACCGTGTCCTCACATTGGCGACCCATGTTCATCTTGGAATGAATAGTGACTCCAAGATAATTTTCTGCCTGTGTGCTGATGATAAGGGAGTTCTCCAGCCTGTAGATTTGCTGCTGGTTCTTCCTCCCCAGGTGCAGTACCTTGCACTTGTCAGTATTGAAACCCATCCTATTCTCATCTGCCCACCCCTGTAACCTGTCTAGATCTAGATGTAGCCTGTCCCACCCTTCTAGCATGCCCACTTCTCCCCACATCTTAGTATTGTCATGACCCAAAGGTCTGATTTTTTGTGTGTGCTTCGGCACTAAGAATTATCCCCATGGATTTACAGCTTCATTGCACGGAGGAGTTCTGCTGCACAGAGAACCCGCGTGCAAAGGAGAGTGTTCCCGCCACTTTGCAGCTGTCTTTGCAGGGTGCATTTTCTTTGCAACACAGAAATGCACGGTGCAAAGGAGTTCCCGCTCTTCGCATGCAAATTCGTGCCCGGCAATTGGCTAGTGCTAAATTATTCACACGTGGCGGCTAGCGATTGGCCTGCTAGCCATATAAGAGGCTTGAGCAGTTTCCGCCCAAGCCGAAGAGGACTCCGCATCCATCTCGTGGGGACTCTGGGTGTGCGCGGCAGGGTAATAGAAACCCTGTGTGTTGCTCAGAGGAGTTTGGCAGCCTGATCCACCGCCCACCTCTTCCCGTCTTCGAGCGGTAACTTTCTATAAGACGTATCGACGAGTTTTCTATTTGAGGCGCCTTTGTCCTGGACATCCGGAGTTCTGTCTGCGTGGAGCCTAGCAAACTCCACGTGATTGTTCGTGTTTTCTGTTGTAACCGCAACTCAAGCAAGTTTTTCAGCCTGCACCGCAACCATCTCGGTGTAAGTAAACAATCTTAAAATCAACCGTTAAGTGTCTGTGCCTAATTCTAGCTCGGCGCCCGCCCTCTCCGACCCGGCCTGCCTGGGCTGCCGGCCACAGCCCGCATGCAGAGCGACGAAAAGGGCCCAGGGTCCGACCCGGCCCGCACGTGGCGATGAGGATGGGATCAGGAGAGGGCTCGCTAGAGTTAGAATTAGTTGAGAACTGCCCTTGGAGAAGTGGGAGATGCAGCGTAGCAAGCGTCGCAGAACTGGAGGCGCACATCGCGTACCACCAGGTGGGCGGAACGGGCAGGAGATGTATCCGGGGACACCTTTCGCTAAAGGGAGAAGAAGGAGCTTCCGAAGTTGGAGCCCTAGAAGGGAAAGAAGTGTATCTTCACCCCGCGGCGTTCAGGTGTATCATGAGTGATGAGTGGGTCCTGTACAGGCCCCTCGATGCTATAACCCTTGCCGAAGTTGACCCGGCGAGCGCAGTAAGCCCGACCCCCACCCGGGAGTGTGTCCGTTGCTTGCGGTGTGCCCGGGAGATGGGAGAGCCGATGCCAATCGGATAGCTTTCTCCTTGCATGGTAATACCCAGACTGAGGGGTCGTGATCGTCAGTCCGAGCTCCGCGAAAACCCGGAGACGGAGGACCGCGCCATAGATGAGAGAGTGGTCCTATGGTGCGACAAGGGGGGAGAACTAAATGCAACTTTTCAGACTATGACAGACCTAATGAATAAAACTTTAAGTTTGAAAACCCAGCTGCGTATGGCCGTTCGGGCAGTCGGAGAAGCGGCTGAGAAAGGGGATCTTAAACTGCCCCAACAAGATGGTGCCAAGCAGAGGGAAGACCACGTGGAAAAGCCGGAAGAGAGGGATGGAGCTTCGGGAGAGCCCGTGAGGGTTCGGCCGGTGACTCTGCCCAGCGACGCAGCGTTGATTCTGCCGACCACGCCCCTCTGCCAAAGGGAGGGGGAGTCAAGTGGAGGAGTGCATCCGCCCCTCCCGCCTGAAACAACAACAACCCCCACTGTAACAATGACTACAGCTCTGACAGAAACAGCAACAGCAATGACAACTTGCGAAGAAATTGATCAGCCTGCAGCATCAAGCAGCCCAGTCATCGGTCCGCAGAGTGCAGTTCATGCTACCACCTATTACGCTCGTTCCAGAGCCTAACTGCAGAATTTGTGTAGAGAATCCAGGATCCGACCTGAAGAAACTCTGGCTGTGTGGTTGGGATGTCTGGTCGTGGAGCTAGGGTCCGACCTCCTGGACCAGGAAGAAGCAAGCTTCTTGGTGAGACAAGCTTCATGGAGTAGGGGACATGTCACTGACATCGACATGGTGGCGTTTAGCGTCCACTGGCCTATTCCAATTCCAGCGCTTGTGGCAGGAGTGATCGAACAGAAGGCTCACGCATGGCATGACGGACGACCAGAGCACACTGGTGCAGAACAGCTTGTACTGGCTATTATAGGAGTTTCGTATTGCGCCTGGAACCCAAGAGAATGCACGTTGGGACTGACACCGCTCCAACGAATGCGACCGTGGCCTCATCATCACCTGCGAGACCCTGGAACCGTTCCGGTGACTCTCGACAGCATAGATAGTTGTCTTAAAGTCTACGGGCAAAGAAACATCGTGGTTTTGCGAATTGTGCTTAACCCAATGGTTGATCATCCAATGAGTAGTCTCCTTCATCAGTTGCCAAGACTGCGTGTCATAATGGAGCCAAGACTGTCCAGTGATCAGGAATGTCAACGCCCAACTGAGGCTCAGAACACAAGACACCACGAATCCGAGCGTCCAGTATTACGCCAGAGAACGCAAGAGGAGCGATACATGTTTGCATTCCTCCTGCAGCGTTCTGGACTTAATAAGCGACAGCTTCGGATTTTGGGAGACGCGGGACAATGGCAGCTAGCCTGTGAGTTAGATTTTCACTATATAGAAGAAGGCAATGATGACTCCTCAACGATTTCGTCGAGTTGCTGAGTGTGTAAAGAGAGAGAGAGCTGTCCAGTATAGAATCGTGTTTACATATTTGTATTTAATAGTGATAATAAGTTTGATCGACTGCATTATCGTGCGGTCTTGTGTGATTTTGTAAATAGTAGTGAATAACCATTTTAAGAGAGTTCTTTTACAGATCAGGGATTCGGAGTGTGTGGTGGAGAGAGGCCCCGAGAGGGACAACATCACCAAAAGGAAGGAAGGCCTGATGTGCGATTCCACCATGATGCCCACTGAAGTCATGATCGTCCAGTTTTTTGTTATGAATGTGATTTTATGTATATGTGTGTGTGCCAGCTATTATTTGATTCGATCCCTTTTATTGTTGACTGATTTTGTTTTTGCTCGTTTAGTTTCGCGAACCATTGACAGAGCTGTTAATAACCCGGATGATAGGTTTGAAGTATAATTCTATTGTGCCTTCAGCAAGGGGGGATGTCATGACCCAAAGGTCTGATTTTTTGTGTGTGCTTCGGCACTAAGAATTATCCCCGTGGGTTTACAGCTTCGTTGCACAGAGGAGTTCTGCTGCACAGAGAACCCACGTGCAAAGAAGAGTGTTCCCGCCACTTTGCAGCTGTCTTTGCAGGGTGCATTTTCTTTGCAACACAGAAATGCACGGTGCAAAGGAGTTCCCGCTCTTCGCATGCAAATTCGTGCCCCGCAATTGGCTAGTGCTAAATTATTCACACGTGGCGGCTAGCGATTGGCCTGCTAGCCGTATAAGAAGCTTGAGCAGTTTCCGCCCAAGCTGAAGAGGACTCCGCATCCATCTCGTGGGGACTCTGGGTGTGCGCAGCAGGGTAATAGAAACCCTGTGTGTTGCTCAGAGGAGTTTGGCGGCCTGATCCACCACCCACCTCTTCCCGTCTTCGAGCGGTAACTTTCTATAAGATGTATCGACGAGTTTTCTATTTGAGGCGCCTTTGTCCTGGACATCCGGAGTTCTGTCTGCGTGGAGCCTAGCAAACTCCACGTGATTGTTCGTGTTTTCTGTTGTAACCGCAACTCAAGCAAGTTTTTCAGCCTGCACCGCAACCATCTCGGTGTAAGTAAACAATCTTAAAATCAACCGTTAAGTGTCTGTGCCTAATTCTAGCTCGGTGCCCGCCCTCTCCGACCCGGCCTGCCCGGGCTGCCGGCCACAGCCCGCATGCAGAGCGACGAAAAGGGCCCAGGGTCCGACCCGGCCCGCACAAGTATCATCTGCGAATTTGAACAAGGTGCTTTTCACCCCCTCGTCCAAGTCGCTGATGCAGATGTTGTACAGTGCGGGCCTGAGGACCAACCCCTGGGGAACCCCACTGCCCACATCCCTCCAGGTCAAAAATGACCCATCCACCACCACTCTCTGCGTGCAACCCTCCAGCCAGTTTGTGACCCAGCTGAGTGTGTAGGCATCGACACCACAGTCGCCTAATTTTTTAATGAGAATGGGGTGAGAGACAGTGTCGAAGGCCTTCCTAAAATCCAGAAAGACTATGTTTACCACGACACCTGCGTCCAAGGATTTTGTGACCTGGTCGTAGAAGGCAACCAGGTTGATCTGACAGGACCTGCTTCTAATGAACCCATGTTGGTTGCCCCTAAGCATAATCTTCCCTGGTGGTCCCTCGCAGATGTGCTCCTGGATAATTTTTTCAAAGAGCTTCCCCCAGGACTGAGGTAAGACTAATGGGCCTATAGTTTCCTGGGTCTTCCTTCCTCCCTTTTTTGAAAAAGGGGACCATGTTGGTCCTTTTCCAGTCCTCTGGCACCTCACCAGAGCACCATGAGTGCTCATAAAGCTGTGCCAGGGGTCCCACAATGACCTCTGCCAATTCCTTCAGCAACCTGGGGTGGAGATCATCTGGACCTGATGTTTTGAACATGTCTAGTCCCACCAGAATTTCCCTGACTAGGTCCTCACTGACTCTGAGCCTGGCTGTGTCTCCCCTGGGTCTGTCTGGAATCCTGGTGGGGGGGAACGTCCCAGTACCTGCTCAGAAAAATGGAGGGAAATAATTTGTTAAACAGGTCAGCTTTATCATTGGGTGTGACCCCTCCAGGACCTCAGTGCCTCACCAACTAATTTCCTTAACTCAGTGGTTCTTTTTCAGGTGCCCTGAAACTTGACATGTTTGAATTTGCTAAGAGTGGCCCTGTTCCTGAGATGATAACAAGCATCCCCTAATAGGAAAAAAGAAAGTTGTGAAGTGATCTGGCTGTTGCTCACTGAAATTGAACAACTTGTCTTTTCTTTTGGGGAACATTTATAGTTAAAACCCAGCAGGGGAACTGCTATTTCAGCTTGCAAGTGTATTCAGTTACTCAAATGCATTGGCAAGAAAATGAAGGGGATTCTGTTTAAACAATGTGCTCCCAAGTCAAAGATGATCTTTTTGATGTCTGTATTTTGCAAATGGAAATTTTCCATTTTCCAGCCCCAGCATTTTTTTCAGAGGCAGCATTATCTGAATCTGATTTGGTGGCCGTTCATTTGCATTTTTCCTAGCTATTCCATATTTTCTACCTTTCTTCTGCTTTTGCATCTAATTCTCATTTCTCTTTCCTCCATTTCTATATCAAATTATTTAAGGCCTAATCTTGCTGAGCACCTCCTGCAAACTAACTGCAGTAAGAGTTTGAGATGTTAATTACACTGGAGTGACATCTACTCCATCTGAATAAAGTCTGAATATGCTCAGAGAGTGTAAAGGAACTGGGCACCTGAAATCTACTGTTAAACCACTTAACAGGGCTCTTGTCAGGCCAGCATCCTTTGAAATAGTTATATTACTGTGCCCAAATTGTGCAGATTATTCAAATGACTTGGTCTTTGTAAAGGATACCAGGTCCTCCCTTCTAGATTATCCAGACCATCCTAATTTTGATATTTAGAGCTGGTCTATGTAAGCCCATTTTAGAAACCAGTAGTAAAGAATCAGGAGGGAGGTATCTCAGTGTAGTGACTCTCCCTGTTTCCTCCCTTGCACTGCACTTCTAGGTATTATATGAGGCTTTCATCCATAGTTAGGAACTAGGGAAACAAGTACATGATTTACTTGGAAATCATGTAGGGAGAGTGAAATGGTAAGAGCTGAGTTCTCCATTTCAAGTCAATGAATGTCTAGCTATTCTCTTCAACAGGAGCAGTTTATCCTAGACTGGCTACTCTAACCTAGTCAGACTAGTATAGCTAGTATAGAGTATCTAGTATAGAGTATCCTAGACTGGAGAGTCTGGCCTGTACAGAAATGACATGCCTAAGATTCAGCTTCAACCAAACCATTTACTGCATTGCTTGGAATTCTCTCTCTCAATCTCTCTGGTAGTTATATGGCCATCTGCTGCCATGGTATCCTCAAATCCTCACAACACCATTTTGAGGATAGTCTGAAAAACAGAGAGTCTAAAATACTTGTCCAAGGTCACCAAGGAAGTGTGTGGTGGAACAGGACACTTGATATTTGTGTCACAGAACTGGCCTATGAATAAAACACAATCAGGGTTGACCTTGCTATTTAATTTCTATGAAAAACTTTACTGTAGGCTAGTTGGTATATAAAATCAATTAACATATTCATCAACCTGGCTATAACCATAGAAAATACTGCTTGATCAGTAGGGCAGAAAAGATTGAAGAACTAACTGCGTTTTGGCTGACACTATATTAGACCTGTGTAGGCTAATTGTCATTTGTATTAACAAATGTAAAACTCTAATTGGGAACAAGGGCCACATTGTCCTTGTACTGTACAAACACAGGGGGGAAAACACCTCTGCCCAAGAAAGCTTTCAATTTACATATAAGATAAGAAAAGAAATGGGTAGATGGGGAACCAATAAGAAAAAGGCAGTTGGTCTGCATGTTTGACAGTGGTCTCAGTATAATGGTGGTCTAAATGTGGTCAAGGGTATTATAAAGTTTGGCAGCAGTAGCAGGATTTCAAACAGTATAATGGAGCTCTTTCCAACTGCAGCATCATGGGAGAAAGCATAAAGGTGCATGTTTCAGAATTAACAAGTGGAAACTGAAGCCTGGCATCACGATCTGAATGGAGGTAAGTGTTGGCATTTTGACAGCAAATGAGAGAGAAGTAGGGTATGGATATGTTGAGGAGAAGGATCTTGAAAGCAAGACAGGTGGTCTAAGTTGATTGTAACAGAAAAGGAGGAGCCAGTGGAAGGACATGAAGAGAAAAGTTCCAGGTACAAAGCAATGTGCTTGGCAACATTTTGCTGGTGTGGGCTGGGACTGGCAACTGGGGCTGCGCAAAGCATCAGTCCCTGATTCAATTCGGCAGAGATTTGGCGCGATTCAGTGGCTGAATCTCTGAATCCAAATCAAATCAGAGGACCCTTTAATCTCTCTGAATTGAATTTGAACCCTCTGAATCGATTTGGAAGGATTCGGCAATTCGGACACAGACACAGCTTTACATGTTTTTTCTACATACTGATAAGTAGCAGGTGGCTCATGAATGCTGTGATGCTGGGGCACATGGAGTGTCCCACACAAGCACGGGGGGCTCCCCAGCATGGTTGGCAGCAGACCTGGAAGTGAACCAGGAACACTTCCAGTCCACTTCCGGGTCCACCGGGGAGTGTGCAGGCCCCACCTCTCAGCTTGGCAATTGGTGCCTCCTGGGTCTGGGGGGGCACCTGGGGTTCCCCCACGGCTGATTGCTGAGCCAGGGCAGTGCAGGGGGGGCCCCCTACATGCTCCCCAATGGACCTCCCCAAGTACTTCTGCACTGTAGCATTTACAAGCCATGCTGGTACCATGAGGTATGTAGAAAAAACTTTTAAAGCTTGTTCTATGTCAAAATTGCTGATTCTCTGAATCAGCATCGAATCTCCGGATTTTGATTTGGCTGAATTAAACCAGGGACAGTCATCTGAATCAACAAATTGAATCACTGTCCCTGATTAGGGTTGAATTGGAATCAAATAGGGCCCGCTTCGCGCACCCCTACTGGCAACCCGCCATTTCTGCAGGCTGCAAGTGTCTGTCCTCCCCCACTCCAACCACCCAGATGCCAGATACCCAACCTCGCTGTAGGTAGCAAGGGTGAACTCAGATGCTGCAGAGCAGGAGGCTCTGCAGCAAAGGGGATGAGTGGCATAGTACAGCTCTATGACATAGCTCCTCTTTGCCTAATTGGGTCTTCACAGGCCAGATTGGACCTCTTCAGGGTTTGAATCCAGCCCACAGACCACAGGTCAACCTCTGGATTAGGAGAATAATCTTTTCATCAGCTTCCTGAATTAATGTGAGCAGGACAGGATGGTATTTGTCAAGACCGCAGAAAAACATGCTCTTATAATCAGGATATGATCAGACAGATATCTGGACAAGTGTTAGCTGTGTGGATGCAAACAATGCCTGCCTTCAGAGATGTATTAGAGAAGGGATCTACAAAATTTAGATATCATATAGAACCCAGAGGTCTGAGTTGAAGATGATGCATGGGTTATGAGGCTGAGTGACAGGTAGGATGGTGATGTTGCCAAGAGGCAGGAAGAAGGGATATTGGTGGAAGGATAAGGGTTAAATATTTCCAAAGAAGGCAGAGGGTTGATAATATATATTGTTCTATAGGCTTATAGCCATCATGCTTGCAGAAACCTTTTTTGGACCTTCTTTGTATAAAATCTTTGTATTAAATTGAAAGATATATGCATTCAGTGAATGCCTAGTAAAAATATTCTTTCATCCAAAATATATAAGTGCTGCATTAATTTGCGAAGTGGAAAAAATGACCTTAAACACTTTCTATTTTTAAGGAGATACCTTCAATCTAGCAGGCGTTGAAGTATGTAAGTAGTGGCTTGCTTAGGTTATGCAGATTATATATGAAACTATTTCAGATTTATTGTGAGAGGTAGTAGAATATCCATCTTTTTTGCTACTGCAGATTTCTTTCCTTTGCTACTACGTATATTATCTAGCATAATTGTCAATGTTTGTAATGGGGCTTCCTGAACTTTTCTTTTAAGGAACAACTTGGTGAAATTCTGTGACTTACATATACCAGAGATGATCATAACATCTACACATGTAGAAAAGTTGGTTATGCTTTTAGATAGAACTTTGTCAGAACATTATTTCTTTTGTGTTTAGGCATATTTTTTATTTTGATTATTTCCTCCTACATATACAGTGCATTCTTTTCTAGACCCTGGCTACTGACATTTTCTGTAAAAGAGAACTCTGAGTAAAATGTGACTGGAGAAGAAGGAATCATCTGAAATGCATCAGGTCTCAAAATAGAGTGCATCATTAATAAGTATTTATTACACCTACGAAGCCCTGTAACAATATAGTTCACACATGCACATCCTTTCTCCCCAACACACAGGAAGACATAGTATAATCAAGAATATTATTAAACTAAGTACCATGTAATAGGTCAGAGGCAATGTAAAATGAGCATGGGACTGGGAACCAGGAACATCAGATTTCTCAACCTGGTTCTGTGTGATTTTCTTGGCTTGGGCAATTATGGCCTTATATTTCAAGGTATTGGGCACTTAACAAGTTGGGCTAGAGGCATGAAAAAAGGTGGCTGCTGCCAGCAGCTATGCAATTGCAATTGCGTTCACAGTGTTAACCAGGAGTTTCCGTTACCCCTGTGCCCTGGATGTCTGTCTGAATCCCTATGCTGCTGATTTAGTGAATTCTGTGACTTTGTAGGGTGCTCAGAACTTTACAAGGTCAAGCCTTTTGCCTCTCTCAGTCTGTTTCTGCATCTGTAAAATGGGATGATAATATTTATCCTACTCATAAGAGTGTTGGGAGAGGATTAGTTAGTTATTGTCTTTGCAGTGCTTTTGAGATACGGGGCCTGATTTTTAAATGCGCCCACAACTTGAGCCAGATTTTTGGAGGAGCTCAGTGTGCTGCAGCTCCTATTGTCAGATGCTGTTTAAATGCTAATATTAAATGGAGCCCTGTGATGAAACAAAACCATGGTACATCTTTCATTGGTTCAAACATGTACTCAACTTTTGCTCTGCCACTTGCTAGGGGGACGTATGTGACTCCTTAATACAAGCAACAGCAAACTGACAAAAGTACAGCAGAGTGCGATATTTGCAAGCCCATGTCACGTGCGCGCATGTGCCCACAAACCAAAACACAGCTGGCAAGTCTAATTTTAGCCCTTCTAGCCTTGAAAACTGTCCCTTTAAAGAAATACATTTTTTTTATAAAGCAATTTGGTTGATAATACAGCAGCTGACAATCCTGCTAGAGTACTACATATGATTTAAATAAAGACAAAAGAAACTACTGCCCGGTATTTTTTTAAAAATTTATAAATAGCAAAGCCACTGAAGATAGATCTATTAGTTAAATGACATGTTAAAGGAATACATGGTTTTTGTAAAATAAATGCTAGGATTTTTACACAGAAGGAAATATGTACTTATTTGTACAGTGCCCAGAAATGTTTCAGATACGTTCTACACATATAATAAGACAGAACCCTGTCCTGTAAAACTTCAGACCAGTGTTTTAAAACCTTTGCTTACATTGCTCCAAAACACCTTGGATTTCTTGTAGAGCACTTTTACCTAAGCTTCTGGGGGAAAGATTGGCACAGTAAGGGTTGGTTTAGCAGTCCTGGGTCTGATGGGCTGCTCTTAGGGGATTGTGCAAGTGGATTGTTGCCTGTAGTTTTAACATCTTTGTATTTAAAAAATGTATTAGAGTATTTAAAACTGTATTAGAGGCACCTGGAGCTCAGGAGATGTGATTTCCGTCTTTACTCCCTTCCCCTCCTCCCTTTTTGCTATACATCTAAATAAACTCATGTCAGGAAGGAACTAAGTTTGAAAGAGTAAATCTGGCAAAGTGGCCAGGAGGTGTCTGTAGCCTCTGTGTGTTTCTGTGCAGTGAAATGCTGTTAGTGCCTGAATTAGCTTTCTGCTTAAATCATATCTGGTTCTTTTGCTGAGCCCTTGTGATGTCTTTTTTTATTTAAAAAAAAGAAAAGAAATGGGGTTATTCTTTGCAGGATTTCTTTCTTGTGCCCTAGATGCTGCCTTTTCTTGGTCATTTGTTTGTTTGGGCCATGACTTTGTGAAGTGGGGGTCCTGATCAGAAGCAATCCATTGCCAGTATTGCAAGTCCCCTGGTTCAGTTATCCCGGCAGCGTTGCTGTTAAAATTGCTTTGCTTTCCGAGATAGCCAGCAGAGGGAATCGGGACTGTGCTTGCAGAAGGGCTGAAGCAGGCTATTTCTTCTTGGAGGAAATACTGCAGCCTTCTGGACTGCGTCTGCTTCTCGAGGGAGAGGCTCACTGTAGTTCCACCCACTGGCTGGAAGGAGGGGGTTTGAATGAAAGACAAGACAAGCCTTAAGCACCATGTCACTCCGTGAGGGAGACAGCAGCAACTAGGATGTGGAAAGGCTTTTTTTTTTCTTTTTAAAAAAAGGGGGGGGTGGGGAGGAGAGAGGGAAGAAAAAAGAGTGAGCTTGAGAAGGGGAGAGAGAGAGAGAGAGAGAAGAGAGGAGAGAGAGGAAGAAAGCTGGTCTGCAGAGATTTGGAGTTACACTGTCTTCCTGATTTCTCTAACAGGACTTTTTTTCTACAGACACTGGCAATTGACATTACTACAGACAAGCTGGTTAGACAAGAAAACGCTGTATCCTGAGTGAAGGAGGGAGTGGGGGAGCCAAGCAAGATTTTTTGTTGTTGGTTTTTTTTTTTTATCTATAAATCCATATATTTTTTATTCTTGCTGTGTTGGAACTAGTGAGCGGTAGAAGGCAAGGAAGTCTCAAAAGCCTCATCAGTCATCAGTACTGTCAGGAATAGTGGTTTAAGAGGAAGAAGGCCTGGGGCACTACACCCTGTCAACGAGTTCCCTGCATCAGAGATAAAGATTCCAGCTACATGGGCAAACGCTTGGAACAGCAACCAATGTACCCTCAGTACGCTTACTACTACCCTCATTATCTCCAAACCAAGGTATGGTACAGCAGCTCCATGTCTGTCCAGCAGTGTCAGTATGATATCATTATGCACTTAGTGGATGATGGATAGTGGAGTGGCATAAATTATAGGGTTTGGGGTTTTTTTTTTTCTTTTCTTCCTTGAATTCAATATCATGTGCAAAACCAGGCATAGGAGAAACAGGAAGATTAAGACTGTGGATTTTTTAAAGGACCACTAGCTTTAGTTAATCCCTTTTGTTGTTTGGTGGGGGGGATTAATGTGGTTAATATCGCAGCAGTATGCAGGTAGTGTGATTATTATGACATTGGATGAAGATTGCACTGGACAGCATCAGACATGGAAACATGCTATCTCAGTGGCTCTTTCAGTGATCTGTACAATTTATGCGGAGCTTAAAAGCACTGAGCCATTAGAAAAGATGTCTGTGGATACTCAAACTTTTAATCAGCGAAGTATGAGATGCTGCGAGGATCTGGGAAGGACAAGAAGCTAACCTCCTGTAAATCTGTGGGAGTTTGTTCCGAGATATTGAACTGCTCTTAATATTTCATTAAATATTGAGGATGAGCTGGCTGCACTCTGTTGCTTTTAAATGGTCTGGAAGTAGATGGTAGTGGCTACTTTCAGAAAAAAGCACCAAACATGGTTTCATTCTTTTTTTCTTTTCTAATGTCAGTGGCTTTGGAAGGCAGGCCTGCATCTTGTAACTATTCTGAATGAAGCAAATGCCACCTGGACTTGGGTTAATTAAATAATCCTTTATTTTCCTAATACAATTGTGCCATACTCCGCTGCCCAAAAAGGTTTCTTACGTGACCAATGGGCAGTAACAGCAGAACAAAACAAAACTTTGCAAACCCGTTAGAACATCCTGAAACAAATTACTGTTCTGAAGCGTGACCTCAGAACCACAGATTAATAGTTTAAGTCAATACACTTACATTATAAAAAAAGAAAAAGAAAAAAGCAGCAGCTAATGTAAGCACATGTGGCATATGACTTTTTTTTTTGTACAGGGGAGGTGACTAGCTGTACTTTTGCTTTCAGACACGTTGAGCTAGTTACAGTCCTGAAGGGCTAAGTTATATTTCCTTGCTAATAAAATTACTTTTAATGTTTATAGACAGCTCGCTGCAATATACAAATTAACTAATTGGGAAAACTGGCTGGTTTGAGTCCTGATGACACCAGAACCACTCAATGTGATTATAGTCTTGTAATTCATAACAGAGTAACCTTTCATTTGTTTGCTACATGATTTCTCAAAGTATTATGTGCAGCATTTTTGAGAGAGATCAGGGTTTGGGTTTGTTTGGGGGGGTTGAGGAATTGTTTCACCATTTTTTTTCAAGGTCGATTCAAATTGCATTTTACCTTTGTGACCATTTAGTCTGTATTGTTGCTGTTGCAGCAGCAGCGCAGCCTGTCACTAGCTTGACTGCAATATTGCCTATAGCTTTAACTGTTTGGGGGATTGGGGATGGAGACTGATGCCATTTCTCAAAACCTGGCAAGCCAAGGACATGAAACAATTTATGGGATTTTTTTGAAACAACAATAGCCTCAAGTATTGGATGAAAAATATTGGACATTCCATCTCTTTTACTCATGTAGCTTGATTTTTTCCAGTCTTTTCTTTTTTAACTCCTTTTTCTACTTTGTAAAATATGCTTGTTGAAGAAATTAACCTTGTGATGGAGTTTAAAATGACAACTGCGTTCTACACAGTGTTTTTTTACTAGATACTTTAGAAAAATAGATTAATACCAGTTAATCCACATTATAGTGATATAAAATTATCTACCCTTGTGAAAAGTCATGTGTTGTCTAGGATTAAACACATGCACGATTTTAGTAATAGAAGATAATAGTAACATCTGTAACATATATTTCATATTGTATTAATTTCTCCTCTCTCTATACACACAAATATACACACACGCATACACACAACTTAAATTTTAAAAAATAGCATGCACACATATATACATATATTTATTTTTCTGCTATAGTCCTAAGGACTTCAGAGTAGTGCAGACAGGCAGCATCTGGATTTTGTTACCTTAAAGCTAGCCATCAGCTTCTGGGACATTTTAAAGCAGTTAGACCCATTGTATGTCTAAAGCTAATATTCAGGTAATCAGATAACATTATGGTGCAGACCTATATCAGTTATCATGCCTATCAGAGCAAAGCATGCTAATATACCACTGTATTAGCTTAACAGTGCTGTGAAGTTCACAACTTCTTTTTTGTTTTCTGGACACTGTGTTGGTTATAGGGAGTTATGCACAATTCTTGAATTCAGTTGTGTAAATTGTGTTCATATGTGGACAGCTGTACACAGTGAAGGAGAATGCATTAATTTGAAACTATATAAAGATTTTTTAGGCTTTATCAGGGTATTTTTGTATAACATCTAAAACAAACCACAAAGTTCTGAAATGTAATGGTCTTCCAATCATTTTCAGATTAAGTATTTATTTTTCTTTGTTTGCATTGTAAATTTATTTTGGCTGTTCTTAAAGAAGTACCATTTCACTGTGTAGCACAGCCTTTGGGGGAGTTCAAGACACAATAAGAGTCACAAGGTATACAATCTGCTGTAATATCTTGTAATATAGCTAACATATTGTTAAGCAGTAATGGTGCAAATTAATAGCTCTATGGCCTATAGAATTATACATAGAAGAATAAGATCCATATGTTTTTCTGATTGCTTTATACTTTAAAATGTTTCATGGCCTCTTGTAGAACATGAAAAGTGCAGTGTTATAATTCAGTTTACATGTATTCCCTAATTGTAAGATGCCACCACTGAAGTTAAAACTTAAATGGCAAGTTCAGACAAACTGTATAATCCAGAAATAAGAAAGATTCCACTTTTTAAAGAAACTCATGGTGCATTTAATATCTCCTTTCTGGACAAATGGAAATTCTGAAGGATTTTTTCCCCATTTTTGTGTGACCCAGCTGAGTATTGTAATTTAGAATGAATTGCATAGACTGTCCCAGCTTAGTCCTGGGAGCAGAACCTAGTTATTCTAGCCATAATAAGAATTGTATTTCACGGCAATTTTTTTTTGCATTGCTGTAAATTACTAAAAAGAGGATACTTTGTTACAAAGACGATAACCAAGGGATAGGATCCTATCACATGCACATGCGGCTATCTCAGGGCTTACCTATGATTTACTGCACTCTGGTTTTATTTTGATTTGCAAGCAGTGAAACTTTACTAGTATGTTTCTTTGTTGATGGGCAACTAATAAAACACCTGGTTTCTGCAACTGTGTTGTAAATACTCACTTATAAAATCATGTTAACAAATATTGCACTTATCCTTGAATTTCTTCAGTTCTGTGCTTGAAATAACAGAATTATTATTGCCCCTGGAAAAAGGTAGACAAGATTTGAGAGAGATGACATTTTTCTTGATGATTAGAAATTACATCAGAAAAAAAATGTCAACCTAATTATTTACATAAATTCGTAAAGTCTCTTTAAGTAGAAACTGCTGTGTCTTGTCCTTGTGCTTTACTGTTTAAGTTAGAATTAGAGTTTGGAGAAGTGTTCTTGGTAAACAATCCATTTAATAAACTTAGCCTTTTTTTCTTCACAGTTTTTTGTGGATGCACTTTGATTGTTACTGATTTCTATTTTTGCAGTTTTTGTCCAAGTTTTTATATGGTCATATTTCATTTTACCAGTTCTTCCCATGCTCTTTACATTGTTACATCTTCAGATAATTCACTATTATGATCATGGTTTGTGTTTGGTCTCTTAACTTGCGTGGCATTGACTCTGCTTTATGATTGGTTGGCTAAAACATGATAACCAAGCAACAGGCATTTGCAGCACCAATAAGGAATACCTCTGTTTGTATATAAGCATCTTGCTACACATGTGACTGTGCAATAGAAAGCACAGCAATTTCCCAGCTTCTGGTAGAATTAAAAACCCACTGTTGGTGGATGTTAACTGAAAAGTGAACAAATTGGAATGTGAACAAGAGTGGATTAAAAAGTGAGATAGATCTGTAACAGAGTTTGCACAAATGTGAGGAAAACCCTGGGAAGTGGTTATAATGCTGAAGCTGTTAAGCATAAAACAAAAATAATTTGAATATTTTTTAAAACTGAAATCTTCTTCCATTCCCTTACCAACATTTTTAAAGCATTCTTTGATATGACAGGTCAAAAAGTCCTATCAGCTATTTCTGACCAAATTACTTCCACTCCCCTTGTATCAGCCTCATTTAAAAATAAAATTACTGGAACCCACACACATTTCTCTCCTCTCCACCACCTTGCACTAACCAATCCGTGCTCTTTTCTTGCTCACATTGCTGTTTAGTCAATTTACTGCATTCCCCACTTTTGGCCATCTGGCCATACAGAAGGACTTGAAGAAAGAGTTCCAGATACCAAGATGCCTGACAGGGCTTCTCTGCCTGGCAGTGTTCAGATTGTGTTTGGTGCCTGGTGTGAAGTAGGGGTCAGGTGTAAGGAGTAATTCATCAACCACACACTGATTTCAGGCTGCATTTCCAACCATCTGCAGCCTGGATTGTTGCCAGGTCTCAAAAGTCTAGCTGGAGCCTATGTGATAGTGCCAAGATAAAAGCAAACACTTGCAAACAGTGCAGTGCATTTCTAGGAATGAAGTTTGTATGTACTTAGCCCTGGTTTGGTTCAGGACAGTGTAGCATTTTTTGTTAATGCCTCCAAGTGTCATCTGAAAGAAACAGGCCTTTGCTTAAATGAAATTAAAAAAAATGGTAGACTTTGAATTTTTAGCAATTATATTGATATCTAAACCTAGTATGTTGTTTTAAATAATAAGAGTGCTTAATGTTCTGTTATTGGAACAAAGCAATAGTATTTGTCTTCCATTTTTACTTGTTAGATATATTTACACACATACTCCTCAGTTAAAAATACTTCAGTTGCTATAAAGGAGGTTATGATTTTTTTCTAGTTATTTTAATCTCGTAGTTAATCTTCATTCACAGTGTTGTCTCAGTGTGAATCTGTTTACGTTAAACAGAATTGTGAGAAGGGAAGTTTAGCCTTTTCCTTGTAAAATATTTACATTTTACTGTATGCTATATGGCTATATTTTATAAACAGGGGCTTTACTCTCATAAGCAAAGGCACACATGTAAACGCTTTTCAGATCAGGCAATATTGTGTACTAATATTTAGCATTTACAGTATTTCAGACACGGGGCATGTTCAAAAGTGAAAAGTGGTGTGGAAGATCAGACAGAATTATTTTTACCATGTTTTTGTGATCTTTATACGCGAGAGAGAAGAGATGATGTATGTATGTTATCTCAGATACCTTGGAAAATTTATCAGACTGGCAGCTAGGTTTTCCATGAATTAAAAACAAGATACCTAAAAACCATTTGTGGGTACCAAATGCTTGAGTTCATTTCAGGTCTTGCTGTAAGCAGCCTGGATAATGTTTGCTGTGCACTGATATGTTTTTAAGTATTCTTTCTTTCTTTGATATTACTAGTCATTTAGGCAGGGACATTAAGTTCACTTACAAACATGCCCATTATAAAGCTTCCAATAAGAAAAGTGTATTTTTAAAGATGACTGATTTTTTTTTTAATATTGTTTATTTTCACCCATTTATAAAGCAAACTCTTTTAATGTCAGAAATTTCATGTAGAGAAAAATGGTTGTCTCCAGGACTTCCCTCCAATGCTACATTAAAATGTTGTTTTGTAACAGTCTCATGTAAGCTACAGCTGTATGTGATTAAATAGTGTAATATCAAAAGCATGTGTGAATAGGAGCTTTTATGATATAGTTGTTCCATACCAAAAGACTGCAGATGGGCAGAGAAGGCAGACCATGAACAGTGATTTACCCATATATTGTCACAGTGCATGTTGTGAGTCTTTGTGTAGATATATTTTGTGATTGCTTTCACATGCACACAGGCAATATTGAGTGTTGGAAAGTTTAGACATAAACATTTTTTCTACAGAGAGCCACCCCCTCAGCACAAACACAAAAATGTATCAGATTGGGAATGATGTGTGCTGATGCAGAAAATAGCATAACGAGTATTTTATGCAGTTGATTAAAATTATATATTATTGAATTGAATTTACAACAACAGGGCTTAATTCCACTGCCCACTGTAGTCAGTGGAAATTTTATTACTGGAAGCATCAGGCCCATACAGAGTGTAATGCTCTCGGACTAAAATTGTACAGTGGAATCCCATAACCAGTTTTTAAAATACAAATTAATAACAAAGAAAACCATGACAGACTATCAAGTGGATGGTCCAGCATAAAACCAATATACAAGGATATATTTGAAATATAAGTTACAAGCACATAAAGAAAGAAGCACATAATACATACATTTTGGATTTTTTGTATATGTATGGCTTTATTTTATATTAATCAACTTATTTGTGTAGTTTCTGGTTGTACTTCTCATTTACTGTATCTGCCTGCTTTTGTCTCTCACAATTGAAATACAATTTTTACATGTAGAAGTCTAATTACAGTACACGATGTCTAGCATATAGCCTGGTAGAAATACCTAAAATGCTTTTTTATTATTTTCTGTGAGAAAATAAGCATAGTTACTGTAAAAAAAAAAAAAAAAAAAAAAAAAAGAAAAGTGAAGATTGGAAATTACTCATTAACTTATAGTTACATATTTTTTTTTTAATTGGAATTCAAGATAACAATTTTGAAAATGCCATAACATTGCACTCGTCTTGTGAGGATCTTGGTTGATGATATGATCATTTCTAAGCCCTTTCTCAATTTACCTGTAATTGCAAGTTTGAGTCTCCAGTTGGATTCTTTAGCCTTATTGTCTTTTTGATTATGTTGGTTTATAATGAATTCCAGTCTCTTGATGTGGCAGCTTTTATTAGCTGGAAGATTTTCAGCTAGGGCATTGTAAAACAATGGAGGAGGTTTATTCTTCTCACTTTCAAATACAAAAGGATAAAATTGAAATAACTGATGATTTTTTTTTATCTGCCATTTTTTTTTACAAATAGTAATGTGAATAAATTCCCTCTTTGACTCAGTCAGTGATGTTGATTTACGTGTCATATGTGATTAATTTTTTTAAACATGTTGAAATACTAATAAATACATAATATGTTGAACTTAGAATAAAATTCAGCAGATAAAATCTCTGTGCTCTAAAGTTGCTACAATGCTTATCTTCTGAATTTATATTTTGTTATTTAAATTAAGGTGACTATAAAAAAACCTACCTGGTTCATACATTTTTTAGTCTATGGAAATCAGAAAATATGCAGGATTGCATGTTTGTTCTTATGTAGAACCTGCTAATTTTTTTGTTCTTCATATAGAGTCATTTATTTCACCACAACACACATTTTATAAACAGTACTATGTGCTGGGTGTTGATTTATAGACTGTTATGTAATAGAAGTGACCTCACTCCTGTATGATTAAAATTTATTTAAGAAGAAAGTTGTTGAACAGATTTTTTCCATGACCTATGAATCAAATATTACTTTATTCGAATATTATGAATTGACATATATAACAGACTAAATCTTTACAATGATTTCCCTATTGAAAACTTAATTTATGTAAAAGAGAAGAGATTCTTGTGATTGGCTAAAATGCCTTTTTTTTTTTTTTTTTAATGAATTGTCTTTACAAACTGTATCTGAAGATCAGCCAGGTGATGCTATTCAAAGTTCAATACTGATGCTGCCTCTGACCTTTCTTCCATCAACTTACCACCAACAGGTGGAGAATTTAACAACTGACTAATGTTTTAATTTGCTTAAAATGAACTCTGTGGGGTATTAGGAACAAAATGTGGGGCGATTGTCTACAGCTGCATTTTTTGGTAAGTTTATAGGAAGACTACAGGAAGCTTAGAGGTATATCAAAGATATGGGAATAACTATCAATGAACAAGATGTTTTTTTGACAGAGAATTCAGAAGCCTGTAAAACGCTGAGGTCCTGAATCAGACAATCTTGAAAAACAAGCTGAAGTTAAGAAATATCTGTTGGATGGGGATTCCACAAGGCACTGGGGACATGAGAACCTAAAATACTTCTGTTGGACTTACTTATAAAATAGTAGTTGCATAATTACAGCACAAGTTTAAGTCTTGATTGCAAAAACTCACCAGGTACAGAGTCCAATTCTTTTTTTGATAGCAAAAAGTACTAATGGCTTTTAAAGCAAAAAAGATGTCTAAATTAAATCCATTGTGCTTTAAGGACTGGCTATTAGAGATTTGTCCTGATTTTTTCCCCCTCCCCTAGATGCCTTGTGGGCAAATAAGAAAGCCAATGGTAGCCAAAGAGTGGAGAAAATGATTTTGGAATTCTGAGACGTATAAGATACTTGTTAGTTTCTGGATGTGGGCAGGGATTCTATTTTTCCTCGTCTTCAAAAGATGTTTCTGCTGAGTTTGGTTTATAGTGAAGGAAGTGTGTCTCGCTACAAAGGCTAAGTCTGCAATCCTTATTATTTCTGCTCTACCATGTTCTCCCTCAAATTTGTCTGACCTTTCATTGGAGGGCATGATTATAAATGAGTTAAGCTTGTTGGTAACATGCAAATTGATGGATGCTGTTACAAAGGGGAAAGATAATGGGAGAGATGGATTTTATTTCTATTTTCTCATTTTATGGCGATGAATTGGTTTGGTGCCAGGGAGTAAGTCCATGACCTTTTCCCTACATCTTTTGATTCATGACAGAGGATGTCAGTGCTGTGTTAGTGATCTTTTGTTTTAGCTTTTACCAAGTATGAAATATTAAAAATTAAATTAGATTGTTTGGAACTCTACTAAAATGCCTGTGATTCAGGATCATGATTTCATATTTAATGAAGCATAGTACACAGCTTAAAATACAAATTTTGTTTAAAGTGTCTTGTACTTGTGGACAGAAAATGATATTTTGCCATTGAAAAAGTTTATATTTATAATAAAAACTAAACAAGATGTTTTGTAAAGGGGAAAATATTGGCCACATTCATTTCTTTTCCTTTCTAGAATGTACTTTTTAGTCTAATTATAACTGAGCATTGTTAATATCTTTAAGATCACACCTGTAGAGTTTGCCTAAAACAGTTAATATTGAAAGAATTCATGAACTACATATTCACAACTATCTGTATTTCTCTTTGCTGATAAACAGAGACCAATAATATACCATCTGTAATTGAACCATATAATATGCCTGTATTTGTTCAGCTTGTAAGTGACACTGCTGAAATAGTTTAGAGAAAAAACACTTGTAATGAAAAGAACAGTGGATAGGACTGTAACACAAACTCTGTCTACTTCTCTGTTTAGTACAAGTACCTTTAGTACTTGAAGAGTGAAGTACAGCAACTGAAAGGCATTAGAAAAAAGACAGAGAGGCACTGCAGTCTTTCAGATGTTTGATAAACCATTCGGCATGGCTTAGTAATCTGAAATATCTCACCTATGCTGTATTAGGGCAGTGTACGCGGTGTCAAGGTACAGCTGCAGTAACTACTATTAAACAGTCTTTTGTGAAAACAGCCATAAAGCATACAGTTGTCGCCCTTAACAAAACAGATGGAAGCTTTGTGTTTGGCAGAGCAACAGACTTGCAGGATGTTATGTTTGTGTTCCTGTCTATTTTGCAACTTTGCCTCCTAAATAAACACTAGAGTAAAGTAGATTCCTAATAAATTTGTACTTTTCAGGGAAATTTCTAAGAGGTAATATACATAGCAGCAAGTGTGTGGCCTGGTTGAACTAAAAATAACCACATGGCTAGCTTGTGGCTGTTTTGGAATCCCAACAGTGTGCCAAAATGTACATTGCAAGTCCAGGGTTATTGGTTGTAACCGTGTTGGTCTAGGGACATAGGCAGGCAAGATTCATTGGGTAGATGTGATATCTCTTGACATACCAACTAAATAGTTAGAAAAATGTTCTTTGCAAGCTTTCAGCTACAAACACCCTTCCTCTGACATAGCGAGACTCTGCTGGTCTTTTGAGTTCTCTAAGATAGAAAAGAAGCCAATTTACAATATACAGGTCTGTGACATAGCAATTGAGTGATAATTTGGAAGACAATAGGTAGAGGTGGGGCAGGGGGTGGTGGTGGTGGAAGGGAGGCAAATGTGTGAAGAAATGTAAGTGGTCAGCTGCAGGCAGGTGCCTGGGGTTATCAAATAGCTGGCAGGCTGTAATGTGTCATAAATCCAATGTCTATATTTAGCCCATGATTTTTGTATCCAGTAGATTTATGAAGTGAAGCTTGTAGGCACATCCATGAAAGGTGTTTTGTAAATTTCTTTTGAGGATTAGAACTGAGAGATTGGAGGGGGGGTGGGATTGTCTTGTGAGAAATGTGCACCCACAGGTAATTGGATATTTTGGTCTTTGATTGCTTTTTAGGTGTGTGTTCTTTCTGGTACGCAGCTGTTGTTTGGTTTCTCCTGCATATTTTCCATCAGGGCATTTGACGCACTGGATGAGAGAGATACCCAAATAAGATACTACAATATGGAAAACTAGAAGAGTTTTTCTGTCGCCTCCATCTGAAGGAATATTTCCAAAACCAAAACTAATCTGCTTTCAACAAAACTTCATCCTGTGACAATATTGATGAAAAAAATTAATGCCAAAAAATCCAAAAAAAAAAGTCAGATTGGACACCTTACAGTGGACAAAATTCAAACCTTGACTCCTATACTGACTGCTTCAGAGAGAGAATGAACAATGGTATAATCAACAACAAACAATCTCTTCCAGCCCCGAACTTCTATGAATCTATAACAATCTCTCCCTCTCAGGGAGCCATATAATTTCTAAGATCCAACCACCAAATAGTTATAAAAACAGCAGATAAAGGAAGAGCTATAGTTATCCTTTACCATGAAGATTACATAAAAGAAGCCAACAGACAACTCTCTGACACCACCTACTACAAAAAACTAGAGGAAGATCTAACTCCCCTTTTCACCACAGAACTCAAAACCATGATCACAGCATTTCCATCTTAACTACAAGAAAAACTCCAGACCCCGATCCCTCCACTACCCAATCCAGGGACATTTTACATGCTCCCTAAAATCCTCAAACAAGGGAACTCGGGCAGACCTATAATTTTCAACCATGAAACCCTAACTAAAGAAATATCATGTTTAATAGGAACCATCCAAAAACCTCTTGTCACCCAAAGACTGAGTTTTATCGAAGACACAACAGGTTTCCTGCAAAAACTCAAAAACATAGACCACCTTCCTGGCAATACCCTCCTAGCCATCGTGGATGTCACCAGCTTATATGCCAACATCTCACACCAGGATAGCATCCAAGCCTGCCTCACATATCTACAAGAGCAAGATTACAACTCAGAGTACAGACCTCAAGATATTACTGATCTTATATACTTCATCCTCACGCATAATAACTTCAGTTTCAACAGCCAACACTTCCTCCAGACCATGGACATAGCTATGGGCACCAAAATGACTCCACAATATACCAACCTTTTTATGCCCCTCCCCCGGCAGAAGAATTCCTCAAGAACTGCACCATTAAACCCATGCTGTGCCTAAGATATATAGATGACACGTTCATCATTTGGACCGAAAACTGCAATCTCTAACTGATTTCCATCCCAAATTCAACAATCATCACCCTTCCATCAGAGTGTATCTTGAATAGTCCAACACCAACATTTCCTTTTTAGACACCATGATCAATATCCAGAATGGTAAAAAGCACCATACACAAGAAACCCACAGACCAACATACATATCTACACAGAACCAGCAATCACCCTAAACACATCAAAAAAGCTGTAATATACAGCCAAGCTTTTTGATACCACCACATTTGCACTGAGGAGAATATCCGTGTTCGTCACCTCACAAATCTCAAGCATGTTTTCTCCCAACAAGGACATTGCTCCAGAGAGAGAGAGCACACTTTTGAAAGAGCCACCTGGATACCACATGAAGAATTGCTGAAATATAAAAAGAAAATCCCCACAAAACTCACACCATTAGTTATGACATACCATCTTTCTCTGGAACATATATGGAAAATCCTCAAACAATTGCAACTCATGCTAGAAGAAGACCCAATTCTCAAAGAGATCTTTCCCAGAACCACTCATCTTAGCCTTTAACCAAGCACTGAACCTTGCTAACCTCATCACCAGAAGCAAATTTCCTATGGCCCAAACCATTATAAATTGATTCAGACCATGCCAGGACAAGAAATGTAAAACCTGCCAGCGCATCTTCACCACTTCCACAATAACTACACCCCACAACAAAACCATCACCATTCCTGGATCTTACACCTGCACCTCCAGAAATGTAATATATCTCATCCAGTGCACCAAATGTCCCCAAAACAACTGTGTACCAGAATGAATGCACACCAAAAATCCATCAAAGACAAAAATATCCAGTTGCCTATGGGGGCACACTTCTCACAAGACATCACTCCCTTTCTAATCTCTGAGTTCTAATCCTTAAAGGGAATTTACAAAACAGCTTTTGTAGATGAGTCTATGAACTTCACTTCATATACCTACTGGATACAGAAAATCATGGACTAAATATAGACATTAGATTTATGACACAATACAACCTGCCAGCTATCTGATAACCCCAGGTACCTGCCTGCAGCTGACCACTTACATTCCTTCACACATTTGTCTCCCTTCCCCACCTCCTCCCTTCATATCTCTACCTATTCTTCCAAACTACCACTCATTTGCATTTTCACGGATCTGTATGTTGTAAATTGGCTTCTTATCTACCTTGGATAATGCAAAACACCAACAGATTCTCCCTATGCTTGAAGAAATGTGTTTGTGCCTGAAAGCTTGCAAAGAACATTTTTTTCCAATTATTTAGTTGGTCTAATAAAAGATATCACATCTACCCAAAGAATCTTGCTTGCCATTGCAAGCCCAAGTGCTTGTAATCACCTCACAGGTACAGAAATGTGACTTCATCATTGCTGAAATGGTAAAGCTTTTGTTTGGTATTTGCCCATTCCCCCCCCCCACCCCCCAACACGCATCTTTATTTTGTAAAATAAATGAATAAATAAATAAGGGCCCTGCGTTCCAGAATCCTGACCCAAAAGAGTACTCATTATCCTCATGATTCAGAACTCTTGGCCAGTCAAATTCAACACAGCCATTTCCCAAAATTAGTATAATTGTATACAGTTGTCTCCGAGCAACATGTAATTTTCTGTAGTTTGAAAAGCCTTTAGTACAAGATTGTCTAAATCTAATAGCACAAACATTAATTTACTGTGATAGGTGGGTTGTCGGTGGTTTTTTGCAAGTAGTATTCAAGCAATAACTGTGCTGAGCAGAAAGAGAAATAAATTTAGTTTTCTTCATTTTCTTCCTTGCTTTTACCTAAATGGGTCCACATTGATTATACTTAGTATGAAACAGTTATTTAAATTTTCAGAGAATTGTATAAACATGAAATAATCCTAACGACCCATTCAGAGAGAGAGCTTATAAATAAGCAATTGGTGTTGTCTCCACTTTATAGTAGAAGTAGAAGCAGTAGCTGGGGCAGTTAAGGACCGTGTTTTCAGAAGTGACCTTTAGTTCACTGGTTGCTCAGAGTGGCTGAGCACTCATAACATGAAAGGAAAGTGTTCTGGAAAACTGAAAACAGACCCAAGATGCCTCAATGGCACTGAAAAAGATGGAACATCCAAGATTTAAAAAAACTGCAGCTTTAAATAACTCATCTGAGGTCAGAGACTGAGTCGCTGTGAGAGCAAGGTTCAGACTACGGGGCGAAACCATTATCCCTACTTTGGCCCTATTATGCCAGGTAGAAATGATGGAATAGTGGAAGGTGCTTATAATTTTAGTCAGGGGAGAATAGCTACAGTATAATTGCTGGTAATGGCAGTTGTATCACTGTTATCTAATGAGCCCTGAGGAAGCCCTCAAACAGGGACTTGCCTGGTGTGTAGTTAGCATATTGAAGGCAGGGCCATGGTAGAGATTCTGCTTACATTGCAGATCATAGAGAAAGCTCCGAAGCTCCCTCTAATGTTGATACACCTCTGGTTAAATTATGCCATGGGTCACATCATCTTCTGAAGCAGCAGAGAATGTCACCCACAGAAATTACTGATTTACCACCCCATACTCTACTTACTTGCCCATGTTGAGTCTACAGGGCTTTGAAATCTGTTGCAGTAGATATAAATCTTGAGGTTTACTTTACATTGCATTAACAATAGATGAGTCTTACTTTAGGATAATAAGTGTTGTCTCCAATACTTTCTTAATAAGTGGGGCATCTAGGAGTAGCAAAGGATCTATTGACTGGTAGGTATTAGGTAAATAGTAGTGGGTAACTACATGTTTATTGGAACCAGTTGGTCTTGCATTTCACACACCCAAAATACAGTGCTTTTTGCCAGCATTTATTTTAGGTTCTTTATGTTGCTTACCACCCACATCTCCTGTTTTGGCTTCTGGTATTGTATATGTTAAACTTATTATTGAATATTGCTAGTTTCAAAGTAGTGACAGTTTTGAAACTGAGCTTTTTGAGAATGGGTACAACATGCATTCCATGACTGATGGGAAATACATTTTGTAACACAGATGTTTGTAATTCATGTATGCCAAAATTTCCCTTTAAATAGTTATGTTAAAATAATGTTGACAAGTGTAGCTCACTGCTGTTTTTAAAGCAGGACTGCAGTGCCACCTTTAAGAACTAGAACTACTAAGAACTAGATTGTAATTTTACAATTTGCCCTGTGGAATGGGTAGTGTTTAGCTGCAATGCTTCAGCACTGGATCAGGAAACAAATTGTGACTCAGGCAATCTCCCTGCCATAAGGAGGCATTTAGTTGCTACCTTTTCTGGGTAGAACAGCTTAATTGTTTGTGCCTTGTCAGCTACCATGTCAGATTCACACAATCCAAATAGGGAAATAATGGGAGCCTTCCTTTTCTTTACTCCCTAGTGTTGCTGTTGCCAAGTAAGGGCTGTTGTACTCTATTTCAAAGCAATTGAACGTTGTGGGGGATCAATTGTTATACAATGTTACAGCAATCTGATGCCTAAGATTTGTATTTTTAAGAGCAAGACCCAAACTAGGTAATGTCCATTAGGAGTATAAACTTTCAAAATTTTGCTTTGACCCAAAGGCACAGTGGGGAGTGTAGAGATTAGGGCAGTGTACCACTCCTTAACATACGAGATGCAGAAACCCAGCAACTTTGCTTCTTGAGTGATATGGTAACAAGTCTACCTTCTGTGAGCTTCTTGGCAAATTTTTATGGGGTTTTTCTCCCCCCTCCTTTTTGAAGTCCCATCTAGATTTGCTTGTTCTGCTGCTTTTTAGGGTATATACAAGTGTTCAGGGCGGTTAGGGGAAGGTTAGACCGTGTTAAAAATAGCTATCCAAACTAACTTAGATTGCCCAGGTATGGACCTTACACTTAGATCCCTAGTTAGGTCAATCTAGTTGCGGACTATATAGAAGTTCAGGACAGTTACATAGGTCTAAAAATGGCCAACTCACTCTAAGTTAACTGTACCTTGGAGGTAGTCTAACTTAGATTAGTCTTGTCCACCATTATCTAATTAAACTTCTGTACAGTTCTCAGAGCAGCCCAGGGGCTGAGAGCGCCCAGATGCTGGCCCTGGCCCTAGCCCTAGTCCCAGAGCTTTGCTTTTCCTTCCCACCCAGCATCAGGCTATTTTTAGCCCCATGGCCCCTCCCCTCCCCTCCGGATGGACAATCAGCCAGCCCCCCCACCCCCATCCCACAAGCCACTCCTGGTGCAAGTTTTATTGGCATTCGCCAGTGCTGGGAACTAAGAATGAAAGTCAGGGTGGGGTGGGGTAGGGTGGGTAGAAATGCAGGGAGGAGGTTTTTTCTTCTTTCCTTCTTCTTTCTTTACCTTTGGACCTTGTGTTTTGTGTCTCTGTTTCCAAAGCTGCTTCCATTCTTCCTTTCTTGAAACTTCTCTTGTGCTTCTCCTTCCATTTTTACTCATTTTTGTGTTATGTCTCCCATAATTTGTAGCCTGGCTGAATACCAAAAACTGGCAGCCATGTGAAATTAACTAAAATCTGGATCTCCGGAGCATTTTATGTCAGTATGCCAGCCCTTCAGAAATAAGCATCTTAGTCAACTTTTCTGAACTGGCTTAGTGTTTTGAACAAATTTTGCTGGGAGGAGCAGAGAAGGTCAGCTCAAATCAGCAAGTCAATTACCAGAGTTTGGCTTGGGTTTTTTCATGTTTGTTCCCAGTTTTATTACTACTCAAATATTTTAGGATAATCATCTCTGAAATTATTCACTGCTCTTAACATTGTTTGTTATATATGGGGAGAGTAGTTTTTATGCTATGTACCCAGACAAGCTGGACAGTGACAAATGTTAAATGAAAATTTCCCAAGGGATAAAGGTGTTGGTCACTTGCAGTTCCCATTAGTTTAATCTAGAATTGTGTTTACTTAACACTTTAGGGCGTTAATATAATTTCTCCTAATTGTTGCAAACTAATGGGGGAAGCTCCTTTGATTCTATGTATGTTTTACTTAAAAATAAATAAATCAAAAGGTAGAAAACATTACAAATATGCTGTCATATTAAGAAAAAGTAATGTATTGATTAGCAAAACAGAAACAAGTGGTTTTATCATTTTTACTGGTGAAACTTTATATTATTAACAGCACGCACATAATAAAAACCTAGTTTACATTTAATGGTTTACTTTTGTCATATTTGGTAATGGGACAAGAGCTGTCAATTTCACTGTCATATGTTTTACATTTGTCAAAATATTGCAGTTTGGGTTGCAGTGACTGTAGGAAAATTATAATTTGCTCAGATTAAGAAAAAAGTAGAAACAGGTCTGATCTTTTTAAAGTATTGTAAAAACTTATTTGTTTGTTTTGCTCTGTTCTTAAGAGAACCTGCATTTTAGGGAAAATGTCAGTTCTTTCCCCTGTAGCGAGCTCATGATTTTTATGGGTGAAGAATTAGTGCTTTTTCTTTAATATCCAATTCCTGGAGTCATGTTATTTGCAAGACTTTCAACTGTCATTTTTATATAAAGTTTCTAGCTGCCTTGATCGTGTTGAAAAGGCTGAGCAAAGTGTCCCTTAGAAGTTTAAAACCAGGTAGTCAAAAAACATAAAAACAAAAAGCTACTGAATTCTAAACCATTCTTGTTTGGAAGTAAAGGGAATAAGGATGGAGACTAATTATTTGACAGCTTCTTATTGTCAAGACTGTAATAGTATTTCTTTATTGTTTTTCATCCAGCCCTAGGAATTTTGTATGTAAGTGGCTTCCATAGTTAAAATTCAATTAACAGGTTTCCAATTTTTAATATTTTAATTAATTCTTATTTATCCAGAATTTCAATTCCATATCTATCTGCGGTTTTACACTTCTACCCAGCAAAATAGAATCTTTCATTAGCCATAAAATTGATATCAGTAGCAAAGTCTCAAGTGGACTTCACAGGGTTAACAGTACTTCTCCTTTTGGGGGGATAAATATTCTTGGTTTTAATATCGGTATTTTTTTATTTAGATTTTGTGAATGGTCTGATTCTTCCCTTCCTTCCCATGTTTTTGTTAGAAGGGGTTTATTGAATACATCAGGGTGACAGTATTTTAGGATTCAGTTTAATAAAATCATTTAGAGTTCCACTCTGACACCTTTACTCACATGAAACAGATTCATACTCCATATTTTTCTGGAAATCACTGGGATTACATATGCAATAAGGAATGGTTCAATGTGAATACCAGAGGTAGAATCTGATCCCTAAGAAAGAAATTTCATTTTGTGACAATATTGAAAACTATAGAGAGTTAAGAGGGTAAAACATTGCTACTACATTGAAAAATAATGCCTGCTTCAAATCATGCCTTGCCTTTCGAAATATTCTTGGGAAGAAATTTGTTCCTCAGGGCATTTTATCTATTGTATTCTCTCTTAGGGTTTTATACTGTTGCCCATCACTGTAGCATCTGAGTGCCCTCTGTATAAAGATTGATAGCAACAGTGCTGTCCCTAGTGTACTACGTAATGTCTCTGGCAAATCTTTTTTTTGGCATAGGATTTTTCTTTTTTTAATAAAAAATGTGAGTAATTTCTTAAAAGCGTTAATTTTTACTCTATTAAGGCTTTAATGAGAGGTTTTAAGAGTTTGTTTTAGGTTAATCTTGTTTGTTTTTCAATTTTGATGTAGTATGTTGGTTTGAAGAGATAATATTGTATGTTATAACATTTGAATTTATAAATTAAATTACAAATTGTAAATTTATAATTATGAATTAAAATTTTAACATTAAAACATTGCTTTGATAATAACAAATAGCAGAGGTTTTCTTGTCTATGGTTTGATGTCACAAACATTGAAAATATATTTAAATGATATTGACTTGTTATGTCTGATACAGAGTAACGGGAACTTAATAGCAGTAACCTATGGTGTTTTATGAAAAAAAATATTTTTTATTAAAGCAAAATAAATGTTTAAAACAATGCAGTAGACAAGAAGAGATTCTGAAATATAAATAAAAGCAATGAGTTTAAAATGACAAGAAGATAACTGGGGATTTGCCAACTGGCTTGGATATTGAGCTCTGTACAATTGAATGGTAGTGCTGTGTCATTTATCTATCTGTCTGTCTACAAACTACCTAATCTGCCTGCTTGTCTAATCAAGTTGTTTCTTGTAGAGTCTCAGTTCTTCCCAAGTAATTGCAACTAGACTTAAAAGTAACAATCTGTTTTCCTTCTTTTTCTCCAGCCTGTCAGAGAAATAGCTTGATTAGTTTATACTTAGTTTGTATGAGTGGGTGTCTAGACTGATTGTGTATGTGGAGATATTATTGAAGAAACTGAAGTCAAAGCCATGACTCCTGTGGTTAGTTCTAAAAATTATGAGCTCGTCAATCATACATATTTTATCTATGCCTGAGTTCTACAGTCTCAGCACTCTACTCATGAATGTTCTGTCTTCTGCACATGCCACTTCCAATGTTTTGGCATATTAGTGAAATGTTGTGGTTTCTGAGAATCTTAGAGGCAATCTTAGGGGTTGCTAGAGGTAATCTAACAGAAGGCTTTGCATATTAGAGCAGAGACCTTGATCAGATCTCTGTAGCTACTGGGGAATTTGTACATGGAACAGAGATCTCAAAAGGGTGCACTCAGACTGACCTATGTTGCTATATTGCCAGACTGCTGTTTTCATATAAATTCAAGGCTGAAAGAGACCTCTCTAGTCTCCTTCCTACTCTGAGTCAGGATTAAATATACCTCGACTACTCCTGACAGGTTTTTGCTTAACCTGCCCTTAAAAATGAACAAATTCCACAACACACCACTGCTTCACTACCATTATAATTATACAATTTTTCCATCCTATCTAATTTACATCTTCTTTGATACAATTTAAACAAATTATTATTTCTCCTTTTGTACAAGATAGAATATTTTTCAGATGTGTGGCATCATCTGTGTCAGGTGTTTTCCATCATTAGTTTGTCCAGTTTTGGGTCCCACACCTGGGCTGGGGACAGAAGTTAAACATAAACCACTATAGGTGATCAGAAACTGATTCAAATTTGTAACTCAACAGAAGTTCAGTGCATATAAACTACTTCCAAAATGGCCAGAACTGGCTTAAGATAAGTCTGATACTACATCCATCCAGGTTTAACTAATTTAGGTTAATCAGTTCATTGATCTTCTGCCCCAGGTCTCCTCCAGATTCAAGTCAACTTACAGTCTGTCAGCATCCCAGGGTGCTTTGTACCTCCCCGCAACACCACCTCTCGCAAATAGGTGGGCTAGCCTTGGCCCAAGCTGTCTTCTCTGGCTAACCAGGGAGGCATGCTTTAGCATCCTCACTTCTGGTCTGGGCCACTGCAGGCATAGGGCTATATTTTCAGAATCAAAAGTGAATCTTTGTTCACTTGCTTATGATTCAATCTACACAGCTTAGACTAACCTGTGAAGATTGAATCGATTCAGCCTCAGGCTTTTTGACTGTCTGTACTTAGCCTTCAAAAAAGATGTGAACAGATTGGAAAGAGTCCAGTAGATAATGACAAATATTGTTAGAGGCCTGGGAAACATGAATTATGAGGAATGGCTGAAAGAACTAAGGTTATTTAGTCTGTAGAAGACAAGACTGACGGGGGAGTCTAATAGGCTTCAAATATTTGAAGAGGATGAAAATGCCTTTTTTCTGTGGATATAGGGTACAGAACAAGGAGCAATGGCATGCAACAGAGGAAATTTAAGTTGGAGATTAGGAAGAACTTTCCAACTATGAGGGTTGTTAAGTATTAGAACAGACTACCTAGAGAAGTTTTGGAGTCTCCATCCCTGGAAATTTTCAAAAGCAGGGTAGACAGACAATTGGCAGGGATAGTTTAGTCAGGGATGACCCTTCCTTAGACAGGGCACTGGACCAGATGCCCTTGTGAGGTCCCTTCTACTCCTACCTTCCTATGATAGTTCCTAAAGAGAATAAAGGAACATGGTCAACTTAAAATTCATGATTGTCAGAAATTTCTTGCCTACTGTCTTTTAAAATAGCTAAGATTGGTGTTGTTTAGAAAGATCACAGAAACATTTGTCCCTGCTTTTTTTTCCCTACTCTGCTTCACCTCATCTGCTCATGATGAGAGGAGAGCAAAGTGGAAGGACATGAAAAGCTCCTGTGCTCCACATCAAGAATCAGGAACAAGTTTGCATGTCATGAGTTAAGGTCTATGGATTTTTAGCATTTTTGTTACAAATAAAATGTACTGGCTCCATACCCGTGAAACTTCATTTGTATGCCATTTCAAATATCAATGGATATTACAAAAGATGACCTTTAGTTCATTTGTAACTTCTCTCCTACAAACATATGGTATAGAATACCACCATCATAAAAGGTACAAATAGATGAGCACACTTTTGTAAAGAGAAATGACTTCAGCAATTTGAAGGGGAGGTCTGGGATAGTCTCCCTTATCTTTTATTTGTTGCCACTTTGTAGTGTTTTTTTCAATTGCTGTGAAACCAGGATTTTACTGGATTGTGTAAACCACCACGGTTTTTGAGAGTGTAGACTTCAGTAATCATCTGTTCCCATTCATTCTGGTGATGCACTTTCTAGTGACTCTATATTATACGCTTGGTAGAAGGCCCAATTTTGCTTACAAAAGGTGCTTGAAATGAACTGCTTATCTTGTAGAGTGGCAAGATTTTAACGTTGCTAGGAGGTAGAATGTCTCTCACAAGAAAAGTACTTGGGGCTTTAGCCATTTCATTTATGTGAGACATAAACCATGATTTAGTCACCCATGAATAGACTTTCAATTGACACAGACAGTATCAAACACTCTCATCCACAGTGACTAAATGCAGGGTCCTGATATGCTGCAGACTCTCTAATGCATCCTTTAATAGGGGTCAGAAATGAGTGTTTGAACTGTGCAATACATCCTACTCTAGATAATTCCATGGACTTGTTGCTACAAGACCAGAATGCTATTTCCAATAATCTCTCTGCATATTACTGAACTATAGCCAACCCTCTCCTGAGCTTTAAACCCAGACATTTCCCTTGAGTTGGGGATTTAACTCAAAAGACAACCAGGTGATACTACTGTACATCACTGTCACTAGCATTTCTAATAGCCACATAAGGTTGAAATCCCATGTGGGATTTCTTACTCCACTCCCCTGTGTAAATGCAGGACATGATATTTCTGAACAATCCCTGTGAATGCCTGTTCTGCCTATTCTTGAAAACCTCTAGTGGAGGAGTTTCTACAGCTTCCTCGGGCCGTTTGTTCCACTGTCCTGCTAGTCTGGCAGTAAGGAAGTTTCTTCTGATATTTAATCCAAAGCTGTTTTGCCGCAGTTCAAATCCATTTCTTTGAATCCCACCTTGTGCAGCAAGATGATTTTTCTCCCTCTTTTTTTTTTTTTTTTTTACGGCTGACTTCCAAATGTTTGAAAACTGCCACCATATCCACCCCTTAATCTCGTCTTCCTCAAACTAAACATACCTAGGTCCCTCATAACATGAACACCATCCATTCCAATCACTTCAACATCTTTTTTTTTTCATCTCTGGTTCCTCTCCAATTTTAACATATCTTTAAATTTCAGATTCCAGAACTGCACACAGTACTTCAGCTGATGCCTGATTAGTGCTGAGTACAGTGGGTACCACCTCTCCCATTGTCTTGCATATTTTGAGCTGTTAATGCAGCCCCAAATGGCTTTTTTGGTGACTATATCAGATTCTATATATGAAACACACATTGTTGCTTCCTACTGTACCAAACTGAACCCTCAATATGCTGTGTGATTTGTCATTGTATGATCAGACAGAGTCTTAAGAGTGTAGCAGAAAGACTGTGTGTTACTCAGAGATTCTTGGAGGAGGCTGCACAAATGCTAATTACCAAGGATGTCACTTCTCCCTCTAACTCTTCCCAACATTGTGCTGAAACAGGATGGTAATAAGTGTGGAATTAATACTTAGATCCTTAGAGTCCTGCCTTAATCAGATAGCTTGCAGTCCAGTAAACAAAGAAAGCAGCTGTAGACATCAGATGCTAGGTTACTTGTCTTCAGGTCTGTTCAACTAAAGGCTTTTATCAGGACAGCCATAAAAATGTACAGTAAAGCATCTCTTTAAAACTATTTTGGCTCCATAGTTTGCCTTGTTTCTAAGATCTCTATGATTTCAGATCTAAAAAATATGGGAGAAACATGGAAGAGAGGTTTGAGAGGCAATTTAATATACCTCAGTAAGTACTTACATAGGTGTATTTTTTTAAGCTAGCAAAAAAAAAGATGTAATGAGCCAATGATTGAAGGATGACGCTAAATAAAATTCAAGTGGAGATATATCAAACAATCAAACAGCGTGGGTAATATTCACTTGACCAGATCATCAGTGGTATATTTTCCATCACTTGAAGCCTTGGGCTAGGTACAGATGTTCAAAAATCCTCAGGCAGAATCGATCTAAGTTATTCAGTTTTCTGTAAGCGGCATAGTTTAGATCAGTAGTAAACAGAACACCCATTCACCATTTTTAAATCAGTCTGTGTGTTGAACTTCCGTTTTATTACAGATATAGACTGGTTTTGTGTGCCCAACTTCTGTTCTGTTATGGGTATAGACTGGTTCCAATCACTTACTGGTAAGTGGAATGTCTATACCTGGCTTTTAAAATCAAGACTGAATGTCTTTCTAAAACATATGACCTAGTCTATCCACAAATTATTACGCTTAGTTCAGGAATTCCTAGGTGAAACTCTATACCCTGTGTTATATAGGAGGTCAGACTGTGTGATCATATGGGTCATTTTTGGCTTTAAAAATCTTGGTGTAGGAGCTCTGCAGCTATTCTTTTTATCTGTGAAATTTAATTGCAAGAGCCAATTGAAAAGCTAAATTCAGACTTTAATCTAAGTGTACAAGGAGACTAGTTATTGTCTCACACCCAGCATCCTCAACTTCTGTGTGACATAAACTTAGACATAAACTTTAGAGTTGTGCTTATTTATGGACTATGTCTGCACTAGGCCTAGTGCTTCTGAAGGAGTCTAGATAGAATAAATCACAAGGTGAAAACCAGCCAGGGTGACTTAGGAAAAGAAGCTAACAGGCGACCGCATAGGATTGCAATACTTTAAGAGCCATTTAGTTTGGCTTACGGCTTTTCTGACAATTTAGATTCCCCTGTGTAACAATAGGTTGCCCATAAGAAGGTGTCAGGGCATCTAATTGAGCATAAGCAAGTGTAATTACATTACTTTACGTGGGACTTATGATTTGTCCTGGATGCTTTACTTTCATTATGTTTTCTTTGTGAATTTGTATTATGTTCTTTTTCAACAACACACCATAAAGCTAATGAGCACTCTGTTTTATCTACTGTAAAACAACCAGCTTAAAGCCAAGGATCAATATAGTATTTCCCTATCTACAGAAAATGTTTTGCCATTTGCCAAATTTAAATGGCTTAGGATGCATCTCTGTTTATGCTTTTAACTTCATGTACACCCCAAAATTCTTGTAAAGAACCTAAACAAAAGCAAATTTTAACTATAGCATATGAAAAAATATAATCTTATAGTGATTTCTGAAAATTAAGTAACTGTAAATTATTTTTTAGCGTGTAGTAGAGTATATTTTCTGTAAGAATTCATATATTCTATGTTTTATCTTTTTCTCTCTAGATTTTATTGTCTCATAAGCTAAATCACAGCCTACAATTTAGTGTTGATCATTTTGTTTTGAGTTTTTTAAAAATATTTTTGGAGTTATCTGGTGTTGGCATAATTATTATAAAGTCAGTGGAGAAATAATATTGTATTTAGTAAGCCAGGAACAGTTATGGCAGAGAGAGACAAGACAGCTAACTTTCTTTTTCCACTCTACCTTTTTTTATGCTTCTTGGGAGTGGATACAGTCACTGTTTTGTAACTTGGTTTGCCTAACTGTAAAACAGATCTGAAGTCTACTGTATCTCCTAGAGGTGTTCAGAGATACAGTTTATATCTTTAAAAGGCTTGGTATTCTCAGATGACAGGAGTTATATAAATGCAAAAGCACCCCTCTAATTTTTTTATCAACAAAGACTTCCTACCATGTCTCTCTCTTCCAACATACAAGTGCTGTTTTGAGTGATGAAATCACAAATGTTTCATAAATGACAAAGCAATTTGTTTTTATCTTTCATTCGGGCCATTACAAAATGATTTACAGATAAGGTGCTACTAATGATTTTCAGCTATGCTTTTTAAAAAGGGAGCAAAACAGTCTACTGATTTTTATAACAAGGGTGTAACTTGTTAACTAAAATCAAAAGGCCACACAACAGAGCTTCTTGCGTTTTTGTGTGGTTCCTATTAGTACTTTCTGAAATATCACTGCTTAGTTTGCTTCCCTGACTATACAGAGATTCAAGATGGGTAGCTGCCATACAGAAGGTTACTCTGACAGGGTTGTTTTTTCTGCTATTTCCTTTTTTCTAATGAGGACATAAGACGGTCTGTGTTACAGGAGGCACCCTATGGTTATTGCTTCAGTTTAGTAGGCATGAGGCATGTGGCTGTCTTGCAAAATGATAGAATTGTGCTGAGTGAGGCATCAGCTCACTGAACATCTGTGAGGGTGGCTGTAGAACCCAGTTCCTGAGTGACAGTCCCTTCCGCACTTACCACATTTGAAGTTTGTATCAAACAATCCTGAATGTGGTGTGGGATTCTTCCTGAGGTTTCTTCTTCTCTCTGCATGTTGGGCTCTTCTTTCCTCAAAAGCCTTCATCCCATGCTTAACAGGCTGTTTCCAAGCACTTGGATCCTCAGCAGTCTTCTCCCAGTCACTTGATTTGATGTTCATTGCCTTCATATTTCTTCATCTTTACATTATGTCTCAGTTTTTACTTATGATAATTAACCTACTTTTACAGAAATAGCTTAGAGCATCCTAACTACTGCCTCTGAATTGGGCTCAAAGATCAACTCTTTCACCAACAAAAACTCGGTGGGCATATCTACATATGATATTAATGCATCTGAATAAACTCTGGTGCAGTTCATGCCAGAGTTTAACGCTCCTGGGTTTGTTTACAGCCTGCCATCCTGGAGCTGCTCCACCCTGACTTAACGTGCTGTGGAGGGGCTGGCTGGGGCAGAAGGGTGCTACGGTATGGGGCTAGCCTGCAGGCATCCCCTGCACTGTAGCACCCTTGTGACCCAGCCAGCCCCAGTCACTGTCTGCACATGCATTGTGGTGGAGTCAATATCTCCACAATAAAATAGTCTTGTGTCAGACAGTACTATCCTACAGTGGAGTTAATTAGTTTACTCTGGCCTAATAGTGCCGCATGTGTAGATGGTGATGCTTTACTGCAGAGCTAATTAGTCAACTGCGGTAAAACACACATGTAGATGCCCCTTGTATGTGGAGAACATGACTTTTCTTTTAAAACTGAAAGTGAACATTAGTAAATGAAAGTTTTGGTTGAATCTCAAATGCCATTTTTGTCATACTTGGCAAATAAAGGACTCTCTAGAAATCCTAAGAGGATGGTTAAAATTGTATCATGCTTTAAGTGTGAATCATTAAGCTGGCAAAGGCCCTAGGTCAGGAGGGTAAGAACATCTGTTTGTAGTGGGGTGGGAACACAGTGGTACAAAAGGACGTAATTGCACTATCTGTTCACTGTGGGGGCTAGCCGTGGTTCTCATAAAGGAAATCTGGTGCTGACTGACAGGTGGCTTAACTTAAAAGATGTATATTTCTGTGCAGTTTCTAGTAGAAAGAACTCCCTTGGAGCCCTAACAGAAAATAAAACCTTGTGTCCACTTGAGGACCCCCTCTTTCAAGATGAAATCTGATGTAGCCATGCCAGTTCTCTTTTGGGGCAGATCTTCCCATGATCTTAGCTTGTCTTGCTACACAGTGGGATGCAGTTTGCTACCCATGTATCAGTGGAACTGAAGTATGCCCCATGGCTTTTGTCATATATATGGGCAATATCAAACATCTTAGAAAAGATAAGCTGCTTTCTAAGGCAAAGCCATACATATTTTGCTCCTAACAGCCTTCTGAAAGTTCACGTGGCTCACTTTTTATTTGCTTTGATTAAAATCGACATTTCTGCCAGCCCTAGTGATCCTCTACCACATGAGATATCTGAGTTTGATTCCTGGATTTAATCTTTTACTTCTTTGTATTGAATGTGGAGACAGAGCACGTAGACCCTAGAGGGAAGGCAGAACCTCAGGCCTCTCTGCAGCGACCCCTCTGGGTGATGGAGAGGCATTGATGATCTCCAGAGGGAGTCCCTTTCAGCACTAATCAGCTTGAAGATATGTGTCAGGTTGACATTCCCAGAGACCTAAGCTTTCTAAATGCAGAACAGGCATGGTACTGGGAACACAAGAGCGCAGATTTACCTCTCCTCTCTGACAGTCTTTTTCAACCCTGATGCAGAGGTTATTCTGTTCTAGATTTATTCTGTCCTTTGCATCTCTACTGAGGCTGGAAGCAAGGGCTGCCAATTAGTGTTGCTGCTCACATGGTAGGGATGGGGATTGTGGGTTAAGAAGTGTATGTTTGTTCTCATGAAACTGAACTGAGCCCAAAGTGGGGATTGTTTTCATGGTGTGCCCTTATGCTAAGGAAGCTGAAGAGGGCACAATGCCTTAGATAAATTATTTCACAGATGGGTGGAGTAATTAGTTGCAGATTAGACCAAATCAGACCAAATCATTTAATTTTAAATCAGCAATGCATTTCAGATATTTTATCCATTTAAAAAATGGCTCTCTAAAGAACTAGCCATAGTGGGACTATAATGTGCAAACATTTAATTGAAGCACAGTTTCATTCACTGAAGCACAATTTAACCTAGGGGAAAATAGATGTATCTTCACTGTGTGCCCCCATAAATTCACACATATTAGGACTTTTTTGGGTCAACAAAGCAGACAAAAATGGTAGAAACTTCATTATGACAATAAATCTCTCCATCCTCTGCCCAGCTCTTTGCCTAATTAAGTAGAGTCAAATATCTCACCACCAGCAGCTGTGGAAAGTTAATACCACTCAGATCCAGATTAGCCATGGCACATTCTTGTAACCATAGGCATGAAGGCTCAGTGTAGGCAGCTGTTCTAATATACCAGTCTGGGAACCCTGCCTTCAACATATTTGATGTACAGTGGTCAGAAGTTGTTTGCATAGTTATTAGGAGATAAAACCAGCATTAATTGCAGTTATGTGTAATTTCCATTGCTTGCAATGGAAATATCATGCAGTTACAAAAGAACAAAACAAAACAGAAACAAACAAAAATCCTGAAACAAAGCAAAACCAACCCCCCTCCTCCCTCCAAATGAAAACCACAAACTGTTTTGCAATAAATGGGGAATTACTAGTGTGGTACACAGTGAATTCTGAAAGACTCCAGGCTGCTAGCCTCATGGCCATGTGTTAGGATGGCATGATGCCTGCTCACATGTTAGAATCTTGTCACAGGACATACAAAATGTGCCAAGCAGGCAATGGGTTTATAGAGGGACAGCTTGCACAAAGCATTCCTTCTGCAGGAAGGGTTTTCCTATATGCCAGTTTTGCACCTTGAGCAGCACACGCCAATATAATTCTTGGTCACACCTAATGATATTATGTTTTAGGGGATAGGGGACAATGCAAGAAAATTAGCAACAAGAACAAGTCTTTTGGCTGCTGAAAAATACATGGTGCATTGGAATGAATATGTGGGAAAGTCATTAAAATTCCCTTGGGTATCAAAGACTGTAGTGGGTGATACATTGTCAATGTGGGGGAGTGGTTTGGGCATTGGACTGACTCAGAGTTGGGAGTTATGCATTCCGGGTCTCCCACTAATGTGCTGTGTAACTTTATACACACCGCTTTATGTCTCTAGCTTTCTTCACAGATATTCTTCCATTGTCTGTATTGTCTCCTTAGAGTGTAAACTCTGGAGGGCGGGGGATTGCCTCTTACGGTATACAATGCTTAGCTAAAAGGGGCTTCAAGGTCAGTCAGGATCTGTAATTGCTACTGTCATACAAGTAATGATAATGTTGAATAACACTATGATTCTGCTGCTGTGCTGTTCTTCCTCTCTCTCGTTTTATGTGATTCAGAAAAGATTTAGTTCTTTGATTTCGGGCATGTTTTTTTAAAGAATAGATAGACTGAGTCACATGTTGAAAAAGTGGTGCACCTCCTGAGCTGATTGAAAACACTCTTCTATAGTGACCAATGTTAAATGTACAAGCAGCATCTGCACTTGATGGATCTTGTTGAGGAGTCATATTTATCAGTACATATTAATGAGAAATTCATACACTGGTATTGTTCTGTAAGGAAGACTAGCACTTATTTCCTAGTGTTATGCCACTGTTGATGTTAGACCCTGTAGTTTTTCTGTTAGAAAGTGTCTTTTTGTGACTTTTTCAATTTCTTTTCAGATCTTATCTCACCAGCAGTCTTTTTCTCTCTTCTTATTGTACCTCTTTTTTTTTTTTCCCCTCCAATTGTTTCATGTACTACCTCTAGGGTTTTTTTCAGTTGTAGAAAAAATTTAGGCCAGAGTTTATATTGAGGATAATATACAATCTGTAAAAAATATTATTGTATTGAATTTGAATCAAAACTGAACTGCAGATAAAGGGAAGTATGATATTTTGCAAGGGGGCAAATAATTGACATATCCTTTAGAGGGTAGACAAAATAAAAGAAGAAAATCTCTTTTTCTCTCTTTTTTAATAGGGAAACTTTGTTGAATGCATTGCTATGATCCAATTGGTCTAATAAAAGATCAAATTCACCCAAGGAACCTTGTCTGCCTATGTCCTTAGACCAACATGGCTACAACCTAAACCCCTGTTGCTATGATCCAGTCAGTGTTGATGTATTGCTATGATCCAGACCTTAAACATGCCCCTGTCAAAAATATGACATTACTTTTGAAAGTGGATCTACTGCGTTGTTAGTCAGCTGCTCCAAGTCAGAATCCATGTTTGCATCTCCTCTCTGTGGCTAGGTACAGAAGTTACACATAAACTGGTTTAAGTGATTAGAAACTGGTTTAAAACTGTAGCAGAACAGAAGTTTAGTGCACATAAACCAGTTTGAAAATGGCTGAAACTGGTTTAAGATAACCCTGGTTGAATATAGTATCAGACTTAACTGATTTGGGTCAAACTGGTTTATGCAAGTTCTGCCGCAGAGTCCTTCCTGGTTGAAGTCAAACTAGAGTTCCCCCAGCATCCCAGCATGCTTTTCAGCCCTGGGCTGTGCTGTGCTGTCTGTTCCAGACAGCAAACATAGCCATGCCCCTCTTCTCCCTAGACAGAGCAGGGGTATGGCCAGACACCATCTGGCAAGGCCCCCTGAGGCAAAAGGAGCAGGGAGGGGGCTTATTCCCCCTTCCCTCCCCTCCCCTCTCCTCCCCTCCCCTCTCCCACCGGGGGACCACAGCCAAGTTTTGCCTGGCTAGGGTGTAGTAGCCCCTCTCAGGCCCCACTGTCCACAGCCTGAAGCAAACAGGGAGAGAGAGGGAGATTTAATCTCCCCCTCCATCCCCTGTCCCACCAACAGTCTGGGTCCAGGTGGCCAGGGCGGAGCAGTGGAGCAGCTCCTGTCAGCCTTTTCCTCCCCTCCCCACTCTAGTGGCAGGGGAGGCATCATGGCCAGAGCCGGCTGACATGGCCCCATCATCTTCCTGCTTTGCCATCAGCTGGGGCTGAGCTGGGCTGTCCTGCGGGTGCTGCTGAGCAGATGCAGAGGGGCCAGCCTGGGCTGGGCCGCAGGGGCTGGACCCCTCCCAGCAGCCTGCAGCTTGGGCTAAGGCCGTGGGGGCTGTGTGGCCCAGATGGCTCCCAGCTCCCCACACCCATGCCAAGTGGGGCTGTCATGGAGCTGCAGCTGGCTGAGAGAGGCCCAGCAACACAGGTGGGGGCTGGCTGGTTAGCAGGCTGGCCAGATGGCTCGGACGCGTTGGTGGGCCCTGAGCCTGGCAGCCACCCACCGCAGCTGCCACTGTACTCCCTGCCCTGTGCAACACCCAACGGCTGCAGCCATGTCACAAGCTGTGGGCTGTCCAGGGCAAGGCAGGCTGTTTTTCCTCCCTCCCCTCCAGCTGTTGCTGCTGTGGCTACTACTGCCCCTGCCGCACTGCACCGCACTGCTCTGGGTGGGTGGAGAGCTTCAGTCTGGCAGCTTCTGCTCAGGACATGGAGCTCTGGCTCTAGCTCTGGCTGCCTTCCACCCGCTGCACCTGCCCACAGGGGCTGCTTATGGTGCCAGGCAGGTAGAGGGGATGGAAGACAGCCAGAGCTGGAGACAGAGCTCCATGCACTGGGCAGAAGCTGTGCAGCTGAAGTTCCTCCTGCCCCAAGAAAGCTGTCCCCAGCTCCTGTACTATAAGGTCTTGCAGTGTGTCTGGCTATACCTAGGAATGTAAGAAACTCCATTGTAGGCTTCCCGTGCTGTTTTTACCACTTTGCACACAGAGCTAGCGCAATCTAGCCCATTATCCAAGGAAGATTTTTTTGCTATTACATACTTGTTAAAGTTTCTATTAGCAATTCTGATTTGGAAAGGACAATTGGAGGCTGAGAGAATGGCAAATACAACCCGGATATAACTTTTTGATCCCAGAATCCAATTAAATTTGCAGTTTTAAAGTGCATGTGACTCCTGAATTCAGCTCTAATACTAGATTTATATTATTTCCTGGAATGAAAGTCACTTCCAGACAATTTCCAGAGACGCATAATAATGATCCAGTGGAAAATGAGTCCAGGTTTTGATTTTTTTCTAACTGAAATAGAGAAAGAGAGCTGATTTAGTTTTATACTGGCTATTTTTTAATGCTCAATAAGTTTCCTAGCATCAATGACTTCCTTTCTTGCTCAGAGATCTTCATTAGTAGTGGTGTTGCTATTAGAGTGCATTTGGCCTGACATAACAAATGTCATTATAGCCCCACCACATACTCGGGAGATTAAAAAAACTACTTGCTGAAAAAATATTCCATACATATGACTATTTTTCAAGGGATAGCTAGTAATTTGTGCTGAATATATATATTTTTTCTTTATCTTGTCTACACATCTTCTACAATGGACACTTCTACCATCTGACTGCTAGACCCCTCAGGCTCTAGCAGCAAGAGAATGTTCAACCTACTGAAGTTTCCTCCATATTTTTCTCCTCCTAAGTGGCCTCCTGTGCTAAATGTCCCTGTCTCCAAACCTTCTTTCTGATTTAGGGCTTAAAAGTTTGGCTCATCCCCAGCCAAGTTTCGGAACTGCATCTGTCTTTAAGGGAGATTGTTGCCTTTTAGTTCTGCATAGTGCCCATCCAGGCAAAAGCAGTCTCTCACCTCGTTCCAGGTAGTGCAGTGTCATCTCAGCCCCCATCTTCCGTAGGCAGGTGATAAGCCAAGCAATATTGGAATGGTCATCCCTTGGAGCCAAAAGCTCCTCTTACCTCACCCATGTCATGCCAGGAGGACAGAGAGCTAGATGAAGATGGTACTTTGAGTCTCCATAGGTCATGTTTGCAGTCACCTCCCTATTTGTTTTCCTCAGGCTGCAGAGGGAGGAAACTGTTTTCCTGCCCCATAACAATTATTGAGATTTCAGGATTTTTAACAAACCCAAGGTCTCTGTAAGTTGATGTTTTCTGGAAAAAAAATGGGAAAAATTAAGAAGTGCTTTGTTCTACTGGCTATTCTAAAGGAGAGACATGCTTGCTCGTGCTCTCTCTCTCTCTCTCTCTCTCTCTCTCTCTCTCTCTCTCTCTGGCTATGTTCAGAAATTCTATCCTGGACCTGAGAAACTTTCCTAACAGAAGTTTTATCAAATCCGATATTTTTCTGAGAAACTGATTTGCACCAGTTCAGCTATGTTTTGAAAAAATACCATTTTGCTGAAAAAATACTGACCAACTATAGTTAGAAGCATTTGATTGAGCATCCTCCCTCTGCTGGCTTCCTTCTAACAGCAGGTTATCCCAGGGGTCTCTACTGAGATTTCAGGCTTAGGGTGTCCAGGGAAATGGAAACCCAGGTGACCTATGTTGATCCTACACAGAGTAGAGAGGAGTAAAGTGTCTGGGAGCTGCTCCCTAAAGTCCAGACCAATACCTTCTTTGCAGAACCTAGAAGAGGCCCATATTGGGGAGGTGAGAAAGGAAGCCCAGTTTTCTTGAGGGACTGAAGGATTGTTAGGTAACTGAAATCTCTTTGGTGCACTTTTACAGCCCAATTTCACTTCCCTCTGTAAAGCAGGATTATGCAGATAACCCTCCAAATTTGAAATACACAATGGAGTTTAGGGCGAAAATAAAGTATGTGTATTTAAAGTATATATACTTAAAGCAAATCACCCCAGCCTCCAGTAAAACAGAGAAGAGTATTGTGTTAAGTTACTTTTTTCAGCAATTACTGGTTACTTTTTTCAGCATTTTTTTTTTAGTTTCAGAATTTGTTTTTTCCACATGGGAGCAAAACCTTTGTCATATTTTCACAAAAACATCCTTGTGTTGTAATGTTCATGACAGTATTCTATGTGTTCACCTTTGTATGCGATGATCTGGTCCTTAAGCACTGGTCAGATGAGTTAAATCCCTGTTCAGCCTGTTTCTGGGTACTTTTTATTCTGGATCACTTCAAATCATCTGCTTGGTAATCAGTCTCTTCCTTTCCTGGCCAGCACCCTAACCAGTCCAGAACTGGGGCATCTTCTACAGTCTCTGTGTATGCATATGTAAGTGTGCCAACATTACATTACAGTGCTGCACAGAGAGCTCCCCTGCTAGCTCAAAATAAGTTGATGTGACTACATAGTGCACAGTGCTATGGAAAGATACTAACTTGGATCCTATAGGTACAATAGCATGACACTCCTCAAGCTTAATTAGCCATGCTTCTCAGCATCCAGTTCCAGAGCTAGTTCAATCAAAGTTAGCTTGGATATGTCTAGTCAGTGATACATTATTCTTTGTAGGCATATCCTTAGTGTCTGGAAGACACACAAAAAAACGCCCTTTTTGGGAAGACTTTATTGAAAACAAAATGTTTCTGCAAAGCTGTTCAGCTGCATGGAAATTTCAGTTTTTCAGAAATTTTCCAACCAGCTCTATTGAATACTACGCTTAAAAATGTGTACAGCTACCCTGGACAAGCTATAGCCATTTCTTCCTTTGAAAGATGTAACAGCAGGGTGAAGATTTCATACCATACTTACAAACTGTTGTCATGGTGTTGTCACCAGCCATATGCTACCTATTGATCCCAAACTATTCCCACCTGCCACTGGGACTAATACCTGACCTGTTGTTTTCAGCTTCTACCACAAGTTACCATGGTGCTCCTAGTGGAGAGAAATTTTGTGTGAATGGCTTTCTTGTCATACAGGTAGCCGAGTCCAGGAACGAAACATCTCAGACCAACTTAAATCAGAGTCCCTAACTGTCTCTATGCGAGTAAACTGGGTGTGTCTATATGAGACACTATCTGTGCAGTAGCTAAATAATCCTGTGCAGTAGTGTGTCACATCACAAACAGTGCCAATATGCTACTGCACAAGGAGCGTCACTAAAAAGGTGTTCACTGGTGCTACTGTGCAGTAACTCTGGCTACTGCACATTTATTTAGTACTTGTTTATATACGTACTAAATAAATGTGCAGTAACCACTGTGCAGTAGCATATTGTGTAGATGCTTCCAGTGTCTTGCAAATGTGGCCCCTTTCAATTTAAAAATCCCATGGCTCAGGGGTGTCTGGAACTTGGAAAACTAAGAGGTTCCTGGGTAGAAGGCCTTGATCTTCTGTTCAGTGTCATTCCAATAGTCCAATCTTTTGGGTCAGGGAAAAAAGATTTTCCTGTAGTCAGATTGGTAAGGAATGTGTGGGTTTTGGAATGTATAGTATGGGGTATAGTTCTCTTCTTAGGATCCTCTGAGCATATATCAGCCAACTAAGCGAGGGGCAAGACAAGGCTCTCACTGGGATTCTAGAGAGGCAGCGGCAAGATGCCAGACTACCAAGCGTAGACCCTGAGATGGTGCAGAGGCACTTGGAGGAACTGGATGCGTTCAAGTCGGCAGGCCCAGATGAGCTCCACCCGAGGGTACTGAAGGCACTGGCTGACATCATTGCGCAGCCACTGGCGGGAATATTTGAACGCTCATGGCGCATGGGCCAGGTCCCGGAGGACTGGAAAAGGGCCAATGTGGTCCTCATTTTCAAGAAGGGGAGGAAGGAGGACCCAGGCAACTATAGGCCAGTCAGTCTCACCTCCATCCTAGGCAAAGTCTTTGAAAAAATTATCAAGGCTCACATTTGCAAGAGCCTGGCAGGAAAAATTATGCTGAGGGGAAACCAGCACAGGTTCGTAGCAGGTAGATCATGCCTGACTAATCTAGTCTCTTTCTATGACCAGGTTACAAAACATCTGGACGCAGGAGTAGGGGTTGATGTCGTTTACTTAGACTTCAGGAAGGCCTTCAATATGGTATCCCACCCCATACTGGTGAACAAGTAAAGAGGCTGTCACTTAGATGACTACACAGTCCGGTGGGTGGCGAATTGGCTAGAGGGTCATACCCAGAGAGTTGTAGTGGATGGGTCGGTATCGACCTGGAAGGGTGTGGGCAGTGGGGTCCCACAGGTCTCGGTCCTTGGACCAACACTCTTCAATGTCTTCATCAGCGACTTGGACGAGGGAGTGAAGTGTACTCTGTCCAAGTTTGCAGATGACACAAAACTGTGGGGAGAAGTGGACACACCGGAAGGCAGGGAACAACTACAAGCAGACCTGGACAGGTTGGACATATGGGCGGAAAACAACAGAATGCAATTCAACAAGGAGAAATGCAAAGTGCTGCACCTAGGGAGGAAAAATGTCCAGCATACCTACTGCCTAGGAAATTATCTGCTTGGAGGCACGGAAGCGGAAAGGGATCTTGGAGTCCTAGTGGACTCCAAGATGAACATGAGTCGGCAGTGTGACGAATTCATCAGGAAAGCTAATGGCACTTTATCATGCATCAGTAGATGCATGACGAACAGAACCAAGGAGGTGATACTTCCCCTCTATCGGGCACTGGTCAGACTGCAGTTGGAATACTGCATGCAATTTTGGGCACCGCACTTCAAGAGGGATGTGGATAACTTGGAGAGGGTCCAGAGAAGGGCCACGCGTATGGTTAAGGGCTTGCAGGCCAAGCCCTATGAGGAGAGACTAGGGCACCTGGACCTCTTCAGCCTCCGCAAGAGAAGGCTGAGAGGTGACCTTGTGGCTGCCTATAAGTTCATCACGGGGGCACAGAAGGGAATTGGTGAGTATTTATTCACCAAGGTGCCCCTGGGGGTTACAAGAAATAATGGCCACAAGCTAGAAGAGAGCAGATTTAGACTGGACATTAGGAAGAACTTCTTCACAGTTAGAGTGGCCAAGGTCTGGAACAGGCTCCCAAGGGAGGTGGTGCTCTCCCCTACCCTGGGGGTCTTCAAGAGGAGGTTAGATAGGCATCTAGCTGGGGTCATCTAAACCCAGCACTCTTTCCTGCCTATGCAGGGGGTCGGACTCGATGATCTATTGAGGTCCCTTCCGACCCTAACATCTATGAATCTATGACTCTATGAACTATTTCCCTGTTATTGCAGTGGCAGAGGATTGGCGATGCTTTTATCTCCCCTGTTTTTACAGCTGCTGTGGTAGAGTGTTCTTCTTAGGATCCTCTGTTTCCAGTTTTGTGCAAATTTGGGAAGGTTTGAGGTGACAATTTTGGTTAGAAATAGTGATTTTACAGAATCTTGAGGGAAATGCTTGACTGTGAATGCAGGGGACTGGATGGAGTAGCCCACAATCCAGTCCTACGTTTCTATGCATTCTCTGCCAGAAGCATTTCATTTTTTGTCCTAGAAATCAGATTTGTGGGCAGTTCGGTTCTCAACTCTCTTAGTGATGGAGTGGAAAACTTTATGTAAAACCGAGGCTATTCAGAATCTCTGGAAAAGTCAGATTACAGTTCTGGCTCCTGCCAGATGCTAGAAACCAGTAAGGGTCACATGGCAATTGTTGAACTCCCGACTCCTGCCAGGTTCTTTTGGTTTGGGAGCAAATGGCTACCTATACCTTGATTAAAATTAATGAGATGTATGTTGTCTAGGGAGAGCTATTCTGTGAGGCTGTGCAAAAATCATAGGCACAGTTTGTCCCTTTCTCCAAATTATAGATGTGCCGGAACATGAAAAGAACCATCTATCATCTCCTTCAGATTGCAGTGATGCAACCCCTTATCTTCACAGTTCTGTTTTAACCACTTTACAAATAAGTACTGTGCATTGTATACAGAGATTTTCTAACTTTTGTCAAGATTGTTTGATCTTACAAGTGTTTTTGTGGCCTTTTTTTCAGAATTATGTTAGTACTATTTAATGCTATATTTAAGGATGAAAGATATTTGCTTTATTTTTTTTTCTCCCTGGACAGTTTTTTTCTGATGAGATACTGCTGAAGCAAACACACAGTGTGATACAGTTTCCGGATTATCTTGGATTCACAATAAACACACACGCATGTGCATGAATCCTATCAGGTACAAAGTCTCATCTCAGATGAATGTTAATAAAAGATGAAGATTGCCATAAAGGAAAATGAGTGGTGTCACTGTAACAAAAGAGCCAATTCTTTCTGGAATATTTTGGGGAATGCTGATCTCATCTACAGATGTGCTTCAGTGAATCTAAGTTCATATGAGACCTTTCCAGTAATTCCTGTTATCCCCTCCATATCTCACTCTATCCCATATATTGACAGTCAGGTTCCTATTATATATTCTTCCTGATGCCAGCTGAGTGCAAAGCACCTGATTTTATAGTGAATCAGCCAAAGTTATGTCAAATGACCCTCTAATGGAGGGGGCTTGTTTATGTCCAAATGAATTCCACACATAAGATACCAGAGAGAGAGAACACAGTATCCACTTGCAAGAACACAGTTATTCATTGTAGTCTCATAGCACTGTTCCTTCCAGGGGCAGCAGTCTTGCCCGAACTGTGACAGCCATTGTGCCTGATTAAATGATTAAACTAGAAAGAGCATGATCAGCCTTAACCTAGAAAGAAAACTAACCCCTTGTGTTCAGGATGAATACAGTTTTCTGTATTCTGTTTTTGTCCTGCACTCTCTCTCTCTCTCTCTTTCTGCATTACCCATTAAGGGGAGATGAACACAAGTTGACAGATCAGAAGCTGGGCTAAACTAAGTGGAAGCTAAACCCAGAAAGTTTCTCTCTCCCAGGGAATTAATCTGATGGACCTCTGTATCTGGAAACAAGAATAACGTACCTAGGGCTTTCTGCCTCAGGAGTTACAATGCAAGGTATGGAATGACCTCTTAAAAACTGCACAATGTCTCTGTCATGTGTCTCTCCAAATTTTACACTGCTCTACTGGAAAAAGCAAAATATAAGAAGGAGGGATAGCAGCAGTAGTATTGTTTCTACTGTTTTTGGCTGAAGAGATTATGGCTTTCAGACCTTACTAACCTACAACTGGACTTCCTAAGTGGGTCTCGTAGCAAAATTGGCTTTCTGCTGCAAAGTCCATGAACAGACTAGGTTACAATGGATATCTGGATAAAAAGAGCTTATTGCTCTCATGGATCCAGAAAAGAAGCCAAAAATATAGTGAGGGCTGGGGTAATGTCCATAATTGTATGACCTTATTGAGCAAGTGAGTACTCAGAATGACCTGAAGTATGTGTTAAAGCATCCAAGGAAGACTTTCAAGCCTCTGTAGTATAGATGGTCTTCAGGAGTACTCTCAAATTCCCATAATCTAGCTGGTAGATATAAAAGATTCTGAGGAAATTACAAGCTCTTCTGGAGTGTATACCTGTGTGTTAGGCATGACCAGGAAACAAGGATCCCATTTTAATTAAATTATTGCCATTTTAAAACCATGGTCTGTCTTTCATACAAAGGTGGTGCGTGTTTCTCTAGCTCTTTCTCTCATTGCACACATGCGTGCACACAAATAGAAAACACAGCTTGTCAAACCATTCTTCAGTGGATATGAAAGCTCTCCTTATGTCTTGAGTCTCTAGCATGGCTTTAAATGCTTTGTATAATTCTCTTTATGAATAAGGTATCAATTTTTGCTACTTTATTTCTTCAGTACATGGACATGTCTTCTCATTAATTCTGATGTGCAGATACATTGCACATAGAAGCAATTTTTGTCATGATCATGTTTCTTTCCTCAGTTCAAGTAGCATACTATTCTTTACCATTACAAAAAAGTGCTTATTTTTAATTTATTGTGTTTCTTATACATTTTAGTAATCTGTTACTTGTTTAGAAGAGAAGGTTATTTATACTATTGAACTTAAAATTTTGCCATTATCTTAAGTTTTGGAGTAAGTGCAATTTTGTAGAGTAGCCACATTGCAACGGTATTTCATATGTGTTCAGCATAAGCTTTTACTAAGCATCTGTCTTAAGTTCCTTGCTGTTGGCAAATTGATGTAATGCATTAACACAGTAGCATGTTGCTGTGGGAGAGTAGGATTCAAAGTATGGCCTACTTTTCAATTTAACATGAGTTTGTTCTGATTCTAAATCTTTATGCTGTCCCCAACACAAAGCTGATACTGAATTGGTCACAGTTGATTCAGTTATATGGAGAAACTTACACATCATGGCCAGGTTCAGACATTATACTTTAACTGGCATAAGTGATTGGAAACTGGTCTATGCCCATAATAGAACAGAAGTTTGGCCTATAAAACTGGTCGATAACAATACAGAGACTTGGCACACACAGACTGGTTTAAAAATGGTGGAACCCAGTCTAATATTTGGCCACCCACCAGCGGGTGAGCGTGTGTTCTGTTCACTACCGATCTAAACTATGCCGCTTACAAAAAAAGGCATACCTTAGATCGATTCTGCCTCAGGATTTTTGAACGTTTGTACCTAGCCAAAAGCTCTTGCTATCCCACAACTACGATTTAGGATTAAGATGTAAAAAGTCTGTGCAAGGTTGGCAAAACAACTTAGATGTTTCTTCTGCTTGTCTTTTGTTTATTTCAACTTCATTTTGGTAGAACGGAAAAACGACATACCTCATTGGTCACTGCAGCCACCCAATTAATTGTGTGCAAATTATTGAAAACAAGTTAGGGCTGAGATTTTCAAAGGACCTTACTTAAGTTTGATAGCAACTCCCATTTAAATTTAGTGGAAATTCATCCCTTTTTAGCCTTTTAAAAATGTTTTAGCTTAATACAGTGTAAACAGTAAAATGTGTACATTTTTTAAGTACTTATCTTTGGTAAAGGAGTCCCCTATGGTTCAGTGGTAGAAGCCTTGTCTGCCACACAGGAGACCCAGATGCTAATACAAATACAGCCACAGAGGCACCAAACATCTGGACTCATTCTGGCCTTTGGATTCTGTCCCAGTGGCCCAAAGCAGAAATGGAAGGCCTGGGCAGCCTCCACTCCTCCAAAAAAATCTTCTTGTCTAGGCATGTGTATGGGTCTAGGCATAGGCATGTGCATGAGGTCTGGGTGACCTCTCATGGATACACCATGATCCAGAAGGATCAAGGCTGCCAAATTTCTATTGTAAAATAATATCAACTTTATAATCAGTAAATGAGACAGCTTCCTCCTTTGCTGCACAGAAATACTGCAAATAGCAAATGCTGAAAACAAGCAGAGACTACTACAGGTAATAGCCAAACAGCTAAAGGCTAGATTCTGTTCCCTCTATTCATGCTGAATGGTACTTGAGTTTTGAGTCTGAGCCAGAAACCCTTCATCATGCACTGCAGTACCGCACACTGAAAGTTCCTCCACTGATTTCTGAAAACCATTATGGAATAAGGTAGAAAATGAGTAAGCAAAGTAAAATGTGATTTTGAGTTGCTAAGACACTTCTGGAACTAGGCTCAAATATGAGATTTTTTAAAATCTTATAGAAGCATCTTCAATTATGAGAACTCTAAATTGTAAGTACTGAAATTTGAGAAGAATGGTTTTTATATTTTTGCATTTTTATGTATATGTTTTCAAACTGTAAGGCAAAGATAACAGAAATAGCTATGTTATTGAAGCAACTAGTATCTTCTTATGAAGCTATCTGAAAAAAAGAAAAAGAAATAAACAGTTCATGCAGCTTGAAGTCTGACTTGCAAGTGGTACAAGATTAAAGGTAATCTGGAGGATGACATTTCACAACATACATTGAGCTTTTAAATGTGCCAATTTAGATGTAACACTACTTGTTCTGGATTCATCAAATTTAAAAAAAAAACAGATGAACTAGTAAAGGGAAAAATGGTATTTCTGGTAAGAAACACAGTTTTTACATAGGGATAGTTAATTTAAAAATTATGGTAGATGAAAAAAATTACGGTCCATAAGAAGATATTTAAACTGATATATTATATATTTTTAAAGTACTTAACTAGAATGTTTTGTATTTATTCCTCTTTGTACTGTAAAAGTACAAAGTTGTTGATTCTAGAATGTAGGGCATGTGAAAAATGCAATTTTTAAAAGAGGGAAATTATGCAAAATTTCATTTAATCCAAATTTTTGGGAAACGGTAAACTTATTTGAATGCTGTGAGTTATTAAAAGCCTTTGCCTGTCTGTTACACATATCTCTAATTTGAAATCTAGTTTGATAATTTTTTTTTTTTATCAGGCATATCTTTTTCTCTTAGGTTTATACACTGCTATGTGATCCTTAATTGAGGCCATTTGGTCCTACTGTCAAAGAGAATAAATATATAAAATCTTCAGTGAGAAAACCCAGATAAACCTAAAAGCTTGTGGAAATTTATTTAGAAAAGGACCAGTGAGGCAAACCAGAAATTAAATATGAAATCATTGCATTCTGAGGTTTTCAAACTTTATTATTCTGCTCATTTTGAATGTCAAGTGGTAATTGTAGCAAACCATTCTGGAAACATCATAGCCATTTTCCTTGTACAGCCTGTAAACAAGAGTAAAATGAATACTGTACACTAAAAGAAGAAAATGATTCTTTTACAGTGTACTTGGTAAGAAGCAGTGGACTACTCAATGACCCGGCATAAAATAAATGTTCACAGTTAATAGCTGTGTGTAGATATGAATTATGGGATAAATATTTAACAGTCTACTAGTATAATGTGAGCCATTATTTTTCCTGTGTGCTCACTTGATTTAATTAACATTGTTATATGATATGAAATTACTTTATATCTAACATAGGTGTTGGGATTCTCTTTTAAGAAAGGCAAAGAGAAAACCCGACTGATTTGCTAAAGTAAAGTTGAATTTTCTTTTCTACCAATACTACTTTTAAGGATCTTTTAATTCTCCTGGACAGTAAAAAGAACCATTTATTAGTTTGTAGTTCCTTGTACCTAAGCAGAGAGAGCTAGATTTTGCACTACACTGTGGGAGTCCTTTTAAGAAAAATGTTGAAGAATTAAGCAGATCATGTTATCTTTTTTATAGGAGTCTAAAGCAAGGAAAGAATGCCTGATTGAAACCCCCTAAAGCTGATGATAGTCTTTCAACTATCTTCAAGAGACTTTGAACCAGACTCACAGATCTCTTCTCATTTCTGTAGGTTATTTAAGGAAATGTATAGAACCCTTTTTGCTCCTCTTCAGCTCCGCAGAAATTTTCCATTACTGTGATGTATGAGCAGAGGTGTAATTTAATTTTGGCACCCTGAGGGGAGGAGGGGTAGGTTGTGTAGGTGGGAAGCAGTGAGCCCTTACCTTGTCAATGAGGGGCTGTTGTGGCAGTGGCGTGGGATACTCCTGCCTTAGAGCAAGCTCTTCAAATGCAGGCTGCTGCTGCAGCAGTAGAGGGCTCCTGGGGGCTGCTGTTCTGGCACAGAGGACTAGTGGTGCTCTGCTTACTCTCCCCTGCCCAAGTTACGCTATTGTGTTTGAGCAGTGAGAAGCTGCAGCAATCCTTCCCACCCCTAGCAAACCCACACAAGGTGCCATTATCTGCTTTAATGCTAAAAAGGAGTACAGTAAGGATTGCCAGAATCTGGAATGGGCTTCCAGCGGAGGTGGTGCTCCCCTACCTCAGGGGTCTTCAAGAGGAGATGGGACAAGCACCTGGCTGGGGTTGTCTGACTCCAGCACTCTTTCCTGCGCATGGCAGGGGTTGGACTCGATGACCTACTGAGGTCCCTTCTGGTCCTAGCATCTATGAATCTATAAGAAAGGAGCTCCTATACATGGGCTCCACTTCCAGAGTGGAGAGGCTCTATTTATACCTAGGGATCTACCCAACTTGAGAAGGTGGTTGCCTGGTTTTACGGGAAGATTGCGGAGGCAGGCAACATTTTTGTGGGCTGATTGCAGTAGAGCCCCACCATGTCTCTGACTGGGGGGCTCTGGTGGCTCTGCCCCTTGCCACTGTTTGGCTGTAATGGCTGTCTGTCATATGGCCCCACCCCTCACAACTGATTGGTGGAGAGGGCTGGGGCTGCATGACATGCAGCCCTCTCAGCTAATCAGTGGTGAAGGGTGGGGGAAGCAGCCATCTTTGGCTCCCCTTCGTGAGGGCATCCCTGTGCCCCGTTCCCCCTGGCGGAAGCTCCAGTGCCATGAGGCCTCCCTCTGGGGAGCCAGCATTTTCAGTAAGTTTGCTTCCCCCTCCCACCCCAACAGATCTCACAGACAGTGCCCGCTTTCACAGGCAATGCTAGGTTTCATGATTTCCATGAAATTGCAATGTTGGTAGGTCCCTATTTATACCTATTTCACAATCTTCAATCCTATGCCTCCTCCCCTTCATCCCCAGAAACCGTTACCCTTTTATAGGGGCTCATCCAGGGGTGGTACACTAATGCATTTGGACCCCCATTCGATTCCTGTTCCACCCAAAGTTTAAAGCCCATGGCTTGGCAGTAGCAGCAGCATTTCTAGTCAGGCAGTGCTGAGGGAGTCGGTTGACTCCCTCATTGTAATCCATCCATCCCTTCTAAATTCTTCATTCCTCAAGTGTTAATGACCCTCTTTTCTTTTGAATGGTCATGTTTCACCAATCAAGCTTCCTTTGTTCTGCAATTCTGCTGTCCCTTAGCTGCTGGTGGTAATTCAGTTCCTATTTCACAGCCCTGAAGACTGTATTTAACTTATTCTGATAAAGTTAGTTGATGTTCCTTTGATACAGCCCTAGGCCCCTGGCATATAAATAAAGTTTCTGGGTTTTTTTAGAGGGAAAAAAATATGTGTTGTTTCATATGTGATAGTACACCTCAGCGTTTGCGTTCCCCTCTTCAAAATTCTAGATCCTTTCACGCCCCTTTGAAAGGCATAGCTGTCTCTTCTTCAGCAGTCCAGTGGTGCAATTCCATCTGTGCTGAAGCTCAGCTTTTTAAGAGATGTAACTAAACCCACTGTATTGCCAAACATGTTGATGCTGTGGCCTTCTCTTTCCAAGACCTTCCTGTCTTTACTTCCCTTTCTTTTTCCTTCATTCAATCTCAGTAAATGAGGAAAATAAGTTTGAGAAAGTGAATGAATCTGGCCATGTGTATACCAGTTTTCTGCCTATCTATTTTTTCCCTTGCTAATATATATCTTTTTTTTAAGATGGGAGAGGAAGATTCTTCTAATTTTTCTTATAGATTCTGAAAGCATATTAATAATTGCTCATCTATTGACTTGTATTGAAGTATTACTTCTGTAAAGCTCCCATGAACAAAGGGCCAGATTCTCAGATTTTGGGTGTGTGCAATTTTCAGATTTTGGGTGCGTGCAATTGTATTTTCTGTAACCTAGTTGCATTCCCCTCCTCACCCCCACCCCTCTAATGTTAGTCCCTCGCTCAGGCGATTTGTATTTCCCTACTGGCTTTGTCATCTTTTTTGGATTCACAATCCTAAACATTTACTAATAAAAGTCAATTTGTTCTTACCACATCCTTAACTTTGTGGCCTACACCAGAGGCCAGCAACACACAGCCTGCAGGCAAGATCCAGCTTGCTGAGCACTGTATCTAGCCCACAGAGATGGAGGGCTTCCCCTGCATCCACACCATCATCACTTCTCCCACCCCCCAATCCACTCCCTGACAGTGGGGACTCAGGTTCCAGCTTTTGGGAGCTGCACTGGGGTTGGACAGTTGCAAACTGCATCCATGCTGCTGCTATTTCTCTCTCTTCCCATCTGTCTGCCTCAGCAGGGGTGCAAGGAATCCCTTTTTCCCCACCCCAAGGTGGGGTTGCTGACCAGAGCCAGGTTGTTCTGGCTGGTGGCTTTTTAAAGAATGCCAACCACTGGTTTACACAGTTGGTATTATTTTATATGCACACATGCCTGACTTCCACACAAGTTGGATATTCTGTGCATACATTTCATTTTGCAAAAAAAAATCATGTGTGTGATTGTGCATGTCCTAAATTTAGAAAATCTGGCTCTAATTTTTTGTAGGAACTCCTGATAATTTATCCCGGGGTTACTTTTTTTTAACCAAAAATTGGGGAATTTTTCAATCAGAGAAAACCAGGATCCCTGGTCATAAGTGTGTTTTTAAATTTAATAATTTAAAAGTGAAAGGAATAGAGAATGGAGTTGTTCTTAAAAATTACCTAAGTGGGGTTACTCTATGGAAGAAATATAATTTGTGTTTTTAAAAAAATTAGGCAACATCTGTTAAAAGTTTTTCAGTGAAATATATCACTGTACAGTTTTATTTAAGAAATTGTAATTGGGTCAGATTCTCAGCTAGGGTAAGAAGGTTCAGATTCATTTCCCCTGCCCCCAATCTGTTCTCTTTTGTGATATTCTTACATAGCTATGCAGCAGTTAGGAAGTGCTTTAATGACTGAAGCAAGAACCCTTCTGAACTGTCCCAACCCTTCAGTCTTGCTGACATTTCACCCAGCCTAACCTTTGATGTTTTGCTTAACACAAGAGATTTCATACTACTATCTGAGACTATTTTGTGAGCCCTGCCTTAAATTCAGGTTGCTGCTGATCTGAAATGTGGATGCTGCAGAGTTCAAGGTTTGTAATGTACTATTAAAGCTGTGACAGCATTGATCCTGGATAAACTAAAACTTTGTGGCATTTTCAATTTGCAAATTTGTACCTTAAATGTAGTGTCTAGTCTAAACTAAATATTTTCCTATTCTTGTTGGAATTCACTTTGTGAACTGAAGATAAATGATCCATAAGGCAATTCATGTGGAAGAACTATTAGTGCTATTAAAGATATACTGAATGAAAGTTTTTCTTTTAAATTTTCAAAAGTTCAGATGCCTTCTGCTTTGGGGGGGGTTTATGTGGTTTTTTTTTAACTATGAAACTACAACATGCAAAGCTGCAAGGAGCTTTGTTCTTGTAGCCTTGTTGTTTGTTTAAGCATTTTTGTTGAAAATACACATAATGTTCTTTGATATGGTCAGTTTGGGGAACATTTTCAAAGTAGTATGTGAGAGATAAGCACACAAATCCCATTATTTGTTTACAGGGTTATAAAAGCCAAATGAGCAATGAGTTCAGGGTAGTATGCTGTCATCTCTTTTGGTGGGCTCGAATACAAAGTTTACAGGATGAGAATATCAAAACTGACTCTTCATTAGGAGAGCTTGGAAAGGGAGTGGAAACTCATCCCTTGTTTGTTGCTAGCAATGTAGCTTTTCTTTGCGAGGAGAAGCTTCCAATAGAATGGCACGTTTCTTCCAAAATGTGAAGTTTTTGGTTTTGGGTCTGTTTTTTTTTTTCTTTTCTATTTTATAAATATGGACAATATCTATGGGGCACATCTATGTGTGCATAACATGCCCCAATTATGGTGCATTAAGTTAGTACCTGTAATAACTGGTACAAACTTAATGCATGGTGATTGGCACGTGTTTTACCTGGCGCTAATGCACAGCAGACTAATTCTTTCGCCATGATGTGAAGTTGAATTAGTCTACTACACTTCTAGAATCTCACATAGATTCGCCCACAGTGAGACATTGGAGTTTAAGAAAATGTTTTGCTTAGAACTGTGACGTGCCATAGAAATGCTGCTACCTGATCAACTCACAAAATCACCCTGGTTTCAGATATAACATTTTACCAGCTTTAATTTTTATTTGCCTGTTTTATATGTGTACGGTCTCATTGACTATTCCTGATTTACTGCAGTGAAAGGGAAGGAGAATCAGTCCAAACCTATATTTGGTTGACAGGTCTAAACTGTCTAACCTTGAATAGCTTTCCTCATGGTTATTCCTCAGTCTATTCTGGCAGATTGTTCTGTTGTTAAAACTGTTCCCGTAATCATAAATCCCATGGTGATCGGGTGATAAGACTCTATATTGAATTGAAATGTATGTTTCCCTTGACTAAAGTTTGCTTCCCTGCCAGTGCATTGCTGAATATTTGAGCAAATGGCATACATAGCATTTGTACAGTTTATTTGTCCCACAGCATCAAGTGGTGTCAGTCTGAATATTTCAGTGAATAAACTAGCATCACATAAAAAACTGTAGGGTAACTTTAACTCCCCATCATCCTTTTAGGGGCATTCATGAGGCAACTCTCCCTATTTCCTGTGGATAGGCAGCGTGTCATAGGTGGGACAGAATTAAATAGCCACCAGTCCTCCCATCAGGTCAGGAGTGATACACTGGGGTATGAATACAGCAAACAGAACAGTATGGTACAAGAGCACATAATAATAGAGTTAGGAAAAACAAATATACAAATATTATTTGAAAAGGGCTTGGATGAGGGGAAAGGGGTATCAAGTTGTCAGAATTGTAATTTGTTGAACTGTTCACCTTCAGATGAGTAGATATTTTTGTGCAGCATTTGGTAATATTTGGAAAATTATATATGGATAAGTTGTATGGTAATTACTTATGGATAGAGTGATCTTAGTAATTTCAGTTATTCGTGCATCCACACTATCCACATGATATGAAAACCAACTGAGCAACTTAAGGAAATACATATTATGCACAATAGGAATTAATTCATAAGATACTACAACTATATGAATCATTGTCATAGCATTATCTAATCATGACTGTGGTTTGCAAACTCTAGATAGTACCCGGAGCATTCAAGTGATTTGACAGTAGGATGCAACATTTTTTTTCCTTACCTCTATCTATGTCAACACAAGCCTTGAAAAATCCATAAATCTGGCCTTCCAAAGTAGTTGTTTTTGTTTTATAAAAATACATTTTGGCTTGCTTCCTTTTTCTTTGCCTCTGATAACTTTCTGACTCTTCTGTGCAAAGTGTGAGCTAGAAATTGTGCTTTTTAAATGTAAAAGCTGAGATTCTTGTATACTGCCTATTTTTCTTGGAGTTGATACTTCAAGTAAAACATCAAATGTGACAATAAAATAATGAGAGTGGCAGTGCTATCCATGCCTAGTTGAATCCAGATTACTGGGTTTGAATGTTACCATCTGATGGCTATTAGGAGACCTACGGCATGGTGTGTACTAAATTGGTATAATAAAAATATTATCTGCTGAGACTCAAACATAGCTAAAATGTAATTCTGTATAACCCCATTACCTACACCAGGGCTACAAAGGTCAATGTCCTATCACATGCTAGGGATGTTTATATCTATTTAGATGGTTACTGTTACAGTTGGGTGGTTTCACTTCCCATAAATTGGTAAGGGCTTAAATAAAAAAGTCTGAAATTCTCATGCAATATTATAATTACAGAATCAGGAGCTTAAACCCCCTCCAGTACTTTAAAAGTGCTTTTAAAAAAGGGTTTGGCACCACTTAGTTTCTATTCAGTGAGAAAAGATTCTTTTTACAACTTGTACAAACTAAACTTACCCCTGTCATGGGATGTAGCTTTGTTAGTAACTTAAATTATAAAATAGACAAAGAAGGTTTAACCTGAGCTTTCTTCCCCAAGCTTAGCTTTTGCTTGGATTTTTTCACCTGTTTCAGTCCTTAGTGTCTTTCCTATCAGAATGAGAGGGTCACTCCAGTCCTTCACACGTTCCTTGGAACTACAAGATTGAACTGCCTCTGTGAGTCATAAACAAGGATCCTGGTTCTCTCTGATTTTAAAAAATCCCCAATTTTTAGTTAAAAGGTAAATCATTTTTCTGTGATTTAAATGAAACACCACTAATATATAGATATCTATATCTATATAGAGATCTCTCTCTCTTTCTCTCTCTATTTCTATGTGATTGAAATGAAACACCACTAATATGTTGATATCTATATCTATATATAGAGATCTCTAGATAGAGAGATCTCTTATATATGTATATGAGATCTCTTTATGTAGATATCTCTATCTATATATATCGAGAGAGAGAGATCTATATAGACATCTCTGTCTATCTGTCTATAGAGAGATCGAGAGATCTAGATAGATAGATAGATATTTCATTTAAATCACAGAAAAATGTGGATTTGGGGTTACTTATTTTTAACCAAAAATTGGAGACTTTTTTTATCGGAGAAAACCAGGATCGCTGGTCATAAGTGTGTTTACTGTATGTTTAGTTGGGTGGACAATGAACACTTTAGCTTAATCTGACTCAACAGAAGAGCTCTGCCTTGCCATGCAGTGCGCTAGGAGCTACCATCTGCTTCAGGGAGCAATTTAAGTCCGAGTGATAAGGTTCTATATGTTCCTAATACATTTTGTCCTATGTTCCTAAATACTGTATGTTTTTAGCAACAAAAGTTACTAGAATTCTCCTCAGAATTTTTTTTTTTGAAAGTGGAAGGGTCTGTCTGTCCATTTAAGTACTTGCTTGTTCCCACTGTATCTCTGTAGTATTTGAGTACCTCGCAAACAGTTTGTATGATCTCCATAGGAACTGAGACATAAAAAGACTGATTTGTTAAGTCACACCAATAGTTTATAATAGAACCAGGAGTTCAAACTCAGAACTCCTGATGTGTAGGCCAGTGCCTTACTACAAAATGATCCTATTTCTTTGAAATACTTGATTTTAGAAGTGTTGGGTGAGGGATTAGGGAAAGGGATCAGGCTCACTTGTAGCACCACATAGTGTGAAGGAGAGAGATGCACACATGTAGCCACAAAGTAGGTTGTAATCTGGGTCCCCTGCAGGGGTGTCTGACCTTTATTACTATTCTCCTTATTACTAGTACCACCTTCTCATCATCTGTAGTAGGTGTGGAGGACTGTATAATCACTCCACAAAGATGTTCCTATTTAAATTTGGTTCTGACACATACTAAGAAGGAGTTTGAGAAAATCAAGCAAATTTCAAGGTACTCTGAGTTGACATGAAATTCCCATTTCTTTTCAAAACGCTAAACTGTATGTTATGTCTTTCTGAATCTCCCACAGACCTCTTGCCACATCACAGCAGTCTTTCATTTTGACCTTTTGTCCTGGATTTTTCTGTAAAAGAGTTGAGAGGTCTGTTTGCAGATCTTCTGCCCTTTTTAATCTCTGTCTGAACACATCTAAAGCAAATCAAGGAAATAATATTTATGTAGCATGATCATGAAATCATTAGCAAGCTGGTTGGGAAATGAGAATTTTTTTAAAGGGAAATTTAATTAAGTAATGATACGGTTACAGTGCAGCTTCATATCCTTCCCATAGACAAGCATTCATTATGAGCTTGAATAAATATAAGATATTTATCACATATTTATCACATAGGATAAGATATTTATCACATAGGATAAGATATTTATCACATAGGATGTCAAATATTTAAGTTTTCCTGTAACAGATATATCTTGCTACCTGGTAAGCTGTAACTGACTACTGAAAGAACAGGCATCTTTTGAATTGTTTTTCTCTTTGCTTGGCAACCTGCAATATAAAAATCTTGAACTCACTAGACACATGATTTTGCCATTGTAATTTCACAGTTAGCTGACTGATACAAGCATTACATGCATTATCTCTAAATAATCTCTTGTTGTAACACTTCACTTCTGAGTGGTCCAAAAACTGAATCCTACTGAATTCAGTCAAAGCCACAGACTACTCAGCATTGGGTTTCCAACAAAGCAAGGAACTTAAACATTTTGGAAATCATTCCACTGACTTCAGTGAGACATCTTTCATGCCTGTATCTAAGGAGGTGGGGCTTTGCTGGATCAGCTCCTAAATCAAGCACTCTGCATACTGTCTTAGCCTTTTTTTACAGCCAGTATATCCACAGGAATTTTCCTCCTGTTGGGGACTGCCTGCATCTTGACTGCCAGAGCATTATGCATTTAACCAAGCCCAGCTTCCTGAATGTAGCATCTATCTTACTAGCAAGATTGAGCTTGCAAAAGACTGTGGAGCCCTAAAGGCATCCATCATAGCTCCTGTCTGGCTTGTTGTCATGCCACCAGCCAGGAGGTACTATATGTGTTCAGTTGCAGTGCTCTGGTATACAGCATATGAAATGCCATATGCTGAAACTGGATAGTACAGTGGACTGAAACAGCATTGTATATGAGGAAAAGCTCATTACATGTTATACCCTCTTTATGTTTATTTCTTGATTTAACAAGAAATCCAACAGCCCTTTTCTAGGTTTGAATGCATTATGAAGCTATTGTTAAAACAGTGGCAGCTAGGTACAAAAATAGATTCAGTCCTCCATTGTAATTATTCTGGATAATCCTCTGCATTATAATTATTTTAAAGCAAGTTATTCTGATATGAATTTATAGTTTTTGATTTGTCTTTTGTGCAAGTAGGATTGTCAAGATATCCTTGTCTTAGAATTTACAAACCTGCAGTGTATGGCATTTAATATCAACTAAGCAAATTTAATGTTGTTCTGCAGCTATGCAGCATAAGATTATAAATAAAAAACTAATATTTGCTACCACCTGTAAAAAAAGTTGCTGACGGACTAGAGAGGCTAAATGAGGCTTATTGATGTTTCATTCTAATTAAATATAAGGTAAATGTTTTGTAATTTCAGCTTTCATTAAAATCTGAACGTGATTTGCAAGCTTTCTGATGCTGCCCTTTTAAAAAACATTTTAAAATATTTTGGCTTGCTAGCATTGAGACATTATAGCTTGGCAGTGTACTGGTAAGTTAATAAGCTGCCTGCATTTGTCTTGGAGAAATTGTTCTTCATATGCAAAGCTGTCAGACAGATTGGCTATATAATTCTTCTTCACATGAAATAATATGATAAAGCTCTGGTATCAAATTGAATGCTTTACTGTAACTAGCATTTGGAATCTTTCATGCATAGGCTAGAATTGTTTTACAATAGAAGTATTGTTTGGTGACAAACATACTGATTTCTTAACATCCATCAATTTTGTTTTAATGGTAGACATTATACTGCTTGCCATTGAGTTGCATTTGAGCTATATAATGCAGTGCAAAAGGGAGCATACTTACCAGTTACATTTGACATTGCTGAAATGCATAAATGTTCAAATTATGTTATCAATATTGCAGGTGTTTTCTTTTTATCCCTTTTACAGAAGCCTGACATGTTTCATTTTGTGGGAGAAGATGATAGGAAAAATTTACATTCTTGCCTGCTTTAAATTAAAATCTGTATTAATGATTTAGACTATTGTGTTATGAGAGCATCGATTTCATCTGTTACGATGATTCCTTTTAATGAAATTGTTTAGGGCTCAGTTCACCACAAAGGAGAGGCAGCTTTCTTCATTACTGAAGCCAAGTTAAGGTCACAGATCTTGGCTCTGCCATCATAAGAATCATTCAACAAAAAACATGGATGGGCCAGAGAACAATTTTCAGCTAATTTCATGATTGCTTTGGGAGCAGTGATGAAAAACACATATTAATGAGTCTTTTTATTTCTTACTACGTTCACCTAATTCAGCCCTGATTATTAGATTAAATTATTTTTAAAACTGCTCCAAGGATCATTTTATTTCTGTTCCAGTAGATACCTAAGCCTGGTAGTTTAGCTGATGGAACATGTAGTTGGCATGCAGGATCTCCTTATTTCTAATCCTGGTGCTACCAGTAACTCGTGACTGAGGAATTCAATGAATTTGTTCTTCCCATTTATAAAATATGAATACTTTCACAGCTCGTGGAGGGTTCCTGTTTTGTGGTTCATCTCCAGCTCTGAAAACGCAAAGTGCAACTAAGTACTATATATTGTTAATATTGTTTGGCTAGGTTCTTCAAGTGACGTTATTATTTTGTCTGCTCTTTAATGTACTTCTGTCTGTGGAATAAAATATACCTCTGGTGCTTTTACATGCATCCGGTGTATTGTCTTTGGACTGTCAACCTTCAAAAGGAATGTTAGAAGATCAAAGGGAAGCTATCTGAGTGAATACATCGTAGCAGAGATCAGTATCCAAGAGGTTAAGGAAATGGCTGGCATCCAGCCAGAGAGTTCTTTTTCTGTTCAATATGTCCTTGAGCAACATTTTCCACTTTTAAAAGTATTTCCATAGATCACTGTCCTTTAAGGTTCTCTGTGGTTGGTTGTGTGCTGTCTTTCTATCAATCAAAATGAGAAAGCTTTCCCTCTGGTGCGAACTTCACACAATCTGACTGGAGTTGCTAAATCTTCCACAGCTAAAGCACTGATAGGAGGGTAGTACGCTTGGTTTCATGGTAAGCAAGGGAAACTGGAAGTCTTGGCATTCTGTATGGAAGTGGATGATGATGATGATAAATAGTTTGTATACAATGCTGTTCCTCTACTGATCTCAAGTATTTGCATTTCTGTAGTGCAAAATTCCATTTTGGAAGCTCTACGTGCCTTATGTATATTAGTGGTTTAGCACTTAGAAGTTTCTCAGCCCAGTGAGTCCCAAATGGGGAAATTGAGTAATCAACAAGTTATGGCTTGCCTAAAATGAAAAAGGCAGAAAGGACACTTGAAATCTTGTGCCTGGGGTCATCTCCTTCACTATGTGTATATATTGCAGTGTTCGCTCCCCTATAAAGCACAGAAGGGTACCAAACTCTAGTTGTATCCCTAATATAAAAAAAAATCAACAGCATTCAGGTTTTCCTGTTTTGGAATGAGAACTTGGATGGAACCACAAGACCCATTTATTCTTCTGCTCTTGTCTAAATATAATGTGATGGCAATTGTTTTGGTTTATTCTGATGAAAGATGGGTTTATTGTAAAATTCTCCAGGCTAATATACTCAGACATTGGGAAAGTTCTGAACTGAATTTTGCATGTTTAGAATACCTGTGTAGAAATCTGATCATTTTGAATTATTTTCTACATTTACATGGAGTTCACTTCTGATTTTTTTTTAACCTTTATGGATCAATGAATATAACCAGACAGAGGTAAAAATCTACTAAAGGGAAAATCTGCTGTAATAGACTGTTTATTAATTGAAAGGTTGCTGAAGTAAATTTAATTTCAAGTCTCATCAGCATTCTTTACCAGAAATGTCTGACTTAAAAATAAGTTTTCCAGTATTAGTATTACTTTACTTAGTGCTGCTGCAGAGAGCCAATTCTTGTGTGGTAGACTGAAAAGTGGACTTATACATGGGTTGAAACTCTGACCTACTGAAACTAATGACAACATTATCATTGATTTTAATAGATGCAAGATTTCACTCTGTGTGTGTGTGTGTGTGTGTGTGTGTGTGTGTAATAACAGATGTACAAACAGCATCACTGCAGGACCTAGCTAACCAATATTAATAATATATAGTACTTAGTTAGGTTTTGCATTTTCAGAGCTAGATATGAACCATGCAAAGCAGGACTCTCTTCTACAAGGTATGAAAGTATTCGTATACTTTATAAATGTGTATGATTCCTGGCTGCTTCCTGGAAATACCTCATGGGGGACAAATAAACACATTACTTCTGAATATATTTCCTAAGGGCCTCCCATTCCAGTGTGCAAATCTAAAATGTTCCTCCATCTGATTTTTGAGGGAGAGAAAGAAGGCCGTATACTAAGATTTGGACCTTGCAGATAGATGAGCAACTGAACAACTTTGCAGAATCAGAGAGATTCTTGAACCATCCTTGCAGCTTGGAAACTGATGCAAGCCATTATACGTTATACCTTTCCTGAAGAATTTAGGTTAGGAGACCAAGAAGTGAAAAGAGAATTCATTCTTCTTCCAAAACCTCAAAACATGTGAATATAATATATTTCCTTTAATTAAATTTGCTCCATTTTATATCAGTTAGTGTTTGATGTATTTTATTGCTCTTTGTTTTTAAAAAGGAAGGCAATATCTATATGATTGCATTATGCCAAAGTTGGCCAACATGTGCTGTGTATAAATCAAAACACTCATCAACACTATGCTTGCTTGCATAGAGGCACAAATCTTATGGGTGATATCTTTTATGGGAACAACTGCATGGTTGGGATAAGGCATAGGCAACCTTTCAGGTATCACAGTATCCACAATATGTGTGCATGTACACACAGGTGTGTGTGTGTGTATGTGTGCGTAATTTATACACACACATATCTTAAAATATTCAGGTTTAATTTACACTTTGATTTGTCTTCTGTGTAAAAAAAACAATGTTAAGCTATCATATAACTATGATATAAGGGGTGTTTTCTTTGGGATTTTAAAGCTGAAATAAGTATATCCAGATATTTCATTCTCCTCCTGAATGTTTGCAATGCCTGCTGTTCTGCCAGTGATAATAGTACTTATAGTAGTTATCTTCTGGATCAGGTTCTCTCATGGGATGTGCTCTATTCCCACAGCTCCCACTAACCTGAAATGGTGTGCATCCCCTACCCAACCCACAGGATGCTCAGAATTTGGCAGTATTTATATAGCATGGCCAATAATCTGGGTCAAGAACACATGTGAAGGAACTATGTTGAAACAGTCCACAGCTCAATTTGAAGGAAGTGATATCTAACACATCTTTTTTTTTTTTTTTTTTTTGTATTTCCAAATTGTTTCCACCACATTTGACCCTCTTTCCAAGAGTCTCATTAGAAAAGCCAAGGACAAATGCCAGGTCAATAATCTGAAGTACAGTAGTGAAGCTAGAGGAAGGAGTGTTTTTGTTTGTATCTGTTCTGTTCATAAGTAGAGAACTTCAAACTCAAAGACTGTCAAGTCAGTAAATATAAAAGATTTCAGTGATGTAAATTGCCAATCCAGCACCTTTTCATTAGCAGTAACTGCACTGGGGAGAAAGAAGGGGAGAAAATGACCAATGATATTTGCAAATGGGGCGGGGGGGAGGGGGACAGGTGGAGAGATATGGGTTAGGAACAGGTGACAGATGAATATTCTTTCCCAATACAAATTTGTAACAGCATTAAAAGTACAAGAAAGAAAGGTGGCTATGATTTCTGTATTTCAATTAATTATTCTAGCTCTGATCAACAAATGTGTGTTTTCTAATCTGAATACAAGTATATGATGCATGTTCCAGTGTGTCTCAAACTTTTCAGACTCAAGGCACCTCTCCATAGCTTTTGTAAATTGAGTGGCACTCAATTTAAAAAACAAACAAACAAACAAACTGTAGATTACATGCTTACCTCCTTTCACAGGGGCCTGGCAGTGGGGATGGGGGATTGGTCTGTGCTTCTCTGTGGGCACATCTACACATGCAAATGCTGCTAGATGGGTTACTCTGGAGTAAACCGAGCCTGGGCAGGCATCTATACATGTGCCCATTTGGGAGCAAATTTACTGCTCCTGGCAGCAGTCTGCTCCCACTGCCTCAGACCCTGCACCAGCCCCCTGCAGCATCCAGAGAGAGCTCCAGGCTCCCCCTGGGTGCTAGCCCAGGGACTGGAAGGGGGCCAGGAGATGGCTCTCTGCCCCCTTGATCTGCCTGCAGCTGGGGTGGGCTCTGGTGGCAGAGCCCAGGCAGGGATATTGTCCTTCTGCCCTGGCAGCAGGGAGCTCCTGGCCACAGCTCCCCTATCAGGGGCAGGTGGCTTGGAAGGAGCTGCAGAGGAGGGGCAGGTCCCAGCCTCCCACCCTGATGCACCAGTGGAGCAGCTAGCAGTGAGCCTCTGGTTTTTATTTTCTTTTATTTCGTTTTCCAGACCTAATAACTAGTTAAAATGTCACCAACATGGAGGTGCCAGAACATGGTCATTCAAGTCTCTTGTTTTGTTTTTATTAGAATAGAAACGGTGGTGTATACACCCAACTTGGACACAGATTTCTGTGTGGTCTAATGAAATGAGCTCCATTTCTATTTCTTCAGTTAGAATAATAGCATTTGAATGTATTGATTTACCTTGGATATTGGCTTTCTCCAGTATGGTGAAGGCAGCCTCTATGCATTGTTGCTGTCTTGCACTGATCTGCTGACATCCAAACTGAAACTGGAAATAACTTCTGGAGTGAATTCACCTGTGTGAAAAATGCCAAACATTTCAGCTCTCCCTAACTAGATGATGGGTGAAACAAAGAGATAATGTATTAGGAATTGCAAGCATATCATGCATATGATCATCAAAGGCATAAATACACTTTTTGTTAAAAAAAGAAAAGGTGCTTGATTAATTAAAACCTTCTTGAACCAAATAAACTGTTTAATGGTGCATACATTTAATTGCAATTTTCAATCTTGTAGTTATTGGTTTTGCCTTTGTTACGCTCTCAGTAATTCTGCTTTCACATTATGCTCTTTTGGAGTTCCCCTACCAGTTCAAAAGAAATTTATAGTTCATCTGAAAACTTAATTAGGAATGTGAAAGGCTGTGATCAGTATTACCCAGAGATGAAATGGAAAATAACACTAATCCTATCAAAAATTCTTTTTCTGATGAAAATGAGGTAAACCTTCTTTTGATACAATGCCAAATGGGGACAGACCCAAATTTTGAAGGGGAGGGAAGCTTCAACAAGAATGAGAACTATACAATGAGGCAATATTGGAACTCCAGGATCACATTCCTGTAATATGCTATATATGCAAATGACCCTATAGAATTCAGGGAGGGAAAAAGCACAGTTCAGTGTTACGAACCAAACAGGTGTTGTGTTCTTCAGTCAGAGCCTCAGATGGTTTAAATTGGCTTTGATGTGAATGGACATATGTTGGTTTACCCAGGTGAGTATCTGGCTCTTTGTATTTATTGATATGTTTCCTAACCTGGAAACAAAAGCAAACAAAAAACACCTTTCCTTTTAAAAGTGGGAAGGGTCTTTAATAGTTTTCTTACATGCTTTGCTAGTAATTTTCAAGTTACATTAGATGCTTTATTCATGCTTAAGTAATCACTAGTCCTTAATAACTTTAAAAGGATATTGTGAAATTGCAGCTGTAATAAATTCCCTGCAGATGATATTGCTAAAATAATACTTGGTTCATTTTATCGCATTAATTTAAGTTAAAATTTTACCCACTTGCCATAAAGCACATTAAAATGTAATATAGCATCCTGTAAAAAAGGCTGTTTTATAATAGGATTTTACAATAAATATGACTCATTCATTAGTCATCTCACTGATTACATTTATGTGCTATTGTGGAACATATGCCCCACGGTGCCTTATGTGTATGCATGTTACTTTGGAGTTGATGTCATGATTTGCTGATGATGACACTGATGTTCTCATACACTGCTTAATATATTCAGTGCATTATAAACTTTCACCTGTCAGATACGCACAAAAATAAAAACCTAGCTCCAGATGTTGTTCTGTTTGGCTATTCTGTAAATAGAATAAACCCTATGGATCTGCATAGAAGTTTCAGAAATCCTACATGTATAATTACTTTCCCTATTTAAGCTATCTAGTATCATTTATATGCAGTCTGATTTAAGTACAGCCACTGTAAAGCTTCAGATATTATGATTAAATAAATCAGAAACTCAGTAGCAAAAAGAATTCCCTTCTGATTTCCATGCCAGAACTGCTTGCTGTTTAGTAGCAGAACTGTTTCCTATGGGGTGGATTATCCTATTAGTGTGAGTTAGTTCACTTCTAGGAAAAAAAAATAATAATTGTAATATGAGGCTAAGTTAGGAACCTTGTGTAGAGGGTCATTGAGTATTAATGTCACTACAATGGCTGCAAAATGGGCGTGGCCATTGCTCCAAATACATCCAGCTCTGCACATCATGTAATAATCTGCCTGCTGCTGGATCAATGCATGGCACATTTCCAAAAATGTGGGAAAGAAAGAACTGATGCCCTTCCTCAGTTGCACTTCGTCAAGGAGAGGGACGGTAGAAACGTCTTTATTTCTCCTTCTCCCCAAAATTAAAGACTTTCACATGCTAGGCAGCATTCAATAAAGAGAGAGACAACTCCACTGTGGAGAAAATGTAGTTGTTAATAGTGAGTTGATTTGGTGTAGATATGCTATAAGTTAAAACCTGTCTTAATGTAAAATATGGTTACTAAAGTAAATAATGTTGTTTCAATGCTTTCCTCCATGCAAGAAATTGAATAATTTGCATTGATTTCATGAGAATCATGAAGTGCAGGCATTGAACAGATAATGGGCATCAGTAATTGTGTAATTAGCACTAGTATGGTATTTTCAATTAATAACTTTTGTCACTTAATTATGATACCAACAATGTACAATGAGGTTTGGTCAATGGCACTTTGTTGGTGGTCTTGTTCTGCTTTGTCTCATTATCATTTCAGAGTTTGTTTGTTTTTTAAATCCATTCCTCTATGCTCACTCAAAACATCAGTTAGTTTTATTATGCCCATCCACTGAAAGTTTAAGATGCACTGCTTTACCACTTACATAGTTTGAACAACTTTTGCCAACTATTTATGCCATGGTAGAAATTTGGCCTTGGAACTTCTGTCCCAGATCTCCTCCAGATTCAAGTTAACTCACAGTCTCCCAGCATCCCAGGATGCTTTGCACTTCCCCTGCAAACCCCCTCTCAAAGGGTGGGTGGGCTAGCTTTGGCCCAAGCTGTCTGCTCCAGCCCAGCAGGGAAGTGTGCTCTAGTGCTCCCTGGCTTCTGGTTTGGGACAGTGCAGGCATGTGGCTGCATTTCCAGAATCAAAAGCGAGTGTCTGTTCACTTGCTTATCAGTTCAATCTATGCAGACTAGATTAACCTACAAAGATTGAATTGATTCAGCCTTGTGCTTTTTGAGTATCATCTGTACTTAGCTTAAGAGAGCTGATTCTATTCATATCAATTTTTTTATTTTACTCTTTCTTATTTCATTCTGACCACTTTTCCTGATGGTTTCTGAGGCTTTTGTAGCATTATTCATGACAGTAGGAGAATTACATATTTCTGCCAACCACCACTATTATGAAATGTTCCATAACAACATACTTATAACCTCCCTCTTGCTTTAGCTTTCTTTTGCATGTGCCTCAGAACATTGGTGTAGATGTTAGATGATTCATACTTTTTTAAATAATTCACTACAAGTTGACTGATCAATCTCTTTTTTATGAACGTCTAGAATTAGATCCCCAAATATGTGGTTTGATTTAAAAAATCTGCTGAGAGCCCAGCAGTTCTCAGAGAAGTCTTTTGGAACTACAGACCGCTCAGCAATTTGACAATTAGGCCATATATATATAGTTGCCAGAGGGTAAGATTTTCAGAAGTATATAGTTTTGGGGAAATTGAGTGCAGATGAAAATCCTATCACTACAGATTTGGAAGTCTCACTTGAAATACCTTTCTCTTGTGTTTTAGTTGCTTAGAGGGAGAATGGTCCTGATGGATGGGCTTTTTGGAAGTTGATAGCAGGAAAAATTGCAGGAGTATAAACAATTGTCATATTGTGCACTATGGCTATGTAGTGATCAAGTGGATCTATATGTGATCGGCAGCTATGTTGCCGTAGTGGTGTGTTCCCTCATTGTAGTGTGCCACTACAATAACGTACCGGCAAAATCTAACCATGTACTGTATGCACGGTGCAATAGGGGTGGTTACTGCACCATGTGATGTATAGATACAGTGTGCCATGTGACACATAGCACAGTGACGTATAGACACTCCCAATGTTTCTTAAAACTGTTAAAGGTAATCAGCTCTGGTGCTGTGATACATTTAGCAATACATATTTGGTTTGTAAATATTATTAGATGACAGCTACATGTTGACTGCAGTCCAGTAGTTGTGTTCAGCTGTCAGTAGCTCAGGTTTATTATTTGTAGTATATTTCTTTTCAAGATTGTATAGTTAATTATAGCAGAAATGAGCTATGGACTGGAATCTTATCATTTATCTAGACTTCATTTTATTATTTGTAACACGCCTGAGAGAGGTGGTAGGGGGCAATTGGCAATCTTTTGTTCCGTGAATGTTACCTGGCAGCCATGTGTTTAGTTCTCTTTGTAAGGTTAAAAGAAACATTATGAGTGGATGAAAAATAGAGCAAAATTATGACCTTATTATCTACTTTTGTCACATCAAAATTCTACCAATTTGGAACTGCTTCACTAACGTGAACACAGAATCAGGAAGCTGCATGTTGCATACCATGAATGAAAATAAATGTAGTAAATTATCTCACAAAGTTTTTCAACCTCATCCTCTTTCTTAGTCATGCTTCACTTTAAACCCTCATTTTTCCTCATTGCTTTTACGGGAATTCCTCCAAAAGATATAAAAATGCCTGGCTTCCTGGGACAGGATTTCCAAAAGTTTTCTTTTCTATCTGCATATGAAAGAATGCTATTTAAATTATTTAAAATCATACTTATTGACTGACTGTACTATGCCTTGGCTGCAGTAGAATCATATCATGGTAATATTAGTATTGTTTGAAAGGGTATGGATAAAAATGGATAAAATGTATGGCAACAGGAACTCATTAAACAGCAGATTTGATTTGAAGCCCTGATGCAGCTGTTGACAGCATAATTAAAATGATTAATTTGGAGCAGGAGAAGTGCTTTGAACTAATTTGAAAAAATGGCTATGATCTTGACCATACATCTGACCAGTGTTACTCAGGTATGTAGAAATATTAAAAGGAGAGAGTGAAGCTGAGTTTTTGGGGGAAAAAAGGGAGGTGTAGTTACCATGTTTCTCCAGATGCAAAACATTTTGTATTATAAAAAATAAAAGTAAAATCTAAACAAATTAAGAAAGTTAGTTAGGTGCCATTATTTTTTGTTTAAATCCATAGGTATTTCTGTATGAGACATCGTTGAAAGGAAACATGTCCTTAAAAATGATAATTAAGATTATAATGGTTTTTCATTTAACTGTGAATATATTTTCTTACATCTGAAAAGCAATTTTTATGAACTCTTCTTTGGTAAATATTATAATATGTTTCTTCCTTTTTTTTTTTAATTTGGTTTCTTTTTTCTCTTTCCCTTTACAGTGGTGGGAATTTCAGTTAAGGCTTTAGGCAAAATACCTTACAAGGAGTTCCAAGAAGAATTCTTGGAATTCCTTTGCTTCCCTTAAGGAACTCTGCTGGCTCTGTAGGAGGAGTTGAAGAAAAAATATATGGTAGTTCTGTAAGGAGCAGAGTACCTCCTGTTAGCTTATTTTATTTTCCTCTTATAATAATTAGATCTATTTGAAATATGTTAATTGTATCCTAAAATAAGAACTGGGTTACATTTTCTAGTTCTTAACACAATGAGACTGAATATCTATCTGCATGTCACCCTGTTAATGTAAGCTACAGCACATGCTGGTTGGTACATATGTGTGCTTGTGTGCGTCTATCAATTTTCCTTGTGATAAACTTATACTTTAGCATTTAATTGCTGAAGAATCTGTTATATAGTCAGGTCATGTTAACTGTTCACGCAAGCTGGGTTTTGGAGTTTATGTAGGATTAACATAGACAAATGTTTATTTTTATATGGGTTCACACTTTCGTGCAGGCAGGTTTTACAGGACTGCAGAGGTGTGTGGAGAAAATTAAGCCTAGGCGTGTGTATTTGTGTGTATATCTTGGGGGAGGAGGTAGAGGAAATCATGCAGTTTCCCAGTACCCTAATGTTTGTATATTACAAGCATGTAAATTTTTAGTAAATGTTTAGTACTAGAAGAACAGTTTTGCCTACATTTCAGAGACTGTGAGCACTAGTTTCTATTTTCTTTCTCTTAGCTACTGGCTTAATAATTATATTCCCTCCATGCTCTTTTTCTATAATGATAAAAATGTTTTTAACAATGGGGAGAAATGTGAGTACAGAATTTAAATGTAGCTCAACTCTGTTAGCACTTAAATGTGTATTTTATTTCCTAAACACACTCTTCATTGATTTTAGTGGGCCCAGTTTTGCAGTCTGTTTGCATCAATAAGGACTGTAAAATTGAGATCTTACATAAGTATGTGCATGCATGTTTACTTATTAAGGCCTCTGTATTCCTGATCCAGTATATGATACCACATTCACAGTTAGCCTCGTATTCTCATAACAGCCCAATTAAAACTTTACAATTTTTCTTTTCAGATTAAAAAAAAATATTCTTAAGATTAGCCTTTTATTTTTTGGAGTTAAAGCCTCCCTGTGGTGTATAAATAAGCAGTAACTGATTACTCTTGGGAAGAAGGAAGTTTGATGAATCACAGGAAATAGTAAATTATGTGGATTCCACATGATTCCCAAGGTTGCAACAGCTATTTTCTTTTTCATGTATAAGGGCACTAAAGTGTCACCAATTTGATCGGAGTCTAAGCTTAGTTTACTTCTTGAGGGCATGGGGGAGGGAAAGGGAGATTTCCAGGTTTTATCATGCTATATCGGTTAGGTTTGTTTTCTTTCTTGCTTTCCTAAACTGTGAAAAAGTTGTTGTGCTGTGCTAAATCTATTCAAATTTGTATTCTTGATTTGGGGGAAAGAAGCTGATTAAAGTGATTCCTCTAAAGAACAAAATGCAAAACTTTTTTGCAATTCTTAATGACATATTGTAAACCTATTAAGATTTACTACATTGGTTTCTGACTCAAAAGTTTTAATGTTTCCATGAAGCGGTAGTAATATAAACAGTTCTGGTGGAGTATATTACAAATACTAATGACAAATAGATTCTACAATGTCTAACCTGAACCTGGAGATAGTATGTTATTTTCTATTGCTGTCCTTTCATTTCTATTCTCTTGGCTTTCTTGTCAATTAAACTAATTGGGGCTGAAGATATTTCCCTAAAGGAGATATCATAGTAGGGCATTTCAGGCAAAATCATTTGCAAGACTTTTAATCTAGTCAGGATATATTAATAGTGTGAAGTTTTTTTGTATCCGTGAACAGAATTCTATAAAAGTGCTCTGTTCTTCATGGTCCATATAGTTAGACAAAACACTCTGCATTTACCATCTTCAGAAATTGAAAGTGAATTTATGCAGCTCATCAGCATGCTTTATTATGGGGTCACATATTTGTAGCACAGTTTGATTCGTAGGAAATTTGACTGTTCCCTTTGGTTTTTATGTAATAAAAATAACTTCTTTTTTTAAGCAAAATAAAGAATTTCCCTTTTTACTTCCTGTTTCCTATTTTATGTTTGGCTCTTATATGTTTTCCATCAGGGTCTATGGGACTTCTATTTTACATGATATCTGGAAAGTGTCAGGCAGGATTATTCACTCTGCATTTACTCCAAAATAGATTTTATTTTCTTTATGGCATGTAGTGGTAAAAGAGTGTGCATGCGTATGTGCACAGTCACTGGGAAAAGTGACAGAGGGGTACTGTCCTTGCTGGAAGTTAACATTCTTCTGGGGAACTCATAAAAAAAATTAAATTCAATTAAAAGTAGTTGATTTCAGAGACAAATGTGCCTCTGAATTTTGATTTGGTCATAAAATTTCATGTTTATCTATACATTGATCACAGCATGGCTTATATAAATGACTATGCAAGCCTGAATTAAGGCACACAACCTCTTGTGCCTGGGCAGAAGTGTAGCTGTAATGATTAGTGACAAAATGAATGGAATGAAAAGTTTTAAATCTGATTCCCAATGAGGGTTTTGATTCCTCAGTTTCAAAGATGCGCATAATGCTTTAGATGGATTTTCCACCCCAAAAACTTATTCTAAGAACTTCATTTGCAGGCACTTTCTACTGGGCTTTTCAGCATGAGTAGTCCAAAGGAAGTGTTTACTAGTCAAAAGTATTTTACTATGCAAATAACAATATCCATTGTGATTATGCATTATTGGATAGGTTTGTAAGGCTCCAGATACGCTGAGAAGTGGGTTCTCCTCTCCCCGACAATGCAAGGAGTGCTTGTAGAGTGTGCCTTTTAAAAACAGTTCTAACTCAACATTAACAATGAGACTTGCAGTCCAGCTGTGGGCATATTGCCTTTAAGCTGCTTTTGCACCTTCCCAAACCTGGAGCGTTCCACAGGCTGGAGATGCATTCATAGTAACTCTGACAGGCCCAAGGTCCTGGATGAGTTAGTGCAGCCTCCTGGGGCTTCTGTGCGGGCTGCAGAACTGTGCTGTGGCCCCATCCCTGGCATATGTCCCATTCAGCCCTGCCTCCAACATTCTCTGCAAGTAGCGCTGTAAAAAGGCTTCTTGACACAGCCTAATGGCTGCTGTTAGCCATGTCTGTACTAGAGGAATTCTCCCCTGGCCAGTTACAAAGCTTTTATGCCTTTATTCACTCTGGCCCTTTTATGTGACATAAAGCTGCCAGATTTAGAATTATATCTCAGCCAAAATATTTAAACATTAAACAACTTTAACACAGCAGCATCCACTCTGCCTGGCACAATTACATTAGAAACAATTTTAGCTGCAATTACCTTTAAAATGCTTAAACATGCTTATATAGCAATGTTAAACATTCCCATGGAGGTGCTGGCCAAGCTGAGCAGAACACAAACCCTCTGATAACACAACTCTCCCCCTCTTAAAACTGGATATGCAATAACAGTGAAGTTGCTCTTGCCTTTTAGACGGATTCAGGTGGAACATGCCCCTTCCCCCAGTCAGCAACATCTTTGAATCACTTTGTCATAGACACTTTTTTAATACAATTTGCTGAATAATGTTTTCTGCAATGGAAGTTAGTGGAGCAACGCTAATGTACACCAGTCAAGGTTCTTCTTATCCAAATGCTTTCAAGACCTACACTTATATCTCCACATTAGATGTTGCACTGCTGCAATTAAACAGGCCTGAGGCCACAGTTACACAGTAAGTGAACTATTAATGGATAGTTACAATAGTGAGATTGTGTGCAGGGAATAGAGCTGGTCAAATAATAGGGTTTCCGATTCTGTGGTTAAACTGAAAGGTGGGGGGGGGAGGGAGAGGGGGAGGAGGGATGTTTCTCTACAAATAGAACTGGAAATGTCTTTTTTTTTTTTTTTTATCCAGCAAAATGCAAAGCCTGAAATATTTTTTTTAAGGAACTTTGAATAGATATTAAGCATTTCATTCAACCTGAATGTGTTCCTTTGCACTTAACACTTTTCTTACCCTTCTTCCATGTTATATTTAAGTCATTTTTAAAATGAATGGTATCATTTTGAAATGAAAAGCTAAACAATTTCATGAAGAAATTTCAAAACAAAACAGTTCAGCATTTCAAAAATAAAACATTTTATTTAGTAAATGTTGAACATAAAAGATTCTGATTTCTCTGCCTCTTTCACTAAAAATTATTTGCTGAATCAAACCTGAATTCAGGAATACCTTTGGTTTCCTGAAGCTGCACATTATAGCTAATTTACCATTTACCATGTATAAATAAATAAATTCCCAGTGCCAGCTAACATTTCTATGTGCTTCTGTGTATTTGGGTGTTTATAATGAATAGCCAATTGTACAGTGTCTCTTGTAGAGTTTGTCAGGAACTTACTAATTAAATATCTTTTTTGTCAGAGAAAGCCAAGTTGCTAAAACCAAGACGTTTCATGGGAAAATACTGAGCTTTGATGAAACTTTTACCAGGAAGGCTTCTCAGGTCTAGGATGGAATTTCAGGTCAAACAAGACGGAGATAGACCCATAGTAGAATAGCCAGCTGTTTGATGGTTAGCACACTAATATGCGATGCAAAATATTTCAGTGGGCGTGTCTACATGTGCATTTAAGTATGCCTAAATTTAATGCGCATTAGCTTAATGCACATTAAGTAAGTTTAGGCAGGCATCTATACATGCAGGCATTAAAGTGCATTAATACTAGTCAGCTGACAAACACAGCATTAATGCACTTTAACTGTTTGCCCCTAAATTTGATACTTGCCTTTTCAGGTACCAAATTTAGGCACAAATAGCCTAAATTCACGATTTTTAATGTGCATTAAGGGCATGTGTGTGTAGATGCATGCCTTTAATGCACATTAATTTAGGCTAATGCACATTAAAACATCACATGTAGACATTCCCAGTTAGTCTGTGGACTTCCTGCTTTGGAAGCAGTGGTGGCAGGTGGAGACTCATACCTGGATCTCCCACATCTGTTAGTATTAGAGTCTCATCTTGTCCTGTTAGATTTGTTCTATATTATGTATAGGTAATACAAACTGAGTCAGAGAGAAAGAGTATTGCTTTATAACCTGGTGGTTAGGACATTTACTTGGGATAGTGGAGACCCAACTGAAAGTCCTTTTGGGCTCTTGTAAAGCCTGCTGCTGGTTTTAACAGAAGTTTTGCAACAGAGCTTCTCCAAATCAGGATGGAATTTCCAGTTACATACCCACCCACGCATAGAGAAATAAGATTTCCCTTTCACAAAAAAGGGGGAAATTCCATGATTTGACTTTTGTTTGTTCTGATGTTGAAGGAAAAAAAGAGCCCATGAAATTTTTTGTTTAAAAAAAAGAGGTAGACCACCTCTGTCTGTCAAGAAAAAGAGTGCCAAGCACCGTCAGTATCCCCATGGTTAGACCAGCCATTCATGTGGATGAGATTAGGTTCAGGACTCTTTGGGGCATGGCATGACACAAAGTACTGGAACTTTTACTATGCAAAGCAGGGGAAAAATTGAGATGTTTGGACTTCTCTTTTTATTCAGTGAAGACAGTGTTCCAGCTAGGGATTGCTACTGTACCTGTGCTGTCAGTTCATAGGCAGTTGTCACTGGAGGTTCCTTGGTTGGAGGATGGCAGTTGTTCACTAAATAGGGAAGTCATCAGTGAGTCTGTAGATGACTGAGGTGTCTGGTCTAAGTTCTGCATGTTTGACTGAAGACTTGTCAAATACTTCTGGGAAGGATATATATAGGTATTATGTACCCTACTATCCTCCAATTTTTGCAGTAGCCTAGTATGCTGGGCATTTGCCAGCAGCAGTCTTTATTAGTATCAACCACTTCTTCTGTTGCTAACAGTAAACATATTGAAAGATATTGATGAGCAATATTTTTGATGAGTGCCTTTTTTTAAAAGCTCATCTGACTGCAATATTTTTACCGTGTAAAGAAATACCCATAAGGTTTAACCGTGTGAGAATAAGTCTGAAAATATATAGTTATTCACAGGAAAAAAAATGTTTCCTTCTAATACACCTTTTTTTCCTGTTGTATGACTCAAGAGACTGTTGTCTCAGGGCAACTTGAAGCTTCGTAAACCTCTCAATGGAATCAGCTGGAAAAGAAATTCCCTTTTAATGTATCTTGTTGTTGTAATGGGAAAATGTGTGGTTGCTAGCCGACAATTTCTTGCTATCATATATTCTAATCAAAATGTTCTATCACTGAACTGCTTTCACAAGGAGTCTTGTTTAGCTATCTTTCTCTTTTTGGAATAGTGACAGCATCCTTTCATTCCCATATGACACCCAGAAGTTTCTTGCCATTGAGAGTCAGACAGCAGTGTGATGACTGTGACTTTCACACAATCTGATAAGTATTCATAGGTTTCAGGTTGTTTCTGCTTAGCTGGTATGTATGAAACATGACCACTTATACTGGTAAACTAACAAAATGCCTTTGTATCCAGAAACATGCATTTTTTTTATTTTTTAGGAAAAAAGTTAACAGTTGTGTCAAATGTTTTAACATGATCTTTACTTTTGGACATGCCTTGCAAAACTAATATCACTCAGTGAAGGGGAAAAAAACTTTTCTGATGTGTATATTATTTAGTCTTCTGACGTGGTATGAAAAACATTTGTGCTCAGCTTGTCTGTTTACTGAGATAAAAATCTCATCAAGGTTACTCATAATTAGAGATGGTTCCAAGGACAGGGTGTTCAGATCTGAGTCTGGATTACAGTCATGTTTGAGGTTGAATTACCTTGTCTGGCTTCAAGGGCACTGAAATCCGGGATGTGTTTGTCATGAGGTTTTGGCTCCAAATGGCAGAAATATCCTAGGAGCAGCCATTCTCACAAGCTGCACGTGCAAATCTGAACTGGATCCCTTCTGGTTTTAGATCTTACAGAACTGAAAGTCAGGGGGAATGGTTCAGATTTGGGAATTTGAATTTTGGAAGCCAATTAAAGGGGTTTCACTCTTGCCTCCATCCCCTACCTACATTCTACACCTACCTAAACATTCATTTAATTTTTATTGCAATGGTATCTGAATGCTAACTGTGCAAGGAAGGTCTTTTATCACAGAAACTGGAAAGAGAATCTGGTGTTTAAAAGAGGGAGATAATATTAAAAATGAAAGGGTTGGGTTTTTTTGTGAAGCTTAAGGCAAAGCTTTTGACTTCCATGTCTTCTGGCAAAGCACAATTGCATTCCTAAGAAAATTCCTTCTTCTGATCCTGCCTCAATTATTCTAATAAGGAAAGCAGATGCTCACTTAGTAGGAGAGAAGAATCTGACCACTTTCCTGGATTTTCATCAGTCTAGTTCTAAGATCATTAAAGGGCATTTGGCCTGTAGGCACTAGATGAAACCATAATTTTAATGTGACACTGGATTTGTGTGCTACTTAGGTTTTGGGGGGCAGGAGGAGAAAAAAGAACAATGTAAATACTTTTTTTTTTACATTTTCAGATGGGTGCACCCTCATGTTTAAGTGTATTAAAATGGTCTTGAGGCTTTTAGTGTATTCCTTTCAGGTTTATAGATTAATGTAACAGAGAGGGGTTAACAGTCCAATAGATTAGATGATATCTATCTAAATGCCTTTTTACATAATTTATACTTTGCTAGCTATAAAAAGATGCTTTGGAAATGATTCAGAGAGTCCTTCAGGAATAGTCCCAATCTCTGCAGCCTTATTAAATGCATACAGGCATGTCTCCCAGTGAGAATCTCATGCTGTGAAAGTCATTAGAATAATAAATTAAACTTCTATGTATACAGGCATTTTAAACTTCAGGTGAAAATTCCTTATATGCCATGTTCTAGTTTTCAACTCCAGGGTTGAAGAAATGAGGCACTGGAACTGATCAGTGATCTTCTGCAAAGTTTTACATGCATAATGAGCTCATTGGTGCACTGACTCCTAAAACACTTTGCAGAGCCTAAGATTCTAATAGAATGAAAGGTTCCCTTGCCTTTTTGACTCCTAGTTCTTATGCACCTACAAATATAATTAATGGAAATAGACCATATAATGGTTGAAATGACACAGCTTGTAACAAAATGCTTGTTGCTGTTTTGGATTGGTTTTTGTCATTAGTGGGCACACATTTAGTTTAGTACTTGCTTAATGAAGTGCTAACTAAATGCACAGTAAATACAGTTACTGTGCAGTAGTGCCGGTGCATGGTTTTTTTAGTGATGCTTAGTGCACAGCAGCTTAATACCACTGCGCAGTAGTGTATTAGCACAGTTTTTGCCCAGCACACTACTGTACAGTGTTATTAGGCTCCTGCATATTAAGTGCCTTATGTAAATTCATCCAATTGGTATTAAAATACTTAATACTCTATCTTCAATAAAAATCCTTGCATATATTTTGCAAATGATTTTTAAGAGTGGAAGACATCAGGTTTTCCAGACAGACCGACAACATTAGCAAAATGGCCTCAGGGATCTAAAAATGAAAGAAACCATAGAACCTGTCCTTTGTGGAAAATGTTGGAAGGTTCTTCCTAAGATAATATTGCAGATGGCTACCTATCTGTAGTTTCAAAGTTCACCTTGAATGAATGGCTAAATATCCCTTTTAATATGGAGTGTCCCAAAATGTTTTACTTGTATTATGCTGGCTTTCCAACAAGTATTTTATTAACAACTCTGAGGGCAATTATCAACCAGTTTGGGAAGACACCAAACAATGATCACTCTTCAAATTCTACCAAGAAACTGAGTATTTTAGGAACGTATAAAAGAAATCTAACGTGAAAATGGCTACCTATCTGTAGTTTCAAAGAAAACTTTAGACTTGTTCTACAGTTTATTAGCAACAAATACTGCGTGTAGATGAATGAAAGACAAACAAATGTGGGCATGGATATCAGGGAAGGGAAGAGGCCTGCAGGGGGCATTTAAAGGTTTGGGATTTAATCTGCTTTCCTTACTTATGAGACAAGCTCCTTATGGACTGTAGTGGGATGACTTCAGTGGAGAATATGCAAACTTTTTAAATTTCTTTATCTCCTAGACATTTGATCTGATTAAGTCCGAATCATTCAACTTGCTGAAGTAAACAAGCGAGAGAGTGGAACAAGTTGAAGTTCCTCCTTGTTAAGAAAAGTGAAGCTGTCTAATACTAAAAGGGCATTTTTTAAATTTTGGAGTTCAGACTGAATTTAGATTAAGAGGGAAGCTTGGCTTTCTGACTTGAGAATACCATGCCAATTGACATCTTAAATTATCAATGGCAAAGAAAATTAATTAGCTAAAATTTAGGCAAAATCCAGATTAGTGAAGGCACATAACTGAATGGCCTGAGGTATGGCCAGAGAGAGAATTTAGCAAATTGAATGTGGACTATGACTGTCTTAAAGTAAATTGAATGTGGTTCATCATGAACAAGATATTTCTTTTTATGGAAACTTCAAGTGCTCTTAGAACAAAGATAGAGCACATTGCATGACATTCATGGAAAAAAATGAATTTCTTTCTACATAATAATATTGGATCTAACATATTTATGCTGTAGTAGTCTGTAGCTACAGCTGCTTTTAAAACAGCTAAAAACTGAATCATTTATTTCAGTGCAAATAAAAATAGACATGAATAAGCTCAGCCTGAGCCTAATTCAGAAACTGATCCCAAACAAGTGTGTTCTCAGAATCCGTTATATTCAACAACTCAATTTTTAGCATCTTATCATAATAGCAAAGAAAGAGCTACTTTAAATTGAAATAATAGGAAACAATTTAGACAGAGACTCGGATTGAAAGCCTGTTAGAATCAGTGGGAATCTTTCTATTAAGTTCAGCTGACTTTGGACTAGACATGTGATGTACTATTTGTTTCTCCAGAGCCATAATGCTCTTATGGCTGACATGCTGAACAAGAATAATGGTTAAAACCTAAATTCATTTTTTTTCTCTTGGATAAATGCTCTAAAGTTTGTATGTGTAACTAATTCCAAAGTTTCTCCTTATCTCAGTGGCCTGGAAATTAAGCTCAAGAGGACTCTATTTTGAAGAAAGCCCCTTCAGATCTGTGTGTGTAGTTGGAGGGGGCTGAGGGGGAGGGAGAAGAAATAGGGACCTTGTGGAATGGATTCCAGAGGCAGGTACCAACATTGGAATATTGCTGCTTCATCTCTGTAGGTGTTAGCAAAGAGGCATGGGCCCTCCATACCAAGTACTCTCATCATAAGCACAGCCCTCAGACGGGTTGATTTCTGGAATTTGAATGCTAAAGGCCAAATCCTTAAACTCTTCACGATGAGAGGGAGAATTTATTGGAGAATTCTGTAAAAATGCCTCTCTAGTTTTTGGTTTAGAATATACAAGAATATAGGATTCTTCATAGACTCGAGGACTGCAGAGTTTGTGCCAAATTCCATAATGCACTAGGGAATTTTATCATGCTATACTGGAGGGAGAGGCTTGGAGAAAAATTTTCCTGGCACCTGAAACAATCAGCTTGTGTCTTGAAACATGAGATTTGATTACCCTTGTCTTAGTATGCATAACTACAATGCCACTAGTCATAAACTAACTGATCCATTTTAAAATCCAGACTAGAGAGACCATTTGAAAAGTCAATGGTCCATATTCATCCCAAGAAACTCCACTGACTCTAGTGAAGTTACAGAGAGTTGAATTTGGCTCTTTGGGGTTTTGCTTATTTTAGGAATAATACTTTGTATCAATATAGTTCATTTTCTCTAAAGATTTAACAGTGTTTCACATTGGCGGGAAAACAAGAGCTATAAGCCAAATCCTGGCCAGGTTTGTAGACCCTGTATGTTAAGGAAGAAATTGGCTATTATGATAAATCAACTGTGATGTCTCCAGTGGCAGAATTGGGATTAGAATGTGGTTCTTTGTAATTGCTGGACCACCATTCTTCATTTGCCATACTAGAATTGGGGAAAGACACTGGGGGAAGGATGCTGAGAATTAAACATGGCTCTTGTTGCAAAGGATCCAAAATCAACAGGGTGTTCTCATGCAAAGCTACACAGTGAAGCCACAGAATGTGCCTATGCCCAATGTGGCATCCAAGAGCTTTAAAAGTAATTCCAGAATTAATGAAAAAAGCCACAGGGCGCCTAACATTGGTGCTTGCTCCAAAACTGTGGGCAGCGGTGTACAGCAGTAAGTGTTGATTGTCTGAGTTACTGCGAGGACTCTGAAGGTTATGTTTAGATGCTGTCCTGTGCCCCAACCTTCTCTCCAGGTGAAATTCTGTTTCACAGATAAACTGATGTAGAGGAGATTTTTGTAAAACTGTATAACAGCATGAAATAATGTTTTCCATGAATGTTTGGAACCATTCCTTTAGACACAAGTGGCAAACCATAGGAATAGAAAGAAGCCTTGTATTCTCTCATATATCAGCAAGAGGACAGACACAGGCTTTTTGACAGGTAGTAGGGAAAATTTGATTAATTGACTTATCTGTGGGAGATGGAAAGAACTGTAACAGTCAGCAGTCTGCTAGCTTACACCTCCCTAATACACTTCTTATAACAGAGTAGTCGCATAATGACCACATTTTTCCCCCTCCAGTGTCTAATGAGTTTCTGCTAAGCCTCTGGATCTGCTTGGAATGCATTCCTCGATTGATAATTGATATGCAAACTCTGCCTGTGATTCCTGGGACTGATTTGCACAAAAGAATTTAGGGGTGGGAATAATCTTTTCATTATACCTAGTATCCCTTTTGAATTTCTAACTCTTCTTATTGTTACTATTGCAGTCCAGAGCTCTTCTACTGCCCCTGTACATTACTTTTCTATAATGCACTCTCCATGAAATTTAGACTTAAACTTTGACACTGGTAGAGACTAAAAACTTAATTGCAGCTTAATTATAAGACAAGTCTAGTTCCTCCTCTAATGTGACTAAGAGATGGAATGCATCCACTATATCATTTTAATGGAATAATTAAAAGCTTCATTAAGATGCTATATGCATTCACTAGAATTGGCTGTATCTTGCTTCCAAATGTGTTCTAATTTTTACTATTAATGTATATTGTTTTGGTTTTCTAAAAATAATAAATGATCCACCAAATAGCATTTGGCCAAAGGCATACAAGACATAATCCATAGTATATGGATTTGTTCAATGGCATTTAAAGGGCCTTGATTAAAATTCAGTCCAAGGTGGAGTGATGAGAAGACTGTTTACTGAAGGCTGTTTGAAGTCATAAGTTGCACTGCAGACAGAGACCACAGGGATACATAGATTGAAATGTTTTACCTTGCATGTCTGAATTTGGCTGTCATGAACAGCTGACATTTTAAGAGAGAGGTATACAAATTCTTGAGCAGAGAAATTGTTGCTGCTTATGAGTTTTAATTGTCATTGTTTTTGATTCAGAGTCTGTTAGTCCAGCGTCAAAGATCATGGCAATAACAACAGTTTGTTGGCTAGCTCAGTGCTCTTTGTGGACAGATGTTACTTAAGATACTTCTTTAAAAACTAATGTGCATTTGAATGTGTATAATGTAAAACAGACTGTGCTTTCATTCCAGTTTTCCCTGAACACAGTACAAGTACATATCGATGCTTTTCTGAAGAAAGATAAAATAATTATTCTCTCTCTCTCTCTCTCTCAATTTGTAGTATCTAGACACCATATACAAAAAGGGGAAAACATAATAATATGTTCTGCTTCCCTTAGGTTTTACATTACTTTTTCAAGGTTTTCTGTCTTGTTTTTCACTTGATGCAAAACTGAATTGGAAACCTCATAGAAGATAGCATCTTTCATTATATTTTTATTGTCTTCTCATACTGGCTGTGTCAGGATGACTTCTTTAAGGAGTGCCTTTCCTACTATGTTGGCCCTAGTTTCAGAAAAGAGACACATGAACAGTGGGAAATGGAGTTTTTAAGAATTCAGTTGAAAATGTTTGAAGAACAAGTTTTACTATGAAAATGGTTCTTCAGTCAGTTGGAAAAAATTACACAAGGCAAACCCTTTAGTCTTTAGTCAGGCAAAGTCCCACTGACTTATGAATAATGGTTATGTAACTTTGCCACATATTCTTTGATGGGGCAGAATAAATATATCATTGGTGTGCAAGACAGTGATTACCTTACCTGGTTAAAGTTCGAATGTTCTTTAAGTTTCCATATCCCTTGAGTTGAAAGCTCCTTTCTTTTGTGAGTAAAAGAATATTACAAATTATAAAATATTTTTTTAAAGAATATATTTTTTAACATCTTAATATACATAGGGAGAAACTTTTGTTTCTAGGGTAGTTTAGATAGGTTTTAGAAAGTCTTTATTACTGAGCGCCTTGTTATCTGTAATTCCACTTACTGTGAAATGTGATCAAGCAGGCTAGTCCTGTTGACACTCCCTGGATTTTAACTCCTGAGCTCTGGGGACAGGATGGTCTTCAGAGAGATCTTCTGTAGCCACAAAGTCTGCTGATAATCAGGGAGTGGTGCAGTGCTCCTTTTTTGGTCAGTCATTTGCTTGATATGCTTGAGCAAGGATTTTTTTGTGTATCTGATACGTTTGAGTAGACAAGGAAATTGCTATTATAGTTGTTAAATGTGGACAACATAGCACTTGGTGTGGTATGTTTTTAATGCAATTCACTCAGAGGCGTGTGGCCACACAAATTCACATAACTCAGGCTCCCTGTACATATTACAGGTATCGTGCAATTAACTGGTTAATTGCACAATTACCTTGAGACCAACTACACGTGAAAAATACTTATCACATGATAAAAACTCCAACCAGCTATAGAGCTATACCTCAAAAATGCATACTAACTTTATAGCTTGTTGCTTTTGAATTTTTGTTTACATATGTAGCAGGGTCTCCCCTGTGGCTGGGAGCCCGTCAGCTCTGGGGTGCACCTTGCTCAGCTGGAACTGGGAGTCCCACAATTGCTGGGGACTTTAAGTCCCAACAGCTGCTGACTGGGTCTGTGCAGTGTGTCTTCTGGTGCCAGGACCCAGCTGAGTCCCAGCAGCCTCAGGGCATGGCTATAATCTCCCAACCTCAGGGATAGGTGAAACCTGTGCGGGGAGATCACTGCTGCATGGAGTGTGCATGAAGTGGAGTGTGCATGAAATCCCTGGGTATGGGGAGATCATCACGGCAGTAATCTTGTCTCCTAGGGGTTGCATGAAACCTCCAAGGCAGGGAGATCTCTGCTGCCCCGGGGGTTTGGGTTTCATGCTCTCTCAAGGTAGGGAGGTCATTGCAGCACACTGTCCCCAATCACACCTCCTGCTGTGAACATGTGGCATGGCAGGAGGTGTGACTATGGGACTTGTACATTAGATCCCATTGTGCCTTGAGTACAGGACCCTTAGTAATAAGTTTTCTCCACCGTCACTTCTCATCATCATTGCCTGTGAGTACCTTCAGGAGTCCCTACCATATCTCCAGCAACCAAAATTTCTGTATAAAGAGGAAAAAGGTGTTTTAGAAGTCATGGTGACTCATTTATTTCTGAAACTTATTCATCATACAGCTTGATCCGTGATCTTGTCTGTATTATGTATTTGATATAAACAGATGTTTGGAACTCGTGTTCTACTTCAGGGGTGCTCTGACTAATTAGCACATAATGGAATCCAGCCTATGGCAATCCCCTTGGGCCAGAAAAGTGGCAGCTGGGGAGCAGCAGGAGCTCCATGTGGTGGGGTCCAGTGCTGCCCAAGCCAGTGCCAGGCATTGGAATCAGACCAATGCTCGACCCACCCCCAGAATATTTGCATTGGGCTGGGCTGCCTACTGCCCCGCCTTGGAGTGGCTCCTATCCATGTGCATCCCCCATCCTCTCTCCCCCACATGTCTGAATCAGCCCTGAATCAGATCCCCCAGCCCTGCCTGCCCTGCTCCCCCCCTGCCCAGATCAGGGACCCTCTGCCCTTCCCCCCTATGTGTGGTTCAGGGCTGCTGTACCCGGGCTGCCTCCTCCCCCAACCCCCAGATGTTTGGATTGGAATTTGGGTGCACACCCCCTGCATCCAGATGGGGACCCCCACACTGGTCCTGTCTGCAGGATGAAGACTGCCAGCCAGATATAGCTCTTGGCTGGACCAAGCACTGCCTATCCAGTTTGTGGGGCAAAAAGGTTGGGCAACATTGGTCTAATTCTATGTTGATGACATCTCATATCTGCCTTGGGTGAATAAATATGAAGATGTGTTAAACATTTGTTCTTTTTTAAAGCTTTGCTTGGTACCCTTTCATAGCAGCTGGGCATTCTCTATACCCTCTAGCCATACATATGTCATAAATAATAGTGATTTAGTAAAGTAAATTGTATGAAAATAGAACAAATTGAAGTAATTAACTAGGGAGATGAGAAAAGGAAATGAGGCTCAGATTTGGTCTCTATTCCCAGTGGAGAAAAGTCTTGGTATCAGTTTGGGAAATCTTACTTGTTGTCTGTAAACTGTTATCACTAGTTATTACTCAGTTGGAAAGATGAGGTCTGTTAACATCTGAAATGGAGCAAAGAGTGGCAAATAATTGAGCCTTGAGGGATTCCTTGTCACTTAGAGAAGCACAGCTGATGTTCATCTTGCAGTTTATGGGTGCCTGTTTGTAATGAATGCCTTCACAATTAATTATTTTTGTGTACCATTTCCTGAAATGTAATCAAAACTCATTCAGAAGTATAAATAATTGCAGAACGTTAGGGGCTAATGAGCTAGAGGGGCACATTATGCTGCTCCAACTGGTGGTTTAATGAAGAGCATCTGAACAGCAGTCCCATGAGTTCAGATCCCCATGTGAGTAGTTAGCTTTGGGGTATTCTTTTAGCATGTGATGCAGAAGGATTCCAGGATGGAGGTGTGCTCTTCAGGAGAAAGAAAAGAGACCAAGTGGAGTTACTAGTCAATTTGACAGAACTCAGTTCAGCTGCTTCATACAAATTCAAGAAAAACTGGGTGCGTCTATACGATACTCTTTAAAGCGCAGTAGACTAAGTGCATCATGGCAAAATACATGCTAATGCACTAATGTGCAGTAGAATAAGTCTATTGTGCATTAAGCATCATGAAAAGGCCATGCAACATTACTACTGCACATTAGTGCCAGCTACTGCACATTTATGTTGTACTTTATATTAGAGGTACTAAACTTAATACGCGGTAGCAACGGCACATTAATGCACATGTAGACACGCCCACTAATGCTAAGCTTTAAATAGTGAGATATGAATGGGGAAGAAAGTCAGGAATCTACCTATTGTAGGTGATGGGAAGGAGGAAACCCATGAAGACTGAACTAGTTAGATAATATAAATAATATTTATTTGTCAAGGATGAATGACTGAAATATCTCATATCCTGTATATGTAGATCAATTTATAGATATTCCACTTCACTTTTCAGGTATGACCCAGTGAAAATCACTGTTTGTGCATTTGAACATGTCTAGTTTGTCCTAAAAATGTTTTGATATGAACAAATTGTCTGTGATTTGAGATAAGATGAAGATGGAAACCTGACCACCAACAAATTAATATAATTTGTATATTAAATTTCTTTAGAGGAATCCGTTTTAAAAGCAATATTTATTTGCTGGAGTTACATTGTGTATGCAAGAGAGGGAGAGGACACTAAAGGATATAGAATTGACAGTGGGTAGAATTACAGGCCCTGGTAAGTATCTATCTAAAAGCCTCACCTAATGGGGCTTACTGTACTTTTAGCATTTCATGGGTTATCTGAACTACCATACTGAGAAACCATTTTCAGATAGGCTCTACAGAGCAGCATGGAGCATTGTGTAACTTGATGTGTAATTAGCAGCTAGAAAAATACCATTCCCTTGCTAGTATAATATATTAAGTTCTCAAATGTAGGATAGAATGCTTCCAAATAGCACACATTCACAGAACTTCCACACTTCCATGACATGCAGTGTTTATGGTGGTGTCACTTCTTTGATCTTAATAAGATAAACATGAAAATCAATGCCTTCAGACTCTTACAAAACAGGAATAAGCTTTCTCCAAGGTGTTCATTAGTTCCCAGGCAAATCTGATTTGTAAGGCCTTTACTCACACTGTATGTCATAGAAACCTTTTAAAGAAATGTATTTTTCATTTCTAAGCACCAAGTGTTGTGTATATTAAAAACAAAAATAGAGGGACCTAAAAAGCATTTTTGAAAACCCCAAGTCACATTAACATCTTTGTTTTTAAATTAAGCAATGTTTTTACGCATTCTTTTAAGACTATTTCTCCTTTCAATGGTCCCTAGATAATTATCATTGCTCAGACTTCCCTCCAGATCTCCTTCATACAGCATTTCTGGAACAACAGTTTTTTTTCTTATTTTGCCTTACTCCCTGGTCCCTTTTATTAGGTCCGCATTTAGCTCCTATTGAAGTCAGTGAGATCATGCCTTTGAATAGTGAACACAGGAATGCTTTAGGGCCTATTCCTGCAAATATATCCTCATGATTGGCCTCAACTAATAGGGGGAATCCTCTTGAAGTACCATTGCCACAAGGCAATGTTCCATGATCAGGCCCTGTACTAGTCACAAATATATATAAAGGATGTAGTCAAAAGGCGTATTAAGTTATACCTACTTCCTTCAAGCAGTAAAGTATCAGTCATTTCATCTACATGTACCATCACAGAGCCAACCCTCTATAGACAACTGCAAGAAGTAGGCCTATCATATATTTCACTTCAGAGGGCAGATAAATAACCGCTCACATAATCTATTTTATCTGTTCCAGCATCTGATTTAGTCAAACAAGGTATGCCACCCCCATCTTGGCTACTCTAGGGCATACAGGGAGTGTCTACATGATATGTTTACTACGCAGTTGGCTAATTAACTGTGCATGCTGCATGTCTACATGTGTGCTGCTATTAGGCTGGAATAAATTAATTTACTCTGCAGCATGACAGTACTTGTAAATACAAGTACTATCCTTCTGCAAGGTAAAAAACTCCGCAACAGTGCAAATGTAGATGCTGCCCTGTCTAGCTGGGGCACGAGAGTGCTTCACTGTGAGGGCTGTCTGCTGGCTAATCCCACACTGAAGCATCCTCATGCCCCAGCCAGCTCCTTCGCAGCACATTGAGCCTGGCTGGAGCAGCGTGAGGCTGTCAGGCTCACCCCCCGGGTTCCCTGCCAGCTGGGGATGCTGTGACCCAGCTCAATGAGCTGTGGTCCAGGTGTAGACGTGCCCACAGTGAATAATTCAAATAGGACTTGCACATTGTTCCCTTTCTCCAAAGTCCAAATATGCCACCTATTCTTGACAACCCTAAGAAATGAGACTGGTCTCTTTTCTGCTGATCTATGATTGCCACTGGAACAAACAACTTGCATTCCCTCAAAACAGATGACAGAACATAAATCATATGCAAAGTATCTTTATAGACAAATATGAGGGTGGAATGTTGGTTCTGAAATACCGTTGAAAAAAACACTGTGTAGACAAAAATGGGAAAGGATAGATAACAAGTGATGGAAATTTAATATCCATTTTATTAGTTTTACATTGTTTGAAAAGGAAGGAAGTTTAATAGTATTAGAATTAGGTTGACAACCTAATTCAAGATTTCATATAGATTTCAAGTTTTGGTTGGACCCTGTACACTGTACACACAATTATTACATCATTAGGATTATTCTAGTTAGATGAGTCAGTAAACCTGATGATAAGAAATGAAAATTGAGTGGTTTGAAGGTAAAATTTGTGCAGTAGAATAGTTCTATTATCTACATGTGATAGATTATAACAATGTAGTAATGTTAAACATTGTGTGGTCTATAATTTAGGGCCAGGAATTGGAATTTAGAATTGTACTGCTTCCATATGTTGCCATTTCATGATGCAGGCCTCAATTTCTCTATGTGTATAAATGCTTGCCTGTCCCATTGAAATGCCATGAGGCTTAAAGTTTTATAGAGAGCCTTGAAATAATGGAATGAAAGATGTGCAGTGATGATTGCTACAGGATGGATTTTAGGATATAGTAAAGCCATTTAATGATAAAGCTAATTTGTATTGTGTGTTCACAGATCATTAATAAACGAAGATGAATGCTTGCTAAAATGTTTCTCATAATTATATAAAGAGATTTTTTTATTGCTGCTGCGTTGCAAGAAAGAAGACAAGTTTCTCCTCCTTTGTATATGATTTTGAAATGCATGTTTTAAGTTTGAGATTCACCTACTCTGGGTGCAGTGTGTGCTGGTTAAGTAAGGCCCACAGCAGAGCTCCTACGGACTTCAGTTGGAGCTGGATTAGGCCCTAAGGGGTAGCTGTGCTGCAGAAGGTTGTTCCTGTATGTTTGACCTTACTGCCATGACACTCTTGTAAATTGATCTGTAAAGGAGGATTCCTCTCACTCTGCAAGCAGATTTTAAAAAATCAATGCCGTTTATGAGTTAAATGCACTGTAGTTCAGCACTCAGAATGAGATGTAGAGTGTGGGGAGGGTTCTGGGGAAGGGGGTAGGCAGGAAGAGATAATGCAGTTACATCAGGAATGCAGTGCAGTCCTTTATGACATGATTAACAAATAAAGGTTGGGTAGAAAGGACCGGGGGTGAGAGGGAGGAAGCGAAACTTTTTACACCTTAAAAAGAAAAATCTTTTCATATCAGGCAGATTTACCCAAGGGTGCTTTCATTCAGACACAGAGAGAGATCTGACAGGATTTGAGGGGAAAAATCCTTGGTTATACTCCCCTCATGCCTGGAATTATTCACTGTTCAGCCAGCCCTGTTCTTTATTATGGAGCAGTTACACCCCATTGCAAACTATGATGATAATACTGTGGTGACTGGCTGTATTCATATAGTGAGTGTGATTCTATCTCTGTACTGGCGGTTGAAATGAAAATGTGTGAAGGGATGCTCACATTCCAGTTATTTAGAGCCGTGAAACTGATAGTGCATCTTACTGCTTCCAAGGCCGCTTTGAGTGAAGCTTATGTTCTTGAGTGCTGTCAGGAGTCTTCAGCACTGTTAGCAAAAAAGGAAAGAATTACTTTCTAGTTAGCTCAAATTACCTTGTTCTGGGTAAATGAATGCTTTTTTAAAAAAAGAAAAAAGCTGTGCCTTCCTTGTTACTGTAGGCCTGGCTGTCAAAGCCAGTTCTATTGCAGTGCTATCCTAAAAGCCAGATGCAAAGTCATGTGACTCTCTTAGCTCCTTGAGTAACAAAACAAAACAAGAAGATTTATAGAGCTTGATTTTGCAACACTTGCTTGGGTAAGTAATTCTTCAACTGTGCCACTTTTGAGAGCAAGGATATTAGGACTGAGCACTTTATTGCAAAGCTTCACATTCCTTTTGCTCTCCTAATGAATTCCTTCTATGCAATTTGGGTTATAGAAATTTGGTCTGTAGGTAAAAGCTATCTCCTGCATAGTAATAAGTATCTTCAACTCTCAAGGAAGTCAGTGGGAGTTGGGGTTGCTCAGCATTTTATAGGTTCAGGCCCTAATCGTTTAACTGCTATGGATCATGGGCAGTATACAGTGTTAGCAGTGGCTATGGAAAAAGAGTATATTGTTCTAGCAGAAAAGGGGTGTGTTGATGAGTGGAAACCACATGGTGCTGGTTGGCATTGTTGCTTCAGTTGTTTTTCGTAGGATACAGTTTCTAAAGGATTAGATAACAAGTCTGAGTTCCACAGTACGCAATTTTTTTTAACAATGTTTACAGTTTGGGAGAGTGATACTATGAATAGAGTCAGTTATGTCCTTCAAGTGCTGTTTTTGTGTTGTTGCAACTTTCGTGATAAAAGGAGACTGATAATGAAGACCCTTTCAGTAAAAGTGGCTGCAAGCAAACTTTTCTGTACCATACAGCGATCCCTTGTAAGTTGGATAGGCACTTCCCTTTGATATAGCCAATTGTTAAGTAGTTTCCTGCAGTGTGGGTTCTGAATCTCTCAGAGGGTATGGAAAGAGTGGAATGGTATTTTAAATGAAATATATCCTTAATTTTTTTTAAACATATTATTTTTAATTTAGTCTTTTAGGAATATTCCTGTTTCTATGGAAAATAAGATAATGGAGATAGAAAAATTAAGTTGGCTTCATACTCTATAAATAGAAGAAAAATTCAGAAGTGAGTAGAGTTGGAAAGATATTTTAACAGCAACTCACTGAGCAGATTAATTTCCTTTGTAATGTAAAGAGGTTTTCATATCAACACTCCACCCACCCACTACGCACCAGCGTATTTTCCCTCTCCCTCCGTGTTTTAATTTTTTTTTCTATTATGCCAAATTAGGCATAATATACTGCACAGAGCATTCATTCCACCTTTGTCATATATTTCAGAAACAATTAACTACCATTTCCTTTTATCCATGTTGCTCCCTGCGGGGTGCTGGTAGAGAACGTCACAGGGACACTCCTTCTGGTGTCTCAGATACAGAAGCTGCATTCCTGGCTGGCTGTTATGTCGCTGATAGCATGCAGGACTCCTGTCTATTTCCAGGAGAATGTCTAAATCTGACTGAGCTGACTGAGAGTGAGCAAGAGAGATGGAAAGAAAACTATCTCTGATTGGAATCTCTAAGATTCATGGTAATACTTGAAGTTGGAAGAGCTTATATATACTATCATGGCAATTCCCTCTTTGTGTGAGAACCCAATGTTCCTACTGTAAAGATGTATGAAAAATAACTTGGAAAGATGCAGAACTAGCTATGCTACTTGAAGCACAGAAAGAGTCCTTGTTTGACCTTTATTTAGCAAGGAGGTGGTCTTGCAGCACTGCAATATTGCTAAATATAATGCCTGCAGAGGAGCCAAAACATTATGATCTCTCTGTCGTCTTCAATATTTTTTCAGAGCTCAGAGCCAACTGTATCTTGCTGACTTTTATTTTTTTGTAAAGGAGCTGACAATCCCACTGACTTCCATAACAATGAGTTATCCTCAGTCCATTTATATATGAAAACTACACCGCAAAGGCAAGTCGTCTTTGTAAGTCAATAGTGAGAAGGAATGAATGATTATTTGGCATCCTAAGGATATGACAGGGCTTTTTTATTGCTGATCTTTGAATTGAAATGTTCAAAAAATCTTTTTATATGCGACTATGAACATGCGATATGCAGGTTTTTAATGTTATACTGCATTCAACTGGTTTCCTCAAATAAGTTGAACATTAAAATTATTTCAGCTAAGAAGAGAAACTGTCATCTTCACACACAAAGACCTTTGAAAAAATATGAATGTTTTGTGTTCAAATCTGTATGTTGGAGTTTGTTGCCCTCTGATTACAATGCATTTGTAGACATTAAACTGTTAAAAAACAGGTGTTGTCTAGACTGCTAGGTAAGTGCATGATTAGAATAGTGAATTCAGATGTGTATTATCTCTTTCATCTGTCTGCTACTCATCCATCTACTACTTTTCCCTTTATTTAATTATTTGTGCATAAAGAGATTGATGGACAAATGCTATTAAATTAGAATAGAAGCATTTTAAATCCACTTTGTGCTCACAAGGTTTGAGCCTCTGCCTGGTTTCACCTGTGCTTAGTGCAGGGAGAGAAGACCACCAGGTTGGGACCAACTAGGGTCTGGTCTAGTTTCCAGTGAAACTTGGATAGCCTGAAAGTGACTCTAATTCAAGGGTGGGAAAAATGTACCCTGTAGGTTGGATGCAGCCCATCAGGCCATTTTATCTGGCCCATGGGTCCACTAAAACATGTAGAAAATTAATATTTTGCCCCTGGCTACCTGTCATGCAGCCCTCAATGGCTTGCCAAAACTCAGTAAGTGGCCCTCCACCTGAAATAATTGCCCGCCAGTCTAATTTGTGCCTACCTGGTATCATATCGGTGCTGAAGATTTAGAAAGAATGGTATATGATGAATCTATGATACCTGGAGATTCCTTTTTTTTGCAAGAGCGTGTTCAAGAAGATGGTACAGCTGGCTTTAAGATATCTTGGCATTAGACCAATGATTGTCAGCCAGGATTCTATGGAATGCTTTTATGGGTGCTGCAGTGTGCTGTGCAATATTAACACTGTTAGGTGTTTAAACCTAAGGTGGGGTACTTTGTACCCAAAAGTTTGTCTATATTCCTCCTGACTATACAGTTGTTTCAATAAAATATACAGTTGATCTGTAAAGGAGGATTCCTCTCACTCTACAAGCAGATTTTAAAAAATCAATCCCATTTATGAGTTAAATGCACTGTAGTTCAGCACCTAATGAGATGTAGAGTGTGGGGAGGGTTCTGGGGAAGGAGGTACAGTTGTTTCAATAAAATATATCATCCAAAAAAATCCTTGCCTCTTACATTATTCCTGGACCATCATGGTTGTATCTTCTCAACTCTACCAAACACCTACATGTGATTCATGAGATAAACCCAGAGATTTCAAATAGGAATCCATAGTGTCAAAAACATTTTGACCTGCTGTGATCTTTCTGAGTTCTTTGAAGCAGAAGAATTACTTCATTATTTTTCTGTAGTGAAAAAAAATGAGTCAAAGCTAAGAGCTGGCATTTTCTGATGGGTGCCTTGAGTCTAACAAGGGAAGCCTTGAGTCTAAAAAGTTGAGAATCTTTGCAATAGACCCAGATTTGGAGAAGTTAAAATAAGAGATCTTAAAAGGTGGTAATAACTGTCTTATGGCATATACGGAGACTACAGGATATGTGTACTGGAGTTTTGCATGGTCTATATCATGGTAGTGTTTAAGTCTGAGTTTAGCTTATGAAACATGTCATATCTATCATAGCAGTGGCAAAGGCACATTTGTAATTCTCCGAAGACAAAAGTGACTACATTCTATCTCATCTCTCAAAATAATTTAAGTGAACTCATCTTGCTAAAGATAATAAATCCAGAGCCTTTAAAAATTATTTATATACATTACTTATTCTGCTAAGGTAATGCATAATATAAATAATGATGGGACTCTTTCAGACTATTTCTTAGTGAACACAGGCTTTCTGATAGGAATCTTACGAAGAAAGGTACAGAATCCAGTCTTATGCTGCAATCATGGTTTGTCCTTATTTTTATCCCATAAAATATCAGTAGTGACCATCATCTAAAAGGAAGGAATCCTGTCAATATCAAGTATGCTTAATCCTTAGTTCCTATTTCATTTAAAAATAAGGACACTAGTTTAAGGTACATTAGTATAAGCTATGCATTGGAAAGTGACTGGAAAAAATACCATGGAGCTCTGTGACTATTGTTTCTCATTATTTTTTTATAATATGAGCTCTATTGGCAAATGTAGTTTTTCTTTTTTTAAGGGGTGGAGGGGGAGTGGGGAAAGATGGCTTTGTTACTTGCTAGCCCTGAAAACTCAGCCTGGGAATGTAAGTCAAGCTTTGCTTTTTCTACCTTTCATACCAGTAGTTATGATCAGAGCCCAGTTAACAGTTCATTTGACAACATAAAGGCCAGAAAGGAATCTGACTCGCTTTCTGATGGCTCTTTCAGCAGTGGAGAATGTTAAGATGCAGATTTTCCACCAAAATAAGCACTTATTTATCACGGGCAAGCCATGCCTAACCAACCTGGTTGCCTTCTATGATGAGGTGACTGGCTCTCTGGATGTGGGGAGACCAGTGGATGTGATTATACCTTGATTTTAGCAAGGCTTTTGATATGGTCTCCCACAACAGTCTTGCAAGCAAGCTAAGGAAATGTGAGTGTATGAATGGACTGTAAGTTTGATAGAAAACTGGATGGAGCATTGGGCTCAGAGAGTAGAAATCGATGGCTTGATGTCTAGTTGACAGCTGGTATCAAGTGGAGTATCCCTGGGGTCAGTCCTGGGGCTGGTTTTGTTCAATGTCTTCATAGATGACCTGGAAGATGGCATAGAGTGCACCCTCAGCAAGTCTGCAGATGACACCAAGCTGGGGGGAGTAGTAGATATGCTGGAGGGTAGGGCTAGGATTCAGAGTGACCTAGACAAATTGGAGGATTGGGCCAAAAAGAATCTCATGAGGTTCAACAAGGATAAGTGCAAAGTCCTGCACTTAGGATGGAACAATCTGATGTACCAGTACAGGCTGGGGCTGACTGGCTAGGCAGCAGCTCTGCAGAAAAAGGCATGGGGGTTACAGTGGACAATAAGCTGAATATGATCCAACAGTGTGCCCTTGTTGCCAAGAATGGCATGCTGGGCTTCATTGATAGGTGTGTTGCCAGAATGTCAAGGGAAGTGATTATTCCCATCTATTCATCACTTGTGAGGCCACATCTGGAGTACTGTGTTCCATTTTGGGGCCCCCATTACAGAAAGGATGTGGACAAATTGGAGAGAGTCCAGTGGAAGGCAGACAAAATGGTGAGGGAGCTGGAGGACCTGACTTCTGAGGAAAGACTGAGGGAACTGGGCTTATTTAGTCTAGAGAAGAGAAGACTGAGGAGGGATTTAATGGCCTTGAAAGAGGCTGGAGCTAGACTGTTCTCAGTGGTGGCAGATGACAAAACAAGAAGCAACAATCTCAAGTTGCAGCAAGGGAAGTTTAGGTTAGAATTAGGAAGAATTTTCTCACTAGGATGGTAGTAAAACACTGGAACAGGGGGTTGTACTAGATGACTTCCTAAGGTCCCTTGCAGCCCTAATTTTCTATGTTTCTATGATTTATGACTCTCAATATGTAAAGAGAAGAAACAGTTGAAAAAGGCATTTTTTTATATATTCATTTTTCTTTAAATAAATGCACTTTGAGCCATACATCAGATGTCAGTATCATGAAAGGTTCTAGTCAATGTTTGAAGGAATTCTCTTTGCAAATAATTCCAGAATTTGGAAGTAATATAACTGCCAAAAATTATCTGAGACTACAGAAGTGATATTGTGAAAAAAAGTCTCTGTTGGGAATCACAAGAAACAAAAGAGGAAAATCAAAGGGATAAAAATGGGCACCTATAGGTGTGCTCTAATGTGTTCTAATTAGAATGCATCAGCACAGACTCAGTGAATTCAGTCTGCTGGAATGCTCCAGCATGCCTCTCCAACACGTATATTAAGCATCATGTGTTTCAAACTGGCCACAGGGGCTCTTCCACTAAAACTTGTCTAATAAGCTTTAGTTGAAGCATCCCTGTGGCCGTTTTGAAACAAGGAATGCTTTATATACATTATGATGAGGTGCTTTAATTAAAATGGCTCTCCAGGAACCGCTCTAATTAAAAGTTTCTTTCCCACCTTCCCCCCCCAGAAGCACCCATTAATGGTGGTAAATAATTTTAATACATTTATAAACATGGTATTTTTGCTTTTAGTCAAATCAGTCCTAGAATTATAGGTTTTACTAAGGAAGATGTGCCATAGTAATAGTGAAAAGTCGAGGACTGATTTGGTATGGTATTTACTATTATTTCTGAGTACATGAAATGGTATTAGGCAGTATTAAGGACTCAGATAAATATATTTCAAAGATTTCATGAAGAAAGACTGTGCACGTTTACTGTTTCATATCATACTGTCGATATAAATATGCTAATAGGACAGAATTGCAAATTTGAAACGTCCAGATCAGGGTATTCTGGTTTGAACCATTCTCTAGTAAAAACTTTTCCCCTCATTCACATTTTAGTGTAGTCAGTACATTTTCCTCTCTCTCTCTTTCTCTCTCTCTCCCTTTCTTTGCTGCTTAAGGCTATGGTTACAGTAGTTAATTTTTAAAACAGGAAAATAGGGAATTATATAGAATTAAAGAAAGACGTCTTTGTACTAGGTACTGTACAGTATAGTGTTTAAGAAGTCAGAAAATATGTTAGCAGAAAATGCCTAGACTGTAATTTAGATAACCCAGACAATGAGCTAGCTTGTTAATTGTAAAGACTTGTGGATAGCTGCCAGTTATAGTACTCTTCTTTTTATATCCCACTGTTAGCTTCTCTTTTAGACAGTGAGTGGTATTAGCCTTTTTTTAAAAACAGTATTCTTTAGCTTTCAGTTATTTTTGTACAGGATATTCTGCATGCCATGGTATTCATTTGATAGAATAATAACAAGAAATAATGTAAAGAAATGAGCATAATGGGTGGGCCTGAGAGCAGGATAAACAGAGTGCTCTGGGTTACATATTGATGCTCTAGATCTCATTGTAAGCAGTCATTAAACCAAGCATGTAGTATGCAAACAGTGAATCTAGCCAAATTAGTCATTTCTGAAACCATTCTAGAAATTGCGGTGGTGAGGTATACAAAGTTGTATGCTAACCGACATCAGATCTTTTTTCAGTCCTTTCTCTGAGTATTAACACAATAATGAAGAAACAAAATGTGTGTGCTTTTTTTTTGATCAAGGCACTGAATTTATTTTCCCATCAGGCTATGTTTCTGGCAGCTTGTAGAATGAATTTGTTCAGAAGAGGAGCTCTGCAACAGCTGGTGGTTCCCCCTTGTGCCCCATTGGTGCTTTCCCGAGTACACTAGACATGAAGATGAAATGGCAGGCTTGTCCCTAACCGGTAAATTCTGAACCTGCCACTGTGAATTTAGAGGAGCACTGGCACTCTGAACGGTATTTTTTTTTTTCAGCAAAATATTAAAATATGGGTTTAATCTTAAACTGCTCAGTAACCCTATTCCTCTCTAGCCAAACACTTAGACATAAGCATATTTTGTTGAACTGGCACCTTTAGAAGTGTGAAAAAATGAAAAAATAGATGTGTATACTTCCCTAGTCATCTCAGTGAGATTTTTTACTTTGTTGTCTACTGCAAACGGGCTAGGATTTTCATATAAACTTATGGGAATCAGGTATCTGGGTGTTGCTTTCAGGTTTCTAACTCCATTCGGTCTTGTGTAGACAGAAAATTATAGCAGTTCAAGCAATAGTGTGATTTAAAATCACATCATAAATATAGCTTGTATCAGTTTACACTATGGACAAATGAACAAATTACAGTGAGTTAAAAGGTGTCTGATCTTACCATGCAGTAAGTAAAAGCTGAAATGTTATAGCTTAGCTATAATTATTTGGGTGCATCTACATGTGCATTAAGGGCATTTTTACATGTGCTCTAGGAGCCATGGGGGGCGCTTTAATAAGCAAGTTGTGCTAATTAAAAGCACCTGAATGTCATGTTTATCAGCATCCCTCACTGCTGCTTTTCAGCACGGGGATGCTGATACATGTAACATGGGAGGCTGCTGGCGCACGTTAATTTCTGTCTGCCAGCAGACTCAATTTATCAAGCCTGTTCCAATATGCTGGATTTCCAGCACGTTGGAGCCGGCTCCCTGAACGTTTGTAGAAGCCCTAAGATACTTTTTCTAATGTGCATTAAATTTAGTAATTCCAATGTGAGATACTAAAGACATGTTCATTAGGCTGCCTTTATGTGCAAAAACAAGTGCACATGGTTTTAAGTGACATTTAATGCACAGTAGCCTATTTTACTGGGCATTAGCATAGCTGCAGTTGTTTTTATGTGACACTTATAGTGCTCAGTAAAATAGTTAACTGAGCATTAATGTGCATATGTAGATGCACCCATTGAGGAGCAAGTTACTTCAATTTTTGCTTTTGGTTATCAGATAGGAGTAAATGTACTTAAAGGGGAGTTGTTGTGAAATAGCTGATATGCAGCTAGTAACTTGCTGCTTGTTCTATTGTTCATGCCTTTCATTTAAATATATGAGAAACAGACTGAAGCCAAGACACAGTAAGACTAAATTAATTGCATACATGTGGTTTTGTACCATTTGTTTAACCTGATGTACATTTAAACTGGTATAACTATTGTTTGTCAAGAAGGCCATTGGCTTCTGCGAAAATCCCATACCTAAATGCCCATTTTGATCATTCATTTCTTTTAGAAACTTAATGGAAGTTGTGGTTCTTCCAGCACCATAACATGTTGATAAAGGAGGAGTTGGGAGTTTGCATCAGTTCAGAGAAATATAGTGCTATAATGAATAGAGCTCTGCTTTGTTATTCTCTCCAGACTCTTGTTCAAATTTACTTTCCAAATAAGTTCTCTGCTCTGAATCAGGGAGGGGGATTTCCTTCAGGAGCAAAATGAATTTGTCTTGGGTTTTCCCATCCTTGAAGTCACTAGAAGAGGAAATTGCAATTACATGTGCAATTTGCTGTGTACTTCCTTACAAATGTTATTATATAACACAAAAAATGAGAAACAAATATTTGCATAGTCACTGTTTATGTGTCTTCAATATAAATACAAATAATTGACTCAAACATGGTTTATTGAGTCACTTTGTGTAGGAGTCTGACTGGCTACTTGGTGAATGAATTTATTTGGAAAACAAGCTCTTCAGCATCTGGCAGTTCCCTCTTGTGATCTGTGCTGCATCCAAAGGATTCTAGATGGTTTAGTGGCAATGAATTGGCAGGTTTGTCCTTGAGCTGTAAATCTTGAACCTGCCTCACTGTGTTGAGGTGTGAACCTGAGATTTAAAGGAGGTCAGCATTTTAGAACACTGGTGTGTATATAAAACTCCTAAACCTCCTTTAGGGAAGGAAGTGCTGTTAATAATGTAATAACTTTTCCACCTATACACTCCCATTACCACTCTGAAAGTATCTAATTGACATTAATATTATCTAGTAGATGAGACCAAATGGAAAAAAAAGTTGAGACCTGAATAATGCAGTCTTGATATGACTTTAATTTCTTTCAGTTGTAGTTGTTTGAATTTCAATTGTAAAATAATAGCAGTACTGCTGAAGGTTAGGTTGACATTTCTATTAGAAATGTAACTTTCTGTACAGGTTCCAGTATTTTAGATATTTAAAATCATGCTGATTTGCATTGTAATGCTGTCTATTATTAAATATGTGTCCAAAACCACATTTTTTCATTCTTTCAGTTTTTCTAAGTTGATGTACATGGTCCAGTGTGTTACATAGTAATTGTTAATATTTTAAATCTTTAAGGTATTTGCTTACTGTAAAATCATCAAACAATTTGAACATAGTTTTTAGCAGGTTGGTTTCTCTGAAATTTTGACCAAAACAGAAAAAAATAACTTATAAAAAATGAAATGGTGATAATGACTCTTATTTTTATTGCTTTAAATGTTTTTGTTACCTTAAAATTTTTAAAAGTCATAACATGGGAGAAAGGACTATTTAAAAATGCCATTGGATACACAGCAGGTATTTGCACACTTTGTTGTAATTTCTGTGAATGAGAAGCTTTAAATTGAATTACTGATTCATTATGCTGAGTATGAATTTTGTCTTTAAAGTAAGTGTCCTGAAGATTGAAATCTACAGGGACAAGGAGTGTGGATAAGAGGTGTTTTGCGACAAAAGAGTATTTGACAGAAAACAGGCAGAACTCAGCCAGAAAACATTCTGCTGATGTACAGTTTAGCAATTCACAAATGAAATCTAGTCCCTAAAAAGTGATCACACACTGTTAATTGTGTCAAGAGCTGGAATAATGTACACTTTTATCTAGAAGGTTTTTTTTCTTTCACCACTTATGATCCCTACATCCCATGCCATCATGCCAAAAAACAAAACAAAGATGCCACTCCTAGGCCAATACTTAAATTTTATTTGTATTTCTCTTCCTTTCTTAATTAAATTTAATGTAAAGACTGCAGGATTGGCCCTTAAATATGGTTATTTCTGGTTCTCTGCTGGTAGAACTACAGCAAGGCAGTGCTGCATGTGTTTTTACAAGCTCTCCTCTCTTTCTCCTGGAATTGAAGATCGCCACAAAGGCTGTGTACAGTCATACCAGGAGGTTAGGGGGAAGTTAGGTTGCATTAAAAATGGCAAACTGATCTAACTTAGTTCACCAGGTGCAGACCTTACACTAGTTAGGTGCATCTACGTGCAAACTGTACAGAAGTTCAGGACAGTTAGATTGGTCTAAAAATGGCCAACTTGATCTAAGTTCAATATATCTCCGAGGTAGTCTAACTTACCTTGGGTCTGGCAAGATCCAATCTAACTGAACTTTTGTACAGTTCCTATTTCAGCCCCAGGGCTGGGAAAGCCCACTTGCAGGCCCCAGCCCTGGGGCTGAACTTTTCCTACCCCCTCCCTGGTACCAGACTATTCTTAGCCCCCTAGCCCCTCCTCCCCAGCCCCAGATGGACAACCCTCCCTCCCTGAATACCAGCTAACCTCCCCACCCCCACAAGCCCACCAAAACCCCTATCTTCCAAGCTGGTTTTAGTGCCAGTTTTATCACCATTCACTGGTGCTGGGAGCCAAGCAAGTAAATTGGGATGGGGGGAGGGACAGGTCTGCTGGAAGGGTTGATCTGCTGCAGGGGTTGTTCATCTGGGGAGTGGTCAGGGGCTAAAAGTAGTACTGGGGTGGGGGAGAAAGTGTTCCATTCACCCAAGTCCCCCTGCAGACCCCGTGAGCCCCCCTGATTCCACTAAACCCTCCTGGACCCCAGCAAGCCCCTTGCAAATCCGTCCTCCCCCTGATTTCTCCCCTTCCAAGCCTGCTTGCCCCACTGATACCCCCAACTCCCAACACCAGCCCCCTTATCCTGACTTACCTTTGATCAAGTGGCCATTTTTGACATGATCTAACCTCCCCAAATGTCTATACGAAGCCACAATGTCGATACTTTGCTCTCCTTTTGGGCCTGATTTAAAGACATATTTGGATTAATATTACACAATTACATACCATGCTACCACCATGTTTAGAGTTCTGATATTGAACTGTTCATCCAGAGAACTTCAAGTATTTTGCAAAGAAGATAAGAATTATTAATCTTACTTTTCAGATAAGAAAACTTGAGACTCAGAAAGGCCCAAAGTAATCACCATAACAGCGGTAGAGCCAGGTGATAGAATTGAGGTCTTGTGCATTAGAGTCCTCCTGAACTCAGTAGGAATGCTTGTGTGGTCAAGTACTATTATACATGAGCAACTATGACATAATCAGGTCCTTAGTCAAGTATCCTTTCTATTATACTCTGGAATCCAATATGATGTGTACAGTGTTGAAATGCTGTGGTTCACTTAGGTTGAATCAGAAGCCTTTTTGTTGTTTCTTTTGTTCCCATAAAAGATTCAGAGCCTTCCCAACAGTTTAGCATAGAATTTTTGTCCTGCACACAGAGCTTGATTTTTTTTTTTTTTTTCAGAGCAGTAGCTTTCCTTAGGGATTCCTCTGTGTTTGCACACTTAATTTTTAATCTGATCCTGAGTAAATGTTAAAAAAAAATAGTTTAAACAATGGCAGACCCATCACTATGCATTGTAGGCAAGGTGAAAGGGGCAAGTGTATAGAACGTGATACAGCATGGCAATGACATTAAACATGAGTTTAAAGGATTTTTTGTTAAAGCCACAGTACATGTTATCATCCAGATTCTCAAAAATTTAAATAATTCCACGGTAGCCACAGGAATTAGTTTTGTGTGTGACTGAAAACAGGATCTGGCCACATGATTGTAATATTTGAGGGACAAATCCTGGCAGGTACTGAGCAGCTGCATTTCTTTTTGAAGTTAATAAAAGCTTCAGCTGCTCTTCAGATACTGAACAACTTCAAAGCTGAGTTGTAAAGTTTGATGTCAGCCAAAATATTTTGTTGTTGTTAATTTGTTAAGCCCCAGAAGTGTGCTGCTTGTGAAGGCCACAAAAGAAGATCCAGACACTGCCTTGAAGAGTTTATAATTTGATTTTGCACAGGGAAGCTTTCATCTTAGTGAGGCTCCTTGGAAATTGTTTGGGGTTCTGCAGAAGGTAGGGCAGAGTGGCACCTGCCAGAGACTAAATGGTTCAGAGAGGTTATTGCCTATGAAACCTCATGCCTACTTTGTTGGAAAATCTGGGGTTCTGTAAAATCACAAGCATCAGCCTCACTTTTCAGTTTGGCTCAAAATAGGTATTTGATGCAAGAATGCATTGGGAAACCTCAAAGGTATCTTGTTTCATTTCCTTTGGTTTTCTTTTCTTTTTCTATGAAACCAAGTAGTAATATAGTAACACATTCTGCTTGTCGATATTTTTGTTCTTTTTTTTTTTTTTAGACAACAGCAAACTAACTAGATTTCTTACTCTATGCCCAGGAGTAAAAGCAGTGTCTCATAGCAGGCTTAAAAAGTGTGCGTGTATGTGTGCACATGTATGTATTATATACCAAGTAGTAAGATGTGCTATTGTGTACAAGACTGTTACATTTTTTGTCTTGGCCTGCTTAATGTCCTTGACATACCCATTTCACTTGGTGACAGCCAGTATGCAAATTTGCTGAAAGCTCCATTAGGTTGTTCAAGGCTAGGGAAACCCATCTGTCAGTGTCTGTGACACATCCTGCTTGGATTCTCACGTGGGAATCTGTCCTTGAGATACCCAGACAGATGAGTTTCTTCCAGTCTGTAGTGTTTCCAGAATAAAAGGAAGTTTTCATACATTTATTTCCTTGATGCATTTTTTACTCTTCCTTGTCTTTCCTTGTTGGTCATCCAAAAATATATTGTGAAATTAACAGTAGCAATTTGAAAAAAAGTACTGTATATGTATTTTCTGTTGCTTATCCAGGCAACAATTGTAGATGATGATAGCAAAAGAAGTGGTGCTTATTTGCTTTCCTAGGCAAGTATGGAGAGTAGTTTATTATGTTTTTCATAAATTGTTCAGTATGTCAGTCTGATCTGCTGATAGCAGGAATAGGGCACACAATTAAAACTGAACTGATAAGTAATAGCTGTCACTGTTAAGGGGTTGTGTGCATGGATTAGAAGCTCATGATGACCAAATGTGATTTCAGAAAGCACTTCTGTAAAAGACAAGCTTTGATAATCGGCATGTAGAAATCAAGATTTAAAGTAGCCCCTGTGGAAACAGACATTGCATTGCCATGCAGATTTGAGAGGAGGCTCAGGATTTCTGCCTGTCTCAGGCTGGCATCTGTAGAGGAATACTGCAGTAACAATTTAGCTGTACATCCACTAAGCAGCAGTGTGGAAGAAGCCACTTGCTTTCTTGCTGTTTTTTTTCCTGCTACATGGAGGTAAGGTAGCATAATAGTGATTTCACTGATTTGAAAATAGGAAATAAAACAACAGCCTCCAAGATCTGGATTAAAAAATGACTTGATCCAACAGAATACACTACAGAGGATTATCCTAGTAGCAGTTGTTATCCTGTGAGTGCTATTACATGAAATGTTGCAGCATTTTGCAATATGATACAATGACAGCAAAATAGTCTGAGTTTTCATCACCTTAGAGAAAGAAGGCTATACTTATGCCATCAACAGTAGTACCTTTTGGAGTATATAATGTCTTTATTGACAGACTTTTCAAACTGCTGATTATTTCCTGATGGTGTCATGTAAGAACTCAAAACATACAGTATTTGGCAAAGTAGCTAGTGAAACTTCAATGCCCAGAGGTGTTCAGATGCATGAGATAATTATAGCCTCGTCCACAGCAGATGCTCTGTTCTCCAATTTGGCAGTTTCCTTGTTCAGTGTACAGATAATTTTCTCTACCTAAGCTAATGGCCATTCTGATGATACAAATACATTTCTTACCCATCAAAAAGTCAGCATTTTTATTTTAACAAGAATGCTTATACAGCTAAATCAACAGGGATTTCCTTCTACTCTTCTGTTGCATGTAATCTATCTAGTATGAAGCTAAAAGAATTTCTTTCTTATATAAGAGACTGCTAACTTTGGGAATTAATGTTTTGATCATAGCTGGGGTAAAATCAACTCTTTCTTTCCAGAAATAGTAGAATAATGGCATTTTAACACACTTATCTTTCAGATTGCCGAGAATGACTTATTTAAATCAGGATATATTCTGATTTAATGTTCCAAACTTAGTGGCATATACAGAGGCTTTTTGATGACTATGTGAGGATAAATTTTAGGCAAGTTACTTCTGTCTCTCATGCACTTGATCTTTTATTGTCTCTCTCTCCCTGTCTCCATTAATATATAACTTGTAATAGAAACATCTACCCCCCAAATGGAAAACATCTAAGACTTGAGTAAGAAGTGCTATAAGGATTTTTCATAATCAGCTAAAGCTAGGTTTCTCAACCATTACTCACACTGTTGAGCATTTACTCGCATAGTCAGTCTTAATTGCTGCCAGGGGACTGCTTGTGAGGGTAACTCAAACTCACCAGTGGGAGCAAAGGGTTCACAATCTTGCTCTAAGCCATCTCTGTTTGTGCTTTTCTCAGAATCTGGTCAGACCACAGTATCCTGACTGGAGACAAAACATAATTAAATGTTGGCAAATGCAACGGATTGCTTTGCACTGAGGTAGATACAGTCTATGACAGTTGACTGGGTTTTTAAAAAGTTGAAAAAATAAGGTAACAAGTATTTTACATTCCCCAGTTGAGTAGATGCCTGTGTGTGTGTGTGAGAGAGCAATAGAAGACAACACACATTTTTAAAGGGGCCTAAAAAATTAGGTACCCCTAAATCAATGTGAAATGAGAAGCATAGCTTCTCTTTTTGAAAATATTAGCCATGCTGTTTTCAAATAATGCTTGAGGAGCACATCTTCTCGTGAGAACTTCTTTTCATGTACTCATCAAGATTTAACCAAACCAAAGTTCCAAGGAATATCTCCCTTCTTGTACCCTGACTGGAGAGCTGATACAAAGCATTCTTTCCACAGGGAACCCTGAGCAGTATTATGCAAAGAACAGGAACTGACTGTGTTCATGGGTAATGGAAAGGGCCATAGAAACTCGGGCTAAGTACGGACATTCAAAAAGCCTGAGCGTGAATTGATTCAACCTTTGCAGGTTAGTCTAGCCTACACAGATTGAACCAATTTGCAAATGAACAGACATTCACTTTTGATTCCGGAAGGCTCATACCTGCATTGGTTCAGGCTAGAAGCCAGGGGCATTAGAGCGAGCCCTTAGCTGCACGGAAGCTGTGCTGGGGGGATGGGGGGGTATGGCCAGGCCCCGGCAGGCTGAGTATGATTCGGGAGGAATTTAAATCCCCACCCTGGTCTGCAGGGCCCCCAGCCACAGTGTGCCTGGAAGGGGAAGGGGGAAGCAGCCCCTGCCAGGCATTTCCCATCCACGCCCTGGATGCTTGAGCAGCAGGGGGCCTGGCCACTCTCATCAGAAGCCTGAATCAAGTGGGGATAGAGGGGGGTTTCATTTCCCGCTCTGTCCCCTGTCCCAGCAGCACAGACCCAAGCCAGGGCCTGCCTGGCTGAGGTGGAGCAGCCTGTGTCAGGGTCCCCCAAAACTTGCTGTTGAAATTGTAGGGGCAGGGGTGTGGCTCCTTGAGATGAGGTGGTCAGGGAGGAAGTTGATTCCCCCTGAGACCCCAGCTGGCCAGAGCATTCCTTGTCAGGCATTCCTCTCCCCCCCCCTCCACCCCCCAACCACACTGCTGGAGTGTCAGGGGGCATGGCCAGCCCCAGCAGTAGCCTCAAGCAAACGTATAATTCTCCCCTCCCTGCCCTGTCCCATCAGCATGGACCCAAGCTGGGATCTGCCTGGCTGGGGTGCAGCAGCCCATGTCAGGGTTGTCCCCACCTTGCTACTGCAGTGGCAGGGGTGGAAGTATGGCCAGAGACTGACTAGTGTGGCCCCCTGAGGCAAAGGGGGCAGGGAGGGGTTTTATTTCCCCTCTCCCACCAGGGAACTGCAGTCAGTCTGCCAGCCCTGGCTGCCACCTCCACAGCTCACACCCAACTAGGCAGACCCCAGCTGGGGTTCCCCAGAGGGAGACGGGATGGATGAAGGCCTCAGGGGCCATGCTGTCCATGGACCATGCCTTCGCCTCAGGAGCCATGCCAACCAGCATCTGTCCATGCCCCTGCCACTGGACTAACAAGTGGGGAGAGACCTTGATGGGGGGCAGCAGCCCCTGTGATGGTGTCCCAGGGAGTCCAAGCCTCTTCCTGGTTGAGAGCTGCACTGCCACAGACTGTGTAGGGCAAATGGCAGCTAGGAGGGTTTGGCAGGGGTTATGCCGACCCCAACATTTGGCTTTGCCCCCATAGCCATCCCTCTGAGCCCTACTGAGCCCACACAAGCTACACCTCTGCCTGCCCTGCTCCCACCTACAGTGCAGCCTCTCTAGCAGGAAGAGGTTTGTACTCCCCAGTACACCATCACAGAGGCTGCCACACTATCAGGGTCACTGCCCCTTTGCTGTTCCAGTAGCAGGGGCACACATGGCCAGACACCGGCCCCTGAGGCAAAGGGGGCAAGGAGAGGGTTTATTCCCCTCCTCTGTCCCTTCTCCCTCTGGGAAACCACAGCCGTTATCTACTTGGCTGGGTGTAAGTGGCAGAGGTGGTGGCCATGGCTGGCAGACCCCGGCTGCAGTCCCCCAGAGGGAGTGGGGATAGAGAGAGGCATAAACCCCCTTTCTGCTCTTTCCATCTCAGGGGGCTATGCTGGGCTCATGTCTGGTCATGCCCCTGCCACTGAAGTAGTGGGGGGTGGAGTGGGGTGGGGAAGGGGGGCTGACATGGGCTGCTGTATCCTGACCAAGCAGACCCAGCTTGGGTCTGTGCTGGTGAGAAAGGGGACGGAAGGGAGAATTAAATCCCCCTCCATCTCCATTCACTTCATGCTGCTGCTGGGGCTGGTTTTATCTTGTGGGGGGCAGTGTCTGACTACGCCCCTGGTAGAGAGCCCAGGGCTGGAGAGTGTGCTGGGATACTGGGGGACTCTGATTTAACTTAAACCAGGAAGGGGTCTGGGACAGAATTTGACCTCAATTAGTTAAGTCTGATTCAACCGGTTTCAGCCAGTTTGAAACTAGTTTATGTGCACTGAACTTCTGTTCTGTTACAGGTTTAAACTAGTTTCTGATCACTTAAAATAGTTTATGTGTAACTTTTGTCCCTAGCCTTAGTAACGTGCACTACTGTTTATTTTCAAATGCCTGAAAATTGAAAGACACACAAAAAACTAGAACTTGTGGTTCCAAAATGATACCTCTTATTAGACCAACTGGAAAATGGCAAGAAAATTGTCCTTTTCTGCAAGCTTTTGGAATCAAAGTCTCTTCGTTAGGCTCTGGGAAAAGTGTAGATGGTACAAGATGGTAAAAAGTCCCCATAGGTAGGAAATAAACTTCATTTTTGCACAGAGGGAGCTGAAGATGGGAGTCTGTCCCTCTGGGTCCATGAGAGTGTCTTTGTGAGCTGTGTTGAGGAGCTCTTTGATGTGTTGATAGGTAGAATTCCTTCCCTGGAGGTGTCGATGGAAGGCAGGGAGGCCAAAAAAACCTTCCTTGTTGTTCTGCAATGAAGTTTAAAATCCAAAAGCGGCTAAAATTCAGCATCTTCCATGTTTCAGGGGTGTACACCAAGTATACCCCTGAAAATTGAAATTAACTTAGCAAGCCCTTCCAAGTGTAGCACAGGGGGCACCAATTGAAAACGGCATTAACAGATGCTGTTATAATAAGGCTTTTCTCTTGAATTTCTTGCATCTTGGTATTCAAAGCTTCTTACTAAATGTGTTTCCTATGATCAATGTAAGTGTGGACTCACTTTGGATAAAATAGTTTACTAGAACTGTCACACACATTAAGGAGCTTTAAGCTGCTCATTTCATAGCTACTGCTGCTAAACTAGCATAATTTATTAAGTATATTAAATGAGGAAGCTCTGGTGTCAATGTACAGCTTGGAAATGAGAGATAATAAGACCTTTCTCATATATGCAGATTATTAGTGTTTGCTTGAAAATAGATTATCTTAATGATAACCTCAACTAGTGTCAGTTATTCCAGTAAACTGACTTGGCCTAAAGAAGAATGAGAACAACAATTTGTGGATAATTGTAATGAAGATTATAAAGTGTAGAAAATTAACTTGTCGAAGCAGCAGTCTAAATTAAGTCACTCCATTTTCAGGAAAGATAATTCACCTACTGCCTTGCCCCGATATAATCTTTTACATCCATATTAGAAATAGATGTCAGAGATCCTCCACCTTGCCAGATACACATTAGCTGCATCAGGAGGTTGAAATGGTAGCTTCTCCCTTGCAGGTCCATAATTATTTTAATTAAAACATGGAGATTATTATTGGGGAATAGTATTTCTCTTTGATAAATTACCAGAAGATCAGCAAATGCTTGTGTTCATTATTGTTAAATTCAATAATTTATATAAAGAGCCAAACTCACTGTCTGCCCCATTTGGCTCTGTTAAACTTTGAGAACATCTGGACTGATGCAAGTGAACTGTTGTAAGTGAACACGGTTTAGTGGCGATGAAAAGCTGCGTGGTTTAGTGGACAGAGCATTAGATTGAGAGTTAGGAGGCCAGGGTTAATTTCTTGGCCTTTTCATTTGTATATCCCTTTTTCTTACTCACCTCTTGTGTATTTATTTACTTTTGGTTTTATTGCAGACCAGGTTTTAAATGAACAAAACTGAGTGAGATGAGTATTGTGGGAAAATAAGTGGAGTGGCTAGATCCTTCTGTTCTGTTGCTGGAGAGAAGGAAGCAGAAAGTAGCTACAGCCTCCCTTGTATTGCGTTGTATATTGCTATGCCAGGTATGTCCTTGGTCCAGCTATAAAGGAGGTCCTTCCCAGAGTAGCAAAGGAGGTCCCTCCCAAAGTAGCAACTGACTTCCTAAGTTACAAATCTGCTTCCCAAGCTGTCTGTGGGACAATACAATCATGCTCTGTCTTAACTTACAGTAAAGGAATGATGGAGTCCTGCCACTACTATGTTTTTGAGGAAGTGCCAGCTTCCCACAGTACATAGCACAGGGGATACTTCATCTTGGATGGAACCTTCAAGTGGTATGTGATACAGACAAAAAATAAAGTTAGGAAATTTTAAATGTACTTTGGTGAGGGTGAGCTCTGTGTTTTTAATTCAGGGAAGGTATTTATGTTAGGGGTAAATAAGCCCTTAGCATGTTACAACTTCTCACTTTGGTAAAGAGGAACTAGAATAGGCAACAGAAGCTTTAAGAATAAGTAAGATATTGTGGACATTAATTTTAATGAAATTGACTATTGAAGAAAGAACATAGGAGAGCAGTGATTTGTCCCATCTACCAATTTCTGATTTCCTATATAAAGGTTGTTGATATGTTTCAGTACTATCTGACAAAGAAACAGATCTCTAAATTCCAATTTACTTCTAAATATAATAACTGAATATTTCAGGACCCAAGTTGTGAAATGAAATCTAAAACATCTAAATGATTTTGGAAGTTGTGTTACATCCTGAAGAACTCTGAAGTTATCAGGACACCCAAGAAAGCTATGGTGCCCAACTACTGAAAAAACATATTTTGTCTATGAGCATTACTCCCTCAATTCTCTACTTCCTTTTCTTTTTCATTCTGGTTATAATAAATCTTTGCCTTATTTTGGTTGCCAGAAGTTTAATAAATGGCTTGATGAGAAATGAGCATGGCCTCACTTGCCCCTAAACTTCTCTTCCCTCTTTTTGAAAGTTTGTACCTTCATTGATATAAAGGGTGGGGGTTTTTTTACAATGTCATGGTGAATTTACACACTTAGGAAGTGGCGTGTGAACTAGCATGTAGCGTGTTATATTAGAAAGCATTAAATAATGTTTCCATATTACCCTATCAAAGGCTTTATCACTTATTCAAGTGAATGGCAGGGAAATTATTGTTTTGCAGTGTAGTGCCAGTCCATAGGAATGACTTCTGCAGAAGGTCTTCAACCAAAATCCTGTGGCTGAACTTTACAAAAGGCTGGAATACTGTGTGTCCAGTTCTAACAATGTTGGTAGTTGGAAAGAAAGAGTCAAATCCTTTAGGAGCTCAGAATGATTTAGAGAAAAAAACATTTGAGTCTCCGTGCTACCAAGTGTCCCAGTAGAGATGCAACCATGACCTGCTTCAAGCACTACTTAAAGTAGCGGTGTTTGCAACTGGTCAAAGGTACTGTGTCAGGGTCAGGATTGAACAAACCAGGACAGTGCTTTAGTTATACCCCTTTCTCCTCATCCAGGCCCTTTATACCAGAGAGGGCAGCATAGATCAGAGAGCAAGGTTGAGCCATTAGCCTTAGCAGGGTTAATACAACAGGTGTAGTGGCCATGCACAGATTGATTAAGATTTCCTGGATCAATACAAACTCCTGTTATGTGTATCATTTTGTCTGTTTCTTAGTGTATGTGCAAAGTATACTTCTTCCCTTAGATATTCAGGAGTGGCAAAGTCCTCTCAGACTTTGATAATTTTGTGGCATTTTCTAGTTGTCCACTGTATTCAAATATCAGCAGGTTTAACTCTTCCATTCTATTGAGGAAGGTGCATTAAGTTATAAACAGTTTATGGGTATAGATCCTTTGAACAAAATATTAAAAACAGGGATTCTGTCTGTTTTGAAGGGTCAATAAAGATTTTGTGGCACTTTGCAGAGAAGTGGGCGTGATAGAGTATTGTAGATGCTTCCCTTTATCTCATGATTAGGCTGCATTTCAGTAGTGGTACAAAGACATGGTTTGTAAAGCAATTTGTGAGCCACCATGTGAAGGAATTTATGCAACTGCAAAATAATAATCATCAATGAGGTGAATCAGCTAAATTTTTTTTGTTATCTCTGAAAAGGCACAATGGAGCTGGTAAATGAGCAGCTGGTAACATGGTGACCTATAATAAAACAATTTGCCTGTAACATAGATTTAAAGTAATTTGATTCAGGGTCAGAATGGATTGTTATGGAATACATTTGGACCCAGTACTCCTTATTTGTTATACAGGAAGTAGCTTATAATAGGAGCAACAGACATCCTATGAAGAGGTATGGGTTTCAGTGTACTTTAATTCTAAATTCTAATAGGGATAAAAGTATTCCTACTCCATGTGTACTACATATTATATATCTCAGTTTATTTTTTGTTTCTACCATGCGGTGATGAGCAAAGAAAGGTATTACCTGCTAATTTTAACTGTGCAGACTATTATTTCAGGAATTCACCAATTAAGACTTCTGGAAAGTCACGTTGTAAGCAAAATGTGAGTTATGCTGGGTGCCATAATTTTCATAATATTATAGTATGAAGAGGGATTCTAAAATATTGCATATCAAAATATTGCTTTAATGTGCCAGTTGCCTTCTCCAGAAGAAATAATAAAGGCTCATAAAAACAGATTTTACCAGAAAAGTGTCAGGGCAGAATAAGTATGTTTAACTAGCTCAAGAAATACATATGTATAATTAAACAGGAATAATCCTATAATATGCAGGGCCATGTTGTAAATTGCATTGATTGCACCTTGTACTATATCTCACTTGCACTTTGCTCAATAATCCGTTGAGCCCTGGACTACTCCTTAACTTTCTACTCCTCTGAGTAGCTTTCTGCAGCTGCCAGTATTAAAAACATGAATGATTTACTAAAGAATTACCTCCTTGATTCTCCTAAAACTGGACAAATTACATGGGTCTGTGGTATAGGACAGTCAGTAGGGTATAGATTGGGGAGAGCAGAATCTGGCTTGCAAGCCAGATGGAGCCTGCCACAGGCCCAATTTCCCAGCAGCCCCTGCCCACATGGCTCCTAGCCAGTCTCCATGAGGACCCTGGAGGTATGGGGGTGTGACAGCGCATAGTCATGACAGCACAGGGTCACAGGATGAGGGCTCTGCCCTGGCCCAGCTTAGTCCTGTGCTTTGACGGCCCCAGGCTGTCCCACCCCTGCACTTCCAGGGTCTCCAAGGAGACCGGCCAGGAGCTGTGCAGGGAGCTGCTCCAGGGCTGGGCCCAGGATCTTCTGGTGGTGACAACACGGGGTGAGGCCTGGGCAGAGCAATGATCCATTCCCTGCATGCCTCTGCCCACAGAACTCATGCTCATTGCATGGGCATGTGGGTAGCAAATAGCAATTCTGCCCTGGCCCTGCCCGTGCTGTCACCACCACAAGATCATGACCCCAGAGCAACTCCCCACCTGGCCACATGCCCTGCCCATAAGGCTCCTAGCTGGTCTCCATGGAGACCCCGGGAGCATGGGGACATAATAATAGGGCCATGACAGCATGGGGTTGGGCTGGGGCAGAGCCCTTGTTCTGCAGCCCCATGCCATCACAACCCTGCACTCCCAGGGTCTCCATGGAGACTGTCTGGGGGCTGTGTGGTCAGGGGCTGCTGGGGAATGTAGTTCGGCTGCCAGCCAGATCCAGTATTTTCTCCATGCCTGATATAAATAGACATTACTACTCTACTGATATAAAATACTACCAATTAAAATTGTTATGATGTAATAGTTGAATCTTTAGTGATACAAGCAAAACCATTCCAACTTTAATACTACTTCATTCAATTTCAGAGTTGAAGTTAGGGGGACTTAGCTAACTTTTTAGCACTAAAGAATCATACAGACGTAATGGTTACTTTGTACTTCCCAGTGGCAGCTCCATCTTCCCTTCTAAAGCATTTAAAAAGTTATGTTTGTCCATGCCTTTAGACTAGTCTCAACCAGGGTACCAGGGCACTCTGGGGTGCTGTGAGAGCCTTTGAAAGGTTTGGCAGGAAACATGAGAAGATAAACAAATAAGAATACACTCAGGTTCCAAGTGTCAGGGGATAAGCAGAAAAGGGCAGGCTTAGGCACACTCAGCCCCCACTGCCTGACCCATCTGCAAGGAGATAAAAACTGTAATATATGAATTAGTTTTGAAATGAGGTTCTCAGTTCGCAAAGGTTATGGAAGAAGCCTCAGATCTGACAAGGGGTGCTTTGAGTCTAAAAACGTTGAGAACCACTGCCTTAGGCTAATGGTAGGAGTGAAAATGGAAAATCTTACATAGCCACAGTTATTGGAGGGTGATGTGATAGACATGTTTCTGCAATGTAGCAGCAGTGTGCTGTGGTTGGGATGGCACCAATCATGCCCTGTTTATCCGTGCCTGCTCGCATCCTTCAAAACTGGACATATGCAGCTGAAGATGTCCTAAGGCAGGGGCAGGCAATTATTTTGGCTGGAGGGCTGCTTAATGAGTTCTGGGAAGCTGTCAAGGGCTGCAAGGGTAGCCCAGCCCCTTGACAGATGCCCCAGCCCCTGGTTACCATCTTGGGACCTGAAGTCCTCCCCCTTACCCCTGACCTTTGCCACCAGAAGTCCCTCCTCTTACCCCTGGAAGTACTCCTTTTGGAAGGGGGAGGGTTGCCATCTTGGAACCTGAAAAAAAACAAATCATATACTAAAAATCAAACATGTTCTATAATATATTTTAATTTTATTGCAAAAATATTGTTGTCATAATTTGTTTCTGTACTGTATATAGAGGTGATTGCATAATAACTAAAAATAAAGTCTTACTCTTGTATATTGTGTACGGGAGGTGTGGGGTATGGTTGTAAGTGGGAGTGTGGGGGAGTTGTAAGGGGGTGTGGCTGTGTGTGGGGGGCAATAGGATATGTTAGAGGGGTGTGTATATGTGGGGGGTCTGGAGGCAAGGTGTGGGTGTTTGGCATTTATGGGGTGTCAGGGAAGGTGGGGGGTGTATGGGAACTCCTCCATACACTCTTTCCCCCCCATAGCACAAAGCCTTCACCAGTGGCGGCAGCAGCAGCAGCAGGTGAGGGTGCTCAGGACACTCATGCCCCATTCAGGCACTGTTGCCTAGCAGAGCATGGCTCTGGCCAGCACTGCACATGGTGGTGAGGAGTGCATCCACGCTGGCCCACCTCTATCATGTACTGTGAAGAGCCCAACATGTGCCACTGGGGGAAGCTTCATGCTCTGGAGCCAGCTGCCTTCCTTGCCTCCTGTGTGCACGTCCTGGGACTCTGCCGGAAGTAGAGGGGAGCCCCGCTCCCTGCTTCCCAGCAGAGTCCCAAGGTCTGCATGGCAGGGAGCGATGAAGGCAGCCAGCAACATTGCACAGGGCTTCCCCTAAAGGCCACAGAGCTGCACATGTGCCATGTGGAGCCCCATGTGGTAGAAGTGGGCTGGCCTGGCCAGCTGGCCTTACCTGGGCTGCAGCACATGCGTGGGCCATGAGAGCCTTGCATGTCCCTGTCTGCTGTTACTGCTGCCGCCACTGCCGGCACAAGCTGTGCGATGTGTTGGGAAGTCACTCCCCAACACTCCCCCCCCCGCCTCCCTCATACCCACATTCTGCCCACCCAAGCTCCATGCTCCCACTGCCCCTCTGGGTGTGGGCTCCATGTGCCCACCATCCCCATGCTCTACACTCCCATCCAGTTGCAGCTCCACCCCTACCCCTGCCACTTCCCTACCTGTTGCCCGGAGCAAGCAGGACACTGGGGAATTGAAGCAGGTCCCCCAGCTGAGTCCTTCCACCCAGAAGGGTGGGAGCAAGGTGTGGGCTGGGTTGGGGTATAATTATTTGGTGCGTGGCCGCTGGCTAAATTAAATTGCCTGGTGGGGTAGATTCAGCCTGGGGCCATATTTTGCCTGCCCCTGTCCTAGGGTCATCTCCAGTGGCTGCCATCCAGCATGCTGGAGACTAAGGAGTTGGGAGTGACCATAGACTGTATGGCATAGAGGGATACCTTAGTGCTTTGTCACTGGCATATTATCAGGCCTTGAATAACCTGTTGATACCCGTCATAGTAGAGCTGCCAGGTTCATAAAGATATTGTCATCCTATGTTTCTTCTATGGGTTATTGTGACTTTGTGGAATGGAATATTTCTAATTTTCCAGTAAAATACATATATTGTTTCTAACCCTGTAAATTGCTGAGATATTAAACTTTAAAGTTATTGACGCTGATTATATCATCTGCCAGTCACAGGAAGTGACTCTTCCATACTCTTACCTGGAGTAATCTTTCCATTTTTGTGCACTGCACTTCAAGCAATATGTAGACAAACTGGAGAGATTCAAGAAACCTGGAGCAAAAATAACAGGTTATGAAAATAAGAGATATGAACAATTACTGGAAAAAGTGGGCTATAGAGAAGAGAAAACTGAGGGAGCAAGTTGTTAGGTCTTTAAATATAAAAAGAGGTTATTAAGAGAATGTCTGTGAATTGCTTTTTATGTCCACTGGGGCAAGACAACTGGGTTTAAACTGCAACAAATTAGGGATGGGTTTAAATTAAAACAAATTAGGTTTAGATTACAAATTAGGAAGAAGCTTCTAACTTGGAGGGTGGACATCCATTAGAGAGGTTGTTTTGAAGTCCTTAAGTGTGGGTTAGATAAATATTAGGGGTGTGCAAAGTGGGCAGTATTCAGTTCAGATTCAGATTTGGCCTGATTCAGGGGACAGTGATTCGATTGACTGATTCGGATCACTGTCCTGATTTAATTTGGCTGAATCTGAAGATTCAATTCTGATTTTGAGAATCGGCGATTTGGCCATACACACAGCTTTGTGTTTTTTCTATGTACCTTGAGGTACCAGGCATGGCTTGTGAATGCTGAGATGGTGGGGTGGATGGAGCATCCCACGGGAGCACACGGGGAGGGCGGGGGGTCCCCCAAACACTCCGTGGTGGACCAGGAGGTGGACTGGAGGTACTTCTAGTCCACTTCTGGGTCCTCTGCCGAGCATGTAGGGGACCCCCCCCATGTTCCTGTGGGACACTCCAGTTGCCCCACCATCTCAGCATTCACAAGCAGTGCCTGGTACTTTAAGGTATATAGAAAAAACATATAATGGTTTTGTGTCTGTGTCTGTGGCCGAATCATTGAATCTCTCCGAATTGAATCAGAGGCTTCCGATTCAATTCAGAGAGCTTAATGGGTCTCCTGATTCGATTCAGATTCAGAAATTCAGCTGCTGAATCAGGCTGAATCTCCTCTGAATTGAATCAGCGACCAAAGCTTTGCACAGCCCTAAAAAATATTTGTCAGGGATGGTTTAGACCACGATGATCCTGCTTTGAGCAGGGATGTGGACTAGATGACCTCCTGAAGTTACTTTCAATCTCCATTTTTCTATTATTTTATGCTGCCACAAATGGAATGCCACAAGTTGTTAGAGAGAAGGTTCAGGCTGGACATCAGGAGACATTACTTTACAGTTAGGGCTGCCAGGCTCTGGAATGGACTCCCAAGTGAGGTGGTACTCTCTCCTACCTTGGGGGTCTTCAGAAGGAGGCTGGATAGATATTTGGCTGGGGTGATATGACCCTGGCACCCGTTCCTGCCTGGGGCAGGGGGTTGGACCTGATGATCTGTTTAGGTCCCTTCTGAACCTAAGCACTATGATACTATGATACTATGATGCTTGTAAAACCATTTTGGAGTTGCTTGTAGAGGCATAAAAATATTTTTTGCGTTCAAAGCTCTGTTCTGTTGATAGTACAGGTAGAAAAGATTGAAAAATTGTACCAATAACTTTTTAAAAACACCTTCTAAAATAGTTATTCTTAAAATGATGCATATATAGAATACTAGAAGATAGTATAAACATGGCATAAAAGTTACTGAAACATAGTGAATATGTGACGATGTGATATAGAGACTCTGGTGGAGCTTACTTGGGTTAATATGTATAAACATACATGTTTTTTTTCTTTAGGATTCAGAAGTAAGACAGTTTCTCAATTTTATGCAGTAATATCATAACATCAGTTGAAACAAACATGCTATCTGTTTTATAATGGTGAAACTGATAGCTTAGTTTGCCTGATGCTTCCTATTATAAGATCCTGTTGCTGATAGCCTTTACCTGTTGGGGCTTAAGTTTCCTATGCTAGGCATTTACCTCAGGCTGGAATTTTGAGAAAGATCTTTAAAAGTTTTAGCTAAAATGGTTCATGCTTTTCCATAAGCAAGAGTTGGAGAAAGTCTTGTTTTGATCACACTAGAAGTCATATAATCTACTTTAGCAACTGCATGCTTTAGAATAGGATTTTTGCAAGATGAGTTATCCTGGATTCAGGGGTTATCTATGACACCTTTTGGCAAAGTGCCTTTCTTCCCCTCTAATGCCCTCTCCATGTAGGCTAGGTACAGAAATTAAACATAAAGAGGTATAAGTTATTGAAATCCAGTCTAAATCTGTAACAGAGAAGAAGTTCATTGCATGTAGACTGGCCTAACAATGGCAGAACCTCTCTAAGATGGATCTACTTGGATATAGTATCAGATTTAATCAGTTTAGGTTAGACTGGTCTATCAATCTTCTGTGCCAGATCCCTCCTGACTCAAATTAGGTCAAGGTCCCCTGGTATCCCAGGCATCTTTGCAGGCCCCTGCTAATCATTCCCTACAGGGTGGGGGGACTAGCCTTGAACTGCACTTATCTGCTCCAGTTGAGCACTGGGTTGGCCCTGCTCCTGGGCTGTTGCAGAGCTGGCTGCTAGCAGTTGCTGGGGGGAAGGAGGGGAAATGAGAGGCCCCCTGCCCCTGCCCCAACTTCCAGACCCAGCCAAAACCATTGGGGCAGGGCATGTGATGGGGACTTCCCTTCTCTCCCACAGCCTGCCTTCTTTCCCCAGCCTTGCCCCATGCCAGCTGTTAGCAACTGCAGCGTGGCAGGGGGAGGAGGAAAGTGGAGGCCCCGCTCCAGCCCTCCCCCCACCCAGATCCAACCAGAACCATTGTGGGGGAGCACCTAGCAGGGGCTTCTCTACTCCCCTGCTGACTGGCCCAGCATGGCTTCTTTCCCCAGCCCCGCATTCCACCAGCTGTTACTGGGAAGTGGAGAAAGCCAGAACTACTGGGAGACATGTGGTGGGGGCTTCCGCTAGGGAAAGAAGCCACGCTGAGCCAGTCAGTAGGGGAGGAGGGAAGGGCACTGTGTGCCCTCCCAGTAGTTTTGGCTGGGTTTTTTTTGGGGGGGGGGGGGAGGGGGGAGCTTGCTGGGAAGCATGCAGGAACTTCCCTAGTCTGCTGTCCTTGGCCAGTGCAGGCATCTCTGTGCTGAATCTTCCCTTTTCCCCACCAAAGGGAAAACATATGTTCTGTCATTCCTGATCTATTCTATTCAGCTTAGACAAACCCACTAAAGTTTGATTGACTCCGCCTTGGGTTTTTTGAATGTCTTTACCTAGCCAAAAAATAGTAACAATCAGCTGTTCTTATCAGTTACTCTATTAGCTGTATTAAAGAAAAGTAAAAATTCCATAGTCAATGACTTTATTAAAAAAAAAAAAAGGAAATGTCAGAATTCAGGTTTCCTGTGACAAGATTAATTTAGCTTCCTAGTGTGAAGGCAGTCTTGTCTTTATTAAACTGCCTAATGGTATGCTTCTCTGTTGGCCTAATCTTTTAGAGCATTTATATACATACCTTGTTGTCCCACAACGTGCTGGAGATAGGGCTGTGTCGTGTGCAGTTGTATAAGCGGTGAAATGCATGTCAGCACACAGAAAATGGCAGCGGTGTGCTTTTGAACTAAAACACCTTTGAGATGTTTTGGTTCAAAAGCACACCACCACTGTTTTCTCAGCGCTGATGCACATTTCGCCACTTATATAACTTTATGCACCACAGTGCCAGGCACTGCAGAGCAAGCATGTGTACAAATGCCCTTAGTCTTCTGTGGGATCCAGTCCTGCAGATTTATCCATACAAAAGTCCTATGGGCATCAGTGGGATGGTCTGGAATAATGACTACAGGATTTGGGGCCTGCTGTAACATGTGTTCTACTGTGTATCAATACAGAGTTGTAATTTTAAATCATCAACAAAGCTATTTTTATGTTTTACTTGGCCATATTTGCAAAAGTGGAGCTTGAATTTTACCTCTAAAAATATCTATTTTCACAGCTGATTGGTAATGTTATATCCATTACTGCCTCTTTAGTGTTAGGTATTTCATGCTTGAAATTGTGCATATATATTTTGGGCAATCAATTTTATGGCTATATCTAGTTCTCATGGAAACCAAAGGAATTCCACACTGATATAATAGGGGAACACTATTAGTGGTTTTGAAAAATAGTAAAACTCATCTGTTGTAGTTTGAGGTGGAGCTCACTCAAACCTTATCAAAACTGAAATGGATGTCCAAAGGTACCTGTTAATGGTATTCCTTTAGATAGTTTTAGTTACAGATGGATTTTGAGGTTTCCACCAAAGCCAATTCATATCAAGAGGTTCAGAACAAAATTATATTCTTTTTATGATATTAGATTAGTTATTACATCTTTGGTCTTCAGAGATGCTGCCCCATAGGATTCTCAGTATGTGTAATCCTTTATAACCAACTGTGTACTAAATTAGTATTAGTGCAGTACAGATGCTCAAAAAGGCCCTGGCATGGTAAGTTAGAGTAGAAGCTAGCTGAACAGACATTCACTGCTTGGTGGGGGGAGGCTCACAGTCTGGCCACTGGGGGCACTCCCACACAGCTGCCAGGAGGCTGCCAGAGTGGCCCCTCTCCCCAGCCCTGCCCCCCTGCCAGGTGGTGACTGTCAGTAGTGGCTGGGGGGAAGAGGGGGAGAATGAGCCCCCCCTACAACTTGCTGGCTGGGGTTTCAGTGTTGGGGAGGGCTCTCTTCCCTGCCCTCCAGCATCTTGACAGCTGCAGTGTGGTGCAGCCCAAGGGGACACCCACCCTGGAGCCCTTCCTCCGCAGCCCCCTCTGGCTAAGCAGCAGTGCGCCACAGCTAGGCCAGGGTAGATGCCAGGAGAGACCCAGACTCCTTCCCCCATAGCCCCCTCCCCCAGCCAGGATGCAGTGCTTCATAGGGCTGGGTGATCACACTCTAACTTAACCTTCAATGGCATCTGGCACAGATAGTCAATACAGTGCTCTAACAGAAAGCAGTTTAGATTAGCACACATTCATCCAAGGTTCATTTAGAGCAGGATGCACCATTTTCAAAGTACTTTATGTGCCATGAACATTTGCTCTGTTATGGCTGTAAAGCACTTTCTGTGCACGTGAAGCACATTAAATGTAACATCTGTACTTGGCCAGTATTATTATCAGCATTGGTTTAAAAGACTGGGGTGTAGGTACTCTGTACTAATGGTTAGAGCTCCCAGAGAAAGCAGGGCCTTGGGGTTGGCTCAGAGAATGAGAGCCATATATCAGAAACTGAGGGAGATCCAGAAGCAAAGTCCACACCACAGTCCACAACAAAAGGGTCAGATGCTGAGTAGCAGTCCAAAGGGTAATCCATAGGACGAAGTCCAAGAACAGAGCCAGGTGGGGTTGGGAGCCAGGGTATGGATCTGCATGGAAATGCAAAGTTGAAGTCTAGAAAGAAGCCAAAAACTAGGGCTAGAAACCAGGAGAACCAAAGTGCAGAAACCAGGAGGCTTGCCACAGCAGAATCATTGATTAGCCTACAAACCCAGGGTTCTACCTTGCACTAAATGCATAGACAGCACTCCCAGCAGCCAACTGGGATCTCATTGCTCCTGAACTGGGGCAGAGTTCCTCAGCTGAGGCTTACTGCAGGTGTGGCTGCCAAGGTACTGGCCCAAGGCTGGTCTGCCTGATCGGAATCCTTAACAGCTGGTATCATCTCAGTGAAATGCTGCTGCTTGACAGAAACTTTAGTTAGTGAACTGCATATTAGCATCAACCTAGAGGCTAAGGTATACAGCAATAGACTAAAGGTCAATATCTCTGCTGGATTTAATGAAAGGCTTTCTTTCTACCAGTATCCAGTCTTTTGTGTTCAATTCAACTGTTTATAGGACAAATCTATTATTGCACAAATAGTTCTATTGCCATATGTTCCATCAATTAACTTCAGAATTTTAGTATGAAAATGTAGTGAATGAGGGGGAGAGATTTGTGCTGAATGAATTTCACCAAGCTTTGGCATGAGATGTCCTGTCATTCAGCAATCTTACTGAATGCAACTAGAGGCCTTTCTGACTGATGAAAGAATATGTTGTTCTAATATGAATAAGAGTTCAGCAGGACTGATTTTAGTGTTCCATTTTCCCTAGTATTCTCCTTTTTCCCCTTATTATTTCCTTATTTTTTATTTTACACACTTGATATGAATTGACCCTGTTTCTTTCTTTCCTTCCTTCTTTCATTCTCTTTTAACTGTTAATTAGTCATTTTAATTTGGGGTGAATTTTAGCTTTTACACTGAAAATTTTGCATACTCTATTTGAAAGAGTGGCTCTTCTGTAATAAGAATTTACAGGTTTCTTTTTATGTAGTCTGGTGAAATATAAACAGTTTGGCTAAATATGAAGAATTTTTTTAAGTCTCAGAGAACTTGCTACAATGAGAAATGATTTATTAATTATATAGTATGCCAATTTTTATTTATTTTCCTTGAGTTTTTTTAACAGTTTGAAGTATGTATTCTTTTAGACATGATACAAGAATGAAAACATAGCATAGAAAAGAAGATAAAAATATGTGAAATCCTGTAAATAGAAAGCTACGCAGAAATAACCACCTTGGAAATGGGATGAGTATCAGAAACAAACAAACAAAACCAACAACTATTGAGCACTGTTAAGCTCTCAGTAGCGACCTACATAATTCACGGTTTCATCAATTTTGAAGAAACCACGAAATCTGGGATTATCTGCAAAATTAGCAATAAAAAAACCCCCAATAAAAATAAAATTCTGACTTCCCACTGGGAGTCAGCCATCCTTGCTACCAGGAGGGCAAGATGCTGGCTGGGAAGGCAGCACAAAGGGCAGCAGACAAGATGGCGGCTGCCCCCTCATTCCTCCTCCCTCCCACCAGGGACTCTCTGCCACCAAGCACCAATGGGTAGGGTGGCACAAAGGGCAGCAAGCAATCAAGATGGCAACCACTCCTTTGTCCCTCCTTCCCCCTGGGGCCTATCTACCAATGAGGGGTGGAGCCAGCTATCGAGGCAGAGGGCAGTCAGCTATCAAGATGGCAACTGCTGTCTTGTTTCTTCTTCACATGCTGGAGCCTCTCCGCCAATCAGCACCAAGGGGCATGGCCTTTGCCAGTCAGTGTCATGAGGTGGCACCACCATGAAATGCCTGCAAAATCAGCTCTGTGCACAGCAGGTGGGCCATAAGAAACCCTTTCTCTCACCACGATTTAAGTAGGTCCCTAGCTATCAATTATCAAATAGAGTATACTTTTGGGGGGAGGTTACATAAAATGAAATAACACTTAAAAGCGCATACTATAGAAAAGAATGTACCTCAAGATAGTATCGACTTTTATAAACCAACTATGTAACAGGAATGTCAACATCTGAATTCAATTATTCTTATTAAAAAATTTGTTATAGTATTTCATAGTAATCTCAAATTTCTATGCTATACAGTTTAGTAACAAAAATGGTTTCCAGATTAGAATTTTCATGATCTATATGAACTTCATGTATAAATTCCATTTTTATATTTTATTGACCAAAGTCTGGAAACATACTTTTCATTACCATAGGTGAAGTTTTATATCAGAGAAACAATTTTTCAGGTAAAACACCATGAGCTAGGCCTTGTTATACTAGGATATCTGGCATGTCATCTTAAACTGATCATTTAGTAAAAAAAAAAATTATTCTTTGAGAACTCAGAAAAATAATTCTCACAATTTTCTGTATTAGTTTTGACCTATTTTAGAGACATCAGGGAAAATTACCCAAACTACAGATGATCTTTTCATGGGAATTTCAGTTGAATTACCATTTCTGAATACAGGATTCATTTAAAGTCCCTGGCAAATTTGGACATGCAAACAAGCCTGGTCTGGTATTTGAGTCATAGGAATACGTATGAACAATTTTACCATGGAAAATTAAATTCCACAGAGCTGCTAATAAACAGAGATGATTGGATCATTTTTGATTAAATGAACTTTTATCAAGACTGAAGTGGCATTTTAGGAAGAAAAGTAAGAGGGAGCTAAGGGAAGGGGGATGCTCTAGCTTAGCATGTAAAGGCATTGAACTACACTATGGAATCACCATAGTGTAGTTCAATGGGTGTGTTTCAGGGGTGTGCACTGAACAGCCATGATATTCAATAATTGCACACCCCCAGTTTCAGGGGTGTGCAATTATTTCAGCTGGTGGGCCATTTAATGAGTTTTGATAAGCATTTGAGGGCCACATACAAAATCTTTCAGAAGATATCATTTTAACAAATTATAGAGAAGTCATATACTAAAATTCAAACATCTATTATATTTTAATTTTATTTCAAAAAAATATTTTTTGTCCTAATTTGTTTTTTTTTTTAGTGTATATAGAGCCAATTGCATGATAATTCAAAATAGAGTCTTACTCTTATATATTGTGTGTGTGTAGGAGGTGGGGTATGTGTGTGTGGGGGGAGGATAGGTGTGTGTCAGATTGTGCACGTGTCTAGGGCTGCCTATCCACTAAGTCCCAGGAGCTGGCCAGGGGTGGAGGGACGGGGGGAGAAGGGATAGGGGCACATGCAGCAGAGCTCTCTTGGGTGTTGCAGTGCAGGTGCAGTCCACCCACATCTGTCTGAGCCCCGTCTGCTCTTGCCCTTGTGCACCTGGGGCAGCCCACACTCCACTCCACTGCTGCATTACTTCAGGTGGGGGGGAAAGCTGCAGCCAGGTGGCTCCTGACCCAGTGCATGGGGCTCCAACTCCCAGCTGCCTTCTACCCATTCCACCCACCCACAGTTATGAGCAGCTGAGTGGACGGAAGGCAGCCCTGCCAGGAAGCTGTGTATGCTCTCCGGGGCCGGGGCAGTGCCTTTGATAGGTGTGGAGCAGGTGCAGGTGGGAGTGCAGTATGGGCAGCCCTGGGTAGGAGTGGATTGGGCTTAGCCCCATGCACAGCACCACAGGGGCAGCCATGGGCTGGATACAATCAATTGGTGGGGCAGATCCAGCCCATGGGCTGTATTTTGCCTACTCCTGCCCTAGTTGAAGTCCCTGCCTTGCTAAATTCAAGGTGTCTGGGATTTAAAAAAATCTCTTCTCTGAATTAAAGAGAACAGGGGATTTGGAATTAGGGTCTTTTGCTTATTATTAGACAAGTTACCAATTGCCAGAGCTTGTGAACAGTTTTTGATCTGAATGGACATTTCAGCAAAAGTTTTGTGGAACTTTTAAATGTTGTTTTCCTTCCAGTTCACAACCACAATAAATTTCAAATCCTTGGAGATGGCCATAAATCAGAATTATCACCCTTTGGGCAGGTTTATTGTTCATGTCTTTTTTTTCTTTAAAAAAGTGAAAATTTCTGGTGTCTAGTGATTTGGCAATAAAATGTGTGGATCTGGCCTGTGGAGCCTTTGCATCTGACTCATGCCTTCAGCAACAAGGGGGCTCTCCTTATACTTCACCTTCTGGGGCTCTGGCAGAGGAGGAGCTGTGCCCATGATGTGCCACAGTCAGTCAACATTGGGCTCCAGCAGAGGTGGGGATTTTACCATGCAGTTGCCCTTCCTCACACACACACTCATCCTGTTCTCCAGATACTAGGGGTGGGGGGAAGTGGGTCGGGAGTGAGGGGCACTGGTAGGGCTGGGGGGGAGGGGCTGTGGCTTGGGAGCAAGAGGCAACAGCAAGAGGAAGCAGGGGCAGGGCACCAGAATATAATGGCTGTTCAGTGCCACAAAGCAGCAGGGGAGACAGCCACAGCTGTACCCGTATCATGCTGATTGAAGGGGGCAGGAGGGGTTCTGATTTTCCATGATAAAAAATCCCCAAAATTATATGCCAAAGTGTATAGGTATTTAGAATTAATTTTATTATAATGATCAGGGCACTGATGGGCTTCCAGATTGCTTAAGAATTGTAAATATATCAAGAAAACATTGTGTCTAAATGATACCTACATATAGTGGCATTTCAGTTTAATTGTGAGAAAATATGGATTTGGGGGGTTTTAATGTGAGAACTTGGGATTTTTATCAGACAGACAAAGTTTTTTGGGTAAATCCAATATATTTTAGTAGACCAACTCAAATACTTGGAAAAATACTTCTTTGCAAACCTTTGGGTACAAATTCAGAACCTTTGGGTCCTTCATCAGACAGAAGGAGCATCTGCAGTTTGTCTGTGCTCTTCCTTGATAGAATAGTAAAACAGCCAGAGGCCAGTATGTATGCAAGAAAACCAGTCAGTTAAAATGTAAATTGAGGTGAGAGACAGGTAGTGGGGGAGAGAAGAGGAAAGAATGTAACTAGTCAATGGATGAGAGACGGGGCTGGGGGTGGGAAAGGAAATGAATATAGGTGGTAAAAAGTGGAGAGGTTACCTGGGCAATCAGAAGGCTGGCAGGTTATAATGTGTCATAAATCCAGTGTCTATATGTAGTGCATGATTTTTTTGTATCTAGAGATAGATAAAGTGAAGTTCATAGGCTCGTCTGCGAAAGTTTTAATGTGATGATGTTTTGTAAATTCCCTTTGAGGATTAGAACTGAGAGACTGGAGAGAGACTTGTTTTCTTGTGAGAAATGTGCCCCCACAGGTAATTGGATATTCTTGTCTTTGATAAATTTTCGGTGTGCATTCATTCTGGTACACAGTTGTTGTTTGGTTTCTCCTACATATTTTACTTCAGCGCATTTGGTGCCCTGGATGAGATAAATCACATTTCTGGAGGTGCCAGTGTAAGGTTCAGAAATGTTGATGGGTCTGTTGTGGGGTGTAGTAATTGTGGGGGTGGTGTAGATGTGTTGGCTAGGGCTGTGTGAAGCTTTGGTAGCTGATTTCGATTCAGAGCAGATTCAGAGGCGGCTAAATCTCCGATCTGAATGGAATCAGGAGACCCATTAAAAAGGTGAATCAAATTGGAAGCCTTCAAATTGATTTGGAAAGATTCAGAGATTCAGAAGGCTTGCAGGAAACAGAAACTGAGAAGAGGGAGGGGGATGGGGTGATCTGTATATGGAAAAGGCTGAAAGGGGGGGGAAGACTTCTCTGATATTGACATCTGTAGCTGGCCAGTGACTGTGATCTTTCTCTGAGTTCCCTTCCAGTCACAGTGCCCTGGGGGAGGGACATAGAAACAACATATAAAGCTGTGGCTGAAGTGATCTGTGCCTTTTCTGAGCTGTCTCTCTCTTGGAACAACAGCATCTGAAAGGCTCTGGCTTGCTAGCTAGTCTCTTGCTAGCTAGACTCTCTTCTTGTAAATTGTATCCAATCCTTTCCTACTTACCCTTGCCTACAGTCCCTATTGGTGTCCCTATCCATTCCTTTCAACTTCTTCTTCCCCCAAAATCCTCTTATTTGTTCTTGTTAGTCTGTCTTTTTTTTTTCCCCCCATAAAAGGAAATCTGTGTTTTTTCTGACAGTGTCTCATCACTGTGCAGGAAAGCGCAACTTATATTACATACGCACATGTATTTTGCAGCACACCAAACATTATGAAGCGTGCTGGAAAAGCAGGTGCCAGGTCTTCTGGCAGGGGAGGCAGAGGGGGCAGAGTGAGTTCCCCCCACCCCAAACAGATGCACTCTCTTTCCTGGCAACAATTAGTCTTCTGCTGCTAGTGGGAGCAAGAAGGTGGTAGCACTGCCTGCACCTGCACCACCACCTCTAACACCACTGACCAGCAGCATGACATTTTCCACCCCAATTTCAGTTCCCAGCATGAGCCTTCCAGTGCCAGAGGAGGAGCTGGATCTGGAAGCAGAGGAGCTGAGGGCCATAGTGAAGGATATTCTGGGGAAGGAGGGGTTATCTGAGTTAGTGCTCCACACCTCTCAAAGTTCCCCTAGAGGCAGGTCTCCTTCTCTGGAAGGCACTTCGGAGGAGGTTGTGGGGGCAGGTGGATCAGCTCCCCCTCTTGTGCCTCTGCCTGGTGAGGAGGGGATAAGGTAGGATCTCCACCCTCAACCCAGAAGTGGGTGGGTAGTGTGGGAGCATTTTGAGGTGGTAGATAATCCCAGGTATGCTACCTGCCAGTGCTGTTAAAGGCAGATCAGCTGGGGCAAGGAGTTAAAACACTTTGCCACCACAGCAATGCTGCTGCATCTTAGGAGGCAGCACCCCCTTGCCCTTGTTCCTTCCCAGCATGGCACCAGTGGGAGAATGCCCAAAAAGAAGTTCCCCTCCTGCTCCAAAGCCCCCATCATCAAGAAGCAGAGGCAGGCCTACCTCTCCCTCACAGGGCACTGGTGCAATCTGTCAGGGCATCTGTGGGCTCTCCTTCAAGTGGAGGTGATAGATGAGGTTCCCACAGCAACAGAGATCATGGTGGCCATGAACTGCATGGTGTAGGGGTGGCTCATTGGGCAGGACGAGCTCACCTGCAGGTTCATGGTCACCAACAACAGGGCCAATATGGTCAAGGCAGTGTGTGATGCCAACTTTGTTGGCATCTGTTGTATGGCACACAAGTTCCACCTTGTTGTCAGGGCTCCCGTTGATGGTGCTATCACTACCAGCCAGCTCATTTCAAAGTGCAGGAAGGTGGTGGGCTACTTCCACCAGAGCATCAAGCAGGGCAAGATGCTGCAGGGCAAACAGGCAGAGCTGAGCACCCCACAGCACAAAATCATGCAGGATGTGGAGACTCGGTGGAACGCCACATACCTGATGCTGGAAAGGCTGGTCAAGCAACAGAAGGACATCCATGAGATGGCCTTGCTTAGGGGTATAGGGATCAGTGACCCCCTTAACAAAATGGAGTGTGATACCATCTCCCAGATTTTGGTGGTCCTCAGGTGATTCCTTGATGCCACTAGGAACCTCAATGCTGGCAGTGCCCTCCTTAGCCAGGTGATACTGGTAGTGAAGGAGCTTGGGAATGAAATGGAGAAGTTCTAGGGGATTGATGTTACTGGCTGTGGCAAGCCGCTTTCACCAGAGTTGCAGGCACTGGTGAAGCAGCTCAAGGAGGGCATCAAAAAAAGTCTGGATCCATTGTGGTCCAGTATGATCCACGTGCTGGTGGGCATGTGCAACCCAAGGGTGAAGGGCAGCGTCTGCAGCAGCAAAACCCTCTATCACTGGATGGAGGTGCTGGTGAACAGTCAGGGAGGCAAAAGGGCAGAGGTGGGGGGATGTGGAAGAGGGGGATCCACTTTCCTGTGCCAGCACTCCAACCATGAGCCAATCTCCTCCACCACAGCTGCTGCCAATGTGGGCCAAGGGCATGGCTTCAATGTTGGGGTCCAGAGGCACCAGACCCCACAATCAGCACAGAGGCCTCAGTGGCTACCTATCTTGCCAAGGACTTGGAGCCATTGCACTGCAACCCCTTGGCCTATTGTGCAACCACAGCCAGGTGTGACAGGATCTGGCCACGGTTGCCTAGGAACACCAGTCCTATCCACCAATCAGTGTTCTAAGCGAGAGGGTGTTCAGCATTGCTGGGGATGTTATGACACCCCAACGTACCTCCTTGGATTCTGGTTTGGTGGAGTAGCTGGTGTTCCTGAAGGTGAACCTCCTGCTGCTGGGGTTCTCCAAGCTCCACATGCAGATGGAGTGAGTGCCACCTTCCTCACTGTACACCTATTTGCTTTTTTTATTTGCTTTCAGAAACTTGAGGTGCACTTTCACAGAAACCCCTGCACCACTCTGCCTGAAACCTGGCAGGCCTCATGCCCATATGAGGGGCTACCATCCCTGCTGCATTCATCATGCCCTGCCTTAACACACACAAGTGACACGAGTTTTGTTTTCAACAGTTTGAAGTACACTTTCACAGAAACCCATGCACCTATATCCTTGAAACTTGGCAGGCTTCATGCCCTCAGAAGGGGCTACCATCCCTGCTGTTTTTATCTGAATATGCAGAAAACAGATGAAGTTATAGGTATTTTAGTGATTCCACATTATAGTTTATGGCCAAATCTCTGATCTGGTGCCAAATCTCCAAATCTGAATCAGCTGAATTGAACTGGGACAGTGATTCAAATCACCGAATTGAATCATGGTCCCTCTGAATCAGCTGAATCCAAAGCGAATACTTGCTGCTTCACACAGGCCTAGTGTTAGTAGATTATACATTTCTTGTCATGCCATAGCCTGGATCTGTTTGCTGTGTTTTGGGCTGTTGGAAGTTTGCTTCTGGTGATGAGGTTGGTGAGGTTCAGTGCTTGTTTTAAAGGCTAGGATGGGTGGTTCTGGGAAGATCTCTTTAATAATGGGGTCTCCTACTAGTATGGGTTGCAATTGTTTGAGGATTTTCTATATAAGTTCCAGGGAGGGATGATATGTCATAACCAGTGTTGTGAGATTTGGGGTTGGGGGGGTTTCATCAGTGCTGCAGCAATTCTTCACATGGTATCTGGGTGACTCTTTCAAAAGTGTGATCTATCTCTCTGGAGGAGTGTCCTTGTTTAGTGAAGGCCCTTTTGAGATTTGAGAGGTGACGATGACCAGTGTTCTCCTCAGTGCAAGTTCAGTGGTATCAGAGAGCTTGGCTGTATATTATAGCTTTCTTAGTTTGTTTAGGGTGATTGCTGGTCCTGTGCAGATATGTATGCTGGTTTGTGGGTTTCTTGTATATGGTGGTGTGTATTTTACCATTCTGCATAGTGATCATCGTCTAAAAAAGAACTGTTGATGTTCATAGAATCATCATAGAATCATAGAAGTAGGGTCGGAACGGACCTTGTAGATCTTCAAGTCCGAACCCCTGCCTGGCCAGGAGAGAAACTGGGCTCAAGTGACCCCAGCCATGTAGGCATCGAGCCGCTTCTTAAAGACCGCCAGAGTAGGAGCCAGCACCACTTCCCTTGGAAGTTGGTTCCAGATTCTAGCCGCCCTAACTGTGAAGTAGTTCCTACGGATGTTTAATCTGAACCTACTCTCCAACAACTTGTGGCCGTTATTTCTTGTTATCCTGGGGGGCACTGGGGGAAACAAGGTCTCCCCCTAACCCTTCTGGTCCCCCCTAGTGAGTTTATAGACGGTCACAAGGTCCCCTCTCAGCCTTCTCTTGTGAAGGCTGAACAGGTTCAAGTCCCGTAGGCTCTCATTGTAGGGTCTGCCCTGCTGTGCCCGGATCATGCGGGTGGCCCTCCTCTGGACCCTCTCAATGTTGTCCACATCCCTCTTGAAGTGGGGCGCCCAGAACTGGACACAGTATTCCAGCTGTGGCCTGACCAGTGTCGCGTAGAGGGGGAGGATCACCTCCTTGTCCCTACTTGTGATACATCTGTGGATGCACGATAGGGTCCGGTTAGTCCTGCCGACCGTGACCTCGCATTTCGGCCCATGTTCATCTTGGAGTCAGTAATGACTCCAAGATCCCTTTCTACCTCCGTGCTTTCAAGAAGGGAGTTTCCCATCTTATAAATGTATTGCTGGTTACTACTGCCCAAGTGCAGAACCCTGCACTTGTCCGTATTGAAACGCATCCTGTTTTTGTCAGCCCACCCTTGCAACCTATTGAGGTCTTTCTGCAGTCTTTCCCTCCCTACTAGCGTGCCCACCTCACCCCAGATTTTGGTATCATCAGCGAATTTGAACAGGTTGCTTTTCACCCCATCGTCCAAATCGCTGATAAAGAAATTGAACAGTGCGGGCCCAAGGACCGAGCCCTGGGGGACTCCGCTGCCCACTTCCCCCCAGGTCGAATATGACCCGTCCACCACCACCCTCTGAGTACAACCCTTCAGCCAATTAGCAATCCATCTGACCATGTAGGCATCGATGCCACAGTTGCCTAGTTTTTTAACGAGGATGGGGTGAGAGACAGTATTGCAGTATTCCAGAGATAGTCTGATGGAGGAGTGATGCTTGTTGAATTTCTGATGGAATGTTTATCCAAGAATTTGGGATTTTTAATTTCTGATGGATTTTTATCAGAGAATTCAGGATTTTTTCAACAGAGAAAACCAGGTTCCCTGGTTCTCCTTGGCTTTGTGCGCAAGTATAATATACTGCTGTAGTCCAAGTGGCCCCAATAAATCAACACTTTCAAAATATTGTAGAGCATCCAAAATTCTGTCCATTGTCATTCTTTTATCTTTGGGGGACATCTTTCTCCACATCTGTGTTCCATTGATTACCCTGGCTGATGCAGTGCAGCTCTGGCATTTTGGGTAAGGGTTCCCTATGCAAAGAAGCAAATGAATTTTGGGGTAAAGGGATTTTTCTTAAGGGGTTTGCTGTGCTTAAGAAACTGTTCTAGCAACAATTCCTAGCTAGCACTACCCTGTGTCGGTGTGAGGCAGGGACAGTTCCTCACTTAATTCTTGTAAATTAAAGACGAGTTGAGGAAATTTGGTTTTGATTTTAAAAAACTTATTCAGTGGGTTTTCAGTCTGCAAAATCAGAAAGCATCTAGTTTCAATCTGTTTACCAAATTTTTGGGTGGGCAGGATTAGGGTTAGAGCAAACATTTTGGCTTTGACCTCTGCCTAATGTAATTCTGTTATATTCCATATCATTTCATTGGAGGTCTCATATCAGATTGAGCAGCATAGTATGAATATGAAATAACATCTAGCCAAGCACTTCTCATCTTCAAGATATTTTTAGTTCTTCATATATAATAACAAAAACATATGTATAATATGTTTTAATAACCACCTGTTCCCCCCTCTGCTTCATATATGAATATGAGGGGCTCTTTTCTGCATGCTGCTTGGAGGTGGGAGGGGAAACCTTGCTTATATTTGAGTAAATATGGTAAACTTCTAAATATCAAACTTCCTTTCTGTTTTTATCCTTTATTTTTAAGAAGGAAGCTAACACATCATAACACAGATCTTTCTAAACATGTGGCCCCAAAATGTTTGAGATTTCAAACCCAAATTATAATATCTGCTAATTATTTTTCTCCATTTTTCCCAATGAAGTTATTGTAAACACAGACAGTAATTGCTGTCATGTTTTGATCAGTGCTATTACATGTTTTGCTTGGAGAATTATAATGTTTTATAGGTAGGCTTGGCAGAATTCAGTTTTTATTTTTTAATAATTTTGACGGGTAAAATCAATGTTTATTTTAAACATTTCTGTTGACTTTTTAAATTGATTCTTATCTGTTTGAATTGTCAGGATTATATGAAATTAAGAGTATGGGGAGCAGACAATTTAGTACTGACAATATATTGTTGAAAGCTTTATAACATCACATGTTAAAGTATAAAAAGTAAAAATCCATAAATCAATAAAGCATACCTGATCATGCAGGGGCCAGGCTGGGCTTGGCAGCAGTTTGGTCCCTGTTCCTGCCCCCATCATGCAGGGGTGGGCTCAGTGGGAGTTTGGCACCCGATCCCAAGCTGGGACCTGGGCAGAGTGAGCAGCCAGTGGCAGTGGGTTCCTGGTTGCCAACAGCTCTTCCAGCATGGCCCCCAGCTCCTGCAGTGGCTGCTTGAGCCGCTTCTAGAGGATCAATGCACTGGTGATGCAGCTGGGGCTCCCCCCACCCCACCTGCAGCAACTGGTGTGTGTGTATGTGTGTGTGTGTGTGTGTGTGTGTATGTACACATGTGTGCACAAGCACATGTGCATGTGTTCAGCATGCTCTCTGCCCTGGATTTCCTAAACCCTGTCCCAGAATTAAAAAAAAAAAAAAATTAACATCCCCTTTCTATATACATTCCAATGATTACTGATGACAATATTTTTCAAGTCTGAGAGTGAAATTGATGTTTTCTTATAAAAATCTCACCCTGCCAAGCCTATTTATAGTCTAGATTGACCAGATTTAGTATTTTAAGATCTAGATTCAGTTCACATTTAAGCTACATTTTTAACACTATCTAACCTCCCTCTAAGCCCCTCCTAATGTCTGCACTTATCCTTAGTCTCAGTTCATTAATAAAACATGATCAGATTGATTAATGAGACAATAATACTAACTTATGTCACAGAAGATAGGTTATTGTTTATGAGTTTACCCGGATGCCCAAATCATTTATCTAAAGTAAAAAATTCTCTAATTTCCTTATTAAGAAATAAGTTTTTCCATAGAAACTGACTGTCATTGGAATCTCCCACCACAACATAAATGGAAGGAGAGAAGGCTGTGAAATGCGATATTTATTTTGTGGCGAGAGGGAGTTAGCCATGTTAATCTGTAGTCAGGCAGAAGGCAGGGTATATATGCACCTTGTAAACCAGTGATTCCCAACCATGATGCCATGAGATTCTTTCAAGGATGCCACAAGGTATGAGGAGATAAGCAAGGTATAAGAAGATAAGCAGATAAGCGTAGCCTCAGGTTTGTCCCTGCCTGCCTTCCCATCTTCGCTGGCAGGACTCTTGTCAAGGAAGAAAGCACTATAATATATAAATTTGTTTTTGAAATTGGGTGCCATTCAGTTCGCAAAAGATATGGAGGGCTTCCTTATGTCCAGTATAAAGTAGAGTGAGTGATTTGAATACAAAAATTGGGAAGAGAGGAGGGAGATGAATGGTGGTGAGGGGGGAAGAGGGGCAGGAAACAAAACTTTTCTGAATAAAGGGGTCACAAATCTAATCCAGGTAGTGTGATAAGAATCCATAGACCTTGCTTAAACCATACTTAACACATTCCAGTCTGTGGATGATTTCTTGTTCTGCAGCTTTCTTTTCAAACTAGTTTTTAAAAGTTTTCTGCCTGAGAAAATCAATCTTGAGGTCAGCAATGTAATGTCCAAGACCAAAATAACTGCTGTGCTCCTATATCAGTACACACCACATTATCACTAGACTGATAACAAGGAAAACAACATCCAAGGTTAATTCACCTGCAGCTCTACCAATATCATATACATCGTCCCCAGCTTACAGTACCCCTCTGCTGCCTCCATTGGATTTATAGATGTTAGGAGCTGGAAGGGACCTCTCAAGATCATTAGGACCTCTTGAGATTATCAGGATAGGTGGGGCAAGCTCTACATGTAAAAATGAATGAGCACTGATCTGACATTGGCTGCAGAAGGAAACAAAAGCAGTAGCAGAATACTTTAACACCCCTGGACACTCCATCATTGACTCAAGATTTTTGTTCTCAGGAAAATGTACTTGTCTGCAATGTGTTCATCTACCCTGCATTCTGCATGGTATTCTGTGACAGTTGTATTCCTTGTCTTTGTTTCTTTGGTACTAAAGACTAAATTATACCTTTATACCTTCCTGTCTGAACTGACAGGCCCTGAATTCAGAGAAGCTTCCACATTTCAGGGAGTCCAGTTGCGGAGAGGCTATTCCACACCTCTTGTGATCTGCGAGTAGTGTGATCTCCAGTATGGTAGACTGAGAAGACAAGAGGTATGAGACTGAGGTCTCCCATTTCAGTTGCGTTTGTGCATTGGTCAAAACTAGGAAAGCAGGTACTATCAGATCATTCTGGGCTGTAGATGGCTGTGGTATTCCGACTCTACAAACCACACTCCCTGTCTCTGTAGCATTAAGTGTAAAAGCTTAAACAGTAGGGTCTATTTATCATCAAATATTTCCTTTGGGTCAGAAGATCAATAATGACGTATCACCCCTCCCTGGAACTTAGATGGAAAATCCTCAAACAATTGCAACCCATACTAGTAGGAGACCCCATTTTTAAAGAGATCTTCCCAGAACCATCCATCCTAGATGTCTATAAATCTAATCCAGTCTATTATTTAGACTTCATTGTCATTTTCAAAATAATATGATAATTTCTATTTGGCTAATTTGCTTGTAATATTTGTCATTAAGGGTCACAAATCCAGAATTATGAGGAGTGACATCTTTCATTTGACCACTAATTTAGTTGTAGTAGCAAATACAATGAAAGGATTTCCATGCTTGTGGTATTTATCATAATGTTTAGCTATTTCCAAGCCCTCCTCACTCTTAATAAGTTGTTATCTGTCTCTCAAAGATAGTTATGGAGAGCAAATTGTTGGCCTTGTAGAATGCAGTAAATTACATAAAATGTCACATTTTCCAAACATCTTCCCAGGAGGGAATACCATCCCACAAAGAATTTTCTTCTTTGCCCTCAAATGCTTGGCTTCATAGACAGTATCTATTGGCTTTATTTGCTTATAAAATGCTGGAAGCTGAGCAGACATGAGCTAGAGATTTAGATGAGAATGAGTATTGAAAATAAGGAAAAGTGAGCCAAATTATTCCCTGATTTCTGACTCACGTTGTGTTATAGATGATTGGAAGCCATAGCGATATTTGGCCTACTCATTTCAACAGCTTTAAATATGACCCGGTTAGTTCTGAGGAAGTGGTTCATTAGTCTTAAGTGCAGATTTTAACTTGGTCACTACTATACCCAAAGAAAGAGCACATTCTTTCATAGCTGTTGCTTTTCTGACATGCATGCTTTCTCAAAAAATAGTTATGAAAAATAAGCAACCCAAAATTTTAACATCTTATTTTCCATTAAATACAGACTTTGCTGCTATGAATAAAATAAGATAAAAATTATTGTATAGATATAAACCATAAGCTGACTTTATGTGATTTGGTAACTTGAAATTGTAAAATATGTGGCAGCTACATGCAGTAAGAAAGTCCAATGTGATTAGTATATGATTTAAAAAAATACTATTAATCTCTAAAATGGTTACATTCATACAATTTGAGTCTGTTCCAATAAAATAATTTTTAAGCATCTTATTATGGATAGAAGTAAAGAATAAATTATTTAACGATGTGATTTTTAATCTTGTTTAAGATGTTCATGATATGTCAGCAAATACCTCACTGCCCAGCATTCTTTTTGGACTGCAACATTATTTTATAGTTCCTAACAATGGCCTAGATCCTGAAGAGCTTATATTAAATGTTTTTCATCTGACATCAAGGGAGATGAAGAACAATAAGAGTGGTGTTACAGAGGGGAGAAGATTACAGCAGTATTTGGTCATAGTATTTTGGTACTCTTACTCATATTTACAAGAAATCTGGATGTGAATAAGACTAATTGTACAATACAATGAATTAAGGTCTCAGAATACAGCCTAGTGATTCTCCCACATTTTGTTTTGGCTTTTAAGATGTTCTTTCTTTTTTATTTTGTAGAATGTGAAATGTTGAATTAAATGTCCAATTGCAATTTTTCTGTGCAAGAATTATAAAAAATAATTTATCTTGGTTAACTGTTAACGTGTTTTTTTCAGCCCTTGGTTTTGTAATAATAGCATAGTTGTCAGTGGCAGTATTGAGCCTACAAGAGAAAAAAAGTTATAATTAATTCTTGTACTTCTATATAAAAAGCTTTTATCGGGGGAGCATGAAGCACTTTGTGAACAATTACATATGGCACCCTCATGAGGCAGGGGAGAATAATTATGGTGAACAGTAACCCCCCCCCCCCCCCAAAAAAAAAAAAAGGCAAGTCATTTGTCTAGCATAGCTTATCTAGAAGCTCTGGCTATTATGTTTCCTATTCTAAAAGGAAGGAATCATACCATTATAGATTGGTAAACAGCTTCAGGAATGAATAAGACACATTCCAAACTAGCTACATTGCATGTTTTTTTCCATGAGAGGATATCGCTTGGCAGATATTGGATTGCTACCTTTCATGTTCTTACAAAATTCCTTGGCACCAAATCTTGTCACTAGAAGATGTAGTCATGTCACATTATATGATCTGGGTGTCTGTTCCCATGGAAATAACACAGGAAACTGCTATGTTGTAAAAGCTTCTCGCTTCTAATCAGAACAGATTAGAAAGAGGCTGTGTTCTTAGGGTTTTCTATGACAACTGCTATGTTTTAGGGGTCCCATTTTTTGAAGACAAGTGCTAAAAGGTCTAGTTGAATGAGGAAAATAACTGTTCAGGAAGAGCTTTGCCTTTCAGATCTTCATTGGCCAGACAAGATTTAGCGGTGTGACCTGGGTTTGAGTTCTGCAAGATCAGTGTAAGCCCTCCAAGCTCAAAAGTAGAATCACAAACTAAAATTTTTTTCAATTTTCTCACCCCTAGCTAGAGTCTTTGTAAACCATTCAGGTATTTCATACCTAGTTCCTTCTATTCATGATTTTTGAAAAGTTTCTATTCACTTTTCTCCCTAATCACTAAAATGAATATTCATCTTATCTTCACCTGTTGCCACTAACTGACAATTTTTTTTAACATGAGATAGAAGAATTGCTGAGTTTTCACTTGACTTTATAGCCTCTTTGCCCTTTCTTTCTGCTTTCTTATACACTGTGGTAGTCTCTTGCTTAATGGGGATTTTGTGTCCATCTAGGTAAAGAGTCCCATAAACGGACCTGCAAGTCAGTGGCCTCCCCTGGTCATTACTTTAATTGGACAGTAGGAAACCATCCAGCCTTCAGCAATTGCTCAATTGTGCGGTGTGTTTTTTATCTAGAACATGGCTGTACTAGTGTGGGTAAATTGATATCTGCACTATATATTTGTATTTACCTTCCCTGCTTTTATCTTCACAATGAGAAGCTAAGGGAATTGTGTGACAGTTATAACCTAAGTGAGATGAATCCAGTAGCTTGAAAAGACACTGTTCAGAGTAAAAAAAATGATTACACGTGTTCACAATAGGTTAAATAATGCATGTTTTAATGCAGGGCTTGGGATTGTGCTCATATATGTTTTGATATTAAGAGTCCACATATCAATGCCATGGGGGATCATTCCAGGACTTCAGTTTCAAGTGTATAAAAGAGTACAAAATCAGCATAGCCAAGGATGAATAAAAACAAATTGGCCAGTCCACCAGCAGAGCAGTCCAGCTGCATCATAGACACTGAGGCCACTCCAAAATCACAAACCTGACCGCTTTAGAGGCCTGCCAAGGAGCCAGCTGCTGTAATAAAGCAGACTCTACAACTTGGCATCTGGGGCCTGTGATTCCCATCCAAAGGGAAATGTATGTGAAAAATGTTTAAAATTTGTCTTTGTAAAAAGTGTTATGCTTTAAATCAGAAGAAGAAAAATGTTTCAAGCCAAACTTGCTATAAACGAAAGACTACGTAGGACTGCTTTGGTTGCCATGGGAAAAAAAATACCATGCTTGTACTAGGCGGCTGGATCTGAGATCAGGTGAATGGTTCATTTGTAACTAGATTGGCTTCTATTTCAGCACTTACGGGTTATTTGATAAGGAAAACTTGAAGTGTCTTGTTATTTAGGGTTGTTCACTTAGTAGTATGTGCTTGTGTGGGATAGTTTGTTTCAGAGAACTCAACCATGGGGTCTGAGTATAAGTCTGTGTACCTGAAACTAGTTGCAAATTAAACAGTAGACAGTAGGACAGGGTGACACCTGAAACAGTATAATTTCTTATTTTTAAATAATGAAAAAGGGGACATTTTAATTCATTTTTCAAAGGTGAAAACAAATCCTATTAACTAGCTATGTTGAATTAATAGGCTGCTTAAAGTGATCTGCAAACCAGTTTATTGTTTCCTCTTATTGAATAACCAAGCATGAGAATTGAGGAATGAATTAGTTAGATTTGTTATTTTAGAAATTAATGATGAACTGAGTTCTGACTTCCAACTTCATGTTGATATAATATACGTAGATTTTGCATAACATTTTCTTATAGGCATTATAGGCACTGGGCTGACCATATTTGTAGTGATGACAGAGTAAGTGTCACTGCTTTATAACCTCTATTATCTGGATTTCATATGATGTATAGGAATACTATAGCAGAGAGATTAAATGCTGTGGATAAAGCCAGAAGCAGAATTAGAATGAAAGGATTTCTTTTTCTGAGCCTAGGATCCTCTTGCTGTACTATGCCAAAAGCGAAGAAGACCACTGTCTTCAGGCAAGCAGTCTATACCGAGGTCCTCACTGGGTTGCTGTTCATTCTCTTAGGTTAGTGAATAGGTCCTTCACTCATCTGAAGGCAAAGACTGCTCTGTCTTCCCTGGTTCAGGGAATATGATATAACTTCTTCTCCTGAAATGGGGTCTCCAGCATGGAGGCTGACCATAGGAGCTGGGAGGTAAATTCTCTGTAGCATCTGTTGTTCCCAATTAAAATTTTGCTGCTGGGTATTAGATCTAGTTAGTATTTGTGGTTCCTAGTTGCTCTTTCTAAAATTAGTAGTGTGTGAATTGAGATTTTTTTATGTGAAAAGAATCAAAGCAAGGCTCATTTAATTACGGCTATTTACAGATGCAGGCCCTGCCTTTTACTGAACCATATGTGGGTAGATTGCAGAGCCCACACAGCCCCATTGGCTTAAATGGGATTCTCTGAGTACAGCAGTCAGCCTGAGCACTGCGTGTGTCAGGATTGGGGCCAATGCTGGCACAGACACAAATGGAAAGAGCTTCTTTATGGTCTAATTCTGAGTCTGCACTGAAGATGCTTTAACTCTTGTGCCCTTAAATTTGACGTAAATGTAACTTGAGTTTATTTTATGACCTCTTTCTTCTGAGAGTGTTACAGTGACCCAAATCAAATTTCTTGTGTTTTCCTTTGTGTTTGTGGACAAAGATCTTAGAACTGAGTGAAAACTGCTCTTTGTAATTCAAAGGTATATTTCCACTCAGTCTGGGGACACTTCTCTGTTAAGTTGTTGTGAAAAAAAATATGATAGTGTGTGTGATGTCTAGGAACTATAAATATATATGATTGAAAGTTGAAGATATGTGTGCGTGTGTCCAGCAAAATAATTATTACTGTATAGATATAGTAATATACAAGACATTTCACTGGCTGGGAGAAAGTTACATCCCTACCTTGTATAGGTTACATGTGTTCAATGGATGAATTCAGTTGTAAAAAGGTACAAAACAGAAGCTGTGTTTGCTTGATATTTTTACATTCGCAATACTAAAAATCTGCAGAATGCTGTGGACAGTTGCCAAAAATGAAAAAAAAAATTGTGCCTTTATAATATTAAAGCCACCCATTCACCAAAAAGAGTACTTTAATCACTAGTGAGGTCCTTCAGGGCCCACAAATATAAGAGAATTTTCAGTCATGGGTATGAGGTAGTCATTGACGGTCATGTCTTTATATATTTGTAGGTGTTTATTATATCTTAATTTCTTGCCCAAGTGTTGTCGCAGGAATAGAGAATTTAATATCAAGCAGTGCAACATTAGGAAAATTGCTATTCTGACTCCACAGTATCCACCTGATACTGCCGATGAATCACTGTTTCTAGGAATGACATTGGAGCTTTAGAGGGTAGGGATTACCCTGTGATAAAATGTGCCTTCATGGTTATATGATACATGCACGTTAACGTTGTGTGATTGTCAACAGATCTCTGCAGATACTAAAAAAAAATACCTGCAGAGTTATTTTCCTTTTGTTGTGCATCAAACTGGGTGTGCTTTCCAGCTAGCATCCCATGATGCACTTTATTAAACTGTATTATCTCTCTAGGGGTTCCTGTTGAATCAGATCAGAGCTGAGCTAGACAGTAGAGATGTACATAAGTTCTGACACTTCCTTTTATGTTCTCACTTGGCTGATTTAAGTGAGAGAATTTGGGAGGACTGGGAGAGAGTTGGGTAGAAAAAGGACCCTTTGAAATGTTTCTTATGCATATACTTCATCAAAGGCCCACAGCTTTTATTTGCACTTAGTTTTTGATTGGGTTGGGGGTTTTTTTGGTCTAGATAAAGGTGGTTGGATGCTTGAAAATGTTTAAAGATGCCAGTTTAAAAAAACGCAGCTACTTAAAGCTCTAATTTAGTACAGACATGACTTTTTATTAGGACCACTGAAGTGAAAGGAGTTTGGATGCATATGATTGAAGCTGAAGATATACACTTACATATTTTGCTTATTCAAGTCCTAAATGCAGGAGTATAGTATTCGGGGGTGAATATATGACAGAGGGGACAGAACTGTCATCACACCCATGTACAAAATTGCTTAAATTTTGCTTACATAGGCTCATCGTCATCACTTCCTAACTGCCGTAATTTACAGTCCCAAACTAGAATACCAAATCTGAATATTCCAGATCTGATTTGGATTAGAATTTAGATGCTAGGGTCTTTCTCTAATTGCAAAAAAGGCATGCCATTTTGTTTTGAGATGATTCAGTTGTTAACCTCCTAAAGCAGCATTTCCCAAGCATTGTGGCCTAGTTTTATTTCCCCTACTTCAGTCACTGATGCCGCAGCTTGCCTTATTACAAGTTCCCCCACTGCTGGCTGCTGCTGATTCCCCTTCCTGATGGCAGTTGTCAGCAAGGTGAATCAACAGCAATACCTGAAGTTGGGACGAGCACATTGGTGTGCATGTGGGTACACATGCACCCCCTGAAATTGGCAATGCACTCCCTGAGATTGGCCGCTGTCAGTGGTGCCTGTGGGCAGTTGCTGCTCATCACCCCTCCCCACCCCTGCCGCTGACACTGCTGGCGGCATCTGTGGGTGGTCGTCGATTGTTAGTTGGTGCTTGCCACCTCCCGCCTCGCTGCTGACACTGCCACAGCCGACTGCAGAAGCTTGCTGCCACCACGCCCCCAACGCTGCCACTGCCACTGCCACCTGTGGGCGGTCTCCATGCCTCCTCCCCCCCCCCCCCAGCCTCGGGAGACATGCAACATTAATGGATGGGCATGAGAGTAGGGAAGGTGGCAGGAGAAGTGGCAGCAATCAGCAGCTGTCATTTGTATGTGCCCCACCACTGCCCAAAATTTTTATGTCATACTAAGGTGTGCTCCCTTAAGTGTGGGAAATGTCCTAAAGGCTAAGTACAGACATCCAGGGGCATTAGGGGGAGGTTTAATCTATTCAAAATGGCTGCCTGATAGGGATAGCGGGGGGGTTGGGACTGTACTGGGGAATGGGGGAAGGTGTGACCCATGAAGGATGAGGGGCACGTGCAGCCTGCAGGTGGGGTATGTGGGGCTGATGTGACCCTTGAGGGGTTAGGTGGGGGGGCAAGCCTGACTTACGGGTGGGGAGAGATTCCCCCCCACAGCAAACCTACATCCTATCCCTTCCACCCTTCGACCCACCAGAATTTACTTGCTCGGCTCCAGCACTGGCAAGCACTTATAGAAGTGGCTGCACCCAGAGTGGCTTGTGGAATGGGGGTTGAGAGTGCTGGCTGGTTTGGGTTGGGGAGAGGAGCAAGATGCTGGGGCAGGGGGGACAAAAAATAGTCCAGTGCGGGGGGAGTATATGAAAAGAGCAGCCCAGGGGCTGGGGCCAGAGGCTGTTTTTTCCCAGTCCTGGGGCTGCTCAGGGAAAGTGTACAGAAGTTCCATGCACCAGTTTGACCTAAACTGAATACATTTGATACTACATAGATCCAGGTGTATCTTAAACCAGGTTCTGCAGGTTTTAGACTAGTTTGTGTGCATGGGACTTCTGTATAGTTACAGGTTTAGACTGATTGGCAGTCATGGAGACCAAGTGTAAGGTCAGCACTAGGACAAACTAAGTTTAAATCACGCAGCCATTTTGAACCCAATTTAACCTCCACAATTGCCTGTACTTAGCCATGAAGAAACACAACCTAGGTAATGCTTTTCAAATAACTATCAGAAGTAAGTGGAGGCTGTGGTAGTCAGGGCTTTTAGGCAGCTAGTGAAAGATGGTGATCCTATTTTGGAGAAATTGAAGGAAGCTTCAAAACATGTTTGTTTCACTCCTTGCCTAGCACCCAGTTTAATGTGTTGGGTCATATATGGTATACACTGTTGTCCCTATGAGTATTTCTCAGTTTTGAAACAATATGCCCATTTTTCCAGGCAGTTGTACCTATTCATAAAGTTTAGCACCAGAACGGAGGTGCATTATGATCATCTGATCGGATCTCTTCATTGCCAAAGCCACCCAGATTTTGACCAGTATAATGACATGTTCTTTGGCTACATTGGTTCTCAATTTTTCCAGTGCTATTAACTCGTCAGCTTCTCATGAATGTACTAAAGATCCCACAGGAATGGAAGTGATTCTCTAGATTCCTATAAGAGAACCTTTACCTGATTTAAATCCCAAGAGAATGCATTTCCTCCTTCAACTTTTATGCTGAGTCCATCATAGAGTAGCAGGCTTAAATCATATACTTTTATCACCTTCATTTAGTATGTGTTATTCCTAAATGTTCACCACTATGGGCCCTCATTTTATGAGCAGGGTGCAGTATATTCACAATCTATAAACTGCTCTTATTTCAGATTTTCAAATTAAGTTTATTGTACTTTATTGCTTTGGCTAAAAAAGCTGGAGAAAAAAATGGAGCCTTGAATTAATAATGTATTTCAGTACATATTGGGACAGGCGGCTGAACAGCATGAATTCATAGTTACTTTAATAAGACACATGAGATGGTGATGATTTTGTTTTCCAGTAACAGCTTTTTTTGTTTTCAGCAGTCCTATGCACCAGCTCCCCACCCCATGGCTCCTCCCAGTCCCAGCACAAACAGCAGCAACAACAGCAGCAACAACAGCAGTGGGGAACAGTTGAGTAAAACCAATCTGTACATTCGAGGCCTTCCACCCGGCACCACTGACCAGGACCTTATCAAGCTTTGCCAGCCGTAAGTACAATTAAAATATTTGGTGCCCTATGTTTTAAAGTGAATATGCCTGATCATTTCATTTACAGGGACAGACTTGCAAATCAGCTGTTTTAGTTTGCAACTGTAGATGATGTATGTCATAACGGTTGGTGCACATTAAAAATAAATGTTAATCCTTTAGATCAAGTATCTAATCAATGTTTATGCCTAGGGATCTAAAGAATCATGGTTCAGAACTGGGGTTCACATCCAGTTCTGAAGAGATGGAGAAAAGAGGGTCCTTATAATGCACACAGTGAGAAAACATCAACACCGCTAGATTTCATAGTTAAAATAATCTGTGACTTGTAGTGACATATACAACAAAACATGGGTGCATCCTGTTTTGTCATTTGTCATGTCTTGTGATTGCTGCATCACACATTGTCAAGCTTGAAACTTACAAAATGTATAACCAAGTGAATATGGCCTTGTATCAAAATATGTGCTTAAGTACATTCCATGTTGAAAACAGATGATATGAAAAATATCAAATTCTGCCTCAACAGATCTTTTTCTTGTATGTATTTGGAACTATGTCTGCCATCTTTATTGACAGATAGAAGTTTTGCTGCTCCTTATTCCAGTTAATACTGCAGAGGAAGCACTATTAGCTTCTTCTCTTCCTGTTGGATTATCAACAGAACTGTCTACTCAGATCAAATTATTAGAGACAATCAGTTACACTTATGCAATCAATTGAATATAGTGGATTATACAGCTGTAAATGAGGGCTTGATTTAATTTGCAGAGTCTTTATTATGTGTCATGAACTTAAGAATATTACTTGCTTCACTTTGAGATCCCAGTTAGAGTTTGCCTGGTTATAATTTAAGAAACATATATTTGTATTTAAAATAAGACCATTGATTAGGAAATAGTGGGGATGAAAGGCATGTTAGTCTACAATATGATTTACAGTCATTTCCAAAGGAGAAAGGCACCTTTAAGACATCTCTTTGCAAATCAGCCTGCTTGCAGGGAGCAGTAAATGGATTTTGATAACATAAGAATCAATCTAAGCCTGAGTTGTATAATAGACAACATTTAATTTAATTTAATGTTATACTCTTGTGTATCTCTGCATTTCCTGATTGATCCAAAGCAATGCACAATATATATGACCCAGACCCAAATACACAGTATTTGGAAAGTTGTGAGAATGTTATCATGTTTATGATGTTTGGGCTGATAACTTTACCAAACAGATTTGGTTAAAATCAGAGGCATCAGAATTCTGAGCTCTTTCCTATGAAATAAATGAGTTTTTGTCTCTAAATAATCTATAATTATTGCAGCTAAACCTATCTCCTCTTTTTAGGAAAATACCACATCTGAAATTTTTCATGTTCCACGTTTGTTAAAATATACTTGCTTGACTCTAGTGCAGATTGCTGTTCTCAGGCGTCAAAAGTTAAAAAACAAAAAAAACCTTGAATGGGAAATTTTGGAACAAGAAATCATCTACTGATTGGATTGTATTAAGTATGTTTTAACAGGGGCTATATATTCTTATGCCATTACCTGGATGTGCTGTTCTAACCCCTTTGTACCTATGGGTTCCTTGTTGCTTGTCCCAGCGCTGTCCCTCTTTTCTCTCTCTCTCCTTTTCCTCTCCATCCTCTTTTCCCATCTTGCATATTCAAATCTCTCAGTCCACTTTATAAATGCTCTATGCTGTCCTTTCACAGCACTGATATAATAGATTTTATAACACATTCTGCTCTCTATATAATCTCTTTAGTTAGTCTATAAGGTGCATATGTACCCTGCCTTCTGCCTGCCTTCTGACTAACAGGGCTAACTACCTCTACCTAATTTTCTCTTGTAACAATCATAGGAAATCCTAGTTTAAGGGCCAGATCTTCAGCAAATATAAAATGGCAGAGGTCCATGGAAGTCCTAGGAAGCTACATTGATTTTTTTTGTATTATTGGTTTAGAGTCTGGTCCTTTGAAGATTTGGCAAACTCTTCTATATTTATTTGTTTTGACCTGAGCAATAATTCTAAAAGAAGCTGAGTATTACCACAAGACCTATGAGGCTCCAACATTAAGTTCTAAAGGCATAGTACTAAGCGCTCATTCATAGAACAGGGCAGGTATTGATTCAGCCTGCATGTACCTGCCCTTCTCTACTTGTATACCAGACACTGTGGTTCCTTTGGTATCAGGGCAAAATTCAATATGTAGTGTACCCAACCTAATCTGTTGGGATCAGAGTCTCAGCCACCATTTGTACAAAAAGAAGTTCTATTTTTATTTCTAATTATATTTCTAGAAAGGCCAGATAGTCATTTGTCTTGCTTCAGGATCTGAAAATCAACAGTATTTATCAAAGCAAAAAAGAAAGGATGGATAAAGAAAAGCATAAACATTCAATAATGCAATAAGATGCTATAGCACCATGTCAGTTTTTTTTGTAATAATGTATGGCAAAGTATTTTTTTGCTTCCTGAAAATGGTTAAGTAGAAAAGTTGAATATAAGTTCAGATTTCTGTTGCTTCATCTTTATTTTCAAATAAATATAGTATACAGTATTCACTAAAACAGAAAAGAGGGAAGAATTCGATCCTTAATAATCCTCCTCAAACAAAACATTGATTTGTCTCATTAAAAACAGTGTAAGTCCTCTACCAACACAAAACCATATCCAGTCCTTTGTCAGTATGTCTCGACTCCCATTTTCATTACTAAGATTTTGTTAAAATGTCTGTATTGGGAGCGTGGGGCTTACTGATTCTAGCTGAGTAGAGCACACAACTCTGCAAGATGGCAGACATTCATTTAATGGCACTATGGGTTCTGATCCTCATTCCCAATGGTTCTGCCTCCTGCCATGCCATACATGCAAGACAGGGGGCATGAATGTTGGGATTTTGGGGATCAGATCCCAGTTGCGTGACTGCCAGTGTAGAGAGCCTGGGGCACAGGTTTGCAAATTCTGGTTGGGGGGAGTTAATCGACCTTTATCTGGTGGCTGCCAAACCAGGGGTTTCAGCCCTGGAATCAGGAAGCCTCTTCCCATGCATCAATGCACTAGGGTCTTTAAAATCTGTGTGCTGCTCAGCAGGGCTGCAGGTGCAGCTTTGCACTTGACAGGTTGTGGGGGAGCTCCCCTAGGTTCCAGAGAGCCTTGTTTTGCAGCTCTTTGGGGAGCAAGACAATTTAATGTGCCAGGTTTCAGCTGGGCCAAGGGTTCCCACCAACCCTGCATTTTCAAGTGCCATGGGCCTGCAGGACAAAGCAGGAAAGACTGCCAATATGGGAGTGCAAAGTTTCTAGGGTAAGGAAGCCCCTTGGCTCCCTCTGTAGGGAACCATACAACCTGCTCCCTCAGAAGCCCATTTTTCTCATCCATGCCAGGGCTATCCTGGTCTGATGCCAACCGTGGTCCCAGGGCAGATGCTAATAGTCAGCTGATTGTCAGCATTGGGAGGAGTGCATGTCACACATTCATTTTATGGTGCCATACAAACTATGGCACAAAGATGATTTTAGTGGTACATCTTTGTGGCTTGTTTGCTCCTTCATGGTGCCATAAATTGGCTGAACACGTCATGGTAACTATTAATAACACAATAAATGTTACATATGCCAGGGGCCTTTACGAGACAGCACTGGAATACTAAGTATCAACATTCCTGATTCTGGGGTAGAGTATAGTTTAGTGGCTATAAGTTTGCATCTATACTCTGAAAGTCAGTTTTGCAAAACAGACATGATTAGCATTTTGTTATTTTGTGCTTAGGATATCTTCTCATTTACTTTATTTACCAATTGGTGGAACTAAAATGGTGTAGGCAAGGATAGAAATATGAGGCATTGGTTAGTAATAATGATCAGTAACAACTGGTCAGTATTAATGTGTAGAGACATTGCTAGAAGTGGTGAGATTGGAACCCAGTGCATGAGTTCCTAAGCCAATGTTATAACTCAGATGTACTATTTTTCTAGAGATGTGGGAAAGTGACAAGACCATTCACAGCACAAATGTTGCATAAAATGTGTAACAGTCAGGAAGTCTAGGGAGTTCTTAAAACCATATTATCTCTTCAGTAGCCATGGGAGTGTTGAAAATGTTTGCAGCTAACTAAATTACTAATGGTAAATGTTTTCAAATTTATTTCAATAAGAAGAACACCCTTTAATTTCACTCAACATGGTTTTAATTGTGTTTTGGCATTTGTTTATAGGACTAGAAATCTCTTCTAATGAAAAATAGAAAAATTATAAGTTTTTTGTTTGATAAAATGAGTATCTGTCTTGGCTAATTTTCCTTGCTTTTATACATTACTATTGTATGTTTTCATGTGGCATGCACTGTTCTCTGAATAGAAAATAGCACACTGGTGCACCATTGATGCTCACTGTGCAGACTCCATTACACATGATGTCAGACATTTCTGACAAATGTACCGACACTATCAAACCTTTTATCAATTTAAGGCTAACCTTGTCACAGTAATCTGTCAAACTGTTCAGATATAACTAAAGGAAAACAAGTCATCATGAACTCTACTGTAACCAAGTAAATAAGAAAAATGTTACTAGAAGATGTTGTTTGTTCTTGTATGGTTTTGATCCTGAAAATCTCTAGCATAAGGTGTTCAGTAAAGTTGTTCCAAACTTTTTCTTTTGTAGTAGATTGCACTTCAATTACATTACATCTTTGGGGATTTTTAAAAAGGCACAATAATTTGTATGTGGTTGAAGAAATAAACCGGTGATATATGATCATCAAAGACAATATTTTTCCTTTTCTTATTTTTTCCTCTCTTTTGGATTTTTATGTCAGTTGAGCCAGAAGTCTATTGAAAAATGATGCAGTGGTCTTTCTGCATTTTTAAACAGAAACTTTTATGGCCATCCCCAATAGAATACAGAAATGGATTTAAACAATTTTATAATTGAATAAAAAGGTAAATGCAAACTCTAAAATGTCTACATTAAGATCCCCCCAAAAAGAAAAAAATATGTCCCCATAATAAAGCTGTCTCTCCTAAACGAATTATTGAACCCAAGATGATGGTCAACTTCATACATGGTATAAATAGATGAGCTTAAATGGGGGAGGGTACGTCTGAAGACAACAGCAAATCTTTCAGTAACTTAAATAAGGCCACAGCATTAGGGCTGTGCGAAGCTTCACCAGCTGTTTCGTTTCAATGCTGTTTTGACTAATTTCAAGCTTGAAACAGTAAAATCAAAATTAAACAAAGGGCTTTGAAACAGCCTCGAAATGAAATGAGGCCAGTCAAAACATTTAAAAAATTTCTAAACGTTTAAAATTTCAAAGCAGCCAGCCAGGTGGTGGGAGGCAGGGGAGAGCCAGGGCTGCACTCCAAGCAGCTCCATAGCCTGATGTGGCTCAGCCCAATGGGGAGTGCAGCACTGGCTCTGCCCTCCTCCTGCCACTGGGCTGCATGCTGGTTGGCTCTGCCAGCCCCATGGAGCTCAGCCCGGTGGCAGAAGGCAGGCAGAGCAGACACTGTGCTCTGCCTCCCACCACCGGGCTGAGTTTCATGGGGCTGCAAGCGCTGGGGAACTGAGCCTGGCTGGGGGAAGCACCTCCCGCTGCTGGGCTCAGTCCAGCTGGGGCAGCTGGAGGGCTGCAGGGGATCTGCTGGACTCATCCTGGGGGTATGGGCCCCCGATCTGCCTGCCAGATCACAGGATGCTGCTCCTGCTCCCTGTCTCCTGCTTGTCAGCAGCTTGAGGTGCAGTTTCCTAGAACTCCTTGAAACTTGTCAGGCTTCATGCCCTCAGAAGGGGCTAGCATCCCTGCAAGTTTCATTGGAATCAGGCAAGAAATGACAAAGTTATAGGTTGTTTTGTGATTCCCCATTATAGCCTATGGGGAAAACATCAAAACAGTGAAACTGTTTCAACGAAACAGAAAGGAACAGTGCTTTCAAAATGAAACAGAACTTGAAATGAAGCACTGTTTTGTCAAAATGTTTATACAGAAGTTGAAGCAGAACACTGCTGTTTTGCACAGCCCTACACAATATCACCCTGTGTTTGAATTTGACTTACTGAGTAGGTTTTTAGAAGACATTGGAATACAGAAATATCACATAGAGTACAGCAAGATGGACTATGAATACAATGCTAATTTGGAGATGCTTGTAAACTATATTCCCCTTGTAATTAGCATTGACCAACATTGTTGTTGTATGTCAGAGGAGGGAGTCTATTGACTGAAGGAGTCAGTTACCCTGTTAATGGATGATAGATATCATTCAGGAAGGTGCATGTTGATTCCTGCTTAATTCTTGGTAGCCAGTGTTCCTTATGCATTGAGATGTGACTATAAGAAAGGTGGAGAATCTAGTTCTTTACACACACAAAAATAAGGCCTGAGTAAGAAAGTCGTCTTCAGAGAAATGCTAGCAAAACCCAAGCTAGAGGGAAAAATCTTGTTTGCTTTGTTGTTTGAATTACCAATGTAGCCAAATCCCAGGAAAGGAATGAGTTTGAATTAAAATCAATCTATGCAGATCCTATTCAAAGCATAGGAAAAACTTCACTATTTTAATACATCTCTCTCTTGGAAGTAGTCCATTTAGAACGTGGATGAAGAGCATTGATGGGACAGCTTAGAGAACATTGCTCTTCTTGTCTCTTTCCCTGTTTCTTCTTCTTCATCTTCATCTTCTTCTTCCAAACTCTGGAACAGGGCCCTGTCATGGAATGGGGTCCCCAAGGATGACTGTGTTACACCTAGGGCCCCTTGACCGTGCCAGTTTGTGACATTATCAGAAGCTGAACTTGCAGTCAGGCCTCTTCCCTTTGCCTTCCCTAGGACAACTCCTTCCCCCTTGGCTGCTGGCAGAGAACTGCCTTCTTGGTCCCAGCCCTGGGGTTTATGTATGTGCCAGGCCCTGCCCCTTCTGGTCAGCTGACTGCTGGCAGGTGTGGGCCAACTGTCTCATTCTGGCTGCCTTGGTAACAAGCAGCTAGGGGCTCCTCACTGACTGCTAGGACTCTCTCCCTAACCGTTTCAGCCCTTAAAGGAGCAGGACACCTTAGTGCCCTGTGACACCCCCCCCCCGAAATTAAAAAAAGAAAAAAGAACTATATAACTTGAATTCAATACATTTTAATTGGAGGGTGATTATGGGCTCAATAACCCAATGGCAAATGTTAGGAGTATGTAAAATATTATTTAAGCCAGTGGGGGCCAACCTATCTGGCAGGGATATCACAAATTAGCTCTGTACCCTTTCCAAGTGTCACATCAATCCTTTTCCCCTACCTGATCTGTTGCTCTGCTTTCAGCCTTATATTCCCATTCCAATCTGCTACTCTACTTTTTGCTTCCTGCCATATCTGCTACTGTGCTGCCTGTCCCCTGCCACATGCGGAGGTCACCCATGCCACTTGTGATGTGTGCTGCTCCCCTTGATTTAAACAATCACAAAAGCACTCCAGTCTAAACACTTAAAAGTAGCATAGGCGACTTGTGCCACCTTATTTGGGGGGGGGGGGGCACGTGCCCCCCCAGTGACCAGTCAGCGATTGGAGGAGGGTCCAACTGTGGGGGGAGTCCCTTGCAGCCAATCGTACTGACTGGGGAGAGGGTGTCCCCCCATGGCTGATTGCACCGACCAGGAAGCGGTCACGGCTCTCCTAGAAGTTGCCATGGCACTTCATCTGGCACTCCCACTCCCTGGCCGGCACTCGCAGGGGGGTACCAGTGCTTCTGCCTGCCCCCCCCCGCCTGTTGCCTAAGTGGGGAGTGTGGCATGCCAGGGAGTGCACCAACCCTCTCAGGGGGTGCATGTGCACCTTCATGCATCCCCTACGCATTGCCACTGAGAAGTAGTGTTTTAATCCTGCCTTGGAGACCTCTTGGTGGAAGTTGTTGTTGTTATGGTGCAAGAGTCAAGAAATTGTGAGAGGCTAGGATTTCTTAGGGTGATATCTTCTACTAGACCAACTGCTTTTGAATGTAAGACCTGAGGAAGAATCTTTTGCATTTGAAAGCTTTGCTTTCCCAAGTACATAACTGGTCCAATAAAATATATTACTTTAAGAAATGCTTGCCTCTCACATTATTATTATAGTATTTTTGGACTTGCTTAGGTCTAAACTGGTATAATGTAACAAACTTCCAAAATGTTTATTTTCAGCCTTGTACTCAGTTGTATAAACATGGTGCCTCTTTGTACTGTGTAAATACAATTTTTCTACCTACTTCTTTTTTTCCTCTTGTTTTCTGTTTAAGAACAAGTAAATGTATTTGTATTCATTCCCCATTACCATAGTTCATGAATACCTAACTAAATTAAAAACGGACATTGAGGTTGCCCCTAATAGATAATGAATTAAACTTTTCCTTAGCCATCCCCTTTCATAAAAGAAAACAAAATCCTAGGTCAACAAATGCCCAGAGCATTGCAGGAGGCTCTGTCTGGGATAAGAATGCTATCATTGTAAGAAGAGAGGCAGAAAAATAATCTATTTAGAGTCAAGAATGAGCACCTGCAACATATTCCTCCTTTTGAATATGGTCATCTTTTCACTGATGTGTGACAGTGTGTCAGACTGTGTGACCCTTTTTGAAGTTGGATGAATTTGATATAATGGACTTTTGGGGGAGGAGGAAGTGTTTTAGTACTTTGATGCTGAAAAATATTTCTTTTTCTGATTAATTATAACTCAAGTCCTTGGGAAAAAACATGGCAAGTTCATAACAGAAGTATTAAATCTTGGCTGTAGCGGCATGAAGAGCCCTGCTATAATGACTATGTTTGTTTATTTTGAGGGGGAGAGCTTGAGTACAAGAAGGACAAACAAACTTAATGAGTTTCTTCTGGCCTGTTTGAAATGCTTGTATTTCTGTTCCTTTTCTTTTTCTTCATTTTTCCCTTCCTTCCATATAATTTCTATGTGCATGCAGTCAACCATAACAGCACAGCTGGACATGTGCAATAGACATCAAGTTGCGTGCCTATTATTAATGTAAATTTTAAGAAGATGAAAATGTCCATGGCCCAAAACCATCAGAGGCACGAATAACACCTGCAATTATTCTGCCAGAAGACGAAAAGGGGGCAAATGATTGGTGAAAGAATATGCCTTTGTTCCATCATAGCCCAGATTTGCTAACCTGTAAGAAAGCTCATTTTTCCCCCTCTTCAAGTTTTCAGAACTGTTGGTTGACAAGTTGGTGTTACAAGGATCTTTGGGTTTTATGAGGATCACTTGAATGGTTTGTTTTATTATGAAAATTGTAGACTGTCTGTATAATTATGTTACTGATTTTTATTTATTAAGATTTTTCTGGTGAAACACCTACATGTTGGGGCACCATCAACTTAAAGTTATTAATATTATTGTCACTGGAACTTACTTGTGGCTTAACAAAAAAGACAAACCAAGGGAAAGGATAAGAGGGGGCCTTGTTTCTCTGTGTGTTTGTACATATGCATAATCTCCAGTGCAATGCCATTACATCAGCTTGCAGGTAAACGTGTGGAAAAGTCACATGTTCCCAAATAGATCACATTGGGAGAGGTCTCTTCCTTAGTCAGACTGTAAACTTGGTCAAAACAATAAATGTGTGAGAGAATTCAGAATATACTGGAGAAGGGATTGAAGAATGTAATAATTGCCACACTAACTTCAACTCAGTCACAATAGCCCTGCACTGCCTTCCTTATGTATGCACATGGCTTTGAATCAGCCAATTACATCAGCAAAATTTTAACTGTATTATATTTTATACCATCCTTCTATTCTTTATTCATAACATTTATGCACAGCATTCTGTGATACGAGGAACCTGCAAACCTGCAATTCTCTAATTAAATAATCCTTATGTAAGTAAGCAATATCCACAAATCCAAGAATGTAGCAAGGGGGTGCTTCCTCCCCATACTTTGGCTGTGCTGTGCATGAACAACAAACTTTGAACTCACTGCCTAGTCAGAGGAGGCTCCTGCTGGAGCTCCATGCTGGAGCAGTGAGCTCACTAGTTCATCAGTGTAGGATCTAGCCAGAACCCTTGCTTTTGCATGGCCCTGGAGCCCAGGGACAGGGAGGGGACAAACAGTGGTAACAGTGCTCACCCCTTCAATTCCAGGGCCACACCATAGCAAGGGCTCTGATCAGATCTGTGCTGAATTCTTACATGTGACACAGCCAAAGCAGGGTACAGTCATTCTCCCAACCGGCCCCCCCACCCGGATCTTCCCCAGAAATGGGCCATGTGTTTGAATTAGTCCAAATGAACACACAAAATAAAGTGATGAAGTCGCCTATTTTAGCAAAGTACGCAACATCTTTTCTGTCTGTCTACCCTCTTGCAGTTTTGTTTGTAAGGGAAGTCCTTCTGTAGATGTCTCTCTATAGAAAGTAGAAAGGACTACTTAAGGTGGTAGGGTCTTCCCTTTTTCTCTGAACTAGCAGAAGAAGAAAAGCCTTGAGTGGTTCTTATCCTATGCATTAGCTTATTTGTTCAATTTTGGAGGCACTGTTGACAATAAAGAGAGTGCTGAGGATATGGATTTGAAGTATCTTGCAGTTGAGATTTCAGTTTCTCTCTCCTAGATAAATGTAGACACTAGCATACAGCCTGTAGTAGATTAAGGCTCTTAAACATGTGAGTGACCCACAAAAATCTTTGGAACATTTAAATCTTGTGACCTGCTGTCTGAATCAGACATCAAATGGAAAAATAATTTTATTGCTAGTATTACCAAACCCATGCATTCAGATATCATGAGACTGATTTAAAATAGTGAGACTTAAAAAAACAATTGCTTCCATTTTTTATCATTGGATCATATAGCCAAGCGAAATGTAACACACATGTTCAAAGTCTGAAACTTTTAGGTTCTGTGATGGTGGGTCTATTTCTTTAATTCATGTTTGTATACCATCTAACAGAAGGGGGGCCAGTCTATCTCTTGGACTTCTAGGCACTGCCTCAGTACAAATGATAAACAGTAGTGGAGTCTGAGCCATTTCCGTGAATTCTGAATGCCAGAGTACCAGAAATTTGGAGGTAATCCTGAAGATGTTTGAATGTTTCAGATTTTGCTGCATAAGAGATACACATCTCATTCTAGAACTAGAACTATCTACGGTTTTGTTTTAGCTGGACTTATTCCTCACTGCAGTTATGTCATAAGGTGGACTTAACACTTCAGTCCTCAGGTATTCCCCTGGATTTGGTAGGACCCATGAATTCATGGAGATGTAGGATCAACCTCAATATGTGTGGTTCAGACAACCCTTTTTATAAATTGGGCCCTACCTCATTCACAGTGGAAGTGGCTTGCGCCATGGCTCCTTTAATTTTGTAGGTTTCTCCATGTGCTCCCTCTGCCGCTGATTGGTGAGGGGGCCCGACTTGTTACTCGTTCATAATTGGCAAGGAGGTGAAAACGGTGGTTTTAAATATGGCGGCATTTTTGCTTTTCTCTACTGATTGGGCAAGGGGCTCCAGTAACCCTGCTGCTTGCTGCTGACTTGTGGAGAGGCAAAAATGGCACCATATTTAAAATCACGGTTTTTGCTTCCCTGCTGATCAGAACCAAGCTGCAAGCAGGGCCCCTCCAACAATCATTGGCGGGGGATACACAGGGGAACCTGCAAGATTAAAGGAGCCACAGTGCACACCACTTCTGCCATGAATTCAATATGGCCTTATTTTTAAACCTGTATCTGGATAGTTAGATGTCCTTGCATTTCTAAGCAATGATACTGCTACTTTCCGCAGTTTCAAAATGTAACTAGTTTATTGCAGTTTTTCCCTCTTGAGCAAAGAGGGAGGGTAAAGGAGCACTTGGACATTTTACAAAAAGATCAGTGTGGAGTAGGAGTTCCTTGAATTGCGATGTATTTTGGCCTCCTTATGAAGATAGGGAGTGAATCTTCCCCTGATGCACATATCTTGCTCCAGTTAATGTTCCGTAGTTAACGTTAATGGGCATTACATGCAGACGTTAAGGGAAGAATGGAGACACCTTTGATGTTCATGGTATTTGTGTAGCATATTTTTTCCATAATCGTTCACTCTGCAGATAAGTTGCAAAGAATCCAGTAATTTTCATAAATATGCTACACTGTACTGTGTGCTAACAATAATATTTATAACAAAAAATCTTGAAAGCCAGATAATCTTGGCACTGCTTTCAGCTAATGGTAAAAATCTCAAAGCATTACTGTAATTTCTATACAAGGGGAAGTGGCAGACTGATTGTAATGGCAAAGCTAGTGAATATTATCAGCATTAAAACAAAAACATCATTGTATTCAATTGCTAGACTTTCCCATACCATTTCAAACAAGCATTGACAAGAGCTCTGCGCTACGTAACATTCCATGTCCTCCATTCCAAGTATTTGGTAATTTCCCTGAATTATTTGTGTGAGAAACACTTCTTTTAGATTTATATTAGAAACCAAAAATACTACGGAGTTATTGAAAAGATGTTCACTGGAGAAATTCTCACAGATTTAGCAGCTGGGCTAGAATTTTTTCTGTTTGTCCTTATTACAAAGCACAGACAAGAAACTAGATCGTCTTGTTAAAGTTTTGTTTTAAATTATATCAGCACATCTGTGGTTTGAAAATATGTTTGGGGTCTTTTTGTATTCGGGTATTTTATATGTCCTACCCTCGTATGGGATGCTTGCAGACATGGAAGAAAAAAAAAAGAAATGGCCCTTTATATTAAATTCGGTGTGTTCCTGCAGCAAGCCCAGCACATGCCTAGAAGAGGCAGCTTGTTAGTTGCACCCGGCTTTCCCAACATCTGTATAGATTGGGCACTTTAGTGCAACTTTTTTGGCATTTTTATCTAATAGCTAATTGAATCGGCTTTAGCTAAAAGCACCAAAAAAGCCCTATTGAAGTGCCCTATTTATACAGATGTTACAGAGCCGGATTGAAATAATGTGCTGCTACTTCCAGTAAAGTTCATTTTTTGTTGTTATTGTTTTTTCCCTATGTCTGTCAGCATCCATCATCATTTAGATGATCCTGTAGAGCAGCTACTGTCCCATGAACAGTTTGGAAAGTATGGAGTAGGTGCAACTGAAAATAAAATAATCAAAGTAGCAGTATTATAGACTAGATTTAGGTCCCAGTCTTGCAATAAGATCCACAGAAGTGGTCCCTGTACCCACATGGTATTCAGTTGATTCCATAGAGCCTCATGCAGGAACAGGAGATTGCTTATTTAGAGTATTTATAGCGTTTTGGTAGGTTGTTAATGTAATATTTATATTCCTTACAGTATGAAGACCATATAAAATAGACAGACATTTTCTTCTTTACTGACCCAGTACAGAATAACTATATATCATAATTCCAAAATTATAATCCAGTTCTGAGGCTTCAATTATTTAACTTAATCCATCAAATCAAGAAGAATGTTATCATTCTAGTCCTTTTATAACAAAGTCCTGGTAATTAGAAGGGATAAAGTGACAAAGAATTTAATGCCAGAAAGAGACCATGAGATCATATAGTCTGACCTCAACTATATCATAAATTCTTAAATTTCACTCTTTTACTGTATTGAGCCAAAGAACATCTGTTTAACTAAAGTGTATCATATAGAAAGGCATACAGTTTTGATCTGAAGATAAAAGTCATGGAAAATACACTCCTTTTCCTGGTACTGGTCCCAGGGGTTAATCAATCTGTTAAAAAATTGTGCCTTACTTTCATATCAGTGTTTGGTTTTGTTTTCTAGTCATTGGTTCATGTTGTGCCCTTCCCTGCTAGATTAAAGAGCTCTTTAATGCCCAGTATTTTCTCCTGTGGATGTACTTATACATTAATCAAGTCACTTGTCAACCTTATTTTTGATAAACTAAATAGATTGAGTTTTTTAAGTCTCTCACTGTAAGACATTTCTGAAGCCCTTGAATCATTTCATTAACATCTTGGAATGATCAAACACAGTTGGTTATTTTTCTTAATTATTATTATTATTATTATTAGTTGAGGATAGAAATGATTCCTTTTTCATGTTTATAATAATTTATTATCATATACGTGTGGGTTAAACACTCTGGTGGTGTGTGTTCTTAAGCATGTATAACTGGAATGTCTAAAAGTTTATTTAACCAAAACAAATAATCCACAGAAAGCTGGAAAGGTGTCTTAACAAAATGTACTAACGTAGGTGCTATGCCATGAAGACTGTTGAATAAAGGTATTAGAGATGGGTCAAAATGAAAAAAAAAATTCTCAGTTTTGAGAGTTAGCTTACTGTGGGTTGTATGCCAGATATGTGTCCATTCCTGCAAGAACTTGTCTGACTCAGAAGAATATTCTACTTTACCCATTCACACAGATGGGTCAAAAATCTTAAAAGCTTTAGTAAAAAATGTGAAATCTGGATGTAAGCCACCTCTACTTTACATTTTATGTAACCTAAACCCATCCTACTCTCTAACTCAAGGATCTGTTTTTCAAAGTTCTTGGAACTGGCCTGTGAAGGTTAGATTCAGTGTATGTAGAGCTGGGGGCGGGGGGCAGAGAGGGGTTGTTAAAGGAGCTGCACTAAAACAGTTGTGTTAAAGCTGTGATTTAAAGGGGCCATGTTAAAGTTTCCACTTAAAACCTCCTTCTTTTTGCTCTCGCTGCCCAATTTTCCATTCCCTGTTGGCTTTTGCTATGGCTTTGTGCAGCACCTGGTAAGCAGAGGGGGCAGGGAAGGAATCAGAGCAGCAACGGATTGGCAGCAGGATTTGGGGATTGGATCGGCAGCCTGTAGCAGCAGGTGGTGACAGGCACCTGGCCTATCTCTCAGAAAGGTTGCCAACCTCTGCTCTAACTCATCTTTAATATGTAGTGTCTTGCCTGCTCCATTTAAATGAATACCAAATTTAGGGTTGTCAATCAGAATATTTGTGTGTGTGAGTTCAGTGCAAATACTTCAATATGAAGTTTATTAAATATATTAAACAGCAAAGCAAATGAATACTTATCACATATGTTATTGTGCAACCAACATAGGAAGCTGAAGAATATATCTGGAAACAGAGTACAGCTATGGAGACTGAAAAATACAATAACTCCCTAAACCCTAGCAATTCTTTCTAAATGGGAAAGACCGCACCTCTCTTTAATATAAAAAATTGTACAAACAAAACATTAATGGTTACAAAGAAAATGAAGGGAGGGAAATGTAGTTAGGAAATAATTATGCTTACTACCTAATCCAGGGCTATCCAACTTCTAAGTCTCTAGGGGCAGCTGGGGCGGAGCATGGCTCAGACCCACCCTTAGCTCCCTACCTACACTGTGCCATACTGCCCTGCCCCCAGGGGCAGAGGCTGGATGTGGCAGCTGGAGGAAGGATGGGTCTGAAGTCCAAAGACTTCAGTTGCTGTTGTAGCCAGAGTGATGCAAAGTGTGGGGCTGTGGAGTGGCAGACAGGCAACTTAATTCCTCAGAAACCACATGAGGCCTGCAGGCTGCCAGTTGAACAGCCCTGACCTAATATATGAATTGTATTAAGAATGTAATTTGTAATTCTTAATAGTAGAAGTGGAAAGCTGAATACAGCCGTATGGTTATTAAATATTATCAGTATTGGAACAAATATTTTGCAATATTTTTTATTGCAATATTGTTCAATATGATACATTTAAATATACTGAATCAAAAGATTTCTCCTCCCTGTCTCAAATAAGTAGTAACAAAGGGCTGGCCTGCAAAATATGGACCTGAATATGTAGTATTTAAAGTGTACCTGCAATTATTAATCTATTGTCCTGTTTATTATACTTTGATCTAAGGGAAATTATGAGACTTGATCTTCATCTTCTTGCAAGTCCTTTATATATATACTGCACATGGGACTTAATGCTACTCTAGAATCCCTCATCCATATCCCAGGTGGTTCTTACCTTTTCAGTACCTTTGAAGGCTTTACTCAGCAAAGGGACATCAGGATGGGTAGGAATGGGACCCACACACAATATGCTTTGGCAGTCTTTGACAGTGTAGCAGCTTCTTGGGAGCCATTATTTGCCAGCATTATTTATCTCAGCAATAACCATGGCTTTGGGCAGTCCTATGCCAGCTATATAGATCATATTTATATTGGCTCAATTTCCTTGCCTTTATGTTTTTCTGCTTTTCTTCCATTGCTATGCTGTTCCTGAGTAGAAAGAGAGAGTTTGCGGTCTCCAAATATTTTCTTCTATAAACATATTTCTGCAAAAAGTAACTTTTAATAATTCATTTAGTAACTGCTGGTTAGCAAATTAAGGATACCCTTGAGAATGTCATATTAAATCCTGTTTCACCTACTGAAGGAGAATTGTTATATTTTACATATATCCAGCATTTAAAAATCTTACAGTGCCAACCCTTCTTTAAAGAGACATCTAAATAGCATGCCAAAGGGTGGTAACTGTCACCTGTGAGAGGCACAGTCTCAGTGGAAAATTTAGCAGTTCACAGTATCTAAATGTCACGGAGTATGCACATCTCTATCATTGCAGGTTTTAGTCACAGTCTCACACAGGGATGCTCAACTATAAAAGGAGCTCAGCTTGTCAGCACATCTGACTTCAGTGCTGGGCATTTGCTCATAGTAACAAACAAAACATCTGATACTGCAAGCTCTCCTCTTGGGGATTTCAATGAGTGCTCAGCATACAGAGGGCTTGCAGAATCCGGCCCAGTGCCAGCAGTAAAGTGCTCTTCACTCCATAATGAGGTAACCCTCCAGTTCTGCTATCAGGAGGCATGCAGCTGGTACACTTAACATTACTTAAAAACAATATGTGCAGTAAAGTATACTCTCTCATTACACTGAAATCCGCTAATGCTGGCATCAAGAGCTGTGGGTAATTCAATCACACCCACAAAAATGATATTAGCATAGCATAAAGGAGCTGTGTAGACTAGAAAAAGCCAGGAAATGATAGAGTTCAGACTTGAAACTTTATCCTCAATTCACCCAGATTGTGCTTAGGTGTTCTAGCAGTATTTTATGGATAAATTGCCCTGTTCGACTGTGGAGTATTTCCTCATCTAGCAGCAGCCAGCATTAGTGGAGTTATATAAAGAAATTCAAGTGTAAGTTAGAGAGCAAATCTGGAGAGTGTTTCAGCCTTAAATGTGAATTTCCTGGGCTGGGCTGTTTACCACTCCTACTCTGTTGAAAGACTGCATCAGCATTCAATCACTTTGCTCCTTTTGAACACAGTTGAAAGCCTGCAACTAACCCCCTTTGTCTGCTCTTAAACTTAAGAGTTTAAGGTTATTTTAACAGCTTTGTGTCTGTTAATTATTAGGGCCAGCTCTAGCTTAAAAGTGCTTTTGATTTCAAGAAGTTCATTCTGCCTCTTTGAAGAGAAGAAAAAACCTCTGAGGTCAGTGGAGCTCTGTTGACTGACCAAATGAGGATTTAGCCCTAGATTTTCTTTGTTTTGGGTGTTCACCTTGCTCTTTAAAGAACAAGTGGAGGAATAGTAGATGCTTGCACTAAAAATCTTATCTACCTCACGTATGCATACGGGGTTGGATTCTGCCATCCTTAGGCATTGTAAATCATATCTTGCACCTTAGTCCACTGGCAGTCCCATTATTTTTCAAGGGTGTTACTCATTAAGGAAGGGAGTCAGTGAGCTAGCACAAGCTAGTAGAAAAAACTTGCCTTACTTCGCTTCTCGGTCTTGTTTCCCTTACGACTGCAGCCAAAGTGAGGATAACAAGTCAATTGATCCTCCCTGCTGAGATCCAGTGGATATGGAGGGGGTGGAAAGAGGTAGGCAGTATAAAACACTTTGGCGCTATATCAGTACTTCTCAACCAGGGTGTTGGGGGATCCTGGAGTGCCAGAAAATGCTTTGAAGAGTACTGTGAGATACCAGGCAGCATGTATGTGCAAGCTCATGGTCCTTGTCTGGCCATTCTCACATTCCCCTTTCTCAGTGCCTACCCTCTCTTCAAGGAATTAAACACTGTAATAAATATTTTTTTAAATAGTGTGCCATTCAATTCACAAAAGTCATGGAGGGCTGATTTGAGTCTAAGGAGGGGTGCCATGAGTCTAAAAAAGTTGAGTAATTTGACCCCAATCCCGTACACTTCATGGTCCTCTCTAGCTTCTACTGAAACTGTTTCTATCTGATTCACAGTAACAACAGACTTCTGAATGTACAGAGAGCAGGAAGGAGGTGGCCTCTAAGGGAGCCTGGGGAGTACAACCTGTGGGTTATATGTATTATGCATATTGTTGCCGCCAGCCTAGAAAGCACAGCCTCTGCATGATCATCTCTTTGCTTATATTCATCAGCGGAGTGAATATGTTTTGAAATAAATTTTTAGAGATCATACTTAATCATAGAGAAGTAGGGCTGGAAGAAACCTCCAGAGGTCATCTAGTCCAACCCCCTTGCCTGAGGCAGGATCATTCCTATCAAAACCATCCCATACAACCATAATCTAAACTCTACATAAAACTGCCCTCAACCTTGACACAGCATAGACCTATTGCCCGAACCTGCCACAGGTAAAGCAGGGGAACAATGGCAGCCAATGTCCTGCTTCTATAAAATGTCAATATATACTCAAGATGTCCCAGGTAGAGGGCCACACACTTCCTTACAGAGGAAGGCAAAAAGCCCCACAACTCATACCAATGTGACCTTGGGTTAAAATTCTTCCTGACCACAAATATGGTGATTGGTCTGACCCTGAGTGGAGGGGCAAGACCCTCTAGCTGGGAAACTCTACTTTTGATCCTGGCAGGAGAATCGGTACACCCCGGTTGCGGTCCCTAGCCTTAGCTGTAGCCAATGCCCAGTACCTCGGGGGAGATTTAAAAACAGCTTGATACATGTAGCAGAAAAAAGCAGGGGGTTGGGGAGCAACCAGGAAAACCCAGAAAGCCCAGAATCATGGAAAATACCCATGGTAGAAAATAGGCATAGCTACACTAGATCATCCCAACCAGTGGCTGACCAACCTCTTCTTGAATACCTCCAGTGATGGAAAGTCCACAACCTCCCTAGGTAGTCTATTCCACTGCCTCACTTGTCTCACAATGAAGACTTTTTTCTGGATATTCAATCTAAATTTACTATGCTGCAACTTCAAGCCATTGTTCCACATCCTCCTCTGCAGCAAGAGAGTAAAGGTGCTTTCCCTCTTATTTATGGCAGTCCTTCAAGTATTTGAAGACTGCTACCATACTGCCTTTTAAGTGCCTTTTCTGCTAGCTGAACATGCCTAGCTTCTTCAGCCTCTCATCATGTGACTTGCCTTCCAAGCCCTTGATCATCTTTGTTGCCTGCATCTGGACCCTCTCTAACTTCTCCATGCCCTTTTAAAAATGTGTAGCCCAGAACCACACACAGTACTCCAGATGAGGCTTAACCAGTACCGATTAGAGAAGCACTATCACCTCCTGTATCCTATAATGCTTATGTTGATGCTACCTAAACCGCATTCACCTTTTGTGTGGCTGCATTACACTAAACCATAGGGCTGCCATCCAGCCAGGTGTCCCCCATTTTGTATTTGTGTTTTTGACTATTCCTCCTGAGGTATAGAACATTGCATTTGTCTATCTTGACCTTCATCCTGTTAGCAATAGCCCAACTTTCCAATGTGTTGACATCCTTCTGAATGCATTCAAATCCTCCAATGTGCTCAAAATCCTTCCCAGTTTTGTGTCATCTGCAAACTTGCTCAAGAAGCTTCCTATGCCAGCATCCAAACTGTTAATAAACACGTTGAACAGCAACAGGCTGAGAGCAGACCCCTGTAGGACTCTACTCAAAACCCCCTACCATTCAGGCATGGACCTCTTAATTATTACCCTTTGCTTATGGCTATTGAGCCAGTTATTTATCTATCTTGTAGTATTTTTATCCAGCCCACATTTCTCCAACTGGTTTATGAGAAGGTCATGTGGTACCTTGTCAAAAGCCTTGGTGAAGTTCAGAAACATTATACCCATAGCATTCTCTTCATCTTCATTATTTGTCAAAAGAGGAGATCAGGTTTGTTTGGCATGATTAGTTTTTCATAAATTTGTGCTGGCTGCTTGTGATCAACCTTTCCTCCTCTAAATGCTTGCAAATGACCTTCTTTAGGATAAGCTCCAGGAACTTCACAGGAATTGATCTGAGGTTAACTGGTCTGTAGTTCTCCAGGTCCTTCTTCCTGCCTTTTTTACAGAGAGGCACTCCATTGGCCCTTTTCCAGTGATCTGTTACCTGGTCTGTCTCCCATGACTTCATGAAGATCATTGCCAATGGACCTGAGATCTCTGCCAGTTTGTTCAGGACCCTGCTGACTTGAATTCATTCAGACCCACCAAAACCTCTCTTCCTTTGTTATCTCTTCTCTCAACCTGCCCCTTCCTTATCCAGATACTCCCTATTAGGTGTTTAGCAGCTTAATTTTCTTGTGAAGACTGAGGCAAAGTAGCTGTTGAGTAATTCTGCCTTTTTTGCATCTTTGGTTAGGACTTCCCCCAGCCTGTTAATATAGAACCTACAACTTCCTTGATCCTTTTTTTTCTGCCAGCATATTTATAGTACCTCTTCTTGTTGTCCTTAACCTCCTCTACCAGGTGCAGCTCATTGTTTAACTTTGCCTTCCTGATTTTGTCCTTGCAGGTTTTTGCTGTTTTCTGGTATGCGTCCTTGGTGAGCTGCACATTTTTCCATTGCCTGTATGCTTTCCTTTTGCATTTGAGGCATTTTAGAAGCTCCTTGTGCAGACACATTGGTCTCTTGCCATTCTTTTTGTGCTTCAATTGTGTCAGGACAGTTACTTGTTGGACATATAGTATTGTGCCCCTTAGAAGCTGCCAGTCCTCCTGGGCACCTTTATCCTTCAGTGTATCTTCCCCTGACACCATGCCTGTTAGCTCCTTGAATCTGAAATCCACTTTTTTTAAATTTAACATCTTAATTTTGCTGACCCCATGTTTTTCCTGTCTCAGGATCTGGAATTCTAATGCATCGTGATCACTTCCTCCCAAGTTACCCATCACCTTCACATCCTCCACAAGTTCTTCCTGTTGGTCAGGAAAAGATCTGAGATAGATGATCCCCTAGTAGTATCCTCCACTTTCTGGAAGAGAAATTTATTGTCCACAAAAGTTAAGAACTGGCTTGACATTTTATGTTTGGCTGTATTATTTTTCCAGCAGATGCATGGAAAATTGAAGTTTCCCATCAGTACTATCCTATAGCTTTTGGATAGATTTGTCACCTACTTGAAAAGTACGTCATCCACCTCCTCTGCCTGATTAGGCTGGCCCCACCAGTATTTCAGTGCTCCTTTCACCTTTCATCTTGACCAAATGTGTTTTGCTTTGCTGTCTTCTTCCTCTTGAACTAGAGAACAAGTGTATGTGATTTTGATATACAAGGCAATAGCACCATCTTTTCTCCCAACCTCACCCATCTGAAACAGGGTGTAACCCTCAATGTTCACATTCCAGTCATAAGAGCTGTCCCACCAGGAACTGATGATGCCAACCAGATTATTGTTCTTTTCACAGGCTGCGGCTTCCAACTCATCTTGCTTATTCCCTATATATCTCACATTGGTATATATGCATCAAACGTATTTTGGATTTTGACCTCCTTCTTCCTTTTTGTGCTGCTTGTTGCAGTCCTATAGCAATCTGGTCCTTTACCAGAGTTGAGTTGCTTTTTTGAAGCCTTTCCCCTCTCTACTGCATGCTCTGTTGCTAGAGAGCTTTCATCACCATCCCCCATGAAACCTAGTTTAAAGCCTTGTTTACTAGGTTGGTCAGATGACACCCAAAGATGCTCTTCACTGTTTTCATCAGATGGATCCCATCTCTTGATAGCAGCCCTTCTCTCAAGAACATCCATCCATTATCAAAGCAACTGAAGCCTTCAAAAGAGACCACTGTCTCAGCCATGCATTCACTTCCAGGATATGACGGTCTCTGCGTGGACCCCTGTCTTCCACAGGAAGGATTGATGGGAACACCGCCTGTGCACCAAACTCCTTAATCCTCCTGCCAAGAACCTCAAAGTCTCCTTTGATCTTGTCAGTGCCATTCCTGGCAATATCACTGGTGCCTAGATGGACAAGCAGGAAGGGATAGTCATTTGAAGGATGGATAAGCTTTCGCAGACTCTGATGTCCTGAATTCAGGCTCCAGGCTGGCAGCACACCTCCCGGGCCCCCAAAATTTGAATGACAAATTGGTGCCCCTATCTTGTGCAAAAGGTAGTCACCAACCACCACTGCTTTTCTCATCCTTCTTGGTGCAGTGTCCTGGAGCCCCTGTCCTTGGGGCCTTGCACTTCCTGCTTTCTAGGCTCTGCCTTATGCCTGCAGATGTCCGCTTTTCTTCTTCAGCAGTTCCACTGCAGAGGGCTTGAAAGCAGTTGCTAACTTCAATCTGCTCCTCTTCAGTTCTGGGGGCCCTTCTTCTTTGAGTAGTCACATGCTGCCACTTTCTCCTCATTGCCCTTTGGCTCCTCCAGTAACAGCCTATTGTGACGCTTGTCCAAGTAATCTTCCTGGTCTCCATTACAATGCAGCATGGATACCTCTGGGAGGACCACAAACATAGAACATCTCACGCAAGCCACAACAGCTGACTCAGACTTCATTTGTGCCTCCTTTGCTCCTTGGAACATACCTATGATTAAAAAAAAGTGGCATGGGGGAAGGGAACATCACAAGAACCTGCATACCAAGAACCTGCACCAGGGTCCTTGCCCACACTTGCATTCACACACACACGTGTGCCCATGCACAGAGTATCCTGCTCCCTGGCTCCTTCCTGGAACAAACTCCCTAGACAAACTCCTTCTCTGTTTGCTGCTCTCTGTTTGCTTCTGCGCGTTACTTGCAATTATTATATTACTCATTATATTTTGATGTCTATAAGGAAATAAAATTTTCATAATTTTGCATCATTCCCCTGGCTTGGGGGCCTGGTACAATTGTGCCCCCATCCTCCCTATTATTATCACAGCTATAGGCATGGTCTTTATCACAGACAAAGCTGTGACTACAGCTTATTTAAATATACCTGAGCTAACTTTAAAGTAGCTTTAGATTCAAATGCTAATAGCAGTGTAGCTAAGGTAGCATGAAACTTAGTGCCCAAATATAGTGAGTTTCTCTGCTGGATTTTGTAGTCAGCCCTGAATTCTGAATTTCACAGGCTACACTGCCTGAACTAGCTTGTTTAAAACTAGCATAGGGATTTCTACATGAGCCACAGTCATACCTTGAGTGTACTGTAGACTACTCTTGAGTCGCAGCTCATTTTCTGGTTTCTCTGTGATAGAGAAGCTATACACAGCCCTTTATTCAGGTTAAGTCTAGTCAGAGCCAGAACCAAGAATTATTTTACTCTCTCAATGGTAACTGTTGTATTTGGTAAAGGACATTAAAAATAAATTACTCCAGCCACAAGTGTGGGAAAGAGTGCTGCCAGGTTGGCAAGTATGGAATATACTGTGAACATGAAATGAAGCTATGCATTCATTGCCATTAACAGTTTCAATGAAAAGTAAATTTAGATTTTCATGTGCATATGCAGCACATTCACATATCTCTCAGTGACAATTTGTGGAATATGATTAGGTATAATTTATTAATTCTGCTTGGAATTATGAACTCTCAGATTGTTTAACCCATATAAGTGCCTGTCTGTAAGTCTATATTCATGCCTCATAATCCTTGAACTAAGGAGACAAGAAATGATGCCATAATTTCTTTCAAACAGGTGGTCATTAAAGACCATGATTACAACAATGAGCTGGCTGTATCCTAAGTGAAACCAGTTTTCCAAGATTGTCTACAGAGAGCTGTCATTTGAAGGAATAAAAAATGTCTAAAAAGAGGAGAAAGCCAAACATGTCCTGGCAGGGGTTTAGAAACATAATGGCTGCAAAGATGAGTAGGAACTCAAAATATTTCATGAGTAAGGGTTGGTTTCAGGACATAGGCAGACAAGGTTCTTTGGGTAGATAGGCTATCTTTTACTAGACCAACTAAATAGTTGGAAAAAATTGTTCTTTGCAAGCTTGAGTGAGGGGGAACCTTTTGACTACCCAGCTGGCTGTAGTTTTTGGATGTCAGAGGTGGGGAGAAAGAGATTAAAAAAAATGCATGACTTAAAGGAGAAGCACTGAAATGAAAGAGTGGGTTCAGCAAAGGAGACTTAGAACTCTGAAAAGATGGTGACCCAAACCTCAAAGAAGGCTTAATAGTAGTGAGAAACCTGAGACAGTGAATAGTATTCATCTGTTCGTTGCTTTGCCAGATGAATATATTTGCCAGATCAGGCAGTTACTGGAAAAGAGAGATTTTGCAAGTGCTTGTCTAGTTGCTTCAGTTATCACTTGTTGTTACAGTGGTCATGTATAAATCAAATTATGTAACTCTTCCAGAAAGAGTACTAGACTGAGCCTAATTAGTGACCAAAGTGTATTTAAAGGCTGAAAAAACAAGCAGTTGGGTAAAAACCTACCACCAGGTATGTGTTCAACAGGGGGAGCTAGACTAGGGCAATCTTGATTTAAGAATAAATAAATAAATGTTGCAGAACGGTTTTCTAAAATACTTATTCTCCATGTTTACACAACTCACAAATATCTGCATCTGGTAAAACTATAAATTACCTGTACAACATTCTCTTCCAAATAGTGTGTCAACAGTACAGACACCTATGGTTTACATGAATGTGTGTAGAGATACTTGAGCTAGCTTTATACTTGATTGCTCAGACATCCGTAACAGGTTAGCCACAGGAGCATGGAGCTCAGCAGCACCTCATTTATTACTCTTATCATATTCCTGTCTCCGGAAACAATGACTGTAGGTAAACATATAGCTTCAATTTCCTACTCTTGAGTGGTTTTGAGATTTTGGGTCAGTGTTTTTTTTCAGGTTCCAAGCATCCTGTGCTCACCTATGCTCTTTCAGCTCTGAATCATGGAGGTTCTCTCTCTTTCTCTCTCACCTTTGCAGTTAATGTGTCCTTCAGCTCCAGCTGGTCTAGCAGTCACAAAGGTTCCCCCCCTACCTCACAAAACCTGCCTGTATTGAGTCCTTCTGTGTGTCTCTCATCAACTTTTCAGCCTTTCAGTTTCTAAACACCTGCTCTGATGCCTCTGTTCCATGCTGAAGATTTTCCACTTCTTAATATCCTCTTGTGCATGCAAGCTGGGTTTTTTTTTGTTTTTTGTTTTACTTAGGATGCTGTCATTTAGCTCTTATAACTGATTTTAACCATATTCCACAAGAGAGGTAAGGACATCAAACTAACTCATTTTAAATTTCCCATCAGGAGAACAGCATTAATAAGAATGCATTTGCTTACAGTGTAAGAAATTTCAGCATGTATATAGATATATCTTCAAATCTCAGATGACAAGTTGATTCTCTTCAGCCTGCGCTCAGTGTTAGAGACCGAGATAACAACATTTCCATGTACATGGATGCTTCGGTAGGGAAGCTATTGTCCTTAGGATATGAGATTCAAAAAGAAATTGAAGTGAGAAATCATCTTACATTTTCTTAGGAACAATTTGTAGGATAGCATTCCGATAAAAGCAATATGAGAAAGAAAGGGCCTGACTGAAAGCCCATTTTAATCAACTGACTTTGGACCAAGACCAGAGAAGTATAATGAGGTATAGATATAATACATAGAGATAATAGACACTTTTGTTTTTGTGTTTTCTCATCCAAGTTTCATGTTCTTTGAGGAGTTCCTCTAGGAGAGGAACAAGAAGAAAATAGGGACAGGGCCCCCCACCCTGTACCTAGATAAGCAGAAGAATAGATACCTATGCTCTTTGCTGGATATGTTGTCTTAAGACATTTACGCGAATAGTCCCATTGTATTCAATGTGATTACTCATATTATGAGTAAAATTATTCACATGCATAAATATTTAAAGTAAAGGGCCGATTTCTAGTAGAATAGTTTACTTTAGAATTATTTGATTATAGAAAGGTTAATCACATATCTGTATTGAATTTTTTCTTGCTTCCAAATTCCTTCTGGTGTGTTCTGCAAAGCCAGGGGCATGTTGCCTGAACAGACCATTTTGAAGGTAACCTTCATTAACTTTTACAAATTAGCAAGTTTGATAGATTACTGTCTGGTTGTTCAGACGATATGTGCCACATATATGCATGATAGTTGGCATAAATTGAATGGAGAAAACATTTCGTTCCCTCAATGAATGGAATTTGCACTTTTTGAAATTCAGCATAATTATTTTTGGGGGTTGTTTTTGTTTGTTTGTTTTGTGTTGTTTTTTTTTTTGTTAAATATATAAATGGGGAATAAAGGCGTATTAGATTTCTGTCCTTGGGAGGTAACCTTCCAGGTGTCTGAGATATGTAATTACCAAGCAGTACTTGTCCACATTTGAAGATATTCCCTGGGGTTTGATGAAGTTTCTGCCTTTGGTGTTTCTGCCTCCGGTGTTGAGCACACTCAACATTTTATTTAGTCTAACAATAGTTTTTTGTAAAGACTCAGATCCTGAGGCATGTAATTAGATTTCTTTCCTTTCTTTCTCTTTCTCCCTTTCTCTCTCTCTCCCTTCCTTCCTTCCACAAACCATGAATTTTAACTATTTGGAATTGGCAATACTGCTGTCCACAAGCCAGCCAACTGCAGGAAGAGTGATGGCTTTGCCCCCACTAATTACAACTGCCTATCTCATGGAGTGGACCTCTCTCTCTCTTTTGTATGGTGTCAGATATCAACTTCCAAATCTATGAGCCACTATCTGATATTATTGCTCAATGTGTGGATTCCCTTTGCCCTATCTGGGTATTTGTAGAGATTGCAGATTTTGATTAAGTGTTCTGCTGTTTGTTGGACACTGCATTCATATTGGGGGGGGGGGGGGGGCGAGGGGGAGGCTGTCCAAGATGTTCTTGTTGTGAAGTGTTTTGAAGTGTCTATATCCAACTCTCAGTCTGTTCAGCTTGACCCATGATTCTCTGTCAAGATTGCGCCTGATTGGGGGACTCCATTTGGTGTTGGTATAAACCACTGTAGGAGTAGGTCTGACCTTTACCAGTGGTCAGTTCACCCTGTTGCTGCCCATATCATCCCCAATCTCTTCTAGGAGCTTCTGGGCTTCATTTATAAATGGTTTATGACTTTTAATCCGTTTAAGCCTCCATCTCTTCAGGTCTTCAGTTAACAGTTGATATTGCAGGTCATTTTTATAATCTGTTGTCTTTATTGCCAGAAGTAATGTTAGGGTCTGTCTTCTTATGTCACTTAGTCTAATGCCCAAGAGTACAGGGAATACGTCTGTGTGAGAGTTGTACAGTCTGTTATGAGTCTCAGAACACTGTTAAGTACAGCATCAAGCTTTTTAGTGTGACAGCTCTTGGATCATACAGAAGCACTTCTGGTGCATATACCATGGCAAGTGCTGTGGTTCTGAGCACTTTGAAGTTGGCACCCCATGTCATGCTGGCTAAACATCTTAAGGCAACTACCCATGCAGATACTTTACTGCTGACCTTCTGGATGTGATGTTTTATAGGTGAGGGAATGGTCTAATGCAGGGGTGGGCAAAATGTGGCCCAGGGGCCAGATGCAGCCTGCCAGGCCATTCTATCCGGCCCGTGGGGCCCCTAAAAAAATTTAGAAAATTAATATTAATCTGCCCTGGGCTGCCTGTCATGCGACCCTCAATGGCTTGTCGAAACTCAGTAAGCGGCCCTCTGCTCAAAATAATTGCCTGCCCCTGGTCTAATGTGACTCCTAGGTGCTGGGGTATGCTCATGGGAAAAGATTTAGTTGCCTGCTCTGATATTCAGTATGCTCTTGGCATGATGACTGTCCAAGTGGCAGTGTGATGATACTGATTTATTGATGCTCAACTTTAAGTGCCACTTGTGGAGATAGTCAGCAATGAGTGCCATGTCAGTACTCAGTATCTTTTCAATTCTGTCATGTCAATTCCTTGGGCTACTAGGAAGTAGTCTACACGTATCACTTAGATGTTGTATGTGGGAAGTCTGAGGTATATACATTGAAAAGTATTCATACTAGCACTGACCCTTGGGGGACTCCATTCTTCAGAGTTTGTGGTCTTCTTTCTTCTCCTTGGATAATAGTGAGTTCGAATTATTTGCTGGAGATCATGTTCACAATGCAAGCACATAGCTTGTGGTCAAGTATTGTAGAGTGCAGTTAATATTTGAGGCCTGGGTGCCATACAGTGTTACAGGCAGCTGTAAGGTCAATAAAGACCCAGCTGTTTTCTGCCTCATTTCAGATCCATTTTCTGTGTCAGCTTTAAGTAATATAACTTTGTCAGTGGCACACTGGTTTTTCCAAAAGCCAGTTTGTTCGTTTGGGAGCTGGGGGTCAGTGATGTTCTCTGTTCTATTCAGGATTATGTGCTCCATGAGTTTGTATATAATGCAGATTAGTGAGATGGTTCACTGGAGTGTATCTTATACTTAGAATGATCTACATCTGTATTTATCAAATTAATTTTAATTAAGAACTTAATCATATTGGGTTTGATGAGCTTTCAGGGACATATAGCCAGTGATATACATGAGACTGCCCCTGAGGGCTCTGAAAAATGCTGGCTATAATTGTGCCACCAAAGCAACGGACAGTGGGAGGGAACTTCTCTGATGGAATTTATCTTTTTTCAGGATATTGCTACATCATCTCTGCTGGAGAAAATTTATCCCTGTGGCCATCAAAATATTTTTGAATGGTCCCCTCTTTTTATTTTGGCTTTTGACAAATTATGCCATATGGAGATATTTAAAAAAAATTCCCAGGACATGAGGAATGGCTCCTCTGAGAAATTGTATTTCATACTGCATCAGCTAAATACTTCTGCTATAGCTGCAAACAGTAGTTGGTATAAGTTTCAGGAACAAATTATAAACAATTTCCAGCAGAATGTGGTTTAATAAACTGGGTGCCAGCTGGTGTTCACTCTGTTTATGGCAACAAAATAGTTTTATTAGGAGAACAAATGAATAGCATACATCCTGCCTCTGGGAGGAGGGCTAAGATGATTCTACAGGCGTTACAAAATGTGTCAGTATCATTCCTTTTACTAACTTCCTCTTGTGGGAGCTTGCCTGTCACTCCAAGGTCTACCTCAGAAAAGCAGCTGGTATCTTTTTAAGCAGCTCTAGATCTGCTATGCCCAAAGAATCTGTTTAGGGACTGTCTTAAATCACTTAATCCTTTGGCTCCCTAGCCACTTTTCAGTCAGTGATGGCTGCTTTGGAGCACAAACTGTAGGATAAAGATGAGTGTAGGAATCCGCAGCATGGGTTTTCCACTGTTGAAAGCTCTCTAGCAGGGTTTCTCTTTGTAGAAGTTGGCATACTCCCTGATTAAGGATGTTTTGTAGACATCAAGATTTTTTTCTCATTCAAGGCTCATGGATTCTCAGAAGTGTCAGATGACCAGCAGAAAGCACAGAAGCATATATCCTCTGCCTTACTGAAGGTGCCTTAAAGTATAAAGGGACATTCCCAAGGCAGATCCTTAGCTGGTGCACTTTGGCAGAGTCTATTGAACTCAATGGAACTATGCCAGCTTCTGACATGTAAGGCTCAGAAAGTAGCACCTTTATTCCCTAGGATTAATGAGCCCTCCTCAGAAAATAAATTTACGAAGAGTTGGGACAGTAAAGCCAATATGTTTAATTATGTCCAACTTTTTTTAGGTAATACAGAACTTGGTGCATCTACACGTGCCATTAAGGCGATGTGATAAACTCCAGCACAGTCTGGGCTAGTGTTTATCATGATGCCTTAATGGCATGTGTAGGTGCTCAAACTGCTATGGTCCAGGGCACATATACAGACGCTGTGCCTGGGACTGCAGCAGTTTGAGCTGGGGCGGAGCAGCCCGGGGTTGGCAGAGGGCCTGGAGGATCAGCCCCGGGCTCTGGGAGGCAGTGCCAGGTGATGGAGGGATTGGCTGGGGCACAAGAGTGCCTCAGCGTGTGCAGCCCTGTGGCTAAGTGGTAGGCAGGGCTCTAGGCCCTGCTGCCTGGACTGCCTAGCATTTACATGTGCGTTTAGGTGCAGTTATTTTTGCTGCTGTAAAATAGTACAGTCCCCAAATCTTATGATGGCAAAAATGAGATTAATTAGCCCAGGTGAAGTGTTGAGTGCCCATGCCCTGGCACTGGCCCGTGGGTCTTCTGGCCCAGGCTCTTCTGGCCCTGCGTCACAGGCAGTACTGCCCACAATCCAGATTGTCTGGACCCTGTTCCCCTTCCCCTGTCCCCAGGGGCACACACTGGGCCACAGGGGAAATGAAGACTGAGGAAAACATGTGCCTCAGTTTTTCCAGGGGCTTCCAGCATTCCTACTATTCTGACAGTGCCATGTGCCTAAGCCTGGAAATCCAGTGTCTTCTACCTGCAACTCAGAGACAGCTGGCCATGCCCCACCTGCTTCTGAAATTTCCAGGGGCATCCATCTGCTTGCCCCAGCTTGGATGCTTACTCCCCCACCCTAGTACTCCATGACCCTTAGCTATGGGCCAGAAAAGTCTTTCAGCGTACCAGGTGCCCATGGTTCAGTAACAGCCAACAGTCGCTGAGCCACAGGGTTACCTCTGTACTGGCCCAGTCCCAATGTTGTTCCCCACCACCACCCCAACATACCAAAGGTAAGCCACCTGCACTGGCTCCTGCTTGGTAGAGGGGGAAGAGAGAGAGTAGGGTTCATGCTGAGGCCCAGGTGGCAGGGTGCCTGAATCTGGCCTCTGCAATGTGGTGCTGCACCCAAGTACGGGAGTGTGGGGGTCCCTGACTGGGTGTGTGGGAGCCAGGATTGGGGTCCCTGGGACTTTGCCCAAGCACAGGAGTTCTCCTGGGCTCAGAGTCAGGTCTGTGTGTACATTGTAGGGTTCTTCATGATGGGACATGGGGGAACAGCCTGGGGACTCACGTGCCCAGGTCCCATTGCTTGTGCAGGGGATACACATGCCTCCCTTCCCGCCTCTGCCTTCCTGCAGCTGACAGATGGCTGGAGGCAGGGGTGGGGAAAGGGGCTGGGTTGGCTGGGCTCTGGAAGAGCTCAGGGGTGGGGCCCACCAGAGCAGCTGAGAACTGGCCAAGTGCTAGCACGCCTCCATGCAAGCGGCCACAAAGGAGGCTGTGATGCCAGAGGATAGCAATCTAACTTGAATTGATAGGCTATACTGCTTCTGCCTCACATGATAGTTCCTTGAGAGCTAGCTTGGGTACCTCTAGATGTCACTGCATTGTGCCGTGTAAATATGTTCTATATTTAATCTGCTCTAATTTTTGACTCAACAATTCATCTAACCAAATGTTTTTGACACAGTTTGTCCTGTGGAACCCTGAATTTGGACGTTTTAAAGTACTTGTCAGCAGGGAGGCACCTTTTCAAAGTTAATTGTTGCAGTTGCTATAGATCTTGATTCAGGAAAATGCCAAAGCACGTTTACCTGGAAACATGTTTCAGAACTATCTTAAACATGGATATTTCTCTGAATCAGGACTATAGAGAAGATATTTTTATTTTTAAAAAAAATCAAATACTGGGCTATTTATAGCACTTTAAAGTCCTAGATCTTCAAACAGTTGCTTAGCTTGACAAATGTAAGTAACCCCATTATGCTCAATGGAGCTTTTCAGTTACCTAAAGTTAAGCTGGGAGTAAGTATTTTGGATATCAGGGATTAATTGCCTGTCAAATGTATTTCCCCACCCTATATTTAAGATGTCTCTGTGTTACATAGTTGCCAAAAAAAAAAGGGAGCGAGATAAAGAACCTTTAAAAAAATATACTGAACAAAATAAAGCAAAAATCCCTAGAAACACTAAATGTTGAGTTTTGCCTTCTGGGGTGGAGTCTAAAGTGTTCTCCATATAATAAAAAAAAGTCTAAATAATAATAATTTTCTCTCCTGGAAAATTGCAGCCAGAGAAAAATATGCACCCTTGCACTGTTGGAGTCAAAATTCAGTCCGTGGTAAATTACTAAAGCTGACATGCCCTAGAGATAAAGAAATACAAGAGAAATATTGAGCAAACTGATGCATTTGTATTATATGGATCCTAAAATATTTTTTATATGTAAAATAACTTTGAAAACCTGTAATATTAACAGCAGCAGAATTATTATTGTAGACACCGAAGTACCTGGAATTTTATAATTTGTAAATAATGAAAGGCAGCTCTGTGAACTTAAAAAGTCTCACTCACACTTTTGATTCCAATGTCCTCTGTGTGAACTCTATAAAATGCTTTAGGTTTAAATTATCAGTTTGAGTTCACAGTCTCTGGTGCTAGTTGGATTTCATCTTTTTTTTCCCCCCTTCTTTTTTGCTATTACTAGAGATGTAATTTCTGAGATACTTTTACATTATATTGTAGCTACAAAATTATTTTAAAAGTAAAGTATTTTAATGAAATGGCAGAATATGGGCACAAACACTGAATGTGCATGTCCATGGAATAATAAGGCTATTGTTAAATGACTGAATACTTTGGAGATTAATATCATGGTATGCTGACGTGTTGGTTCATACCAGCTGTAATTCAGCAATGAATCCTACATAAGTAAGTGGCATTCTGAATAAGAACTCAGCCACAGGACATATATGGATAGGACAGTATGTAAGAACGTACAAAATATTTATTTTTTTTCTGCACAGGAGTTTTATTTCTTGTTCATGTTATGAGATAAGTGAATTTTTATATATTTTTCTTTTACCTTTGAAAGCTTGTTTAATTACTTTGTTCCAACCCTATGTGCAGTGTTCTTATTCTAAATCAAAATGGCTACTATCAGAGTCTAAAACATCTGATTTTATGGTAAATTTGGTCATATTATTTTTGACATTCTATACTGAATCACATCTTAGATATTCCACAGAGTTTTGAGATCTCATGTCTGCCTTCAAAATAAGGTATCACATGACTACACTGAACAGAGTATATAAAGCATGCAAACATAACCTACATTTTTTTCTAATATGCCTGAATTCTCTCTGATATGTCAGACTTTGGAGCGATGATTAAATAGGAGCCCAGATGTGGGGCTAAAATATTTTGAATGATTTTTCAGTTTTAAATTTGTACATGCAACTTATTTTTCATTTCCTATATATAGTTCACTGTTTTTTTCTGAATGATCAAAACTGGTTATATGTCACAGCAAATGTACAGAAAAAATCATATGCCTGTATTATAATTTTTAAAAAGTCTTGCAGATTTTGCAACTTGTGATGATAATTTTTATGTGGAAAAAACACTCTGAAGAGTCGCACTGTAGGTTGTCTTGGGTATCAAGACTGTGATAAGTGTGTAGCCTTATTCATGTTATGGTGCCTAAGGGTTGATCCAGTGCCACTGAAGTCAATAAAAAAATTTTCTTCAATATCAATAAATATTGGAACAAGCCCCCTAATTTCATTTACATGAAGGCAGAAAATCTTTATTGTGGCCAAGGAGACAATGAAGGTATAACCTTGAGGTATCTAAGTGATTATTTATAATTTTTCAGTTTCTATTTCCATAAGTTTAGTGCGTGTTCATATGTCACTTTACCATATGTTTATACTGTTTGAAGTGCTTTTTGACACTGGGAGTATTACAGTTAATCTACAGAGAGACAGAGTACACTTACATAGTGGGCTGCTTTTCCAGTCAGCGTGTGAACATAATACTCATTTCTATAGACAAAATTATAAAATATTTTGAAGGGGAAATAGGTCCCTTTCTTTCCAAGTTAATAGCTGATATTGAGTTGTAAATGTAGTTTTAATGTAAATGAATGGCACTACTGTCATTTTTACAGGAGTCAAAAGGAGAGGCTATTTTCTATTTGATAATATCTGCATGGGTTTTAATATTTGGCTCTCTTAGGCTAGGGACAGACACTCAAAAAGCCTGAGACTGAGTTGATTCAATCTTTTAGGTCAGTCTAACCTGGCTAGGTTAAACCAGTTTGTAACAGCTCCTCTGGACTGAAAAACCGCAGGCACATGCCTGCAGTGTCTCAGGCTAGATGCTGGGGGGTGCTAGACCAGCCCTCCCCTTCCACAGGGCTGAGCTGAGGGGGGGGGGGGCATGGCCAGGCCCCGGCAGGATGCTCTGATTAGGGAGGGGTTCCCCCCCCACTTCCTGACCAACCTAGCAGAGTATTGATAACACAGTGTTTATTACCAGCTACCTTTTGATTCTGTCTTTGTCCTGTCTGCCATAGCACAGACCGTAGCCAGCACATAATCTGCTAGCTAATGCTGTGTGTCTGTGTAAGGCAGAGGGGATGGCGGAATCCCTGTTTGAGGGGGAGAGCAGAAGCCAGGCAGACATCTGAAGTCTCTGCCAGAGCTACTGCCAGGGAGCAAAGGGGAAGAGCCAGCCCTGCTGTGGAGCAGAGAGCCCTGCCCAGTACAGAGGGCATGCTGAGATGCCAGGGGAATCAAATTTAACTTAAACCAGCAGGGAGTCTGGGACAGACATTGCATAAACCAGTTTGACCCAAATCTCTTCAGTCTGATACTATATTTAACCACGTTTATCTCAAACCAGTTTCAGCCATTTTCAAACTAGTTTATGTGTACTGAATATCTGTTCTATTATGGGTTTAAACCAGTTTCTTATCACGTAAACTGATTTCAACTGGGTATGCATTCTGCCAGGGGTACTTAAAAAGGTCTTAGGGGGTACATACAGGCAGGCTGGCAGGTGGGCGGGGACCAAGTGAGCCCCAGGGCACAGCAGTGGTGTCTTATCCAGTCTTCCCACACTTTGCCCTCTTACTGGGGGAGAAGGAGGGATGCACCAGGTGCTGCCAGGCCCACACAGCACACTGTGGTGCCTCCTCGCCTCCTACAACCAGCTCACTCTCCTGATTGGCCTCTACCCCATTACAACACAGCTGTGAGGGTCTGCCTGGTGGGCGGGGGTGGGGAGGGTGTGTGTTTTCCCCTGGTGGCATGCATTTGGTTGAGTACAAGGCCCATCAGCAGCTCATGGAACTGCATGTGTGACTGGCCATGGGAAAGTGGTGCAGGGCCCAGTGCAAGTGGTGGCAATGAATGCAAATTTCTGTGCAGGTGCCTGAAAGTGGTTGTTGTAACTTGAATTAGCGCTTGATTAATCTGCTTCCAGCCCTGCCCCCAGCTGCTCCCTTGACAGCCCCTTGACATGCTGCTGGGCTCCCATTGTCTCAGGACTAGACCCAGCCTGGGTCCCATTCACCCCTGCCCCTGTCCCTCCTGCAGTGTGGGGGTCTCCATCTGCGCCCCCCCCACCCCCTCCCTCTCCCCTGCCCTGCCCCTTCCCCCCATAGACACTTATCTGCTTGGGGGGGAGGGGTGTCTGTGTATGTGTCTGTGTCTGCATCCGCATGTGTGCGTGTCTATGTTTGCACCTGTGCGTTGTGTATCTGTCCCCTGCCCACTTGGTGGCAGCAGGCACATGGCATTGTGTGGCTCTTGGGGCAGAGGCAGCAGGGTGCAGAGTCTACCAGCAGCTGCCTCCACGCTGTGCACAAATCTGGGGGGCACATGCCTCCTGCACCTCTGCCAGTGTGCACACAGCATTGGGAGACACCCCCACTTGCTGCACCCGCAGACGAGCAGCTTTCATGGCTCCATCCGGCGCTCTACCCTGGCTGTACAGCACCTGCCTCTGCCCCTGCTCCAGCCCCACTCCCTCCCTCAGTGTGGGGGCCTTGATCTGCGCCCCCCCCCTTAAAAATGAGAACAAATATTAAGGGGTACATAAGATGAAACTTTGAGGCAAAAGGGGTACACTTGTTAAAAAAGGTTGAAAATCCCTGACTTAGTACTTTATAAAATAGCAAAGAATATAGGAGCCCAAATTTAGACAGCCATTCTTGAAAATTTTAGCCATAGTGTTATTCTCACCTGTTATGCTGTTTTGTACCATCTCCAATGTTGAAATGGCTATTCTGAATTTGAAAGCCAGAATAAAGAAAATGGTAGAAACAATAACATTTGTTATTGTTATGGGCAACACTGGGTTAGCACAGGCCATATTAGACAGAAGTGCAGTTTTATAAACCCAATCACTGAGTTCCCTAGAATCAACCTTCCTCTCGCCTCCAACCCTCGCCTACACATAAACAGAGCCATGAAAACAGACAACAGTGAAGGCCAGTAACAGTAAAATTTCTGCTGTTTTCATATGCAAATAGATAAAGTATGTTGTGGCTGCAAAAGTATGCAGAAGAGTGTTCTTGTTTTAATGGTTGAAGATGGTAACTGATGGGCAATTATACTTTATCTATCTATCTATCTATCTATCTATCTATCTATCTGTAAACAAATTATATATTGTTATACTAGTAATTAACATTTAATTATAGTTAAATTATAATTATCTATCGATCTATCTATAGATATATAGGTAGATAATTACACACACACACAGGGCTATACTTTTGCTGATGTATTTTCTTCTATAAACAATATATATGTTATCTGAAAAAATTATAAATTATCAAATTATATATATAATGTGATTATATATAGAGATATATCTATCTATCTATCTATCTGTAACTGTATGTCAGATATCTAGCTGTCTATCTATCTAGATATATATAGATTTGTTTATAGAAGAAAAAAACCATCAGCAGCAGTGTAGCTCTAGAGCTTTAGAGTAGGTAGAGTACTCAGAAATGAGCAGGAAAAGCAGAAATCTTTCTTTGACTGACTGTGATCATTTGCATGGTTTTAATAGTTGGTGCATACGTACTACCTTACATACAGCTTAATCTTACACATACTGAATGCATGCATACCAAGCGTGAAAATCATGTGGGCAACAGATTTAAAAAAATCCAGGTACTATAAGGTATTCGAAATATTTGTTCCAAATTCTGTGTCATCCATAGAGAATTTTTAAAAATTCCATATGATTTTCCTCTTAAATCCTTGTCAAATGCAAATAAATCTATACATGCCATTTACCCTATTTACTAGAATTTAAGATGACCCTGACTATAAGATAAGCACAAAATAATTAGATTCTATATATGAAAATCTATAATTTTTAAAATAATTTTCCAGGTATAGAATATAATTTATTGGAAGCTTGCCTTGAATTTGTTCCCCTATATCAGGGAAAATAAATCTGAGGGGTCAGATGCCACCTTTGCCCTCTGTGCCCCCAACTTCTTTCCCCTGAAGCCTCTTCCCCTCCTCCCCCACCTTACTGTCAGACCATGCTCTCCTGAGTACATAAAAGCGAGGAGCAAATTTGAAAACATTGACCTTGAAATAAACATATCTGTAGTAATTTAATTTATCCAAATTAATGTATTTAACATTTTTTTGAACTGCTGCAAGTTTTAACACAGGTACTCCATAAATAAGTGTTTAAGCAGCACTTTATATATAGTACAATTTTTAAGAGATTTTTTTTTGTGTTCCAATCCAAATTAGTCAAATCAATTCCAAATCTCTGAATCAGCCAAGCACCATTAGTGGCCTACTACCGGCAAACATCCTCCACCCCACCTGGGGCTTCAGATGTTTCCAAATCCTTTGGCAGGTATCCTGCATGCAGCCCCAAGCCCTGAGGCTTGGGGTTCAGATGCCACAGAGTTTCACTTGCCCTCAGCTATAAGGCCCTTGGGGCAAGCTAGGGAGGAGTTTCCCATTTCCATAAAGTGAGCATAAAGCCAAGATCTTCCCACTTGACCAGCAAGTGGGAGGTTTACTATACATGACCTCCATGGGTACTACCCCATGCCAGAAATGCAGTTATTCCTGGGTGCGACTAGGAAAACCGCTTTGGTACAAACTATGCATGATATTAGTCCAAAGCCAAAATGCTCATCATTTTCTATATAATTCATTGGGCAGGGCTGTAACAGAATTGTGTTTTAAGCCATGGTGACCCCATAATTCAGCACTGCTCAGTATGAGTATGTACTCCAGATACCCCTCCCCCCCAAAGGATCTATGTGCTAATTAGCCCCCTCCACTCATCACTGGAACTGGGTGTTCTTGTTATGAAACCTGAAATGCTCCAAAAATGTATACACAGATAAGACTTGGGGCAACCTGGTCTGGCTACACCTCCACTAATCTTATGTACCAGTTTGAGAGAGGAGGCTACAGAGGGATTCTGGATGAACTGTTTGGGGCCTCATTTGGTGATGTTTGACATATATTTAAGGCTAGTGAAGAAATAGGAATCATTGAAAATGGGAAAGAAAAGCATAACTCAGCCGTGGAAATAAAGAGGAATTCAATTTGTGTTCAATGTAGTGGCTCAGCATGACTTGAAAAAGGTGGTACTGAGGGAGACTGTGTATAATGGGCACTTTAATGTATCTTATTCAGATGGGCTTCACTAACCTCTGCTTGTGGTAGGTTCCCATTAGTATGTTTGCCCAATATAAACCATGTGTCTTATAGTCGTGCTTACTGCTGGCTGCTTTTAATCAGCTTCATAGTCGGTTTCCATTATGAAGCACATGCTGCTTTTGGCATCAGTTTAGTGATAGACAATGTATTTAGTGAGGTTAGTGTATGTGAATGTAAGATGAGGAGCTTTTTCCCTCATGCTGACTGGGGGGAAAACTCATTTTATACTTGAGTAAATACGGTACTTATAAATTAAGAAGCCTGGAAAAATCTCAGGATAATCTGAATTTTCTGTATTCATGATGAATATATATGCAAGCTCAATCACAAGGGTAAATTTTATCTTAAATGATACAAAGAGCTTTGAGTAGACCATTGTACTTGGGAGGATTTCTGCCATTATAGCTCTAAGAAGTCCCCAAACTAGAAGGTACGTGGTTCCAAAATGGCCCATGAAAAAAAATCATTTGCTTTGTTTAATTACACTGGCTAGAAGTGAAACGTTTGCTAAGTGATGAAAGTAGTTTTAATACCAGATTTCAACTATCATTCTACCAATGTTTGTAACATAAATACTGATCTACAATCTGCAAGCCTCTAAATGAAAATTTGGAGGAATGGTATCAGTTATTAAATAGCTTGATACTGTTATTCAGACACCAGCTAAACTTTGATAGCTTATTTTGTATGCACCTTATGAACCTCAAAATCTTATTGAATTGCATGGGAATTTGGGATGTACAAGAAATGTATGACACACTATGAAAACCTGAAAACAGCTTCTTAGCTCTGTTCAGTATTTAAAACAAACAATGATCGAGAGACCAAAACCATTTTTATTTTATTTTATTTTTATTTTTAATTATAAGTATATGAGTATGATTTAACTGTATAACACTGGAGTTTTCCTTGGATTTGATTGATATATTGAAGCCAATATCTTTTAGTATATGCAAAGGAATAGAAAAGAAACACTAGAACTAGACCCCAAACTAATAAGCCCTAGTGTCCCCTAGAGCTGGGGGAATTTTTTTTTCAGACAAAAAGGATTTTCATTGAAAGACAGAACTTTTATATAAAATGTCCATTTTTAAATATCTTTTCTAAAATTTGTCAGTGTTTCCCATCTGAATATTCAAAATCATATACTTACTGAAATTAATACAATGTTAAAACATTTTAATAGTTTAATAACCTTTGCAATAACACTTTTCAATCAATGAAAACAGTCATGAAAAATTAAAAATCAGTTGATCTGGAAGCCCATAAAATAGACACCCTTTCAGAATTTCAATATGCCTGTTCCTGTTGTGACTCTTTCAGTCTCACAAAATCAGAACAACCTCCTCTTAGCAGTAGAGCAAAGGTCACCTCAAACGGATATTTCTCAAATTCAAAGGGTGGATATTGGATTTTGAACTAATCTTTCCTATGAAGTTTTTTTTTTTTCCTTTGACCCGGCTTTTGATTATGGGCTCTTTTCTTGACAAGGCTCTTGGGAAGAATAGTTTTAAGGACATGCACGATAATGTATGGCAGAATTAAATCATATTAATGTGTTTTCATGTCACTCAAATTTTGTCTGACATCCTTGTTTTTGAAAAATACTTACATGCTACAAAGAAAACATATGGGCCATTGTGTTTTAATAGCTAGTAGTTAGCATGTGAAGAAGAGATTAAGAGGCCAGCTCTCAAGTTGTATTGTGTTATTATATTGGATTTGCATGTGAATTCCCATTGTGGAATACACTTTTGGAATCTCTGTGTGAATCGAATCAAAATTACACAGTTTATGCTAGCAGGAAAGCCAAGTAACTCCAAAGAGGAATTATACCCTATATTGTCCTCTAACCATGCTGGAAAATTACAATTACATTTTATTAACTGAATACCTTTTCACCTTGCAGAACACAAGTTCTTACCACTCATTAAAGATGGCATTTTGATTACGGTAATTAATTGCTTGAAGCATCAGAAAAACTGTCCAAATTAATTCTAATTACTGTCTTATTGCAGTGCTCATTGCTTCTATCTATACATTAAGGTGAAAGGCCTACATACAACTAATTGCATATAATGGAGTTCATTCTTGTGACACCTCACATTACTCTCATGTCTAATTTTGTAAACTTACGAAGATGAGTAATTTGACTTCCTTGAATGGTTTTGCTGAGGGGAACAGGAGTACTTTCTCAAATTATTTTTTCCCCACATAGCTAAGAGTGTGTAGGATGAGTTCATAGCACAACACTCTGGAAAATCAGTAATAAATGCAGTGGGACCACAAAAACCATTTTTTGTTGGCAAGAAATTTAACACAATAGAAGATTTTAAGTTAGATTCCAAACTCTTGATTCTGCATGTGTGTGCACAAAAGTATGCACACACCCATCTACCCCTTCTATAGCTCGCAAATTAAATTGAACTAAGTATCGGTTCATTCCAAGTGTTTGTATTAAGATGGAAGCTTGATAAGGACTGATGTTAGTTTTTGCTGGAGAAAGTTAGGTTTAGGAATAAGTTTACTCAAGATGTTTGTGGCTTTGCTGCTGATTTTAGCTGGATTATTTCCTATGTATCTAACAGAGGCTCTTAAGGTAATAGGTAGGCAAGATTTTGCATAAATTGAAATACAGTAAAAGCTCTGTTATCCAGCATCCCCCAGGAATGGGAGATGCTGGATAACAAAATATGCCGGTTAATTGAGCAGCCCCAGCCACCGCTTCTCACGCTGCATCTGGGGCATCCTGCTGCCCCTCCCGCGGAGCCCGCAGAGAGGCAGGTCCTGCACAGCCTGTTATGCCCCCAGGCCATGGTGGCTCGGCCGCTCAGGCTGCTTTGCCCCGAGCCATGGGGGCTTGGAGAAACCGGAAGTGCCACAGTGGGCACTTCTGGTTTCACGTTATCTTACAAGCAGGCATTCCGGTTAGTGGAGCATGCCGGATAACAGAACTTTTACTGTAAATACAAAAGTTTCAGGACAAACATTTCTGCATAATTTCTGTATAATTTGTATGATTATAAATTATGCAAGAATTCTGCACTTTCCTCTTGGGATATATAATCTAGGTTTTGAAGAGAAAATCAACTGCAAGTGTTACCACAAAGAATTCTGTCATGAGAAAGAAGCTAAATGGATGAAACAGCCTCAATTCTGAACAGCATCTCTATTCAACAAGAGACATACGTTCCTACTTAATACTAGTCATATTCCAGGATACATTCTTCGATCAGAGCGTGAGTAGACTCTCTGTCTATCTAATATGTGGTGCCTAATAGGGCTGTGCAAAATGTTGCTGGCTGTTTCATTTTGACTCTGTTTTGACTTGTTTCAAGCTTGAAACAGCGAAATTAAAATGAAACCCCCATTTCACTTCCCATGCTAAGCCTTTCAGTGCCAGAGGAAGAGCTGATCTGCATCTGGATCTGAGTGCCATATCAAGGGAAATTCAGGGGAAGGAGGAGGAATCAGCTGAGTTTTTGCTTCATATCCTCAAGTTTCCCCTAGAACCAGGTCTCTTTCCCCAAAAGGCACTTCGGAGAAGGCTGAGGGTGGAGGTTGCGGTGGCAAGTGGCTCAGCTGAGTCCGCTCTTCCTGTTGCTGTGCAACTACCTGCTGCGCAGGGGGAAAAGGCAGCATCCACACATGCACCTGCACTCCAGAAGTGAGCGGGTAGTGTTGCCTAGGATCATTTTGAACTGGCAGATGATCCCATATATGCTATCTGCCTGCACTGCTGAGCCAAAATCAGTTGGGGCAAGGGAACAAAACACCCAAGCACCACGGGGATGCTGATGCATCTCTGCAGGCATCACCCCCTTGCCCTTGCTCCTCCTTAGCCTGGCAGCTGTGCGAGCATGCCCAAAGGGAAGTCCCCGTCTTGCTCCAAAGCCCCCGTCCCCCCAAAACAGAGACAGGCCACCCTGGAACAGCGGGGGAAAGGCAGATGGAAAGGGGGGCGTGTTGCAAAGGCGAGCGAGATCACCCAGACCATTGGATAAATGTTTGCTGTGGATGGCCAGCCCTTCTCCTTAGTTAAGCAGGCAGAGTTCAGGTGGCTCAGGGTGCTTATGGCCCCATCTTACTAAGTGCCTGCATACACCACCTTCAGCAGGATGGTGATGTCCTTCCTGAATGAGGCATACAGGGAGTATTTGAGGGAGGAGCTGTGCAAGGCAGGTCCGCAGGTGGCCTTACACTTCACCTTGAATATCTGGAGCAGCCAGAGTGGAGATCATGCATGCCACTCCCTCACAGGGCACTGGCATGACCAGTCAGGACATTGGTGGGCTCTCCCTCAAGCCAAGGTTATGGATGAGTCCTACACGGCAACAGAGATCATGGGGGCCATGAACCACTTGGTGCGGGGGTGGCTTTTTGGACAGGGCAAGCTCACCCATGGGTTCATGGTCACCAACAATGGGACCAATATGGTCAAGGCAGTCCATGATGCCAACTATGTTGGCATCTGCTGTGTGGTATATAAGTTCCACCTTCTTGCCAGGGATGCCTTGGAGGGGGAGAGGGCTGCTGGTGGTGGTGCCAGCACCACCATCAAGCTCATTTCAAAATGCAGGAAGGTAGCAGGCTGAGGTTCTGAAGGTAGCAGGCTACTTCCACTGGAGTATCAAGGCAGGCAAGATGCTGCTGGAAAAACATGCAGAGCTAAACATCCCACAGCACAAAATCATGCAGGATGTGGAGACTAGGTGGAACTCCACATACTTGATACTCGAGAGGCTGGTGGAGAAACAGAAGGCTGTCCATGAGATGCTCAGGGAGATTGGGATCAGCAGCCCCCTTAACACAGCTGAGTGGGTACCATCTCTCAGATCTTGGTGGTCCTCAAGCCCTTCCTTGAGGCCACCAAAAACCTCAGCGCTGGTGATCCCTGTAGTGAGGGAACTTCAGGGCCAAATGAAGAACTTCCAGGGGACCAGTGTTCCTGGCTGGGGCAAGCCACTATCACCAGATGTGCAGGTACTGGTGAGGCAGCTGAAGGAGGGCATCAGGAAATGGCTTGATCCCTTGCAGTCCCAAATACTCCACATGCTGGCCATCATGTATGACCCAAGGGTGAAGGGGAGCATATGCAGCAGCCAAAGCCTGAATCAGTGGACAGAGGTGCTGGTGAAGAGAGTCAGGGAGGCAGAATGGTGGAGGCAGAGGAACGTGGAAGAGGGGGATCCACTGTCCCATGCCAGCATGCCATCCACCAGCCAGTCTCCTCCTCCAACACAGGCACTGCCAATGTGGGCCAAAGGCATGGCTTCCATGGTGGGGTCCAGAGGCACCCGACCCCACCATCAGGCAGGTAGCGCTCAGGCCGTGGTGGTTGCCTATCTCACTGAGGATGTGGAGCCACTGCTGTGTGATCCCTTGGCCTACTGGGCTAGCCGCAGCAAGATGTGGCTGGATCTGGCCATGGTTTCCCAGGAACACCTGTCCTGTCCACCGACTCGTGTTTCAAGCATTGCTGGTGATGTAGTGACACCCCACTGCATCTCCTTGGATCCTGGTTTGGTGGAGAAGCTGGTGTTCCTGAAGGTGAACCTCCCACTACTGGGGTTCCCCAAGCTCCAGGTGCAGATGGAATGAACACCACCCTCCTCACTCACTGCATCACCAGCCAGCGGAGGAAGAACTGGTCCCCGCTGAGCTCCCATGCCAGGACAAACTTGAACGTATGAGCTGGGGCTATGGGGAAGGAGGAGGCCCCAGGTCCTGGGCATGACCACTAAAGCTGCACTCTGCAGTTGGTGTGTGTGCTGTTCCTGGATGGAAGGAATAGTAAAGAAGCCAGAGGCTTGCATGTAATGCAGGCAAGAAAGCCAGTCAGTGAAAATGGAAATAGAGGCATCAGGGGGTGATGGACAGGCTGGGGTGTTGGGGAAGGAGGATGTAGCAGCACAGGTAAAAGTGGAGAGGTACTTGGGAAGTCAGATGTCTGGCAGGTTGTAGTGTGTCAGAATTCCAATGTCTATATTGAGTCCTTGAGTTTCTGTACCTAAGAGGTTGATGAAGTGCAGTTCATAGTTTCATCTGTGAAAAGTTGTTTGTAAATTCCCTTTCAGGATTAGGCCTGAGAGATTGGAGACAGGTGGTGTTGTGTTCTTGTCTTTGATAGATTTTTGGTGTGTGCTCATTCTGGTGTGCAGTTGTTGTTTGGTGTCTGCACATATTTTTCATCAGGACACTTGGTGCCCTGATGGAGATATGTATTGTATAGTTAAGGTATCTCCATACTGGAAATATTGTTGGCAGGTTTTGCATGTCTTGTCATGGCATAGCCTGGATCCATTCACTGTTTTTTGGGACTGTAGGAAGTTGGTTTCTGGTGATGAGGTTAGTGAGGTTCAGTGCTTGTTTGAATTTACAAACCACTTTTCAAAGATGAGCCTATGAACTGCACTTCATGAACCTCCTTCATACAGAAACTCATGGACTCAATATGGACATTGGAATTCTGACACACTACAACCTGCCAGACATCTGACTCCCTGGGTACCTCTCCACTTTTGCCTGTGCTGCTACATCCTCCTTCCCCCCCGCCCCAGCCTGTCCAACACCCCCTGATGCCTCTATTTCCATTTTCACTGACTGGCTTTCTTGCCTGCATTGCATGCCAGCCTCTGACTTCTTTACTGTTCCTTCCATCCAGAAATAGCACACAAACACACCAACTGCAGGTGCTTCCTCAGCCTGACGAAGGGTTTTTCATCTCAAAATCTTGATAAGATATATTTGTGTAACTATTCAGTTGGTCTACTAAAAGATACCAGATTGACATAAGGAACCTTATCTGCCAGTGCCATGTCCTTAGACCAACTCCCCTAGCACCTATCCCTGGTCAGCTGACTGGAAGGAGGCAAGACCCTGGGCAAATCTAAGCCCCAGGGCTGGGGCTGGGGCTGTCAGGGAAAGTTCTCTAGCAGCTGCTGGAAAAGAAGCTCATGTGGGGCCCTGCCCCCACTCCAATCCCACACACCCCAGACCCGAAGAAGCTGCTGCTGCCATTGGCAGTGGGGGGGGGGGGGGTAGCAAGCAGATGGATGCGAAGCCAGCAGCGGCAGTGCAGATCCGCCACAGTGACTCTGCCCAGCTCCGTGGGGCCCATCAAAGCACGGGGCCCAGGGCGGTTGTCCTGATTTGCACCTCCACCCCAGGGATGGCTCTGCCTTTAGGAAAAGAAAGAAAGGCGCTGTAACAGTTTGGCTGCCTGAGATGTGCTGCTAGTGCTACTATGTTGCTTACTAAGTTATTACCTGTTATTTAAAGTGGTGGACCAGCATGAGGCTGTAGGGGAGGAGGAGACTTCATTGGGCACAGTACCATGTTGTGTAGATGCCCCAGCACCAGTAAGGGCATGCCTTAACACACACGCAAAGTCACACATGTCATGAGTTTTGCTTGTCAGCAGCCTGAGCTGCAGTTTCCCAGAAACCCCTGCACCTATCTCCTTGAAACCTGGCAGGCTTTGTGGCCTCAGCAGGGGCTACCATGCCTGCTGTTTTCATCCAAATGTGACTCATAGAACGGTGTGCAAATAACAAACTTTTTCTTTTCTAGATGTAGGTAGCATTCATAAAAAATGTGTAGGAAGGAAGGTGCTAGTTCCTGTTAACCTTATAGCTTGGTGGCTAAGGCACTAACCCAGAAAGTCAGAGCCCCACATATATTCCTTTGCCTGATGTAATCTCAAATACCATCTTCTCATTTTCTACTATAGAGTATATTGGAGTTGCTTACTCTTAATCTCTCATCTTGATGGGGTTCCACTTGTTGCTGAAATAGTCACTGCAACATGGGTTGGAATCCAGGTACCACATCCCAGGTGATCTACCTAATCTTTTTGCATGCATCTACATATGCAATTAGCACAGAGCAATAAACTCCAGTGCAGTTCATGCCAGAATTTGTTGTTCCCGGGTTTAGCATTTACACATATACCCAGGACTACAGCAGGTTGAGCTGGGGCAGAACAGCCCCAGCTGGCAGGGAGTCCAAGGGGTAAGTCTGCCAGCCCAGGGCTGCTCTTACTCAGCTCACTGTGCTGCAGAGGGGCTGGCTGGGACACAAGGATGGTACAGTGCAGGGCTAGCCAGGAGACAGGCCTCACACTATAGCACCCTTGTGCCCCAGCCAGCCCCGATGACAGTCTACACGTGTGTTTTGGTGCACATAATTACTTTGCTATAAGATGATACTTGTCTCAGACAGTACTATCCTACAGCAGAGTTAATTAATTTACTACACCCTAATATGGGCTCATGTGTAAACAGTGATATTTTACTGGGGAGCTAATTAGCTCCACAGTAAAGCACACATGTAGATGCACCCTCTCTCTCACACTGTGATTTAGAGTGGAACAGCCCAGGGTGTCCAATAGACTGGCTGGTATAGCACTTTTCAGGAAAGTGGAATATGTGAGTTCAAATCCTCTTATGAGGAAAATGCAACCAAATTTAGTGCCCCATATCCTGGTTGATTATCCTAAGCAGTAAATTGAAATAGCATGAATACCATCAAATCTGGAGATAAAAATTGTCCTGCTATAAACTCATGTAGTTTATCATGCATGTACTGGAATTCTTCACATAGCTAAATTTTACCCATAAAAATATTTGTCTACTAATTTGCTTTTTCCTTAGGTGATGCAATTTTATTATTGTATTTCATGGTAAGGTGATGCTATAACTCATAGCTGTCCAACTTCTGAGTGGCCCAGGGCCGTATGTCTCCTAGGCTCCGTGCTGAACCCCTCCCACACTGTTGTGCCATGTGGCTCCCCTGACATACTGCATAGTACAGCATGGGACTCCCTTCCCTCTGTGCCATGCAATGGACGACCCCACTGTGCCACACTGGTGCCCTACGAGCTCCCTTAATTCCAAGGGCCACTCCACTTTGCCCCACCTGTACGGGCAAAATGGGGACAAAAACCCATACCCGTAATAGGGAGAACATTGCCAAGACTGGCAGCCAGAGACCAATATGTTAACTGCTCAGGGATCACATGCTGTCATAGAGCCATTACATAATTTATACTTCATAGGGATGTCTACAAAAATGAAAGCAACAAACAGAAAGACTAAGTGCACAGTTTCTTTAAATCTGGTGGGTAAGGGTCTTGAAGAAGATTCTAGGTAGAACTGAAGAAGAGATAAAGCCAGAAGAGTAGCCTTGGGAATAAAAATATTTTCCCTATTCTGTTAAAATCTGTTATGTTCTGACTGCAAAAGATCGCCCTTTTTGAGCTTTTTTGCTGTTGCACAAAACAGATGATTTCAAACTGACTCTTAAATCCATTTCATTTTCCTTCCTACTTCCTGTGAGCTAAAGACAAATTCTTACCTTTTGTTCTAACCACTTAATGCAACAAGGTGTCACTGGCCCATACAATTAAAATTCTCTCTCCTGAATCCAAGTCCTGTGAAGTTACTTAGAAACTGTGCTATATAAGGTGATGTCATTTATTCATGTACTCATCAATGCTCAGCTTGGAGAGAGATGGAAAACCTAAAGATAGAAAAATAACCATTTTTTAAAATTATTATTTAAGATGTATTAGATAACTTAAAAATGAAAAAAAAAATCATCCTGTTAATTTGTCAGCCAGTTTTACAGAGCATTTAGTAGTAAAAAGTCTGCCTCATTCCCTGTAAAATAAACCTTCTTTTATAGAATCATATAAAAAAATTATCTGAAAGAGACCCCAGGAGTTCATCTAGTCCAGCTTACTGCCCAGGGCAGGAACTTTCCCATCTAAGCCATGCCAGACAAATGTTTGTCTAACCTGAACTTAACTCCCAGGGACAGATCCCACAATCTCTCTATGTAATTTGTTCCAGTGCTTAACCACCCTCATAGCTGGAAAGTTCTTTGAAATAGTTAGCCTAAATTTCCCTTCTGTGATTTAAGCCCATTACTACTTCTCCTTTGACAAACTTAAAATTGAAATGTACATTTAAATAAACTTAATTTGCTGGAAGACAAATTTCTTTGTCTATGATTGTTCTCAATCTTTTTAGACACTTTCTGAAATGCCAGCCAGCTCTTAGCTTTCACACTTTTTTTTTGACTACAGAAAAATAATAGAAAAGTTCTTCTGTTGTAAAGAATTCAGAAAGACCATAGCAGGCTGGACTGTTTTTGACACTCTGGATTACTTTTTGAAATCTCTGGGTTTTTCTTATGAAACATATGGTGGGTGGGAGACTGGGACATTTGTCATCAATGGGGTTAAACTCCCTCTTGTCATTTGTGGTTTCAGTCTTTGGTTGCTTTTGGATCCTCTGTTTCACCTGTATCTTCAGGTGGTGGACATGGCTAAAATTGCCTTTCACCAGCTGTACCTGGTAGAAAGGTTGTAACCCCACTTTTTTGAGACTCTGATCTGGCCACCATCACCTATGCTTTTGTAATTTCAAGGCTAAACTACTGCAATGTGTTCTACATTGGCTGTCCTTGAAAACTATCTGGAAGCTGCTGTTAATACAGATCGTGGTACCCCACTTCCTAATGGGGCTGGGTCACTAGGAACATATAACTTAAGTGCTCCAGAATCTACATTGGCTCTCAGTAGCTTTCTGGGAGTAATTCAAGGAGCTGTTTTTGATCTATAGGGCCCAAAATAGTCTGGGCCCTTTGTAGCTAAGGTGATCACCCTTTCTCTTACACCACACTGCAAGGTCTCTGAAAACAACCATCAGTCTGCTTGGGGAAAATACACGGGATGTCATTCTCTGTAGTTGCTCCTTAGCTCTGGAAGTCCCTCCCTCTTTGGGCATGCCAGAGCCTGACATTAGACAACTTTTGAAAGCACTGTCATACCTTCCTATTTTAGCTGCAACTTACCAAGTAATGCTAGAATGGGATGCTGTTTAGGGGATCTCTGTATTATCCTCCTGTTCTGTATGTTATCCTCCTGCTCTACTCAACATTGGTGAGGCTGCAACTGGAGTACTGCATCCAGTTCTGGGTGCCGCACTTCAAGAGGGATGTACAGAAGCTGAAAAGAGTCCAAAGGACGGCCACAGGAATGATTAGAGGTCTGGAGAACAGGCCATATGAGGAGAGGCTGAAGGACATGGGACTGTTCAGTCTGGAAAAAAGAAGACTCAGGGGGACTTGGTGGTAGCCTTTAAGTATACAAGGGGTGAACATCAGGGGCTGGGAGAACATCTGTTCACGAAGGCATCCCAGGGGAAGACTAGGAATAATGGTCATAAACTAAGAAAAGATCACTTCAAATAAGACATAAGGGAAACCTTCTTTATGGTTCATGTGTCCAGAGTCTGGAACAAACTCTTCCCAGAGGTGGTGCATTCACCTTCCCACCTAATGGGAGATCTTCAAAAGATGACTGGACGTGCTCCTTTCCTGCCTCAGAGCAAGGTGGATGGACCTGATGATCTCTTGAGTTCCCTTTCAGCCCCTAACTTGAATCTATGAATCCTGAGATACTAGTTCCCATATAAATTTAAAAAAACCACACAAATAAATAGGTGGTTGCACACCTAACAGTGCTAATAATATGTGGCATCCCATGGTACCTGTAAAGGTAAAGAGATCATTGCTGCAGAACCCCCATTGAGAATCACTAATGTAGACATTCCTAAGTCACGACTGTAATTGGCGATTACATTGTCAGTTTCAATGAGAATTCAGAGACTGAATGGATATAGAAAATGAACAACCTTCTTAAGGAAGAATTTCAAACTGCAGTGACAGTTAGGAAGGTTGTTGTTCATCTTGTACGTCCTCTCTAGGTAAATCTGTTACTTCTGTTCCTAGGATCATCAAGCCAGCACCTTTTATAAGCCTCCTCCTCGTGTGTCATGTATATAATTTGCGCACACCTGTATGTGTGTGTGTGTGTGTGTGTGTGCAGGGGCAGATCCAGGGGGAGTGCAGTGGTACAGATGCACCCCCCTTTAAGTTGATCATGCCACAGGTGCAGCCACTGGGAACTTTTTTTAAAAGTAAGAATTGTCCCTCCCTTCCACTCCATGCTCAGCTAAACCTCCTTTCCTTCTCTCCCTGGGAGCGGGGATGGAGCTCCAGAGATGCTCCTGCCCACTTCAACCAGGTTCCTCTTAGAGCTGAGCTCAAGCCATTGACAGCAGCAGCATCAGGTGGTCCCTCGTCCCTGGCTGGTTCCCCTGGTGTTTCCTGCCAGCCTGAGAACTGGCATGGGGGAAGGAACCACCTCACTGCCACTTCTGCTGCTGCAGCCCAACTGCAGCAGGACTGGGCACAGCTCAGGATCTCTAACTCTACCCCTTCCCCACCACCCCCTCCCCACCACTCCCAGTCCCTGGTTCAGCTGGGTACAGCAGCAGCAGAAGTGGTGGTGGCAGGCAAGGAAGGGGAGAATGGGAGGCGAAGTGCAACTGAAGTGAAGGGAGAAGTGAAAGAAGGTTCTTACTGCTTGAGAGAACTTGAAACAAATCCCAGGCTCCTTTTCCTGTAGTGCAGTCTTTCTGCACTGGTGTTGTAGGTGGGGGAGGTGCTAGGAGCTAGGATGCAGGGTCACTGCTCCAATGCCTCCTTCTCAAAATCCTAGATCCACCTGTGTATGCATGTGTAATAAAATATGTAGACTACTAAAACCACATAATTCTAGGCTTAAAATATAATAATGTTTCTTTCTAATTTTGTTTGTTCTTTCTTTCTTTTTAGGTATGGGAAAATTGTATCCACAAAGGCAATTCTTGACAAAAACACAAATCAGTGCAAAGGTATGTGCAGTCCTCCTTGAGAGTTCAGTGTCTGCTTGGTTGATTGACTGACGGCCTAACTGCAAGGCTCGGGCTCCGACTGTGCAATCAACGTAATATACAGTATATTGAAAACATATTTAATAATGCCAGTGCTTTGAGTTGTATTTCCAGTAACATTGCTCATTAATTTTTTTCATTAACAAACAAAATGAAAATCACAAATCAGAACAAGAATCAAATTGCTTCAGCAGAAAAGTAAATTACCTTCTAACCACATAGTGTCATCTGATTTGAATGATATCATCAGTGATGCAAATTGATTTCCTATATAAAAATGAGGAACCCTTGGGAAAACTTTCCCAAGCAAAACCTTGACTTAATTTTTCTATTCTATAAAGTCTCAGACTGCATTATTGGAGGAAGAAAATGTTCATTGTGTCACAAAAGTGTTCATGAAATTGTGACATAAAGTAAAAATAATCTTTAATATCTTTAACAGTTATAATTTCAATGCTTATATTTCAAAATATGATCTGTTTCTTTTAGTGTGTGTTGTGTTTATATTTATATTTTTTTATCTAGAGAGATAAATACATGGATGCAGAGGCACTTTCTGAAGACTAGAGTTATTTGTTATTTGTTGATTGATCAGAAGGTCTGTCATTTCTATTGGTGGGACTGGAGTGTTGGTGGTAAAATTTGGAGCTTGCTCCCCTATAGGATAATACTGTAATTCCACAGCTAATGAACTGCAGAATCTTTATGTGCTAATGGTTAGCTGTATTCTGATAAAGGAGTACCTTCTAGGAAGCAGAAAGCATTTTCTATAAAGCCCCTGTAAAATATGTACTTAAGTAACTTAGGGCAGTAAGCTTCAAGAAACATTAGAGCTATGATGAAATACTAAAGCAGGGTGTGAAGAGGAGAAACAGGGAGAGTCCCTTGGAAAAAAAATGAGCAGGATCAAATCCTGTCCAATGTTTCTGTCCTTCAAATTCATGCAGCTGCAAATGAAATAGCCATTCAAGATAACAGGTGGGGGTAATGATATTCTACCCTGCCAAAATGTAACAGTTTTAACAAGGCATAGTCTGCCGCACAGAGAATGTGGTTAGGCTCATGGACTATATAGCACTGTAGCAAAGTGGGTATCCTCAGGCCAGCCGTCACTGGCCCCACCACCTGCCTCTGGGCACACTGCCCACTTATCTCGCCCACCATGCCTTGTTGGAAGTTAATAAGTTGGTAAATAAGGTGGGAGGTTGCCCATTTTTCTTCGCACCCCAATATTAGGGGGGTGCCCATGGCTCTGTACCACCCCTACACCGTGGCCCAAGCCTCGCAGATGGCATCCAGATGTTAAAAAGCACCCCAACCACACACTAGACTCCAGAATCTTCCTGGTGGGACCCTCCTTCGAACCCTCCACTCAGGCAGCCTACGCCACCTTCATCCGGGCTGCTGAGCTCCTCATAGCTGGCTCCCCTCTCGGGTGTGGTTCCCCGCTCAGGACCTTCAGCCACACACAGGCCCTGACCTCACCTCCAAAGCCAGGCAAGGTCCCAGGCCCACAGCTCTGGGTGCCCCTCACAGTGGGCCCCTGGCCCTTTTGACCCTTTTGGTCCTGGCCCCGGCATAGGCCAGTTGAGGGGCACTCTACCTCAGCCTCACTAGCCCCACACTCTCCCCGGGTCCCCTTTCACTGGATGTGGGGGAGCTGGGGTACCTCACACCACAACTGGTACCCCAGGGTCTCGCAGGGGACTCTCACTCCCTGCCTGGGGCAGCAGGTCATGGTGCTACTACCGATGTTACTTCTACCTACCCGAAGGTGAGGGATGGGGTTAAGGTGCCCCTACTTGCCTTTCACCAGGGTGGTAGCTTGCCTGGCATTTCCTGGGGGCTCCCGCACCACTGAGAGCCCCACCAGACCACCCACTCCCGGCAGGGTGCAGTTTTAGGTCATGCCCAGGACCAGGAGCCTCCAAAACCATCCCCTACAGCTCCTCCCTTACCTCCTGATGATACCAGCATCCCTGCGGCCAGGCAACGTTGTTGCCTGGCCTCCAGCAGCAAAACTGCCCTATTTATACGGGCAGCCTTAGGTTCAAAATAGCTGCCCTCATCAGGCACCTGGCAGCTGCTAGCTCCAGGCCCTTAAAGTGGCAGGCACAAACAGTGCCCTGCCACGAGAACTTACATAGTATTATGCACATGCAGGCCAGCATGTGCATAATGGGAGCACTTACTGCTTTTGTTAAAATGAAAAGCCTTGTCTCTTCCACTAAACATTCCTGCAAGCTGGTGTCTCATGTTCAGCACTGCTCCACAATTATTTCCTTGAGTTATTTCTTCAAAGATAAGAGAGCGTGGCAGAGGTTGTTGAAAGAAAAACACTTCTAGATGTTGGGGCTTTTTAATTTTGTACTGGATAAAAGTTAATTCCTCATTAGCAAAATTGCCAAAAGTGCAAAAAGGGAAAATGAGCTACTAACTCGATATGTCAAGTCTGTTGGCATTATTCTTTGGGATCTATGTAGAATATAATAGGTAATGGTGGACGTTATCAATTTAAGAACTTGGAAATATATTTTGACACTGAAGTCTTGGCCAAATCATAGCAGTTGGGTTTGAAAATTAAAAAGGTCATTTCATAGCAAAGAAACAAAATGTATATGTATTAATGAATTTCCATGCAGTTCTGGCAGAATACTTTGCCTAGCTAAAGCAGCTACAATTCTTAGGTTTATTGTCTTCTCATAATAAAGAAAATGTGATGAAATTAGCTTTATTCTTCAAACATTCTTCTGATTTTAAAAGATGGTGAGTATACTCTAGCCATTTTAAGGGTTTGTACTGTCCAATCATGTTTTAGGCTGATGTGAGCTATTGTGGTGTCTTGCGCCCTTCTGGCCGCCCGGCCTGTTGGGGTGTGGCCCCTCCCCTCAACTCACCTGCCACGACTTTGATGTTAAACTTACTATAAGAGGGGTCTTCAAGGGAGATCTTTCCCGGGTGGGCCTTCCCGATGGACGGCAGTACTTATAATCGTTGGGTGCGATGTTCCTCGGGGCTCCACCTCCCCTACACCCTGTCCACTTGCCAACCGGTTGGTGATGTGTTAATGATGTTCTCTGGCCCTGTAGGATGGCCGAGGGCCTGTTTATTGGGTTCCAGTCACTCTTTCTCCCCTCTTGGGGTTGTTTTACTTCAAAGAAAATATTCCTCTGAGTAGGAGGGGGCTGCAGGGCTGTCTCCCTTATCCCAGTCCCCTCTAGGGATCTCAGATGCCTCCTCTCTCCTACCGTAAGCAGGGAGCTCCCCTGCCTCCTCAGTCTTAGCTTCTTCTGAGGGCTGTGTGGGTGCTCCTGCTTTGCCTCCTGTGGAGGCTTAAAGCTTTCCCCGGTGCTGCCTGCATGAGCCACACAGGCTGGGTTGCCTCCTCCCCGTGCTGGCGCCTGCATCACGAGCAGCCAGCCAGCCCGCTCTCTCTCTCTCTCTCTCTCTCTCTCTCTGGCTCTCTCCCCCGCCCCAGTTCCGGCGGGGCTTTTAAACTTTCCCACAGTGGCTGGTACAGCCGCTGGGATTGGCTCAGCTGTTTCCCACATCAGAAACAGCTGATTAAACAGCCAGCGTAATGCCGGTTCATGCAGCTGTGGCTACGGGCGCGGCTGCTGTTCCGGCTGCCCTGTGGGAGGTAAGTTAGCTCCGCCGGGGGCCTGCTTTCGGGGTATGGGGCCTGCGGGGTTCGCTCTCTCCCCCTCGAGAGCCTGTGGTGGTGCCTTGCTGCCACAGCTATTCAGTCAGGTTTCAGGAAACCATATAGGATACCTATACATGATCAGCAAGGCTGCTCTGATGCACTGTAATTATAGCATGTCAGAGCAGACACGATTAATTGAGTATGCTGGAGCATGGTAATTACCATGCTCCAGCAGCCTCCAGCATCTTCTGTATCAGCGTCCTCCTGCTTCAAAATGGTGCTTCAAAAGCACCCAGATCATCTCGTGTATCAGCACCCCCATACTTCAGACTAGCTCATAGATGAGCTTTAGATAAAGCCACCATTTTAAAGCATGGGGATGCTGATACATGAGACTCTCCAAGTGTTTTAATTAGAGTGGCTGTAAGAGCTGCTCTGATTAAAGCTCACCCCCCCCCCCCCCCCAGTCCTTCCATTCCCGGAGCATGTGTATAAATGTCCATAGGTTCTAAGAGAGTTCACTGTGGAAACCTCTCCTTTCAAGATTGCACTTTGTTGGGTGGCATATGTACTACCTGAGGAACAGGAGAAACAAATATAATTCTGTAATAGAACAATAGGAAACAAAACAAGCACAGTCATGACAAAATGACCAGAAATCTCTGAACAAAGGAGGGAACAATTACATATAGACAATAATGAAAAACAGACATGTGATTCATTCAGATGCTCAAACACAAGATCATAATAAGATCTAATGAACTAGTTGGAGAGTTTAGGTTGGGGTTTTTTTGGTCCCCCTTCATGTATTTGGCTTGTGGGTCTAGTGTGCTTCCTAATTTAAAAAAAAAACCAAGGAAATAAAATAAAGGAAACCTTTCAAGAAACATATTAATCTAAATTTATAGTCGTCTTTTTTCATTCCCCCCCTACCTTTTTCCTTCAACTGGCTTGTAGGCCTACATGCTTAGAGCAGAAGGAATGAGTAATGGATATTTCACAGTACAGTTTCCATACCTCATAGCAATGGAATACAGAACATTTAATCTGCCAAATATACAAACCCATTACTTAGGAATTACTGTCATCTGCATCTGTTGCATACAGAGGAGTGGGAGTGTGAAGTTTGTGATGCTACAAACTTCTTTGTGGCACCACATGCCACATGCGGCAAACGTTAAAACCTACGCTATAAATTTGCTGTGTGGTGGCAAGTTTGCTACCGGAATTTCCCAGTAGCAAAAAAATATTTAAAAAACCCCAGGAACAAAAGCGGTGCAAAGCACACAACACAAACATGCATTGGCTCAATTGGAGGCCAGGCAGCCTGCATAAATGCTCTGGTTGCTGGCCAGGGCTCCATGTTGTGCTTCAGCACATCAACAGGTAAGACTGCTAGAGCCAACACAGGTGCTGTCCCAGGTGCCACCAAGGGCAGTGTGCCCATGTGGGACATTTTGTCCCGCTATGAAGCACACATATAGGCATGTGTGCTGAGGCAATTTGTGCCACTGCAAATGCATCCCCCTGCTCATCTGGCCACAGACTATTGAACTGTATGCATGCAGATTTACTTCCTGGTTTAGTAGGGAACTCATAATTACTTGGGCATCCTACTAGGTCCTTAAAAGACAAGACCCAGGAGAACTATTAGAAGTTTTAAATCCCACCTACAAAAATATTTTTTTTCATTAAATAAAAACTATGAGTTGCAGTTTATAGAAGATAAACATTCAATTTTATAATCTTTGTTTTACAAAAAAGAAGAGTGCTTTGACTTTTGAGCACTCTATTTTGTCTATGGGGAGAATTTTATCTAAAAGGGTGAGGAAAAGCCTAGAAAATTAATGTGGAATTCAAAACTTAATGGAAACCTTTTTTTTCTTGCTTAGAAATCGTTTGTCAAATATTTCAAATACAAATTTTGGGGATACACAGGTAAGATTTCAGTAGAGGGTATCTACAAGGGACTATCTTTTTTACTTCAGCTGTATCACAGGATATTACATTTAACCAAGTTACTCCCTTAATGAAACAAAGACCACTGTAGCAAGTGGAAGCTTTTGTATATTTTTTAATCTCTATTTGCATATAGTAAGGGACAACTTTTCCTGTATACCTGATGCATAAGTATAGGAAGATGAGGAGGGACAGATAATGTGATGCCACCTATCTCTCTATAGATAAAAGTCTATTTTATCTTGCATTTAATCATCAAGATTATGTATGTGCTTCAGTTTATATGTATGCTTTAATACCCCTGTGAACTGGATCCTAATAAATAGGAGGAGTTCAGATGCTCTGATAAGAGAGCTGTATTAGTATCTATAGCTGTACATTAGTTGTACAATGTACAATCCATTTTATCTCTCTGTAAGTCTGCAAGGTAATTTGTCTTTGCAGGTATATTATAAAGATGAATATTGTTAGAATATTTTGAAAATGTTGAATTGCTATGTCTATGTTATGTATTTATTGATTACTTTAATTATTTTGTTACATTTAAGAAGGAAGTGTTTACTGCTGAATAAAAATATGAAGCAGGTGCATGTGAAAATATCTGCTTGTGAAGAAAGCAGCAAAGCTCTGTGGAAGGCTTTTTAGTTAATACATTTTATTTATTGGGAATAGCATACACTGAAATAAATGTGCTCTGTTATTTAAGGGTTCTTAGAACTGCCATTTTGAGAGAGAAAAAGGAATCCATCCATGTGGATCTATGCCTGCTCACTGAGTGTAAACTACATATACCAGGAGGGTATGCATAGCCCATTTTGGGGAAAATGGATCTCAAGGAAAGTAAATAATTTGTTAAACAGATTTATTTTGAAAATATATGCTGATGTTACAAATACCTCCTATTTTAGAAGCAAGTATACATAATGTATGTGGCAATAGTTAAGTTCTAGTTTTTCTTCCTTAATATGGTCAAATTCTTATATAAGCAGTGGAATAATGGTTCACAAGTTATTTTAAAATGAATAATGTATAGTATTTAATTAACAGGCTTTCATGAAATGAGGGATTTGCCAAGCCTGGCCAGGAGCTGAGTGTGGGCAGGTACTTTACAAGCCTCTCCAGATAGCTCCCCCAGTCTCAGTACTGTAGAAGCCCTTGGTAAACCAGTCCTGGATCTCTTAAACAGAGACTGCATATTATGCTGGATCGAGCCAAGTTTTGTCAGCAAGCAGAATTACAACCCCCCATCTCCAGAGTTGGAAGAGCATTGCATTAACTAGCTGTGTCACAACCTTTGTGCCATCCATCTCATAAAGCTGTAAGGTTGCTGTTTCCAATCTTAATGTGCTAGGAAGAATCCCTTTAGGGTGTCCTCTCTTATTGCTGTGGTGTGGTTGCGTTACAAGATTTGTTTGGGGAGCCCATTATCTGTCATTCCCAGAATGTGGCCAAGGGAAGTCTACCTTCTTGCCTGTTCTGTTTATGCAGCTGCTGGTAATTGTGCCCTTTGCAAGATTTTTGCATATTTTATTTTGTCTAACCATTTTACTTCAAATATCCAGTTTAATTTCCTTTGAAAAAAATTGCTGCTCCTCCATGACTGTAATCCATACAAGAGTATACTTTGGACATTGTTACTGAGGATTTGCAACTTAATGCTGATGCCCATAGATTTAGATTTCCATATTGTGGTGAGCTTCTGAAAAGCAGTGCTTGCCTTTCTCACTTGAGTTGTTAGATTATAAATGCAGTAACTGGGGTTATGGAAAGTGTTGCCTACAGAAGAAGAATTGGCAGCGCTCAAAACTGTTCCTAGAATTAATCATTTTAGGTCATACTGGGTGCATCTACACAAAAACGCTTTACTACTCAGTTGAGCAAAATACTGCATAGTGGGTACATCTACATGAGACACTACATCACCCTAGTGATGAGCTATGACAACATAGCATTGGCAGGCATGAGCTGTGATGCCACTGGTACTAGCAACGAGCTTGCTGCTATTGATCAGTAGGGTCAGAAATAATGCATGTGGCCCTGGGATGCTATAGTACTGGCATCTACTGCATAGTCATTTAGTACTTGTTTTAGCAGTTGTGCAGGAACAAGTGCGGAGGCAGATGCTCATGTAGACACCCCCCCCTAAGCATCACCATCTGTACGTGCAGACCCTTATAAGCTGTGCAGTAATTTGCTCTACTCAGCAGTTAATTTGCTGCCTGAAAATGCAAGTAGCAAATTAACTGCTAAGTAATTACTGTGCAGTAAGGTATGTGTAGATGGCTGAATGGGAGCAAATTTGCTCTTGGTCAGCTGGATAGCAGGAGGCAGGAGATTGTTCCCTGCCCTGGGATCTACCTGCTACCAGGGCAGGCTCCACCACTGGAGTCCAGGCAGGGATAATATCCCCCTGCCCTGGCAGCAGGGAGCTCCCAGCCCCTGCTCCATGATCACAGAGCTGGGGCTGAGAGCTCCCTGCATGGGGAGAGCTCCCCACCCAGCCTGGAGCTGGCTGGGACCTGCCCCTGATTGGGACAGTTTCCAGCCAGCCCTAGGCTATGCAGGGAAGTCTACATGTGCAGCCTGGAGCTGGCTGGGGACTGTCCTGTCTCAGTTAAGAGCAGGTCCCAGGCCCACAGTTTTTCTTGTGATCCTGGGGGATTGGGTGATCCAGGCACAGGGCTTGGAAAGATCCCCCTGCCTGGATCCACCAGTGGGGCAACTAGCAGTGAGCTAGGGGGAATCCCTGCTGGAGGCTCACTGTTAGCTGCCCCTCCAATGGATTGGGGCAGAGATTTGGGACCTGCCCCTACCCCACAGCTCTTTCCAAGTCCCATGTCCCCAGCTGGGGAGCCAAGGCCAGGAACTCCCTGCTGCTGGGACAGGGGGACACTGTCTCTGTCAGGCTCCACCACCAAAGCCTGCCCTAACAGTAGGCAGCTCCTATGGGGAGGAAGCAATCTGGCAGACCCCTCCAGGAGACAGTGTCTCTTGGCTCCCTGCCAGCCCCTGGGCTAGCACCCAGGGGGAACCTAGAGCTCCTGCTGGCTGCTACAGGGAGCTGGTGCAAGACCAGAGAGGGTGGGAGCAGACTGCTGCCAGGAGCAGCAGATCTGCTCCCCAACGGGTGCACATGTAGATGCCTGCCCAGGGTGGGTTTACTCCAGAGTAAATCCAGCAGAATTTGCTCATGTAGATGTGCCCTCTGACTTTCATTTGCTCATGTAGATGTGCCCACTGAGAGAGTTCAATAGAGGGCAGTGAAAATGATTCAGGGGCTGGGGCACATAGCTTCTGAGGAAGGGATAAAGAAATTAGACTTATTTTTTCTGGAGTAGAGAAGACTGAGAGGGAATTTAATAGCAATCTTTAACCACCTGAAGAGCAGTTCCAAAGAGCTAGATTGTTTTTATTGGTGACAGATGACAGAACAAGAAGCAATGGTCTCAAGTTGCAGCAAGGGAAGTTTAGGTTAGATATTAGGAAAAACTTTCTCACTAGGAGGATATTAAAACACTGTAACAGGTTACCCAGAGAGGTGGTAGAATCTCTATTCTTGGAGTTTGTAAGACCTGGCTAGACAAAGCTGTAGCTGAGATGATCTAGTTGGGGATGGTCCTGCTTTGAGGATGGGGATGGATCAGATGACCTTCTGAATCCCATAAAACCCTAATTTTCTATGGTTCTGTAATCAAACCAGTCTGTTAACTTTTGTTTAGAGATTACAGCACATCTGATGTGTTGCTAGAATTCAGAAGATCTGTGTAATTTAAAGAGGCAACCTATATATTTCCATTACCTGCTCTATGGATCCTATTAAACTGACAAAGACTTTCTAAAAAGCAGTACAATTTAAAACCAGTTAGACACCTTGTTAGACAATATTGCAAGGTGTGAAAATGCAATTAATACAAGGACACGTGAGATGGAAAACAAGTTGTTCTTAAAATCTACTCTTGATGGCATTACAGATCTTGTTCAGAATAATTGTACCAATGACTTCTTGGGATAGACCCAGGGAACAAATGCCAGTTTTCACAATCACTGAAATCCCTTTTCTTAGGCAGTGTTGTGATGATTCCTTTCTGTGATTCTTCTGTGGGAAAGCATGCCTCCCATGCTCATTTGATGCTTTCAAATTCACTTCACTTGTTTAATCTGGTTTGTAGTTATTTAATATTGGTCAGTGGTAATACAGTTTCTTAGATTGTTGTTGACAGTTGCTTAGCTTCTCCCAGGGTGATTTCCTCACAATTAACCTCAGGTTTTCCATCATGTCTATGCTGTGAAAGTTGAAATGTGTTTCAAGTGGACGTATGTTCACTGTATAATGAAAATGCAATATACATCTTTACATTTGTTTCTCAGGTCTGCTGAGAATGTTTCTATGTTTGACTAAATTATTAGTCCGTTGTGGCTCTGACTCAAGTCAAATACAAGCTTTTATGCGCTATTTTGGCTCACCTCCACTTCCCAAGCCTATCACTATACACTAATTTGCTTCCCCTGGCTGAATTTTTTCCTAGCTCATCTATTTTTTCTATATGCTTCTTTCCAGGTATTAGTATCTTCTTGCTCACTAAGACTGAGGCGGTTCAGCCTTGCCTGTTTCCATCTGGTGATGACAACCAAAGTGGGTCTTGGTCCCCAACTTTTCTTTCTTATCCTTGGAAAATCCCAATGCCTTCTCAGCCATATTGGCATATGTACCTTTGATAGTCCTCCAGTCTTTTTCTTCACCATAAAAAATGGAATACAAATTTGTCAATGTGAAAAACTTCTTTGAAAGCTGAAGTCCAAACTCTATTTTAGTTTAGTGAACCAATGGGTGACCAAAACTTTGACGGTAATATTTAGTGCATGGTTATCTGTTCCTGCTTATGCATTCGTATCATAGAAATCATAGAAAATTAGGGTTGGAAGGGACCTCAGGAGGTCATCTAGTCCAACCCCCTGCTCAAAGCAGGACCATTCCCAACTAGATCATCCTAGCCAAAGCTTTGTGTAGCCGGGTCTTGAAAAGTTCCAAGGATGGTGATTCCACCACCTCTCTGGGTAACCTGTTCCAGTGTTTTACTGTCCTTCTAGTGAGAAAATTCTTCCTAATATCTAACCTAAACTTCCCTTGTTGCAACTTGAGACTTTTGCTCCTTATTCTGTCATTTGCCACCACTGTATCACACATGAAACTGAGAATCTCATACTGTGGGACTCGATTAATGAGATCCCGTATTGTACAATTTCTCTTTATCTTATTCATCAGTCATTCATAGGAGTATATTACTGGATGACTGTCAACTTTATAAGTTGGGTCTAGAATACCAAACAGTGTTTTACTATTTACTGGCCACATCTACACGCATGCTTAACTATGGAGTAAAGTGTCACCATCTACACACGCGACACTATTAGGCCATAGTAAACTAATTAAAACTGACATAACATAGTACTGTTGGGGACAGTACTACCTCACAGAGGGGTAACTGACTGAGATTAAACACACATGTAGATGCTCACCATGGGTGTAAATTGTACCTGGTCAGCCTAGCCAGCGGAGGGCCAGACTCCTGCCTGCTGCCTAATCACATGGCTCTGCCCTTTTAGCACCCTTGAGCCACAGCCAGCCCCTCTGCCGTCTAATGCCTCCATCCAGAGATGGGCTGACCCACTGCACCCTCCAGCCCTGCCATGAACTGCTCTGCTGTGGCTCAAATTGCTGCTGTCCTAAGCATATGTGTAGATGCTGTGCCCATGAGTAGCTTACTCTGGCTCAAACTACTCCAGAGTTTGTTGCTTTCAATTAATTGCACATGTAGATGCACCAACTGGGCATATTTACAAATGCTATTAATGCACTGTAAGCTTTTACTGCACAGTCAGATACTATGCAGTAAGCTCTCTCTGGCACGGCATCTACACGTGCACCTGTTGGGAGTAAATTTGCCCCTGAGGGGAGCAGTTCAGTGCAGACATACTTCAGTCATGCTGTGCCCCTTACAGCAGCAAGGGGGAGCTCCAGGATCCTTTGGGTGCCAGTCTGAGCTTGGCAGGAGACACCAGGGTCAGGCCCTGGTCCCTGGGGGTGTGTGGGGACCCGTCCTGCTTCTAGGGCCAGTTGCCTCCCAGCCCCATGTCCTGATCCACAGATTGGGGAACAGGGCTAGGAAAATATCCCCTCCCCCAGCTGCTGCTTCCCAGCCCCAATCAGGACACAGCAGTAGACTAATCTACTGTGCAGCAAATGCTTCATACATAGAGATAGTGATACTTTACTGTACAGTAGATTAGTCTATTGCATAGTAAAGCATCTCATGTACACATGCCTGCTTATTCCTAGTTCAATACAGGTGTATGATCATTGTTATTCATGATTAGGATGACTCCTCTTCCTCCAGGTGGAGTTCCTGTCTGGATCTTGATTTTTTTTATTGGTCAGTTTGAAATAATCTGTTTCTGGTTATCTACTCTCATTCACAGTGAGACTGTCATTTTTTTCACCGTTTTGTATTTCTCTCCTCTCTTTCTTGAAATGATTTTTCCAACTAATAGCATCATATATTTAATCTGAAACAGTAGACTCTTAAATAAACTAGCTTTTTGCTAGTTCAAGATTGAATTGGTAATTATCGCACAGTTTGAGCACTATCTACTTGTCCAAGGATCTGAGACTGCAATTAGGAAGGTCTTTCCTTAGTTTCCAGGAAAAGAATATTTTTTCAGGATGACAATATCAGCATCCCAAGATTAAGTGCATTACTTATATAACATGGGGCATTGTAGTATTAATGTGCATGTGGAAATAGAAAGGCTTTTGAAATTTGCTGTGATTTGTCAAAGTAGGGCCTTTCTTCCTTATCAGTGTGTGTGTCTACACATGTGCATTTACTGCGCAGTAACCAAAATTACTGCGCAGTACAGGCACCCGTCTACATGAGTATGCCCATAGTGTGCAGTAAATATGATGACTTATTGCAACTTGAGCATAAATTTGATACCTGCATCAAGTCCAAGTCAGTTCAAATGCAGTGTTTAACACCTGGATGCTGGTCTGCAGCAAATTTAAGTTGGCGTAAATGCACATGTAGACATGCCCAGTATTAATTTATTTCAGCAATATATTGCTGTAAATGTTTTAAGTAACAGATTTTATATTGTGCAAAATAACTTTTAAAAAACACAGTTTTGCCAATCCCAAATGTTCAGAAATCACAAGAATTTTTTTTTAAGTTATAATTGTTTTTAAAAGAGTACTTTAGGTTTTCTTTATTTATTAGGGCTGTGTGAAGCTTCAGTCCCTGATTCAATTTGGCACAGAGTCGGGCTGATCTGGTGGCTGAATCTTCAAATCTGAATTGAATCGGAGCCCTCTGAATTGATTCAGAGAGATTCAGAAAGATTTGGCAATTCAGACATAGACACAGCTGAAAATGTTTTTTCTACATTCCTCTAGGTAGCAGGTAGCTTAAGAATGCTGTGATGCTGGGCGCATGGAGTCCCACAGAAGTACAGGGGGCTCCCCAGTGTGCTCAGCAGCAGACCCAGAAGTGGACCAGAAGCATTTCCAGTCCACTTCTGGGCCCTCTGGGGAGCATGTGGAGGGCCTCTTCATACCCCCCATGGCCCCAGCTCGGCAACTGATGCCTCCTGGGTCTGGGGGGGCACCCAGGGTCCTCCTGAGGCTGATCGCTGAGCTGGGGAGTGTTCAGGGGGGCCCCCCTGTATGCTCCCCGACAGATGCAGAAGCGTACCGAAAGTACTTCTGGTCCACTTTCGGCTCTGCTGCCATGCTTGTGGAGGGCCCCCCCCGCACTCCCGTGTGACTCTCCATGCACTCCAGCATCTTAGCATTCACAAGCCACACTGGTACTGAGGTATGTAGAAAAAACATTTAAAGCTGTGTCTATGTCCAAATTGCTGATTCTCCAAATCAGCATCGAATCTTTGAATTCAGAATCGGCCAAATCGAATCAGGGACAGTGATCTGAATCAACTAATCGAATCACTGTCCCTGATTTGGGATGAATCCGAATCTAAATAGAATAGGGTCCTCTTCAGATGCCCCTACCACTTGGTTTCTGAATTTTTAGGATTTTTCATGGTCTGTTTTTAAGCTGTTTTCTATAAATTGCAAGGGTTAGCAGTTTTTTTTTTCATTTTAAATGAAGTTCTGATATTGTTGCATTAGCATTTGACCCTGAAAGCTGAGACTCTAAGAAGAGCAACAAGCAAAATAATACTTCACAAAGAATCACAACGCTTAGCAACAGTGAAAATACAGTGACTTGATCTCTGGGCTCATTGCTTAATGGTACTCTGTAAGTGTGTGACTAATCAACAGCTACCTGCTGCTTGATTTAAAAAAAAAATTTTTTTAAGTAACTAGATGACGTTGGATGGACTTACATTCATCTCCACTTAAACACCTATCGTGTCTACCTGAGGGTGCATATATGCTCTGGCAACAGACAAGGTGCTTTGCAAATGGGGCCTAATTTTAAATTCTCTATCTGGGTTAATTAACTCAGATATGGCAATTTCATATTTGCCAATGCATCCAAAATTTTCTCTAGTGGCATTAACGGGGTTTAATGAGCAGCTCTGAACTTCTTACTGTAGCTAGGAGATGCCAGCACAGATTGTTTTCATCCCATTGTGAGGACCCTCACAAAGACAACTTTCTAATATGTCCACAAAATATCACTTCATATTTTGCTTTACATTTGTTGCAGCTCTATCAGAAACTATCCATGATTGTCTCAAGTAAGTCCTGTCAAATTTGGTTTTTGCTTTGAAAGTCAGGCCCTCTAGAGTGGAAACTTCATCCTAATTAGTTCCCCAGACTCTTTTATTTAAACAGCTTCTTTTCAGGTTAGGAGATTATTTCCTGAGTCATTATTCCATGATAAACGAACTCATGGCCTGGCAAGTATTTTCCATAAGGACCCAAGGTCTCAAATATCCTGTAGTATATCATCTAATCCATGATCATTTCAGGGGATTTTTTTTTCCACTGTTGAATGCTATTTCCAAAATTGCAGCCCCAGATAATTTGTTATCCTTCCAGGGGAGCCAGAAACATGATTTTAACTCATATAAAATAGTTGATTAGTCCCTTTGTCATTCTACTGGTGTCAGGTGGTTTAGTTCACAATTTTGTTCAAATTTACTGGTCTCAGGTTGATTTATAACCATCTCATATCTCATATAGACTAACTAAAATCTTAAAAGCACTTTTTCAGTACAAGTTCATGGTAGCATTAGTTAAAACCCCCTGGCAATATATTGGCTTTTTTTTCACTTATTGCACAGAATCACAGCTTCATTTATACTTTTTTGTGACAATTGCCCTCATGGCATGACTCTGGATCTTGTATACATGTGAAAACTTGTTTATCTGACCTCTCATTACTTAAGAGCAGATCATTCTTCTCAGCGTTGATGTATTTCTTATCTGTTTATATTCAAAAGTCCTATTTATCCAAAGGTTTCAGATAGTTCCATAAACTTCTGCAAAATAGGACTGCTATGGAATCAGAACCCTGTAGTTTCACAAAAAACTATCATGACTCTTGTTCAGCTCTAAGTGCTTATTTATCTTTTTTCCACTGCCATTTTAGTTTTTTTCTTACTTTAGTATCTGAATTCCATTTGTTAGTTTACATATGTGCCACAACCCAAATGTACTTTTTATAAAATGACAATTTGATAACAAACCCTGCTCATGGACTCTTATTGAATGCAGTTACTCAATAAGAACCAACCATCAGTCTGATCAGTTAATTATGGTATAGCTGAACTTCATGTTTGTGATATGCTAACAATCAGAAAAGTAATCATTCCAATTTTTCACTCAGTTATTTCAAATTCCTTGACTTCTGTTTATATCAGGAGCTATTTTAGTCAAGTAAATTAGTTCTTTCTCAGTAGACAAAGTGAAAGTTAGCCACTAACAGGTATTCCGCTAAGTAAGTATTTTAATTAGAACTGTGCTTCCTTTACTCAGTTAAGAGCTCGAAACTATTGGATGAAAATTCATTTTTTATGTCCGCCAGATACCCAAGACATGCATTCTAGAAGATTCTCCTTTGCCAAATCAACCCTGGTTTGGATGGTTATATAACAGCTATATTCTCCGCCAGACAAATGGGCTGGGGAATGTACTGAGAGTCACTGACACAATATTTTCTCTATATTTAAAATACGTCATACATTTAAGAATTAAAGCTGCAAGCATGCATATAGATATAGTGGTAGGAAAACAATCTCAAACTTCTTCTTTTTAAAGATTAATAAAGTATGGCTTTGCCCTATAAATCTACCTACCTGTGGTGCAAAACTACAAGCTAGAGGCTGTTACTGGACTGAGATTCACTCTAATACATGGGTCAAATGCAGCCTGTGGAGTCATGGGATCTGTTTTAAATATTCTATGGCAACAACCAAGAGGACTATGATTGTACTATTGTACCATTGTTAATGGTTTGTAAAATTACTCAAATTTTGTTCAAGCCCAAATTTTAAAGAAAAGAAGAATTACAGACCTGGAGGGAAGTGGAAAATAGGGTTAAATGCTATATGAATTTACCAAAGGTAGATTTTGCTAAATTAACCTGATAGTTTTCTTTGATAAGATGATGTATTTGCCAAATAAAGAAAATGGGGTAGATACTATCTCTCTGGATTTTAGTGAAGTATTTGATATGGTGTCATGTGGGGCATTATTAATTAAATTAGAGAGAATGGAGATTAGTAAATTTATAAAGTTGATAAGGTGGGATTGGATAGCATTGAACAAGGAGCTGTCAGGCTGCAAGGAAGTTATAAATGGAGTTTCTCAATCTTTTAATATTTTCATTCTTGACCATAGAACAAAAAAATGGGAAAGTACTGATTAAATTTGCTGGCAACACATTGGGAGGCATTGTCAGTGCAGAGGAGGATTGGGATGTCATCCAAATGGATCTGGAGACCTGGAATAATAGAAATAGGATGGAATTTAATACCACAAAATATAAAGTCATGCACTTAGGGACTAATAGCCATAACTGCTATAAGCAAAGTATTGGAAATAGCCGAGGCAGAAAAAAAAACATTGGGTGTACCTACAGATCAAATGTATTGCCAACATGATGCAGCCATGAAAATATAATCCTAGGATGCATCAAAGAAATAGTTGTTCTTTTAGATAAGGCACTGGGAGACATCTTCTGGAATTCTGTGTATACCTCTAGTCATCCATGTTCAAGATACATGAACTGAAACTGGAATAAATGCAAAGAGATACTAGAGTAACTGAGAGAATGGAGATTCTGTCATATGCAAAAAGACTGAAAGAGGTTGGTTTATTTAATTTAGCAAAATTAAAGTTGAGAATGGGTAAGATTGCTGGCTAATAAATACATCAGAGTGGTGGGGAAGGGAAAATAACTAAAGGATAATCTGGGCACAAGAGCAAAAGGCCGCGTCTACATGAGCAGCAAACTACATAGTTGTTACTGAGAAGTCATTTAGTACTTGCTTATGCACTAACCAGTAATGCTGGTACTGCACCGTCATTTAGTACTTGCATAAGCAAGTGCTAAATTACTGTACAGTAACCAGCATTACTGCACAGTACCATTGCTGCACGTTTTTTTCTAGATGTTACTGTACAGCAGCAACAAATTACTGCACAGTATCTCATTAGTACTGTGCAGTACCATTACATCATGTTTAGTGCCCTCTGACACTAATGTGCAGTAGCGGTTAGTGTAGATGCGCCCACAGAGTACATATTTGGGCTGGAAGTAAAACATGGTTTGTAACCAATATTGGAGTTAGCTTCTGGAATGGCCTAACAATTAGAGAAATAGGGCCAAAATAATCTAATGAGTTTTTAGGTGGATTTTGTAAGTTTATAAGAGGTTTATATGATATTGCTAGCTATGATAACAGGGTACTTGGCTTGACACAGGAGACCCATTCCAGTCCTTTGTTTATAAAATTGCTCTAATTTAATTACAGCTGTGTGAATTCAGAATGAGGCAAATGAGAAACATCTTTTTCTCAGTTTATTTCAAGTGCTGTGCTAAGCATGATTTTTGTTTGACTTGTTGTGAATCAAGTGATTATTCTCGCTTTAGGTTTGCTCTCTTGACCACTGAAGTCCATGAAAAGATTTCCAGTGACACTCATCAGCTTTGGATCAGAGCAGTAGCATAACAGTAGGTAAAGGTGGCACCTGCTTCAGCAGGTGAAAGAGACACTTGGCCTCAGGTGCCAAGTGAGGAGACATCACCCCACTCTGAAAGTCTGTCATGCTGGGAGCTCTCAGCAGTTCCTGACTGCTGTTGCTTTAAGAGCAATATTGCCAGGATGGGCAGAGTACATGTGGCAGCAGCTCAGCTGGACAAATTTTAGATGTTCCCAGCTGGGTAATGCTGTTGTCCCCCCAACCCCACTCCCATTCCCATTCTCTGAACCAGCGTACCCTCCTCTCCACCCCCCATGCTCTCAAAATTGTATTCCCTTCCCTCCCTCCTGCCCCCCTCCTCCTTCTGCAGGGCTTGCCCTAGGTGCCAGCTTGGTATGTTATGCCATTGGGTCAGTGTTCTGGTGAGTATGCAAAAAGAATCACCACTTACTTTCTCTGACTCACTCTCTTTTAAAACAATTGCTGTAAGAGCCCCAAAACTTTTAGTCCCAACTTCTTTGGCAGTTTTTGGTTTGAATCATGTGAGTGTAAAATGATGGCAAGATCTAGTTTAATTTAGATCCAAAATTAATTGATCTTCTGGCCAGAGAACACACTCTTCTTGAAGATCATCCTTGCTTGTAAATATTAAAGGTAATTTGTTCAAGTGTGTTTGTTAGTGGCCCCAATATCATAAACTGTGTCCACAAATGACTTTATTCACCTACAGTGGCAAAAGTGATTCACACATTTTAAGTGGCTTGATTAGGAATATTCAGATGTTAGCAATTCATGTGTGAGTAACTCTGCTTAAAATGAATAATTAATGCTCTTAAATAGGGGAGGAAAATACTCAGGTGAGTGAAATTACTCATCTGCATTTATAGGGATTGAGCCCTAAGAATGTCTGTAGGCTTTCAAATAAGGAGTCTAAATATTTCCAATATTATGCTTACTAGATTACCTGCTAAAGCCAAGCAAGGAAAGCAGTGTATTTTGGGGAAGGGAAGCAAAGGAATGAATAGAAAAAAAATTATCTCCATTATTTTAACTATATGGGGAGAGTATCACTCAATCATTTCATATCATTAAGTCTCATAACAAAATGGGATTTTCGGATTATGACTTTAAAGCCCTGTGCTCCCACTGTGTTTTGGGAAAGAGTGAAAGCGTATGTGCCTACAGTAATAAGTGAAACCAGAAATTTTGTTTCTGTTCCTGTTTAGACAGTTTTTATTACTGACACTCTGCTCCTAGGTTTGGCATTCCGGGGAGAGAGAAGAGAAGTGGAATGTAAAGGGGAGAAACTTTCCAGTCAACATTTGGTTTGAATTTACATATAACTGAAAAAATGTTACATATTATAATTCCAGTACAGTTCCATTTTAACCACAGAAACACTAGCTGCATTGTAAACTTCACATAGGCCTTTCATTTCATGTGCTGAATCAGTGTCTCTGCATCATTTTTTATCATGGTAAATAAGGATTTAAACAAAGAAAACTTTTGAGTTAAAAGATGTTTAGATGAAAGTCTGTAAAGGTCTACTACCTTATCTTTTATCAGAGAGCTTCCAGAATTCCTTAACAAGACAGAACTGATGTCCTTTTTTATAGTTTATCTCTCCTCAAGAACATATCTTTGTCATAGATTGCAGATCTGGTTGCTGGTTGCCCATGACACTGGAAAAAATGTCCAAGACATGATGAAAGGATAAGGCCTTTAGTTTTAACTGAGATAGTTTCTCTGAATAGGAAACTTGAAACATTGATCATTTTGCTTTTGATTTAGATACGAATAGATTTATTTCCCCTGACCCCAAAGCAATCATATTAAACGTTGACACATCATATATAACAGAGTGACTAATTACAATGAGACCTTTTGGCAATTGCAGAAACACAGTATATATGTGTGTGGGGGGGGGGGTAAGCATATATGTTTGTGTATACACATATATACACATACAACACACTATTATATATATATTACATATGGTGTGCATGTACCCACAAACAATTTATATAATGGAAAATATCATTTTTGTGGGTGTATGTGTTTACAATGTAATATGAAGGAAAATAGATATTTTTATACAAGATGCCTCCAAATCATATATGTATATGATTTAATATATGAAATGCCTCGTATATAAACATGATCTAGAAGCCTTTCCTATAGCAGATATCCATTTTTTCTTCATAATTGATAGCTAAAATAGAATATGTTGAGCTACATAAGTATATTCTGTAATTAATAATTTAAAAACTAATGGGTGTCACTTGAAGATGTGAAGGCACTCAATGTTTCTTTTTTTTGTATATATGCTTTACTCTAACTTCATTTGAGACTGTAAAAGTTTGTTAAAGACATTGGCTGCAATTCAGCAAAGTACTTAGAGATAGGTATGCACTAAAACATCATGCTGATTTTGAGGATCTGATTTAGAAGCTAATTTCAATCTTCTCTACAAAACAAATTGCAGATAGGTAACGTTGACATTTCCTCACGTTCAGAGTTTAGACCAGGCCAAAGAGACATAATATTTCAGATCCTACGGCATATGAGTGGTACCAATATACCAAGCCTTGCACTTTAACATTTCTTATTACAATGTTTTCAGAAATATCACAGGTCTTGGCCTGAGAATATATGCCGTATTTATTTGCATACTACACTCACCTTTTTCCCAAAAATTAGCCTTTCAAAATTTGGGTATGTGTCTTAATTGGGAAAGATAATCTTTCTGCCCTGAACTGGAACATGGAGATGCTGTAAGATAGTTTCTACTTCTTTTTCTTCCTTTCTGTAGTGATAGAAATTATAATCTATAGACACTCCTGAACAGGAGACTTTGGGAATTGGGAGACAGTCACTAAGGGAGCAGCTAGTTAGAAGTTGCTGGGTGCATCTACACAAGATGCCACATCACCTTAACAACTCCCTACGGTGACATAGCGTTGGTGGGCACAAACCATGACACCACAGCTACGTTGCCATAGTGACACAATCCCTTGCCATAGTGCATTGCTACAGCGATGTAGCAGCTAAAAATAACCATGTGCTGCCAGGACGGCACAGTAACGGGTGTTACTGTGCCATCATTTAGTATTTCCTTTAGCAGTAACAATAGTGTTATAGGAGCATGTGTAGGGGTGCCCAGTGAAAAACAGACCACAGGTTTGTATATTTTGCATACAGTTCCACAAATTAAAGTGTCATATTGTTCTTATTCATTGTATTTATTGAACGTGGAAATCATTACTTGGTGTTAGAATGGGATATGAGACGGAACTTGAGTTAATTTGAGCTCCAAACTGAAAAAATTGGAAATCTGAAAAATACTGAATGCCCCCCCCCCCAAAAAAAAGATCCTTGAAAGACACAGATTTTAAATGTGAAAATAAACAGAGCATAGTATAGATCAGTATGTTACTGACCTAAAGAAACTAAAAAAGGAATTCTGCTTTTGGGAACTTGACAGAATCTCTTACAAGAGATGGGATTGTTTGTGGCATTGCAGACACTGTGTTACAAGAAAAACTATTGCAAGAGGGTAACTTGTCTCTAGAAAAGATTGTCCAAATGTTCAGGGCAGCAGAAACTATGAAGACCCAGGCTGCAGAGCTGAATGCACCAAAAGGGGTCATCCATGTAGTAGATATGAAAGCATATGGCCAGAAAAAGCTACCCAGTACATGGAATTTTCCACTGTAAAAAGCCATTGGGAACAAGTACAAAAAAGGCAGATGTACACCAAGTGGGGAAGACAACATGTCCAAAGATGTGCTGCATTTGGAAAACGCTGTTTTAACTGTAACAAAAGGAACCATTTTGCCAGGTGCTGCTGATACCAATCACACACATCTCAAGTGTACATATCTGGGCATATGCTAAAAGAAGAATTATAGATATGGTAAAATAAAACATTTCAATGACAGAAACTACATTTTGTTAGTGGACATGCAAGAAATAATGGCTTCATTTAAACTGGAGATTGGAACTCAGGTTAATATTTTACCAGATCTTGGATATAGAAAATTAAAATTAAAACCAAAAGTAAGCCCAACAAATATCACAATAACTGGATATTCAAGAACAAATATGCCTTAAATAGACACACATGTCATTAGCACCCAGTATAAAAATTAAGTATGCAAACTCCGATTCATTATGGTACCATGGGAGAAGACACCAATTCTGGGTCTGGTAGGTTGTGAGAAACTATGTAATTAAGTGTGTGCTTGCATTACAAGAAGACATGACATTTATGCATCCTGATGATCATCTTGGCCATCACAGCTCTAATCTGGACAGTCAGGAGAAAGCCAATTATTCCAGGATGCAAGAAGCAACCATGTTGTTATAGGAAGAAATTTATCTACAGACACTGCAGATACAACCATACATAAAGAGGAAGCACAGCTATCAACAATTTAAATCAGTCGACTCCCTGTATAAGGACTCGAGTCTATCAAGATATAGAGAAAGAATTTCCCACCAAAAACAAATTAGTAACTGGATCTGATACTTTGTTGATCTAAGGAGAAAGTCAAACTTCCTAAAGGAGTCACAGGGATTTGTTGAGAGAGCTGCAGGAAAGGTGGAATACTAAAGTGTGGTAAATATTTACTCCAGAATTAAGTGTTAGTAACCTCTCCTTTCTAGATGAGTATTAATGCATTTTTTGTTAATTTATTTTTTGTAGTTTTTGTTAAGAGGAAAGCTATGGTGATAGATGTTATCATTTATAGATGCTCCCTAAGAGGAGACTGAGGGCACTGGGAATTGGGAGACCGTCCCTCAGGGAAAAGCTAGTTAGGAATCAGTTAATGACAGACTGACCAAGGGTTTGCGGATGTTGTGTACTGCTCCTCAAATTAAAGATCTTCCTATTCATTGTATGCTTGTATCTATTGACCCGAGTGATCACCACATTTTCCCTCCAGCAGTGGCCTGGAGGGGCAGGTGGACTCTAGAAGGGCTATTTTGGTGCATTCATATCCCTCTTTGATTTCTGCTCCCCCAACGTTTAAAAACACCTTCCCAGAAGTAGTTCTAGCATTTCTATTTAGGCAGTGCTAAGGCAGACAATTGACTTCATGACTCGTTATAATCTACCTAATTCTTGCTCATTGCTTCTAATTCCATGGGTTTTCAAGTCCCACTGCTTTTCAGTGGTCTTGATGTTCTGCTAACCAAGTTATCTGTTCTTTGGCAATGTTGGTGTCTGTTAGCTACTTCTAGCCTCTCTCCTCTTATTTCATGGCTCTGCAGACTGTTTTTAGCTCTTTTCAACGTCCTAGATCTGCCCATGAAGTCCAGTCTTCAGCAGCAGTTACAGTTGCATCTTTTGGATAAGCATCCAAGAATAGGAAAGGGAAGGTAATTGAGTTGAAGATTATTAGTCTGTGTTCCTGCTCCATACAGCTATAACTCTGGACAGATTATTTTTCTTTATTCTGGCTTCCCAAAAGCAAGCTGCGTGTCTTATTTAGGGGGGGGTGCTATGTGAGAAGATACAACATATAAAGTTATGATCCCTCCTCTTTGACCATATATAAGTAGTGTTCCAGGATTGCTATATTCGAAATTACTTTGACCATGTGACTTTTGGAGTATGTATCCACAATGTTATTTCCTTTAGGAAAATGATTTGATAATATCAAATAGTAACTAGGAAGGTTCACTCTGCTGATTTGCAGACATCCGAACATGTATAGTATTCATCTTTGCTGGTTTGTGCGCTTAGTTTTAGCATTCATTAATATATTGTTTTGGATTCTTGCAAATTTGGGGCCAAATATTGAAAAAAAAATTATTTAGCTGCTCTTGCAAACTAGGCACATGGGCATACAATTGTTCAATCCTCTGGCTTAAAGCTGGCATTTGCTCTCAAAAAATGTAATCAATTCAGCTCATGCAAATAGCTGTGTATGCAATCTTCCATTTTACTTGCATACCTAACTGAAGATGCATGTAAACATGCAGACACAATGTATATGCCAGTGAGTGGTAATTTTGAGGTCAAATTCCACAAGCCTTTACTTCTGTCAGTATATCATATAATTAGCTTCTTTGATTTTCATAGGACTACTAATACGACTAAGGATTTTTTGGTTCCTTGTATGTCTTTTTGTAAAACTCAAGTTTATGTCATAATATTTAGGATGTTTTGCTATGCTAGAATCTGATATGAAAAAGGGACTTTATGCTAACTGGCAAAAAGCTTATAGGAACAGTTCCAAACCTTCACAAAATATTTCCCACAAAGACTTTAAAAAAATCATGTTGCAAGAATTATGTTGGAGATATCATTGACCGAAAGGACATTTTTCCTGAATGAGCTGAGCACCAAAGGAAATGACTCCAGGGTTTAAAATCCTTTTATTTCCTCCGTGGAAGATATCTGTGCCGCTGACACTAACCATTCTGACTGGCTCCATGCCAAACTTTATGGGAACTAAGATTAGGAAGTTGCACGGACAAAATAGTCGTTGAACAAATTGCTTCCAGTTTAAAGCCTCAAATTTCTTGATAAAGCTGTGACTGTTAACCCTTATTTTTTCCAGTGGGTGACTGGCCTGCCATGTACTGGGTCTGTACATTTATCCTAGCCTGTCCTATTCTGGTCTCTTCAATGTTCTCAGAACTTCTGTAATGCATTTGCTAATTTTTAGTTTTGATGTGAGATAGGTATAGCAAGACTCTGAGAACTATAATCCAGGATAGGTTCACTTTGCAACTAAGCTGATCTTTCCTACTTTATGGGCATTTTTACATGATATGCTTACTGTGCAGTTGACTGATTAGCTGCACAGTATATGTCTTGATGTTTACACCTGCACCCTTGTTAGGCTAGAGTAAACTAATTTACTCTGCAGTAAAAAAACAACACAGCAACACAGCAGCATATGTATAAGATGCTGCCTGGCTGGCTGGGATATTAGGGTGCTTCAGTGCAGTGGCTACCTGCTGGCAAGCCCTGCACTGAAACTTGTAAATAGCCAGTATAGATTTACTAAAAACAAATACTGTCAAACAAAAACTTGATCTCCTTGTTTGACAAATAAATACTTTGGTAGATGAAGGGAATGTTGTGGATATAGTGTATCTGGACTTAAGCATGGCTTTTCATAAGGTTCCACATAACCTTCTCATAAACAAAATGGAGATATGTGAGCTGAACAAAACTCTTATAAAATGGATAGAGAACTGTCTCAATAAGGAAAGGGTAGTTATAAATAGATCCATATCATAATGGCAGGAGGTTTTGAATGGAGTCCCACAGGGGTCTCTCTTGGGCCTAGTTCAGTTCAACTTGTTTATTAATTGTTTAGATGCTGGTATAGAAAGCTTCTTGAGCAAGTTTGCAGATGATGTGAAACTGGTAAGGATTAATAATATGTTGGAGGATGAGAGGAAGATTCAGAAGGACCTTGACGCATTGGAAAATTGGGCTGGAGTGGACAGGATGAAATTCAGTGCTGACAAATGCAAGGTGCCATACCTCAGGAAGAATAATCATAAATACAAATGCAAAGTTCATGACATTTGGCTGGATGACAGCACTATGGAGAAGAATCTGTGAGTCTTCATAGGTCACAGAGTCAATATGAGTCTGCAGTGTGCTGAAGCTGTACAAAAGTCAAATGCAGTTCTGAGATGCATCAGTAGAAGCATTAGGTGCAAGGCACAGGAGGTGATAGTGCCTCTCTACTTGGCATTGGTTAGGCTTCATCGGGAGTACTGTATACAGTTCTGGGATCCATATTTCAAAAATGATGTGGAGAAATTAGAAGAAATCAAGAGGTGGATACCAAAAATGATAAAAGGCTTGGAAGGTAAATCACACAAGGAGAGGTTGAAGGAGCTAGGCAGGTTCAGCTTGCAGAAATGGTACTTAAGAGGGGACATGATAGCAGTCTTCAAATACTTGAAGGTCTGCTCTAGAAAAGAGGGAAAACGCCTTTTCTCTCATGATGCAGAAAGTAAAACACAGACCAATGGTTGCAGTTTGAATATCAGGTTTAGTTTGAATATCAGGAAAACCTTCACTGTTATAACAGCAAGGCAGTAGGATAGACTGTCTAGGGAATTTGTGGACTCTCTATCACTGGAGGGTTCGAGAAATTGGACAGCCATTGGTTGGGGATGATATAGGTGTAGTTGTGCCTATGTCTTACAATGAGTATTTCCCATGTTTTTGGGCTTTGCTGATTGCTGCATGGGGGTAGGAGGAAATTCAATCCCTTCCTCTCCCCTCCATCCCCTACTACTGCTATATGTGTAAATGTGTGACGGTGTTTGGGCTTTTTTTTTTTTTTTTGTGAGGGGATGGGGGGAAGGGGAGCAGAGGTTGAGATTTCCTCGGAGACATTGGGTGTTAGCTGCAGCCAGAGCTAGGGATGTTTGACTGGGCTGTACCAGTGCTTCTGCTGGAACTTTAACCTGGAAGTTTTTGGTTAGAGAGCCTTGCCACTCCACTCAGTCAGACCAATCATGATATTTGGGTTCAGGAAGGAATTTTACCCCACTGTCAGATTAGTATGGGCTATGGGAGGTTTTGCCTTCCTCTGTAGGGGAGGCATAGCCCTCTCCCTAGGATGTCTTGAGCATATATCAAGAATTTCTACAGCAGCAGAACATTGGCTACTATTGTCCTCCTGGTTTACCTGTGGCAGGTTACGGTGGTAAGTCTTTTGTTGTTTTTAGGGTTGACTGTAGTTTTGCTAAGAGGTTAGATAATGGATTTGTATAGGATGCTTTGAATAAGGATGATCCTGTCTCATGCAGGGGTTTGATCTAGATTGCCCCTGGCCTTCCAGCCCTGTGTCTCTGCTTCTATGATAAATATATGTGTTATAATCATACTTCAGCATGCACTGAGTGTTTTTGCTACATATCCACAAAATGCTTCATGTACATTAAGCAACTTTATACAGGTGAAGAAATTAAGGCAAAAAAGTCACACTGCAAATCAGTGACAGAGCTAGGAATAGAGTGCTGCTCTGTTTATGCCTTCTCAAAGGTGTTATCCTATGGGCCCTGATATGTCTACTGAAACCATCATTTCTGCTGTCCCTGCAGTCTCTTCTGTGTAACATAAAAGTGTGGAAGTGTAATTCTTTGGTTTTATGTGATATTGTGACAGGTAGTGGGTACTCTGTTGATAGTTATAACTGCATCATAGAAATGAAAGTTGAAAAAGTTTGTAGGTCACCAAGCCCATCCTAGACCTACTTCCCACTAAGCCTTTTGAGTGTGGTATCTTAAATGAACATGCCTTAGAATATACAGTATTTTCTTGCATAGAATGCACACCTTTCCCCAAAAAATCTTCCTCCAAAATTGGGGTGTGTGTATTAAGTGGGCAAGTTGATTTTGTGCCTGATTTTGTGCCCTGTTTTGATTCCTGCTCCACAGCTTAGCAGTTATTGCATTACTATTCAGGTTTTCCACTCCAGAGGTATTAACAATCCTCTCTCATTTTTAATGATCCTGATGTTCCACTAAACATGGTAACCTTTCTTAGGCCAGTTTTGCTGTCTGCTGGCTGCTCGTGGTCTCTCTTGTCATAGCCTTGGAGAATGTTTAGCTCTTTTCAAAATCATAGGGTATATCTACCTGTTGCCCTGTAGCAATGTAGTGATGCACTACTTTGCTGTATGGCATACTATGGTGACACAGCCATCACGTAGCTCTACACGTGATCAAAAGCTATGTTGCTGTAGCGGTATACTCCCCCAGCACAGCACGACGTACGGCAATGTAGCAGTGAAATGTAACTGTGCACCATGTGCACGGTGCAGTAACCTCCGGTACTAGTATTTCCAAAAGCACGGTGCTTTAGCAACATGACCATATGGCAATGTGTAGGTGCACCCATATATCCACTCATCAAGACCAATCTTCAACAACAGCTAAGGTTAGTCAGGAAAGGGAGGGTGAGTTGGCAGAAGATTGAGCCCTGTCCTTGCATTCTGCAGCTATAACTGGAAAAAAAATGTCCTTCATTATGCCTTTTAAAAATGATATTATATTCCAGGGTATGTTGTATGTGAGAAAATATGGTGTAATGTATTAATGCCTTTGTCCAGCCTAAATTTGTAAATCCTATGTAGCAAATGATTCCTTCACTTCACCTGGGACACTAATTCCCGAAGTAATAGATCTCATTATTAGGAGGTTTTTCTGAATACTCAGCCTAAATTTTATTTTTTCCAAATTTAATCCCACTACTCTTCATTATCCCTCCTCCCTTACCTCCAGGCACCAGTCTAATTAATTCATCTCTCTCTTTGTGTTTGCTTTTCACCCTTCAGATATTACAGAACAATGTTATCATGCCCTTCTCTGCAGAGTTTGCTTGGCCAAACATTCATTTTTAAGTCTTCCAAACTTGCCCCGTGAAACACTTTCTTCAGAATCCTTTTGAGTTTTTTTGCTCATCATTGGACCCCCTCCAGTTTGCTTACATCTTTCTGGTCACCTCAATACCAGCAATAAGTTCAATATTCCAGGGAAGGCATAGCAATGAGATTGTAGGGATTTTTTGCATTTTCTGCCTCATATTTAAGCTCAGTTTGTGAGGAATTTTAAAATATACCATTAAATTCTCTCATTTATGTAGAGTGTTTTCAGTGAAATGTCACTGACTTGGAATAAATACATTAACTACTTTGATTTGTTTTAGGTTTATCAGGGCCGGCACATTTAACAGGCATTTTATATAAAACTGGTGGTAACATTTTGCTAATGATTATAATGTGTAGAACCACAAAATTCATTGGTTTAAAAGGAGACATGCCTGTCTGTCCTTATTTTCTTGAATGAGTATTTCTGTCTCCCACATGCAACTTCTCTGGGTGCCTTTTCAGTTGCTTATACTATTCTCAGATGTACTCATATTTAGTTATACACTGCTGCACCTAAATGGATAAAGGCAGTTATTTTAGGGCCCCTGTAGACATGCAGGTAAAGGCATGTTGGGACCTGATGTGTAATCTACATAATTGTGTGTCCTCCCGTGCCACATGTGCATAGCAGGAAGTGTGATTGTGGGATTGTGAATCAGATCCCATCACACCTTATTGTCAGACCAGGGGGAGCCCTGGATCATGGGCTCTTCCTGCAGTGGCAACAAACGAGCTCCTCTGCTGATGGGTGCTTCAGGGATTCCCATCGCTAGAGACTGCAGCTGACACAGTGTTCCAGCCATGGGGCTATCTGCCTTGATGACTGTGAGCCAGTGTCAGGTGGGAGCAACCAGGCTTGGGGGTGCACATGGATCCCCTCTGCCAGGAGCTCTGATCAGCTGATGGCCCTACATTCAATTAATGGTATCGTAGGAAGCAGCTACAAAGTTATTACGCATATTTTGTGGAAAAACGTTGTAGCTTATTCCTGTTTTTATCATGTCATTAATGACTGAACATGTGGCTTGGTGACCACTTAAGACATGATTAACTGTTTAATTACACTTTAAATGTAACATGTAGCTCAGGCCTTAATATTAAGTTAGGAGGAACCGTGATGATTAAGTGATGTAATTTTGCATAGAAGTATTTATGTAAACACACATGCTGATAGGTGGGGTGTGCCCAGTGTGGACTTTCAAGAACAATTGGCTTTAGTTAGGTGCACATGTGGTTAAACATTTTGTTCTTATTTTTGTACTAACCTGCCACCCGAATGCTTCCTAAATGCTTTGAAACCCATTTTATTCTGTCCTTATTAACTAATGAGAATCATTGATTCCTGTACTGTTTTTCAACATCCTTTAATACATCTGTAGACAGTTACCATGTCTCCATACCCTAAGTGTTCTCTGTTGTTCTGTTCTTTACACTAAATTAAACAGGCCAGTTCTGGTAACCTAGGCAACCTGCTAATGAAACAAATATACCAAGTGACTTAACTAACTAGTACCACTGAATTACAATAGTATATTAAAACAGCTCATGGACAAATCAAGGCTGAAGATAGTTAATCCATGTTATTTGCTAAATATTTATGAATGAGAAATGCATTCACAGAACTCAGAACTGGTATGCAACACAAACACATTTATTCATCTTAATTCCTTTTTTTCCTTTGAGGGTAATTCAGTCAGCTCTGTCATTTTACTAACTACTCATTAGAAAATCATTTTAATTAGATTTTAGTTTTATATTTCACATTTTAGTTCTGTTAAGGAAAACTATTTTAACTTTCTGTTATATAAGAAATGGAAAGTGCTGCAAAGAGTCTGTCACAGTGGCAGTACAGGGATCAGATCAATTATTCTAACTGCTTAAGAAGAACAGAATAAAAATGATGGGTTTCGCACTGTTTTGGAAGCATTCAGGTGGCAGGTTGGTACAAAAGTAAGAACAGAACGTTTAACCAAACTCAGTCTGCTTGTTTTTACAAGTGTATACCAGGCATCCCCACCTATTAACACACGTGTTTCCTTAAACACTTCTAAGCACTATGGCTGGGATCAGAGACTTGATCTCAGAATCATGCCTCCTTCCATGTGGTTGTGCATATATTTTGTGTATACAATTTGAAAAGTCTTGTAAATGATTTTTGAAAGTCTGACTTCCTTGGGGAAAAGGTCATTTGTCATAGAAGCCAATCATAAAATGACTTATGATTGGCTGACTATTATCAGTTGACTATAGCAGAGTCTTCATAAAACACTAATAAACAATAAACGATAAAAAGTGGAACGGTAAATACCTCACAGGAAGACTGCCTAGTCACAGCCTAATACGCTAGTTTATTCTTTCCTCAGTAACAAGAGAGATCTCTTAATTCTCACAATAGCAGCCTACTGTAGTGCAGTTAGTAAATACCCAGAGTAAAATCCTGGCAAAGCTGTCACTGACTTTAGTAGTTCCTGGTTTTTAGCTCTGGTTTAACAAATGTGCCTATACAAAAACACTGTCCCAATAGCCAACTGCAGTTAGAAGAAGTTTTGCTCAATAAGTAAGAATTATGTAAGAATTCGGTAGCATCTATTTATACAGGTATATACTTTTTTTGGCAAAACAAAACGGCTATTTCCAAAGGGCCAAAAATTACGAAGTTGAAGAAGTTCACAGTGAGTCTCTGGATTGAATTTCCCTTTCGGTTATTAATAGGCCCCTGGCACATGTTATACCCAAAACCAGTTAATCACATCTTAAGTAGTTACCTAGCCACATGTTAATGCAATTAATGGTGTGACAAAACAAGGAATAAGTCACAAAGTTATTAAACAAAATGTTTAATAACTTGGGCTGCTTACAGGTGTGAAAAAAACCCCCAAAACAGCGCTTTACTTTAAGCTCGGCATGCTCCTGCAGCAAGAGCAGTTTATGCCCAGAACAGGCATTGCATTAGTTTGACCCAGCTTGCCCAATGTCTGTATCAGTCTGGCACTTCAGCTGAGCTTTTTGGTGCTTGTATCTAATTCCTCTTTTTATCTTTAGATAAAAGTGTCAAAAAGCCCTGCTGAAGCACCCGATCTATATAGGTGTTGGGGAGCCAGGTCAAACGAATGCACTTTCTCTTTTGGTAAAGCACTGGGGGGCAGTGTTCGCATCTGTCAGCTCCCTTAATGGCTGGTTCCTGTCATGCCATTAATTGAATGTGTGGCCAGACTGATTGGGGCTCCCAGCCTTCAGAGTGTCTGGGAACTCTTGACTCCCATGTGTTCCCTGGGCTGTGTGTGCCAATCAGCTGATTGCCACTCCCAGCTTTGGGTTTCCATCAGAGTCAAGGGCTCAGATGTGCCAGAAGCCACGATCAGCTGCCTTTCCCAGCTGCAGGGGTGCAGTGGAGCCCTTGTCTCTGATAGACCTCCTCAGCTGGGAGCAGCAACAGAACAGGGCTCCCAGTCTTTGGGGCACAGCTGAAGTTAAGGGCTCCACTGCACCCCCGCAGCTGGGTGCCATCAGCTGATTCAGGTTGCCAGCCTTATAGGAACATGGTGATGCTGATGCTGCTCAGCTGATCACCTGATGCTACTCCCAGCTGTGGGAGCTTCCTACTTGCTAGTGTAGGGCAAGCCCAGGATCAGTATCCTAGGTTCTCCCACCACCAGCAATGTGAAGTGATGGGATTAGATGAATAATCTCACAATTGTGCCTCCTGCCATGCATGTGTATATATCATATTTTGTGTATAGAATTTGAAAAGTCTTGTAAATTTTTTTTGAAAAATCTTAGGGTTACGTGTATATGCTTGGAAGTGAAAATAGATCATTGCAAAAAGCTCTGGTTAACTGAAGCTGGATAACTGCCCTGGCTGAATGTGGAAGGTATTGGCTGTCCCAATCTGAGGCAGTGGTTCTCAGTCAGGGTGTTGTGGCACCCCAGAGTGCCTCAAACCACCCTCAGGGGTGCCATTGCCCCATGCACACTCCTGCTGCATTAGGGGGTTGATCAGATGAAAGCAGGCTGAAGCTGGCTTGGCTTTAGCCCTTCCCAGTCTGGTCCCTCCTATGCTTCTCCTAGAAATAGAGGCACATGGAAGAATTCCACCCACACACCTCTGTTTCCAGGCTGATCATGGGTGGTGGGGAGTGGATTAGAAAGCTGCACAACATGAGGAAGCTCCTGCCTGCTTTAGGCTGATAAGAGCCCTAATGCAGCAGGAGAGCATGCACATGCTATAGCCCTTCCCAGGCTGCCCATGCAGCAGGCACACCCTGTTTAATCTGGAGGCAGTAACACACCCTGTGGAGAATTACTGAGGTAAACTGAGGCATCACCAGTAGTGGGACCCCACCAGGGGTGCTACCACATTCAGAAAACTGGTGGCAGGGTGCTGGGGCTCTGAAAAAGTTGAGAAGTGCTGTGTCTAAGAAGTGTCATACCTGTCTTTTGCCAAAGTACTGAGCATGCAGGAGTTTCCATTGACTCATCTTTAGTTTCCTTTTGATATAGGTTTGTAAGGGAGATTCAGTCCCTAAAATTTAATTATTTTTGTGTTTATTTAAGTATGAATGAAATTATACACAAAAGCTTGATAGGCATTTCTACTCCATCATTTATGGCTCCCTACTTGTTTTTCATTCATCGATGAACTTCTTGTTGAGATCATCCAGGGAGAGTTCTTGTCTCTGAAATTTGGAGTAGCTCTACCAAAGGGTTTAGTCATTGCAGTGATATAAGGCTTGCCCTGCAAGGCCCCATTATAATCATTCTCATAAAAACGTTTGAAAGTAGAAGAAAAGAATTAAGCTTAGGGTTTCCAGCCTTTAGTCATTACTAATGGAGTTAAAAGCAATGACTGGTTCTCTTTTGTGTTGATTTAAGCAGTAGAAGTATGCAAACCAACAATATTTGCAGTCATTTTGTGTAATAGTCCATGTCAGAAGCAGGGACTGTGATGATGGAGACAGTTTGTTTATAATCATTTAACTCTCGAATTACAGTCACTTTGGTCTAGTTTGTCATTATTGCTAATAATCATCTACATGTTGAAGACTGTTTATGAGATGAAAGGAAAGTTTATCTTTCACTCACTGATCTTATTCTGCTCTACAGAATCAGTGGTGATAGTATACAGTAGGGGAAGTTCATTCAGCCCTGCAGCTGAGACGAGAGTGCCTCATTTCTTTGAAAGACAATATAAAAGGTTACAGATTTGAAGGATACCATGATCTGTTTGACTGAAAGAGTTTTGATTAACCTTCCCTTCCTTGTGATTGAAGCACAGGGGAGAGGTTTAGATCTTCCACATATTTTCCATGTGACAAATCACTTAACCTCTTTGTGCTTCCATGCTTCCCATTTGGCACAAATATGGATCATCTGTGTGCCTCCCCCCCGGTATTTTCAGAGTGTCTCACCACAGTCTTTAAGGTGGGGAAGTGCCACTCTACCTAGTTTACAAACTAAGCACAGAAGAGATATGCCTCTGTTTCTCAATTACAGTGCCAAGAAGCATTGTTCTAAGACACAGTGCACTTGCTCTACTTGTGTTTCCATCTGGAAGTACTGCACCCAGAAGTAGTGCAGCTCTGCTTATGCTCAGAAATAGATCTTATTGGTGTGGATATTTTATTGCACTTCTGGTTTGGGAAGATGCACACAAGGATTATTCAAATATGGCACTAGCTGGTGCTCTGAGTGGTGTAGATATACCCTAAGGGACTTGCCCAAGATCAAATAGGAAGTTGCTGGTGTTGCTGGTTAGCACCCAAGCTACTGGACAATCCTTTCTCTCAGTAGCAATATATGGGCACCTCCAGTGTGGTGGTTCACAAGCTTTTTGAGCTTCTTGGATATAAAGTGTTTTAAAAATTCAAAAAACTGAAATTTTTCTTAACCATAATTAGACTTTGTTTTATTCTTTTCTATAGTATGGATGTATCGGCTAAATTCCTCTGATATGTCATATCCCATTTTTCCCAGTGCTAAGCCCCTTTGACGCTCCACATTCTTACTGATAAGCTTTCAGGCAAGACCGTGATGCCCTTTGACTTTATCAGTGCTGCTCCTTCACGTGCTGTAGGGGTTGCCTTTTAGTGAAGTTAGGCTCTCTTCGCAGAGTTGAAGGAGCTGCTTCTATAGCAGCTTAATCACAACTTTGTTCCACAGAGGAGAAGAATAGGACTACAAAATATGCATAATCTTCTGTTTTGTCTGTGGAATAATGTTAGCCTACTAGATAGCTGACACCATATTATGGGTGTGGGCTTTTCACAAAAAAACCTTTCAGAAAAATTTAGCGAATGGGAGAACGGAGAGACTAAAGGTAGGGACTGTAATAATAATATACATTTGTCCAACATTATTCCTCAGAGGAGCTCATATTGCTTTTAAGGAATAGGTATTGTTATCTCTATTTTACAGATGGGTTACTTGAGAGGGAGACACATGAAGTAGTTTTGTCCTGTGAGTTGGTGAAACATTTGAGGATGAAAAACTCAGGACTATTCCGAATTATACTTTAAACCAGGGGTTCTCAATCCCCAGTGCCAGGCCGCTGCGGGTCGGCTGCCAGTCTGCAGCACGGTTGGCTGCCGGCCCTGAAGTGGCTGTGGGCTGGCAAAGTGCAGCCCCCCAAGAGCCAGGCAGAGAGGCTGCGGCTCTTTCCAAGGGCCTGTAGTAGAGCAACACTTATCTTCCCTTCTGTCTTAATGTGAAAACTGTTAACGTAAGATGGAAACCTTCTAGGGAGCATATATGGTAGAGATAATTCCCATTGTGAATGCATAACTACAAGGTATTTCCCTTTCAATCACTCATAAGCTCAATATTAGGAGGTATACACAGCCTTTTACTCAAACTGAATTGCACAGATATCTAAACATTGTTTCTTCCCATGCCCTTGCCTTCTCAATCTTGTCACTTTTCCTTGTTTTAACATATTCTCCCCAAAACTAGTAGATACCATAGCTCACACTATTATTTTTCTGTATCACCACATACCATATTTTCTTGGATTGAACATGCACCTTTTTCCAAAAAAAAAGAAAAAAGGCTGCTGGAAATTGGAGTGTGCATGATATACAAAGAAATACAGTAGGAGTAATTTCTGTTGCTTATGGTGCAAAGGCAAAAATAAAGTCTGCATGCAATCCACGGAGGTAGAACAATGAACTGCTCCCTAGCTTCTGTTACCTAGTTACTTAGTACAAATAAATGTTCTTTAAAAAAAATTAATTAATCCTTTCAAAAACAAGGTGCGTATCTTATTCTGGGGTACACTGTATGCAAGATAATATGGTAATTCATTGGACAGAGCAGTCTCTGAAATATGGCATTTTGCTGAGGCTGTTATTGAATAAGAGAAAGCTATAATTAATTTTTCATATTTCACTTAACCCAAGAGCTAGCTTTTTTTGTCATTTTAAACAAAAGAATGCACATTTTCTTGGCCATGCCTAGAATTTGCACATGAAGGTAAAATGCGGAAACTAAGTGCTTGGATATTTATATGGTCTTTGTGCTAGACTTTTGCTATGATATGGAAAGAGCTTCTCAGGGAAGGGCTCTAATTCAGGGATCTCTGTTGTTCTCCTTGCTCCCAGGAGGTGGTGATTTACTGTTGATACAAACAGTAGATTTCTACCCTCGCATTTGCATACTGTATTAGCTGCAGTAGGTAATGTGATTGTGTGTGAGGAAGGGTTCCCAGCTATGTCCACTTTCCAGCTCTTCCAATTCACTTGTGCTGAAGAAAGTACCATATATAGCTTTTGTCTACTTCTACATGCCAAATACGCCAAAGATCCATGAAAACATAGAAAAATGTTTGGCTGGCCTGGATAGAGCATGGCAGTTTCCAGTGGCACCCTAGGGAGTTTTGTGTTCCACATCATACTCAGCCACTTCTGAGAACCAATCTAAGTGACCAAGCACCCATTTACTTCTGAGTTGTCTTGGACAGCCTTTGGCATGAGTCTGAACATGGCTTGAACTCATGTCTTAAGACCTGTGAGCAAGATGTTGTAACTGTGCTGCCACCATACCCCTTGGCCTAATGATTAGGTCATACATCTCAATACTTCAGACCTGCCAGTGTTGACACAAACAATCCTGAGGGTGACGAACTGTGAAATATCTGATTTTGTTGAAAGGTGTTCAGTAAGTGATGGATTATAATGGTTTTAAAGTCAAAACCTGTTTTTAAAGGCAGCATTTTAGAAAATTAAATATAAATTTAAGAACAAATCCTAAGCAGAGGAAGGGGGAGTATATCAACTGGTGAGATCAGATGTTTCTGGCAATCTATACATAAGCCTTATGTTTGATACATTCATTCTGAGGTGCGGTGTGGCTGAGTGGATTACACTTAGGGTGCATTTACACGTCGCCGTATGGTGCCATTGCTACGGTGCCATGCTTTAGTACTTCTTTGGAAGTACTAAAGCATGGCGCGGTAATTGCCCATACTGTGCCATGCACACAGAGCACAGTTAAATTTCTCTGCTACATTACGGTACCCTTTTAGGGTAGGGCAGGATGTGTCTCTCTCCTGTTTGCCTAACACAGTGAAACAGGCAGCCCGATTTAGTTAAAATCCTGCACAGTGCAGTGTACGTGAGAGTTCTTGTCCAGATGGACCATATCAAGACTGTAATGTCAAAACCAAGATTTAAAGTAAGGGAGTCTTCTTTCCCTCTGTGTGGGTTCAAATCACATTTTAGCCTTAATGTTTTGGGACTTTAAAAAAAAATATTTCTAGGCTCCTTTGCTTATACTAAAGTTCTTGCCATATTGCCATTTATAAAAGTAGCTTGGGCATGGTAAATAGCATGATTGTTGATGCACGTAGTATGCAAAGTTTTGATTTACTAACTTTTGACTGTCCTAAGTTACATTAGTAATAATAATTAATAATTAGGACAGAGGGAATTCTGTTTTGTAATAATTTATCTTGTAGGAAGCTGTATCTAGGAAGATAAGTATATACCAAGGGAATAGAAGGTTGAAAAATATTGTGCAAAGTTTATATAAACAAATTATGCACGGATAAACACAAAACCCAGAGTGTGGGCTTTATATTGTTGATTAATGAGCTTTTCCAGTGTTTTCCTGGACAGAATCAGTCAGTTAAACTGTGCTACATGCAAAACATTTTGAGGCCTCTGTGCAGCTCTTCCTAGATATTTCCTTTAAATTATGATATATCAGTAAGTGCAATGGGTCAAAACATTCTCGTGTTACCCTGAGGTCACCGTAATTATATCAGACAAGAATTTGTTAAAAAAACACACAAACCTTTCTTATTTATAGTCATCTATGGGTTTTTCCAATATATTTAATTTCTGAGTAAGTTTTACTTTTTCCCCCACTGAAACTACAGATAGTTATTTACCATTTACTGCATGCTTGGTTATATTTACTTTTTAAGGTAACAGTGTTTATTGGTTTTGTATCGATAGCACTTGGACAATAGCAGTGTAGGCAAAAGAGCATTTATGTAGAGAACTTTGTATATAGCAAAAGAGATGAGTTTCTTAAGCACACGGTTTCTGAGAATTTGTGAAGAGATGCTGCTTTAAAGTAGTGATGCATATTTCTGGTCCCCCAAAAGATCTGACTCATTTCTGTCTTTTACATTTCCCAAAAAAGAAAAAGGACTTCACTTGTCTGACTGAAAGCAAACTGAAATGCAGTGTGAACTGAAATGCAGACACTGCAGTAGTACTGCGCTAAGACAGGTCTCTGAGTTCAGACTGGAGTGCTCATATTTAATATCTATTTTAAGCCATTGATTTTATTTTGATCTTTTTAGAATACACTGAGTATATAGAGTATGCCATGGGTAAACAAGATTAAACCTAATGTGGGGAGGGTGGGGAAAGAGACACTACTATCTAAATCTGGGTGTTACAGTTCAATATAGCTAATATATATGTTTAGTAGGTTTTTGGTTTCAGAACCCAGAATATGGTGGCAAAGCTAATGTAGTAGTTATTTATACGTGCTAGCCCCAAATGCTCTGTTGCGCTTACATCCCACATTAAAGTAACTTGTGGATTTGCATTTTCAGCATGTTTTGCATGTTTGGTTCAGTACTTTTACCAGTGCAGTGATTCAGCTACCCTAACATAACACATGGATAACAGCTGTAGGAAATCATGCAAAAATTTTATTAAGCACTAGACTCTGAAATTGCTTCTTTCCACTAGAAATGCACTGACATCTGGGTCACATCTTCTGGCTAATTCAAATGTGCCTTATAATGTAACATGGACAAACAGGGGAAAAATTCACACAGAAGGAAATAGAAAATAAAATGCTTCTTCTTTTTCAGGGATTGTGCTCCAGATTCTTATCTCAGCTTCTCATTCAAAATCTATATGAAGGTCCTTCTGTTCTAGAGTAGATGGCTGTAGGCAGTCAACCTGACGAGGCTGACTGTCACCAACTGTCTTTGGGGTTGCTCAATAGCTGTCAGTAAGACTCAGATCATGGAAGGTATACTCAGTATATAGTAGCAGTAGCCCCTTTTGGTCTGGCTACTGGATGTTAATGCCAGGTACAGACATTACATTTTACTGATATAAATGATCAAAATTGGTCTATACCCATAACAGAACAGAAGTTCAGCATACCTAGACTGGTTTAAAGATGGTGGAACCAGGTCTAAGATTTGCCTGCCCCCACCAAGGCATGAATTTGTGTTTTGTTCAGTACCGATCTAAACTATGCCACTTACAGAAAACTGTGTAACTTAGATCGATTCCACCTTGGGCTTTTTGAATACCTGTACCTAGCCTAAAGGAATAAACTATTTTTTAAAAATTCAAGTTTTATCTTGGCTTTTATAGTGAGGGAGAAATATTTTCAAGCAAACAAAAACAAGCAAGCAAAAACCCAGTTTTGCAACATTTTAACAGTCTGAAATGTATGTTTTAACAAGTTTTTGGTGAATCTGATAATTTTTTTTCTTCATTTGATGTAAGCTAATATCAGAAAAACATCACAAAAGTCTGCCCCTCTGCCCCCCAATATAAATGAAATGTATAATCCAGTCTCCAGTATGCTAAGTAGTTTGATGGGTATTATATTTCAATGACTTATCATTTTTATCAGAGTTCAAATGATCAATTACCACCAAATCACATGAACCAGTTACTGTGATGGATATCGATCTCCGAGTTGGAATAAATTCCACATCTGAAAGGGAGAGTATACTCTAAAAAGTGGCTATATAAAAATAACTGCTTTTTACTCAAAACTTTTTTGACCAGATGACAAGTCATTGCATCTCATTACTTTCTATAGCAAAATAAGTTCCTACCACTTTCATTCTTGAAGTTTGTTTTGTGAAGCCAATAAAGCACTTGGAGTTTGAGTTAATATTTTGGGGCAATGAATAATTTAAAGTTATTAACTGAATGACATTTATAGCTGCTTTATTCTGTTACACAAGGAAATAATTTGGTTAAAATTATTTGGCTTTTCTTAAAAATTTAAAATATCAATGAGAATTTTTATATCTTGAATCTTTTCCCCCTGCGCTAATTTTTAGTAATGATTAATCAAGTAGAAAAAGCACATCTTTCCAGTGTTGGGAAAAAAAAATCTGCTTTTATTTATAAATTGAATTCATTTGAAATACCATTGAAATCAGTAGAAAAGGAATCCACTGTTCCATGTTAGAAAGACTGATTTCAGAGTTGTTGCACTTTAAGAATATTAATATTTTGGTTTGCTCTGTATTCATCAAATTAATCTTATCAACTTCCTTAGTTGACTTTATTGTATCTGATGTATTATTGCTGAAAGATTGGCCAAATACTTGGCATTTTGATTTGGCTTTATTACTTCACTTGTGCAGAAGTTGGGGGAGAGAAGCTTTACAAGACAAATATCTAGTTGAACTAATTTATATCTGCATGGACCAGTGGTTAATTTTAGATATATATACCTGATAATAGAGGATCTGTGCATTCTGCTTATATAGAGAGAGGATTTGCACATACAGTAAATGAATGCAAAAATCTGTATTTGTGATTAAGGCAGTCAGTATTGAAAACTTTGTTGTTGATATCTAAAGCATCTTCACAAATCTGACCAGAATTTTCCCCTTCAGAGATGGATGGTAAAATAATAATGGCATCAGGATTTGGAGCAGTCATTCAGAAAAAAAAGATGCTCTGCTCAATAGCTAACTCAAAAATGGTTGGAAACTTAGCATTTATATGCACTAAGTATTTAATGCCAGTACTTCCATGCACAGATTCTGGAAATGCAATTATTCTCTCTTTATATGTGTTTTTAGTGGGATTCTGAGTAGTTCAAGAGCTCAGTGTTTTCAAGGTGCTGATAGAAACATGAAAGAATTTGCACACAAGGTTCTGGCTGTTTTACTTAAACCCTTTGAATAGGTTGGCCATGTATTGATGAGCAGTGAAAAACAGTGGACGGTACTTGAAGAAGAAAATAAGAATATTTTTTAATCGAGCAAGGAGTCAATATAGCACACTTTAAAAAGGAGCCTGAAGGCATAAGCTAGTTTTCATAAGCTCAAATCTTTCTCTTCAGTCCTGTTTTCTCTCCAGTCAGGTTTTGTTATTAGGCACTGTGGCTTTTTAATCAAAACCCGCAGTTACCCAGAGTACATTTTTATGCTGGCTCTTCCCCAAGTTAAGAGTTTGACTAGGCTGTACATCAAAATAGAACCCAGAAAAGCATTCCTAAACTCGGACCTTTTGTCCCAGCTTACTTCCTGTTGACCGAGTAATGGCCCTTTGCCTGGCTTGCTGTCAGGTTGTTCACACAGAATAGAGTTCAGTGTTCCTAAGGGCAATAAGAACTTGAAGCAGATTAAAAGTAGTATGTGATGCTCCTGGAGCAAGAATGCCAACTCTTTTCCTTTGTGGGTTTTTTGTGTACAAAGGTCAGGAGGAAGAAATAGAGTAGTTTGGTGTGTTGGATTGTAATTATGTTCCTACTAGGAAAGAATGGCAAAGTGCATTCACTGATTATCCTTGCTTTAAAGGGAACAGTTCAATTCCTTGTTTTCTGCTGTGTATACTGCCAAGTTTTGGGGAACACATTGTTGGCTGTCAGGATCTGATATTAATATTGCCGCTGGACCCTCCCCATTCTTTCTATGAATGCACGTACTCTCTTGACAAGCAACATTCCTGGTGTTGTCCTGAGCATGAAGAGTCCTAAACAGTGAAAGCCAAAGTGAGCCAGATTCTTTATAAGAGTCATACTAGTAAAATGTTCTTAAAAAAAAAAAAAAAAAAGTGGCACAGGACAGTAAAACTAGGGCTTCTGAAGAATTAAGAAAAGAAAAAAATAGGCTGAACATTGAGAACCACTTCCTGATGGTGGGTTTTTGGAATAGTCTCCCAAGGGAAGTTGTAGAAGCACCATTGCTTGAATCATGTAAAACTAAACAGGAAAAACATGGGACTGAAGTGACTAATTATAGAGGCACGGACTAAGAAAATTAACCCAGTATTTACCACGACAAAAGTTCAGTCTCATAACTTGTGGAATAAAAACACGTGCGTGTCCCCACTCCCCCTGCCTCCTTCACATCCCAGTTTAAAGAAATAAAATTATATCATTTCAGTGTTATTCCCCATTGTCAGTTTGTTGGGGGGTCTTTTGGTATCTCCCTCTATTTCTGATATAATTCTCTTTCTTTCTTTGTGTTGTGTTCCCTTCCCTGTATTTTCTGCCTTTTATGTGTCTCTATAAACAATCTTTTTCCCTTCCTAACTGGTTTTTGGGGTTTTGGGTTTTTTTGCTTTACAGAAAAGCTCTTCAGTTCTCTTAGAGTTTGGGAAGTAACAGCTGTTACGCTGCATGCAGACAACGGAATATGGTATATTGGTTTTACTTATTCACATATGGAAGGTTTTTATTCACAGGCATAAACCCTAAACAAAAGGCTAGCCTTTGGTTGAATTTGCTGGAATTCACTCACACATAAGTAGGGGATTTTCTAACCTGTAGTACAGTTTTAACAGTACTACAGGGAACGGTTCTATACCAGTTAAGCAGTAGCCCTTGTAGCCTAATAAGTCTTTTCCACCTCTTAGTTTCTCTTGGTTTGTATTCCTGAGGGACTAGTTGAAACTGTCAAGGCCATTTGACTTATGACCCAAGACTGATTTTTTTCAGGCCAGTAGAGGTGAAAGGCTAGGGCAGTCTCCCACTACCATCACCCAGCTTCATGCTTTTGATCTTAAACAGTTCAGTATTTGAAGATACTTTTTTACTATAAACAGCTGTAAACATCAGTATTTCCAATAGGAAGAGGGACAGTAAGTTCAGCTAATTAATTGGCATTAAAATGTCTAATTGAAAATCATAAATAGCTTTAATAGCAAGTACTTCAGAAGTTTGAGAGAAAGCACTCAACTAACATTTGGAAAATGTTATCTACACTCTTTCCTAACCTACATACGTCTCATTTCACAGTGTTGTCAAATTTCTTTTTTCTTCCTAATGCAATTATATTTCCAGATGTATCAGAGTGAATAATTCTGTACTATGGAACGAAGGCACTAGACTTTTGAAATATTTGGAAGTAAGCATCAACCTATACTGGAAGGTTAATAAACCTCTAATATTTCCTAAATACAGTGAACGCTCATTAGTTTTCTCTTTGTCACTTGAAAAATAATGGATAGCAGATAAATAGCAATATTTTTCATATATAGTAAAATAATCTCTCTCAAATGTTGAGCCTCAAGAGCTGCCTTGTTTACATGGTACCTGGACATGCTGTTATCCCATTTTTTGTCATATCCTGTTTGTGGTTATGGGATCTGTAGCTGTAACGTATGCCATAACATACACTCTCTTGTGTCATCACCAGAAATCCTGAGAGTTTGGAGAGAATGCAAAGTGTCTGAGATTAGCATGAAATCTGAATCTTGTGGTTATGTAGGTATTGGAGTACAATGATATAGAAAAGAGAGGCCATTTTGCTCTAGAAACATATGCTACTTTGGGGTGGAGGAAAGGACAGGAAATGAGCCTGTTTGCTGAAAACTTCTATTTCAGTGCTGGAGATAGGAATGACCGGTTGTGACTGTCAGTCGATAAGACTGTTGTGCATGTTTTCCAAGTTTAACCATTAGAGGGCTTCTTAGAAGCCTACCATTTACGTAAGCTACAGAGGAAATACAATATCAGAACTGCAGGTACTTTAAGACCTGTCCTTTAGTGTGGCCTCTAAGTCTCAGTACTGAAAAGTTGGAATTAAAAGCATATGGGGATGAATGAATGGCACAAGGGGCCAATAGCACAACACTTGTTGATTCCCAAATGGATGAAAGATAAACAATTAATTTGCACACCTAAAATAAAGTCATTTTGACAAGGCACGTTAAATTATACATAGGGAAAGTTCCAGTAGTCGTCCCCCCCGCCCCGCCCGCGTATGCTGTTATACAAATATATTTTATTCCCTTGTTTAGGGAAGTTCTGTAAGCAGCATATCTGTCTGTTACCCAGCTTCTATATCCAAGAGGTGATGATGTATTAAAAGACTGTTTTTTTTTAAAAAACAGCCCGTTTCCTTTTTGACAAAAGTGAAATATTGCAGCATCTACTGGCCAGCTTTTAAATTAATGATTCTTTATTGGACATCACTGGTTAAAGAAAAGAAAAGAAATGTGCAATACAGATGTGTAGAGCCTGAATGCTCAGAGAGGCAATATTAAGGTGGTGGAATGCTGATCACATTCCTTAGCCTTTTAGATCAGTTGAGCTTGAAAACATCTGTATGGCTTGGTTTAGATATGTTTAGTGGCTGATGGGAAAAGTAGATATGGCAATACAACTTTTCAACCTCATCAGTGCTGTTGGAGGAATGTAAGTTATTTTCTTGGTCTTATTTTCTTAGCTTTAGTTACTCATCATTTATTTTGTTACGCATTAAAAAGCTATTAGATATTGTGGACCATTCTCAATCACAAATCTTCATATCTATATGTATTTAAGTAGAGACAGATGCAAGTGATGGAGTTCTACTGCCTTTTCCCTTTTAGAAGGAAACTTCTTAATCCCAAGTCAATAGACATTAGCATTAATGAACATCAGCGCATCTACATGTTTACTAATGTGACAGCTATTTGAGCATAAATTTGAGACCTGCTTTATACAGGCCATTTTTAAGGTGCATTAAGGGCATACACATGTAGTTACATGCCCTTAATGTGCCTTAAATTGGGCTGATGCACATTAAATGCGCACATGTAGACACACACAGTTATACATAGTGTCAACTGCAAGAACACTTCTGTAATCTGCTTTAAATTGGATACAACCTTGACAATGGAAACATATTTAGATCTGGTATTTTTCCAGGTCCCATCTGTTGCCATATCAGTTAGTAAGATATATTTATCTTATATATATTTGCAGTCCAAACTCTCTTTCCTTTCTTGAGTCCACACTGAAATAATAGTCTTAGATAGGACAGGGCAGGTATAGTTTTCTCATCCCTTGAAACTTTTTGAGCTTTCAACACCTTTCACATTGTGCATTGGGATATGAAGAAGGGATATGAATATATCTGTACACCGTCCTAGTGCTTTGTGGGTGCTGATCTCAAACCTGTTCTGAAAGTGAGGCAGAAAAGCTGCTTCAGGGAGCCCCCACTGCTGTTCTTGAGTTATCTGGTGTACTCAAGACTGGTACCTGCAGAATGGCTTCATCACTTCACTTTGGGGTTTCATGCTTGTACAGCAGCAGCAGATGGGCAAGATGTGATCAAAAGTGGTACCCCCCTGAGAGAACTTAGGGATGAATGTGGGCCTACTCATAGTGTCTCACCTCAGTGTAGCAATCAGCTTAGTGATCAGGGCATTCACTTCAATTCTGGGATACTCTGTTTAATCCCTGGCCTCAGGTATTAAAGTCTACGCCTTGGACATCCCAGGTGAGCACTCTGATAACCACACTATTCTGGTATGTGTGTGTGTGTCCACTTTGGCAAGAAATTACATCATGCAGCTGAGAAATATTATATGATGAAAATTTTATCAAAACTGTTATATGTATTTATTTACTCTAATGCCACCCTCCTCAGAAAAGGCTCAGGGTGACATAATTAACAAGCAAGATAAATTATAAGGGGGGGGGGAGGAAACAGATACAATGCTAAAATATAATGATATGTAATAAACAACAAACTCCCAAAATGGTTCTCCGAAATTTGACCTTTCCTGCTAAAAGCCTACCCAAACAAAAAGGTCATATGATGCTTCCTAAAGATGTCCAGGCTCAGGCTTTGATGTGGCTCAATGGAGAGGGAGGTCCAGAGCTGAGGAGTGGCTACTAAGAGTGACTGCTCATGTTTTTACCAAGTGACTTGGTACTGGCAGGGGGTTCCTCTTTGCTGACCTTGGGTATTGCAAAGAACATTAGGAGAAGGTGGTCCCCTAAGTATATTGGGCTGAGACCATTTAGGGCTTTATAAATCAAGAGTAGCACTTTGAATTGTACATAGACAGTTACTGAAAACCAGTAAGTGTCTTGCCACAGGAACCAGTCCACCAAGGTGCTGTGCATCCTTGCTTGTCGTTGGGTTTGATGTAGAATCTAGGAGGTTAAAGGTATGAGAAATTGCTCATATACGTGCTTCATAAAGGGGAGATCTGAAGCAGGCTGGGGTAGCCTACGCATGTGTAGGAGGGCAGACTGGGAGAGATTAGCAGCAGGCAATGAAGAAACACACTGGCTCCCTTCTGCAATGTAATACTGTCCATCCCAGATTGATTTTCTAGGGATGGAGCAAGGCATCCCACCCACCCTTAAGACAGAATTTGCCTCCCACATAGCTGTTATTCTTGTGTATCACTTAATTCATAGCTATGAAATAAACGTCAGCAAAATATATGATTCCAACCGAGGGGACTGCACAGCTCAGAATAAAATGGCAAATGCTGTGTGGGAAGAACTCTGATTTCAAAATAAAATAGCCATGGTAACTAGTAAACAGAAGAGATGTGACTATAACAAACATGACTGATGATTGGCATTCAAGTCTTAGTCTGCCACGTTAAGCCTCCCCACCAAATGAAAGTCTTTCTTTAGAGAGAATAATTTTAATTATTTTTAATTTTGATAGTTGCCTGTTTAAGATCAAGAGAAACAAGCTATTTAGCATTACTGGAATCTTAACTATTTTTATATTAAAATGACTGACTTATCAGTCATATACCCTAATATGAATATTTTATTGAAAAATCTTTCATAAATAATTCTTTCACAAGATAATAGTGGCAAAATTAGTTCTTAGGATGGTAACAAGACCTTTTCCCCTCTGGTCTTGCCTTTAGATGATAAAAGGTTTCTTTAGCATGTTTGAGCAATTTTTTATTTGTTTTTATCAAACATACATTAAAATATGTTGAATGTGTCTTTTATTATGGAGGCACAATAGTGGTGCCATAGTTGAGATTGCACTGAGATTGTATATTCATTAAGTAGTTATTACAGAGACCTTTTATGGGACTACGCAGTTATCTATTTATTTGTGTTCTTCATGTGACCCTGTAGAAACAGATCATGGCTGATCTGTTCCTGTAGATAGCCTATCTTGTATAATACTTCTGCTTTCACAGTGTCTAAATTAATATTTTTTTGGATGCCCTTGACAAAATGTGGAGGGAATGAAATGCATGCTCTTCCTTACCTAGGGCTGTGTGGATGCAGTGTGTTCTTGCTGTGGCTACAGATCCCAACCTATAGTATAGCATAGCATAAATCAGTATCTCTCCTTGCCCCCTTTCTTTGTGTTTTAGGCACAGATCTAGTGTCTAAACCTACCTGTGCCATAATTTGCTGAGACCATATACCTGGCACTCAACGGAAGCCTTCCTATGGGGCTTTTTCTCATACTGTGCTAGAACACATTTCTGAATTTGAGAGCCTGACATCGGTCTTTCTCCAAATATGATACCCTACTGAAAGGCAAGTATTTCTTAGGGTGATATCTTTTATTGGACCAACTATGTTGCTGAGATAAAATTAGACAAGCTTTCAAATTTAAGGCATTCTTCCTCAGGCCACTGAATATAAGTAGTCAGACACAGCAATTTAAGCATGGCATAGGGGAGGTGCTGAGAGAAATTCTCAGGTGTAGCAGCCACACAATTAGCAAAAGAAAAGAAACTGAGTACTGAGAGATTAAGGCCTATCAAAGTGGGAAATGAGGGCATCAGTCTCACCTTCCTTGTGTGCAAAGTATTCAGGAGTTGGATAAATGTATAATGGGCCATAAATCCAATATCAGTGTTTAGTCCTTGGTTCTTAGTGTCCAACCAGCTTATAAATTTTTGTTCCCCGGTTCACCTTTTAAAGGTGTTAGGTAGATTTCCCTTGAGCATGAAGATAGCGAGGTCAGAGATGGAGTGGTGGTTCTATGAGAAGTGTGCTCCTAATGGTGAGTGTATGCCTCTGTCCTTTATACTTTTTTCTGTGTGGGTTCATTCTGTTGCATAGATGCTGTTTAGTTTTCACCCATGTAGTTGCCATGGAGAAATTTGGTTTATTGGATCAGGTATACCACAGTTTGGGAAAGGCATGTGTAGGAACCATGGATTCTGATGGCTTCTTTATGGTGGGATGTTGACAGAAGTGGAGATATAGTGACAGGTTAAGCATTTCTTACCAAGGCAAGGCTGTGTTCCACATGATGTCTGGAGAATTTGCTTCTGATGCTGAATTGGGCAAGGTTGAGGGGCTGTTTGAAATCAATTAGTGGACAGGCTGGGAATATTTCTCTCAAGGTCTGATCCTTGTCCAAAATGGGTTGTTGTTGTTTGATGATTTCTGTTTTGATTCCATTGTGGGGTGATAGGTGATCACCAGAAGGGTGCAGTCACAGGGGGTTTCTTTTTGTATTGTAGAAAGTTACTGTGGGGTATTTGGGTAGCTCTTACAAATAGAGTCTTTTTTTCTATTGAAATATAGGCCTATGCGAAGCGGCTAGTATTCACTTTGGATTCAGCCAGTTTGGGGGACAGTGATTCAATTTGGTGACTTGAATCACTGTCCCAAATCAATTCAGCCAAATCTGATTCAGAGATTCAGGCAAATCTGATTCAGAGATTTGGCCACTGCTAAATTGGTTGAATCTCCAAATTGGCCCCACCTCCTGCCTGCTCTCCCAGCCCTGTCACTGGCTGCCCCACTCGGCCAGACCTCCCGGGTCTTTGAAAAAAAAAGCCTGGCACTCACCAGCTGCAGCCAGGCAGGAGGGCAATTCCCCACTGTCCCTTGTTGCCCCCTGCTGTGTGGGAAGCTCCATCATGAACCTCCATCCCCTTCCCACTCTCCCGGCCCCAGCTACCAGCTCTTTAAAAAAAAAAAAAAAAAAAAAAAAGTCCCCACTCACCAGCTGCTGCCGGGTGGGGGGGGGGATCCCTGCTGCCCCATGCCAAGTGGGGGGCTCTGCCATGAGCCCCCCAACTCCTACCTACTCTCCCAGGTCCCACCCCACGGCTGCCCTGCCCAGCCCCAGCTCTTGGCTTGTTAAAAGAACAAAAATAACCTCCTTACACACACACTCACTGGCTGCTGCCAGGCGGGGGTGGGGGGTGATCCCTGCTGCCCCCCACTGCTCTACACTGTGTGGAGGATCTGTTACAGGCCCTCATATTTTTTTTAAAGAGCCAGGAGTTGGGGCTGGGCAGAGCACCCATTGGGGCAGGGCTGGGAGAAAGGGCAGGGGTCGGGGGTGCTCAGTGGGGCTGGAAGAACAGGCAGGGGATGGGGCCTGGTGGGGGTCTCCCCATGGTTCTCTCCCCCCTCCTCCAACCAGGGTGGACTGTAGGTTTTCTGTATATAATAGTTTGTATGGTGCCATCCTGAATGTGGACTGTGGTGTCTAGAAAGATGATGTTAGTATAAGAGTATTCCGGAGAAAGTTTAATCAAGGAATGATGGTTGTTAAACCTGTGGTAGAAGTTGATAAGTGAGTCCAAATGTTCAGTTCAGATAATGAAAACACCATCTATGTAACATAGGTATATTGCAGGTTTGATAATGCAGTTGTCTAGAAATTCTTCCTCCGGGTGGCTTATAAAGAGGTTGGCATATTAGGTGGCCATCTTTGTGTCCGTAGCTGTGCCTGTGGTTTGGAGGAAGTGATGATTGTTGGAAGTGAAGCTGCTGTGGGTGAGGATGAAGTGGAAGATTTGTTCATTATGTTGCATATCTGAATCTATTCCATGTTCTTGAAAGTATTTCAAGCAGGTAGTTATACTTTCAAGGTGTGGGATGTTGTGACATCCATGGTTGCAAGCACAACCTTCTCAGGGATGTGGTTGATGTTCTGGATTCAGTAGTGGAAGTCTGTAGTGTCTTGTAGAAAACTTGCTCTTTGAGTGACAAGTGGTTTCATGATATTTTCTATGAATCCTGACAGTTCTTCAGTGAGGGTACCTAAGTTGGATATGATGGGTCTGCTGGGGTTGTTTTGTTTGTGGATTTTTGTGTGATATAGAAAAGTTCTGCGGTGGGAGATTTGGGAGTGAGTGGAATAAGTTTTTCCTGAGCCTGGTATGGGAAGTATTTGATGATATTTTCTAGTTCCAGAGCAAATTCCGAAGGACTACAATATCACTGTTACAGTACTATGCCCTACTGCATTTTAAAGCAGGTAGTGTTTGCATGGATTTATCACTGAGTTCAATAAATTTTTCATGTCTGCTTTTTTGTGATGTGGTTGGATATCTGTGAAAACTGAACCTGAAAAATTGTACCTTCTTTATTTGTGGGCCAAATCTGTGCTGTAGAACCTTCCATGTATTTAAAACACTTGAAAATCTCCCCCTTCAGAAAAAAGAACTGTATCTTTAAAATAGATCATTTTCTCATTTTAAGTGGGGGGGGGGGGGGGGAAGGATGTCTAAAACTGTCTTAAAGAACCTACCATATTTTGAGTGAGATGGGATTAGTTATGTCACTTTATATATACTAGAAATAAGGTTTGATGTTGTTCCATATTTGGGATCATTTGAAAGTTTCAGTTACTTGATCACTTTCACATTGTTGTTAACTAGTTCTCTTGATTTCTATGAAGCATGGATTATGTCTGCTCTCTGCAAGCTTTGATTTTCAGCTTTTAAAAGCAGCAACAACAGAGATCAATAGATCTGTGATAGTAATCCAGATATTTTAAAAATATATCTCTATAGAGAAATCATTTTCTGTAAATGTATGCAAATTCTGCACTAGGGAAAATGGAAGATAGTTTTAATTTATTAGACTTAGAGATTTACTGTAGATTTATACATTTCTGATCATAATTAGTTTTTTTAATGGTGTCTCAGGTATACCTGCTTTATCAAGCATGTCTAACCTCTAAAGCAGGATTTAGATTCTGGCCTTAGCTATATACAGTACCTATAAATGCAGCTTAATCCCTCGGTTTAATTTGTGTTACTCCAGGTATACACTGAGATCAGAATCCAGTAGTATGTTGTAAGATTTTCGTTTCAAATCATCAGGGTAGTGACAACATAATTGCAATTAAATAACCCTTGATTACCCATCAAGCTTCAAGTATGGTTCCACATCTTTTACCACCATGGCTGACATCTACTGACATTATACGTCATTGTTCATACTCAGTGAACATATCAGTTCAGCACTAAACAATGGAAAGGGAGGAGAAGAAATCTATTGCACCAAATAAAAATATTAAAATGGAAAAATTTCCACCAAAACCAAACAGAAATGTAATAATAAAGTTGTATCCATTGACAGTCTGAATTAATATAAACTTCTAAACTAAATTTGGAATAAGAATTCAGCCTACTTAAATATTATGACATTGTAATAGTTGAGTGTACAATCATTTGCAAGTTTTTGATTATTACTAATCACCAAAATATTCCTTATGATCAGAAAACATATTTTTCAGCCTTATTCATTTTATGGGGGCACCTTAGGATGGTTCCTGTTTGATGCAATAATCACTCCTTTGTGCAGGACACCTTAATGTGTGCAACAAACGTGTAGTTATTGCAGTTGTTAACAGATGTAGTTTTATTGCAGCTCCAGTCTTTACAACGAAAATAGGTTTCTTTAAAAATTGCACAATAAACTCATTAGGTAAAATATGAGTTGGTAATATTAACAAGAGATGGAAATTGGTAGAGGCAAATCAATTTGGTCCCTAAATTATTCCTTCTGGAGTTGTTTTTGTCATTACTGAGTGTCTATGTGTTCATTAATGCACCATAGTTATGGCACTTTAAGTTTAGTACCTGTAATAACTGGTACTAAATGTACTGTAATTGGTGATACTGCGTATTAGCACAGATGTACACTTGGTTTCACTTGTGAAACCGCTTGGAACACTTGTGAAGCTTTATGAGCATTGGACTAAATCTGCATATTAGCACTGTTTTTGTCAACTGTGCTAATGTGCAGTAGAATTAGTCAAATGCGCATTAAGCATCTCATGTAGATGCATGCACTGATACTTCATGCGTCCTAGTTTCTTCCTCTAAAAGAACTGAGGACAAAAAATAATGTATTTTGTTTACATACACTCAGGCCTCAAAACCTCAAAACACCTGGTTTTGAGAATTACTCAAATTGTCTAAGTAAATTGTCATACTCTAAACTGTCCAAGTAAACTCTCTTCTTTCACAAACATAACAGAGACTGATATAAACAGATGTCTCCTGAACAAATGATCTAAGCATTAGATCAGCATTGATGTCATTTTCTCATGTTTAAGGCTAGTAAATAGTGGCTACAGCTCATGTGCATGTTTAGAGCAGTATGTTTGGACTCTCTAACGATGAACATGAGACAACGTGTAATTCAAAATGAATGCTATGAGACGATGCCAGATCACTTAGCAGATGTAGAATTGGCCCCTCACTATAAAGATCAGGATCAAAGTCAAACTTAAAATCATACTTGGACCTGGTTTTTTTCCAAAGAAAAGTATACTTCTAAAAAGCACTAAATGCACCCTAAAGGTTTGTTGATGTTTGACTCATCAGATTTTTTAATCTGGCAATGTACTTTTTGCCTTTATAGTTTAATTGTTTAATTACTTCCTTTTGTAATGAAAGTGATTTGTCTCGCTACAAGACTGAAATGACTGGTAAAGGAGAATGATGCAGTATGAATGCTCTGGTCTTGGTAGCAACCAGGAGCTTTCAGTATTTGAGGGCTTTTGTGTTCTTAAACTGTCCAAATGCTTTTCAAATGCTGGATAATCTCAGAATGAATTGGACATAGGCACTTGTGCCAAGGAGTGAAAATGAGCTACTAATTAGACAAAACAAAATAAAGCAGTACTGAGAATATTAGATGGTTCAGAGTAAAAACATTTCTACTTTTGTCTCCATTTTAGTGATGTTTGTTAAGTCTCCAAATATAAACCATCTTGGAAGAGGAGGCAGGTAAAATTCTTTTGAGGAAGTTTGCCCAAGGGGATAGCAGAAGAAGGAACATGTGTGCAAAATGATGATAAACATTGTAATAGCTGGATTACAGGTACAAAAAATCTGGTTATTTCTAATAATCAAAATAGCCATAACCCTCAGAATGGATATGATTAATACCACCCCCCAGCTAATGAAGTCTCATTTGAATTAATTCTGTGTAAAAGTGGCCCACAGAATTATACCAGTAGCTGTTAACTGATTTATTTCATTATTTTCAGACACCCCGTTGTTTGTACCACATAGGGCATTTTATTTGGTGTAGTGAAGCTTTCTGTTATGATACTTGCTGATATAGAGCATATGATATTGTGACTCATCTACATTTTCTGTCATATCTCACTAGCATAACCTTGCAAGTGGTATGAAAGACTTTTACACCTGTCAGAAAGGCTTACTTAACTCATATGTTAGAGATACAGCAAAAGCAGGTTCCTGAAATAAGCTGCAAATTCAAAGCAACACATTGAGTTTTGTGATTTATTTGTTCACAGCACAGGTCAATTAATTTATTTCATATTGGAGTAATATTTAATTTTTTTTAAAGGAATAGATAAAAATGGCTGAGTAACCAGCTTGTTCATCTAAGCAAAACAGAAAGCAGTTCTCCTTTTTTCTGTAGGTACTATGTGAAACAACAATAATTGTATCAGACATGCTTGCTGAAACATTTGAGACACTGTTGTTTACTATGAACTAAAGATAGTTTGAGATTTGTTTCCCACAAAGCACAAAGCATTACAGAAGCAAACAGTGCACCTCCTTTCCCATGGCCTCCCTTCAACCTCCCCCTCACCCCTCCCATATAGCTGTTCTTCCCATGCCACAAAAGAGAAATAAAGAACTATCTTTCACTGTCTCGTTATTTCACTACCAAGTATACTTAGTCTGTAAGTGTGTGACAAGGACTATTTCTCCCTCTGTGTTTGTATAGTGTCCCTCACAGTGGGGTCCATTGTTGGAACCTCTCAGCTCTACTGTACTATAAATAATAATAGACCCCACTGGTATCCTGTAACCTTTTTAGTTTTGTAAATTATTTTTAATGAAAATAAAATAATGGAATTACTTTTCTAGTCCCTTACTTGACTACTTCCCACAGCATCACTAAACCCAATTGTTAAAAATAATATGAGTTGGACCCTAAAACAATTAAAAAAAAATAGGAATTAGCTTAAAAATCATGAAAGTTCTGTTCTTATTTGCCGTATAGCTTTGGGATCTTTAGGATTCGCATAGATGACATTTTAAAATGTTTTTCTCCAATAATGCAGTTGAAAAGATTATTTAGAGGAAATGAGAGAGAAAGTGAGATCCTCAACTTAATCCGATAAGTCTGAGCTGGGCTGAGACTTTAAATAAATCTCAAATATTATGAGATCTGTGATAAAATTGTGAGAGTTTGCAACAATGTGAGTCCCAAATTCTCCTGAAAGGAATGTTGACAGACAAATGCCAGTGGGCTTGATAATACATAGATAATTTTAAAGGAGACAATATATATGTTATTTTTTATCATCTAAATCCTTCCCATGCCATCATATGAGTCTTAGGACATGAACAAGACTTACATCCCGGGTCTGCTCTTTCCATGTGCTCTAGAGTAAGTCCTATAAACTTTTTATCCCTGAGTAATATTTAAAAGAAGGATTTATTAGGCACTAGGTGCATCTATATGTTGATTAATTCATTGTAGTTAATGTGCATTTAATTTAGTACTTCCTTAATGAAGTACTAACTGAAAGCATAGTAACTACATTTACTGTGCAATAGCTCTGGCACATGGGTTTTTTGTGAATCTTACTGTGCAGTAACCTAATAACACTGCGGAGTAGGTTACAGACTTACAGACTGGTATGCTACTGTGCAGTGTCATTACACTACTGCTCAATAAGCATCTCATGTAGATGTGCCCATTGACTTCTAATTGTTCCTCCAATTACCCAATGAAATGCCTGCCGTGGCAGATAGTTTGGTGACATTTTAATCTCCTGCTGGATATGTCCATTTTATTTTCTGGATAACTATAGAAATAAAGTATAAGAACTACTATTTTTCTGAAGCATATGTTTCAAAGGTATTTAGATGTCTGTCTATACCTTTGGTGGATTTCTTTTATCCATCTTGCAAGATGGAATTACTCTTTGTAAAATTCATATTTTGTTCTTTAAATTGTATGAGGGGCAAGGATTTGGGAGGGGTGATATCTTTTATTGGATAAACTGTGTAGCTGGCATTAAGTTAGACAAGCTATCTTTCTCAGGTCTGGGAAGGGAGCAATTGCTATGTATTCCTTTGCTCTCTAAAGTAATGCTTAAAATAGAAGTTGTTAGCGTTCTCTCTCTTTTTTTTCCTGATTATTTTCCCCATATTTTTTATGCTGCTGGGCATTTTTACTGATCTTTCTTTGAAAGTTGCTTGAGCTATTATTTAGATGAGTTAAGGTGAAATTACATGTTAGAATTGGTAGGTGCTAACTCTAAAGAATGTTAGTCTGTGTTAACAAGAGCGAGTGAGGAGTCACACATTCAGGGTTATTATCCTCTCTAATGTGCACTGCCAAGAAGGAGGGGGGCAAGAGGAGGAAATGCCAAGCTGCTACCCCCTTTGGCCCCCTGTAGGGAGACCCTGGATGAGCAGCTAAACCAGGGTGAGGCCTGTTTGCAGCATGCTCCAGACGTGTCTACTTCCCTCTGTTCCTATATCTGACCCACCACAATTTGGTGCTACTGGAAAAGCTGTCAGGAAGTGGTACCTGATGATCTGGGGTTCATGAAGACAATTAGGGTCCTGATAACTGCAAGTCTTCTTTGGGGCTCCACCTTCCTTACACCCTAACCCTTTCCACTCAGGTGTTGTCGGTGCCTGGTGAGGGCGCCTCGTCTTGTTAGGCATCTGTTTTGGCTTGTTAGATGAATGAGTCTACAAATGGAGAGAAACAAATACACAATTATAACTCAGTTAATGCTGTTCATGCCTCCTTCTGGCCTCTCATTAGCTCTGCAATGTACGTTGGTTGCTTTGCCCAGGGTGATCAGGGCTCTTTAGGTCTTACCACCTTTCTGTGAGCCAAGTCCAAGTGGGCTGGTCTGTCCCAGGCTGAACCTTTTGGATACTCAAAGGCCACTAGTGCCATGAACCCCTATGTGGCCCCTATGTGTACCTGACCTTTGTCAGCTGAGGGACAGCCAGGACTCCTCATGGAGAATCGATGGCTTCATGGTCCTCTATCAGGATCCTGGGTTCTAGTGGGGAGACATGGGGTAGCCAGTGCCTGTGTTGGCATTTCCCCTTCATCTGAGCCTGGTGCTCTTTCATACCCCTGCTTTCCCCTGTGTGCCCTGAGCTCACTGCCAAATCTCATTCAGAGCTTCATAGGGACTCAGCTTCTGCACTTGCTGCTGCTGGGCCTTATGGGACGGGGCATAATCTGTTCTCCCTGCCTGCCTGCTTGGCTGACTGAGCTCTGTGCTCTGACTCTCATTCTAGCCCGGGAAAGGGGCCAGCTGTGAGCCTTCTCCCCGCTGACTGCTCATGTTACCTCAGGGGCAGGGAATCAGGGGAGTGCCCCAGTGTTCTGTGGGCTCGCCAGTTTCCTTCTGGGCCAGCTGCGAGCCCGCCACCTGCAGGGCGCACCAGTGGTCATCACCCTGGTGAGAATGGAGCTTGGCCGGGTCACTGCTACACCCCCAAAACACCTCAATGCCCCCATTGTTCCTCGGATCCCCCCCTCCATCCCTAGATCAGCCCCTGTACCCCTTATTGGTACCTCTATCCCTAGATCACTGGCCTGCCACCCCACTCAGCTGAAGAGCAGCAGGGAGGGGTAACCCTTCCTTGTCTGCTTTTGGGCTCCCTGCAGACTGTGCTACCCCTGAGCATGTGGATCGAGGCCCCACAGGTACCCAGCAGTTCCTTGTCCCTCCACCCCCTTTCCCCTGATTCCTGCTTTGGTTGTGGAGCCTGGTCAGGCTAGATCTGAGCGGGCAATGTCAGCATGGTCTGCAGGGACCCCAGGACCAGGCAGGGAGGGCGAATTTCTCCAGCAGAACCTCCACTGTTCTTGGGCTTTTGGGGGCATTAGAGCAGTGATCCAAGGATGGAGGAGCTGATGAGGGGAAGAGAGGGTGATTGGGGTGGGGGCAAGGGAGGGATCTGGGGATGGAGGGGGAAACCTGAGAGTTAGAGAGTCAATTGGGGGGCAGAAGTGACGGCAGCTTGGCATCTCCCTGCTCCTGCTCCCCCTCCCTCTGTTTCCCCTCCTGTCCCCCTTCACCCTTTCCCCATGCCCCTCTCCATTCATCCCCCCTACTCCACTTGACTGTTGTTCCCTCCCTTCCCACTCATTCTATCCCTAGCCACCTGTTGCCCAGCTGTTCTGACCTGTCAGTCCAGATCCGTAGAGTCCTGAGTAACAGCTAGTCCACGTGGGGTCAGTTCCTCCTAGAATGCTGGAAGGCCAAAAAATCAGTGGTTTTATCTCAGGTGAGCACCCCAAAGTTAACTTCACTTGAGCTAGGTAGCACAAATATGGATTTCCTTTAACTATGTGTATTGTCAGAGATGCTGATCAGGCAGACCAACCCAGGCCCAGTACTGTCAGGGACTATAAGCAGGCTGGTCAGCCTGAGCCCAAGTACCATAGGAGCCACGCCTGTGGCAAGCCCCAGCTAATAAACTCTGCCACAGTTTAGGAGCAACAACCCCCCTGATTGGCAGCTGGGAACACTACCTATCCATTAAGCATCAGCTGGAGCCCTAGATCTACAGAGTAATCAACACTTCTGCTGCGGCAAGCCTCCTGGTTCCTGGTCCTGGTTTTAGGCTTAGTTCTGGACTATGGCTTTGCCTTTTCCTGAGGTTCTGTTTCCTGACCCTGGTTTTGCTGTTTTTCAACTTTGCTGTGTAGATTGCCTTCCAGGTTGGTACTCAGCATCTGACCTCAGATCCATACCTTGGGCAGTGTCGTGGACTCTGCTTTTGGATCTGCCTCTGGCTTTGGTGTATGCTCCTGCCTTTTGACCCAGCACCAGGCTCAGCTTCCCTTTGGTGGCCTAGCTCTTAGGTCAGGCCACCTCCTTTCTGGTCCCTTCCACATACTACATCTTAACCTAAAGCCTCAATTCTCTTGATTATTTTTGTTGGTATACAATAATGCCTCAAAATATTTCAGAGTGAATTATTGCCATAGATATTTTCAGAAACTGTATACATTTTATGTTGAGGGACATGGTAAAAATTTACATGATAATGGGTGGAAATCCAGCTTGCTGTCCCCTTTAATTTGGTAATGTGTTGCATCTGCTTTGCCTAGCACTGAAAGGAGTGTAATGGTGCCAGTTATTGTAGGGTTTGTGTTACCTTTCTGTAAGACCATTTTTTTCCTTTGTCCTGAATGTTTTTCCTGGTCCTCCACTTCGTTGAAAGTGAGATTTTATTGATCATTTTATCACTGTATGCATTTCTCCAGTGACTTCATCTGTAGTTTACCAGTTTTTATCTTCTCTTGTTCCTTTTTATGATGTGCGATACTATGGTGTCTAATTCTTGTGTTTAAGTTTTTTTCGTTGCAATTTTGATCTATCCAGCACCTCTTAGAAGCATCCTTCTTCTTGTACTACTTTTGGTGTTCAGGTCTCCCATTGTTTGTTCCTAGACCTTCCAGTTGAGAAGAAAAAAATTACCAGTTTAATTGTTGTTCAATTGATGAACTGCTTTACTCTCTTTTTTCTTATCAGCAACTTCAGTTTCCTGTGTCAAGTTATGGACTTCCTCTTTTGTCTTCTCACTCTGCTTTTTATTGATTTGTGGTTTTTATAGCCTTTTATACCTTCTTTTTAGGGGGCATTTTGGAATGCTTAATATTTGCTTTCACATTTTCTTTTTTTTCATGTATCTTCTTGTTACCCTAGTTGTCCAGACTTTCAAGTGTGCTTGTCTGGAACCCAACCACAATCATAGAATCATAAAAAATTACTTTTGGAAGGGACCTCAGGAGGTCATCTAGTCCAGCCCTGCTCAAAGCAGGCCCACTCCCAACTAGATCATCCCAGCTAAGGCTTGGTTTAGCTGGGTCTTAAACACCTCCAAGTATGGAATTTCCACCATCCCTCTGGATAATCTGTTCCAGTACTTTACTACTCTCCTAGTAAGAGTTTTTCTGAATATCTAACTTAAACTTCCCTTTCTGTAACTCGAGACCATTGCTCCTTGTTCTGTCACCTGCCACCACTGAAAACAATCTAGCTCCATCCTCTTTGGAACCACCCATCAGGCAGTTGAAGGCTGCTGTACAATCCCCCCATAGTCTTCTTTTCTCCAAGCTAAATAAGACCAGTTCCCTCAGCCTCTCCTCAGAAGTCATGTGTCCTAACCCTCTCACCATTTTTGTTGCCCTCTGCTGGACTCTCTCCAATTTGTCTACATCTTTCCTATAGCTGGGGGCTCAAAACTGGACACAGTACTCCAGATGTGGCCTCATCAGTGCTGAATAGAGGTCAATAATCTCTTCCCTCAATCTGCTGGCAACACTCCTACTAATGCAGCCCAGTATGCCATTAGCCTTTTTTGCAACCAGGGCACACTGTTGCCTCATATTCAGCTTATTGTCTACTGTAACCCCCAGGTCCTTTCCTGCATAGCTGCTGTTTAGCCAGCCAGTCGTTAGCCTGTAGCAATGTATGGCATTGTTCTGTCCTAAATGCAGGACTTTGCACTTCCTTATTGAAACCTCATGAGATTTCTTTTGGTCCAGTCCTCCAATTTATTTAGGTCTCTCTGGGCATGTCTATAAGAGATACTAACTGTATAGTAGCCTAATTCTGTGCATTAGTGTGCAGGGCAAAAACCATGTCAATACACTAATGCATAGTAGTATTAGGCTACTATGCAATTAGCATCACTAAAAAGCCATGTGTCAGGGCTACTTTGCAGTAGCTCCAGTTACTGTGCATTGATTTAGTACTTGGTTATACAAGTACTAAACTTAATGCACAGTAACTATGGCTCATAAATGAACATGTACGCCCTCTGAATCCTAGCCCTGCCCTCAGGTGTATCTACTATTTTCACCAGCTTAATGTTATCTGCAAACTTGCCGAGGGTGCACTGCATCCCATCTTTCAGGTCATTGATGAAGATATTGAACAAAACCAGCCCCAGGATCAACCTTTGGGGCTCTCCACTTGATAACAATATAGCAAGCAATTCAATCATTACAAAGAGAGGATAATGACATGTAAATGTTGACTTCTAGTGGTGGATCCCAACATTTTATGTCTTGTACCACCTCAATTCTGTTCTTCAGTTCTGTTTGAAACTGCTCCTGTAAAATATGTTAGGCTCTTTCTGTTAATTTTCTTACTGTTGGGGTGGGGGGGGGGAGAGGGGGGAGGCAAGAGGTTCTCTTGAGTCTGATTTTAGTTTTGCCATATACAAATAGTGTGGTGGAGTATGCCCTGACTTCCTGGAGGGTCAGTCTGAAGTGTCAGTTTGTTGGTGTGTAGCATTGTACAATAGCCATTTTCATATGTTTGAAATCTATTTTGGAGGAATCAGTTGTTAATTGACTGAAGTCTAATGGTAGGGGTTTTTTTTGCTTTGAAAGTGATAACTAATGCAATTTCCTCTGCATAAGTAAGTATCGTGGGTCTCCAAATCTCTAAAGACTTTAATTTCTGAATACCTTTGTATTAGCTCCTGGACAGCAACATTATTTAATCCAAGAAATTTTGAGATTATATTAGTCAATCTCTTTCATAAAATTCTCTGGGGGATGGTAGAGTCATTTTTCTAATGTTCCAAAAAAATACTTTTATAGCTGTTTTACCTTTACTAAAGAACTTAGAAGAACTTTTGTTTACTGATGACTTTCACCAAGACTTTCATTTCTGCCAAGACACATTCCATCACTTTGCTGTGCTGTTTCCCTGAAGGGCTACTTTGCTGTTGTTTCTAAAGCTTTATTTTTTCTTATTAGGATCAGGGGACTGCTTTTCACAGTAGACCCCTACCACTGACATGTCCAGTTTGGTTGTTTTCATCAGGAGTTAAGTTCATGCTTATATAACTCTCAGTATCATTGGAATATATCATCTTTCAGCTGAATCAGGGTATGGCCTTTAGGAATGGGAACAAAAACCGACTGAATACAACTCTGAAAGGGGAGTTCAATTAAGTGCATGACATATAGCCAGTACTGGACGTACCATACTGTATTTTGGAAATAACTTTTTCATTTCCCAAATGAAGGTACTGCTTCATTGTGGCTCTGGCTCAGCAAAGCACTTAAATATTTATTTACTTAACTTTAAAAACGTGCTTCAGGGCTATATTGACTTGAGGCACTTCATGTTTTTGGGAGTCCAGTCCCTGTGGCAATAGCTGATTAGTCGATGAGTTTGAAGGAAGTGTGACAGCCACATGAAGTTTTCCATTAAATAAATTGACATTGGGTTCTTGCCCAGCTGAACATTGGATGCTAAGGCTTACACAGCAGCAGTTCTGCAGAATAAGCTTTTGTTACTATCCTTAGTAACAAAATGGCAGATATTAATTGAGTCATGGTTATTTAGTAAATCAGCCAGCTCTCTCCTTGACTTCTGATTATTTAAAAAACCCCAAAACTTTGCATTGCCATGGAGTTTTCCATCTTCAGATCTTATAGTGATGTATAAACATACCATACTTTCTCACATAACGTGCACTTTTTTTGTTTTATATTCAACCACTGGAAATTGGGTTGTGCACTGTAAGTGAGGACATATAGTAATATCAGATTCTGAGTGGGTTGGGAGAAAGCAAAAGAAACACTGCACAGGTGGCTGAACAGTGACCTAGCTGCTAGCTGTGGCCATCTTTTTTTTTACCCTCCGAAGAAACTGCTACTCACTTATGGCTACTTAGCAGTATTTTCAAGAAAAAATCTTTTTTTCTTCATACTCCTTTCTAAAAAAGGTGTGTATGTGAGAAAATATAGTAAAATAATTTCTTGAACAACACACAGGTAAATACAGTTATACTATTCCCATGTTATGGATGAGAATGTTGAGGAAGAAAGTGAAATTTTGGTCAAAAGAAGTTTGCAGCACAACTAGAGCAGGAAGACTCAGACTTCCTGCCTTGCCATCCTATGTTTTACCCACAAGATGGTTCTTTCTTAGAGGAAAGTGGTTTCTCTGAAATCCAGGCAAGTGGGATAGAAACATCATAGTGCTGGTGTGTAATTTTGTTAGTGCATGCTAAAAATACAACTTGTGTATTTTAGTGTAAGATAAACTAGTGGAGTTGCAAAATGATAGTAGAGCTAAAAGGGAAAAATAATGCTCATGGTTGAAGCTAGGGCTCATGGTTGAAGCTAGGGCTCTGAAAAGGGTGGGGGGTGCAGATGGTGCAATGCATCAACACATAACACACGGAGTTGAAACTAGAGGCTTTACTAGGAAGGTGGGGGCCTAATGCTGTACTATTCAGTTTAATATTGAGACAAAAGCAAATACATATTTAATGGAATCTGCATTAGTTTGATATATTATGTATAGAAACACAACATACAACAGTTAGCAAAAACAAAAGGTGCTGTTTTATTAGTCCTGCCTGATACCATTAGAATAAACCATATATCTCTTTTAGAGTCATAGAACAAAATCTAGCCTTCTTAACTTTCAGTGAAGCACTAGAGGCACTGTCCAAATGTTTATTTCCAAACCTGAGTTAATGTTTTTAACTAGAGTTAAAAACAGCCTGCAGGGCTTTGAAATAGGAGCTACATTACCAGGAGCAGCTAACAGAAAACAAAATCGCAGAATAAAAGTTAGCTTGATTAGTAGACCATCAAGATCATTAAAAAAGAGAGAGGCTCATTCAAACCTGTGGAATGAAGAGATTAGAAGGAATCAGGTAAACTGTAATGACCTATGAAGTCAAAATATTTCCTTGCTGCTGCCTGAGTAGAAATGCTTCTGCCACTGCCAGGCAGTTGGATTTTAATGTTTCTGTTGAGTAACTGTGCCCTGCATGGATCTGCCCCTTCAAAGTCTATTTCTAAAAAGAATGAAAATAATTATTCCACATCAATCACATTAAAGAAAGGGACAGTTCCTAAAAATTTCTCTTGTTGCTGTTTACTTGGGAAGATAAGTACAAGAAAAATGCAATACTGCTGAGTGTTAAAAAGGTGTCAGGAAAAGAAACCTGTAGACAAATGAGTACAGGGAAGCCAAACACATCCTCAAAAAGTAGCATGTTCCAGCTGAAGAACCTGAAGTCTTGCTGAAGCAGCAGTATGTGTCTGTTTTCATATGTAGTGGCCTGTGCTGGTAATTGCCAAGAGGGCTTCCCCAAAAGCTGAGACTGGCACATGCTGCTTCAATGGTTCTTTGGCTTTCTTATCATTTAACTGTCTTTTTTTTTGCCTGGATTCCTCTCCCAGTGTTGCATGGTCAGTCTTATTTTACTGGCTTGTCATTTTCTGCTACCACCACTTATGCCATGATGTACTTTCTGACGGGTGACACCTGTAGGTCCAGTGCTTTGTTTAAGAATATCAGTGAAAAATGACTCTCCTTAGGAGCAAGAGCATCTGACATTTCTTAGTGTTGATTATGGGCTCACATTGGTAAAGCGTTTGAAGCTGTGTGTGCTCAGATCCTCAGAGGAAACACCTCATCAATTCAGCTCCATATTTTCACTCTGCTGTGCACATTTCAGTTCTAACTCTGACCAAAAGAGTTATAGTTCTGCCTGTACCTAAACATTTAACTTTAAAAAAGTCTTAAGGAAAATCAGATGTAAATCTTCATTTCTCTCTTCAATCAGGCTCCAATTCAGAAAGATGCCTGAGCATGTAACAAGCCCAAAGTTAGGCACATGGTCTAGTTCCCTGCTGATGTAGGACCTTTTTTGTGGTGTAACTAACATGGTGTAACAACAGCTTGGCTTATTGTACAAATACAGTGCTGCTGAGGGATAACTGCTGGCTGGGGCTGGGGCTGGGCAGGAGGAGGCAGAACAGAGATAAGACTGGTAAGATCAGTGGAGAAGAAAGTCATTTGAAATGCCGGTTGCTGTTTATTCCCGTTGGAAGAAGCAGCACGTTTGTTTGTTTGTTTGTTTGTCCTGTTTTCCAGCCCAACTTCTTGTTCTTCGTGTTCATCCTATGACAGTATTAGGGTATGCCTGCAGCCACAGTAGGAGAGCTGGGTATATTATTCCTTGGACAGTAGCATACTAACATGACTATACACCTTTCAATATCTCTTATTTAGAACTCATTTGAGTTTCTCTCCCCCACATTGTATTGTGCTCTGCACTACATACACCCTTAGACTGCTCTGCACTGAAATCCATAGTAACCTATATTTAGTGGCAGAACTGCAAAGCTAATGCAGATTTCCCTGTCACAGTTGGTTATTATTGATCACCGCTAGAAATCAGACTTTAGAGAGATAAAGTTACTATCACTGTCTTTCTTTCATTTTACCCTCCCTGGGGGCAGCTCTCTTAAAGGCCAACAGTGTTTTTCGCCGGTTATGGAAATATTTGGGAACCTCTAAGTAACCGTGTAAAATGCAGGACACCATACCTTAGAAGGATGATAGTGTAACTGCCCTTGAAAGGGTCTAGTTATAGCCTAAAGCAGTAACAATAAGAACAAGCTTAAATGATTTGAGCTATGAGGAGAGGTTAAGAAGATTGTTTGATTCTCCATGGAAATGAGAAGTCTTTGCAGTGACCTATCTGAGGTTTGTGTTTCCCTCCCCCCCCGCCATAAGAAAGCTAGTAAGCTTGATCATTGATTTCTTTTCTTTAATTTAAAAGAAGATATCATTGAGAGTGAATGAAATGGTCATTGTACCCCATGTGGTTTAATTCATATAGAGATGTTTTCATTTTACACCTAATTTGCTGTGCCTTGCATGTAATTAGTAAATTAGAATTGAAGCAAAATGCAACTGAATGAGACCTTTTAAAAACAAGGACTCATCTGGTTTATATGGATAAAATTCCAAGGTTTGCTTTGTATGTGAAGCAGTCGTACTCCAGTGTTCTTGGCTATATTTTCCTCTCAACATTCCACTGTTGTGAAATGTGCTCTATCTTTCTGTGTGTGACTTGTTCCAAAAAAGATTTGGATTTCATATATGCTGCGTGTGTATGTGTGTACTGTGGAGACTCTTAAGTTTGATCTCATGGTTAAAAAATTTAGCTGAGTTTTCCATGTGTGTATATATATGGGTGCATACTACTTACATAATAAGAGCTAAATTATAGTAACAGAGAATTTTACCTTGTATCTTCATGGGTACATAAAAGTATATAATATAAATAGATATAATATAAAAAGATATTTTTAATGCATAAAAACCCCATATGCTACCATACATTGTACATATAAGGTTTGTGATGTCTTGGGCTATGATATTTTGAACTGCATGTTTTATGCATGTAGCAAGCTGCTTTTTAAAATGTTTACAGATTTTTAAAGCATTGTTTAAGTGGCATTATTATTGCATCTATATTTTCCAATCAGGCACTTACTCTAAATTCTAAGGTCTTGTTGCAGTTTTTGTTTTGTTTTTCACAACTAAAGCCCAATGGACATAGATAAGAGCTTGCTGTTTCCGTAATTCTAAGTAGTAGTAATAATAGTGGCAGTGGTAACTTGTGTATTGTCATGAAGACAGGGAAAAGAAAAGATTTAGAGGGAACAAGAAAAATAATTTTGTGGCCATATTACTTTTTTTGGTTTTATGCTCTGTATTCAATTCCAAATGTCCCTGGCTTACAATGCAAATGAACTAATCTCTTAGATGGTTCTTGGGTTTTGACTGGTAAACATTTGCTGTTGCGTGAGTAAGGATACAGCACAGATTTTTGTATTCTGTCTCTTATCCTAGGCCGAGTTTTGACACACAGGCTTTTGGTAGTAAAGAAATTGAACTTTAGCCTCTGGCAACTTGAGTTTGTAGACCTCAGAGAAGCAATACATTTATCTGCTAATAAAAACAATGACTTTGGGTATTTTAATACACTCTGAAATTTTCCAGGATGGAAAATTCATACTCTCTGGATGTTTCTATGAATGAATGAAAGAATGTTAACAATTGTGAAAGGTGTTGCACCAATCCCTGAGAACAAAGCTGAAGTCTTCTATAATGTATATAGAACAGATACAACATAGGGGGTGCATCTACGCATTCATCAATACACCTTTGCTACTGCACATTAAGTTCAATTCCTCTAATATGAGGTACTAGATAATGCAGTAGCTGTATTAATGTGTAGTAGCAAAGGCAAACTTCCTTTGTCATGCTTAAGGTGCAGTAGATTAATTGTACTGTACATTAGCATGGTTTTTGCCGTGACATGCTAATACATAGTGGAGCAGTCCACTGTGCAGTAGGGAGTCTCATCTAGACATGTCCAAGCAGTAAGAATATAAATTCCTTCACGCTAGTCCACCAGCTAGTGAACTGGAGCATTAGTCAACCAATTAGTTCTGTTCAAGATGGCCATTAATGTGTTGTGTCATTTGGATTGGTGATTTTTGTTGAATGGACCCCATCCATTAGTAAAATGAACTAATTCTCAGAAAATTAAGATGAATGATGAATTAGATAAATACCCTAATATTCTGGGATTTTCTTAACTTTTCTACCACCTACAACATTGTTCTTTGCTCTTTTTATTAAGATTTTTGCTATTTTCCTCTTCTAATTCATTCAGAAATTCTGGTGTTTTCTGCTACTAAGAGTCTAAAAAACTTTTTTATAATATTTGTCTATTCATCTTCTAGTTGTTGCTAATTTAAAAGCAGATAAATCGCAGAGGTACAAATTCTGGGAGTGAAAAAATTATCTGCTTGGTAATTTTTTCAACTGTGAATCATTTGTTTCCAGTTCTGTGTTAAGGTGGTTTTTCATTTTAGCCAAACTCTAACAGATACCACTACTTCATTACAATGAAACTTAAAAACAATTATTCAGAAACACTTACCAGCAGTTGATGTGACTGTTACCTCAATTCAGAGGCTGTGTATATTGCTTCCAGTCTCCTACACCATCTATTGCTTCTCATGATTTAATATCTGTACTTCAGAAGCCTGTTTAGGTTCTTTAAGTGCTGCTTTTCACAACTTTAACAATGCAAAATGAAGGAGGAGAAATGGTGTGGAGGGGAGGAGAGAGAGAGAGACTGACCAACCGACTGACTAAGAGGAAGCTAAATGAAGAAATCACCTAGAATTGGAATGGGAAACATGGAGGTATTGGGGAATGACAGAGGCAGTGAAAAGACAGAAGTAGGGAAAGTGGGATGGTAGGTGGCAAAAGCAAATGAAAAAGAAATGCAAGGCCAGTTTGAAGTCTTCATTGTCCACTAGTCAATAGCTGTTGAAAGGCAGCTAAAATTTTGTTTGAAACATCATTCTTTTTTTCTGTGTGTGAGAAGTATGAAGGTCAATCAGAAAGTAATGCCTAGTGTTTTCTTTTTCAGGCAAATGGTATTGAAAAAATATTTAATTCACACACACAATTTGTATATCATCATTGAACACATGGCTATTTTTTAACATAATATCTTCCATCAGTGACTTTTTTTTTCTACCTGTGAACAAGGGTATGTATCCCAACTTTCTAAAAGTCCTTGCTCTTATTGTGCAGCCCCTGCCACATAGCATTCATTACTTTCATAGTTCATTCTTCATCCTCTGGGCTGTTAGAAGGATGGAGCCACATATTCTATCCAAATGATGAGATTGCTTCTGTGGTGCATAAGCTGGTGTTTGGGTAAGTGTTGTTTTGCAGAAGTGGCATCTCAGACATGCCTCTGCCAGACTATTTTCATGCACTGTTTCAGTTTCTTCAGGGTCTTGGACTTAACCTCTGAGTTTACTGCGGCTTCCTTAGGTCAACAAGACAAGTGAGTTCTGTCTGTGGCTTGCTTAGGAGATATAAAAATAAGAAAGTATTACTTTTTGATTAACCTTTGTACCTTCCCCACTTTTACCAGAGGAAACGCTGAATCTTTTGAAATATCATTTCTGAGATCATAAAATATTTGGTGTTATAAAAGTGTGAATATATTTAAGTAAACCATTCTGTATATCACCTGTCTCTTTAGGTGTATGATGCCCTGTATCATCTGAAGGTAATAGAGAGTAAAGGAGGAGACAGTGTTACAACATATTTGGTAGCAACTCAGTGATGGAAGGGAAATGAGCAATATTGACTGGAATACAGGGAATCTAAAAAACAAATTGCAATCAAACTTGAGATGCCAATATCTTGCAAACTGGGGGAATGGAGCAAATCTGTTGTTTTAAAGGAAGAAAGCCAAAAATGGCACAATATGGCTGCATAAGAAATAGAATAAAATGTCTGAAATTTTAGGCAAAATTTTCAATTTTTTCTTTACAATACAGGCCCTCTGCAAATAAACAATGTGTGGGCATCATAGCATCAAGAATGATGTAATTTTCTTCTGTTCTAGAAATAAGTTTCTTACATAGTTTCTACCTCAAGTACTACACTAGAAGTCTGTGTTTCATGTCTTCCCACTCGTAACCATTCTGCTTGCCTGCGAGGATAAAAAAAGCTCTAGGGAGCCACTGTCTATTAAGGATAGTTCTGTTTTAGCATTATCCAGTGCTTTTGTGTGTTTTGTCTTGCATTGTATAATTTGGCTCTAATTGTAATACATGCTCCTCTAGCTCTTGAAATTTTGTACCGGTTCAACAGTTTCCCAATGACCATGTTCTGAACATTCTTTATTTGCAGTTCATAGATTTTAAAGCCAGAAGGGAGCATTATGATTATCTTGTTTGGCCTCCTACATAGGACCAACTATAGAATTTCACCTAGTAATTCCTGAATCAAGCCCAATAACTTGTGACTGAAATGAAGCATATCTGATACCAGTTCTGCAATTGGTAGTTGATCTAATTTGAGATCAGGAGACAAATGATATAAAGAGACATAGGATGTTAGGCCTTCAGAAATATTTAAGTGACTTGAAAGTATAAGTCCTATTGATTTCCAATGGGACTGGAAGTTTCCTAACTTACTAAGGGTATTGATGCGCAAATAAGTTACTGAGAGGAAAACTAAAGTGTAACTTTACTGTGTGTCATCTACTCCATTTAACAGCACATGTGCACACTCTTAGCCTTCAATAAATATGAGGGAATTTATTCCTTAATGAAAGTGAGCTAATCTGCCTGACATTTACTGCAGAAATAAGTGCATACACTGGCAGTTGCAACAGTGTGCTTGATGCATCATAAGACTGCATATTAGTTCATCCTGCAGTAAGGTGCTTTTGATAATCTCACTCTAAATGGCTTCTTTTGCTGTCCACATGTGAAGTTCCTGCTCCTATCACAGAATTATGATTTGTATTTCCCTAACTCCTAGAGGTCCCAAACAAAGTCAAAGTCTCATTGTGCTGTGCATTTGACATTCATGTAGTAAACTCACATAGCTACCCCAAAGTTTTTATATTCTAAAGGCTGGACCCAGATGCGCAGGCATGTGTGGTTTGTGGTGCCACAAATCTCTTTGTCGCACCACAGGCCACACACCTAGCATATTAAAACATGTGTCTGTTGGTACACACCACAGGAGTGTGTGCTGGCAGACACAGAGGCTTGGTGCCTTTTTTTTTTTCTACCCTGGCTCCTCCAGCACACTGGGAGCCTGGAGGAACAAGGGAACAGCAGTTTCTCTGAAGCAGGGCATTTTGCCCCACACTGAAGCCCATGTGTAGGGGTGTGCACAGTGGCAAAAGATAGTGGCACAAATTTATGCCACTACTTTTTTTTGCTGCTGCAAGTGCACACCTCTGCAAGTAGGGATGTGCTCTAAATGGCCATTTACTGTTGTAGAGTCTGCAGAGTTGCACAGCATACATTAGGTGGGATCATTTTATTCCAAATCTTAAGAGGATGCAGTAATGAGGGAGCTTCAGCATAATATGCAGTATCTGGGATACTATCCAAAAAGCCCAGATGTTTAGTCTTCAGTGTCTTCCTTTTAGCTATTAAACAAAAAGTTTAATTTTTGGTTAGAAGTTGACTTTTTCTCAGTTTTTGTTGCGTACACTGAAATGTTGACTTTTCCTATTTTGTTGGTTAGCACATAAAACAAGTGTAATACACTTGTGACACATGACAGTACAATAAAATGGCATGTGACCATATGAAATTGCTGAGGGTTTATTTTTGTGTACAGATTCTCTCTCATTATCTGTGAGAATGGCTCCCTGATGAAATAAAGTTCTCTGAAATCTAGCAATCTTCTACTCCTTAGTGGCAAAACACCCAAGCCGGTGAAATGGGTAAGGTGGCAGGCAGCTGTTCCTTGATCCTTGAGTAATGGAAACAACATATAAGCTCGAGAACACACACAAACCTCTGTTCAGAGACTCTATTCAGTGCTTTTCTTGTTTTCCCTTAAGTTGTCAAGCCACTGGATCTCCATTTTCTTCTGCCATGTCTAACTTTTTCCAGATCATGGGAGGGAGAGCTACCCTTTTTAGCCTGTTACACCGGAATAATAACCAAATGCATGTATTATGGTTTATTGAATCATCTAGGAATGCTATCTGTAATAAATCTTACAGTACTGGACATCATTCTTTCCTTTTTTATCCCCACCTAGTTTTACACAGTTTCTCTCAGGCCTCCTCTTTCCCAACCTAGTTTCAGTCTGTTTCTGCGATTTGGCACCCTTCCTCCCATATAAGGGTTACAGAAAAGGGGAGAGTTCCACATATTAGAAACCTCAACCTCCCTTACCCATTTTTCCTTAAAGATTAATTTTCCTGAAGTCCACTTTTAACTCTAATAAAGGAACCCAGGCCACAGGGGAATGAGTTCGTGCACCGGATACTTGCAACCGTGGGTAACTGGAATTAGGCTGGTGGATTCTCACCCACTGCAATTGTTCCAAGACAGTCAACAGGCCTCCCAGAACAATGGCTATGTATGCTTTCCAGTTCACTTGGTCTAACCCATCTTTTCCAGATGGCACAGATACCCAGTGTGATATAGTCCAATAGGTAATTAAGAATCCTTTCTGCTCAACTGCACATTTAGCTATCTCCCACTTCACACACTATCTGGTCTTGCTGGTATGTGAAGTCCTGTCACCTCCCTGACTTGCTGTTCTTTGCACAATGTACAGGACTTCAATATAACATCTGCAAGAAAGGTTCCAGATCTGCACCAAATCCCCCAAATACTTGAAAAGAGGATGAGATGAGTATGGCAGCAGGCAGCTCCTCCTCTTGCCTCACCGTGTCCCTGAGAATCCAAGGTTTTATTTTCCTTTTTTCTTGTTTCAAGCAGTTGGTACCTTATCCTTTTCATCTTTATTTACCTAACTGTTTCCAGACTAGCATAGGGTTGGAGGAGCTTCTTTTTTCTGCTTTTATAAATAACCTTCACAGGGTAAGGGACCAATGATTAAAAAAAACAAACCCTGCTTTCTTTGCCCTATAATATTTATACCCTAAATACAGCATAACCATGCATGCCAAATATTAATCTCACTAATTTTTGCTGTTGATAGAAATCAAGCAGTCAGTTTTAAAACATTTATATAGCTTCACACTGAAAACATGAACATGTATGTGGTACCCAGATAAGAGATACTGTGCAATCCCTTTGACTTTTGATGTTTCTATAAGCACACATGCTACTATAAGTCATGTTGAGCCACTGGCCAACAGTTCGAGTATGAAGGAGTGTGAAGAGTATAAAGCCCAGTTACAGACAATGAAAGGTTATCTATGTGGGTTCAACACTGAGTTACTTGGCAGGCTTTTTAAATTATCATGTTGCTTTAGGAAGTTGGCAGGTTTTTAACTACTTGAACCCAACATGTTCGACTGGTTCCTCTTGGGTCGGGGGGGCACATGTCTTCCCCCCCTGGACACCAGTCAGCAACAGGAGGGGGGTCCCCAGTGGCTGGTCGCGTTGATTGGGGGCAGGACCCATGCACCCCCTACACATTGCCACTGTGCCATGTTATACTATTACAAATGAGCACAAGCAGAAAATGCCTTCATTCTGCTCCACAAGTGGCAGTTTTTCACTTGTCGGTGTTCATTTCTTATATATCTTTATATGAGTTCTAGGATATGGAAGAAAGGTTCTTTATAAATTATTACATGCTTAGTGCAAACACTTGTACAATTCATATATATTCCCTATTTTTAAATATTCTATTGAATCATCTGGGACTATTAGATACAATAGTTAGTATTTTCAGCATGAAGTGTTTAAAACAGAGTTGTGTTCCTAGGAAAAAATTGTCCTCCATTGTATATTCTGATATTGTGATACATTCAGAAGTGATGAAGCAAAGCAGGGTCAAAAGAAAAGGAATTTCCAGGATGCCACTGTATAAGTGAATAGGATGACTCAGTGATGCAGCTGATTACTGCCATAACTAACTTGGTTTAGGTTTGGGTATGTTGAATAGTATTGTGTATATAATACTGGCTGCACCTTTAACTATATATGATATGCCAGATTTCCCATCCAATCATTAATGATCCTGGAACAATAACTAGAAAGAAAAATTGCTGATGATGTAAAGCAGAGAAGTTCAGACTACCCTACAGAATGAATTAGATGAAATCAAGGACTGGAGAAATGGAAGGAAATTTAATAATACACAGTGCAAGGTCATGCAGTTAGAAAATAACAACAATTTATGCTATAAACTGGGGGCGAAGAAGAGCTTATAAAATGATAAAGGAAATAGAGAACCCATTTATGGGGGAAACTAAAAGACCTCAGCAAAATAAGGGCCAAGAGGGAATATAGCTGTTGTGTATAGATACATGAGTGAGTAACCAAAGGCAGGAGGAAAAGCTGTTTAAGACAGGATGATGTTTGCACAGAAGCAATGGGTATAAACTGGCTTATATAGATTTGGGTTGGAAATTAGGATGGATATAAGGGTGGAAATTAAGCCATCATAAAGGCACTTAAAATGGGAATATTCACCTGTTAAAGAGTGTTAACACATTCTAAGTACCTTCTAAGTTGCGCCCAGATGAGTGCGGATGTTTGGTTCCTCGGAGACAAGTAGCAGCAGCTCATCTTGTTCCACAGCTACTTGTCCCCAGGGAATGCCTATGCTGTGCACACTCTGGCGTGCACCATGTTACCCTAGGGGTGGTAGGGGAGGCTGGACCAGCACCATGCTGGCCCCAGCAGCCTTACCTGGGTTCCTGGGGGCCACCTGGGGCTGCAGCTGCGGTGATCCTGCCATGCAGAGCCTGGCCTGCAGCTGGAGCTTGGCTCTGGGTGGCCTGGCTCCACTATTCAGCCGTGTGCACTGCCCATGCATGCACTGCTTGGTTGTTTTTTTTTTCTGTAGGGTTTTTTTTTGCCCCTGGAAAAAATGGAGCAGTGCATGCATGGGTAGCACACCCTTGCAGCATGGAGAAGAGCTGACCGTGCAGTATATGGTGCTGCAGATATGTTTACTGCACCACATACCACATGGCCATGCTCATCGGGATGCACCATAAGTATTTTAAAATTATGCTGCTTTGGGTGAGGGTTATCTTAAATCTGTTTCACCCAGGTTGTCCCAGGGTATTGTTAGTTTGCTCTACAGAGATAAAATGTTGTATTTTCATCCCTCCAGCATCACAGAATGCACCATTCCTAGCCCTTTCCACTCTTTTGTTCTGTAGGCAAATTTTCAACCCTCTGCACTTCATGCAAGCCTCCACCCAGCCAGGGTAGCTGGCATATGGGGAGGAATGCATACAATGCATTCTCCTCATACTCCCATTGATTATATGGTGGCAGTTGCTGGTCAGGGAAGAGTGGGAGTTATGGTGATGGAGTTGGCTATTGTCCTGGGACCCAAAAGATAACAGCATTCCCTGACTCTTGACCCATCCTTGCCTGGCACCCACAGAACAGCATATAGGACTGCCACTGGCCATACCAACAGTGCCATGGGGCATTGGGGGGAGAGTGGGCAAGGTTGTGAGGAGGCATGAGGCTACTTTTTATTTTATGTCTCTTCTCCTTTTGGGGTTTCACCCCCTTAAGCCACCTCTCATCTTATCCTCAGATGTACTTAAATAAAAGCCTTTGATTCTGTGTTTTTGTATATTGTTGCCCTGAAAAGCTGTCCTGAGTGTTGGAGGCTAGCCACGGCTATAGTTCTTCCGAGCCCACCCTTAGGTACTAGTGCTTGGAATTCAACTGGTAGTACCAAGAGCCCAGAAACCCCCAAACCATGAGACACCCTGGAGCCCCGAGTCACCTCTGAGCCATGAGCTGCCCTTGGGTGCCCAAACGTACCATCAGTCACTCTTTCCCATAGAGTTGCTGAAACTCGTCAGTGGTTGGTATGGTGTTGTTTATTTCTACCTGCTCAATGAGGGTCTCATCTAAGCTGACCCCATCTTGTGCAGCCTGGGTCTAGGTTTGAGTCTGCGTCAGAGTTAGACTAGTCAGGGCCTGGCTGGGGAATAAGTCCATGGAGCAAACATCCTCCTCCTAGTCCATGGCTGTTTTAATAGCAGGTGGTGGAGAACTGATTCCATTGCTGTTTTTGTTGTTGTCATGCCTCACTGGGCCCATGAGTATGCAGTACACAGTGTGGTCCTCTTTGAGGATCCTGGATAGCTCCTTGCAATAGGGGACCACAGTCCTTGCAGCACATGAGACCTGGTTGGCATCCCTGCCCTGAATGTACTGCAACTTCAGGCACTTGATTTTAGTGCAGATCTGTAGTCCATCCCACAGGTGCCCCTGTGTCACCATTTGGGCCATGATGCACTCAGAGACTACCTGGAGTTGTTTGTTGCCCTTCAGGCCCTTGGCAGTGGTGGTGATGGTTCTATTCTTGCCCCAGATTGCATTGAGATCCATCACCTCACCATGATTCAGGTTTGAAGTGTGCCTGCTGGGGTTTGAGGGGGATATTCTCTGATTCAGTTTGGTGATTGTTGCTAGGTGATTTTTGTTTATGCAACACTTGAGCAAAAGTAGCAGGTCTTGGCAAAACTCTGGAGTGTCAATGGGTGTTAAGAGTGGTGCCATGTGGGATTGGGGTTGTGTGGGTCTTGCCTTGGAGCCGGTACCACCTCCATGGACACTGGTAGTACCTTCATGGGTAGTAGAGTTCTGGCAGGTGGATAGACTCTTCCATGGAGTGGGATTGGGTGTAGGGGATGCTGAGAGTAGTGCATCCTAGGATACTGGAGGACTGGAAATTGTTGGTATTATCTCAGTGGAGCAGTCTGACAATAGCTGAACATGTGTTACCTAACATGACCTGGAGATAGATGCTTCTCACACACAAAAGTTATACATTTGTATTAACTTAGCATATTTTACTGCTTGAATAAGCAACTGTTTGTGTTTTAAGTGCATAATGCATATTAAGTATAACATGAAACATGGCCCTTAGGTATACAGTCAATATATTTAAATTAAAAGCATTATATTAAAATAATATTAGATAGCAACTTTAAACCAAACAAACAAATAGTTAACATAAATGTGAAATATAATTAATCTACTTAATATTTTCCAGTTATTTGAGAACTGTCAAAACAATGGGTAAATTTTCACAATAGGCAGACCTCCAACAGGTTCAGTAACTTGCATTGGCTAACCACCCAAAATTACAGATATTTTTTTCTGCACCATGTTTACAAAGTGGATAGCCTCCTCCTTGTCCTGAACAAGTGGACTAGAAATCTTGAGAATATGTTTTGCTTGTGTGATCTCTGCTATTTTTGCATCTGGAGAGTCAGAAACGGTAACAACCCTTTTTTTGTTTGTGCCATCTCCCAGAATTTCCAGCTGTAAACAAATACTTTAAACATATGGAAATGAATCTCAAAGTGAGGAGCTTTAAAACTATTAACAAATTAAGCTTCTGTTCCAAAAAAGAAAAAAAATGCACAGTTAATGTCCAAACCATTTCCAGACATTTTTTTCAACCCACACTGTATGGAGCTCTTCATGGGGTGACCTTCTCTAGTGAGGGCTATTGTCATGCTCTCTGAAATGTTTACTACAACAGACACCAGTGTGCCAGAATTGGCTGAGTGGTATGAAGAAATCATATTTTAGTTCTTGGGAAAGTGTTATCTTGGTATTTCACATTCCTTCCCTTTCTGAAGTTCTAGTTATTATTCTGAATTACAAGCAGTTTGCATAAGGAATGTGAATGGCTGTTTCTTGTTGTTTACTATACTACAGACCCAAAGCCCAATTTCTCAAGTGTGGTCTTTTTAAACTGGAGGCATATCTTCAATAAAAGCCTTTTCACTTCTCAAGCATCTTCCCTCCAGAATAACCTGGATAATGAGATGTTCATTACCTTGACTTGTTTTAATATTTCCTGAAACTTGCAAAAGGAGCTTTCTATTTCCTTTTAAAAAACATACTGAAAATAAAAATTACTTCTAATACAGCTCAGTAATCACAGCATGATCACTGAATGCATCTTCTCTTGTCAGACTGCCTCTTCCTGTTCACTTATATTTATACTTATTTAATAATGTTATGATTGCTGAGCACCCAACGTTGTGGGGGAAAGAGAAGGAAGATTGTTATATGCTGAGTAGTAAAACAAGAGCAGTAGATTATGTGCCTAATAGCTTTCCTCTTTGCCTGGAATATAAAATAATTCCAACACTGTCACTAAAAGACCTGATTGCCAAAGGACTTGGATACTTTTCAGAATTTCATTGCTCTGTGACAGATAACAAATCCAGAACTCCCTCTGATGCCTCATTTTCCCCATTTTGACCGTGGGTATCTCTCAATGGTTTATGTGCAAATACCTGCTCAATAAACAAAAATATTATAGAACCTTAGCACACAGAGCTAGAACCAGACTTTATCAGCTTATAGCATTCCTGGCTTCTACATTTGTAAGAGAACATGTTTACCTACCCTGTGTATGAGTAATTACATTTGTTCTCTTACACATATACTGTGTGTGTACTAGTATAGGACTGAATAATTTTCCTAAAGTACTATTGTATATAGATTTTATAGGCACCATCACTCAGCTGCAAAATAAATAATGGACAAATCTCAAGTGGTCTGGTTTCATATCTTACCCAAACATTATCTAAGCTAAGTAAAGCTCTGGAGTCTGCATAACTGAGTACAAAACCTCACAAGAAGAAACTTTCTCATGACAGTGTCAGTGCCTCCTGCTGTCTGGAAATACCATGAAAATAGTATTTTTTGGAAGTGGGGGGAGGGAGATTTCAAAACTGAAGCACATGGATGTAGCTGAAACCAAAAAGTATAAAAAATAATGAAAATGAAAAATTATTCAAAAAGTTAAACAATTACTTTAAAGTTTAATGAAGTTTAACATTTAGTTCAAGCTTTGGGTGCTTAGTTTTTCCTAACTACAGCATCTCTATCTGGAAGTGGAAACTGCAAAATATGAATATTTTGAATTGCTTATTGCAGAAATTATCTTTAGTTGGTTACTAACAATTTATTGCACCAAGAGAAAAATTGAAAAGTAAATAAACCTCTCTCTCTCTCTCTCTCTCTCTGGCTGGCTGCTTGTACATGTGACAGGGGTCTAGTCCCCTAATTTGAAATGATGGGTTTTTAATTGCAACGATTAAAAACCCACTGTTTCAATATAGGGGCTTCCGTCACTGTTACAGTGAGGGGCCTGGTCCTCCCTCCTGCACCCCCCTGCCAGTGGAGCCTGGGGGATGAGCTGCCAGTGGGCTGAGCAGCCCCTGAGCTGTAGGGGGCCCTGGTCCTTCCCTCTGTGGTGTCAGTGCCCCCCCAGGGCCACCTGAGTGGGCTGCTAGTGGGTGGGTGCTACCAAGGAGGTGCCACTGCTGTGGAGAGAAGGTCTGGGGCCCCCAGTAGCTCAGAGCCCGCTAGCAGCTTGACCCCTGGCTGCAGAAGAGGCAGGCAGGCTTGCAGGAAAAAGTAAAAAAAGATCAGGCCCTTCACTGCTTTTTTTTTTCTCTTAGCAGAGACTGCCCGCACAAGCTGCCACCAGGTCACACAGCCCCTGAGCTACAGGGGGATTCGGTCCTTCCCTCAGCAGTGGCAGCACCTGCCAGGGCTGCCTGGGTGCAGGGTGCTACCTGTATGGGTGTTGCCCCAGCTTGCAGGCAGCACCCACTGGATCCAACTCTTCCCTGAGCCCATGCACTCAAAGTCTGCAGGCAGCACCCAGCCCAATACAACTGGTCTTTGAGCCCAAGCTGGGGCAGCACCTGCCTGCTAGCTGCTCACCTGGGTGACCTCAGGGGGCACCGCTATGGCAGAAGGAAGGACTGGGGCTCTCCACAGCTCAGGGGCCACTTGGCCCACCAGCAGCTCAACCTGCAGGAGACATGGGTGGGCTCTGGGGGGGTGAAAAAAAAAAGGGTCGGGTCCCTCACTGCTTCTGCCTTCAGAGGGCAAGCTGTCAAAGGCTGCAATGTTATGAATAGCTATGTTGCAAACTAAACTACGTGCAGATGTGGTTTAGTTTGCAATGTAACAAACTCATTGTAAAAAACCCCTGCATGTATACAGCATTACGCAATTAAACCACAAAATGGGCAATTTTCATCTGATGTACAAGTGCCCTCTCTCTCTCTCTCTCTCTCTTACACACACACACACACACACACACACACACACTTAAGTACTCCCAGAGTTGGTGCTCAAGTTTGAGACGAATGCTGTGTATTATTCATTCTTAACAAAGGGTTTAAGTACTGCAGTAAGCGTGAAACTGAACCTACCCATAGCCCTGAAGCCACAACCAACCCCTCCAGAATATACAGACACGTAGAGAGGTGAAGACCAATCATAAATAATGGATAAATAGTTGACCTATAAATGTTATATTAAAGCGTTAAGCAGGTATAACAAAAAAACATTCATTTCTATAGCAAAGTTAAACACAAACACATGACAACTGTTCTTGATTGTAAAGAGTTCATCTTCATTGTTGAGTTTGACAGCTAATCAATAAGGTGCAGCAGGATAAGGAATCACAGACATTATAGATGGGATAAACTGTTTAACTGAGAGGTGTCCAACCTGTGGCATGCCTCCTACAAGTGGCATGAGCAGCCTCTGTATGTGGAACGCAGCAGATCACCACAGTGGCAGATAAGGCATGAAGCAGAAAGCAGAGAAACAGATTGGGTAGGGAACATGGGGCAGGAAGCAGAAAGTAGAGCATCAGAGCAGATGGAGGAAGAGGACTGGAGTGGCACTTGGAGAGGGTATAGAGCTAATTTTTGGCATGCCCGATTTGTTTAGCTGATCTGGTCAGCTGTTTTGCAAGTAAAGGACTTGCAACAAATCCTTTTCTTTATTCAGCCTACCTTTAGCGACTAAAGCAGTGGTATTCCCATCATTCACTTTGCCAGATTAATCCAAAAATTAATTGCTAGTGGAATGTTACAAAATGCATTTGCCTTTTGTTCAGCATCACCTCATTTGTGTTACTTACTTACCTAGAATGGCCATGAATAATTTTTTCATCTCACTATTTGCATGGTTGATTTTCCTAGAGATGATTGCCTCTTAAGCTAAGTACAGACAGCCAAAAGCTAGAGGCTGAATTGGTCCAATCTTTGCAGGTTAGTCAAGCTGTGTAAATTGAACTGATAAATAAGTGAACAGACATTCACTTTTGATTCCAGAAGTACAGCCACATGCCTGCAGTGGCTCAGGCCAGAAGCCGGGGACACTTGAACATGCCTCCTTGTACAGCTGGAGCAGACAGCTTGGGCCAAAGCTAACCTGCCTATGTTGTGAGGTGAAGGTTTGCAAGGGAGGTGCAAAGTATCCTGGGATACAGGGGGATTGTAAGTTAACGTGAATTTGGAGGGGATCTGGGGCAGACATTCGACAAACTGATGAAATCCAAATCAGTTAAGTCTGATACTACATCCATCCAGGTTTATCTTAAACCAGTTTCAGCCATTTTGAAAGCGGTTTACGTGCATGGAGCTTCTGTTATGTTACAGATTTGAACCAGTTTCTGATTACTTATACTGGTTTATGTGTAACTTCTGTGCTTAGCCTTATAGTGCACATATTAAGTCCTGCAGTCGTTAAGCACATACTAAATTTTACTCCCTGTGCAAAATATCACAGAACCAATTATTTGCAGTATTCTTTACCCTTTTTATTGCTCTTTTCTTCCAATACCTCACCCTTCTGGTCCTGGATTGTGCTTTCTGGTGCTTCATGGACTTTGAGGAATAGTATTATGTAACTTGCATTATCTATATGCATTTCAAATATGCACTATGTTTTATTGCCAAATGTAATTTAAAATTCATGTCATTTTTAGTGTTCACTATCACTCTCACTGGTTGCATCTATGCAAGATGCTGACTGTGCAGTTGTTACTGGGCAGCCATTTAGTACTTGCATACACAAGTACTAAATGACTGCACAGTAACCAGAGTTACTGTGCAAAAGCATCCCCTCACAGCTTTTTGGTGATGTGTAGGTCATTACTACTGCACCGTAGCATCATGTCACACTCATGGCACACAACACTACTGCACAGTAGTAATTTGCTACTGTGTATTCAGTGTCTCCTGTAGACCTAGCCTCTTAGTATCATTTACTTTCCAGTAGCTTCTGCCATGGAGTATCTGCTTTTTGAATAATTATTCTTTACATTTCTTAATATGGACTTGTTTTCACTAAATCTCACTTTTTTCTTTCCTTTGTACCTGAACTTTGTTGCTCTTTTTGCATTGTTACTTCACGTTTGTTGGATTTGCAAAATCTTTATGTTTAGCAACATATTTAAATATAGTGAAAGACTCTCAGAAGTTCCATACTTATTTAAGTAAGGAATTATTACAGGTGCGCACATAAACTGGGTACAGTAAATATTCAGTTATACAGCTAATGACCATTTGCAAGCACATGTATCTGCATTTGTTCAGAATAATTGAAGGCATAGATTAAGTATTGAATCATAGGCATGTGTTTGCACGCACATTTCTAAAAATCTGGCTTCTGGATGCTTTTGGTTCTGTTTTAAATCTCTTGTTATGAAACGATTGACAAGAATGAAAGAGTTAAAGAAAAATCAAGGCAGAATCATAATCAAAGTGACAGTTTTGTGTTATATTTCCATATCAAGCTGTAGCAAACAAAAAAAAATCAGCTATATATTGCATACTTAACAATGCAGGTGTGTCTCTTGGGAGTCATCTTTAATGAAGGGACTATGTTTAGTCCTTATTTGCTTTCTTCCATTTAAGATTCTCCATTTCCAATTATTTCTTCTGACTATATATTAGCTGCTTTAATTAAAATGTGCTGAGTCATCACTTCCTAGTAACCAAGAATTTTTAAAAAATCAAAGGCTTTTTAATAATTTAGAGTAGTTTTACCATTTCCGTACTTGTTTATCCAGAGCCATAGGAGTACTATGGTCTTGTGTGAGGAATGGAATAAATCTGCTTTTAGTAATTTTGTGTTCAAGGGCAGTTCAACCTCTCTGCTTGCTAACTCTAATTTTCCAAGGGTTATAAGACTTTAATTTGATTCTTTATCGAGTGTGCATAAAACAATCACTGAAATTTGCATAGTAAATTATTGGATAATCACTTTTTATGTAGACTACCTGCTTGTCAAAATTAACATTTTCAGAGACTCTAGCTAAATGCTGAGCAAAAACAAATTTCACAACTAAAATTGGCTTAGGCCAGTTTAATGAATGAAAGTGGTTGCATGTATATGTGGAAGGAGAAATGGGCTTTTCTGTCTATTATCTATTTATGTACATATGCCTAGCTATTTGTGCGTGCCTGCGTATTAAAGCATGTGCATGCATGTCTGTGTATTTGCAGACAGATGTATATATACATGCATATAAAGGAGATATCCATGTAGTAAATTCAGATCAATGTCATAAATACACTTTATTACATTGTTCCCCAGGTCATTACACAGCTTTGACTACTACTTCTTCCCTCGTTCCTTCCTTTTTTGCACACACCTTTTCACTTTCAAAACTAAAAAAAATAAGATGTCAGAGTGATGCCTTTTTTCTTTCTTCCCAGTGCAGTTTCACCTCAAATCCACATCTACTGAAAGCTCAACAGGGGCATGATATTTAGTATTTGTTCAGTTGAGATGTAATATTTTACAATTCTAATGGGCCAGAAACAGAAGCTTGGGTGCATTATAATGCTGGTAAGGCAAGATTTAGAACCTGTTAATGAGAACCTCTGCATGAAAGGCCCCATGATACCAAAATTGAAGCTCATGGATGTTTTAGATATAGGAGAATGGTCATAGTAAAAGAAAAAGAAGAAGAATAAACTGAAAGAATATAGTTTATCTTTACTGAAAAGAAAGAAAGAAGAAAAAAAACAACCCAGAAATTACATGCACACAGAAAGCCTATTTAAAAAATATTGAGAATAAAAAGTCAAGCATTCTGTAGTTAGGAAATGCTAGATTAATAGTACTGCTCTTCCTTTCTGCACAAATTTACGAGGGTACAGTTTTTAAGTATTTGATATAATATTGTTGTCTCCAGGACCATTACTTTATCACTTCATAGGATAGATGTAGAAGAGGACAAAATGAAAGTTACACGAGCAGCTGTTATTTTGGCATTGACTAACTTTCTAGTGCCATTTCTAGAGAAATATTTGGGCATTTTTATTGTGCACTAAGACAAGGGGGCGGGGTGTTTTAATTAGCGAGCTGTGCTAATTAAAAGTGCCCAAAGATCATGTGTTTCAGCATCCCCACCACCATTTTCATATTTTCTTTTTATGTAGGGTTTGCATGCTTTTGTAGGCATGGATAGGCACGTCCAGATGAGTGTGCATGTGCCTTTTGCTGCACTACAGACCAATCTGTGGCACCACAAACTGCACGTGCTGCACATGCAGGTACTCACCTCACTGCTAATTTGCAGTGCAGTGAGGTTTTTTGCACCTGGAAAATCCCAGTGTCAAAAAAACCCATGGCAGAAAAAAGCAGGGCAGTACATGTGACAGCCATGTGCACAGCCTGCACACCTGGATTGACACTGCTGGAGCCCTGGGAAGCCCCCAGTACCTCAGGTAAGCCTTCTGGGGCCATCCCCAGTGCTGGCCCCAGCCTTCCCCGCCCCACCCGGGCAACTTGCCATGTACCAGAGCACACATGCATGGGTGTTCCCCGGGTCAAGTAGCAGCAGCACAACTATGTGCTGCTGCTGTTTGTCCCCAAGGAAATGGACTTGCACACTCATCTGGATGTGGCTAATGTGTGCATGAGTGTGTACCTGCCACTCTGTGTGTAATAATGTTAGGGAAACATTCAGGCAACTATTGAAATACTGCCTGAACTGGTGTCTCTAGGAATTGGGCTCTTCAATGGGGCCAGGTTACAACACCTGAATTTAATTCATTAGTGTATTTAGATACACATGTTAAAATAAAAAAAATCTCATACAGATACCCAGATTCTCCTCAATGCAGCAGGCTGCAGATTTGACTGTCTGCTTTTGGAAAAATATGAATATTTTAAATGTCAGTAAGGAATTAGTCCTCCCGAATCAGTGTCTTTTGGGGAGCTCTAGCAGAGGGGGGGAATCTGTTTCCCTGAGAGAGAATCTGGCCTGATGCTTCTTCTGTGACAGTGTCACTCTGTAAGTGTTTCCAGACCAAATGCATCCCTTATCCTATAGGTATATGTGTGTGCGTGGGCATATAGTTCAGAATATTGGCTAAATGCTACAAATTATTTCAGTGATTTAAAACAGCATTTAATTGCCAATAAAATCAGCCCATGGAGAAAGTCTTTCAGAGTACATGAAAAAGTATCATGTAGAAATGTGCTGTGGTACTAATTTTGGTTTCTGACCTTAAAGGTCGGTGAGCCACCTCCACTGCCACTAGGCTCTTAGAACTATTAGTAACACTGTTCTTAGCATTGGCAAAACTACTACCAGAACAGAGAAATCCTACAGTTTTAAAGAAGAAAGTTTTACAAGAAAATCTAGTCTCACATCATAGTATGTTTAACATTCCCAGGAGACTGCATGGCAATTATATATATGCACCAGTGGGAAAATACTTCTGTTTTGTGTCTGCACTTTTGCCCTTGAAAATGATTATAGGAGCAGCTAATGCTGGGTACTCTTTTATTTCATTTAGAATGATCTTAAATACCTGATTTGTGGGTGCTATCCACAGTTTGATGTCTAAGATCTCTAAATATATCTGCAATTATTGAAACCCACAAAACTTGCAGGCACAAAAGTGTGGCCATGAAATTAGAGACTCTTTCCTAAAATCGGTACCTAAATATTAATGATATACTATCTGAGGAGTTTGTTTTTAAAGACGGTTTTGGAAAAAGCAATTGAAAATCTCCAGGCATCCCATCTGTGTTTAAAGCAACAATAATAACAAAACTTTAAATTAGCATAGGAGATTTAAGACATTGCAGGAAAACATTGATTAAATCTGCCAATGAAATGAATGTGTTTGGCGAGTGACCTAATTAGTGTATACTTGGTTCTTTTTCACTGCACTGCTTACTGCTAATTGCTGTTCTGCTGGTCTTCTCCTGACAAGTAAGAAAAAACAAGGATGAGGGATTTGTTGAGAAAATAGTGACATTCAGTTTTAATTCATTTGAACCTGCTGCCAAGCTTAATTATGGAACTGAGAAGCTGAGATGAGGAGGCCCCCAGCCGTTTAGGTTATCGGAGACTTAGAAGTTCAGGGTCTGCCTGTGTGTTCAGGTAGCCCTTATTACAACAACCCATAAACTTATGCTTGATGATGCTTAGCTATTTTCTTTCCCTCCACAGGTACGGAATCACAATTTTGATTCCTTAAACCTAATTATTTAGCTTTAATGGCATCAGGCCAAAACAAAATTACATTGTAATTTTATTTCTTAGAGGAAAGGTTTGGTAGTTGGTATGGACAACCTTGTCTTATTTCTTCTGATTACATTTATAAGCTGGTAGTATGAATCATTCTATAAATCCAAGGAAACCAGCATATTAGTTCTAACACTGGACAGCTTAAATCACCTTGCTCTCACTCCAACAGAGTCAAACTATTTAAGCCAGGGGTCAGTTTGGTCCTGAGTTTTAATGAGGATATTAAGAGGTTGGGGCTTTTAAACTTAGAGTAATTTAAAGAATAAAAATTAAATAAAATGCTTTTAAAATTAGTGAAAATAGTTTTGCGCAGATTTTTTAATTACTATTGTTATTTGCTATATACTTAAAGCAGCACCTCAGAATCCCAATTACGGAACAGAGCCCATGTTGCTAAGAGATTTACAAACATGTAGAAAAAAAAATCCATAGACCAGACAATTTACAATCTAAGTTTATAATGTGGTTCAGAAAGATAGGGAGTGGAATGTGAGGGTAGGAGAGGTATGTGGTATTCTTTTTTGTTTTCTTTAATGTTGCACATGAATGTCTACTTTTTTTTATAAATACCCAAATTCAACAGCATTTTGTTAGTGCATGAGACCAGAGAATGAAACTGTGATTATAAACAAAAGTGAAATAGACCAACGTAAGTCACCATCATAGATTTAAAGCAACTAAACAGCCAACATAAATTATGGAAAGGGAATTAACGTGTCTGCCTCACAACTCTATAGCCTTGCAGAGTTCTTTTAAGGATACTTGAATGCTAAAGCAGCCTGGGAACTTGGCTTCCCTTACTGTAGATTGATGTGCTTTGGATTGGTTTTCAGCCTTGGAGTGATTTTCTCCTGATGTTCTGTGTGTGGTTTGGGGATATGATGGGTGGGGGGGAGGATAAGAAAGGTACTTGGAATGAGAATTAACTGGAAGGACGGAATAAGAGCAACTTTGCAGCTATGCTAACAGAATTAACGAAATAATATGCAGTGAACAACTGGCTATGACCAGTATAAAGTTTTCACTTTGAATCTTTCACTAACTTTAATGGGAAGAGAGAAACCTTTAACAATTCACATGTATCCTTCTGGCAATTAGAAAAAAAAATATATAGAAGTGATTAAAAATTAAATCTTATGGGGTGACTTAAATCTTGATTGATTGATTACATTACATAAACCTGCTAGCTAACGTAAGATCCCTAAAAGCATCCCAAACTTATACATGTTAGTGCAGATTTCCTGGAGAACTAAATTGGTTACACATGCTAATTTCTGCCTAATATTATTCTATAGGTAATTTCATTAAAAAATTACGTGCCTTTTTTCCAAAGCAAATATATGCATCCTGCAGTATAAGCCTATTGTGAATCTCCGCATGCACCTACTTGTACCATTTCAATATTTTTCCAGTGTCAACCTTTAAGACACAGTTTAGCAATTCTCCCCTGCACAAGGACAGGAACATTGTGAAAAATAAAGTGAAATACAGTCTCATGGCAGTAACAACTCCTCTTCCCAAAATGGGTTGGCTCCGATGTTCGTTCAAGGATAACGTTCTAATCAGACTCTCTAAGCTTTAATGGTGGTATCTGACTTTCTGGTGGGCTTCCGGTATCCCAGCTGGCAGCTCTCGCTTTTTCAATACAGCTTTTTCATCTGTATTGTCAGTCTGAAGTTTCATCAGATCTTATTTCCTCCTTGCCAAGGCCGAATCTCTTTTTCCTCTCCCTTGACTCTGAGTTTAGGCTTTTGTATCATCCAGAGAACAAAGTCTTTGTGCAGTTCCAAGAAAGACCCAAGTTTTCTTAGTGTGTTAGTAATACAAACTTCACAGCTGCTCCATGGAGCATTTTTTGAGAACATTGCAAAGCACACTGGCCTGTGTAACAAGTTCATTTCCAAATGCCGAGCGAGAGAGAGGAGGAGGAATCAGATGGGAAAATAGTAAATCGTTAATTAAAAACAAAAACCAAACTGATAATTGAATTCCATTGTACTTTTTCATTGTGGTGCTTGTGGGGCACACAGTCACAATGCACAATTGCTCAGTGGCTTCCCTTAATGTATATTATTGTTCTAAGTAAATATAGGACAAAAAAAAAGGAGGAAATGGAACAGGGAGGTTCAGGCCTTACGTATATTATCAGAACAATGCCTGAAAGTTCTTCTTTGGTTTAGGGGCATTTTCTTTCAATAACTATCTTGGTTGGTTTGTTTGTTTGTTTGTTTGTTTATTAAGCTTAAAACTTGGCAAATAATTCCTTAACCAGGGAAAAAAGATAAGGTCATGAGCATAAAATTCCTATTACATTGGACTACCAATTGTGTACACGGAAGTCTAAATACCAAATAAATTGTAAGCTTTGGGGTCAGGTGTTCTCATCCTTTTTTGGGTGGGAGGGGAGGGAATAGAGGTGGAGGGGAGAGTCGCACATTAGGTAAAAATGCTAATAAAAATGAACATGGCAGGAAAGCAGCATATTTGTGGCTGCCCTACTGTATTATGTTAAATAGAACTGTTTAATAGATATGTCTGCAAAGAAGCTGTTAGGCTATAAACATACTGGTTCTAAAACTGTATTTACTCTAACATCTCTGAATATAAGATTATCCCTCCCAATAATAAAATTCTATATATGGAAAATGTATAAACTTGTTAAAATTTGCTAGAATCTAAGTATTAGAGGGTTGTCTTGAATTCCACCCCTGCCCCACCCCTGTTACAGCAGGGAACGTAGTGGCTGGGAGTGGGGCAGGTCACCCCCTTGCCCTCTACCCCATCCACTAATTTCACCTACAGCCTTCCTGCAACCTGACTCCCCCACTCCCAGCTCCCAATAGCCTCTTGCCCCTCCTCTTCCTCCCCTCAGTCTCTGCCTCTTCCCCTCCTGTTCTCTCCAGTCTCTGCCCCTTTCAGCCTCCAACTTTCCAGTCTCAGCCTCTCTCTCCCTTACTGTCAGACACTGCTCAGACTGCTTTATCCCAGAATACAGAATGTGAAAACTTATCCTTTGGCAGGCCACACAGCAGTGCCCTGATTAGTTGGGCAGGGGAAGGGGCTTCTGGGTGTTTGGTGCCTGGGGGAGACCCCAGTGCAAACCCAACTAGAGGTGAGCTGTGCCTGAGAGTTGAGGAGGGGTGGGGGGCAGCGGGCAGGCTGTGGGTCTGACTCTGACCCCAACCCATGCTTAGGGTTTGAGTCAGAACTGCAGCAGCTGTATGCTTCCCCCTCTATTTCATATGTGAAAATAAGACAAGGGGCTTTTTTCCTTATGCTGATGGTAGGGGTAACCTCATTTCATATTCAATTAAATACAGTATTATTGAAGCTTACAGACAACCCAGTGTCAGCCTTATGGGCTCCAGGGAAGATAACAAGAGAGTGAGCAGTGGTTGTAGCCTCTTTGCATAAGGCATGCCCCTGGGGTAATTCTTAGGAAGATGTAGACAGAGCTTTCTGAAGAGCCTAAGGAGTTAGGTGTCCAGGCCCCATTCTGAAAGGCACTTCGGCACCTTGAGATGTTAAGAGGTGTCTGAAGGGATTTTCTGAAGTTCCTGTCTCTATTGAAAATTGGGAAGTAGATACCGAAACCCTTTTTTGAAAATCAAGTATTTAAGTATTTAGGGTTCTTTTGAAAATCGAATTATTGCTTCCAGGTATATTTTAGGTCTGAAACTGAAGATTCAGAGCAAGCTTTCTATAGCACTCCCTAGGAGAGGACTGGGCACTTCCCCAACATACAGGAAAAAAGGACCAGAAGGAACGGACACAGTTTAATTACAACTTTATGAACCTGACTTTTCTGGAAATAGCTAGTGATAACCCATATGGTACAAGTCATGAGTCCAGCCTTAATTGCTTCCACCTGGAAGAGGGCTGCTGTTAGCTCCCTTGCCTTTCAGAGTTAAGGGAATGGTCATTATCTCTTGCTGCACAAAACAGTATTACCATAGCTTTCCTAGGGGAAGACTTTCCTTAATCCATTCCTAGTTCTGGTTTATTGGGAAATGAGCACATGTGCTAGACACCAGACCCCTGGCAGCTGCAACCTTTCCTTCTGAGTTCACCTTCTGACTTGCTGTAGGGAAGGTGAAAAACCTATTTTACATGAACAAATCAAGCAGAGAGAGACAAATTCCTTCCTAACTGCCCCCCTTCCCCAACCAAAAACCCATGGTTCTGTCCTAATCCCAGGATTGGGAGGTGGGAAAATAATCTAGGTGAGAGCAGGACACAGACTGGAAGGACAGAGTTCATATTCTTTTCCTAGAGATGGCAAAATGAGGTCAATTGCTTGATGAAGCCCCTTTAGCACAGGTGTTGCTTTTCCTTCCCAATTCCCAAGGGAGGGAAAAATCGTAAAGAAGGTACTACCTTCTTTTTCTGCAGATTAAAAAAAGCCTTCTTCACAGTACTTTGAGGCTGAAGGGATAGCATTTCTTTAAATACCATTGATTTAAAGGAAGCAAAGATGAAAGGAATACAGATGTGGTGTCTGTTGGTGGCAGGAGTGCAATCAGTTAGAGGAATCTGGGAGAGTTTGATAGAGTGGGAGGTTGTTTATAGATATTAATGAAGTCTTCTGTGTGTGTGTGTGTTTTCTTTTAGGTTATGGTTTTGTAGATTTTGACAGTCCAGCAGCAGCACAGAAAGCAGTAGCATCTCTCAAGGCAAATGGTGTGCAGGCCCAGATGGCAAAGGTAAGAGCAATGAATGCCATTTATTTCTCTCTTCCAACATTCCTTCCTCATGTTTTTATGGTATTATTTGAACTGTGTAATAAAAATGTCAAAGGTCGGTCTCTTCTTTTTTTTTTCTTTTAATGTTCCCTTAGCTAATACATATCTCACTTGTTTACTCTGATGATTATTTGTCTGTTGGCTCATCAGTGTTTTAGAAAATTGCTATTTGAGGGCTCTGGTATGATTTTTTCTATCGTTTGTTGCGTTCCCTTCCTCTGACTTTGAACACTTTACAGGAAGGCTACTTAAGTTTTTTACAGTCAGAAAGAAATCTTCTTCTTTGGTGTACTGTCAGAGTAACTTTCTATGCCTTTGAATATTCGTCATGATTTAGTTTACTTGTAGGTTTGTTTGAAGAAGTGAATTGTTTGAAGCAAAGTTTGTTGCTTCTGCATCTTTATTTTAAAGATAGAAATGGAATTTGCATTTTGCCTAAAAGGATATATTAGCAAGTAGTATATCTGAAGAATTTTGGATGTGGTCTTGAGAGGCTCTCAGTAACTCATAGGAAGTTACCTGCTTTAAGTAGTAGCCCAAAAGGACTGTGAGGTTGGATCAAATACTGCATTTAGTGATTTAGTGGTAACCTGGAGAGGGGGTTTTCCACAGCTGTTAGAGTAAGAGATTAGTCTGTTTTCCAATGTTACTTATTCTGTATGAATAAGAATGTATTTCTGTTTTCTGAGAATTTGTACTAGATATGCCAGTAAATGTCCAAGCTTTGTACTGCCCCCAGAGTGCCCTTGTACCCCCATTTCTACTCACCATTACTTCCACTTCTATCCTACTCCTGCTTACTAGTGACAGCTACTATGTAGGGCTCCTGGCATCCTAAATACTACCAATATAACCCAAAACAAAAACAGCAAGCATAAAATATATCTCTAAAAAATATGTGAATTTTAAATATTTCTCTTTAAAGAATTCTAATGCCTTAAAACCTTAAACTAAACTAAAAAAAAATCTTCGTGGACATATGAGGATTGTATGCATACTACTAAATGCCTTAGAGTGCTGTTAGGTTCTTTGTCATCCTTAGTATGTTGTGTTTTGCAATGCGAGTTATGCTGTTATATTGGCTCTTGGTTTTTATTGATGTGGCAATAAAAATATTTGCTTCAAATAGGGAGAAAAATGGAATGCTAAAGAAGTTGAATACCTACTAAGAATCATTTTATTTCCCTGATATATTGACCCCTTTTTAATATAGTAACTCTGAGATATTTGTCAAACTCTGAAAAAAAACAGGAGGTATGCTCTCTGCTAAAGGTTGATCCTGAATAGCTGTTTCTGGGGGGATAAGCTGTAATTAATGCATACCTGGTATCTTGTGGAAGTAGCAATCAACTTGCTTAATGAGGAAGGAAAGCAGAACTTTACTGCTGAAAATAGAAAAGGTAAGGTGTCCTTAAAATGCAGACTATCAGTTCAGTATTATACAACCCTAAATTCCTTTGGAGAACTGTGCAAAGCCAAGGGATTTGGGGTTGGAGGGGCTCTGCTAAAGGCTAGATTGGTGTTCTGGGAGATCTGTGGCTGGTGTGGAATTTCCCCTTTCCTAACTTTTGAGGAGGCTACTGCATGCATTTATTGTTTTTATTAGGCTAATTTATATGTTTAATATTTAGCTAAGTTGCTTAGAGTCTTCAATAAGTCATTTTCAGCGATATGTAGAATTCAAAATAAATACATGCCTGGATCTTTCTATCACTGGAAAAATCAGCATCTTTAGAAAAATGAGATTCAAAGGAAAGTAAGCTGACTTCATGCAAAGTGGTGCATTATATTACTGAGAAATTGGGAGCCTGGGAAAGCAACCACGTTAGCGCTTGCAGATGTTGAAGCCAAGTTGCATAACAGATTGAAAGACAACACTATCTGCCAGTCTCTGTATTAACATTTAAGGATCAGAAGACATTTGAACAAAGATTCAGGAGAAGAATTTAACATCCAACAGTGGAAGCAGCAACCAAGGAAACCTGGCTTTGACTTCCATTGAAGAGTGGGCATTGAACCTTTAAATTATATCAGAAGGAAAAGCATAATGCCAAAAAACTAATAAAAACCATTTGTGTGCCGTAATTATTTCTTCACTCACTTTCAAAAAATGAAATACAGTATCACATTAGGATAAACCTTGCTCCCACTTAAGTCCCACCCACTCTCTATTTTGAAGGAGTAAGTAGGAATTTCAGTAAGTGAGTTTATTCTTACCAAGAGTAAAATCTTACTCAGAAAGAGAAGCTCACATTCTCTCCTGTAGTCTTAATATTGTATGGAAATCCAGCAAATTTTATTTGGAGGAGAAAAAGCAGTTTTTGTGGGATTGGACCACCCATATTGTCTGATAGAAATATCTTTTGAATAGCTAAATCAAATAGTATAACTTTCTGACTAATTGACACTTAAACAGAGCCACCTCCTTCATGTTATAACATTAAGTCACCTCTTTGGCTGATTTTGTTTAAAGTGCTACTGCTGAAAAGTGTCTGACACAAACGGATCAAATGTTAATAGATCAGTGTTCTGTTGCTAACAGAAAACTTGTTCTGAAAAGCTGACACAGAAAAGAACCATTTCTACATTTTTTTAAAACTGAAGATATGAGAGAGAAGAAGGAAGATCCAAGGAATTACAGGCCAGTAAGTCTCATCTCAAAACCTGCAAAAATCATGGAGCAGGTCCTCAAGAAATATATTTCAAAGCACCTAGAGGAGAAGAAGCTGATCAATAACAGCCAGCATAGATTTACCCAGAGCAAGTCATGCCTGACCACCTATTTCCTACTATGATAAGGTGACCAGTTCTGTAGATGGGGGAAGAGCAGTGGATGTGATATACCTTGACTTTTTAGCAAGGCTTTTGACAGTATCTCCCATGACATTCTGCAATGTGGATGCAGAACTGGTTGGAGCACTGAACATTGTGCTCAATGTGTGGTCATCGGTGACTCAATGTCTAGTTGGGAAAAGGTATCAAGAGGAGCTCTCCAGGGGGTCTGTCCTGGGTCTGCTATTGTTTTAACATCTTCATTCATGATTTGGATGGGCTTGAGTCTATGCCTAGCAAATTTATAGATTAAAACAAGTTGGCTGGGTTGCAGACACTCTGGAGGTTAGGGCTAGGATAAACTGGACAAATGGTTTGGAATCAAGCAGATAAAATTCAACACAAGTGCAAAGTCTTGCACTTGGTATGGAATAATTATGTGCACAAATACAGACTGGGAATAAGTGACTAGGCTGTGGTACTGTAGAGAAGGACTGATCTGTTCTTGTTAGCAAACACCCCCCCGCTCCCCCCCCCCAAAAAAAAACAAAAACAAAAAAACCCCAAACATTATACTATAGATTAACAGGGGTCACTTGCAAATCAAGGTAAGTGTTTCTTCCACTCTGTTCAGAACTGGTGAGGTCTCACCAGAGTGCCTTGTCTAGTTTTGGGCCCCATTCTTTGCAGAGGATGTGGACATGTTAGAATTCTAGCACAGAGTCACACAAATTATTAGAGGTCTGGAAAGCATGACTTATGAGGAAAGGATAAAAGAATGATGACTATTCAGTCTGAACAAGAGAGAAAGCTGTGGGAGGATTTGATAACTGTCTTCAAATACCTGAAGGGTGATTACAGAGAGGAAGGCGTTCGACTTTGTCTGGGTATAAGGAACAAAGCTAGGAGCAGTGGCCTCAAACTTCAGTATATGAAATTCAGGTTGGAAATTAGAACTTTCTAACTGTGTGGGTGGTCAAGTATTGAAACGTGCTACCTAGAAAAGTTGTAAAATCTCCATCCTTGGAAATTTTCAAGGGTGGGTTAACCAGACACATGGCTAGGATGTTTTAGTCAGGGATGATCCTGCCTTGTGTAAAGGGCTGGACTAGATAGGTTTGAGGTCCCTTCCAGCCCTACTTTCCATTGATCCTACCAATATTGTTAACTCTGTTTTTATTTCTCATTTTTGTTCTCTCTCGGTGAAATTTATCTTGGTGCAGAGGGGTGATTCGGAATTTCTCTTTGCTATACAAAGGATTACAATAAAGGAGGTACTGATGTGCAGGAGCACATCACACTTACAAGGGGCAAGGCCAGGCTGATAAGGGTAGGAACTTTCAATACCCTGTGCTCTTCATGCTTTTCCAGGGGAAAACCATATTCCTCATATTAACATTTTTCGAACTCTTTGCTGTGGTTGCTGTGTTGTTTTGCCTGATACCCCAATGTTGTGTAGAGTGATATTGCTCTGAAATTATTTTAATTTTTTTTTCAGATGTGATCCATTTTTACTTATTGGGGCAGATTACAACACATACCATTGGGTGACTCAGGGTATTGTCTATTTATTAATAAATATATTACTGAATCATGGAATACCTAGGCATCCCACTGGCAGACCAGAGACCTTACTGTGCCAGGGGACTACAGAATACAGTATAGGAAAAATGGTCTCTGTTCAAAAGCTTACACATGTGCTTTTTTGCATGCATTTTCTATGGAAATGTTTTACAAACAAAACGGCCCTGACAATAAGCATATTTTTGCTGATACACAAGAGGCTGTGTTAAAAAGTACATGGAAATCTTATTGTCATCCTAATAATGTCTCCAGTCAGATTTAGTTTTTGGCATTGGGAATACCCCTCTCCCTAATTACATGTAAATAATTGGATTCATTTAGTTTGGTGCATACATTTAAGAGATTATGTCTCTGATCCTACAGCGGATGGCATTGAAGAAAGCTGCTGTGTTTAGAGAACAGAGCTCTATTGAGGTCATTGGTGTTCTATGTGGGTGTAGCATTTCCTCTGCCTTCTTCAAATGCAGGATCAGGTCTGATAGAAGAATAAATAACAGATGTGTGCTGTGCTTAGATATGGGAGTGGTAGGTTCCAAAATATATAAAACTTGATGTGACGAGTTTCTAGAACATTTAAAATACCTGATTTGCCAAGGAAACACTTTTTGCTTATAACCACTGTGCCTAACACATTTATGCAGACCCTGGCATTTAAGTGAGAATAATCCTCTTCTTTACTTTCCTCTTTATATTTACAAAAAACACTCATAAGATAATTTTATAGAATTCCTGTCTCCTTTGCAGGTTACAGGAAGTCTTACTCATTTGGATGCAGATCACCTCATTAACCAATGAGTCTCTTCACTATCTTTGGGAACTCTTTATAATGGAAGGAATGAGATGTGAAATGTCTTTATATTTCTATTTCCCCAAATATTTAGTTCTCTGTATTTTACCATCTAAAAATTTAATGTCAGGATTATCACTTTTTTTTTCCTTTACCTGTAGCATGGTAAAAGCACTTAACATCTTATCTTATATTCTGAATCTAAAAACTAGTTGCTTAATTTTATTTATGATTTAAGTTTCTGAAATTTTCTGGTAAACAAAAGTGTGGACATTGGTCCTTTTCATATTTGGAAAATATTTGTGAATACATTCTATGTTGACTCTGCCAATTTTGTTTCCTTTCTGATATGCAAGCAGGATGCTAAAACTTAAATTTCTGCATTGGAATTGTCAGGCTTATTAACTTTGATACCATTCTTTAATTATCTGAAATTTTTCCTCAAGCAAACAAATATTTGCGTTGAGTCCTGGAAAATGATTTTCATCACTTATAGCTAGCGCACTAACCAGTGATTCCCTGAAACTTTACTGTGTTCATCAACTTGGAAAAACTGGGAACTCTGTTGTAATGAAGCTGGCTATATTCCACAGCATTTAATGAAGAACTCCATCCATTAAGGGGCTGTTTCTTCATCAGTTGGCAAGGAAGTTTCGCACTCTCTGGGACATGTGTGTGAAATACTCTGCAGTAAACAGTTTTAGTTCATTCGCAAAATGTTAACTATCCTACCTAACTGTTATGGGCTATCTGTGTCCAGGACTGAACTGAATCAATAACAAGTACTAATTAAATTACCATAAAATATTAGAGCTTCTTACAGGAAGAGGTATTTTCATTTAGATTTATAAATTCAAGGTCTTATTCTGTTTCCTGTTTGTTTCTTCCATGTTTTTACCTCAGCACAGGGTTCTGTAGTATCAGCTGCCAGGAACACTCAAGACTGTCTTACAATTTAAGTGAATCCACTTTGACAAAGGGAGACCGTTTTTATCTTTCCATCCATTTACCTGTGGTGTGGCTTGGCATTTAAGCTGACCTTTTCTAGGGTAATGGGGAATCATAGCATCAGTGTTTCCACAACAGGTACCAGAATTGTTCCTGAAGAGCTGCTTTTATTTTCTTTCCTTTAATTCATTAAAGAATGTCAGTTGAGGAAGAAAAAGAGACATTTTGGAAAAGTTAAATATATCAACTCTTTATCGTAAGAGGTGTTGGAGAGATACTATACCTGCCAATTCTAATATTTAATTGAGATGAAATATTGTCCATGATCACTGTTGCCAACTTCCTTTTTTTTTTTTTTACTGATAATCTGCCAACTTTTTACTGACACCCAAAATTTTTTAATGACACATGTTTTACCTAATGTAAATATAACTCTTCTTCCAGTCCCTGGACACAGTGACAAGGACAGGGTACAAATTGTAGAGGTTTAGCATCAACCATAGTAAAATAAGTCTGGCTGTCAGTAAAATGTCTGCAGACTGTTAATAAAAAATTTCCTTGGGTTGGCAACCCTGTTTGACTTCAGCAATGGATTTATACCATGTTGTCCCCACCCCAGGGGTCTGTTACTCACCTCCACACCCTCAACTACACCCTTCAACATGCTGCTTGCCCAGTCCATCCACAGGACTTGCTGTCTCTGTCCTGGAACAGCCCCCTCCCCCCACCCAGCCCTGCAGTTCCATCCTGGCTCTGTCCCCTCCCTCTTGCCTGCCCTAGGGGCCACCTGTATACCTTCAGTCCATAAGCACTGAGAGCTACAGGCAGATGATGACCAGGACATGCAGCAGCAGCACTTGCTAGGATAGGAGGGGAAAAGGAACTACAGAAGCTACAGAGAGCCAGAAAACCCTGACACACAGTTGGCTTCAGGGTTTCAAGCAGCGGTCCTTTTTAGACACCAGGGCTAGGGACAGACGTTCAAAAAATCCGAGCTTGAATTGATTCTGTCTTTGCAGGTTAGTTTAACTTGCAGAGAGTGAACCGGTTTAGAAGTGGATAGATGTTCAACACATGCCTGCAGTGGCTCAAGCCAGAAACCTGGGGGTGCTAGAGCAACCCTCCCTTCCTTCCACAGGGAAGCTGAGCTGGGGAGGGGGCCATGGCCAGGCCCCAGTGGCTTCTTGAAAGCCGAGAGCAATCCAGGCACACAGGGCTGCCTGGCCCCAGAGGGGAACTGTTCTCCCTCCTCCTCCTCCCCCCATGAGGGGCAATGGGAGCACAGAGTTCAGCTGAGCAGGTGGGGGGTGTGCACACTCCCCCATGGCTGCAGCCCTGCTGCCTGACAGCAGCAGCAGTCAGGATAGTCAGGGCACTTGTGCCCAGCACATGCGTGGCTCTAGCCAGCACTGCGCTGGGGGAGAGAGCAGAGCCTGCCTTATCCCCCACTGGGGCTCTAAGCCTGAGCTTGTCTCTCCAGTGCTGGAGCCAGGTGTGTTTCCCACTGTGTATTCCCACACTTGCACTGTGCTGGGACTGGAGGGAGTCATGCCCCTGCTTCCCTGCAGAGTCCAGCACAGGGCTTCTGTGTCAGAGAGCAAGCTGCAGGCATGGCACAGAGCTGTGGGGATAGAAGTGGCTGGGCTTGCTGCATGGGGCTGCACTCCTCACCCTCAGTACAGCGCTGACTGCTTCTATCGCTGCAGCCATGGGGAGAGTTCCCTACACACCCCACTCCCACCCTGCCCAGCTGAACTCCACACTGGGGGCTGCAGCCATGGCAGGAGCGTGTGCAACTATGGGGGGAGTCCCCTACACCCCCCACCCTGCCCAGGTGAGCTCCACATTCCCGCTGCCCCTCTGGGACAAGGAGGAGGGGGAAGAGTTCCTCCAAGCATGGAACACATCCTCCACCTGCCTGGGGCCGGGTAGCATTGCATGGAGCAACCCCACCTCCCAGCCCCGTAGCAGTGGGGAGGGGGGAAGCAGAGGACGAGGAAGAATCCCCATTCTGCACCTCAGAGTCCCCCTCCCCACCCTGGGAAGAGGAGGAGGAGGAAGAGTCCCCCACCAGCATGGAACAGAGCCCCACTCCCAACCCTGCAGGACAACCTACCCAGCATGGCCCCATTGAGATGAAGGGGGCAGGGGGAAGGATTAATTCCTCCCTTCCCTATAGCTGGGGTCTGATGCATCCCTCTTTCCTCTGCTCATGGACAGACAGGCTGACCCCAGCTGCAGTGGGAGAAGAGGGGAAGGAGGGAAGAATTAACTTCCTCTCTGCCCACTTTGCCTTAATGGAGCCATGCCAGCCAGCGTGGCTGCTAGGGCTGGTCCTTGGTCGGCTACAAAGCAAGGGGGTGGGGTCAGCCCTGATGTGAAGCAGAGAGCCGTGCCCAGCCCAGAGAGCATGCCGGGATGCTGGGGGGTCTCTGGTTTATTTTAAACCAGCAAGGCGTCTGGGACAGACATTGCATAAACCGGCTTGAGCCAAATCAGTTAAGTCTGATACTGCATTCAACCAAGTTTCTCTCCAGCCACTTTTGGCCATTTTGAAACTGGTGTATGTTCACTGAATGTCTGTTCTATTCCAGCTTTAAACCAGCTTCTGATCACTTAAACCAGTTTATGTGTAATGTCTGTCCCTAGCCCAGGTGGCACCGCGTTACTTCTGTACAGCATCAATATTTAAATGTAGCTTCATTCCAACACGGACCCTGAAATGAGCTGTGGGCTCCTTTGATTTTATGGATGAATCAGGGATTTTTTTCATGGACTTCGCAGAGGCATTTTTAATCTTTTTTTTTCTTTTTAACTGATTATCTGTGAATTTATGGACAGTTACCATGTCCAAGATACAGATGTCCAGGGAAGGAGATGTTGGAACAAATTGATAAAGTTCAGCAAGTCATCAAAGTCAGCTGATGGTCACTGTGCCCGCCTCTGTTCTATTAGACGCTCTCTTGCAGCCCTGGCCTGAACTAGTGATCTTTTTTGTCCAAGGCCTGGGGTGGGACCCCAAAGGCTACCCCAGCTGACGTTCGGGGTTCCTCTTTTTTCGCCTGCCATGACTTTGAATGTAACCTCAGTGGAGGGGTTCCCCCTTGAGGTAGCCTTCAGGGCCGTCGCACTGCGTGGCGTGCACTCACGGGGCTCTGACCTCCCCTACACCCCAGCTATTTGCCACCTTCAATCATGGATCTTCTGGCCCTCAAGCGCCCCTGGTTCTTCTCAGGCTCTACCCTGGTATCTCCTGGCTATCCGGCCATGAGCATCCAGTGGCCCGGGGTCTCAGTTAAAATGTATAGGCACCGAGGCCCTCTGCCCTAGCCTTGTCTATCCCTAGGCCCAGCTCCCTATCTTACCCACACTGTGATAGCTGTGCACTCCCACCACCATGATTGCTAGAGCAAAGTGGGAACCAGCGGGCCCGGAGTACCCCTGAACCTAATGGCTGGTCCCATTCGGGGCTCCTCCCTATGGTAGCTTTTCAGCTTCTTTCCCTATCAGCTGGCTAGCCAGTCAACTTCCCTGCCAACCTCTCTGCCAGTGCCCTCGCTGGCTTTCCCGACGACGTCGCTGCCAGTGCCTTCACCAGCTCTCCCTACGATGCCTCTGCCGGTGCCTTCTTCGGCTCTGCTGTCGGCTTCCCCGCTGGAGCCTTCACCGACTCTGCTGCCGGCTTTCCTGCTGGGGTCTTAGCCGGCTCTGCCGCCAGCTTGCCTGCTGGAGCCTTCGCCGGCTCTGCTGCCGGCTCCGGCACTGGTGCCGGTTCTGCTGCCAGCTTCCCTGTCAGTGCTGGCTCCGCCCCCACCTTCTCGGCCAGATGGACACTGTGGCTGCGTCCCTCGGGTCCTGGGCTTCCCTGCGGAGCTTCCATTTCCCCACTCTCCTCCTGCGCCCTCAGGGCAACCTTTTATCTCCGCCGGGCAGCGTCTCCCGCTGACGTCACCCGGCCCCAGCTGGATATGGGCGCAGCTGATGAACCGTGTGAGCAGTTTTGCCGCGCGTGTTTCCCCACTCCTTTCAGCCCCTGCAGAAGGTAAGTGGGGGCTTTCTTTCATTTTGGCCTGGGGTCTTCCTGCAACCCCAGCTGCCCTGGGACAGTCACTTATTAGGGCTGTGCGAAATTTTGCTAGGTGTTTCATTTTGAAGCTGTTTCAATGTGTTTCGAGCTCAGAACAGCCAAATTGAAATGAAACAAAAGGCTTCAAAACAGCTTCAAAACAAAACCTGGGCACTAAACGTTTTGAATTTTGAAGCCAGGCCTACTTGGCTTCAGTGGCAGCCTCTTCTCTTCTGGTGTACAGATTGGGGGGGCTTACACCCCAGGAGGGCTGCGGGGCTGTGCCGGACTCCTCCCAGGGGTGTGAGCCCCCAGATCTGTGCACCAGATGAAAGGAGGCTGCTGCTGCCACCTGGGACCACTGGAGAAGATCACTTCCTCTCATCCAGCATGCAGATCTGGAGACCTGGACCCCTGGGACAGCTGCGGGGCTGTACTGGATTGCTCCTAGGGATGCAAGCCCTGGATCTGTGCACTGGATGAGAGGAGGCTGCCTCTGCCATCTGGTACTGGCTCTGGGCATGGGCTGTGCCTAGATGGCAGCGGCAGCAGCAGCCTCCTCTCGTCCGGTGCACCGATCTGGGGGTTTGCAGCCCCAGGAGGGCTATTGGGCTGTGCCGGACTCCTCCCAGGGATGCGAACCCTGGATCTGTGCTCTGGATGAGAGGAGGCTGCCGCTGCCACCTGCCCCAGGTGAAATGATAGTGTTTAGCACAGCTCTATCACTTATGTGTTTTAAATGTAAATTTAAAAATATGATAGTTGAGTAGCCTTATTAAAAACAGCTACTGTACTGGACTGGAGTTAAGCAGGAGAATTTGACTATAGCAGGACCATCCCCAACTAGATCATCCCAGCCAAAGCTTTGTCTAGCCAGGGCTTGAAAACCTTCAAGGATGGAGCTTCCACTATCTCCCTGGGTAACCTGTTCCAGTATTTTACTACCCTCCTAGTGAGAAAATGCCTCCTAATATCTAACCTAAACTTCCCTGGCTAAAACTTGAGACCATTGCTTCTTGAGACCGTTGCCACCACTGAGAACCGTTTAGCTCTATCCTGTTTTGAACCCCCTTCAGGTAGTTGAAGGATGTTATTAAATCCCCTCTCAGTCTTCTCTTCTCTTCTTTAGACTAAATAAGCTCAGTTCTCTCAGCCTGTCCTCATGAGATCTAGCTTAACTTGACTTATATAACAAATACAAAGCATGGCAGGATGTTGGACTAGATGATGTCCTGAGGTCCTCTCCAACCTTAACTTTCTATGATTCTATAATCAAAGGCTTCTTAGTCTGTCACTTCTTATATCCCTGTCTGACATCTGTAATGTAAGGTAGTCAATATGAAATGAGTTTATGGTCCTATTCCTGTTCCTAGTAAGAGAGGTCCCTAATACAAACTATCCATCTCAATGCATGTCTGAATTGGTCTGTTTTCTATAAATTTATGTTGTGCTTGATTCTCCTTCCAGTAACACATGTTTAAACTTGGAGTAACATTCCTGAAATCTACAGCATTGCAGACATTTAATCTGAGAGGAGAGTCAGATTTCCTGTCACTAGTAGTATGTATCTTGGAAAGTTTTACGCACTCTTTACAAACCTTTTACAGTTGAAAAACAGGAAATCTGAGTTCAGCAAATGAGTAAAGGACTGGAGTCAGATAAATTTATTTTTTTCTCCAACCTCCGGAAACTCCGAATGCCTTATGGAGGAGTTTCCAACCACAACTATGCAGCTTGGGAATCAAACTGTTGCTCATATTGAGAGAAACGACGTTCTAGCTTCCACAAGCACATCTTACTCACCAGGAAAACCAAGAACATTGAAAAAAGATCACAAAAGATGTGGCTTTAAAAACTCTTTCTGTGGTAGAAGCTGTAAGTTGCCTTTCCTTTATTGCCATATGCTTCTGGTAGAGAAGTGTGATAGTGCTCTTCTAGATCTCAGCATGACAGTGGTGCTTTTGTAAGGTAACGAAAAAAATCACTGAATACAACAGTTTTTTCGCCCCAACATAAGATGACTTGCATGAATGCTAGTGGGAGGATATATGCATGGAGTTGAAGGAGGAAATATACCACTCAATCTGTGTTGATTGCACAGATGTGAAAAGGCCATACGGTTTTTTTCATATAAGAATTCAGGTTTTGTTCACTACAGTTTCAGATTTCTTTTTATTTGAAAAGTCGGGCCTGATTCTTATCTTGTGTAAGCTTCAGTAGACTTACTTAGGACGTGGTGGGAGGCCTTGGTGTTATGGCTCATTAACACCAGGAGTGCACACAGGTGTGTTTATGCCACTTGTAAATGCAAATGCACATTGATATTTCCAAATACAGACAGGCATCTCCCAAGCATGCAAATGCTGTTGTGCAGACCAATATGCTGTTTGTTGTTTCCCTATTTTTGTAGCCCCTCATCTGACAATATATGAACATTTGCCTCTAAACTAAATGCATTCAGTTTTGCTCACCAATGAAACTTTCATTTTTAGCATTGAAACCTCCTTTCCCCTGTATTTTCCTATTTTGTACAACTAACAAATAAGACCTTCGTCATAATATATGCAGCAAACTTGAGTCACAGTAAAAATAATTTTTCTATTCAGTCACTGGAGTGCTGTGCTACCAAAATAGGTCAAATATATACAAGGGCACAAATTCTACCTTGTTACATCAGTACACTTTCAATAAAGCAAAAAAAAAAAAGGTGCAAAAGTACAAGTAAGGGGATTTTTTAAGTCAGATTTTTTTTACATGGGTAACTACTATGCAACACACAGAAAACCTGGCCAACTTTTATACCTGTCCCTAAAATAAGGCATAGATGGACAAGGTCCTTCGGGTAAATGTGCTATCTTTTATTAGACCAACTAAATAGTTGGAAAAATTGTTCTTTGTAACCTTTCAAGCACAAACACTCTTCTTCAGGCATAGGGAGAGTCTGCTGTTGTTTTGTGTTCTCCCAGATGGAATAGAAGCCAATATGCAAAATGCAGGTCTGTGAAAATGCAAATGTGTTGCAGTGAGGATCAGAAGCCATGGGAAACAATAATAGGTGTGAGACAGGTAGGCATAGATGGTTATTCTTCAAGGCCCTTATACTTTATTTAACAGTATGCTGATCATATTGTTGGCTTTTATCAAATGAATAATGATACTGTGCATTGCATTCCGCCTGTGAAAATGGAATGTTGTTGCCTCTAAGCTGTGCAGATTTGTTTAATATAAAATACTGTTTTGTGATGTACACTTCATTCTCTACAGGTAGACATTCAAAAAAACAAACCAACCAAAAAACCCAAAACCTATTAGCCTGAGACTAAGCCTAAGCCTGAACACAGCCCTGTATTAATCTGCCTCTACTGCTTTTGGTTCTGGAGCCACTAATATATGTACTGCTAGTGCAGGGTATCTTTTCATGGCATGGCCTTCTAGTGTATATGCATATCCTGTAGGTCTATGCTTGGGACTTGGCTCCTGAGGTTACATAACTACTTCAGAATCTCAACTTCCTCTTATCTTGTAAGGAAGTTTCATGTTCTTATGAATGTGGAAAAAAAATCTTGAAAAATGACTCAAGTTTAACCAGCGCTACAGTGTCTGCCTAACCCTACACACAGCCAGAGACTAGCATTTACTACGTGCACCTCAGTGCGGTGTTAAACCCGTTGTTTTGATGGGTCTGCCAGCAACCACCTCAGCAGAGACCTGTGTGTATGGCAAGAAGATAAATGTTCACAGGTCTGGCTCTCCCACCCAAGCAAATCTATTCTAATTTTTTAGGGAAGCATCTGAGAACTCCATTGCTGTCCTCCTTTCCAGGGAGGGGATGGGATCCTCTACAGCTTCTCTGGGAGGAGGAAGGAGTCCCTATGCTGCTGCTCCTGTCTGTCCAATAAAGAAGGCTATCTGCTTACTGACTGCAGCTTAATGGGAAATAGGGCTCCACTGAAGGAAATGGCAGGGGGTGGGAGGAGCGGAGAAGGAGGCAGGAGTCCTACTAACCTAATCCTTAATTGCCTTAATATGGTCATGACTCCAGTTTTTCTTCATATTAGTTGGCAGTGAGGGATGACCTTTTTGGCAGGCATGCCACATTAAGCCTCATGCCCTCCCTGAGTGCCACTCCGTTTCCCTTCCCCTGCCTGCTCTGCTGCTCTGCTTTCAGCTCCCTGGCCTATTTGCAGTTGTGCTTCCTGCTCCTTCCCTGATCTGCTGTCTGCCATGAATGCCTCAGGTTGGCCACCCTTGACCTATGTCTTGATTGATTAAATAGCAGATGAGCAGAAAGACTTCCACTCTTGACTCCCAAAGTAGGAGTAGGAACTCACAATATACCCTGACAGTCTTTAAAATGTAGATATCAACCAAGTGCAACTCTCTACAGCTTAGTTTCTGAGATACCACAGTTATTTCCTATGCTTAAACCAGGAAGGGGTGGACTGCCTTCTGCTCAGCTACTGTGTGTGCTTGTCTTGCTTAGCATAGGAAATAACTGTGGTGTTTTAGAAACTATAATGTACTTGCCTTTGGTGCATGTTGACATTTTAATGCCAGCCTCTGTTATTCAAATCCATGCCAATGGCTTTGAAACTGTAGGTATCTAAGTTGGATTCTCCAAAATTAACTCCCACGTTTAATGGACATTTGTAAAAATAACAAGCTGGTGTTTATTCTAGTCCCATTGAGATATATGTAACTTTTGTTACCTATTTGATTTTTATTTATTTATTTTTTGTTAAGTAGGAGGGGGGGGAAGTTCTGTAATTATACTTTTCTAATTGGAAACAATCCAGATCTTTAGATGTTTTATTGAATTACCAAGAGAAAATAACAGTGAATAGAAGTTAGACATGTCACTTCTAAAACCAGAACATTTGGGGGGAAAAAGTTCTATTTTGCAGCAGCATTTGCTGTGAAGACATCAAACTTGGAAAGGTTTAGATAGACTTCATCTACTCTTGACATCCATGATTCATAGGTTTGTTTTTTTCCATGCATTTCAATAGCCAGCAGTTCAAAACTGTGATGGACAGCAGGGGAGGCAGAAGATATCCTTGACAAATACTCCCTTGAAGAGGTGTTTCCTCTACTATTTATCCTAAAAAGTAAATATGAGACAGCTTTTCAGTGCTACATCACAGTATATGTGTTCTTGTGTGTGTTATGTGTGTGTGTGCATGTGAAAGAGGCTGTGTGGGTGCATCTACATGTGTTGCCATATGGTGACATTGCAGTATGGTCAGTTACTGCACCATGCACATGGCTCATGGGTAGATTTGCTGCTATGTCACTGTAGTGGCATGCTATACCTGGGAAGTGCGCTGCTATGGCGATGTAGCTGGCGATCACATGTAGACACATGATCACTACATTGCCATAGCGCGCCATATGTCACCGCAGCATGTTGCTACGTCACTGTAGGGCGACGTGTAGACATGCCCTATAAAAACTGTAATTGTAAGGTGAATAAGGATCTAGCTGAAAGGAAGATTACAGCAGGTTATATTGAAATGGCAGTTTCTATTAAAAATAAATTACTGGTGGTGTTCTTTACGGATCAGTATTGAAACCTGTTCTGTTTAATATTTACATTAGTGACCTTGGTGCAAGGACTAGATGTGTATTTGTAGAGAGCATGAAGTGAACAGGCTTTGCCAGTACAGAGGAAAAGGGTTCAGTTATCCTACAGGAATAAGTAGATAATCTAGTAGAGTGGAGTAATAGAAATTATATGAAATTTAATAACACAGATTTTAAAAAACTAAAGCTAGAGTTTGCTGATCATAAGTTGGGCATGAAGGACCCTAAACTAGTTTTGTTGGACCTAGATGTACAGTATTAGTAAACCATAGAATGGCCATGCACTTTCAGTATGACTCTGCAGTGGAAATGGCCAATGAAATTCTAGTGTAGTAGAAACAGGAAATTATTGGTACAATTCCATTTAAGATATTCTGTGTGCTTCTAGTTACCTTTTTAAAAATGAATTTTAACTGGAACAGTTCTATAGGAGGGCTACAAGGATAGAGGAATATATATAGATATATAGAGATATAAATAAAACATACAAACATATCATAATAGGTGAGACTAAAAGCTTTGTCCTTCACTTCTTTTCTTTGCTTTTGTACATACAAAATCTCTTCAGCTGTACCTTCAATGCACACATTTTTAGCCTGCATTGCTGTTTGAGAGGAGCTACTCAGAAAGCACTGTAAGTGGCATGGAAGTTCTGAAGCATATACACTTTACTAACCTAAAACATATGTTTTTTTTGTGTATGTGATATACCATTCTTCTCCTTGAGCCAATGGACTAAAAGTGCACTGCATTTGTGACTTTTTGAATGTAAGTGGTGTGTGTGTGTGTGTGTGTGTGTGTGTGTCTGTGTGTGTGTACACAATCAGAGTTATTGCAACTGAATGAGTCTGGTGGTGCTGATTCAAAGTTCTCTTTTGGGAAGATTTCAGATCAAATCCATCAAAGGCATTAATGATACCCATCCCTGAAAGAAGATTCCTTTGTTAGATCATGAAGAATAACTACCACAATTTAAGTTTGTATCAGTTTCAATTCTAAAAAGCATCTGTAGAAGCCATGGCATTACACATTGTAAATACATTTTTTACCATTATACAATAGTGGAATGTGACCTTTCTAACATAATTCTTTTAAGCATAAGGAATAAAAGTCTATGTGGTTATAAGCATATGTAACAGAAACAGGAAGGATATAGATGGTAAATTAAATTTCATTCACATTCAGTTATGTTTCATCTGTCAGTAAAAACAGGAAACAATCAAAATAACAACAACAACAAAAAAGAGCCAAGATGAGATTTAGTGATTCACTGTCTATTTTAACTGTGCCCGTGACTTGAAGCAGTCACAGCCCCTGGGGTTTCCATGCATTTCCATAACTCATTCCTGTAGTTTGCATAAAAGGTTATGATTCCACCACTTATCTAAACATTTTAATAATGACCTATTCCAATTATAGTATATTATGGTAAACTGGGTCCTGTCATTTCCATATTTATGTTAGTGTATTGCAAAAATACAGCATGAAACAACATGCAGAACAGACCAAGGAAAAATGTTGCTTATGGTGTTTTAGTACTACTTAAAGAATTGTTCATCAATGAAAAGGTACCCATTGGTGGTCTCCCCCTAATTCTTGTCAATGTCTGTCTTCACTACACTGTATACTTCAAGTGCAAAATGATGTTCTGTATAAAGATGTTAGGATAGCTCTAACCACATAGATGCTGGGTATAATGGGTCACAAGGATTTATCTGTGTCCGTCTCTCTGCTGTGGCTGCTGGGTTTAAAATATTTCCTTTCCAGAATTTGAATTCTGTTCTAGCAGATGGTTCTGATTCATCAGCTGAAATGCTTGCTGGCTCTCTTTTGTATGAGCAGGTCCCTAATCATTTTCAAACTGTTTGTTGTTTTTTTTTTGTAATTGGAAAAAAAAATGTTGAATACAGATTATATGTTGCTGTGCCTTAAGTTCAAATGAAGTTTCACTTAGCATGACTGCTATTACACACAATTCACAGCTCCTGAGTACATACAGATAGGCTTCCAGGAGCATGCTGAAGAGGCTAGACACTATATCATTCAGCAATTAGCTTAGTTTCCAGGGTCCCTTTCTGCACTCATGATAGTGACTCTGAACTTGCTTTCTTTGAACTGAAGGTATCTGTGAAGCATGGTTAATGCTTATCTAAAGAACACCACTTGGCAAAATACCAACCTATCTTCAACACTTCCACGTACTCTCCTCCTTGATACATCCTCTAATATCTGATGCTTTCATTATATCTAGTTGATACTAAAGGGTTCATCTGTCTTTGGTAAGAGGCCTTTGAAATTTCAGTAACTGAGAACTGCATCACAGTATAGAAAGGGGCGGGGGAGAAGGAGTGGGGGGGGGGCAGGACCAAACCAAACCAAAAAAAAAAAGGAAAGTATTCTCTTATATCATCTCCTTTTACCTTAACAGTTCATAAACTAGATCAGTCATTGCCTGATATTTGATGATGATGACTGTCCTGACTTCTGGTGTTTGTTTTATGTTCTCTTTCACAAGTGTTTTGGAAGTTTTGTGTGTGTGATCTTTTTCATCTCTAATGTCTGTCATTCTATAAAACTTGCGTGTAATGACACATGCACAACTTGCTGGGCTGATGAAAAGCCTGGTGTTATCCAGCTGAAGTTAGCTTGGATTACATTTTTTTTGGTCAGTGTGGGTGAGGAAAACATACTTCAATCAAGTTAATGTCATTAGGTTAACATTAAGGCTAAGTACAGACAGTCAAAAAGCCCAAGGCTGAATCAATTCAATCTTTGCAGATTAGTCTAAACTGAATAGATTGAATTGATAAACAAGTGAACAGACATTCACTTTTGATTTTGGAAAGGCAACCACATGCCTGCAGTAGCCCAAACCAGAAGCCGGGGGGCGCTAGAGCATGCCTCCCTGCTCAGTTGGAGCAAACAGCTTAGGTCAATGCTAGCCCACCCACCCTGAGAGAGTGGGTTTGCAGGGAAGGTGAAAAGCATCCTGGGATGCTGGGGGACTGTGAGTTAACTTGAATTTGGAGGAGATCTAGGACAGAAGTTCAATATACCGATTTAACCTAAATCAGTGAAGTGTGATACTACATCTATCCAGGTTTATCATAAACCAGTTTTGACCATTTTGAAAGTAGCTTGTGTGTCCTTTTCACTTTTCCTCATTTTAGTAGCTCATAATTAGCTTTTGATCATCTAATACATTCTTTTTCTGTCATTTCAAACTGATAAGCTTCCACTTTATAGCAAGACATTCTTGATACTCTTCCCTTAAGTACATGGTCTTATACTGTAGGGGTGCTTGTACACATGATGAAAATTGGCCATTTTTTGCAGTTTAATTGCATCCTGCTGTACACGTGGGGTATTTTTTTACAATTTAAATGAGTTTGCTGCATTGCGAACTAAATGACATCTGTGTGTAGTTTAGTTTGCAGTCGAGTTACTAGAACCATTACAGCCTTTGACAGCTTGCCCTCCTGCTGCGGGAGAGGTGGGCTGAAGGCAGAAGCAGTGAGGGACCCAATCCTTTTTTTTTCCTTATGGAGCCTGCCTGCATCTCTCGTGGCACAGGGGTGAGCTGCCAGTGGGCCAAGTGGTTCCTGAGCTGCAGAGGGCCCTAGTCCTTCCTTCTATGGTGGCAGCACCTCCTGGGGCCACATGGGCCAGCTGCTAGTGGGCAGGTGCTGCCCCAGCTCCGGGAGAAGTTGTATTGGGCTGGGTGCTGCCTGCGAGCTGGGGCAGCACCTGCCCACTAGCTGCCCACCAGGGTAGCACAGGGGGCACCACCACCATGGAGGAAAAATCCAGGGCCCCCCGCAGCTCATCCAGCCATGGAAGAGGCAGGCAGACTCCATGGGGAAAAAAAAAAAAAGGATAAGGCCTCTCACCACTATTTGTTTTCCACCCCCTCAGCAGAGTCTGCCTGTATGAGCTGCTACTGCCACGCAGCCTCTGAGCTGCAGGGGGCCCAGTCCTTCCCTCTGCAGCAGTGGTGCCCCATGGGGCCACCTGAGCAGGGTGCTAGCTGCATGGGTGCTGCCCCAGCTTGCAGGCAGCACCAGCTGGATCCAACTCTTCCCCAAGCCCACATGTTGGCAGCATGCCGGGTGCTGCTTCCTCCTGCTCTGCAAATTAGCACAGTGAATGCCTGCATGTGCAGTGTGTGCAGTTTGTGGTGCCACAGATGGGTCTGTGGCGCTGCAACCTGCCCGTGCCTGCTCATGGGGACACGCTGTCTGGGCGTTAGCCCTCTTGAATAAGTCTCAAATGGGGCACTGGAAAATTCAGGCTATTGCTCCTAGTTCTGAGAGATGAATAAGCACAAAAGATTAGATTAGATGAAGACATATTTCAAAAGCAACTAACAACTAAAAAATACGTTGCTTGGAGGCCAATATCCCTTGGGTACCATATTGTAGCTGTCAAGGCAGTGTGTAGATTTAGAATGGATTTAAAGTGTTGCTTGGACATTATATACGTACATGTTTCCAGATGCTTTCACTGAGAATGTTGCCATCTGGGATCAAAATTGTATGCAAGCTGTTAGGTGTCATAATATTTTTCTAAGCAAAACTGTAACAGTCAGAAGACATCTTTAGTTTGGTTCTGTGTCCAGCACAGGAGCAAAACTTTTGTAAGGGCAGATTCTAGTCTGAACCTCTCAGTACCTTGAAAGTTTCATTTTTGGCCTGCCTCTACGTGGTACATGAACTGGGTTGCCTTTTATTTAACATGCTAAATGTGATGAGTTGGACACATTGGAATATGCAAGAAAGTCTTGCCCAGTGTCAAAGAACTAATTTGCTAGCTGCACACAATTCCAAAAATATTGTCATCTTAATAAACGATTTTGTTGGTCAGTTCAGTTTACTTGTTTCTGAAGTTTAAATGCTGTATTTTAAAAGAGAAATGGAAATGGGAAAATGGCATCAGTGAATGGGTGAGCCTCTAAACTTTTAATTCATGACATTTTTCTTCCAAAGACCCATTTATATCTGTCATGATAAAAACTCAGCTACTTAAAGGAAACTGGGCCATGTTAGGCTGCATTTAAGATTATACTAACCTATACATTTTCTGAGGGATGTTTGACTGCTCAATGATTTTAGCCTGAAGATGCCATTGAAGAGAGAATGAACTCTGTTGTAAATACGTGTTCTGTGATGCAGAACTTGGCATTTTTTCTGTTTTTATTTCTCTCTCTGTATCTTTTTTTTTTTTCCAAAAACTATGTATTTTTAGTTTTTGATGCCAACTCTATTGCCATATATTAGAGAGGAATGAAAAGAAAAGCAAACCCCCTGAGACTTGAAAAGCACATTTGTAACCTGAATCATCTAGACTATGGAATTGGTACTTGGGATATTTTTGTCCTAGTATTTATTTTACCAACTACGTAATCTTATCTATTAAAATACAAATATCCATGTGCAAGCTATATGGACAAATGCGTTTGAGGAATCAAATTCAGTTGTAAGGAAAAACATAAAAAAATTAGTTGTGATTTTTGAGAGCCTGAATTCAAAGTAGTAGGCATGAATCACTTTGGTCATAAAAATATCCAGGGTCTGTTTCCATTAGAGCCTCTAAGCCTGTTTACTAGCAGCAGGGCTATATGATAGTAAATTATGGCTCTGAAGTTTTGCTACTTTAGGCACAGACTTAGATTTTTGACCAAACATCAAGGGACACATCCAACAAAATGAGCTTGGTATTATATAATCTAAAGGTAACACTGGGTTCTTTTAAGATTTTATAATTTTATATCCCAAAAAGATATTCTACCAGTCTAACATAATGCACCATGCTGCACCACATATTTTGGTTGTATGTACTTGTTTTTCTACAGAAAAGGAATACAGCTTTCAATTTTTCTACTGATTGTAAAATAGTCATTCTTAAATGCATGTTTATATTGTTATATTAATTGACTATGTAATTGTATGACTATAATACAATTTAAATAGTTATTTAGCTATCTAAGTTCTGATAAAATAGACATATCAAAATTATTTAGCTTGGTCTTCAGGAATTGGAGAATGTGTATATAATATAACTTGGCAGAAACTACTTTTTTTATGAAACTGAGTTTTGTCTGGATGGCACTTTGGCATAAGTTATTTCATGCAACATTGCAAATTAACAGATGTGATGGAGTGTAGGAGTTTGTTCTAATTTTTTATCTGCTTTTTTAAAGGCTGATTTGCCTTTAAAACTTAGTCATCTAGGGCAAAACAGAGTTCCATATGCAGAATGAGAGTAGCTGGTTATCCTAAAGAGAGGCTGTGATAATAAAACATCATTCAGGGATCAGACTGGATTAGTTTGTGATGGCTCTTGGAGCTGGAACTTTGTCCCTCTGACTACCTTTCTATAGATTCAGCCTTTTCTTTAAAAAAAAACATTAAATTCTAGATTTCTTGTGAAAAATCTTCAAAATATGAACAAATTTTTAACTGTTTTAATAATTAGTGCATGTAAGAGGTACTCTCCAAACTCTGACAGCATTTAAGAAATTCTGTTCAACCTAGCATAAAACTGGAGACAAAATATACATCTAGATCCAACCATTTCCTTCTGAATAAGTTTTTGAAAGGACTATTCACTATTTGAAAGGACCATGCACTATTCTTATCAGCAATTCAGTGATTTGTAAGAAAAGTTATAGTTCCCAGGATTGTGCTAAGAAATTGGAACGTCCAGGTGAGCTGAGTCTATAGAAGCTATAGATTTATATAAATTTGACACATACAGATTTATGCACACATTAAAAAAAAATGCCATCCACATCCTGCGCTAGCCCCCATTGGCACTGTATTGCTTGCTTTGTCAAGCCATCACTGCTCGTGGAGTCTGCAAAATAAACTGGAACAATAGAAGTTAACATTTCTCTTGGTGCTATGACTTGCATGAAGTTTGAATTCTAATATTTTATGCGTAGATTGTGAAAACTGCTTAATGATGTGCCAGGTCAAGGAGTGAACGTGATAAAGCCTAAGATGTGTGGGGGTTTATGTGGAGATGGTTTGATGACTTCAGGAGATGTAGCTGGGTACTACAATTAGCAAATAAGCAAACAAAGAAATAAAACAGCAGAAGCAACAATAAAAAAAAAAAACTCAGGCTAATATAAATTCATTTACTTGACAGCCTTTTATTTTTATATTCTTACTTATAACTATGTACACAGTACTGTACAGGACACAAAGGCTGCCGCAGTGCTTATGGTAGAAAAATCCAATACAGATTTGACAAAAAAAAGACCCTGCACAGATATCAATTATGTATAATTTCTCTATGGGGCAGGGTGGGGGTGTATTACTCTCTCAGATAAGTTCATTCAAACAGAAAAAAGAAGAAAGGTCATATGCTTATTATAGATACTCTCTTCGGTCATTTTACTGTCCTTGATCATTTCACTCATTTTACTGGACTAATTAAGTTTTTGGATTGAGTGTAAATAAACCTTGCCACGACAAGAACATTATTAAAGCGAATGCTTTACATGGGTACAATAGAACCGCATGCAATACTATTAGATGTAGTGTGTAGGGGTGTCTGTCTGCATATATTTGCATCTAAATTAGCTGATATTTTCTTTTCATACACCTTTGATTATTTCAGTTGTTATAGGTTATTATTCCTGTTTGGATTTGGGGAACTGCATTTTCATTATGCATTACTCACTCTTACCTATGCTGTCTACCTCCTTCAGCCAATGCTATCAGCTGAGCATGTAAAAACAGGTTTTTTGCAGCTAGATTAGTTTCTATGCTTGCAAGCCAAGTAAGTTCTGAGGCACCTGAATTGATAAATAGTAGCATTGACAAATGCAGCATGATTTAAAAGTTTCTTCTTCCTTATATTAAGTGATTGCTGGAACCACCCCAATATTGCAGATGCTTATGGAAATGATAGCATGATAGTATTCAGTTTAGAATTGCTTGTTTTTGAATAATTTTGCAACCATCATTTTTCTTTGCATTCATTTTTTTTCTCCAAAAGGGCCCCAGTAGTCTATGAACCATCTTTTTATAAACATGTCAGATATATTCAACAAATGACTTTGTACATTGCTTGATATAGCATACATACAGGCTTGGCAGGATTTGATTTTTATTGATTAAACATTGATAAACATCAGTTTCACCAGGCACTAACAGACGGCTGGAAACATATTTTTTGGGGGGGTAATCATCAAAATTTATAGAAAAAGGATGTTAAAAAAAAAATCTGGGATGGGGGTAAGGAAATCTGGGGGAGGAGGATCCACATGCACGTGCACACATAGTGGCTACTGCAGGTGGGGTGAAGGAAAGCCTTGGCTACACTGCCCTCACACTGGTCTTCTGGCAGTGGTTAAGGCAGCTCCTGTAGGAGCTCAGAGCTATGCTTGGAGGCCTGTGCTTGGAAGTGGAAGGGGGACGCTGCTGTAAGGTCCCACTGCCAAGGGGCGGGGCTGTTGGCCACTGGCCACTTGCTCTGCCCAGGTCCCAGCTGGAGATTTGATGCCAAACTCCTGCTAAGCCCAGCTCATCCACTGTGTGATTGGGGCAGGGGCCAAAGTCCTGCCAAGCCTGGCCAGGCTCCTGCACTCTTCTTACCACTCCCCCCCGCCACCCAACACCCTGACCAGGCTATTTTTAGCTTCCCAATATCCTTTCCTCCCAGCCCCAGATAGACAATACACCACCCAGACCTCCCCCACTTGAGTTACTTATGTTGGGTCCCTACCCAGCCCCCAGCACTGGTTAACATCAATATATACTGCTCATGGTCTACAATCATGCAGCTAGATGAAGATTAGGTAGGCTAGGTGAAGTGATCATTTATATGCACGCACAGTGGTCGAGCAAAGTAGGTAAGCTTGATTTGATGCATTTATTGTACCTCATGTTAGAAACAACATAGTTCAGGATTGTTTTCAAATCCTGTTTTTAAGGAATCATTTACTAATGTCTCTTTTCCAGATAGTATTCAAACACTATATCTTTCAGTATTAAAAGAAAAAAAAATTTCAAACTTTCTGAAAATGCAGTTGTATTCTGGTGTAGTTTTATAGTCCTTGGGGTTGGAAGGGACCTAAACAGATCATCAGGTCTGGCCCCCTGCCCTGGGCAGGAATGCATGCTGGTGTCATAACACCCCAACCAAATATCTGTCCAGCCTCCTCTTGAAGACCCCCAAGGTAGGAGAGAGTATCACCTCCCTTGGGAGTCTATTGCAGAGCCTGGCAGCCCTAACCATAAAGTAATGCCTCTTGATGGCCAGCCTGAATCTTCTCTCTAACAATTTGTGGCTGTTATTCCTAGTGGTGGTGCACAAGGGAACAGAACCCCCATCCCCCTTCCCACTGGTCCCCCCTGGTGAGTTTGTAAACGACCACCAGATCCCCTCTCAGCCTTCTCTTGTGGAGGCTGAATGTAACTCTGTACTTCAAGGGAAGGAATCCTTAATCTTATTATTTATTTTTTAGATTACTTGGCACAACAAGATGTTCTATGTAAAGGAAGGGAGACACAGTTTTTGTCCCAGATTGTACAGTCTAAAAGACCAAGTCAGATGAACGGGTAGGTAGATAATAGGGATGTGACAAACAAGACAAACTAGCAGGGTAATGATAGGCACAAGTGGATTATTACCATAGCCTGTGTGTGTTCTTTTCATGTTAAATTCACTGCATTCCCACTCTGCCTTCCTGCCACCATTCAGGACTCATCATTTTATTGAGTCATTCCCTGTTTCAGTTTCCATACCTTTATACCTGAATCAAGTTTTTCATGTGTTCTGGATCTTTGATATAAATACATGTCTCTTAAGTTGAGCATCACTAATTTCTCTTCTTCCTCTCCTTCCTCACAACTTTGTTGGGAAAGTTTCTTGTCCTCCTGACACAGCTAATGGGATTTGTCAATTCCTTGGTGTAGCTGTGTTTTACTCCATGAGTAATGAGATACTTCTCTTGATGGTAGGGCATCTTGCCCTGCCCTAAAAGAGATATGCCGAGTCAAACATGAAATAGAATGCCAAACACTATGTCCTATGTGTTTGTCAGGTGTGTGATCTATTTTATAGAAGCCTAACTCGGTATTCTGAAATATTTTACTACTTGTGAACTTTAGCTTCTGTTAATATGATTGAAGCAAGTGGAAATGGAAATTGTCAGGGCAATTTAACAAAGAGAGCCTGTAAAACTCATTACATCCCAGGTAGTAAAATCACTTTAGAAGGCACATTCTTCAAACTTGAGCTTTATTCAGTAAACCACATTGGTGCCTGACCTTTTAAGAGCCTTATATTCGTTAGGACGGGGGGGGACCCTGTCATTTGGAGCCACCTGCCTTAAACTATAAACAGCAGCCAGATTTGACTCTGCTGTGCTTTGGATCACACAGCGAGACAGACTGTATAAGTACTCCAAACAGACAGTTAAATGTCTAGCTATTTAGATGAGTTTGATGTGTATTTCATGTAATTGTATACTCCACAAAGCAGTAAAAAGTCAATCTTGTGTGCTGGCTGCATTTTAGCACAGAGTAAATCAAAGCACCAATCTCAAGTTTGTAATTCAAGTTAATCTCTTCAAGGGCTGCAAAGGGATGAAATGCTATTCGTGTTTTTGAGAAGCTTTGTACTGACACTATGTACTGGGTGGGGAAGGCTAAAGCTGTATTTTGATGGAAAAAATCATGTATTTTAATCCATATTTGAACCAGAGGTCTATGGCATATTAAATACACTTTTCATGTAAAACAAATGATTGGAAATCAGTTTTAAATTATGGAACACATTTTTTCAATTCTTTCTAGATATCAAATGTAAATAAAATATTATATAGTTTTATTTACTTTATTTCCTAATTGTGCCACATATTAATGGATATATTTTGCTTACAGTTAAATCAAGTTTATTTTAGGCCATGTATTGATAATTTAATTTTTGAGCAACTGTCAGTATTTCAGTGGCTGAACAGCAAACACATTTAACTTTGTGTTTCCTGCTTCCCTGGCTCCTACAAATCAAATTTCACATTAACAAGCCCACATAGTTCAAGCTTAATCCAATGTCCTTTTGAAGTCAAAAGAAAGTCTCTCATTGACTTTACTGGGTGTCAGATCAGGATTTTAGTACACAATGCAGATATAAAGATGTTGGGCAGCTGCATTGTAATTTTTTATCGCATTTATGTCAGATATGAAATATCATTAGCACAAATACTGGCAATTTATTATGAAAAAGATATCACTGTATCCTGGAATAGAATGAATGTATATGACAATGAAATGGATGTTAGGCCTGCAGAGTTAAAGTTTAAAAAATGTTCTTGCCTTTGGTACCGTTCATTTCTTATTTCTTCTGAACTTGTTATCTGGTGGCTTCCTGGGCTTATCTACTGGAAAGCCACTTAAGAAGGAGTTCAAACTTCAGGGGATGAAAAAAAGAACAAATTAAGCAACACTGAAGTGAAGTTATCAATGCTTGTTTACTATAGGCAGATGCATTACTGAATGATAAAGACATGCTATACATACGTGTGTGTGATTCCAATGCATTCAGCAGGCTGCTAGGTTTTTTGTTTTGCTTTTGTTTTTATTTTAACAAAAAGATAACTTGTAACATGAAAATGCTAAAAAAAAAAAATAAAAAAAAAAATGGCAGTGTCATATATAGTCCTGTACCATGCTTCTTTTTGACAGGAAAACTTGTTTTTTATTACCACAATATTGTTTTAGGGGGAAAATATGTAACACATAAATACCTACTCCCCTAATTTTGTGTGCTAAATTGCTATACTATTGTGAATTTATTCTTCATGGAAATACTGATGTTTGTGCATAAATTATGTACCTGTAGAAACATTAAATTTATACCCCTACATTGTGTTTTTGCACACTGAAAAATCATACTTACCCAATTTTAGAGCCTAGTGTAAAGCCCCTTTAAAAACTTAGTCCTGAGACATTTCTCTTACCACAAATAGGTAATTCTTTCGCTTCATCCTCTATTATTTGCTGCTTTCTATTTGATTTCACATTTCAAGTGTTTTTAGTGCCTTTGAATTGTAGCATAGAAAAAGAGGGTAATGTCAGAAGAAACATTAGTCTGTTTGATGATGGAACGTATATAATCCAGGCCTGTAGAATAAGAACACAGATGAATTTTTTATTACAGATGAACTTAGTATGTGTTATGATTTTTCGATGTGGATAATATTTTCCTTTTATGGAAAAGTAGAACTACTGAAAGTTATGATGTTTGACTGTCACATTAATCAACTGGCAAAATATCAATGATGGCAACTCTGTTTTATATGTTGCAATTTGTTTCTTCATTGCCTGTGGATTGATTTCAGTAATAGAAAATCATTCACAAAAAAGTATACAAAAAAAACTCCCATTTTCTGCAGTTACAGAGACATGTTGTGGAGATTCCTGGGGATGTCTCTGTATACGTGGGGAAAGTCGGGAAGGCGTGTCTCAAACTTGGGGGGGGAGGGGCAAATCCTTTGTGGGAATTCCTGGGCCACATGGGACTGAGTTCCTCAAGCCCTGGCAGTGCTATCTGAAGCAGCTGGATTTGCAATGATTTCCTATGATTTGCGACTGGTCCAAGTGAATGTGTGACACCACCCTAACACGTACTAACTTTAATAGATCACAACATTCCAGTGATTTGCAATTGTTGCGGGTGAACATGTGCAAAGGTCCTAATGCTAGAAATAGACTTTGCCAAATGAAGTGGATCTGCTGTGCTGGGATGCATCCAGGCACAGCTGATCCACTTAGTTGAGTGAAACACACATCACCTGTTGATCATGTGAGACAGTGGTTGATGTGCTTCCCTCTTGGCCTATGCACCCTGCAGGTTCCTGGGTCATGTCTCTGTAAGCAGGGAAATCTGGGGTTCTGCACTTAGAGACACCCTAGGTATCTCTAAGGTGCATCTCAATGTGCCTAGAGATTCCTGGGGGGGGGGGGGGGGGTTGTGTCTGTAAGCACAGAGCTCCAGCTTTTCCCACATACAAAGGCACACCTGGAGATGCCTGGGGTCATGCCTCCAGAAGCATGGACCCCCGACTTTTCATGCTTACAGAGGCACAGCCCAGAGGTTCCCAGGGACACATTTCTGTAAGTGGGGAAAGCCAGACAGGTACTTCTATGGCTTAAGGGACCCGATTCTTTGTGGTAATTCCCAGGATGCAAAGGACTGGGCCCCTCAAACACTGGGAGTGCCTGTCAGGGGAAGTTGGAGAGTGTAGGCAGTGAAAAAGTAGCACAAATTATTACTACCTTTTGTTGTGGCTACAAGGGCATGTATGGCATGACAAAGGAAATGGACATCTATTTGCTTTTGGCTTGTGCTACCTTAAAAACTACGGCACAAAGGCAATGTTTGTCTCTAACCTAACTCTATGTGCCTAATTATTGCATCATTTGCCATGATCAATATAACAGTTAATATTATACAAAGGTTTATTTCTATTAAATCCTTTTGTACATGGTCTTGTAGTCATACCTAATTTAAATGCTGGTTGAGAGCTAAAATAAAAGTATTTATTACAAACTATATATAGCTATATAATATAGATTGCTATTTCAATCTGTCTTTCCATTTATATTTTTTCTGTATTATTTTATCACAATAACCTGTATTGTAGAGCTTTTACAAGTTAAGTTACATTTTCACTTGTATGTTTTGTGTTCAGATTTTGTCACCTATTATTCATTCTCCTTTGAGATTTGAAATTTTAAACTCTCCATTATTGGGAACAGGCAAACTTTTAACATGGTTGTGAAGTGTTCTTGGGGAGGGATATCTTCCAACTTTTCAGCAGAGCCTAATGAGCTTCTGCCCACTGCACTATTAGAGTCCAATTCCGTAAAAGATTTAAGCGTATATTTACCTGTAAGTACATGAATTTGTTATATCCCTCTTCAGCAACGTATTTAAATATCAGCTTAAGTGTGATCATTCCTTTTATTAAACTTAAATTGCTTTGCTGAAGCAGGACTCCAGTGCATATTTCCACCAGACCTGAGCAGGCTCAAGAAACTAAGGGTCTGTTATTGTTGAGATGATTTCCATGAGAAATCACTGTGGGGTCTGAGATGGCTCAAAAAAATTGCCTTAGTCTGGGCGGTGTCATTGGATGAGGGCTGCTTACTCAGCCATATAGCAAAGAGCTATTTGTAGTCTTAACCATGGATTTAGACTCTTGTTTCTCCATAATTTGTGTGGGTGTAATTTCTATAATCTTTCAGAGTTATAGAAAAAAGCATTTTTAAGAAAAGAGAAGATGAAATAAAGTTTATCCAAAATATACAGTATAGACTATAAATACAATATAAAATAGCACAAATTACAAGTTGTCAGAAAATCATTCTGTAGTATTTGATGGAAACATCTCAGAAATATTTGTCTTGAAACAGCAATACTGTATGTATTTCTAGCATATATCATTTGCTTGTAATCTGAAGCTGTCAATACCATGCTGAAATTATTCATAGCTTCAGTGTTGAAATGATAGGCAGCCTGAAAAACAATGCCTCCAGTGACTCCTTGATTTGGTGAGAAAGCAGAGGACAGAATAGACATGGATTAGACACCTGTTGCTTTATAAACTATGGGCCAGATCTTGTTCTACCTATTCCACCTAGTGGACTTAGGCACCTAAATATGACTATGTTCCACCCTATTCAAGTCCCTGGAAAAAATATTAACTAAGGAGAGGGTAAATCCTTCTACTCAGTGTTTCTTGCGAATTAGCTTTAAGGGTAAGAAGGAAGCATGCTACAAAAATGGTATGTTAATGCTTTTTTCTTTTTCAAGGATTAAGACAGGCTTATGTGCCTAAGTCACACTAATAGCAAATAAGTGGAAAAGGATCTGGTCCCACTCCACCTGTCCAACAGAACAACTCTTACTCTTGTAGCTGGCTGTATTTCTGCTGTCTAAGACTTATTCCTGCAAGATGCATAAGGCTAAGAGGTCATTAATACTCTTAACTCACTTCAGTCGGAGTTAAAGGTATTTCTCACCTAGCACAGCCCTTGTATAGTAAATACATCTGTCCCCCTCTACATTGTATTTCTGTGTATAAAATGTACTGTGTTTACTTGCACACTGTACTCACCCGTTGTCTCAAAAATAGGATTCCAAAATTGGGGCACACATTTTAAGTGGGGAAGCTGATTTACTGCCCAGAATAGACTACTATAAAGAAGGCTTACTGAGAGTGAAGGAACAAACCATCCTGATGCACAGGCAAACTAGCAGAAGACCAACTTGGGTTAGCAAGGAACTCTTTAAATACTTCTTTAAAGCACCTGGCAGCACAGTTTGAGGTGGAGGAGTGGGGGGATGATAGACAGGCCCTTGGCATGTAAGAATAGGTTAGGGACTGTTTAGAAAAGCTGGACATGTAGAAGTCCATGGGGCAGGATGTGATGCACCCAGGGGTGCTGAGGGAGTTGGTCGTTGTGATTGTAGAGCCACTGGCCATTTATCTTTGAAAACTCATGGCAATCAAGAGAGGTCCTGGATGATTGGAAAAAAGCAAACATAGTGCCCATATTTAAGGAAGGGAAAAAGGTGGATCCAGGGAACTATGAACCAGTCAGCCTCACCTCAGTTCCTGGAAAAATCATGGAGAAAATCCTCAAGGAATCATTTCATATTGGCTACCCACTAGATGTCAGACAGGAATATAAGAATTTAAAGACTAAGAAACCTTCTATTATAGAATTATAGAAATTTAGGGTTGGAAGGGACCTCAGGATGTCATCTAGTCCAACCGCCTGCCATGCTTTGTATTTGTTATATGAGATCTAGCTTAATTTGACTTGAGAGGACAGGCTGAGGGAACTGGGCTTATTTAGTCTAGAGAAGAGAAGACTGAGGGGGATTTAATAACAGCCTTCAACTACCCGAAGGGTAGCTCAAAAGAGGATGGAGCTAGACTGTTCTCAGTGGTGGCAGATGACAGAACAAGGAGCAATGGTCTCAAGTTCCAGCCACAGAAGTTTAGGTTAGATATTAGGAGGAATTTTCTCACTAGGAGGGTAGTAAAGCACTGGAACAGGTTACCCAGAGAGGTGGTAGCAGCTCCATCCTTGGAGGTGTTTAAGTCCTGGCTAGACAGAGCTTTAGCTAGGATGACCTATTTGGGAATGGTCCTGTTTTGAGAAGGGGGTTGGATTAGATGACCGCCTGAGGTCCCTTCCAACCCTAATTTTCTATTATTTCTTCTGTTTCTCTTCCCCCCAGGGGCTTCAGTATTTATAAAACACTGAAACTAGGTGTGTTTTCATAAGCAGCACTCTGCAACAGCCAAGAAATTGAGAACATTCAAAGTGTCACAAACCTAGAAGTTAATACATTTTCAATCCCCCAAAAAATCTTGCAGGGAAATAAAACATTAAATGTTATGGTAAATGTAATTCATCTACATAGTCTTAATGGTCTTATCCAAGAATTGCTAAATCTCCCAAAACATCTCTTGCATAAAAATGCTTATGGTCTATTATTTACCTGTACAATAAAAATATAGCTTTATTATTTTAAATAATTAATCCAACAACCTATACTAACACTTATCATTGCTACCATTGGAACATTACTTTTTTTGTATTACACTGAAAAATATTTATTCCTGCTAAAGGTGCTTTATTGATTGCATATAATATATCCATTAGCTTTTACATTATAATGGAGGTTTCAGTCCCCAGAACATAGTATCTTTTGGGCTTGATTTGTTTTTTGTCCCCATGTAGATACACTAATGCAGGCATACAAGTGTATGTGTGTAGAACAGGGTTTGCAAGGATACTGTTTATCTGGCTTGAAATATTTCATCTGTGCTCACCTGAGCTAAATTCCCATACTGGTAACTGCATCACATTTCTTTTCAAAACAGTGTTTGCATTCAGTAAACAATCCACAGATTTTTGTAGAGGTAGATGGAAATTAAAAGGGCTCTTTCAGGAAATCATTAATCTTGCTTATAATTAGTTCTAAGCTTTGGAGTTCTTTTCCATAAATTGCAAGAGAAAGCAGAGATTGTGGTCTCTTGCATAACAGACTATAGGGTTCTTTGCTTGGTGGGTTTAGGGATCTCTCCTGATATAGATATTTATGATTAATATGTTTTGTATCCTGGGAAAAAGCTCATTCATCAGCTAGTGGAGGAAAGGCAGAGAGCTGGAGATGGAAAGGAACAGAGAACCTCATTTGAGAACCTGAGACTTAATTCTTCCCCAGAACTCTAAGGGTTAAATATTTAATATTTTAATTGTGTTATAGTTTCTTTGCACTCTATTGACATCGGCATTGAGGGTCCAAATTCATAAATTGAATTGTTCTCTCTTTCTTTCTCTTCTCCCCTCTTGTCCTTCACTGCCTTCCCCACCCCCCACCGCCCTTCTACCCTCTCTGCCTCCGCTTCTCCTACTTTTCTCCTGCTGCTGCCACTGACAAAATGCCCAGGCTCCCCCTCCTTCCTTCTGCTTCTGTTTCTTGCCCCTGTCCCTGGGGGTGGGGGCAGCATGGTATGACCTGTGAGGAATCCCGTGGCCCAAAGCCAGGGGACTCGGGGACCTTGAGCAGCATGTGGGTACCCAGCTATGTGGCAGATCAGAAGAGGAGTACATGTGGTGTAGTACAGTGCAGTAGCCACTTGACATGGCGTTGGGGTGCCAGTATACTGGTGGCAGCTGGTGGGGAAGAGGGGGTGGGAACGTGACACAATGTGTGACCTGGAGGATATGCAGCCCATGCAGTGTACTCAGAAGTTGGACAACCCAGGATTAGATTATTCAGTTAGGGAACTGTCCTATTCGCCATATGCTATGCTTGTACAGTGTTTAACACAGTGATATTCTGTGCTATAACACTACTGCTCTGGATCCACAAATGTCTCTTCAAGTTATCCCCTATGGCTCGTCATATAAAATGGGAGGCTCTATAGCTCTTTGTATGCTGGGAGGCTTTCCCTTTCCTTTTCTTCTTAAGTCATTGGAGGCATTTTCCCTACAACCCATGTATAATGAGACACATGCAGGATCTATCAAGTTAGTAGCTTACTGTTTCTTTCTTGTGAACTGTAGTATTTGTGCAACAATTCATCTAGGAGCATACATTTTGTGACTTCTAGTGGTTAACAATGACCACTTTTAGCTCTTGAGTCAGTCAGGATTGACTTTACACCAACAAATTCCTATGCACTGTTGTAGGACTAATAATGAAGAATAATACTTACTTCCACAGAAGTAAGAGTTAAATGGATTCACTTAGAGCAGTGCACTGTAAAAATGGTTCACCTTTCAGGGCAAAGCGAGAAATACCAGAGAAGAATGGCTCTAAATTCCTCTGGATGCCAGGAATTAATCCCAGGGTAAGAACCTTCCCAAATACAGTGCCAGGGTGCTGTTTCCATCCTTTGTTACTATATATGATACCAGCATTGCAGTTGTACGAAATATGAAGATGTAAGTATGATGAGAGGGTTTGTTCCCAGAGGAGCTCACATTCTGAATAAGATAGGTTCATGAAATGTAAACTGGCCATTATGTTGGTAGCAAGCAAAAATAAAGTGTGAAAGGAAGGGATATCAGCACTTGGGAAAGTATTATTGTATTCGCATGTAGTTCAGAGTACTGATGTTGTTTCTGTTGCACGTACATCCTTGGATTATCTTTCCCATTTTTGTATGTATTTGTTTGCATGGTTTTTTAAAAACGTTTTCCAGCATGATTGATTGTATAAGAAAGACCAGATCCTGACAGAGTTGAAATTTGTAGTAGAAAATGTGCCATAGCAAATGAGGTTCTGGGACCTGTAGCAGGACAGGAACAAAGTGGGGAGCTTGGTGACCAGAGATAAAAGGAGATTCCAGGCATGAGGAATGTGAAATGGCATAGAATCACATGACAGAGCAAAACAGAGCAGAGAGAGAAGTGAAACAGGCTACCAGAGTTCTCTTAAAGTATGGAAAGTGAAGCCCATCAGTCTGTGAAACTGTTATGGAAGGGAACAGTGAACCAGTAGTCAGAATGGACTTGGTATGGCTGGACTGATGGGATTTGAAAAATGATATTTAATTGCAGTGCATATGAGATGCAAAGGTATAGATTGTAGTCATGTTGGTCTAAGGACATAGCTAGACAAGGTTCTTTGCGTAAATCTGATATCTCTTATTAGACCAACTCAAATAGTTGGAAAAATTCGTCTTTGCAAGCTTTTGGGTACAAGTACCCTTTGTCAGGCTGAGGAAGCAACTGTAGTTGGTCTGTGTTTTTCCATCCTGGATCATCAAAGGATGATGGAGGTAATGGAGATTTACCAAAAATAAATAAATAAATAAAAATATCCTTGCTCCTCACATATTTGCTGGATCATTATGGCTAAAGCAACACTCTAACCCTATTACTATCTGAATAAGGCATACCTTTTAGAAAAAATATTTATTAAACATTTTCCAGTGGTACAGAATGCACCACCACTCTTGGTGAGTTGTTCCAATGGTAAATGACCCTCTCAGAATTTGCACTTTACTTCCTATATGGCTTCAGTTTCCAGCTTCTGTTGGGTTGTTTTTGCTGGTTTTCTATTTTCTGGATTGAAGAGCAGTCTTAATTTTTTTTTTTCTTTTTCATATAGATACTTACTTGGAAGGCATGATCAAGCCTTAATCTTCTCTTTGATAAACTAAGAATGTTTTCTTTGTGTCCATCAGGTAAATAAGAATTTCCAATCCTTTTTTTATTCTTGTGTCTCTTCTCTAAACTACCTCTAGTTTTTTTTAGCATCCTTCTTGAATTATAGACCACAGAACTGGAGACAATGTTTTAGTAGTTCCACACTGTTGCCAAATGTAGAAGCAATATAACCTTCCTATACCTACTTGATTTTTTGTTCATGATAAGGGTTGCATTAACCTTTGTGTTACACTGTCATTCATGTTGATAAGATTATACAGCATGACGCACAAGACCTTTTCAGAATCAATGCTTCCCAGGGTAGAGTTTCTCCTCCTGTATGCATGAAGAACATTGCATGATTTCTTTCCAACATATGTCAACATTAAAAATCATAGTGCTTTGACTATTTTGAAACGTGAGAACCATAACACAATGAGGCTCATCGTTCAACAAGTTAGCTGCAGAGATGGATGTCCACAAATGGCTATTCCATTCCAGTCAGATATGGATCCAAATGTTCCTATACTTACTTGAAGTGTACACAAATGTTTATATATCAGTTTGGGCTGGAGATCTTGTGAGACTGAACTGTTTTGTTAGTTAGTTAGTTAGTTAGTTAGTTAGTTAGTTTTCCATAATTAATGAAACCAGAAGACACAAAGTAGTTGAAGAGGGTGGAAAGCATTTTGTTGAGAGTAGGTGATGGGATGGAAAAACAACCAGGCTTCTTTGACAGATTTCAGAGTCACTTAACCAGAAGACCCTAGGGTTGGCCAATACTTTATCCTAACAAATTTGCTAATCCTAATAGCCTAATTTGGAATAATTTTCCAAAGTTTGAACCTCAACGTTCTAAGACAGTTGTTTTGTATTCCTGTGTTTATATAACAGACCTCATGTAACTGGGTTTAAGGGAGGGGGGAATAGAATCCTTTGATCCTTCAGCAAAATGTTTTTTATGTAAGTAGCCTTCTCATGGTGAGCTTTGGAAGTCTGGACAGATCACTGTCCATCTGTTTTTACAACTTTCTGTGATCATCATCCAATGAACCCTGTTTAATCTACAGAGAATAAACACTTCCAGAGTTGAAAATGTGCTTCCCAGGTGTTGGGGGGAGTCATGAAGAAGCCAGGCTATTTGCTGAAATGTAGGAAAAAGTCATCCAGAGAAAATGAACATCCATAGAGACTTTAAAAGGAAGGCCCAATGCCATCCTTTTGATTCCTCTTTGTTTTTAGACACAAGAAACTGTTGCGTTGAGAAAACATACTATATTAGTAATCCAGCTGGGTTGAGTTTGATCAGACTTTCAAATATACAACTTGAAGATGGGGGCAGGGCAACTGGTCATTAGAATTGGTAGCTCCTATTTTTTAAATGAGGAGAACAAAAAACATGTAAAATGTTTTAACAGGAGTCTGATAAAACCAATTCCCACAATTGACTTTCCATTCTGGGAGAGCTGTTGTTCATTGCTGGAAGAGTAATCTGAGACACAGTGTCGCAGTAAGAAAGAACAGCTGGTATCTGGAACCCATTATGGCTATATGGCTTGAGAGGTTTGAATGAGTCACTAAAGCATATGTGCTACAACCCAATGTCCTCTCCAGCAGTATATGTAGCTAGCAGATATTTACCCTTTATTGTTGTTCCACCAGGAGGCATGGATAAACAGGCTGCCTTGAGACTGGAAATTTCTACCAACTTTCCAATAGTAGTACAAATTGTAAGCTTCAGGCATTTTGGCAGTGTACTCTAAGCAGGGTTTCATTACATGATCCTATAATGCTTGAGTATTATTTATGTAATTGCTGACACTCTAGTGTTGATGCAAGACAGGCACACCATTGTCTTGTGTAGAAAAGGTCTTAAACTATGTATCAGTGTGTTTACAGGTCCAATTCATGGATAATGTTTCAACCTTTCGATCTTCCTTCAGTAAAATCCCAATACCAATTGAGAGTTCGCTGTCTACAGTGCACTGAAAATGTGCTTTAATACTCATGTGATTTTAACTAGTCAGTGAAGGTAACAGAACATTTCAGTATGTTCCTTGATTCTCCCCCTGTCCTCTTATTGACAAATTAATGTTGAGGTCCTCCTCTGAAGAATGGGTTATTAAGATGGGCAACACTAGTATGATCCCAACCTTGGGGATGAACTGATTTCTCACACTGGTGAACATGTTCGTATTGCCACTGACTTGGTGACAGATGTGTAAGTGAAAGCAGAATTTAGTCACAGATGTATAAATCATTCCCTGTCTTCATCTGTGCGTAGCAACATCATTCTGCATGATGACTGAAGGGAAGAAACTATTGAACTTCAGGATTATTTTAGTTTCCTGCTCTTTGAGGTTTGTGCTGTGCCTAGCACAATGGTGTTCTGTTCTGTGTTTGACTCTAGGCAGCATAAAAATAAAGTAACAAATTAGATATTATTATATATGATTTATAATGAAAAGAGCTTTTTAAATTTAGTGTTGAATTAGCTCAGATCTAGGATTGTAAAGGTTCTATATGTCTGACTCCAAGGCTGTAGAAACTAATTACAACAAGTGCTGAATGTATAAGCAGGGGAAACGCCATCCATTGCTTAGATTTTCCGTATCTTTTGTTTCAGAGCTGCTAGTGATCTCTGCATTAAACTAAACCTAGCTGGTACGTTATAGTGTGGGTTGCCTTGAATGAGAAAATATGGGGAAGACACAAAAGTGATAGCTGATGATGACATTCTTGTACCTTGTGTATTTTTCTGCCCTGTAGTATCTTAATATAACTTATGGGGCAGTTTTTCATGCATCTTTAGAAATTAACACTACAGAACAATATAAAGCTTGATAAACAAGGCAGAAATATTTTTTAATGGACTATATTTTAAGGAGTACAGTCCAGAAGACTTAAGTGTCAGCTCAAAGTCACAAAGCTCAGTTTCTGACACAAGGTGCTTTATCATCTTCAGAGCATAAATTCCATTTTCATGTTTTAAGGCTTGAAGATGCCTGCTGTGGACATTAGATTGACCTTACCAACAAGAGACACTATGGACAAAGGTCTTTAGAACAGAGTGTTGATTAAACTATTTATTTACCACTTTTTCCTTGATAACCCTTTGAGATAAACATCCTTACACAAAGAAGGACCAGTTTGTTCACATAAAGATAATGAAAAAATGGAGAAGCCATAGGGGATCTGATCACTTTGTCCAGATAGTGTAGGCTGCCTACATTATTTCTAATGCTTCTAATTTTATGTCTAAATTTATTTCTAAAAATAGTTCATTTCTAATGTTTTAATTTTAAAAGTTTTCATAAGCATGATGCAATAATAAGCTGTTTAGCAATGGCTGTATTAAACAATAGTTGATTATTTCATAAAACATCTAATAGGATTTAGCTATTTATAGGACTCGTGGCTTCAGAGGCAAGGTAAAATATGAGAATTAGACTTGATTCATTACTGTGAAAAATTCATAACAGTTCAAAAGAGGATCTTGGCTTAAGTTTGAAGTATCATGCTGCCTGGGCCAAAACAGCTGCAGTAGAAACCCACTTATCCCCAATAACCTGAATAAATGTGGCCCAGTGGACTAAAATGTAGTGCACCTGTGTTTTGGTCCTGGCTCTGCTAACTGACCTGCTGTGCAACATTGTGCATCTTATTTTGTCTTTTGGAGCCCCTCTTTCCTTTTCCTATTTAGATAAATAGACTACAATACAGTTCACAAACTATTTAAAAGGTGTATCACAGGTACACTCATCAAAGGTACCCTTTATTCCAAGCAGTAGTTGTATTTGTAGCAGGCATAGAGGAAAAAGAGGTCTTAAGTAATGGTCACTAGAATAACTACTATGCTATGTTAAGTCCAGTTTCAGAGTGGTAAAAAGTGATAGTATTCTCATTATGTTTCTAATACCCTCAAGGATTCTTGGTGTATTTTGAAACCAACCTGTGTCATTAATGAAGACTAAAATAATAGGCATTGAATCTTTGTGGAATGGAGGTATTTTCTTACCCTTTTTGCATAGTGCCTACTGCAGAGCAAGAAATCCTACCCTGAAGGTATCATGCTATTGCTACTACTATTACTATTGGTACTAAGAGGTGAAGAGAGACAGCAGGGGCATCTACGCAAGATGCTTAATGTGAATTAGACTAATTCTACTATGCATTAGTATGGCTGTAAAAAAGTGCTAATGTGCAGTAGACAGTCTAATGCGCATTAACATCACAAAAAAGTGTTCATCTGCACTAATGCACAGTAGTGCCAATTATGGCACATTAATATCTGTTATTACAGGTATTGAACATTAAATTAGTACCTGTTATGATGGGTACTAAACTTAATGTACTGTAATTACAACACATTAATGAGTGTGTAGACATGCCCAGTATATTGGGTTTTGGCTGGACAGAGATATTGAAGAACAAAGTAGCGTTCGTATGCTGTAAGGCAAGGGTTTCCAAGGGTTTCCAAACTGTGGCACAAAACATCTGTGGCGAGTACACAGGAGAAATTGTGTAATGGTTAATTTAATTTTCATTATAATAATAATTGGAATTTAAGGAGTTAAAATATAAAACAAGGGCAGCTGGTAAATCTGGAAGGGAGTACACAATAAGAAAAAGTTTAGGAACCTCTATTCTAGGGAAATACTGCCACCAGCCCCCCTTGTCTGGAGGAAACATTATTGTGACATGGGGCTTTGGGGGTGGGTAGAAAAAGAAAGATCAATCTCAAAGCAATTTCTCCCCTCCTTTCCTATACTGTTGATCCAGCAAAGCACTTAAGTATGAGGTAACTTTCAACAACTGATGCAGTACTCTTGGCTTCAGTGCTAAAATTAGCGCGCACACTTAAGTGCCTTTACTGGATTGTAGCCAAAGTAAATTGTGAATATCATATTACCTTTCCCATATTACATCTCATTTATTTATTTAAGATACCTGGAGTGACTATGACTTTAGCATCTTAATTTTGAAGTACTGTATTTTCCAGTGTGTGCTGGTGGAAAATTAGTTATGTGTTTTTAAACGGTTGTTGCTCCCAAAAGGAAAGTTTTACATGCTGTGATCCTACTTATTTATAATATTCCCAAATTCACCCTAAAGTTGGTGCATTTTTAACAAAGTCCTGTGAATCTCATAATTTTAGTAGTCCTCTAGGATTGTATAGGACGGTGGATCTTCTAAGGAAGACTCTGAGATGACTGAACTGTAATTAGAAAGTGAAGAGCAGATGCTTCTTGCCAGATTGTATATTCAAGATCACAAGAGCCAGTTGGAAAAGGGGTGGGAGGGAACTACCCTACTGTTTTTTTTAACAAGGAAAGATCCTTAAGAGTGAGCAAGAGAGACCTGGGTTTTTTTCCATCCTGAAGTTTGTAAATGGCCTGAAATGGTAATAAAATAAAGTGGATTTTCCCCTGCTTGTTGCAAAGCCAACAGATGTGTTTTGCTGCAATCCACCTGCTCTACTGTCCAGCCCTTCCAACAAAATATGCTGATTTGTTGCTGGAATCATACATTACTAATGTATTTTTGTTCCAAATTTTACCACAATGGAAATATTTCCTTAGGCATACTTCGTAAAATCCCTCCTTCTAGTGCTCTACGAAGTCAAAGAGAAACTGGGGGGGAATTGGGGATGAGAACGCACATAGATCAAAGGGGAAGAAAATGTTTTCATAGTTACAGATCCTTTATAGCAAAACTGACAAGCATCACACAGCTGTAATGTATGTATAAAAAAATGATGACCAAGTTAGTCTAGCCACAATTATACAGCTTTGAACAAAATATTCTCACAAAAGAAAAGGGAGTTAGTTGTCATGTTTTTAAAAACAACTGTTACTATATGGTCTTCATCTCTGCAAGGAAGGAAATCCTATGTCAAACAAACAGGTATTATCTGGTATTGTACATGCCCAGTGCCATCTTCAAAATAAGAGGTATCGTCTCATGTGGACGTGGCCAGTGAGTAGGTACATCTACATGTTCAATTAGTGTGACACAATAAATGGCTCCTAGGTGCGGTGTCTATGTGTGCATCCAGGACTGCAGCAGTTTGTGCCAGGGTGGAGCAGCCCTGAGCTGGCAGCAGGCTTGTGGGGGGTCAGTCCAGGGCTTTGGGTAGATGTGGCTAGGAGGCAGATAAGGGTCAGGCCCCCAGCTGCCTGGGCTGAGCAGGTGCAATTTATGCCTGGATCAACATTTACTTCTGCATTTTTAGGTGTAGTTATTTTTGCTGCTGTAAGACAATACTGTTCCTGACAGTACTAGATTACAGTGGTGAAAATTAGTTTACTGTGGTCTAATAGCATTGTGTGTGTAGACTGTGACGCTTTACACCACAGCAAATTAGTCTGCTGTGCAATTAAGTGTATGTGTAGATGTACCCCGTGAGCACTACAATACAGTTCACAAACTATTTAAAAGGTGTATCAAAGGTACATTCATCAAAGGTATCTTTATTCCAAGCAGTAGTTGTATTTGCAACAGGCTTGGAGGAAAAAGAGGTCTTAAGTAATGGTCACTAGAATAAGAATACTATACTATGTTAAGTCCAGTTTCAGAGCTGTAATAATTGATAGTATTCTCATTATGTTTCTAATACCCTCAAGGATTCTTGACATGTTTTGAAACCAATCTGTGTCATTAATGAAGACTAAAATAATAGGCATTTTATTTAAAGGAAGTGAATATCCATTCTCATTAAGTGCTGTAAGGAGAGTATAATTACCTGTGTTGGAACTTCTCCAGAACAAAGCAGTTAATACCCCAATGAAAAACACCAGGGGATTTTTTGCGACCAAATCAATTTGATATCCATTTGATGCCTTGCTAAAATGACAAGAGCAGGAACACTCAAGGCTGCTGTCCTTAACTAACCCGGTTCTGTGAGGAGTGAACAATATTGCACATTACAATACTTCATTGCTGCTGACAATGGACAGTTTTATATGGCGAGGAAAATTATTCTGGTCAAGGCCCTGCAATCCTTGTTTAGGAAAAACTCCTATTAACCGATTTTACTGCTGCATTATTTCAATTTATGTCAGTGTAATCCAAATGCAGTAAGAGGATTTATACCTGAAAGAGAAGTAAAGTAGCACAGTCAAGCCAGTTGCTTGCTGGTGAGTAAGTATTGTTGTAGTGGGCATTATAGAGCTCGTTTAGCCCTAACTCTAAAGGTCAGGAGGTCTGGTTCTTTTTATTTAAGCCATTTTGCATGGCTATGTTGCTATAAAGGAAATTTAAAGTAGGAGTAACTTACATTACCAGAAAATGTTAGGCCATAGCGTAAGTGCCAAAGGCAAGGCAGGGTGGAACCTTAGACTAACACATTCAGAAATGCGTAAGCTTTTGTGGGCAATACCTGCTCCAGCAGATGCTATGGGCTAGCAACAGAAGTTTCACATGAACCAGTTTAAGTGAACAGAAACCAATTTAAACCTGGCACAGAACCCCTAACTCAGTGCTTATCATCCCATTAAGAAAAGAACAGAGGAACATTACCAGCTACCTGTTGATTCTGCTTTTGTCACAACACGGATCAGAGCCACCATGTGGTCTGCTATCTAATGCATCGGTACCTCTCAGCAAGGCAGAGGAGAGGGAGGAATTCCTGCTGATCAGGGAGTGGTGTATGGAGGCGGGGGGGGGGAGGCAGTAGTCTGCAAGTCTCTGCCAGAGTTGCACCCAGGGAGCAGAAGGGAGGGGCCAGCTCTGCTCTGGAGCAGAGAGCCCCACCCAGCCCAGAGAGCATGTGGGGATAGTGAGGGAGTCTGGTTAATCTTAAACCAGCAAGGGGTCTGGGACATACATTGCATAAAACAGTTTGAGCAAAATCAGTTAAGTCTGATACTACATTCAATCAGGTTTATCTCAAACTGGTTTATGTGGACTGAACATCTGTTCTGTTACAGGTTTAAACTAGTTTCTGATCACTTAAACTGGTTTATGTGTAACCTAGCCAAAATTGTCCAAACCAGTTTTAGATAAACCTGGATGGAATGTAGCATCAGATTTAACTGATTTATGTCAAACCAGTTAATAGAATATTTGTGTCAGATCCCCTCCCAATTCAAGTTAGCTCACAGTCCCCCAGCACCCCAGCACTGGGCTGTGCTATCTGTTCCAGTGGAGCAGGGCTGGCCCCTCCCTCCTGTTTTCACAGAGCTGAGGCAGTAAAGTCTCTGCTTCCTAGCCTCTGCCTGTGTTTGTGAGCTCAGCAGGATGAGGGCAGTGGAACAGACTCCAGGCCCCCCTAGCCTGGGTCTGCATGACACAAGGGGAAGGAAAGCACTCTCTGTGGGACTGATAACCCCCCTTCTGCCCCACAGACCCACAAGCCAGGCTGGAATTGCCTTAGGACAGGGGCAGGCAAAATATGGCCCACGGGCCAGATCTGGCCCACCAGGCCATTCTATCCAGTCCACGGGGCCCCTAAAAAATTTAGAAAATTAATATTTATCTGCCCCTGGCTGCCTGTCAAAGATGACAGGAGCCAGGGCAGTAGGACTCAGGGGGAGCCAGTGGCACAACTAAACACCTGCCACAGCAAGTACAGCCCAGCCCCACTCCTCCTTCCATCCCCAACCCCCCAAGTCCCAGCCAGAAGCCTCTGCCTAACAAGGGCTGCTGGAGGCTTCTGACCTGGGACTGTTCCTGCCTCCCTGCACCAGGGGAAACACAGATCAGAAGGAATGGGGGAGGGAAGCAAGGGAAGACCATGGACATTCACCTCAGTCCTCAGGGCTGGATGGGCCAGCTACTGTGGTCCTGGAGCTGCAGCCAGGAACCACGTGGTGTTCGTGGGTGAACGGCGGTGGGGGAGCAGGGAAATGGCTGCAGCAGGCAGGGGAAAGGGCAGTGAATGAGCTCATGGAGCACAGCAACAGCTGGGAACGTGGGGCTGGGCTGCCATGAGCTGGGCCAGCTTCCTCCTATCCCTATTTGATCAGTACAGGCTGGAACCCATGCTCCTGCTGCCCTGCTCTGGTTCCTGTCAGCACTAGAACCAGTGCACCAGCGTAGGCCCCATGTTTCCCCCAGCTGTCACTGCGCTCCATGCAGCTACTCACTACCCCTTCCCCCCACCTGCCACAGCCATTTCCCAGCTTGGCCTCCCCACCAACCCACCATGCTCCGGCATCATGTGGTTCCCATCTGCAGCACCAGGACCGCCGGAGCAGCTGGGTCATGGTGCCAGAGTGGCCAGGGGAGGGGAGTATGGGGAAGTGGCAGGAGAAGGGCAGCAGTGGCAGATGGGGGGTAAGTGGCAGCAAGTGGGAGTATGGGGCCCGCATCAGTGCCCTGAGGCCAGGAGTGGCAGCAGTGCAGAGGCTGGGCTCCTAGGAGCACTGGTGGAGGCTCTGCTTGCCATGGGGGGGAAGAGGGGAGCAGGCTGTGGGGAAACCCTCCCCTTCCACACAAGCCGCAGCCCTCCCCAGCCTCCCTCCCCTCCATACACTCACAGCCCCCCCCCCCACAAAATCCATACACACACCCCACACCTATCCACCCCCACACAAATTCCCCCACACACACACCCTCCCCCTTATTCCACATACCCACAAAGCTATACCCACCCTCCCACCCACAGCCACAATATACAAGAGTAAGACTTCATTTTAAGCTATTATACTATCATTTCTATGTGTACTACACAAACACATATAAAGCAGGACAAATTTTTTTTAAATGAAATTAATGTAGTACATGTTTGATTTTTAGAATATAACTTGGTATTTTTGTGGTTCAGAGATGGCTGAAAGGAGTAATTTTGGGGGGCAAGGGGAGGGACTTCTGGTGGCAAAGGTCAGGGTTTAAGGGGCAGGACTTCCAGTCCCAAGATGGTCATCAGGGGGTGTGGCACCTGTCAAAGGGCAGGGCTAGCCATGTGGCCCTCGGCTTGCCAAAACTCAGTAAGCGGCCCTCCACCCTAAATAATTGCCCACCCCTCCCTTAGCCCCACCCATTGCCAGCTGCCCTTGCAGGGAATACAGCCCTGCAGCCTAGTACCAGCCCCCCAGCTAGGGTGTGCAAGGCACGGGGAGGGGGAAGTCCCCTCCCCCGGGCTTTTCACTCTCCTACATCTGGCTGGGGTCCCTTGGCCTCACTCCCCTGCAGAGGCCTCAGCTTCCTAACCTCTGCCTGTGCCTATCAGCTTGGCTAGACCATATTGAGGGGGGAATCCTTTCTGTGCACCAGGAGCAGGACTTAAGGGACCCTGCCAGGAATGGGGACCCTCCACTGAGGTTGGGGGATCTGGCCAGTGCCAAGCTGGAGGGACTGTTCCCCTCTGGGAGGGAATAGCACAGGATGGAGGTGGCAGGGAGGATTGTCCTGCTCAGCTGTATTCAAATGCCTTCAGCAGTGGCAGGCAGGCTGGGAGGCTCACTGGGTACTGGTTTGGGCCATGGCAGGGGTCTGGCTACCTTTTTGGTTTCAAAACTGAACACCGGTTCACTTTATTATTGGTTCATTCTATGCAGTTTAGAGAAACCAGCAAAGATTGAATTGATTCTGCCTGGAGCTTTTTAACTCTCTGTACTTAGCCAAAAAGCAACAAAGTGGCTTAAATGAAATGGCATTTATATTATCAGAATGGCAGCATTAGTTGGCAGCATCTGTTTTTTACTGGTAAAGTAAGAGTAATTCCACTGTCCTTTAATGCTTAAATACCTAGAGATCCATACGAAAACTTAAGTTATTTGCTGTGCTTAGTTCCTAAACATTCAGCCCCTCCTGAACACATGTTCAAATTACCATGGCATGTTTTGTAGGAAATTATATTCACCTCAGGGCACAGAAATGTATGCTATCATGTGGGCCACCTCTTCTTCCACTTGCTATGATTCCTACTCACCCTTTGTAATCATGCAAGATCCCTTAAATATTTGCTCACAAAGAAAATTTTATTCTGGAAAATAGCTTGGCTGAAGGTGACTGGGTAGCTGAACATAATCAGTGTAGGGCAAAGTAGCTCATCATGGAATACATACTGAAGATGCTATGCATGTTTGAGTTGGCCATGTTCTGTGACCCATCTCAGCTATAGTACTGACAAGCATCAAAGGGATGCAGAGAGAACACAAGATGAATTAAGTGGAGACAATTTTCTCCATCCCTAGGGGGAGAAAAATTACTCCAACTAAGGGCTCGTCTACACATGTGAGTAAAGGCACAATGGGATCTAATGCATGGTCTACAAATTATGCCTCCTGCCATGCCACGTGCATGGCAGGAGGTGCGATTGTGATCTCATGATCCCAAGCTCCCCCTGCACCAGGTGACTGGGAGCGCTGCCTCCTGCTGCAAGGCTCATTGGCTGTGGAGCATGCAGTGGGGGTAGCAAGGAGAACACTGCTTCTGCTGTGAGCCTCATGAAGTGTGGGGTTCGCAGTAGGGAGAACATGCTGACAAGGCTCGCAGTGGTGGCAGTGTTGTGAGCTTCAGGGCTTGCAGTGGGAGAACACTGCCCCCCCTTCCCCCTTTGAGCATCCTTGGCTGAGGGGCTCACAGTAGGGACAGTGCAGGGAGTGCTTCTGCTCCTGCAAGCCCCCTACCTCCTGAAACTTGCAGTAGTGGCAGCTATCTCCCCACCACGAGCGCACAGTCGAAGATGCTGCCCCTGCTGTGAACCCCGTAGCCAAGGAGGCTCACAGCAGAGGCAGATTTCTCCCCTTGCAAGCCCTGCAACTCAGTGCTGTCACCACTGAGAACTTTGCCAACTTCTGGGCTGTCTGTGGGTGGTGCACCCCTGTATTTGGGAGCCCCTCAGTTGATGGGGCTCCCAACCACGGGGGAGCACTTGACCATATGTTCAATTAATGCCATTATTCAAACCAACTCCGAAGTTATTACATATTTATTGTGGAATAGCATTGTAACTTATTGCTTGTTTTATCAAGCCATTCATTGGTTGAATGTGTAGCTGGGTCACAACTTAAGGCATGATTACCTGGTTAATCACACCTTGTGTAATACGTAGAGCTGGCCTTAGTGTTCCCAGTTAGGACTCTTTCTTTTTTTTAAATTGGACAAAAAGTACTGCCCAAATATTTATATTTTTTATGGTTGATTACAACCTAAATGTGTTCTCCAGTGTTCTGTATCATTAGTGTCAGATTACCATGGAACAAAGTACCACCTGTCAGCCACTGGGCTATCTGGGCCTGCAAAACTTTAACTTAGAATGTACAATATTTTGAAATGGGAAAAACTCTCCCTTTCCTCATCACACGTGCATCCTATAATGTCTATTTTAGTTCTTTATCTCTCTTTTCTTAATCTTACCTCTGCTTCCTGACTCTGTTTCCAGATTCATGCTGTACACTTTTTTATTATGATTTGCTACAACTTGTTTTGCTGGAAAGATAGCTGTGTCACCTGTGCCAAATTTCAGGCTGACTGCAAATCAAATAGCTGAGGGAAAAGCCTTTCCTAAATGGGTAACAGAATAATGTCATAGATGCTAGCCATCAACAGAGCTGCCATGTATCACTAGACGAATACCTTGCTAGGGTCATTTGACCCCAGTACTTTTTCCTGCCATGGCAGGGGGTCAGACTTGATGATCTGCTCAGGTCCCTTCTAACCCTACCAACTATGAAACTATGCATAATAATGCATAGTGCTGTAGATTAACCCTGAAGAATGAGACTTAAAAAAGGAGTCAATGTTGTCAGGTGACTGCTATCTTTCCTAGTATCTTGCTCTATTTATTCCATAGCAAATAGTTTACAGAGAGACTCTCTGGTTTTCTTTGTACAAAATATATCAGATGGTAAACAGTAACATAACCAAGGGGGCAATGACACATGCAGAGATGACTGTAGCAGGATGCGGGGCCTGGACACAGCAGTGGTGGTGGCGGCAGGGGTGGGAGGTGGCAAATGGCCAGACACAAAGCCAGCCTGGCTCCTCAGGCCCCCACAAAGTGTGGGGCCCAGGGCAGGTGCTCCAGTTTGCCCCCTCCTAGGGATGGCCCTGGACACACGCACATGTTTGTAGGACCCTGTCTATGATCATGTGGCTTACTTTAAGCTGTGTGATCATAGGTCAGGTCCCCACTTGTGCAGATGTTCACCAGTGCTGGTAGCCACTACAAAATGTCATATATGTTGGGGCAGGCAAGTCTGGGGGAGGGTTGGTGGGATTGGGGGGGGGGGTGGTCATCTCTCTGAGAGCTGAAGGGCTAAAAATAGCCTGGTCAGGGTGTGGGGGGAGGGGTAGGAAAAGTGCAGTCCCAGGGCTGGGGTGGGAGGCTGGGCTTTGCATGTGCCAGGGCTACACTTTGATTGTGGATAGATGTTTGGTAAGGTGGGCATGGGTTAATCCAATCTACACAGTGCACCTCCTTCAATGACCTAAGTTAGGATGGGCTGGTCAGTCTAGATGAACTAGTTAGGCTGATCAAAGTGTAACATCTACACGTACCCTGAGGCACCAGCCTGGGGCATCAATCTTGTGGGGGCTCAAAAATAAAAGCAGCTGTGCTGCTGATCACCTGCCAGCAGGAACACAGCCACTGCCACTGCCCCTTCCCCTTTGTCGCAGTTGCCCAGGGTGCTCAGGCATCCAGTTACATGCCTTGACAGAAGGTTTGTGCTAGTGCAAAAGGTCTTCCCAAGGAGCTGACAGATTCTACCATGAGTACATGTTGCCATGGTTTCTCTCCTGTTGTTTCTGCTGGTGCTATGAGGTCTAGCAGATCTTGAAATAGAGGTGCCTTCGTTTCCTCTATCACTGCACGAAAAGAGAGGAATATTTCAAGTAGAGCTTGACTAGAGGGCAACAGTTCTGTTTCACGACAACTTTTGTGGTTTCAGAAGTCTTTCATTAGAGCCTTTTCAATGTTCTTAATGTATAAAATGAATTGGATGAAATGTTATGTTTTTTATTCTTGGCTCTTTCTCCTCCTTTCTGAAGGAAATGGAATACACTGTAGAACTCAAACCTTCTGGGGAAAAATAATCCTTAAATTGATGAATTTCCTTGAAATAGTCCAACTCTCACAAAACAGCAAATTTTGGGAGGGGGGAGGGTGTCTGACAAAAGTTAGGAAATTAAAGAACTGTGCTAGAATGATTTTTAATATTCCATTTTCTTTGTCATAGCTTTACTAACAAACATTTCCTCAACCTCAGCCTTTAAGGGCAGGCTAAGGTAGATGGAGTAAAAGAAATGTAATAATAATAATAATAATAAATCCTGGGTTCATTTTTTTAAGTTGAAGTATTTGGGAAGTTGTCAGAGAAGGGAATGCATAGGAGCAGAAAATAAAATAATTTGACAATAGTCAGATAATGTGGGAACTTAACTGTGCAGTTCTAAGGGATAGATTTTAGTTGACCTAATAAGTGTTTCCTGTGCTAAATTTTTATGATTCAAAGAAATTATAAAATTAATTATCTCACTGAATGACTAGAAGAAGTCTCAGTCTCTTAACTGGTATTGTACTTGACTGTATGTATTGCATGTATGAGGGTGAGGGATATTCATGAATGTGCACATTTACCAAGTTGTAAGGATCTCAATTTTGGAGCAAGGGGTTGTATTAGCACAGTAAAGTTCCAACTAGTAACTATGGTATTGATGACCACAATGTTCCTAGCTGACCAAATATTTTTTTCTGATAGTAAAATAGCATCTTAGCATCAGCATTTTTTTAATTACCTGTGTTACAGTCATGGGTTATCCTCTGACCTCTCCTGGTCACTCCAAGCACACCTTTTTGAGAGCCTCAGACTTCCAAGCAATTTGTCCACGTTAAATTATATCCTGGTTGGCAAATTCCTGCATGGTTGTGAGCATGTCTATATGAGACACCTTAATGCACAGTGGACTGTTTTGCTGCACGTTAGCACGTCATGGCAAAAACCAAGCTAATGTGCTAATGTACAGTAGAATTAGTCTGTTGCGCTTTAAGCATCACAAAAATGTTTGCCTTTGCTACTGCACATTAGCACAGCTACTGTGTCTTTATCTAGTACCTCAAATTATAGGTACTAAACTTAATGCACAGTAGCAAAGGCACATTAAGGAATGTGTAGATGTGCCCAGGGTGTATCAATGATTGCTTCAGTGGGCCTGGTATGTGTTCAGTACCTCCAGTTCTGTTCCTACTACAAACAATGACAGCGATAATGGATGACCAACAGCTTTCTTAAACCAAAAGTATTGTGTATTTAAAACCAATACAATTAAGAGAGCAAAGGTTTTTAATAAAGTTTGTGCACATGCCTGCCACTCTCTAAGGCTCCCAGTTGCCTGGATCTAAGGGAAGTCCCAACCTATTCACACTTGCTTCAGTTTCTCTATCTAGGTTACATGTTTTTCCATGACAATACCTGAAAATTGAACTCTTCCTGCTTCCTCTCTTGAGAGAGCTTTTTAATTGTTTAGTCTCCTATTGTTCTTCAGTACTGGCTCAATATGGTTTGCACCTTCATTTAGAGACAGAATATAGGAGAGAGCCAATCACTGTCTTTTAAGTGTGTAGTAGAAGGTGCTTTACCTGGGAATTAATGTGTCATCTCAAGGCTTGTTTCCCAGTGGGCCCCTATTAAGTTATATCAATATAATCATCATGGAAATTCTGATATCCCCCAATGTTTATCAGGTAACTTTACTTCACTTAACAAGTCACATCCAGTATTTATACCGCTTGTATGCAGCAGCTCCACAGAGGAAAGGCACTGTCTTTTGGAGCATGTTTTGTTTGTAGGTTTGGGGGCATTTTATGCCTGCCAAAAAAAGTTTGGTATAAATAAACAAGACCCAAAGAATATAAACCTGGCTTTTCAGCTTGCTTCAGCTTCTCAACCCACTAAAATATGGTAAAATATTTTTATTTCTTATGTTCATCATCCTGGTGTTTGAGTTTGCTCACAGAGCATGGATAAGAGCTATAAGAGTTTTAAGCCTTTAAGAAACTTTTAAGACCTTTTAGGTGGTAAATTAGCATTAAGTAATGGAATAAAATAGGAAATGACTCAATGCAATAAAAGTGTTTTTCCAATTATAGTAAATGGATTATATAGCAGCTTGTTGTATAAAAACAAAAAAATAATGAAAGACAGTGTTCCAAATAAATTTTAAAATATATGTCACTACAGAGACATATGCAGACAGCAGAAAATATGAAGGGCTCTAGGAGAGCAACATTATGCAAGCATACTTAGCTCAATATCTGAACATTTTCAGATATTGTACTAAGTAAGCTTGCATAATTTTCAGCTATTGAACTAACATTCTTATCATTCAAATTATTATTGGGTTTTTAAAATTTGTTTGTTTTGTTTCAATCTTTTTTTTATGGAAGAGCAATAAGCAGAAACTAATTATCTGAAGCACATGGGTCTCTTGGGACTTGGAACTCCTCAAGATCCCCTTGGTTATATCCTTGTTTTCCCTCTGTCTTTTGAATATTTTACTGTGGTTGCAAGGAATTTGTGTAGTAGCTTTGATACATGTTTTGTTGCAACCAGCATATTAGGCCAATGAAAGTTAGTGAAAGTATGGTTGTAAAATTACAATAGGTGGATGTTTTCTAAGATGTGAGATGTAAACATACTAGTCCTAATAAGCAAATAACACATATAACATATTAAAAATGCTCTCCTGATGTTAACAAAATAGTAGATATGCATTCTTCCTTTGTGTTATTTTGTAATATTTTTCAAACATTATCTATAATCTGATATTGTGATATCTCTCCAAAATAATCTAACAAGGTACTGTAAATTTTCTTTTTTAAGTTGCATTTGTTTTTTTACCAAAAAACTCTATTTATGAAGACCTTAACAATTATAATAGAATAATTTACCTAATTCATATTGAGCACAATAATTCATTTCTATATACTGAATCAACGAGGCTTCAGTCTAAGCAAGCTGTTTACAAAACGTTGTAACTTTCCTTCCATTTTCCTATTAAACATTTTAACTTATTTGACAATTACTATTTAAATGGAAAGTTATGCCTTATTCTTCTATAGAAACTTTAATCCCAAGGATTTCAGGGTGCCTGTAGACGTTCAGGGATGCTGCTCTGACGCGCTGTAATTAATCAAGTCTGCTGGAGCATGCTAATTAGCGCACTCCGTTAACCTCCACATCTCATGTATTCGGCATCTCTGTGCTTCAAAATATTGATGGGAGTGCTTTAACTAAAACTTGTCGAACAAACTTTAGTTAAAGTGCTTCCACCTCCATTTTGAAGTATGGGACGCTGAATACACAAGATGCAGTGGGCGCTTTTAATTAAAGTGGCTCTCAGAGCTGCTCTAATTAAACCACCCCCCACCCCTGGAACACATGTGAAGGTGCCCTCAAAACCTTAGCTAAACCTGAATAAACTTTATAGTTCTCATGTGAATTAGATAGATGTTATTTATACTGTTCAGGAAAAGATGTTTCCTTTTTTTTCTCCACTGTGTAAGGACAGACCTGAGCTCTTTTGACTTTGTTTGGGAATATACCTTACCCAGAATAACCAATAACCCAATGAGTAAGTTACAATACTCATCTGGGATGTGGGAAGCCCAAGTTTGGGTCTTTTCTCAGTCTGATCTGAAGCATCCCAGCTGAATGCTAAGTCAAGTAACCTATGGGTTGTCCTGAGATTTATTTCCTGTTGGAGATTTTCAACTTCATATACATAAATATATATTTATGGGGGAGGTATCAAACTCATTTGGCCTTTTGGGCCAGATCCAGCCCATGGTACTTCTGGAGGGACCAGGAATTGGGAATGTGAGGTGACCAGATATGGGGTCTGCCATCAAATTCTGGTGTACAGGGTCCTGTATGGAGTGCATTTCACCAGTAGTGAGGGGAGCAACAGTTGTGTTAAGCCCTGTGGCTTCCTGATACCACTCACCTTGCTGCTGGAGTTCATCAAGATCTGGTTCATAGGGCCTCACAATCTGACAACCGTACAGTACAACATGAGAGAATCTGACTCTCTAGTCTACTAGCATCAGGGATGCAGGAACTTAAAACTGCATCTCCTACATCACACTTGAAATGACTTTAGTCTCAGAAGTGGACAGTTGAGGTCACACTCCACCTTTAATAGTATTTTGTATGTTGGACAATGCCAGGGCAATCTTGAGTTACTCATACTGAACTGTATTTTCATAATTTTCTCAAATGAGACTGTATAACAAGCTGGATAGCTATACCTATATATCCTTTTTTTGTTAAGTTGCATACTGCAAACATACTGTTTAATCCATGGAAAAACCTTTTTGCATGCCCAGCTATGTGGCCTCTTTCCTGTATACTAAGCAAAAAATAGTTAACTCCCATCCTAAAATATGCCTGGTGTATATTAATAGCTTTGATTGTCAGAGGCTGTGCAAAATCTCATCTATCAAGTCCATTTTTATGTATAATTATAGCTAAACTAATTTGGCATTTAGGAAACCTGAGTTTTTGTTGTTTCTTTTTCTGCAGAAACTCAATGATAATAGTAATTATAATAAGAAAAAATCTGCTTATTCATTAAAATTCAGCTCACCCCTATACTTAAACATTAGGGATTTTGTAGGTGGGGTGCAGGGCTGGTAGGAAGAAGAAATCACATTCCCAAATCAGAGTTATTTACTAAGATGCACTATAACCTTCCCACGTCATTGGCCACTGAACTAGCCTATAATCTGCAGACCTTCTAAATGAAATGCTGCCTCCTCTGAAATTATGGCAAAAGTCCCATTGCTGTCTATGCCATTTTAAAAGCATTAGGCTCTGAACAATGTTGGGTCACTTGGTCCAGATCCCAGTGGTACCATGTACAGCCATGCCATGAAGACTTTGTCATTTACAGTTATTTTTGTGCTGGTCATAGACGATGATCACAATGTGCTGCATGCCATAAAAATCTAGAAGAAAATGACAGTTTCTACCCCAAAGAGTTTATCATATAAGACAAAAGACACTAAATAGAGACAGACAGACAGATAGTGAGGGATTCTTTATCGAGTGTCACCAGCATGGTTGCTTTGGCAGCTCCTAAGGGACTTACATGGTAAACACTACTATGTGTTGAGTGAGAAGAGGAGTTGCATTAACTGCTTATGTCAGGCCTTGAAGGTTTTACGTGCTAAGTAAAGAGGTGACTGTTGTGATTGCTGTTATGAGTTTTTTCAGTGCAAAAAAAACATGCTTAGGTTTTTAGGCCATTTGCTTTAATTAAATTTTTTAAGTATGACTTGTAGAGACTATGGCGGTGCAAAGCTTCAGTCCCTGATTCGATTTGGTGGAGATTTGGCCCAATTCGGTGGCCAAATTTCTGAATCCAGATTGAATCAGGAGACCCTTTAATCTCTCCAAATCAAATTGGAACCCTCTGAATCAATTTGGAGAGATTGGGAAAAATTCAGCAATTTGGACATAGACATAGCTTTAAATGTTTTTTCTACATACTTCTAGGTACCAGGTGGCTCATGAATGCTGAGATGCTGGGGCAGATGGAGCATCCCATAGAAGCACTAGGGACATCCCAGTGTGCTTGGAAGCAGACCCAGAAGTGGACCAGAAGCACTTCTGGGTCCACTAGGGAGTGCGTAGGGGGGCCACCTACACCCCCCCAGCTCAGTGACTGGTGCCTCCTGGGTCTGGGGGGGTACCCGGGGTCCCCTCCATGGCTGATTGCAAAGCCAGGGTGGGTGTGGGGGCCTCCTTCATGCTCCCTGGCAGACCCAGAAGTGGACAAGCAATACTTCTGGTCCACTTCCAGGTTCATCGCTGTGCATGTGGGGGCGTGGGGGGGGACGGGGACTGTGCTCCTGTGGGATGCTCCATCTGCCCCAACATTGCAGTGGTCATAAGCCGTGCCTGGTACCTCGAGGTATGTAGAAAAACATTTAAACCTGTATCTGTGTTTGAATTGCCGATTCTCTGAATCGGCATCAAATCTTCAGACTCAGATTTGGCCAAATTGAATCGGGGAGAGTGATCAGAATCAACTAATTGAATCACTGTGCCTGATTCAAGCTGAATCCAAATCTGAATTGCATATGGCCAGCTTTGCATACCCCTAATAGAGATCTACTCAGCAGGAAAATAGATTTCAATTTTTTTCTTATTTCTGCAGCATATTTTGCAAGTTTTTCCTCTTTTGTGTTTCCATTAAAAAACAGATACTGTTAAAAGCACAGGATATGCTCATAATAGATGTCATATCTGTGGAGGAAAACATGCTGACCTCAGTACATTCTGGGCTCATTTTGCTAACCGTGTCCCTTACATGAGAAGTGTGTTGCCGTGCTACATAAAACAAAGCTTAGAAGTGGAGCAACAAAAACCGTGTTAAATAAGGTAGCATTAGATATTGCCCAAAAGCAGGCCTTCTGACTTGAAACAGATTGGTGTACATCAAGGTGCAGGTTCGAGTTTCAGGTGAGATTATAGAGAAGGCAAATCTGAGCATTGTTTTGGCAGGCCCCTATTCCCTGGCCCAGGTCCTAGCCTCTTCCTTACTTTTTTAATCAGAACAGTATTACTATAGTCATTTGTTCTTACATTACCAAAAGGGCTATTTATTACCATCAGCTCAGGAAATGACCTGGTGTGGCCTTGTAAGGCAAAATTAATTTGCAATGACTCCAGCTGAAAGTTGGCTGTCTTTTAACTTAATAACTAGAGAATTGTCAGGTCCCTTTGAAGTTAATAGCAGTTGTGAAGTTAAAATAAAAAATTTCTGAGGGGGAAGCAAATATGACTTGCATTGGGCTCTTAATATGAACTTTTCCTCAGCAGAGTAAAGAAAGAGACATTGTAAAACAAAAAAAGTGTTCCTTTTACGTTTAAAAAAAAATAATGTTTGTATGCTGTCACTTTAGGAGACAAAGCAAGCAATGACGTTTTGCAGGGAGCATTCAAGCTGGAGATATTTAAAATGTGAGTGACTTTTGCCAGTTGTGTAAGTGTTTTTCCACAGCAGGGACCACACACTGCAAATAAATGTGTTCTTACTTTTCTTCTACCTCTTCACACCATGAGATGCAATTTTCTGCAAAGGTGCATGAAGCACTGTTTTAATTAGTTTTCCTTAATGATCAGAGGAATGGTTTGACTATATGAAGAATAAAGGATTTATTATTCTAAACAATGGGACTGTTTCTGGATTTCTAAAAAATCAAATTACGTAAACTTTAGGCAATTGTCTATTTGTGTTCGTCATACAACATATTATGTGCATATGAGAAATGTACCTGTTCCTAGTTTAAAATAGGGTTTACTACCTTCATTCAATCTGCTTCATAGCTGCTAATGAGATTTTAGGAATCCTCATAACATGACAACAAAAATAACCTTTTGTTAAAATAATGCCAGCCAAACTAGTGGAGAAGGTGAGCACTATACTCATTATTTTAGTGAGTTTAACTTTCATGAAAGGTACTGCATTGATAGTTCTAGAGACTGAAGAGCCTCTTTGGTCTGGTGCATGGGTACAATTGAATAAAGGTCTGTAAAGTGGTCTTAATCCCATGAAACTCAGTAGTTAGCAACCAAAACTCCTTAACATCCGATAGCTGTTAGATATTTTTGAAAGGTGTTGATTGCCATCTAGCTCCTAATGGACAGCTGTCCACATCAAAGAATGATTCTATTACAGCGGGGATGGGCAATTATTTTGGGTGAAGGGCTGCTTTTCTGAGTTTTGACAAGCTATTGAGGGCCACATGACAGGCAGCCAGGGGCAGATAAATATCAATTTTCTAATTTTTTTAGGGGCCCCATGAGCTGAATAGAATGGCCCGGCAGGCCGCATTTTGCCACCCCTGTATTATAGTAAGCAATAATATACACTCTCCTTAAAGAGGCCAAGGATTAAAGGGATATTGCGATTAAATTAACCATGCAAGGTGACTCCAAAGTCACGGGGGAAAGAGGTTGGGGTTTTTTTTGGTACCATTAATGAGAAAAATTAGAGGATTACAAATTATGGTATAACTTTTGTGAGCATTCAGTTTTTTGTGTTATATAAAATTATGCAGGTTGTGATCAATACAGTTGTGTCTGAATTAATCATCTTCCACCCTGAATTTATTTCCCCAGAATTTATTCTAATACTCTAACTCCCTGAACAGCTTGGAACAGATGTCAATTTGTCTTCTAACTGACCAGAAAACTGTTTTCTCCTCCTCCAAAATGTGGAGTTTTTCACCAAGGAGAAATTTCTATAACTTGTGACCCAGAACTAGTGAAATTCTGTCCTGTCCCAGTGACAGTTTTCATATGGATTAAAAAAATATTATCAGTGCTAAAATCTTATATTTTGTGCATTCATGATTATACAGAATGTATCAGATTCTCAGTAGATATAAATCAGTATAGCCCTATTTAAGTCAAGGAAGCTCTGCAGTTTTATATCAGTTCTGTGTTCTGTGTGTATTATACAGGTCAATCTAGTAGCCAGGAACTTTGCTTTATGTCACATCCTTCTTCAATGGATTATGCTGCACATAACTACTCTTAGTTGCCTCATAAAATAAATATAATGAATAGTGATCAGACTCTGTGCTAAAAACAGTTAAAGTAATAATACCTAGTAATGCATTTCTCACATTTATTTTGCTTTGCATTACAGGATCTCAGAATAGTGGGATTTTTTACCAACTTTCCTCAAATCACATGGCATATTTTGCAACAGTAAAAAGAGTTCATTTGAACATCCATGGTGTAGCTCTAGTTCAAGCAAATTACATTTTGCCTACCAAAAGCCACCTGCTTTTTTGGTTGGATAAAGTATTCTTCACTCACTTTTTACCCTGATGCATCATGTAGGCTAAGTATAGATGGTCAGAAAACCCGAGGCTGAATTGATTCAATCTTTGCATGCTTTTTTAAACTGCATAGATTGAACCAAAAAAATGCAAACCTCTAGAACTCTTGGTTCAGAGATGACACCTTTTATTAGACCAACTAAGAAATCACACCAAAACAATCTTTTTTTCTGTAAGCTTTCAGGCACACTCACCTTTCCTCAGGCTCAGGGACAATTAAAGATGGTAAAAAATCCCCATATGTAGAGAATAAACTTTATTTTTGCACAGAGGAAGCTGAAGGTGGAAGTCTATTCCTCTGGGTCCATGAGAATGTCTTTGTTTGAACCAATAAGCAAGTGAACTGATGTTCACTTTTCAAACAGGAAAGGCAGGCAGACCCTTGCTGTGATCCATACTAAGAGCTGGGAAGGTAGAGGGGGGAGGCATGGTGCTAGAGCACACCTGCAAGCCTGCTGGCCACTGCAGTGAGCTGAAGCTCTCTAATTTCCCAAGCCATTCCTCCTCCTCAGCCTTCCATGCCCTTGGCACTAGATCCCCATCTGGGAATAGCCTAGCAGGGAGGGGAGGAAGGGAATCTGAAACTGGGGGCTTTACTCTGCCCCAGCCCCGCATCTGGGAGCAGTGCTGGAATCTCCTAGCCATGCCCTCTTTTTAGCCTCCCAGCCAGCTGAGGCAGTGGGGGAGGGCAGTCTGCACCTGGGCTTGGCTCCACCCCCAGAGCCAGGAGCCATGCCCTTTCCTCACCCTGGGGCTGGCTGAGGGGAAGGAAAGCCAACATCAGGGGCTTGGCTCTGCCCCCAGAGCTGGAAGCCAGGAGTCATACCCACTCCTCAGCCTCCAGGCTGGATGGGGGTGAAGCCTGCAGCAGGGCTTGCCTCCACCCATGCCCCCAGAGCTGGAATCATGGCTGGAGTCCCTTAGCCATGCCCTCTTCTTAGCCTCTGGGTGGGATGAGGCAAAAGGGGTGGAAGAAGGGGGCTTGGCTTCACTCCCTCCCAGGGCCAGGAGCCTCTGTGCCCATAGAGCGGGAAGCTGGCATCCCACATCTCCTTCTCAGCCTCCGGGCTATCTGGAAGGTGGGGAGAACCCTGCACTGGGGCTTGGTTCTTCCCCCACAGAGCTGGGAGCCACTTCCTTTTCTTGGCCTCCGGGCTGGCTGAGAGGAGTGGTATGGCTCCCAGCTCTGGAGGGCAGAACCAATCCCTGCTGTAGGCTTCTTTCCCCTCCCTACTGCCCTCAGCCATGCTAGAAACTGAGAAGGGGATGTGGGAAGGGGACTCCAGCCCTGCTCCTGGCTCTGGGGGGCAGAGCCAAGCCTGAGTACAGGCTTCTCCCTCCTGTCAGCCAGCCCAGAGACTAAGAAGGGGCTGTGGTTCCCAACTCCTGGCTTTGGGGGGACAGAGCTAAGCCCCTGCTACAGACTCTCCATCCCTTCCCCAGGCTTGCAGCACCTGTCTCGGGCTCTGGTTCCTTCTTTCCTCCCCTCACTCCAACCAGCAGCACCTGGCTGGGAGGTCTGGTGCTTTCCCCACACCCCATCCTCAACTGCCCAGAGTGCTATTACTCAAGATAGGGAACAGACGGGTGGGGCAGACCCAGCTTGTTGGAGCAGACAGCACAGCCCAAGGATGCAAAGCATCATGAGATGCTGGGGGACTGTGAGTTAACTTGAACCAGAAGGGCATCTGGGACAGAAGTTCCATAAACTGGTTTGACCTAAATCAGTTAAGTCTGATACTACATTCAACCATGTTTATCTTAACCTAGTTTCAGCCATTTTGAAAGAAGTTTGTGTTAACTTTTTTGTTCTGTTACAGGTTTAAACCAGTTTCTTATCATTTAAACCAGTTTATATGTAACTTCTGTCCCTAGCTACTGTCACTTTTTACCTTGGAGTTAGCTCATTTCAATCATAAGTGAGAAGATGATCATTCCTATGTAGTTTTATGAAGAGATTATAAAAAACATGATTACATATAGTCACACCCATGTAGGAAGAAAGGTCTCTATATCAGTATTACTCACAGCATTTACTTATATAGGTTATAATTCTAAATATTGTGACAACTCCTTGGAACTTTTTGGCTGAGACTGGGTTTTTTTCCAGTGTTTACTTTGATTGTATACATGTATATAGCACATGTTTAGCTGCATATGTGCTCTTACCTACACTGATGCTGATATGTAAATGCACTCACTTTCCCTTTTGTAGGAAATACAAACTGCCAATTATGCAATTAAAAATGATTCAAGGGCTATTGGCAGGCAAAAAAAGTGTGCAAAAATAGCTGTGTTGCTTCAAAATAGTCTTGATATCCTGCAATTTTCTCTTTGACATTAGAATTTCTAGTTTTGATCTTTTATTTCTTGCACAAATTTCAAAGGATGCAATTCATAATATTGTGTGCAGGCAAAGCATACTTTGTGTTCCAGTCAGGCAAAGCATACTTTGAGCTGCAGAATTCTTTGCCATTAACTAGCTGTGAAGGGAACTAAGATGTGACTGTGAGTTACATAATTTAAGGTGAAAAAGATAAGGATTTTTTTTTTGTTTTTTGTTTTCTTTTTTTTTTTTAGTGATATCTGCTATTGAATTGTCTGCATAATTTGGGAGAGATGTTTGACTACTTTCAGGCATTAAGTGTCCTCCCAAACTCCGGCTGTACCACGAGGAAGTAGACTATAATCCCTAAGGGTATTATACCAAACTAAAAAGCTTTTTGTAATCATAGAAAAAACACTGGAGTGGAGAAAATTATTGGAAGAGTTGAAGAAAGAAGGCATGTGCCTTGGTAGTTGAGAAATGCTGCTTAGAACTGAAAGCATAATTTTGCTAAATCTAAAATTAACTTTATGCCACTGATTGTTTTGTGGGTGCTAGTATTACAGCTTCTCCTGCAGCCTGCTTCTTTTGCGTATAAATAAGACTCATTTCACTGAGCTCAGCAAGCATACAAGTACCACTTGTTTTTGGCATCAGCTGTGAAAGCTATTAAACAAGCCAGTCACAAAAGATGAGCGTTTAGTACCCACTCCAGTAAAAGGTTATCACATACCTTTTAATAGGACTGGCAATGTGGTGGTGGAATATTAGAACCTTGGGTGAGGTTTTAGAACTGTTCTCAGGCTGGATGAGGCAGAATACATTAGTATATGTCTCTGGGGGACAGGCAGAGGGTCATTCCCATATCCCATTGAAGACAACAGGGGATTTCCTATTGTTTTCAAAGAAAGCACAGTTTCTTAGCTCAGGGTTTTTACTTTGTTTGTTGCTCTCACACATAAGCACTTTTCCCAGCTCAATAACTAATATAGAAAGAAACATTTAGGCTAGAGACAGATGCTTAAAAATCCTGAGCCTGAATTGATTCAATCTTTGCAGGTTAGTCTAACCTGGCCAGGCTAAACCAGTTTGTAACCACAGACATTCCAGAAAGGCGTGCACATGCCTGCAGTAGCTCAGGCTAGAAGCTGGGGGGCACTAGAGCAGCCCTCCCTTCATTCCAGAGCAGGGAGCTCATTAGCCCAGCAGGGAATTGATAGCAGTGTTTATCACCCAATTAAGAAAACAACAGAGGAACATTACCAGCTGCTTGTTGATTCTGCCTGTTGATTCTACCTGTAGATTCAGCACAGAGGGTAGCCAGCATGTGGTCTGCTAGCTAATACACAGACACCTCCTCAGCAAGGCAGAAGGGAGTGGGGAATTCCTGCTTAGCAGGGAATGGTGAGGGGAAGGGAAAAGCAGCCTGCTGCAGCCAGGGAACAGTGGGGAGCTGTCTCTGGAGCTGGAGTCAGGAAACAGAGGGGAGGGGCCAACCCTGCTGTGGAGCAGAGAGCCCGCCTAACCCAGAGAGCATGCCAGGATGCTGGTGGTGTCTGGCTTATCTGAAACCAGCAAGGGGCCTGGAACAGACATTGCATAAACAAGTTTGAGCCAAATCAATTAAGTCTAATACTACATTCAACCAGGTTTATCTGAAACTGGTTTCAGTCATTTTCAAACTGATTTATGTGCACTGAACATCTGTTCTGTTATGGGTTTAAACCAGTTTCTGATCACTTAAACCAGTTTATATGTAATGTCTGTCCCTAGCTTTAGGGTTATTTGTCCTGTTACATGAAGATATGCCGCTGTTTTGTTTTAGGGGTAAGAACTTAGGTAGAACTTCTTTTGAAGTCAGTGGGTTCAACTTGCATCAAGACTTATGATCAGATTTTGACCTGTGGCATATTCCAATATTCATTCATCCATGACCCCCAATATTCATTCATTTTGGTTAGCTATGCCACACTGAATTTTGATTTCCACTTTCACAGTAGCAGATGGATATAACAAGGCTTGTCAACTCTTGCAGGGTTTTTTTGCTATTTGGTATTTAAAGGTCCCAGCTCTCACTCTCATGATTATGAGTAAAATCAGCTGTCATATAAATAAAAGATAAATGTTCTAGCCCTTGTGGTTATTAAGAAAATCTTGAAAATGTAACCTCCTGCATCTCCATGACTCAATCAAATAAGTAGAATTAAAGTGTGTGTGTATGTGTATTTTAAAAGCCACAAAATTCTTAGGTCAATCTCATTATCCCTTTATGGTCTGACACATGAGTTTTGAATGCAAGATTTTGCAATGCAGCTACTGTTTCGGTATTTCTAAAACCAGTCATTTTGCTTTCAGAATCAAGTTATATACTACAGTTATAACCAAGTTTTTAAAGAGGGAACAAAAGAGATGCAAGAAAACTGTAGGTTGCTGTAGTATATCATCAGGTATCCAGGTTGTAGCCATATTGGTTTAGAGGAAAAGGCAATCAGGACTTATAGCAGAGATGATACTGACTGCCGAAAGAAGTATTCCATCTGTTGACTCCTGTCTGAAATCCTATGAAATATGAACTTTCATTTCTACCCAGGAAATCTTTTACAATCTTTTCTCCAATGAAGGGTGGTTGTGCCCAAAAGCTTGCAATTAAATAATTATTTTTGCAAAAATCTTGTTGGTCTAATAAAACTATGAGTCCTGATTGTAGTATATCTTTGCATTTCAACCTTGATTAGGAATACTGGGTCCTGCACCTTGAGTGATAGAGGAGGCACACATTGTCTAATTTCCTCAGCTAATATGAGCGAGCCATAAAAGAGCAAGAGACCTTGTGGCCTGTGAGCAGAGCTTTGAATTTTTTTCCCCTTTATTCTTTAATTTGTGCCCTTCCATTAAGTAAGTAGATAGACAAGAATTTAAAGTTGTGTGATTTCCTTTTATCAGCTCAATTAAATGTTTCTGACCAGGTTTATCAGCTAGGTATGTTTTAATCAAATAAAATGATATTTTCAATGAAGTGCAATGGGCATTTTTTCATATTGGCCCATTGGAGGAGGAAAAAAAGCACTCACTTCCTTTGAACATGAAAAGTACTTGAAGTCAGTTTCTGTTTGTCATTGTGGAACATGACAGTTATTTGAAGGAAAACAGCAGGATTTAATCTGACAGCCCAGTAAGGGAAGAGTGCCACCAATCTAATTATCCAGTAATCTAGTCAGAATGGGAGTAATTCTAGGCCTTTCTCAGTCAGCTAATCACATTTCCTGTGCATTAGCAGCTACACATGCAGAGCTTTTAGAGATGAGCTTTTAGCCCTACACAGCCAATGTTAAACACAATGGGAACATCACTTCTATTTCTTCACATATGACAAAGTATATCTGTTATGACTTGTTTCTTTCTCTTGATCAATGGACCCTCAGTCACTAGCTTTTGGGGCTCCCCTATTAACCACCATGAGATTCTAGACAAAAAAGGGAAGGGATTGTCTTCCCTTTTGACAGGGTGGTGTTCCCTTTTCATATTTTCTCTTCCTCCTAATGCCTGTAAGGTGATAAAATAAATGGCATAATAAAAACAACAGAACAAAATGAAGAAACTCCCCTCATCATTAGCCAAAGACTGTCATATTATCATAAATCCAGTTGTCAAGTACCATGAGCTATCTATTGTACAGTGGATATAATGGAAGGAGTAATTGAAGGAGAGAAATGCATTTAAGTTATATGACAAATATTCAGATTTTTTTAAAACAGTGCCAAAAGTCTGAGCCTACCATTTGCCAGTTTTGTGACACATTTATCCATCCTATCAGTTCATTTCCCCATTTTATTGTCAAGCTGGGGAGAAATTATTTCATAATTTCAGCCACAAATGCATAACTTGCCAAGCTGTTACTCTTAAATATCCTGTTTGTATCATAAGTAATGGGGGAAAAATGCTGATCCCTGAATCTTTAATGATTTTCATGCTAAGATAGCAAAAATTGTGACAGTCGGGGGAGGAGGGGAGGGGAAATACTCACTCCCCCCCCCCCCCCCCCCCAATCACCATCATTGCCATTCTTGTAGTAACTGTGTGGAGCTTGATCTTGTTTTATTTTTTATTTCAATGCTGTATGAAAGATATATTCCAAATAAGCTCATTTCAAATGCTTGATATTTGTAAGAAGACTGCTCTTTGTTGAAAATTATTTACTTGTTTTCTTCCTTGCTGTCTCCATAAAAATAACAGTAAAATAGCTAATGATATTGCACATGTATAAGTGGGACAGCTTATTCCCTGGAAAAATCTCAACAGGACTCCAAAATTCTGTCCTGATAGAGAATCTCAGTACATCAAAAAGATGCCATTACATTAAACAGAAATGCAGTTCAATAAAAAAATAAAATAAATAAAATATATACCCAAATCTCTCTTAAATAAGCACCCTTAAATCAAAATTTGTTCTTATCAGAAATAAAGCAAAACTCATATACTTGGCTTTAGATGCCCTTAATTTTAAACCAAGCTCTAATTGGGCCAATAAGAGCTCTAATGTGGGGGGAAAATAGAATATAGTTAGTGAGCTTTAACTTTGGTTAAACCCGTGGATCTGGACATACTACTGAAACTTCCTATGGACTCCTCATCTCCTCCTCCTCCAAAAACAAAAACAAAACAAAATGGAAATGTTGCAGCTTGGGCTGATCTCTCTACTTTTTCCCCCAATTATTTTCATATTGCCTATCTTGTTTGGATGAAGGAGGCTGGTGTATACATAAAGGCAGTTTGTGAAGCAATCTTTACAAATTGGTTTCTGTTCTCATTATCCTTACATTTTTTCCCAACTTTCTTGTTACTTGTGTAACCCTGAGCATAATCACTGCCAGCAGGAGCCAATCTAAATGGAAGCACTGGTTGTTTTCCACTCTAGTTTGACAAGGAAGTGGCAAAGGTCAGGAACAGATGGTTTTATGAGCAGTTGGTGTCAATATTGTGGTTTTCCATGTCATATGGGCAAATGGCTGCAATTAAAAATAATATTATTTTTTTCAAAAAAATCCTTTCTGAGATTCCATTGAAACACTTGTATAGAAGCCAGCAAGGAGGTATAACACTTCAGAGAGGAAAATAGGAAGAAAAGAACAAACAAGATGAGTCAAGCTGAGAATAGCTTTCAAAATTGCACTTTCACTTTCAAATAAATGCCAGTTCATCCGATCATTAAACCATATTTATTGAGAATTATTAATAAGAAAGTAGAAATAACAGTGGGGCCTTATTTGTAAAGCTACTGGCACAATTTCAGTTGAACCCACTGCAAGTGGCAGGCAGTCAGCCCCTCTGAAAAGCAGGCTGGTGATTACTATTCATGGACTACTATTCCACACGTGCGGCAGACTGCATAAGCAATTATGAAATGACTGTGTTGTAACCAGCATTACTATACAGTACCATTGTCGCACCATTTTTTCCTGACACTAATGCGCAGTAGCTCATTACTACTGCGCAATAACATTGTATCACAGTCGGTGCCCTGCAATACTACTGTGTAGTAGCAATGAGCTATGGTGTAGTAGCTTGTTGCTATTGCACCATAGTGTCTTGTGTAGATGCGCCCAGTAACATCTCTTATAGCATCTATTAAGCAGCTGTTAATCTGCACCAAATATCTGCTTTAATAATCAATGGCTGTCTGGTTAATTCACAAATATTGTTGTTTTAATTCTTATTGCATACTTAGGAGCCTTAGATATTATCGTTCAATGTTATTACTTCTTGTTAAGTGGTGATTTGCATTCTTTAACAATACTACTAAGAAAATTCGTGTTGTAAAGTGTTGTAACCAGCTGTCCTTATTTTAGGAAGCTTCCTTCATTACTTTATTAAAAAGGAAATAACCAGATAAACTTAGACTCTGATCTTTCCGACTTGACAATCTGCTCAGGTCCCTTCCGACCCTTCCCTACCAACTATGGATATGAGGCATATGTGCATAACTTTTTGTGCAAATAAGTCCCATTGCAATCAATGGGATTCTTAATGATAAAACAATTATATGCTAAAAGATGCTGAAATTACTATTGCTTGTATGGATTTGTATTTTTCCCTTAAGTCCCAGTCCTGCAAATAAATACATACTTGTGTTTAATTTCCCTTGATTTCACTGGAATACTCACATGAGTAAAATTAAGCATATGTACTAGCATTTGCAAATAGCAGTCTGACCAGAGCAGTAATCCCAACATTATAGGTGGAAGGTCCAATTTTAATTGGCCATTGAAATCTGTTGTTTACCTGGAGATGTGTACAGTCCAGAATATTATTATTAAAACTTTCACAACAGCAAAACTGGAGCCCATGGGGTTTTACAAATATGAAGTTCCTTTCACTACTTTAGACCAAAGGTCTTAAATTACTTCAGTGATCTTGATCTATTAGTCAGGGTACATATTGACTCCACTGTTCAAATTAATATTTGCTGAATGAGCAGTGCTTTGTAGAAGTTAAGCTTTGTGTCTTGTTCATTTTTAGCAGAAGTGCCTGGTTCTGCCTAAGGAATTTTCTAGTGACAAGAGGTGCTTTGTAGAGGAGGAAAGGATAAAAGCCCTTCACTGCTGTGTATGAATTATCAGCCTGCTTCTCCACACAAAGAAACAGCCTTGGACTTTGAACTTTGGGAAGATGATTAGGCAGTTTTCACTTCAAATTTTGATCTAATGTATAGGGGCCCCCAGTTTTTATCAGATTTTAACATGTTTATTTTGCCTGAGTTTTCCTTCTAAAAAAAGAAAAATGGTCATTTTTGTGTCTAAAATTAAGTCAGGCAATCACTGCAGTCATCTAATTATTTTTTCCTTGACAAAGAGAAATGTTCTAAGTTGGAACTTTAACATGAAAAACAAATATATTTAACTTCATAAAAACTCCCCCATCATTACTACTTCATTTTTGGGTTCAAATTTCACTTTCTAAACACACTGTCAGGCTGTAACTGTCAGCAATATACTGCTCTAAATAGCCATGTAAAAATATAGATATTCCCACCCTTCTTAAAATATAATAGTTTTGGGGTCCTGTTTCTAACAGACTTAAACACATGCCTAAATTCACAGTGTTAGTAGTCACATTAAACACAGTGGAACAGTTAGTACGATGTGTATGCTAGAATTTTTTTATGCACAATACTGGAATATAATAAGCTCCAAAAAGCTTATAGTCCAAACATAAAAATTGGAAGAAGAGAAACTTGTGTAGTTACGTGATGTGACTTATCCAAGGTCACAGAGCACATTGGTGTTAAACCTGGGATGTTTTGGGTCCAAGTCTTGTACCCTATGTAGTAAAACAATGTTGCCTTCAAGCTAGTCAGTGTGCGAGGTTGAAGCACTTACACAAATCTTTGCAACCCTTACTTTGTGTGCCAGAACACGGCCAGCAACTTCCGGCAGGATCAAGTCATGCAACTGGGCTCTAAGGCAGGCTGCACCCACTTAGCTGCTGCCACTTCCGTTGCCACCAATCCCTGCTGCTTACTGCCAAATGCTACCGCAGGCTGTATCAAACCTTGGCAGGCTGGATTGGATCTCTGTGAGTTGTTGCTTGTCAAACTGTGTTCTAGAAGATGCTCAAAATAAATATTAGTTCATGGTAATCAACCTTTAAGACAATAATGTTGATGTTGAACTGTAAAGACCTGAAAGATTGGATTGGGGGGAAACTTTCAACCTCCTTTGTAGCTAAAGCTGGGAACACTGTAAAAGGTTATATTTCTTATGATCCTTTTGCTCTCTTAACAAAAATAAAGCCAAAACACTGTTAAATCATAGATTCAAATGTTATATAAAATAAAATACCTTGTAAAATGTTACCAAAGAAAACCTTAAAGGTTTTGGATATAGCATATTTACCTGAATCCAAGAAGAGGTCTTTTACCCCCATTCACATGGGAGAAAAAAAGCTCCTCATCTTGGATTCAAGTACAAAGGGAGCTGTGGGGGAGGAGAGAAACCCCAGGGGTGCAGGGAGAGTCATCTCAAATTCAGAGTTGTCTTTACTTCAGGTAGATATGGTAGCATGGTATACATTCTTGGTGCTAGAGATCTGTGACAAAGTAAAATGCTGGATGAGGAGGAACAGATAAGCGTTTAAAAGGTACCTAAAGTTTTCTCTTTTATCAGTTTTCTCTGCAGTCTCTGTTTTGATATCTTACTGCATAACTTTTCATTATAATTTTTCATCCCTTTTTACATTTTTTTCTTTTCTTTTATCACAGTATTTTTTCAGTAGTGATTTGGACTTTTATCCCCTATTGTCTTTCTATTTGGGTATTTTATTCTATTTTCCCTCTGTCTACATCTTGTCACTTCAATATTTCTGCCTTGTACTTCTGTCCTCCCTATTCCTTTGTCCTTTTTCCTCCATTCCTTCTTAGTTCCCATGTACTCTTGTCTTTTTTTTTCTACCTCCTTGAGGCTTCAGTATAGGCACTGTTCATACCAAATGATGAATATTTCTTAGGATGAAGGGTTAACCCTCCAAATATGGGTGAGCTGGGAGTCCTGTAAGTTCTTATGTACTGGATATTGTAGTGTACTGTAAAATGACTGTGCTGTGTTTGGCCTACTTATGCAATCCTGTTTTGAATGCATTTACATTTTATTTTGTCAGCATATCATCCTATAGTCTTCCATTATGTTCTTTTAACTGCTTAGCAAATTTGCAGCGCAGAGCTGTCACATCGTGTTTACAGGAAACGGTGTGCCATCCTGTGACAAAGAAAGGCTCAGTACAAGAAATTTTGAATGCAGTTCAAGGGGCCTGAATGCCCCTGAGATGTAACTTCCTTGAACTTACATCTTGAAAATAAATAGATCTAAGTAAAGTAAAATGACTCATGTATGTTTGTATTTCCGTTCCTTGCTAATCGACCTAAAGAAAGGAAGGCAGATTTGTAAGGAAATCAAGCGTAGTGTCCTTCTGAAATGTCATCTAATCTTTTAGTTGTTCTGCTACACTAGAGTGTCAAAATACACCAAACATACATCAGTGGAGGCAAAAATTTACAAGAACAGTAATTTATAATATAAATTATGTTATTTAAAAATATGTGGTTATTTAGAGAAATCACAGTTGACAAGTTCATGGTAGTCAAACCTTTTCTGGAAGCTTTGTCCTCTAGAACTAGTAAGCAAAGATCAGGTCATGTAAGGGAAAATGAATGCCATTGCTGGAAAGTATCCAAGCTTTCCTCATTGACTCCTGCTTGCTTTCTCTATAACAGACTCATTGATCAATTTGCAAGAAACTGGTGTGACCATCTGAGTTTTGGTTTTCCTATGGGACAGTCGCATACATGTAGCCTGGGAAAAAAGAAAACTCTATTGACTTGTGAGGATATCCTGAATCCATCAGTCATCTATATGGGAGAGGCTCCCATTAAATGTTAAGAGAAGCAATTTGATATTGCAGGAAAGGTTAAGCACCAGATTTATATCATGAGAAGAAACCAGTGTGAAACTTGGACAAGTCTTTCTTAACTCAAAAATGAATATCTCATCATATTGTTCTTTTAGAACCACCTTCGTCAAAGTGTTCCTGTGTTCTTGAGCTATGTCCCTTTTTGTGTTCAAATAGACTTAGCTCTACTTTTTATTGCATTTAAGTCATACTCATAAGGTTACTTCAACAAAATTTGAGTGCGGGGTTCATATGCTAGCTATCCTTAGAGGCATGTTACAAGCCACTTTGTTCATATTTATTTGTGGATTTTAAAAAATATATTCATAGATTTTTAACACCCAGAGGAACCATTGTGATTTAGTCTTTGACCTTATGCATAATGCAGGTTATAGAATATTACCCAGTGATACTTGCTTCAGGCCCAATCTTAATCATGAAATAATTGATCTCTGACAGTGATAAATACAGATATGTGACTAGGTTCCTTTCCCAATCTTCTCTCCAGCACAGTCCACAAAGCAACTAGAGTCCAAATTTATATAACACAGGGCCTTGCTTCGGGTTTCTCACCAGACTGGATTCCTCTTTGCTCCCTCCTTGTAGGTTACTCAGCCTACACTCTAAATCTGCTCTCTGTCCTACTGACCACAGGACAGCAAGTGATTTATGCTGCCTCTATACTAGATGTGCAACCTTTTCTCCATATTTTAGTAACAGCTGTGTACCCAGAGCTGTGCAGCTGTTTTGAGGCCTTTACAATACCCATACAGGGGAGGGGACAGCTAAAAGTGTATTTTTCCCAACACCCTAAGTGATATTACTTGGCAACATCAAATAAACAGCTTAAATTTCTAAAAACTGTTAAAGTATCAGTCATTTAACAGTTGTGTTATTGTAGCTAGATACTTTACTTAGCAGTTGTGTTATTGTAGCTAGATACTTTACTTAGAAGAGAGAAAAGTACCTTCTTTTTTATTTTAAATCTGAGTTTATTACTGTGTCAAAAAGCATTATCAATCTGTCTGACCCATTCAGTAACAACCTACTTGGGCCAGCTACAAATACTTACTTTGCTGCAAATATTTCCAGTGTTAGAAAAGGAGGGCAAAAGTCTTCTCTCTCCTGCTGTCACTAGCACGGCTTCCTTCAGAACAAATTGATTTAATATGTGCAATATTAGCATGGTACTCATCTTGGAAATATTTAACTATCTACAGAGAGCCCAGTAATATCTGAAAACGTGTAATTATAGCACAGTGTATGCAAACATCTCATCTGTTCTCCCTGCACTGCTAGGCATGCCTTCCAGAGACAAAATGCTTTTATTGCTAGTAAGCATTCCAGCTTCTTTGCGAAAGCCTAGATTACACTCTGTCTTGAAACAGATTAGTGAAACATGCTAAAATTGTATACCGTAAATAGAGTTAATGCACAGTAACATCCAAATGATAGTTTTCCTGGAGATGAAATGAGAGATCTGTTAGTATTTGCAGGTTCAGCAAATGAAAATATTTTGATTTCAAGCTTTGTCAGCTCTCCCAGCTAATTAAAAAGCACACCTCTCTGGGTATAACTGTTTAAATGGTTTGGTTTTGTTTTGGGTTTTTTTCCCCAAGCACCATCCTCATTCAAATAGTGATTTACAGCCCGTCTCTCCTAGCAGATGTCTTTTTTCACAGGTCTCGTTTAAGAAAGCGTACCTGTGGATGTGATCTAATGGGACATGGTTCTAATACAAGTGTTTAATTACTCTCACTTTCAAAGTGATGAGTTGGCTGATTAAGTTGAGGAGGATGTAAAGAAGAAAATCAAAGAATGATGGGCCAGATATTAAAGGTAGGCTTCTAGTGGGATTTTCAAAAGCATGTTGGCATGTTTGACCTCAGAAATTTATCAGAATAAGATCCTGCAGTACTAACTCAGACAAAGCATCTTCTTGTGGGGGTAAGAAGTGTTACAGCTCAAGGTTTCAAAACTGAAAGAAAGGTTTTGTGGCCTCTCTTGGCTCCTTATGCAGAATTTTGTCAGGTTTTGCAAATTTGGGTACTTAGCATCCTTTAAAACAATCATAATTCTAACTTGAATTTTTAAGGTGCATATCTAAGGTTTTGAGGCCTGTTCAGGGCATCCTTTCAATGTATCTATATAGAGAAAATAACAGTAACTAAATCAGTACTAAGCTGTTGAAAAAGTGTGATATATCTTAGTCTAAGTTTACCTGCATCTGTGCAATTAAAATAGTTTTCTCTAGAGAGGTATAAAGTTAAAATTAAGGGTTAATCTGGTAGTAGGACTGTAATGTTCACTTTTATTCTGGTTTCTAACACTGCTGTTTAGTAACTGGTTTAGTTAACAGGCCAACAGGATGATTCCTAGTCTTGCTTAATCTAAGAATTTACTCTTTTCATGTTTAATTTCTGAGCAAGCTTTTACTTTCATGAATTTGAAAGCCCCATTGAATCCAGTGAGATTTTTGGGTTGGGTTTACCTGCGTGGAAGAATTTGCAAGCATGGGCTTTACATTGCAGGTCTCTTGGGGCAGAGACCTTGTCTACTGTACTCAATTTGGTTTAGCACAGGGCTGGATCTGGCCTGCAGGGCCTCTAAAAATGTAGAAAATATTAATAAATATATTTATTAATAAAAATAAATATTAATATTTATCTGCCCCTGGCTGCCTGTCATGCGGCCCTCGATGGCTTGCCAAAACTCAGTAAGTGGCCCTTCACCCAAAATAATTGCCCGCCCCTCATTTAGCACACATACTAGCTATACATAGTGATTTAGAGTAATGGTTGTTGTAACATCTTTGTCATCTAAATGTTTTAACATCTTTATCAAGACATGTGAAATTTGAGATGCAGACAACACAAGGCAAAATAACTTCTATGTAAAAAGGTTTGAGGGAATAACTGAGCAGTACTTAAAGTACTATGCAGCAATTGAGTTGAGAGTATAGCATTAACAGTGTAGTAATTGTACCATGGTAAATTTTACATTTCTATGAAATCATTGGGCAGTTTAGACTAGTGTATGAAAACTTTAACACATTGCCACTGAAGCTAAATGGGTTTAGTACATATACTGAAACACAGAGTAGGTTGTTAAATTTTCTCCCCACTTTTCCAATTACTCTGCATAATTATTAATACTTAAAAGAAAATTCTGCTAAAGATGGATCCAGAGCAAAAATTCAAACCAAAATTCTCTTGACTTTTGGAAAGAATGGTATCAGTTCCCAGATATGAGACAACCATTTCCTGCCAATTTGCTTTTGGATCCCAGATGCTTGAACTGGATCTCTCTAGTACAGGGGTCCTCAACCTTTGTACCCAAATCTGGCCCATGGTGCTGTGTCCTTTGGCCTATGGGTCTACTTATGGGTCCAGAAATTTGGTGGCAGGGGAGCAGTGGTGCCACTCTGGGGCTGCTAAATTTCCAGACCTATGGGGAACCCCAGGTCCTGCATGCTGAATTGGGCACCCAATCCCAGCATGCAGGGTAAGCGCTGGGCCCCAGAGCCCAATAATATTATGGGGGGCAGAGAGAGGGCAGCATGGTGTCCCTGGGGGTCAGTCCCAGCATGAAGGGCAGGAAGAGGATGGTGCTGGGCCCCAGGCCCAATTCTGGTCCATGGGGCTCAATCTGAGCTATAGGGCCAAAAGTTTGAGCACCACTGCTTATGTGTGAGAATCTTTCTTGGATACATAATCTACTCTCTTCCAAAATAGACCCACTGACCTTCATGGTGTTCTGCCTACACCTGTAAGTTAACTGAAAAATACATATTTTTAGTAGGGTTGAAGTGGAAGCAAATATTGATAGTATTAATAGACAAGGAAAGCATGGTATTTGTTTTATCTTGCTGCATGGCTATTAAGCATGATTATATGTTGTGCTGTGTTCTGTACATAGATATATTGATTTATTGTGCTTATAAAGAATTGTAAGAGGAACTTAGGGCCTCATATAGGAGCCTTTTATACACATTTAAAGAAATGAATAATAAATGCATAACAGGTAATTCTCTTTAAAGGAAAGAGTCTAGATATTCTCAGGTATGTGTTTCACTGCATACCAGCAAGCAAATGTGCAATTTCTTGATGAGCCAATCCTAACACTGTGCAGGCTTAATTGCTTTGTTTGGCAAGCAGCTTGCCATCTGTAGTCTGGCCTGATACAAAAATGATATAAGAATAAGTAAATCTAATAATACTTTTGTACTTATTTGGTGTCTTTCATTCACAAGTTTCAAAGCACTTTGAGAAGGTACATAAGAATTATCCTTTCAAGGCATGAGTTTTATAATGGACTTGCCTGCTTGGGTCGACACCGTTTGCATGAGACTAGTAGAGCTTATTAATAGATTTGGTAGTTAGGAATTGTAACTAAAGCTGCCGAACAGCACCAGAGCAGTGGGATGGTATTGAGGGAAAAGCTAGTTTCTCTGGCTTCTTAGAACACTCCAAAAGATGCCTCAAAAGAAGACCATTCTCAGACGTGGTTGTGGTACTTTTTTCTATCCCTTGCTTGGCTGCTAACTTCTGCTACGTCTCACTTGAAACCCAGGTGGGGAACAAATCTATGTGGTTTCCAGGCAGGTCCACATAGAGGCAAGATTCAATGCTTGTTGCACTGTAGAGAGGTGATATCATGGCCATGCTGAATTCTAAAGGGATTTTGCTACATCCACCATGTTGCTGCCCTCTTAACACATGGCAACCATAGTGACACCAATTCTGTAATTTCTCATTTATCTGGTTTCCTAAGCATTAAAGGGAGGTAAAGTTTTTCATTATCTGGGATGGGGGGAGGAGGGTGGGTGGATATTACAGGATATATAGGAAGGCAGGAAAGCAATGCTGTAGGGGTTGGTTAAGTAGAAAAGAAGGGATGATAAGGAAACTTGTAAAATTATAATTATAAACTATAATGTTTAGTATCTACCTAGAATAGTATATATTTACAGAGTTGTGGTTTATATACCTGCATTGCTATATTTACATAATTAATATACATGTATATTGCTGAGAATGAGGTACACTGCTGTATTGTTTTGTATGAATCTTATATATTCACCACTTTACTTACTCTTATTTTGTCTCACTGTGATTTAAATCAGATGGATTTAAAATAGTGGAGCCTCTTGGGGAGAATGAGCAACAACCAAAGACTCTGCAAGTGCTTCACACCCACTGTATGCATACAGGAGCCACTTCACTGTTGAAATGCAGCTGTCTGTGCCATGGTACGCTGCTCCTGTTTTCCATGCATAGCAACACGCATCATGTAAGGATAGGAAAAAAGGAAGGAACACACAGCAGCTGTAAGCATCATGTAATTTGGAATTTGTCCACAAAAACAAGTTATGCAAACACCTGCTTTTATTAAAATTGCCTTGGGACCCTTAATAGCAATAAGTGAGTATGACCTCCTAAGTCTCAGCTTTAACACAGCAGCTCTGAGTACACAATGCTCACTAATATAGGTTTCCCCCACTTTATGCGGGTTCTGTGTGTGTGAATTTGCTCTTATGCAATGACCCTTTTTATACCAAATTTCATTATATATGAGGTAAATTCACTCTTATGCAATCAGTGTGGTGGAAGCCCGCAGTCAGCTGCTTTGTGCAGTGCATTGTGGGAGTGACGCGCGGCAAAATACAGTCTCCTGTGTGGATCTGTGCTCTTCACTCATTGTCTGCAACATGTGTTTCTGTAGTTGCCATCCCCATTATGATAGTGCCCTGTGCTTGTGTGTACTGTCTGCTGTTGGCGAGTACCAAAATTGTCATGTAAAAGCGGTAGAAATGGGTCTGGGGGTCAGTATAGTTGAGGTCTTGGAACGTATCCCTATTTGTTACACTGTAAACTGGGTTTCCTTTATGCAAATTCAAATTTGTGCCGTTTTCCAAGAACGCATGTACAGCATAAAGCGAGGGAAACCTATAACCTGATGCACTTAGAGAGGTTGTAAAAATGAAGGAAGAGTCAAACTACTGAAGTGCCAGCTCCATTACTGTAGAATTCTGGGTTTTCCATTATGGTCTTCCAATGCTGCTGAGTTGAAGAGATCTGACAAGATCACTACCTGGGGTGTTCAAAACTATTAGGATTCTGTTGTCAAGGCAAACAAAGAATTCAACAACCCAAGCATTAGTAGGATAATGAATATAGTAAAATTAGAGTATGAAATAGGGGGAAAAAAGAGAAGCCATCAAAGTTAACATAGAACCTATTGTAGAGTCTTGGAAGATGCTCCATGTCTGTCTAAGGACCAATTACATGGATCAGTTTAATTCCAGTTGGGGTAAAGGGTGAGAGCTGAAATTCTTCATGGAGCATATAATTGAAGTCCAGACTGAGCATAACAAAGAGGGAAAGAAGCAGGAAGTTCCCTGCTAAATTTAGTGTACTCAGTTCTTTACGAGGAGGAACAGTAAGTGACATTGGGTGGATATCAATGGACGGCTATTTAATAATGTCTAATTATAAAATAATAATTAAATTAAATAATTTAGATGGAATTGAATGCAGGTTCCTTACAGCATCTTAATTATTTTTTTTGCATTTAATATTACATCAAGCCAAAAGGACTGTGTTTGTTTCCAGGGGGTAAAAAGTAGTCCCAATTTCAGCATTCAATCTTAAAATAACAGGAGAAAAAAAATTACAGTATTTTTTTTTTATCCTGAATGTATTTTATTGTGATCAGATAAATTATGTATATCATATCGTTATACTAGATGTTAGATTATTTCAGTAGATGAAGAGTCAATAGCAATATAGCATGTTGCACAGGTCTCTCTGCATAAATTCCTCGTAGTAAAGTCTCTGACAGAAAGTAGAAAATTGGGAAATTAAGAAAGTAACCAAATGTTCTCATGATAATTGTGGTTCATATCAAAATTAATCCTTGAGGCTCCTAGGTTGGTCACTGGCTACATACACATTATACAGCCAGCAGCATGGCTGTGTAAATCAAAAGCTGTTTTCTTTAGTGGTAGTGGAAACCTATTGCTCATGACTACAAATGCATAAATGATTCTTTGTAATTAAGCCTTTGTTTTTATGTTTATGGTTGTTCAGGATTTTGATAAATCAATAATCTGATTCAAATGAGATGATTTCCTAGTTTAGTTTCAGGCATCTTTGGGGCCTCTGCAGTAAGAACAATTTCTGAAAGGTCAATCTTGTATACAATCTACTTATATGTGTGTTAAAAAAAAGATTTTGATTTTCTGATTTCCTTATGGGATATAATCTCTGAGTTGAGTTAATTCACTTTCCACCGCTCTGTGTGTGTGTGTGTGTGTGTGTGTGTGTGTGTGTGTGTGTTTCCTCAGGAGCCAGTGTCATTAGCTCATCAAAGAACCTAAGGATGGCTTGGGTTTTAATGAAAAATAATGGTTGCACTTTAAAGAAACTTTTTTTTATGTTTCTGACAGTTTTGTATGCCCATTCTTACAATTATTTCTAGGCTTCTGATAGACAATTAATCTGGGTCACTACTGTGGCAGTATTTCATTTCTTACCTGTATTTCAGTGCTTGAACACTGATGGACACCTGGACTTGCATTGTTTTATATGTGCTGTAGTATTGCTGAAAGCCATCTCATTTATACTTAGTCATATTACAAGTTTTTGCTCCAGCCCAATCTTTAATTTCCCCATTGAAAGTATGTTTAACGCATGCATAATTTGAAACAATACTACTGGTTTTAAATATTTTTGTCTGAAGACTGATGTGTGGAGAGAGATTTAGCATAAAAGCCAGTTTTTGTATTTTTTTTCCCAACAAGATGTTAATTCAGTTTTGGCTCTTTGGGCTTTATTTTGAATTGTATAATGGCTTCATATGCTGTCCCTTTTTCCAAACTGTGGGGAAGTATTTTTTTTATGGATTTTTTTTTTAAATGTTCAGCATGTTTGACTGCTGAAGGAGAAGGGGAAATCAGAGCATAGGCAAGAGAAAAGGAAATAGAATAATCATGATCAAGACTATTTGTTGACTTCTTTAAAGAGCCTGGCCACATGTGAAAATGGGACTTGTTGAAAACAAAGGGCATATCTGTGTTATTTTTTGTGAATACTATTTGTCCCTCATTTTATCTGCTTGATTTTTATTCTGCCTAAGTTAATGGAGTTAAATCAATTGGGAAGCTATTAAGGGAAACAAGCAAGCATCAAAACAATGACAGGGATATGTTATCTCCAGGGAAACACTTTTAAGACAGGGATGACAAAATAAAATTAGTTAGTGAGCTATATTTTCTCCAGCAGCCAGGGATGGGTCATCTGGCACACAGGTTTTTCACCACAGCAGCCAGAGCCACTGTTGGCATGACCAGCATTCAGCGGGTAATGCTGCTGTTGCTCACCCCTCCCCTTTCTCCCTTTGCCAATTGCTGCTAATTGTCATTTCTAGAGGCAATTGAAAGCTGTAAGTTCAGGGGTGGGAAAAGAAGGGGTGAGTGATGGTAGTGTTAACCCCTGGGTGCTTCGTTGCTGACTCTGGCTCTGCCAGCTGTGCCAAGATGCCCACTGGGCCAGATGACCCACTTCTGCAGCCTGGGTCCATTTGACACCCCAGCTTTGCATCCATGTTCACCCCTGAGAAAAATGGTGAGCTATTCATTGTGAGAGAGCAAACTCTCCAGCCAGGTTATCAAATCTGTTCTCCAATGCCACATCAAAGCAGTTAAAAGCCCTTTTCTAGGGAGAGATGAAAAGTAGGTAGCAGCTGCTCAGAGAAGAGGCAATGTGGAAGAGATAGTAGCAGGGCTGTGGAGCTGAGACAGACTCTGCCGAATGTCCGAGTCAGCTGGGCTTGTGTTGGCATTGAGGGAAATGATGAGAATTAGGCAAGGTTCAGACAGGCAAACCTTTTTAGGGTTTTTTACTTCGGATGTACCATTGGTGTATAGACAATATTTGATAGAAATCACTATTTTGAATGACTTTATTCAGCTTCTAGTTACAGATTCTTGGAGAGAAGTTGCAGATAACAACTGGGCAGTAACAATTAACTTACAGATAATTTTAGTTGGGCCTAGTGGGATAATATGGTTGGAAACAGTTGGCAATGAACTTGGAACCTGTCTAGGTTTGAGAGGACTGTAAAAATCCCCTCCAGGGACAGGTAGCAAAACTCATTGCTGGAGAAGTGCACGCATCAGGGACTGCCAGCATCCTGCCGTGACTGGCAAGATGCTGGGAGTAGTGTGTGATCCAGTCTAACGTGAGGTAAACTGCAGTTTCACTCTGAGAGAAATGCAGGTAGTGGCCAATCACCTAGATAGAGTGCCTGTGAGGGAGAGATCACACGTGCAGGTCATCCCTGCATGCTTACAGAGTCTGAGATGTTACTAGAGAGAGATGCTACTCATAAAACATTTACATGCAACAACTGTTTTATTTTAGTGTTAGATGGCTAACAGCAAGGTAAAACTTCTATTCATTGTTGTGTGATGCTTACACTATGATATCTTACTATATACTATTTGGTTTCTTTTTAGGGGTAAGGGGTTCCTTGGGTCTATCAAGGTAGAGAACCACTGGTTCTCACACAATGTGGGTATACTTGCTCTGTTGCAGTTTGTGTTGTGTAGACTGTGCAATGGGATCAGCTTTGGTCTCTGGAACAATCACTGTCACCATTAAAGCACAATCCCGTCCGCAAATTGCTCCCACTGGCACTGAATGCAGGTCTGCTCCTGCCCATGGAATATGGTATGCTCTAAGCTTCAGTGAAGCAACATTTAAATTCTGGCCATTTGTTCAGCAACTTAAAGTTGAAATTCTTGTTAGAGTAGCCCCACTGAACTGCATAGAGTGTGAGCATACAGATCAAGAAATTGGTGATGCCGTGCCACTCAACAGACCTAGGTCATGAGATGGTGGAAGTTTTAATATGATTATTAGAGGCAGGGAAGCTGTATGTAGTCACCTGGTCTACCACCTTCCAGTTCAGCCCTATATTAGTAATAACATGTATGAGGCTCAGCTCTGTATCAGTAATAAAATGTATGAGTCTGCTATCTCACTGTTTTCCCTTTTGTTTAGTCCCTTATAATGATGCAAAGCAAGGCTTAAATGCTAGTAAACTGGAAGGTGGTAGAGTTCTGCATTCATTTCTTACAGGTATAACCAGTTATGTTGGGATCTGGGCATAAGTCCCTGTATCTCCCAACCCAATGCAGAAAGCTGCTTGGAAGGCCTTTTCCTTGTTGCACCAATTTTATAATATACAATATAATATTTTATTAATTACTCAGTTTGCCATAATCTTTTTATATTGTATAGCAAGAAATCTTGTGTTGTCTGTACGAGTTTCTAAATGGATAAACAGGATAAGTGACCTTTCTCTTTGTGGCAGTAAGTTATCTTTAGCTGAACCCAGCCTTGTATTTTGTTGTTGTTTTTCCATTTTTGTGTTAAATACACTAATGGATTTTCCTGCCATCTCTCTGGAGGTACAATTCTACAAGAGGTAAGATGTTGGAGAGCTTCATTTTTCACTCTCCATTTGTCCCCTGCTCACTGAATAGTAGAACTGAGCTGTCACAAAAGCACATGCTGCACCTTTTTAAACAAGTATCATGAGCTCTTGCTCCATTGTGCCATCCCTTCTGACATTTGAAGGCAACCTGAGTGAGCCCATAGGCAGGATGCCCCTAGAGACTCCTGCAACCAAGAAGATCCTGTGCTTTCTTCCCTTTGCTGCGTCCCTCCAAAGCAGTCTGTTTTTTGAAATATTGCATGTTCAAACTCCCCACATTTTCCTTAACTGCTTTTTATCAGATATTCATTCATTTCTGAATGTCCAAACTTTTCATATTTATGTCTCTTGTTAAGGAGACATAAAATTATTCATTTTAGAGTCACTGTCTATTGCACCCCATTCTTCATTAATTAGTGGGTCTCTTTCCTCTGACTGATACGCAGTATTTGTTTAAACCTTTCTTATTTCGCCCCCCCTATCACTTTAATTAGCATGAACACTTTCTGCTTTTTTATTAGTCTTATCTTTCCCTGCAAGTCTTAACTGATTCCATATATTCTTGTTTGGAGCCTTCCCTACTTCTACCACTGCTTTTTTTTACCACCTTGTATTTAACCTTCAGACCCGTCCTTTTGACACTGCATTGGTTTCTGGGGGGGGGGGGGTTTCTTGATTTGTTTTAAATTTTCATTATTACAGGGATGGCGATGAACTGCACGTTCAATAAGTGTCTTTCAGAGTTCTCCAGACTTCTTCATGCAGAGTGTGGACAAAGTGAATAGGGAACTGTTATTCATTAAATCCCAGAATCTCAGAACTAGGGGGCACCCACTGAAACTAGCAGGAGACAGGTTTAAAACTAACAAGAGAAAATATAGTTAGTTTGTTAGTTTGTGGAACTCATTACCACAGGAAGATAGATCAATTAATAGCTATTAAAAATGTATCCTCTGGCATCTCTAAACCAATGATGGTGGATGCCAGGGAGAGTAATAAACAGGGAACCCATCACTCTAGATATACCCTAGTTATATGCTCTTCCTCTCATGCCTCCACTCCTGCCACTGTAGGTGGTCTGTTCCAGTATGGCATTTCTGAAGTTCTTTCCAAAATAGAGTTTAGATGGAGAATGGCTCTCAATCTTTCAGATCCAGGGCACCCCTAAGTTTTTCTTTCCAGTTTGGTGGCACCCTGCTTAAGAACCACTATTATACTCTGGTACCTCAGTGGATCTCAGCCGGGACGCTGGCACTGATGCTGGGTGGAACTGCCGTGAATGTTGCATGCACAGCCAGATTAGGAACTGGCTGTGCACTCAGTCCTGTCTGCATTAGGATTTCATAGTTATTATGGGCTGCAAGGGAAGTTACAGATCATTAACTCCCCCCTGCACTTGGACAGGAAAGACTGCTGGGATCAGATGACCTTACCTGATAACAAACCCCCTACTCCTTGATCTCCCCCTTCCCCTCCCCATGTTCCTCTCAGAAACAGAGGTGCATTGGATAGTTCCATCTGCCACTGTTTCTGAAAGATGCTATCTGGGGTGGACAAGGAAGGGCTGTGTGCTCCTGCCACAGCTGTTTCCCAATATAGTTATGTATGAGGCTCATGGGCAATTCCACCTGGCCACTACTATGGTGGTACCAATGCCGTGGCACCCCTGAAAGGGTCTTACAATGCTGAGGACTATATATACCTTTATGTACTTGGGTAGGCAGCATCATTACCAGCAGCCATTACAGCATCTATGTCTCAAGTCTGTCATGGAAATCAGCTTTCTAACTTTAGATATGCACTCCAATTTTGGATGACTATTTTGTGGGGAAAATGAGCACAGGTATGCAAGTAAATATGGTAAATATAAACACCCAATATGCAAAAATGTTCCTAGCTGATTACATATGCCACCATGTGCAATAGACTGATTCAACTGTAGGGACTCAATCTGTACTGTCTGGATCTAAAACGATGAATCTCTCTGGTTAGGCTAAACACCGAGGTGAAAGTCTGGCTCCACAGAAATAAAAGACAAAACTCCCATGATTTCAGTGAGTCAAGAATTTCAATGCTGGTTCATTCAGCTGGAAATAAGAGTGGATTCATGAACCTATATACATGGTCTAGGTCCTGTAGGAAGATTAAGATCTGCCCTGTGTTAGTATGAATGCTAGATACATGAACAGGGGTGTAAGTTCAGATACATGAACACACATTCACAAGTTCAGATACTGCCCTTTGAACACTTGCTTCCCCCCTCCCAATACTTTTTAACATTTCTGAACTGTAACACATACATCATATCACTGGTAATTCTTGTCATTTTAGAACAGGATTTTTGGGTCAGTAGGTCACAAACTTTCTGCCTATACAGCACAACAGGCTGTTTGTAAGACTGAAGTCATTACTTGTTTTAAAGGCAGCATGGAATGGTTTGAAGCATGGCTTTTGTTGTATAAGCATCTTGCCAGGCTTGCTAGCAGTATTTTTTTCCTGGAATTAATCAAGTTTGCATCTCAAGAGGAGTGTAAACCATGTTATTTTAAAAGATGTTTATATATGTTGTCTAATGGCAACAGACATTTTTAGCAAAACAAGGGCATCTCCTCTCCTCTGCTAACAGTGAAAACATCCACAGCAAGATTTGGCTGACATCCACTGGAACATATGTTACAAGTGAGGTAAGTAAGGGATGAACATTTCAGGGATCCACAGTGCTGACTCATTCAGTATCCACCCAGTAAAGTAGCAGTAAGAATACAACAAATGTGAAAGAGGCGTGATGCTATGTCTGCACACTAAAGTATAGCTAAACCCTGGAGTAAGAACAGTTTGAAAACTAAAAAACCTTCCAAGAAGAACATGCATCATGCTCAGAGTCTAGGCCCCAAAGAAGGATTCCAAATGTCTTTTGAAAACCAAGTTATTGTGGTTCTTAACTGTTTTAGGCTCAGGGCACCCTTTGGAAAATGCCATCTCTTCATTTTCACCTGCTTTGTAACTACAGAAAAGTAATGGAGCAATTTTTCTGCTGCAGAGAACTCAGATCACAGCAGGTCAGCCTGTTTTTTAACAGTATGGATTCCTATTTTGAATCTTTGGGTTTATCTTGTGAATCATGTTTGCATACCTACAGGACTAACATTGCATGGCACAACTGGGCACCCTTGAGAGGATAGCAAGGCATGATAGGGTACCAAAGCACCCTGGTTGAGAATTGGTGATGTAAAGTGCAGACAAAGAGACAGCAGGTGCTCACAAATGTACTTGGTTGCAAGAACCTTATGGCTGGTGATTTTTGTATCTGTGCTCTTTTCCAGGCTTTCAGAATAATTTAAAATGACTTCAGGGAGGCAAAGAGCAGGTACAGCTTTGTGCTACAGATTTCAATAAAAGGGAAGCAAAGTATCATGACCTGTGCTCTCTCTTATCCTGTTTTATTGTGAAAATGCAGTGAATTTTTTTATTTGTATAAAGAAAGGATTCCAGTAATAAAACTGCATTGCCATCTCGTTGTGGAAAAGACTATATCTGTACTGAAGACTTTAGCTGGGAGGATTTTGAGCTGAGTTACAGACTGTAACTTCAAGTGTTTCAAGGTGCAGGTAGTCTCAAGTAACAAATTGAAATTCTGTATAATCTTTGGGATGTCTGAAATACTAATACCACCCAAGAGCGACTGGTCCAGGGAAGGAGAGTTTCTTTGCCTCTTTGGCCTAAGAATTATCATGATGGTTTGAGTAGGAGAAAATGTGGAATGAGAGGCTGGGATAGTGGGGTAAGGGGTTTGAAAAAGGAAAGGCTGTGTCAGAGGAGACTTACTGCAAGGAACAATGCTTTATTTAAGGCAGCACTATCAGTGGCACAAGGGGTTGCTGATGAGAATATGAATCTTTGTGATAGGCTGGGAAAGAAGAATAAGATTATTGGCTAGTAATGGAACTAAAAATGTACAGTGTGTGTAAATAATAAGCATACATAAAGTAGGCTACATTGCAACTTGTATTAATAATTATATTAAACGTGACATAATTCATTAAATAATATAACACATTCCTATTTCTAAATATACAGCAGCTGTTCATCTCTGTCAAACACTATTCCTTTAGGGACTGAATACAAAAAAATTATGTATTGTCTTGCATGGTAATGAGTTTTCATTTATGGGCTGGATCATGTCCCAAAGATCTTTGCACAAAGGGTGACTTTCTCCTCTGCTAATGAATCCCAAAGATGCCTCTCAGTGTGGTCCAGCAGGTGAAAATTGGGCAAACAGGAGGGAGGTAGTGGGCAAAACAGAGGGGTATAACTTGTCCTTTTCCAGCTCTGAAAAAAATGTAGTTAGAAAGAGAAGACAGCCAGGGTCTATAGAAGGGCAAATTTAATAGGTAGTGAGATGTTGAATTGATGCTCATCAGAGAATTTTTATTTAAAAAATAAAAATCAAAGCTATAAAATATGACAGATGAAGTTTAAAGGTGGAATTGTCTGAAGGTAAGGCTGTCCATGCTCAGTCTTTGGTTGAGGAAATAATGCATTCATAAAGCTGCAAAGCTTATCATATATAATTACTGCTGCCAAGAATGTATTGATGCATCAATTAACCAGTCTATTATTGTTTTCCTCCCATTATTTTCTAAACAATGAGGCTTTTTTGTTGCATAAAATGTTTAAGTAACTTATTGATGGATTGGAAAAAGTAGCTGTTAGAAGCAAATGCTGAGTATATGTGGGACTTTTTGTTCATCTCTAACTATAGTTGGAATTTTTGTGGTCACAATTTTCATCCATTCTAATACAGAGGGGGTGATCTTCAAGCATTATATACAGGCAAACACCTTATTACCATAGTTCACTTAAAAATGTGCCTGTATATACATAGATGGAATCTGGCCCTAAATATCTGAACTAAAAGCACATGGTCAAAATATATTTGTCTTTTGCCAGTCTCTATTAAACCGATTATATTGAAATACACTTACAACAGGATAGCAGTCCATAAGGTGTTTTTTTTCTCCTGATTTTACCCTTTCCATCATCTCCGCTCACATATGAGCCCCAACACTTGGCACAGCAACAACAGCACATGCCATTTTACTGCAGCTTGTGCCAAACTCAATTTTCAGATTATATTGAATCAAATATTAGGAGGCTCAAAACCTCTCACTTATTCAATTTTCCAATAAAACTGAGAGTTAAGCTTGGCTCTTAAAGCCTCTCTGTGCCAATATCTGAAGAGAAAAATGGGAAATTTTATATATATAAAATTAGAAGCAGAATTTATTGGAGAGCTGTAATTTCCTTTCTGAAGTCTTCTTTCTCCATATTTAAGAGAGAGAAGTGGTGGTCATATTCTTTTCTTTGCTCTCTATGATAATATGATTGCCACCACTTCCTTGTGTGATGCATAATAATGTTCTCATCTTTTTTCCCCTAATAGTGATCTTCCACTACTGGGTTTAGCGGACGGTTATTTTTCCTTTGCAGTATTGTTGATTTCAGGCATGATCTCATGGGCTAGGGACAGATATTCAAAAAGCTGGAGCCTGAATTGATTCCATCTTTGCAGATTAGTCTAATCTGCATAAATTGAACCAATTTGCAACTGAACAGACATTCACTTTTAACTCTGGAAATGCAGGCACATGTCTGTAGTGGCTCAGGCCAGAAGCTGGGGGGCACTAGAGTAAGCTGTCAGCTAGGGTGAAACAAAGCAGAGGGAAAGGGTGTAGCCAGAGCCAGGCAGGCCTGAGTATGATTGGGGAGGGTTTTAAACCCCATGCTGGCCTGCAGGAATCCCAGCCAGGGTCTGCCTGGAGGGGGAGGGAGAAGCAGCCCCTGTCAACAGGGCAGGCTGAGAGACCTAAACCTGTTCATCCTCAACAAGCAGAGGTTGAGGGGGGATTTGGTGGCTGCCTATAAACTCATTAGTGGAGATCAGTAGCAAATAGGAAGGGCCCTATTCCCTCCAGCAGCGTGTGGGGTGACGAGAAACAATGGCCAGAAGCTGCTGGAGAATAGGTTCAGGTTAGAGATTAGGAGGCACTATTTCATTGTCAGGGTAGCTAGAATCTGGAACCAACTTCCCAGGGAAGTGGTCCTTGCTCCTACCTTGGGTAAATTCAAAAAGATGTTGGATGAACACCTGTCTGGGGTCATGTGATCCCAGCGTGTGCTCCTGCCAGTGGCGGAGGGTCAGACTAGATTATCTGTTCAGGTCCCTTCTGATCCCACACTACTATGAAACTATGAAACCCAGCCCTGCTACCTTACTGTGGGCTGTGACTGTGGACTACAAATCCCAGAGGCATCTGAAAGCAGGAAGAAGAAATGATGAGCAACCCTGTAGAGTCCTGTTGTTATGATTGTGGACTACAAATCCCAGAGACCTTGGGGGCAGCAGGAAAAGGAAGCGAACACACAACCTATGCTGGCTACATGCCAGAGACCCATGCTCTGGTGCTCCCCAGTTTTGGGCTTGAGCCACTGCAGACATGTGGCTGCATTGCCTGAATCACAAGTGAATGTGTGTTCATTTGTTTATTGGTTTTATCTTTGCAGCTTAGACTAACCTGCAAAGACTGAATCAATTCAGCCTTGGGCTTTTTGACTGTCTGTACTTAGCCTTCATGTTCAGGACATTTCTTCTAGAACCTAAAGTGAGCATGTAAACCTATAGTTTCATAGCTTATGTTTATCCTCCCCTATGAGGATAATGCACTTCACATAGTAACTAGTTTGGGATATTTTTTCATTAGTAGGAATAGTGGCTTATAGCAAAGACTGTGCACTCATCACTGGAATCCTGCCTGTTACCTGTACTTTAATGCAGTCCAGTTAGGTGGTTGGTACAGTAAGAGACTCTAGTGGAGAGGCAAGGAATTCTGCCTTACTATAGCATACTTGGGAGAGAGAGAGAACACAACAACAACGTGTACTTTTATTTCAGAGCTCAACTTCTCCAAGTGTTGATCAGGCACTGAAAGGCTCTGCACTAAAACTGGTTGACAGGAAAGACCAGTGTCACACACGCAGTGTCTCCCACCCAAATGTAACAACTTACATGATTACAACGAACTAAATATTCATAACAACATACATATGCAACAATTTTGGACCATGTTAACCTTCTGTTGGCTTTTCGCGCGCGCGCGCGCGCGCGCACACACACACACACACACACACACACACACACACACACACCCTCTCCCCCTTCCCATTACTAGGGCTTCTTCCCAGCAAAATATGACTTCTGCTTAGCAGTGAGCAGCAAAGCCAATAAGAAGAAGCCTAGTGTCTGGGCTACCCTGTCTCCAACTCCTTCCTGGATGTCAGCTGCTAAGATCTGTCTGTGGCCTAAGATGATGTTCTTTGTACATCAGTTTGGGGTAGTTCAGGGCAAGTCTGGTGGATCTACCAGTCTAACTTCTTCCAGGAAAAAATCATGGCAGAAATCTCAAGTAGTCAGGATACTTCAGTAGTAGTCACAGGTCAGCCTTCTGGAGCATTTAATTATCTGTAGTTGACACATAACCCTCTTCACTAATGCTTGCATTACTCAAGCTTAGCTCAGGGACTCAGGTTTGGTCACCACCCTGCTTTGAAATGAATGGAAAAATATGCCACCCTGCAAGGGGCCTGAACTATATATGAGGTACATCATAATGAAAAGTTGATTAATGAAGTTGATTTTGCTTTTGAGGGGCATAATTAAATGGATTTTGGTTATGAGTCATGGCTCCCTTTCTGCCTGCCACTTAAGTACAGTCCTTGTTCCTCAGTTGGATCTTTTGATTCCCAATCAGAGCTTCATTCAGTTTAGAGCCACTTGCAAGAAGAGGCCTATGTGACCATTACCAACTCATAAAATAAAATATTACTCTTCCCAATGTAATTTTATGTATTGTCATCACCTATCACTCTTCTCTTCTTAACTCATATACATCAGTTCTCTGTAGTGTAGATTTGTGTATTACAGAGGATTTAAGATTTATTCCACTTTCCTATTAAGAGGTTTTGAAAGCCTACCTTGAGTCTTTATTAGCTTTTGACAAGAAAAACGAAAGTGTCAGTGCATAATGAAAGAAATTTCAACTGGCACAGAAGACTGGAAAACAACTTTTACTGAAGATGGATATAGACAACACTCATTGCAGTAAAAAGAAATATCTTTTCCTTTTTAGTATCCATCCATCTTTGTATTTGTCTGTCAACTGCCTTATAGTATTTATTAGAGTCTGTCTTGCTATACAATGGATTGCCAGAATCATGATTAAGAAGCTTATTCAAATGAATTAAAAATGTTTAAATGAAAAAGACCTGGAGAAGTAATTGCCAAAATTTAATCAAGGATTTAATTTGTAGCACAGACCAGCCAAATGGATTTTGCCGTTTTCAGTGTACTGTTTGTACAAGGAAATTAAAAAGTATAAAGAGTCAAAGACTCAGCAGTGTAACCCTTTAAGAATATTGCAATGTGCTCACTTATTCTCATTAGCTCATATCAAACTTGCTCCTCAGGGCTTGCGTTTGCAAAGCCAGACCACAGACAGTGGAAAAAAAGACGATAGCGTTTTTTCCAATGTCATAAATTACTGCCAGCACACATTAGATGATTTCTCCACACATTGCTGTAAGCATTTCAATGGTAGGTTAAATATCCCCCTTCTTAATGCCACTTAGTAATAAATGCCCTCATTTTAGTATGTCATCTTTAGCTGAACTGAAATAACTGAGACTAAGGAGCTGTCTGGGTTAGAAACGGAAAACATTTCACTTGCATTTGCTGCCGAGAAATACATACATGGCACCATTATGCCGTCTCGGTTTCACTGACGATAATAAGGTATCATCTAGCTTGGCATATCTGTTTGAACATGTTTTGGAGAAGTCTAATCATTAAGTAATATGTATCCCATTTCATCCATCATTTCCACACAAAAAACCTTACAACACAATTGACAGAACAATGGTTTATGAGCTATGAATTGCTAAACCAGTGATAACTTACAACTAGTATATAACAGATGTGGAATTATTCTTCAAAGTATAGTGATAAGGGGGGAGGAAAGGAATGAGAAATGAGAAGTCTCTGCTTGCAATGAGGCTGAAATCAAATACAACTTTTTTTCTCATTTGTTGTACTCATTTGTTGTAATAGAATTCCAGTGTTTTTGATGCCGGAACAGCTTTATACACACCTAGCAGGGGCACTGCTGCACGTTATTTCTGTGCAGTCCCTCTAATGTGCCTCCATTCACAGGACTACCCACAACTAGGGGGTACAGAAGACAGAATAGTTCAGGAATTACCTGTTTCATTCTCAATTATTCCTTTGAAACTACTGACGATGATACCAACAAAAGTAGTACAATAAAAAGAGAAGATGGATGTGAATCGCAAATGACCAGATCAAGGATGGCTCCCCAACAGTAGAAGACAGTTGCAGGGCTACATCTGAGTGGATAAAAGATGATTTAGAAGTGAGAAGAAAAGTGAGCTTCACATTTTGCAATGAAGCTAAGGTGAGGCAATCACGTCATTATAAAAAAATGCAGAAAAATTCAATAATACAAAATTGCAGATGGATGTATACTGTCGTCAGGTCTCTAGAAAACTGCTTACAACGATACAAAGCTATCTTGTCCTTTCAGTGACCTAAGTCACTTTTTCATATTTCAGTTAAAAAACAAAAAAAATGTCTAGAAAACCTTACAATGCTGCCATTGGTATTTAATGTTTGTTTATTTATTTATTTACCTACCTACTTTTTTTTTTTTCACTGTAATAGTACCCAAACTGTGCCAGGATCATTACACTATCTAACACTGCTTGGCAATAAGGTGTGGGTGGGGGGAATGAGACCCCTGAGCAAATTCTCAGCTAGGACTGTTTGAAAAGGGTCCTCACTGAGAAATAAGGGGATAGCTGCGGGAGGTTGCTGTTACTGAGAAGCTGAAGAAGTTTCAGGGCTGAACTGAAAGGGCAAGGTTATTTATTTTTGTTTATTTTCCTTTTTTACTTTTCTTTGTGTTAAAAGAGTCCAAATAAAAGACCCATTGTTTGAACCTTGAAAGAGGCATGGCTCAGCTCGTACTAATCCAGTTGGCAGAAGGCACAGTCCACTTATAAAGCCACCATCCTGGCATCCTTTCTAACTCAGTGTCTAAGGCAGCTTGCTCGCTCCCATGTATGCTTCTAGCTGAGGGTTCCTGAGTTTCTAGGATCACCTAGCTTCCTTTCCCTCTCTTTTCCCAGCCATATAATGACCTATGTTATCATTATAATTTTTTTTTCTCTACAATTGTCCTTTAATTTTCTAAGGAACCTGATGCCTGTAGTTGAGGTGGGTTTTAATTTTACTTGCAAGGCAGGACTGAGGATCATCTAGAGAGAGCATCATCTAGAGAAGAGATGCTGATAAATAAAAGAATAAGGCTGGAAAAGAAAGCACCCAGGATCTGATGGCAAAGTTCCAAAAAATTGCATAAATATTTAAGGCTGCTTGCAGATGTGAAAAAAAATAAAGGCGCTTTAAATTTAACACACTCCTGCACTTAGCCTAGCACATGCCCAGAAGCAGCAGTGCCTTAGTTGGACCCAACTTGCCCAACATCTTATGGATGGGGTCCTTTAGTGGGGCTTTCTTGGTGCTTTTTTCTAAAGGTGATTGAATCAGCTTTAGATAAAAGCTCCAAAAAGCCCTGCTGAAGCACCTGATCTATACAGATGCTGCAGAGGCAGGTGAAACTAGAATGCTCCTACTTCTGGTAAAGCACTTCTTTTCTTTTATCTTTCTTTTTTTACCATGTCTGTCAGCAGAGTCCTCATCAGGAAGCAGTAATGTAAAAAGGGATTGATACTAAGGTGCCAGCCCTAGCCTCCACATAGAGGGGGCACTGGAATTGCAGTCACAGTTGTAACTAGCCTGGCACCTCCTATTGCCACCACCTTGTTCTTGGACCCTGGTATTTATGTCTTTCTCAGAAGAAAGCCAACTTTTGAACCTTTTAGAGATTGCCCTGTCAGTAACGACACTGCCTTTTTTTTGTAAAAACCTTAAATAAATTTGTGATGTGAAACTTGATGTAATTTCATAAATCTTTTAAAATGTTGTACTCATGTTCTTTCTACTTTAGAGGATTAAGCAGGTTTAAAAAAAATGGTTTTGTTTTAATTGGGCAATGAGAAGCTCTTGCATATGAGAGAGAAAGTATCATGGCTTTTTTATTTTGAACCTCCCAGCCTAGACAAAATATTGTAGCATGTGATACAGCTGGATTTAATTTTTCCAAATGTGAAATATTATTGTCCTCATGTAATCTAGAAGGAGCTAATTTTAATACTGAATTAATAGAATGGATTATGGATTAATGTCATTCTTTGGTGCAGAAACCAAGTTAACTGACCACATAGAAAAGTACTGGGGTCCAAAAATATTGGGCTTAAACCTATAAAGAGCAGCCATTAAAAAACAAAACAAAACAAAAAAACCCTCAAACCCTTTTTTCTACCTTTTGATTATAACACTAGCAGATGGAGCAACAATTTGCTTCATTCCTAACTGCCTCTTTAAGATCTCTGTTTTACTAGGATGTTCCAGAAATGCAGTATTCTATTCAAGATAATTTTGGAAGCAGAGTTTGAAAATATAGAGAAATAAATACAGGCAACTTGTATATCATACTAGAAAGGTCATCCTAGTTTAAGCTTGATGGTGGTAGTAGAAAACTCCTTTTAATAAAAAACATAATTATTTGTTATTACATCCTGCATGCAAACTGTATCTCCAAATGTCTTTTCTTTTATTATTGAACCATAATTAAAAGCTGTAGGCAGAGAAGAAAAGGATTGTTTTCAAATGAGATTTAAGCGGTCTGTCATTGTACAAACCTTCTAATCCATATCACAGCTTTAGCTTCTTTCTCTAGGGCCCCTGGTGACAGAGGTGCTGATTTTCCCATCCCTTGGAATTCCTGGTCAGGAAATAAAACAGGGTGTTCCTGTCTTGATCCAAGTAGAATCTCACAGCATTTTGTCAGGGAAACAGAGCTGAAGAGGAATGTTTAGACTGATAAGCTTGCAGAAAATATTTCAGGGAGTGAGCTTTTTGAACTTGTGAACAGAGACAGTTTGTCTAAATTGGCCACTTCTCCTCTTCCTTATCATGGAATTCATGGTAAAGAAAGTTCACCACCCTGAAAGCAGAATTAACATTTTACAATGTAGTTTCTCAACAGCTGACACTTCAGAGTCCTGCTGAAGGTATTGAATGAATAAAGCAGTTTTAAAAAAGTGAATAAAGTTATAGCATCTTCAACTATGTTAGGGAATCAATCACAGACTTGAGCTCATTTGTTCCACTAGACTGTAGTCATATAAGAAGAGAACTGCTTGTTCCAGAAAAAAAGTGTGAATAATGTGATAAAACAAAATGAATTGCAGAATACATTCTAGCCAGCAGCCAAGAAATTATTCATACTGACAGATATTACAGGTACAGCACATTTTTTTGTTTTTGTTTTTTTTGTCTTGCATACCACTGTCTAGCTAGTGTGGTTGCTTCTTATGTTCTTCATATACGTTACTATATAGGTGTGTATATATGTCTACATATGTATGTATACACACATACATATACATGCACTTGTCTCTTCCTACAGTCAGCGAAGAAGCCCTCCTCAGTTATTGAATTTGACTAAATATGCTTTTTAAATTACTTAGAAATATTTTTCTGTTTGAAATTAGAGAATATTTAGGATGTATATCATCCTTCCTCTGTTTTACTTCAAGATATCATAAATGTTTATGTATGCATACTTCAGAGTTAAAGACAGGTATTCAAAACTATGTAGCAAATATTCCTAAACAGACCGTGCCTAAATATCCCGGTCGTGTTGACTGCAGTTTGCTTTACATTTATTAGAAAACCACCTCTGTTAAGCAAGTGAGTGCTGATGATACTTTGAACAGGCATGAGATAGTTTTCATTGCATATCTATACAGAGTGCATAATTATTTAGGAAAATAAAGGTGCTTTTCATGTTTCTCGTCTTTTATTTTTTCCTTTTTGACATTTCTGTAATTTTACTTGTCATTATAAAGAAACAGAAATTGCCCTTACAAGAGAAAATCTAGTTTTATTAGTGATAGATAAAGTGCTGTGGTGATATAATATTTTAGTACTGGTGTATGCTGCAAGCAGAGCTGTCAGAACTTTGGGAAACATTTAGTATTAATAATGGAACCCAAAGCCAAAGAGAAGAAAAGTAGTACTGGGGGCTGCAAAGGGAGGAAGGCAGAGGAAAAGAAATATTGTGATATTTATGTGGCAACAAAACCTTTACAATTTTCTCCTTGTATGTCTTTTCCCAGATGCTCCTTTCTCAATGTTGTTTTTGGTTTTTGCTGGTTTTTTGTATTGTTTTGTTGGTTTTTTTGCAGCCTTCAGTAAAGGGTATTTGACTTTCTAATACTTGGTAGATGTTTTTCCATGATGCAAGAACCTTATATATTTTTATATTTTATATCGAAAAGTGATATATACCCTAACACATACATTTATTATATATAAGTAATACCTGCTAATCATACCCTTTATCGCTTTTGATTATGTATTTGAATATGACAAGTTAGAGACAATAAAAGTTCAGTAAAAATTAGGCAAAACGGTACTTTTGGTTGAACTTCACAGTGAGGGCCTTGTCATATGTAACAGTTGCAAATCGTTGGAATGTTGTGTTGGATTAAAGTTAGCACATGCTGTGATGGCGTTACATGTTCACTTGGAACAGTTGCAAATCATTGGAATGTAATGACCTATTAAAGTGAGTTTATGTTCGGAGATAACCCTCCTCTGAGTGGGGAAAACTGCAATGCCGCAAGGGCACTTAACATATGGTAAACTGTTTGAAAGTGTGTCTGTTTGTATTTTAACTGTGCTTTGTTTTATATTGGGTAGGGGGGAGGGGGGTCTACCGCATGCTCAGCGGTGAACCCATAAGTGGACCAGAAGTACTTCTGGTCCACTTCCGGGTCCACCACAGAGCACACAGGGGACCCACCCTGCGCTCCTGTGGGATGCTTCATCCACCCCACCATTTCAGCATTCATGAGCTGCACCTGGTACCTAGAGGGATGTAGAAAAACATATAAAGCTATGTCTATGGCCAAATCACTGATTCTCTGAATCAGAATCAAATCTTCAGAATCCGGGTGAATTGAATTGGGACAGTGATCCAACTCAGCAAATCAAATCACTGTGCCCCGAATCAGGCCAAATCTTAATCTGAATCGAATACAGCCCGCTTCGCACACCCCTACTAATCATGCATGTGGCCCTCCTTTGGACTCCCTTGATCTTCTCCACATGTTAATTCATGTTAAGTGACCTCTGTGTATCTTAGGCGAGGGGTAACCCTGAACCATTCTACATAGCTCACATTAGGGTAACTTTTGTCTGCTCCATGGAGATAAAATAAGCAATTTGCACTCCTCCAGCATCCCAGCATGCACAACTCCCAGCCCTCTTCTCCTCCCATTCACTGCAGAGATAGAGTCCTGGTGTCCTGGCTTCCAGCCATGTTCCTGCTCACCAGCACATTCAAACAACTTTAACACTGCTTAACATTTTAAGATTTTGTGTGGTTTAAGTGTAACATGTAACTTCACCCTTAGTCTCAGCCTCTGTCACAGTATGTATCATGGATACATACTGGATATTCTCATGGATTATCATGAAGACAACTCTTGTATGATTTTAAAAATGAAATAGTGAGATTTTACATAGTCGTTGTGAGGATTTGCCATGTGAATTGCATAGGTCTTTTCATTTTTTTTACGACACTGAATATAGACATGATTTGTCTCGATATCTCTAAATGGTAGCAAGACTTGAACTAATTTAAATGTATTCCTTACCTCTTTACCCAGAAGTACTACATCTTTCATGATGATGGGAAAATAGATTCATTCTTTTGCTAAGTGAAGAGGAACATTGTTGCATATTTGCAATTGCTTTTCATTCTTGGAAGTGAAATATCAGACACTGGTTTCATGTTTCACTCCACAAAATGTTTTGTTTGGTTCTCTTTCCCTTTCAGACTCTAGTACTAGGGAAGAATGAGGTCATGCATTTTGAAAGTGCATCAGGATTTTCTTTGTGCATAACTTCTCTCTGAGTCAGAAGCTTATTCTGGCCTGACTAGCCTCTTATGCCTTGTCCCATAAACTGTGTCAGCTGAGGACATACCTATGAATAGTGGAAAGAAAAAATATATAATAAAGGAGATCTTGGCCTGCAGTATGGACATGGTTCAAATGAATCTCTAATTTCTACACAATATAAACCAACTGCCTTCAGTTGTTGATACTCTAGGGTAAATTAATCATCTGCATAAAATAAAGTGTAGGATATCCTTATAGAACCTAAGTATGCCATTGGTACTTACTATATCACTCATTTAGTATTAGGAGAAAACACAGTTACCGTTATCCACACAGGTTTCATTTGAAACACATTCTGATAAGTCCTGGCTTGTATGGCAGTTCTGTTTTATGGCAAGGCAGTTGGCACACTGTTTCTCAATTTAAGCCCCGTTATAATTCATTAAACATGCACCTAATTATTTTTAAAAATAAATGTAAATAACAAGTGGTAATTATATCCCCAAGGCCATCCGTGTGTACCCTGTTGGCATTTTTCATGTTAGAAAGTGGCTTTAAATGAGAATAAAATAACAACATAATTCAAGAGGAGGATTTTAGGATTTTTTTTTCATTTTCACACTCAAATTATTTATTATTTGTAATTTAAATACTCCATTTTTAATATAGCTTTTTATTACACAATTTTCTGAATTATAAATAAAGGCTTAATATTTAATTAACATGCCATTGAAAATAAATTGTGAAAGTTGATAATACACTTATTTGTTTGTTAGCTGTTATTTGTATACCCACATTTGAAGGGATTACGGTGTTAAATCATGTTCAACCACCTGTAAAGTTTATACTATACTTTATTTCTGAATTTACACCTTAAATTGAGAGTGGGAAACTTTGTACATGGTCACTTGTGAGATCCGGACTATGGTGCTGCTAAAAGTTTCTAAAAATGCCAGCCCACTGGGCCTCTGAACACTAAACATTCAGAGCTAAAAATATAAAGGGGCTATGTAATTTCTAAATGTTGCTTTCTTCTCACAGTTGGCCATGGGGTGAGAGGACTTTACTTGATGTCTAAAGAACCTTTCTTGATCCTTAGCAAAAAAATAATAATCCTATTAACTTACTGTTGTGAGTAGGTAATTTTAGATGCTTTTTTGTACTACCTGCCTGAGGCAGGGTCATCTCTATGCAAAGTATCCTATACATATCTTTGTGTACCCTATTACTAAAGCTACACAGTCAACCCTATTTCACATCTACAAGGCATAGCACCCTAACCTGCCACAGGTAAAATGGAGGGGCAATGGTAATCAGTGGTCTGCCACTGTAATGGTTAAGATGTGCTTGGGAAATCCAAGGAAGGAGGCCATGTCTCCTGCTACAGAGGAAGGTATAATGACTTCCTGATCCCAGATGTGGTGATTGGTCTGACCCTAAGTGGAGGACAGGAGCCTCTAGCCAAGAACCTCCAGGGTTTAGTCCCAGCAGGAGCATTGGCTCACCCTTGTCAAAATTTCCTGCCCTGGCTATGCCCAACACTCAGCACTTCTGAAGAAAGCAAAAAACACCCCCAAAGAACCTAATGCTTTTAGCAAGACGAGAGAAAAAAATATCTCTGGCCCTATGTAGCAAACAGGGAACCCCAGAAGAATGGGAAATACTAAACATCCTCCACTTGTCTCTGCAACCTAGGGGAAGCAAGCATATGTCCATACATCACACCTTCTTACTGGACAGCCAGAACTCACCTTTCTATAATCTGAGTTTCATGATTTTATCCTAGCTCTTTTAACCTCCTTCCTAAAACAGTTATGGAGCTCTGCTTCATTCTCCTGCTACTGAGTATGGTCATCTCTAATATCTACCTGCCTTAGGCCACAGAACTCTTCTCATTATCCCTGCCCATTGTTTATCTACCCTCTTCTTGAACACCTCCAGTGATGGAGATGCTGTCACTCCCCTAGATGGTCTATTCCACTACCTCACTGTTTTAACAATGAAGAAGTTTTTCCTGATATCCAATTTAAACCTACTTTGCTGCATCTTCAAGCCATTGGTGTGTGTCCTGCTCCCTGAAACAAGAAAGAAAAGGTGTTCTCTCTCTTCTTCATGGCAGTCCTTTGCATATTTGAATAAGATTATGATATCCCCTTTTTGTGCAGGTTGAACATGCCTTTTTCTTTTAATCTTTCCTCATATGGCTTGTCTTACAGGCCCTTTATCATTGTTGTTGCCCACCTCCCTAACTTCTCCATGTTGTTGTTTTTGTTTTTTTTAATGTGGAGCCCAAAACTACATGTGATACTCTAGGTGTGGCCTAGCCAGTGCTGAGTAAAGAGGACTATTACTTTCTGAATCTTTTACCTAATGCTTCTACTGATGTAGCCCAAAACTGCATTTTCCTTCTGTGCAGCTGTCCTTAGAGTCAGACTGTCATGGCCCACAAATGCCTCATCATTCAGCTGACGTAGCTGAGACTCCATATAAATGTTATGTAACTAACAACCACCAGCTGTGTCCACTCAGGTGGAAAATAATGCAAGTGCTGATGGACATGAGGGAAATATTTTGTCTCAACTATTTGCTCCGTCAGTTGGCAGTAATCAATGGCCCTCTGAGACTTGAAATAGCTGTCATTCTCCATGAATCTGTCTCTGCATATTCATACTACCTGTCTACCTTCTCTTCAGATCTCCTCTCTGTTTAAAACTGTATGACTAAATGCAGGAAATATGGTAGGTTGAAGCTAGTTGGAGGCAAAATCTGGGGTCCAAATACCTAGTGGATAAATTGGTCTCAACTTCTGAGAGCAAAATTCTTCCTACCGGTGCATACTGTAGATTTTTACTATATTGTCTATGCACAAAACTTTCCATATTATTGATAAAGCAATCTGCCTAGAATTAATATAGGATATGCAAAGTATGGAAATATGTAGCTTATCCTAGGTGCTAAAAATAAGGGATTTTCCCCTCCTCCTCTCTGGATCATGCTCTATTAACCATGTTAATACATGTTAAGTTGAATACCAATGATGTACAGATATTCAATATATGAGAGAACCAGTCTGTGTTTCCCCATTGCAGGGGGCCATGTCCTGTTGTCTGATTCAAGAATATTGTTAATCATATTGGCTTATTAAATAAAAAATAAAAATTCCTTTCTTTTGTTTAGCGAGGGAGTGAATAGGACATTTTCTTTAGAAATAGGAAGTATTTTATAAATTGTCAGGCATCTCTTTTATTGCCCGAGGCATTATTTTAGTCCAAAAATATATTAAAAGCAGCAGTTTTGGGTTGGATTTATCTGGTTTTGTCCCTGTTACTGCTACTAATATTTGTCTCTGCATAAAGTTTTAGATGGATATTATTTAGTTTTGAAATCTATTTAAAAATGCACAAATGAAACTTATGAGAAAATGTTGCCCTAAGCATAATTTTATGACCCATACATTTTGAATATTTAAAAGTGTACTAATAAAAATAAAGCAGTTCATATTCTCAGGGGCTTAATTTTGTTGGTGTATGTTGATCTGATGGTTTGTAAGTTTTACATTTCATTAGGGGAATTTTACCAGGGAAGTAGAGTTGAATGCACAGAATAGTTTATCTTAAATTGACAGGATGAACCCTCAGTAGAGCTTGTTTACAAATCCTGGTTCACTTGAACACTTACCTTATGAAGAAACATTCTGCAAATGATGTTATTGCCTGTATTACTTAAGTAAAAAATGACTTAAGTTTTATTACAAATGTCCTTCTTTGACTCTCGGTCTGACAAGTCTATACAAAATTGATCTGTGGTTTTACTTGAATGATGGACTTCCCTATCCAACAGCAGTCACAACTAGTGATGAGGCAAAGAGTCTGTTTTCAGAGCTGGATATTCAATTTTTATAAAAATTGGAGTCCAGTTCAGTACAGTGATCTGGGAAAGGAGTCAGTAATACTGAAATATTCCAAGACTTAGCTCCCAATCAGTAGAATTCCTTCAACAGCTTATCTTATTAACTTTACACCAAATAAAGTAGACACCTATAAGCCTTATAACAAGTTTTTGTTTTTAAGGGGCAAAAGTAGCCCAGAACACTGCAGGTTTTTAGAGGCTATATTCCATGTAACACTGGATCTTCAATGGGAATTTTTGAGCTCTGCCATTAGGAAAGAAATCTTTTTTCCACATTGACTGATTTCCACCAAAATTTACAACAAGCTGATTTTCAATCCATAGCACATGGTTTGAGAGGAACAACCATGTTTCTGCTTCCAAACTATGCATAGGTCAGGTAGGTTATGTGTAGATATGTGTGTGCAAGTGTGTTTTAAAAAGAGGAAAATGTTCAATGTGCCCTGATCACCAAAAGATATACTGCAGAGGGTGACTGCTACTTCATTCTTTCTAAATCAGCATTTCAAATTCTTGGGATAGTCCAAAATAAGTTGTTGTATCATCATTAATCTTGTGGGTTTCATATCAGTTTTTCTGGTTTTCTTTTTGATGCTAACAAATATTATCCCCCCAGTCCACTCTACAGATATGATTACATTACTCATTTCTTTCTCTTGGAGCATACTCCTATATTTTACTTTCCTCTGTTCAGATACAGCAGGGGCAATTTGAGATGAAGAAATGTAAGTAATCCAATAAAAATAAGTACAGTATATGATAAAAGAATCCTTTTACTCAATCCAAGGTGAGAAAAAACATTCTGTTATGATCACAAAACACAACTTCTTGAGATGCTACAAGGCAAGCTGTTTTTTATTATGATTCTGGCCAAAATAAAGCAGGTATATGAGAAATCTTTTGTCAAAAGCTTATATTCTTGAAAGATTTCTCTCCCAGTTTTTCAGGTCAAAAAGGTTTGGATATGCACATAAGCTTAACTGCAGATGTTTCAGGGCTTGCTTACCACACATATTTCTCCATGCTTCCTCAGGGGTGGCAAGGTACCTCTTGTATGTGTTGTTGATGAGGATTTGAATCTGTATTATTAGAATGTAATATCCACCAGAGCCTAGCCAATACATTCGAAGTCTAATATAGCAAGGAATGTGTATACTTAACATGAACCAGCAGGTTGAGTTGAAGCATAAATAACTCCAAGGACTGAACTTGGACAGGTTAGTATATTTGGAAGGCATACTAATTTTTCTCTATATTAGGCTTTTAGAATACATTTGAGTGTACACTGTAATAACTCATCTTTTAAATTTTCCTTAAGACCACTTTCTTAATTTAGGAACTAGTTTTCATCTCATATGATGTGTTCATTTTGTTTGTGGTTTAGTCCCATTGTATTAATAAAATGATGTACAAGGAAATAGTGTCATTTTGAGTACTTTATTAAGAAATGTCATGGGTAAAGATGAGAACAGCAACCAGATAAGCATTTGATTTGATACAAGAAGGAAAAAGCATCAGCCAGAATCATTTGTATAGTATGTAATCCAAGTTTATAATCAGATTATCAGTAGTTAATAATGAATAGGGAATATAAGAAAGGTATAGCTGTACATTTCACTCATACAGATAGAGATTCAGGCCTAGAAGTGGAGGTATTTGTGAAGGCATTTTATATGTAAATCTAAATCAATGAGTCCAAATAAAATAATGAATTGAATGGCCTTGCAACTCTGTCCGCTATCATCTCTTCACTGCGGGGGCTTTCTAATATTGCATTTTGGAGAATGTCAAACACGGTTTTTGGGTCTGTTAAATATACATTGCTCTTAAACAATCTGTCAGGGAAGTGTTGCCTTCTCTCTTTCCTCTCTTACCTTTATCTTAAACAACAAAATAAAACAGACAAACAAAAATCGAACTGGCAATATTCCATTTTTTTAGTCATGTTCTAGTGAAAAGGGCCTATTGTCTTATTGTCTATGTCAGCTAGCAGTGGGGACTTCAGGAAGGCATTCAGCTTTTCCTTGCATCCTGCAAGGTATTACACTTTTAAAATCCTGCCATTCCTTTTGAAGAGATCTTTTTAGTAGCTAATACCCCTGGTTTTTAAAAAATGCCCCTAGTTTTTCTCTCTGAGGCCTAAGGAAGTTTAGCCATGTAGGCAGTGAAAGATTAAAAAAAACTATGGCTTGTACAGAACACATGAGTGTCATTGACTGGAACTTTTTTTGAGGAGAAATGTAGCCATCCTCTATTCTTGATGATTAATTTCTAAATGATGCTATACCATTGTGTACCCTCTACATGCAATATATATAAAACACAATAATATGTTTGTTATTAATACATAAGCAATTTGGAACTGAGTGCTTTCTTATAAGCTGCTTAACTTCGTGCCAGTCATTTCTAGAAGTAATAGGTGCTCATATATTCATAGATTTTACAGATACTAGGGACACTGCTCGTTTGATCTGACCGCCTGCATAACACGTGCCAAGGAACCTCACTTAGTTTCTGTATCAAGCTAGTAGCTTCTGCCTGAGCTACACCATATATTTTAAGAAGGTATCCAGTTTTGACTGAGCCTCCCTCTACATGTTACAGTTAGCATACAATTAATTGGTTAATTGTGAAATTAGCTTGAGACCAGCTGCATGTGCAAAGTACCTATCATGCCATAAAAAGATCTAACCAGCTATAAAGTTCAACCTCAGAAATGTGTACTAACTTTATAGCTCATTGCTATCAAGCTTTACGTTGCATATGTAGCAAGGACTCCCCTGAGACTGGGAGCCCCATCAGCTGAGCTCGCAGCTACATGGGTACACCATGCCCAGGCAGAGCTGGGAGTCCCACAACTTAGGGGTGTCTCAGCTTCAGCAGCTGCCAACTCTGACTCCTGATAGCACCCAACTGAGAGGGGTCCCAGCCATGGGAGCTTCATTCTTGTCAGTGCAGGGGAACCTGGAATCCCACAATCCTGCTACCTTCCTTGCACATGTTATGGCAGGAGGCATAATTGTGCGAATTGTGCCTTAGATTGCATCATGCATTTATCTGCAGGTGTAGAGGACTCTTTAAGACTTCAAGATAGAGATACTGTATAGAGTTCATAGGTATAGTATGGAGCATAGGTGGGCTATATTATTATATGTAAAATGGAAAGTTTAGACAACAAGAAGGAACTGCTAATTTTAACAAATGCACTCGGCAGTCTGTTTTAAAAAACATAATTAAGTTTTGTGTTTGCTTTATGTTTTATTCAAGTGCAGTTTTCTTGAGGATGCATGTTTGTCTGTTTAAAAGCTTTCATATTACACTCAAAATTATTACCAATAATGATGTCTCATACAATGCATCTTCCTCCTGAGTGAGGGACTTTCAAGTACAGTGCCCTGAAGTCACTGTTTAAAAGATGTCATTAAAAAGGCTGGAAATAGTATCATTGTTATTGCTACTGAAAAAAGAGTTCCTCATAACCATTGACTATGTAAGCTAAAATGAAGGAATCATTTCTCATGAGCCTTTTAAGCCATGAAACAGTGACTATGACTATTTTGTCATGTTTTTTTCTCTTACTGCCAACAGTAAAAGTAATAAATGGACTCTATGGCTGCTTGCAGATGTTAAAAAACAAAACAAAACAAAACGGTGCTTTAAACTTGGTGCACTCCCATGCTAAGCCCAGTACATACCCAAAAAAGGCATCACATTAGTTGAACCCAGCTCACCCAACATCTGTATAGATCAGGCACTTTAGTAGGGCTTTTTTGGCACTTTTATCTAATAGCTGATTGAATCAGCTATTAGATACAAGCACCAAAAAGCCCTGCTAACATGCCTGATCTATACAGATGCTGCAGACCTGAGTCAAAGTAAAACATTGCTTCTTCTGGTAAAGTGTCCTTTTTTCTTTTTTCCTTTTAAATGTCTGCAAGCAGCCTATATGTTGCGGAGTTTTTAAAATCGTAACTTGTAGCTGATGTGATGCTGCCTGGTTTTCATATACCAGAAATATTTGGATACAAAGAAGCCCGCTACTGATCTGTTTATGTGAGATAACCAGCACATGTCCAATGTCTGGCAAACTTTATGGTCTTCATAGTTACTCAGGCTTATTTTAGAAATGGCTGAATTCTAGTCAAGTCCATTTGGAGCCACATTAAAAGCAAGGAGGTTGTATAAACTGTGAAAACAAAAAGCCTGAGAAGGTATTGAGAGATGGCAGTTCAGCCTAGTCCAGCACTCACTCACCTGTCAGTTTTGTGAAAGGATTAGGGATTATCCCATTTTCCTGGGAAAAGCATTTTTAAAAACGATGTGTAGCTCACCTAGTTGCATAATTTTGTCATTAATCTTATATGAAAAAGTATTTTATTAATATTGCTACAGTGGAGAATGGATAATATTTCCTAGTTTATGCATATAAACAGCAGTACAAATTGTGACATTGGACAATATAAACTTCTCTATTCCTTCCCCCTCCCCACAAATAAAGCTGGGTAAAGTGGCCATTCTATCATCTATGGTTTGATGTCTAGCTAGCAGCTGGTATCAAATGGAGTGCCCCAGGGGTCCTGGTGCAGGTTTTGTTCAATATCTTCATTCAAAGACCTGGAAGATGGGATGGAATGCACTCTCAGCAAGATGGGGGGGTAGTAGATATGCTGGAGGGTAGGATTCAGAGAGACGTTTACAGATTGGAGGACTGGACCAAAAGAAATCTCATGAGATTCAATAAGGACAAGTGCAAGGACAAGGTTATAACATTTTCATTAGACATGTCAAAAGCCATGATTTGACTTGGCGGAAATTTGGCCCAATTTGGTGTTTGAATCTCTGAATCCAGATTGAATCAGGAGACCCTTTAATCTCTCTGAATCGAATTGGAACACTGAATAGATTCGGAGAGATTTAGAAGATTCAGTGATTCGGACATGGACACAGCTTTAAATGTTTTTTCTACATACCTCAAGGTACCAGGTGGCTCATGAATGCTGAGATGGTGGGGTGCATGGAGTGTCCCACAGGAGAATGGGGGGGGGAGGGGGGTGGTCCCCAGTGCACTCGGCAGCAGACCTGGAAGTGGAACAGAAGCCTTCCGGTCCATTTCTGGGTCCACTAGGGACTGCACTGGGGGGCCCCCTCTGTGTCCCCCTGGCTCAGCAACTGGTGCCTTCTGGGTCTGGGGGGCACCTGGGGTCCCTCCATGACTGATCGCTGAGCCACAGGAGTGCAGGGGAGTTCCCTGCATGCTCAGTGGCAGACCCAGAAGGGGACTGGAAGTAGTTCCAGTCCACTTCCAGGTTTGCCAGTTTGCCACCGAGCACATGCCTCCCCCCACCACTCCTGTGGGATGCTCCATCTGCCCCACCATTGCAGCATTCACAAGCTGTGTCTGGTACCTCGAGGTATGTAGAAAAAAACATTTAAAGCTGTGTCTATGGCTGAATAGCTAATTCTCTGAATTGGCATCAAATCATCAGATTCAGCCGAGTCTAATCAGGGACAATGATCTGAATCAATTAATTGAATCGCTGTGCCCAATATGGGCCAAATCTGAATCCAGATCAAATACGGACTGTTTCACATACTCCTAATTTTCATCCTTGGTGGTTTTTAAGACCTGGGTAGTTTCATAGTTGGTAGGGTCGGAAGGGACCTGAGCAGACCATGAAATCCGACCCCCTACCATGGGCAGGAAAGAATGCTGGGGTCAAATGACCCCAGCTAGGTGACTATCTAGCCTCCTTTTGAAGACCCCCAGGGTGGGGATGAGCACCACTTCCCTTGGCAGTTGGTTCCAGATCCTAGCCACCCTAACTGTGAAGTAGTGCTTCCTGATACACTGAGCACCGGGTGTTGCCTGAACCTACTCTCAGTCAACTTACGGCCATTATTCCTAGTTACTCCTGTTCTCTGCTGGTCCTCCTTGGTAGACAAAGCCTTAACTTTGGGTAGACAAAGCCTTAACTAGGATGATCTAGTTGGGGCTGGTTCTGCTCTGAGAGGGGGTTGGACTAGATGACCTCCTGAGGTCCCTTCCAACCCTAAGTTTTGTATGTTTCTATGATTGTATAATCTAAGGGCAACTTACAATAATGAAATAAATAATACCACAAAATAATGGTCGACTTAAAATGCTTTGTATTTCTTTATCTTGCTGAATTTCAGGTATATCTCTTGTGTGGCAAACAGCTTCAAGTAAAAACTGTTCTTTTCTTATATAACCAGTTAAAATTACTACATTTCATTATGCTGTATTCATTTTATATGAAACAGGGATGTCTGGTAGCTCATTTCAGAAAAATTAGAACTATCTGAAATCTTAGCTCAATCTTGGGAGGTTGCAGGAGGACAAAAACAAATTGTATCAGAAAATTACAGGAAAGTTTGATTAGCAACTATTTGATGTTCAGCTACCATCCCAGAAAGTCTTCTAGACTAAGAACAGACAGTTCAAAAGCCTGAGGCTGAATTGATTCAATGTTCGCAGTTTAGTCTAAGCTGTATAGATTAAACAGATAATCAAGTGAACTGATATTCACTTTTTACTCCAGAAATGCAGCCAATCATAGACATGTAGAAAATGCCTGTCGTGGCCCAAGCCAGAAGCCAGTGGGTACTAGAGCATGCCTTCCTGTTGAGCTGGACAGCTTGGGCCAAGGCTAGCCCATGTACCCTGCAAGTGGCTTGAGGGGAGGTTGTGGAGCAGGTGCAAAGCATCCTAGGATGCTGGGGGACTGTGAGTTAACTTGGGTCTGGAGGGGACCTGGGACAGAAGTTCAATAAACTGATTTAACTTAAATCTGTGATTAATACTATATCCATCCAGGTTTATCTTAAACCAGTTTTGGCCATTTTGAAAGTAGTTTATGGACACTGAACTTCTGTTGTTTTACAGATTTGAACCAGTTTTTGATCACTTATATTGGTTTATGTGTATTTTTGTCCCTAGCTCCAGGGTAATAGTGCAGCCTTCTCTTCCTTTCTGTACATCTCTGATTTGCATTTCTTGTCCCAGGGAGATGTATGGAAGGCTCTTGCACACATGAAAAATAACATGGTCTAATTAAGTTGAAGACCAAGAATGCCTTTAGTCTTAAAAAGCTTTTAATGAAGGAGCCTAGTAGAGGTGTCACTGAATTGAACAATATCTGAACTAAGAAATTGGTCAAACTATTAAAGACAGACCCCAGCTATGGTGAAGATAGTGGCCCATATTTTAAGAATTAGCTTATTACTGGTACAAGAGGTGATAGAGATATAACTTAGATATTGATATCTCCTTATTTTGCCATATTTTTGTTCTCCCGAGAGCCTTACCCATAAGTGTAACTACTAAAATGGTATTTGTGTTTGTTTGAATATCACAAACAAGAGTAAAGATGGCCTAAAGCAAGAAATAGGCCATACCTTGAGACTCAGCTCCATAGAACAAGAATTGGCAACCTTTTCCAGAGGTAGGACAGAATGGCTCAGCTCAGGTCCAAGATGAGTTAGTGTTAGGACCTGGCTGCCACTTCTCCATATCATCCAGCTGCTGCCCAATATGGGAAATCTCCCTGCTGCCTAGTTGCAGAGTAGCACATCACAGGCAAAGTTCCCACTGCTAAAGCTCCAGGTCCATGGGCCAGATCCTGTGGAGCCATTAAATCCAACCAGAGGACAAAGAGAAGACGAGCTCAATTTCAACAGTTTAAGTTTCAACTTCTGTTTCAGTAGTTTTATTTGTAATTAAATTGATTTACTTTTATGCCTCCCTCCCTCTTAACCAAAAGAGATATTCTGCTATATCAAAAGGGGATTGGGCATCTAGTGAAATAAAATATACACAGGCTTGTGAATTAAGTAAGAAAGGTCCATTGTACGAAAAAAAAAACAAAATCAGAAATTAATAAATACACTTTGTGTATTCTTCATGAAAATCATGTTCTGGGACTGAAAAAAATCCAGTACAGTGGAATGTTTGATCTTTTCTTCTTCTTTCAGAAATGGAAGACAGAGTCAATATAAAGAACAGAAGCCTTCCACACAACACTAAATTCTTCTACTTTTGAAAAAGTATTTTTTATGGACACTGTACAAGAATCGTTTGTATGTTCTTATTTAGACAGAGCATCTCATTCTTTATTTTAAGAATGTGAAAACCTGGATGGCTATTAATTGGCATATTAGAGCATTTATTTTGTAATCTGAACACAGACTTTTTCTTTAAATTTTCTGAATTCGTTGTTGTCAGAAATGTTTGTTTTGTTTCATTTTTAAAGAATTCATAAATTAAAGGGGTATTTTTCTTTCTTTGTTTTATGGTGTATTTGCAAGTTGGTATGTTTCTTCTATAGTTCTGTGTCAAAGCTGTTACCTTCATCTGTTCTGCTCTTTTTTCACTGAACTGAAATGTAACTTATGGTTAGGTAATTCTAAGCTTAACACAGAGAAGGAAGCTCTCTATAAAGATTTGGCTTAGCAAAATGCCATTGTTACACTTAACTGAAGAAAAGGTTATTGTGGGGGGGAGGTTGTTGCTTACTGCCATACTATAGAATTTAATCAAAATTCCCTTATAGTATATATAAATAGTAGGACTTATGCATATGCAGTTCTATTAAGGAACTGAAATGCTGGTCTTTCACAGGTCTATTAGTTTTGTAGACTGCTTTTTATTAGGGTTCATTAAAAACTATGTACTTTTAAACATCATCATTATCTTTGTTACTGTTACAAAAAAATCTAGATCAACTAGCCTGTGGGATAGGTTTTTTCATTTTTTTTCACAAGTGAGAAACAGATAAGTACTATGGAGGGAGGCCACCAGATTGCCTCTGGTTCTTTGTTGCGTTTTAAACCCTAAACTTGAAGATACCCATTATATTTGAGGCAAAGAAATATAAAGTGCTAGATCATAAGAGTGTGCATTGCACACACATGCACGCACATGTATATGTGCATGTGAACTTAATGTTAGTGAGAAGTGACAAAATATGTCATAGCAGGAACAGGTTCTTCGCAAACCAGATAAATGTGACACAGAAGTGCAGACTTCACCCATATTGCTTCAACCGTGGCTCAAAGAAGGCATTAAGATAGTGAAGATGTTTCTCTCTAGGTTTAGTCAATCTTTGGTTTCTCTCCTGAGACTCTTAGAGCCAACTGTGATGATGGCTGTGTTGAAACAGACTGAGGGTACCCAGAGGTGCCAACTATCCATACATTTATGGACAGTCCTTAAAAAACAAGTCTAAAAATGCCTGTTCATGAAGTTGTAAAATTGGAGCCATCCATTAAAAATACAAAACCTAAGAAACCCTAAGATTGATTGAAGTTTGTCAGGCAGAGGTTGGAGACAAGCCTTGATGCACAGAGCAGAGCAGCACCCTACATGGGACATTCTGTCAGGGTTTTTTAGCCTGTAGCCATCTCTTCTCCAATCACATGTTGCTGCTGCTGTGTCTAGTTGTCTGCACTGCAGGGTGCCATTTAGACAGATAGTAGTCCTTCTTTGACGATCTATGCTAAGGCCAGGGTGTGAGGGAATAAGGGTGGGTGAGGGCTTTGGGGGGACCAGCACAGTGCAGAGTGCAGTCAGAGATACTAGGGTGTTGGACGTGAGTAGGGGATCTCTGGGATAGAGGCAGCACAGTGTAAAACCATTGCTTCAGTCAAGCTCAGATGCCAATCCAAGAACAAAAATTACTGATTCCCTTCAAACTTTTTATTGACAACCAAACTTTTTTTTACTATATTTGGTGTTACAGCCCTAAATTTGAACTTTATCCAGGGCCTGGCAGAAGGGTTACATTTGCATTATGTAAAACATATGTCAGTAAAAATGTCTGGTTTTCAGTAAGGTTTCCAGAATGGGTGGCAACCCTGATACCCGTTGCTTCTCAGGGACTACTGAAAAGGTGGATCTCCATACAATCTTATGGCCATATCAAACTGGGTGGAATTTAAATTGGAGATTGAGACAGTATCTATATACTTGTACCAGAAAACTGATTTATACACGGTTCAGTCCAACAGTAGATTCCTGCATTTGAAGTGACTGGATGTTTTATGGGCAGATCAATGGCAGCTTTCCCAGAATTGTTAAGAACGTAGTTCTCCTTTTCTTTGGAAAAAAGGTTCCAGATGTTTGATTTCTTTTTATTGAATCAGTGCACTTGGATGGAATGTGTCTGTGTCCTTGAATTATATCTTCTCCTGGGGTTGCAGTTCCTGCATCATGGAACAGGAATCCATCAGAGCAACCCTTGTTCTAGCATCATAGTCACCCTTTGCTCCCTTTCCATGCATATGCCTGCTGTAATCTTTACCCTAGGAGTTAAGAACATCATTGGACTAACCTAAATGTATGACTAAAGAAAAGATAATATTTTTAGTTCTGTCTTCTGGTTTTCAAATTCTCTCTGCCCATCACCAGTATATATGTGTCAATGAAAAATTAAAATTTAGCTCTACATGCATATACAATTTGCCAGGAAAACTGCAGGCACACTTCCTTGTATACTATCATGCTGATTTTTGTTTCTCTCCCAAGACCCCTGCTCCCAACTCTATATTTCTCTACTCCCATTGCTAAGAACACTCTTAGCTTCCTAATTAGTTTGTGTACCTCACCCCCAGTGACAGATTACAGCAGCTTCACATCCCCAAGATTTGCTGCAAGGGCACCAGCAACCCTCATATGCCATAACTCAGAAAAGTTCCAACAGCTCTCCTCTGTTTCTAGTTTGCATGATTAGGGGACTTCTCTTTGACTTCTACCCCCATTCACTCATCTTCATTATGTTGATTTTGATGTAAAGGCTGCAGACATAGTGTGTTGCATCTGTTCCAAAGGTGCCCTGCTTAGACTGCACAGTGTTACCCTAATACTACAGTCAGCTGCTTGGGAGGTAAAGTGGGAACTGCAAGCATCTGAGGCCAAATTCCTGAGCTGCCTGTGGTTGTTTCTGTGATCATGAGCAATTAAAAAATCTTCTGAAGATTCCCATGCTCGTGATATTATTACAAACACTGGCAACACTGTATGGATGGATAATACCTTCAACCTCTGTTACAGAGAGGAGATGGTATTTTCACTCTTCTCCTATAACATCTATAAGGGTAAGGTGTGTGTGTGTGTGTGTGTGTGTGTGTGTGTGTGTTTACAGGAATCAAGTAGGAAAGAAAATAGTTGGCAGTGTCAGGGAAAAGTTGAGGTAAAGCTTGTTTTCTTTATTGGAATCAAGCACCTGGTCTGTAGTACTGGACTGACCAAAGGGAACTCTACTAGCAGAAAAGTGCAATGATTTCAGATAGATGGTGTAGAATATTCAAGGATTTGCTAAACTGCATATATGAAAGGATTATATTGAGATGTTTTGGGACAGGAACCCACTTGGAGACTTTTTATTATTTTCACTTTTATTTCTTGATAGTCTTGATTAACTGAGCTTCAGATTTTTGTTTCCTTTTGGGGCAAACATAAAACTAGCTGGCTATGTAAGCATGGTATTACTCTAAGAAGCCAGCATAGAGATGCACTCTACAGTGACTAAATCAGAGAGCAACTATATACGACACTGAGCATTTCCTTTAATTAAAACTATAGAAAACATGCCAAATAACTTACAGTAGCCATGTTTTATGAATTGCCTATAATTGTTGTCAGCTGCAGATAGTACAGTTCTCTCAGCATTATGTTTGATGGTGCAGAGAGAGGTACTTAGCTATGTTAGACTGAAGTCAGGCAGAAGGCAGGGGAGAGTTGCACCTTATGTACAGGAGCTGCGTAAGCTTTCATGTTTCTGAGTTCACTTCATCAGATACTATGAAAGAACATGCCCAGAGCAATATTATTCAAGAATATTTGATAGTAGTTATTGTTATAGAATATGATGTACATGCCCCAAACTTAATAACTAATTAAAAAACCCCAAAAGCAATAGTTTTACACAATTAAGGTATATGACATGGCTCTCTTGAAGGAAAGGCACTTTGGCTTTGTCTAAATTCCTGTGAAATTACAGCTATTCCATTGGACATGCCAATTATTCTAATTATAGCACTAGGGATTTGGTCTGAAGCTGGTTTGCATGATTCTGAGTCACACAAAGTATTATGCTTATGCACTAAGTTCAGCCTAAAAAAATGAAACTCATTCCTAGAGAGAGAGAGACTGCATCTTTAGTAAAGTTGCTAGAGATAAATGCATACGAGCTTGTTATTCAGGGAGAAAAAAAGAGGCTGGGGAAATTTCTCTGCATATCTAGCCTGGAGATTACGAATGCTACCATACTTCTGAATGATGCTGAGTGATATGTGAACCTTGCCCTATGCTGCTGGGCAGTCACCCTTTCATTCTCTTCCAGCATGAATTGCTGGAGGTTGGCAAGATGGCAAGGAATGCTCTGATTGGAACTAGTGAACACACAGTGAATACAAAAGGGATTGCAGTGTCTCCCATTTGAAGTAGCGCTGCGTACAGGCAGGTCACTTAACAACCCTAAGTCTTTGTCTCCCAGTTTCCCCTCATAGCTTATACCTATGTTTGTGATCCTAAACTATTAGTTTATAAAAATGCTCACTATACTGGATATATCCTGTATGTATTGTTTAGTTGTAAGCATGTCACTACTCTACTTACCCTGGCAATGAATTGCATAGCTTACAATACTTATTTAGACATAAAAATTAAAAACTGAGGGTTTTTATGAGAGTCAGAATCACCAACATCTAGGGCTAATAATGTTTTTTAAATAGTCCTTATTTTTTATCCATAAGGAAAAACTTCTTTACACATCAAGTGCTGAGGGTTTTGAACAGGCTCACCCCAGAGGTGGTACAGTCATCCACCCTGGCAATCTTCAAAATGCGTCATGACGCTCATCTTGCTGGAGTCATCTGACCCCAGCAGTCTTTCCTGCTCAAGTGCAGGGGGGCTGGACCTGAGGATCTTGAGAGGTCCCTTCCAGCCCCTAATGTCTATGAATTCATAGTGGGACTCCTCTTCATAATTTACATGTGGTTATTTCAGAGTCAAAGCTCAACCTTAAAAATGCACACAAAATTCTCTCACTTTGTCCACTGCTTACAAAGAATTCAGCTTAGGTTTTCCCTATCCGTAAGATTTGAAGTGGAGCATTGTATCCTCCCTTTAACTCAAAACAAGTGGTTAGGTGGCTACCTCACCTATATTCCCCTTCTGAGCTTTTTCAGGGTCCCATATTTTTTCCTCCTTCTACCTTAACAAGTCTCCTGCCTACCACATTCTCCTGGTCTTCCTGGCCATAGGTCTTTGCAGCACCTTGGTCTTGTGCTCTGTGTTCATGGACATTGCTCTTAGTCTTCCTGCTAATTCCCACATGCACCTTCACCATTTCAATGGGCCTCCTGTACCCAAAGCTCCCTGAGTCCTTTTCCACACCCTGTCCGTGCCCAGAGCCTGTCTCCTGTTCCCCACACTCTACAGCCCCTGCAGTCTTTCTACACTCCAGTCTGTCTCCCACATCTCTGGGCTTTGTTAAACATTAATTTTAGAGAGTTCAAGGAACACCTAACCCCAGGATTGCCTCACATTAAAATGTGAAACTAATTTTAAGCACCCATTAGGTGTCTTAAAATTATGTCACTCCAGGGTAGGTTTATCTGTGTTATCCAGCTCATGTTACACTAAAGAGTGATGACTCTAGGCTACACATTAGTGTAACACCCTACCTTCCCCTGTCCGGCTTTTCCACCAGCCAAGATTGAGCCTGCCATCCATGTTTTGCATCCATGGGGCCCCAGATTCCCAATCCCCCTGCCCCCCTTTTCCTCCAGCCCCTGGCTCACCTGTGGCTGCCAGTGCTGTTCTAGGAGAGTAGGCAGGGAAGGAGAACCTGCCTGCCTGATTATCACCACCTCTGCTGCTCTCTGGGCTGGGTTTAGCCTGGAGAGCAGCTATGGCTTGGTGATGGTGGCCAGGTAGGCAGGTTCCCTGACTGCTCCCCCAGGACAATGCCAACAGCCACAAGTGAGCCAGGGGGACAGGGAGGCACAGAAGAGCCACAAGGGCTGGGGGAACAGGGGAAGCCCCAAGGGGCAGTGGGTAACAGGGGAGCCCAGAATGGGAGGGGAAGGGAACCATGGGGATACTTATCTTTCAGTCCTTCAGACCCCTGCTTGCCCAGGTCAAGTCACAGTTGTGCAGATCTGGGACAGTCAGAGGTTTTTAGCCTGAAACTCAAGCTAATGGTAAGTCTCATTACTATGGACAAGGCCCTCTGATTCCCTTGTTCCATCTGTTTGCCTCTTGGACTCTGTATGTTCTGTACCTTCTCCGGTCCCTGGAACTCACCACATATTCTTTACTTCTCTCAGTTTACCTCTTCCCCAATACTGATTCAGTTTCTCTTTGTTTCCCATCCTATTTCCTAATTAATTCCCCTTGCTTGCTACCCATACCATCCCAAACTCTCACTACTTCTGTATGCTCTTGTTTCCTATTTGGAATACAGTTCTGTGTGGTGATATCTACTTTATAAATGTACCAGCTCGGGAGCAGAATCAATACGATCTCTTTAATATAGGACCCTAGTCAGTTTAATTTGCCTTACTGAGCATCTCATTTAGAGTTAGCCTGAGTATTTTGTGCCACAGAGGCATACCCTTAATGTCTCCAGTTGTGGCTGCAGACCTAGCTTTCTTTATGCCCTTTATGGATTTTTTTTTGCATAAGGAATTCCATAAAAATGTATGTTAAAGGAATGGTAATATCCAGGACTTACTAAAGGGGGGTGCAGCCCACTGCTCCTCAGGCCATAGGGCCTGGGGATGAGTTGTGGAGGGGCTGGTGGGGAGAGATTGGGGACCTGGTCAAGAAACAGGCATGCCAAGTGGGGACCCACTATTGCCGCTGTTGTGGCTGACCTAGGTTTGGGGGAGCCCCAGAGTTTCTCTTTCCCTGCTCTAGCCAGGGCTTGTGGGGAGTAGCTGTGGAGGGCACTGGGCTTGGCCAGGGATGGTGACAGTGTCATGCAGGTTCCTGCTTCCAGTGCCTGCTCCTAGCCTACCCCTTCCCTCCAAGAGCCCTCCACTGGGTGGGAGGAGGCACTGGAAGGAGGAACATATGAGCTGCCACCATTGTCCCAAGTCCTCCCCCACCCTCCATGCAGCTAATCCTTGTACCCAAGTCAGCCAGTGACAGTGGCAGCAGTGAGGGCTGGGTTCCTCCTTCCAGTACTTCTTTTCAGTGACCAGCAGGGGACATGGGGCAGGGAGTTGCAGGAAAACCCACCTGCTGCCACTGCTGTCCCATCAAGGACCTCACACAGCCACAGCCCAGGGGCTCCCCCAGTGCCCACATCGTGTTTGGAAAACAGCAGCAGCAGCAGTACAAGGAATGGGGGGGCATGCAATCTCATTACTTCAGTCTTCCTTCTCCTCCCCTCAGATTCGATTCTGGTAAGATTTCATGACAAGAACCTAAAAGTGTAGATATTTCTAAAAGGAGTCATAATGCAAACATGTTAACAAGATAAATGTTTATATTCTTATAGTAATGGTGGTTCCCCAAAATAAAGTTTATAACTCAATTTAACATTTTCCTCATATTCCTCATATGTGTTTTTCCATATTTGATATTGGGAAAGAGGAAAGATGAGTAATCAATTTCTAACTTCAAATCTAGGGTATATATAAAACGGAAAATTATTTTTTATGTTTTTTTAATCCCAACCCCTTCATTCTGAGGGCACGCATTTCCCAGTGTGACTGAGATGACAACTTCCATTGTCCATGAAGGCAACATCCTAATTTCCAAGAGACTGAAGTCATCAAAACTTCAAATATACTAGCAGGTTTACTGAAAAAGCCATGTCACTAGTTTATCTCCTATGGCCTGTTTTTGCAGCAAGCTAAGGCCTTCATTAAGATGAAGAAGATAGTAGGAGAAAATGCTTATTCCCCAATTACTTCAGGAGAATTATACTAAAAGTCTGTCATAGAACGATGATGTTCCATTTAAGCTGTTCAGGATGATGTTGAGCACAGTATAGGTATTTTACTGACACCATAACACTGAGTGACACGTTGCACCTACTCAGCAACTAAACCAAATAGTTCTGCATATTAAGCAACATAGAGAGCAAGTAGTTTAGAAGAGACATTTGTATCTCAATACTGAATTCATGAGTACCTCCTTCTAGCAGGTTTACAGACTCCTAGTTAGTATTACTGTTTTGCAAAAGAGGATTGAGTAGGTGGAATTGATGAGCTATTCCACTGAGGAATTAGGCTTGTCACTTCCTTCCTTTACTTCTGCTGAGACTAACTCTGACGTGCCCATGTAAATGACCCAACTCCTGAAAATGGAAACAATGCTGTTATCAGAAAAGTCCTACAGAGAGCCCAGAATGAATAATAAAAGCAAATAAAAAAGGCTTAGATCATTATCTAGAGGAGGCACACAATGGACTGGGCTTGAAACAGAATTGGTTTATGTTTGCAAGTAATGGCAAAAATTATAACCCAGTAGAAATAAGATGACCATGGCATCATCACTCTTGTAACCCCAAGTTTAGTCTATTTCCCTGTACAGCAAATAATTCAGAAAATTGGACATTCTTAGGGTGAGCTTTTGTTGGCTAGATGCCGTTCATTTAGTGAAATAGCAGCAGGTGTGTTAGTGAGAGCTCTGCTGCTTCTTTGATAGCTGTCATTTGCATCAAGCTGGATGGCAATGCTGAGCCACTGAGACTCCCAGGACATGATGTCACGTTTCCAAGGCTTCTAGGTTGTTGTGACAGAATAATTGCTACCCTGTGCAAACCAAGACATATGGAATTCATCCTGCAAGGCCTACCACTGGATGTCAGGAACAGAAATTGTGTGCACCAATGAAATTATATTATGACTGAAAGTGTCAGTGAAATTTAACTTTCAGGATCAGTTTAATCCCACGCTGTGTAATTAAGTGCTACATACGCTGTAGTCACTGCACTGAAATAGCCAGCAAGATGATGTATGGGTAACTGGTGATATTAAAAAAATACTGTTTCAATATTGTATCTATACAAGTTTCCCTCTTCGGTTTCTTTATCCTGTAAGAAGTTGGTACAGTGCTGTTATGACATCAGTCAAGATTGACATGTAATCAGGTCTTGAAGACTTGAGCTGCTGCACTAGCTTGCTTAATGTGTCCCACTTTCTTGTTTTCTAGTGTAATCAATATGACATGAGATGCAGGGATGAAAAATTCCTGGAAGGAAGTTTTGTGGGTAACTAGAGTTCAGTGTTTTCAGGCCTCGATTCAACATTCCCAATGAGACTCAAAAGGGGCAAGAGTGCTCAAAAGCCCCCCTGGCTCACCAAAGGCATTCAGGAATGCCTGAAAGCCAAAAAGGAGGTGTACACCCAGTGGAAGGGAGGGGCTATCACCAAAGAGGAGTATACCTCCTTCGCTCGGGTTTGTAGCGGGGCTGTTAGGAAAGCTAAGGCAGATATGGAACTAAGGCTAACATCAAGGATCAAGAACAATAAAAAGTCCTTTTTTAAATACATAGGAAGTACGAAGAAAGCACTGGGTAACATGGGGCCCCTGAGGGATATGCTTGGCAATCTGGTGGTAGCCAGAGGAAGAGGCAGACCTTTTTCACAATTTCTTTGCCTCCATTTTTTTGTGCAGGGACCGGGACTCCATCACTAAGATTCAGGATGGACTCAGGAGAGAGTCTGCCAGACCTAGGGTCAGGAAGGACCGAGTTAGGGAACTTCTGAAGGGGCTGTTCAAATCAGCAGGTCCAAATGTTCTCCACCCCAGGGTGTTGAGGGAATTGGCAGGGGTTATCGTGGCGCCCCTGGCATGGCTTTATGAGCACTCGTGGTGCTCTGGCCAGGTGCCAGACAACTGAAGGAAGGCCAATGTGGTCCCCATTTTCAAAAAAGGGAGGAGGGAAGACCCGGGCAACTATAGGCCTGTTAGTCTTACTTTGATCCTGGAGAAGCTGTTTGAGAAGATTATCCACAAGCACATCTGGGAAGGACCAGCAAGGGGGACAATGCTCAGGGGCAACCAGCATGAGTTCGTTAGGGGCAGGTCCTGTCAGACCAACCTGATTGCCTTCTGTGATCAGGTCACAAAATCATCAGACGCAAGTGTTGCAGTGGATGTAGTCTTTCTGGACTTCAGGAAGGCCTTTGGCACTGTCTCTCACCCCATTAAAAAGCTGAGGTGACTGTGGCATTGATGCCTACATAGTCAGATGGGTCACAAATTGGCTGAGGGGCCGCACCCAGAGAGTGGTGGTGATTGGGTCATATTCGACCTGGAGGGATGTGGGCAGTGGAGTCCCCCAGGGCTCGGTCCTCAGGCCCGCACTGTTCAATCTCTTTATTAGTGACTTGGACGAGGGAGTGAAAAGCACCCTGTTCAAATTTGCTGATGACACCAAGATTTGGGGTGAGTGGGCATGCTAGAAGGGAGGGACAGGATACAGCTGGACCTGGACAGGTTACAGGGGTGGGTGAATGAGAATAGGATGGGATTCAATACTGACAAGTGCAGGGTACTGCACTTGGGCAGTAAGAACCAGCAGCATACCTATAGGCTGGGGAACTCCCTTCATGAAAGTGCAGTGGCAGAAAGAGATCTTGGAGTCATTATCGATTCCAAGATGAACATGGGCCACCAATGTGAGGACGTGTTCAGGAAGGCCAACTGCACCTTGTCATGCATCCACAGATGCATCACGAGCAGATCGAAGGAGGTGATCCTCCCCCTCTATGCGACACTGGTCAGGTCACAGTTGGAGTACTGCATCCAGTTCTGGGCACCGCACTTCAGGAGAGATGTGGCCATCATCGAGAGGGTCCAGAGGAGGGCCACTCGCATGATCTGGGGACAGCAGGGCAGACCCTATGAGGAGAGGCTACGGGACCTGACCCTGTTCAGCCTTCTCAAGAGAAGGCTGAGAGGGGACTTAGTGGCCATCTATAAACTTATCAGGGGGGACCAGCAGAGAATGGGAGAGACTCTATTGCCAGAGTAAAAAGGAATAATGGCCATAAGCTGTTTGAGAGTAGGTTCAGGCTGGACACTAGAAGGCACTATTTCACAGTCAGGGCAGCTAGGATCTGGAACCAGCTTCCAAGGGAAGGGGTGCTGGCTCCTAACTTGGGGATCTTTAAGAGGAGGCTTGACAATTACCTAGCTGGTGTCATATGAGCTCAGTATTCTCTCCTGCCCAGGGCAGGGGGTTGGACTGATCTACTTAGGTCCCTTTTGACCCTACATCTATGAATCTGTAACATCAAGTTAACTTGGACAACCTGAAATACAGAGAATAAAACAAAAAAGGGAAGCTGTATAGTAAGCAGAATCAGTATGTTTTTTTAAATGAGCTATTGTTTATTCACATGACCAAAATCAAGCTGTTCTGATTGCTATTTTTCATAGTTATTCCATGAAAGGAAGAGAGTATTGGAGGGGAAGCCAGATGAGGGAAACGCAATTCCCAGAGAGGTGCCCCATAACTATCCTGCTGGAGGTAAATTTGAAGGAAATGCCAGCTCCAGGTTGCAGATTGTTTTCCACCTTAATGTTCCTTGGGAAACGAGAAGTTGTAGCTCCTGAGACCTTAGCAGTATATGAGTATCAACTCTTTCTACACAATGAAGGAAGAAATAAATAGGTGAAAAAGCACCATGTGAGACATGCAATTGCTCGGTTGATTCCAATATAATGATATGCATGAACAAATGCAACTCTTTCATGTATATGATAGTGAAGGCCAGTGAAAGTAGCACTGCCATCAACTTTTGGAAGATACCAAAGTCCCTTTTAAATTAAATTAGCACAGCAGAAAGGTGTTGAGAGGTGTTACCCCCTCCCATTTCATGTTTGCCAAAATATTAATCTGGCCCATATATTTATTTATCTCATTTTCTATCCTTAACCTTCACAACAGGTAATACCATGTTGCATTAGAAACTACTTAAAATCAGATTTGAAAATGAGGTGTATTGAGATGCACATTTTTCCAACAAGCAGATAATCTTGCCGAACAAAGGATGAGTAAAACGTCCAAATTCTGCCTGAAAGGTGTTTACATAGATCAGTAGATCTTAACCATTTTTACACTCAATGCACCCCTTGGAAAATGTCAGTCTTAGCTTTTACTACAAAAAATTATAGAGCAATTCTTCTGTTGCAAAGAACTCAGAACGACCACGAGTCAGAATGCTTTTGGCACCGTGGATTCCTACAGGTTTATTTTGCGAATTGTGTAGGTTTCAACCAGTCATAGCACCCTAGTTGAGAATCACAGGGCTGAGTGATTCTGAGATACGTTTTCTCCAAACAGATACTCTTGCCAAACCAAGTATGTATAAGATTTCCAAATTCTGCCTCAAAGGTACTTGAATAGATTTTTTCTTAATATATTCAGTTCTTCTTCATTAGAATTCTCTGTTGGACAACTCACTGTCCCAAGTAAACAAATGGCTTGATTGAAAAGGAAGTCTGCTTCTAAAAATCAGAAGTACCTTTAAAGGCTAGCTTTTGCTGCTCTATGGCTACACTGAGACTAAATGCCTAATACAACTCACTTTACCTGGCTGACCAGGCTGGATTTCCAGTGCTTTACGTTGAGGAGTGATACAGGACAGCTAGAGCGTGCCAGCATACCTGATCCTTGAAATTAAATAAACTCCTCCACTCACTAAGAGCACAGCATGGGTATGATTTCATTTCATCTTTGTTTCATTTTTCCTCCTTCATCAAATCCCTACTTGTGAAGGCTCAATTCTGTCCTCTCCCATCTTAATTTGAAAGTGAAGGCCTGGTGTATGGTATAATGTGTTGGGGCAACAGGATCTAACCTCTATTTCTACACTAGGAACAGACTTCTAGAGCTATCCACCTGTTCAAAATGGAATTAAACATCATTTAACCTCTTGTCATTGGTCAAACCATATCCCCATTAAGCAGGTTTTATGCCAATATTGTCTCTATTACCTAGCAGTTATTACCATTCACTGTCATTAGGATTAATCCATTTCCTAGGATATAAACTACTATAGCAGCTATCCTGAAAATGGGCAATTACAATTAACGGCATGGTTTTGCCAGAATTCCTCACTTTGCATTACACGTAGGACTCTTTGTAACAACGCAGCTTATTGTATTGGATTTCAGTGGACCTCCTTGCAGGGGAAAGATGCCTCCAGCTGAAGTATAATTTTATAACTTTGCATGTATAGATGTTACCAGAGTGTTCATTAACCATTCCTAAAGGCACCAGTCTTCTGTTTTTGTTGTAATTCCACCTTTGTCATAGCAAAACAATTGTATCTGATTGTAACTTTTTATGGGGGTAGAGGAAAATAACATGTTCTTTTTTACTCAGGGAAACTTCTCAGTTATCGTAGAAGCCATTAAGCATGTTGAGGCAAACCCACAAAATATTACATGTTCCTAGAAAGAAAGAAATTTTCTCTGTCTGTTTTTCCTTTTTGAGATTTCTTTTTAATTTTCTTTTTATAATTCTGCTTGTCAAAGAAGAATACTAATGGTAGAACGTCCAAAGAGAACATTTTAGAAAAGACAGGCCAAAGCATGCTGTGATTTATAGAAAAGCCTTTAAAATGCCAAAAGGGGAAGTAATTGTGCAGCATAGTTATGCAACACTTTTTACTGCTTGCATATGTTTGTTTGGTTTGTCTTAAATGTTAAATGGAATGTGTTTCAACTAGCTGGCCTGCAAGCTGACAGTGTGGTAGAATAGTGCCTAACAGCAGGTCTAATGTACGGTGATTGATCCCTCTATTTAGAAAGCATAATGCCTTTTGAAGTAAAGAGCAGATCAAAGACTTTAATGATTGACAGCGATTTATGCTGCTTTTGTTTTTAATTCCTTGACTTCTGACACTTTAAGACGGGACTTTATAAAAGAAAGATGCCGTATCCTAGGGAAACCCCTCTGTTCATAACACAGAAAGCTGAAGGAACAGTTGAGACTGACACCCAGATTTCGAATATATTAGTTTTTTATTTAAATATGAGGTTGAGAGGTTTGCAGGCATGCTGTTTCTGTTATTAAATCATTATGCACCTACCTGGGGGGAAAAAAAGCCAACAATCTTACTAGGAGTGCCTCTATAAACATTTCTGGCTCTCCATAGTGTTAGGCTGGTATATTAAAAATTCTTCAAATAGCTGACCTCAACAGGTGTTTTATTTGAGCAAACAAAACAATAAATAGTAATATAATCCCTGTAGAGTTGGCATTAGGTTTTGTGAGAAATGCGTAATTTCCTTTACTAAGTGTAGGAAGCGGCACAAATTTAATTTCTTCGTTTTGTCATTACTACCAAGCAATGCTGAATTCTCAGTTATTTTCAAGTGCTGGGAGTTTGAAGTGTGCCAAACTCGATTACACTAAGATTTTTGTGTTTTGGAGTTGGGAGGCATGATCTATTTTGTTTTTTCTCTTGTATAAGTTTATCAGATATGTTGTTCCCAATATTCTGCAAGCCAAAGTCCGTAACTTGGATTTGCTTATCAACACTTTTTCATGGGAGTGGGTGTTATGCCATTATAATAAAAAGCTCAGAAAGCATCACAGGAAAATGAAATGTGATATGTTTTGCTATTTTGCGTGGTACACAGAAGTATTTAGGCTGCTGATGTCTCAGGTCTCAGTCCCTGTTGTATGGTATAAAACAATTATTTTACTTATGGCCCTTTTCTTCTCACAGCCCTTGTAAATTAAGTTTAAAAAATCCAGTTCAGGAGGCATATGTTATAGTTTTAGTAGCTGTAGCTGACACGTTTAAAAGGTGATGTCAGTTTAAAAGTCTTACTTTTCTCTGAAAATATATTGCCATTCTACAAATGGAGGGAGCATGTGTTGCCACAGATTGGGCCAAGGGAAGGAGGTTGCTGTTGCTATTCCAAGTGATAAGGTGGGCCGCAAAAGCCTGTATGTCATTGTACACCATCAGCTTAGAATATTGTAATTCCATCCAGAATGTAAATTGCAAATTAAGAGAACCTAAACTTTTCAGGGGTGGCAAGTTAGTTTTCCATTGCAGGAACGATATGATTTTCTGATGATTGTTTACCTTTTTCTTTTCCTACGTGCAAGCCAGTGCTAAACAATGCACCAGTTTTTGTGTTGGCTAAATGGATATTGTGAGAGAGGTGATCAAGAACAGTCATCTTCTAAACTAGATAGACCAATGGTCTTACCCAGTATGATAAATCCTGTGCCTTGTCTGTTCTGTGTAAAGCCTGAAAAAACAAGAGGGAGGATTTTTAAAGGATTGAAAAAAGAAAACTAATTGCAACATTTTATTTATGATAAAAAAACCCAGGAACTAGGATCAGAATTCATGAGCACTATCTCCTAGTACCTTACTTATTAACTAGTTATTTCCCTATATAACATCCAGGCACCTGGTGATTTAAGTACAAGACTAATTTTGGTCAGATTTTGTCCATTTTTTAATAACATTACTTTTTTCTGCATTTGTCTAATGTCGCTGAGGATGTTCACACATGCATATATGCACATATATGACTCTTTCTTTAAAATAGATCTTTAACCTGCTCTTGTAGCACTAATCACACCGTGGTTTGAATCATGTTTAAAACCCCAGATTTGAACAGTTAGGCTCCCAAAGAGCAGAAGTAGCCAACCCCCAAGCCTGGTTTTCATAAAGAGTTTAAACTCAACTTTGGTCCTGCGTGCCTTAACTATCTAAGCTGAATGGTATGACAGGCACGTTACAACAAAGTTCAATAATGTGTTTCCAGCTGGGGTTGAACACTCAATGTAGATTGTCTTAAAAAGTGGGGGGGGGGGGGGGAAAGTGGAAAAAAATTAAAATGAACGTGTATTTTTGACAGAGTAGATGGGAGACAGACATGCCGCTCCCTGGTTTAACTCAGTTTTTCACAGAAAGCACCACAAGTCAGACTGCTCCCCTCCAACCCCAACCCAACTGATATTCGATGTTGGGTTTGGGGATGGGGGGGATTGAGCTCCACTTTTGGAGCCAATCCACCTGAGGACATACCGGCTTGCAGCCTGTCTCCCTTAGCTCTGGGCCCCTTCCCACACCCAGTGCTGTCTGCAGGATGGGAAGGGGAGAAAGAAGGGGGAGGGAGCTGTGGGCTGGGGTTTGCTCAACCTGAGCTGAAGTAGGGGCAGGAGGATTGGAGCCCCCTGCCTCAGAGTCAGAGCCCCTTGTCCTCCCCCTCCCTTTCCCCCTTCCCATCCTGCAGACAGCACTGGGGCTGGGACTGGGCAATATCAGCCCAGCCCTACTCATGCGCAGGAACTTACAGGAGTTAATGAAGGCATTCAGCTTTGGAGTGCCTTCATCTGAACCCTCATGTAATGAGGGTTAATTTGTCATGCTAGCGGGCACTTTTAAAGCACTGTGCAGCCATGCATTTCTGTCACGCAACAAATGCCACTTCTGTCAGGTCCCTGCGTGGCAGCTTACCAGACTAATGATATATACCCTTTTATTGGTTCATGCAATGCTGCATCCTTTTAACCTGTGATTCACAAACTAGTTTGGAGATGGATTTCAGAAACTAGTAGCTGAACCCTAAAACAATATCTGACCCTTGAATTTCAGTCTAATGGGACCTTGAATAGGCCCATTAACTGCATTTGGATTGCCCAAACCACTAATGTGATTGTTCTGAAAAGATTTTATCTCCAAGCCAGTTTCTTCTCTCACTGGTTCTTGCTTTCTTACTTCAGTCCCCTTCTCCCAAACATTGTTTCTACAGAAGAAGATTTGTATGAGACAAATTCATTACTCTTCAGACCTATTCTTCTGCCTTGCCATGCATGTATCCCAGTTAATTTCAGTGGTACCAACCACTGGGTGCAGTATCTTTCAACAAAATAATGGCTGATGCTTATAAAAAGTGAAAAAGCAATGCGTAGCTGAAAACTATAATATTAGTCAAAATAAATAGAAAATTGGATGATAAAATTAAATTTGTTTAACTGGACCTGAAAGAATGAAGTTTGGGGCAATGTTTGTGTTGCATAGTATTCTACCAGGAATGTGAAATAACTGCTTTACCCACTGGGTTCTTTAGGATATTCTGTTGAGTTTTTTGTCATTCTCATTGCATTCAGGGTAAGTAGTTCAAGGTAGAAACCCACAGGGCCATACAGTTTGAGAACTGGAATCTGTGAAACACTCAGTCCACTTTGCAATGCTTGCAAGGTTTCCTCCTGTACAGGGGAACTCACAGCTAACAGAATCATGGCAAAGGCAGCGCAATAAATTTTATACCCTTATGGAGAGGACATGGCTGAGTAAAGTGCTGATCTTCAACCGATGTAAGATAATTGAGGTGTTTACAAAAGTGATACAATGATAGAGTAGCTCTAGGTTCAACAACCACTGAAACCAGGTTGTATGTGATAAGAAAGATGCAACCTGCTCCTCAGATCCTCTCTCCTCTATTCTAAGAGGCCACTTAGACCTACCTCTCACCCCCACCCTACCCACTGAGTGTATGTCTCTGGGATTTCAACCAATTACACAAGTTCTGAATTTGGTGATAAAAATTATACAGAACTGTGCCAATCCTGCCTTTCCCATGAGCCTCACACTTTGGCAAGCCCCATTTTTTTTTCTTTGTGACATGTATACTTGGACAATGCACAGGAAGTGTTCAGAGTTTTTCTCTAAGACACACAGTTTTTTAACAATGTGTCAAGTGGCAAAAGAAAGCTATTCACTATATTTGAGCTATTCATTCAATTTGAAACAAAAATTGTAAATTTTTTCTTTCAGGAAAACCTATTAAACTTGACAAAAATAAATTTTATTCTGCACATTAAGAGCCCTATCTAGATGTACAAGATAACATGCATAACTCTTTGAATGTACCACATTTGGATATTTATATATTCAAGTGTGTGTGGTAGGGGATGAATGTTAAACAAATTGAGTTTGTGTATGCTGTAGCCAGTTCACTTGGAACAAGGTAAATGTAGGCCTCCTAAATCTAAAGACTTTATCTGTGCAGAATCATTTCACAGTATATACTGTTTTATAGTCAATGATATGAGCATATCTAATTTGTAGTATTAAAAGGATTTCAAGGAAGTCTATATAAGCCAAGTCTCCTTTCCTGCTCAGTCCTTAGGCAGTATTATGCACAAATGGTGAGTCATACACTAAAATAAATATGATTATCACACCTGTAATAATAAATGCAGTTTTGCTACAGATAGACTGAAAGCTGTTCAGTGGGGCTGTGTGCAAATAACCATACTTGTCTCATTTTCAGATATGAACAAACAACAAATTAGAGGAAAAAAAATCAGACTGATTATTTCTGTTAGAAGTGTCATTGTGCAAGGCTCCTTTAAATTTTCCACCAAAAAAAAAAAAAAAAGAGGAGGCAAAAGTTCAACCATTTCAAGTTGAGGTGTGGAAGGAAAAGGAGGAACTAAAAAGAACACAACTGCCTTGAAATAGAACGATTTTTGCAACATAACTTGAAGGTCAAATATGTTGGACTCTGGACAGAGTAAGAGGAAGTGAATTCCAAAGTCAAGGGTTGCTTCCTGGAAACATCTTGTCGCCAAGCTCCCCCATTTAAATTTTAAGGCTGTCAACTCAAATATCTCCTTTATCTTAATGAACCAGTCTGATAACAAAGAGGAAGACAATCCCAAGATCAAGATACAAACTACTTAAGGGATCAAAAGCTGTTTTAAGTTTCTTTTTGCTAAGGTCTATCTTCCTGATTCAGGGTAAAGAAGCTTCTGACAACATGATGTACTGGGAAATTTAAAACGATGGAGGGGGGTTATGTCTTCATTTAAATATTGGTTTAATACAAAACTCAAAGAGGTGTCTGGCTTAAACTGGAGCATTCTTCTGCCCATTGGGTCTATCTTTTATCTGTAGAAAACTGGGGATCTGCTACTGCCTGTAGAAAACTGGGGATCTGTCACTCCTGTTATTTAATGTATGTTTGACATCTACACTACCACCTGTTTGCTGACAGCTACATAATAGCAGTAGTCCTGTTCCTGGGCTTGTGTTACGTGGCCTGAAACTGGCTGAGGAATGGCTCCTTTGTGCCTGTCAGCATCCATATCTTTTTGTTGTCTTCAGTTTGCAGGTGCTCCAAATTATAGAATGAAAATACAGACTGGTGAAAGTTTGTATCAGCTGTCAATGCAGTTTGCTTTCATAACTCAAGTTATTTTTGTATTTGCTTTCTGCTGTAGTGGTCAGATTCACTGAGCTTAGTCATAACACTTCAACTGAAATTTGTTCTTTTTTCAAAGCTAACCCCAAACCTTTTCAGTATATTACATCAAGGCACCTAAAACTAATTTTAGTCATATTTTGTCCATTTTTATAGCATTATTTTTTCTGCATTTGCCTCAATGTAGCTAGGGATGTGCAGACACACATATATTCACTAGGGCTATGCAAAATTTTGCCAGGTGTATCATTTCAAAGCTATTTCAATGCATTTCAAGCTCAAAACAGTGGAATTGAAATGAAACAAAAGGCTTTGAAACAGCTTCGAAATGAAAACAAGGGCACTTAAAACATTTTGAAAGTTTTGAAATGTTTTGAGTTTTGAAGCCGGGCTTATCTGACTTCAGCACTGGTCCCAGGTGGCATCAGCAGCCTCCTCTCATACGGTGCACAGATCCAGGGGCCCACACCCCCAGAAGAGCTGCCAGGCTGTTCCAGACTCCTCTTGGGGGTGTGATCTGCACCCCGGATCTGTGTGCCAGGTGAGAGGAGTCTGTTGCTGCCACCTGGGACCAGTGGCAGCAGCAATCTTCCCCAGCACTGGGTGTGGGCTGCACCCAGTGCCAGTCCCAGGTGGCAGCCTGCACCTCCTCTCATCTGGCACCCAGATCTGGGGGCTTGAACCCCCAGGAGGAGTCCAGAACAGTCCCACAGCCCTTCCAGGGGTGCGGGCCCCCAGATCTGCGTCCCAGATGAGAAGAGGTTGCCAGTGTTGGCAAATGTCAGGACTCTTGCTTTGAACAGTTTGAGGTGCAGTTTCCCAGAAGCCTCTGAACCTATCTCCTTGAAACTTGGCAGGCATCATGCCCCCAGAAGGGGCTACCATCCCTGCAATTCATCCAAATCAGGCAAGAAATGACAAAGTTTTAGGCATTTTCATGATTCCCTATTATAACCTTAAGGCTAAACATCGAAATTCATTGAAACAGTGAAACAATTTCAACAAAACCCCAAAACCTGGTGGGATTCATCCCATGACTGGGCGGTACATATTGAGGGCTATAGATTGTATAGAAAGGACAGGTCGGGGAAGAAAGGGAGGGGGGGTTGCACTTCATGTCAGTGAGCAATACACATCAACCCTCATCAAGACAGAATCCGAGGTTGAGGAAGTAGAAGGATTGTGGGTTAGGCTACATGGGGGGCAAGGAGAAAGGGATTTGGTGGTAGGGGTCTGTTACAGACCCCCACACCAAGGGGAAGAAATAGATGCGGGGCTCCTGAGGCAACTCTCGGAGACCATAAAAGCTAAAGAGGCGGTAGTCATGGGGGACCTAAACTACCCGGACATCTGCTGGGAGACGCAGACAGCAAGGTCCCATTGCTCACACAGGTTTCTAACTTGTGTACAGGACCTCCACCTGACACAGGAGGTGCATGGTCCCACTAGGGGGAATGCCATACTGGATCTGGTATTGGCAACGGGAGATGACATGATAGGGGACCTCCAGATCGGTAGCTATCTGGGAGACAGTGATCACCTTATAATAGAATTCAACATAAGACGGCGAGTGGGTAAGGTAACTAGTAGGGTACGAGTGCTAGACTTTAGGAAAGCTGATCTCATTGCACTCAGGTGATTAGTCAAGGAAGCACTGCAGAGTAGGAGTTTTGATGGGATGGGTGCCCAAGAAGGGTGGCTGTGCCTAAAGGAAACGATCCTTTGGGCACAAACCAAGACGATCCCCGAGCGAGGCAAAAGAGGGAAAGGGGCCAGGAGGCTTCCATGGCTGACCAGAGAAATCCAGGGCAGCCTAAGGGCCAAAAGGGGAGCACATAAAAAGTGGAAACAGGGTGAGATCACTAAAGATGAATATACCTCCTCTGCTCGTGCTTGTAGGGAGGCAGTTAGGAGGGCCAAAGCTACCATGGAGCTGAGGATGGCAACCCAAGTAAAGGACAACAAGAAATTGTTTTTTAGATATATAGGGAGTAAAAGGAAGGCCCAGGGAGGAATAGGACCCCTGCTAAATGGGCAGAAGCAATTGGTGACAAACAGGGGGGACAAGGCTGAACTCCTCAACGAGTTCTTTGCCTCAGTGTTCCTAAGCGAGGGGCACAACAAGTCTCTCACTGGGGTTGTAGAGAGGCAGCAGCAAGGCGCCAGACTTCCATGTGTAGATCCTGAGGTGGTGCAGAGTCACTTGGAAGAACTGGATGCCTTTAAGTCGGCAGGCCCGGATGGGCTCCATCCGAGGGTGCTGAAGGCACTGGCCGACGTCATTGCAGAGCCACTGGCGGGAATATTCGAATGCTCGTGGTGCACAGGCCAAGTCCCGGAGGACTGGAAAAGGGCTAACGTGGTTCCCATTTTCAAAAAGGGGAGGAAGGAGGACCCGGGCAACTATAGGCCGGTCAGTCTCACCTCCATCCTTGGTAAAGTATTTGAAAAAATTATCAAGGCTCACATTTGTGAGAGCCCGGCAGGACAAATTATGCTGAGGGGAAACCAGCATGGGTTTGTGGCAGGCAGATCGTGCCTGACCAACCTAGTCTCTTTCTACGACCAGGTTACGAAACGCCTGGACACAGGAGGAGGGGTGGATGTCGTATACTTGGACTTCAGGAAGGCCTTTGATACGGTATCCCACCCCATACTGGTGAACAAGTTAAGAGGCTGTGATGTGGATGACTGCACAGTCCGGTGGGTGGCGAATTGGCTAGAGGGTCGCACCCAAAGAGTCGTGGTAGATGGGTCGGTCTCGACCTGGAAGGGTGTGGGCAGTGGGGTCCCGCAGGGTTCGGTCCTTGGACCGATACTCTTTAATGTCTTCATCAGCGACTTGGACGAGGGAGTGAAATGTACTCTGTCCAAGTTTGCAGATGACACAAAGCTATGGGGAGAAGTGGACACGCCGGAGGGCAGGGAACAGCTGCAGGCAGACCTGGATAGGCTGGACAAGTGGGCAGAAAACAACAGGATGCAGTTCAACAAGGAGAAATACAAAGTGCTGCACCTAGGGAGGAAAAATGTCCAGCACACCTACAGCCTAGGGAATGACCTGCTGGGTGGTACAGAGGTGGAAAGGGATCTTGGAGTCCTAGTGGACTCCAAGTTGAACATGAGCCGGCAGTGTGACGAAGCCATCAGAAAAGCCAATGGCACTTTATTGTGCATCAGCAGATGCATGACAAATAGGTCCAGGGAGGTGATACTTCCCCTCTATAGGGCGTTGGTCAGACCGCAGTTGGAGTACTGCGTGCAATTCTGGGCGCCACACTTCAAGAAGGATGCGGATAACCTGGAGAGGGTCCAGAGAAGGGCAACTCGTATGGTCAAGGGCCTGCAGACCAAGCCCTACGAGGAGAGACTAGAGAAACTGGACCTTTTCAGCCTCCGCAAGAGAAGGTTGAGAGGCGACCTTGTAGCTGCCTATAAGTTCATCACGGGGGCACAGAAGGGAATTGGTGAGGATTTATTCACCAAGGCGCCCCCGGGGGTTACAAGAAACAATGGCCACAAGCTAGCAGAGAGCAGATTTAGACTGGACATTAGGAAGAACTTCTTCACAGTTCGAGTGGCCAAGGTCTGGAACAGGCTCCCAAGGGAGGTGGTGCTCTCCCCTACCCTGGGGGTCTTCAAGAGGAGGTTAGACGAGTATCTAGCTGGGGTCATCTAGACCCAGCACTCTTTCCTGCTTATGCAGGGGGTTGGACTTGATGATCTATTGAGGTCCCTTCCGACCCTAACATCTATGAATCTATGAAAACGGGACAGTGTTTCAAAACAAAACAAAACATGTCCCTTTGAAATGGACGTTGAAACAAAACAATGTTATTTCGCACAGCCCTAGTATACACGTATATGTCTCTTTCTTTAAAATAGATTTTTAACCTGAGAGCCCCTGTGGAAAGTTGATTGCAAGGCAATGGCTTTCTAGAATATATCATCTTTTTCACTATTTGCATATTGCACATTCCTAAAATCCAACCAAAATGTTATGAATGAAAAGGGAAACATAATTCTCAGGGAGTCAGTTCATTGCCTTGAGGAAAATTTTGCAATAACACATACAGTTTTCATGTAGCATTTAAAAACCTAAGTAATATTCCCAAGATTTTTTTTTTTCCAGTTTTGTGTCATACCAGTCTTATTAGCCAACTTGTGAAATCCCTGGTATAATCACTATTCCCAGATTATTTACTCATACTTAGTTTTGTGTGCAGATACTTTAAAATTCTTCTTCCCAAATGCCAGCAAAAATCTACCAAGTTGTCCAATGAAAATTCACTTAGCAACAGATCCTTCAGCTACAGAAAATTCCCAGGCTCAAGCACGCTACAATTGATCAGATTTGTACTTCTTCACCCTCTGACTGGGGGAGGTTGTAGAAATTACACACAGAATTTCTACACTCCCTATTGAGGAGGAAACCAGTCACTCAGTCCTGTGGAATGCGCTATTATCAGATCAAGGAGAAACATTGTCTCTAACTTCTGTTCAGTAAAATACTGACTTCCAGCTGAGGCAAGTTCAGCACACACTATCCTAGTTCAGTCAGAGGGAAGTTAATTTTGGTTAATCTAGGATAGATGCCTCCTACCAATGGTCAGGATCCATGTTTTTTAGCCTCAGCTACATATTGTGCAGGAAATGCACATGCCAAATCCAGCAGTTGTATGGAGGATTCTGACAACTGTTTTTCTCTTTCAGTGCCAGTTTGTAAACACAAAACCCACTACCACTGTGAATACAGCAATGATGAAATGTTAAATGCACTGCATACAGAATGTCCATGTACAAGTAGCCTCAGTGAAAACACATGCTGAAATTGTTTATTCCCATGCTTTTGCCACCAGAATTGACACCAGAAGCTGTTTTTAATGGATGTGGATTGGTTGAGGTGGATGGAAGAAAAAACAGATTATATTCTTATTTTGAAGGCAATTTACCTATTATTGACAGGAAGAGAAAATTAAATTGTGCTCGAACAAGAGATCAATGTTAAGTAACTTGTTTGGAGTTTTTGAGTATAGCATGTTAGCAGACTTTGCTATTTTGCTTAGAATATTAGTGCGGGTTTGGGTTTTTTGTTGTTTTTTTTTAACTGGAAGAGGTTGTCTGAGAGGTTAGATACCAGTTCTGCCTCAATAACTCATTAAAGCAGAACTCAAGGAACAGAAGTCACCCTTTCTTAGGTTTTGGGAGTGTTTTATTGTTCTAAATAGTGCAGTGAATGCCAGTGATTCTGAAGCTGTGAAAAGGGCTCTTAATGAGTTTCAGCATTGTACTTCAAGTTCCCAATTGTACAAATTTAAGAAGCTTAGCAATTCAGTATCTCCTGAATAATAGCATTTATATTATACTCTAAATACACCCAGGGAAGTCTCAATAATATTGCAGCTTCTTCCCAGTGTAATAGCTTTAGAGGACCTAATTGACTTGAACAGTGGAATTGGTCCTTTAAAAATGTGCACACAATTTTTGATTAATAGCCTGGTAATAAATCATTAATCTTTTTGGGCTCAAAAGTGATATGTATTATTTTTATAGTGGTAGAAGTTCTGTATATTTTTAAGACAGTCTTACACATCCAATGTTTGCATTTTAAATGTTACCTGTATTTACACAAAAGAGTCTAGCATAATTTGATAAAATGGGTACTTCCTGAATAAGAAGAATATGAAAGAACTTCTATATGGGCTTCTTATTGTTGTAACAATAAGAAACGCAACCCAGATTGACTGGTAAACACCTTTCATTTATTTCCCATACTGAATATGGGTTATTCTGTCATCACTTAAATACAGACACTCTTCACTAGGAGCACTAAACTACACATTTTATAGGAAGGAAATTAAGAATAACTCCTCAATTTGAAACTCTGGGAAGAGTTGGGTAGAAGGTAGATTGGTAAAAGATAGATAAAGGGTAGAAGGTAAAGTTAGATAGAAGGTTGACTGTAATTGCCTGACTTGTAATTAACATATCTACTCTGTACTTTTACTGAATGATCTGAGACCTGTCTTTGAATTTTTTTTAAAATGAGTTAATGCTGCTGTTAGGGCTTATGAAGGGTGTTTGGAAAGCAAAACTAGAAGATAAAAAAGTAATGGAACACGTAATGGGAATGCTGCAACATGGCTCCTACATGTGCTTTATCTAGGGGGTGGGAATATGGTTTACTCTCTCTTCCCATTTATTGCCTGATATTTAGAATTGGCAGATTCATGGACCTCCTTCCACCACTTCAATATTTTTGATATTTGTAATATATTTTAAGCCAACAAACAAACCTGTAGATGTGTCTGTCTAAATAACCTTAACTCTTTAAATTGTTCCTTTCTTGTTAGGTTTTACAGTCTTTTAAAAATGGAGCTATATCTCCAAAGAACATTGAAGACAATGCAACTTGATCTGTCTGTAAAAGTAGTCCTGTAACTTTAAACCATTTTGTTTAAAAAGCATGATATACATTGAATACATGATATACATTGTTGATGGTGCTCTCACTGATCCATCCACATATTCTCCCTTCAGAGGTGTCATGGGTACAGAGAGGTTGCAGTATTTCAGCTCCTTCCTTCTGTGCATACCTTCATTCTGAAGTCTCTGAATTTAAGATCAAATTCTGAGATTGCCAAATGTGTATCTGCTGGACTAGCCATTGATCTGTAAGACCAAGATTAAAAAAACATAGGGCTGAGACATTCACCATTAGGTCTCAGTGGAATTTTGTATACTTTTTTCCCTTGGGGAACTCAGTATATTACTAAGTTTGAAAAATATTTTGTGTGGAAAGGAATTATTTCCGTATATAGTATGCATTTTTTTATAACGTGCTGCAGATGAAATGTAGACCTAGCTTGATTTATGTCGTGAATTTAAACTCATCAAAATTTGTCAAAGCTGTAAGCTATACAGATTAATTTCTCAAGTTTTAAAGTGTGAATATATAGGATCCTGAAGAGTGTGTGTGTGTGTGTGTGTGTGTGTGTGTGTGTGTGTGTGTGTGTGTGTGTAAAATAAGGCACTCAATATTCCTATCAGCATATGAATAATGCAAGGAATTTCAGGAGTAACTATTCCAATAAATATGTAAATGATAATACTCCATGTTATCTCCTTAAGAAATAACTTAAATTACTGTCCAAATATTGAATGGTTTTATTTTGATGCCAGTTTAGCAGGTAGAGATCCACTGACATCAGTATTGCTTGTGAAAAACATTGGAACAAAGAGCATTCCTTTGATAAAATACTCCTAATATGTAATAGATTATACAGGGTCTCTTTCTGTTTCTAGACCATTGCTATTTAGATACTATAAAAAATGGACACCTAGATATTCTATTTTAGGCTTGCAACTTATTTAATGTATACCATGTTTACTATGTGCACTCATAGCATTGTAAGCTTCTGGGCAGATATATCAGCCAGGAAAAGTAAAATAAAGCCTCAGGTTATAGTTTAGTTAAAGCTCCTTCTCTTAGGGCTGTCCTTTTTTAAGACAGAAAAGATTCTAAAACAAAATCAAAATAACTTAGAATATTTTAGTAGTAGCCACCATAGAGCTATCTAGCTTTCCTTTCCAAGAGAACCTGGGCTTTTGTCTTCTATGCTGGGACTCAAAGGGTAGGTCTATATTGGCTTCAAACCATTCCTGAGACCATTTCCAAAAAGTAAATTCTGCCCACCCTCTCCTGCTCTACAACACTCTCCTCTGAGTAAATACTAGGGCTGTGTGAAGCTTCGAGTGGTGATTCAATTCGGAGGAGATTCGGCCTAATTCGGAGGCTGAATCTCTGAATCCAAATCGAATCAGGGGACCAGTTAAAAGGTCTGAATTAATTCAAAGCTCTCTGAATCTTCAGAAAAGAATCATCGAAGCTCTCTGAATCAGACAGTCCCTGGTGGCTACAGCAGGGAGCTGGAGCCGAACTTGGGGCCAGGATGCAGGGCTGGAGGAGGGGGGAGGGGACCATGGCAGGACCCATGTCAGGCCCCATCCCCTGCCTGCTCCTCCAGCGCTCCCACCAGCTCCCACCCAGCCCCCCCCCATGGTTGCCCCACCTGCCCCAGTTCCCAGTGCTTTAAAAAAAAGCCCTGACTCACCAGGTGCTGCCAGGCAGAGGGGTGATCCCCGCTGCCTCCCACTGCCCCATGCTGCATGGGGGGTTCTGCATGAGCTCCCCAGCCGCCCCATGGCTGCCCTGCCTGCCCCAGCTCTGGCCCTTTAAGAAAAAAAAATGAGAAAAACCCCGGGACTCTCTGATCCTGCAGCAGCCTCAAGGCTTCAGGGTGGGGGCTCATGGAAGAGCCCTCCATGCAGTGCGAGGCAGCAGGGAGCACTGGGTATCACCCCCTGCTGGGCAGAAACGGTGAGTGTGGGGGGTTTTCTTGGTTTGTTTTTTTTTTATTAAAAGGGCAAGAGCTGGACTGGGCAGAACATCCATGGGGGGGCTGGAGGAGGGAGGGTCAGGGGGCTCATGCAGAGCCCCCCACTCAGCGTGGAGTAGTGGGGGGCAGTGGGGATCTCCATGCAGCACCTGGTGAGACGGTGCTTTTTTTTTCGAAGTGCCGGGAGCTGAGGCAGGTGGGGCAGCCATTGCCAGGCTGGGGAAGCAGGCAGGGGATGGGGATGGGCCTGGCTTGGGTGATTTGGAGATTCGGCAGCTGCCAAATTGATTTGGGACAGTGATTCAAATCACCAAATCTAATCACTTTCGTCCCCTGAATCAGCCGAATCTAAAGTGAATACTAGCGGCTTCGCACAGACCTCGTAAATATTGGTGCCTCTTACCACTGCTTTCAAGCCTGCTACAGACAAGAGATCTCAAGAGCAGCCGTTGGTTTGGGAGCAGGAGGAAGAACTAATGTTCCCAGAGAGATGAATCTCAGTTTTAGATTTGGAGAATGTGGAGCCAGATTCAAGAGGTGGAGTTTGTTTTTTGCTGGCAGCCTTGAGAGCAGTACAGAGCTAACATAGACATGTCTTTGCACACAGTTTTACCAAATAAGTCATTTGCATGTGATTTACACCATAGTAATGAAGAAACAGCATCAGGCTTCAAATAAGTATCTCATCCCTTTATATGTGTGTACAAACATATCTAGAAACACACACCCATATAACACACCTTATTTAACAGATAAATGACTATCTACGTGTATACCCAATTTGTATATGTAGTGAAGATATGCATCTACATAATTTTAGGTATGCACCCATTTTTAAAAAATTTGAGTAGCTTCTTGCATGTCTTTCTAAACATGCAGATTCTTATCATCCTTATTTATAAAAAGGAATGCATGCATAAGTTATGCATGCAGGTACATATGTAAAATATATTTAATAATTGTATGCATAGTTATACATGTGCATGAAATATCATCATGTGTAAAATCCATATGCAATATCAAACAAAAAGGGCATGAAAAAATAACAATAGAAAGCTCAGTATTGTGAAATTGTTAATTTAACCTGTTGTCTTACTGTTTTTCTACTCTGGTAGAGATCACTGTGGTGCTGACAGCAGCAGTCAACTTTGTGTTAAGCAGGAATCCTAAAATCAAATATTTTGAAACACAATTTTGGCATCCTATTGAAACTAAGAGAAAAGGACTGTAGCAGGACTTGAAAAATTTGTGTCATGTATTAGCCAGATTAATACATTCTTGTTCAATGTTAACAGAATTCTTGTCTGTGTAAATTACAGATTTCTCAAAATAAAACTATCAAGGCAATATTTTATGAATGATTTTGTTTTCTTAAGTGGTATCCATTTAGTTCTTTTCCCAAAGTTTCTATAGTACAAAAAAAAAAAAAATCCAAACTCCCTGAAATGGATGCATCCTTAAGGATTAGTTGCTTTTCATTTCTGGCTCGTGCATCAAGATGAGTAACACTGCTCACTGGTAATCTATACGGACTCAGGCTAAATGGAGCTGAGCATTTATCCCAACAGGAATTCCCAGACAAGAAGATTTCGACTTCATTTATGGTTTATAGGAAATAACTTAAAATATGACAAAAGAAAGCATTAGTTTTTCTTCACAAGCAATCACATGGGATCTTTATGCTGCTTGAACTTGCCTCTGAGTCAATAGGTCAAACATTAAAGAGCATTATACTTTCCCAAAAAATCTCTTCAAAGTCTCTAATATACTCCCAATGCTGATAATTTAGTCCCCTTGATATTAACTGGTTTCTCTCAAATGTGAGTGTGGACAGTTAAATAGTAGCTCTTTGGATAGTACACAGAGAAACCCGAAATATCTTTTTATAGCGAAACAAACATTTTCTATTGATCTACAGACAGGGAAAATATATACATCAAATTAGCCCTTTGTAGATTGCATGGGGCCATCTGCCTCTATCTTAAGTTTCCTCAATGGAGTCTACAAATCTACAAAGGTAAATAAATAGAAAACAAAATATGTAATGTATGGAGAAGTGTGGTGATACAGGTGCACATTTTTAAAAAGGGCCAAATCTTGAAAGCTAAGGCCACATCTTGTACTGTTGCCATCAATGGGAGTTTTGCCATTGACTTTATTCAGGATGGGATGAAGAACAAACACTATTGCTCTTACAGGGTGCCATAGAATTTTCTCTGGTGACTTTTTCAAAGTCTATGCAGAGGCAAGGGTGTAGAGGCAGCCAACATGGATTATGTGACATTTTCCTATGAGCCACCCAAATGCAACTTAAAAAAAATATGGGAGCAGCTCTGACTCATACTGTGAAGATGCCTTGGCCAAAACACAGCTTTCCCATGTTCCTTGCATCTGGAACACCCCATGCTATGCCAATGAATGGGTATCTAGTGCAAGCTGCAGCTTCCAGATATTCTCTAGTAAACATCTCCAGCTGCTTTAGTTTGCACCACTAAGGGTTAAAAGAATCCATCCAGTGGATGGGTGCAAGACTCCACTTGCCTGTAGCAAGCTGATAGATTGTGGCCAAAGATGAATTTGTGGAGTGGAGAATTAGGCTACAAATAGATGTCACATTTGTCCCTGGATAAACCATTTTCTCCTGGGACAAAATGAAGTCATTCAGATGTCCACATCTGTTGTCCTAGGATAAATTGTAAAAAGGTTCCTGGAATAAGAAGTACTAATAGTTTATCTTGGGACATTTTAAAGTGCATCTGAACAGTTACCTTGGGATTACATCACTGAATCAATTGCACAACAGTGGCAGTGTGTTCTGTCTCTCACTAAAAACCTGACTGGGAGGGCTATGTGTATACATAGCAATCCCGGGTTATTTCTGTTCTCAGACAAATACAGATATAACTGATCAAGGAACAAATGCAGTATCTGATCCTAGTCTTATTTTCACAATTACTAATTGTAATGCGTCATCTCAGTAATCTAACAGTAACAACAGAAATACCTGTTGTTGAAAGCAAGAAGATTACCTAGCAGTTTTATAGGTGAGTTTCTTAGGGCTCTTATACACATGCAGGGAGCCTGCTCCAATGTGCTGAAAATCCAGTACATCAGAGCAGACTCAATTAATTAATTGAGTCTGCTGGAGCACAGAAATCGAAGCACTCTGGCAGCCTTCCCTGTCACGTGTATCAGCATCCCCATGCGTGTCTGTGCTGAAAAAATGGTGGCAGGCTGTTTGAAATCAAACATGTTTGATGAGCTTTACTTCAAATCACCCTGCCACCATTTTTTTAGTACAGGGATGCTGATGCGCGTGACACGCTGGCATTTTTAATTAACACAGCTCACTAATTAAAGTGCCCTATGTGGCATCCTGGAGCACATGTAAAAATGCCCCTAATTATTTACTTTAAAACAGTGGTTTTCAACTTTTTTCATTTGTGGACCCCTGAAAAGTTTCAAGTGGAGGTGCAGAACCTTTTGAATTGTAAGTGTGGGTATTTACATACTTTTGATTGATCATCAAAGTATGATCTTTCACAGACCACAGGTTGAAAACCACTGCTCTAAAACACCCAGTAATTTCAATGTAAAGCTATATTGAGGTTCTGTAATTTCTGTATTTCAATTTATGTTTGGATGAAACCTAGTCCATGCTAGGATGGAAGTTGTAATACGGTGTGACTTCTTTATGGTTTCTGTATGCTTTTATTTGGGGGGTCTATTATTACTTTCTGAACACCCTCAGCGCCCTTTAAATAGTTTTTGACCGACACGTAAGATACATAGGTGCTATTAAACAGAAACTATTTCAAATCAGTGGCATCCAGTGATACAATGTGTGTATGTATAAAATTTTTAAGAGCAACCTAACTCTGAATTCCATTAATTTTAAAGGATATTTGCATATTAGGTATCGGATTAAACTAATTCTGTTTCACTAGCGTCAGATAATAGTACTTTTTATTATTACATACTTTGATGCTGTGTACTTTGTAAATAAAATTCAACACACAAACAGCTTGTGTGGAATGGGTAGTATGCAACATCCAAATGACTTCAGTCAAACAGTACATGATAAGAGTTGCTTGCAACTGTTCCCTTGACTTTGTGATGTGGGTAAAGGACTTTTGTTGTTGTCTGCTTATCAGTAAGAATGTACTTTGTGAAACAGAAGTCAATCAAAGTGCCATTAACCTGGTATAATCTAAAGCAAAATAAACATATTTGATGCGATAATATGTGTTTTACACTAACAGCAAAGTTAAGTAGGACATAGTCGGAGGCAGACTAAAATAAGTAGGTAAAATTTTTAGACTTAGATTGGAATTTATTTATCAAACCAGCCATTTGCTACCAGGTCACATTGGCCATTAGTGTGCTTCAAAAGGTGCATATTCTACAAAACTATATAGTATTTGTAGAATATTTTATGGTTTTTCTTCCAACGGTCTGCAGCAGAAATGTTCAACTTCCAGTTCATGGGCCAGATCTGGCCTATGAGGCCACGTCATCCAGCCTGCGGGTTTCTCCACACATCCAAAAATTTGGCAGCAGGGGAGTGGTGGCTATCAAATTGCTGATTTAATTTAATTGCTGTCAAATTTCCAGAGCTCCGAGGAGCTCCATGGATGGAATGACATGGTCCTGTTCACAAGATAATGCTGGCATCTAACCAGAGCTGGTGCATGGGGTTGGGGCAATGCCTGGCCAGATCTAGTGTGTTGGGGTTAGGATAGCACCAAGCTGGACATGGCACATCGGGTCAGGATGGTATAAGCAGCCAGGCTAGCATACCAGATCACATCTGTAGACTGACCCCATACCACTCATCTGGCCCAGAGGACCAGAAGGTTGAGCTCCACTGGTGTGGAGGAGTGAATTGATTACTACAGGAACTGTAACTCTGATGACTACATAGTTAGCAAATGACATACCATCTAATAAGTTAGCAAAACATTTTAAAAACCATTCTGACTTTGAACTTGGAGACAACAGAACTCCCTCCAAATTGAAGTGACATGGTAACTTTGCTTAGTGTAAGTTAGCATTCCGACTGCAGCCTAGTGGGCAAATTAGAAAACACTCTTTTTTTTTTTTTTTTTTTTAGGAACGCTGTAAAATAGAAGTTTGTATCAGTCTGATCTATAAGTTCCAAAAGTTTGAAGAATACTTTCAACACCATTCTATGCTAGTTCTAGTTGGCTGATGACAATATTCTGCATGCAATAAAAGGAGCTACCCGCCACAGATTTGATGCAATGCTCCAAAAGCACAGCTCGTAAGAGCTCCCATGTTTGCAACATAATATGAGGGCAAATCAAATCAGCATTGGAAAATGATATGAATAATGGAAGATGCTGAAACAAATCTGGACAGATAGTTCACTTCCAGCAATATATAAATTCAGCAAATGCTGTGCTTTTTCTTGAGCAAACTTAAACCAGGTACAGACATTGTACTTAGTGTGCAGAGAGCATGCAGAAAGCACTCTACAGCCATAATCAGACAGTCAGGGCGCACAGAGTACTGTAAAAATGGCAGATCCCACTCTAAGAGGACCCTGGATGGATGTGGTATCAGACTGCAGCACTGCAGGTTAGAGTGCTGTATTGAACATGTATACCATATCCCATCATGACTCACGTTAGGTCGCATTCTAGACCCCTAATCTAGACCTCTACCAGGCTCATTGCATGCATAGCTAATTGGAACCTCTGAGAATTGTCCATTTCTTGCAGTTTTATTTCTTGGGCTTTAAAATTCCTTTACTAGATTTCACTTTCTTGGCACCAGAGATTAGAGATCTTGACACTGGTATTTCTGAACCATGATGCCAGTCTGTTGTTAATTTTGTTCTCAAGATCCATTCATTTTTAGCAAGTAGAAATGCAATCTTTACAGATGCAAGTAGTTGCCAATGAGGACACAACCTTAGTTTCTCTGTTCCTGTCTTAAATGCAGTCTGTCAATGTGAATAACTGCACATACCCACTTCACTAATACTGTTCTGTGAACAGATGACTTCCATTCCACATAAGTCTGTATCCTACAATTTGCATGGAGAAACTGGGTATCGAATGTGACTGTTAATCACGTAGTGACCTGAAGCAGTGAACTCTGTCCTGGTGTCCTTGTTAAATGTCTGTCCAGGTGAAACAGCAGAAGTCTAAGATTATATTTTCCATGTTTGTAACAGCAGCCAATTTAAACAAATCCTAGGTATGAGGTTTTTTTGAGATAGGAAAATTGTTGTACACAATTTTAGTCAGATCATGGCCAGCTGTGAGCCAGCCTGGTGGTGGGGAGAAAGGGCTCTCTGTCCTTGCCCTAGACCTCGCAATGGGCCACCCTCATCTCCAAGCTGTGCTCCCTCCTACCCCATCACAAATCACCCCACAGACCTAATGCAGAACCCAAAACAACCCCGACCTAATGGGCACAGACCTGTGGGAGCCCAGCCCAGGCACCGACAAACCCTCCCAGGGAGCCCCAGAGCCAGGCACCCTGCCATCTGGATCCCAGCATGGTCCCTCCTCTGAGTAGGAGCTGGGTGGCAGGGGCCAGGAGAGCAGCACTGAAACTTCATGGAGCCAATCCTGTGGCCTCCATGGCTCAGACACAGCTGGCAGGTACCTGGTCCATGTGCATCTGGTGTCCTGAAAGGTTTTTTGGCTACTTCAAGACCATGTGGGGCATGGCCACTTGCCTCCATGGTGGATGTCAAGGACCCTTGAAATTTACAGCCTTGGCAGGATGTGGGACATTGCCAGAAACAGAGGATGTCTGCTGGAAGCCCCTGGACATTTTGAAATTGTAGAGGTCCTTCCAACCATCCATCTGCTGTTCCAGCCTTCCATCCACTCTGTTTCAGCCAGACAGTCGCCCACCTATAGACACCAAGATGCCACAGGCACTGCTATAGACCATTGGATGAACCTGACCCATCGCCTGCCACCTGCCAGTTCTGCCCAAAACTAGGACCTCAGGGAGGTAAAGGATTTCACTGCCATCTGGGGTGAGGAGGAGATCCAGTACCAGCTCCAGGAAGGCCACCGCATCAGAGATATCTTCAAGTGCATCACCCAGCAGATGCAGGCATGGGGCCACAACAGGAAGTAGTCACTGTGCCTCACCAAGACCACAATGATGAAGAGGCAGTATCACTGTGTTTTTGATGCTAATAAGAGGTCCAGGTGCTGGAGCCAGAGCATGCCATTCAATGGGGACCTATCCTACTTCCTTACCAAGAACACATCCGTCAACACTGCCCTCACCTGTGATGACATGGATGGGCTGGAGGAGTCACTGGCAGGGACCCTGCTGGAAGAGGTAGGGGCACATGGAGGCCCCAGGACACCCTTCCTTGCACAGGGGCCATGGCTGTTCTGGAGCCAGTCCTCTAACACCTTTGTAGAACCCTCACCAGAAGCATGGAGCACTGCCCTATCAGGTCCAGTGACTGCTGCACCAGTACAACCCACAGCACCCATGGCTAGCCCTCCCAACACGTCTCCTTATGAGTCAAGCACCAAGCGAAGACACCGTGCAACCCAGGATAGTAAGGTTTGCCCCAGCTCCACATGACCAGGATGGGGACCTAGGTCCCTTGGGAAATGTAGAGCCACTAGGGGGAGAGCGGGGGAGAGGAAGGGAGAGCAGGGGGAACTTCAGCCATTACAGGCTATAAAGAAATCATCCTCAGTCTGCCTCACTTCTGTAAGAGATACAGCCCAACCCCCTCTGTCTCCTCTTCACACTGCCTGGTAGCTTAGGCAGCCAAGCCTAGTTACCTAGTGGACTGGATTGTATAAATTCCTTTTGTCCTGAGTTTCCCTGCTAAGGGACCTACTGGAGCAGTTTTGTGACTCTGGTCTCTCTACCTGAGGATACTGACAACTTTTAAAAGGATTGGTCTGCATCCAATACTGCCTGTTTCTGGTTGGGACTTAGTGATGAGATGACAAAAGTTATAAAAGAGGGTCACTTCATTTTGGAGGTGATCAGTCATCTTTGGGACCCTGAAACTAGCAATAAACCTCCAGAGCTCCATTGGCCTCTGGATGAATATGTCAGTAATTTACTTGAAATTTAGCCAATAATTTAGGATTAATTAAGTGAACTAAACATGTATCAAAAGGGCCAACAAGTTTTGCTCAAGTAGGTTTTCTTTCAGTTTTCTGTTTTGTATCCCTTCCTCACTCTCTCCCTCTTTGATCAATCAAGCTATCTATTATAGCACGCCTTGCTGTCAATGCTTATGAGGGTGAGATTACCGTTTAAAGTCCCCTTCACTTTGTTGGCTAAGGTGGGCATGGCTTTTTACTTTCCTCCCATACAGGAGGCTACTTGTGAATGCTTTAGGCTAAAAGAAGCACCCCAAAATACGGTGGGCTAAGCACCCCCAACATCAACAGTGTCTGTGTACTTCTGGCTGTACAAAGCCCTAACAAAGACCACGGCCCAGGTGGTGGCTGCAGTTACCCCAGGCTTGCAGGTGTACTTAAGGAAGGGGGTTGGCTGGACATAGATGCCCCAGGGAAGACACCCAAAGCATTGTTTTTGGTCAGGTAAAGTGAGGCGGGTGTCTCGTTGCAGGAGTGCCCCCTACTGGTCCTCCACACAGGCCATCCCCATGGTCACAGCTCTGTCTCAGGCCATTGTTTGGAGGAGACGACCTGTGCCCCAGTGGAGTGGAGAGTCACAGAGCCAAGATAGAGAGTTTATGCACAGAATCCTGAACCACTTGGGGTCACAGTGCTTGCTGACTGGCACCAGCACTGGCTCCCATGGAAAGCCTGTAGTCATCCTGGGCAAGAGTGGTGGGACAGGCTACTGCCTAGCCCCCCACAGTGCCATCAGAGAAAATGCCCCATTCCAGGGAATCTTCCTTGCATCTCAAGGGGATAACCAAGGATGGCAGATGTGGGGAAACTCTCCCCGCCACATGCTAACTGGTAGGTCCTGGTGGGGGGGGGGGGGAGAGAGCGGCGAGGAGGAGCCTGGAGGAGAGAAGCGGTGCATGGGAGCCACTGACCTATGATCCAAGGAGACAGAAATGTTCCCAGCAGGGCTCATTTTGAGGAGCGTCAGTGTGTGAAGGGAGTGACACTGGGCTGCCTGAGACCTGATGCCAGGGCCATCAGGGGCACTGCCCCCATTCCAAGCCCAATTCACTAACTCTGGCCACTGGTGGTGGCCCTATATGAACTGGCTCTCCAAGCTGTTCCAGGCCAGTCTGGAAGGGGCACAGGAATATTCAGAACTGTGGGGAGAGTATGGCCCACCAGCCCACTGGGCCAGGCTGTTACTGAGACAGCTTCTGGCAACAGATCCTGCAAGCCATACCTTGTATGCCCACCAGCTAGGAGGCCTGGGGGGACCTCCTCTGCTCCCCATGGCCCCACTCCTGGCCTAGGTCCTGCTGAAAGGGATTGGCACAACTTTGGCAGGTATAGGCAGCCCCCAGGCTTGGGTCAGCTGCCTGACATGAGCCCCAGGTGTGGGCCAAGGGTTCATGGTCCTCAAAGGGGGAGACATAGCCCTGGAAGTGGCAGCTGAGGGCCCAGAGAGAGCCAGGAATCCATGACATCTGCTGTAGTGATGCCTTCTACTCTGCAGCCTCCCACCCTGGCCTAGCAGCCAACTCCCACCCTGCAGCTCTCTGAGACAGACATTGGGTTTGGGGTCACACACCTGTCCAGCTCCTACATGGAGAAGTCCCTGCTCTTTGCTCTGGACCCTGAAAGAGGGTGCCAGGTCAAAAGCCTCCTGCCCTGTGCCTCACTCCATCCAAGATTTCATGTGTGTTGAGTTTAGCCCCTATAACATTCCCCCTGCCCCACCTCCTTCCCATTTTCTGCCATAACCTCCCCTTCCAGGTTCTTTTGCCTCTTTCTCAAATCCCCCCCACTCCCCTCCAAAGGTTTGCTGGTTTGTGTTAATTGTGTTAATTTCTGCCACAGGCCACGTGCAACATATTTTCTTTGTTTATTAAACACATGAAAAGTTTGGCAGCTGCAAATTTTTATTAAACTGAGGCACAAATCTTCCTTGTGCTGCTTTCCTCCACACCTCAGTCATTGCCCCTGAGGGGGCTTTTGAAGAGGGGAAGGGGAATGGTGTCTGGGCAGCCTGGGTTCGGGTAGCACTGCCAATGATGCAGGGCCAGAGGAGCCTGGGGTAGGAAACCTAGGGCCTGGTGCAATGGTAAGGGGATTTCAAGTCCTATTCATCTGGGGATGATTCCTGGTCCATGAGGGTGTGGATATAGTAGGCCAGGGCTTTGTGGATCCAGACAGCCTACCATTGTGTGGGGCTGGGTCCATCAAAATTGCTGGGGGGCTCACCCTCTCCCCCATCCCTGTGCCATGTGTGCCCACGGTGCCAAGCCTGGTCCATGTGCCATGCCTCCTCAGCCCTGGTCTTGCACATGTTGTGGAGGCCACACATGGCAGCGATCAGTCACATCTGGTTGTCCTTGTCCACCTCAAAGCCTGCCTTAGTGCCTTGAGGTGGCTGAAGGTGCTGAATTTCTCCTTTCTGTGGTCAAGCTACCCCCCATAGGACTTCATCAGCCAGGGTTGCGGGGGGATAGGCTGGGTTCCCAACAAGGACTGGGGGATGATGATGTTACTGATGATGCATTCAGGAACCCTGGGGACATAGCACCTGCTTTCTTTCAGCCCAGGGAGCAGGAGTGGGCCTCATCCTCATCAGCTGTGTGAAAGTTGGCAGCCCAGTCCAGGATGCTTGGAGGGCACAGGGTGCGCTGGCTGGCTGGTGGCTTGTGGCCATGAGGACACATGCCATGGCAAACCACTGCCACATTAGGTCCAGGTGGGTGGCCGTGATGTCCCTCAGCCTCCAGTGAGACTCGCACAGTAGGACCTGCCACACCTCTTGGGTTCCCCTGCTTAGGCGCAAGTGACAGAACACCATGACTGGGTACACATGGGCCACAACATGGAAGCATGTGCAAGTCATCATGACAAAGGGTTGGGAGTGTGGTGGCTTATTCCCAGCAGCCAATCAGGGGTGAGTTGTCTGTTCAGCACTGTTTGAGAATCTTCAGTAGCCCAGGGAGCCCAGGGGACATGCTGGGAGGTATGTGAGAGCTCTCCCTACCTGTTGGCCTTGGTCAGTAGGGGCAGGCTCTGAGGCTTCCCTCCACCAAAGGGCCAATATCTGTTCTATTTGGTCCCAACCTCACCTTGGGCACTTAAAGTAAAGTTTGAAACTTAGAGTGCTTCCATGTCAGGCTTCTTGAACACCTGTACTTAGCCTTCATTAAAAGAAATCTGAGTACAGCTTACATAATAAAGCAGAGTAGTCTGGAATTTTGCAGTGAGGGGACTTCCTTATGTATAAACTGTGAACTCTTTTTAAATATCATGTTTTTCATTAATACCGCACTTATAAATAATACTGCACTATAAAGCTAATCAAAATATTGTTGCAAATAACACACCTAAATATTTTTGCCCTTTTTCTATTTACAGGTCATGATTTTTATGAATGTGCTTGTTTACAGTTGCTTAACAAATCCAAGAGAACAAATTTTCACCCAGGACTTGTCTGTGAACAAGCCATCTTGCTATGCATATTCATGGTTCATTGTTTGCACAGTGTGATTGGTTATATAAATCAGATAGTGTTTTTCTATTTCTCTGCCTGGATGATCCACTATGAACTTTATAGACAGGAAGAGTCTTATTTAAGTTCATAATTGTTCAAGTCTATTCATGCAAGTAATAAGAAGATATATAAAATTAGCAAGAGAGCACTTTTGTTGTGAATTCTTGTGAGTATTCTTGGCATGTTTGTGTTCATTGCTGTTCTGATTTCTGAGAACGTTCTTGCCATTAAAAATGTGCCTATTGAAATGCAAGTAAAATGGATTGTGAGCTCTGGCAAAGTGGGCGAGTTAAATCTATATGCCTTGCTTTTACTGCTGTTATGGTCCCAAGTACAGTGCTAATACTATTTTAAGCCTAAGTGGTTTGAATTATTATTGTAGTATTTTTATAAGGGAAGTTTTAATTTAAAAGTAACTGGGCCCCCTATCATCTGGTATAAATCAAATAGCTCCATTGATTTCTTTGGAGCTATGCTGATTTACATAAGGTGAGGTCCCAACCCATAATCCTTAAATAGAAGCCAAAGTTGATAGATATATATGCAAAAATGTTTCCAGCCATGCCTGCTTTCAGATTGCCATGCTGTGGACACTGATCATAGCATTCATTTAACTTTTAGTTGATTTGTGAAGGAAAATTGAGGACAGTTAATATCTTAAAGGGGAAATTGAAGATTGTTATGAGAAGAATGTAGCAGATTTGCATATAATCTCTGGTACAGCATATATTATTATTGCTAGAATGTTAATACTGAGGTCAAAATTTTAGATTTGCCCCCATAAAGTTGGGTGGCTAGACCAACAGACACCTAAATTACTGACCTGATTTTTGAGGCCTTGTGACATCATTCAGGGGTTGTGGCTTATCCTGTCTAGAATCAGAACCATTGTATTTATAATAGGGTTTGCAGGACCTATTATTTGTGCATCAAGTTTGAAAATGCTGGCCTTAACTCCAGTTTGGGAAAATAGTAGGAAAAAAGAAAATGCATAAATGGAAAAATGACAAAAACTGTAATTCATATTCGTTGTAAAAGATTGCAAGTTTCAGATCACTCTCCAGATACCTGAAAGATTTGGTTTATATTTTAAATACTCCAGGAACTGTTCATAATCTGCAGCATCAAAAAATGTAAATATTGAACAAGAAGAAATTTTGAACATGAGCTGATCTTAGTTTTGAATCCAGTTTTCTTTTAACTATAATATCTTTTATTAGACCAACTGTTTGGTTGGGAAATATGTTAGGCAAGCTTTTGGGCACAAAGTATGGGTCTCTCCAAACTATATTGTTAGTCTAATAAAAGGTCTCACAAAATATCCTTGCTGCTTGCGTAATTCTTGGACCATCTCAGCTACAATACTACCACCCTATTTAGTCTAGATTGGAATAGTCTGTATTGTTTGTAGCTCTGAGGAGGAAACTGAAACTCTAGTCACTACAGTTTTCAAAACTGTAGCTAGAAATGGAAAATTTGTGGTATGACTTTGTTGAAAAGGGCCACAAAATCCATTTGGCAGTTGTGGCCCAACACCCTTTGGGGCACGTGGTATAGAAGGGTTGAAGCTACTGCTCTGATCTATAGGCTGAATCAGGGGTGGCCAACAAATGGCATGGGCATCTTCTGTTTGTAACAGGCAACAGTTTGGGGAGTGGGCAGGCAGCAGAGTGGTGGATAGGCTGTGCTTACGGACGGGTATCATCTACCTATATGTGTTGTGATTTCACGGGAAAATGAAACCTGAATTCAGAACCAAAAACATGAAAGATAAAAGTGATTTTAAGGCTGATTTGTAATTGGTATTGAACAGTATCAGCCTACATGTGAAGATAATGGAAGCCTCTCATTATTAGAGGACAACACTATATCATCCATAAAGATAAAAACTGAACGTGTGCGTTATTTTGAGTGACACCAAAGCAGATATTGCAATATATTCTCAGGGACACCGAAATTAATTTGAAAGACATAAAGATCAGCTCCTCTTAAATAGTCACTGGTGAGTCACTCCCTTGTGCAAACTGTTCCAAGGAGTTATGATGGATGGCTAATAAGCAAAAGTAATGTACACTATTCCTGAATAAATCAATTTGAGTTTACTTAGACTTCAGGAAGGCCTTCGATACGATATCCCACCCCATACTGGTGAACAAGTTAAGAGGCTGTGATGTGGATGACTGCACAGTCTGGTGGGTGGTGAATTGGCTAGAGGGTCGCACCCAAAGAGTCGTGGTAGATGGGTCGGTCTCGACCTGGAAGGGTGTGGGTGGTGGGGTCCCGCAGGGTTCGGTCCTTGGACCGATACTCTTTAATGTCTTCATCAGCGACTTGGACGAGGGAGTCAAATGTACTCTGTCCAAGTTTGCAGATGACACAAAGCTATGGGGAGAAGTGGACACGCCGGAGGGCAGGGAACAGCTGCAGGCAGACCTGGATAGGTTGGACAAGTGGGCTGAAAACAACAGGATGCAGTTCAACAAGGAGAAATGCAAAGTGCTGCACCTAGGGAGGAAAAATGTCCAGCACACCTACAGCCTAGGGAATGACCTGCTGGGTGGCACAGAGGTGGAAAGGGATCTTGGAGTCCTAGTGGACTCCAAGATGAACATGAGCCGGCAGTGTGACGAAGCCATCAGAAAAGCCAATGGCACTTTATCGTTCATCAGCAGATGCATGACAAATAGGTCCAAGGAGGTGATACTTCCCCTCTATAGGGCGTTGGTCAGACCGCAGTTGGAGTACTGCGTGCAATTCTGGGCGCCACACTTCAAGAAGGATGCGGATAACCTGGAGAGGGTCCAGAGAAGGGCAACTCGTATGGTCAAGGGCCTGCAGACCAAGCCCTACGAGGAGAGATTAGAGAAACTGGACCTTTTCAGCCTCCGCAAGAGAAGGTTGAGAGGCGACCTTGTGGCTGCCTATAAGTTCATCACGGGGGCACAGAAGGGAATTGGTGAGGATTTATTCACCAAGGCACCCCCGGGGGTTACAAGAAACAATGGCCACAAGCTAGCAGAGAGCAGATTTAGACTGGACATTAGGAAGAACTTCTTCACAGTTCGAGTGGCCAAGGTCTGGAACGGGCTCCCAAGGGAGGTGGTGCTCTCCCCTACCCTGGGGGTCTTCAAGAGGAGGTTAGACGAGTATCTAGCTGGGGTCATCTAGACCCAGCACTCTCTCCTGCTTATGCAGGGGGTCGAACTTGATGATCTATTGAGGTCCCTTCCGACCCTAACATCTATGAATCTATAAGGTGAAATCAAGTCCACTGAAGAGAGCCAGTTCCAGGCTTTTTACATTGCTTTTGCCATAGATGTGGCTATCTCACAACTATGCAACTGGATAGAGGTGCCACTTCAGTCTTCTGCAGTATGAAAGAAGGTTTTATGTTTACCAGAATAATCTAGCATGGAGGAAACTGGTGGAGATATCAAAGGATAAGGGCCACAAAATCCTTGTGGCAGTAGTGCCCCAACACCCTTTGGGGCAGGTGGTATAGAAAGATTGCAGCTACCACTTTGATCTGTAGGCTGAATCATAGGTGGCCAATAAATGGCATAGGCAGCCTCTGTTTGTAACACACAACAGACTGGGGAGTGGGCAGGTAGCACAGTGGCGGATAGGGAAGGAAGCAGAAACAGAGCAGCACATTGGACAGGGAGCACAAGATGGGGAACAGAAAGCAGAGAAGCAGATTAGCCAGGGGAAGGGGATCACAGTGGCACTTGGGGAGGGGACGGTGCTAATTTCTAGCATTCCTACCAAAAAGGCTAGCCTTCACAGAGCAAAACAGTGGCTACCTTGTAGGTATGTAGGAAGCACTTTTCACCCTCCTTCTTCTTCTCCCTCAATATTTATGCTTCACTTGCATGATAGTGCTAACTCATTTGTTGTATATGGGAAACACATTTCTGAAGCATTTTGTTTTTACAACATAGAAGTCCCAAACTCCTCGCTTTGCAAATGGGGCAGATCTTTACCAGGCCAATTCAGAATTGGATAAAATGGCAAATCATTGTAAAAAAACAAATAGGATTTTATTGTCCCAAACTTGGAAATCTGCTTTCAAAAGTATTATGCACAAATCTAAAAGAATTAAATGAATTAAAAATACTCCTGTGCCAGGTGTCCTACTCTTCCTGGAGCAGTGGGTTTGGGTGTGATTTTTTTCTGCTGATGGGGGAATCAGTTGTAAAATGGTTTAGATCCTTGATGCCCCTAGGATCTGGGGGAGTGCTTGGGATTCTGGTTGTGAATTAGGTTCATCCTATCAATAAATATGAACATTTTGAAAAAAAAATCTTTTTTCAAGCTAAAATGATGCATGTACCTTTTATGATTTAATAATACTGTTTATTTCTCTCCTTATCATACTGAACAAATATGTGATAGGTAAATCAAGGTCATGGAGCAAACTTTTTAGGTAGGAGTTTATTCCCATTTCAAGTTTAGCTAAATATTGCAACGGCATTACTGTAGTCCTTCACTCCCATCAGATTCAAAACATAATGTAAGCTTTATCCTTTCGTTTTCTTGTCTTTTAACTTTTCAGCCAGTTTACTTTTCAGCAGTTTGACTGACCTTTTTGCATTTTATGTTTTTTCTGGTCTACATTTTACTTAAATATTTATTTATAAAGTTTACTGTGATAGTTACACGAAAATGTTCCCGTTTTATTTTGTTTTTATGTATTTTGGTTTTAAACAAATGGCAGACATTTCAAACTGCTCCAAGGATTGAAATATTACAGGTAACTCTAGTCTACTTGTGCATCTGGGGGGACAGCGGAACTAAGAAGATGAAATGCATTTTCTACCAGTATTGCCAAACCCAGGCATTCAAAACACACAAGTCAGAACCTCTTCATTGTGAGATGGGGTTAAAATTTTACTGTAGTTAGTATTACATTTGTCAATCTTTAGGGTTCATATTTTCAAGACTTTTCCCCCCAGCTCTAAAGGATAGACATCCCAAAGAAAGAAAGAAACTGAGGTTCTTACTTAACGACCTGACCTTGGAGCTAAGGTTGTAAGAGAAACATGGAGCTTTGTGAGCATTGTACAGGACACTGTACATGACAATAACATTTTTATAGAACCTGACTTTGAAATACATACTCTTGAATATTCTCACTGGTAATGTCAGTCTAAGTGTCATATTTGCCCAATCAAAGTGTAAATATGAGACCTCTATGTCCAGTCAAAAAAGGTGGAAGTTTGAGTTTCAAATACTGCATGGTCAAAGCACAAATCATAATTAAAGCTTGTTGGGAAATTTTCTGCCAACACTGTTTTTCACTGAATAATCGTAAAGATAGATAAATGCATAGAAATGTTATGTGGAAAATGGTCTCTGTTTTCAAGAAACCTTACTGAGAGTAAAATGATTGCAAACATTGCACATGCTGGAATGTGCGTCTCTGCATAAAACAGTTGAATGTTTCTGAACAGTGAACACATTTTTGAAAATCATGTTCTGTTCACAGTCAGTTTGCTAAATTAGGCTGCAGTCCTGATAACACTGGTGCATACGAGTAATTTTCTACAAATGAGTAGTTCCATTGAGTTCAGTATGACTACTCATGTACGCAGACTTAAGCACATGCATGAAGGTAGGCAGGATTGAGGACTTAATTTGGCAAATAAGTTGTCAGCTGTGAAGAGCTTGCATAGCTCTTCTTTTAACCCTGTAATAAATTCTTGGCTCAGAATAATTTTGAGTATTCACTGCTTCTGGATATCTGAGGTTACAAGCTGTTCTCTTAAAACACTGGGTCTAATTGAGGCTGTTTCTTTTATTTTGTCTTAGCAACAAGAGCAAGACCCTACAAATCTATACATCTCAAATTTACCGATTTCTATGGATGAGCAGGAACTGGAGAACATGCTGAAACCCTTTGGACATGTCATTTCCACCAGAATATTAAGAGATGCTAATGGAGTCAGCAGAGGAGTCGGCTTTGCCAGGTGAAACACTTGCTTTATTTGATTTATGCTTTTTTTCTGGCGTCAGCTTTGGCCCTTTACAGATGCTGTCTTCTCTAAAGCCATATAGCTAAGAATATGCAAAGCAGTAAAGAGACCTCAGCTTTATCAGATTGTATTGCCTGTAGTTTCCACTGATATGAAGCATACCAATGTAAAAGGAAAAGGCAATCAGGACTCACAGTAGAGATGATATCTTTTATTAGACCAACAAGATTTTTGCAAAGGAAGTTTGTTTCACTGGTCTAAAATTTGTTCATTATGCTTTATATGTGTGGGTGTACTCCTTGCAGTGTGTGTGTGTGTGTGTGTGTGTGTGTGTAAATGAACATAAAAATTGCAAAGAATATTGAGCTGTCCATGGAGTATCAAGCTTAGATAATAATAAATGTCCTATAGCCAAAAGCATACATGTAGTGAAAAAGGAATGCAGCAGTTTAGCAAAAATTTCATAATGGGGAAAGTTAAATTTATAAGCAAAAAGATCAGAGGGAGGAAGTGCATCTGAATACCTGGAAGCCCCAAGGATTGTGTGCCTGTCAGAGGAAGACAGGAGGACTATTTTCATTTAAGAAACCCTGGCTGAATAATTTGATTCATTAGAAAGATAGAACCCACCTTATTGTACTTTGTGGCATTGTAAGACAAGAAAGAAGTTTCCATTTTAACTATAGGGAAATGTTTGCAGAGGGCTCAATCAGTGAAGAACAGTGGTAAACCGAATAGGTTCTTGACAAAAAAATAAGGAACGAAGAAGTGCATACAAAGGTGTAGGAAAGGAAAGTGGGGGAAAAAAATCCACTTGATATCAATTTATGCTGTAAATAATTGAATCTTCTGTTTCAAAAGAAAAGCAAAAATCACTCTGCTTTACAGAACATTTATGATACTGTACTTTTGAAGACCAGGCAGAATGATGACTGTTATCTCATGAATTTCCCTGCAATACATTGTATCTTGGTATATCATGGCACTTCTCACAGTGCCACAGCACTGTTGAGTAAAATGGGGTGGCTGTGTGATAGAGGCAGCTTGCAAGATAACTGAACTTGTAATGTTACCTTTGTCCTTGATATAAAAGATCATCATACACAAGGAAATGTTAAGATAATACTGTCTGAATTCAAAAGCTATTAGACAGAGCATTCAGGCTGAAGGATGACACATCATTCTTTCTGCAGTCTCTCATTTAATAGTGTTAGTTTGACTTAACCAAAAAAAAAAGCTAAATATAGATCAGTGTAATTAGATGATAAACCTACATTTTAAAAGTTGGCCGTGTTCTTGGTAATGTGTGTGATTAATTAAAAAAACAAACCCTATATCAGTGCAATGAAGGTTATAGGGTTAAGCACATGAGAACAGGAAGGCTGAAATCACTGCTTCATTGAAGTCCATTACAAAATTCACATCGAGTTGAATGAGGCCATGACTTCTTACAAAATGCATAAAAGGCAAAAAAAAGCTGAATCTTAACTCTGCCTTTGTACTGCTAACAATTCCAATACAAACTTTAATTACATGATCACATGATCTTTCTCTCATAACAAAGCACTATTCAGGGTCTTTCATGTATAAATGTGTCTCTGTATATAGATGAATTAATCTGTTGTTGCTTAGAAGTAGGGTGACCATACATCCCGGTTTGGCCAGGACAATTCTGGATTTCATAGGCTGGTCCTGGCTGGTTGGTCAGAAGTACCAGAGGAAATGCAGGGGCACGGGCACAGTCTGGCAGGGAGGTGGAGCAGTATGGTAGTCTGGGCAGCTCCACTTCCCCACCAGATTACATCTACACCTGCACCGGCTCTGCTATGGCCTGCAGCAGCACTGCTGACTTAGGTGGTGGGAGGAGGGGTGTGTCCCAGCTTTCCCAGATTTCCTTAAAAGTAATGTGGTCTCCCTACTTAGAAGCATGCTAGGTGCACCTATCACCTCATAATATATGCACACAGTAGATATGTATAAATTTAGGACAAAACAAGGTGTCAGTTTTACTTGTAAGTAGTGTCCATGGTCCTCATGCTTGTGAGTTACTGTAAGGCGTCCTAAAGCTGATTTAGCTGGAAAGATTGCTTCTGTCTAGGGGAATGTCTGGGTGACATGAAGCCATCATGGTGCCTCCCATGCTGTTTCTGTCCTCTGATTTACCAGGGCACAAAGCTGAGGAAAGCAATTTAGCCAGGAGATCTGGCGATTCCCAACTGACCAGGGAAAAATAAACATAGCTTAAAATTTCATCCATTTTCTTCAGCTAGGGCTGGTGATCTTGGTCTTTATGTATTTGTATACAAGGTATTTATTTTGTTAGCCAGCTCTATGACTGTAAAGTTGCATAATTGTAGAGTTGTTATATGTGTTGCAGTTACATGCCAGAAATGTAGTTGAAGTGGTTTACTTTGCATCCACTGAAATGACTGGTCTTCTGGCAGTTTTGAAGATTGACATAACAGTCATTTTTAATTAAGCCCCCAGAGGTATAATTATTATACTATGATACTCAAACTTCTAATAAAAAAAAAATGTTTTAGGTTCTGTCCAAAGAAGTCGATAATCAGAAGAAGTATTTTTAAGCCATAGTTTTGCTTCCTTGATTGAATGCAAATTACTGGATCTCTTGCTTACATAATGTTTTCTATGCTGTGCATCTATGATGCTGAAAAGGACAGAAATAGCCCAGGAAGCACCATGATAGTCAGAAAATTTGCTCAGAAAGCACCCAGAAGTAAAAATGTATACTAATCAGTTATTGATTGCTTTTCTTTGTAACTGTTTAAGTTTAACATGGCTGCTGCATTGTATTATAGGTGGCAATTTAATGTGTTTTGGGTCAGATTTAATACAGTACTATCTGGCTACATGTAAAGATAATCTGTGCCTAATTTATGCATCTGTACAACTATAAATACTTTGTTTAAGGTAGAAAAATATATTCCTGCACTTTTGTTTACCTTGAAAGCACCTGAACAGATTGTCCTAAAACTTCCCATAAAGTTCCATTGCAGCTTGACTGAGGCTGTCTACACATATTCAAATAATCTGTGATAATTCTCTCAGGTTTGTTTTTATGATAGAGAAACTAACCCAGCGCCACATGTACAGACATTCAAATGCTGAGGCCCTGAAGAGTGGAGAGTTTGCAGTGCTAACACTGTTCAGCCAGGGGGTTCCTGTATACACCTCTGTGTGTGCTCTGCAGGCTTCCTTAATCTGCCTGTCAACAGATGGTAGCAATGCATAGGGCAGCCCTGATTGGCTAGCTCAGACTGCCCATGGTCAGTGTGTGTTGTCAGCATGTACAGACATTCACTGTCCCAGGAGAAGCTCTCCTGGAAGTGATTTAACCATGGTTGTTCCCAGGTTATTTTGTCTCTTGGAGCAACCATTTTTACTCTGGGAGAAAAAACCTGAACTTCTCATGGTTTCTCCTCCCAGGAGAAAGAGAATGTCTGTATGAGGCCAAGTGTGCACAGTTATACCCTCAAGGGATATTTTGTGAGGAAAGTTATAAGCAAGGAGACAGAAGAGCTTTAAAACTGTAGCTGTGGCTCCATAAAAGTTATTTCCACTGATAATGAATCAGTAAACCTTTTAGGCATCCTGGACAGTGCTATATACTTCAAGAATAGTGATTCCTGGTTCTAGACTCTCCAACAGACCAGGGTTGTGATTCTCCCATTTTTGTAATTCTGTAGGAAGGGGGGGGAGGGGTGGCCATAGCCTTTGGAACCCAGGAAGTAATACATCCTATAACTTGAAAAATTGAATTTTTATTAAAAGATACATTTCTAAACCTCAGACTTGAGGACATTGATCAGAAGACATTATAAGGCCTTAGAAACTAGAAACCAAAGGAAAAGATCCCCAAATCAATGGGAAATGATATTTTTAAAATATACCACTATTTTAAAGCTAAATTTATGATCTTTACTGGATTCTAATCCAGGATTTTTATACACTTGAAACTGGAAATTTTATTCATCAGAGAAGAGATAGGAATAGAAGGAGAGAGAGAAAGAGAGGGTGGGTCCATGAGAGAGAAGTTGTTGTTTGGACAGTTAAAAGCATGGAGTAAAAATGTTAATGGTGTCTGGAAATGAATGGATAGGTAGTGGGATTGCATAAAGTTGAGATTAATGTAACATTAGAATTTAAACACATATGGAAGAAACCACACTCTGCGGGCATCTGTGGACCTAGCTCCAAGTACTTATAAATACATACAGTAATTACGGCAGAAAGGATGAAGTTGTGATATGGACAGGTGACATCAATTCAGTGCTCTATGACCAAATAGTGGTAAGCATAATTAAAGATATATACAAAAGGATATGTGAAAAAAAAGAGTTTAGAATCAAAGATGATGCCACACTGGAAGCCAAACAAAATCTGTTACAGAAAGCGATTGAGAAGATCCAGTTATTTCCGGATGGTTTTGATAACTTGGGCCCTGACTCCAGACCCCTGACTTGGCCTGTGACTTGGATTGTGCCTCTGGAATTCCGGATCACTTCCCCCACCCAACCTGGATTTGACTCCCCCAGCTCCTGTCTCTTGCCCTTCCTTGGAGGCCTACTGCTCCAGACTACTTACAACCCAGTTCTTACACACTCAGATGTGAAATCCTGATCCCATTGGATCAAAAAAGAACCTAAAATTGAGTCCTAAAACTATTGTATGAAAACACTGGATACTTTTGTTAAATAGTTGCTCCTCGACTAAGATCATTTTATTTCTCATGTAAATAATATGAAGCTTTGCTTTTTTAAAAGTCATGTTTAAATGTTCTACACTATAGATTGAACACCATATCAAGCTTTTTAAAGGTCCTTTTGAATCGTAAAGTATAAAAACAGTGTTAGAAACCACTAACTTTTTTATTTTATTTGCTGTTTGTAACTTAAAATGACCTTGCAAGATTCATCCCCCCCCTCCCCAAGTGATATTTCACAGCAAATTCATAAGCCTCTAAAAACAAAATTTATGATGGAAATGCTGACAGTCAGGTGCTCAACTATTGCAGCGCTAGCAGGCACTAGTATAATACTTAACTTGAGAGCATGAAGACAGCAGCATAAATCATTCCAGGTCCATGTAGAAATGACTGTGTGTTCATGCTATCCTTTTCCTTTTCCAAGTAACACAAGAGAATTTGTCCAGCATAAACTGTCATAAAATAATGCTGTGTTGCTGTTTACAGAGAGTGACAAAAGTCAAGAAATTCTCAATTATGTGTCTCCATTATCTCAGAACAAAAGGAAGTATAGAGAAAATAGCTTTGCTCTTTTGTGATTAGATGTTGGAGGATCTATAATTGTGAGTTATTGCTAACTGGGTTTGAGGTTTAGGTTTTATTTTTGCTATGTGATCCATAATCTTTTAGTTAATTACACTGACTTAAACAGAAATGGAATTTGCTGCTGCTATACACTGGTTGAAGTGAGGTTACAGTTAAGCCCTTAGTTTTTTGTTTTGTTTTGTTTTTTTTTTTCATAGACATTAGGGCTGGAAGGGACCTCGGAAGATCATCGAGTCCAGCCCCCTGCCCAAAGGGCAGGAAGTCAGCTGGGGTCATAGGATCCCAGCAAGATAAGCATCCAGTTTCGTCTTGAAGGTGTTCAATGTAGGCGCTTGAACCACCTCCGGTTACAGGCTGTTCCAGACCTTGGGGGCTCAGACAGTAAAGAAATTCTTCCTTATGTCCAGCCTGAAACGATCTTGTAGTAGTTTGTGACCATTCAACCTCGTCATCCCTTGGGGCGCTCTGGTGAACAAACGTTCCCCCAGATACTGGTGGTCACCCCTGATAAACTTGTAGGTAGCCATCAGTTCACCCCTGAGCCTGCGCTTTTCCAGGCTAAAGAGCCCCAGGGCTCTCAGCCTGTCATCGTAGGGTCTGCTTCCCTGACCTCTGATCATGCGTGTGGCTCTTCTCTGGACTCTCTCAAGCTTCTCCACATCCTTTTTGAATTGTGGAGCCCAAAACTGGATGCAGTACTCCAGCTGCGGCCTCACTAAGGCCGAGTACAAGGGGAGAATGACGTCCCGGGATTTGCTTGAGAAGCATCTATGGATGCAAGCCAGCGTTTTGGTTGCTTTACTAGCCGTAGCATCGCACTGCAGGCTCATGTTCATCTTGTGGTCAATGATGACCCCCAAGTCTCTTTCTTGCATAGTGCTAGCCAACATAGCACTGCCGAGCCTATAAGGATGCTGCGGGTTTTTCTTTCCAAGGTGGAGAACCTTGCATTTAATGACGTTGAACACTATCAGATTCTCGTTTGCCCACTTGCTGAGCCTGTCCAGGTCAGTCTGGATCACCCTCCTGTCTTCTGGTGTGGATGCTTTGCCCCAAAGTTTGGTGTCATCGGCGAACTTGGCCAGTCCACTTCTGACTCCAGTGTCCACATCATTAATGAAGATGTTGAACAGTATGGGTCCAAGGACAGAGCCTTGGGGGACCCCACTGGTCACAGGACACCACGATGAGTGACTTCCATCAATTACTACCCTCTGGGTCTGACCCCGGAGCCAATTTTCCAGCCAGTGGATCGTGGAGGACCCAAGGCGACAATTGGCCAGTTTCTCCAAGAGGTGATCATGGGAAACCAGATCGAAGGCTTTTTTGAAGTCAAGATATATGACATCAATCTCATCTCCCTTGTCCAGGTGATAGGTCACCTGGTCGTAGAAGGAAATGAGATTGGTCAAGCAAGACCTACCCGCAACAAACCCGTGCTGGCTATCCCTTAAGATGTTGATGTCGGCCAGTCCATTAAGGATGGCCTCTTTTCTTTTCTTAAGTATAACTGTATGTAATAAAAGATCTCTTAGAAGGGAGGAACCTCTTTTCCCTGATGCTCCCTATAAATATTCCGTGTGTGTATAGATGATGGCAAGCACAGCTCCCTTTAACTTAAGCAAACACAAATACAAAAAATTAGGGAGCTCACACAGTGTGAGTTAGGAAAAAAGTGAAGTTTATGGCAAACAAGGAGATAATTTACCCCAATGAATAATTCTGCCTAGTCTGCCTTATGTTCCTTCAGGTTACAAAGAGGACAGTGTTTTTCATCTAAAGTATAGAGATTTCATCCAACAGGGAAATCATGATCTTTCTCTTACTGTTTGAGATGATGAGAGAACAAGCTATATGAATTAGCCATAGAAGGGATTAACAGAATGCAGTCACACTGGGGTATTCAATTTCAAGTAAGCAAATTTGAGGAGATAAAAAATCTATTGAGTATGTTAGTATAGGAAGAAATAATAAAATTAATTAGCATGGAAGAACACCTAGAGAGTCCTAAGAAGACCCATACTTATCTGCATTGTTCCATAGCCATGGAGTTTAAGGCCAGAAGGACCTAGTATATTGTCGGACCCAGTAGTGCTCCATCTCTGGCCTGCAGGCCAGATCTGTCCTGTGGGGCCATGTCATTTGGCTGTGGAGCTCCCTGTGGGTCTGGAAATTTAGCAGTAAGGGAGTGGTGGCAGTGAATTGCTCCCAGAGCTGTGGTAGTTACTGGTGTCACCCCTCCCTCTCCGCCAAATTTCTGGACCTGTGGGGAGGCTGATGGTCCAGATTGTGCTAGTACATGGAGTGGATCTAGCACATAGGGGCATGCTAAGGCCAGTTCTGGTATGCAGGATCATGCTATGACTGTATCGGATGTGTGGGATCACATGGGCCTTACGGATCATACCTGCAGACTCACCCTATGCCATTCCTCCGGCCTCTGAGTCAGATAGGTTGAGCACCATTGATTTAACCTGCTTTATATCACAAGCCATTAGAATTTAGGCAGAAGGTAGGTAGATTTGTACCTTGCTAAATTAACTAGTAGTTTTTTTCCCCAGTGGGCTGAATTGGCAGTGCCCAGGGAGCAATGTGGCCCAGTCCTAATCCAAACATAAGGGAGAAGGGGCAAGGCCTGGTTCTATTAATTGCCACACTCCCGTGCCACCAAATTTACTGACCCATGGGGACTCCACAGGCCAGATGCAGTGCCTCTGCTGGCTGTATTTGTCCCTCAGGCTGGAGGTAGAGCACCCCTGGACTAACTAAACTAGAACAGCATAGCATAAGCTCTCATAAGCAAAGGGTCTGTTTCATCAGATACTGTAAGGAAGCAGAGCTACTAAATAGAAAGCTGTTATTAGAATACAAAGCCATGTTAGTTAGAAGAGACAAAGTAGTTAACCCATTGAGGGACATAGGATTTATAAAAGCTAATCCAGATAATGGGATAAGAACCCATCATCCCTATTTAGGCCATACTTAAAACAATCCAGTCTGTGGGCATTTTCTTTTTCCATAATTTCCTGTTCAAGTTTGTGTTTAGAGTTTTGTTGTGTAGGAACAGTCACCCTGAGGTCAGTTCAGGGAGGTTCAAGTGTCTGCCACAGGCTTATCTGTCTTTCTGGTATTGATGTCAGTTCAGTTTTTATTCATTCTTACGTGTAGGGATTGGCCCATCTCTCCAATGTAGACAGCAGAGGGGAACTGTAAGCATGTGAAATTTACCCAGTTACCCTTGATCTTGAATAAAGAATATCTTCCAGCAAGGAATCTAGTCTTGATTTGAAGATATCAACCAATAGATTATCCGCTTCCCTTGGTAGTTTGTCCTATTGATTAATTTCCTGCACTGTTAAACATTTCTCCCTGTGCTCTAATTTAAATTTATTTTTACTTCAGCTTCCAGCCTTTGAGTTTTTTATTTCTTTCTCCACTAGATTAAAGGGCCATTTAGTACCTGGTATTTTCTCCCCAGGGAAGTACTTATACACTGTAATCAAGTCACCTCTCAGTCTTCTTTTTGACAAACTGAACAAATAGAGCTCTTTAGGTCTTTCACTGAAAGCCATTTTTTCTAACCCTCAAATCATTTTTGTTTTTCTTCAGTCTTTCCAGTTTTAGACCTTCTTTTTAAAAATGTAGACACAAGAATGTTATGAACTGCTCCAGTATTGGTTTTACCAGTGCTGTGTAAAGAGGTAAAATCACCTACCTCCTCCTACTTACTACTCACCTCTTTACAGCATCACTCATGGAGGTCATGTTGATTTATTTGTCCACTGTGACCCCTAAATCCTTTCCAGGCTTAGGGCCTCCTTCTCTGTAGGGACGGCCTTCACTTCATCATCCTAGATGTGTAATTTTGCATGGTGGCTGTGTCAAAACATATTTCGTTTGAAATAGCGAAGTTTACCAGATTGTTCTGTAACAGCTATGACTTCATCATTGTTTACTGTTTTCCCTATCTTTATATCATCTTCAAATTTTATCAGCAGCAATATTTTTTTTATTTACTTCCAGTTCAGAGATGAATAAGCTACAGGCCTAGAACCCATCCCTGTAGAACCCTCATTCAATAATGATAATCCCCTGATAACTACTATTAGAAATCTGTCAGTCAGCCAGTTTCTAATCCATTTAATGTATGCTTTATTGATGTTGCATAGTGCTAATTTTTTTTAATCACAATGTCACGTGGCACTAAATAAAATACCTTGCAGAAGTCAAAGAATATTACATGTACCTTTTATCAGTTAAATTTATATTCTAATCAAAGAACAAAATCAGATTTGTTTGATAAATTCATGCAGGATAACAATAGCAATTGCCTATATAAAGGAAAACAATAGACTCTTGTTCTTCGGTGTGGGTAGAGGGGAATAAGAAGGAGCCAACATTGTTTTGCAATGAATAGCCAAATTAATAGGCAATGAAGGAAACCATATATTGTTTGCTGACAGGGTTTGGCAGCAAACTGCTGCTTTGCTTGAAGGCTCAGGTTTCGTACAAGAGACTCTCCATCCCCTCCTACTTACCATGGGAAAATCCCTTCATCCCCACAATTCCTTCATTCCCCCAAGAGAGGTGATTTTTTTTTTTGTCCAGTATGGAGAAATGTCCTATTCCTCTTGTCTTCCCATTTAAACACATGATCCCTGCTAGGATCTCATACTGGCCCACCAGATTTGTCAGATATAACTATTCCCAAAATTTTAGAGGATGTGACAAATAGGACCAACAGACTTCCAGGGGAGAAGAAAGAATCCCACCTTTCTTCCCCCCATACTGTACATATACACAGGCATCAACAGGAGGGAGAAATTGACTTAACTGAGCTAGCTGAGTCCTAGACTCACAACAGAGGCTGATGTCCAGTTGCCTGACAGTGTGACCAAATAGGCTGAGTGTCTCACAAATGAAGTGATGATTCTACATCCTGTTGCATCAGACAACTTTGAGGTAAAAAGACTTTTCCAACTTTTCTCTGAGCATAATCTGCACAAAATGAACTGTCCCAAACAGGAGACTTTACCACACCTGTAGCTCTCCTGTGAAATACGAATTTTCATTTCTACTTAGGAGAACTTTTACAACCTTTGCAATCTCCTATGCCTGATGAAGGGTGCCTGTGCCCAAAAGCTTGCAAATAAAGATGTTTTTTGCAAATATCTAGTTGCTCTAATAAAAGATAGAATCTCTGCCATGAGTTTTGATTCTGTAATGTAGACTAACTGTTTTAAGAAATAGACTGAGCAGAGTGCTAGAAAAGTGTCTTGTAGGAAATTATCCTCCACTAGTAGGAGTTAGGATCTGTCAGCTTTAACAGTTGTAATTCAGTGTTTGTGTTAAAGTTTCACCTATGCTTAAAACACCTATTCTCATATTCCCATGGAACAAATTCTGTACACCAGATGCACCTGTGTGCATACAATGTAAGAAAAGTGTTCAAATGGTTCACATGTGTACCTGGGAACTTTAATCTCCTGATTGCTCATCTTTCTGAGACTGTCCTTTCCTGTGTCTTTGGGAATGTAATTTAACCTCCCGCTTTCAAGTTCCTCCTCTTTCAAATATTTTTGGCTACCACATATCATAATAACTAAGTTAATGGTTGCAAAAAATCCTTACATATGATCAAGTAGATCAAGTTGCCTTTATTCTTACTCCATTCTATATGTTGTTACTTTTCTATTAATCATGAGAGTAAACTTATAATTCCACAAAATCTCCAAATATAAAAATTACAGGGCTATATTCTCATATCTGTTGCTCTGACAGAGTAAAGTAACCTTAGTGTAAAGGTGACTCAAATCCATATAATTGTAATGCTAACTGTTCATTACATGACCTTGAATATTTATTGTAAAATATCTATTTAATCATTATGTTATTCTTCCTAATATATGTTTGGGTATTTTTAAACTCTTACTAGACATTTTGTTAATCTCTATAATGGGCATATACAGTATCATTATTTCCATAAGGTTTTATATATTTATCTGTATTAGCATGAATAAGGCTGCCGGTTTCTTATAACAAAGTGAAATTACCATGTTGGAACCACTATGACCTGTAGAGGGAATTATATATATTTTCAATTCTCTCTAAATATATATTTACTAGTGAAAAATGGACCTCAAATTACTTGGTGGCAAGATTCACTTTAGACTGAGCCCCAAATGTCTGAGATTTTAATATTGATTTTATCCAAGCATCTTGAGTTTGCAAATTTGGGATGGAAATTTCACAGAAACAGGCTTTTTGAGATTTTCAGTGCTTTCCTGTTTCCCCTTCGGCCAGAAACAAAATATTGTTTTGATAGTATTTAAACGCCTCACATACTGATTGTGTTGTTTCTGGTTTCAGCCAGGACCAAGACACAGAGGCAAATGAAAATAAAATTCATGGCTTTTAAAATAAAGAATCAGTCCTTCAAGAATGTGGAAGAAACTTGGCCTCTGGCTTTTGAAGTGTTTTTTTTCTTTAAAGTTATTCTTACCCAAATGATATTTACAGGATGCATCCTAATACTTTCAACATTGTTGTAGGACCTAAAGTTACTTTCTCCAGTTTCTTTTTGGACCAGTATCAAAAATCTACTATTAAAGAGTTTGAAGTAATAGTTATTTACTCTTCTGGTTGGAAACAGTTCGGGGTTTTTTCTTACTAGTGGAAGTGTGCCTTGACATCTATTTCTTTAGATAAGATATTACAAAATATAGAAGATGTTTATTTTTATATCTTTCAGATTGCCATTTTTCCACCTTTTAGTTCATTTATGACATAATTTTATAGCCATTGCTTCAAAACTGCTGGACCCAAGAAGTTATGGTAAAAGGTTCTATATTATGTAGAGCTCCATGTGATCAAACCCTTGTGCCCATGCAGAGGTCCTTTCACCTCCACCACTTTGTCTTCCCCCGGTATTCTGTATGGGGTGTATAAAGTAGGAATTCCTGGTATTATTGCTGTCCATTGTACATACAGAGGATAGATCAAGTAAAAGCAAGAGGGGAAGAAGAAAGCAATGGTATTAGCCTTTGATGTATCAATCTCTGCCAGGGCTCAAAATTTTGCGAGATGAGCAAAAACATTTTCAAGATAGTACACATTTTATGCTACTAGTAATGAGAAATAGAAAACAAATTTTATTCCTAAATTGATTCATCTTATAAAATAGCTAAGATATTGTGTGTTTAACATTCCCCAGCACCTCCAAAAACTGTGTTCCTGCCTCCTTACTGCCATTCTACAAATAGCAAACCCAGAAACAAAGCTGAGAAGTTGCTCAACAGTTTCTGTCATGTGCACTAAATGAAATAGCTTCTGAAGCTCATACCATTTTATACCTTCGTGCCAAGACAAAGAGTTCAAGAACAGCACTGGGGAAGTTTAACCATTTTATTCCTAGGTTTGATTCATACAGAACAAGTGGGTGTGGCCATGCTTCTTGGCAAGATTGAGACCTGTCTTTAGTGCAGGGATGGGGAATCTCTGGGCCACTGGTCAGCCAGGGACTCCATTAAGAAAAAAAGAGAAAAAAAAAAGCTTGCTTTGGAGCCAGAGCAGAGCCATGATCTGTAGCCTGCATGATCCGGGCCTGCAGAGGCATGCATGCAGGGAATTGTGGCTCTGTCCTGGCTCCTTGCAGCAATGACAGCCTGTCTGGAGCTGGGGCAGAGCCACAATTCTCTGCATGCATGCCCCTGCCATGAGCGTGCATGCTACAGATCATGGTTCTGCCTTGGCTCCCGAGCACGCTTATTTATTTATTTATTTTGAGTCAGCCGGGGACTCCATTTCCCAGCAGCTCCAGAGCAGCCCCCTGTGCTGCTCTGCCATGTGTGCTACTCGTGTGGCTGAGGCTGGGGACTGACACATGGAGACTGACACAAGCCATGCAGGCAGAAGCGGCTGGGAAATGGAGTCCCCGGCCAACCAGATCCGGCCCACAGGCCAGACATTCCCCATCCTTGCTTTAGTGCATGCTGTTCAATCTCTGTCATTAAGACAGAATTGTTAATTACTTAATAGACTTTTCTATTGTACTCATCACTATAGGCTAGGAACAGAAGTTACACACAAACTGGTTTAAGTGATCAGAAACTGGTTTAAACCTGTAACAGAGCAGAAGTTCAGTGCACATAAACCAGTTTCAAAATGGCCCAAACTGGTTTAAGATAAACCTGGTTGAATGTAGTGTCAGACTTTACTGATTGAGGTCAAATGAGTTTATGGCACTTCTGTCCCAGACCCCTTCCTGGTTTAAGTTAAATCAGAGTCCCCCAGCATACCAGTATGCTTTGCAGTCCTGTGCTGCGCTGTGCTGTCTGCTCCTCTGCTCTCTGGCAGGCGCAAGGACAGGGGCGTGGCGAAATGCCAGCCTGGCAAGGCCCCCTGGGGCAAAGGGGGCATGGAGGGGGTTTATTTCCCCCTCCCTCCCCTCTTTTACTGGAGGACCCCAGTCAGGGTCTGCCTGGCTAGAGCAGAGAAGTCCCTGTCAGGCATTTCCACCCCATACACACACACACTCACTGCTCAAGCAGTGGGGGGTATGGCCAGATGCTGCAAGCCAGGGTGGTGGTTTAAACCCCTCCCCACTCATACTCAGGCCTGCTATGGCCAGGCCACACCCCACCCCCCTCACCTGAGCTTCCCTCCAGCCTTCTGACCACTACAGAAGGGAAGGGGTGGGCATGCTCTAGCACCCCCTGGCTTCTGGCTTGAGCCATGGCAGACACGTGGCTGCATTTGCAGAATCAAAAGTGAATGTCTATTCACTTGCTTGCTGGTTTAATCTAAACAGGTTAGACTGAGCTGCAAAGATTGAATCAATTCAGGCTTGGGCTTTTTGAATGTCTGTACATAGCCATAATAGCTGAGTATTTCATGGGTAGTAAAGCATTTATTTATAAAACATCCATATGAGATAGGAGAATGTTGTTATCCTCATTCATAGAGAAGGGCGTGAGAAACAAAGAAATGAAGATCGAAAGTAGTTACTTATTTTGGTTGCCCAATATGAGATACTAAGAACCTAATATTTCAGAATATTTAGAATCAAATAGCACTTCATAGAATAATTTGCACTGACTTCATTTGCAGCTGTGTAAAGCCGCTCCCAATAAATCCAGACACCCCAAAAATGGGAATCATACTATTCAGTGACCCTGCGTGAAATGTTTGGTAGAGGGCTTTGTTACACATTACACTTTAAGCTTCTCCAGTGTTGATTGGTGTTAGTGTTAGTTCAAGTTTAGGGCAGTCACATGTTCAGGCTAAAAACTGTCTCTGATTGTCCCTGACCTGCACAGCTGTGACTTGTCTGTAGAGGTCTGGTGAGAAGGTGCCTGGCTAGGTGTTATAACTGTGAGTTGCTACCAGAGCACTGGTGAGCCAGAACAGGCTTCTATTCCAGCTTTAGGTAGGGATGAGAACGTAAGGGTGGAAGAGAGAAGGGTGCGAGAATTTAATGATTGTGACTGGGTAGTGAACTGAGAGGTGAGGCTGGGGGCTGGGTGGTGAAATGAAGGAAGTCACCCCCTGAAGGATAATTTTAAAAGAGGTTAAAAAAATTCTAAAAAGAAATAAAGAGTAAGTACATTAAAGAAAGTCTCCGGTTTTAATAAAATCGGATTGGGTAGCCTGTTTCCTACAAAGTTGTTCCCTATAGTCTCCATTCTTCACCTCACCATCTTGTGAACCTCACCTACCTTGCTTTCCAATCACATCAGTTCTTAATTTTAATCTCCATTCCTCCTATCTTTATTCAGATTCATTTTGTCCCAACCCTAGTTCATTGTTTCTAGTCTCTTTGCTCATCCAATCCCAGTTCAGTCCCTACATTTCAGCTCCTAGTTAGATCCATTAAGATTCTTCTCCCACCCTACTGTGCTGTTCCTTGGTCCTAGTCTCCTTGTACAACCAAACTCAGTTTTATTCTGAACTCATTTGATTTTATTTTCCCCCTACCTATTAGATCAGAGATCCATTGTTACCAAATTTGCCCATTACTTTGGGGTGTGCTCATTTATTAGGGATAGTATCTAGGGTCTTGGTGATTCTGTCAATGTGCTGCTCGTGTTACTATACGGAGCTGTATCTCTCCCTTCTGCAAGCCCTCACCCCCAGTGGAGCTATCTTGCAGGACTCAATCTCAATGGGACTGGGTTCCTCCAGTCACCGAATCAGTCATACACACAAACACACACAAATTAATGTGACACGCCTGACCTGGCTGGGCTGATCAGCATGGACAGGCTGACACCCTCATATGCCAAGAATCAGTTCATAAGAGCAACAATAAAATGCAGTCAGACACAAGCACACAGGTAAACAGAATCCCTCTGAATCTGGCTGGGTGTCCAGCTGACACCCTCATGGGCCAGCATTCAGTTCATAAGGGCACGTCTGAGTCAAACTGGGTCAATCAGCCTGTACAAGCTGATCCCCTTATGTGTTTCAAACTCAGCACGTCCCAATCTTTGGCCTCTTGATGAGCAGACCCCACAATAATTTAGGCTTCACATGGATCTTTAGCATAGGTAAAAGAAGCGTTGCTGCAGAGCACGGGAGGAAAAAGAAGCAGAGAAGGAAAAATATACCCAATTACTACCAGTTTGACTATAAAAGTTATTTATTGCTAAGCATATGAAATATATAATAGTACTAGTAGTAATAGACATGCAAAAGAAAAACAAACACAACAATGACAATACTACCCTGGTTTCACTAAGTATTTGGGGAAACTTAGCTCAAGCTTAACTAATACAGTTCAGGTTCAGAAGTTTATGCCTAGAAAGAAGAGAGAACGCTGGGGTCTCACCTAGTCCACGGTACTCAGGCTGCAAAGCTGACAGGCACAGTCCCTAGCACAATCCTTGAAGAGAGAGACGATCTGTTCTTCCAGCGTCCCAAGAACGACAGGGGATGGTGTCAGCACAGGAGTTTTCTTCTCCTTTCCTTTTCTCCCTCTTTCCTCCTGCTTCTTCTTTTTCTTTCTTTCTTTCTCTTCTTTAAGCACACACACTTACAGATTTTTATACCCTCAGTTCAGCTGCTTCGAAGCACCCTCAGTAGTGTAAATCATTGTCTTTTCTATTGACAAGGGTTATCTGGTTTGGACCATCTCAGGAAACTGATTGATAATCAGGAAACACTTAAGATTAGGGAGTAACCCAAATACTTGGGAGCCAGCTTGAGATTCCTGTGGATGGCAGATATACTGATGGGATATCTCATGGTTTCTTCAGGAACAATAGATAGCTTGCAGCATCAGGATTTTGGATTTTTACTTGTTGTGCACAAGCCTCATCTTAGCATGACTTTTCCAGATCTTACTATAGTCTTTTAACAGACTTAAAGCAATTATTGGGGTGCTCATAACTTTTTGTGGAGAGGACTCCCACCAGTCGTCTCGGGAAAGATATGACAACACCTGGGATTAGGGCTCCAGCAGGCTGGATGCTGTGGTGAACCCTTAACCATTGTTCAAATGTTGCCCATACCCCCTCTGACTCGGTCTCTTGCCTCAGCATTCCCTAACCCGGCAACCGAGTTTTAGTCAATCAAGTTTAAATAGGCCTCCCATAGTGGGACCGGGGAATGTACGGCCCGAGATGCCTATTAAACTTAGAGCTGTGTGTGTGTGTCGGGGGGGGGGAGTCCTTAGCAAATCCAGATTAGAACTGGTCTGATAAATGCTGAGCTGGGTGTGTGTGAACATGGGTTGATTAACATTGGAAGCATAGATTCCCCATCATGCAGCGCTCTCCTGATTCTCTGGTCCCAGAATTCACTGCAGTCTCTGCTTCAGGCTTTCTGTTTTCCTCATGTAAATGAATGGTCATCTGGTTCCATCTCAGATGTAAATGAGACCTAGGGCAGTTGTTTCACTCTTATCACCCTTATCTGGAGAGTTTTAGGTGCGTCTCTCACTGCATCTTAATCAGTTTCGTTTATGTAGAGGAGGGGAGGGAGGGGGGGTGAGTCCTTGTGAGTCAGACAGACTGCATCCTGTGCTAGGGTTGCCCAAGAACACAGAGCTGAGACGTAACACCATCCAGAGGTGGATCCAGGTGGAGTGCAGTGGTACAGTTGCACCCTCCCCTCCCCCATTGATTCCTGCTCTACTCAAACTTTAACACCAACTGTCTGGGAGGGGCAGTGGCATTTCTATTCAGGCAGCACTGAGAGAGTCTATTGACTCCATGACTCGTTATAATCTACCTGATTCCTGCTAATGTCTAATGCCTCTTCATTCCATAGGTGTTAATGACTCTCCATTTTAAGTCTTGTTGTTCCACTTTTTAAACTATCTTCTATAGCTGTGCTATGCCTTAGTCATTCCTTGTAATGTTTCCCTTCTGTTTCACATCCCTGCAGATTCTTTTTAGATCTAGCTAAAGACTCTAACTCAGGTGTAGAAATGACTGACAGTGAAGTATTGAAAGCATCAAGACTCTCAGAAAGGCTAGATTTTGTTTTATGAATTTGAATAAGATATATATTTAAATATAATGACTACAGAACTAATGGAGCAACATATTTTGACCATTTTTCTTGTTTCTCATGTGACTATATAATCTAGCAAGTTAATCAACATTCCAATAAAGTTTTATTTGTTTTTGCTTTTATCTTTAATTGAACAATATAGTGCCAGGCCCCTAGCTTATTAGTAAAGCTTCTAGTTTCTCTTTAACTGGAGAAAAATGTGTCATGTTTTATGTGATAATGCCACACCACCACACCATCTGCACCCCACTTTTCAAAATCCTAGATCTACCCTTGGATATACCACATTTCTCTTGCCAGCAGCCAGGCTTAGAATCTCTGCCCAGCCAGTCCTAGTCTTTCCCCTCCTGAATCTCAGATATAGTTCTGTCCAGCTCTCAGTCTCTACTTCAGCTTCTTTGGCCACTTTCCTTCCACCCCACATTCTAGTCTCAGTTTTGTAGTCCCAGATTCCCTCTAGTTCCTTGCCCCAATCTACCTCCTGCTTTCCTAGATTAAACTCTTGTCTCCTCCACATGCTGATTTTGAAGCTTCCTCTTCTCTATTGCCTGAGCCTAATAGGGGGATCACTAAGAATACAAAAGTGTATCTCCTCATTTTCAGTCAGGTGTCCAGTCACTGGTCCATCTTGGCTCAGAGCAACCTAGAGCTGAAAATGCAGGGAAAGGCCTACTAATTTTCAGGACTGACCATGCTCAGTGAAGATGGTATCTTCAGGGAATTTAGCTGCTAAGAAGTATCTTTTGCATATGTGAGAACAAGTGATTTTTTTTTTTCAGAGGTCTTGTAACTTGGCCAAATATAGATGTCATGAGACAGAAAGGCAGACATACTTGACAAAAAAAGCCACCTCTCTGCCAAATTAAAATAAAATAAATTTATAACCCAGGCTAAATGATGTACTAGCCACATTCCTGAAAACAATTGAATCTATTTGGATACATTTTTTGAAAACATATTCACCCTCTGACAGATCCCTGACATGGAACATTTAAAATTTGGCAAAGTAATAAGCAACTTAAAATAGTCTTATAATGAAAAGTGTCAGGGAAACTTAATAGGCAGTGATATCAGCTTATAATATGTAATTACAGCATCATGCTTATATCTAGTTTTCATTTCTGTATACCAGCCCAGTCATTCTATAACCTAAATTATATTAAAGAAAGGAAATATATGGTGAAAAATCAGTTTCCTAAACTGCTTAGTCCTTCAGCATCTATTGCATATTTACATGGAAAAAATATCATTCAAATGTGCAATTGGGAGATCCAAGTACCCAAGTTGACTGAAGTGTTACTTAATGGGCAGCAGTCTAATTAACATATTGCTGGAAGGATGGTCTACCTGCCACACACAACTGTTCTGAAAGGCTCCAGGGGATTCAGGTAGCACAGATGAAAAGTGCATGCACTTGTTATTCAGCAGCACATCTGAAAGGAACATGTAAAGACTGCTTTGTCTATTATGCTGCCTTTTCAGACTGAGTTGATAATGCTAGTGTCGTTTTCAAGTGAAGCGTGTGCCAGATTACAGATAGCTAGTACTGGCATTTGAGAGCTGTTAATTGTGAAACTTGAGAAGAAAATGGGCACATTCTTTCTACGGCTGCTATTCAAATGATGGCCTTTTTATCCCAGAGCACTGTGGGTTTCACTTTTATTCTCTTCCCACATAAAATGCATGAAGTGCACTAAGGCTCTTTCATTTGTCAGTTTCTATATTGCATTCTTTGCAAGGGCTGCTTTGGCTGTTTAAAATGTGCCCCATGTATTAAAATGAAATTGTCACTTCTGTGTGGTGCAACATAACATGGCTTGACACTAAGCGCCTGCAGCTACAGAAAACAGACTTTTATTGCATTTATTCTTTCAGAGACAAGAGTCTCTAAAGGCTCACTGCAGACATTCTCTCAGTTAAATCTGAATGAAGTCAAAGTGAACAATCTAAGTTGCTGTCTTTGTGCTTGTGCAAATGGCCCATCCTACATGATACGGCAGTGGAAACAGTGCTACAGAAGACTCTAACAGTTCGAACCCAGAAGGGGCAATTTTAATGCGTCCATTTGAAATAAACTAACAAAACTCTTGTCCTGCTTGGACTGTTAATCATCTTATTTTCTGCCTCGTGTTTTCTTAATGTTTGGCAAATTTTTGTACTAGGAGACATAATGTCCCTCTCAGCTCCAGTTTGAGACCCTGGAGAATATGTATGTTCTGTAGGCTACATGTTATTTTTTCTTCCTAACAAGCCTGTGGAAAGAGTTTGTTTATGAACTCATTTTAAAAGGGCCTTGACTTGTAGGAATGAAGTAAAAATTAGGTCAGAGAAGTCTTCTCGCTTGGAGAACACCTAGATCAGATCCAAACTAAAAGAAGAATATTGAAAATTATTTTTCAGAACAGCTTTCCTAGGGAAAAAAAGTAATGATTATAGAATTCTTTCTGCTTATTTAACCATTTCCCCCTTGTCTTCCTCCCTAAAGTGCTTATACATTTCTTAAAGTGCTATAAATTTTCCCTAGCTTTATAGTCTTTATAACAACTTAAATCACACAGGTGCTAGCTCATTATTATTAATAGCTTTAATGCTTTGATGCTATAAATATTTGCAAATCACAGTTCACAATGCTATGAAGTGAATGATGAATTGTGTAATAACGTCTTGTTTCCACCCAGGGAAGCAGGAACTGAACCCATGTAATGTACAGTTATAAATGTATTTTGTTTCATATTCTATTATGTTCATATTAGGGGTATGCGAAGCGGGCTGTATTCTATTCGGATTCAGCCCGAATCAGGGACAGTGATTTGATTTGTTGATTTGGATCATTGTCCCTGATTCAATTTGGCCAAATCCAAACCTGAATATTTGATGCTGATTCAGAGAATCATCGATTTGGCCATAGACACAGCTTTAAATGTTTTTTCTACATACCTCGAGGTACCAGCGTGGCTTGTGAATGCTGTGATGCTGGGGCGCGTGGAGCATCCCACAGGAGTGTGGAGGGGCCCTCCACATGCTCAGCAGCAAACCTGGAAGTCCTCTAGGGAGTGTGCAGGGGCCCCCTAGCACCCTCCTGGCTCAGCAATCAGCCATGGGGAGACCCCGGCTGCCCCCCCAGACCCAGGAGGCACCAGTCACCGAGCCAATGGGCATGGGGGGGGGGTTGGCCAATGCACTCCTCGTTGGACCCGAAAGTGGACCAGAAGTGCTTCTAGTCCACTTCCAGGTCTTCTGGGGAGCCCCCTGTGCTTCTGTGGGATGTTCCATCTGCCCCAGCACCTCAGCATTCACAAGCCTCTGCTACCTAGAGGTATGTAGAAAAAACATTTAAAGCTGTGCCTATGTCCGAATCGCTGAATCTTTCTGAATCTCTCCAAATTGATTCAGAGGCTTCCGATTTGATTCAGAGAGCTGAAAGGGTCCTCTGATTCAATTCGTATTCAGAGATTCGGCCATCGAATTGGGCCAAATCTCTGCCGAACCAAATCAGGAACCAAAGCTTTGGACAACCCTTGTTCTTATGTCTTTATATTCTGAAATATTATCTTTCAAATCCTGTCTTCTTATCATGCCCTTTGGGGAAAATTTGGGTGCATAAGAAATTTGAAAACAAGTCTTTCCAACATGCTCCCAACAGTATAAAAATGTCCTTGTTCAGGTGGCTCCTGTTCATAGTCACCACCACAACCTGTACACAGCCAGGACTGCAGCAACAGTCATTGAGGGAGGCAGGCTCTTATTGCTAACTGCACTGTATTGTAATGAGTTACTACACCAGTTTCTCTGCAGCATTCAGCTAGAGCAGCTTTAGCGTTTCCTCTCCACATCTGTGTAGCTTCTTTATTTGCTGACTGCACATTTTCATAGAACTCTAATAACAATTATTGCTTCCCTTCTTCCTCCTATTCTTTTGCAGAATGGAGTCTACAGAAAAATGTGAAGTAGTAATTCAACATTTCAATGGAAAATATCTGAAAACCCCACCTGGTGTACCAGGTAGGTTTTGCTGTTACTTCTTCAGTGAAATAACATAAATGTTCCCATATTATGTTAATTGATTTAGAACACAGGAGTGCTGGCATATGTGCTTGGAATTGCAGTATTACAGGATTCCTGTCACCTTTCAGGCTCAGAAGATTCACATCATTTGTGACCTGTGATTATTTTTGTTGTTGGCGTTCGTTTTCTACCAATTCTGTTTAATTTACAGTATTTCCTTGCCCGAGTTAGTACTACATGAGGATTTATACTTGACAGAAAGAATTTTAACTAACTTCTGTAATAATTTTAATTAGCCATATATATTTTTCATATTAAATGTGTGGATTTTATGTGACACTTTCAATCTGGGCGAACATTGTAAAAACCTAGGAATATAACAGCTATTAGATGATTTGAAGAGTAATTCAGCAACTCATGTAGACTAAAATATTTTAATTGCCTCTATTTCAGGTCATTCATGTCCTCTTTAATACTTGCATCTGTTACTTAGTTTATCTGTATTATAAAATATTTTGATTACCATTTGTTTTTGTCATAGCATCATAAAATCCTACTGTTTTCTATTAGAAGAAACATATCCTAATGGTATGTTTTCAATGGTGTGCACATGCCACATATAAAGCCCCACCTTAAGCTTTTATATGTTAGCAGAAGTTTCACCATCACAGACCCTAGTTCTCATGGGGGACTTCAGTCTTCCTGACACGTTCTGTGAGGGCAGTACAGCAGTGCACAGGCCACCCAGGAAGTTTTTTAGTAAGTATTGGAGAAAACTTCCTGGTGCAAGTGTTGGAGAAGCCAACTAGAGGCCAGGCTCTTCTTGACTTGTTGCTTACAAACAGGGAAGAATTGGTGGGGAATGTAGAAGTGGATGGCAATTTGGGCAGCAATGACCACGAGATTATTGAGCTGAGGGTCCTGAGGAAAGGAAAGAAGGAGAGCAGCAGAGTAAGGACCCTGGTCTTCAGAAAAGTGGACTCCAAATCACTCAGGGAAGGATCCCCTGAGTAGGTAGGATGGGCAGGATCCCCTGGGAAGCCCATCTGAGGAGGAAAGGAGTCCAGGAGAGCTGGTGGTGCTTTAAAGAAACTTTACTGAGGGTGCAAGAATCAACCATCCCAGTGTGCAGGAAGACTAGCAAGTATGGCAGATGAACAACTTGGTTTAGCAGGGAAATCTTCAGTAATCTAAAGCATGAAAAGGAAGTTTACAAGAAGTGGAAACTTAGACAAATGACTAGGGAGGAGCATAAGTGTATTGTTCAGGCATGCAGGGTTGAAATCAGGGGGTGCTCATACATGTGATGATTGTCACCATGTCCACGTGACAAAAATTTCCTTTGTGTGGCTTAATAGCATCACACATCACACATGCTCAAGGTTTGGGGGTTTCAAATGAGTTTGCAACATTGAAAACTAAACCACATCCCCAAGCAGTTTAGTTTGCAACCTTTCTACTTGTAGCGTTGCAGCCTTTAATCTGACAGCTCTCCTGTGGGCCACGGAAGTGGTGAGCAGGCTCCATTGAAAAAAAAAAGGTTGGGCCCCTTGCCTCTTCTCACTTTAGCAAGGAGGGGCCTGATCCTTTTTTTTTTTTTTTCCCCAGAGCCTGCCTTGCCTGCAGCTGGGGGGCGAGCTGCAAGGTGGGGGGAGGAGGGTGGCAGTTCTTCCCTCTGTGTGGGCTGCTAGCAAGCAGATGCTGTCCTGGCTTGGAGGCAGCACCTAGCCTGATCCAACTCCTTCCCAAGCATACCGGAGCTTCCAGTGCACTGTCCCCTCTGCCTTTCTGCCACCCGGGACCAGCTAGGAACAGGCTGGCTTGCCTCTGAGCCAGCATGGGGAGGCAGCAGGTGGGCATCTGGGTGTGCTGACAGCCAGAGAAGGTGGTGGAAAGGTGCACGGAGATGCTGGAAGCCTGCCAAGCCTGACCTTTCCCAAGCCTACCTGGGCTTCCAGTGCCCCATGCACCATCCCTACCACCTTCTTCAGCCACCAGCAAACCCAGCTGCCATCCTACTGCCTTCCCACACTTCCCCAGGGGCAAGTCAACCCATTCCCAGGTGGCCCCAGGCATCCTGCCAGCTGCAGAACCATGCTTTCAAGTAGAAGCAGTGAGGGGCCCAATCCTTGGTGTTGCAGAGCTTTCTCACTCCACCACGCAAGGCCAGGGGGTAAGCTGAGCCCCCCTGGCCAAATGGGTCAAGTGGCTTCTGAGCTGCAGGGCCAGTGGGCAGGTCCTGCCCTCTGCAGCAGTGACACCCCCAAGGCTGCTAGTGGGCCAGATGCTGCCCCAGCTCAGAGACAGCACCTGGCATGATCCAGCTGTTCCCTGAGTCTGCCTGGGGAGCGGCTTCCAGTGGGTAGGCCCAGGAAACAGTTGGATCAAGCCAGGTGCTCCTTCTGAGCTGGGGTAGTACCCAGCCCACTAGAAGCCCACCCGGGAGGCCCTGGGGAGGGGGGTGCTGCCACCACAAAAGGAAGGACTGGGGGCCCCCATAGCTCAGGGGCCGATCAGCCTGCCGGCAGTTTACCTCCTGGCTGCAGGCAGGCTCTGGCTCCTACAAAAAAAAAAAAAAAAAATGGATCAGGCCCCTTGCCATAATATGATGGAAATATTGAAATGGTTTGTCCTCAGGCTTTTATTCTATTCCCCACTCTTTAATTTAGGGGGCACAGAATAAAACCTTGGGGATTAGCCCCCTGTCACAAGTGGCCAGGAAGGCCAAAGTGCAATTAGAGTTGCAGCTACTAAGGAATATGAAGCGTAACAAGAAGAGTTTCTACAAGTATGTCAGCAACAAAAGGAAGATCAGGGAAAGTGTGGGCCCCTTACTGAATGGGGAAAGGCAACCTGGTGACAGAGGATGCAGAAGAGGATGGAGTACTTGGTGCAATTTTCACCTCAGTCTTCCCAGACAAAGTCAGCTCCCAAACTGCTACACTGGGCAGCACAGTTTGAGGAAGAGGTGAGCACTAGACAGTGGTTGAAATAATAGGTTAGGGACTCCTTAGGGGCTGGATGTGATGTGCCCAATGATGCTGAGGGAGTTAGCTTATGTTATTTCAGAGCTACTAGCCATGATTTTTGAAAATTCATGGCATTCAGGAGAGATCCCAAATTGGAAAAGGACAAATATAGCGCCCATCTTTAAGAAGGGGAAGAAGGAGAATCCAGAGAACTACAGACCAGTCAGCCTCACCTCAGCCCGTGGAAAAATCATGGAGCAGATCCTCAAGGAATCCATTTCTAAGCACTTGGAGGAGAAGGTGATTAGGTACAGTCAGCATGGTTTCACTAAGGGCAAGTTGTGCCTGACCAACCCAATTGCCTTCTCTGATGAGATGACTGGCTCTGTAGATGTGGGAAGAACAGTGGATGTAATATATTTTGATGTTAGCAAGCCTTTTGATACGGTCTCCCACAACATTCTCACAAACAAGCTAAAGGAAGTAGGAAGTATGGTTTGGATGAGCGGACTGTAAGCTGGATAGAAAACTGGCTGGATTGTCTAGTGTAGAGGGTAGTAATCAATGGCTTGCTGTGTAGTTGGCAGCCGGTACTAAGTGGGGTGCCCCAGGGGTCAATCCTTGGGCTGATTTTGTTCAATATCTTTATCAACAACCTGGAAGATAGTATTGAGTGCACCCTCAGCAAATTTGCAGACGACACCAAGCTGGAGGGTCGGGCTAGAATTTAGAGAGACCTTGACCAATTGGAAGAATAGACTGAAGGAAATCTTATGAGATTCCATAAGGACAAGTTTAAAGTCCTGAACTTAGGACAGAACAATCCCATGCACCAGTACAGACTAGGGGCCGACTGCTGGGCAGCAGCTGTGCAGAAAAGAACCTGGGTTTTACAGTAGACAATAAACTGAATACGAGTCAGTAGCGTGCTCTTGTTATGAAGAAAGCTAATGACATACTGGGCATGTCTACACGTGCCCCTGACTACACACTTGGTACTGCACAGTCTCGTGGTGCACAGTTATTTTTAGATACTTTGTCGTCGTAGCGACAAGCTATGGCAATATAGCATCTTGTGTAGATGTTCCCACTGGGCTGCTTTAGTAGGAGCATTGCCAGCAGATCTAGGGAAGATCTATCCCTCTGTTTGGCACTGGTGAGGCCACATCTGTAGTACTGTGCCCAGTTTTGGGGCCTCTGCTATAGAAAGGATGTGCACAGATTGGAGAGAATCCAGTGGGGGGCAATGAAAATAGTTAGGGGGCTGGGGTACATGACTTCTGAGGAGTGGCTGAGGGAACTGGGCTTATTTAGTCTGGAGAAGAGAAGTCTAAGAGGGGATTTAATAGCAATCTTCAACTACCTGAAGCGGAGTTCAAAAGAGGATGGTGCTAGACTGTTCTCAGTGATGGCAGATGACAGAACAAGAAGCAATGGTCTCCATTTGCAGCAAGGGAAGTTTAGGTTGGATTGGGAAAAACTTTCTCACTTCGAGTAGTAAGGCACCTGAACAGGTTAGTCAGAGAGGTTGTGGAAACTCCATCCCTGGAGGTTTTTAAGACCCCGCTAGACAAAACTTTGCCTGGGGATGTTGGGATGGTCCTGCTTTGGGGATCTAGTTGGAGATGGTCCTGCTTTGAGGAGGGGGTTGAACTAGGTGACCTTGTGAGAGGTCTCTTCCAACCCTAATTTTCTATGTTTCTGTTTCTGACTTGTAGTATACCCTATAGGTATATCGGCACTAAAGAGTAATAGTGATCTCAAAAAGACTTTTGCTATTGCAAGAGCAGCCCTGTGGACATAGGGCTGGCATAATAGCTATACATTACCTCCTCCTTCTCAGCTCCCACAGTGGGAGTAGGGAAGCTGAAAGCAAGACTAGAAATAACAATATAGTTTGCAAACTGTGATAGTCCCAGGAACAGATTCATGGGAGATTCAAAGATAGTTAAAGCCATATTTCCAACCCAACTCTTCCTTTCTCCATACTGTGCCCCAGTGTTTTAACATAGCATAGCAGTAAATATAACAGTTATTGTTTGATTTTTGGTAGCCTCTTATAGATACATTCCCTAAGAAGTATGGACTATAAAAATAATTTTAGAAAGACTGTATATTATGTATTTGGGTTTTTTTTCTTTTGTATATGCACACACACATATATATGTATCTATGCGTTTATAGTCACATCCAAGACTAAGTATTTTTCCACTTTCAACATGAGGGGGAAGCCCCCCCCCCGCCATCTTGTTTTCATGTACAAGCAGGGGATGGGATAGCCCCTGCAGCTGAGCCCTCTCCTCCCCTTCACCTGCCCTCTGCAGCTTAAACTCCCCTCTGCCTCTGTTCTCTGCTGCCCCTCACTCCCATAGTCCTCCAGACCATGCTGCCTCTCACTCCCATAGTCCTCCAGACCATGCTGGTGCCCTGTGTTCCTGACCCAGAGTTCTCCACCCCCTATGGTGCCCCTCACTCCCAAACCATAGCCCCCCCCAGCCCTCCCAGTGTCCCTCACTCCTGACCTGCAGCCCTTTAACCACCCCCCAACCCTGCTGGTGCCCCTCACTCTTGGCCCACAGACCCCTGCTATCCCTCAGCCCTGCCAGTGCCCCTCACTCCCTACCTGCAGCTCCCTGTCCCCCTCTCCAGCCCTGCTGGTGTCCCTCACTCCTGACCCACAGCCCCCTGGCTGCCTCAGCCCTGCCAGTGCCCCTTATTTTCAACCCACAGCCCGTAGCCTTGCTGATGGCCCTCACTCCCAAACTTAACCTCCTGCTCCCACGAGCCCTGCAGGTGTCTTCTGGCTGCCCTGCCCCTGTGAGCACAAGCACTGGTGCGGCCCCACCATGCAGCTCCCTTCCCCCTCCCCGTTCCCTTCCCCTGCTGGAAGAGCAGGTGCCTCCCCCACCCTGTTGCAGCCTAGTGCTGGGAAAAACTTTGATGCTGAATAGAGCAAAAACCCAAATCCTGAACATTTGTTGATATTTAAAAAAACTGCCCGGATGAAGATGGGAGGACTCAAAAAGAGGACATGTCCAGAAAAACCTGGACATATGGTGACCCTAGGTAAACAGGGTATGGCACAATGGTAGCATTAGGCTTTATTAGTAATTTTCATTGTGTAACTTTGTGATACTTTATACATGCAGTATTATTGAAAGAGCATGGTCTTCTTTTTCCTCACTACCAAAATGACCATATTCAGAAACAGGGGTGATGCATAAGGGGTGCATGGGGGTGCACATGCACCCCCTGAGAGCACTGGTGCACCCCCAGACAGCAGCATTTCCCACTTAGGCAATGGGCAGGGGGGCAGGCAAGAGCTCTGGTGCCTTCCCAAGAGCACAGGCCAGGGAGTGGGGGCACCAGAAAAAGTGATCCCCACAGTCCCCCCACAGCTAATCGTGCCAACCAGGGGGGAGGGGTTCCCCTGTGGCCAATCGCATTGGCCCAGAAGTGCTAGCTCCCCCCCCACCCATCAGTGCAGTTGGCTGCAAGGGCTCCCCTCCCCCCCCCCCCGTCACTGACTGGCTGCTGGGGGGGAGGAGGGAAGTGCCCCCCCCCACTCAGGAGGCACCAGTCACCCATGTTCAGAAATGGACAAAATACATTTCATCATCCTAATTGGTTCCAAAATTTACATTATTAGGTTGACAATGACCCTGATCATTATGAAAAATTTCACTCTGGAGAAACGTCACATCCTCACATGGAATGTTTCACTGAATGATTAGCACCAAATGCTGAGATTTTTAATCTTGGCTTTGTTTACATCAGTGGTGGGCAAAATATGACCCATGGGCCAGACTCGACCCTCCAGCTGATTGGATGTGGCCCATGGGCAGGCACCCACCAGTTAACTGCATGTAGCCTGCGGCTGCCCCTGCTATGGTCCACATGGGGCTGAGTCCCACCTGCTTCCACCCAGGGCAGCGTGTAGAGCTTCCCAGTAGGGCTGCTGCTGCCACTGCTGCAGCTTCCCAGAGAACTGCTTGGCTCCCCCTACCTCCTTCTCTCCCTAATGTAGTGCTCTGGAGAGCAGGTAGGGAAGGGAAGTGGCAGTGGGTAGGAGGGAAGCTGCACCTGCCTAGTTCCTGCTCCAGTGTGCAGGGCTCCAACTCCAGCTCCTGGCCACCTTCCATCCACTCCGCCCACTCAGCATGATCAGCACAGCAGTCACCTGCAGATGGCTGAGCCCCTCCAGGAAGCTGTGTGTGGTGGCTGGAGCTGAGGGACAGGGTCAAGGATGGACCGTATGGTTTTCATACACATTGTAAAGTAGAAAATACTGTACATCAGTTCTTGATCTGAAATCACAGACAACATACAGGCAATGCTTTCACTCAGGAATGTCAGCCAAAACTAATGCCCAGTTCCAGCAAACTGAGGAGTTGATTATATTTAGAGGGAGCAAATTCTCCTAGTCCTTGCACCAACTCATTTAAAACTAACTATACAGTGCAAAACTAACAGAACAGCACTTTTTCAAAGAATAAATAGTACTTACACAGCAAGAAAAGAACTTGTAAAACTAGGCATAAGAGCAACACATGATGATTCCTGCTTTTAAAAGATATATACAGATGGTTACATTTTATGCAGGTAGGTATAGTTCTAAGGAACTTAGCTTATTTGTTAAAACCTTTCTTCTTGGCTGCATGTTTCCATATGTGGAAGATACGCAAGATAGCCTAGTTAAAAGAGAGCTGTCTATGCAGCTATTCAATGCAGTAATTAAATGGTGCAATGATCACATAAATTATAAACAGATCATTTCAAATTTGGTTACAAGTTTGAAGATTCCCTTTTATGGACTTCTTTTAATTATTTAGTGACAGATTTTTCTTACGCACGTAAGAGAAATTATCTGTGACAAACATGGCATATGTTTGATTTGTCTAGTTTACACTAAGGGCAAAGAAACATATAAAGAGACCTTAAACTGTTGGCATTCCTTTCTGTGTGCATACAGTAGACTGCAATGTAAACCTATCTAATATCATAGCTACACCCGATGGAAATAGTGTGAATAGCAAGGACATATCTAGTATAGGCTTTGTCATTAGAACCCTGAACTCTTTATAGTTAAGTTTCAGATTCAGTCAAGATTATATCGCACAAAAGATATAAAACGAGCATAATATAAAGAAATTATATCTAACCATAACTGTCTAAATTAATGTAACCCTATTTTTGAATTTCTTTTATCAACAACATGTTCCACTTGACAATACCTTTAAATAAACGCTAGTGGTAGGTTTCAACATATAAACAATAGCTTATTTTTGCATAGAATAAGTAAAGAAACATAATTAGTCATTAAATTAGCTATCAAATGTGAATAAAATTGAATACTCAGTGCAGTAACTTTGGATATACAACAAAACAGGAATTTCATTAATATAACCTGTTTAGTTACCTGTATTCAAAGCTGATATAATGGTATTGGGACTTAATGTTTGTGACTTGTAGTGTTCTTTCAGCTTCAGTGGACAAATCAAATCTTACTTTCCAAAAGAGTTCTCATTTGGAAAAGTTGTTTGATGTGCTTCATTCTTGCTTATCCTGATTAGCAAAGCATCTGGTTGCAAGAATGTCTTCAGGAAGCTGAATTTTTTAAGACTTTTTCATTTAACTAAGTATCATTTAATACGAGATAGAGACTATTACAGATAATACCAGTAATTATATGACTGATCTAACTATGGACTAGAATACTGAATAGAGCCAACTCTGACCTTGAAGGATACAGATTTGTGTATCTGCATATGCAATGGATTAAGAATTATAACAACTTCATTGATACATAGAGAATGAACATTTGGGCCTAATTATTAAAGCAGGCTGCTGCAAAAATCCTTGTTTAAAACATAGTTATACTTATGAAGTCATAGAACAAATATAATCTTTTATCAGTTTGGAAAATAGACATTGGACCTAGCCTTGCCAGTATTAATTTGTCTTTTACTTGCTACAAAAAGGTACAAGTCCAGGTTTCTTCATATTGACATATTTTCCCATCACAGCTTCTACTCAATTTATACATTTCTGTTATAAACCTATATCTAAACCTCTCAACAAAGATAAAAGCATCTTGCTTTATCCTCCTCCTGGCAATTACTTTTCTTCCTGCATGGAGAAGCAGGTCTCCCAGTGTACTTGAAAAATCACAATCAGAGTCTGAAAATTATCCTCCCAGCATCACAGTAATTGGCATGGAAAGAAAACTAGCTCTAGTTATTGCTGTGACCTCTTTATGGATTTCAGTTAAAAAATGAGGGACCAGAGGATATTAGCATAGGTATGTGATGCTGTTTGTTATTAACCTCGGGTGCTCAAACAGTGATCTGGCTGTTAGAGAAAATTAGCTAATCCATTTAGGATTAAATGTAGGTGATTTAGAATTTTCAACTAGACTTCTGTCCAGTTGACAGAGATGACACAGAACTGAACAAATCTCATGTTTGAACTACATCTTCTCAACTCAAAATCCTCTTTTCTTTATATTCTAGTTATTCATAAGCTTTATAATGGATACATCATGGGTCATTAATACTTGTTATTATCCTCTCAGAAATGTATCTGATATGGTTTTTTTTATTATTATTATTATTTTAGTGTTCTTCCCAAGCTGCTGATTCCTTTTTCAAATGAAGTATAATAACCTTACCAGAAGGGGAAAAAAGTAAATTTCAGATGTAGATAAAATGGAAGTTACAGATTGAACTTTTGTGCAATGAATTTGACTAGTTAGGAGCAGACTATAGTCAATCATTTCAGAGCCTCGGTACAGGAAGAAGAGTTAAAGTTCAGAGGTCCCACAAGAAAAGGAAAACAGACAGGGTTCCAAGAATGGTCCATGCCCTTTCATATATTCATGACAATGGTAATATATGTTGTTTGTTTCCTTGCCTTTCTAACTTCTACTACCATTTATTGTCTCATAATAAATGGCAAATTTGGGCACTTAGAGCTCCACACTGCTCTGTTTTGTCCCAGTGACAATGAAAAGGATGTTTTCCCTGTTCTTTAAAGCTCTTCACTGGACAGACTGATAATACCTAAGGAAACTGAAGGGAGCTGTGTCTCTGTTAGTAAATCATTCTTACAAAGGATGTTGCTCTGTCTAACGCCTTGGCTTCTTTCCTTCCAAAGGGAATTGCTCAACTACACTGCTTGCTCTACTAATAAGAGTTTCATGATGTTCTGGCTTAGATATACAGTGCAAGACAATTGACTGTCCCATAAATAATTAGCTAATACCCTTATATTTCTTAGAGACTGAGACAGTTAAGTTGTTTATAAAAGGCTACAAACTTAATATTCTTGACAAGGTTCATGCGAAACTCATTGGCACCCTTTGCATGTTTTAGCTGTATCTTTTTTTAGTAACTTGCCATTTTGGCAGACTGTAAGAATATTTGATTTGGGGGGAGGTAGAATATTATTTTCTGGGATTAACTATTTAAATCTAGAGCTTAGTGGACATCAAGGACTGCCACCCTAACTGGTTCTAATTGTATATATCCTGTTAGCAGTCTCATCAGAGATGGAAACTGAGGTATTTTCTTAATGTAGACATGAATACTCCAGAAAAGTCTGAATCATACTGCAGTCAGGTGGCTTTCCATCTGTTGTGTATCTGCTTTATTAGTATAGAAAACTTCAACCTCTAAAACCACTCATCTGTCACATTTCACAAATACTACATTTACTTAAAAATGCCTACCTTCTCTAGCAGGAAGGAATTGATTTCTCTTTATATCAGTAAGATATAAAGAGGGCATAACTTCAAGAGGAAGATTTTCAGAGGCCAGCTAGGTGCTCAGTTCCCGATGACTTCTGTGCCTTTAAACAAACTCTCTCTTTGTGTTTTCTCTTGCTGAACAAGTACAAGTGCCTAGTAAGCCTCTTACTTTTTATTCTAAAATTCCTCTCCTTTTTGTTTGTAGAAAAAGAATCAGTGGTACTGATCACTTATCCCCTATAACTATTGCCATTCTGCTACAATAAAAGGGTTTGCATTGGTTATAGCCATTTCTCAGTCTTATTTTCTTTGTAAATACTTACGATCTGCAAAGGCATCATGCTAAGAAGTTGCACGTGCCACAGAAAATTGTGTTACATCTCAAAAGTGACATTCACAAAAATAGTGGAAAACCTCAAAACTTTCCATATTGGGTTCTTCCTCTTTGGAACAATGTAAGGTACTAGTCACTATTACTGAACTTCGTATGAGACTACAAAGAAGTAATAAGAATAGAAGGCCAAAAAAAGAAGTATATTTTTGTTTAGATGACCCCATTAATAGCACCCAAAAAACCCAACAATAGGTATGATTATGTAGCTATTTTTAACCAAACAAGAACATTTTAAATAGGTAGAAAATTTCCAAAATATTATCAGAGATTGAGAGAGCTCAACTGTAATGATATTTAGGACTGTTGTTATTGTTTGAAGTTTGGTAGCAGAGGGAGAGAGGGGTTGACAGCAAAATCTTTGTTTCAAATTATAAATGGTGGCCATTGGCCAGGAGTTTGGTTTCTTATCGATGCTAAAAAATTATTTCACCAGAGGACAACACTATTTTATGTTCCAGTTCTTCATCAGTTTGAATATTTCTTCTAGGTCATTTCATGACTTCTTCAACTATAAGAATGAACTCAGAGTTTTTTTTAATCTTTGTTCCTGAGAAATAGTCTCAGTATGTGGAATGACACACTTAAGAGCAATATATTTTCTAAGCGCAAGTGAATAAAACCGAACACAATATTTTAGATGGAGGATAGCAAATATATTGTGCAGAAACAATATCACTTCTCTTTCCCTCAGTTGATGGACAAATGGTATCCTGTTCGCCTTTATTGTTGTTTTACAGGTCTGCTTTGGACTTAAGGATTTAGTAATCTTTTCTCTTTCAGTTAGCTGCTTAATCTTCATTTAATTCCTTCCCTTTGTGCATGTATGTAACACAATGCACTTCCAAAGAACTTATTCGCTTCACTTTACAAAGACAAACAAATGTTACTATCCATGCTTTATGAAAGTGGTAGTTGAAGAATAGAGATTTGTCAGCTTGTCTCAAGGCACATAACAAACTGGCAGCAGAGTTTGAAACAGTGCCTAGGTGCTAGCTCACTTGTTCACATTGAGCGCATCTACAGGTGCAGTTGCTGTGGCACCAGTTTACTTGTGAGTGAATTACTTGTGAGTAAATGGTGCTGGGCAGGCATCTACATGTACAGGGAAGCAGAAGCAGATTTGCTGCCAATCTCCTCCTGCTTCCTGGGGCCCTACAATGGGCCCCGGGTATGCAGCACAAGGCAGCAGGGCTCTCCTCATTGCCTCTGCCACCCTGTGCCATGGCTGCTCTTGCCCCTGCTCCTGGCAGTAACAGCCAGGAACCTGAGCTCCTCCTGGTCTCTGTGCTGGCCCTGCTGGCTCCCCACTCCAACTGCCGCCTGGCCCATGGCTATCTCACCGCTCCTGGCTCCCCCACATGCAGCGACCACCTGCCTACTTGCAGCATGCTGTTCCAGGGCTGCCACCATGTACCTGGCAGGGACACCACCAACAGCCTCCAGGATGCCACCGCTGGGGCTGCCATCACCCTCTGGGACCTGCAGCCCCCCCGCTTCTGGGCCTGCCGAGCCAGCCAGAACTGGTGGCGGCATGTTGTGCAGCAGATGTGGGATGATGAACAGTGGTTGGAGGTCTTCAGGATGATCCAGGCCAACTTCCAGGATCTTCTGGAGCAGCTCTGGCTGCACCTGGAGTGGCAGAATACCAACATGCAGCCACCCCTCCCTGCAGGCACCCAGATGGCCTTTGACTTGCTTAAACTGGCCATGCTCACCAGCCTGCAGTACATTGGCCATCTGTTCGGTGTGGGCAAAGTCACCACTAGGGAAGCCATTCTGATGGTGTGCAGTGCCCTCCAGGACATGCTGGGAGACACTGTGCTCTGTGTGCACAACCCCCTGGTGGTGGTGATGGTGGGGTCCTGTACCCTGGGATTCCCCCCATGCATTGGTACCCTGGATGGGACCCACATCTGTCATCTATCTGCCTGCCTGACAGACTGCCCCTATTACAGCCAGAGGGATTTTTACTCCAGGGTGCTTCAGGCCATTGTGGACCACTTCAGGGCCTTGACACATCTGCTGGGAGGGCAACACAGAGGGTCCAGGCAATCAAGGAAGTTTTTGGAGAGTGTTGGGGACAACTTGGTGCAAGTGCTAGAGCAGCCAACTAGGGGCCACGCTCTTCTTGCACCCCTGCAATGCTAGGCAGTGGCGCCGGGACTGCAGGCAGGCTGGTGAGGCTAGCTTCAGTCACCTCAGGCTGCCTATTGGTGTGCCCCAGGGCTCAAAATGCCTGCAGGCTTTTAAAGGCCTGAGGCAGGGGCTGCCATAGAGGTAGCCCTGCCCTTGGGGCAGGAAAGGCTCGCAGCCCAGAGCCCTGGGGCTCTTACTGCCTTACTTTGCAGTAAGCATGTATACATGTAGGCACATGCACTTACTGCACAGTAAACTACACTAGTGCTCAGTTAAGCATCTCATGTAGACACACCCACTGTAAATAGCATTGTATCTATGCTTATATTACAGGTAATACATATCTTTTATGTCATAACATATGGCTTATAATTAATGATGTTTATTATGTACATTATTATTGTATTACAAAATGCCTCAGCAGCATAGAACAGGAACAAGGATCAAATCTGGAGCTCATAGAGCTCAGAGGTTGGTTTATTATACATTTTCAAAATGTGTTGAGTGATATAGGATCTTTGAATGAAAAGCGCACTACTGATTTTAGTCTTAGTAATATCCTGTGGACTTTGTTTAAAAAAAAAAAAAGTGTATTATCTTTTCCACATTTTTATCTTCAGGAATGATCTGCCTTCAGAAAACAAATTATTCCCTCATTTGTAGCCTCATTTCCTTAAACATATATGATGGTAATGTTATCTGAATTTGTTACTTTGTCTACTTTCCAAGCATTTGGTTTTTGCAAGCATTTTCTTTTTTTTATCTTCTTACTGCGGTATATAAATCCTCCCCTACTGTATCAGAAAACATGAGCCCAGTAAAAAACTTTGCAATATAACTGTTTAACAAATTTCCCATTTCCTTATCCCCTGTCTCCAATTCCCTACTGTCATTTTTTACTGAATCATTTTTATCCTTTACTTTCTACATACTATGAATGCATGCACAGACCTCTTCATTGTTAGCAGAAATTTCTTTTGCATCTTGAGCCCTCTAAACAGCCTTTTAATTTCAGTTTACAATATTTTCCTAAGCTCACATTCCTTCTCTTTGTCAGCTAGTTTAGAATGTTTAATTACAGACTTGGCTGAGTCCTCCTTCTGGATGGTCACCAACCTGCTGTAACTGAACCCAAGCTTTGGATGCAACTTGTTTTCAAGCCAGCCAGCTCTGGACAGCATATAGGCAGTGGTCCCTCAATCTAGCTTCTTTTGTGAACCACTGGGGTGCACCGCCTCGATGAAAAGGGGGTGTCTAGATCCTGAAAACAGTAGTGGCCCCTCCAACGGTTGTGCAACTCTCACAGAGTCCATCCATCTAGGCACGCCATAGTTTAGCTTTGTGGCAATTCAAGAAGGAATGTAAGCTTTGCAAGGGAGTTTATTAAATGCACGCTTACCTTTTTAGAAAGCATACCAGAGCTAAAGATTTATAAGAAAGCAGCATTCCTGGATACAGTTCCCCTTCTGCTTGATCTTACCTTGGTTTAAGGAGATTTTGGGTCTTCCTGGGTATGTCTACATGAGACTTTACTGCACAGTAGACTAATCTACTGTGTAGTAAAGCATCACCACTTACATGTGTGGACTATTTACTGCACAGTAAATTAGTCTTTTGTGCAGTTAGCTGCTACCTGGAGATACTATGCACTAGTGCATGTGTAGATGCTGACCAGGAGCAAATTTGCTCCTGGTCAGCCCCAACACTAGGGGGGCACAGGTGATGGGGAACTCCCCTGGTCCTGGTGTTACTCAGCTCCCAGCTTCCCTCAGGAGCCAGGAGCCAAGCAGCCCCGGAATGGTGTAGTTCTCTGCCCCCCACCTCATCCTGGCACTGCTCAGCAGCCAGCTCCCCACGGGATTCAAGCAGCACTGGGACTGTGGAGCTCTCTGCTTCCCTGCACAGTTAGGGCTAGTCAGGAGCTGCCCTACCTCAGGGGCAGCTCCCAACCAGCCCCTGGATGGGCGGCAATTTTCCTGCCCAGCCAGAAGCTGGATAGCTCCCAGCCAGCCCCAGCACTAGAGGGCCATAACCACCCCTGCCCCACATATACACACAGCCCCACTAGTGTTGGGGCTTATCAGGAGCTTTTCCAGATGTGAAACTGCTCCTAGCTTGGCCCCAGCTGTGCAGGGAAATCCTTGCCCAGCCCAGAGCTGGCTAGGAGCTCCCCCAGAAGTGGGTCAGCTCCTGGCCAGCCCCTGGCTGCACAGGGAAGCCCTGCTGGGCATGGTGCTTGTCCCCATGTGCACGGGGCTAGGAGAGCTCTGCAGTGTTAGCTGTCTTCCAGCCCCCTGCACATCAGGACCCCTCCTGATGTGTAGAGGGCAAGGAGACTGTTGCCACTGCAGCCAGCAGAGCTCTCCTGGCCCCATATTCATTGGGACTGGTCCCATGCTCCCTGCCATCCTGCAGGCTAGCACCCCCCGGGAGCCTGGAGCTCCCCCTGGCTGCTTCAGGGGGCCAGAGCATGGTGGGATCAGATTTGCTCCCAACAGGGAGCACATGTAGGCTTTCTCCAAGGGAAGGCTTACTGGGCAGGATTTTATTGTGCAGTAAGCTTTATAGCATTAATAGCACATGAACCCTCTGAGTTCAGGTAGGAATTCCCTGTCCTTTCTGCCTCTTATCTCCCTTGCTACAATTCTGTCTGGTTCCCTTTGGCCTTTTGTAATGAATTGAGAACCATGTTTGCTCTTTTTCATGGCTCAGTCATGCAAATTTCAGAGTGGAAGGGTGGTCAAGTACTTCAGTGTCTTCTGCACAGACCTAAAACATTTGCTAACAGAAAATTGTTAGAACTCAGTGGCTAAGTGGGACTGAATGATTGAGAAATTGATGATATTTTTAAGAGTTTGGTGTCACTTAATCAGCCATTGCTTACATGACACAGATATTATTCCAAAATGAAGGATTCAGACCATAATGCAGGATTACAGTTATAAATGACATTCACAGGACCAGATAGAATGAATAAGTTAATATAGATGTACCCTTACCCAAACTGTGAAACTTTCTGCTTTTCCCTTGTAAACTTATATCCTGACATAGAAACAGTAGCCTCTCTTTCCAGTTCTCCCAAGTTTGGATGTGGCTGCAAATGTGCCATTAGCAGTCTCTCTAGTTGTTTTCCTACTTTTCAGCTGTGGATTTCCAATAGGCTGTGATTTTTATTCTAGTTAGAATGGTTGGGGCCACTTTCTTGCTCTCAAAGACAGCTTTCTTAAGACAAAAAATATTTGCTTTGCTTCGTGCTTTCATGAGTATTTCAAATGTAACAGTGTCATTTTTGATCATTGAATGAGACAGACTTCTCCATATTCAGCTCCCTTTTTATTTTCAACTTATTAAGTTTCTGTCCACATACCTTCTAAAGGTCTATATATCTTGTTTTCAAGGCTGGTATTGGATACATTTGTAATGCTTCCTGGCAGACCTGTTTCAGTCCTTCTCTTCAGATTTGCATGCTAGTATAAAGAACATCTTTGTTTCTTTCTTGATTTCATTGTTGAAAATGATATATTTTTAGGTCAAAAGATAGGTGTTGACCAAGGAAAAATCTTCTTCTATGGATTCTCAGGATTTTGACTGCAGCCTATTTAGACAGAACATTTCTGTTGACTTGAATGATGTAGGATTAAGTCCTTATTTATTAGAATGTTCTACCTAAGTTACATGTTACATGTTAGGCTTGTTGCTTGAGAAACATTAACCATATTTATTTATGCTTCATATAATGGAAGATATTTAAAACTTCTGCAACATGCTCAGATCATGTTGATAGTCCAACAGACTATACACAGTACTTTGGAAAATCTATTCTTCCACCTCCACTTTAAAATATAGATGCTAATGATAAAGGAAACATCAAAGGTTTGAGGTGTTGCATATTTCTGTTCTAGCTCATATGCACCCAGACTCAACTGTAAGTTTCTGAGGACAAAGACCACATCTTAAATTTCTTTATAAACACATAACCTTATATGAAACTGGACATTGGGCTGGGCATTTTATAAGTTAAGGTGTTCCAATGAAATTCTCATCATGTCCAAAGCATGAATAATAAGGTTTTTTTAAGTGTTTCATTAATTTGCTCATGATGTCTGAGCCAAGGACACAGCTTGCATCTCAGGTTTCATTTGTAGTGCTGGCAGCTAGAATGTATCCTGCATGAAATAAGAAAAAAAAACAAACCTAAACTTTTAACCTCCAAATAGCTTCAGATATTTAAATATTTGTAACAGCACTTCCTGATATACTTTGTTTCTAATGCTTCTGGAGATTTATAGCATCACTCAAAAGTTACCTTCTTTTATTTTCCATACCTTCTATCCAAATAGTCTTTGCTGTGTCAAAACACATCTAAAATAATATTAACATAATTTTTTTCTTCATGACTTGACATGTGGTTCTGCTTTAAACAATAACTATCTAAGCCTCATCACTCACTATATCTCTTCTTTGTATATACAGAGTCATGTACGCTAGCTTACTAACGAAAAATGTCTTTATTACCTGCTGGCACTGTAGAACCAACACATCTGCAGAGTGAATTTTATTATCCCTTATACTTCATCAGTCAAATTATCTACTGGATTCCACTTGCAGGAATGATTCAACCTGTACAAATGTATTTGTAAACCCAACCAGAGGGCAAACTTGGTTGTATGCACCCAAAAGAATCATGGCTCAGATTTCAGTTCCTAGGTTTAGCTTGCAGGGCTGACCATTAACAAAATCTCTCTCTCCATGGTATATACACTAAACAAATCAGAGCATGAAAACAGTGAGAAACAGTAAATGCAGAACCTCACAAGATCATATGTATATAGAGTCAGTTTTCAGCAAAGAGTTTTGCTTTTGTATCAAACCTTACCAGCAGTGTTATAACTTACCTAGTCCCCCTTTCCCTCCTGCTTCATTTTATTTAAATGTAACCCTGCTGATGGGCATGGGACAGCAGTAACAAGGACTGAGTTCAATTTAGGGGTTTTACACAGTTATTATCTTGGCTCAAGCCCCCACCCAGAAAACTGGGAAAATAAATTCTGCCTGGGTGTTCCAGTGTGTAAAAACTTCCCCATTCACAAGCAATAACAAACCATAATAGGACTTAATGAAGTGAGAAGGAAAATGGGACAACAAACAGAATTGCCATTTACTAGGTCAGACAATAGGTCCATCTTGCCCAGTGTCCCATATCACACAGTGACAGAGAGTGGATGCTGAAAGGGCAAGTGAACTGGGTATGACCACAATTTTTTCCACTGTTCCTCTCGCACTTGCAGCCTCCAGAATCTAAGGTCTAGACTTGAGAAATCATTAACAATCAGCAACCCACTTCCATCAACTATTGTTTATATCATAGTCAATATGATCAGAGTTCTTGGTCCTGTTCAAGGTGAACTTGGTAGCCAGCAGAGCCTGTGTAGCTGCAGGACTAAGCTTTCCCCTACTTCACCACTTGTGGGGGAGGGCACTGCTCCACCATTGCCACTGTTCTGGAATAGACTTCCCAAGGAATTGGTGCAGTCCTCAGCTTTGGAAGCCTTCAAGAGGAGACTGGACAGACACCTTGCTGGGATCTTTGATCTCAGCAGTATTCCTGCCCAGAGCAGGGGAGTTGGGCTCGATCTTTCAAGGTCCCTTCCAGCCCTTAATTTCTATGATTCCTCATTGCTGCTGCGGGGTGCTGCTGCTCCACTGCTGCTGTCACCGCTCTCTGCAGTTGTTGTCACTGAACATTGCTGCCGCTTGCAGGTGCTGCATTGTCTCTCATTGTTGTGATCACTCCTTGCCACCACTGGGGGACAGCGCTCTGCCCATGCTGTCACTGCTCCCACTGCTATTTGGGGGGGGGGGGGGGGGGGGGGGGCTGGTCCACTGCTGCTCATTGCTCTGTTGCTGCACCCAGCTTCCTGGCACTGCTCCCCTGTCACCACTAGCCATCACCACGGGATGCTGCTATGTTTCTGGAGGGCGTTGCGGGAGGGGTTGGGGGGTACTGCTCTACTGTCCATTTCCAGTTGTAGAAGCAACCCAGTTCTTTAAGGATTTCTGCTCTTTAGGTACAGGCTTCAACCAGACCTGCTAGTGCTCCAATGATTTCAGTTTTTTGGAAACAAGTGGATAACATGTACCAACTGAACCCACTAAAAATATTTGTACATCACCAGTAATTTTTCCTGCAAGGCTGAATGGCAATATATATATGTTTCTTTTATATATATATACCATCCAGCCTTGCAGGAAAAAGTACTAGTGAGATATATACACACACACACCATCCAATATGTATCTATTGGATTTTCTCTCTCTCTCTCTCTGTCAAGGTCAGATCAATTCCAAATTCAATTGAGTAAACCACACTATCAAGTTCCAAAATTCAACTGAGCAGAACTCATTTGTCAAGTCTGTGTGGCTCTACCACTGGGCAAGTATCCTCTCCCCCAGACCCATCTGTGTGGACCTTTGCGTACTCCTCAAATCCAGGCAGACATGCAAGCCCCAGGCCCAGAGGATGCCTCCCTACACACCCCTACCTCCCTCCCCCTTTTAAAAAAAATCTTATTCAAAGCTAAATGAGTTCCAAAATCAATTGGGCAAAGCCAATATCCTCCACCTGGGAAAGCTCCTACATGGAGCTCTCTGTCAGCCTCTTCTGGCACTCCTGAGCTGAGGGTCCCTCCATCTTGGACCTACACATATGTCACAGTAAGCACTGACCCCCCAGCAACAACCTTTACCCAATTTACAGCATCAGTGCCCTTATAAATTTTACAATTTTAGAAAATTGCTCCAAACCTGATGCACCTGGGTCTTTATATTCAACCCATTAAAAAAAAGATTAGCACAGCCATAACAAGCAAAAGGCATTCTTATTCCCTTTGGCTATGCATGTCAATTGGAATATTCAGACAAGGGACAGAGTTCTCAGTAATTTTACCTGCGTACTAATAAGGGTATGCAGATAAGCACCACATAAAGACTATCACCAGAACATAGATACAGCAAGAGGGTTACTTTACCCTTTCAAGAACTTTGCATCGTGATTTTTACTTGTTTAAATGCCTATCTCAGGCAATTTTATTTTTAAAAATTCTACTTTAATGGCCTACCTTTTAAGCATACAGTTTCAGTTTATTTCAAATGCTGACTGATGAGGATGGAAGATAATCTGAAGATGCAGAGAAGCTTATGGTAGTATTTCCTTTACATATCAATATTTTTTTATCTGACGAAAGCCCAAGTTTTATTCATGGAAATTTGGACAGAGAGGGTAAGTCCAGACAAGTGCACATGTGCATTTCCCTGGGGACAAATAGTTGTTCCCAGGGCACGTCCTTGCATGTGTGCTCCAGCCCATGGCAAATTGCCATAGGTAGGGGAGGGGAGGCTGGGGCCTCCTGAGGCTGCAATGGCAGTGATCCAAGTACTTGGAAACTGGCCGGCAGCTGGATCATGGCTCTGGTCGGCTAGGCTCCAGTTTCAGGCAGCGCATGCTACAGCCATGTGCACTGCCCTGCTTTTTGGGGGAGGCATTTTTTTTTAGATACCGGGATTTCTTGTCATGGCATGGTCTGGATCTATTTGGTGTGTTTTGGGCCTTAGGAAGTTTGCTTCTGGTGATGATGTTGGTGAGGTTCAGTGTTTGTTTAAAGGCTAGGATGGGTGGTTCTGGGAAGATCTCTTTAAGAATGGGGTCATCTTCTAGTATAGGTTGCAGTTGTTTGAGGATTTTCCGTATAGGTTCCTGGGGGGATTGATATGTCATAACTAGTGATGTGCGATTCATGGGGGTTTCTTTCTGTACTGCAGCAATTCTACACTTGGTATCCAGGTGGCTGTTTGAAAAGTGTAATTTACCTCTCCGGAGGAGAGTCCTTGTTGAGTGAAAGCCCTTTTGAGATTTGTGAGGTGACGATCATGGGTGTTCTCAGGGCAAATTCAGTGGTATTGGAGAGCTTGGCTGTCACTACTTGCCTCCCCCATTCAGTAACGGACCCACACTTTCCCTGATCTTCCTCTTGTCAGGATGGTGTGTTCCTGCACCCTCAGCAAGGTTTCTTTAAAATACAACCAGCTCTCTACTTCAGTTGCTCCACTTCAGACCAGTGTTAGTTGTTGGCTCTCTGCTCCTTAAAAATTAGGCTTCTCTTTAATATTTGCATTAAAAAAAGAAACTTTAATGACTAAATACATTTCAGCCTTTAGCTGTGCTATGTTTGTGTAATCTACACCATGATAAATATTGTCATAAGGAGTGGTGTGTTGATATTTTTATATGGTATACACTTATCAGGTGGTTTATATGATCATTTTGTGCCACAGGCTATTATTTCACTTTCAAAATGAAGACACTGCTTTTTTTTCCCTCTTCCCCCTCAATCTTCCTTTAGGTTTCAAGTCATTTTAAAATGTTTTAGAATTTTAAAACTGAGAAGTTATAGAGCTTTTGTCATAAAATATTTACACTCAGCAACTGATAATATTCCCAGATTGCATGATCTTTGAAGTTCAAATATAACTTACATTTTCTTTTCAGAGCTCTTAATTGCTTTTTCGTGAATGTCCATTAACACTGTAAATCAGTGGCATCACACTAAGATACACTTTTCTGTGTGTTTCTCTGGCTCACTTGCCACCCAGAGGCATAACTAGAAAGGTCTGTGTCTAGGTTAAACTCTTCTGGAGACCAGTTTTTTTGTGGGGGAGGGAAGGTGCCGCTCAGCACTGGAGGGGAGAAGGTGCTGATGGATGCAGGGATGGCAAAAACCTTACTTGCTCCAGGGACTGCCACAATGTGGTCTGTCCTCCCTGGTTATTGCTGCTACAGCACTCTTCTAGGTTAGCCTCTGCAGCTGGTGCCTTGCTCACCTACTCCATGTTACTCTACAGTTGTCATGTGTTGGCACTATTGTTCCATATTTACTTACTCACATACGCCATACTCACTTCTATAAGCTTCTGGTGCTTCTATTATGTCTTCAACTTGTAAATACTGTTTCAAAACTTTAATTTGTTAATCAGATGAAAGATGCCCCCCTCATACTGATAACAATACTGAATGATGGGGGATAGTTGACTGTGGTTCACTCAGTATGCCCTTATGTTTCTCCTGACTATACTGTACATTTTTGGAGATACTTTATTAATGAGCTATTTCCCTGTTATTACAATGGCAGGGCATTAAAAGTGCCTTTTGTTGTCTGCTTTTATCTATGATATAATGAAAGTTTTTCTATGGTTTCTGAGGGTGGTTGAAGATAATTTGGGGGATTCCTGGGATAAACAGTTGGCTGTGAATGCAACTTTTTGATGTGTGGCTCAAAAGACCCCTTCCAGTCTTTTATTCTTATGTTCCTCAGTCACCCCAGTTCTGGTATGACCCTCCTGATCCCTAATCGGCACATCTCCTATGCTGGGGCCTGCCAGGAAAAAGTGGAAAGCAGCCTTTATGGGTGTCCTCCAAGTTTCTGCAACAGAAAAATCTTTTCCCAGCTTCAAAAATGTTTTTTGGACTCTTGCTCTGGTCCTTTTTATTTGGCATAAAGTTTGTGGACTCAGGGTATACATTATCTCTGTTAGCTCCCCCCCTTTTTTTTGTTTTTACCGCTGCAATGTAAGATCAGTAATATCACGCCTCTGGTTTTCATGTTTACATACCAGCAGCCTGCTGCAACATAAGGGTATGTTGGGGGAGAGGGGACCTAGTAATTTATTTGAAATAAATGACAACAGCTTCATTGTGATGGTCAGCAGTTCCCATCAAATGTAAGTGTCCATTTCCCTGGCTAGTTCAGTTATGTCTTTATGTTTTACTAGCAGCCTTTGATCCCAGGATCATAGGAAGGTCTTGCCCAGATTCACTCATGAAACTTGAAAGAAGGATGAAATAGCCTATGTTTTACTACCTTCACCATGGTCTCTGATGTTTTTCCATCTCGCTCTAAAATAATGCAATCCTTCTGAATGAGAAAAAGGGATCAAGGGAAAGAAGAAAGGCCCTGGGATATCTTGCTCTGCATTTATGCTTTCTAAAAGGTCATTAAGATAACTTGTTATATTTATTATTTCCACAAAGGGCCTGTCCATAACATTCAAAGAAGCAGTATTTTCAGAACAAAAAGTTTCCCTTTTCAGTTGCTGTAAATGTTTTCTAACCTTATGTTTTTACTGGTGCTGGATAAAAATACATTTTGTAAGGCCTTATTCTACCAACTTTGCTGACAAGAAGAAATATCATCAAAATTGAACATTTTCATGGGGGACAAAATCATGAAAACATTTCCTTTTAACCAGTTCTGGTTCTTAATTGATTCATAGATTTATAGATGTTAGGGTCAGAAGGGACCTCAAAGGATCATCGAGACTGATCCCCTGCCAGTGGCAGGAAAAAGTGCTGGGGTCAGGTGACCCCAGCCAGGTGCTTGTCCAGTCTTCTCTTGAAGATCCCCAAGGTAGGGGAGAGCACCACCTCCCTTGGAAGCCCATTCCAAATTCTGGCAACCCTAACCATAAAGAAGTTCTTTCTGATGACCAACTTAAATCTACTCTCCATCAGCTTGTGGCCATTGTTTCTGGTTATTTTAAGAGGTACTCCAGTGAACAGAGCATCTCCTATTCCCTGCTGTCTCATGCCAGTGAATTTGTATACTGCCCCAAGGTCCCCCTCTCAGCCTTCTCTTACGGAGGCTGAAAAGGTCCAGATCCCCCAGCCTTTCCTCATAAGGCCTTCCCTGCAGGCCTCTAACCACATGGGTGGCCCTCCTCTGGACCCTCTCAAGGTTGTCCACATCCTTCTTGAATGTTGGCACCCAGAACTGGATGCAGTACTCTAGCTGTGGCCTGACAGGTGCTGCATAGAGGGGAAGCATCACCTCCGTGGACCTGTTCGTGATGCACCTACTAATGCATATACAAAGTGCAGTTAGTTCTGCTAATTACTTCATCACATTGACAACTCATATTCATCTTGGAGTCGACAACGACTCCAAGATCTCTTTCTGCTGCTGTGCTGCTGAGAAAGTCGTCCCCCAGCCTATAGGTGTGCTGGTGATTCCCTCTCCCTAGGTGCACTACTTTGCACGTGTCCTTGTTGAACTGCTTCCTATTGTTCTCTGTCCATTTCTCTAACCTGTCCAGGTCTACCTGGATTTAGTTTCTTCCCATCAGTGTGTTTGCTTCACCCCACAGTTTGGTGTCATTTTGAACCTGAACAGTGTGCTTTCCACACCCTCATCCAGGTTGCTGATGAAGATATTGAACAGCACCAGCCCAAGGACCAAACCTTGGGGGACCCCACTGCCCACATCTTTCCAGGTCGATACTGACCCATCCACCACCACTCTCTGAGTATGAACCTTAAGCCAATTTGCCACCCACAAGACTGTGTAATCATCTAAGGCACAGCCATTCAATTTGTTTAGAAGAATGGGATGGGATACCATGTTGAAGCCTTCTTAAAGTCCAAGTAAATGACATCTACCTTGACATCTGCATCTAAGCTTTTAGTGACCTGGTCATACAAAGAAACAAGGTTAGTCAGGCAGGATCTACCTACTATGATCCTGTGCTGGTTGCCCTTCAGACTTATATTACCTGCTGGACTCCTACAAATGTGATCCTTGATAATTTTTTCAAGGGTTTTCCCAAGGATAGAGATGAAACTAACTGGTCTATAGTTACCCAGATCCTCCTTCCTCCCCTTCTTGAAAATAGGGACCACACTGGCCCTTTTCCAGTCCTCAGGGACCTGATCTGAGCACCACGAGTGCTCAAACAGCCATGCCAGTGGCTCTGCTATGACACTGGCTAATTCTTTCAGCACCCTTGGGTGGAGCTCATCCAGTCCTGCTGATTTAAACACATCCAGCCCCTCCAAGTGTCTCTTCACTAGGTTGGCACTGACAGCTGGTGGGCTGGTGTTTCTCCTGCTTCTGTCAGTAATGCATTTGGGAGATTTGTCTAGATCTGAGTTCAAGAATACAAAAGCAAAAAATTCATTGAAGATCAATGCTTTGTCACTCCTATCTGTCACCATCTGCCCTTGTCTATCCCATAGGGGTCCTATGCTGCCCTGCACCTTCTTTTTGCTCCCTATATACCTGAAGAAGGACTTTTTGTTGTCCTTATTTTTTGTCGCTAGCCTGAATTCTAATGCTGCTTTGGTGTTCCTAATTCCCTGCAAGTGGGAGCCAGAGAGGTATACTCCTCCTTGGTAGCTACCCCCTGCTTCCACAGCTAGTATGCCCCTTTTTCTGCCCTTAGGCTTTCCTGGATTTCCCTGTTTAGCCAGGAAGGTTTCTTAGCCCCTTTGCACACTTTTCTATGCAGTGGGATTGCCTCCTGATGGATCGCTTCCTTGAGGAACGATCACCCTTCCTGGGCCCCCATTTTGTCAATGCTCTTGAGCTTTGAGTGACTTGCCTTGTCAGTGTTGACACACCTGATGGAAGGGTACCCAGAGATGCAATGAAAAGATCTATACATGAGGTAAGTTACTGCTAAATGCAGAATTTTGTCCTGAAATAATTATTCTTCAATCTATTTTTTAAGGTAAAGCTAGTACCAGAACTTCTAGCTGAGGATGCTTTGGAATAAAATCACGACTCTTTTTTTTAATGAATATACTCTTCAGGAAAAAAGAATATAGTCCAGAAAGAATATACCCCTGGCATGTTGCCCAGGGGCCTAACGAGAATACTCTGTGTTGCCACACAAAAGACTTAAGTCTGAATCTGTCTCAAGGCTATTAAAGAAGGACCATTCTATGAAGGCAGCGTGATCAACCACACAGTAGACAGTGTTGACAGACCTGATGGAAGTGTATCCAGGGATGCAGTGAAACAATTTTGAAAAAAAGAAAAAGAAAAAGCCTGGGTAAAGCAATAGTAATTGTGCTCGGAGGGCAGGCCTTTCATTTTAATGGATATTTATATAATTGGCTGTCTTCATGTCTGATTTCTGTCATTCAGCACTTGGCCAGATGGATCAAGGCTTCTATGAAAAGCAGGGTAAAATGGGTTGGATAATTTAGGCCCTGACAGAATATGAAGAATTCTCCCTGTATATAAGTTGAGATATGCTGTACACAGATGAATTTACAATACAAGAAAGGGTCTGGTAGGTATTCAGGTAGTTGACTGATGGCATGTGAAGACTAGCCAAAGTTCCACTACCCACATTCTCTACATATAAGATCACACATTTCCCTAGTTGCATTTTAAGAATGTTTTCATGCTTCAACTGAAGCATCTAATATCACCCAGGATAGGAGGTAAGGTACCTAGACTATTCTGTGGTCTGATCCTACATTGCTGATTCTCATGTTTTTAAGAGTCTGATGCAATCTTTGTCCTATTACTGACTTCTTATCAATAATGTAATGCTATTGCTTTGTTTCTCTTTGTTTCTCTTTTAAATGATCTTTGATTGTATTGGTGCTTCAACCTTCTCTGTTGAATGTGAGAAAGTCTAGTCATTAAATATCCTAATGCCATTTTTTGTAAGAAAACTAGTGATAACCCTAGAGAAGTAATGATGTACTGGCCAATGTTTGTACTAAATTGCTGTATGTGGCACATTTCACCCATAATGTGGCTATTTTCAATGCTAGGTTATGTATATCTGTGAGGGGGTCAACATTAGTAGCCTAGGGAGAAAAAATAATCTGGTTCCTTCTAATATTCATTATTTAAATGATGTTGATCTTTCTTTCAGAGATACTTACAGCTCCCATTGGCTTCAGTAGGCATCAAAAGTGTTCAGCATTTCTAGGAATATTGAGGAGACTGAGCCATGAGCCTTCCATTGTGTGGCTGAACACCACAGATATTTCTTGATTTTAGAAGTAACTTTTAGATGGCAAAATGATGACACACTGGATGTGTAATTGATAAAGGATTTCATATTATTCTGAAGATTGTTTAAAAAAAGATAATGGAGTGGGATGTTAAGGGAGTTAGGTGCCCAAATCTCATTGAATTTAATTGGAGTTCTATGCCTAAGTTTCCTTAGATCTTGTTCAATACTAATTACATGCCCTTGTTACATATAGTGGGTAGAAAAGTTGCCAGTGTCAGCCCTAAAAAGCTGATTTTTTTTGCGCATTAAACATAAGGTGATATAGCAAAATTAACACAAACTTCCATACACCACCACTGTATTATGAAACAATCCATTTATTGCACAAGATAAACCAACTCTATGATTCAGTCCATTGCCTTAACCTGAGACTTGGGTTTTATTAAAACAGATACCTGTCTATTTGGAATAGGACTGAAGCAATACACATGTTTCAAACAGACTATATAAGAGCACTATAGAATGGCTTTTAGTAACTTAGTGGCTTGAATCACTGACTGCCTTGATCTCTCATTATCAGTCCTCTGAAGCACTGGGTCCTGCACTCAAGCTAATGACTTGAAAAATTATTCTCAAATACCAGACTGAAACTTCATCCTATTAATTTTCACAAGACAGGATAATAACAGGGGTAAGGCTTTGCAATTACTGTTAAATCAGATAGGCATGTTGTCAGAGAAACTTAGTACAGGACAAAATGAAGCTGCAGTAGTCAGTTCTGAATGTGAGGCCTACTGCGGAACTGAGCCAACATAATTTCATTACCATGTGCCCATGATAGAATTAAGCCCTTCACTTTCTTACCACAAAGAAGGTTCTGCAATGATTGGATCATCATTCCAGCAAGTCATGGCAACTACTACAAATAACACAAATTTTGCTTTTATTTTAGTTCTCATATTGTCACTTGTTAAATGTTTCTTAACCTACTAGGCTCCTGATCACCCCTCTGGTAAGAGTAAACTTAACCCGCTTGTACATACCTCCAAAGATAGCTTGCTGCCTCTTACTTCCCCTCCTAGTGCATACCCCTGAGAGTACCTTGATTAGTAATATGGCAGTCTGTCACTCTACAATTCCCAGCAGGCTTAGTGTTACATGTCTTCCCTGCAGCTAGTTTTGCCTTGCTGTCACCATCTCTTTTATTCTAGCATTTCAAAATTTTCCTCCATGGGTTTTTAGCAGCCTCTGCTGAACTGAACTTTTGTAAATAAAATCCTACATCTACACGTTTCCTGCCTGTGGCACTATATTGGACACCAGCTGCATCCTGTCATTTATTGCTACTTCAAAGGCAAGTGTTTTGCTTACTGGTGACCAGTTCTAGTTTCTTCTATGTTGAATAGGTATTGCCTGGATCGGGCAGCTCCCGGAGTAGATGTAAAGCATCCCCCTAATTTTCTTTTCACGGCAGAGGCACAAAAATATTTCTTGTTGATGATGCTATGACTAATTAGCCAAGACAAGGTGCCAGGCGAAACGCCCTTAAATGTTGAAGAATAGACTCTTTGCTCCTGATTTCATGTCGATGAGACTAAACATATGTGATGCCACTTTTATTCTTTAAAATTTTGATCAATTTTATTTTTCATCATTATATAGTCTTATGTACAGGGCTGGGAAGGTTTACACTGTTGTCCCAGCTGTCAGACCACAACTATCTGCAAGCATATTCCTTTACGCTGATTTTCACAGGGTAATAAAATATAAATCTTAGTTTAAAATATGTTGATAGCTTTGACTCAGGATGGCGTGGTTAGCTATGTTAGTGTGAAGTCAGGCAGAAAGCAAGGTAGATTTGCACATTTACAGACTAACTCTGTCAGAGATGTGGCGCACAAGTGCTTTGCTTACAAACAATTATGCTATACATCTCTGATTCGGTTAGTCTATGAAAGTACAAATCTACCCTGCTTTCTTTTTGACTTAGGAAAGCAATCAAGCATGTACTTATGTTCCATTTATTTCAAAGTTTCACCTGCTTGATTGTTGACCTGAATAGGGATGCTTTCCAAAGCGAAAGTGTTGAAAGCATAGAAGAAAAGATGGGCTTGCACAGCCAAGTTTAGTGCTGTCAAAGTTCTGATACAGCTTTGGGTGTTGAAGGTGAATTCTTTATGGATTCGTTCAGAAAGGATTTCCTTTTGCTCTTATGCAACTATAAAGCCCTATCTCTGTCCCTAATATCTGCCAAAGCAAAACAGCAGTTCCTTTGGTATTTCCTGTAACTTTGTTTTCTCTTATAAAATCTCTAAAGTGTCTGTCAGTGTCAAAAAGTTTCTCCTCTTCCCTGTCAACTTTCAAAAGTTGTACCAAAGTCTTAATCAACTGTCAGAGGATGCCACTTGATTTGGCAAGCAAAAAACACTAGTATGGTTTCTCTTCTGTTACTTTCTCTTCCACTTCATCCTTCTTTCTGTTAATTTAAAGCTCTTCACTGCCTATTCTGTCCAGAAATCTAAATGCCCCAATCCAGTAAACCACCTGCCTTAAAAGCAATGGATTTACTTTCATGTGTATGGGCCTTGTTGGATCCTGGCATTAGTTTCCTGGTGAGAGCCTTCCCCCTGTTCTTGTTTGACACTCCAGCCTTTCCCTTCTAATTTTCTTAAAATGAGTGTATTCAGGTCTAAACAGAGCTAGGGAAATAATACCCTGAGAAATTCTTTGTGCCAATCGAGTGATGGGAAGGGGACATTGGAGAAGAGTAGCCTGACATCATAACTCCTTCCCTTTAACTTAAGGACAATATTCTAGTCCATTCTTATGCTTGATCTTGTTTGTTATTGTCTGCATATAAAAATAAAAGGGCAGATACCAAAGGCTCTTGTAGCTCTACTCTAAATTGTAAGAACAAGTACAATTCAACAACCATCAGAAGGCAAAACACCATCTCTCACCCCCACGCTCCCCCCCCCAATCTGATTCCCCTCAAAAGGCTGCCTTCTTCTGCAGGCTGGCATATAGATCTGCCTTGCAGCATGTCTAGAAGCTCAGCTTACTCAGGCTATATTGGTATTCAAGCTTGTTCCACAGCTGGTAGCCCCTCCCACAGACTGTTTTAGCAGCAGTTCCCTCTCTTTTGTGAGACAGCAAACCTAGATCAAATGCTTTCCTCAGGCACAGTTGTGACATTATGGTCACAGGAGAGAGGAATTCTCTCAAGTAGAAAGATCCCAAGCCCTCGAGGACTTTATAGATCAAATCCAACACCTTTAGAACTCAGTTTGGAAACATCGAGACAGTAGCCTACAGAGCATGCGTGGCTTCAATTTCCTGCAAGATTGTATTCTGCTATTCATTTCATAAATATGAATATTTTTTAATCTATTTTACATGCATTAAAAACTCAAACTATGGTTTTCCCCATCAAATGCACTCCATATGGGTGAGTCCTGACCCCGTGCAGATCCTTGCTGAAATCAGCTATGGCAAACTGCCAGGAAGGAGGTGAAGGAATCCTTCTCTGCTGAAAGATGCTCCAGAATTTTGAGGAGAGAAAAATGTTACAGGATTTGTATCAAGTCTAACTGATGGCTAATAGAGCTGTACACTGCTGAAAGTGTCTCCTTACAGGGAGTATCTGATAGGATCCAGGATATTGCATGGCCCTTAGGAGTTTCATCCTTCAATAAATCAGGCTTATCCCACCCCTTTAAACTTCTGTTCTGTACTCACAGAATATGTATGTCTGTGCATATTGGTAGGAATTTGAAGTTATATCTGGCTCAGAAGATCATTGTTGACTCTCAGACATAAAGAACAAATCAAGGGACTAGCAAAGAAACTGTTGCTCGTCTGAGGCTGGCTCATAGTGAAGCAGTAAAGTGCTTTGACCAGCTGAACACAGTTCAGCAAAGCAGAGCTGAACTAATGTGGGCTGCCTAAGTACCAGTAAACAGATGTTTGCATACTGCTGTTTAATTGAGTTTTCATGAAGCTAAAAGATAGTTTTGCAGAGTCCAACAGGAAAATTTGTGCTGTTCATTGCTGCACTAACTCTCTGTGTCACAATAGCAATAATTCTTAAGATTAAATTACCATAAAACTATACTAGTAAAAATCTTAGATATTATCCAATTAGCATTTTTTACCACAGGGCTTCATTTGTTGTGAATTATTTTTGGAAGTGATTTTATTCACAAATGAATTAGAATTTGGGATGATCATTAGTCCACAAAGACTTTTCTTTGGCGGCCCTGAAAACCCACTAAGCTAGCAGCTGCATCATTTGTGCATAGTTACTGTGTACTTCCTGGCTAGCAGCCATTCCAAATGGTAAAGAACATTGTATTGTACAAAATTATTTGTTAAAAAAAGTCTGTGACATTAGTTACATTCAGTACATTTTCTTTCTCATGAGGCTAACGTTTCAAAGCCTATGCACTCAGATTGTTTCATCATAATCTTCTTTGCCTTTTTTCTTCTTTACTCTCTTCATAAATAACACCTTAATGGCAGCAAAGAGGGGGTGTTGTCAAGAGCAGTCTTAATTTTTGAAATTAGGAAAAATTGTCTTATTCCCTTGGGCAAATTATTTGTGTGCAATGTGAGTAATTTTTGTCTGATTTATCATTTTATGGGTTTTTTTCCTCTATGGGTGATCTCATTTAAAGACTTTGGAAACAGTAGTTGTCAGTTTTATCTGATATTCTGTATTTTTTCTCTATGTATAATTGTTATTTATTCTGCCTTTCCCAACCTAGTACTGCGAGATGAGGAAAAAGAAAGTGCTTTGTGCAGTCCATTACATGAAAAGTTTTTGGAAATGGCGGCAGGCCTGCTGCTTCCTAATTCAGTTTAGCACTTTACATATTATCTATATGTTCTGTCACTCTATAGGGATTGTGTATTTTGGGGCGGTGGTGGGAAATCAGACAGTCATATTTAGCTTCCTGATAATCCTTTTGTCACATATGTGGTCTGAAGTGCCTGACAGAAACCGGATGTAGTAGGAAATATAGTTTACCCCTGAATTTTCAAAAGCATTTGTTGGCTTTGAAATGCTCAGTTTTGGGTACCCAACTTAGACACTCAGGAGCTGCTTCACAAAGGTGAATACCACCTATTCAATTCCAGTTGATTACATTAAATAAATGCTGGATAAGGAAGTTTTAGCATTTTCTAATTTCTTAGTCTGTTCCTTTAATGCTGAAGGTCATTAAATGTTCTTGTTATAGCTAAGTGTGGTGCCATCTCAGTTAATTATTCTCTCAAAGATATTTCTAAAATGTTAATAGTAATCATGGATGGTTCAAAAAGACCCAGATGTCAAGAGTGTATTTTAAAACCAAACCAAGCCAAGCCTGTTCTTTTAAGGAAGTAATCCACCCCACAAGTCAATTTAAGATATTCTTGTTCACTTTAAATATTTCATTGCTTTAATTTTTCAGAACAACAGAACAAACATTCATCAAGTGAAACTAAGCATGTCATCCTCAGATCTGTACATCTGTTGTGTTCCTGCTGCTTTCCTGCATAATTCATTCCAATACATTTAAAGTGTATAGTTCATTACAATTCTTAAGACTTACTTATGTATAAAGTTTACATTAATGAAAAGGTTGGGAAGGCAGTCTATGAAAAGGAGACTCATAAGAGTTAGAAAGGGGCTAGTCCTCTAGTCCTTTTTTGCTCTCTATCCCCTTACATGTATTTATGCATAAAAAGGTATATCAATAGTCTGCTTCTGGTCATCTGCCTCACTATGTACTGTGTTTTCTGTCTATTTGAATCTCTCTGTAATCTGAATCAGGCCTTCAGTGCCATTAGAAATTTCGTCCAGGATGTTTTGTCTTTTCCTTGAAATCTTTGTTCTTTATAACAAATACTTTTTACAGTAGGCATGTATCCTCTTTTACATCTCTTCTCAGGTCACTTAATATATATTAAGTATATTTTGTATACCAATCTATCAATCAACTAGGAGAATACCAATCATTTCTTCAAATCCACTAAAAATATCTTGTAGGATGGCATCAGCACTGGAAACATCATGATTTTCAGTCTCCACTCAGTTTAGGGTTTTTTTCCACCAGTGTTTTTAATGGTTTCGGGCTTGTGTGCTTGCTCACAGGGGAATTGTCTGCACTGAGGTTCTTACATCAGTTATATAAAACAAATCAACCTGGTAGTTTGAGGTGTGTGTGTTATAATGCGGATGGTCTCTCACTTCTGTGACTTTTTGCTGTAATCTCCCTCCAGGTTGTGGAAGCCATGAGCGATTCAGGGTGGCAGATGATTTCTCATTAAAAATAAAAACAAAGAGAGATTCGATTGTTAAGTATATTACTATTAAATGTGATGCCTTAGAAGAAATAATTATGGGAACTCGTGAAGAAGATAGAAAATGCTTTTAGCTTAAAAGAAAGTCTGTATGCAAAAAGAAAAGGGTAATTTAGGAAGAATTTTTATCTACTTTATTGAACATAGATGTGGCATTGATGCTATGGGAAAGTATATTGTTTGCATCTGGTTGCCTTTTTCTTTAGATTTGTTTTTTTCAATATGGTGGTTATGACCCTTGTCAGACCCTTGATAAATGAATTGAACCGAGTTAATAATGATTGACTATGCAGTTCATCTTTCTCTTGGCCACATTTGGAATAATTGATCAGGAAAAGTTTATTCAAAGTTAATTTGTGAAAAACTCTTATCTTGGCTTTTGGGACAGGGTCTAATATTATTCACTTAGGACCATGTATTGTGGTCAGTCTTTCTGTGGGCATCAGCCTTTTGATTCTCTCATTTAAAAAAATAGATCCATTTTATAAACTTCCTTGCAACTGAATAACAGAATATGTGGATGGGAGATGAAAATGGTGACTGCTTCTGTTCTAACAAAGATTATTCAATTTTATTTAAATCATTTAGCTCTGAATAAACTGCATGGGTTCAAACTCTTACTTGGCATAACTCCACAGAAGTTAGTAATGTTAGTGGCCAAAAAGCAACAGGAGTTGCTTGTATTGGATTTCATCCCGCTCTATCAAGAAAGACTCAATCTATTTTATAGAGGTAAAATATATAAGGATTTTTTTTGTCTGTACATTATATGAGTCTGAGCTGATGAATACTCAGAATTTAGAGAAAAAGATTTTTTTATAGACTTCATGCATAATCTTTCCTTATGGTCAGTGTTCAGTATTTCAAGAGTTACACTTCTTTGTTGATATTTGCGTTAATGAACTTTATTTTTAGATGGTGCATTATCAGTACTGAGCCTGCTTGGTTATTCATTAAGTGCATTTCTAAACAGTGTAAAAATAGGTGTTGACTTTGAGAATGTCAGTCTGAAATGTTTTATCTTCCAAAGGTCCCAGTAGCAGGAGTGACTTTGTTATGAAGTGGCTGTTACACATTACTCTGTGAGCTGCTCCAATGTTGATCAGTGTTAGTGCTAGCTCCAGTAATCTCATGTTCAGGCCAGCCGGGCCTGGAGGACTGAAAGGTTAAGAATCCTTCCTTCCCATTCTGGGCTTCCCCCGGTGGCTCCCATGGTTCCCCCATCCCACCACTCTCCCATTTATTTGTGGCTGCCTGTACTAGCTCTTCAAGGGGAGAAGGCAGGGTAGGGCTAACCTGTCTGCTTGGCCCCTGCTGCTGCTGGACTGCTGTCCTTTCCTAGGCTGAGCCCAGCCCAAAGATCAGCAACAGCAGTGGTGGGGCAAGCAATGTAACCCTTCCCTGCCTTCTCCCCTGGGACAGACAGTGCAGGCAGCCACAAGTAGGGGAGGGGGCAGTGAGCGGGGATCTGGGGTGCTGGGGAGAGCAGGCAGGGGACAGTGGGCCTGATTTAGGCTAGCATGGGAGGTGGGTGGGTGGGGTGTTTACACTAAGGTGTAGCCTAGAGTGGCTTTCTAGGCTACACCTTACTTTCTTCTCTGATATCAGGTACTGAACATTGTCTGTGTAACAGGGGCTCAGGCAGGAGCCCTGTTACCAGGGCAGTTTCAGGCAAGAGTGACTTGACCATGCACCCTGCCAGGTGAAAGGAATCACACACTGGGGGCAAGACAGGGTGATTAGTGCGCCACGATCGGCATAAAAGTGGCGACGGGAGATGCACAGTTTGCCTTTGGGCACAAGAAGAGAAATGAGGGGGAAACTGCCCCAGAAGATGAGGAAGATGGGGAGACTGCCTGGTGAACTAGGAGGACATTGAGATTGTGGAGCTCGGAGTGATGCGTCTGTTCAAACTGAGGCAAGCTACATACCGGTGAATCACAGCATCTGTGGTGAGTGTGGGAAAAGCTGGGACTTTGTGGGACAGCTCGGTGAGAAAACCGTGGGTGAAGAGGGTCCCTCCTAGAAGACATGTGGGCTGGAGGAACTTCCATAAGACCATGACCCCTTTAGGCCAGCTATGACGCTAAAAGCGGCGACGAGTAGCTGATACCGCTCTTAACAAGACAGACCCATAGGACACGGAAAACACATCTAGTTAACAAGGCGATTAGCTATAAAAGCAATAATCGCTACAATGAATTTGTAGAGACTCGGGCATTGAGTTACCTTATCAGTAACTTGGATTCTTGCCACTAATGAAGTAATTAGTGGGGCTATTGATACTATTCAACTCCCTGTGGAGAAATAAAGCAACCCTGTTAAAAGTTAACATCTGAGTGGCAGGAGTGTTTCATAACCCAGTAAGACCACTGATACCCTCTTCTTTTCTTCCCATCTAAGTCATGGCAGATGAGTCCAGAGGGAGACCCAGTTAGGATCATTCACTGCTCACAGTCTATGTAGACTATTAGTCTGATCTGGTATGATTCTTCCTATTTCTTTGCAAGCAAACACTTGGTTCTGTCCTATATTCTATAAATTATACCCATGTACCCAGTCCACTAGGTATTTCTATGGAACTGCATAGAAAGTATTTGAAATATAGTGAATACTATTTCTTTTCTTGTTTTCTTAAACTAAAAAACAAATCAAAAGGTTTTTATTCAAAATGACTACTTGTGCTTGTAAATTGTCTGCATAGCCAAGTACTGCTTTGTATCTAATCTTCCCTCCATCCTCTCCCTTGTTGTGTTTGTTACACTAACTTATTTGAGCTTGTCTTAGACTGAAGTATGCTCTAATCACTTTGTGGCTGTGACGGGGTTTGTGTGTGGTTTGTACAGTGCCAAGCACAGTGAGGCTCAAGTCCCATTTAGAATCACTGAGTGCTACTCTATTATGCATAATAAATAATAATAGTCAATTAGGTAAAGATCATTTTTATGAGTTGTTTGTGATCCAGAGAGTTTCATGTTTACCCAAATTAAACTTTGTTGATGGGTAGTGCCTCTTTGGCAGTGAATCTCATTTTGCCATTAACGCCTATTGGAAATCATAATGGTGCTGTAAATATTGATCAAAGAGCTATGCTGTGTTAATCCCAGTGCTTTTAGCTATGTTAAATATTTACAGATTCTTCTTTAGTATCCTGAAGAGTGTCTTGACCCTTCAGAGAAAACCTTTCTCATTTATACAAGTTTTACAGCATGTCTTGTATATCTCTCTTCTATTTTTCAAGAAATCCATCCTTCCCTTCCAGTTCTCTAGCATGACAGTGCAACATGGTGTCCTCAATGTAAAATCCATCAGTGCCTCATGTGGAAGTACCTGACCTTAACTAAAGGACAAGGAAGTTACTGCTGTCAGCACAGAACAGCATCAGGGTTGTCTTTTTCTTTGTTGTGAGAAGGCAGATACTTGCTATATTTGATAACAAAGCAAACACATTCAAAACAAGTTTACTGATCAGCAAGTTCACTAAATTATCTGCAAGTGATCAGAGCACTAAATCAAGTTACCTGTATTATATACTTCTTCTCCAGCCATCTCTGCCCACATATGTTTTCCCATTAAAGTCTCAGTGGCTTGTGGGATATGATTCATTGAGTCCTATAGGTCTCTCCTGTTACCATCTCACTGACCTCCTATAAATGTAATTATTTACACATAGTTTTTTTAATCAATATCAGGTCTGCATCAAAGGCAAACCTGATACTGTCAACCATGCTGTCATATGCTCCAGGAAGCTTTTCCTTCCAGTGGTGAGATGACAAATGAAAAAGAAAATTAGATTAGATATTGCAAATTAAAGGATATTGTGCTTAATAAAAAAATCATAGCTAATTATAACATGGTATAAATGACCTCCACGTATGTGGGGAAGACTTTTACACAAAGATGTCTAGAAGTAACGTGAAAACTGTTCTCGATAACGGTGCTTGTTAAAAGATCTAGAAAGAAAAAAAATTAAACATTGAATTTGTCCTCTATCATCTTTCAGTTGTGACTTGTTGAATTTAGCCATCCTTTAAAACTCATCATTTCCTAAGAGAAGAGCTGGCAAAGTAGTTAAAGGATAAAAGCACATAAGCCTCTGTTGCTAATTTTTTAAGAGATAGTTTGGATTGTGTAAATGGGAAATTACATTTGAAAAATAACCAAATGGCAGCACCAAAGAAGTCAGTTCCATAAGTTTACAACTTACATTTTTTTCCTATAATAATGGGATAAATTCAATTATTGAATTTAGCTTTAGGTTGACAAATTAACTAAGTGTTTAACATATACAGTCAGGGCCATATTTTCAAAGCAGCTTAGCTGTCATTAGATACCAATATAACCTGGTGTAAGTATCACATGGGAGTTTCTAAATGCTGAACGCTTTGTTTAGGTACATTATTGGAAGCTGAGGCCATTTGAAAGTCTGGCCCTCACTGTGGGTGCTCAGCACTTGAAAGCATTTTATCACTAGCAGAGGGTTCATTGTTGGACCAGGCTAAAAAGATGCACGTTTTCTGACATTTTTGATAAGAGAAAGTTAGTTGGCATCATTTAATTCAGGATTGGTTGGTATATGTGCTCACTTCTTCTCTCTTCAAGATAAAGTAAGCTTTGCTCAATTCTGATAATATAGCTTTGTACAGTTTTATAGTGTCTTGTGCTGAAGACACAACACTGCTTTGCCAACATCATGTTAGCTTTTTGAAATCCCTGTAATTTAGAGATATATCTCAATTTCTCAGATAAGAAAATTGAGTGATTTGTCTGACCTAACATAGCACATCTGTGGCACACAGGAATAGAGCCCAGGTCTCTGGTTTCCTAAACTGGGACAATAATCATGAGACCATGTCTCACCCTCAGGAGCTTGAAGAAGAAGATATAAGATACAAGAGCTATTTTAGATGAAGCGGTAGAGTCCTGTGTATCTTGGAGCTTTTTGTTTAAAAAGTATTTATTGATTTTTGTGCAAGCTGCACCTGGGGATTTATTGTCATAGATCAAGTTTTAAGTTTATTTTTTATCATTTATATGTAAATACATTTCACTGCTGAATTTGGCAACTGAACTTGCAAGGTTTGCCTAGCAGTCATGACCAGACACATCCTCAGGTGAGCAAACTGAATCATTAAGACTAATGACTGCACTCTCACTGTAGGACTGAGAGGGAGTGCTTACAAAAGATGCAACCAACTTTCACATTCTCCTTAACTACTATGGAAGTTGTATATGGCAACATGTGCACAATATGAGTAATACAAAATATCGTTTACTAAAAACTCCATTCTTTATATATGACAGGGTAATTTGCTAGACAAACTTCATTTAGACCTTCTAGGTTTGAAAGATTTCATGGTGTTCTAAGATGTCAAGCCAGAACATAAGGAGGTAGTTAGTAAGCCTGTGTGAAGCGGCTAGTATTCGCTTTGGATTCAGCTGATTCGGGGGACTGTGATTCTATTCGGTGATTTAAATCACTGTCCTGAATCAATTCGGCTGAATCTGATTGAGAGATTGGGCCACTGCCAAATTGGCTGAATCTCCAAATCAAAGAGGCCCCATCCCCTGTCCAGTCTCCCAGTTCTGTCAGTGGCTGCCCCACCCAGCGCCAGCATCCCAGCTCTTAAAAAAAAATCCCCGCACTCATTGGCAGGGCAATCCTGGCTGCCCCGCACTGCATGGGGGAGGGTCTGCCATGAGTCCCCATCCCCCACCTGCTCTCCCAGACCCATTAATGGCTGCCCTACCTGGCCCAAGCATCTCGGCTCCTTTAAAAAACAAACAAACCCTGCACTCATCATCTGCTTGGGGGAGGCGATCCCCTCTGCACCCTACTGCCCCACGCTGCATGGGGGGCTCTGCCACAAGCTCCCAGAAGCTCCAATGACTGCTGCAGCAGCTGGTGAGTGCATGGCTTTTTTTTTTTTTAAGGGCCAGGATGCTGGTGCCAGGCGGGGCAGCCATTGATGGGGCTGGGAGAGTGGGCAGGGGTCAGGGGCACTCAGGAGGGGCTGGGGGATCAGGCAGGGGATGGGGTCTAGTGGGGGTCCCCCCATGGTGCCCTCCTCCCGCCTCCAGCCCTGCCCTCCACCCCCTACTTACTAGCACAGAGCCCATATCCAGCTCCCTGTGGCGGCGAGTGGGGACTGCCTGAAGAGCTGAATTTTCAAAGGACTGCCTGAATTGCTGATTCGGAGGCTTTGAATCAATTTGGACCTTTTTATTGATCTCCTGATTCAATTCAGATTTGAAGATTCAGCCACTGAATTGGCCAAATCTCCTCCAAATCTAATCAGCACCTAAAGCTTCTCACAGCCCTAGTAGTTAGACGTGTTAGTATGAAACCAGGAGGAAGACAGAGTAGAGATGCACCTCATAGACTAATCAGAGCTGTATAAGGTTTCATGAGCCTCAGTTTGCTTCATCATGTGCTATGAAAGAATGTGCACAGAAGAGTCTGTCAAATAGAGCAAGTGATTTGAATACAAAAGACAAGGAAGAGAAGGAGGGAGGGTGGGGGGTGTATGCTGGGAAAATCAAACAAGTAATAAACACATAGGGACCAATGGATCCAAAACAATTGTCCTCATATACAGCTTTTTCAGATGCGGGGACTCCCTATACCTACAAACAAATAGCACTACCATGGGAACATATATTCAGTATGCCTATGTATTTATGACAGTCCTTGAAGTCTGTTTCCTCCACAGCTGTCTGTTCAATCCCCTGATATACCTAAGATGCATCAATGATATTTTCATCACCTGGACACATGGGAAAGAATCTAGAGAGACATTTCACCCAGACTTTAACCAGCAACCTAACTCTGGAATATTCCAGTCAGCAAATTCATTTCCTAGACACCACAGTGAAGGCTTGCAATGGTCATATCATCACCACATTGTGTTGGAAACCTCCTGACCACCACAGCTATTTTCATGTCAACAGCTTTCATTCTAAGAACACCATCAGATACATTGTCTACAGCCAAACTCTATATTATAACCATATTCGCTCTGATCTCACCAAGATGCACACATTAAGATTCTGGAGCAGTGATCCATAAGTACAGTATAATCCCCAAACTATGGCCACTCAAATCAACAGACGTCAGTCTAACCCATTACACTATCAACCTTGAAACAAGGACAACAGGGTTTCTCTGGTTGTACCCTACAGCCCTCCACTTAAACACCTTGGACACATTATTAATGACCTCCAACCTGTCCTGGAAAATGATGACTATCTCAAGGTAGCCATGAGTGACAGACCTTCAGCCTCAAACAACATCTCTCAAGTAACAGAATACCTAAGTCCTTTTCTCCCTGAGGCATGAGGTCTTGCAATGGATCCATATGCAACTTGTGTGCTGTCAAAGAGGAAAAGAGGAACAGGAGAAAAGAACATCAGAACATCCAATGCAGCAACACAGTGCCCATCCCTCCTGGAAACACCTGTCCTCACTGTGACAAAACGTGGATCTAGAATTGGGCTATGGAGCCACTTGCAGACTTACTATTAAGGTCCTTGGAAGACAATCTTACTCGTTTGCAAGTGGTCTCCCATCACATCATCACAGTTCCCCAGTGTTGTCTAAATTGAACAGATGGGGTAATCCTTATAGATTCATAGGTGTAAGGTCAGAAGGGACCTAAGTAGATCATCAAGTCCGACCCCCTGCCCTGGGCAGGAAAGAACACTGGGCTCATACGACCCCAGCCAGATAATTGTTAAGCCTCGTCTTAAAGAACCCCAAGATAGGAGCCAGCACCACTTCCCTTGGAAATTGGTTCCAGATCCTAGCTGCCCTGACTGTGAAGTAGTGCCTTCTAATGTCCAGCCTGAACCTACTCTCAAACAGCTTATGGCCGTTATTCCTTGTTACTCCAGGAGGTGCACGGGTGAACAGGGTCTCTCTCATTCCCTGCTGGTCCCCCCTGGTAAGTTTGTAGACAGCCACCAAGTCCCCTCTCAGTCTTCTCTTGTGAAGGCTGAACAGGTTCAGGTCCCTTAGCCTCTCCTCATAGGGTCTACCCTGCTGTCCCTGGATCATGCGGGTGGCCCTTCTCTGGACTCTCTCAATGCTGGCCACATCTCTCCTTAAGTGCAGCGCCCAGAACTGGATGCAGTACTCCAACTGTGGCCTGACCAGTGTTGCATAGAGAGGGAGGATCACCTCCCTGGCCCTGGTTGTGATTTTTTGGAATCGATGTTCATTTTGGAATTGACCAAGATCTCGTTCTGCCACTGCTTTCGAGAAGGGAGTTCCCCAGCCTATAGGTATGCTGCTGGTTCTTACTGCCCAAATGCAGTACCCTGCACTTGTCAGTGTTGAATCCCATCCTATTCTCATTATGTGTAAGGATAAATTAATACTGACCTGAAATCAGTTGCAAAAAGACATACAAGCCTGTGGAAAGACATTTTAACCTCCCTGGACATTCCACGTTAGAGTGGCTGTTCTTAGACAACAAACTTTAAAAATGAATTTTAATGTGAAATGGTGGAACAAGAAGTCATCCAGAGACTGGATTGTGTTAAGTATTGTCTAAACAGGGACTACTTCTTATCCCATTACATGGATTGTCTTTTTTATTTCCTTTATCTGTATCAGTTTATCACTTGTTTGCTTCTCTCAGCAGTGCCCCCCATGCTTCCCTCCCTGCTTCCCCTGTCTTCTGTATTCAGATCACTATTTTTGATCGATTTCTCTATGTAGGTCCTTTCACAACATCTGATGTGATAAAGTGAGTTCAGACTCATGAAAACCTATACATCTCTGCTTCCATATTTCATACATTAGAGGTAATATGGTGACCTGAATATAATTGTAATGCAAGACTTATTTCTGAGTTATGCTTTTGATATTACCTGCATAAATGTGTCAGTTTCCAGTTTGCTGTTTGTATTTTTTTTTTCTTCTTTTCTTCTTTCATTAATTTCCTAGTAATAGCTGAACAGGTCCCTTGAAGAAAAAAAATCAATTCTGTAACAGAAAAGGCAGATGCAGGAGTGGTAACAGTTTTCTTTCTTGATCAGGAAAAATGAAACTATGATTTCTGTCCCCAGAATAGAAACAATAATTTTAAAATATTTATATTTTAATGACTTTAATGTGAGGGAATAAGGAAAAACAAGATTTGGTAGGTATACTTTCTAGTGTTTTGCAAAGTTTAAAGCAAGGCAGGAATTTTAGCTTTTGAACATTTACAAAGATCACTTCACTGCAAAGAGCTGCAATTTTTGTAGGAGGATGTTAAGAACACTTGTATTTTGCCAATGTAGCTGTCATTCAGAGCAGAAAGTTGTTTTGCACCTTGTGCTGTAGAGATGTAAACCCATGTGGCTCAACAAAGGTAGTTTTGTACAGATGTTAAGAAACTGCATGCTTTCTGGGTCATTCATATTAACATTTTGATTATAGTGATGAGTTACAGAGGAAGAGCTAGAAAGCCTGAGAAGCCTGTGATGCTACAGTGGAATGTACTACCTTAGATGAAGAAAAGAACTTTTATCTAAGAAAGAAGCTTTGAAGCAAAAGTGAATTGCATAAACAGATGCTCCTTAAAGCAAACATTCAGCTGTCTTCATTCTGCTTTCTAACGTTGTTTTCCGCTGATACTACAATCTCCTTGGTGTCCTTCAGAGCTTGCATATGTTTTTTTGATATTTGTGTTGGAGTGCTACAGTTTGTGCTCTTTGCTATTCAATGTATGAAGAAGTCTCGGCTCTAGGCCCAAATATACTTAAATTAATCCCATGTTTAAAAATATCCCCAAAGATGATCCTGTGTTTAGGTTGCAATTAAGTGCATAATCTGAAGACATGGTTCCTATCCAGTCACATAGAATAAACTGACCTTACTCAAAATTGATCTTTAAGCTACATATTTACACTGTGATGTTATATTGGACATTCAACACATGTTCCATACATGGAACTTCCATTGATTTCAGTACCAATTTTGTATTACTATACACCAGCAGAATATACAGCAGAGACCTGCTGTGCAGGTAAGAAATGCACAATATATGTCCATAGTTTGCTCACCTGGAATTCTAAATATGGAGAGTGGCCTAGATTAATTTAATTTGTTTACAAATTAATTTAATTTGTCTAGGGTGTATGTATAGGAATAGTTTGATTTCCCCCTCCCCCCCCCGTGAATGTTCCACATACATTTTGTTTCCTTTAGCTAGCCTTCAAGTGAAGGTCCTCTGTTTAGTGCTTACAGAGGTATCTGTAAATTATGCATGGAAATATTATATAGAATATTATTAGTTTCATTAGTCTGTACAAGAAATAGGCATTCAGTAGCTGTTATGTGAAGGTGAAAGGCTAAGTGTTCCTTTTTTGTGGAAGGGGTTGTCACCTCTAGGAATCTATTTTGGGAAAGGAGCCAGGTTCTGGAATAACTCACAACAACTGTCTAAGACTGAATTATCAAAGTAATCTCTTCAAGAAAACCGGAGTATTCATTTTGCAGCTTTGCAGCAATGTCAATATGGAACCTTTATAAGAATTAAGAAATTAGAATACGTTTAAGTTTGTGACTTGGAGAACTAAATTAAATAATACATCAATGGCTCTTTACTGTTATTTCAGCCAATGTAGCTTCTCTCATACTGTGAAATAGTTGAGGTTTTATGGTGACATTTCCCAATAACGTTCTGGTTGTTTTATACTAGAACAAATTTGGGGAAAGAAGCATCACCTCTTTCCATTGTGTTTGGCCACAGTAAGCATTTGAAACAAAAATATATTCAGAGTGACTGTTAAAAATCTCTTCATAGTTTTGACATTACAGTTCCCACTCTTGTCCTGTCTTGAATGTGTGATTGTAGCCATTAAGAGGGTTTTTTATTATTTTTATTTTAAATTGTTGCTATCTCTTATTGTCTACAAATTAATCAGAAAAATAACTCCTATTAATGTAGAGCATCCATAGAGGCCAACATTGATTTCTCCTTGGCAGCTTCTTATTATAAAGTTCCCTGGTGTGAGGAAGATGCTAACTAGAAGCTAATAGGTATTACAATATCACATATATTTCATGTTCTGACAGATAAATGTTTGGAAATGTTTTGCCTGAAGAGTTTACCTGCTCTCTTGATAAAATAAAATGTATGCCATCCCCATTTTCATTTCTAATTGTAAAGAGTAAAGACTTTAAACGATCATTTCCAAGTTGTTCACTGGGGGCAGCAAAGATGAGATTCATTCTGCAATGGCGATTTACATGTCAGAAATATTTATATTTCCTACTGTGTTAATTGATATTGTTTGTGCACTTTGGAAGACAGGGGCTTGTCAGCTACCAAACAGTGAACTGCGAGCAGGTCTAAGAGTGATAGCCAGCAAAATTATTTTAATAGGTTTTTGAGCCTTTCCAAGAAGATGTTGAAGAAGCAGAACCATAGCTCCCAAAGAAACTGTTTTTCCTATTGGCACATTGCCTACTGTTGTGCACGAATGGCTGTACTGCCGTCAAAACAATGATCTGAGTCCCAAAAGACAGCTGTGTAAAGACATGGAAACCTAGAATAAGATGGGCAAAACAGCTTCCTCACATTTATGTGAAAAAATGTCTAATAGTCTGAGTTGGTTCCTGTTCCTATATGTCCCTTCTATGTGTCCTTCCTAAGGTAAATTCCTTCCTGACTTAAAATACAGAAATTACTTAGTGGTGTGGTCAGTAATTGTTTTTGTTAAACAAGCCAGAATAAATATCTTAAAGTGTGATGACCAAGAGATTATATAACACCAAATGCCCTGTCAACCCATGTAGTGTCATTGATTTTCCAAAACTTTGTGGAGAAAATGGAAAAAAAAGCTTTTCCCCAATGAGAGGATCTCCTGGGTTTTATAGCATCAAAATTTTGTTTCCCAAGAACTTGCTCTCATTCCCCTTTCCTTGGCATACCAACTTATCTTCACACCTCACTGCCTTGATGCTTCTGTAAGATCTGCAGGGGCCATACTGGTTTCCAGCTTGTACCAGGATTAGGAAAAGAGAATATCGCAACCCCTTTCCTCTCCCCTTTGCATTCCTCAAGCCCCTTCCTCAGGTCTTGGACTGAGCAAAGCTTGCTCAATCATACACAGCAGCCTAGCCATCTGCATCCCCAATGTTTGCCTTTGCCATGTATGTTTGAAAGGTCCAGTTTTTAAGTTTTGTTTTTTTCCTTTCCTAGTACTGGCGCATACCTTGTTTTAACTGTGAATGGAGACTGCTACCTGCCCCCCACCCCACCAATCCCTGTATATGTTGGTTTGCAATAATTACATAGTCCTAAACCTTCTTCAGTGATACCTACAGTTTTGGAATTTAGAAGTAAATTGCTTCTGGGAAAAGCAACTCAAACTTGCATTGGAGGCCAATCAAAAGTGCTTTAATGCACATGTGCCAACTCTACAACACCAGAAACTGACACTTGAAGTGTGGGGGAGTTCCCACTTTTATATAGAAAATCATAGCAGTTAGGGTCACAAACCAATGATCCAAATGGAGGGAACAGGTAAAAGGGAAAGAAACATCAACACTGTGGACATAGGTGACTGGTAGGAGGTGCACGGGGGTGCATGTGCCCCCCCTGATGGGACCAGTGTCCCACCCGATGGCCAACACTGATGCTGTTAGTAGAGCTGGTGCCCCCCCTGACAGGGCCATTGCCATCAGCGGCTTCTGTGGGTGCCCCTCCCATGAATTAGGATGCACCAGTCACTCATGACGGTGGTAATATACACTCAACCTCTTAATTCCCTCCTTCCCCCTACTCACCTATGGAGATATCCCCAAACAAGACTTTAGTCCCTAGAGCACTCAAACAGTAGGCTGCAGGTGCCCCCAAGTCCGAGTCCAGCTCCTTCAGTCCAGTCCTGGCTGACTGAGCCAGGGAGACCTCCAGCTCTGTTGTGCACTCCTCCGTGTAGGGCTGATCAGGTTTCAGGTGCGCGCTGCCTTGTCTTCCCCTTACTCCAGCCTCAAGCTTCCTTTTCCTTTTTCCTTTGCCTCCCCAGCCTCTGGGGTTTCTGAGAGTTGTAGTCCAAATAAACAGTCAGTATAGATCAGGGGTGGGCAAAATGGCAGATCTGGCTGGTGGCTGGACTCCAGTTCCCAGCAAGCCCTGCCCGCATGGCCCTGCTGTGTACCCTGCCAGCGCTGCTGGGGCCGGTCTCCACAGAAATCCCAGCCCTGCGCTATCACAGTGTAGCTGCTGCTGGAATCTCCATGCAAACCTGCTCCAGCCACATGGGCAAGGGCTGCTGGGAAACAGAATCTACTGCCAGCTGGATTTGGCCCACAGGCTGGACATTGCCAGCCCCTGGTATAGATCTGCAGGCTGCCCCCGGTTCCTTCTGCTGTTATGCACATTACATTCACATTCAATATATTACTCTGCACTTTCGTGGTGGAATAAATCTAGTTTCAGCAGTGTTTCTTCTAATAGTGTCAGATCAAGAGACATTTACATTCATTTTTGTTTTACAGTGAGGTTTTCTTTATATTTCAGCCCAGGCCACAATAGTTGTCTCTCTTTTGTTAGTAGTTTCTATTACTATATCTGAAATAAATGTAAAGCAGTAGCTGTGAAAAATGATGGACAAACGGACTGGAGCAAATACAAATTTACCCCTGAATTTTTGTCTAGGACTCTGATCAAACTAGAACATCTTTTTAAGGTTTGAAAAAGAATTTGATTGAATTTCTTTTCTAATTGTTTTCCATTTTTTTACATGTCTATACTAATTTGGACACAGGGATTTAAAAAAAAAAAAGCAAGATAGACTGTTTTAGCAATAAAATTAGGCCAACCAAAAGAAAGAAGCAGTGAAAGAGAGAATTTTAAGAGAATGGGGGCAGGGGCGGTTTATAAGCTTTCCACTCCAGTTCTACAGAACAAAGAGATTTGGTAGGCAACTGAAATTTGGGGGATGTAAATCATTGACCACATTGAGGTTCATCCATCACCATGTTGGAAATAAGGCCAATAAAAGTTAGTGGAAGAATGAATGGAACTGTAACCTAACCTCTGCAAAGAAAGAAAGTCTCTGCGTGTGAGTACCTTCATACAGAATGCCTAAAGAGGTGCTGATATATTTCCAACACAGATATAAGATCTGTCTTTCTTTATGTAACTTTGGAGCTTGGTTCCCATTTAGACTAAGGCTACTTTATACTATTCTGGCAGAGTAAAGTGCTCTGATTCGGGGTGAAAATAAAAGTTACACTTGAATTCCTGCTGTGTCAGCAGCAAGCAGCATCAGACTCCTGCTTTTCTTAATCAGAATTCTTAAACTATATATGAAGAACACAGTTCCTGGTTAGATGGGCACTTTTATAAAAGAACTGTTCTTTTTTTATTAGCTATTTTTGACACATTCCATATATTATATGAAAAAAAAAATTGCTGTTGCTGCTGCTGCTACTGCCATAGGATTGGTAGTTTTTGCAGTTTGTCTAACATATTACCACATAACTTGTCTCCTCAGGAAATTTTAGCTATAATGCTAGGTACATTCTTCCGAAGGATTATCACAACTCATACTTATCACATTTTTTTCCAAGGATTATCACAATTTCTGATGTAGCATATTTTTACATTTCTTTTGAAAAATTACAGGATCTTCCTCGTCACCCTCAGGCTTTTAGGGTATATGGAAACTGTAGTCTCAAGTCCCTTTTGAGGAGGTCTCCAGACATGTACCCAAGGCTACTAGTCATAGTACTGGGGCTATAGCACACTCTCTCTCCACCAGGAGTCAAAACATGAGCCAACATCTTTCACATCCCAATTCAGTAGCATGGCTTAGTATTCTAATCAGAGAACTGAACCCAATGAACTTTAGATCTGATTTTAAGTATGAGTCCTTCTGTAAGCTTCATTACAACTTTTCTACCATAGGTTTTCCATCTGTAAAATTGGAGTTAGTCTCTCTTTGAAAAGTTGTAGATAATATTCGCAAGCCACATTGTACCATATATGTGCTGACATTTATGCCACTACAACAGTTAGAGACCTAGTGATCCAGAGTTCAGCTGAACATTTTTTTTCTTGTGAAACCTCTCCATGTTTTTCATTATGCAATTCCAGCCTAGGAAGCTGGTGTCTCACATCTAGTTTGGGAGGTGTTAGTTGGAGGGGGCAACCTAAAAACCTATCCCCATGCCAATACTTTGTATAAAATTAATCTATTATTCATTTCACTCTTTTTCCTCAAAAGTTCTTGGCTGGCCTCACAGACAATCATTGTGTTTGTATTGAGCAGAAATTAGTTGTGTTTGAATACAGGAGGAAAGATGATAACATTATTTTTCCGCAAGATGCTGACACTGCCTTAGAAAGCCACTCACCTACTGATGAGAGAGGAAAGCAACTAGTATTAAATGAAGCAAATATTTGGAATAGTAAAAAAAACTCCAAACCCTGCTTGAGCAGAGAGTAGCAAAGCAGAATCTTTTGTTGTAGATTTAGCTACAGTGACTATCTCTTACCATTAATTTTGTTGCAAAGATGAGACTCCTTTATTTCCTCCCTCAGAAAGTTGGAATACTTATGAGTATGGTGAGCACAGTCTAATATTACAAGTTACAATAAAATATGTAATAACATAGCATGTTTGGCTTGAGGTCTGTAGTTTTTCAATGATAAACATTGTTTACTTTGAAATGAACACAGAAATTTTGGACTGGATTGTACTGTAGAAGCATGGTGAAAGTGATTGATTTACCAGATGTCATACTGTAGGTAGCGCCTACTGTTATCAAATCACTATATAGTGGTTGGATCACTGCAGAAATGTGAAATAAATACTAATGTTTACATGGGATTATTTCAACATATGCAAGTTTTCTTATTAAGACTATAATCCTAAATAAATATTGACATGTATTATTCTTCTGATGATTATAAAAAAAAAAAAAGATAGGTACTAGGCATATTTTTCATGCAAATGTGATTTTTCCAGTTTATATTACAGAACATAACACAGTTTCTGGGTTTGAGATGCTTCTGGAATTAGCCCAGCCTTATTGTAGTCTTAAAGTTCCCAACAGTACACCATAAGCAGGAGTAAATACCTTCCTAGAATTTTTGTATTGTTAATATCTCTCCAAATTTATCAAGACCAGTGCAATTTGAGTAAGACTTGTCAATTTACAAGAATTAAGAGGAAAAAGAACAAGAAATATTTATATGAAACAGGTGACATTTTCGGTTCATTATTTTACAAATATGCTTGTTCTGGATCAACATGGCATTTCTCATTATATTATCTCACTAATTTATATAGTATGTTCTTTTGTGGATTTTCTATTATTTTTGTAATTGTCTTCAGAATGACATAATGATAATGATATTAATAATAATAAGTGTTGTTATTGTTAATGATCACCTACAAGTTCTTTTTATTTCACATTAATGTAATTCAGTGCAGAGTAGATGTTTAGACTGCCACAGTAGAATTGAAATCTGTAAACTGAACCCCTCATGATCTTATAATGATAATGAATAGGAGTCCTAGATTCAGTTACTTACTGAAAATTGCAAAGGAATTTTTTGTCTCAAAAATGGTAAAACAAAATATTTAGCTATTTTCAACATGTTTCATATAATAATTATCAAAAGAAAAGGCCATGCCTTTTTTGATCCAATTTTCACTGCATCATACAGGGCAAGGAAAGGAGAAGAGAGAGAGTTTTAAATGTCTCTGGACAGGGCAACATTGTACTGAATACAGAGAAACAGAAAATAAAAGGCTGAACTCAGAATAACGTTAGAATGAAAACAGCATGCATGGGAAACTTAATTGTTACAGTCACAGAAGATAAATGAAAAAATGCTAAATTTACAGAAGAATAATTGAAAACAATTCAATATCCTTAAATCCAGATTTTAACTAGCCTTGTTCTAGTCTTCAACTACTGGATTGAAACACTTGTTTCTATGTCCATCTCTATTAATAGAGTGATCATACATCCCAGTTTGGCTGAGATAGTCACAGATTTTGAAGGCCAGGCTTCGCCAGGGAAAATTAAAATGAGAATCCCAGCCGCAGGGCACAGTCCAGCAAGGAGACAGAACAGCATGGTGCACCAGGAAGCTCTGCCTCCCTGTCGGACTGCACCTGCACCCCTGCCTACTTGCCTCTGCCACTGCCTGAAGCAGCGCCACTGACGGGGGTTGTGGGGATGGGGAGAAGAAGAAAGGACGGGGGTGTTTCGATTTTCCCAGATCTCCGTACGGACACCCTATCTGTTAAGCATGAAGCTTTGCAGTCTGCTATGTTATTCATTAATCAAAATACATACGCACATGTAAAGTCACATTTACTTTCGTTTTCAAATCTTCTCTTAAAGCTGTTTGCCAAGATACCTACCAAAAAAACTGGCAACAGTTACATTGCCAATGGCTGAGACTGTTCCTTACTGTACTGCTAATGAATACTGTCTTGTTGCTTCCTGGTATTCCTCCATTCTTCTGTATCCTATTAACTGTTATCTAATTCTTAGATTTTAAGCTCTTTGGGGTTAGATCTATATTTTTTGTTCTCTGTTTGTAGACCAGCTAGCAAATTTAGATCCCAATCTGTAACTGGGGCTCCCAGACACTCAGATATTATAAATAAATAATAGATAAAACAAACATGAAGCTAATAATAAACACGATGATTATGATGGAATATCTATTTAGTTTTTGTTCATCTGTTCATGTTTAGGTTTTGGAATATATTTAGTTTTTGTTCATTCTATAAGTGGAATCTTAAGGTTGCTGAAACTTGAAGCTGTTTTCAATCAAGGTTATTTATTGCTCTTAGGATATTGACTATAGTCAGATTTAAGTCAGCAAATTGTATAATTAAAGAAATGTATGTAATGAAAAACCAAATAGATCCAACTGAATAGATGCAGACTTATACCATATGATAGTTTGGAAGGAATGATGGGAGACAAAAGCAGAATGAAGCTACCAAGTTTGAGTTGATATAAAATATTGTATTAGAGGGTATTGCTATGAAGGTCAAAGATCAGCCTGTTAACTCACCATATGATGGAATATTGAAAAGTCAAGAATCTTCATATGTTGCTTCTGTGAAGGAACAAGCAAGGGAAACCAGCAAAGGGGCTTCATCTGAGCTTCTTAAATGTGCTTTTATGTTTTGAGTTTCATGGAAAGAAGAAAAATCGGGGAAAAAAAAATTACGTATTTTCTGACAAACTTTTACAATATTGAAATTCCCAACATTTCAAGCTCCATACACTTCAACCATTTCTAAAATGAAATGCCAGACTATTAAGTGTCATGAGCTTTGGAAACATGATGAATAAGTGAACTGTCCTATTCTGTGCTTCTTGATTTATGGTGATTTACTCTTCATTTCTTTGTTCCCTATTTCATAGTAGCATAGACTCATAGAAAAGTAAGGCTGGAAGGGACAGCAAGAGGTCATGTAGTCCACTCTATCCAAGGATCATCCCTATGCAAACCATCCTGTACAAATCTATTGTCTAATCGCCTAGCAAAACTACACAGTCAATCCAGACACAACACAAGTCCTAATACCTTAGCCTGCCACAGGTAAAGCAAGGGGACCATGGTGCCCAACATCCTGCTACTGAAAAGGGTGTTAAATATGGTTAAGAAATCCCAGGAAGAAGGCCACCCCCTTCTAACCGCACTATAGAAAAAGGCAAAAAACTCCATAGTCCATATTAATCTGACTATGGGGTAAATTCCTTCCTACCCCCAAATATGGCAATCAGTAATATGGCAATATTGCAAACCCAGGACTAGCCAGGACTCTCTGGATTTAAATCCTAGCAGGAGCATTGGCACAACCCTGTCAAAATCCCCAGCCTTGACTGCAACAAACACCCAATCCTGAGGAAGGCTTTAAAAATCCCTGACACACACAGCAGTAAGAAGGGGGGAAATTTTCCTCTGGGCCCCATCTGGCAATCAGGAAAACCCAGAAGCACGGGAAATACCCATAGTAGAACATACAGTGTGCATCTAAACATGATGCTACATTACCATAGCAATGTGCTACAGGAGCGTGGTGTCCATGGGTGTCTGCATGTGACTAGCAACTACTTCACCATAGCAGCACGCTCCCCTGGTTATGGCGTGCCATTATGGCAAAGTAGCTGCTAAAAATAACCAGGCACTGCACAGTTACTGCTTTAGTACTTTCATAAGGAAATAACAATGTTGCCATAGGGCAGTAGCTGTAGGGCAATGGGTAGATGTGCCCAGACATAGCATTGTTGTAGTAACAACATTGCCATAGGGTGACCAAACATAGCTACTCCTAGATAATCCCTGACCAATGCTTGTCCAACCTCTTCTTAAACCCCTCCAATGATTGAGACTCCACTACTTCCTTAGGACATCTATTCCACTGCCTCACTGTTCTAATAGTGAAGAAGTTTGTCCTGTTATCCAATCTGAACCTATTTTGCTGCAACTTCAAGCCATTGGTCCATGTCCTGCTCTCTGCAGCAAGAGAAAGGGTGTATCCCACTTATTTATGGTAATGCTTGACACATTTGTAGACTGATATCATGTCTCTCTTAAGCACCTTTTCTGCAAACTGAACTTGCCAATTTCATGCAAACTCTTTATGTATGACTTGTCTTCCAAGCCTTTTGTAATAGTTGTTGCTTGCCTCTGGACCCTCTCTAACTTCTCCACATTTTCTTGAAATGTGGAGCCCAAAACTGCATGCAATACTCTAGATGAGGCCTAACAAGTGCCAAGTAAAGAGTCATTATCCCCTCCCATGTTTTGCACCTAATACTTCTTTTGATGCTTCCCAAAACTGCATTTGCCGTCTGTGCAACTGTGTCATACTGCACACTTATATTAAGTCTCTGATGTGCCAAAACTTCCAAATCCTTCTCTGTAGTGCTGCTATCCAGACATTTTGCATTTGTATTTATGATTATTCTCCCTAAGGTATACCACTTTTCATTTGTCAGCACTGAACTTCATTTGGTTAGCTCCGGTTTAATTTTCCAATCTGTCAGGATCCTTTTGAATTGCCCTCATGTCCTCCAATGCACAGTCCTTCCCAGTTTCATGTGATCTGCAAATTTGTTCAAGAAACTCTCAGCTCCAGTATCCAAATAATAATAAACATGTTGAACAACACTGGGCATCTTTATTAAACGTGGAGAGAGAAATAGGAAAGGCAGTTATTTGAAATAAAGACAAGGGAAATGGTTGGTTTTACAAGTTCTCTTCTAGGCAATTTATTTTTAAAATATACATTTTGACAAGACCAAGAGATACCATTATGTAAATTTAGTCTTACAACAATGATTACAACCAAGTAGACGAAATACAGTCAGAACTAGGCTGGATTCATTTGCATAATTGGATAAATGGTAATAACCATTGTTAAATGACTTTGTAATCTGATTTATTTTTTATTCAAACAGAACTTTTCTACATGGGAATTAAAACAGGCATAGATATAAAAATAAACACAACCATAAAACTTGTATCTTTTGAGTCTCCTTGTGAGTCATGCCAGTCCTGCACTCTTCAGCTTTGTCCATCAAGATTTAGCATATGTGGCCAAATATGTATATATGTATGGATTAAGAATGTGTGTGTGTGTGTGTGTGTGTGTGTGTGTGTGTGTGTGTGTGTACACAAATATATACATGAAGTCTCAATCCATGTAGGGTGTGGTAGGAAGGAGGCAGGTAGGATAGTTGCAAAATGTTCTATATCATGGCCATGTCCACATGAGCAAGAACGTGCAGATTGCAGTGCCTCATAGCCTTTTGAGGGGCCACAAAACGCACATAACTCCTGCAGATATGAATATTTGCAGCATGCCGGCAAAATTAGATACCAGAAAATCCCAGTATCTAAAAAATACTGCAGAAAGAAAAGTGGAGCAGCACACATCACTGCAATGTGCACTGCCTGAAACCAGAGCCTGGCCAGCCAGAGTCACAGTCCAGCTGCCAGCCAAACTCCATGTGCCCAAACTGCTGCCACTGCAGCCCCAAGAGGCCCCCAGGACCCAAGGTAAAGCTGTTAAGGTTAGCCCAGGTGCTGGCTCCAGCCTTCCATACCCCAGCTGGGGCAATTTGCCATGCTCCACAGCACGCATGCAGGGGTGTTTCCTGGGGACAAGTAGCAGTGACACAACCAATGTGCCACTGCAATTTGTCCCTGGGAAGACACACATGCATGCTCATCTGGATGCACCCCATATGACCATTCCATTGATCTGTTTGCTAAAGTACTGACTATAGATTTGCTCAACATGCATCATTTATGATAAAGTGGGGCTAGGTAAGCAACCAGAAAAGAACATGCAAGAACCACAGGTGGTCCTAGGTAAGGGAGCATGCATGATTCATTAGTTAGAGCCCTGTCAAATCTTCCACTAGCAATATGTTGGAAAACAAATTAAATTGGAATCCAAGTGTGAAGACTAAATCCCTTCCCCATTCTTGTTTATTACAAGCCAAAATGTAAATGAAGGCAAACACCTCCAATGTTTCTGCAGGTGGGACATTGAAATGCTTGTCACCAAGAGTCTATTTTTTATAAATGAATATAATCCATCCCTAATGATGGTATGTTCAGATGGGTCAAAAACCATGGAAATTGCATCACTGTGGAGAGGCCTTAAGGACAAATAAATCTTCTTCATGTCATCAGCTAACAGAGGCAGCAGATGTTGAATTTAAAAAAAGAGTAGCCAAGAGGCAAAACATTAATTATGAAAAGAGATCTTGTATATTTTTACAGCTCTTAGAAAAGCACAACTTAAGTGGAAAATATTTGTCTTTTCAAAAAAAATTGCACTTAAGGGTGTGTGTTTTTCTTTTTGACTGAAGAATTTCACTTCCTCAGTAGTAATCTGTCCCTAGCCTGAATGGCCAGTATTGTCAAAGTGAGCTTATTACATAGTTATCATAGCACAACTTCTGTCCCCTACTCTCTTCTCTATACAAAGCAAGAGTTTGCTTCCCAAAAGTTAGAAAGTTGCTGTGTCATAGTTCATCCCAACAGCACATCAGATCATCCTGCCAAAAGACTTTATGGCTCTATTATCTTCCCACTTTCAGGACTTTGTGTCGGTGTGCGTGTCTGTCACCTTATCATCACTTCATATATTTTAGAATATAGATGAGAAGCTAAAGAATCATAGAAAAAGTGGCAAAAGAATAGAACAAAAGGTATCTTATTAAGAGGGGTATTCTGCATGATTCTTGGCAGTTATTCTGATCACGTAGTGTAGGTTACATATTTATGAAACATCCCAGGCAGGCACACCAATTGAGTTAAATCCATTAACGGTGACTCTCACAAGAATCCCTACAGCTTCCCATCACTCAATATCAGGCATTAAGATTGAATGTAGACATCAACATACAAGATTACAGCTTCTGTAGAAGCGACACCAGAGAATGGAGACGGGCAAGTCATCATCAGGCATAGAATTCTTCTACTCAGAATAATTGCCTATTTGCTCTGCATTCCAGCTCTATTCCTTGTGCTTAGATCTCCTGCACATCTAGTTAGAACTTGCAGAATTAATATCAGGTTTCCTGTCACCTCACTCATTACTTTTGTCAGGGGAATTCAAGGAAGGAAGTCAAAAACATGTTTTTTAGAGGCTATTTCTTAAGGTCTTTTCTTTTTTTCCTTTTTGTTTAAGTAGAAATCTGTCTGTTAGCTTGTCAGGTTATTTCTTTAGGCTACACTGGAAAGGACATCTGAATAAATTGTGAACCTACAATACAGGTATTGTTGCTAAATCACTATTTCTCCCTTACCTCTTCCTTTCTACCCACAACCACACCTTCAAAAATACAAGGGGCTTTAGAGAGAGAAAAATGTTGAAAAGTAGATTGGAAATATTCTCTTTATGTCCCATTTCCCAGAGAAGCTCTGAATGGGGAAGAAAAGTCATGAGCAGCAAAGTAATAGGAATATTTTCTTAATTGGCTTAATATAATATTAGGAGATCTTCATGGCTCTTTGTGCTAACATTGAGGAAAGACAAATGGGATATTTAAATCTTTACTGAAAAAGGCTCTTATGTTATGTCCTTGAACATATGAGTAGGATTGTGCCAGAAAATAAAGGTTTTGTTCATTTTTAAGCTTCCAAGTGTTTTTATTTAAGATCTGAATGGCAAAATATTGAAGTTTCCATGGATTTATGAGTGAAATGAAAAACATTTTCAATTTTATGAGGGAGATAATGTGCTAAATCTTATGGCTGGTGTGAATTGGCATAGTTCCATGGCCTTAAGCAGCACTACACCAATGTACCCTGACCCTCCATTCATTGAAACCCCAAGTAGATGGAATTAGTTCAAGCCACAAATATATCCAGATGATTATAGAGTATGTCTTATAGGCATCTTTGTTCTTAGGGATGCAAATGATTGGTATAAAGGATTTATTTATGTGGGATTTGTGCGCCACCTTATCAGCCATCTATGACACAAATCTGTGAACTTCCTGGAGTATTTATTTGGACTGCTCTTCCTTTCCAAATAAGATTTTAATTTTCTTTCATACACACTGAAATAAGCCTACAGCATTCTACTGAATTTTCTACCTCTTTCCCTTATAACAATGTCAAGGATGAAACTGGTTAAATGACAGCCTACAGGAGTTGTTCATTTAAAATCAGCTGACAAAATGTTCATCCCTGTGATAGATTAACATTAACATTAGCACATTAGTTTGTGAAAGAGAAGTAAGTGTATTTAGACTATTGGCCTTTTTGTTTCTTTCACAATTGTTTGCAGATAGCAAAATCCTTTTAAATGTTCCTGTGTACGTAAGAAATATGTATATTGTAAACTTAGAGTTGGAAATCACAGCAGACAATAAATGTTAAGCAGTATGTGATGAGGAAAAAAACCTGAAACAAGGTAAATTTATTATGTTCCTCCAATAGCACAAATCTTGACTACGTCATTTAAAATATCCTCCCTTAAGTCATAGAAATGAGGGACATTACAGTGTATAAAGATTTTATGGAAAATAGATTTTGTATCAAAATTAGAAAATCAAAACTAGTGAGGAAATATTGTTTAAAACGAAAGGGAAATAAAAATATTGTGTTTATGTATTTCTCAAGAGAACTAAATATTGGGTGATGGTATTTCTGAAACAGTTATGAATCATTCAAAATCATTAATAAAAACAACAAACACCAACATTATCAAGTCTCAGTGGTAGCTAAAATCAGTCTCCTAAATTATTAACTAAAACAAATGGAAGTTTCTTGATTTTAAAAGATGCTGAGCGAACCCAGATTTCACTGATGTCACTTTTTAGTTTGAAAAATTAGCCCAAAAATATAATTTCCTATTCATAGGTGGGTTACTCTCTTTAAAATAACACCTTTTAATTTTATTTACAAAGGAAAAAAATGGTAAAATGTGACTCAAAACAAATTGAGAAAGCTGTGATTTATAGGTGATGCATTGTTGAGAATTAATACTGGGGGAGAGTCAGAATAGCCAGTGGACTTCACTTCTAAGAAGCTAGACTGTGTTTGAGAGTTGATAGCTTGAAGAGCAGGAAGGCCATTTAAGAAGAGAAGATTCCTAGATATTTTTCCAAGAAATACAAACTTTGGAGTTTTTTTCTGTTTGTTTTTTTATTGAGAGTTGGGAGGTGGGGAGAGTTGTTTTCAGATTTGTTTATATTACTGCATGGGTCCTCAATGTTGTAAATTCTCCATTCTTTTCTGACCAACACCCAGGTATTATTAGGCTTCTATGTGACATTTAAGCTGCTAAGTGAGAATCTCTTCCCCTTGTTCAAGTCCTTAAAAACTAGTAATGCATCAAATTTGTAGCATACTTTCATCTTAGTCTCAAGACTAAATCACAAAAATGTGGCAAAAGGGCAGAAGCATCCCACCACTATTTGTATTAATGGCTTTTCAGAGGTGTGATCTCTGTGAAATTGGACTACCCTTTCAGGAATACTTATGTGACAGGCTGGCTGTCAGGCTCAATGGCAGCCCAGATTGTTAGCTTGAGCCCAAAGGACTTGGGTTCCCATTGGTGGAGACAGTTTTTCTTCTCCACCAGGGAATGGCAGGAAAGAAGGCAGCCCCCACCCTGACCCAGGGGTGAGGTAGGAAAGAGGACGTGAAAGGGAACTAACCCCTCAAGCTTCCTGATTGGTCTATTCTCAGTCTGAGGGCAGAGCCTCCAAAAGGATGACGAAGAGTGCTGACAAAGGGCTGGTGTAGCTAACCAATGGGGTGGAGCAGTTGCCCAACAAGCACCCAGAAGATGTCTTTGCTGGACGGAAGCAGCAAGTAGCTGCATCCCAGCCCCGCCATGGAGAAAGCCACAATGTTTATGCACAGGTCAGTGCACAGAGAGTCTGGGAATGGATGGGTCCACGGCGGCTACACAAGGCGGCTTGCCCTCAATGCACGGAACAGTGCACAGGGCTGGAGAGCCCAGTGCACAGAATGGTGCATGGAGGATTCAGGATCTGAAGAGACCACAGCAGCTGCATGAGGCAGCACGGGTCTCCAACCCTGCATGAGGCAGGATATAGGGCCATCGGTTCATGGGGCAGTGCACAGGGTGGAGAGCAGGCCGACAGACTGGGAGAGCCACACGAGGCAGCTGGGGCCTCCACACAGAAGGAGGAGATACTTAGCCCCTTGGAGACAAGTCAGGCCCCATCAGGCTGTATGAAGCCATGAGTCCCACCCCCTGGGCAAGGGATTCCCACAGGTGATGGAGGGTAAACCCGTGATAATTGGAGGATAATTAGCCCTGGGGCAAAGATAGAAATTCAGGGCTCTGGGTTGCTGTGGGGGTGGTGGAGAAATCCCTAGGTTTGGGCCCTGCCAGCTGAGTAGCCTGAGTGGACTCAAGGGTGCCCTATATGGTGACAAGGGTCCCCACCTGGTTGTCATTTCTTCATTGGGCACAACTGTGTGCCACAGTTGCATTTTGTTCTTTTCCCTCCTCTGTTGTTGGGATCCCTGGGGTAAGCCTGTGCTTCTATTATTGTATTTGGAGAGTGTTAGAAGCTGCCTGGTATTGGTATTTAGTATATGAAGTGTTTTATGCAAATATTTTATGCATGTGATATAACCCCTTATGCTAATATTTCACTATTGACCCATCACTGCCAGTTATTTTATTACTGGTCCATCAATTAAACCATTTTATCCTTGCATGCCCCCTCCCCCTCAGGCCTGTAGGGCACTGAAGGAGGGGCAGGGGTTCAGTCTAACCAAAGGCCACAGGGAACCAGGCCTATGCGTGGTTTTAGGGTTAATTAGTATGCGTTTGGGTGAATTCATGACTTTAAATATGTGTGTGTGTGTGTAAGTTGATGATTGTCAGTTGTAAATTCTTTATTAATATTAAACCTGTACATAGTTAAGCTTCACCGAGTGTCCCGGCTCTCTGCTCTGTAGGAAGAGGAGGGGAGCTGCATACAACTAGGCACCCATGCCTCCCACAGCATATCTGCACCCACTAACCATCCCTTCATTTGGAGAGGGGGTAACTTTCTGAGTACCACCAAAGTTACACTTAGACATCTAATAGGTAAAATAAGATGTGGTATCAAAACAGTGATATGATAGGCAACTTCAGAAGACTTGCAAGCTATAATTTTTTTCATGTTAACAATCCACATTTCTCTACTCTTGAAGTCAGGTTTGAAGATCTGTAAAAGTTATTTTTGTGTAGCTAAAATAATTCATTTATATGCAGTGGGGATTTCTATATTTATCTCCTTTGCAATAGCACAGTGCTGTCCGACTGGCAGCTCATGAGCCACATACAAACCCTGTGGGGTTAATCTGCAGTTCCCAGGTTCCTGGTCCAAATGCCATTCCCCCTATAATTCCAGCTGCTGCTGCCACCTCCAGAGTCAATAGGTCCCTTCCTTTCCTCCTTCCAGCTTCCACTGCCTGCCTCCTTTCTTAGGGGCAGGGCAGTATGGCTCTGCCCATAGGGCTGAGAGGGCCCATAGCTAAGGAGCTTGGGAGACCTTCATGTGGGGGAGGTAAATGTGGCATGAAGGGAGGGGAACATGCAATAAAGTGTACAGATATGGGGATTCTGGCACAGTGCAATGGGGCATATCTGCCATGTAGCGGAGGAAGGAATCCATATGATATGGAGTGGCATGACTCCCATGCAGTGTGAGTCTCCCAGCCACTCAGAAGTTGGACAGTCATGCAGTAGCAGAATGCTAGCTTTTACATGAAGACAACAATCGTGACAGTACAGTCCATTAGATAAGAATATGTTTTGGGTATATCACATGTTCTGGATGAATACTAAAGCAAATAATGTCCAAACATTTTGTTCAAGTTTTACATAAACTGACTTTGGCTGTGCTGAACATTCATCAGTGGACATTTTCCACAAATGTCCTGATAAACAAATTTACTGATTGGATCACAGAGAATATGTTCAATGCACATTGTACAGTATTTGCCTAAAGGAAATTTCAGATTTGTAATGAGTATTTGCACCAAAAAACCCCAACCTCTAAATATTATGCTTTCCAAGTCAGAAAAACAGAAAAAAACCCCAGGTGATCTATAGAATTAATAGAAAATAATAACATTTATGTTCACAAGAGTCCACTTGCCAAAGAAGTTAATATCTCTGAGCCTTATCCAAGGACCAGTGAAATTATTTTTCTTTTGATTTCACTGTACTTCTGATTAGATCCCAAGAGAAAAGCATGTAAAAGACAGAAAGCATTGTGAAATCATGTGTGGAAAGTGAAGTATGATATAGAGTAATTTTTCCTTCCTAGCAATCTCCACAAACTCAATTCTTGTTAGCCTCACCAAATAAAACACATTTCATTCTGTATTATTGGCTATTTCAGGAAGAACATGGTAATACAGGACTCACTGGGTCAAAAAGAGACAGCACAAAAGGGATACCAGCATTATTTCAATATTTTATTCAATGACTGCTTACTGCAAAATGTATAAACAGTGATAGGAGAAAGAACCAGAACCCAGGACTGTGGCCCACCAGCTGAGTACCCTAGTCACAGAGAGTGAGGCTCTGCCCTGTGCTTTCTCTTTGGCTAAGAGCAGCTGTTGCATTTGTCCTAGGACAAGTTGTTCCTGTTTGGGCACATCTACATGTCACTGTATGGTGATATTGCTATGGTTTAGTATTTTTGGAATTACTAAAGCATGGGACAGTGACCACCTGTACTGCACCTCATGCATGGTGCACAATTATATTTTGATTAATCTGCTGCAAGTCTATTGAAGCGTGCTAATTAACACACTGCAGCAGCCTCTATGCCATGTGTATTCAGCATCCCCACATTTCAAAATGGCTGCAGGGGTGCTTTAACTAAAGCTCATTGAATGAGCTTTAGTTAAAGCACCCCTGCAGCCATTTTGAAGTGCAGGATGCTAAATATATGTGACACTGCAAGTGCTTTTATGTAATATGCCCTCTGTCTCAGTAGCATTGCATTCCTTTTTTTCAGTTTCAGCAGGAGAGGTCAAGAATGACCCCAGTATGTCTATTCTGTAGCCTGGTGCTGAATGAACTCTCTTTGGAGATGAAAGATGTTTGAACTCCCTCAGACTGAGTGGGGATTTAGTCCAACTGAGTCCTGCCTTTAGCACTTAAGTCTCTATTTCAGACCTGTCCATCCACCTCTCTCTGCTTCAGGCTATCCATCTATAAAATTAGGATAAAACTTCATTACTATGCAATGAGGCTCTCTGCGTGTGAACAAGCATGCACCACACCCAGTCAAGGTGTAGGTGCCTTACTTTAAGCTGCTTAAACCTAGGGTGGGAGCAGGCTTGTGCAGGAGTTCGTCACTGCCGGGAGCCATTTGCTGCAGCTTTGCTGCTCCTGGGAGCTGTGAAGAGAGCCTAGTGTAAATAACCCAGTGTGGGTGAGGGACAGGCAGGATTAGGGGATCAGGTAGGGCTGGCAATTCTGCAGGGGGCTAGAAATAAACCAGTAAGTGTCAGAGGCATGGAAATAGCACAGCCCCGGGGCTAGGGCAAGTGGCTGGGTTTTCCCATCCCTGCGGCTGCACTCCAAACATGTACAGGCATTCCAGAGATTGGTCTAGGAAGATTAAGTTAACTTGATCGCTATCTAGGATTGTGCACATACTCAGGTGAACTAACTTAGATCAGGCACGTTGCTTTTTGAGTCATTTAAGCCCTTTGCATACCTGTACAATCAGGCATTTAGATCAACCTAACCCTGATTAGGTTGGTCTAAATGTACTGCTTATACTTATACCCTTAGACACCGTGGTCAGAACACATAGTCTTGAGGGAACATGTTATGACAAGGTCTTGGGATTGAACATAACTGTACCTCTATTAAACATCTAATCCTGCAACTGTTTTGTTTGTCTAACATGTATGTGAATAGTACTATTATACTTTTGTTTAAAAATGAATAGTCTATTTAAAAAGGAATTGTGAACTGTGAAGGAAGGTTATAGAACTTAGCCCATTTTACATACTATGTAAATAGAGAAAAATGGATTCTAAAAGCAACTGTAAAAGCCAGATCTGGACACTAAACCAGATCAACTTTTCTTTTGTACCTCAATCAAATGCTGCAGACCACATATTTTATTTTAAAAACAGTAATGCATGCTGTTACGAACAAAGCCGTCCTACAACAGCTCAAAGGTGTGTTCTTATCCTTGCCTGGATCCGTCTCCTCCCTTGGCACTGACTTTATAGCCCCATGTACATTTTAGCTGAAGCATAAAAAGCTCCTGTTCCTGGATTTCAGAGCTCTACTTTAAATTCAGGGGTTTGGTCTTTATTGATAGCAACCTAACCAATGTTCCTGAGTTGCATAATCCTAATGATAGCAGCTTAAATGTCAATGTCTTTTCTGTTTCACTGCTATTCATTTTGGCAACATCCATCAGGGAAATCTCAAGAATCACCACTTCTATTACTAAGTGCCTGAATCTTGATGTTGAATAAAATCCAGGTTACTATCGTTATTTTTTTTCTCCACCTCTGATCAAGTTTTGGTCATATAATAAATACTGATGTAATCCTGTGTTTGTAATAATGTTAATGCTGACTTGTAATGATACTTTGTGGTGTATTAATATGGACACTTTTTTTTTTTTGTAGGCAATAATTTTGTAATTTTGAATTGCAAGGTTTAGAACTCCAACTAATGGCCAGGTACAGACCTTACATACACTTTTACTGGTATAAGTGATTGGAAACTGGTCTATACCCATAACAAACAGAAGTTTGGCACACAAAACCAGTCTGTACCCATAATAAAACAGGAATTCCACACGCACAGACTGGGTTAAAAACGGCAGAACCTGGCCTACGATTTCCCCCTACCTGCCCCCCAACAAAGTGTGAATGTGTGTTCTGTCTGCTACTGATCCAAACTACACCACTTACAGAAAACCATGAAACTTAAATCGATTCTACTGTGGGCATTTTGAAAGTCTGTACTTAGCCAATGGGTTCAAGCTTTCTCCTTTACATTTTCATTATCGCTGTTTAGAACTTTTAACCTGATCATTTGTCTTTCACAATAATGGACAGCAATGAGTGTATGGGCTTTTCCCTCAGATTTATATCAGTCTTAAAGCACCCTCAGGAAAAGAGATGTTTTTATCCCTGATGTCAGTTCGTTTCTTAGGCCCCTGGCAGACATACAATTAAAGGTGCAACAGGATATGATTCGCAGTTCCCACAATAGCTCTTCCTGCCATGCCACACATGCATGGCAGGAGGTGTGATTGTTGCATTGACCATCAGATCCCATCACACTCATTGCTGGTGCAGAGGGAGTCCACAATCATCATCCTGGACTCCCCCTACATTGGCCAATAGCAACCTTCCTCAGCTGGGAACCCTGTCAGCTGATGAGGCTACCAGCCATGGGAGCACACAATGTGCTCTGACAGCTGGGAGCTTCATTAGCTGATCTGAGCATGGTGCACCTCCACAGCTGGGAGCCTGGCTCAGCAGACAACTCCCATCCTTGGGGGTACATGGTACCCAAATCAGCTGACAGAGCTTCCAGCCCTGGGAGCAGAGCCCTGTTATCTGATGGCCCCAATCCTTGGGGCTGTATGGTGCACCCCCTTTAGTTTGGAGCCTAGAACAGTTGGCAGGGCTCCCAGCTGTGCTCCTGCAGCTGGGAGCCCCCGTCGGGCTACATGTTCAATTAGTGACATGATAGGAATGAGCCACAAGTTATTACACATATTTGTGTAATTACTTTGTAACTTATTCCTTGTTTTATCACACCATTAATTACATTAACGTGTGGCCAGGTAACTACTTAAGATATGATTAACTGTTTAATTGGGTCTTAAGTGTAACATGTGCCAGGGGTTAAAAGTAGTGATTCTCACTTTTTAGATCAAACACATCCCTTAATAGACTCAAGGCACCACTTGGAAAAGTTCAGCTCTTAGTTTTCACTCTATCTTTCTCTATAGAAAAACAATAGAGCAATTCTTCTTTTGCAAACAACTGAGAAAGAACACAACAGGTTGGAATGTTTTTAGCACTATGAATTCCTATTTGAAATATCTGGGTAATAATGCTAAAATTGCATAGCACCTCCCAGAACCCTTGCAAGGATCTCAAGGTACACTAGGGTGCCACAGCACCCTGGTGGAGAATTACTGTTATAAAACTATGAAGATCAACAGGGACGTTACTGAACTGGTACTTTCTCATGGCAGGAAAAAACCCTGAGGTCTGTATGTCATCTGTGATATTTATCAAAATGAAATACTTATCATTCTTTAATTTCAAGTTGTTTAATTGCCTCCAACATTTATTAGCAAAATGGAGTGGACTCTTTCTCTCTCTTTCCAAGGAAATGCTAACCTGTAAATAGAAAAACCTCTTTCAAAAAAAGGGACCAGATTAGCATCTGTGTTAACAGCAGCATCCAAAAAAATCATGCCTTAAATGGACTATTATTAAACTGGTAGATATTGCAACCTAGAGGTTATACACTCAGCATCATTGACAGCAGAATATTGTCACTCCCTGCTGGCTGATTCATGAAATAGTTTACTCTAGAGAAAATTGCTGCCATATTCTCCCATCAGGCAGAAAGAGCTTTCATCAGGACAGTTTCTGATAGTCTTATTCACTTTCAGATAGCCTCTGAATAACACGGCATACAAGGAAAAGTGCTCTGGTTTGTCAGGGTGGAAGAATTAGGGGTCCTGTAAATAAGACAGATTCTGAAAGAAATACAGATTTAAAATTAAACTTGCTTTTAGTTTAATGCAAAAGAGCTTGAATTATGTTTTTCAAAAAAAATATTTAAAACCTATATCGTGCCTTTCTAATCTATGAAGTAGTTGTCTCAAAGTCATCTGCCTCTTCCTTGGTTTAATTCCATGTGCTTACTCACCTTAAGATCACCACATTCTGTTTGTCTTAATGTAGAGTACAGCAGGTAGTCCAGCCTACGTAGCGAAGTAAAAATGTAAAAAAATAAAAAATTGGGGGAGGTTCCATCATACTTAAAGGAATTTGCCAAAGGCAGTGACATTTAGCTCATTCATTTATTCTTTCAGTTATAACCTCTCCCTGCAGTGGTCTTTTGCAATCTTGAAGGCCCCCTTTGTCTTTAGCAGAAATAGCTAAAGACATCTGTTGCATGTACTTTTGCTTGAAGCTTTTACTTTTTCCAAGAACAATACAAGAGTATTCCTCTCCCTTCCCCTCTTACTTTTCACTTTATTTCTTTAAAATACATTTCTTTTGCCACTTTTGTACCTTTTCCTATCCATTTTTATTCATTTATCCTGCCCCTTTTTGCCTAACTCCAGTTCTCATTATCTCTTTCTTAAAGGTTTGAAGTCAGTTTTGGTTTTTTCTTCCCTTGGTCTTTTCTTTTTTTTGTCAGCAAAAAAAGTAGGAGTGGGGAGGGATAGTTTTTACTTGTCCAAAGCCTGGAAAAAATACAAGAGCAAAGTTAACTGTCTCTTACAATTACATAGACTTTAAACCCACAATACGGCAGATTCCTATCCAATCCTCTGAGACATATGTGGCATGAAGAGACAAAAGATATGGGCGCCCCAAGTACACCATCCTCACGTAGTGTTACCTTGATACCGTGTTCACTCCTAGACATGCATACGTTACTTGACATGTGCTGCTACATTCAGTGCTATTTCCTTAGGACTCCAGTTCACAATCTTGAACTTCAATACAGACTCTCAGTGTAGAATCCTTTATAATGCTGAGATTTATCACTCTTGGTTAAAAGTTTGGTATCATCTGTGTAGTTTGAAAGAGCACAGTAGTCAAGGATAGGGACAGTAATTGCACTGTGAAAATAATTTTACTTTATGACCATTTTTCATTAAAATATCATCATAAGTAGGAGATTTATTTGAGAATCTCCAATGATAACATAACATGGTTTAATATTATGGAGATTATGGGCTCAATTGTGCCTTGAAGGCAGTGCCTTGTATTATTGCCAGCATCTCAATGGGAACTCCAAGTGGGTTTGTCTCTCAGGGGACACATTGCCTCCTTGAGTTTGCAGGAAATTCCATCACTGAACAATTATTTTAGATCCCCTCTCCCCCTTCAACATGCACAATTGTCACATTCACTTGTCCTCTGCAGTATTCCCACTCACAGAAGAGGAAGCAATGCACAGCTGTGGTGTGGTGTTTAGTATACTAACAAGCCTGTCACATAGCAGTGGAGTTTGGAAGATGCCTGGAGAGACAGTTGATCCATACATAGGACTCGAAATTGGTTGAGTTTCCTGTATGTCCTTTGGCTCTGTGCAGCAGGTGGTCCAGGTTTTGTGCTGCTGCTAACCCCTATTGACAACGGCAGAATGGTAAACTTATTTCAGTGTCCTCTGCCTGGTGTAGGTTTTGATGCGTTGTGTCCCTTGCTTTGGGGTTATTTAAAGGAGGTGATGATATGATGCCAGTGAATCTTTTTATATTAAATGATTTTGCCATCTGAAGTGTTTAGAATTATTTGCACATTCTATTCAATGGGGAAATAAGTCCTTACAGAGTCAGTCAGTTACAATGTTTTCAGATATATTCTGCTGTATAATTCTGTGCCACATTTGCAACTCAGTCAGAGAAAAATATACTTTTAAAACATATTTGTGTATTCTAGAGAGTAAAAAAGGAATACTATATAGTAAAGTATTAAAGCATTTTAAGGCATTTGCATTGTGTCTATCAGGGAATGGAAAGGAGTCAAATTATGAAAGTAGTATCAATAATAGAATGAAGCTGCACATTACACTTAGACCATACTAAATCTCTGGAGTGTCAAGTAGTTAAAGTTACAAAATGCTGTGAGCAGTAGCATATTAAGGGTTAATACCTTGTCTTGCCTGCAAACTCTGACTTGCCACAAGAGAGCTAGCAAGCAGGGGCATGGCTAGAAGGCAGAATACTTGGGTTGTATTCTTGCTTTGGTTAGGAGTGGTGTATCCTGGGATGCTGGAGGACTGCAAATTGCTTGTTTTATATCTATGGTGCAGGCTGAAATTACCCTTACATGAGCTAGGTAGCAGTCCCAGAATTAACTCTCACCTGAAGTGGCACTTAGCACAAACACAAGTTAATGGACTTTAAGGTGCAGGCACTCACGTTTTAAGTGCCCTTAGTAGCCACATCTACACAAGACTCTTACTGCTCAGTAGCTCATTACTAATGTGCAGTAGCATCATGTCATGGTTTGGACCTGGTGATGCTACTACGCAGTAGTAATGAGCTACTGCACAGTAACTTGTTACTACTGCACAGTAGTGTCACTGGGCACAAACCACGATTTGACGTTATTGTGCAGTAGTAATGAGCTACTGTGTAGTCAGCATCACTAAGCAACTGTGTCAGGACACTACTGCACAGTAACACCAGTTACTGTGCAGTCATTTAGTACTTGGTTATGCAATTATGTTATGTCATTTAGTACTTGGTAACAATTGTGCAGTCAGTGTCTCTTGTAGACGCAGCTGGTATGGTCTAAGTGTAGTGTAGCTTTATTCCAAAAAGCCCTTTCTTTTCAGACTTTCTTCTCCATCTTGGTAACTGCAAATCTTAGTTCTAACAGCCATAGATCTAAGGGCTTATGTAGCTAACAGATTACAGTTTGGAATGTGTTTTTCTTTTTCTTTTTTTGCCTCATACTTATAATTGAAATGCATGGTATCAATTAAAACTGATTTAAGCAAAGAATATTTTTCATCAAACTATTTTTTAAATGAAAAATGTATCCCTTTTACCTTTTGGAACTTTTTTTATTAGTTTGATCAACATGAGAGACAAAGCTTTTTCACCCAAAAAAGGTCTTGCTTTTCACTGAAAATGTTTAAATAAATACTTTTAAGAATTTATAGTTATAGCTGTGATACTGATGAGGAGGTCACGAAATTCCTTGTTGACCAAGTTATTGTATATTTATCAGATCAAAAACTTCCTGTCACAAGGAAAATTTTGCCATGCTATGAGCAGGAACTGCAAATCAATACATTTTATATTTCTTCAGTTAATTTTTTTTTTTACATGGTCTTTTTACATGGTATTTCACAAAGACATAAACAGATGTTTCTTGCCTTGCAATATGTAAACAAAATGTATTGTTAAAACATACATTGCTGAATGAAATAAATAAACGGTCATAAGCAAAGCATTTTTCCCCCTGTGCAACTTTACATTGGGTTGTATGTGCTTTTCTGGACATTAATGATATACATATGTTGGAGTGTGAGTTCAGAATGCCAAGATTCAACCTTAATTAGTCAAAAATGAATGTCACAGACAGCAATTATCATTTATACTGGTGGAAAGAAATAATTGTATTGACATAAGACACTTGGCCAGGTTTCCCTTGCTTTATATTGAAAACATATGCTTGAAATACATTTTCTTTTCTGAGTAGTATTAACTCTGGCAATAGTAGACAGCAAAGTAGTTCATAAGATGATAACATTTCTGTTTTATATAAATACTGTTTAAATTGTTACATGAAATAGCCTTGTATTGAAACAGGCAGAATTAATTATTTGTATTGTAAATAGTCCTTCTTTGGACCATCAATTCAAATAAGTTTTACCTGATGGGATAATAATGATGTCTCAGTGATCAATAATGTTAGTTTGAGAATGGTAAAAATAGATTTTATAGCAGAAATACCAAGCTATTGTTTTGAGAAGTATTATAAAATAAGAGCTTTGCATTTGCGCTTTTCTCCTGGGAGCACTAAAGAGAAAACTAAAAAGTGAAACGAGTGACCACAAGTGTAGGCAGGGTCACCCATTACTAGGGATTCATTTTATTTCCATTAGAGGAGAACTAGAAAGCATGCCATTCTATTTGTTCCTGATTTTCTATGATAAATTACAGAACATGAGATCATTTAAAAATCGCTGATACTCTCTGATGAAACTGACTGTTGCTATTCCATAATAATTGAAGAGTTAGAAATACAAGATCTCCATTTTTATCCAAATAAAACCACTTTAGAGTTTGTAGGAGAAAGCAGAAGGGTATTTTAAGTACATTTTTATCTGAATGTGAACAATAAATTGACATTCATAGTTTTAAAGGGGCATTTTGAAGCATGGCTTATGTTGACAGTTAAAGAGTTTTTATTTTGTTGCTTGGGGGAACTAAAATTCTAAGGTATGATAAAGTGGTCTACAGAAGTTGTGCTGACATTGTCATTTAGACAAGCAGGTATTTGAACAGTATTGAGAGCAGAATGCCTTTAACATGGTTTGGTTTTAAGTTTGCCTTTAGTGAAAGTCAAAATCCTTTTTCATACCAAAGTTAGCGGAATAGTTTTGTGTCAGACATGCTATTGTTCTCAGCAATTGTGAACTGATGTTTCAGTCCCACAGTAAAAGCAGCCTCCATGTCAGTACTACAGAATATGTTCTTTTAGCTTATTGCTTATCTAGTCTGATCATCAATAAAATCTCATTGCATTGTTGCTCATTGTAAGTCCGCTAATTCTCTATGAAAGGCTCCCAACAGCTTTATGTCCTGTTGTTACTGTGAAGGGATTTCAATTTTATATTTAAACCTAAAATGACTAATGTGACCCCAGGACCCTGAATTTTTAGGGCAACTGTTTTAAAAGAAAAATACTGAAGGAAAAAAAAATCAAAAAGTGGTAATATTACTTTCAAGAGATTTAAGCAAAGCTGATGCCTCATTCTTGCCTTTGTGAGCATCACAGGTTGTCCAAGTCAAACCCAGTGAAGTCAATAGAAGTATTTGCATTGCTTTAAACAGGCTTTGCAATGGTCCAGAAATACTCATTGTTCTTGGTTCCCTTTGGTTCAATTCTTGGTCGTATATAGTAGAATTGATGTGGCTCTTGTATAGCTATGTCATAGAAAAGTCTGATCTTGCATCACAGTGCAATCAGCTAGCTTGTTCATGCAAGGCCAGGCAACAATTTAGGAATGTCAGAGGCAAAACAATAAATGAAACTGTTTTAAATAGCCTTTAGGATTATTTTTTATTTCTCTTCTTATTTCAAGGCCATTGAAATAACCAACTTCTGCTCAGATTTATGAATGAAGTCTGACAAAAGTACAAAGAGTGAGAAGCCACAAATCACAAAGGGTATGCCTAGTAGGGGTGTGCAAAGCAAGCCCTATTCGATTGGATTTGAATTCAGCCCAAATCAGGGACAGGGATTTGATTCGTTGATTCGGATCACTGTCCCCAATTTGATTCAGCCAAATCTGAATCTGAAGATTCGACGCTGATTCGGAGAACCAGCAATTCGGGCATAGACACAGCTTTAAAAGTTTTTTCTACATACTTTATTACCAGCGCAGCTTGTGAACACTGCGATGCTGGGGCGGATGGAGCATCCCACAGGAGTGTGGGGAGCCCTCCACATGCTTGGCAGTGAACCCAGAAGTGCTTCCGGTCCACTTCTGGGTCCACCGGGGAACGCGCTGGGGGGCCCCTCTCATGCCTCCCTGGCTCGGTGATCAGCCACAGGGGGGCCCCAGATGCCTCCCCAGACCCAGGAGGCACCAGTTGCCAAGCTAGGGAGTGTGTGTTGGGGGGGGCCCACATGCTCCCTGGTGGACCCAGAAGTAGACAACATTAATTTTTTAAAACAATATTATCAAGCTCCAATTGGTCATTAACAAAGCTCACTGAGCTAACAGAATCAAGTGTAACAACTCAGAGAAAATATTTTAATACCAATACCTAACATATCAAGCTACCCAGAGGAACAGTAGAAATTATAGTCCAAACCCATCCAGTGCCCATATACAGTGTTGAATGGTTCTATGCTCTTTTCTTTTAATGGGGCATAAATCCAGAATCCCTGACTCCTCCTGATTATTTTGGATCCCATTAGAGCACCTTCGCAAATTAATTCTGGTGATCCAGCCAGCTTTCAGTTTGTGTTAGCACAGCTTTCATATTTTAAAAAAAATTCCCGAAATGTCAGTTGGATATGGATCCTGTCCTATATACTGTCAACATATACTGTCAACAGAGGCTTTGACTGAGGCAGACAAAGTGATCACTGTATGCCTTTAGGATTTATTTTTTATTTTACTTTCATTCATTAAGAGGGATATTACTCTTGGTGCTCTGTGAGACAGTTTAAAAATACAACTAAAAAAAAGATCCCTTTTTATGACCCCACCTTTATCCAGTAGCATGAGTTTGCAAGTCACATGGGTTCATTTGGTGTGAAAGATTGTCTACAAAGTTTGTAAGGTTTAACATGGGTGATCCAGGGGCCGACCTTTAGCTTACAATGTGTTCATGTCTAAAGCCATTATTCCCAGACCAAGACAAAAGGTCTGATTATGCTTTTGCTTACAGTCATGCCTGTTTGAACTTGTGCAGTCTCAATGATTTGAATGAAGTTACTCCTCAATTACACTGCTGTTACTGAGAGGAGGATTGGGTCTGTTACGTTTGTAAAATTAGCATGTATTTGTCCTTATTCTTTATAAGAAACATTGGACCACAAAATGAAATGGCATTGAAGTTTCATAATGAAATTATAATGAAAACAATGAAATAATAACAAAAATGTTGTCCTCTGGAGCAGCAAGTGATACAGACATTGTTAGGGCAAAGTGGCATTAAACCAATCAAAATATTGAGAGAAGGAGTTGCTGTACTCTGTAATCTCTTCCATTGAAAGACACCAAAGCTCATGCCCAAAGTACTGTATTTACTCAAATATAAGACAAGGTTCTTCCTTCCCTCTTCCCACCCCTCACCCCCATCAGATTGGAGACAAAAGCTTATATTTGCATCTCATCTTATATTTGAATAGCAGAGGGGAGCAGATGACTGTTGTGGCTCTGACTTTGGCCATGAGTTTGGGTCAGGGCTAGAGTCAGACCCACAGCAGCCTCCTGTCTCCTCATCCACTTCTCTTCAGCTTCTGTCCCACCATCCCCTTTTCCCTCCCCTCTTATTGTTGGGTACAGCTCTCTCTGGCTCAGTATGGGGTCTCTCCTGAGCACAGATCACATGGAAGCTCCTTCCCCTGCCCAGACAATCAGCAGCACTGACACTGCTGCATGGCCAGGCAGGAGCTGAGATTCTGTGTGCTGTGCTCTGAGACAGAGCAATCTGAGCAGCATCAGACAGTAAGGTGGGGAGATGGGGGGAAAGGCAAAAACTGGGGGAAGTTTGGGGAGAAGAAGAGACTGGGGACTTGGTGGGGAGGGACAGAGTCTGAGGGGAGCAGAGGGGAAGGGACAGAGACTGGGGGGAGTTGGAGGGAAGAGGCAAAGACTGGGGGGAGCTGGGGTGGGGGGGTGCAGCTGGCAGGGGGGCAGGAAGACTCCAGGGGAAGAAATGGGTGGCACAGAAAGCAAGCCTGACCCCCTCCACCAGCCACTTTTTCTCCTGCTGTGGCAGGGGGGCATGGGGGAAGGATTTGAGACCACCTAGATTCTGTACCTAGAAAATTATAACAAATGTATACATTTTCCATATATATAATTTAATTATTGGGGGATCATCTTATATTTGAGTAAATATGGTATTTTCAGTGCAATACTTAATGGTAAAGTTTTATTACTTTTAATTCAACATTTTTACATTCAAGAAGTTGCATTATCTGAATCCACTGGACTCACTGAGAATCATTCTATTGACTTTAAAGAGTTTTGGTTCAGGCCCACAGTATGGAAAAAAAAAATCCAACAGTATCCAATTTGAATTCCTTAGACATATTTCAATAATGTTGAAAACTTTCATTTCAGTGTTATTGTTTGATTTCAAGTTTCGTATACTATATTCATTTTTGCATAATTAGATATGTATATATTTTATGTACTGCTATGTTTCAACATCAAAGTGAGGTGGGTTTGCTGTAGGCCTGTGCAAAGTGGGTAGTATTCACTTTGGATTTGGATTTGACCAATTCAGGGGACAGTGATTTGATTCAGTGATTCGAATCACTGTCCCAAATCAATTCGGCCAAATCTGATTCAAAGATTCAGCCGACTCTCTGAATCAGCCCTATCCCCTGTCCACTCTCCCAGCTCCATCAGTGGCTGCCCCACCTGGCCCCAGCTCATGGCTCTTTTAAAAAAAAAAAAAAGCCTGGGACTCCCCAGGTGTTGCCAGGCAGGGGGAAGATCCCCACTGCCACCCACTGCCCCACGCTGCTTGGCGGGATCTGCCACAAGCCTCCATCCCGCACTCAATCTCCTGGCCCAAGCTTCTGGCTCTTTAAAAAGAATGGGACAAAGATCCCCCACTCACCAGCTGCTCCCAGATGTGGGGTGTGATCCCCACTGCCCCATGCTGTATGTGGGGCTTTGCCACAAGCCCCTGACCCCCACCCGCTCTCTCAGCCCCCATGGGTGCCCTGCCCGGCCCCAGCTCCTGGCACTTTAAAAAAAAAGAAAAAGCCCCAACTCACCAGATCCTGCTAGACAGGGGGATGATCCCCACTGCTCCCCCACTGCCCCATGATGTGTGTGGGGCTCTGCCATGAGTCCCCAGAAGCCCTGAGGCAGCTGCAGCAGCCAGTGAGCCTGGGGTTTTTTCTTTTTTTTTTAAAGAGCCGGGAGCTGGGGCAAGGTGGGGCAGCCATGGGGGGACTGGAAAAGCAGGTGGGGTTGGGGGACTCATGGAAGAGCCCTCCACACAGTGTGGGGCAGTGGAGAGCAGCAGGAATCACCCCCCAACCTGGCAGCAGCTGGTGAGTGGGGACTTTTTCTTAAAGAGTCGGGAGCTGGGCCGGGCAGGGCAGCCATGGGGGGGGGGGGGGGTTGGGAAAGCAGGCAGGGTTGGGGGTGCTCAAAGAGGCTGGGGAGCAGGCAGTGGATGGGGCCTGGCAGGGGTCCCCCATGGCCCCCTCCTCCTCCTCCAGCCTTCCCTCCCCTGCCCCCTACAGGTCCAGCTCCCTGCAGCAGCAAGTGGGGACTGCCCAAACCTCCTAAGCTCTCCAAATAATTTTCAAATCAATTCAAAGAGCTTTGAATTGATTTGGACCTTTTAATTGGTCTCCTGATTTGATTCAGATTCAGCTGCTGAATCAGGCCAGATCTCCTCCAAACAAATCAGCACCCAAAACTTCACAAATACCCTAGTTTGCTGTAGGCAGACAAGGTTTCTTGGGTGAATTTGATATCTTTTATTAGACCAACCCAAAGTTGCTAGTTTGCTGTATTATTTCAATATTGTGAAAATGAAGTACTTAAGTTATGGATATGGATCATGTCCTACATACCTTCTACACAGATTTTGACAGAAGCAGATAGAATGGTTTATTTATTCATTTAATCCTCATAGATTAAGAAACAGATTTAGAAACAATGTTTTTCAGATTACTGTTTTATGGGAAATTATGACATTTCAATTTTGACACCCCCCCCCCACCATATGCAAACACACAAATGTGAAAAGATTGGAAGTTCCTATGAAATTGAAATTCCAGTTTGACCAGGTGTAACAAAAATTAATTTTAGCTTCCACAGTGATACAATAAATTATTTGGATCATTGAAGCTGATGGAGTGTTTCCAATGTTTGCAGTAAGATTTGATCAGGTTCCTCAGTTGTTTAGCTGGTTCCCCAAATGTATACACACAATTAACTGTTTTACCTTTTCTAAATAATTTGTCTTTCATAGAATAGAAACATTAACTTTCTGCTTGACATGATAGTTCTCCTCTGGGATTTACTTTCCTTTTCTAATATATTCCTGCTCCTTGGAAATAATTACTATAGAAAAAGATAAAAGGATGGCTTCCCATTTCTTAAGACAGAGAGGTGAACTGGAGATAATTACTTAATCTATAATATAGTTTATCAAAAGTAATTCACTCTTTTTCATTTCTAGCCAAACAGATGTTCTCTTTTTAATTGTTGCTGTGGGGTACTTTTGGGTTATATAAAACAGTTTCCCAATATTATAGGATTATATTGGGAAGATGGCTTTCTGAAGAAATTAAACATAACATTAACCCATGCTTTGCTCTGATAATTAGACCATGAAAACAGCAGAAATTTAAGTTAACTGTAAACCTATTGGAAGGGACAGACATATGCTGCCTTTACAATTGCCTTATTTTATGTTAATGCTATAGGCATCAAAGAAGAAATGCAAAACTTTAGAAGTCTTGGTTCAGAGATGATATGTTTTATTAGACCAACTAAGAAATCACACAAAAAAATCTTTTTCTGTAAGCTTTTGGGCACATGTGCCCTTCCTCAGGTTCAGGGAAAATTAAAGATGGTAAAAAGTCCCCAGAATCCTGCCTTATCTGCACATCAAAGAGCAACTCACAAAGACACTCTCATGGACCCAGAGGAACAGACTTCACCTTCAGCTTCCTTTGTGCAAAAATGAAGTTTATTTTCTACCTATGGGGACTTTTTTACTATCTTTAATTTTCCCTGAGCCTGAGGAAGGCGCATGTGCCCAAAAGCTTGCAGATTTTTTTTTTGCAATTTTTTAGTTGGTCTAATAAAAGGTATCATCTCTGAACCAAGACTTCTAGAGTTTTGCATTTCTTTTTCAACACAGCTACCAAAATGCATCCCTGTAGGCATCAAGGAAGCATTTCAACATAGATTGAACATTTCAGCATAGATTTTTCCTTATACTTCCATCTGGATATTTTAGGTGTTTATGCTGTTGCCCATCACCATATTGTGCTTCCATGAAAATAGAGCCATTAGCAGAGTAACAAAGTAGTAGCAAAATTCCTTATGAAATACATAATGCTTCTGGCTTTTCTACCTTTTTTAGTGTGTGCAAACTTCTGGTTAGGATATTTTTGTTTGTTTGTTTGCCTAATTCTGAATTGGTAACGGGCTTTTGGATTGGTTTTACTTTGGGAGAATGCCTTTAGTAGGTAGAAGGAGGTATTAACTTCTTGTCATTATACTTTCAATGTTAAGGCTTTGTTGATGAAAAAAGGTTTTGAAGCAATCCCTACAACGTTGTCCTCTAGAAGTTGCTTTCATAGAGGAACCTCTTAAAATGAAAGGATTTTCTGGTCTCCCATACTTCATCCAGTATTGCCTTCCAGAGCAGAGGAGATACCTTAGTTGTCTAAGGTCAAAATTTGATCTTCATTGTAGCTGGGGTCTGGTCTGTTAGTTGTTGTGAGGATTAGGATTGAAGCCTTAAACTGACAACAGAAGATGCTGAGAGCTAAGGGAGGGACAAGAGCAGTGGTTCTTAAGCTTTTAGACTCAAGGCATCACTCAGAATGCCAGCTTCTAGTTTTCACTTTTTTTTTGGCAATGGAAAAATAACAGAGTAATTCTGCTATTGCAAAGAACATGGGAAAACCACAATTGAACAGATTTTTTTTCATACTTTGGACTTCTGTTTGAAATATCTGAGTTGATCCTGTAAATCATGGGTGTCTGTAGATGTGCGGGGAGGCTGCTCCAATTCTCTGTAATAACAGTACATCAGAACAGACTCAATTAATCGAGTCCGCTGGAGCATGTTTATTAGTGCAGTCCAGCAGCCTTTGAGCCTCATGTAACAGCATCCCCATGCTTCAAAATGGCAGTGGGGGTGCTTTAAATAAAGCTTGTTCAGTTCAAGCACCCTCACCACCATTTAGAAGCGTGGGGATGCTGATACACTGGACACTGTGGGCACTTTAATTGGAGCGGTTCTCAGAACCGCTCTAATTAAAGAGCCTCCCTTCCACACTCCTGAAGCACATGTAAAAACGCCCCATGTTTGCACACCTAACAGTGCTAACATTGTGTGGCACCCTGTGGCACCCTTGAAAGGATCTCAGGGCACCCCAGAGACTAGATTACTCATCAGTGGATTAAAGCATAGGTTTGGTATGTTGCTGGTGAACCAAAGCAACTACTGATGGTTTTAGTAGCTGAAGCTAGACTGTACATACATTCCACAGGTAAACTTTCATTATTTTTACCATTACAATGTATATATTTTGTAACATTTATTCAAGCATGCTGTGCAAAATTTAATTACGTTACTATTTCTTAATATTTTGTTTTATTTAAATAAGAACCAACTCTAGATCAGGTCTTAGTTCCTGATGTCATTGTATATTATTGAGTATTGCAGAAAAAACAGGATCAATAACAAAGAAACAAAACAATACATAGGAAGAATGTAAGTATGCAGTAGCAGTTCAGTCAATATACAATATCATAAGAAACTTAGCATGTTGAGAAACAATTAAGTTTTTAAAAGTAAGTTTTATTTTGTTCATTTTTTTGCAGATTATTTTCTGTATCTTTGATGAAAAAAATCTTATTTTACTTCAGTGGCAGAAAAGCATATCTCTTTGTCCATATGCATTCCTGTTTAAATTAAAAATTAAAATAATTAAGCTGTTTTTCAACCTGCTAGTTCCCAAAACTAATGCCCTTGGTGACTCACTTCTTTTGAACAATACAGTAAACATAGAGTGAAGTAGAAATCAGCTGCTACTCATGCACAATAATCTTTTTTCCTCATTATTATGCTGTTTTATTATTCTGCATTATCAAAATTATATTTTAAATACTGCAGTTAATTATCTCCTAGGCCCTGCTATACGTTTAAATTAAAGCTGGATATAAACCAGCTATAGATTTTTTACACATTTTCAAGCACTAACTTCATAGCTGGTTGGCTCTTTTTATAGCTGAAATAGTCATTTTTCATGTGTGATACCATATTTACCCAAATATAAGAAAAGGCTTTTTTCTCCAATCACCGTAGCATAAAAAAGCTCCTTGCCTTATATTCACATACAAAAAAACCTCATTAAATACATTATCTATCATTAAACTGATGCCAAACCAGCATGTGTTCAGTAATGAAAACCAATTACAAGCTAATTAAATGCAGTCACCAGTGAACATTTCTGAAAAACACATGACCCATATTGGGCAAACATATAGATGGGAACCTTCTACAAAGATAGGTTAGAGAAGCCCATCTGAATAAGATATATGGTAAGACCCATTGTGTGCAGTCCCCCTCAGCACCAACTCTTTGTCAAGTCATGGTGAGCCACAATACTGAAAACATTTCAACTTTCTATTGATTCCCACAGCTGAGCTGCACCTTTCTTTCCCATTCCCAGTTATTCTTGCTTCTTCGCTAGCCTTAAATGTCTGGCAAACACCACCAAATGTTTAACCCAGAATTCCTTAGTGGCCCCCTCTCTCAAATATGATTGGTGTGGCCCTACTCTCCATGAGATTGAGTTGGACCAAGTTGCTTTGCACCTCATCTGAATAAACATTTTTGGAGGAACTTGTGACAAGACTTGTAACAAAAACACCTGGTTCTAGTGATGAGTGGGGGCTAATTAGCACATGAATCCTTTGAGGAATTTATCTGGAGTACACACATACTGAATATTGCTGAGTTGTGGGGTGACCATTAGGGCTGTGTGGAGCTTAGGTCACTGATTCGATTCAGAGAAGATTCGACCCAATTCAGCATCCCACAGGAGCATGAATGGCTCTCCAGCATGGATACTTCCAGTCCACTTCTGGGTCCACCATGGAGCGCGGGGGCACCTCCCCACCCCGTGGCTTGGTGACGGGTGCCTCCTGGATCTGGGGGGGCACCCAGGGTCCCCCCGCAGCCAATCACTGAGCTGGGGCAGTGCAGGGGGGGTCCCCTGCATGCTCAGTAGTGGACCCAGGTGAACACTTTGCTGAGCACATGGGGGACCACCCCCCACCCACACTCCTGTGGGACACTCCATCCACCTCACCACTGCAGCATCCACGAGCCGTACGTGGTACCTTGAGGTATGTAGAAAAAAACATTTAAAGCCTTGTCTATGGGAGAATTGCTGATTCTCCAAATCAGCATTGAATTTTCAGATTCAGCTTCGGCCAAATTGATTTGGGACAGTGATCTGAATCACAGAATCAATTCATTGTCAATTTGGCCCAAGTCTGAATCCAAATTGAATACAGCCCATTTCACACACCCCTAGTGACTATGGCTTGAAACTCTGTTGACTCTGCTTTTCTGACTTTGGACTAGATTCATAGATTCATAGATGTTAGGGTCAGAAGGGACCTCAATAGATCATCGAGTCCGACCCCCTGCATAGGCAGGAAAGAGCGCTGGGTCTAGATGACCCCAGCTAGATGCATATCCAACCTCCTCTTGAAGACCCCCAGGGTAGGGGAGAGCACCACCTCCCTTGGGAGCCCGTTCCAGACCTTGGCCACTCGAACTGTGAAGAAGTTCTTCCAAACGTCCAGTCTAAATCTGCTCTCTGCTAGCTTGTGGCCATTATTTCTTGTAACCCCCGGGGGCGCCTTGGTGAATAAAACCTCACCAATTCCCTTCTGTGCCCCTGTGATGAACTTATAGGCAGCCACAAGGTTGCCTCTCAACCTTCTCTTGCGGAGGCTGAAAAGGTCCAGGTTCTCTAGACTCTCCTCGTAGGGCTTGGTCTGCAAGCCCTTAACCATACGAGTGGCCCTACTCTGGACCCTCTCCAGGTTATCCGCATCCCTCTTGAAGTGCGGTGCCCAGAATTGCACACAGTACTCCAACTGCGGTCTGACCAGCGACCGATAGAGGGGAAGTATCAACTCTTTAGATCTATTCGTCATGCATCTGCTGATGCATGATAAAGTGCCATTGGCTTTTCTGATGGCTTCGTCACACTGCCAACTCATGTTCATCTTGGAGTCCACTAGGACTCCAAGATCCCTTTCCACTTCTGTGCCACCCAGCAGGTCATTTCCTAGGTAGTAGGTGTGCTGGACATTTTTCCTCCCCAGGTGCAGCACTTTGCATTTCTCCTTGTTGAACTGCATTCTGTTGTTTTCTGCCCACTTGTCCAACCTGTCCAGATCTACTTGCAGCTGTTCCCTGCCCTCTGGCATGTCCACTTCTCCCCATAGCTTTGTGTCATCCGCAAACTTGGACAGAGTACACTTCACTACCTCGTCCAAGTTGCTGATGAAGACATTAAAGAGTATCGGTCCAAGGACCGAGCCCTGTGGGACCCCACTGCCCACACCCTTCCAGGTCGAAACTGACCCATCCACCACGACTCTCTGGGTGCGACCCTCTAACCAATTCGCCACCCACCGGACTGTGTAGTCATCCAAGTCACAGCCTCTTAACTTGTTCACCAGTATGGGGTGGGATACCGTATCAAAGGCCTTCCTGAAGTCTAAGTATACAACATCCACCCCTCCTTCTGAATCCAGGCATTTCGTAACCTGGTCATAAAAAGAGACTAGATTAGCCAGGCATGATCTGCCTGCTACGAACCCATGCTGGTTTCCCCTCAGCATAATTTGTCCTGCTGGGCTCTCGCAAATGTGAGCCTTGATAATTTTTTCAAAGACTTTGCCAAGGATGGAGGTGAGACTGACTGGCCTATAGTTGCCCGGGTCCTCCTTCCTCCCCTTCTTGAAAATGGGGACCACGTTGGCCCTTTTCCAGTCCTCCGGTACTTGGCCTGTGTGCCACGAGAGTTCAAATATTCCCGCCAGTGGCTGTGCAATGATGTCGGCCAGTGCCTTCAGTACCCTCAGATGGAGCTCATCCGGGCCTGCCAACTTAAAAGCATCCAGTTCTTCCAAGTGACTCTGCACCATCTCAGGGTCTACGCATGGTAGTCTGGCGCCTTGCTGCTGCCTCTCTACAACCCCAGTGAGAGACTTGTCATGCCCCTCTCTTAGGAACACTGAGGTAAAGAACTCGTTGAGGAGTTCAGCCTTGTCCCCCCGTCCATCACCAATTGCTTCTGCCCATTTAGTAGGGGTCCTATTCCTCCCTGGGCCTTCCTTTTACTCCCTATATATCTAAAAAACAATTTCTTGTTGTCCTTTACTTGGGATGCCATCCTCAGGTCAATGGTAGCTTTGGCCCGTCTAACTGCCTCCCTACAAGCGTGAGCAGAGGAGGTATACTCGTCTTTGGTGATCTCTCCCTGTTTCCACTTTTTATGTGCTCCCCTTTTGGCCCATAGGCTGCCCTGGATTTCTCTGGTCCTCCAAGGAAGCCTCCTGGCCCCTTTCCCTCTTTTTCCTCGCATCAGGATCATCTCCCTTTGTGCCCGAAGAATCATTTCCTTAAGGCACAGCCACCCTCCTTGGGCTCCCATCACTTCAAAACTCCTACTCTGCAATGACTAATATGACTAATATCATACATGATTTCTTGTAAAAATAAGTAGGTCCAAAATGTTGTTTAAGAGTGTATTTATGATGTAGCTGTGCTAAAACTTGCAGCACTTTCTAAAAAATTTAAAATGCATGAATTCTGGATTAAATAAGTCTATGGATGCCTGTATATATGCAGATAATATTTGCAAATGACTACAGCTATGTTTATTTCAAGGTCAGTGTTTTCAAATTTGCCTTTCACTTCTATGTGCTCCAGGACAGCAGGGTCTGACAATAAGGAGGAGGATAAGGGTGCAAGGTGGAGAAGTTGAGCGGGGCAGAGGGCAAGGGTACTACCTAACCTCTCAGATTTATTTTCCCTGCTGTAGCAGTGGGAGGGGGGAAAGTTCATGGCAAACCTCCAATGATTAGATTCTGTACCTGGAAAATGTTAACAAATGTATAGCATTTCCATATTATTGGGGGGGTTGCCTTATATTCAAGTAAATACGGTAATTACTTTGCATGCGTGGCTGAGTGAAATTAATCAGTTAATTGTGTAACATATGTAACATTTAGCGGGGGCCCTACTGTCTTTATAATTTATGGATTTCAAAATGGTCTTCTATTCATGAAGGGTTGTTTTAATTGATTTTCTGTTTTTAACTAATGTTGAAGCAAAATATACTTCTTTTAGTTTAGTTTTAAGCTGGCTGATTTAAGGTTCCTGTTCAGCAAAATACGTAACTCTTTGCTTAATTTTAAGCAAATTGAAAGTAGTGTCAGTGAAGTTGAAGTATGTATTTAAGTGATTGCAGAGTCAAAGTACTCAATATCCTTCAGGATCAAACTACATTGAGAAAATTTAGGATTGCCATTTCTAGTATTATTAAGGCCCTATGGGATTTGTGGAGGGGAATCAAACAAGAGCCTTGCTGAGTACACCCATGTGAACTCAGGTAAAATATTGTGATCTTAATTTACTTTATTCTGTTATAGGGTCATATCACTCACTTATCCTATGCTTGCTAGTCTCATGGAGCTAGTTATAAACTGGCTAAAATCTCATGCATATTGTAGAATGAAGTAAAAGTTCCTCAGAGATTATACAGTGGTAAATTGTGTTTTTGTGGCAGGCAAGTGATTTTTGCATATATAAAAATTTCTGGCCATATGTATGACACTCTGTATAGGATAATGCAATTGAAAATATACAAAACTTAAAGGGAAAAATGTACCTACCAGAAATCTGTCTAAATCTACAGTACAATTCCAAAACCAGTTCTTTCACTGCTACTGTTTAACATAGGAAAAAATCCTCAGAGTGGAAGAATTTGTTTAGTTAAAATCTACTTTAAAAATGTCATTTACTTTGCCTACAAGTAGCTTGATCATTCTTCTTCCTTCAAAACAAAGTCAGGCAGGGATGGTTGAAATAAGACATGAAAGCCACAGAGAACATGATGGTGGTCTCTATACAACTGTCTGTCTTCCTTATTGTCAGCTGAAAGAATCTCAATTTATGGAAGCAAAATTAATAAATATAGTAGAAAAGGATTCTATTTTCAAATATATTGACAGTGAAAACAGTTAAAAACATATTCCCATTATTACTTCTATGTAGGTGCTTTCATCTCTACATGATTGTGAAAGGGAGGAGAGAAGACAATCTTTTCAAAAAAGAAAGTGTTTCCAAACTCCAGAAATAATGAAAGGGGATTCACTAATCAGAAATAACATCTTTCTTTCATTCCTTTATAAAGCACATGTTCATGTTTTTGCATACGCGGACATTCAGATGCATCTGTCATCAGAAAAAGGCATAATAGAGAAACTCCATTCATGACTCATTAGAACTTACTAAAAAACTCCTCTAGTTTACTTAGTCACCTCCCTGGCATTAAATTTTTTGCAGTAGACTCTAAGATTTGAGGGGATAAGGTACTTTCCGTTTAGAGATTTTTCCATTGGTTGACCTAACTAACTAGGATTTGGCTTGTTCATGTTTGTCTGTACAATCAGCTTGTCTCAAGTAGCAAAGTATAAGATGTCACTACAGCTACTCCTCTCTTAACATCATAGTTACTTTCTTGAAAGTGCGACTTTAAGCAAAACAATGTTAAGCGAATCCAATTACGTCACAGTAGTTACCTACTAGCAGGCGGCAGCCAAACAACGTTATAACTGAATATTGCACGACTTTAAATGAGTATGTTCTCTAATAGATCAGTGACATAATAACGAAACAACGTTAACCAGGACAACTTTAAGTGAGGAGTACCTGTATCTTGAAAGACCTCAAACAATAGTGAACAGTACCCCTTTCAGTTATGAGCAAGGTTATGGTGTCCAGATAAAAACACAACCTCTGCTTCCCTTTCTTTGACAAATGGGCATAGATCCTCGTCTTGCATATGTCAACAGGAGGTTTGCCACTAACTTCAGCGTAGCCAGGATTTTACCTCCAAATAACAGTAATAGCTTTTATTTCAAACAACTTCTAATAGGCTTGAAGACTTGAAGCAGGGTCACTGATGTCAATAAGATGTCTCCCGTTGACTAGAGAAGATTTTTTTGGCTAGTGTCTTCATCAGCGTTTCAGTGTAGTGTTTTTTGCTCAAAAATGATAGTAAGCCTTGTAGGACCTCACTAGTTAAACTGTTCTTTTTCTTGTTATTATTTATTGTGAAGTAAAACCTGCTGTTTTGTAGAAGTCAAGAGGGAAGCAGTAGTCTGAGCCCCAAGAAGTTTGTAGCAAGTTAATGGCCTTCATAAGAATCTATTGAACACAATAAATTCCAGTTTTCTAAAAGATTAACATAAACAAAAAACATTCCAGATGCACTTTGAAATACCACAAATCCCTACGGCTTTGAAATTATCGAAATGATCCTTAGATGAAAAAATACCATACATTAAGATGTGTTTTATAGTTAAAAATATGAACACTTTTGAAATTGTCAAATTAGATTTTTATGGCAGACTAGAAAGAGTGGTAAGACCAAAGGACATAAAAAGATACTTTCAGCCCATTATTCATACCAAACAATTAGAAAAAGGTAAAAATTCAGTTATTCAAAAATACCCATCAGAAACCAAAGAAAATAACTAATGTTTTTAAAAGATTTCTTTCCTTTGCCAACCCCTACAATGTATTTGAAATACAAATTGTTTCCCCTTCTAGTACAGTTCTTTTTACCTTTGATATTTTTCACATGCTGCTGATGTACTTTAAATAGTTTGTAAACATTTACTTTTTAAAATGATAAACATAATACCTACACCATGATATTGTTTTCCTTGTCTCAATTGAGTTCTATTTTCTTTAAAGCACCACTAACTTCTTGTGAAAACTTTGGAAGAAATTCCACATGAAAATAATTTTGCCGATATGGAGTAACAATAAAAAGCTTCTTTTCAATATATCTTACTGGTATTGATTTATTTATTTGCAGATGGGTCTGAACCTGCAGAGCCTACAGGACCTTCCCCTCTAAAGATGTAATAAGGCTATGGGCAGCAAGGGAGAGAAGCACAGTTCTATCTACCTCCACCTGCCCTGCAGGTAGCAAACTCAGAAATGAGGCAGTGAAACACTCTGTTTCCAGTGTGTTTTGAAAGTGACAAGAGACCCCCTTGGGTGGTTTTATTACCTCATTTCTATGTTTGCTGGATGCAGTAGAATGAACATGTGGGCTATGCTTCTCAATGGCCCACTCAAGGGCACAAGGGAATCAGTATAAACATATTTTATTGAAAAGCCAAGTTCCTATGGCCTAACACCATGACAGTATAACGTATGGAGAACACCAAAGGTTGTAATCTACAAGACACTATGGCTTCTTACAGACATAATGCCGCCCCCCCCCCCCCCCCCCGGCCAATGGTGCTTTACTTTAAACTCAACGTGCCCCTGTGCCAAGTCTAGCACATGCCCAGAAGAGGCATCATGTTAGTTGGACCTGGCTTGCCCAATGTCTATATAGACTGGGCACTTCAGTTGGGCTTTTTTGGCACTTTTATCTAATAGCTGATACAATCAGCTATTAGATAAAAGTGCTAAAAAGCTCCACTGAAGCACTTGATCTATACAGAAGCTGTGTAGCCGGGTTGAACTAATATACTGCTTCTTGCAGTAAAGTATGTTTTTATTTCCCATATCTGTCAATGCCCCTTTTTTGCTACTTTATCTTCCTAATACAATACATGTAAACCAAGAAGAACATATGAATATCAAATTTTATAAAATACTCACCAACATATATCACCAGATGAACCAAGATTACCTGTAATTATGGGTGGATCCAGGGGGGTACAGTTGCACCCCTCTCTCTCTGATTCCTGGACCACCCGAAGTTTAAAACCAATTACCTGCTACAACAGCAACATTTTATAGTCAGGCAGCAGTGAGTGAGCCATTTGACTTTGGCTCATTGTAATCTATCTGATTATTTCTAAACTCATCTCACAGGCGTTAATCTCACCTCTCACTTTTTTAATGGTCTTGATGTTCTACTAATCAAGCTATTCTTTCTTCTGCAATTCTGCTATTATCTACTTCTCTTAATGTAGGTCCTATTTCACAGGCCTGCATACTTGTTTATAACTGCATACTTGTTTATAACTCTAGCTAAGAGCATCAACTCAGCTGTGGAAATGTTAATTCAAGTGAACATTAATAATTCAAGTGTGGAAATGACTGACAGTGAAGCATTAAATGCACTATCAAGATGCTCAAGGAAGCTAGTTTTTGTTTTATGAATCTGAAAAAGATGTACATTTAATTTTAATGACAACAGGACTAAACAAATAATATCTTTTGATTACTTTGCCTAGTTTGGTGCGGTTTTTTATATATAATATATGGTATAGCAAATACATGCACATTCCAATAAAGTTATATTTGTTTTTCCTTTGATCTTAAACTAAATAATATAGCCCCAGGCATATAGCTTATTAGTAAAGCGTACAGTTTCTTTTTCCTAGAGAAAAATGTGTGTTGTGTTATGTGGGATGATGCACCACACCATCTACTTTTCAAAATCCTAGATCCACCCATGCCTGTAATGTTTTTTACATTCAGGCAGAGAGTTACATCCAAGTACTTAGAAGAAGAATGCACTTCATTCAAAAGCTTGAGATAGACTTAGGTTTATCCCAACCATGCATTTCATCCAATAAAAGATACTACCCACAAAAATCCTTGCTTCTGAGCTCTCATTTGATTTTTTAAGTTTAGATAAGATTGAAAACGGTCATTTTGTAAATGGAGGATTTCAAAGAGTACCAGAGGTGCTTCAGGGAATAGTGATAGTACTTCCCTAGCTGGTATTTGCCTCTTTCCTTAGAAGGGAACTCAGACCCCAGCAAGATATATGGATACACAGATTATGCTATGCTTCTGGAGGTGCTTACTTCAATAAGAAGTCAAATTTAGGCCCTAATCATTTATGACCATTGAGATCTTTGTGGCATCTAGTATACGAATATATGGATCACAACTGCTGCCACAGTTCAAGGCCTGTTTGAATAGTTATTTTCTATCTTTAAAAAAATCCTCCATTGTTTCACTTGCAGCAAATGTTCTTCTTTTCACCAAATAATAGAAGTAAAAGATTGAATGGCATTACTACCATAGGACAGTGATTCCTTCCCTTGTCCAGAATTGTTCTCTTTTATACATGTATTAGAGCACATGAATGTTGTTAAGTGTTGATTTTAAAGTCCCAAGGGGTGAGGTGTCCCCTACTTTACCCTTCATAAAAACACACACAACACACAAATAACCATGTTTTAAAGCTGGAGTACATAATCCTATCTGACCCCATTGTGCCATTCAAAATGTATAAAAGGAACTGGCCACAGCTGGCCAGGTAACTCCTGTCAACACAGATATATCAGCTCCAGTCCATGTATCTACTCTCTCACTCTAAGGGTCATATTGTGAGTGTGAAGTGGTGGTGTCAGAACATTACTAGACTTGGCCTATGCTTGACTGAGATAGTGAACTGTTAAGGAATACATCTGAGTTCCACTGGGGTCAGGATTGGCCTTGTAAACCAGGGAATTAGTTCTAAAATGTCCTATTCCCTATCTTTGATCTGAGCCCATTGTTTTATTTTCTTTACACTTTTGTGTTGACTACAAAATTAAGCCCTAGTTATGCATTATATTATTATTAAGGCATGTACCAGGGAAGTTAATAAGTTGTTTCATGAATGTAAAGTGCTGCATTCAGGTTTTCCTTATCATTAAACCAGACTTTCCCATCCTGACAATCAATTTTTCTTTTGTTACATTTGCCTTAAGTTTGATTACATTTGACAAAGGTTGATTTTTTTTCTCACAATTCCTTATAATTTGCTATAGAGAAGTGGACTCTCCCATGCAACAATCTGACCCTTCAGAACATCCTATCCTTATCCTTATTCCACTGTAGAAGAGTTGGTACATTTTTAAAGAACAACTTCAATTTGCTCGGAGACCTGTGCCTATCCCTCTTCAGCCAACTTTGAGCAGGCATATACCATCAAATAAGAAACTACTGAAAGATGTGGAACTAGCAGCTATGTGGAAGCCTAAATATGGCCAGCACCTCCTTTTTGTGGTTTTCTAGTATATATAAAAGGATCTCTTAACTTTCTATAACAGGTTAAAGACTTACGTGCCTTGTGTGTCTGTTAACTGGTGATCTTAAGACCAGACCCAAAGGTATGTAAAACAAAAATGAGGCAAAAGTTAACCACCTATTCCACAAAATTTGTAACACCACTTAAGTGCCCACTTTCATTAGGTACCTCCACTTTGGTTTGAAAAGATCCCTAGACTTAGACTACTGCACATGCTCAGAAATAACCCAGATCAGCCACCGAGGTAGTCAACTCTTTCCTAAACTCTATTTCAATCCAAGTCAGTGTGGGAGGTGTCTAAACTCTTTGTCCCTGATTTCTTAAGTGGAGATAGCATGTTTGGTGACCATTTATCATGGAAAGCTATTAACATTGTCACTACTCTACCACCACCACATACCTGGATTCACGTTGCGCCCCACTGGCCAAATGACTTGGCTCTATGGTCTGGATCTGACCTATGAACTGTACTTTGAGCACCACTGGGCTAACTGTTAGGGAACTTTCTAGGAAATGTGGGAGAGTGAGTTTTAATCCAATGAAGTAAGTGTTCTTATCATTAGGTTATTAGGCACAAAGTTTGCACCACCACCACTGTCTCTTCTCAAGAGTAAAGGAGAGAAGTGCTGTGTTATATAGTGAACACAATTCCTATACCATGGAGGCACTCAGGCATTTGCAGTTTCTGAGTTGTCAGGATCCTGAAATGACAGAAGCGTGTGTTGCTTCCCTGAATTCAATGCTTACACTCTTGACTAAAATGAGAGTCCAGACAAACCTTTGTGTGAAGCATTTCTTAATGACTAGCTATAGGCACTTCTGAACTGAGCACCTCAGTGATCTGGATCACGCTTGGGAGGCAGTCAGGAGTCCCTGTTCACTGTAGAAGAGGCTTGGTGCCTGACCCTGATATTTTGGATCATCCCCCTGGAGCAAAACCCCTAGATTTTAGGGGTAGCAATGTATACTTGGAGGCACTTGTAGATCTGAAATGAATCTGTGCCTTAGTGTCTCTGTATATGTAACACAGGGTTTATGTCATACTTTTTTCTAGCAATATCATATGTTGCTTGATTAGTTGCTCGGTGCTTATCCAAGCTTGTATATCTTAAAACAAAAAGGGTTTTGAAGCTGCACAGTGACCTTAATATATTTTTTTCTAATTCTGTCTTAGCACCTGGTTCTCCTCTCAGTTGCAGCAGAACGAATTATGAGTAACTGCACTGAAGTCCTACTGCAATCATACGATAGAGTGAAAATGGTGGAAGTCCGGGGTAATCAGACACCTAGAATCCATCCATCTGCAGAGAGAATTCCCACAGCCACCTGATGGCTTTTAAACCTTCATTATTTTATATTTAAAATGGATGGCTGATCATTGCCCATACCAAAATCTGATTCAATAATAGAAGTCAGAGGTGGGAAAAGACCTCATGGGTCATCCAGTCTATCTCACTGTCAATAATAGATTGTTCCCTACAGTTCAATTTCTAGTGACCTTGGAAATTACCAGCCTGGTAGAATGGGCACTTGAATGAAAAACGAAGCTGTTAAAGCTTTAGATCTAGCCATGAGATCCTTTCCCAATGAGAATTTGTAGTTGTAATACAGGAATCTATATGTATCTTATTGCTTGGTTATAGTCTTTAAGTGTTGGCAATTTAAATCTATGTTTTATAAGCATGGGCCATTCTAATCATCTATCTGCTATTAAATGGAGGGAGAAGGGCGAATTGGTTCAACTGTTAAAAGAACTTACCTGTAACTTTAACTGAGCAATGCTGTTCTCATAATGAAAGAAGAAAGTTAGTGCCATTTCTTGCATATCTCTGCACTTCCAGGAGCCTGTTAAAAGCAAAACTTTCAAAATAGTATAGGAAAATATATTATCATGGTATTTCTACCCAGCTCAGAAACAAGAACTAGAAGTACTGTAAGAAAAAATGGTCTTGTGCTTTCCCATTGGAAAATGCCAGTTCATCAAACCCCAAACTTTTAATATAAACATACTGTTTCTATGACTATTTTGCTAAGAAAATTTCTGAGGCTCAGGTTCTTTGGGTAAATCTGACATCTTTTATTAGACCAACTCAAATAGTTGGAAAAATTCTTTTTAGCAAGCTTTCGGGTATAAATACCCATCGTCAGGCTGAGGAAGCATCTGCAGTTGGTATGTGCTCTTCCTGGATGGAATGAATAGTAAAGAAGCCAAGGGCTGGTATGCATGCAAGAAAGCCAGTCAATGAAGATGTAAATTGAGGAGTCAATGTAAATTGAGACCCAGAATGGAATTCCTGGTCAAGAGAGTCCAACCCCAAACTAGCCAATAGATCCAAGATTAGGTCCACCTCAGGCAATATGTATTTGAACATGAATTTCCCATGTGAGGGACCTAACCAGTGGGCTGTTGGCTAGTCTGAGATGAACCTCAGATTGCAAGCAGATTACAAACCTCCAAATTTATGATAAAATCAAATTCCTGTTTTCCAGCAAGATTCTGTGAGAAGCTCATTTCTTATGTGTTTTTAATTTGAGATCTATAGATGCAAGAATTTTGGACATTTCTGACAAGATTCAGCTGTGAAGCCTCATACTGTGTACATCTACATTGTGCAAGGCAATTCCCTGCTGATACATGCCGTGCTCACTCTGGGTATTCTAGCTCCCAAACAGTAAGGACAGGTACAGTTTATTGACGCTGTACACAGTACCCATCCAGTATGGCTACACTAGTTCCCAGCTTGGGAGCTAGGATATGCAGAGTAGGGTGCAGTGGTCTAAGCATGGGATTGCCTTGAGGTTTACTTGAACCAAATCTTTTAATGTTTAGTACAAGTAGTGGTTTACCTATCCATTGTTCTGACTGATTGCAGTAACAGCCTGACAGGCACTGCAGTGACAGGAGTGGGGGATGGCTCTCTTGAAAGACTGGGGACAATCAAGATCTTAAATCCAGTCAGAAAGCCAGTCTGTGATTTTGGCTGCATACTGTTATAAATCATAGGAACATAGGACTGGACAGGCCTCCTGAGGAATTGAATCATCCCCTCCACTTGCAGGGAATCAAAAATGAAGAAGATGCCCATATTGACACTTCAAACCCTCACCTATGACTTAAAGGAACAATACTGAAAACATCAAGAACACCATAAAATTAGATAGATAGGCAAAGTTGCCAGGTTGCAAAATTTTTCCTTCCTGTTGTGTCTGGTGCAATTATCATTGCTAGTGCTTCTATTATGTGTTTTCTTTTCTGTTTTGTGACCTTTTCAATTATTCGTTGCTTACCAGTTCACTAGCCTTTGGTAGCTAGTAAACTTTGGTAACTCAGGCTACAAATAGACATCATTTTTGTGACTAAATTGGCTTTGCTGGGATGTGCCCTGGCATAGATGATCTACAGATGATTGGTAGAGACAGATATCACCTGGGGTTGTTCCTGCAGGATCAATTCCCTGTTAATTCTGGGGCTTCAGGGGCCCAACCCTGTGGGATAACATCCCCTGGTGCCTGGCCCCAATACCCAGTGAACCCCATGCATTCTCTGCTCTACATTTGCAGCCGTGCAGCCCTGGATCCCCTGCAGGGGAGTTCCTGGGATACACATCTGCTAGCACAGAGAGTCCTTGGAGGGTCAGGCACCTGTGGCCATTGTCCCATGGGATCAGGCCCCTGAAGCCCCAGGAGTGCTTGTCCTACGCATCTGGAGAGTGGGGTCAGTATCAGGCTGCCTGCAGCCTCATGTCATAGCTGAACAGGTATCTGCTGCAAGGGGGCAGCACAAACTTACTAGGAATCATCATGCCACCATTTTGGGGCATTTGGGGAGTGACAAGGGGCAAGGACATCTGTTCACTCAGGTTTTGTACTTCCATAAAAATGATTATGTTGGCAGAGGAGCAATGCCTGTTTGCAGCCTCAGAGACCAGATTCCAATCAGAGTGGGAAGGAGGTGCCTTAGTTGCCAGCTCTCTTAAAAGTTAGGAGTTAAAAGGAAAACAGCTAGTTGGATAGTGTTTGGCAGAATTCTTCTTTGATTTTTATTATATATTTTTTATTTATTTGGATCTTGGAGAATTAGGTGCTGAGAAATATAGTAATTATGAAGATGAGGTTCTTTGGGTAAATGCGATAGCTTTTATTTAGACCAGCTCAATAGTTGGAAAAATGGTTCTTTACAAGCTTTTGGGCACAAAAACCCTTCTTCAGGCACAGGGAGAGTCTGCTGGTGTTTGTGTACTCTCTTGGGAGGAATAGAAGCTTACAGCATAATTCAGGTCTGTGAAAATGCAAGTGCGTGGTATGGAAGATCAGAGGGCATGGAAGTTAATGGGTGTGACAGGTAGGTAAGAGGGAGGAATTCACAGACCTGCATTTTGCATATTGCCTTAAGCTTCTGTTCTACCCAAGAGAGTACACAAACACCAGTAGGCTCTCCCTGTGCCTGAAGAAGGATGTTTGTGCCCAAAAGCTTGTAAAGAAAAAAAATTCCAACTTGTTAGTCGGCCTAATAAAAAATATTACATTTACCCAAATAACCTTGTCTGCCTATGTCCTTAAACCAACACAGCCAGCACCCCTGAAACATGGAAGTAATGATGAAAACACTTATTCCCAAAACCAAGTTTTTACAATAAAATAAAGAGATGGTTTAATAAAGTAATGTTTATCCTCACAGAAATGCTAGTCATGAATATGTGTCTAGAATAACTGGAACTAATGCCTGACTCTAGTATTCCTCTATAGTGACTTAACATTCTGCGTAGGCTGATTATTTTTTCAACAATATTTGTTATATTCTTTTACGGTTTGCCAATATATGTTTTTTGAAGCTTAGTTAGTGAGAACAGCTGAGAGGCAAAAAATATCTGCAGATGGCAAGGTTTTACTTCAAAAAAATCAGTATTACAAAGCATTACTGTTACTGGTATAATCACTTTCTTTGTGGGGGTTGCTAATGTAGACTGGTTTTCTTGTCTTCACAGCCCCCACTGAGCCTTTGCTGTGTAAATTTGCTGATGGAGGGCAAAAGAAGCGACAGAATCAAAGCAAATACACACAGAATGGAAGGCCGTGGCCAAGAGAAGGAGAGGTGAGTGACATTCAGTAATCACTACCCATGCAGTTGGGACGAGACACCTGCAAGACCTGTTGGACTGGCTCTCAGGGCCATGATCAAGTCAGGTTCTATGTTAAATCCAGACTTCAAAAAGGCAGAGTGAGTGAGAGGGAAAACGAGTCTTATATTAATGCACCGACTATAACGTTGCAATAAGAAAAATTACAAAACCATATAAATGACTTCAGCATTGCCAAATCGGGAGCTCCCTGTCTGTAACCAGACTTGAACTTGGTGGACTTTTACAGATACATCAGAAGCGGTTGAGTTCTCTGCATTTTACCATAACACTTGAAAACATATTTACAGCTCAACTAAGGAATGCAATGACAATTTTTGATAGTATAAAGTATTTTCAAAGTGGTACCCAGTGACAGAAGTATTACCACCCAACAAACTATTTAACACACAAAAACAGAAAAAGAATCTTGCACCCAAATTCAGATCCAGTGAAAGAATATTCCAGTTGCTTCTGCAAGTCTGAATTGGGATCTTTTTTTCAGGTGATAGACAAGAAAGTTCACAATTTATCAGTTTCTACTTTTAGTGTAGACTATTGATATGCACTAGACTATTTTACGTCTAGACTATTGATGTGCAGTAGATTATTTTACTGCACATTAAAGTGCCATGTAAAAAATCATAACACTGCACTAATAAGCAGTAAAATAGTCTACTGTACATTAAATGTCACTAATAAAGCATGCAAATGCACTACTGTACATTAGCACAGCTTAATGCGCATTAATTTAGTACCCCACATTGGAGGTACTACTTTAATGCTTACTAGAAAAGGTGCATTAATGCCCAGTATGAGGCTAAGATAATCTGTTAGTTGCTTCCTATCATTTCTGTAAATGTTTAAGTACTGGAATGCCAACCCCTTGCCCTTGCACCCAAAATGTCTCCATGTATGTTTCAAATAAGAAAGGAATTTCTTCTGAGTCTTTAAGGGTTTTCTTATTCTTTGTGAATGGTATAAAGCCATTTGAATCAATGAAGTACATTCGGTGGCAGCACAATTTTGCACATTTTTATAGCTTCTAGAATGAAAGTCACGAAAGTATTTCCATCCTACACGTCCCTTCGTGGAGTTAATCCCTTTGGATGACAAAAAGTTTTATTAGCTGCTGAAACGTGGCCCATGAGAGTTAAAGCTTTATTAATGTGTGTGCATGTACATTAATAAAAAAAGTTTGACCATATGTAACTTGAAAAGTTAGTGGTTTTAGACAGGATTTTACATTCTTCTTTACTAGCTTGATTTTGTTAGCTAATATTTTTCAGACCATTAGTCCATGACACGTGTATTGTAGCACTACCACTAAACTCCTAAAATAAACAAAATGGCATCTTGAAAGAATACAAGTTGCTCACTTTAGCAAGGCAGTTGCTGCGCACTCTTCCAACAAAAATATCCCAAGTAATTTTTTAGCTCTGTGGGCTAAGAATGCTGGCATGACAGCCACATTAATGTAGGAGACTGAAATGGCCTCAGAAGGGTCTTTATAGTCAGTTATGCCACTAATCCCAAAAACTGTGACATCTCCTTTGGTGTATCATGGCCATTATGGTGCATCATGTTAAGAATCTATTAAATAAAGAGTTCCCAAGAAGATCTTGACACAATAGACCATAATGTAAAAGACTCTTAAGACAGTTACAGACATATTCTGTAGGCACTTACAATGTCTATATAGTCAACAATCCATGCTTTAAAACACTTGTAAATCCTTGTTTCTACAATAGATGCTATTGCATCCTATCATATCAGCTGTCCTATTCCTTGATGTTGTTTAAAATCAATAAACAATTGAATGTAATGTTAAAGCTGATATGATACCATCATGCCTGTTACCAAGGGACTTCGGCTCGGGGCATGATATATCTGCGGCTATAGTTAGCAGGATGTAGTGATTTCAGATCAGTATTACACTGGTGTTTTATGAATAGGATTTGCTTAATTTGTTAATCTTTTGATTTTAAAAAAATATTGGTATTTTGGTACAGCACTCATTACTGTTGTTTTACAATTGAACTCTCAAAATGTAAAACAAGGATCACTGAAAATGTACTGTTTACAAACACACACTGTAGGCAGATGCAAAACCAACTTGGAAAGACTGCAAAGAAATGGAGGTATGAGTTTCTAGCTGAGCCAGTTTGGATGATAATACATTTTATCATATATGCAGCATAGCCAGGCATTTCAAGCATTTCATGCATTTGCTTAATAAAATGCTTTTGGGGATTACTCTAACTATTTGAAAGGTAATGATGTTTTCCTTTGATGGTAAGCAACAAAGACATGTTGGTCATTTTTTTGGTGTAGTAGGTTATAAATGGAATCACTTTGCAATAATATTGCTGTCAATTAGAATTTATTTAACCAACATATATGGAGGACAGTGAGAAATAATTATCCAGAAAACAAAGGTCAGAATTATGGTTATAGATAAATTATAGATAAAATACTTGCTGCACCTCTGTTTTTTCATAGTTCCATCCAAAAAATGAAAGCACTGGAATACTATCCAAGATTATTTCCTTAATATTTTCAGCATGGCAAGTCATGTGAGATTCAGTTTCCAGACCAAAATGTATTTGGCTATTATTCAAATAAGCATTTGTAATCTTGGATGGTAAGCTGAACAGAATTTCTGAAACTTTTGAGATTTGATCATCATTAATGCCAAATTCATTTAAGAGTTATTGTTGGGAAGAGAGACGCCAGAGAAGTGACACTGGCATTTTTGTTGCAGGCCTCAAGTTTGAGTATGCAAAGTAGAAACAGACAGATGTGCACGATACTCTGATGTTTTTTAAAAAAGGTAGGAGATTTAGTTATAAAGGATAAATCACTGCAGTGAATCCAAAAAATCTCTGGTCATTCTATTCTCATATTTGTAGGTTTCCTTTTTGGTAAGCTGCTATAGAATCAAATAAAAGATTATTTATTTTCTGAAATGTTTTCAGATCATTCTGGTGAATGCAATAGAAATATTATATTCCTGATATACATTTGCAAAAATTGCTTAAAATATAACAAAATATAATAATTTTTGGTTAAATTCTATTGGGTATAGTGCAGCCACTGCGTATCACATCACAAGCATAATCTGGCCACAACTTTCTTTTAACCAGGCTAGAAGGATCACATTGATTTTGGAACGAAAACTGGAATAGGATCCCCAGGCCAAAAACTGACTGTGGTGTCAGCTAAAAATATAAAAGGGATAAACCAGGATGCCCCTTTGCCACACTGATTTATACCCGAAAGCTTGCAAAAAAGAAATTTTCCAAATATTTGAATTGGTCTAATTAAAAGATATCAGATTTACCCAAAGACCCTTGATCACCCCAGCTGCCTTTTGAGCCCCTTGTGATGGCTGGAAAACATCCTAAGTAAGAGCTTTCTCTAGTCCAGTGCATGCATGGAGGACATAAATGCACAAAGAAGCACCAGGATCGAGGAAACTCAGAGGGCAGCTTTACAACACCCACTAACTAGGCTCTGGTGTTTTGGGGCACCTGGGTCTAGAAGGGCTTAGTTTGATCTAAATGTAATATCTGAGAGAATGATGAAATCAGCACTCTGCTATGGGTATACCACAAGTAAAATGAAGCTCAAAAATATTTGAGATATGTTAGGGGAATTCTGTTGTAATACTCTTCTAACTCACACTAGCTCTGTAGCGGTGAACCTCCACTGGTTCACACCAGTATAAATGAAAGGAGATTCAGAACCATTCTTTTGAAAATACCCCTGCCAAAACTACACTGAAGAGTGAAGGAGAGGGAGAGAACAGCACATTAATAATGTCAATGAAACATATTTATTTTATACAATCATATATTTAATTATGATAGACAAATCTAGAGCTGGATAATCTTGTCAAAAAATGATAAATCAACAGAAGAATATAGTTTTCAGGAACAAAATACAGTATCTAGTCCAATTTGTTGAATAAGCTTGGCTAAAAGGGATGCAAAGGAAGTTTTAAAATGTCAATGTTTTTCATTGTGACATTTTAAAAATAAAATATTCCGTTATAGGAACATTAAAAATGTTGTTTAGCCAGTTTTGAAAACAAAAGTTTTAAAATTTAAATCTTCTTTTTTTACAAAATGGTGAAGAGTAAATAAAAAACAAGGTGACAGAGAGTAAATAACCTGCAATGAAATCCAAGCGACGTGTTTTTATTCTTGTTTTACCAAAATAATTGTAAAATTACTGTTTGGGGTTAATCTGGACTATTTTTTTCTTTTTCGGTATTTTAGCTTAGCCATGGAAATGAAACCCATATTTTTCACATAGCATTAGATGGATCACATAAATGTGCCTGTCAAATTCCATGGGGATTCCAATATGATTGCATTATTTTTCTTATAGTATATTCATTACATTACTTTCTAAATAGGCACGTACACTATAGTGGTTTTGAACAGACACAACTCTGTCAAAGGCAGTAGAGTTGAATCTGTTTCCACCTGAGCTAAATTTTGCCTATTGTGTATGGTAAATTTTCTGAATTTCTATTGATAATTCTTCCACTGATTGATTGTCTTCTCTGAAAGATGCTGATATTTTCTGAGTTATACTGCCTTTTCTCAACAGGCAATAGACAAAAAAATTGTTTACTTCTAACCAAGCAATTGCTGAAAATTCTCAAGAACTGAAACAAATGTATTTAATTATTTTTAAAAAGAAACCTCAGTAGCACAGAATGTCTACTAAATATTTTCTGTTTTGATCTACTGGTCATTGCAATTCTGCTTAATGCCGAAGTATAATTTACAGAGACAGACAGACAAAGGTCATTTCTGAGACTGTGTGTCCCCCCTTGTATTGTAAAGACAATATCAGACGACAGTCAGAGATGCTGATCCTGGTGCCAGTCCTCCTCTCCTTACCAGCCTCTGGCATTTAGAAATGATTAGTAGGTCTGTGCTGGGTACATTTATAACTCAGAAGCACATTTCTTTTTATGCTTTCAAGGAGACAGGTAGCACTTAGTTGTGCTCCATATCCCTCAGTGTGCAGGAATGATGCATTTAATATCTAGGCAAGTGATTATTCTTTTCTCTGAGAGACAATTTTCAGACCTCTCCAGACATATAGTAACATGTGTTTGCAGCCTATACAAACAAAGTTATTTATCGTGTTTATAGAGTGTGTGCATATCAGAGGTAGACAAGGTTCCTTGGGTGAATCTGATATCTTTTATTAGACCAACCCAAATAGTTGGAGAATAGTTATTAAGCAAGCTTTCGGGTTCAAAAACCCTTCGTCAGGCTAAGGAAGTTTCAGCAGTTGGTGTGCGCTCTTCCTGGATGGAATGAAAAGTAAAGAAGCCAGAGGCTGGGCTGGGGAGTCAGTTGCCAGGCAGATTGTAATGTGTCATAAATCCAATGTCTATATTTAGTCCATGATTTTTAGTATCCAGGAGGTTGATGAAGTGGAGTTCATAGGCTTGTCTCTGGGAAGTGTTGTGTAAGTTTCCTTTGAGGATCAGGACTGAGAGATTGGAGAGAGAGTGGTTTTCTTGTGAGAAATGTGCCCCCACAGGTCATTGGGTATTCCTGTCTTTGATAGATTTTCGGTGTGCATTCATTCTGGTGCGCGGTTGTTGTTTGGTCTTTCCTACATATTTTCCATCAGGGCATTGGTCCATTTCTGGAGGTGCAGCTGAATCAATCCTAAAACTGCTCGTCACCCACAGAGCAAGTTTTGTACAAGACGCTACAGACTTTCTACGGAAACTTAAAAACATAGAGCACCTTCCCAGCAACACACTCCTAGCCACCATGGACGTTACCAGCCTATACACCAACATCCCACACCAGGATGGCATCCAAGCCTGCCTTACATCTCTACAGGAACAAGATTACAACCCAGAATACAGGCCCAAAGATATTACTGACCTTATACACTTCATCTTCACACACAACAATTTCACTTTTAATAATCAACACTTCCTCCAGATGATGGGAACAGCTATGGGCACCAAAATGGCCCCACAGTATGCCACCTTTTTATGAGCCACCTGGAAGAAGACTTCCTCAAGAACTGCACCATCAAACCCTTGCTATACTTAAGATATATCGATGACATCTTCATCATTTGGACTGAAAACCTGCAATCTCTGCTTGAGTTCCATCAGAAATTCAACAATCACCATCCCTCCATCCGACTTTCTCTAGAATACTCCAGCACTAACATCTCCTTTTTAGACACAATGATCAGTATCCAGAATGATAAAATACAGACCACGTTATACAAGAAACCCACAGACCAACACACATATCTGCACAGAACCAGCAATCACCCTAAACACACCAAAAAAGCTGTGATATACAGCCAAGCCCTCAGATACCACCGCATTTGCACTGAAGAGAACACCCAGGATTGCCACCTCACCAATCATAAAAAGGCTTTCGCCCAACAAGGACACTCCTCTAGAGAGAGAGATTGCATGTTTGAAAGAGCCACCTGCATAACACATGAAGAATTGCTGCAGTACAGAAGAAAACCCCCCACAAATCGCACACCACTAGTTATGACATATCACCCCTCCTTTCAACCTGTACGAACAATCCTCAAACAATTGCAACCCATACTAGAAAGAGACCCTATTCTTAAAAATATCTTCCCAGAGTCACCCATCCTAGCCTTCAAACAAGCACCGAACCTCGCTAACCTCATCACCAGAAGCAAACTTCCTCAAGCCCAGAACACACCAAAAGGATCCAGACCGTGCCATGACAAGAAATGCAAAACCTGCCAACACATCTCCACCACCCCCACTATTACTACACCCCACAACAGAGCCATCAGCATCCCTGGATCTTACAGCTGCACCTCCAGAAATGGACCGATGCCCTGATGGAAAATATGTAGGAGAGACCAAACAACAACCACGCACCAGAATGAACGCACACCGAAAATCTATCAAAGACAGAAATACCCAATTACTGGTGGGGGCACATTTCTCACAGAAGGGCCACTCTCTCTCCAGTCTCTCAGTCCTGATCCTCAAAGGAAACTTACACAACACTTCCCAGAGACGAGCCTATGAACTCCACTTCATCAACCTCCTGGATACTAAAAATCATGGACTAAATATAGACATTGGATTTATGACACATTACAATCTGCCTGACAACTGACTCCCCAGCCCAGCCGCTGGCTTCTTTACTTTTCGTTCCATCCAGGAAGAGCACACACCAACTGCTGAAACTTCCTTAGCCTGAAAAAGGGTTTTTGAACCCGAAAGCTTGCTTAATAACTATTCTCCAACTATTTGGGTTGGTCTAATAAAAGATATCAGATTCACCCAAGGAACCTTGTCTGCCTATGTCCTTAGACCAACATGGCTATGACCTACACCCCTGCATATCAGAGGATATTTTGTACACATTTCTTCATGCTGAGCTTAATTTAGCAAAAAAAAGAACTGAACCTGAAGAGAAGGGACAACAAATATGCAGCAGTGAAAAATATTTCAGACTTATTATTTAAATATGTAGAGAGTAGTGATTTAAAAATATGGCTGGAACATAAGAGATGGACATTATGATCGATATTTGCTAAACTGCCTACCTGACTTTGGTAGCCAAATCCTCTTTATAGTCACTGTGACTTGTGCTCCTAATACTCACAGTGCTTTTGAAAATTGTGCCCTGTTTTGATTTTGTTGTCATTGCCCTCAAATATATAAAAGACAGCTAAAAAGGACAGTTTGATTCAAAATAAATTAATGTAGTTGCATGTAATAAGAATGATCCTAGCTCTGCAATGGACATTTAAATTAAAATTTGGCTGAGTTTTGTCATTTGGCTTCAGATTTCTTTCCTCTGTGGATAGAAGGTTCTCCTGGTAGTAGGGAAATCCCACAAGATTTTATCCTCATGAGGTTTCTTCCTCTTTCTTTGGGACAGAGTTTACCTAATGCAGAAAAAGCAGAAAGTTTAGCCCTCAAACCTTGAAGCTTTCCTACAATCTCCAGGGATCTCAGCAGAGGAGTTGTGATGGTAAACCACTGACAAGTCCCCTTGCAGGCTCCCAGTGCACTTTTGTATATTGCTAGTAATTTACCTGTTCATGATATCCTCTGGAAACCATAGCCTATAGCTGTATTAATGCCTGAGCAGATTCAATACAAGGTGGTCATGCCAAATCCTATCCAGCTGTCCCCCTACATCTTCCTAACCAAGTGGGTAGTGAGGTTCAGTAAGTGGGTGAAATGTAGCAGAGACAACGTCACTCCATTGTTCAGATCTTAAAGCATCTCAGAGGTATGGTCAGGCTCTTCTTTTTCATTTATTTGAATATCTCAGCATTTCTGGGTGCTGGCTAAAAGTGGTAGCAACATAACTAAATAACATAAGAGGTTGTTGCAGTTATATTTCGAGTCCAGTTTTCTTAGATCCAAGAGAGTAGTTCCAAATTGTTTGACTGAGGCTCTGAACTTGTGACTGCTTCTCAAAGCTCAACCCCTGAATCCTTTGAGGTTCACGAGTCACTAGTCTTCAGCTTTTCTCGATTTGACTTTAACATAATATATTTTCCCCTCAGACATAAGCCAACAAACAATTTCTTCACAGTACTTGAAGCTTCATGGGGAGCACATGTGTATAAAAATGAGTGTCTCTCAGCATGTTTCACTGGATAACATCCTGTTTCTTTTGTATACCACCATATATTTAAAAGGTGTCATGTCTACAGCTTGGTTTTCTCTTCTTTTTTTTTTTTTAAGTCCTTCTTTTTTAAATTCAGAAATATTTCTAATAATGTGGAACATTTCTGCCGGAATTGCTTTAAACAATCAAAGAGAAGAACCTTGCCAAGTTAACTTTCCTGCCGAGTAAGCTTATTTTATTAAAACAGTATTTTAAACAAATCTCATTTGGATTGTTGTTTTTTTCCTCCCTCCCTCCCTTCTTCAAAGAGTTTTCCATTAGAGTATCTGCCATCAAGACAAAAAAGATCCTTGTGCTTTGAGAGATATTAGAAACTGATACCCAAACACTTTTTTTTTTTTTTTTTTAAGTACGGCAATTGTAGTGTTGAGCATCTTAATTTACTGTAGTATATTAACAGAGGGCTCATCCATGCCGGCATGCGTACAAATCACACCCTTCTTATGAGAAAAATTGAACGGGAGAATTCAGAGGAAAGGAGAGGTTTTGGAAAAAGATGAGTGGCATCATCCCTGTATCCCTTCTAATTGATTTGCCAGAGAATATAACACATACCCAGCTGTATTAATTTTCCAGAGCCTGTACTCTGCAGTGTGTTGGTTTCAGGCATCCCTGGAGAAACTGCTACCTGGAGAACCCAATAGAATCAATCTGGCAGGGACAGGTTGGAGGGGAAGTGGCAGATGATGCAAAGTTGGTGAAGAAGCACAGGCATCTTGTATAGGTCATTATGGTTTCCTGGTTGCCCAGCCCCTAAAATGTAAGGTATATATAATATGCAGTCATTGCTATATATTTGTACATGCAGAGAGAGAGATCTACTTTTTTTTGTTGGGGATGGGGAAGTGGCAGGATATAACAGAAAATTCTATCTAGTAGATAACAGTATTTTAGTACAGCTTTTTATAGAAACTTGCCCACCAATGTTTCACAGAATTAAGGACCTAATCATCCATGGTTTTTTTTTTATTATTTTTTTTGGTGAAAGAAAAATATTGTTCAAGGGAAAGCCCATGTTGTTACAGTTCAGTGACAGTTTAAAGAGAGATAAAAAACCTGCTGTATTTCATAGGGTTTTGATGTGTGAAGGGTTTTGGGTAACCACGCCACCACTTAATTGTTTCTTTGTGAGATTTACAATTTACATAAATAATGCAGATGAGATGGTGTAAGGGTGTTTTTTAATGAGACACGCTTACTCATTTGTGTTTATATCATAAAAAAGAGTAAAAAAATATTTTTCTGCAAGTAGAATTCAGCAAAATATAATGTTGAATGAAGGCCTTCAAAGTTCCTTTTTCTAAACAAACCCTTACCCTCCAGAGACGCACACATTTTCCTAACATTTCCTGTGCTTTTTTCCAGGTAAGGATTTACATTTTAAGAAAGATGCAGACTGTTTCATTAGAATCTGTTCATGTAACGGGGTCAGCAATTAGAAAGTAAAGTACCAAAATATTGAAAATGTCATTTCTTGGGAAATTTGCAAAAATTGCAAATATTTATTTTCATGCCTGCCTTTGAAGCTGCATCTTGCAGCATAATACTGCAGTCACCATAAATGATAAAAAAAAAAAAATATTCATGTTTAATGTTCTTGGATCAGAAGTAGCTAGTTTTCATGGAATTAGTCTTCCATTTCCATGCAATAATCACTTATGTAAGGTTTTTAATTTTTCCCTTGAAAGCTTTGACCTGTATGTGGCATATAGAATATTTAAATAACACTACGTTTATAATTTACCTAGTTAAAAAAGGAACTTTTGAAAGGTTAACTTAAAATTAAAACATTGGTTTCCTGTTATCTGTCTGTCTGCCTGTCCATCTAAGAGGGAAGACCTAAAAAGTTTTAATTTTTATACAGTTATGTAGATGAATTAGGTAGCACCAAGGAAACACTATTAGTCAAAATTCCATTTTGCTAGGTGCTGTACAAATATAAAAGACAGGATAGGGATTGTCTGAAGGAGCTAAAATTCAAGATATGTAACAGGTAGGCGAGAGAGATAAATGGGCAAGAAGAGAGCAAGCTGAAAGGAATCATATAGACTAGGAAAAATACAGACTGCTTCAATATAGACTAGATGTGAACACGGGTTTAGTAGTAGATATTTAAATTGTGCTTTTGAGATTGTATTTTCTTCTTTGTTCTTAAATATCTTGTCTTCTCTCAATCTGCGGAGATCTTCCAACAATGTACGTTGGTACTTCTCTTAGGCCTTCAGTAAATGGTTGGCCATGTTTGGTCTTTAACAAATGGTTTTACTTCCAGCTGTTTACCAAGCATTTGAATAAAATAGGCACTTTGGGAACCAGAGAATTAAACAGTCCAAATAAAAATATTTTTCCCTTCAAAAAGTCCATTCATTTTTGTGGGGTGTGTTACATTCTAAGTCTACCAACCGTTGCAATAATAATTCCAGCTGCTCCCCTTTAATTTGAAGTTTTGAGGGTATAGAAATTATAAGGGTGTCCACAAATACACAACTACCAAAAATGTCAGTGCATGGCAAAGTATCTTTCCATTATCTGACCTGTCTTGTATTGAAACTCTGTTATTGTTATTTCTTAAACAAATAACTCCCTGACAAATATTTCTGGTGCTAGTGTTTCATCATCAGTTCCACTATCTTGGATATTAAATAAGTGCCAATACCAATAGAATGAGGGAGACCTTTTTCATCTGTAATGCATAAGTAATAGTGATGGATAAAAAGACTAGGAAGAAAATATTTGCATCTTAATGCTGTTCAAGAAAATGGTAATATTTACCTATTAATTATGTGGCTTTCATCCCTTTATTGTTACAATGTTGTTCTAGCAATCTGTAACTTTATTTTCAGTATTCCTGTTATTTTATTATTGCATTGTGTTTTTATATTATCCAGGCCCAAACCCTGGATGATTTTCCAATAAATTGTGGTTGCTCATCAGTTTCTAGCACTGATGAATCATGAAACTTTAGACCATAAATCTTTCACTGGCCTGCTGTAAATATTGTTTCTTCTGGGCCTTAGGCCAGTGAAATCTTGTATAGTGGAAGTGTGCAATTTGAAGGGGAATAAGTAAACAATTCTCTGTTTACTGCTGTTTGAAGCTGTCCAGAGTTATGAAATTACAGAGGGATGTTGAAGATATTGATGGGAAAAAGTAGATGAGGCATCACATGTATTACTGCCATATGGATGTCTGATTTGTCTGTATAGTATAAAACTTTCACTGGTTGCAAACATAATTAGAGAAATGTACAGTCTTGAGAATCAAAACCTTTGGTTCAGATTCTGATGCTCTTTCCCCACAAATAAAGCAAGTGGAGTTTAGGGTAGAGTAAAGAGATCATAATCCAGTCTTTGACATTTTTGCCTTAATAAGCCCATTATGTCCAGAGTATTCCCTATCCTTACTGCACGTAATATCTAAGGAATGTGATGGTGACACGTATGGAAACGGCACATCTGGAAATGTATGCATGTAATATGTTATCTATGCACCTACACATATAGATCCATGGAGTTATATCATTTACAGTAGCTGAGTTTCTGGCTCATAAAGGTCAGTTCACATGTCCAGATGAAAAATGCTTGTAACTATGGTGTTATGCATGCCATTTACTAATATGTCTCTACTGAGACTGCTTCAAATATCCTTAACTCCTGCACCACACTTGACTTCGTTCTATTTCTTTTCTGAAAGAAACTGTCACATTACTTCATTTCCTCCCCTTTCAGGAATTTTACTCAACAAAGCCCAGACCTTGTAAGAAATATTCCCAGCCCTGGCATTCCTGGTTTTCAAACAACCTCCAACCTTGCCCAACCAATTCCTCATTGCCCAACCAACATCAAGTGGGATACAGCCTTGCCTCAGCAAGAAATGCTTAACCTGCCAATACATCCCCACTGCTTCTACAATCAAGACCCTCTCTCCCTTCATAATAAAACCACCACAATTCCTAGTTTCTACAAATGCCCTTCCCAAAATGGCACCTGATCCAGTGCACCAAATACCTGCATGGCAACTACATGGGTGAAACTAAGCAACAATTATGTACCAGAATGAACTCCTACAGAAAAAACCCAAAAAGGACAGCCACACATACACCATTAGAAGCAGATTTCTCACAGAACAACTGCTCCTTCTCTGACCTTTCAGTCCTTGTACTCAAGGGAAATCTACTTAATACCTTTAAAAGGCAAACTTGGGAACAAAAACACATAAGCTTAATGGGGCCTTTGTACACGCCACAAAATTGGCCTTTAAAGCATCTTAAATGCTCTTTTGCACCACTTGAATTACATTGCTATTTACACTGTCAGTGGCTTGTTGCGCTTTAATGGTGTTGCTGTTTACACTATCAGTGGCGCATTGCACTTTAAATAACTTTGGTATATAGCAAGGTAAAACACCTCTGAGGTGTTTTAGTTTGCTACCCTAGTACAGTGCAACAGCCATGGAGGGAAGCACAGGGCCCCATGCAGCTCAGGGGCTATGCAACCTGCCAGCAGCCTGTGTAGGCTTTGGGGAGGAGAAGAAAAAAAAAGTAGCAAGCCTGATCTTTTTTTTTTCTTCTCCCCAGAGTCTGCCTGCCTGCTTGAGCTGCGCAGGGGCCCAGTGCTTCCCTCTGTGGCTGTGGTGCTTCCTGGCACCACCTAAGCCAGGTGCCAGCAAGTGGGTGTCGCCTGGGGGCTGCCAACACTGCCACAGAGGGAAGCACCAGCCTCCCCACAGCCCAGGGACTGCTCGGCCCGCTGGCAGATCACCCTCCCCCACCCCCACTACTGGAGAGGCAGGTAAGGATAGGGCCTCCACCCTTGCATACACACCACAGGGGTTTAGTTTGGTTTAAATTGAAGTAGTGTTTTTAAAAACCTTCTGTTTCAATTTAGGGAGAACTAAATGAATTAAAACCCCGTGGTGTGTACAAGCAACCCTAGATACTAAAAACAAAGGACTTAATGGGCACATCTATATCAGATGCTTTACAGCACAGCAGACTAATTTGCTGCACTGTAAAGCATTACCATCCACATGTGCACAGCAATTATGGAGCAGTAGACTAATTTGTTGTGCTGCTAGATAGTCCCATCAAATACAAGTGGTATCTGGCAACGCACTAAATTACTGTGCTTAAAAGCACGTGTAGACAGTGATCATAGAATCATAGAAGTAGGGTCAGAAGGGACCTTGTAGATCTTCAAGTCCGACCCCCTGCCTAGGCAGGAAGAAAACTGGGCTCAAATGACCCCAGCCAGGTAGGCATCAAGCCGCTTCTTAAAGACCCCCAGGGTAGGAGCCAGCACCACTTCCCTTGGAAGTTGGTTCCAGATTCTAGCCACCCTAACTGTGAAGTAGTTCTTACAGATGTCTAATCTAAACTTACTCTCCAACAATTTGTGGCCGTTATTCCTTGTTATCCCAGGGGGCGCTAGGGGAAACAAGGTCTCCCCCAAACCCTTCTGGTCCCCCATAGTGAGTTTATAGATGGTCACCAGGTCCCTCCTCAGCCTTCTCTTGTGAAGGCTGAACAGGTTCAGGTCCCATAGCCTCTCATTGTAGGGTCTGCCCTGCTGTCCCTGGATCATGTGGGTGGCCCTCCTCTGGACCCTCTCAATGTTGTTCACATCCCTCTTGAAGTGGGGTGCCCAGAACTGGACACAGTACTCCAGCTGTGGCCTGACCAGTATTGTGTAGAGGGGGAGGATCACCTCCTTGGCCCTACTTGAGATGCACCTGTGGATTCACGATAAGGTCCAGTTAGCCCTGCTGACCGTGACCTTGCATTGTCAGCCCATGTTCATCTTGGAGTCAGTGATGACTCCAAGATCCCTTTCTGCCTCCATGCTCTCAAGAAGGGAGTTTCCCACCTTATAAGTGTGCTGCTGGTTACTACTGCCCAAGTGCAGCACCCACCACTTGTCAGTATTGAAAGGCATCCTGTTTTTGTTAGCCCTCCCCTGAAACCTATACAGGTCTTTCTGCAGTCTTTCCCTCCCTGCTAACATGCCCACCTCACCCCAAATTTTGATATCACCAGCAAATTTGAACAGGTTGCTTTTCACCCCGTCGTCCAAATCGCTGATAAAGAAATTGAACAGTGAGGGCTCAAGGACCAAGCCCTGGGGGACGCCGCTGCCCACTTCCCCCCAGGTCGAATACGACCCATCCACTATCACCCTCTAAGTATGACCCTTCAGCCAATTTGCAATCCATCTGACTGTGTAGGCATCGATGCCACAGTCGCCTAGTTTTTTAATGAGCATGGGGTGGTCGGTAGTGTCAAAGACCTTGCTAAAGTCCAGAAAGACTACATCCACAGCGACACCTGCATCCAATGCTTTTGTGACCTGATTGTAAAAGGCAATCAGATTGGTCTGACATGACCTGCCCCTAATGAAACCGTGCTGGCGATGTTGGGATTAGTTTACTCTGGCTCAAATTGAGCCAGGGTATATTCAGTCACATTAATTGCACCTGTAGATACACCCAATGATATACATTTTATGGCACATTGGGCACATTTACACAAGATGCTACTGTGCAGTAGAAACAAGCTACAGTAGCAAGCTTGTTGCTACCAGGTGGTAGCATTGGTGGGCACTTACTGTGATGTGATGCTACTGCACAGTAGTAACAAGCTACTGTGCAGTTGTTTGTTGCTACTGTGCAGTAGCATGTGAAAAAAACCGTGTTGGCACAGTACTGCACGGTGGCAATGCTTATGTAAGTACTAAATCACTTCACAATAACAACTGTACAGTCCAATGCTCATGTAGACAGTCATTATAACCTACCTGATTCCTGAATTCTTTCCACACAGGAAAGGAGATAATGACTTCCCTCCCTTTTGCTAGGCCTTAATCTCCCAGCAATCAATTTCTTTTCTTCTGCTAATTGTGTGTGCTCTAGCCCTGGGACTTTCTCTGTCCACTTTTCCTACTGTTTTTTACTAATCTGTGCTGGTTTTTACTCCTCAGACCTGAAGAAGGTGGTCTTGCTTTTGAAAGCTTGCCAACTCTATTCCAATTATGCAGTTGATTCAGTAAAAGATATTATCATAAGAAATCCTTGCCCCTCACACAATTCTTGAACCATCATGGCTATTGGCTATAATAGATTTTCTATTTCAAAAAATATTTTTAAAATATTGCCAATCAAACTGTGTCCTCATGTTTACATAAATATTTACTTGCCTGTAAAGTAGCAAAACCAAGTGGTTTGGCCATGCACTTTTACTGACCAGAAGAAATCCATCTTAGAGGAAGCAGGTGCTCATATATTATCAGTGGCCATTGTTAGATAGTGGCCTATCTAAATATTCACATAGATAGGACTAGGAGCATACACAATTCCCATCCAGAGTGTGGGATGTACAAGCATAGTCAATAAATCACCAAGTCTGTGTCCAGTTTTCAATAGATATCCTACACATCCCAGTATCTATCTAAGGGTCTCCTAGGCACCTGTGGCCTGAGAGGGACATCTATCCTTTCTTCTCTCTTCCACCAACTTCCATATCAAAAAAGGATTTGTTAGTACTTCAAAACCAAAAATACTTCACAAAGCATTTCATCTGTTTAAAGAAAAAATCAAAATAAATGTGGTGTTGATGGATGGCAGATTGTGAGCCCAGAAGATTAAAATGGCAGGACAACCATGAGCAGGAGATTCTGCTTCCCAAATAGCACCAGAAGCCTGCTTCAACCCTGACTAAAGATGCCCTCTTTAAAAGTAAGGTGGAAAAATCAGGCTCTGTCTCCTTTTGATTCCTCCCTTTTCTGCTGAGCTTGCCAACATCTTTGGTAATGGTGCTGTGGATAGTTGTTAACTTAGAAGCTGCTTTCACATTGCCAAATTATTTCACACAGGTCACCATCTGCTACTGTAGTAATGACCCTCTGGATATGTTCCAGTGACCTGTGGTTGAAGGACTGTATTTAGTCCATTAACAAATTCTGTAGCCATCCAATCCCATTAAAGATATTTTTAAAACACCACGTAAAAGTTTGAGCTTGTTTTGGTTTCTTTTTTTTAATTTTTTTAATTTTTTCTCTGTTGGTGGTTCTTTTTTGCTTCACAGCCCAGATTCTATGTTTCTTGTCTCATACTAATGAACAAACTACAACTGCTTCTGACAGCACACAGAAATCATAGGCTGATCAGGTCAGACAAGGTGTGGTATTTGAAACAAAGATAAAGATAAAGCTTCACTCTTCCATAACCAGTTTGATTATATTTATAAACTACCTGCCACTATCTGCCTGGCTTGCAGGTAGCAGAATTTGACGCTGTCAGTTATGTCACTATAAAACTGGAGTCATTCTATGACCTCAGTCACGTTATTGTTTTGTACCAATGCAATTAAGATCACAATTTGACCTAGATGGCGTAGGGAGGTAATGGCAAAAATGCTAACCCAATCAATGGACCAGGGCTATTTCCGTCAATGAAGGTAACCAGATCATCCAAATTAGTCTTTCCGCAATCTGAATTTGTTTTGTGGTCTTAAATCAATATAAATCAAAATTGAGCAAAAGTTTTATGGCATTCAAAGAGAATGTTTAATGCCATTTTTACTACAATCAGAGTAAACCTCTGTTTTTCCCCCCTAACTATGTGCAGGCCGGCATGGCTTTGACTTATGATCCAACAGCTGCTATACAAAACGGGTAAGTAATATTTTTTTTCTATTCCTTGTTTGAAATTATTTATAGTACTCTTTTTATTTTGTAATACTCTTCCTTCAGGGAAACCCATTCAGAAACAAATTAGTTCTATAATGCATTTATAAACTATATAAAGATACATTGTCAAGTACATTTCACAGTTTGCATTTGTTATTTTACTTTTTGCTGTTTAACTAGCCACCTGAACATTAGGTGTCTTCCCGAATCATTTCCATTTCCATTTGTCAAATGCTGATTTTATTCCTCTTATGAAAAAAGTAAAGTCCTCCCTTTATTGATTTAACATGTGTTAAAATAATTATCAAAGATAATACCATAGTTTATATAATACAGTTGTTAATTAAACTAAGTTCCCCCTACTGGTTGGATGAGTATCACTACGTTGTCTCAATAGAAATATTAATTAATGGCAAGACATTAAATTAGCTTTTGAACAAGAGTGATTTAGGACTAGAATTTTGAACTCCGCTCTCCTTCATTTTTCAATTACAGTTTAAAGGCACAAATAATTGTAGACACTGGCATAGTTAAGCCATTTAACCATTTACCTATCTGATTGTGCCAGCAATTATTTCCTGGTCTGAAAAATTAGATCCTTAAAATCCAGGGGACATTTCAAACTAGATAACATTAGCTTTAAAATAGATTGTACTTTGGCTCTGAACTACTTGAAAACAACTGTTTAACTAAATAAATATTCTATAGTTTTATCAGAGTTTATCTATACACCTTAGTGGTACCACCTTGGAGCTTCCTTTTAATGGAGGGGAGAACACATGAAAATAAGAAAAAAAAAAATCTTTCTAAATATTTCTTAGACTACTGCAAATAAATGTACATTATTCAAATGTAGCACTATTACTATCAGTATAACTAATAATAATAATAAACACTTTTAATTTTCACTGCACTTCACAAGCATTACCTCTGCCAGTAAAATGTTACCTCATTTTGTAGATGAAGAGACTAAGGGAGAGAAATAAAGAGAGTAACAAAGGGAGTATTTTCTAAACTCTGATCTGAACTCAAGAAAGCCTTGCACTGATATCTACAATAAATCTCTTTCTCCCTTTCCTGCACTTTCCCCCACGTGATAGCTGTGATTTTCAGTTGGTAGTATATGTAGAGTACCTTGGGGATGGGACTTGCTTGATCAGTTCATAATCTGGCCATGTTTCATCTAAATCAGGGGTGTCAAATGTGACTGGCCCCCTGGCTGGATCCAAACTGTGGGCTCCTTGCTGGTTGGATCCAAACTGTGAAGAGCCTCACAGGCCAGATGAGGATCCAGTAGCAGTGGCATGAGCATCTGGAGAATTGTAATTGTGTGACCAGCATCCTTCTACTTGAACAACAGCTTTTAAAAGTTATTCATGTTATAGTGAAAATTAACTTAGAGCTATACCTTATTTAAATCAGAAAGTATCTAACACTTGCTAAGGTATTTGGATTGTTCTGTTGTTGAGCAGTCTGGCATTGGTTTTTTTGGCAAAATGAAGCATTTTCTGTGTCACAACAGCCGGTGGACAATCTGGTTATGCCATGTTTAAAATCTTCTCTTTTTGATAAAATATTGAATAAATACAATTGGAGGTGCTTTTTCATTTGTTTACAATTAATTATTGCTTTTGATGTCATTATCCCCCCAGAGGTTATATTTTCAATTTAGGCAGCACAGTAGAATCTCAATCAAAATGCTCAAATGGCAAAATTCTGAGTGAGGTGTTATCAAAAGCAATTATTTAACATATAAAAAAATCACAATTGGCCTATAGTAAGTGAGATAGCAGTCACTTTTTAATTATTTTTTAGCTTCCTGCAACTCTAGCTATTAGTTTTTATGTATCAGGTCAATACAAGTCCATTAAATTATTCACTCGGATATTTGTTTGATAACATATTTTTGCCATATATCTGTTATTTCTAAATGTAACAAAAGTCTAGCTCTTGAAATTTATGCATGATTTGGATGATGCATATTCTCAGTGCTTTGTACTAATGAGAGATAACAGCAACAGTCCTAGGTTAGGGACAGACACTACACATAAACTGACTTAAATGATCAGAAACTGTAAGAGAACCTGTAACAGGAAAGACATTCGGTGCATATAAACCAGTTTGAAAATGGCTGAAACTGGTTTGAGATAAACCTGACTGAATGTAGTATCATACTTAGCTGATTTGTCTCAAACTGGTTTATGCAATATCTGCTCCAGATCCCTTGCTGGTTTAAGTTAAGTCAGACTCCCCCAATACCCCAGCATGGTCTCTGGGCTGGGCTCTGTTCTGCTTCAGAGCTGGGTCGGCCCTACCCTTCTGCTCTCTAGCCAGAGCAGGGACAGGACATGGTGAGACACTGTACAGCATGACCCCATTAAGGCAAAGTGGGCAGGGAGGGGATTAATTCTTCCCTCCTTTGCCTCCTCCCCCACTGTCACCCACGCAGCAGAGGGGTGGGGCCTGCAGTGGTGGCCTCTGGGACTGGCAGACCCCGGCTGCAGTGCAATACGGACCAGAAGGAATGGAGGTTGTAATTAACCTTTCTCCCTGCCCCCTTCACCTTAATGGGGGCCATACCAGGATGATTGTCCTGTGGGGCAGGGAGGGTAGCTCTGCTCTGTGCTGGGGGAGACTCTTCCCCCTCCTCGTCTTCCCGCCAGGTAGGCTGGCAGATGACAGTGCCTTGGATTAGCAGGTGAAACTGCAGAAAACTGATGAAGTTGTGCTGTTTTATTGTGGTAGGTGTGGATCATTAACTCCACCTGTCAAACAGCAGTGGTTTTCTAAAGAGAGTGAACCAGAGCAACATTTCTCAACCTGTGGGTCACAACCCTGAAGTGGGTCACAAGAATGTATGAAAGGGTTGCAAAGAAACTTTAAAAATGGATCAACAGACTTTAAAAATGGATTCTCCTTTAAAGAAGAAAAATGATGGTCGCTTTTCCCTTGCAGGCTGGCAGCATTCCAGTCTGCAAAGAGCTGCTTGGGGCCCCCCATGCCCCACAAACACCCATCCCCTGACCCACACACTGGGGAGCTGGGGGCAGTGGGTCAAAAGTGAGGGGTTCTGGCTTGGGACTGGCCATCAATGTTTCCAAAAGTGTCCTGGTACAAAAAAGTTTGAGAACCACTGAACTACAGCACTAGGATAGAGCAAGGGAAAACATACGGACAGCTAAGCACAAGGGGAAGCTTAACCTGAGATTTGAATGACCAATAAAACCAACAATGAACAAGTTTTAGAAGCATGCATAAAGCTGCTGACTATCTACCAGTTAATCTTGGTAGATACAGTTTGGTACCTCTGCACAGAATAGGACGGAAATTGAAGTGGCTGTCTTGAGAGAGGCAGACTGAAAAGAAGTGGCCCTGGAAGAGAACTTCAAAAATCAGTTGAATGATGGAAAATCTGGAGCTTATGTAATAGTATTGTTTTGAGGTATCATTAGAGCTGAACCTTAGATGAGGGGTGAATTTGAGCATTAATTCAAGGTCCTGGAAGTTCTCCAGATGAAAAGAAAGGGAATTGGCCTGTTCACAGGATAGTACTGTAAATTATAATATTACACATTTATATTTTTTTTAAAGTCCATAATAAAAATAAAGAAAGAGAAGCTTTCATTAAAAATAGATAAGCAGTTTTTCCCACTAAGGAATATCCAGCTAATTTTCTTGTGAGCCTATTAAGTTATAAGGTCTGATTCTCCAGTTCATTACATGGGTTTTATGTGAATGTAACTCCATTAAAATTAGTGGCATTACACCAGAATAAAACTGATGTAATGGAGTGGAGAATCAGGCCCTTGGTACACCTTAGCAATGCAACATGAATTACAAAGCTATCAGAAACAGTACACTGTGGTACAAAAACTCCATTCCCATCTCAATCTCTTTTTCTTTTGTCTTTATAATCAGGCTTTCTTAAATTGCACATATGAAGGCACTTAGATTTAATTTCAGGGAGGGGACATTAGGTTGTGTTATAGTATCCATTTTACATTCCACTATATTAATATAGTTTCAATAGTACTGCTTGATGCAGCAGAAAAATGTATTGATACTGTAAAAATGCTGATTTAAAGTGTTACTGAGTTTTTAAGTCTCCTTGGTCTTTTGACTAGGACTGCAAAATATTGTATCAGTTTAATATCTGATATCTGGGGGACTATTCTGTGCATTTGAAAAGAAACAGGCTCAGTACTCAAATAAATCTTTTCTCTAGCTTCTCACTCTGTGGCTTATTGCAGTGGAAAACCGCTGCTCTGATAATGCTTGGTAATGCTCTTAAATTATGTTAGCCCCAAGATACTATTCATGAATTTAGATTTTTCAGAACTGCCTGTGGCCATGAGGCCTGATCAACTGGTATTTATTTCTGTGCAAATAAGCACTAACCACAGTGCAGATACTATGCGGAAGCTTGTACATTTTCCTCTACTACAATAACTGTATTGACTCTTCTGGCAGTGTATATGGGCTGTATATTACAGAGTCAAATCCCCAAATACAGGAAGGTGGTTTTATGCATAAGTGAAATATGTTCTCTCTCTACTCTACTGGACAGCAAAAAATCATTTCAGAGTACCACCAACATATGCCTGATGCTCTGGTTGATACCCTTGTTGTGAACGTGTTCTATTAAGGCAGGGGCAGACAATTCTTTTGGTGGAGGACTGCTTACCAAGTTTTAGCAAGCCATTGAGGGCCGCATGGGTAGCCCCACCCCCTGGTCGTCATCTTTGGACCAGAAGTCTGGCTCCCTAACCCCTGACCTTTGCCACCAGAAGTCCCTCACCCTGCCTCCTGGAAATACTCCTTTCAGCAAGAGGGGTTGCCATCTCGGAACCAGAAAAATACCAAATTATATTCTGAAACTCCCACATGCACTATGTCACGGCAGGGTCCTCGCGGAGGGCCGTGATCTCCTTGAGGCCCTCTCACCGCGCTACTTCGGCCCGAGGGCACCCTCCATTCTCGCCCGCCACGTCTTGCTGGAATATGTAATAGGGAGGCTGCCTTGTGTTTCCTCAGGCACGTAAACTCCTGGACCCCTCGTGGGTGGCCCTGTACGATGGGTGCTACTCAAGCACCCCAGCCTTATGGGCTATGCGTGGCTCCTACCAGCCCCTAATACCACGCCCCAAGCCTCGCAGATGTAATAGACGTTGTTCAGTCTGTACGCCCGCTTCCCGGGCCTCCACTATAGTGTAGCCCACTCTGGGCTCTCTCTCATGCCCAGCCTTTCACTGGGACTCTCGTCCACTCTGGGACTTTCCTGCCGGTGCGGTCCCACTCAGGGACTCTCTAGCGGGCCTCGGCCCTTCCGGCCAACTGCACAGATACCCTCTCTGACCCCGGCTCACCACGCTGCTACTCCCTGTCTTAGCGGGGGCAACCGCAGCGCCCTGCCTCGGCCTGAGGGGTGTTGCCGCACTAGCCTGCAGCCGGGCTCGCTATGCCCGTCTCGGGCTTCTCAATATGGCCCCTCTCGGGCTCCTCAATATCGCCCCGCTCTAGGGCTCCTCAGTATGGCGCTCCCCCTCTTTGGGGCTCGCCGTGCCCACACGGGGCTTCTCAATAATACAAAGTGGCGCTCCCCCTCTTTGGGGCTCGCTGTGCCCACCCTGGGCTTCTCAATGAAATCACCCCTTGCTCTGGGGCTGGGGTCTATGTCCCCCACACGCGATCCGGGGTCTACGTCCCCCGCCTGCAACCTACCGGTTGCTCCCGCAACCTACTGGCCGTGCTCCTCGCCACCAGTTGCTCCAGCACTGGCGTGCGAGCTGCGCCTTCACTGGCGCTGTGAAAATAATGCGCCCTCACCGGCGCTAGGGCTCCCCACACCAGCGTGGGGCCCTCTATGAGGCACCTATGAGGTACCTATGATTGAGGCCTCCTCCAACCCCTACAGCCTCACCCAAGCCTCTGGGTGTAATAACAAAGTCAAACAAACTCAAGCCTCCTGGCTGTAACACAAACCTAAAGCCCCCTGGCTAAACCCTAGTGCCCATCCTCTCAGGGCTATCATGAGCTGTATTTGCAAGTCATGCTTCTTTCCACATCCTCACTCCCAGAGCTCCTGCCTCCCAGGCTGCTGGCAGAAAACTGCTAGCCTGGCTTCAGCCCTGGGCTTTACAAAGGCCAGGCCCTGCCCCCTTCTGGCCAGCTGCTTCTGATTAGTTGCCCCGGCAACTTGCAGCTGTGCTCATTAGGCACTGCCAGGGCTCTCTCCCTGGCAGTTTCTCCTCTCCAGGAGCAGAGCACCGAGGTGCCCTGCGACACACTACAACATTCATTAATTTCATTTAAAAAAATATTTTTGTCCTGATTTACATGTGTTTGTGTAGTGTACATGGAGGAAATAGTATGATAGCTTAAATGAAGTCTTACTCTTGTATATTGTGGGAGAGTATGGGTGGGTGGGAGGGTGGGTATAGGTTTGTTCATATTTGGGATGTGGGGGAGGGTGTGTGTGGGAGTGGATAGGTGTGGGTGGGAATGGGTTTTGTGGGGAGCTGTGAGTGTGTTGGGGGAGGGTTGTGGCTTGCATGGGGGGGGGTTGCCCACAGCCTGCCCCCCTCTCCATGGCAGGCAGAGCCCCTATCGGCACTCCTGCAAGCCCGGCCTCTGTGCTTCTGCCATTCCTGGCGCCCATCTGCCACTGCTTCCCTTCTCCTGCTGCTTCTCCATCAAATTCCCCCGCACCCGCCACTCTGGCACCATGTCCCAGCTGCTCCTGCAGTTCCAGCGCAGCTAGAGCATGACAGGCAGATGGGGCAGAGTGGGGAAATGGCTGCACCAGGTTAGGGAAAGGTACAGTGAGCGGGCACATGAAGCTCGGTGACAACCGGGTGGGAGTGCTGGAGCACCAGTGGGCCAGGGCCAGTGGGACCCAGGGCAGGGCAGCAGGTATGTGGAGTAAGGGTTGCCAGAGGCTCTATGGAGCCAGGTGGCACTGCTCAAGCAGGGAGAGGAAGGAGCTGACCCAGCTCTGTAGAGCCCCTGGAAGTCTGGGCCCCATGCTCCTGCTGCCTCAGTCTAGGCCTCACTGGGTCTAGCCCCAGTGCATCCAAGCTTCCGCCTGGCTGCCACTGCACTCCATACACTCGCTTGCTGTCCCTTCCCCCTGTCTGCCACAGCCATTTCCCCTCTTCCCCTCCCCCTCTGCCTGCCAGCCAGCACCACATCATTCCCAGATGCAGCCCCAGGACTGCATGAGCCAGCCCAGCCAGCCCTAAAGACTGGGACAATTTCCCATGGTCCTTCCCTGCCTCCCTCCCCCCTCCTTCTTATCAGTATTTCCCTCAGTGCACAGAGGAAGGACTAGCCCCAGGCCAGAAGCCTCCAGAAGTCCCTGCTAGGCAGAGCCTTCCGGCTAGGGCTCGGGGTAGGAGAAGTTGGACAGGGGGCCAGGGCTGGGCTGGACTTGCTGATGAGGCTGCTTAGTTCTGCTGCCTCCTCTCCCTGGGTGCATCCACACATGCAAGCACGCGCGCTTGGAGCAGCTCAAATAGAAGCGGTGTGATTTTGAGCCGGGGCTTTTTACCTCAGTGCGTGTGCTCAGATATGCACTTTGTTGTGGAAAAAATTGTGCCACTTGGGGCAAAATAACCCCGCCTGGCTCCTCCCTGATCTGCAGCCAGAGGGAGCTAGAGCCCGGGGCCAGCACCTGTGCTGTCCCCAGCAGTATAAAAAGCTGCCCTATCCTGGCCCCAGCTGCCCTGGTAAGTAGCTCTGGGCTACTAGGTCTCAGGAGCTTCTGGGTCCCAGCCAACTGGTACCTGGGGATACTACCCCTTGTGCCAGCTGGACTGCTGAAGCAGCCCTGAGAGTTCCCTGCACCCTCTACCCACTGCAGGAGTCTGGCAGTGGGGGCTGCTGCCTGGCTGTGCACCTGCCAGACCCAGATGGGGACTACATAGCCAGTAGAGGCATCTGCCTCTCTAGGCCAGCTGCCAGTGGACTGTGGTTGCAGGGTTGGCCTCTGTGCGGCACTACTGCCATGTGTGCCCCCTGCCCAGCCATCTGGGCAGCTATTGCCTGGAAGATGTTCCAAAAGTGGTGGCCTGCTTTGAACTGTCAAAGCATGTCCTCTTGGCCCCATATGGCCAGGAGGTCAGCCACAGCCAGCTGGGTCCAAGGTGCCAGCTCTGAGCAGGCAGGGTCCCACCACTGGCCTCCCTAGCAGGAATTCTGGTGTTCCCTATTGGAAAACTGAAAAATCTCAGATAAAAAAAAATCCCAAAGTCACTCTGTAAAATACCCACAAATCCATGTTCCTCCACAAGTAAAACAAAAGACCGCTATAAAGAGAGAGAGAGAGAGAGAGAGAGAGTGAGACAGAGACAGTGATCAGTTGGACAATGTATTTATTTATCTTCAGTGTTAAAGCAAGTCTCTTATTATAATAATAAAGCGAACTCTAAACACGTTTCATGAATACATGAATATATATTTTGCTGTCCTCCCACAGGGGATTCGGCCCCCCACGCAAGGGCTATGGCCCCCCAACAAGGGATTTAGCCCCCCAACAGGTGGTTTGGCCCCCCCAACAGGGGCTTCCACCCCCCCTGCAAGGCCCACATGCCCCACCCCAGCCCCCCGATTGCTGCCCCACCTGGCCCCATCCCCTGCTAGCTGCTGCAGCCCCCCTGATGGCTGCCCCCCCAGCCCCACCCCTACTCCCCCAGCCCCCCCCAATGGCTGCTCCACCTAGCCTCACCCCCCCAACGTGCATCCCCAGGCACTAGTCTGTAGTGCCAACAGTCTGTAGCACAGTCTGTGCCAACAGTCTGTAGCACAGCCCAAACACACAGATGTTGCAGAGCCTGTGACACCATACATCCTTTGGCACAGCTGCTTTTTGAGAAGTGGTGTGGGTCTACAAGCACTGCCCTAGCAGAGTTGGAACATAGGGTCTTTTCTTTTTAATTTAGTCACAAGGTAGTAGCTGGATAATATATAAATTATAATTTCCACAAAATTATAATTTCAAGCAAATAATTGTTTTCTTTATTAGTATTTCTTTATTGGGTGTAATAGGAAAGATTCACTGAAGTTAAAAGCTGATCTGGGGGCACACTGTTTTTTGTTGTATGTTAAAAAAGAAGCATTTATTCCATTGCAATAACATCCCTTCACATGTAACAATGCACTTCCACAGAATAAAGAAATAATTTTTGTGCTATGTCATTTTTTTTAATCACTTTTCAGCAAGATGCATTTTATCCATTTGATTTGAATGAATTGCTTCAAGAGTTACCAAGAAAGCAAAAGGAAATATTATGGGAGAGGCTGAAGCCAGGCAGGGCAGGGTTTGGCAGGGTCAGGGAGGCTGGTGGGGGGGGAGAGGCAGGGCAGAAAAGTGATCAGGGTCCTTGGGGAAGCTGGCGGGGGGAGGGGCCAGGCAGGGCAGGGGTTGGGGGCCTTGTGGGGACTGGCGGGGAAAGGGGCTGGGCAGGGCAGGGATCAGGGGCATCGGGGGGGGCTGGTGGAGTGTGGGGTCAGACAGGACAGGGGTCGGGGGAGACTGGGGGAGCGGGTGGAGTCAGTGGGGGTCCTCCCCATGGTCCCCTCCCCCCTCCTCCAGCCCCCCCAAACCCTTACTGGCACTGGAGCCCTGGTGCTGAACATGTGGCCTGGCCAGCCGCGTGTTTCAGCACCAGGGTGAGGGGCCAACCACAGAGACGCTCTGCAGCCAGAGTGTCTCCATGGAGGACCCAGCCTCTGGTTGCCTCAGGGCATGGTCTGGGACTGTGCCCTGCTCCGCTTTTTTAAACTTCAATTTTTTTAGACCCCTGGATATCCAGGGGTCTAATTTTCTCCCCGTGCTGCAAACTTGCAGCATGGGGAACATTTTTTCATTCCCGCACGTGCCTGTTGCCCTGAAAGGGGTTTGAGACTGAGCAAGAGGCATGTGCACACTCATCTGGACATGCCTCCTGAGTCCTACTGCCCTTGGCTCCTGTCAGCTTTAACAGGCAGCCAGGAGCAGATAAATATTAATTTTCAAAAATTTTTAGAGACCCTGTGGGCTGGATAGAATGGCCTGGCCCATGGGCCATATTTTACCTGCCCCAATGTTAAGGTGTCTCTATAAAGTTGTCCTTATAAATTGTGTGCAAGTTAAATGGGACTGCTTGAAGGCACCTCAGAGCACCCGTTTCTCTGGGTGTTTATCAGCATGTTTTCTTTACTCCTGTAATCCTGCATACAGTGGAATCAACTTTCAATGTTTAACTTTAGCAGCCTTGGGCACCTGCTTGTAGCAGCCCAGTGGTGCCATCCAGTGTTGCTGTAGTTGTGCCCTTGTCCCCTCCAGGTTCTGGTCCAGACCCCAGCAAGTCCCCCCACTACACTACTCCAGGGTTTGCAAAGATGTTTTGAGAGAACACCCTACAACTCCTTTGATGACCTTCTTTAAGGTGGGGATTCTCTCCACCAGACTCCTTCTCAGATTCTTTTTGCTCTAGAATAATGGAGCCATAATAGCAGGAGGGCTATCCCTGCTCCAAGTATAAGAGATACTGAGTATAAGAGTGACATACCAACCTGGAATCTTGTTCCACATCATTAACATTTCAGTACAACTGTAGGCGTGGTTTTTGGGGGTTAAAAGGTTGTTTTCTGTCCAATTTCTCTCCTTTCTCTTCCAAGATTCTCTGCTGCATTTGATTTAGGAATATATCTGACTGTCCTAATTATTTATTTTATTTGATACCTTTTTGAAAGTGTTCTGGACCTTGATAGATAAATGCCAGTGACAGGGGAGTTGGAAGGGATATATTTTTCATATTACCAGAGCATGTTTTCTAAAAGTGTATGTACCATTTAGATAACTGCATCTCAAGCTGAAAATAAAAAGGCTAGCTGTCTTTCAAGGTTTTTGGCTTAGCAAACGTTTCCTGTGAGTTTGACAGTATTTTCTTGGATTTACTGGAGGAGATTATTCTGGAATACCAACATTATGAGATCAAACAGGAAGTTGTTTCTCCCTTGAACTCTTTTAAATGGCTATCACTGTGAGTGGCTATGTTTTAACTTCCTCAAGAGTGTAACGCCATGACAAGTTTGATGGATAAGAGTAGAAAAGAAGGAACAAAGTGCATTGTTTTCTCTAAAGGCTCCTATAATATCCTGTTATGTGAGAGATTTATTTATATTTCTATTATGCATTTTTCCCCCGGATTAAATTCTGCCCATCTGGCAGGTACTGATTGCTTTCATTTATGGCGTACAGCTTGTTCTTGGTACATCTGCATGGCCAAAGTGAAATCTGATTAGCCATTGACTAGGAACAGATCACTTCTTATGGTCAATACATCATTCTAACAGGACAAGGGATAACATACTCCCTGTGCTCCCAAGTTAACCCACAGTCAAATGTATTCAGAAAAAGCCTTTTGTTCTAAAAGCAGGTAAATGCTGGCTGAGCAGCAGCACAACATACAATATATCTGTCTATCCATTGATCCTCTCATAAACATGATACATGTAAAATGTTACAGAAAATAATGTTAAGAATAGAGCCCTATTTTTTAGCATTATCAAGCTATAGAGATACTCTTTAAAATGGCAATATGTTGTTATTTCCTTTAATTATTTTCCCCATAGTCCAGCCTGCTACTCGTGGCATTATAAAGTCTTATCTGGACTACTGAAGAGAAGTAATTTCAATCTCTCCTTTCCCTTCATCTCCCTTCACCCTGAGCACTCCCATAACTTTGGAAATTTCTCCTGATAGTCCTAAAGAAGGCAGCCTGCTTTTCCCAGACTAGCTGCTGCTCCTAGCTCAGTGATTTATTTTAGTCCTCATATGGAATTTGCCACATTAAATGGACTGACTAGTAGTACATTTTGGTTGTCAAGGTTTACTTGCCAGTGTGATTGTTAAGTAGTGTATTTGTGCAAGCAAACTAAAGGTTTATTTGGGAGGGGTTTTTTGCATGACTGTTGTGAAAGCATACTTTTGATTTTCCTTCCTGGGTATTGTGGAGATTCAATAGAAAAGGAGAGAACACTTTTCAATCTGTCTTTAGGCAGAGAGGATCTGTGTAGGATGCTACACACCACTTAAATCCTCTAATCACACTGGACTTGCATGAGACTTAAATGATACAAAATGCTATTGCATGGAGTAAATTTCATCTGTTCTGGAGAATCAAAAGTCTTTGTCATTGTTAATCCACAGACTCTCCTGAAAGTCTTTACAATTATTATCTTTTATAATTTTAAACAGTAACATAACTAGAGGTGGTGAGCGGGGCACAGGCCCCAGGCTTCAACTTAGGAGGGGCATTAGAATGGCTCCCCCACTCCCACAGAGTCTGCACTCTGACAGTAAAAGTAGTCCCATGATCAGTCAACATGATGTTGCTCTTGCAGCAGCAGCAGCTGGGTGTGCAAATACTGCACTGCTGCCATAAGAGCAATAATTGGGGAGGTTAAATGATGCCGTAGCTGTGGTGGCAGCAGCAGCAACTGGGGATGGGTTTTGAATCCCTGGTGTAAGACTCCTGTGCTTCCCCTCACCCCCGCCACACATGCACAGAACCCATGCCTCTCATGCATTCAGTGGCACCACAGCTCAAAATCTGTTCATTTGGTCTCTGAGTTAAAATACAAAGAAAACAAATATAGAAGACTAAGAGAATATATACATGCATATGTAGTATATGATGCAAGTACTAATACAGTTCAAGTGATAATTTTGTCAATAATCATTAACCCCAAGGGAAAAACAATATTTAACCTCTGTTAAGAGCAAGTAACAGGTAACATAATATTTAGGTAGGTAGCCTATAGGAGTATAAATAAAAGGAACAAAAAATAGAGCTGTTCAGTTCTGTATAGGAGGCTTAGACTCATTTACATTTATTTTAATGAAAAACAAGTACAGTATTTAATTCTCCTAATTGGATGTGAACTCTCAATCAGAGGACATATTTACTGCAACCATTCTTTAATAAGATAATTCAGGGCATATAGAGAATACAGTGTCCATCCTTCATACTAAGATGAGAGAGGAAATCATTAATTGCATGTGTACATGAAATCAATATTCATGCCTTTGATATAGTCTAAGAAATTTTTCCAGAGTAGATGACATTTTGGAAAATCAGCCACTTTGCATTTCAAACAGATGCTTTCTGCATTTTTTTAATGAGTATCTTGAAAAGTTCTATACAAGTGATCTTGAGAATGAATTGAGGCAGGAGAAAAGAGGGAAAAAAAACCCATAGAGCCAGAGCATCCCTTTTTTATTACAGTTTTGGAGAGACAGATATAATTAACAGTGTAGATTTTCTTTGTCTTTGCCCGGGAGGCAGTGAATTATTTGACTGGAGTCTGGCAGTCAAAAGCTTCAAGAATCTCCCCTTTGTTTTCTGTTTGCAGATTTTATTCCTCACCGTACAGTATTGCAACAAATCGCATGATTCCACAGACATCTATCACACCATTCATTGCTGCTTCCCCTGTCTCTACATACCAGGTACGTCAGATTTCCCCTTCCCCTTAACAATTCTGGTTTGGATGTGGACAAAGGCAAAGTATGTATGGCACAAAACTGAGTGACTTTCACACTTTAATCATGCTTTAAACCAAGGCTCTTGATTTGCATTCAGGCACCACTTAGTGTAAGGTTTCGAGCATTTCCTGGATACTTTACACTGAAAAATTAAAGCAACCATGTTTTTGTCTATCTTCAATCAGCTTTTCAAATGCTTAGCATTTTCATTCATTTCCAGCTGACTTGAGCAAAAAATTGTCCTACTTAATAAAACATCTTGTCATTTTGGCTTCCTTTCATTGGCCAAATTTTAGAAAATGCACCTCTTTGCAATTTATTTCATGTTCATTATATTTTGAGCTGTTGCTCTGAGTTGTACTTGCCTGACTGACACCCATTAACAACATACATTTCTCTTAAGTAGTGCCTTGTAAAGCAAGATACTTTGGGGAAAACTGTTCTATTCTCCTTCAGGTTCCCATGAACATTTCCACTTTGATGTCTTTGTTGTGGCAGGACAGTGCGGTGTTCAGACTTTTCTGATGCTGATGTCAAAATGTCATTACAGATATTTATTAATGATTAATACTTCTGGAATGTAGTGTCACCAACATCAGTTTGAGGAGCAGGAGTCCTGAAGTTTCCCCTGACTAGAAGGTGGAACATCCTTTAGAGTAGCAAGTTTATTGCAGTATATACTTTTCATTGTTGCCTGGCGTGACTTCCTTAAATATTTATGGATGAGTTTAATGATCATAAAAGTGAGGGACTTATGGCTAACTTACTTGAGCCAAAAACAGTACAAGAAACTGATATACCAGAAACATTTTGTGACCCGTAGTAAGTGAAATTTAAAATCGGGTATTCTAAAATTAAAATTTGTTCCACTCTCCACCTTTGTCTGTCTTCTTGGCTTGAAGTGTATATAAGTGTATCTCACCAGGGTCTCCTACTAAGATAGCTTTAGTAAATTCCACATGGCAGCACAAAGTACAATTTCCACAATTTCTTCAGAGACTTGTTTTAAATGAGACTTCCATAAAGATGTTTGATAATGTCACTTTTGAAAATAAGATTAATCTTCTATATCATTACGAAGCTTTTGGAAATTTTACCTAAAGTTTTCAGCCTATTGTGCTATCTATTGGATGATACATGACACATTCAGGGTCACTATACAGTGATCACTATGCCACTATACACTCACTATGGGATCACTATACCACTATAACAAGTGAAGCATAGATACAGTGCCATTTTTCAGACTCCTGAGCATAGTGAATTAGTGAATGGGTTCTGAGAGTTTCTATTGCTAATAACATTACGTCATAAATGAAGTTTGTTTCTAGTTACAATCTTCTTCTAAAAAGAAGTTCATCTTTAATCGTAGCAGTACGAAAGGCAAAGGATACCTAAAGCAAGAATGGGGCTCTGTTTTCTATTGATTTGTACTAATAAAAGTTGTTTTGACATGCAGGTCCAGAGTACTTCATGGATGCCTCATCCGCCATATGTTATGCAACCAACAGTAAGTGGATACATGTTCACATCCAGCTAAATCTGGATTCCTACCATGCTGGATATAAAGTACGAGGTTATTGTAAGAGTAATCAACCCCCTCTCATGGGAACCATCTGTTATGCATGCAAAGATCCTGTTTCTTTAAGAAATAACATTCCTATTCCCAAAAATGAAGAATATGTTGTTTAGTTTCATTGATTATAATAAGGGAATAATAAATCCTGGAGAATAACCTCTGAATCATTAGGTTTGGGATTGTAAAATAACTGTACTCCTTGATACTCTGAGTTGCCAGGATGAACACATCTGATATTCCTCCTCTATGTATCCATTTTAAATGTCCTTCCTAGTTGACACATATATATATTTTCAAGGATCCTCAATTGTAACTCTAAAATATTTCAAAAGAGGGTAGAGCACAGCTGTCTTTTAGATTCTCAGAAGAATTTGGATATACTTTGACTTGATCAGTTAATTTATTCAGTTCATTTGTATTTTTCTGTCTTGAAATTTAGGCAATCAAATTAGACAATACTCTCAAAACCACAATATAACTGTAGCATTATTCACTGAAAATAAGTAGTGATATGATTTTTAGTTTCTGAGGTCAAAGTAGTTTTGATGCAGTTATTTAAATGCTAACAAAGTACCAGAAACAAGCATCACATTGAATCCATTTGTACCTATCACATTAGATTGTGGGCTTTTGCTTCTTTGTTATGTTGTACCAGATCAGCTTTTCTGATATGGTTTAACTTAGTATCGCTTACTTAAGTTTTTGTATGCCATCTAACAAATTTTGATATACAGTTATCATATTTCGCCTAAATCAGTTTAAAATGAAGATGCACTGACTGCAATTTTACTATAACTATGTTTTCCTACTTATTCACAAATGTTTTAACTTTATTACTAATATTAATTAATTATTAGTTTTTAACTAATTACTAACTTTACTAATTATTGCTTGACTTGTTTGTTCTCTGACTTCTGAAATGTGTTACTTTGGGAGGAAATTTCTCTTCCTGAAAAATCAAGGTAGTTGTTTTATTAGCAAGAGTAAGACATTCAGTATCATGGTCAAAATTACAATACTGTATATCAGAAATTGCTCATGTCATATGTAGCTCTGGATCATAAACCTGATTCTCACTCATTTCTGCTGCTCTTCTAAGTAGGGTCTTACAAGCTGTACAATGGTCTTATTACGTGATCAAATGTTTGCTAGAAATTTGACTGAAACAGCCAATTTTGTTTCATCCTTGTCCAAATCTGGGTGCAGAGCCATGTCTCCAGGAGAAAAGAGAATGCAGAATGTATAGAGATTCCCTATATCCATACCTACAATTAAGTTCCTCATAAGGAGACATGGCATAATAAACAGTGTATAAATAAAATGAAATCTGTATTGTAGCTGCTCAATTGTAATATTGGAGCATAAGACATTTTAAAACCTCATATATATTTAAAACTACTCCTTAGTAGTTGTCAGACTTCCTGAAGCCAAAAGACTCCTTACTAATCTGTGAAAAGCAAATTGTCTCTTTAAAGAGCACTGACAGAAGTGATATTTGTCATGCACTCAGCCCCCTGAAAGCTTGCTACAGCCATGTCCTGACAGAAGTGCATGTCTGCAGAGCACTTTAAAAGTGCCCAGTCACATGACAAATTAGCCCAGTGGGTTCAGATGAAGGCACTCCAAAGTGGAGCACCTTCACGAACTCCTGTAAATCTCTGCACATAAGCAGTGCTGGGCTGCATCAGCCCAATTCCACCCCTGGGGCTGAGGAGGGAGCTCTTTGTTGCACATGGCCACTTACTCACCACTTATTCCACATTAAATTTGGGTGGAATATAGAAGTTCCTTCATGTGGGCATGTGTGCATGCATACACACACACACATACAGTCAGGTGTTTGAAAAAGTTTTGACTTATGTCAAGATGGACAGAATTTTTCAGGGAAGGAACTTCCAAAAATAATGTGCTTTATGAAAACCAGAATAGAGTTTTTCAGCTTCTTGAGGGCCCACCTTGCTGGCTGTTGTTAGGTAGCAGAAAGGGAACTTGTTAAGAGATTTTCAGTCTTGTTGCTGAACAGTCTCCCTGTCTCAGCCCCAGATGCAGATCTGTAGAGGCAGAGTGCTCATGTGCTGTAGTTCAGAAATGGGAAAAGGTGGGGAGGCTGATTTCCCCACTTCTTTGCTCTACAACCATTACTTTTGTCTTGAGAAAATGCAGCTAAAGGAAGGCAGGCAAAAAAAAATGGGAGATTCAGTCTTGGTAGCCTTCCTGGAAAGCTTTGGTCAAGTAGAGATGGAAATTCAGAAGAGTCTTCCATGCAGACAGCTCAGGACCCGGTATTTAAATTATCCTGATAGAATATAAAATTTTGTCAGCCAAATTGAAATATGTAGCAGTTTGTATCAGAAAATCTTTCTGATGGAAAATTTCCAACCAATTCTAATTACAACAAACTAACATTTTTATTGTAAAGCAGTTAGGGTTGCTAGAGACACAACATACCTGATGCAACCCACAAAATTCACTTCAAAGAATACATATCTTGTATCCTGGTAAAGGCTTGTTTACAGAAGGATCATTAAAGTGGGTGGGGAGAGTGAAAGGCAGGCAGCTTTAGGAAAGCTGAGTTTACCTTCTGTTGTATGGCCTACCATACAGAGTACTTACTAGTGGATATGATAAGGTGTCAGTTGCATGAAAGAACAGACGTTATGCAAGCAGTGGTTTTATTTTTCATTTCCCATTTATTTGTTTTTGGATGTTGTGTCAAGCACATTTTGCCTTTAGCAATTATAAGTATTCACAACACAGGACTTCTTTTGTGTGTGTATACTTCCTAAGTGTTTTTTTTTTAATGCTTGGGTCAGGTGTTTCTAAAGTAGGAGGTAGACCTGTATGAAAAGAAGTGCTCTGGGATACTGAAAAAATAAAAGTGCCCCTACCAAGGAAAAATTCAGTGACTTAATTATTAAAAATTTATGAAGAGGAATCAAAAAAAGCACCACATAGAAAATTAAAGGGCATAAAAATTAACAGCTTCTGAAATTTCATGGCAGTTGGCTACCTTGTTTTAGAATAAGCAGGAATTTATGCTTTATTTTCAGTTCACTTCTGTCAAATTATGGAGATGACCTTAAACAGGAAAACAGGTAGCATATAGCCAAAGCAGGATTTTTCAGTGAATTAGCAATGCTGCAGACATCCTAACCTTTTCCCCACCTTTTTAGTTTAGTTTGTACCATTCTATAAAAAGCCGCAATTTTACTTGACAATGTTGTAATGAATAATTGCTTAAAGTGAATGTATACTCTCCATAGTTACTTAATGTCACATTAGAACCCAGTGCTGGTAAAATATTATGTTTTCCTTGCCACAGAATGTAAGAACATTTTGTTAAGACCATATTATTCTTGGTGAGTAAAGATAAACTCTTTAAAAGGCAGCACAGCTTGAATCACTTCAAGTGCTGATGGTTAATTCTTTGTTTTGATACTAAACATTCAGTAAATGATGTCACTGGATGATTACTTTTTCATTCTTAGAAGAAAGGTCATACTTAATATTCTTTTATAATGAAAAAACTTGAAGCATCTTCATGGTAGAAAATAGAGACAGGATTCACGAATGGAAATTAGAGGAGATTCTCCTAGGTTCTCAAACTCAAAAAGGATAGGAAACAGCTGTGCTACAAAATGTTGGCACCCAGGGTGCCTATTCATATGCTCCAACGCATTCCAGTTACAGTGCGTTGGAGCAGACTTGATTAATCGAGTCTGCTGCAGTGTTCAAATTAAAATGTTCCAACATGCTGCAGCATCTCATGTATTCAGCATCCTGCATTTCAAAGGGGGCACTTTAGTTAAAGCTTGTTGAACAAACTTTAGTTAAAGTGCCCCCACTGCCATTTTGAAACACGGGACGCTGAATATACATGAGGTGCTGTGGTGTTTAATTAGAGCAGCTTCTGAGAGAGAGATTCCTGACAAACTAAGACTAAAGTCTTACTTGTCTTCTCCATAATGTTTGCATGCAAGATTTACAGGCAAAATATTACTTTTCTTTTTTAATAATCATTTTTTCATGAAGATTATATTGGGTTCATTTCACCACCTTCTTTGCTGGCCACTTCCATTCAGATTTCTATCCTGGACCACCCATTTACCTACCTTGCATTTAAATATTTTGATGTATTTTCAATTACTGTCCTCCTTTATTCTTTGCTTGGTTCAGCATTTCTGAGCTCATGCAGATCCTGATCCTCACTATATTTATGTAATTTAGGTAGACCTATTCCTGCCATGTTGCCTAAAGCCAATGTAGCTACATGTTATATTCATTATTTATTTGTAAATGAACTATTTATTCAAATAAAAGAGCATCCCTTTAATCCACGGAATATTTTTCTCAATACACCAAAATAGATGCATCAATTTCCCCCAAATCAGTTGAACTATGTAGCATCCCTACATATATTAAATGGAACATTGAACGTGTCTTCACTTTTCCAACCTCTGCGTCCTTGTCTGCCTATTTATTATGTGTGAACTCTTCAGAATCTCTTTGTTCCTTCTTGGTTCTCTGGAAAGCACTGTATGGACACTTCCATGAATAGATAAGAATCATAGCATGTGTCTATGAAAAAAGCAACAGCAAAGGGAAGATAGTCAAAGGCCTTACAGGGCAGAGAAAAGAAAAGTGTTGCAATGTTGGTCTGAAAACTTGTTATACATGAATTTTGTTACTTACAGATTTAGCTCCATAGAAATCAGTATGAAATAGGTCAAGCCAGAAGCAGATCTAAGATTTTATAAAGTTGGGTGGGGTAGTTGCAGTGACTGGCACTGCAGGGGTGACTGCACTCCCTACCCATAACCTCCTCCCTCTTCTCCTCTCCACTGAGACAGAAAGACCATACCTTGGGAGCAGCAGCTAAGTGTTGACAAAGTGAAGCATTTCCCCTCCTCCCTTCTCCTCCATGCTCAGGTGCACGTCCCCTTCCCTGCCCCCTCCCCAGACTGCCACTGCCAGTGTCCCCACTGTCCATGTGTCCCAGGGATAAGGGCAGCTCCTGTTCTGCTCCAGCCAGGTTGCATGAGGGCTGGGCTCAGCCTGGGATGACAGCAGTGGTGGGTCCGGGCGCTGGTGGGGAACACCAGTGGGAGCAGGGAGGATGGAGGAACTCACTCACTGCAGATAGTATTGAGAGCTAAGCTCAGCCCATGTGCAGCCCAACTGAAGCAGGGCAGGAGCTCCTTTCACCTCTGGGGCAGTGAGGACACTGGCAGCAGCAGAGGACGATGTGGGGGTAGGGTGTGGAGTGGGAGGGGACGTGCCTCTGAACATGGAGGAGAAGGGAGAGGGATTAATTCTTAAGTTCTTTGGGACTTAAAGGAATCCCAGACTTCTGCTTCTACTGGGTGATCAGAAAGGGGGTGTGATCATGCTACTGTACCCCTTCTGGACCTGGTCAAATTTTCTGTTGACAGATATTGTTTGAATGCTGGCACAAAGAAGAAACCTACAAAAATATCCCCTCCATGTACCGAACATTAATTTGCACTTACAAAGTTGTAGGTGACTTGGAATATGGGATTTCTGAATCACTTAAGTATTTTAAAAATATCGTCCTTAAGATCCTAAAAGACTTGGGCATTTAAAAACATTTTGTCCTATATAACCTAAATCTTCCCAGCTAGGTTACATTGACTTTACTATATTTAACAAAGAACATCTAAAATGTGCTGGCTCTAATAATTTGCCCTCTTTTCCATATGCCTTGCTTATTCTTACCAGCTCTAAAGGAATTCAGGCTCTAATGGGATTGTGGTGAGGTGCTGTTGAAGTCCTTTTGGTACAACATTTAATGAACTGATCAAAGCTGGAGCTCTGTTTTGTTAAGTACAGATTTCAAATCAAACTGTTCATGCATCCCTATTTGAAACAGTTTTGTATTTCATTGCTTCCATGGGAAAAGAGTAGAGAAAGAGAGTTGGCAAAACCCAAACATAAATGGAAAGTGAGTTATCCTGGGGTTTTAAAATGCTTGCCATATTAGCATGTTTTTGTTGTACATATTCTGCTGTCTCTGAAGGCCCTTTGATGAGGGAAAACTTTGAAAAACACCATATTTGAAGATGCCACAGACTTATTTTTTCTTTGTACTAGCTATGATGCTTGCTAATATTTTTACAATCACATTTTTTTATTTTTGGGATTTCAATTTTCCTCATGAAGAGCCAATTTTTTAGTGTACTAACCTGCTTATACATTATCTATGTGTTCATTTGTTTTGGGTTTTTTCCATTTAAACCCCATTATTGATGTGTGAGAAATTGGCAGTTAAGGCCAAAATTTTCTGAAGAACCAGCTGCATAGCATGCTATGAGTACAATAACTGGTTTTGCGTGTAGAGAAAAGTGGTTAACCATGTTAATCTGAAATCAGGCAAAAGGCATGGCAGGGTGGCACCTTAGAGACTAAGTGATTCAGAGAGGCATAAGCAGGGCTGGTGGCCTGGGCACATTCCACTTTTCACAATGGCTACATTTCTTCCATGGATGTAGGTACCTGGATCACCTGCAGAATCGGGACTAAGTCCCTGAAGCAAGTAAGAATCTCCCCCGCCTCCCACTCTTGGGACCCCCTTCCTTCTGCTCCATGCTCAGTGGCACTGCCCCTCTCCTCCTCTAATTATGCCTGTGGGTACAGGAAAAAGAGAACTGACTGTCTTTTCTTCTGTCCCCATCTGATCTAAGGCTGCCTGGAACTCTAGAGCTCCTCCCACCAGGACTGCAGGGACTAGCTACATGGAGATCTAGGCTCAACCAGGGACAGCAGCAGCAATGGGGGCAGACGGGTTCCCCCTCCTTGCCTGATCCCCCCATGTATTCCCCATCAGCCTGGGAACAGATGAAGGGAGGGGGAGACCCACACACCACTGTCCCCTTGCCAAGCCTGACTCCCTGTGCAGCTTCTCTGTGTAGCCCTGGTTGGAGCAGAGCAGATCAGGAGCACCTGGGACAGTGTCAGTGGTGGGTGATTCTTCCCTTCTTATGCTCAGAGGCTTAAGTAGAGACTGCAGGAGGCAGGAATAGGAGGGGAGGGAAGGTAGTGCTAAGCAGGGAAGGGAAGGAGTGCCAAGAGCAGCCAGGGTAGATTCTTCCATATTCAGGGACTTAAAGTTCATGGCTGCTCTCATGGCATGATCCGCCTAGCCCTGCGTGGGGGGAGTCTAGGGGTAGGAGAGTGTAGCGACCTCTGCGGTGCCTTTGGCTGGTCCTGCACCCCAGTTTTCAAAATTCTGGATCCACCCGTGGGCAAAAGATTTCCTAGGGGAAAACACCTGATGAAGCAGTCTGTCACCTATAAAAGGTTTGTCACCTCTCTGAACCAGTTAGTCTCCAAAGTGCCTCCCTGCCCTGAATTTTATACATACAAACAGTAGCATAAGGGGGGGGGGAGGGCAGTGCACATACCCTTGGCACAAATCTTTGGATGTGGAGGGGACACCAGACTGAACCAGGGAGGGGTGCCTCATCCTCCTATCCCCTGCTCTGCCTGCACTTTCTGGCTCCAGCAAGTAGTAGTGGCACAGCAGTGTGTGTCATAGAAGGCAGGGCATTCTGGGTATTCTAGTGCTATAGAGCAGCAGTGGAGTTTGCTGGTGCTGGGGAGAGAAGATTTGAGGTAACATCTCCCCTTAGCAGCAGCAGCAAATTCCTCCACTGTTCTACAGAACTCCAGTTCCCAGAGTGCTCTGCCCTGTGCCACCACTGCTTGCTGCTGCTTCTGTATGCCACCCACTGTTGAAACGTCTGAGGCAGAATGTACATGCGTAAGTGGGAGGAAAGAGTGCCCAGGTGTATTCCTGGCCCATTGCACCTCTGTTTACAAACATGTTTTATGTCTTTTTCAAAGTTTCTACACAGCAGATACAGAACAAATGTAATAGATTTCATATATTTCATAGTCATTAGGGCTGCAAGGTACCTTACAAGATCACTGGGTCCAGCCCCCTGCCCAAGGGGCAGGAAGTCAGCTGGGGTCAAATGATCCCAGCAAGATAGGCATCCAAATGTTTCTTGAAAGTGTCCGGAGTAGGTGCATGCACTGCCTCTGTGGGAAGTCTATTCCAGGCCCTGGGGACTCGGACAGTAAAGAAGTTTTTCCTGATGTCCAGCCTAAACTGGTCTTCCAGGAATTTGTGACCATTGGACCTTGTCTTCCCTTGGGTGCCCTGGTGAACAGACTTCTCCCAGTTCCTGATACACCTCCCTTATGTACTGATAGGCTGCTATCAAGCCACCCCTGCGCCTACGATTTTCCAGGCTGAAGAGTCCCATGGCTCTTAGTCTCTCCTCATAAGGCCTACTCTCTTAGCTTCTAATCATGCATGTGGATCTCCTCTGGACTCTTTCAAGCTTCTCCACATCCTTTTTGAATTGTAGAGCCCAGAATTGGATACACTATTCCAGCTGTGGCCTCATCTAGGCCAAGTAAAGCTGGAGGATGACTTCCTAGGTCTTCCTTGAGATGCATCAGTAGATGCGAGCCACAGTTTTGTTTGCTTTGCCAGCTGCAGCATCACATTGGTGGCTCATGTTCCTCTTGTGGTCAATCATGACCACCAAGTCTCTTTCAGTCATGGTCCTAGTGAGTGTAGCACTGCCAAGCCTGTAAGTGTGATGCAAGGTTTTTCTCTTGAGGTAGAGCACCTTGCATTCCTTTGTGTTGAATGCCGTCAGGTTTTGATCCACCTTGCAAGCCTATAGAGGTCAGCCTGGATCGCCAGCCTATCCTCTAGGGTGACCACACTTCCCCATAGTTTGGTGTGGTCAGCAAACTTAGCCAGTCTGCTTCTGACACCAGAGTCTAGATCACTTATAAATACATTAGAGTACAGCTCTGAGAACAGAGTCCTGGGGGATGCCACTGGTTACCATGCACCAGATGGATTTGGTTTCATCGACTATCATTCTCTGGGTCTGTCCACAGAGCCAGTTCCCCAGCCATTGGACTGTAAGGTTGTTAAGGCTGCAGTTCCCCAATTTTACCATGAGGACATCATGGGACATCAGGTCAAAGGATTTATTGAAGTCCAAATATATGATATCCACCCCTTCTCCTTTGTCCAGGTGTTGTGTCATCTGCTCATAGAAGGAAATGAGATTGGTCAGGCAAGACCTACATGCAATAAAGCCATGTTGGCTATCTCATAGAACATTGCCTTCTGTTAGCCTGTTATTAATGGTTTCTTTGTCCAATGGCAGCATTAAATATACTAAAGATAATACAGGACAAACAAAGCAATACACAAGGAAAGTCACTCATATAGGGTGTTCTCTTGTTTATGGTGATGCCTAACAGTACATGTATTAGGTAAATAGGTTTTAGAGAGCTTATCCCATGGCCAGTCCACAAGCCTTTTAACTCCTTCCTAGGACAACATCCTGAAGCTGAGGGCCTTATTACATGGGACACTTATGGCATACTAAATCTATGGGATGTTAAGCAGTCCTAAAAGTTAATATGAATAGTAAGTTGTCACAAGATGACATTTACCATGATCTCTGACCTGAACAGCTTTAACCTGCTAGAGGGCCGGTGAGCTAGAGTCCCAGCAGTCACACCAGGAGTGGTCATGCCTCAGACTACATGTCCCAGGTGTCTCAGCTGCTCTCTCAGGCAACTGACTGGAAGCTGGCAGGAGCAGCTTGTTTCTGCCTATCCTTCTTCCTGGGCACTTTGTTCAACATAGTCTTTATCCCTGGACTTAATCCCCCAGCAGCAGAAGCATGGGACTGCCCCTGAGTGTGGGGCAGGGGGCAGCACAGCCAGTAGATAGCACAAGGATGAAGGAAGTAATCCCCTGCAGGTAAATCCCCAGGACAGTAGACTACTGTCACGTCGATAGATTGTCCATGGAGGGAGGGCCAGGAATGGTGCACTGTCAGATGCTGGAGGACCACAAGTCACTCCTATTATCTTTGTGGAGTTATGAGATGATAAAATAATACAGAATACTTAACACAGTCTGGAGATACTCCTCATATGAAAAGGTGTAAACTTACAACAAAAGGATTTCACTTAGCCTATGTTCTCATGCTTGAATGTTTGAACATTCGGGGTGCCTATATACATGCAGGGACACTGCTCCAGCATGCTGTAATTACAGTGCATTGGAGTAAGTCCAATTAATCAAGTCTGTTGAAGCGTGCTAATTAGCACGCTGCATCAGCCTCTGCATCTCACGTATTCAGCATCCCCACACTACAAAATGGCAGCAGGGTCACTTTAACTAAAGCTCATTTAATGAGTTAGTTAAAGTACCCCCACCGCCATTTTGAAGCATGGAATGCTGAATACATGAGATGCTGCGGGTGCTTTAATTACAGTGGCTCTTGGATCCACTCTAAATAAAGTGCCCTCCACCCCTGGAGCACATGTAAAGACACCCTCAGGTTTCAAGCACAGTTGATTTCCCACGTAACTAGGTCCTAATTCATTTTTCAATCCCTCTTGTCCAGTCCCATGGCAGAGGGCATTTTGAATCTTCCCTTTGCGAAACTCCCACTTCAATGGAAAAGTAGCCTGAGACTTTCAGGATTTTGTCTTTTGTCCATTCCTCATAAATGTAGTAAAAAGTACAAACTCTCCAGGTAAAATAAATCATTTTTCATTTTCCCACTAGCACCTTTGCTACTTGGGATAATACCCAAAATACCACAGTAGTTTTGCATGGTTTTGATTCCAACTTTCTTGAACAAAGAATGCTTAGTTCCTTGTGCTTTCATAAATCTCTCTCAAGATTATATTTTCTTTATATCAAATTCATTAAGCTATCTTTTATTAAGTTGAATCAGGAGTCCATTGTGTGTTAGCACATATGAATGTGAAGAAACAAAGACTGTCTTCTATAAACAGTTGTATTCTATGTCCAAAATGAAATGTGATCGTTCAGCTACATGATATGAAAAATAAACAGGAAATAATCCTTAGAAATTTAAATCTCCAGCTATTCTTTTAACTTCTTAGCTGTGTATTTTTAAGAGATCCTTTCAAAATGAACTTACTTGAACTTTTAAAGCTAAGGAGTATAGAGGTTGAAATAACTAACCAGACACCAGTGCCAAAGCTTTGCTGATCAGTTTTAATTCCAGTGTTTCCCAAGGCAGAAAATTGAGGACTGCCAATTCTGTAACTCTGATAATCAAGAAAGTAATTGGCAAGGTTCCTTTGGGACAAACATACTAGCATGAGGTCATGTCTCCCAGCCCACAACACTGTGTCCATCTATAGAAATTGTCTCCATATTACTAGTACAACTGAGTATGGCATTTATAATATCCATCTCATTTTAGTTGTTATAATGCCAGTCATTACAGTATTTGAGTACAGAACAGAAATAACTTTGTAAAGGGTAAAGAAGACAAAGCATCTTACCAAAATTTTTATTTTTAAAAGTAGGTGTGGATATAAGCCATCCATCCAAATCCCATATGGGGCCCAAGTATAAGCACTTGAATTGTGTGTCATTGATTATTCAACTTTTACTGAAACTATATTGCTATGTAAGTTCAGGTATTTTCTTTTTGCTTATGTAGAAAATGATTTAAAGTTGAACAACTAGGAAGGGTTCTAAGTGTTATATCTCCTACCCCTCCTGATACTCTATTAGCACGCCGTAGTGTATATGAATGTCTTTGTGATGAAAGCAGTGTAAGACCTACATATGTACTGACCTAAATAAATAGGGGTCTACTTAAATCGATATTAGACTTACCAATTTTTACTGGTTTGTTGCCGTAGGAAGAGCAAATTCTGCTGACATTATGTGGATGTGCTCTGGCAGCCCTACACCTCAGCATTAATTGACAGAGAGGCCCAGGTCGGGGGGCAGGAAATGAGGAACAAGGGAGCAGCTGCCATCTTGACTGCTGTGTGCCCCTTGGGTGGTCTCGTCCCTTAGTCTGATTGGTGGAGAGGCCCTAGTGGGGAAAGGGGGAGGGACAAAGGAGTGGCAGCCATTTGTCCCACCCTGCCAGCCAGCACCTTCCCCTACCAGAGTGCTGCAGGGCCAGGTTGCAGTGACAGCGAAGACTGCTGGCTCCCACTGGGGAGCTAACATTTTATTTTTATTAAGTTTTTTTCTTTTGTTGATTTTGAAGACAATCCTGGATTTTGTGGTTTCTGCCAAATCTTAAAAATAAATGTACAAAAGAGGTGCACAGCATTCTGCTAGGTGAAGCTTTGTGTTTGATGGTTATATTGAAATGGCATGTCGAGAACCACTGACACTAAATTTAAAACACTACTCCAGGGAAGTTGAAGCTAGGAATTTCTGGTCAAAAATAAATAATTATCATGGGATATTGATTTCTATTTAACAGAAGACAAGCAGTGTTAATTGTCAACCTCAGATTTACAAGAATAATCTTAACAGCTGTTCAAAAGGAGCAGAATAAATCAAGAATAAATCTTTTTAAAGAGAGCTATTATCAGTACACATTAGACTGTCTTTAGTAGAATTGTGCATTGTATTTTTTAAACTATTTATCTTTGATTTCCTATAGAACTTAAAATCCATTTTTACTTTTTGTAAATCTAGAGAGACTGAAAATCTCTAATACTTGGTGTACATGATGCAGTACATGTAAAACATTTGCATTATATTTCTAGTTGTGGTTATGTGTGTCCATATATAATATTATTGAGTTTTGAGTGGAAATTTCTCATTTTGCAGACCAAGAAGAAAATATTCCTCTGGTGGTTATATATAAAATGTACTTTTTGAAGCTACCCAGTTATTCAGAAATAGATTTAGTCTCAGGGTGATGAATTAATTATGGAAGCTGAAGGGAACAAAAGGGAGTTAGACATTATGTGGAAATGTGATATAAATTTATCATGTGCCTCTTCAATTTATTACAAAGGAGACATGGACCCAGTTTGCAGACCTCCCAAATCTTTATCTCACATAACCGACCCTTACTGATTCTACAGCAGAGAGGGCTGTAGCAGAATGTGAAGACCCATGCATTGTGACCAGAGTTTCCTGAAGAAAATGTAATGGCACCAAAAAGAGAAATTTCAACTTGTGCTCATCCTTTCTGGAGTTCATGTTTGTTGTTAAATTGTGCATTATTAATTCTTGTCAGAAAGGACACAAACCAATTTGTGTACCACTGGATGTAACTGAGGCCAATGGATTTATTTAAAAATTAAGCTCTACATAGAAAATCCAGTGACTTTTCTTTAAATATGGAATTCTTCTATTAAAAAAAGAAATCCTAAGTGTGAGTGATTTATTATTTATGTGAGTGTCAAGACTCCTGTTGGTACTCCGTTTTAACAAGAGCTCCCCCCTACCCATACTGGTCCCATTGGTTAGGGACCTGAACCAAGGCCCAGCAGTCCTGAATTCTTTTCCTATTCACGCTACAGATATACTGTGTGTCATTGCCAAATATTCCCACTTCTCTGCTTCACCTCAGTTTTGCATTTTAGCTTTTATTGCTCTCATCTATTTCTATTGCAAGAAATCTAGTGTCTGTCTCCATGTGTTTGCATGTTGCTTAATGAAGCAACGCTGTTATCCTTTAGGCACAATCATGATTACAAATAATAATGAAGTGTTAACAAAGAATGAAAACTATTCCCACATAGATACTGATTCTATTTTCATGTTACTCAGTTGTAAATCAGGAGTAATTCCAATGAAATAAATAGTGATGCAATTGAGGGAGAAGAAAAAGATGGAGAAAACAGTACAGGAACATAGGATTGGAAGGGATTGCCTGGTGAATCCATTCCCTTGCTACTGCACACAACCAAGTCATAAAATGTCTTTCATAAAAATAACAGAAAGCTAACTTTCAACTAGTTGGGCTTTTTGCATCTCCCTACTCTGATCTGAGAAACTTTTTTTCTAATTTCTATTCTAAATATACTCATACCAATTTAATATCAATTTGTTTTGCTCAATACTGCTTTAAGCTTGCATAGTTCTTTTCGATCCTGATGCTTACCCCCCTTGTTGTACTTAAGGAGATCAATCACATCTCTGAGCTTTTGTTTTGCTAGGTTCAGTGAGCCAAGCTGTTGTTGTCTCAACTAAAACAGGTTTTTTCTATCCATTGGTTTCATTATTTTAATAGCACTTCTCTTCACCTGTTCTAGTTTGAATTTATCTTTCTTGAACAGAGGTGACCAAAATTATGCGATGTTCCAGATGAGGTTTTACATAGGTAATAATGTTTTAAGATTAAATCTCAGAAAAAGACAACTGTAAGAGCAGTAGAACAATGGAATGAGCTGCCTAGTATTGTTGTGGATCTCCTTCATTGAGACTGATCAAGAAGAGGCTGGATAGACATCTGCCTGGATGTTTTAGTAATAGGGTATCCAACATCTGTGCAGGTGATTGGGCCTTCATGACCTTCAAGGCCCTTCCCAACCTAATGATTTCCTATCTCTACTGAATATACCTTGACTGATAAATCCTAGGGTCATATTTGCCTTTTTCACAGCTTTATCTCATGATTAGTTCGTAGTCATCTTGTCATCAGCTAGTATGAGTCAACAGTATTATTACAAAAAACCCCCAGTACTTTACTTTATTCATGGTAAGATCACCTGCTAGTTAAGGGAGGTGATTCTTATACTCTTTTTAGCACTAGTGAGCCTCACCTGGGGCCCTGTGTCTAGTTTTGGGCACCACAGTTCACCAAAGATATAAACAAACTAGAAAGAGTTAATAGAACAGCAACATAAATTAGTAGAGGTCTGTGAAATATGACTTGCGTGGACATTTTGGAAGAGTTTGGAGAAAAGCAGACTTTGGGGGTGTTAATAATAGCCTTCAAATATGTCAAGGGTGGTTATAGAGAAGATGGTGATAGATCATCTCTGTGGCCACAAGAGACAGAGCAAAGAGTGATCATCTTAAATTGCAACAAGATGTATTTAGGGTAGATACTATGGAGAACTTTCTAATTATGAGGCTGGCTAAGCACTGGAAATGACTTAGAAAAGTTGTGGAGGCTCCATTATTGGAGGTTTTTCAGAACAGGATAGACAACAACCTGAATGAGATTGTTTAGTCCTCTCTGAAGTAGGAAGTCAGACTTAGATGACCTCCTGAGGTCCCTTCCAGCCCTGTTTTTCTTTGATTCTATGATTCCTTTACACTCAAATTCTGTTTCTCCTTGGACAGTTCCAACTAAGGAGCTCTTAGTTCCTAGCAGAAATTCTTGTTATTATATTTTCTTGACTATCATATACCATCAAATAAGATGCACACAATCTTGTTTTGAGAAGGAAGAATGAAGAAAAATAGAGTTTTCCAGAGTCAGGCTGAATGCTGACCAAATGGATGAATGTCAGTGTCTACTTTTCAGCTTCATTCACCCTCCTCTGGCTGATCAGAAAAAGCTACTGCCAATTCAACAGCAGCAGTGAGAAGGTTAAAACTCTAGCTCTGATGCTGAAGAGTGGACTCTACTCTTGTTACATGCTTACATTTCAGTGGAGAAAGCAGCTTCTCTGCTAAGGACACACACATTTGGGACTCTATTTTTTGGGGAGGATGGGAGGGAGGCATGTGGTAGGCCTGTGTGAATAGGGAACTATTCAATTCAGATTTGGCAGATTCAGATGCCAGCAATTCAATTCAGAGATCTAAATCATTTTCCCAATTCGATTCAGCCAAATCGGCTTCAGAAGATACAGGGCCAATTCGGAGATATTCAGAGATTCGGCCATAGAGTGTAATGGGGAATCAATGAAATATCTATAACTTTGTTGTTTTTTGGCTAATTCAGATTACAGTTGCAGGGATGATAGTCTCTGCTGAGAGCATGAAGCCTGTCATGTTTCAAGGTAATAGGTGCAGGGGCTTCTGGGAAACTGCACCTCACATTCCTGAAAGTAAAACTCATGTCACGTGTGTTTATTAAGCCACAGTGGGGTGATAACTGTAGGGATGGTAGCTCTTGTGGAAGCCACAAACCCTGACAAGTTTCAAGGAGATAGGTGAGAGGGTGTCTGGGAAACTGCACCTCAAACTGCTGACAAGCAAAACTCATGACATAGGTGACACTATGTGTGTGCGTTAAGGTGCAGCAGGGTGAAAACTGCAGGCCTGAAAGGCCCTGCTGCAGCCGCAAAGCCTGCCAGATATCAAGGAGATAGGTGCAGGGAGAGTCTGGGGCCTTGCACCTCTGGCTGCTAACAGGCAAAACTCGTGACATGGGTGCTTGTGCAACTGTGTCACTCTTCAGGCACGGAGTGGGGGTGGAAATTAAGGCAGGGCTGACTGCTAGGCCCTGCTATGGCCATAAAGCCTGCCAGTTGTCAAGGAGATAGGTGCAGGGGGACTCTGGGTTCTGGGCCCTGCACCTCTGGCTGCAGGCAGGCAAAACACGTCACATGGGTGGGTGACACTGTGTGTGTGTTCAGGTGAACCTTCTTGGCACTGAGGCCTCTGCACAACACGACAGTGTGCCCCAGTGAGTCCTCCTCCTCCCCTACAGCCTTGGTCCAGTCCACCACTGTAAATGATGGCAGGTGAAAATAACTTCAGTCAGTCTCACCTCCATCCTTGGCAAAGTCTTTGAAAAAATTATCAAGGCTCACATATGCAAGAGCGCGGCAGGACAAATTATGCTGAGGGGAAACCAGCACGGGTTCGTGGCAGGCAGATCGTGCCTGACCAATCTAGTCTCTTTTTATGACCAGGTTACGAAACGCCTGGACACAGGAGGAGGGGTAGATGTCGGATACTTAGACTTAAGGAAGGCCTTCGATACGGTATCCCACCCCATACTGGTGAACAAGTTAAGAGGCTGTGACTTGGATGACTACACAGTCCGGTGGGTGGCAAATTGGCTGGAGGGTCGCACCCAGAGAGTCGTGGTGGATGGGTCGGCTTTGACCTGGAAGGGTGTGGGCAGTGGGGTCCCGCAGGGCTCGGTCCTTGGACCGATACTCTTTAATGTCTTCATCAGCGACTTGGACGAGGGAGTCAAATGTACTCTGTCCAAGTTTGCAGATGACACAAAGCTATGGGGAGAAGTGGACACACCGGAGGGCAGGGAACAGCTGCAAGCAGACCTGGACAGGTTGGACAAGTGGGCAGAAAACAACAGAATGCAGTTCAACAAGGAGAAATGCAAAGTGCTGCACCTAGGGAGGAAAAATGTCCAGCACACCTACAGCCTAGGGAATGACCTGCTGGTTGGCACGGAAGTGGAAAGGGATCTTGGAGTCCTAGTGGACTCTAAGATGAACACGAGTCGGCAGTGTGACAAAGCCATCAGAAAAGCCAATGGCACTTTATCGTGCATCAGCAGATGCATGATGAATAGGTCCAAGGAAGTGATACTTCCCCTCTATCGGTCGCTGGTCAGACCGCAGTTGGAGTACTGCGTGCAATTCTGGGCGCCGCAATTCAAGAGGGATGCGGATAACCTGGAGAGGGTCCAGAGAAGGGCCACTTGTATGGTTAAGGGCCTGCAGACCAAGCCCTATGAGGAGAGACTAGAGAAACTGGACCTTTTCAGCCTCCGCAAGAGAAGGTTGAGAGGCGACCTTGTGGCTGCCTATAAGTTCATCACGGGGGCACAGAAGGGAATTGGTGAGTATTTATTCACCAAGGCACCCCTGGGGGTTACAAGAAATAATGGCCACAAGCTAGCAGAGAGCAGATTTAGATTGGGCATTAGGAAGAACTTCTTCACAGTTAGTGGCCAAGGTCTGGAACGGGCTCCCAAGGGAGGTGGTGCTCTCCCCTACCCTGGGGGTCTTTAAGAGGAGGTTAGATAACCATCTAGCTGGGGTCATCTAGACCCAGCACTCTTTCCTGCCTATGCAGGGTGTCGGACTCTATGATCTATTGAGGTCCCTTCCGACCCCAACATCTATGAATCTATGAACTTAGCTGGCTCAACACCAGCAGCACCAAAGGTAGCCAAATGGAACATTCAGGCCTTTCTTTCCTCTCAAGTAGTTGCACCTAGTGCATGTCTGTTCGGTGTGCTCTCACTCTGTGTGTGTGTGTGTGTGTGTGTGTGTGTGTGTGTACACACTTGTGTTCAGGTGCGCCTTTCCTGGAGCTGGAACCTCTGCACAGCATGGCAGTATGCCCCAGTCAGGTCTTCTGCTCCCCTACAGCCTCGATCTAGTCCACTGCTGTAAATGGCAGCAGGTCAAAATAGCATAGGTGACCCAGCAGTAAGCACAAGCAGCATCTAAGGTATCCAAACTGAACTGCCACAGAGCCTTTCTTTTTATAAAGGAATTGACAGCAAGAAGGAAAGATGTTGTGTTGGTTCTATGTTACTCATGGTGTGTGATGGCTTATCTTGTGTTTTTATGTTTATATGTTTATTATGAAAAAAACTGGAATAGTTAAAGAAATATATCTTAGGAAGTTTTCCGGTTGAAAAAATCTTTTGTCAGGCTGAGGAAGTACCTGCAGTTTGTGTGTCTCCTGGTCCTGGATGGAAGGAATAGTAAAGAAGCCAGAGGGTGGCCTGGCACGCAATGCAGGCAAGAAAGCTAGTCAGTGATAATGGAAATGGAGGCATCAGGGCACGAGGGAAAGGCTGGGGTGGAGGTACGGGGAGAAACGGGGATGTAGCAGCACATGTAAAGTGCAGAGTTACTTGGGAAGTCAGATGTCCAGCAGGTTGCAGTGTGTCAGAACTCCACTGTCTATATTGAGCCCATGAGTTTCTGTAACTACTACCTAGGAGGTTGATGAAGTGCAGTTCATAGGCCCAGCTCTGAAAAGTGGTTTGTACATTCAAACAAGCACCTAACGTCATTACCAAAACTGAAGCCAACTTCCTACAGCTCAAAACACAAAACCTAGCAACTATCTCCAGTACCCCCACAAACTGCATGCCAGAATCTACCAAAGACAACAATACCCAACTACCTGTGAGGGCACATTCCTCACCAAAAAAACACTCTGCCTCCAGTCTCTAATGCCTGATCCTGAGAGGGAACATATTACAAACCACTTTTCATAGCTGAACTTCACTTTAATGGCTTCCTAGGTACAGAAACTCATGGACTCAATATACACAAGCTTCATGAGCCACCTGAACCCTGGCCACTCAACCAGAATGCAGGGATGGCTATCCAGAGCAAGCATCTCCCCAGTGCTCTGGGTGATTGCGCTTGCCTTTGCAACTCACCCCACTTTCTGTCCACCTTTCCCCCACTGGTCCAGGGTGGCCTGCCTCTGCTTTGTGGGGGAGTGAGGGCTTTGGAGCAAGTGGGGGACTTCCGTTTGGGCATGCTCGCACTGGTGCCAGGCTGAGCAGGAAGAAGGGCAAGGGGGTGTTGCATCCTGAGATGAAGCAGCAGCGCCATCGTGGCAAAATGTTTCACGTCCTTGCCCCAGCTGATCTGCCTTCAGCAGTGCAGGAAACCTGGGATCATCTGCCAGCTCAAAATGCTCCCACACGATGCTACTCACCCACTTCTGGATTGAGGGTGGGGATGCAGCCTTATCCCCCTCCTCAAGAGGCTGAGGCACAACAGCAGGAGTAGCTGCCTCAGCTAAACCACTTGCCTGAGCCTCCACAACCTTAACCTCCTCCAAGGTGCTGCTTTCTGGAGAAGGAGACCTGGGTCTAGGGGAACTTTGAGGGGTGTGGAGCACAAACTCTGATTCCCCCTCAGTCCCCAGAATTGCTTGAGCCAGGGCACTCAGGTCCCCTGGTTCCAGCTCCAGCTCCTCCTCTGGCAGTGGGAGGCTCACGGTGGGAGATGACATTGGGGTGGAGGAGAAAGTGATTCTGCTGCTGGTGCCTTTTTCTGGAGCTGTGGGAGGTGGTGCAGGGACATCAGGTACAGGTACTGCTCCCACTGGCAGCAGAAGCCTCATGGCTGCTTTGGAAGAGAATGAATCTGTGTTTGTGGGGAGGGGACATGCAGCTCTAGCTCTCTCCCTACCCCATCTCCCTCCACTACCAGAAGATCTGGCACCTGCCTTTCCAGCACACTTCATATTAATCTTTCCTGTGCTGCAAAAGGTGTGTGACTGTGTGTGTCTGACTTCTTCTGGGTTCTTCTTTACTGGGGTGTGTTACTATTAGATTGCTTGTGTTGTGTGTTAATAAATTTGTATGTTGTTCTTCTGTGATGTTGGTTCTTGTTTTCTGGGTTGTGCAATTATTAGATTGTTTTGTGTCGTGTGTAGTGGACTGTGGCAGGCTAATGAATCTAATTATTGATTATAAATAATAACTATGGTGTGTGTTGCTCTTCTGTGACGTGATGTCTGTAATAACTGTATACAATGTCTTCTTCTATGAATATATGACTTCTTCTATGATCTGTGTGAGTGTGTAATGTGTGCTTCCCTACACAGTGATGGATCACACTGCCAGGGAAAACACTGAGCTTTCTTTTTTTTTTTAAATGAACAAATAAAAAAAGAGAACAAATATAAATTGAAATAAATGAATTGGATAGTATTAGGTAAAGAGATTCTTTACTTAGCTAAGCTAAACTAAGCTAAATCCTATCCAATCCTTTCTAAGAAGAAAAAGTAGCAGGCAACTGACTGACTATGAAGCAAGCCAGGAAGTCCAGTACCTTTCTGACACTGTTGCTCACTCAGAACCAGCTCACAAAAGGCACAGCAAGCCTACAAACAGCGGCTTTTATGCTGTTTCTTTGTCCCTCCCCCAGACACAATGATTGGAAGGGCAGTCAGACACAAATCACTCTCACTGGCCAGCTAGAGATGTCAGTCCTTCTCCCTCTGCTCCCCCCCTGCCCCATGCTCCCGCTCCCTCTTCTAAGATTGTTTCCCCATAAAGACAGCCTGCTGAATCTTTTTCTGAATTGTTTCCAAATCGATTCAGAAAGTTTAAAGCTTCTAGTGATTTCATTCAGATTTGGAGATCTGGCCTCCAGATCAGTCTGAATCTGCTCCAAATCAAATCGCGATCCAAAGCTTCACACAGCCCTAGTGCGTGGTAATCAAGTTAATATGGTGTCAGTCCCTAGTTTCCTGACCTTTGCACCTTGTGCTTTTAACTTTCATCTGTTTTCTCATTCCTCAAGGTCATGTAATCTTCCTCTACCTTATTCTGATCCTCCTCTATATTCATGTTGTCTCTCAAGTTTGTGTCATCAGCAAATTTCATAAGCATAATCCTCCTTTTTTTTAAAGGTCATTAGTATATTAGATAAAATTGAGCCTTGAACAACTATCTAAGTAATCTCATTTTATTTGGGGGCCATCCATTGTTGTTGTTAATCTCTGTTCCAGTCTCAGTGCATCTTCCTTTTTCTCTTTTTATTTTTATAGCTGAAGAACCTTTTGCTAGTTGTTTAAACATCCTTTGTAAGGTCTACTTGAACTTGACCTTTTGACTGTTCTCACTCTGTGCTTTCAAACCTTGACCTCCAACATACAGCTTTCTTTTTTGATCAGCCTTTTTTTTGTAACATTTCTTGAAGGCTCTCTCCTTATTCCTACTATACTTTCTGAGGTGGTTAATTAGTTGGGTATAAAAGAAAGCACCTCACCACTTTTAAACTGTTGCAGGAGTGGGTGGGGATATACACAGCTTATAATTATATTTTTCTACTAGGAATTATTAACAGCAGTTTTATAGAGAAGTCTACACTTTACTGTGGCTTGACTACCCAGCAGCTTGAAAACCAGAAGCTGAAATCCATATAAAAATTCACCTCAGAATACAAATGACTTGTTATTGAAAGGCTGGCCAGGACTAGTGGTGTACTTGACACCTGTTAGTTACAACATATTAGTGCCTTTGTTCTTTGTTGCTCATAAACAGCTGCTGCTATTATAGAGAATGTTATTAGACCAACAGTAGAGAAAATGTTGCTGGTAGGCAGCTGTTGCTTTTACCAGATGTTGCTTCAGATGGGTATCAGTTGCATTTTGTGTTCCTTTGGGATTATTTAAATCAAGATAGTTTGATCGGGTAAAATGCCTTTTTAACCTAAGTAACTCTGTCCTGAGCTTGCAAAACACAAAATAAGTCAGATCAAATCAATAGCATAATTGTTGGCACTGGATTTATGACCCAGATACCTTGTTTGGCGGGGACCCAAACCTACCACGACCAGTAGCAGTTGGAAAATGAGCTCCCCTTCCCACCCCTCACCCCCCGTGGGGTGGATGAGACGGGCTGGAGGTATGCCCTCTGTCAATGATGCCTTGGGTTTCCCTCTTGAGGGGACAACTCTTGGAGACCTCTCTCATGGATGAGGACCCTTTGTTGCTCTAAAGTCTCTGCTTTTGTATTCTTTTTCCCTCCTAATGACTATTCATGCATGCCTATCACAGATTAGTGTCTCTGTGGTTATCGTACTGTCCAGATTCTGTCCTTTCAGCACATTCCTTTGTTTCACAAACCCATTACATACGTATATCCTAACTTGGACTTTCTGGACCTTCTCCTAATTTGGTCTGTTCCCCTAAAATCGGAACTCCAGGCCCCCACTCTCTTGGGCCTTGTGAGCTGGTGCCACCTTATCTCGTTATAAAACAGTGTGGTATGTGCCCACAGTTTATCAGGTGATGTGTATATGCATTGGCTTTATTGTGTTAGACACTCTGTCTGCCTTAAAGGCTGTGAGGACTGTGTGACCAGGCCTTTAGAAATCAATTAACCCTTGCTGCTACCCTGGACTATTGTTCTAATGCATATACATATCCAAGAAGCCAATTCCCAAAAGCAAACCTCTAAATACCATTTTCTATCTATCAGTAATGAGGGGTAGGTGACCAGGACACTAGCCACCGGTACCCACTTCAAGGAAATGCAAGAATGGTAGCAGTAGCTGCCATCACCAGCCCATCCGCTACTGTGACTGGGCCACCCCTACAATCACCTCTCACCCACTACCCAGATAGTTATGCCTCTGGCCCTGATCTTGGTCACCTTATTTAGACATTCATGTATGTAGTCCCATGGCAGTTAATGATACCGTTGGCTTAATTAAGGCATTCGGGTTGTTACCTTAGAACTCAATTCTTCTGTCGTGATGATGTAAATTAGGAATAAATACTTTTGAAGTCAGTGATCTGTCACAAAATCTCGCTGTTAAAGTTATGTTAGGAAGTTCTGTTTTAGCAAGAGTTACTGACCTCTGTTTTGTAAAAGTCTGACTAAAATGCCAAATAGGAAAAATAGTATATACTTTAAGTACTATTTTAAAATTTCATGGAGGGTTACTAAAAAATTAATTGATGAAGTTATATTTATAAAAGTTTATAAATTACCCTTTGGAGTCATTTGCACTTTTTAAAATCCTTTTTACAAGATGTCTAAAGTATTTTAGCATCTGCCCTTTGACAACTTTGTTTCCTCCTTATATACTGGTTCCTAGAATATATTTAAAACACATCAGTAGTGTTTTTCCTTATAGGACTTTATAACTTTTTTAACATAATAGTGGATAGACCTACTGCTTTTTATAATGTTATAAAAAATATGTCGGAATGCGAATGCCATTGCTCATTTCCAGGAGAGGCAACAAATGAGGAACAGTCTTCCTTACCAATTGTTTTTGTGGTTTTTAAGAAAGTTCTTTGAACTATGGCAGTAGAGAAAAACTCTATTTCCCTTTGTGGATCTAAATGACATTTTTCCAGCTGTGTAAGTGGCCTTTTTTGACCATTTTGGCCAGTTTGTGGTTCTGTTATCTAGGTCTTCCACTTCCCCCACATTTTGGGAAAGCATCCTAACCACTCAGCTGCTGGAGCTGAAACATGGGAGTGCCCCCCACCCCCCTCCTGCTTTTCTCCAGGATTTATGCTCAAGTACATGTGTACAGAACTACATACCTGTCCAGTCAGTGCATAGTTTACTGAGCATGTTCAGAGTATATAAATCATGCATAATTCCCAGAGACAGGAAAAGAATATAGAATTCCCAATAATTGATATTCTACTGCTAATTAGGAAATAGTTGTTCAGTTCAGAGGAAAATGTGTCAAGAGCTCATCCTTACATATTGGTGGGTCTAGAAAAATGCTGACAATTGCTCCTGTAGCTAGATAGTAGGGCACTAAGCTTAGTAAGGACCTTCCTAAATTGAAAGTCAAGGGAATCAAATCCTGCTTTTTTATCTCTGTGGTGATCTGAGATGGTTATTTGTGATTCACATGATATATTGGCTACCACCAAATAGGCTTTGTACTTAAAAAGTATGACAATCTGTAAATAATTATGCGGCCACCTCTGTGCCCAGTTCACATAGGATGTGAGTCCATGACAACTCAAAGTCCAGGAGTATTTAGCATCAGCTCTTAAGATGTATGCTTTCAAGTTTGGATGTCATTGAGATGTCCCATACAGACAGGTTTAAAGATGAAAAAGGATGCTGCAGCGTGCCAGGCAAGGGAGCAAGTTATAAACAGATGTGCTATGAACAGGTATGTACATGCTACTGTGGCTAGTGACTTCGTATGCTCTTGAGTGTTTTGGGACAAAAGCAATTACACACTCCCCCTCAACCAAAGTTGCTTCCATCTGACAAATTGTGTCATCATTGCTGAGCACAGAAAATGGTCAAATCAACTTGATATCCTTTTTTGCGTGCGTTATCAGTTTGATAGATAATGGGAATACGGTGGACCCAATATACCTGGACTTTTCACTGTCCCACAGGCCCTTCTCTTAAATAAGATAGGGAAACATAGGCTAGATCGAATGTATACAAGGCAGAAGTACAATTAGTTGAATAACTGAAAGCTCCGAGTAGCTGTAAATGGATCAGTGCTGAACTGGCAAAGAGTCTCAAACAGAGTTCCAAGAGATTTGTTCTGGATGCAGTGCTTATATTTTATTAGTGACTTGGATGCATAGATAGCAAATATACTGATCAAATTTGTAGGTGACTGTGACAGGGGGCCTCCTGGGGCCGAACTCTGTGGCCCGCCTGTCACCGTGACAGGGGGCCTACTCGGGGCCAAGCTCTTTGTGGCCTGCCCACCTGTCTCTGGGCAACCGCCCGCTTATCTCACCCGCCACGCCTTTGATGATAATTGATTCAGATATCAATGTCAATTAAGCGGGAGGCTACCCATTGTAGTGCCCCGATGCCAGGGGGGCGCTCTGCGGCTCCGACCTCCCCTAATACCGCAGCCCAAGCCTCGCAGATGGCATCATGGTGTTCCTAATCACCGGCCCCACACTGGGCCCCAGAATCGTCCTAACAGGACCCCTCTATGATCTTTCCGATTAGGCGGCCACTCCGCCGTCATCCAGGCTACCTAACCCCCCCAAAGCCATGTTCCCCCGGAACCTTTGGCTACTTGGCCCTGGCCCACCTCCAGGCCAGTTGGGACCCCAGGCCCCCGGCTCTTGGGCATCCCTCGCAGTGGGCCCCCGGCCCTTTTGACTACCGTAGTCCTGGCCCCAGCTTGGGCCAGTCGAGGGTACTCTCCCCTTCGGGCTGGGTCTCTCTAGCCGCTCACTCTGTCACTGGGCCTCACCGTGCCACTACTCCCCATCCTCTCGGGGGCAACCGCAGCACCACGCCCACATCACTCCCACTCTCAGGGTTCGCCCTCTCTGGGCCCCTCACAACACTGGCCCACTAGGCCCTCCAACCAACTCAAGGGTAACTCATCCGGTGGTGGTGGGAGCTAGGGGTTAAGGCGCCCCAACCCACCTTTCACCAGGGTGGTCACTGGCCTGGTATTTCCTGGGGGCTCCCACACCACTGAGAGCCCCACCAGACCACTCACTCCTGGCAGGGTGCAGTTTCAGGTCATGCCTAGGACCAGGAGCCTCCTACCAACCCCTTGCAGCTCCCCCTTACCTCCAGGTCATTCACAGCAACCCTACAGCCAGGCAATGTTGCTGCCTGGCCTTCTGCAGCCAAACTGCCTTGTTTATATAGGCAGCCTAGGCCTCAAAATGGCTGCCCTAATCAGGCACCTGGAGGCTCCCAACTCCAGGCCCTTAAAGTGGCAGAGATACCCTGTGCTCTGCCACACACCTCCCCTCCTTAAATCATCACCACCCCCTCGCTGTGGCCTCTCCTCACCGCCCCCTCGCTGGGGCTGGGGTCTCCGTACCCCTCACACAACCCAGGGTCTATATTCCCCGCCCGCAACCCGCTGGTTGCGCCCATCACTGCCCCCTCTCTTGGGGCTTCTCTTCTTATCGAGCCTCCGGTCTTCTAGGCCCCACACACTACTACCCTCTCTTAATTGGGCTCACCATCCTGCTGTTCCTTCTCCCGAAGCTATTTTCCCCTCTCGGGTGTGGTTCCCCCGGAACCTTTGGCCACTTGCCCTGGCCCACCTCAAGGCCAGTCAGGACCCCAGAACCCCCGGCTCTTGGGCGTCCCTCGCGGTGGGCCCCCGGCCCTTTTGACCCCCGTGGTCCTGGCCCCAGCTTGGGCCAGTCGAGGGTACTCTCTCCTTAGGGCTGACCACCTCAGGACCCTGCCCCCTCGAGGCCTATTGTTGTGCTGGCCTTCTACCAGGCTCGATGTACGGCCCCTCTCGGGCTCCTCATCGCTGGCCCCCTTCACAATGGGGCCTCTCACTCTACCGCCCCCTCACACCGGGGCTACGCAACCCACTGGTTGCAAGTGGCAGGCACACGCAGTGCACTGCCACACTCTTCCCCCCTTAAATGGGGGCTCGCATCACCACCCCCTCTCTTGGGGCTGCTCTCACTAGTGCCTCCTCACACCGGGGCTACGCAACCCACTGGTTGCTCTCACCACTGCCCCCTCTCACTGGGACCGCCCCCTCACTGGGGCCGGGGTCACCGTACCCCGCACGCAACCCACCGGTTGCAGTGACAAAACTGGGAGGAGTGCAAACACTTTGGAGGACAGGTTTAAAATCCAACAGCTCCTGGATAAATAGGAGAACTGGGCAACAGACAACAAAACAAAATCAGACAAAGACAAATGGAAGGGGCTACATAATGGAAGGAAAAATCAAATGTGCCAATTCAGAATGAGGGTAACTGACTTTTGTACTAGTGCTGGAAGGAGCAGCTGGGAGTTATGGTGGGTCACAAACTTAACATGAGTGAGTAATATGTTACTGCCACAAGAAAAGCAAGCGCAGTTTTGCGTTGCATTAATGGTAGTATAGTATGAAAGATATGGGATGTGATAGAACCGCTGTCTGGGCCACTGGTTAGGCCTCAGTGTAATGTTGAGCACTGCACTTTAAGAAGGAGGTAGCAAAGCTGGAGACAGTCCAGAGGTGAGCAACAAAGATGATAAAGGGGCTGGAAATTCAGCTGCATAGAGAATGTTTGAAGGAACCAGGCATGTTTAGTTTGGAGAAAAGGCGATTAAGGGGCCCCATGACAGCAGATTTCAAGTATTTGAAGGCTGCTGTAAAAAGATAGAGAAACATTGTTCTCCCCTGCCACTGTCAGGGCAGGACTCAAAGAATTCTGTTTAAATTGCAGTGAGGCAGATTGAAATCAGATCTCAGGAAAAACAGCCTAACTGTAAAAAGAGCAGGACAGGCTGCACAGAGAAGGCATAGGTTCTCTGCATTGGAGGTTTTCAAGAAGAGGCTGGATTGTCTGGGATGTTTACGATAATAAATGCATCCATGTAGGGGTTTGGACTAGGTGACCCTAGGTGTTCCTTTCAGCTCCTTGATTCCATGATTACTTTAGTTATACTTATTTTCAGTGACTTTTAAATATTGTCAGAAATGTTTAAAGGGATAAAATAATGCAGAGCAAGACAATTCACCAATGCCAGTTAGAGCTGTCATGCTTTTAAGGAAGGTTGGCACAATGAGGAGCAGTTCAGGTACCTTTGATTCCTAAGCAAACACATCTCTCAGTCTTCCTGATTTGGGGAAGCTATTCACTAAGGTACCCTGAATTTCTATTAAAACAAACATGAAATGAGCAAACAAACTACACTGTGAGTTTGCAGCAGAAGAGACCTCATTTCCCTAAAAATCTTAAAAATATGAAAATACTGTGAAGTTAAAGGGAAAAACTTGTGCTTACCTTTCTATCTTCATATAGCCTGCTGCACTGTTATTAATGCTTCAGTACACCACATGGCTTTCAGTTCCATCTGTAACAGGTACCTAAAAGCAATATGCATACCAGCTTCATCAAACTTGTACTCTAATGCAAAACCTGAGCAGTAACCTATACCCTTTTATATCAATTTTGTAAACAGATCAACACATCTGACTCTCACATTTTGGAAAGCTATTTTACCTTAACTCTGCTGAGGTCGTTGTTCAGGTTTTGCATTAGAGTGCAGATTTGATGATGCTGGGGTGCCTTAAATAAAAAGGCTGTCTCATGGGAATGTGAGATTATGTAATCTGTTTCCAAGTATCCCTAATCCTTTACATGCCTTTCAAAATTTTATAGAGTTAAAAATTGGTGCTGTGGGCCCTTGCATCAATATTAATGGCTAAATTGTGTCAGATATGTAGGAGCTCTGGTGAGAGAAATGCACAGAATTGCATCATCCTTCCAGGAGAAACTGTGGGGAAATTATGCCTTCCTAGCTATGGTCTTCATTATGCTATTTTCTTTGAACCCTGTCCAACATACCAGTACCGTGGTGTGACTCTTGAGTCCTCTCCACTGTTCATATGAGCAATGTGTGAGTTCAATGACTACTATAATGTGCAAAGTATGGGAATCCTCATACATGTCTTCCCTCTGCTTCCCCCAAGATAGAACAATGCATAAGCCCACCATACCATATTTTCCTACATATCACGCCACCCCAAATAAGACATGAACCTGTTTTTTGGAAGACAGAATGTAAGGGGAAGGGGGAGGATTTACTCAAAATCACAACCTAAAGTTTGCTTTTTCATAGAGAAGTTGTGTTGAAAAATGTCTCCCACTGTCTCTCTCAGCCAGCAACCTAAGAGTGGCCATGAAAGGATTAATGCTGGAGTCTCACCCTCCTACTTGCTGGCTGAGAGAGAAGTTGGCAGCCATTTTGCAACACAGTGTCTTTATGCTTCTGTTCTTCCATGTTTCTATTCCATTTAAAAATATCAGCTTCCCCGCTTAAGACATGTCCCCCAGTCTTGGAGGGTTGATGTTTGGGAAAATTTGTCTGCATTATAAAAGTAAAAATGATATTAGTTGTCATTTTCCCCCTCCAGTTGAGTACTGTTGTGTTAAAATACTGACTGGTGGATGGAAATGGAAGGAAATCTTGAAATTAATCCTATAAGCTCCTTTGGACAGACAAGCTATGACCTAAATATGGTACCGAAAATCTTTTCATATCTCAGGTGTTCTAAAATGGAGGAGTATTGTTAAAAATGGCAGTTTATCTTTGTGAGGTGCTTTCTTTGGTTTAAAGAGTATTGTCTGCTATGGCGTGATGATCAAAAGGAACTCACCATAGTAGGAAGTGCAACACAAAATAGTAATGCTAATTGATTAACATGCTGCTTGGTCACTGATGCGGTAGTAAGGTTAAACGGGCATAGGCAAAGGCTAAGGATACAATGAGTGTATTAGCAGGTATCCATTGTTGCTACAGATAGTCAGTAATATACTGTAAAGTAACTGTGAGGTAAGTGCACGTTATTATGAAATCATTGTACACTGACTCCAGTACAAGAAACTCTGGTTTAACAAAACTCTTATTCATCTGAAGTTCAGTTATGGGACTTCAGTAGTGCCAGGCTGTCCTGTACTTTCCACACTGTGGCTGGGAATCTTTAAATCTAGAGGAATACCAGGCTTGGGAAGTTCAAACCAGTTATAACTAGCAAAACCAGTATCTCCCATTGAGATACTTAGATGCAACCTTCCAAGACCGTTGAATTGGTTTTACTGATTGATGTGTAACCCTGATTTTCCTAAAGGTTTTTGACTTACTGAAGCATTCAGATAATTAGTGTGCTGTATAAAAGAACTCTTACAAATGGTAGTACAGTATCTTCTGAAAATTGAAACGTACTACTTGCTTTGACATCTTGTAAGCTCATAGCTGCAGGCACCTTATTCAAACTCTAAGAAGAGTTTTCAGTCACTCAGTTTCACAGATGTGCAATACACAGAATCAATGGAGCCACCACTGAAACCTTAGTTCCTAACAAGTGACTTTATTAAATATTATGAAAGTAATTAGCACTCGCAGTGAATCCAAAATTGGAACTTATGATCACCCTTCTATGAAGAGCTTCTTCCTGTGGGGATATAGATAGGAGAGAGAGCGGCTTGTCTCTCTCTAACCAAATACAGAGCATATAAATGTGTTTGGCTCTTTCTTCTGAGAACGCTAATAAGGGAATAGTTATACAACCTCAAACAAATTTTGACCCAGAATAGAATAATCCCAGCTGATTTTTAAAGCATTTTCACAGACTCTTTTCTTTGTTACCAGTGAATGTTTTATTTGGTCACTTTAAAGAAAGCAATAATTGACTTCTTACAAACAGAATATTTTTTATCCACTAATACATTTTAATCTTGGCGCACAGCTATTAATGGGATATGCTTCCACTACAGAGCAATTCAAATTGATTTTGTTTCTACTTCAGAAATATATTACAGTAGATCCACAATATATAAAAGTGCTCAGTCTATGCAGCTCCTAATGGGAGCTCAGTACATTTGAGAAGGAGTGGTGATTGATTGTCTGGTACTCTGGTTAATTGATATGGCACTGAGTTAGTGGGATGCTCTCAGTTTCATCAAAATCACACATGGTGAGGCTACAGTGCCTCTTAATATGGACTGGATAGTTCAAACAATTTTTTTTAAGTGGTGTTACAGGAGGAGACATCCAGAGTTTAATGAATCCACCTTCAGCCTCAGTTACATTCCTTCCAAAAAAGCTTCCTGCCTGGAGTAGCTTTACTCCTCCACTGGAAATTTTTTAAAAGGATGTTCTCAGGTCTGTTTATTTTTTATGGGCTTGGATGCGGTCACTGAGATCCTGTGAGATCAGAAGAATGGAATGAAAGTGGCCACAGATGACACGAGCTATTTCCACAGCTGGATGCACATCAGCCAGGGTAGGCAGTCCCTTGCAGATGAATTAGTTCATTGAAGTACATGATGCAAAACATCTGTTACAATGAGGACAAACAAAAACAATGTGCCTTTGATGATTGTGATTTGATGGGAGATTGCTTGCAAGGGTGCTGAATGAGGCAGTTGTCAGCAATGAAACATTTTCAGGCTTGCCCTTGTATGAACTGAAACAAAAATATGTGCTAAAGAGGTCTATGTTTAATCAAGCAAAAGACATGACTTTGCTGAATATCTTTTATTCTTGGTCCTAATATGCTGGTGGAGAGGAGAGAATCCTTTTGCACAAAATGATTTCTTCTACCTTGTGGCCTTTTTAATATAATGATATAATTCCAGCTGAGTAGCTATAAAAGCTTAGAAACTACATTGGTACATAACTGTTATTCTACCACTCTTTCCCCACACTGCTTTATTACCAGCTGGTTTGAAGTATAATAGGCATTTTTCACTGTCAGTGCCACTTGAGGACAAACTTTTTTTCTTTTTTTTTTGCTCTGCATATCAGCTACTTGACTCCTAGCCAGAGGTAGACCATATTCTTCACTGTAATGAGCAGTAGAAATGATCCAAACATTCACACAGAATTTTATTTTGAAGCAATTGCTTTTCTACAGGCTTTTTCTTGAGTATTTGTAGATAAGAAAATTTCTATAGTGAGTGTTTTAGGATTAAACAAACATGTTAAACATAAAAGAGTTAGGCATTGCCCAAAATAAGTCAATCAAAGCTGTGTGCTTCTTGGTTATTACTAATTAATTTTATTCTTTCAGACCATTTAGACAAAGGACAATGCTCTTAATATATTTGAGCCATGGAAGGTATGGAGTGGGTAAAGATACAAATAAAGCACCCCTTTTGTGTTGAAAAAGGAGTAAGTTCAAACAAGCTAGAATAAACATGGTAAATGAGATTCATGTATGTAGTGAAAAAAATACTGTCCAATCACGATGCTTCTGAGCAAGATTTGTAACATATCTGTGACAGAATCAATACTGACATGACAGACCATTAGCAAGGATAAAAAAACAAACCCTTTACATCAAGTAGTAAGGATACATGCTTTTGGTGGGTTCTAGCTTTGCTGGTGTCCCATTTGTGTTTATATGTTTGCAGCCACATTTTGTTTAAAAAAAGGCTCAACTTTCTGTGACTCTCAAATGTCAAACTATCTCGTAGTAGAGAGAGTATGTTATCACACATGTGATCATGTCTCTCTCTAGTGGCTGGAACTGGTGAAAGTAAATTGCTGAAGTTCCTGGTTTTATCCCCATTGATCAGCAGTATGTGTGTGCACCTGGGGCATTGCTCATAATATTTGTACATGATGTTTATGTTAATCTCATATACATCAAAAGTATAAAATTGCAATATGTTTTGGTAATTAACTAAAAAGCAAATGTGTCATTTATAGAGAGGTATGAAGGACAAGAAATAGTCCTGGGAGGTCTAGATTGTAATCTGGCTTTTTTCCCACCAAATTTCTTAGCCCTTTTGACCATTTGCTCAGCAGCTAAATAAATATAGTAAAATGAAACTCAGCCATTGCAAAATTAATTCAGCTTTTTAAACCACCTGGTCACTTAGTATGAGTACTCAGCTGATAAAAAGCAGTATGACACATCAAACAAATATGTACATCAATGTCTCCCAAACTAATAACATCCTCTTGCAGACTGCAATGACAAAAGCTCTTTGTTGGCTTGCTGTTAGATTTAACCGGACTGAGACTAGTGCCGTGCATTCTTGCTGTTAGTTTATAACTAGACTAAAGCTAATGCTGTGCACAGTTCTGGCTATGTTCACCTGTTGTGTTCCAAAAGCTTTGATCCTGAACTTGTGATTAGCACCTTTTGCTCAAAAGCAACAAATAAGCTGCTAAATGTGGGTTTGGAATTGCTCTTCAAAACCCTTTTCCTGGAATGAGAAAACATGTTGGCATTACCATGCAGTTGCTCCAGTAAATCTCTGAATCAGTATCACAGCCTTATGCCTACAGCTGGTGGATTTGTACGTTTCAATTTATCCTGTGGATTGACCCCTTTTTTTTTCATGAATTGCAGAGAGGTCATTTCCCTAAATTTGTTTGTTATCCAAAATTTTATATGAATAATTTATGGGAACACTTCAGCCTCAGGATTGTTATGACTGTACATAGCAAGTATTTATTTGATCATTTCATATTCAGTTCTTACCTTCCCGTTCCCTGATTGGTTGACCTTATCTTTATAATCTATATCAGCCCCTGGCCAAAATGATTTTTTGTGTTTTGTCATGAAACCAAATGTTGTTGCTTTTTTAAACAAGTCTGTACAATGGCTCAAAATATGCTTTTGCCTAACACTTATACAGACAAAACGTTATTACTATGCATGTAAAGAAAGAAAGAAGGAAGGAAGCAAACAGCCGAAATCAAAATGAAGTTCAGAATTTGCAAAAACATCCATGGATCCTTTTCCAGCTCTTTGTCCCATTTTTCACTGTCATGAGTGTCAGCATTTTTTAAATGTTTAAAGAGGGGAAAAAACTAGTAATTAAACTGTGGTCTTAGGCTGAACATAAGAGAAAAGCGATCTTCTACCTGGGAAAGTTTGGCTGTGAATACTGTATTGTACACTACCTCCTGCAAGTACCATAAATGCACAGAGCCTGCCTAGTCATTCTCAGTAGTAGTTCCTCAACTGTGGAACTTCCTCCTGCTTAAGGCCCACCAGAGCCTGTGTGTGGACATCTTTCAGTAGGGCTGTAAGACCTTCCCTATTTGGGCAGGCATTTAGCAAACAAAACTAAGCTGAGATATTGTCTATGTTGATCTCCTAGTTCCCATTTAAGTTGTTTTGTCATTCTCCTGTTTCATAAGTATTCTGTTTCTCTTATTGTAAGCTGTCCTGACTCTGGTTGGGAAGGGCAGCATACAAACAATTAATAAATAAATGAAGGTTGTAATGAGAGTGAATTCCTAGCCCCACTGAAGTCAGTGAAAAAACTCCAGTTCAGGTTTTCATCTCTATGAAAGCCATTAAATTTAATTACATTTAAATTTATTTAGATCTATCCAGAATATATTTTACCATAATGGTTATAAAATGGACATTTTAACAACTGAAATTATGTACTAGCGTATACTAGAGCTGGGCCTAGCATTTTGCATTTTTTGTTTTGGGCATTTACTTTTGCAGATTTATATCCATGTAGAGAGCCATTTAAGGGGCTGAAAAACCACAAGATTGCTGCTTTAAGATATTTAAGTTGCTAGATAGTGGGAATACTGATTTTTTTTGTCTTTTAACTATGTAAATGGGTTTTCTGAGTGACTAAAAACAGTTAATACAGAAATATGCATTGCAAGATGCTAGTTATATTTGGGTTTTAGTTTTGAGTTTAGTTAAGTTATTTCAGTTTTATTTCAGTTTATCTAAATACCTGCTTTTGGCTTGATGTCTTTTGATCTTTAAGACATAGCAAATTGTATTAGGATTTCAGAGCCCAAATTCCCAGTCCATAGCTGACCTAAATTTGTGAACTGAGACAGTATTTTTTTGCTAATTTCATATATGCCAAAAAAAAATTGCTCAGTTCTTTAGCTAGCCTTTTCTTGCAGCATACACTACAGATGTTTCTCCCAGGGAACTCCCAAATCATGTTTCACGTTGTTGATTGTCTCTGGTGCTTATTCTGCAGTAGTGCACATCTAGTTCTCCCTACTCCGTGGCAGGCAAGCAAAGTAATCTATGCCTTGATAGGTATTATGCAAGATAGTTTCCCTGCAGTTACATTAGCACATTAATAGACAGCTCTTCGTCAACCAACCCTGTAACTTGAAGAACTGAATTCCAATGACTGAGTATAAACATATTCTTTGGGTAGGAAAAGACCTTAAACATTCCTGAATTGGTCTTTTCTGGCCTGCCATTATGAATAGTAAATATCTCAGTGTAGAGTGCAACCAGAATTTTGTTTCCAGGTGCCAGTGAAAACAAAATGGACATTTTATTTTCCAGAGAAAACACAGTGATTCTAAAATATTCAGGTATCTGAGTGTATCAGATATCTGAGCGGAAAACTGTCTGCTGGTCCAGAAATCTGCCCCTGACATACATCTGAATTTCTTTGTTAGTCTCCTTATAGAGGACACAGGGTAATTGCTGCAGTAGTGAATAAAGCATCTCTTCACTCATCATGTGTCAAGACTTGACTACAGTGTGTTTGTGTGCCCATATGTAGAATTGCTACTAGAGCCCAAAAGCTATAATTAAATAAAAAACTCATGGAGAGTATAGTATTTACACTGGCATGTGAAACCCATTCATGTTACAGCATTAAAGCAGCAAACTCAAACTTCATTTCTCCAAATTGCCTTGGCCAGAGTTTTCAAAGGTGGGTGGCTGAAGTCATGAACCAGATTCCATAGTTATGCAGTTAAATAAGTTGCCTGGTTTTCAGATGTGCCAACTTGTCCTGAAGGAGGGAACGTTATGCCTGAAAGCTCATCTAAAATCACTCCAAACTATATAGCTGGTCCAATAAAAGGCATGAATGATAAAAACCTCGCACAGCAGGGAAGAGGCTGAGGCCACAACAACGAGGATCGGGCCTCTCTTGACACACCTGCTGTCCACCTTTGGCATGCCATCATCTTACAGTTCAAGGTTGTGGGTGTTTTTGGCACTCTGCCCAAAAATGTTGCCAACCCCTGTCTTAAACCATCATAAATAACTTCAACAACTCTCCTACCCAACTGCTACCCAGATGGACATTCAGTTAGGGTGTGTGGGTGCTGACCACTCAAAAATGTAGTTAGTTAATTGGGTACCTACCTTTGGATTTAGATACCAAAGGGTGGGGATACACAACATGTTCACACTGATGTAATCTACCTGTGCTTTGGTAGATTGTACACACAACATACAGCTCTAAGGTAGTTTAAGTCACTCAGCTTCAGTGAAGTACTATACAGTGGTGCAAGTTAGACCAGGGGCTATCCTGTGCCTGCAGCTTTAGTCGGTTTCAGCTGACTATACTGGAATATCCATTTGCTCAATCTATTACTCCCTAGGTTTAGGCACTCACCCCTCCCAATGTTCCTTTTCTAATATGGGCAGAAGGATATTGTAACACAGTCCTTCAGAAAAAATAGTAATTGGTTAGTAAGCCTAGCAGTTGGGGGGGGGGGGGTATTAAATAATGAAATACTTTTATTCTGTGTATTCCAGGCAGCTGTGCATGTTGAAGGAGTCATTTGTTAACTGTTTTGTATCTGGTCCTCTTGTACTTGTGTCACCAGTTTACTTTCCTTTGAAATTAGTGGACTAGTAGGATGGACCTGACACACTGAGCAGCACAGCAGGTGAGCTCTGCTGGGACATTCATCATCAGTTAGTAGTTTTTTAATAAACACGCACAGTGATCATAAAAAGGTACCATATGGACAGCACTGGTAAACAGTGTCCTCTTACCACAGAACAGTCAGGAGGGACAGTGATCATTTAAACTTCCCTATGCTGTCCCATTAATGTGCTTCATCTCCAGAGACACTAACCTGGGTGACTGAGAAGTTAGATCTCTATATTTATTCTAACCTCCATGAATTTGCTGAACAATACCAGTTGCAGTAAGGGGGTTTGTGATCTGGGTGCCTCAATGTTGGTCATTGATGCTTGGACGTAAGTGAACAGCTGTAAGAGTGTAATGACTTTCATTTGCAACTAACTTGAGCAACATTTGGACAAGTGACCTAGAATTGAAAAGCTCCCTCTCCTATTACCAGTCCTCTGAGCTATTCTGTTCCCCCTAAGTACTTTCAACATATTTAACATGTTACAGCTGTTCTCTCTGCTATACAATAGTGAAGGGGGTTGCCAGCATTCCCAGTATGAACTCATATTTTTCAGGGTAATAACTCAGCTGTAAAAATGTGCTCCAGGCTGAAACTTTGTAAGGAAGATTTCAGCCCAAGAGTGACTTTATGTGGACAAAATATTGAAACTATAATCAATTCAATCACGTTTAATTTGTATGAGTGTATGTAGGGAAAAATGGTGCAGGAGCAAATCCTCAACTACTTTTTTACATAACTATTATATAAAGAATAAAGCTTACCTTTCTTTTTAAAAGCTCATTTTTAAGTGACTAAGGGTGCGTGAGACACTACATCACAGTAGCTCATTGCTACCACTCAGTAGCGTTGCCAGACATTAACAGTGACATGATGCTACTGCGCAGTAACGTCAGAAAAACACCATACGGTGGTGGTACTGTGCAATAATGCCAGTTACTGCATAGTCATTTAGTACTTGATTGCGCCGTTGTTACTCATGTAGCTCATGTAAATGTGGCCTAGAAGTATTTGCATAAGTGAGGACTACAAAGTAACAGTTTGAATCCTTTGTCCTAAATATTTTTATTTGGGGGGTAAAAAACACTAGAGAAAAGTAGGCTTATATTAATAATTTTCTTTGTTCTGTTCTATATATTGTTACATTTGACTGGGAAGTAAAGTGACTTATCTTCCTACGTATTTGAACAGGAGCTTATGACCCAAACTAACTTACTTTTAGCCTACTAGTTATAATGAACTATACAGTAATTCTGATTCTGAACATGAATAGATGTAGGGAAATTCAGATACAGGCCCAAATCTATGTCAGAATTCTGGGATTAGGCCAACTCTTAAGCCCCAGATATCAGATAGTTTGTAAAGCAATTTGTAAAACCTTGGCTACAAGAGAGGTTTACAAATACCAAACATAATCAAAATATGCAGGCTGGTTTCACTGCAGATATCTTAAAGTGAATTGGGATTTAAAGTAGCACATAATTACTTAGCAGATCTATTCCTTCTCTTGCTAGAGTGTCATACTGGCTGACTTGTAACTCAAAATTAAGTACTTGATTTCATTTATATAAGTTTTATCTTTATCATCAGTTTACATTTATTTACCCTTGATTTACACAAGAGTAAATGAAATCTGAATCAGACCGTGGATTTTTGCTGTAGTCAGCCTTTCCAAACATTTTCTGTCTGATGCTTCAGAAACAGATTGTCCCTTCATTGTCAGCTGTGCCACACGATGGAAGGCCACACAGGTGTCACTGATGGCATTGAATCAGGATGAGGCAGTAGCACAAGTGCTGCTGAGGGGACAGTTTGAGGCAATAGAGTTGTATTGGCTCTTAGGCTGTAGACAGATATAACATTCAACCATTTTAATAAAGAGAAAGGACTTCTTATTTGGGAACATGGACCAGTTGAAGCAATATAACAGTTTTCTCTGTCTGTTCTTATACCTGCTTATCTTCCTCCTACAGTAGATTAGAGCATAGGCCTTGCTGAATGATGGATTAATACAAGTATTGATCAATACATATACAGCTTGGTTAAAAGCAGGCCTGATCAAAGACTTATTTTGAAGGTGCCTCTGAAGATGGCTTTGCAAACCCTTGACAAAAGTTGATTGATTAATTGACAAGGTTGTGTATTAAAAATGATGCCAGAAGGTCTAAAATACAATAAAGCATGAGACTGAAAAAAGGTACAAGGATTAGGGTAATTCATTAAGTGATGTTGATATTTTTTGTAAACATCTGTTTTAAACAAAATTCTTGATCTATGTAATACAAAGGACTGGAAACTTTTGGAACTTGACACTAAGCTTTGGGTACACTATATATGTGATCTGAGCCTGTGTCTTATTGCAAGCATCCAGGGCTAACATCTTATAACTCTTTGGACAAGCGTGTCAGTGACTTGGTGCTTTGTTGCTAATTAATCTAGCCAAGTCTTTACCACTGAACTAAGTGCACACTGAGCTGTTCCAGGAAACACACATACTGCACTTTACAGCTTGACCAGCAGCATCACAGACAATACCTGACAAAGTGCTCATACACAGAGAACCACACAGACGAGAAGAAAATGGAAGCACAATATAGAGCAGACAAACAAAACATCTACAGCAGATCAGCTGTAAATTGCTATAATTTAAAAACATTTCAACTGTTCATCTGTCCACACTCCTATACTACTTTCTACATGGGCACTTCTGGGAAGTCCCAGATGAAATTTAAAGCTGCTGTGCTCAGGCACAACCTCTGACAAAGAGCAGAGTACTGACCTCCTGCCCTTACCTGAGGGTGACTTCTCTCACTTACGGGATAGAAAATAGCTCTGAGATTTGAATGTTCCTGTCAGCTTCCTTTTGGAATGGTGAAATCCTTAATAATCTGTGACATATCACATGAAATAAAATAGTACTATTATGGGCCATCACCATTAGATTGTTGCTTACCAACTTTAATAGCTTCTCCAGTTCTGGAGTTATATCTCATTTTCTGTTGGAAGACGACTACACACTGTCCTGGGGTCCAACTAACCCTTGCAGAACATTCTTTTGATATTTTTAGTGTGTCATTCAGACAAAGAACATCTGTCTTCCTTTATGGGCTGGTCTATTCATCTGGCAGGTTGGACTGAAAAATTAACCTCAGGTATGTTCCCATGCAGCTCTCATTTGGTTCCACTAGCTGGATCTTCCGAGAGATTTTCAGAGGTTTCCAAGCTAAGAACCTGGTTATGTGCAGAATTGCTGCCAGGCCTCTTCTCCTTGGTGCATATCTGTCACCAGTCCAATAAAATATTACTCTGCCCAGATTACAGGTAGCCATATCTCCGCTCCGGTATTCACTTACTCTCTATTTCTCTTTTTCAGCATCTCTAATGTTCAGTATTATTACTTGTCCTTTCCAAACATGATTTGTTTCTTCCAGCACAGCTACCACCTTGCATGGGAAAGAGGAAATCTATTCTGACTTCAGGCAGGAAAGAAAACATAGCCCATCTATTGCCAGTCACAGTAACTGTTTCTTTTCTGGCCTTCACAATATCAAGGAGAGTCATGTGTAAAGAAAAAGTCCTCAGACAGTCCCTCTCTAAGCTCTTCTTGAAAGTCCACTAAATTGCCCTGTTTGTTTTCTTGACTCCAAAGTTTGCTTGGTAGCTGACCTTTATACTATGTCTTGCTGAATCTAACTAGTCACTGACTTCAAACATTGGATCTAACCAAACTAAAACAAGTCTGCATCATGTAATCTGTAGCCTAAAGCTCGGACACAGATATCCTTGTAGAGAACAAAAGGACCAAACACACACAACTTGTCAAACTCCTCCATTCTCTAATGAGAAAATCCAGAGGTTAGGCCTCCCGTGTTTGCCTTGAAAACTTAATTCTAGTGAGAGCAATGTTGTTTATGACATTCTTATGTTATTGGTTGAATAGATTATTTACTTAGCTTAATTAAATGAAGTGTTAAATGATTAGGCAGTTTTAGAAGATGTCATAGATGCTTTTACTTCTTTTAAAATATTTTTATAAAATAGCTATGAGGGATTTAAAGTTCCAAACTTTAAAATTCAACTAAATTTTGAAGAGCAATTTTTTAAACAAATAAGGCAATTTACCTAGAGTTCTATTCCAAATGGTCTGTCAGGGCCTCTTTGTATGGTTTACTGTGTGTGCACAATTGTAAGGGTATAGATTTGCAAATATTTGTGGATCACATTCAAGTCTCTGTGCTGAATTAGGTGGAGCAGGAACTCGGTCTCTTATGCTACAAGTTACATTCATCTCTTCTCTCCTGAGAAAACTGTCATCAACATTTATAGGTTTTCATGAAACATTTTGTTCTTGAGGAACTTACATTTTTGTTGAAAATATTTTGACCAGGCTACCCCAGTACCAGATTTCCATAATATAGTCTGTCTATAGTATGGTTTGCCCTGAGGAGGCTCTTCAGCATGTCCTTTAAATGTAAGCACAGCCCTTGCTTACACAGACAACCCAGCAACCCAAACTGATAGCCCTTCTCTAGGGAGTACAAAGGGCCTTTTTGCTCTGGCCCCTTTCTGGTATTTAGCATATCTGGTTTTTAGTCAGTCTTCTGCTTGTGGACCACTTCTTTTGCTTAGCTCAAACCCTTGGGTTTTTCACTCCCGATGGGTACTCCTTCAGTAGCCTGCAGTTGGTCCACAATTGGCCTTCTGTCATTGGACTGTCTGTTCCCACTTGAAGGGCTAAAACACCTTGTTATACTAAGCTGTAAACATAAAGAAGGCTTGCAATAAAGTAGGAAAAAAAATGTTTTTACATAGTAGAAGTCTACAGCAGTGGGGTTTTCATGGTCCCAGTCTGCATCTTTATTTTTATTGATGCAGGGACCTCTCTCTCCCCTTTGTGTAGCCTGTGAAAATGAACTGCTCATAAAGCAGTTTTCATGTCCTTCCCCAGCTTTTCACTATAAGCGCATAAAGTTTGCCATCAAAGTTCTCAAGATCACTTACCAGAACAAAGCCTAGAAAGATGGCTATCATAGGCTAGCTGTCTAAACTCTTTACATTGCTAAAGAAGGTAGTTTCAGCTTATAACCATTCTAGGAAACCCAGCCTTCAGCCCTCTACACAGAAAAAGCAGGGTAGGTATCTGTCAGAATACAATACTGCCTCCTCAAGGTATTTCATCTTACTCATATATAGTAAGTACAAGTTGAAAGCCCAGTGTTTTTCCCATGTTTTGTGCTATTTTCATATGCATGGTAATGTTGAGTGGAACATTTATTACTACTATTAAATGCTGGAACGAAACAGATAATTAGCTTTATTCTATATTGTTTCCTGCACTTCAATTTGGGCAGGCATATCATGCACATAATTGTACAATAATTTCACATACTTAGCAAAGAGGATTGCACTTACCTTTTTTCAAGCATGACATTGTTAACAAATCAATACTCATGACATCATACAGGGCAGATAAATTTAGCACCCCTAGCTGACAGAGGGAAAATAGAAAAGTGGTGATTAGAGCAAAGCTGAAGGCATTTGTATCAGAACAGTTGTTGTCAAATTCGAACCTTTTTGCCTCTGCAACTCAAATATCTTTTATATAATTACAGGGAAGGTTTTGTGCATGTGTTATTATTGGGGAACCAATATTACTGAGGAATCTGTATATTGTCAGTAGCTCTGTGCCTGAATAAGGGGAAGACATGCAGCTACAGGGATAGGAGAGCATTGAAGATGGTATAAAAAACATTGGGGTAGAAGGTTCTGAATTCATGAAGAGGTCACCTCAACAAGTAGCTTAGCTACTGATGTTCTCATCTTATATACCTACCTTTAGAGTCCTTATCCTTTACAAAAATTTACTGGCGGTGAAATGACCATGTGGGAGTTATAACCTGTGCTCTTGGCTAAAGGAAAAATGTTCAGTCTTCACAAGTAGGGGCAGCTATCAGATGATGAGTGCAGTTGGCAGCAATGATAAGGGAGGACACAAACAGCCTACAGCAATAGTAGAACAAGTTAGGGATTACTTAGAGAAACTAGATACTTTCAAATCAGCAGGGCTGGATGGGGTGCTGAAGGAATTGGCTGAGGTAATTTTGGAGCCATTATCTATTCTTTTTGAAAACTCATGGAGGTGAAGTGAGTCCCTGGATGGTTAAAAAAGGATAAATATAGTGCCTATCTTTACAAAAGGGAAGGTGGAGGAGCTGGAGAATTACAAACAAATCAGCCTTTCCTTGATAGCTGGAAAGATCATGGAGCAGGTCCTCAAGGAATCTATTTTGAATCATCTAGAGGAGAACAAGGTAATTAGGAACATATACAGCATGGATTCATGAAGAGCAAGTCATGCCTGAGCAATCTGATTTCCTTCTATGATAAGATGACATGCTCTGTGGATGGAGGGAGAGCAATGGGTGTGATATAACTTGACTTCAACAAGTCCTTTGTCACAGTCTCCCATGACATTCTTACTGGGTACATCTATGTGTGCGCTTTACTGCAGAGCTGACAAATTAGCACCCCAGAAAAGCGTTACTGCCTACACATTCACATCTGGATGTACATGCATGTACTGTCTGGAACAGGTACTATCCTACAGCAGAGTAATTACACATAACAAAATGCACATAGATGGTGATGGTGATATAGATGGTGACCAGGGTGGGGCACAAGGGTGCTACAGTATGGGGGCTGCCTGCCACCTAGCCTCACACTTTAACGCCCTTATGCCTCAGCCAGCCCATCTGTAGCACTTTAAGCTGGACTGGAGCAGCCCTGCCTGGCAGGCTGACCCCCCAGCCACTGCCAGCCAGGGTTGCTCCACTCCAGCTCAATGTGCTGAGGTCCTGGACGCATGTGTAAATGCTGCACCAGGGAACAACAAACTCCAGCGTGAACTGTGCTAGACTTTATTGCTATGTGATAATTGTATGTGTAGATATACCCATTAACAACTAAAGAAATACAGTATAGATTAAGGTAATTTAAAGTGGATACATAACTGGTTGGATTATTCTGTTCAATGAGTAGTTATCAATAGCTCACTGTGTAGTTGAGATATCAAGTGGGGTTCACTGTGTAGTTGAGATATCAAGTGGGGTTCACTAGGATTCTGTCCAGTATGTCCAGTACTATTCAACATCTTCATTAATGATCTGGATGATGCACTTGAGTGTGTGCTTAGCAATTTTGTGGATAATACCAAGTTGGGAGGAGTAGCAAGCACACTTGGGGGCAGGGCTAGGATTCAGAATGCCCTGGATAGACTGGAGGAATTGTCCACTGTCAATCAGATGAGATTCAGCAAGGACAAGTGCAAAGTCCTGCACTTGGAACAGAATAACTGTATACACAAATACAGATTAGGGAATGATTGGCTAGGCCACAGTACTATGGTGAAGGATCTGGGGGTTACAATGAATGATATGCTAAATGTAAGACAACAGCATGCTTTTGTTTCAAAAAGAGGTGAACAACAAACTGGGTTGTATCAACAGGAGGGTCATTTGTAAATCAAGGGAAGTGATTCTTGCCTGTATTCAGTACAGGTGAAACCTCACCAGAAGCACTGTGTCTAGTTTTGTGCCCCACACTTTAAGAAGGATGTGGACAGATTGAAAAGAGTACAGTAGAGAACAGTATGATTAGAAGTCTGGAAAAGCAGATTTATGAGCAAAAGCTGCAAAAACTCAGGTTATTTAGTCTGGAATCTGAGGGGGGATTTCATAACAGTCTTCAAAAAATTGAAGGGTTATTATAGAAAGGATGGGCTTTTCTCTGTGACCATAAGACACAGGACTAAGAGAAAGGGTTTAAGATGCAGCAAAGGAAATTTAGTTTGGAAATTAAGAGGAACTTTCTGAGAGTGGTCAAGCATTGGAACAGACTTCTCATAGAAGTTGTGGAATCTCCATCTTTGGAAATTTTCAAGAGCAGGTAGGGCAGACACTTGGCTGGGATGGTTTAATCAGGAATAATCCTATCTTGAGCAGAGGACTGAACTAGATGACCTTGTGAGGTTACTCCAGTCCTTCTGTATGATCCTGTGATTCTATATTTTATCTAACTTTGTATAATTCCTGTTTAGAAATGAATACAGCAAAAAATACACACGTGTATTTATTCTTTATCAAATTTCTGAATTGAAGTAAGTTCTTATACATTTCAGAGCGGAAGCAACATAGTAATACTCAAGAAACACTATATTTTCTTCTAAATTGGTCATTTATTCAATACGCTTTGATCTACCCACCATAAAACTTCCTGTTTTAAACAGGAATTTCTTTGTAGTACTATACTTTGAGGTGTTTGTGGCATGTCATGCATGTTTTCTTGAGTTTGTTTTACTGATATGGAATGCTGGGTCGCAAGAGATAGGTGGCATTAAACTACATGTTATCCTTAGTTCTTTATGCATTGTGATATTTGAAATAAAATGTATTTCTTGTATGTTGTAATAGAGTTAGTATTGAAAAATATGATGATGACTTCTACGTGTCACTTCTTTAAAAACAAGTTTTTTTCGTACCTGGGAAAGGCTCAGCCTAAACAGCTGAGAAGAGGTAATCACTGAATGTGGGTATGCTAAATTTCTTGTGGACTTGGTCAGAGGCACATGAGCTGGACCCTTCCAGACAATGACAAATTAACATTTTAAAAGGAGAGACCCTAATATTTCTCAAAGTGAGTAAATTAAGTGAGAGATTATATGTTTTGAATGCATTTAAAAAGATGCAAATACTCTCCTGGACATAATTATATCAGGAAAGTATTCTGGTCTGGCAAACATCATGCTGGGGAGCTGGGGAGGAAGGGCGGAGGGAGTGCAGAAATTTATATACATAGTAGTCTGAGCTTCCAAGCCAAGTCCAGACAGTAAAAAAGACAGGTTGAATCGATTCAGACTTTGTAGGCTAGTCTAAACTGCACACATTAAACTGAAACAGAAGTGAACAGATATTTAGCTGTGATTCAGAAAATCCACATGCTTGCAGTGGCTCAGACCAGAAGCTGGAGGGTGCTATAGCATGGCTCTCTGACTGTGTGTTCACTTCCTCTTCCTGCTGCCCCTGAGGTCTCTGGGATTTGCAGTCCAGAAGTACAGCAGGAGGACTCTGCAGGGTTGCTCATCACTTTCTCTTCCTGCCTTCAGGTGCCTCTGGGATTCGTAATCCATAGTTGTAGCCAGCAGTAAGTTTGAGCAGGGGAAGAGGTGTTTAACCCTCGCTCCCTGGCCCCAGACCCTAGCCAGGGTTTGCCTAGGGAATGGCGGTCTCCTGCTGTAGACTGCGCTGCATCCCCAGCCAGGCTTCCCACCCCCCCACCCCTTTGTCAGTCAGCCCTCACTGCTCTAGCTAGGGAGCAGAGGGGCGGGGCCAGCTCTGCTCTTTGGAGCAGACAGCCCAGCCCAGCCCAGTCCAGTCCAGGGCTGGAAAGCATGCTGGGGAACTGTGATTCAACTTGAATCAGGAAGGGGTCTGGGATAGAAGTTTCATAAACTGGTTTGACCCAAATCAGTTAAATTTGATACTAAATTTAAACCAGGTTTATCTTAAACCAGCTTCAGCCATTTTGAAACTGGTTTATGTGAACTAAGCTTCTGTTCTGTTACAGGTTTAAATAAGTTTCTGATAATTTAAACCAGTTTATGTGTAACTTCTGTCCCTAGCCCCAAAGAACGTAATGACCATACTTAAGCCACGTCATGAGGAGTGAGTGTTTCTCTTTAGTTTTCCTAGGCATAAGTTGTTTTAGGCCCTCAGCAAGCAGGATGACTGAAGTAGGCTGACAGGAGAATTTGCAGGAGGCCTTGACATTAAGGTCAGAGGCAGGAGCTGCTTTCTAATGCATTGAGCTGAGTAGAAGTTGCATTCTTAGCATTAAGATGGAGGGTAAAGTCAGATATTCAGTCTGATATTATTTCCATTTTTTGTTAATTCTTATATCTTTGTATCTCAATGAATAACTTCTGATTTCTTATGTTTGCTCTTGTTTTTACAATAAATCATTTTGTTATCTTTTATAACATAATTATTGTTAGCGATAACTGTGATTTCAGAGCAGTTGACCACAAGGATATACTTCTTCTACCTGGCAAAATCTCTTCTGCTAACAGCTGGCAAGACCTAGGTGAAGCAGGTAACGCTGAGACAACACTGGTCAAGGAGATGACTTTTTGAGCATTTTGGTCTATCCTTATTAATTCCATTAATGTGTTAACTGAGATCTTGGACACATCATTTCTGTAGTTCTATATACACCCATATTCTACTACAAGAAGTGAGTGTGCATGCAGCTGTAGTACACAAAATTGGTGTATCCACTATGGAGATAATGGATCTACCACAAAAGAAAGTTCTTGTTTCAAACAGGAACTTCTTTGGAGCACTATCTTTAGTAACATTATATGTAAATTGTGCATCTCAGACCCCCACTATCCCAGCATGCCCTGCTCTCCCTCCAAGAGGAAGGAATCTGCTATTCGGTGTAGCAATTTTATAACTGCTGCTACTGGTGAACAGAGCTGCAGCTCTGTTTGCTACCCCAGGTGTGTTGCTATCCCACCCCTTCTTCCCCCTGCCTCCTTAAGACAGCTGATCAGCAGCCAATAACCTTTTTGGTAGATCTGCTCTGAAACAAACTCCTCCAGGAAAAACTGTCTGGTTTGGCATCTGATTTGGGGTTCTTTTATTATGGAAAATCAGAGCTCCCCCAGTCCCCTTTGCTCACGAGGATATGGGTCCAGCTGCAGCTGTCCCAGTGCTGCTTTCTGGTGCTGAGCAACCTAGATATGATGCTGCCCTGCCACTGTTCATTCCATTGCCCCTCACTCCCAACTCACAGCCCCCCAAGCCCTGCCAGTGCCCCTTACTTGCAACCCACAGCCCCCCTCCCCATCCCTGCTGGTGCCCCTCATTCCCAACTCCATCCCCTTGGCCCTGCTGGTGCCCCTCACTTCCAATCAAAAGACCCCTGGACCTGCCGGTGCCCCTCACTCCCAACAGCCCCCTGGCTCTGCTGGTGCCCCTCACCCCCAACCTGCAGCCTCCATCCCCACCAATGCCCCTCACTCCCAACCCAGAACCCCCTGGCCTTGCCGGTGCCCCTCACTCCCAACCCATAGTCCGCTGCCCCCCTGGGCCATGCTGGTGCCCCTCACTCCCAACCCACAAGCCCCCATTCATACTGGTGCCCCTCACTCCTGACCTGCAGCTCCCTGGCCCTGCCAGTGCACCTCACTCCTGAAACACAGTCCTCTGCTCCCCATGGTACTCCTCACTCCCAAGCCACAGCCCCCCATCACCAGCCCTCTGCCACCCCCATCCGTGCCAGAGGGGGCCCACAGCTGCCCCCACCCTGCCTGGTCCCATGCGGACTACAGGATGGTGGTTTGCAGCGACACAGCAGGGATGGCCTCCAGCATGAGGTGTATGCAGTGCATTTCATGCAGAAGCACAGACAGCAACTGGGGCACCACACACTGCCCTGGACTGCTAGCTGGGGCTGGGCTGTGGCACAATGGGGAAGACCAGCACCATGCTCCACAGCAGCAGCATGAAGCAGAGCGCAGCTCTGGCCCAGGCCATGGTGCAGGCAGCAGGAGGCGCTCAAGGGCCTCCAGAAGCTGCCGTAGTGCAGTGGCAGCAGCAGCTCCAACTCATATGAGCAGTGATGGAGTGTGTGCGCTCAGGTTGGAGGAAGGAGGACAGGAGGCCTGTGGCACCCCCACCCTGGGCTAGGGCTCCCACGCCGCACCAGGCAGCCTGGCCACAGCCACTCCCCCCCCCCCGGCAGTGTTTCCTGGCCAGCCCATCCCTAAGAACATGGCCCCTGGAGCCACCGCCCAGCTACACAACTCCCCACCACCCCTGAAGGTCTGCTATCATCAAGAGGTCCACTGCCCCCTTTCCCCACTGGAGAGGCAAGCGCTTCCAGGCCCACCCCTCTAGCAGCTGCATGGAGCTAGGCTCGCCAGTGGCACCAAGCACTGCCTCAGACTCCCTGACCTGCTGCAGTCATGACACTCGGACACTTTTCCCCAGTGCCAGCAGGCCTCTTCTCCCACACCCATCCCTGCCACACATGCCTGTCACACACACATGTTCTCCCCTCTAGCCTCCCAGGCCATCCCCAAGCCCTGGCCCTCCAACCCCCACTCCCCTTAGACTTACCTGCTTGCAGCTGCTGCGCCTGCTCCCACCACCCTGCCTGGCTGTAGAAACGGAAAACCTGGATCCCTGCTTATGATCTATTGGTCTAATATATGAGCTGTTTTGGTTGCTTGTACATGCCCTGGGGGTTTAATTCAGTTTAGTTATCCCTAAATTGAAATGGTAGGTTTTTAAAAACACCACTTCAATTTAGGAAGAATTAAACTGAACTAAACTCCCGTGGGGTGTACACAAGAGTGGGGGCCTGATCCTTACCTGCCTCTTTGGCAGCAGGGGGGCAGGAGCTGCTGGCTGGCTGAGCAGTCCCTGAGCTGCACAGGGGGTCCCCCAGGCAGCACCTGACTGCTGGCACCTGGCACCTGGCCCGGGCAGTTCCAGGGGTGGGAAGAACTGCACCCCCCCCCCCCCCCGTCACCAGCCATGGAGGGAAGCACTAGGTTCAGACAGGCAGCCAGGCTCTGGGGAGAAAAACAAAAAAAAGGATCAGGCTCACCACTTTTTTTTCTCTTCAGTGGAGTCTGCCTGCACAGGTTGCCACTGGGTCCTACAGCCCCTGAGCTGGGCAGAAACCACCCAGCCCCAAGCACATTGGCTTCCAGCACCCCATGCACTGTTGCACTTTGTTAGGTTGCAAACTAAAACACCTTGGAGGTGTCTTATCTTTCTAGGTACCAAAGTCATTTAAAGTGGAATACGCCGCTGAGCATACAAACAGCAACACCATTGAAGCGGAATACACCGCCAAATGTGCAAACAGCAGTGACCTTAAAACTATTCAAAAGGGCATTTAAGCCAATCTAACGGCCAATTTTGTGGCATGTACAAAGGCCCATTGGCACCTGGGACAGACAAGAAGTGGGCTGTTAAAAAAACTTTCTCATGATTTGTAGCTGGTTTTGTGTTCTAGAATAAATATTATTCTGTATAAGTGGCTACATACAGTAAAGTCTCTCTAATTCGGTACTTCACCAACCACAATACCTTATTAATTGGAATTTAGAGGCCATGCTGCTTTGCCTCCTGCTGCACCACTGAAAGCAGCGGGATGCACACGGCGCCATGCCATGCTGCTTTGCCTCCTGCTGCACTGCTGGAAGCGGCAGGATCCACGCTGCCGTGCCCCACCGCTTTGCCTCCTGCTTGGGGGGGAGGGGAGCAGGGGGGCTTGCACATGGTGGCCACCACCCACCACCTTGTGTTGTTGCTGCTCTGCGTGCGGCTGCTGTCCACCCCCCACTCTGCATCCAGCCAGAAATCCTGTGCCTCAGGTAACCGGCACTTTTAGTTTACTGGCACCTCCCATTTCTCACTCATGCCAGATAACAGGGATTTTACTGTATGTATACCTTGAAAACTGTACGTCAAAATAGTAGTATATTGACTATTTCCATTACTTATAGCCTCAAAGGTGATTTATATACTGGCAGGGACCAAATAATGTGTTGTTCCTGGTTACAATTGATTCTGGTACAGGAAATCCCAAGTTATTGTGCTTTGAAAATCACACTGAGCACTTGAGCACAAAGTTTCAGCTTCTCTAAATCTTTCAGAGAAGTTACTATCCTACCTGACTCTGTCAGGCTCCTACATCAGGAATGCTTGCTCCTTTGGCAGATTCTGAAAGCTAAGCTTTTCCTCACTGAAAAATGTAAATGCTTCCTCCAGTTTTCGTATGTTATCAAACAAAAACTATTTCAGGTCCACTCACTAACCTTGCTAGCCCACGGGAGGTTGATTTATCTTGTAAACTGAAGCATGCAGTTTAAACTGAAGTGCTTTCATAATAATGATGAATGGGATTCCATGCAAATCTCTGAAGAAAGCCCATAATACCAGCCATGATTTTAAAGATATAGAACTTGCTGTTTAAAATTTAACACTGTAAATATAATTTCTTCCTCCGCCCCCTGCTTTGATAGGCAACACGCAAAGCAAGTGTAACCATTTGAATATCAGGCCTACACAGATAATGGAAATTTCTTTCAGAAATTATGAAAATCTAATTATTTGGGGATAGAAGTACAAACTTAACTAAGTGGCAGGGAAGTTACATTGGCAAAGACAGTGGTAAAAACCTCATCATACATTCTCCTGTAGTGGTATTTTTTAAACTAAACTTGGCCTTCAATAGAATTACAGCATATTAAGGTCTTTCTCTATCTGCTTTACACACTCGGTAAACTCAGACAAATTAAGATGCTAAGATGAAAATATTTTATTTAACCTTAACACTAGCCAAGTGGACCCTGTCAGCAAACACATGCTATCTACATTATAAGAAAGCTAAATTACATTTACTGAGATGGCAACATCTGATGCAAGACCTTGTTGCTTTCTGCAGCCAAATAAGTTGAATACTAGTGAATATGACAGCTTGCTTTAGGAAATGTATTATGGTTTGGAGAACTAGTGTTGCCTTAACAACCAGACAGTATTTCCTTAATTAAGTATAATTTTTTCCTTACATGATCATAAGAGGATGTTGCAAATTCTGGTGAATTAATGGACTGGCAAATGCATGCAGTTTTCTGGTCTAGGTAACTGTCAGCTTCTAACCCTTAAAGTTGTCTTAAGAAATCTGTAGATTCTTGAGTTCACTATTGGTCCTTTTTCTGGCATGTTCTCGGTTGTAAACTGTAAGACTAGAATATATGTTCAGTTTTTAAAAAGTAACTAAACTGGTCTGTTATCTCCAAATAAACTTTGTGTTAGATAGATATTTTTTTCTTAAAACCCCATATTTTATAATAATTTATTCACAAAAACTGTGTTTTGCTTACAGAAAGAAACATTTTTTACCCAACTGTTCCACTGATGTTTGGCACTCGTATTTACCATCCTCAATCACAACATTTTTCTTACTGCAGTTCTTCCTTAATTGCTAGGCTCCTAAATTTATACACTGCTATAACTATCAGTCTGTCACATCTGTAATCATGCCAAGCTCCCCCCAATGATGCCATCATGATAGAGATCTCAGAAAAAAGAGCTAAACTTTATTGTCCTTGGGAGCCTCCCAAGTTAATTGCTGCTGCTACTGCTGGCAATCATTTCTTTCACTGTATCATGCAGGGCTCTAATTGATCAGCCATGTATACATGCTGTGTGAGGCTGACATGCATGTGGGTTTTTTCATATCCTGTCACAGACAAGCAGCTAAGGTCACTGATGGCTTTAAGGAAATAGTCCATTGCCTAGCCAAAATGAGAAAACTGCCTGTAGGAATAGCTGGGATATTGTTTACTGTTAACTAATTCAATATAAGCTCAATATATAATACCTTATTCTGGTTCAGGTCATTTGGACCATAATTGCATATTTTATGAATTCTTCTTGTAACCAAACAGCACAGTTAATAAACCAAGGATGGATGGTCCAAGGCCATACCAGATCTCAACTTCAGGAGCATGACTGGCATTGCAGGTTTTTTAAAATTGAACACCTGGCAAAACTGCAGACAAAATGCAACTGAAGGTTCTTGCTTTGAGTCATAAATACTAAATGGGCTTTAGATTGTACCCAAGAAGCTCACCGTCACGCCCTTCCAACAGATTTCGTAATGTTTGTGGGGAGGATGTTAAAGTAAAGAGGTTACAATTAGGGAGTAAGAAGCTGGAAAGGAATAATGAATAAGGAGATTTGGAAGATGGGGGGAGGCATCTGCAATACTGAAAAGAAAGATTTGCAATGACATGTGATGGAAATAGGGTTTGTAAGAGAACTTTTTCCAAGTCATGTGGAGAGTGGCTTCATGGCAAGTTAAGTGGGATGAATTAATCTATTGTAATTACATCTGTGCTGATCTTAAGCAAAGCAGCCAATAATAAGGAGACAAAAATTTGCATAAACATTGAGGATTAGAAACATGCACACTCATAAAGCTGTTGGTATTGATAAGAATGCATAGAGGAATATTACAGCTTTTCTACGGAGGTATCATATTTTCTGTAGCATATTTGATGACTTGCCCTAAGTGTTTATTTCAATGTAAATAACACAACCTGGTGTGGGGCAAATCGTGTATGTGGGTATGTATCTCATATACTTTAATGCCTTACAAAACTGATTTGAGTCAACTCTCTTTTGAACATTGCATCCAAGTAATCAGTAAATTCATATCCAAGGATCAGTAAGATTCTCAAATCAGACATGCATAGAAGAAGACTTTCTGAAAGAACAAATCAATCTCCCTAACTGCAGTAGCATAACTGAGGTGCCAATTTGGCGGGGGTGGGGGAGGAGAAGCAGGGGGGAGGGCAGCAAAAACAAGCATCTGGCTCCACCACCACTACTGGCATAGCAGTCAGTGCTGCCCTCTGAGCCAAAGTTGCCTTGTTACACCTCTACCCAATTTGTTTTTATCTTTTTACCTGCAGTTGAAAATACTGGAGTTATTGCTTCCGGTCTGATCCTTAGAAATGACCCCAACTGTCCAGTATAAATGTGAGGCAAACACTTTAGAACAATCAGACAATGTCTTTAGAGATCTTTTTTTTTTATTATTATTCTTTGTGCTCATTTCCAGTGTGTAGTATGTAGAACTGTTAAAAATTCTGAATGAACAAGTGAACGATTTCTCACAAAAAGGTTCTCAAACTTTTTTTATTTTTTACTAACTCTCATAGTGTGACTTTATGCAGTGGGTTTGCACAGAATATACCATAACTTTCATACTAACAGACAGCTGAATATATCTCAAGTTATTTACTCCTGTTTAATTATCTTTTGGTTTATACCATGTTCAAATGAGTTGATGAACCTTGCCTGTCCCATGCTAAAGAACATAAAGAATGCGGTATCTTCTGCCTTTTATAGGTGAAAAAAGCAACTCGCTCCTTCTGAAGTGAATTAGCCTAGTTAATATGGAAAACAGTGTTTTGCATAGAGGAGCTCAGGAGAGAGCCACTTTAAAGCCATGAATGAGTAAAGAGATGAGTGTTTCAACGTTCACTGAAAGCTGGGAGAGCTGAAAATGACAGAGAAGCTCTCCTGAACAATTCTCTTGAATTCTTTTAATCTTTTGTTCAGAGTCTTATTCTTGCCATAGCTTGCCCCTTGTTTATTACTGACCTCTTTGTTGCCATGCAGAGAGGAAAATGCATGTGTGTGCGCATATATTTTGAGTGGCTGTCACTACCATACCGATTGTCAATAACTAGTCATACTTAATCAGCTGTAAAATGTGATAAATGAGGACTCATAACTGAGATTGGAAAAACCAAGATAAGTACCATCGTAGGTTGCCTATCTCAGACTGAAGGTTTTAAATTCCAGGGAAAATGAAGGACATATGTGTGGTGTCTGAGAGTCAGCGTTCCACGTAGATTATGGAAAATGCAAATGACAGACATTCTGCAAAGTACAGTAGCATTCATCATAGACAGACCATATGCATTTGTTTGTCAGAAGCAATGAAGTCAAATTTAACACTTAATTTGAACTGGCATAAAATGTTCTGATTAGTTCTACAAATAATATGTGTATATGTTGGCTGTCAATGAAGACAAAACATATCTCAAGTGACAACTGTATTAGTCTCTTTTAAGATTAATGTCAGTGTTTTAGCCAGGTTCATTTTTTAAAAAAATGCTTATGACATTTAAAAAAAAAATAAATGGTGAGATGGCAATGATGTCTGTTTGTAGGGTGCTGTGATAACGCCGACAATGGACCACACTATGTCAATGCAGCCAGCAAGTATGATGGGCCCCCTGACCCAACAGATGAACCACCTTTCCTTGGGCACAACAGGAACGGTAAGATTACAGAATATGCTGCTGCATTTTTATTTTATTAACTGTTTTATTCATTTTTGAGTTTTCCAGGTCATTTCACACTTTCTTAAGTTTTTGAGAGTTCATTCTTTTTTATTATTGTATTATTTCTATGGTTTACTTCCTAAATGTTCATTTTTTAACAGCTTCATATAAGGCAACCTCTGACATCAAATAAAATATCCTAGCAAAACATCTTACAGCATAATCAAAGCATCTGTACTAAACAGTCTATATCCTAACACACGTCTCTCTGACAAATAAGGCTCCAGGTGATACATTACTATAGCAGTCACACAGGCATATGCCATGATGGGAGATAGGATTCAAGTTTATGGGGAGCGGTGCTGGCAGAGTAAATAAGTAGTAAAACAACAGGTTAACAAACCCTGCTCTGTACTTTGCAGAGAACTAATTACACTAATTATAATGTAAACCTGGGAGTACTGCTCTATTAACATGGGCCAGTATTTAAATCGTCTCAGTATGCACCTTGATTAGGCACTGCCCCAACTACCTTTTTGAGTGTCTGTCCCAGGAGGGCAGTTCAGAATGACCTGGTTGGTGCCTTGGACCTCTGTATAGTCAATAGAAAGATTTCAGAGACCACTAAGAATTATTTAGGTTTAGGAGTGTGTCTAAATTTTTGTCTTTGTCAGACTATCCATGAGGTGTATGTATTCAGATGCCATTCAAATTGCCTATTCCCACTTCCAATACAGCTTTTTCTGGGGTTTCTGAAGATAGCCATTTCAGAATGAGGTGATGGAGGAGTGCACATTTTTCAGAGAAGTCTGATTCTTAGAACAGTTGTTGTAGAAGTGAAAGACCTAGGTTTGAGGCCCACTACAATCTGGGGCAGGGGTTGAACCCACTTCCTAGGCAGTTGGCCTAACTACTAAGCTATTGAACAAAAGATGGGCACTGCACCACTGGCTTTGAACTGAATTCGGTGCTGTGATTATAAGTTGGGGTGTTTTTTACCTTCCTGTCTTTCCAGGGACTTGGACAGTTTAGGTTCCCCACAACAACGTTTTGACATAGACGCCTATGAAAATTTGCAGTCCAAAATGGGAGTGTTTAATGAACTGAAAGACCTAATGCATTTGTGGTGACTGGCTTGCGGTCATTTTGATTCACTCTTTAAAACTATGGGGTGTTTATAACGTGCTCTGGGAGGGGAGTGGGGGGGCTCCAAGAGTCACTCTAATTCAAGCACGCAGAGCATCATATAGATCAGCAGTCCTGCACTGAAAAATGGTGGCAGGGGCACTTTAACTGAAGCTCATCAAATGAGCTTTAGTTATACACACACACACACACACACACACACACACACACACACGGTATTCCATTTTGCTTTCATCCCCAGCTGAATTTCTTTCTAGCCTGTGGCAGGGCACTGTTGGAGCCTGCCACTTTTAGGACTCAGCCAAGCAGCCAGCAGGTGCTTGATTGCGGTGGCCATTTTAGATCTCTGGCCGCTCATATAAACAGAGCTGTTTGCTGCTGGCAGCCCAGGCAATAACATCGCCTGGCTGCAAGGCTGCTTGGAACGTAAGGGCAGGAGGTAAGTGCACTGTAGGGTATGGTTTGGAGGCTCCTAGTCCTGGCCATGACCTAAAACTGCAACCTGCCAGGAGTGGGTGCCCTGGTAGGGCTCCCAGTGGTGTAGGAGCCCCCAGGAAATGCCAGGCCAGTTACCACCCCGGTGAATGGTGGGTCAGGGCGCCTTAATAACCCCAGCTCCCACAACCGGGTGGGTTACACTTAATAGGGGCCAGAAGGTGGACCCAAGAGTGGGCTGGAGGTGGAGAAGTCTCATGTAGAGTACCCTCAACTGGTCAATGCTGGGGCCAGGACTGAAGCGGTCAAAAGAGCCAGGGGTTCACCACAAGGGATGCCCAGAGCTGAGGGCTTGGGGTTCTGACTGGCCTTGGAGGTGAGGCCAGGGCCTGTGTGGCCAAAGGTCCTGGGGGAACCACACCTGAGAGGGGAAATATTTTCAGGGAGCTAGGCAACCCAAATGAAGGTGGAGTAGGCTGCCTGAGTGGAGGGATCCTGTAGGGGTCCAGACTGAAGGATTCTGGGGCCCAGTATGGGGCCGGTGATGTTAACAACAGAGGATGCCATCTGCAAGGCTTGGGCTGCAGTGTAGGGGAGGAACAGAGCTGCAGATTGTGCCCCCTGGCACTGGGGCAAGAAATGGGGAGCCTCCCACCTAATTAACATCCTAATTAGATAACAACAAGGCATGGCAGGAGAGAAGGTGGTTGGTTGGCCCAGAAACAGGTGGGTGGGCCGTTGGTAGACTGGCCCCAAGAAGGCCCCCCTGTTACCTAACCCCAGTATTTTTTCCATTTCTGTTTTTATCTGACTCCTATGTTTATATCTGAGGAAGTTTGAATATGATGTTTCATCACTTTTTTCTGTTCTAATATGTTTTGGTCCATAAAGAAATCAAGTAGGAATAGAGCCTGAATGCTTATCTCAGAATGTCATGTTTCTTTGGCCAGGTGAAACTGTGGGAGATTATTAGTGTGGCTAGTATGAATTCTTGCTTGGGTAGATTAGAGCCTTTGTTGGCCATTCTGATTGCTTCCTGGCCAGAGATTCCCATCATACTTAAGCTGTCACTCAAATTCATTGATGATTGATGCATTTTATTTACTGAAATGAATGTGCATTTAATAATTAAGAAAAGGAAGCAAAAACTGTAGTTGGGATGATGAGTCCTTGAGAATATTGCTCTGAGTTTGTCATTGACATCAACGAGGGTCACGGGGATGACTAAGCCATGAGAAAACTTTTTAGAGCAGGGTTGATCTAGCTAGTGAAGAGACTGGATCCAATCCACAGCAGTTTAGAGAATAATTAGCATGCTACAGCCACAGCAGCAGAGGAGGCATCACCAGGGTCCTATTTACCACCATGTTCAGTTTATGTTCTCTGTGGCAGGAGACACTTCTTCCACAAGGTCCTAGCACCAGCCTTTCACAGCATCTGCTGATCTTTGGGAAAATGCAGAGGTGTAGTCCATGATCAGCATCACAAGCAGAGATTCACAATAGCAAAAAGTTGCCAAACCTTGCTTTAGATCACTTAGAAAATTTCCCTCTAACAATCTTCATGGAAAATCAGAAAACTCCAAAATAATGTTCTCTTCTCTTCTCTCTGTCATGTATCATTACTGATGCATTGTTTCTACTTTTACTTCTTACAGAAATTGTAAGGAGATTGCAGAGATCTTTTACCTTGAAAAATAGGTCAACAACCTGAAAAGGTTGAAAATACTATTAAGAGTGACTATTGTTGTGCCCCAGATCAAGTCACACCTTTACTTAGTACAGATAACCTTCAAAACTGATGTCTTGGAGTTGCAGCAAAGCAGATTTAGCTTGGATATCAGGAAAAACCTATTCACTGTTAGAACAATGAGGCAGTGGAATAGTCTGTCTAGGGAAACTGTGGGCTTTCCATCCCTAGAGGTGTTGGTTGGGATGATCTAGGCACAGTTATGCCCATGAGTATTTCCTATGTTTCTGGGCTTTGCTGGTTGCCTAACAGGGATGGGAGGAAATTCACTATCCTTCCCTCTGTCCTTCCCACTCCTGCCACCCATGTTTCTGAATGTGCCACATGTCGGGGGTTTTTTAGCCTTCCTCAGATGCATTGGGTGTTGTCTGCCCCCATGGCTAAGGATTTTGACTGGGGTGTGCCAATGCTTATTTTGGGACTGAAACCCAGAGATCCTGGCTAGAGAGTCTTCCCCTCCACTCAGGGTCAGACTAATATTTGGGGTTAGAAAGGAATTTTACCCCACAGTCATATTAGTATGGGGGGGTTGCCTTTCTCTGTAGTGGTGGCATGGCCCTCTTTCTGCAGTCTCTGGAGCAGATATTAACAATCTTTGCATCAGCAGGACATTGGTCACCATAGTCCCTCTGCTTTACCTGTGGCAGGTTAGGGTATTAAGTCTTATCTCGTGTCAAGGTTAACTATGTAGTTTTGCTCATAGGTTAGACAGTGGATTTGTACAAGATGATTTAAATAGGGATGATCCTGCATCTGGCAGGGGGTTGAACTAGACAGCCTGTGGAGGTCCCTTCCAGCCCTACTTCTGATTCTGTGACACCATATTAAATAACTGTAGACTAGTCTTGTAGTTCTTACCTAAACAAAAAAAATCAGTGAGATCCATGTAATTTCCTGCTTTAATGCTGAGAGAATTACTAAATTTATCCTGCCTGGTTATGTCCACAAAGAACTGACTCAATTTCCTAAATGTCCTTGAAAAACCTGGGATAAATTATTTGAAGATGTTTCCACTTTGTTCCAAATTCATGATCTGATGTCAAGAGAGGGACTTTTCAGAACTCTACAACTGGGATGATGCCAGGCAAGTTGGAAAAAGAAAGCTACTATACTTGAGGAACACAATTTATTGGAAATCTAAGACATGAATTAAAATTTCTGTTGTACATATACATTTCATTTTGTCCTTTAAAATTTTGCAACAGGGTGCTAAAAATAGCCACTGGCCATCTTTCAACAAACCAGCCAGCTTTTTTTTAAGAAACAAGCCAGAAAGCCATAAATTCTGCTTTGTATTGGCTGTACTTTGTCCCAAGTTAATTTAACAGCTTTCAATATGCAAAGCATTTTTAACTTCTTCATACAAATCATTTTGCTAATCAGTATAGCATGTTTCAGCCCAAACAGACCTCGTTGGTGTACTTGTATGAAAATATCAACTCTAAACTTGATAGTTGTAGGGATCAAGCCATTGAATATGATGTTGTGGACTTTTTCATAGGCAAGTCTACACTGTGAGGGAGAGCACACAATGTGAGGGAAGCCAGCTTAAAGTTCTTCAGCATCACTTAAGCTCCACATAAGAGATGGAAGAAATTGAGCTGGGTGAAATTTGTTTGCCAATTATTAGCTTCACTTGAAAAATAAAACTTTGGTCTTTCTGAAACTATTCAGGTTTGGTTTGCTGATCAGTTCAACTGAAGAAAAATGTGGAGGGGTGAACTACAGGTGACTTTCTACCTTTGTTGAATAGAATAGTGATTAGACTACTTGCCCTATTTGAGGGAGATCTAGGTTCCATTCCCTCTTCTGCCTGAGGAGATTTGAACCTACATCTACCAAGCTGGGGGGGAGTACTAGATAGGCTGGAGGGTAGGGCTAAGTTTCAGAGATACTTAGACAAATTAGAGCAGAGGTTCTCAAATTGGTCTATGGACCACCACTGGTCCACGAGCTCCATTCAGGGGGTCCACAGAAAGGTTGTGGAACAATCGAGAATATCTGTACTTGAACGGTAAGACTACTGATATTAAAATATGAGTTGTGTGCTTTGATTTGTAGAACAAAAAAAAAGTTTATTAAGTGGTCCACTGAGACCCTCAGCAATTTTCAAGCAGTTCATGGGGGAAAAAAGTTTGAGAACTGCTGAATTAGAGGATTGGAGCAAAAGAAATCTCATGAAATTCAGTAAGGTCAAGTGCAAAGTCCTGTATTTAGGACAGAGTAATCCTATGTAGTGGCACTAACTGGCTAAACAGCAGCTCTACATAAAAGGACCTGGGGGCTATAGTGGACAATAAGCTAAATTTGCACCAACTGTGTGCCCTTATTGCAAAGAGGGCTAACAGTGTATTGGGCTGCATTAGTAAGAGTGTAGCCAGCAAATTGAGGGAAGTGATTCTTTCCCTCTATTTGGTATTGGTGAGGCCACATCTAGAGTACTGCGTCCAGTTTTGGGCCCCCCACTACAGGAAGGATGTGAACAAAGTGGAGAGAGTCCAGCGGAGGGCAACAAAATGGTTATAGGGCTGGGGAATATGATTTAAGAGAAGAGGCTGATGGAACTGGGCTTACTTAGTCTGGAGAAAAGAGGACTGAGGGGAGATTTGATAGTAGCCTTCAACTACCTGTAGGGTGGTTCCAAGGAGGATGGAGCTAAACTGTTCTCAGTTATGGCACATGACAAAACAAGGAACAACAGTCTTAAGATGCAGCAAGAGAAGTTTAGGTTAGGTATTATGAAGAATTTTCTCACCAGGAGGGTAGTAAAACACTGGAACAGGTTCCCCAGAGAGGTTGTGGAATTTTCATCCTTGGAGGTTTTTAAGATCAGGGTATACAAAGCCTTGGCTGCGATGATCTAGTTGGGCATGGTCCTATTTTGAGCAGGGGATTACAGAAGATGGCCTCCTGAGATCCCTTCCAACCCTAATTTTCTATGATTCTGTGATCTCCTAGGTGACTCCCCTACTATATTATAAGATTATAACATTCTGGGGGGTATCAGTCTATGTCACTGATTATGTAGGCTAGGAAACTGACTACAGATCCCTTACTTCCACACTCCTTTCCATGGAAAACATTTAATTTTGCACTGCAACTCAGAGGGTTGTACTATTAGAGATGGAAAGGGGAGGTAATAAAAATGACCCCACAGCCTCTTCACCTTGTGGTCTTAAATTGTGGGAGTGGATTTCATACTCTGCTGTAATGTCTCCTCACTTGCTATGCTCTGTGCTTCATCTAAAAAGAACCTAAGTACTCTCTGCCTTCATAAAGATTTAAATGAATTCAGTCATTAAAAGCATAGTTTAGGATACTGATGAAGTTGCTGGCAGTTTTACTGCTCTGATTGCCTGTACAAATCTGCCTAAAATTGGGAATTAGGCAGAGAATCTGCCAGAGGGAGGATTTCATCCTGATTTACATAAATTTTTATATATACCTCTTCACTCATAAATAGCAAAAAGCATTTGCACAAGCGTGCCAACCATGGGGAAGCAGAGAAAGAAAACCTAGTCTTAAGTATTGACTAGATGGCACCAAAACCAAAGCAACCATGAACATGCTGATTAAGGCTAACACTCCATATTCAGGTCTTGCCCTTGCATTAAGAAGAAAGGTCCGAAGGCAGAATGCAATGACAGGAAGCCAGTTATAACTTCACATTTTCCTTTTGTCTACTGGTTCATCATAATCTCAGCATTTATTGTAGTAAGCCTTGGGGGTTTTTGTTTCTTCTTTACATATCACTTTTACACAAAATTAGTTTCCTCTTAAAAGGATACCTTGCTGGGAGAATAGAGTGAGTAGGTCTGCATGGAAACATCCAAAGAACAGTGATAGTGCATATTTAATAATACATGGATGCTGGAATTTTTCTGTCATCAACCTGTCACTCAAAATGTTTCTAATACAGCCATTGATCTGACATCTCTTTTGTGGTTTAATAAAGTTGTGATTGATGGCTCGGGTGAATACAATATACAAAAAGTTAGGGGGAAGAAAAATCTGATCAGCCAGCTCACAGCATTCAGTCCCGGATGCGGGGCTTCTTTTATTTTAGCAGTGATTTTCAGCCATCAGCAGCAATAACCAACCATATGACTAGGAAAGAATATTTGCTATATGCATTCCCCTCTATCATTCATTCCTCAAGGATGTTTTATGGTCAGAGACTTCTTGTTTTTCTTTTCAGTGTATATTTAAGATAACACTTGGATTCCACGTCCTGAGGTGGTATTCTTTACCCTATTGGTGGTTGTGTAATTCAACTATATTTTTCTCTTTTGAATTGCTTCATTGTAGCTCTATTTCACTTAAAAGACTTGGGGTCCGTGTCAATGGGAGATGGAGTGGAAACCAGATTTTACATTAAACTTGGTAGTTCAGTTGTGCTTTATGTTATTCTTTGTGCTACAAATGTTAGTTTTTCATTTTCTAATTGAAAAGCATACTAGACAACTTGCAGTATGTGCTCTTCATTCTACTTTCTAAATCAGGTGTTTGTTTAATTGTGCTAAATATCTAATTGACTGTGAGAACTGTAATTTTATTGGGTTCTGTTCTAACTCTGTTTTCATAACTCAATATCACCAGAAAATCCTCAATGGAATAACAGATGTGTTCTATTGGTACATCATTCCTTATCTCTTGCTTTGTTAGCTCTTTTCGTTACTAGCAGAGCTTGATGCTATCTCTAGAACCCCTCAATGGAACAACAAGCTTGTTATAAGTTTTTTATCTCTTATTTCCGTCAGATACTCTGTGGTCACTGGTGGTTTAAAATATCACCAGAAGACTTCAACACAATAACTGCTTTGTTAGACGGTTAATTTTTATCTGCAGTTCTATTTGCACATTTTATGACCACACAGGGCATAGACGTCATCATATTTCCCCAAGGTTTAGGGCCCTGTTACAAAAGGATCTTGTCTGTTATTCTAATTGTACATCATCTGGTCCCTATTGTACATCATCTGGTTTCTTTGCAGTCTTGCAGCCTTCACATTATCAGGTGTTAATCTTGAAGCACTTTTATTTTGTTTATTGACTGTCTGTTTCAGTTACTACATGTGTGGAGACTATGGGACTGAGCCAACAGCAAATAAATTGAAGTATGGTTTGAGCTGATACTAAGTAGATCACACTTTTCTAGTTTCTCACCATAGGTCCATAAATTAACAGCATAGAGAAATTTGGGGAAGGAGGTTCTTTAAGGATAAATAATTCTGTTTAGAATGGAGGACAAACCTGAGAGCTCTGGAAAACAAAAGATAGGGATTTGGAAGACAGTAGACTCTCCCTCTTCTGTCTGTTACATAATTTGAAATAAATAAATGCTTGCCTAATGAAATTGAAAGGCACCACATTTCAAAAGGGGTGTATAGAAAGAGAACAGCATCTAGTCAGTCTCTAGAGTTTTGTGCCACACGGTGTTATTGAGACAGAGGGGTTAGCAAAGTTAAGAATTAGACATTTAAATGAAAAACATTTGAAGTTACATAGGTGGGTAAAAAATTTAAAAGAATTCCACTCTTTTTGGTGCATAGTAAAAACCATTCACCAGCTAGGGTGAATGAGGAATCCCATTTTTAAACTAGGACTGAGAAAATATTGCATGTTTTGATCTCTCTTTTTTGAAGGTGTCATTCACCTCCAACTCCCTTTGAACTAGTGGAAGTGGAACTAGTGGAACTAGTGGTAGTTATTGACTCCCCTATGTAAATCATGTTTCTCTTAGTCAGTTGCATAAATTTGGGTTCAGTAACTTAAATTTAGCCCCCCAGATTTGAAAATGTTAGCTATATTTTTGGTCCCATCATGTTTCCATACTATGATTGAATGAACTCTTAAAGTTGTGTACCATGATTGACAACTCTTAGCTTTCACTTACTTTTATAAGTGCCAGCATATGTAAGATCAACATTTTATTAAATCATTTCCCAGGAGGTGTTTTGTGTGTACACAGTCCTCCCAGAAAATTCACTAACTAAAATATTCAGAAAAAAGGAACATATAAAGGTAGTACACACAAAGATGGAAGGGATGCAGCTTTTGATTCCAGTAAATGTTCATGTACATTTGGTTTGGTTTGCTTGTGGCGTTTATCCAGCAGATAGATTTCACATGCAACATTGCATAATTGAATAGGTACCCTGTTAGGACCTTTGCTACCTTCTGATGCATCAGTATATGGAAGCAGGATTAGCCCAGTTAGTCATTGTCTTGTTGAAGGTTTCTAGCCCCTAGATTATTGTGGTAGAAGCTCTTGACCTGAAGTAACAACAGCAGAAATACAAATGAAACCACTGAAGCAATGGCTAAACTGTAAAAAGCTGATAACTCTATTTTCATAATTCTGCAAATCTAATTCCCCATGGGGCAGATGGGTTCAGAAAACTTGAGATGTCTGAACTGGAGGGCTAGTAAGATAGTTTCACCAACACTTCTCTGACCTATAGCTGCTGCTATACTGTTAAATTCACAGTTTCACCTAATCAAAATATGAGAGATTATTGAGAATATAATTGAAAAATCTTTTCACTTGTTACTTAGCAGCAAGCATGTACCCATAGTAAAAGCCCTTTATACTAAAATGCATGGAGTGAATACTAAAATAAATAAGCTGTGTGGTATGCAGCACGGAGTGAATAGCCTGCTTCATTCACTGAAGATGTGAATTCACTATATTTATTATCATGTTTATTACAGTAGTGCCTAGGACTTGACCGGGGCTGATGGTGCATTTTGCTAGGCTGTCTACAAACACAGGGTAATAGACAGTCCCTGCGCCAGTAAGCTGGCATTCAGAGGTCTGGAGAAAAGAGAGAAAGTAACAGCTATATGTATTTATGTGGTGGCATTCACACATCACACTAATGCCACAAATTGTTTGTTCATCTTTATTGCTTTGGATGGGGGTTCCTTAGTAGAGGATTATCAAAGCAGAAAGATGAGGGAAGCAGAAGAAGTACAGGAAAAAAGGACAAGTGGGTGAAAGGAGGGAAAATAGCTGAAATTTTTATCTGTTTCTAACCCCCGCATACAACAGGGCTATACATTTGCTAACAACACCTGAAACTCTTGAATGGGGAAGGTTTTAATCATGATCGACATGGTCTTTCATGTAATAACAGCCAATTTCCTCTGGTATCACTGAAGACAAGCTGATACCAACAACAACAGCAATAATAAATACAGGAATATTGGATGTATCTACATGTGCCAATTTAAGGTGCTTTTGCATTAATGGCGCACATCCACATGTGCACGCCTTTAATGCGCCTTAAAAATGATTTTAGGCTATTTGTGAAAAGCAAGTATCACATTTAGGCATGAATAACTAAAGCACATTAACGCACATGTAGAAGCATTAAGGTGCATTAATGCTGTGTATGGACTGATGTGAAACTAACTTTAGGCCCACATCAGTCTGTGCACACGGCGTTAATGTGTTTTAACATGTGCATATGTAGACGCAAACCTAAATCGCCTTAGAACACATTAAGCTAATGTGCATTAAATTTAGGCATGCCTCAATGCACGTGTAGACATGCACATTGTAATTCAGTAAAGCACCAACTAACATAACAGTCTACAATTATACTAAGAGTGGAACCACCCGTAAGAGAATGGAGCTATTTAGAGTGGCACACAAAGTTACAAATATGAACGATGAGGTGAAACTAAGATGGGACAAATTTTAGCATGAATATCTTGGAGTGATATGAGAGTTTAAAATAGTCTTCTAGGAGAGATGATAGAAGCCTATTGCCTGAGACATTTAGAGCAAAACTGGGCAAAGCAATACAAAATGTTCTGCAGGGAATTATCAGGAATCAGTAGGAAGATGGTCTGTGTGATCTTACTGGTCTCTTATCTGTTGCTTCTGTTCTTGTTTTGTAAAGAAACAGTGTCACTTCAGTTTGAACATAAGCAATTGTCAAGACGGTTTAATTTTTATTTTCTGTTCATTAAAGCACTCACTGCGAGTTCAAGCATATTATAAAATAATTTTGAAATATTTTCTAAGGACAACTTGCCAAATCTATGAAAAGAACCATACATCAAAATATTGTTTTCCTCTTGATGGTTGGAGTTTATACAACCCATGAGTAGGCAAACATTTCAGCTAACTGTGCTATTAACACTGAAAAATCCTTTAACAGTTTAGACTAAGAGTCATGACTGACTCTTTTCCATATGTGTTATATGGCTCAGTATGTTTACAGTTCCCTTTGTAATGTTTGCTTCAGAAGGTGATGGGTACATTTCAGTAAGCAAGGCCATTTGTTCCTGATGCATGTATTCTGATCTGAGAGATTTGAATTATGTCTCTAGTGGCTCCTTGAGGGGAAAGCTTTATTTCCAGGCACAACAAAGCTTTGTGGAAACACTAGTTTATTGATGCTGTGACATACCTGAAGGTGGTACAAAGCCCTACTGTTGAAAATGCCTGCAGGTATGTGAATAGAATTGGGAAGAAATATTTGCACGTTACATCATGCCTATTTTTGATGTTTGTTTAAGACACTGTAACAAAAATGCTAGTGGAAAATGTCTGGAAGTAGAGTGACTGTCTGGGCATAAAAACATTTCCCCAAATAACATACCACTCTGACACAGTGAACTCCCACGTGACCCTTTCATGTCATGAATGTGCTTGTAGTCAGACGCTTGAAATTCTTCAAAGGATCTCTGAGGTACATTTGCATGGTATGCTCCGCTGCTGATGGCTTCTTCATCTGGAAGCAACATCCTGTCCAAGACTGAATGATCTGCAATGCAGGACCAGATTAAATGGGTTTCCTATGACTGTGTCTGCTGAGTTATATGGCAAGGTAGAGCCTTATTAAATTTTAGTTTACATTAGTATTCTGCCAATGTGATTTCAGCTTGAAATTCTCAAAAAGCCCAGGCTTTGCTCAAATCACTTATGATTCCACAGGGAACTATTGATGGCAATGGCCCCCACACCTTCACATGATATTTTATTATTCGTGAATTATGCATAGTTCAGTCCCTCTGTTATATGGTTGTAGAAGCTTCCCAGCCCAGAAAGCCTCAGTTTGGAAGTACAGTTCAGTCATAACTAATTTTTGCTGTGAAGAAGCTCAGTCAGCAGATGTCATTAAACTGTAGTGAGGGGGTTGAGAGCAGCTGCATCAAGTGATTTTGGGATTTGCTGAATTGAGTTGTTTTTTCTAGTAAGGTAAATAAGCTACAGAATGTAGCAGTTTTTTATTGCATAGCAGAAGAGAGCTGCACCAGCTGGGCACTTCAGGGAGCAGTTGCTCCAAGAAGCATGTCCCTTCAATAAGATCCTGAAGGCTGCAGCATCAAAACAGGTTTCACCATTCTTTTGCATTTTCCATTAGCATATTGCATCGAGTATGCAGGGAGAAACAAACAGGAGAATCCTGGGCTTGTCTTCTATGCCCTGCTTAGTAGACATAAGCAATTTGGCCTCTAGTTTTGAATCACGTGTCTTAATCTTTTGTGTATTGACAACCAGCTTCAGTTCCCTGTTTGTCTTTGTTGAGCATGTTTCTCTTGAAACTTTTTCTTTAGCTCATGATTCCTTGAAGTAGTCTCCTCATTTTCTTTTGGATTCTTTCTACTACCAGGATAGCTTTATTTTAACCCAGCTGGCCAGTATGAGACAATATTAGCAATGCAACCTAAGGTTGGCTATGCTTTGATCTATTGCCATCTCACTATCTTTCTCTAATATGGGATCACCAGCTTTCTCCTTTCAAGTTATTGCATATTTCTACTCTACCATCTACCCAGATTTTCTTTTCTGTCTCTCCTAAGTACATAGGAATGCTAATGGTATCTGGTTATCTTCAAGAGCATCTCAGTCTCTAACCCTACCATCAAAATACCACATTAACTGTCCCCTATAGCTGACTTCTGAGGGGGCAGGGAGAAGAGAGCTCTTTGTTAAGACAGTCACTGACACTGGTATTTATTATAAAAGTATAATTAATCATACTTTTTCAAATTTTGACTTTTCAGCAACATTTGTCACTGAAATTTTGAAATCTGACCAAAAAAGAAAGTCCAACAATTTTTGCAAATATTTTTCTCTAGGAAAATTCACCCCATATATATGCCATCATTAGCATGAGTCATAGTATATGACACAGCTGTAATGGCAGCAATTTCACTTTTGTTCAACAAGTGATGGAGAGTAGGGAAATGATTAATTGAAACACATAAATTTGTATTTTCTAAACAGTGGGATTTCCTTAGGTTTATTTATACAGTTTGTAACCAATCTAGTGACAGCTGAATCTAAAGGAGCAGGAGATCAAAAATGAATGAAAAAAGAGTTTAAAGTAATTAACTTGCAACAGAAGGCAAAGAATAAAATTATGTGTTTGAAGGTTTACAGATCTAACCTTTATTCTCATAATTTTCTTATAAATTTCATGATCAGTATGATATTTACTTGTGTTTCTAAGAAGAAAAATTGAGCCAATGCCCCATGGCATCTGCTAGAGCCTAATTTGAAAATTAACACATTCATACATGTCACAGGGTACCCAATTTTTTTTAAATTACCCTGCTCTAAAGGCCGTCTGCCCCACTCTCTCCTGCCATGACTTGATGTTAATAGGAACTATTGCGAACTAGAGCAAATAATGCCAATTGCAAACTGAAATATTGCAACAACTGCACTTAGTTTTAAGCACCTCTTGTGCAAACAATTCAGTTTATCTAGCTGTTTGATTCTTATAGAAACTTTCAGCTGACAATGAACAGGTATATATTATTTGGTTGTCTCTAATATTTCTCTTGCTAATTCTTATTTAATAGTAAAATCTATTTAGGAAAGTGTGTAACATCTGCTTTTCATATTAAGAACATGAGGAGATGAGACTGAAGCTGCATGACAATATGCAGTCTTTGACACATGTGCCAAAGAAGACAGGAACTGACAAATCATTACTGAAGCACTTTTATTACAATGTGTATGTTCAAAGCACTATCCAAATATTAATTAAATCTTATACCACTTAGGTGAGTAAGTAAATTAATCTAGGGCCTTCAATTTCCATGATTTCCTGAAGGATAATGAGCTCCATACAAGAGACACTTTCACATTTCATGGGCAGCAGATTATACTGCCACACTGGTTTAACACAGTGCCTCAAAAGACATTCAAGGGAAAGTCCAGCCTCTTAGCTGTTGCTAATTGGAATAGTTATACTGACCTCAATGGAGCAACACCAGTTTGCAACAGCTGACAGTCTGTCCCCCTCAGTGAGAAAAAAGTAGAACTTACCTATTCCAGTTATGTGTTTGACTTTAACTCTTATCTCTTTGACTACTATGAATTGGAATTATACTGGCTTATGCAAAAATAAATGCCATTACCTCATTAGATTAGGTGATCCTGACTGTAATTTTTAAAAAAGTTTTAAAATTGGCTACATTGCAACAAGTGATTAAAAGGTTTAGATCACTAATATAATAGTTTGACATAAATATCAAATATATGTTGGGGGTTTTATTCCCTTGGTTCACTAATAAGCCAGGAACAAGTCAGGTCTTTGCTCGTGGTTTGGTTTTTTTTGTTGTTTTTTGTTTTGTTTGTTTTTTTGGGGGGGGTACTTTTTTAGCACTTTCTCTGTTTTTCTCTTCACTTTCCTTGCATTCTTTCTGCAGTCCTGAGGCCAGGATGACAGCTGCTGTGTTAGTTAGCACAATTATAATTCCTTCAAGGCTGGTAGGGGATGTAACTGCTGTACAGGTTGGCTGACTCACTCCGCCTCAGGCAAAGCTCATCACCTCTGAAATCAGCCAGTAACTCTGCAGATTTTTTTCTGCATCTCCATGAATAGCTAGTCTTACACCTTTAAAACATTAACCCTATTGATTTCTGTTTCAGCAGGGAGGCTAAGGTACACAACATAGCACACATAGGCCAGGAGAAGGTTATTTTATAAGGTTAATCCTGAATGTCCTAGGGCCTTTATGATGTTGATTCAAAGTCAGTTTCTTCCATGGAAAAGTGGCCACTTTGTCTTATACTTTGTTGCATCCTTGGAGGAGGAAAACTTGAGTGCAATTATGATTTTCTTCATTGCAAATATTTTCACTGCACTTTCTTTTGCTTTGCAACATGAGTTTTGTGTAGAAGGAAACTAGAAAAGAGACATCATACAAATATATAACTGTCAGTAGAAGAACCATGTTTGAGCCCTTCAGTCAATCAGTGTGCTAAATGACAAATAAACCAAAGCTAAGGGGAACATCAAAGAGCTGGTCAGTGTAGTTTGGGCCTAAAATAGATCTTGCAAGATCCCTATGGGAAGATAAATCCACTGAGCAAGTGATGGCTTTCAGAACAGAACTGAAATGTTGGATCCATTCTGTTTACATGTTGTACAAACTAAAATACACTGGGCCTTTTTCACAGCAGCAGAGCAGAGATCTGAAATGTTTACTGATAGCTGTTGTTACACTGTGTAGCATCTTTTAAGTGTAAAGCAGCAAGGAAAGTAACAGGCATCTGAATGCTGGAATGATAGCAGCAGAGGTGAGCTGTTTCAGCTTGGACGCTTATTTTTCTTAGTGCTTTTTCTGATGCCTATTCATTGCCACTCATAAGGATTTAAAGATCAGGGTTGTACCATGGTCCAGGTAGAGGAGTAGTTTTCCAGTTTTATTATTACAATGGTTTTTAGTTTTTTAGGGGTTTTTTTGTAATGTTCCTCTCGAGTGAAGCCATGATTACTTCCCATAACCACAGATATAGCGGCCTGCTAATCATTACCCCCAACCACGTTGAGCTATTGAGATTCACATCATTTACCATATCTGCATGAGAGCATTATATTGCAGAGGAATTAAGCCTAGATGAGTTACTGCTGATATAATTGCAGTAGACATATGAGCCACTTCCTCTTTATTCTGCTTTCCTGCAACCAAAGACATTGTGGCAGCCTTTAAATTCTTACATGTTTTGCATCAACTATAGTAATATCTCTTTGGTCTATCACAGGGGTGACCAGCCCTGCCTCTGTGTATGGCTGACCAGGGAGGAAGCAGGGAGGGCAAGGAGCAGAAAGCAAAGTACCAGATCAGGCAGGGAACACAGGGAAGGAAGCAGAAAGCAGAGGAGCAGATCAGGCAGGGAAGGAGGAATAGAGTGGCACCCAGATAGTGTGAGGGGGCTAATTTGTTGCACAACTGGTCTATCGCCTCAGTATTTTTTAAAAGACAGTATCTGTAGGGTGCATGTGGTTTTTAATACGCCACAGTCATTATTCATTGGCATCAACGTGTTTTTGATTTATTGAATTATGTGCTTATACAACTCTATATTTTGTATCAGTTTAAAAGACTTTATGCTTTCTTCAAACATGCACTTTCAAACAGAACTAATTTTGCTTGCATTTTGGTGTACATACCTTAAGGCAGTTTCAGGCTTTAAGAATATAGCTTTATCATGGAGTAAAGGTGGATCTCAAACTTCAGTACTTCAACCATTTACTATTTACTACCCATTAATAAAGAGTGAATAGTTTGAGAAAGGGTAGAAGTCAGAGGTAGACAAATCCACTGGTCAGTCTCCCTGAAAATACAGTAGCACTTCTTTTAGCAGTTTCTTTTGATTGAGTATGCTTCTGAATTAATAGATCATGATCTACAAAATCTCCTTTTATTTCACTTGAATTCATGGCCATGATACTAAACATAACTTTATAATTCTACTCACACATTTCTATAAAAAAAGATATTACTAACTTGCCTTTGGGCTGAGACTTAAGTCATATTTTTGGTGTCCACAGTAACTCTTTACAACCAAATCCTAACCCCTTCATCCCTTCACTCCCTTCAAAATAATGGAAACATAGACCAACCTTGTAGTATTGTAATAGTGGTTGGAGTTACTGTAATATATTGCCTGAATGAAAGTCGACAGTGCTCTTAGAAATATGACACTGCCTCTGCCCTTGATCAGTGCTTCCCATTTGAAAGTTTTCATTTTGGTAATTACATTTTTCCCAGATAGTAGCTGTAGTGATTGATCATACTAATATCATTATAACCGATTCCCGTAAGTCACCCTTTAAAGACACTTTCTATGTTTTTTGTCCCCGTATCTTCTTCCTCTGTATTCACAGGATAAGATTTTTTTTTGTCTACCCTTCATCTGATTGATTAGAAATGCCACATACTTCCTTTATGTATGCCCTGGTAATATACACATCACATTTCTTCCCTCAGGGATCTTAATCAGAACAAGTAATGGCCTTTAGCTTTTCTCATTAGCAAAATGGAAAAGCACCATACCCAATCCATTAGAAATACACCATTGTAATAAGAGCTTATAGAAAAATGGCTGCATGCCAGCGAACATGAAGCCAGTTTACCTTAAAGGATTTTCTGCAAAATATGTCTCTCTGTCCGGCTAACAAATATTTTGAGCCATAAGTTATCACATCTGTCTGTCAAACGTTTAACTGGTACCTTTAAGTGCTGTTTGGAGAGTTCTGTCATATAAAGAGCATTGGTAGAGAATAAATATGGGTGTCTGTTAGTATATTAATGTCTTTCCTTGTTGTTTCATGGTAGGCTCTTACACTCCCCAGTGTCCTTCCTGTACCAGGATTGGATTGTTTTCTTTCCCTTATACTTTTTTTTTCAAGAATTGCTAAATGGAAAAACTAACGAGATGCCTACTTGTTTTTAGCCTTTGCTTCAGAGTGGTCACTTATGCTTTTGTAGTTTTGTTGGGTTTTTTTAGTCCTGTCTAAGACTATTTGCAATCAATACACTGAATGCAGTGACAAGATGAATTAAGTTTTTTTCCACTGAAGTGAATTGCTTTTCACACAGTGCAAACTTTATTAGATTTTTTTTTTACATTAAAATTCATGCCACTGTTATATGTGCTTATATAATTTAGAATGACATGCATAGGGTGTACCAATCTGTACAGACTGGTAATTGTATATCATTTGAATGTATACAGGCAGAATATGTCTCCTTTGGATCTCTAGCACTGAAGTAACACAAAGAACAGCCTTGGAATGCTGTTGTTCAGCCAACACCAGAACACATCTGTTTCACTGGCCCTTTCAAGCATTGCTAATATAATTCCTGGGGAAATAAGTACTGAACATGCCCATAAAATTATATTAAATAAGATATTATGGGGAACAGTTGTTTGCTTTTTTTTTTTTTTAAGTGCTCAGGTTCTCTAGGCCTTAACCACTTCCACTGCTTAAAGTGGTACTGAGCACTCAAGCATCCAGTCAGCATCAGAGAGTGCTCTGCTCACATTTCATCAACACAAGCTGCGTATCTCATTTTCCCAACAAAATGAAGCATCTTATCGCAATGCAGAGAGAACAGGTTGCACTTGTTTGATTAGCCTACAAGAGGCAGAACGTGCAGCACTCAAAATGGGAAGGGCACAGCAGAGGAACCCATGTAATGCATTCTGAACAGGGGAGTCGGGCATAATGATTGGATGGTAAAGCAGGGGGGAACTCAATGGAAAAGGAAAGATCCAGGTTCTGGAAATACTACTTGTCCTTTTCCTCTTTTAAAATGTTCTTTAATGTTTCATTTGATTTTTCAAGTCTTTTGCATCTTCTTTTTCTTCTGCCCTAGTTCAGATGAAAGACTGAGAAATATTTAATTTGGGAGTTGTCCTGTGCAATGTTTCAACTGTTAAAAAGTGCAAGAGCTCAGTAACCCACTGCTCACCGGAGTACAGAGTACCTGACTCTATAAACTGGTAGATCAATGTCTACTCATTAACTGACGGTACAGTTAAATCCACTTAATCAGCACTCTGATAAGTGATGTGCCCTCTTCATTGGTAATATTGCCAGGGAAAAGATGTAATGTGACATGTTTCAATAGCCTTTCCACAATGGATACATAGCATACTTAAGGCCAAATCTTGTAGTCTTCTTAATCATTCCTTACTCTGATAAAACTCTTATTGATTTTGATGGGCATTCTGCTACAGAAGGCAGTGACTAAGGTCTGTAACATTTCATAATACATAAAAAGAACTAATGATCATGTAAGTGTATTAAGGGATTTTAACTGACCTATGCTAATGGGAAATAACATTTTTATATAATTGTATTATGCTCAAAAAATATAATGCTGTATGTTTGTCAATTTAATTTTCCACTGAAGTAAGTATATTCCATTATCCCTACTCTGAGATCAGGTATTAATGTGACAGGTAGCTCTGACCAAAAGGTTATATAGATACAAATAGAATTGACCAATACTTAGGACTTATGATTTGTGAGAAGCCTGGATATTTTACAGTTTGGTTTCCTTTAGATTCAAAAGAGTGTCCCAGGACTTCTAAATTCCCAGCTCATTGGCAGGGATGTTTTAAGCACTGAAAGCCTCAGTTTGAGCCCCTGCTAGTGATGGGGCTTTCAGGCTCCCAGCTTTACTGCAGGGATCCTAGAAGCCAAAAAGACTCTTCAGAGTGCCCAGGACAAGCAGCTGTGAACTTGAAACCCTGAAACCTCCCAGAGTTTTTAGGGTCCATGCTCTGCCTTAGGTAACACTTGTACCCTGAGAACATTTTGTGCAGACCCAGGGGCTTAGACTTTGAGAATCCAAGCCAAAGTGTATTTTCCCTGGCTAGAGATAGAAGTTACACATAAACCAGTTTAAGTGATCAGAAACTGGTTTAAACCTGTAAAAGAACAGAAGCTCAGTGCACATAAACCAGTTTCAAAATGGCTGAAACTAGTTTAAGGTAAGCCTAGTTGAATGTAGTATCAGACTTAACTGATTTAGGTCAAACCAGTTTATGAAACATCTGCCACAGACCCCTTCCTGGTTCAAGTTAATCACAGTCCCCAGCATCTCAACATGATTTACAGCCCTGGGCTGTGCTGAACTGTGCTGTCTAACCCAGCAGAGAAGGGCTGGCCCTACCCCTCTGCTCCCTAGTTGGAACAGTGAGGACTAGCTGACAAGGTGGTGGGGGTGGCAAGCCGGGCTGGGGATGCAGTCCAGCCTCCGGGGGCAGGGGAGGGGGGAGACTGCCCTCCCCCAGCAAACCCCAGCTGGGGTCTGGGGCCAGGGAGGGTGGCCCCAGACCCCAGCTGGGGTTTGCTGGGGGAGGGCAGTCACCCCCTTCTCCCACTCAAACTTACTGCTGGATGCAACTGTGGACTACAAATTCCAGGGGCACCTGGAAGCAGGAAGAGGAAATGATGAGTAACCCTGCAGAGTCATGCTGCTATGATTGTAGACCCCAGGGGCAGCAGGAAGAGGAAGTGTACACACAACCCATGCTGGCTATGTGCCAGAGCTGTGCTCTAGCACCCTCCTGGCTTCTGGCTTGAGCCACTTCAGGCATACCCTGAATCAAAGGCAAATGTCTGTTCACTTGTGTCTCAGTTTAACCTCTGCAGTTTAGACTAACGTGAAAAGACTGAATCAGTTTAGCCTCAGGCTTTTTTCCTGTCTCTACTTAGACTCTGGGTTTCTTGGCTTTCTGGTTCCATGACAGGGAACCTAGAAGCCCTTGCATGGTAGAGCTGCCTGGAAGCCAGGGTCCCCAAGAAACCTACAAGCAGAGCTGGCCTTAGAGAAAATGGTACACTTGGCAAATTTGGTTTTTGGCTCCCCCACGTGTTCTCCCCCTCCCGCCCTCCAAGTTTGCAACACTTCCCCCCACCCCCCACTGCCCCAAGTTTGCAGCACTACTGCAGGCAGAGGCCAGCAGGCAGGGGTGTAGGGCACAGTCTAGCAGGGAGACAGAATGGCATGGTGCACCAGACAAGCAGTGGAGCAGGCACCACTGCTGCCATCTGCACTGCCTGGCCTGCATCCTCTTGAACAGTGGCTAAAGGCAGGCTGGGCTGGGCACTGTTTCTCCTGCCTGTGGTGGGGATCAGTGAGGTGGGGTGGGGGGAGAGCACTTCTGTAAGCATGGGCTGCTCACATGTGCATGTATGTGTGTGTGTGGTGTGAATGCCCACAGCACCCGTCCCAAAGGCTGACTCTGCCTAAGAAGAAATGCAGGATATTCCTGTCAAACATTCTGTAATCAACCAACTGGTATTTTTGATAGAAAATTCCCAGCCTATTCTACATACAAGGATCTAAATCAGAGCTCCTCTTTGCAAAGAATATACCATAAAACCCCTCAAATCTGTCTTTTTATGGAAAAGTCTTCATTACAGCTCACAGAAACATTTGGTGTTCTAGGAATCTCTTAGAGACAAAGGATTAAGTCATATTGTATTTCAATCCTTTTTGACAAGCATTATGGATATATTCTAAGTGATGCGTGCCAATGCCTCACTACATCGTATCCCTCAGGTGGGAATTCATCTCTGTCCAGGTGATGGTAAAATTGTTTTAACTTCCAATAAACTCATAAATACTAATATTTAAATGATCTTTAATGTGTTTCTACCTTCCCTTTTCCATGCTTAAATAGTTAGCAGCTTTTAATTATATTACTACATCTGTTTCAGTGTTAGGGTGTTAGCCCATAAGCTGTCCACACTCACGTGTGGTGTGAAAAAGAAAATGGAAATATGTGAGATTCATAAGTGGCCATTATTTAACAAGTGGTTTTTTTTTTCATTTTATCTCAACACATTCCTCCAAACTGGTTAGAAACTCCTCTATTGGGATATTATACGTTTAGATCCTAGTTTCCTTTATGACGAGATTGAACAGATACCTTCCAAAAAACATAATCATTAACTCTGCCTCTGGAAAGCACTCTTTGTCCCTAAGGGAACTCAAATCTTCCATGTCAAATTCACGTTTTATCACTTCGATTCATTTCCAGCAATATGTTTTTGATGCTCGCTGATCTTAAATATATTGTAACAGATAGTCATGGCTTCTTCATCCTTGAAAGCATTTGTGCATCAGAACTTAATGAAAATTATTGTATTTGATAGAAATATAGAGAAATGGCTGTTTATAAATATTCTGAGAGGCACAGAGAATTTTTTGTGACAGAAGAAACCATGCTAGAATCTGTAACTCTGCTGCATTTTTTTCATTTTCTGTAGTCTGCAAGGTCTAAGGAAAAATGGGAGGAATGACAGAAGTACAGTATTGACCAAGTCAAATGAGATGTATTCAGTTGTTGTCTTTATATATATATTACAAGTGATGTAGCCTCCTCAGGTGAAATAACCCATTGGTCACCAGCCTGCGCTAGTGCATGGTGTACTAATTCCATCTTAAGTGAAGAACTTTGCACTTCTCTTTATTGAACTTAATGAGATTTCTTTTAGTCCAATCCTCCAGTTTCTCAAGGTCTCTCTGAATCCTGAATTAGCATGGATTCGCTAAGGGCCTAGCCTCCAGCATATCTCCAACTCCCCCCCATCTTATTGTTATCTGCAAATTTGCCAAGGGTGCACTCCATGCCATCGTCCAGGTCACTGATGAAAATATTGAAGAAAACTGGCCCCAGGACCAGCTCCTGGATCATTCCACTTGATACTGGCTGCCAACTAGGCATCAAGTCATTGACTACTACTCCCTGAGCGCAATGATCCAGCCACTTTTCTGTCCACTTTACAGTCCATTCATCCAACCCGTACTTCCTTAGCTTGTCTACGAGAATGTTGTGGGAGACGATATCAAAAGCCTTGCTAAAGTCAAGGTATATCACATCCACTGGTTTCCCCACATACACAGAGCCAGTCATCTCATCATAGAAGGCAATCAGGTTGGTCAGGCAGGGCTTACCCTTAGTGAATCCATGCTGACTGTTCCTAATCACCTTCTCCTCCAAGTGCTTAGAAATTGATTCCTTGAGGACCTGCTCTATGATTTGTCCAGGGACTGAGGTGAAGCTGACTGGTCTGTAGTTCCTTGGATCCTCCTTCTTCCCTTTCTTAAAGATGGCCACTATATTTGCCCTTTTCCAATCATCTGGGACATCTCCCAATCACCGTGAGTTTTCAGAGATAATAGCCAGCAACTCTTCAGTCACATCGGCCAACTCCCTCAGCAACCTTGGGTGCATCCTTTCCAGCCCCATGGACTTATATACATCCAGCTTTTCTAAACAGTCCCTAACCTGCTCTTTTTGCCACAATTTGCTGCTCACCTTATCCTCAAACTGTGCTACCAGGTGCAGTAGTCTTGGAGCTGTCCTTGCCTGTGAAGACTACGGTGAAAAAGACATTGAATACTTCAGCCTTTTCTGCATCCTCTGTCACTAGGTTGCCTATCCCATTTAGTAAAGGACCCACACTTACTCTGATCCTCCTCTTATTGGTGACATACTTATAGAAACCCTTCATTTCCCTTCACGCCCCTTGCTAGCTGCAACTTCAATTATGCTTTGGCCTTCCTGATTTCATCCCTGCATGCCTAAACAAGACTTTTATACTCCTCCTTAGTTGTTTGTCCAAGGTACCTCTTCTTATAAGCTTCATTTTTCTGTTTTAACTTACAGAAGAGTTCCCTGCTAAGCCAAGCTGGTCTTCTTCCATACTTGCGAGTCTTCATTCATTCACTCATGTCTTTATGCACATTAGGATAGTTTGTTCCCATGCCCTGAGCAAGGTTTCTTTAAATACAGCCAACTCTCCCCCCTCAGACTGGCCTCCCAGGGTATCCTGCCCATGAGTTCCCTGACTGAGTTGAAGCCTGCTTTTCTGGAGTTCAGGTTCCATACTCTGCTGCTCTCCTTTCCTCAGGATCCTAAACTCAACCATCTCATGGTCACTGTTGCCCAAGTTGCCATCCACTACTACATTTCCCACCAACTTTTCCCCGTTTGTGAGCAGCAGATGAAAAAGAGAACAGCCCCTAGTTGACCTCTCCCAGGATGTTGTCCCCAACACTTTTCAAAAGCTTCCTAGATTGTTTGTGAGCTGCTGTATTGCTCTCCCAGCAGATGTCAGGATGATTGAAGTTCCCCATAAGAACCAGGTCCTGTGACTGGCAAACTTCTGCTAACTGTTTGAAGAAAGCCTCATCCACTAGCAAGGGATCAGAGATGCTCTGTTCACCAGGGTGCCTCTTGGGGTAACAAGGAACAATGGTCACAAATTGACAGAGAGCAGATTTAGGCTAGATATCAGGAAAAACTTCTTCATGCAACGGTGGCCAAAATTTGGAATGAGCTTCCAAGGGAGGTGGTGCTTTCCCCTACCTTGGGGGTCTTTAAAAGAAGGCTGGATAGACATCTGGCTGGGGTCATCTGACCCCAGCACTCTTTCCTGCCTAGGCAGGGGGTTGGACTCGATACATATTGAGGTCCCTTCCAACCCTAGCATCTAGCATCAAGGTATGAACCACATCCTCCTGGTCTGGTGATCTATAGAAGACACCCACCATCACATCACTCTTGGGCATTTGTAGATGACACTTGAAATACTGTTCACACTACTTTAATGGCATTGCTGTTTGCAGATTCTGGGTCATACTATACATTAATTCCAGGCACTGCACATTCGGCAGTGTGTAATGCACCTTAAATGACTTTGGGGCTCTGCAAACTAAAACACCTCCAAGCCCAACAGTGGCCCAGGAAGGCAGGCTCCACAGAAGTGGGGGAAAAAAAAAGTGGCAAGCCTCATCTTTTTTTATTTTTTTCCCTTGGAGCCTGCCTGCCTGCCTGCCTGAGCTGCACAGGGGCCCAGTGCTTCCCTCCGAGGCTGTGGTGCCCCCCGAGACTGCCTGAGCCGGTTGCCTGCGGGCAGGTGCTGCCTGGGGGCAGGTGCAGCCTGAGCTGCAGGTGCTACCAGCCCCCCGCCTGCCCCACTGCAGCTCAGGCTCTCCCCTCCCCACCACTGGAGAGGCAGGTAAGGATTTGGTGGACATGGGTATACACACCATGGGGGTTTACTTCACCCTAAATTGAAGCGGTGTTTTTAAAAAACCACTGCTTCAATTTAGGGAGAATTAAACCCCCCATGTCCTGTACAAATACCCCTTGTTGCTCTCCCCTCTGACCCTAAGCCAGTGACTGTCAATGGCCCTATCTCCAGTTTCATACTGGAGCTCTAAGCAATCATATGGCTCTTTTACATAAAGAGTAACTCCTCCTCATCTTCTCCCCGTCTGTCTTTCCTGAACAGTTTATAACCATCCACGACAGTGCTCAAGTCATATTCATATAGTATGAATAATAATTAATTAATTATTCTAGTGATTCCTATATAATATCTTCCTTGGGTATAATGACAGGTAACAGTATACTGTTTTTCCCCATGCATAATTCATTATATGCAGTTTCCTTCCCTGTATACACCTTTTACCTTGTATAGGTGAGGGTGTGTGATAGAATCTTGGAAAATGATTTAAATCTTTCAAACCATCATGTAGTAAATTCATTTTCATAACGTCTTTTGGGCTGTTAAAATTAAATAGAATTAGTGTGTTTATCATAGTTTTTACAAACTTTCTGCCTTTACTGAAAGTGAGAATGTGGTATATGGCTATGTGTGGTGATCCACCTCCATTTGGATTGAAAGTCTTTATCTGAGTTGTCTTGATCACTGCTTTAATAGTAGGCCTGAGCTTGGGAAATAAAAGAAAAAAAGATGTATTCCTCTAGTTTCCAGAATTAAGGATTGTGAAGTTCCTGAAGGGAAAAGGAGATTAGTTTTATGACTAGAGTTTTTAAGGTATTATTCTCTCTACCTTCAACTAGCTCACTCAGAGAATTAGGTAATATCTCATTAGCATGACTGAAAGGGAAATGATAGTTGGTATTAGTAAGCTGTTTTGTATTAGTGAGCTGCAGGGAAAGGAGTTTATATCTTGTAGAGATTTATATTTTCTTTCTGAACAATGAAAGCAACTGCCTACTGACTGGGTTCTGTTGAGTGAAAGGTGCTAAATTTGGTAGCATTGTGGTACTTGTGTTTAGAATTGTGTTGTTCTCTAGGCCAGGATAATAATTGCACAGTAGGGTATTATAAAACTCACTATTTTTATTCCCATATGTTCTAATTGGAAAACTAAGATGAGCACTAAAATTCATAGAAATAGAGGTAATAGCTCCGTGGTGCTCTTCCGTTGAATCAAAAGATGAAAATGTTTCTGGGAATTAAAAGAAATCAGAAGCTAAAGGGAAAAGTGTCTGTTACTGGTTTCTGTATTTCATTGAATTACAACTCCATCTCACTAGATTACAGATCAAAGCACTGGTCCACTGTGTTTTTTCAATCTGTCAGGCTGCTGGGAACCCACAAATTAGAAAGTAAACCCCCTGAGGAAGAAGAGATTCTTTTCTAGCTTGAGTCAATGAGTGCCAAAATTCAAGGTATCTTTTATTTTTCTATTCTATAGAGGATTCTAAGATTTCTAAGTAAAGAAAAGCAGTTCTTCTCAGAGTGAAAAATTTATTGTAAAAATGTATTCAACAACAATGTGATTTTCATCAGTTTCTACAGCCGTGCAGATGTTTTCATGTAGCTCTGTTAGTGATGCAGTGTCTAGACTTCTTGGGTTGTAAAAAGGAACTGGCATAAATTCTATGGCTCCTAAAATGCAAACTCGTTATCACTGTACTCTCTCACACACAATGTGGATTTCATCACGTGATATAAAACTACAGATAATCACTAAGGGTAACACTATGTAAACTTTGCTCTAATCAGTCACACTGATTAAGGGGTATAGGTTGTATTCCATCCAGGAAGAGCACAGATCAGCTGTAAATGCTTCTCAGCCTGACGAAGGGTGTTTGTACCTGAAAGCTTGCAAAGAAAAATGTTTCCAACTATTTTAGTTGGTCTAATAAAAGATATCCGGTTTACTCAAAGAACCTTGTCACACTGGTTAAGGTGCTCACAAAGCAGTCCCATTTAATACTTATTTAGTAGGGTTATTCTGATGTAAACACTCATAAACATACGTATGATTTTCATAATTTGGTGCTAATCTCATCTGAAAAGTAGCTCAGAGTTGTTCTGAGTATGTAAACTGTTGCAGTGAAAGAACAGATCTTTGTGACATTTTTGCATCTCCTTGATCCTAATAAGCTATAAAAAGACACACAACTATATAGAACAAATAAAGTAGGATTTTTCATGGTTCTTTTTTAAGCTAAAGCCCATGTCTTGCCCTTCTCACACCAGGCAACTAGAGCAGATGTGAGTGTGTCTATTGCCTCCTACCAGGATTTTAAACCTGTCCCATGATCAGTATCTGGGCAAAGCCTACTGACACTTATGTTGAATAATAAGTACTTGCTTATATGAACAATCTGTTGATTTAAACAGGTCTACTCACATGACTTAGAACAATTTAATATAAAAAAGGTTCCATAGTTTTTGGATGAATTGGCATATATTCCAGCATAGATATTAATGTACTCGTATAATATAATAATAATGTAATGTACCACCTTGAGCATAGACAGATGTCCAAAAGGCACCAGACCACCAAAGGTTAGTGCTGACTTAGTTAAGGAGCACTTGGAAGGGCTGGATGGGTACAAGTCAGCCAGCCCAGATGACCTCCATCCATGGGTGCTGAAGGAATTGGCCAGTGTCATAACTGAGCAACTGGCACAGCTGTTTGAGCACTCATGGTGCTCCAGCCAGGACCCTGAGGACTGGAAAAGGGCCAACATGGTGCCCATTTTTAAGAAGGGGAGAAGGGATGAGCCAGGTAATGTTAGGCCAGTCAGTCTTACCTCTATCCCTGGGAAAATACTGGGAAAAAATCATCAAAGAGCACATTTGTGAAGGCCCAGCAGGGGACATGATGCTGAAAGGAAACCAGCATGGGTTCATCATAGGTAGATCCTACCTGACAAACCTTATAGCCTTTTATGACCAGGTCACACACTGCCTTGACACAGGAGCTTAGGCTGATATCATCTACCTGGATTTTAGGAAGGCCTTCGACACAGTTTCGCATCCTCTTCTCATAGGGAAGCAAGCAGGCTGTGGAGTGGATGCCTACACAGTTGGGTGGGTGGCCAGTTGGCTTAGGGACCATGCCCAGAGAGTGGTGGTGGACAGGTCATTCTCGGCCTGGAAGAAGGTGGGCAGTGGGGTCCCTCAGGATTCTGTCCTTGGACCGGTGTTATTTAATATCTTCATCAACTATTTGGAAGAGGGTGTGGAGAGCACGCTCGCCAAGTTCACAGATAATACCAAGTTACGGGGCAAAGTTAACACACCGGAGGGCAAGGAGCAGATACAGGCCGACCTGCACAGGCTGGATCAATGGGCAGAATGAAATAGGATGCAATTCAACAAAGATAAATGTAAGGTACTTTACATAGGAAGGAGGAATTCCCAGCACACCTATAGGTTGAGAGATCTTAGAGTCATAGTTGACTCCAAGATGAACATTAGCCAGCAGTGTAACAAGGCCATCAACAAAGCCAATCGCACCTTGTCATGTATTAGCAGATGCATGACCAACAGATCAAGGGAAGTGATACTCCCCCTCTATGCGGCATTGGTCAAGCCACAGTTGGAGTACTGTGTCCAGTTTTGGGTGCCACACCTCAAGAGGGACACGGAGAATCTGGAGAGGGTTCAGAGAAGGGCCACTCGCATGATTAGTGGCCTCCAGGAAAGACCCTACAAGGGGAGGTTGAGAGATCTGGATCTCTTCAGCCTTCACAAGAGACATCTGAGAGGAGACCTTGTAGCCACCTATAAGTTTATCGAGGGAGGACAACAGGGAGTTGGTGATGCACTATTTACCAGAGCGCCCCAGGGAGTAACTAGGAATAATGGGTGCAAACTAGTGGAGAGTAGATTTAGGTTAGACATTAGGAAGACATTTTTTACAGTAAGGGTGGCCAAAATCTGGAATGGGCTTCCAAGAGAGGTAGTACTATCACCTAACTTGGAGGTCTTCAGGAGGAGGCTTGATAGTTACCTGGCTGGGGTCATCTGACCTCGGTCCTCTTTCCTGCCGGGGCAGGAGGTCGGACATGATGATCCATTGTGGTCCCTTCTGACTCTACAATCTATGAATCTACTATTTTCTAAGTTTTTATGATCTTGTAACACCTGATCAGTTTTGTTCATGCCATCTGTCCTTATTCAGCACTTATTCTTAAAGATATTCTGTAACCAAGGGAATTAGCTCACCATATCCAATATCTTCTTTCCAACCATTTGAAATATATTAAAAAAGAAATTTAAAAAGATTTACAACAGTGCTATGTTATGATATAATTCAAGAAGTTTTAATTAGTTCAATAATTTTTAATTAATGGTCAAAAGCTTGATAACTATGATATGTAATCAAGAAGTCAGTACATCTGTAATTAGTACCTTTGGTATTGCTTGGTCTCTCCAGAGGGTATGTTTCTATATGTCGGCCTAATATAACTGCTTGGAAAATTCTGTGAAGTGAGATGTGGTCAGTCTTTGCCTTATGAGGAAAAACCAATACATCACAGTCTTGAAGGTTACAAAGTTATGTGATGTTAAATGCTGTGAACTGTGGTTTGGGGGTTCCCCTTCTAGCCATAGGCCCTCTGATGCAGAAAGTACCCCTTTACTATTTGCATCCCCATCTGTGTGGAATTGCACAATTCTTGGACTGGATCTCTTGGCTGAGCTGAATGAGAGATGTATTATAAAAGATAAAGTGGTGTCCATATTTAGCAACATGTGAAATTACACAGTTTTTACTAGCCATGTTAACTTGACCAGTTTAACTAGTGTTGTCCACCAGTCAGCCCTGTTTCTCTGGGAGCCTGCAACAGCTTTGAAGTGACACTAACATGGCTTAATTAAAGCAAAACATATTTTTATTCTTTTATCTAACTGCACAGAGCACATAGAACAAAGAGACAAAGTCAGAAAAAAGTTCATTTTCTTGAGTCTTACTTATACTTGAACCTTTTGCATCTGTCCATTCCCTTCATAGCACTTACTTTCATCTGGTTGGGGGGAGCCCACTTCCCTACTGTAGAATGCTTACTGTCTCTGTCAGAGTTACCCCTGAGCCATGGCAAATGATTTCTTTCTGGCCTAGATCAACATATTTAAGATACTAATATTCACTTTGACCCTATGTTCAGGCCTAGGAAAAGCATACCTTGATAGCCTGGATGGAGCCAGGCAGGGATATTCCAAAATTCATAGCCATTCTCACCATTATTGCCCTAGGGACTCTTGGATTATACCTTAACTTTACCATAATTTCATTTCCTGTTTGCTTCCCCCTAATAATTTCCTTTGATTTCACTCCTTGTAGTAAAATAGGATAATTCTAACAGGCTCACTGAGGTGCTTATGATATTTTAAAGAAAATCACTCACAAAATTCCCTCCTTCTCCACAAGACATGGACATTTCTTTACATTTCCTTAAATCTTTGTGAGGTTTTTTTTTTCCCATTTTTCTTTGAGTGACCTCAGAAAGACAGAAACAGAAGTCCATTAGAGCTAAGCGTGAGCTGAATGAGAGATATATTATAAAAGCTAAATTGGTGTCCATAGTAAAAAAAAAATCTGAAATTTATGCAGTCAGATATCATGAGATAGGCACTGCACTAGAACAGTGTACACTGGCAGTGCAGAACAAAGCCACTCTGTGAAAACAATAGCAGCTTAAAGGTAAATTAGAAAATCAGTGCTTCAAGCAATGGTTCTTTTCCTTGGTAAAACTATTCAATTTTTAGTAGTTATCATTAGAAATATGATAGTGCCAAAAAGGCACCTTTTTACTGATTTGATCTGTTATCTATGTCAGATAATCATTATTCATTTTACTGAAAAGAAAAGAAAAAAGAAAAGAAATAAACAGTTTCTACCTTCAGTCTCACAAGAGTTGTGGAAGTTGTGGAAGAATGAGCTATACCTTTTCTGTTCTGATGTACGCATTTAGCTGAATGACTGACTGCACTACAATGCCAGAATCTCTGTTCTTGAAAGTGGCATGTGACAAAGACAACATAGACCCTATTTCAATCTTTACAGCCCTATTTACTAAAAATATCCTATTTTCTCACATACAACATACCCCCTTCCAAATAAAGCATGCACTTTGTGTTTGGAAAGTAGAATGTAGAAAAGACATTTTTCTGGAGTCATGGCTCACTTTGACATAAAGTAAATCCTGCTATACATGAAGTGTGGTATCAGGAACTTTCTGGTCTGGCAGACTGTCTCTTGCAGTACCAGACTTTCTGGACTTACTCTATCATACAAGACAAAGCCCAGACCCTTGCAAAGGGTAGTAGCAAGAAAATTACTTCTTTACTATAAGTAGTTCTTTATATAAGTTCTTGTAATTAAAATGTTTTTTCCACATCATAAGCATTGTACAGATGCTGTCAAAAAGCTCACTTGCTACTTTGTGTACAAGCTAGAGTGCTCACCCCATAGCTACAGCCATGAGATTGTTAACACAAGACTCTGCCCTTTTAGGGGAAAGGTGCATGTTGTATGTGAGAAAATATGATATATGCTTATTTTGTAAGCTGAGCAAATGTGACCCCTCTCTCTCTCTCTCACACACACACACACACACACACACACACACACACACACACACACACTTCCCTGCACTAAAAACTGAGGCTATGTGTAGACAAAATGAGGGGCGTGTGTGCACAACACTTTAAACCAGGCTAAATGCTTTTGGACCGCTTTAATGGTGTCAGTGTTTGCACACCTTGGTGGCATAGTGTGCATTAATTCCAGCCACTGTAGCGAATTCAGCAGCGTAATGTGCCTTAAATGATGTGGGACACAGCAAACTGAAGCTCCTCCAAGGAGTTTTAGTTTACTGCCCCACCAGCCGTGGAGCGAAGCACCGGGCTCTGTGGAGCTCAGGGGCTCTGCAAGCAGCCCAGGAAGGCAGCCTCAGCCCAAGACAGGAAAAAAAGATAGTGGCAAGCCTGATCTTCCCACCCCCCAGAGCCTGCCTGCCTAAGCTGCGCACGGACCCAGTGCTTCCCTCCACGGCTGTGGTGTCCCCCAGGACTGCCCGAGCCGGGTGCCTGTGGGTGGGTGCCTGCCACTGCCATGGTGGGAAGCACCAGCCCCCCTACCCTGCAGCCCAGGGACGACTCCACCTGCTGGCAGCTTGCCCTCCCCTCCCCACCGCCAGAGAGGCAAGTAAGTGGGTGTGTGCACAACGCAGAGGTTTAAAGGGCCCTAAATTGAAGCGGTGTTTTTAAAAACCCATCGCTTCAACTTAGGGTCCCCATTTCATGTACACAGGCCCTTAGAAAGCAACCTTTTGTGTGGAGGGGGGAATTGCAGAGATCCCTTAATACATGGTTCTCAACCTTTTTAGACTTGAGGCACCCCTTTATAGACTCAAGGCACACCTTGGAAAATTCCAGCTCTTAGTTTTCACTCATTTATTGACTACAGAAAAATAATAGAACAGTTCTCCTGTTTCAGAGAACTCAGAAACCACAACAGGTGAGACTGCTTTGGATGCTATGGATTTCTATTTGAAATTGCTGGGTTTGCCTTGCGAATCATGCATAGGTATTTGTATACCTAACAATGCTAACGTTGTGTGGCACCTGCAGTGCCTTTGAAAGGATCTCAAGGTACCCCAGGGTGTTGCAGTACCCTGGTTGGGAATCACTGCTGTAGCAGGCACTGTTAGACTGTGTTCCCTGTGTTAGACTGATATATGTTCCCAAACTGCACCAATTTCCACAGATAAAGGAGAAGCAAGTTAAACCAAGCTGCAATGTCTTTGTTGTAGCCCTGGTGTCTAGAAACCTAATGAAGCTGCACTTCCAGGAAATCTTTCAGCCATGGATATATATAAGGATACTATTAATGTAGAATACTTAACATAGGTTTGAGCAGAGACAATAATGCAATTCCAGGCTACATGATCTTACTGAATCTCTGTGGAAAGTAGCCTTGGATACAGTCCCTCAAACTCACCAATGTGGCCAGCACTTTTCTCAGTCTACCTGCTGCCCCTGGCACACGCCTTAAGGTCTAGATGAAAGACCAGGTGATATGTCAATGAGAGCTGACAGTAGTTTCCAGTATGAGAACAGATCTAGGATTCAGCAGGCACATTGTGCCCCTGCTATAGAAATCACTGAAAAGTAGTAAACAAGCAGCAGAACCTCTTCACCCACCTTTCACGGAATGTATTTTGCCAACCGTAAAATATGTATAACAACAAATTAAAGTAGCTAGAATCATTTAGTTTAGAAAGGATAGAAATCAGTGGGGACTTGACTGAGCTAACCTCAAATGTGATGTGCATAGTGAAAATTGATCTATCTCTTCTTTTGACCTGAAACCATTAGAAAAGGAATCACTTAGGACTGACTTAGTCTCCTGATCTAGAAAACACATTTACCAGAGCAGATTCTTAATGTTTCACTGAAGTTGATCTCACTCTTTGTGGACACAAGGGGAGAAATATCGAAGGCACAACAGGCAGTTAGGGAAGTGGCAGGCAAAGTACAGCCCATGGACCATAACCGGCCCACCAGGCCATTCTATCTGGCTTGTGGGGTCCCTAAAAAAAATTAGAAAATTTGTATTTATCTACCCCTGGCTGCCTGTCAAAGAGACAGGAGCCAGGGGAAGTAGGACCCAGGGGGAGCCAGCAGCAGAACTAAACAGCCCAAGCAGCGAGTCTGGCCTGGCCTGGCCTGGCCCCTCCTCCATTCCCCCCACCCACACTGAGCCCCAGCTGGAAGCCTCTTCCTACCAGGGGCTGCTGGAGGTTTCTGGCCTGGGGCTGTTCCTGCATCCCAATGCTGAGGGAAATACAGATAAGGAGGAGGTGGGGGAGGGAGGCAGGGGTAGACTGCAGGCAATCAGGGAGGTGCAGCAAGTAGGCACACAGTGCACAGTGACAGCTGGCCAGGATTGTGGGGCCTACACCAGTGCACCAGGGCCAGCACCAGTGGGGCCCATAGCAGGCAAACCCTCCCCCTCCATGCAAGCCACAACCCTCCCCAACCACCCTTCCCCACACACTCACAGCCCCCAACAAAACCCATACTCACCCACACCCCACACACACCCACACCTATCGCCTCCCACCACAAATCTACACACACACCCACATACCCAGAAACCTATACCTATCCCCCCACAATATACAAGAGTAAGACTTAATTTTAATCTATTGTGCAATCACCTCTATGTACACTACACAAACACATGTAAAGCAGGAAAAACAATATTTTTTTAAATGAAATTAATGAATATTGTAGTACATGTGGGATTTTCAGAATATAATTTGGTATTTTTCTGGTTCCATGATGGCAACCCTACTTACTGAAAGGAGTAAGTCCTGGAGACAAGGCGAGGGACTTCCGGTGGCAAAAGTCAGGGGTTAGGGGGCAGGACTTCCAGTCCCACGATGGTGACCAGTGGGTGGGGCACCTGTCAAAGGGCAGAGCTACCCATGCGGACCTCAATGGCTTGCCAAAGCTCGGTAAGCAGCCCTCCTCCCAAAATAATTGCCTGCCCCTGAGCTAGGGCCTAACTCTCAATAAGAGGTTGTTTCTGGCTTTGAAAATCTCCAAGGGACTTAGGTCCAAGGGACCTTTGAATGAATGGATGGATATTCTTGTTGTTAGGATGCTAATCTGGGACTCAGGACATCCACATGCAGTTCTGTTCTCTAACACAAGTATAGCCTGTCTTCATTCCTCATATGCAAAATGGAAATGATAGTATTTACCTACCTCACAGGGTTGTTCAGGATAAATATATGGATTATGAGGTGTTCAGTTGGTCTAGGAATGGTATCTCTTAAATGCTTATCATTTTTCACTGTCTTATATTTCTGCTACATGCCTATGGTGAGGCACCGATAGTTGAACTACAGTCTAAAATACCATATTTACTCAACTATAAGATTAGGTCTTTTTCTCCCAGTCACCATGAGGGAAAAGCTCCTCATCTTATATTTGCACACAGGAAAATGTTATTATAAATACATTGTCTACATCTTCCTGGCCTGCTCCCTGTACCAAGCCGCAGTCTTCTGGGTCTTCACCTCCTGCATGGCATCCTTCACGTCCCAACCCCAAGCTGCCTGCTTGTATAAGCTCTGAAACTAGCAGTTAGGTGTTTGTGTTGCCTTCTCCGGAATTGGGCTCTGCTACTTCTGGTGTCCTGGGTGTAGTCTCTTGTTTTCCCATTCACACTGACCCACCACTCCGCATGGTTCTGGTACCAGAGTGTGAGGGTTTTCCATCCTCTGTAGTGCTGCCTGAACTCCTACAGTATTTTTTCATTGTGCAGAAGGCTCACATTCAGCTTTCACATGCCCCTGCCTCCCTTGGGCTGCCTCCCCATTTCTGCTTCCACTGTCAGGAGGCAGTGGCCAGAGAAGCAGACAGGTGTGGCTTCGGCTTTAGCTACCAACCACCCATTGGGAGGAGGATGAATTCTATGCATGATTTTGACTGACCTGAGGAGTCTACCTGGGTGAAGTTTCATCTAGGTCCTTGGGCTTCTTTGCCTGAGTCCACTAGGCTCTGTTCACATAATTCAGCACCCTGGAGGATATGTCCAGTCCCTTCTTTTGTCCTCTACTTATTCTGTCTCCCTTCTCAGTGATGCAGTTGAGATCTCCTGCGATCACCACTGGTCAGGTGCTGGTCACCACTACTGTCATGTTTTTAAGGAAGGCATGCTTCACTGTTCTGTTAGCTGGCACATATACACTTAGGAGGTCAAATCTCCCTCCCTCTTTCTCCAGAGTGACTCCTCCAAGTAATTTGCCTGCAATAATTTTTCTGTGCTGCAAGGGGTGCACTTAGTCTCCTCTCAAACCCCTGCTGCCCTATCGTCATTGGCTGCAGACCAGAATGAAGGGCCCTGCTGCAAGCATTTCTTAAACAAAGCATAGTCTTTAGAACTAGGAAGACCACGCTCCTGAAGACAAAGGATGTCTGATTACAATTGCCTGAGGGTCTGTTCAATTGTGTCCCACTTTTCCTTCTTAAGCAGGTTTCTTATGTTTATTAGTGCTATAAGAATCCCTGTGAGTAAAGCTGTGATGGGCAGTTGTATCTTTCCCCTCTCCTTCTTAACCTTGTGGGGTCCTTTTTCATGCTCAAGCTCAACTTTTCCACCAGTTTGTGGAGTTCTTTTGGGGAGAGTGGTTCCTTCAGCCAGCTGGTGCAAACTCAGGGGGACCCCCTACTTCTCTTATGAATGGAGCGGTTCTGCTTTGCTTCTGGGCTTCCCAGGATCTCACCCCTTTTCTTCTTGGATCGGCATGTCTGAGTTAGTGCTTTCTTCAGCTTCTGGGGTCCTTTCCTGGTCCCCTTTTTGGAAGTTCACACTTTCCCTTTCTCTCTCTTCTTTTGTCTATCCTTTCCAGTTCCTTAGTGAAATCCTTCTCCCCTTCCTTTTTCCCAAGGCCCGCAACCATCTGACTTAGGGCTGCCACATTTTCTTGTTTCCGGATTAGGTTTTCCTTCCTGGAGGGGTCTTTTCCTTCTATTCCCTCCCTTTCTTGGACCTTTTCTGCCCCCTTCTTTGTTTCTGCTGTGGGGCAGGATGTAACTAGGAGAATGGGGGAAGAGGATGCTGGGGTTTCTGCATTCCTCTCTTCATTTTTGCTTTTCTGTACATTAGCATAGGACTGGGGGCAATCTTGACAGACATGTCCCTCTTCTCCACAAAATTGCACTACCTGTCCTGCTTACAGTCCTTGGCTTCATGCCCTTTTTCTTTGCACATGGCACAGATTTTAGTTATGCATTGCACTAGATGCTTCTGCTCCCCACATTAACAGCAGAGATTGGGATGTCCCTGGTAAAAGATGAAAGACCTGTGGGGTCTCAGAGAGATTGTGGGGGAGAGGTATTGTACTTCATCTGGGTTCCCAGGTTTGCTTTTCACTATTGCTCTAGCCTTCCGGGCTCCCGTCCATAACCCATGCCTGTCTATGACTTGCTCTACTTTCCCTACTTCTTTGCAATATCTTCTAAGCTAAAAACTCACAGCTGCTTCTTTTATCTGGGCTGTGTACATCTGGACTATAATCAATTTCTTTCCTCTCTTGCCTCCCATGACAAATTCAATCCCTTTCAGATGCAGATCTTTGAAGCCCAGTTCAAACTTCACCCCATTTTGCATGCAAAACAGGTCATTCAAACGTCTCATATTTACCTTGAGAAAGTCTTTCATGATCTTGACTATGAAGTCATCTTTCTCCAGGGGCTGATTTTCTTGATTCCAGGGCCGATTCTTTCAGGACCTCCACTTTCACTTATCTCCATTTTTTGTGGTGTCCCCTAACCCGGAGCACAACAACTCCAAGGTTCAGGGTTTTCACTCCCCCTCACAACTCACATGGGGGTCAGCCCAAGTTTCTGTACCTGAACTGGAAAGAACAAATTGACTTTATTGGTAAATGTTTAGGATTGTGAATCCAAAAAAAGCTGACAAAGCCGGTAGGGAAATGCATAGCGCCCGACGCTGAGAGAAAAAGAAAATAGATACACACAAACCTGTTACAATGGTCCGCAATGGTGGAAGAAGTGGTTCGGAGAAAAAGTGTCTCAGTCCATATAGAGTCTCATTGCAGGGGTCCTCTTCGGGTGGAGCAGGGTCATCCATTGGTGAAGAATCCTCTCGAAGTGAAGGTCGATCTGGTGCAGAGGGGGGCTTCAGGTGGTCCCCTCTGGGTCCGGTCTGGCGGCGGTTCGTCTGGTGGGGTTGGTGTACTGGCGGTGGCCCGTGATGTGTTCCACGTAGATGTCACAGGACCAATGGATGTTGTTGGACACCATGAGGCAGCACATCAGCTTGGCACTCAATCTAAAACCATCTTTCTGATCCAGGGGAAACCAACTTGATGATCATAGTATCTTCCCCCATTGCCACAAAATTGTGCAATCAGGATAGGTTAGTGCAGGCCATCTGAATAAGATGCACAGTAGTGCCTATTGCACTCAGCCCCCCTCAGCGCTGATCCTTTTTCCGGTCTTGCTAAGCTACTATGTTGAATATATTTTGACTTCCTCAACTCCCATAGTGAACTGCACCTTTTTTGCCATTCCCAGTAATTCCTAGTTTTTCACCAGCCTTAAATGTCTGGCAAACGTTACCAAACAGGGCTCTAAACAGTTCACCCAGAATCCCTCTGTGGCCCCTCTCTCAGCCTGGTTCACATGATTAATGTGGCTCTGACTTCCCTGAGGTAGAGCTGGACCAGGTTGCCCTACACCCCATCTGCATATAAATTTTTGGAGTATCCCAGGACTCATGACAAGAATACCCAGTTCCAATTGTGAGGAACAGGGGCGGGGCGCTAATTAGCACATGGATGCTTTGTGGGTATTATCTGGAGTATATACACATACTAAGCAGTTGTAAGCTGTGAGATCACCATGACTTGAAAGGCTGTTGACTTTGCTGGGGTCTAGCCCAATAAATAGTACAGTAAATTGGTTTTGTACTAATGTCATGTGTAGTTTGTATGCCTTCTTAGATCATCTGGCTCACTTCTAGGTCTCTTGAAGGCTCAGGTTAAGTGTAGTGGCTTTTTAACCTGGTAGAGGAAATATCATGTATCTGTGTCCATAAAGGCTGTTCTTCTGAACCACACTGCAGGACAGCTGCTCTTCTGGCATGGTTCAATACCCACTGAGATGTAGCAGCTTTAAGCCCAGTTTATGGAAATGGGAGTCTCTTTTCTCCCTTGCTTTCTCTGAGGGTCTTATGGCTAAGGGCAAGCAAAACCTGGGGGTATCCAAACCCCAAGCCTGTGGGCTTGGGCCTGCAAGTAGGATGCCCGCCAAAGGTTTTGGAAACATCTGAAGCCCCACATGTGGGTGGAGGATATTTGCTGGTATTAGGGAAATTTGTGGTTCTGGACTCTTGGATTTGGAACTAGTGTTGGCTAATTTGGCCTCAGATACAAATTTAATTATAAAAAAAAATCCTTCCACAACTATCTGCCTGAGGGCAAGCCAAACTCAGGGGCATCCAAAACCCAAGCCTTTGGATGTGGATGTGGATATAGGATGCCTGTCAAAGGATTTGGAAGCATGTGAAGCCCCAGGCAGGGGTGGAGTATGTTTGCTGGTAGTAGCGGCACATTTGGTTCTTGAATGACTCATGGATTTGGAGTTGATTTGGCTGATTTGAATTGAACCCCCCACCCCTGCCCCCAGATTTATTTTCCCTGCTGTATCAGTGGAAGGCAGACAAATTTAAGGTAATCCTCCAATAATTAGATTCTGTACTTGCAAAATTATAACAAATTTATAAATTGTCCATATATAGGATCTAACTAGTAGGGGGAGTTCATCTTATATTCAGGATCATTTTATAGTCAAATAAATGTGTTGCTTTATCTCTTTGCATTATTGGGCCTACGTTAGCATTTAAAGGGCCAAATTTTCTTTCACTACAAGTCGAAGTACTTCAGTAGATCAGTGAATTTTCCCATACTGGTTTTGATCCACAGAGCTCAAGATACTTTAAATCAAAAAGTGAATAATCTGTATTATGATCATTTTATCAAAGAGATAATGATCTATAGAGAAGAAATGGCTTGCGTATGGCACCACAGTAAATTAAAGGCAGAACTGGGAAACTCCCTTGATTTCCTTACACTGCAAAATGTAGTATATTTAGAACTAATAAAAATAAATCTCAATTCATATATAGTTAGAATATAGTTATCCTTTGGGATATACCACTCAAGGTTATTGAAACAAATAGAGTGGTATGATGTTAAAACTAGTTTTATGGCAGATAATAAGATTTTATGTACTTGTTTGTATACAAACAATGATGATGGCAGTCATATCTCATGATATACCACGAAGTGATTTTGTGCTGAGTTTAATCAAGAACTTTGAAGGAAATGACATTGAATAGCACTTTCCATTCTTCAGACAGATGGTTTTAATTTAAAAATGATTATTTGAGAGGAACAAGCTTCAGTGGGTATTTAACAGTAATTGTGGATTTAAATAGTGATCAACTGAAAGCAACATTGTCTATTGGGTGGCACCACTTGACAGAAGAGTGAATGAGATGGAAACAGAACTAGCTCAATCTTTTGCAGGACTCCCTCTAGCTACTAATCCTCAAGGCAAGAAAGTAGCCCTCTTGTGACTAGTGCAACAGGTATATTGAACTTAAGTCCGTAGCTGATTAGCATTCATTAAGGAAACACTGAACTCTACCATATGCACCAATTCCCTGATCAGGAAACAGTATCTACAGTAAATACATCAAATACATTCTGAGTAGATTCAGCTCCTCAGTGCATCTTTGAAGATAACATGTATTGCAGGTGTCAGGCAGGCAGGCAATTGGGAGATTGAGCGTATTCTGTGGTTTTCTTTTTTGATTATATACAGGTAGGAGTGTGTAGTGGAGAGATCAAAGTATACTGTGTTGAAACCTTTACTTCAATACCTCATTTAAGGAAATAACTATCCATTGCATTCATCCAAGAACTGCTTAAGAAAGGCTGATTCAAGGAAGAAAAATTCTTATTCACCGTTAGCTGAAGAATGAGTTCTTAGGATGCTTGGAAGAGGGGAAATCTTATGGCAGTTAATACTGTGTATTGATATAATTTGGCAAAGTTTCAAGATATCTAAGACTTCATGAATATTAAAAATAATTCATATGTAGAAGAATATTCAGTTAGTGCTCCTAACTATGAAGGGGCAAGCTCTCAGATACTTATTGGGTGTGTCTACATGTTGCCATATGGCAACGTTGCTACTACCTTTTGGAATTACTAAAGCATGGTGCAGTACGGGTAGTTACTGTGCTGTGCACGTGGTGCACAGTTACATTTTGCCACTACATCGCTGTAGAGGCACGCTATACCAGGGGAGTGTACCGCTATGGCAACATAGCTGCTGATCATGTGTAGACCCATGTGATTACTACATTGCTGTAGTGCACCATATGGTGACGAAGCACGTTGTTACGTCACCGTAGAGTGACGTGTAGACGCACCCATTGTGTCTTCTTTCTCTTTCACTCTTTATCCTCCTTTCCATAGCCCCACAGACCTGATTGTTTTAATTTGTTTGGTAGAAGGGTAAAGTGGAATGATGAAATGAATCTCATGACTTTTTTTTTTTTTATATATAGATGCTAAGAGACTGTTTAGATTTTTATGTAACCATGAGCATAAATTCTGAGGGTGCACTGCAATTGTCTTCTTGCAATTTTGTTCATAAATACCAATAGCATTCTTTCCAGTTAAAAGCATATGACAAGTGATAAAATATAAATCAATCAGCAGCACAGACCAGTGGCTCTCAATCTTTTTAGACTCAAGGCACTCCTCCTTAGACTCAAGATACCCCTTGTAAAATACCAGCTCTTATTTTTCACCCTTTTTGACAACAGAAAAATAATAGACCAATAATAGAGTAATACTGTACTTCTATTGAAAAGAACTCAGAAAGATCACAACAGATCAGAATGCTTTTGACACCATGAATTCCTGTTTGAAATGTCTAGTTTTATCTTGAATCATGTTTTCCCATCTAACAGTGTTGACATTGCATGGCACCCCAAAGCATCCTTGAAAGGATCTCACAGTACTTCACTGTTGAGAATCACTAGTGTAGACCATGCACTTTCTCTGTTGCTTACGGTGATATATGACATCACTTACAAGATCAAGGGGTATAATGATTAGCTGTTAATTCATTTCATGAATTAAATTTATTAATAAAATGATAATTTATAGAATGTACCAGGCAATAAACTCTGTAGTGTGACAAAATAAAACTGTAATGTTGCTAAGTATATCCCTCTGTAGTTTGATTTTGGTTTTCTCTTTCTAACATGTACCTGATATTTATTTGCCTTTGATTAATTCCAGTACATGACTGCTGCTGCTCCTATGCAAGGGACTTACATTCCCCAGTACACTCCTGTGCCTCCAACAGCTGTCCCTATTGAAGTAAGTGTAACTCCATTCATGAAATAAAGTGAAGGGGAAATGAATCACAAATGTATGCCTCATTAAATGTATTGTATTAAAAAGGGTGAAAAATTACTTTCCCCAATCACAATGTATACTGCTCTTAAAGTCAGGATTGCCCACGTCTCTATTTCTTTTAATTTCTTTTCCTTTTTTGCTTTTTTTGGAAATTTTGCAAGTGCTCTTGTGTTTGCATTTGATTTGCCATGCTCAGCAAATGGAATAAACCACTGGTGATTTTTCATATATTTGGGAGGGAGATGGGGAAAAGGCAGGAAAACAATACCAGCAAGCAAGCCCAAGGGAGTCAAGAAGAGAAGATTGCCAAGAGGGTTTGACAGTGTAGGTGATTGCTGAAAACATACAGCATCCAGAAAAAGCGATTGAGCAATGGAAACCTTCCTCTTGTATATACAGACGTGGAGGATGCTGCACTGAGTGCTTTTTCATCCTTGAGGAAGGATTCGCTCCCTCCCTTCTTGGGGCTGAGTCATGCTGATGACATTCTAATGAGTAAGTATTTACTCAATCCTGTAGATCACAAGGTGCTGGGAGCACTTCAGCTCACCCTCCACTGCTGTGCATCTTCATGAGGGATTCTGAGCAAAACAAGAGGAGGGAGGTTTGGTTGATTTCTTTTTTTTCTTTATTTTTTTTAAAGGTACGTTCTTCTTAAATTTTGTATTATTCTCTTTGGTTCTGCCCCATTTTCTTAATAATTTTCCCTTACTCTGTGATAACATCAGGGATACTATAAGCGCTGCTACTTTTTCATCAGCTGTGTCTAGACTGGAGTTGATATTGTGACTGCTCCATGGATTGACTATGTGGGGATGCTCTGTTAGCAGTTATGTTGGTATATTTTCACCAGTGCTCAAGTAGTTCCACCATGGTTTTTCCAGTGTCTCTGGCTGTAAATAGTAAGAATCCCAAATGAAATCCCACATGGTAGGAAATGACAATTATTTTGTCATACTAAGCTGGTCTTGTTTAAATTTTCATTGCTAAAAGATAATTTCACCCTAACCAGGCTTTGTTTTGTTCATATATGTATAGCATTACTTGGTTTGAGTACCTTTGTAAGTTATTAAAGCAGCACAATCACCCTGTTTGCTGATACCTACACTAAATTTGCTACAAAGTGGTGGTGGTGATATTTATTTGTAATAACAGAGTCTCAGTTAGGAACAAGTCCCCCAGTGTGCTAGGCATTCCACAAACAGAAAGCAAAATATGTTCTTTGCCCCAAAAATCTTGCAGTCTTGTTTAATCTAAGGAGCAACAGACAGATGTAGGCAGACATTTGGCATAAATGGAAATGACAAGTTTATCTGGATCTGAATCATGTCTAAAACCTTTCAGAAAGAACTTGACAGTTTTTTCTGTGAGAAATGTAAAATGACCTACCCTTTTTTTTTTTATATAGTACTCGGATAAAAACAAAATGTGAGCTCTTGATGGTCCTTCTTCTACCTCCATGGCATGCAATACACTAACAAACTCTGTTCCGAGACAAGTAAACCTGGCATCATTGATGTAGTAACATAGAAGTAAAGAGAATGCAGCTCATTTAATGAGCTTGTAGGGAATAATATATTTTTTAAATGTCAAAATGGAAATAAATGATTATCATCAAAACATGATTAAGAGTTTTCAAATCACATGCACATAATGTTGACTACATGCCTGTATATAAAATTACAATTAAACCTATAAATAAAAGCAGAGCCTACCTGGTACCGTGTCTCCTTATGTAAAATGTTTAGTTTATCTTAAATTTGTCTTACAAGAGAAAACACTTCAAATAGAAATGCTGTATCAGTGCAAATATTGTGCGGAGCATGCTACAGATTCTGCAGAATATGCATTATTTTATTGAAATATCCTGTAGGCCTTGATCCTATTCTTATATTGGTACAACTCAAGAGAAGTCAATGTAAGCATAAAAGAAGGTTGTTGTAAGTGAGTTAAAAATCAGACCAACCATGCATATGTAATGATAAAATATGTAGGATGAAATCCCGACTCGATTAAAACCACTGAGATTTTTGCCTCTGGCTTCTAAGGTCAAGAATTCCCCCATAATTTTTCATTGCTGCATGTTAGAGTGAAGGGCTTCAGGCACTTTGCATATTTGAGACATTTCTCATTGCTGGGCTGGATTACTGGTTACATAGATGGCAATTATATCATGTCAGCATATGTTTTCTACTATCCCAGGCACTCTCAGTTATAGAAAGCAACAATCCAGCTGCTGAGAAATGAGGACTTGGTGAGACAATGCTGAATGCCTCCATACAGTTCACTGATGGGATTAAAATCAGTACCTTTTTCATGTCCCTATTTGCTTCCTTAGGGTGTTGTTGCTGATACCTCTCCACAGACAGTAGCATCTTCATCACAGGAAGCCAGTGGTCAACAGCAACAAATGACAGTGGAAACATCCAGTGAACACGCGCCTGCATATTCTTACCAACAGTCTAAGTAAGTAAACTGTTTTTAGTGACCCCTTGGCCAGCTATGATTTTACCTCTCGACTAAAACATGTTAAATCTACTCTTAGCTTCAGCAATATACATTCATTATAAGTTCACTGAATACAATGGAATGACCCCATTCAATTTCTACCACTTAATTTCCAACAGTGTAATTAATTACAGAATTTTACTTGACAGCCACCATTTTACATATGACTGAAATGTAATTTCTTAAGTGTGTACTGCTCACGCTGAACTCAGTATTTATCAAAGATTATGTTAGAAATCAAGTTATGGAAAAATACATAGCTTGTTTAGGCAGATACACTATGCTTACCTCACTGCAATTTGATTAAGATTTGTAACTGGTAAGGAAGCATAAATTGTACAGATTTGTCATTCATTGGATATGCAGACTAATGTCACAAGAAAAGGCTGGGAGGAGAAGGCTGCATTTCCCCGCCTCCCCCTTCCACCCCCAACTCTTCTTCACCTTGCAAAATATTATGTGCTATACATCTGTATTTCTGAAAAGCACATTTTACAGTAGTAAAAATTTGGCTCAATATTAAGCAACAATTTCCAAAGCATCAGCAAAGAAGTAATTAACATGATTAGGTGTTGATCTTATCATTTCTAGGCAAGGAAAGATGCAGAACCTTAGAGAATTAATCAGAAACTATTTTTTACCATCCTGGAAACAAACCTGAAAACTAAAGAGAGCAAAAGTATTTTAAAAATGAACTGAGCATGAAAAGGATTTTGTACTGGCCTTATATATTAAAATAAAGAGTTAAATTAGGGTACATTTAGCTCTTTTTTTGACCAGGAACCACATTATTTACATTTATACTGTAAAGAATGTATTTATTTACATTTTCTTTACATTTATACTGTATGGCTTCCTTGAATGTTGATTCTCTCCTAGTATGTCCAAACATAAGGCTTATACTCTGTATCTATGTCTTCCAAGGATACACATGGAATTACACTAGGAATGAAGTAGGCATTCTGTTCTTCGACTTTGAGCATTCTCTTCTACTTCATTAGACAGATCCCTCAACCATTTTAGACTAAACAGTATTTCTCTCACTTGAAAAGCTCATAAATTTACTTATAAAAATATGAAATCTTGAAAGTGAAGTTAAATGGCACTTCTTTTTCATGGGAACTCCACCCTCTTGCCTCTTAGCAAAGATCTCTCTGCTGGACATCAGGCCTCTGGCTTTAAGCAGTGGGTGGGAAGGTTTTCTGGAGCCATGGTTGGAAGGGAGGATAAATCCAATGCCAGATTAAAGATTACTACCACCTGGGGAAACCTCATAAAAGAACAGACTTTTGGTCTCCCAAGAAACTTTACAGGGAAGCCCACAGTAACTCAGTCACTTTAAGGAGACCCATGCCAACAATCTAAGGAGCACACTCGGAAGGGCAGGAAAACCACAGAAGGTGGCCACTGGCTTAGTTTAAACAAAAAAGGTGGAGGGAGAAGGGAACTGAACCCAAGGAAAAAAGGTAACAAACATTCCTAATCAGTCCTCATTTATACAAGGGTCAACTCCCCTTTGAGATCATCATAAAAATCTCAGTGCAAAAGCAGTGATTAGGAGCCTCTAAATCTTTAAGTAAGGGTGATAAGTCGTGGAGCCCACTTTGAGAGGATGTAACTCAAATTCACTCATCATTTTCATCATCCTGTCAGGGAACAAAGACCCTAGAAACTGCAGTTGACTCATGCTCCCTCCCCCGCTTCCCCTTATGGTACCAGTAGAGGATGGTCAGTAATGAATGCGGAAATGGCTTTATCAAATCCTTAAGGAAATAAACAAATGTCATATTCTGCCATCACAATGTCTGGAGGTGCTTTTTTGTTTCACAATGCTAACTGCAATCATTTTAGATAAAAATTTGAATGAACTGTTGTTGTTTGCAGAATTAAAGTTTTGAAGTTAAAGTTAGTTTCATGTTTATGGTTTCAGCTAGGGTGGCTATGTGGCATATCTTTGAAACCATTAAAACATTTTCTGTGTTTCATTAATAAAAAGAAAAGAAAAGGGTCTCACCCTCCCCCCCCTCCTTTCCTTACTTGTGGCTGCCTGCCCTCTGTCTTGGGGAGCAAGCAAGGAAGGGTTAAACTGCCTGCCTGGCTTCCTCCACCAAGGTGCAGGACTGCTGCTCTTCTCTGGGCTGAGCCTGCCCGGAAAATCAGCCTCAGCAGTGGAACTACCCAGGCAGGCAAGTTAACCCCTCCCTGCCTGCTCTGTGAGATACTGCAGACAGCCACAAGTAAGCCGAGGGAGGATAGTGAGTGGAGATCTGGAGTGCTAGGGTGAATGGGAGGACAGGGCAGTGGGCCCAATCTAGGCACTAAATTGTAGCCTAGAGTAGCTACACCATAACATGACATGAACTGGGTAACACAGATCAGAGATAATCCTGCCCTGAAATGATGCAACTTTAACCCATGTAGGAGTGCTTAAAACTACTTTCAGGTGTTAATGTGTGTGCAATCCAGGTGTTAAGAGCTCCAGGAGTCACCTAAAATTACTCTGTAACAAAGCCAGTAGACAACATTTTTAATAACGTCTCCACCTTCACAGAAAGATCATATGTCTTGCCAAGATTAGAGTTTTCTAATACTTCAAGTTTACATGTACTACATCTCAAAAATATTAATATGCTATTTTACTGTAGGAGTATAGGAATAAAAGGTCATGATGTGTCATGTAGATCATGTCCCTTGTGTTAAACTAGATAGATTCCACACTGTGTTTTTTAATGTATCACCTATTTAATCAATATCAGCCTAACTGTTTCTACTGAATCAGCCATTAATAACTAGGCCACCATTAAGTTATTTTCCCATCAGAAAATGTCTTCTTGTTTGCGAATTGAATTTATCCTTTTATTTTAACTTTTTCATTTTACTACTAGTGGCCAAAACAAATAGTGCCACTAAATACAGCGAATAGAATTCCCTTTGTTGCCTTATTACCCTGGAAGTATTTACATAGAATTAAAGCATGTTCTCATGTCAATGAGCAGGACTACCCATTAACCGTAGCATTAAAAGGAGTAAATTCTTCTGCACTAAAATGCGTGAATGCCCCTCCAGTACAAATACTTTTCTTCTGCTTCACTATTTTCAGCTTAGTGCCTGTATCATATTTAAACAGCTGTAAAGTTCATTTTTCTTGGATACCTATTAAAGGGAATTGGGTGGAAAAAAGGACAGGAGCTTATTTCAAAGTTGTTTTGACTTAATGACCATTTTAATTCAATTGTTTTTACAGACAATAAACAGGACTGAAGAATGTCTGTCTGAAATCTTTGCCTTGAATGGAGAAACTTCATTGAACAAGAAGTTGGCTTCCAGTTTGCACAGGCGTCAAATGAATGCTTTTTTTTTATTTTCTACCCTTCCCAATGAAAACAAAACAGTGTTTTTATGTGCTGTGCAAATGGTTCCGTCATGTAGTCTGACAGTTTTATTTTTGCTATAATTTTTTTAAATAAAGAGAAAACCCAAAGGAAAAACACTGGGTTAACATTTCATCTGGATGAACATTTGAATTCAGAATTTACCTGGAGGTATAGCTAGATTTTTTTTTATTTTTTTTCTTGGTTTTTTTTTTTTTTTTTTAGAAAAACAGCAAAACCGATGATGTCAAGAGGGAGCAAGCTGAGATGAAAACTAATGGTCTTCCTCAAAAAATTAAGCTACTCTTTTTCTCATATTTTTCCTTCTTGTTTTAAATCTAGAGTGTTTTTGTTTTGTTTTGAGTTGTTTGTTTTAGAAATGTTTAGGTAAGGTTTATCTTGAATCTTAATTGCCTTAATTTTTAAGGACGTCAAAGGCTCTCAAGGCAAGCTGTCAACGTCTTGTTAGAAAACCCGAGAAGGAATTGAAACCTGCTTACACCAGTGTCAGCTGGTGTGGAAGTTTAATAGACTGAATTTTTGGGGTGAACAAAAAAAACCTGTACAGTTTAAAAGAAAATGATTTTCTTCTTTTGAAGAAAACTTGATGATAAAAGAACTGTGGCAACTGAGAGGATTGGAAAAAGTGCTGGGACTTTTATGAACTTTGTCTTAAGTGTTGACAGAAAAAAAATTCTAGAAGGCTAAAGCATTTTACAGTAAAGTTATTGAATTGAGAAAAAAACTAACTGCATTATAAAGAATGCAGGGTTTTTTTCTTGCAGAATGCAGATTTTTTTTATTTACAAAGCGTGATCGCTAGCAAAAGCATTAGTGCTTTTTATCTGCAGTCTTTTTTATGAGCTTTAAGAAGTTTTTAGTCTGCTTTGCTTGTCACATTGCAAAAACCTAGCTTAAGAGCATTAAAAAAAAACTTAAGTAGATAGGAGCTTATGGTCAAAAAAGTGCAAAAAAAGCAATAGATAGAAGAAATTGTTGACAATTTCTGTAGTCTTTCATAGTTGTGATCAAATGCAGCCTATGGATGGCCTATTTTATACCAAAGATGAAGTGACACCCTAACGCAGTCCAGAAGATAGAGGTTTTTTTTTCTTTTTTTATCTTTATTTGACCTACATGGCCGGACCAGTTCTTACTTTTTGTTTGTTTAAACTATCTTCCACTGGTGTTTTACATACTGCCTATGTTTATAATGGAAATTTCAGAGTAATTGGTACTAAAAACACATACCTGCTGTGTTTTGGAGAAATTCAGTGTGAGGACATCTGGGTTACCAACTGGTCTTCAGCTGGGCTTTAATTTCTATGACCTTTTTGTTACATTGCCTATTCCTTTGTATTTCTACCAAAACTACAGTCTTCCTTCTGAATTCCAACATCCCACAGATTCATTTCCTCACCTCAGTCTTTGTCATCTTCCAGCATGCATAGCCACCTTGATTCTACATCTGTTTTTCAGTAATGCATTTGAATCACCGATTAGATGCCACAAAAAGCAAATTTTTGTTGTCTTTTAAATTCTCTCAAAGGGAAAAGTTGAAAATTGCTTAGATTAATGCTGTTATGCAGGCAGGAAGTGAAAATTCATTTTCCCTTCTATGAGTTCTGTTTTCTTAATTTGTTGGCTGACAATCACTAATTAGCATGATTAGGCAAAAGACAGTACCTAAATTGGATCCATTGAAATCTACTTTAGGAATGACAACTATTTTACAATGAAAAATACTGATTACAATCCTTGCTTTTTTCCAAACAATCAAACAAAAAATAGAGAAGCAAGCCAGAGTAAAACAAGTGATTTTTTTTTTCTGTAAGAAGATTACAGAAAATCAGCATTTAAATAAAAATACACACACACACACACACACACACACACACACACACGAAGCCAAACAATTGAACTTTCCTCCATCAAAGAGAAAGGGGAAGCTTCACTACAGTTCTTGTGGTGCATTAGAAACAGGGTATCCGTTTAAAAAATAAAATATCAATCATTTTTATATTGGATTAACTCAATTCAGCCACCCTGATTCTAAGTGAGATCTATGGTTCCCTTAACTGATCTTTTTTTTTAAAAAAAAAAAAAGCATATTTTTTTAAAATTGCTAAAGCAGTACCTTATTTTTTAACATAGTGGGGGGTGTGGGGAGGGGTTACCCAAGCAAAAGGCTGCTATATATGCAACACGTCAAAGAGAAAGATGGGAACTCATCTGGTTAGCCACCATAGATACAGGGCTTGGTTTTCAGGAGAGTCAAACTACTTTCAACTCTCTTTGCCTTCAAATGGAGTTTTTGGTATTCTGAATACCAGGCCCCAGAAAAGTAATGTTTTTTTCCCTCTATTTTGTTAAAAAAAAAAAAGGCCTCTAGCTTTTTATTTTCTGTTCCACATGCTTTCACATTGCTGTTTACTTTTTGTGAGTGGCACACGAGTTTTGTCCTTGGAGAAGGGTGTCCCCATTCAGAAAGGGGAGGGGGAAAAAACAAGCTAGCCTTATTTTCTTCCTTTTTACACTGTTTCACTTTTTCTCTGAATTCTTTGTACAAATAGAGATAACCCCAGGCACAATTCAATTGAATATGAAATAAACATGTGTTGTTTTGTTTCTGTATACGTTCTGTTACACAAAAAAAGTCTCATTTACTATCAACAATGAGGCTACAAGGTAGCTACCATGTGGCTGATGAGTATGCTGAGGTACCTTCCGGTTTCTATTCAGAACTCTGCTGCTTTATTTATACATTTAGAAACATTTTTGGTATTATTTTCAACAAATAAAGTTAGACAATTTCAGTGTTTTTTATTAAGCCAGGCAGGCAACGAGTTATCAGGATGCCTGTCAGTTTAAACTGTTTTAAGTACATTCTGTGTCAGAACTGTCTCATTTTTTACCATGCTACAATGTTGACTATTGTTTGAAAACCAAAAAAAAAGAACAAACAAAGAAGCAGAAGAAGAAAGACAATGGATCCTCTGAATCCAATAAACTATCTTTCTTTCTTATCCCCAAACTGATGAATTGGTACTTAAAGGCTCATGAGTTACAGCTGATGAGTTATAAACAGTAATATATCACCAGGTAAGATATAATATATTTAAAATATAAAAAAAAGTTCAGAAAGGGGAAACCTTTATTTGCAAGAATCAAAGATGAGATAAAGGAATATGGATGAAGTCTGTTCAGTGCAGCAGACCTGCCCCTTGGGTATCATCATAACACAGAGATGCCCATTTGCTTCTGAAAACTGAATCTGGTTTGCTTTATATTCTGCCTAACAAGGTTTTTAGGGGCATTTTTTTTTAGAACCATTCTAGTTGGTTCAATATCTAGGTCTTGCCAACTTAGCCTTAAATATCATCTGGAAGGTTGCAGAAACTGCTCCAGAAGTCAAAGGCAATGGTGTCTGATGCAACTCTCTGGAAATCAAATCAAATCTATAAGTTGAACTGCAGGTATACTTTCCATCACACCTGAACTCTTGTAAATAGTCTGATTTAGATATTTGGTTGGGGGGGGGGGGGTTGTTTGGGATTTTTTTTTCCTTTGGAAAATAAGTAATAAGAGGGGTGTCAGAAAAATATGCATCATGGCTGGAATATTCTGAATACCCAGGATATTGGATAACGGCTATAATGGAACTGAATACAGTATAATATGTAGCATTAGCAGGTGCTAGTGACAAAGGCAGAGTCTAATTCAGGGCACTAGATCCTGGCTGTTCCAAATGAAATAAAATGCTGAGGTAGTTCTCTGTCTTGCTCTACTGCTGGTTTTATTAACACTTCAATTATGACAGCCAGCCATAGAATTTGGGATGCCCTCACAGTCCCTACCATTGAAATAGACTCTTAAAATGTCCCTAGCTGCTGCATACTTGTATGGTTCTGTTTGCCAAGGGATTTAGACTGCCTTTTTATGATAAGCTGAGAAAACCAGTGTCATGCAGAACGAGGCCTATTTCAGAGCAGTTGCATCATGATGTATTATTTTGTACTGTGGATGCATGCACAACTGTGGAAGATGAGAGTTGGTGATCAGGGAAGTGAGGGATTCTGCAATCGGCATAAGCATTAAAATGGGTTTTTACATGAGTAAAAAGCAAATGAAGGGTTTTATTTATGTATGTATGTGTACCAAAATTCAGCAAATTTGAGGAAGCCTGCATTGTAATAAAGTTTATTTTTAATATGTCATAGTATTTGGATCTATATTATGTTGTCTATGGTACTGAAGGATGAGATTGATACTCACTGTTTAACAAGTTGCCTTGGTTCATCATTTTAAGCTTAATAGCACTTGTCAGCCAGCCTCTTCATTTTAATGCTGAGGTTGACATGAGTAACACAGGTTTAAGCAGACTCTCTGCACTATGTCTTCAGTAAGAGTCATGCTAAAGAGTGATAGTAGGCTTGAAGTAATGAATCAGTCTATTTTTAGTGATGAGACCAAATGTGGTAGTTGAAGATAATTATGTTGGATCCACACATGGTCAACATTTCTTTACAAAACTTTATTTAACATGAAATTGGTCTTAATGTAAAAGAAGTGTCCTTGGGCGAGGGATTTTCCAGGTCTTCTAGGTAGCCCATACGAACTGAGGAAATACTAATGGTGTGATGGAAATGCAAAAGATAACAACAAAACCACAGGCAGATTATTCCAGGGAACCTCTCCTTTCTGGTTGATGACATTTATTTTCTCTCTAATAATGGTGATTCCTTTCATTTTCTAATACATGCACACTAACTAGTCATGTACACACACTTTGTCAGAAGGAGGGGGTGTATCAGCAGGACATTTTTCATATTCTTCAACAAAGTGGATTTCTGGAATCAGCAAGAGGCAAATGAGCGGCATGGGTAAACAAGGAGAGAATTATTTTTCCTTCAGAAGAAGCACCACACTTCCACATCAGTCATACCATCCAAATAGACTGGAATGCTGTCTGCACCCCTCAGATTCATCTTCATGCCTCAGAGCATGCAGAAGAGACCAGTTCTCTCCCCTTCGTTGATGTTTTCTTTGTTAAAAATAAACATAAAAAAATGACAAAATGTACAAAAATGGTTCTTGCTTCCCATGATGAGAAAATATCTTGTGTCTATATCAGTTATTCTGGTTTTTATTCCTCACCAATGACAGTCAATTTCCTTTCACCCTAATAAAATTTTGTAATGAAGTGAAAAATGTCAGCTGTTGAAAGGTCCACAAACCCATTTTTCTTTATAGGCCTCAATCTCAGAAGGAATTCAATACCCCCAGAGATCTAGGTCTGTTGATTTAAAAAAAAATCTGTCCAGTGTTAATTGTATTTTCAGTCTTTTGTTTTCTTTCTCAAGGATGAAGAATGTATATTTCTGGTGGAATTTACCATCAGTTATATTTTAAGAACCTCCCAAAAATCAGGTTAAAGAGGACAGCATGATGGTAGCATAACTACAGTTATGCATCCTAAAGTGGAAAAAAGCTGAGTAAATCATTTTCTTTTCTTGAGGAAAAATAAATTATGTGGAAGAAGGAAGCATCCAGTATTTGTAAAGGAACTTTTAATTGTTTTCCCCTTAAAGGAGAATTAAAAGCTTCCATCTTTAAGAAAATCAAAATAGTACTGAAGATAGATGACTCTCCTATCAAGAAAAATGTATCACATCCATGAGACAGGGGTTCTTTCAAATCTTTACATCCTCACTATTGCCAAATTGTAGACTAAAGAACCTCTGGGAAACAGTAAATTATGAATCTTATTTATATGGGGATCCTTGTGTTGATGTCTTGGAGCTGTGTCTACTGCTATTATGTTGGTTTTTTTTAATTTTTGTTTTCCATTTGTACCACAACCCTAATAGCTGCCATTTTTCCACTCCTGGGGCTTTCTGTAGATCAGTGGATGTTAGGTTTAAACTTCTGTTTTCTTTGATGAAGCTTTCAATAAAAAAATAAAGAAAAGCGATGGATGTCTGGTTGTTCTTGTTGCACATATGCAGAAGCTCCGTGAAACGTTTAGTCCCTGTGCTCTGTGTGCGTACAGGGGAAGGAGAGGGGAGTTCTTCAACATGGTTTACCTTCTTCCTCATCAGATCAATATAAGAACTGGGTCTCCTGAGAGACAGAGTAGCTCTTTCTCATTTTTAGAAGCAAAATCACCCACATGCTTGACCATGGAATTAAACGGAAAAGGTCCTTTCAGCCAGAGGCCTGGTAATTAATGTTCCTTGTTCTCTCAGATAGCAACCTATTTACTGGTTAAAATATTCCCTTAGCTTCTAAAATACATTTTACTAATGTATTTAGTCATTTTGGTCACAAAAAAAAAGAGACTTCAGTGCACACTGAGAGGTCCAAATTTAACAGCCTCTGAAATGGAAGTCTTTTTTCATAGCACTGACAGATAGTAGATGACAGCAGTACAAGCTTCCCCAAATTACCCCAGTATAACCTCACTTTGAGATGGAATTGAGGAGAGAAAAGGACCTCTCTTTCTCTCTCTCTTGTCTCACAGGGGCAGAAGGAAGTTGTGTAGTTGGTCACCTCCCAACCCCCCCTCCCCAACCACATCCAGAGCTGCTTTGATACGGGGCGGCAGTTGCTGAATGGCTCTCCATCCCACCTGCCCAAAAGAACTGCCTCTGGCAGCAAGGCATAGGCCAAGTGGAATTTTTCTCTCCACCATGTCAGCTTGTGGCAATGAGTTTTAAATGTTTGTCCCTGACTGGTAGTTGTAGAAAGTTTTATACCAGATATAACTAGGGGGTCTACCTACCTTGAGGCAGCTGGCCAATTTTGCAGGCAGGTTGCTGGGTCAGCCACTATTTTTGAGGGCTTATTGTGGCTGGATTGAAAAAGGGGCCTTGGTAGTCCTACCACTGATTGGTAGAGAGGGCTGTCCCACATACCGCCTCACCTCTCACTGCTGATTGGCTGAAAGGGCTATCGTGCCCTTCGTTGCTGATTGGTAGAAGGGGCAGAACCACACAACAGGCAGCTTTCTCAGCCAATCAGCAGCAAAGGGGGGGAGGAGCGGTGGCAGCCATCTTGTCCTCTCACTTAGTGCCAGCAGCCCCGCTGGGGGAGCCAGCATTTTATTTTTGGTAAGTCTTTTTTTCTTGAAGATTTTGCAGAAATTTCAAAATTGGGCCACCTCTGCAAAATCCACACAATCGTGATTTGGGTAGGTCCCTAGATATAACCTCCTCAGTGACATGGATCACATTCTACCCAGTGCCCAACTTACATAAAATAACAATGAAATTGGGACCTCCCGCCGAGTTCCTAGATAAGATCTTATTACAGTCTCCTCTCTCTCTCTCTCTCTCTCTCTCTCTCTCTCTCTCTCTCTCTCTCAGTCTCTCATGCACACACTATATTTCCAAACATATTTTATGCTGATATTGTTCCTTTAAACAGATTGCCTCCTCTCTGTTCAGAGCAATTCAGAATCTATGTTGAGCTTTCACATTTGTTGCATAGTGACTGACAATGTATTCAGCATTCTGGGAAGTACGCTATGTTTTTGCCCTGGCACTTCACTTCTTCTTGGACAGCTATGCAACTTCCCACGTTGCTCACTTTTCTTTGACAGGCTACCACAGCAGGCAGACATTTCTATTGAAGTGATGAGTATCCAGGACAGCCAGGGTGTGCTTCCTCACCCCCTCTCCTATACCCTTCCCTCCCACTTATTCCTCTTCACTGCGATTTTCATTTCTACATGCCCCAAATGGGTCTGTCAAGTTTTATGTTGCTTTCATGTTTTAACTTCCATAGGAGCAGTGAATACGTACATTACAATAACATGCAGAGACCCCAGTTAGGAATGGGTCCCCATTCAGCACTGCACAAACCCAGAGCAGCACCAATACCTACTCTGAAAGGTTTGAAAGCTTAAGTGAAAAGGAATCCTTTAAATCTGTTAGGTGAGTGGATTTGCTTTCATGTTACACAGCCAGGGCACAGATGAGTACTGTGGGATCAGTTTTACACTTTACTGATCTCATCACTCATAGCAACAATTTTCCTGCCACATATGGACCAAATCATCCTTTCAAAAAGTAATTTTCCATTTTTCTTTTTTTTTTTTTTTTTTTTGCTTTCTGATTATGCTTGAGGGATGTGGGGGGATTTGGTTAGGGTGGGAAGGATCAGTTCGAAAACGTTTGGTTTAAGAATAGTACATCATCCTTTTTTTTTGCATGTGCCCCACTGCAGATGAGTCAGTATGAGTAATGTTCATTGCAGTCAAGTAGAACTTGATTAGGCAGCTTGGCAATTGCCTATCACATGTCTGATAGAAAGTATTGTCTTTAAACCCTGGAGATCTTGGAGCCCTTCTGTGTAGGGGGTGCACGCTGCTTCCATGTTATATGTACATATTGAATAATTCACCTCTGTGCAAAGAGTCAGGACATGCTTCATTCACCGCTTAATCCAACTAAAAGCCCAAACTGGAACTTTAAATGATGCTCAGGCCTTGTGCTCACTGTCTGAACCATGGTGAATGTCACCCACAGCAATCATTCATCTATAGTGCTCGAAGTGGGGTCATGTATATCCATCTTTGTAACAGCATTCACTTTAGTGTAAGAAGCCATAAACCAAACTGCTGCTGGATCATTTTTTATGATTAAAAAAATGAGGAAAGATCCATAAATGTAATTTATTCTGCCATTATTTGTTAATAAATGTCTGCTTTGCCTCATGGCTCAATTTCCTCATCTAAAATAAGAGCACAAGTCACTCTAACAGGAAAAAATGAGGTGAGTAGCCCTTTGACATGTATTATAATTCACAAAGGAATTTTCAGCTTTTTATAGTAGTCAGTATGTAATATTAATTATTTATTGAACAGAAGAAGGTAGAACCCCCAAACAGTATTGTTGCCCCACCCAGTGTGTTAAGTGCTGTATATACAAGTGGTTAGAAACAATCCCTGCCCTGAAGAGCTGGCCAGCTAAACTACCAGGACAGATAATACAAGAATTTTACTCCAAACTTGCTTCATTTTACTTATTTTCTGGCAGAAGTTTATTATCAAATACAGCAAGAGGAAAAAAAAGGGATTTTTTTTTTTCTGTTCTCAGTGGTAACAGATGACAGAACAAGGAGCAATGGTCTCAAGTTGCAGCAAGGGAGTTTTTGGTTGGATATTAGGAAAAACTTTCCCAGTAGGATGGTGGTGAAGCACTGAAACAAGTTACCTATTAAGGTGGTGGACTCTCCATCCTTCTAGGTTTTTAAGGGCTGGCTCGACAAAGCCCTGGCTGGACTGATAGAGTTGGGGATGGTCCTGCTTTGAGCAGAGGGTTGGACTAGATGACCTCCTGAGGTCCCTCCCAACCCTAACTTATATGATTCTGTCATGGCGTGGGGTACTATCATCTCCATTTTCCAAGTTGGGCACAGAAGTACAGAGTGAGACAAAGACAACACCACTCTCCCTTTTCCTACCCACCATCCTAGCAAAGAACTTAATTTAGTGCTTCACTATATGCATGTGAACAGTCTCATTGCCTTTATTAACAATGGTAGAAAGGATCAGATAATTACTTATGAGAATAACTTCCATATTTGATTTTTGTTGATGGTTAGAATGCTGCAGGACTTCAGTAGGATTATGCCTGTGCTTACCATTCGTTCTTAAATGTATTAATGGATTGAGTCACACTGGCTCTGGCTACTCAACAACCTTACAGTAGCATGCAGCAGTGCCCTCAGGTTGGGCACGCTGTTCCTTATGGGCCAGTTCCTAAACCAGAAGTGGTATAGCCACATCCACACTGTACTTTGGGCAAGCCAATTAACATTGCTGACTGAGAGCTCCAAATAGCCTGCTCCCATGCTAATTAGCTTCTGCCCAGAGCCAAGTGAACAGAGCTAAGCTACTTGCAATTTGGGAGGCAGCCTACATGAATCAGCTTGCCATGCTAGAAGGGACCACGGCTGAGCGCTACATCCGTTGTGTAGAAATGGCTAAAGGTTAGTCTATGATAGAGATTCTAATTCTAATTCTTCTGATTTTTAGTCAAGTGACTTTACTAGCTAACCAAGCTAGTGTGTTGCTCCCTTGTATGTGTGTGGAATGTTTTCTACAAACTACATATTTTCTCCCTGCTTTGGGTTTTGAACCCTATCACTCAGTGACCCCTTACATAAATAATGCTAGCCACATTTTCCTTAAAGAATACCACTCTTCACTACCTAGACAACAAAGGATTTCTTTCCAGCTCATCTGATTGAATTACAGCTGTGATCCCCCCCAGCCTGTGCCAGCCCTGGCAGTATTAAACCATTTTTTTTATTTTAATATGTTTAAGTGTGTATAGCCAACTTCTCCTGTAAAAATACAAGAGAACATATCTTTCCCCCAAAAAAGAAGTGTCAGAGACTTTCCCCAGCTGTGACCCTGAAACAGTGAATAACAAAAGCAAAACCTCTGCACTGCAGCCCAACTCTGTTTGGTTTATTGTAATCTCAGCCTTCCAATCCCTTTCAATCTCATTTATTAGCTTCAACTACATGTTGATTCCTATTTCACATATAAATTGTGTGGTCTACAATCCATACAACACCTAGCAAAGTCCCTGAGCGTGGCTTACAGGCATTGGGGTCCTACAAAACAATATTCTTCACTTTTTTCTTTCCTGTTTTGTTATGTGCCTATTTTTTGTCATTCTGCTTTCCAAGCAATTTTCTTCCAAAAATACTAGACACCTATATAATGATTGTCCAGTAAATAATGATCACCCAATATGTCAACACAATCCACTATATATTTATATATTTACACATACACACATTACATTGAAAACTGTAAGAAACGCTTAGAACTTTGAGATGTGAAGTTTGATACTATGACTTTTTGTTGATTTAGCTGCAAGCATCTCATAAAGTAAACTCCCTCTCTCCCCTCATAGACTTCCATAACACAGCTCTGTCTTACAGCAGATATTAATAGCAGTGAAGTCAGAGTGTCTTTTGTGTTCTTGAAATGCTAAAGAGATTTACCGTTTGTCTTAATTCACTCAGTGTCATCCATGCTTTAGTTAGTTGTTTGTTTTTCTAAGAAAGAGTATAAAGGAAGTCATCTGGCTGAAAACAGCAAATTAAAAATTCTAGTTAAGGTAATATATCAAAGCAAGTAAGCCAGTATTGTATCCTGAAGTGACTTTTATTTCCTAAATTATCAGAAAGTGTGTACATGTAAAAAAAATTCAGCTCATTCAGATTAATATATTAGCCAATAGGCCTGTGTGAAGCAGCAAGTATTTGCTTTGGACTTGGATTTGGCTGATTTGGAGAGACAGTGATTTGATTTGGTGATTCAAATCACTGTCCCGATTCGATTTGGCTGGTTCAGATTTGGAGATTTGGTGCTGATTGGGAGATTCAGACATAGACTGTAATGGGGAATCACTAAAATACCTATAACTTAGTCATTTTTTTGCAGATTCAGATTAAAACAGTAAGACTGGTACTCCCTTCTGAGGGCATGAAATGTGCCAGGTTTCAAGGAGATAGGTGTGGGGGTTTCTGTGAAAGTGCACCTCAAACTGTTGAAAGCAAAACATGCATCACTTGTGTCTATTAAAGCAGAGTGGGATGAATGCATCAGGTAGCCCCTCATGCGGGCATGAGGCCTGCCAGGTTTCAGGCAGTGAGGAGGGTGGCACTCGTTCCATCTGCATGTGGAGCTTGGAGAACCCCAGCACTAGGAGGTTCACCTTCAGGAACACCAGCTGCTCCACAAAAACCAGGATCCGAGGAGGTGCGGTGGGGAGTCACAACATCACCAGCAATGCTGAACAGCCTCTCACTTGAAAGACTGGTCAGTGGACAGGACAGGTGTTCCCGGGCAACCATGGCCAGATCCTGCCACACCTGGATGTGAGTTGCCCAATAGGTCAAAGGGTCACAGTGCACTGGTTCCACGTCCTCAGCGAGATAGGTAGCCACTGAGACCTCCGCGCTACCTGCTTGATGGTGGGATCTGGTGCCTTCTCCATTTCATTCTCAAGCTCCTTCAATAATGGGATCACCTGGCAAAGGAGGGCATCACCAGCGCTGAGGCTCTCAGTGGCCTTGAGGAATGGCTTGAGGACCACCAAGATCTGAGAGATGGTATCCCAGTCCATTATGTTAAAGGGGCCACTGATCCCAATCTCCCTGAGCATCTCATGGATGGCGTTCTGTTGCTCCACCAGCCTGTCCAGCATCAGGTATGTGGAGTTCAACCGAGTCTCCACATGCTGCATGATTTTGTGCTGCGGAATGCTCAGCTCTGTTTGTTTGTCCCCTTTGATGCTCTGGTGAAAGTAGCCTGCCACCTTCCTACATTTCTAAATGAGCTGGCTGGTAGTAATGGTGCCGTCACCAGGGGCCCTGTTCCCCTCCAAGGCATCCCTGACTACAAGGTGGAACTTGTGTGCCACACAGTGGATACCAACAAAGTTGGCATCATGCACCAGCTTGACCATATTGGCCCTGTTGTCAGTGACCATGAACCCACAGGTGCGCTCGCCCTGCCCAACAAGCCACCCCTGCACCATGCGGTTCATGGCCACCATGATCTCCCTTGATGTGTTTGACTCATATATCACTTCTGCTTGAAGAAGAGCCTACCGGTGGCCTGACTGATTGCACCAGTGCCCTGTGAGGAAGAGGTAGACATGATCTCCACCCCAGCTGCTCCAGATAGCTGATGTGAAGTGCAAGGCTACCTGCAGACCTGCCTTCTGCAGCTTCTCCCTCAAGTACTTCCTGCATTCCTCATACAGGGAGGGCACCACCACTCTGCTAAAGGTGGTACGTGTGGACACTTGGTACGATGGGGCTATGAGCACCATGAGCCACCTGAACCCTGAACACTCAACAAAGGAGAAGGGCTGGCCATTGACAGCAAGCATTTCCCCAGTGCTCTGGGTGACCTCACTTGCCTTCAGAACGCGCCCCCTCTTTGTTTCTGCCTTTTCCCCACTAGTCCAGGATGACCTGCCTCTGCTTCTTGGGGACGGGGGCTTTGGAGTGAGAGGGGAACTTCTTTTTGGGCATGCTCCCACTGGAGGAACAAGGGCAAGGGGGTGCTGCCTCCTGAGATGCAGCAGCATCGCCATGGTGCCGAAGTGTTTCACCTCGTTGCCCTGGCTGATCTGCCTTCAGCAGTGTTAGCAGGTAGTATGCCTAGGATCATCTGCCACCTCAAAATTATCCCACACTACACTACCCACCTGCTTCTGGATTGAGGGTGGGGCTCCTGCCTTATCCCCACCCCCCCCATTGTGCCAAGCAGAGGCACAACAACAGGAGGAGGTGAGCCACCTGCCCCCTCAAACTCCTCTGAAGCACCTTCCAGAGAAGGGGAACCTGCCTCTAGGGAGAACTTTGAGGGATGTGGAGCACAAACTCAGGTACCCCCTTCTTCCCCAGAATTTCCTTCACTATGGCCCTCAGCTCCTCTTCTTCCAGATCCAGATCCTCCTCTGGCACTGGAAGGCTCACACTGGAAACTGAAATTGGGGTGGAGAATGTCATGCTGCTGCTGGTCAGTGGTGTTAGTGGTGGTGGTGCAGGTGCAGGCAGTGCCACCACCTCCTTGCTCCCACTAGCAGCAGAAGACTCATCGCTGCCAGAAAAGAGGGTGTGTCTGTGTTTGGGGCAGGGGGTACTTGCAGATCTTCCTCTGCTCCCTCTCCCTCTTCTGCCAGAAGGCCTGACACCTGCCTTTCCAGCACACTTCATAATGTATGATTCATAGATTCATAGACATTAGGGCTGGAAGGGACCTCGGAAGATCATCGAGTCCAGCCCCCCCACCCGAAGGCAGGAAGTCAGCTGGGGTCATAGGATCCAGCAAGATAAGCATCCAATTTTTTCTTGAAGGTGTTCAATGTGGGTTCTTGAACCACCTCCGATGGCAGGCTATTCCAGACCTTGGGGGCTCAGACAGTAAAGAAATTCTTTCTTATGTCTAGCCTGAGACAGTCTTACATTTTGGTGTGCTGCAAAATGTGTTTGTGCGCGCAATATATGTTGTGCTTTCCTACACAGAAATGACACGCTGTCAGGGAAAACACAGATTTCTTTTTGTGGGGGGAAAGAATCAAGACAGACTAACAAGAACAAATAAGAGGATTTGGGGTGAAGAAGAAGTTGAAAGGAATGGATAGGGATAACAATAGGGATTGTAGGCAAGGGTAAGTAGGAAAGGATTGGATACAGCTTACAAGAAGAGAGACTAGCTAGCAAGCCAGAGACTTTCAGATGCTGCTACTCTAAGAGAGAGAGACAGCTCACAAAAGGCACAGATCACTTCAGACACAGCTTTATATGTTGTTTCTACATCCCTCCCCCAGAGCACTGTGATTGGAAGGGAACTCAGAGAAAGATCACAGTCACTGGCCAGCTACGTATGTCAATATCAGAGCAGTCTTTCCCCCTCTCTCAGCCTTTTCCATATACGAAAGATCACCCCATCCCCCTCCCTCTTCTCAGTTTCTGTTTGCTACAAGCCTTCCGAATCTCTGAATTTCTCTGAATCAATTTGGAGGCTTCCGATTCAATTTGGACCTTTTAATGGGTCTCCTAATTTCATTCAGATTTGGAGATTTGGCAGCCGAATCAGGCTGAATAGCCTCTGAATCGAAATGGCTAATGAAGCTTCGCACAGCCCTATTAGCTAACACCAATAAAGATGGCTGAACTTAGTTTTCAACGCAATATTACCAGGGCTGTGCATTTATGTACCATTGACTGTTGTAAGCTAGGGCTTCAAGGTATATTATATTGTGTGTATGACTATAAGTCACTATACCCCTACAGGACATTTTACTGGATATAGCACCTTTGTAGAATAAACTTCTTTATCACAAATCTTCAGTCACTTGCACAATTCAGCATATCTTCTCTGCTGCATATACTACAGCATTATAAAATCGTTCAGCAATTCTTTCTCCATTCCCTAAGGAATAGTCATGGTGCCTCTATATAGGGAAGTCAGGTCCTTGAGTTTGTATGTGTGTTAGGAAAAGAATAATGATGGTCCCTAAAGCTTGGATGCATGTCTGAGAATTTGAATGCATGCCAAAAGCACAAAACGTTTTGGAAATTGCCCACTACAAACTTTAAATGTTGTCATAAAATTTGAAACGCTATAGAGATGTCTTTGGAATATCCAAGAAATCAGGATTATGTATCTTACTTGAAGTTAAATTAAAATCCAACTGTATGGCTAGCATCACTCGTCCTCTCAACATATACACTTCTAGTCACAAAAGTGCTTGGCATGAAAATAACTCTAGGAATCATGCCTGTGCATTTCATCTGCTGTATTAAGTGCCAATGGGCTCAGCTACACAAGACATTTACCGTGGAGTAGACTGATTAGCTCCACATTAAATGTCTCAGCATCTACATGTGCAGTGCTATTAGGCTGGAGTAAACAAGTAAACTCCACACAGTTTTTCACTCAGCAGCATCACACGTGTAGACACTGAAGCAGCTGGCTAGGGCACAAGGGTGTTTCAGTGGGGAGCTAGCTGGCAGGCAACCCCAGCACATTGAGCCATACAAGAGCTGCTCTGACCCAGCTCAAAGTGCTGTGGTCCTGGATGCACATTCAAACAGTGCACCCGGGAGTTTCTTGCTTTGCCTTAATAGCACATGTAGACCCACCCAATGGGAACCTGAGTTTTTGTTGCTGACAGCTTTAAAAAGCTGGCGTGTAGGCACTTAGCAAAATAGACATGGCCCAGAGATATAATTGGTGGAGAAGAGTCGACTACATTTTGGACACTGAGCCTCTCCATAAAGCTAACAAGGGCCAACAACAGTCACTCCATGTTCCACTTTCATACTCCATAAGCAGTGACCACCACAGTGAACAGTGCAACCAGATAAAATTCTGGATCCATGCTGTAATTTCATACTAGAAAAATCCCTGGCTTTCCTTTCCTTGCTGCATTTCTTGAGTGATATCCTGTTCCATTGTTTCCCCTCTGCTCTGCCATATCCTTTCAGACATTTCTGCTTTCAGCCTGAAATATGTACTTAAAAATTATTCAAATTATCTATGAATAGTGAACACAGTAGTGTAATCTCAAATATAGCCTCTAAGAAGCTCTGTCAGGCCCTAGAAGCAAGCATTCTATGCACTGCAGCTAACTGAACTACCCTGCTGGTATTATGTGCAATTACTAACAAGAAAGTGCTCTTTGGAGCAGAAAACAGAACTGATTTTCAATTGGCATTAAAGAGAAAAGCATTTATGTCAGTTGATATTACACAGGCACATTTACTGTAATTATAGCTAAGGAAAAAAGGGAAAAAAAGATGGAAAAATCAAGGGCATGTGTTAAGCATGAAACCTGAAGAAACATGTAAAAGGTGCTGCCTGAACAATTGCCTCCATCAAACATTGTACACAGAGGCAAAACTTACAGGGCACCTATACACGAGTAACAAGGCTGCTCCAGCACATTGTAATTACAGCACACACACGATTAATCGAGTCTGCTCCGGTGTGCTGTAATTACCATATTCCAGCAGACTCCTGAGTCTCATGTATCAACATCTCTGTGCTGAAAAATGGTGGTGAGTGCCCTTTCACTAAAGCTCAGTGAGCTTTAGATAAAGTGCCCCCGCCACCATTTTTCAGCGAGGGGACACTGATACATGAGACGCTCCAGGCACTTTAATTAGAGTGGCTCTCAGAGCCGTTCTAATTAAAGAACCCCCCCCACACACACACACTCCTGGAGCACATGTATAAACACCCCTAGTGTTAAAAAGACCTGCAAACAGCAACCCAGAATAGAAAAGGATGGAGGCAGATGCATAGCTGGCCATAATTGAACCCTTGCCAGTGATAGTGCATGGAGCAGTGCAAGGGGTAACAACAAGCTCAGCAGATGCTATTTTTGCCTTTTCTCCAGCCCCAGACCCTCAGCTCCAGAGGCTTGTGCCTCCCTTGCCCTGCCACATCTCTTAGCTATGCTACTAGATGGAGGAGCCTTGTTTGGGACTCTCGGGTAACCATTTTTGACCCAGAAGGGTTCTAGATTCCAAATAAAAACTAACTGGTTTAAGACATGTTAAAATGCAAGAGATTCTCATGTACAGAGACAATAACAGTAAGTTCCACAAGAGACCTGGTTGCAGCTCCACCTTTGAGCAGTTTCTGACATCTTGCATGCTGCCCCAGAGGGTAAGCTGCATGCAAAATAGCTGAATATGAGCACTTGTTAGGACTTTCCAAAAACACTTAGCTTTCCAAAAACCCTTCTATGAAAGCCTGCAGTGCCAAAGTTGTGCCAAACTCAAGTATTTCCTACCAATTGGTGCGTGCTTTGTATAAAGTGGGCACCAAATGGACAAAGCAATACATTTTTTTAAGCCAGGCCTCACCTTATTTGGAAATACAATTGATATTATTTCTTGCCTGACCCACTAGTTTTTTTAAGGTGAAATTTGGTTTTCTTCATCTCAATTTATATGCTTTCCTAATTAAAAAAATGTTGTTGGCCGAACAGCTTTTCCAGTCATTATTCATCTTTTTTTCTTGACCTTTATAAATTATCTGACACTCTGAAAGGATGCAATTGGTTCAGACTCGTATGCTGGCATGGCACAGAATTTTCTCACATGAACCAGTTTCTCACAAACAAAATGCACAGAAGAGGGTCATTTAGTTCCCATAGAGCCAGGGGGCCAAGTTGCTGCTACTGGTAGCAGGTAAGGCCAGCAGCAGTGGCAGCTGCTATTTTTGAACCTCCCCATCACCTCATGTTGGCCCTCTTCCCCCCATCCCCTTAGTTACACTACTGCCTACAGGAGTCACTTTAGCTGCCCAGCTATCATGTGCCATTAGCATGTGCTAACTTCAAAGGTAGATATTGCCATACCCAAGTCTGCACATGCTTATGGTGGTTGTCTATATAATTAATGCTCAAGATTAATTTAATTCATTAGTTCTACTTTCAACCCAGTGCCGTAGCAAGGGGGGCAGGAGGAGGCAAGTGGGGTGACCACCCCAGGTGCCAAAGCAAAGGGGCATCAGTAAGCACTGCCCAGCTGGGGTGGGGCATGGGAGAGAGCCACAAGCAGCTTGTTTCAGGGCGCAGGGCATGGGAACAGGGGAAGGGCAGCTCCCACCATTGCGTGCACTCTTGGGCAAGCATGGGGGGGCACATGCTCTTCAGATCTGTAGTGGGGCAAAGGCGGGCTGCCGCTACAAGCTTTGCCTTGGGCACCAAACTTCGTTGCTACAGCACTGTCACCACCTTTCAGACTTGAGCCACTACGCTGATTGGTAGCTGCACCCCAAAAGAAAATGGCTTCCACTGCAACTGCTGGTGATATTTTTCCTTCATGAAACAGCAGAGAAACCCATGGGGCTAAAACAATATGACACCTTGTCATTTATTATTAACTCTTTCTTGCTGGCCCTTTGTTGGATTTCAATCCAGGTGAGTGAGTGCTCATAACCAAACTGACTTGAATGGATTTTTCAGGACTTTATGAGGAAATGAGTCAGTTATCTTATTAAATTCTAATTACATTTCATACCTTGCTTTCTTTCCACCCACTAACAAGCTAGTCCTACTCCCATTACAGTGAATGGCCAGATTCCCAATGGCAGGGAGCAGGAACAGACTCACAGTTTTGCAATGTGTTTGTTTATCTGGCATGATTTGCTCTTTACAAATCCATGCTGTTCTCATATTGTAACTCTTCATGGCAGAAACTGAGGTCTTTTATTTATTTTCTAAAGAATTCTTGCACATTTATGGTTCTGCATAAATAATAGGAGTAATTAATCTTAGTAATAATGCACATCACAGGGTCTTTAAGACATTAGTTATTGAACTTACTGAGTCACCCCCCCCCCACCTCAACAATTGTTTCTAATTTTAACATATCTGGTGGGAAATTAAAAAGAATATGCTAAGAATCTTTTTAAAAGGTGGAGGCAAGAATCGTGGTAACAGATGGTCAGAAAATGGGGAAAGATTTTTGTAAAATGTGTGTCCCATTTTGTTGAAAAATGTTGAGTTTTAACCTATTCTTTTCACCTGTCTCTACTGGCAGATAGATGGCCATATTTTCATTAAAGAATTCCAAAAATTATATAAAAAAATCAAAATTGATTTTTTTAAACCAGCTCTTATTGTACCAATACTCTGTTATTCAGTTGGCCTAACTTCTTCTTTTATTAAAATAAGTGAAGATGTATTTGGAGGAAGAGAAATCTATAGGTTACAGTACATGAGAAATCCAATTCTTCATCTAGTGAAGACAGATAAGAGTTTTGCGACTGACTTCACAGAATAGAGGAAAAATCTTTAACTTCCAACAAAACAGATGGGAATGTTGGGCATGGTTATGCATGTACGATGATGGAGAAATTGAGGTCTTTTATTTGTTGGCTAGTATTTGCATGTGCTTTGTGCACACCTTTCTGTTTTGTGGCATTAGGGTTGTAAGTCAACTTAATTTGATGTTTAAAATGTGAACTTAGCCAGGGGCCAAACCTGAGATCCTCATTGAATTTTTACTCACTCCTTATCCAAGCAAAACTGCCATAGCAGTCAATGGGAATTTTATGTAATGAAGCAGCTTTGTTACACTGCCTGTTTTCTGAACTAAGGTGAAAGGTGCCATAAGGGTGAGAGTTATGTCCAAGCCATAAAATAGGAAGGAGAAACAGAAGGTGCTGGTGAGTAGGCGAATGAAGGAGTAGAGAAATTGGATGGAAAGAAGTGAGCAAGGAAGCAAAAGTAGGTATTGTGCTTAGATTGATGCATAAGGGAATCAGGAACCTGAATCAAATGGCAGGATAAATGGATCCATTTCTGGCAGTTACACTTGAGGCAGACGACTTCATCGTCAAAGCATCGGGGGTGGGGGAGTTCATTTGTACTATATATACTCCAGGCTTCCCAAAATATTTCTTCACTTACCTTTTGCCAGCAGCTGTGCTGACAAGATCTCTATCATTTCTAACTGGTCATTGGGCTTTTCCTTAAGACACAACAGTCCTAGGGCTCAGCCTTTTAAAAATATGTATTTAATTAAATGAAGATTTTTCAGTTTCTTCCCTTGCCAATATGGAGGCTGAAATATTTCAAGTCAGCTCTAAAAGAAGAGAATCTATTTTCTCTCTAATGTATTTATACTACTCACGCTTTGCCTATCAATAATTATTCTACATTCTGCTATCCTTTTTTTAAAAAAAAAAACAACCCTGAAAGCCTTTTCTTAAGCTCTTTTCTAGTCTCACTTCCATCAGTTACCTCAGCGCAGCTGCACTGAGTGTAATATGGTTCATATTATCTGCTCCCTGAATAACTAAGTGCAGAATTATGCCCTTAATATATTCCTAGTAACTCCCTTCTTTGCGCATTCTGTTCTGAAGTGGGCATTATTCTTGGATATTTGAGTGTTCCCTCACCAAACCACTGTCTCACTTATAATTATATTTTAAAAAAATGAAAGGTTATCTTCACAATCAAATGCCTAATTTTCACAGCAAAAATGATGGCTCCGTCTGGAGTAATTTGAAAACATATAGTGGGCTAATTAGTGCCCAGCAGCACCTCTTTTCCACCCTTAAAACAGCACCTACTAATAGAAATTAAGGGGTATCACCCACAATGATACTGAAAAAATCAGCACAAATCTAATCTGGTTAGAATACAAATATTCAACTGTAAATTGGGTCTTGCTTTACTAAGAATGAAGATGCCTGCTATTGTTAGCAAATCAGAGATATTTCAAACTAGAAAGAAGGGAGAGAGTCTAGGCTAGGACAGTTAGAAATGTAACAAGTTCTTCAAATTTGTCTGTAACCCATTTTCACCATTCCTGGATTTCAGAAGTTCATCAAGGATTGTTGAGCAATGTCTAAGAGTTTGATAGTGTGGGAGAGTCAAGGTGAAAAGGCTTAGTATTTAAGGCAGAATAGAATTGATGTTCTGATTAATGTCATGTTCTGCATCTGTAAATCACATGGATCAGAGCCCTCTAATCTTTGGACTACATTTATTGCTTCTCTTTTTTTGTATTTTAGTTACCTGCACTGGCATTTTTTAATATATAAGGAAAGATGTTATTGACTTCTTTCCACCAGATGGCACCATAGACTGCAATCCATGGATGGCGTATATATATATATATATATATATATATATATATATATATATATCTGTGTGTGTGTGTGTGTGTGTGTGTGCGTGTGTGTATGTAATATATGTTTTACATATGGATGTATAACCTTCACTATTTTTTCTTGCTTCATATCCTATTACAGAGGGAGCAAAAAGTAAAGAGCCCAGGGAGCCAAAGATTTGTACCGAGACGACACTGGCTAAGGACAGACATTCAAAAAGTAGAGCTGTGCAAAGCTTTAGTTACTGATTTAATTTGGGGGAGATTCAGCCCGATTTGGCAGCCAAATATCTGAATTAAATTTGGAGACCCATTAAAAGGTCCAAATCTAATCCGAAGCCTCCGGATCGATTCGGAAAATATTCGGAGACATTTGGAGATTCAGCTTGGCTGGGTAGAGGCAGGCACAGATGGGTGGCTGCAGGTTCTTCTGTGGCTCCTCTGGCTGTGCTTGCCTCTCCCCAGGCAAGGGGAGCCATGGGAAAAGTTACCATGGCTGCCCTGCCCGGCCCCATCCCCTGCCCGGCCCCAGCCTCCCAGCACTTTAAAAAAAAAAGCCCCAAACTCACCAGGGATCAGGGCCTCTCAGGGCTGGTGGCAGAGCCCCCTACACAGTGGGGGGGCAGTGGGGATCGCCCCTCCCTGCCTGGCACCCATGCAGCAGCTGCCTCATGGCACGGGTGCAGCGTGGCTCAGCAGGGCGCTGCATGCTGTCTGGGAGCTGGGGCCACTGGGACTGAGTGCTGCCAGGCTCTGTGTAACTGCTGAAGCTGCCCCAGCTCCCAAACAGTGCATGGCACCCTGCCGAACCACGCTGCATCCACACAATGTGACAGGCTACTGTGCAGGTGCCAGGCAAGTGGGGGGTGATCCTCACTGCCCCCACTACCCCATGCTGCATGGGGGCACTCTGCCACAAGCAGTCAGAGGCCCTGATTGCTGCTGCTGCAGCTGGTGAGTGCTGGGTTTTTTTTTTTCCTTTAAGTACTGGGACTAGGCTGGGGCTGGGCGGGGGATGGATCCAGGCAGGGCAGGCATGGCGGCTTCTCCCACAGCTTCCCCCACCCGGGGAGAGACAGGCACAGCTGGAGGAGCCACAGGATACCGGCCTCTCCCCACCCAACCCGAATCTCCAAATCAGCACCGAATCAGTGCTGATTCACTGATTCTTATTTGGCTGAATTGAATGGGGACAGTGATTCAAATCACCGAATCAAATCACTGTCCTCCAAATCAGCTGAATCTGAATCCAAATCAAATAATTCCCTATTTGCACAGCCTATCAAAAAAGCCTGAGCCTGAATTGATTGAGTCTTTGCAGGTTAGTCTAACATGCCTGAAATGGTTCAAGCCAGAAGCCCGGGGGTGCTAGAGCAGTCCTCCCTTCCACAGGGAAGCTGAGCTTGTGGTGGGGGGGAGCATGGCCAGGCCCCAGCAGGCCCTCCCCAGAGGCTCTCTGACAGCCAGGAGCAATCTGGGCACACATGGCTGCCTAGCCCCAGAGAAGAACTCTTTCCCCTCCTCCCTCTCCCCCAGTGCAGGGGGATGCTCTGTTCCCTGCTAGGGAGAACTCCTCCCCCTCTTCCTCCTCCCTCCAGAGTGGCAGCGGGAGCATGGAGCTCAGCTGAGCAGGGTGTGGGTGTATGTGGGTTTGGGGTTTAGGGACCCCCACATGCTCCCCGCAATGTGTGCAGCCCTCACTGGCTGGCAGCAGCAGCAGGTGGGGAAGTCAGGGTGCTCATGCCCAGCACAGGCATGGCTCTAGCCAGTGCTGCACGGTGGGAGGGAGTGGAGTCTGCCTTATCCCCACGGTTCTGCTCCCTGAGTCTGCAGTGGGGGAAGCCACTTACCCCGCTCCCTGCTGTGCAGGTCCCACACTCTGCTTGGAGTGGAGGGAGCTTCACCCCCTGCTTCCCCACAGAGTCCAGCACTGGGTCTCCCTGCTGCAAGTGCGGAGCTGCAGGTGCAGCACAGAGCCCCCACAATATAGGCAGCCAGCACTGCATGGGGGGTGAGGAGCACAGCCCCATGCAGCCTACTTGGCCGCTTCTATCCCCATGGCTCTATGCTGTGCCTGCAGCTCCACACTAACAGCAGGAAAGCCTGGCATTGAACTCTTTGGGGAGGCATGGGGCTGGGCAGGACCTGCACAGTGGAGAGTGGAGGAAGCCACTGACTCCAGTGCGGGGCTTCTTCCACTGCAGGCTCAGGCTCAGAGCTACAGGGAGAAGGCAGGCTCCACTCCTCCCCTCACTGGCTGGAGCCATGCCTGTGCCAGGCACAAGCACCATGAACTCCCTGCCTGCTGCTGCTGCCAGGCAGTGGGAACTGCACACCATGGGGGGGAGTGTGTGGGGTTCCTACACCCCCCACCCACATACACCCACACCCTGATCAGCTGAGCTCCGTGCTCCCACTGCCCCTCTTGGGGGAGGAAGTGGAGGGGAAGAGTTCCCCCCAGCATGGAACAGAGCCTCCCCCTGCTCCTGCCTCCACCCCAGCTCTGGGGCTGGGCAACATCACATGGAGCCCCCCACCCCTTGCAGCCCTGCAGTGGCAGGGGGGGAAGGAGAGGAGGAGGAAGAGTTCCCATCCAGCACATCACAGAATCCCCCTCCCCACCCTGGGAGGAGGAGGAGTGGAAACAGTCCTCTCCAGCATGGAACAGAGTCCCCCTCTCAACCCTGTGGGACAACCTACACAGCATGGTCCTGTTAAGGTGAAGGGGCAGGGAGAAGGGTCAATTCCTCCCTCCATTCCCTTCCCTGCAGCTGGGGTCTGCCAGCTCCAGGGGCCACTGCTGCAGCCCCCCCGGCAGACAGGCTGACCAGGGCTGCAGTGGGAGAAGAGGGGAAGGAGGGAAGGATGAACCCGCTCCCTGCCCACTTTGCCTTAACAAGACCATGCTGGCCAGTACCTCTGCTAGGGCCAGTCCCTGCTCCAACTGGAGAGCAGAGGGGACCCCACCCAGACAAAAGAGCATGCCAGGATGCTGGGAGTGTCTGGTTTATCTTAAACCAGCAAGAGGTCTGGAACAGGTATTGTATAAACCAGTTTGAGCCAAATCAGTTAAGTCTGATACCACATTCAACCAGGTTTATCTAAAACCGGTTTTGCCCGTTTTGAAAGTTGTTTATGTGCACTGAATGTCTGTTCTGTCTGGTCTGTTTAAACCAATTTCTGATCATTTAAACCAGTTTATGTGTAACGTCTGTCCCTATCCACTAAGGGAAATTTCTGAAATTCTCATGGAGTGCCCAAATTCAATAAACATGATTAAAGGGGCAACCCATTTGTGGTGTCTTTTAGCTTCTAGTAAAATTAACAGTAGCCAGACTTTCTTAAATTGCAAAACCTGCTGGGCTACCTAGCATAAATTCAGTGCACTTAGAGTTGGAGTCTCCTCCATACTCCACAGGTCTACCCTTCCAAAGAACTAAAATGGCTGGTCCACTGCATTCTCTAGTAGGAATACGTGATGAAGTAAATAATTCTCTGTTTTGTTGCTTGAATTTGACTCCTAGGCCAGGTACAGACATTAAACCATTTCTGGTTTAAGTGGTCAGAAACAGGTCTATACCCATAACAGAAGTTTATGGCAGATAAAATGGCAGATCCTGGTCTAAGACTGATGTGGTATCAGTCTTAATTGACTTAAGTTAGACAGGTGAATCAAACTTCAGTACCAGATCCACTCATGAAACAAGTTAGGTCACTGTCCTAGCATCCCAGGTTCCCCCTCACAGGGAGCTGCACTTAGTTGCTCCAGCTGAGTGCCCAGTCATCTGTGCCTCTGACGGGAAGGGGGGTGGTTCTTGGCTCTGTCCACCTCCCTGGTGCCGCACCAGCTTGTGAAGGCATGGGGTTCCTGGGTTGGTGTGTAGGAGTCCACTCAGGAGCCCCTTCCCCGCACAAGCAGGCACAGTGACAGGGAGCAGGCTGATGCTGACTACTGATGGAGGGGTGCAGAGGGGGAGAGGCACTCGGCAGTGCTTGGCAATCTCTGGCAGACTGGGGAGGCCATGGATCATGCTGGAAGGTATGATTGAGCACTGCCAACCTGCTGGCTTTGGCCAGTGCAGGCCGTCTGCATGCCCCTGCTCCTCCCCTCCCACCTAAGGGCATACAAGTATTTTGTTTGCTCCTGATCTATTCTATATTGCTTATAGATTTGAGTGATTCTACCCTGGGCTTTTTGAATATCTGTACCTAGCCCTATTGATGTGATCAAATGTCTTTACAATTCATAACATTAAAATAGAATTTTTTAAAGAGCAAACAAAAATACCACAACTACCGAATGATTGATGACCTAGAACATTTTATTTTAAGCACCAGTAAAAAACTTAGAAAAACAGAAGGAATAGGTAAGATACAAAGACTCATATGCACCTGGTTTTTGTGTATCTTTTATTAGGAGCAAGAATCAAAAGAAAGACAAATGCTGTCTACTGTCAGTTATCCGAATATCGAACATACCATTCAATGACATTCTTCTGGGGGAATCTGACAACATGAAGAAACCTGTAGGAACTCATGACTTTCACTGTTAATGAACCATAATTGATCATTTGCAAGTTTCCTCTTTCCCACTCCCACCCTGCCCTCTCCCACCTCCCTTAGGGAACAGGACTCTCAGTCTTAGGAATGGCTATAAAACCAAATTTTTACATTGCCTGCATCCTTCATATGAAGAATCTTTAGTAGATTTGTAAACTGATTGTCCCATTTCTAAGGTCCTGCCTGTACTGAACTCTCAGCATCTGTGAAGGCAGTAATATTTAAACACCATAATTCTTGCTGAAAAACTGCTAACTCATTTCTACTGCTTAGAGCTGAAGAAGTTATATGTGACTACTTGTCGAGAATAACATCAGATCAATTTAAGTTGTTTGTTGTCTGTGCATGAATTATTTGTAGACTTATTTTAAAATTTACCAGTGTTTTCATGATTCCTATTTTTCTCCCCAAATAGTTTCCAGGAAAAAAATTTTGTTTGTGGTTGCGATAACTAGTTAATTGTAGTATCTAAAGGCCATAGTCATGCTAAGACCCTTTTCTGCTACTTTCTGTATACACCAATATAAAATAAAATGTTGGTTGCTTTTTGTCATTTCCCTACATCTTTGCTCCTCCTTTCTCTCTCATTGGAACCTGCTGCTCTCACTGCTGACTCAAAATGTTCTCATCTCGCCGTTCTCACTCCAATCATTAAACTTCTTTCTTTTTAAAAATAAGCAGGCACCTGCTGATGGTAGAATCATCTGGTAGCATCAATATAACTAATGATATTAATATTAGTTATATTACAACTGTTTCTGGACCCAATCTTGAGTCAAGGTTCTTGTTGCTAAATATTGTACATAAAACCTCTGCTAGAAACTGCTCTTTGATTCTTTGAGTTTGAGTTCTGACTCCAGAAGGTAGTAGGACTTCTGTTCCATTTGGTGCCAAAAGAGATGGTCTTTTGGTGTCATATTCAGGGTTTGGAGTGGGAATAGTATTTGATGAACTGTATATATGATCTAACTCAAAGGGTGGACTTCACGCACAACATCAGCTGCAGTATATGAATAATAAATGACTGTATTTGGACATAATTTAGTAATCAATAATGGCAAAAGTTGTGGTTTTATTTTAAGAGATGTGTTTGAATAGCTCTTACCTCAAATAAGGTCTGGTATAGCGGTATATTTATTATATTTTTTCATACATGAATAGCATTGCTTGCAAGCACATTGAAAAGTATGTTTTAATGCCTCATCTTTGAAGCCTTGCTAAATTTTTCCCCTATAATGCAATGACTTGTAGGCTTGATTGTACTTAATTTGTACATTTTTGCTTAATTTGATGAGTTGTAAGAGCTCTTTCAGCCTACCATGAGCTTTCAATAATCTAAAGTGGCTATGAAATATGTAAGTCCTGTTGCTACTTTATGGTAGCTGATTAAGATAATGTATTACAAAATCCCACTCAAACAGCTTTACTGAAACACAGTTACCCAGCTTATGTCACATGTAAAAATATCACTTGTTACTTCATTGGGGCAACTCCAGTAACTAGTACTGCTGGGTTGGTGCAACTAAAACAGCAGCCTTCGCTTTTAATGTTTGTCATGATGTTGGTGCAGAACCATTGTGCATTTAAATTTAGGGGCAATCTTGATAATGTTTCCACCTCTACTTTCATACCAGCTCAGGACTCAGCTCAAACAAGGCACTTTCTAAGTGCCTCAGTGCCCCCATTTATGAACTAGGGGAAACATGGCTTTCTCTCCACCATTTTTAGGCTTAATAGAAAACGTTAGCAAAGGACTTTGGGTGTGGAGGTATCCATTTTTCAGAAAAAAGTGGTCTATCTCTCTGTCCCTCCCTCTGGAGAGTGTTATGCATATTACTTTGTGACCACATTTTCCTCAAAGGATATCTTCAAAGCAGACACACCCCTAGCAACCTAATTGTAAGTGGAAAGTGTGTAGTTTTACGTGTTACTGCTCAGACTAGCCATAATCATTGACAAAAAACAATGTCATAATCACTGACATTGACACAAATGTGGGTGTCCACACACAGTGGGAATGGGAATTCTGCATTAGGAAGGATTTCTTTGTGCATTATGAGAGGTATGTTTCCTGCCTGAAGAGCCTTCTCCCCACCCCTACTGTACCCTTTTCACACGGTCTTTATGATTAGGATACCCTAACCTACTTTTATTAAGAGGTTAAATGAAGTCAAGATGCTCCAGAACGGTATTCTGTGTCATCTACCTCCCCTCCAGGCTGTGTTCTATAATTTCCCCTGCTGCACTGAATTGATGCTCTTCTTTGTGTGTGTAATAAGCAGTCACTTCCTGAGAGGAGGCACACAGCCTTTTGAAGTGCCCATTCAGCACAGCAGAGGACAAACTGTCTGGCGACAGGGCTGGGATTCAAAGACTGCAAAATGGTAAAAGAACAAAAGATAGAGGGAGGGGACAGACAGGAATTAGGGAACGAGAGAGCGGGAAAATAAAAGAACATAGGAGGGGCTTGGGAGAAGTAACAGTGGTGAAAGAGCTGAGTGTGTTACTATTTACTATATAATAATGTAGCACCCCAAATCATGCTAACTGCAATGAAGCACAGATAAAAGATATTTCCAGGCTGAGATGATAAAGCCAGATCCTCTCAGTGTCTGCCTTACTCTGCAAATACCCCACTGAAGCTAATGAGAAATAGAGAAGGTCAAAAAATTTCAATGCCATAATTTTCAACTTAAAAAAATGCATCTTTATTCAAATAAAATGTTTTATTGGAGTGTGTCAGTGTTGACATTTTTTTCCATGAAAAGTGCCAAAAAGTTGTGTGTCAATACTCTTGTCTTATTTTGATTTTAAAGAATATTAAAATATTTTAGTATAATATTTGATATAATAATGGTGTGCATAATATCTTTACTATTTTAATATAACATAATAGTAAAAATTGCTGAAACAATGCTATAAATCAAGTTGTTACTGTACTATTGAAACAACATTTGAGGCCCCTCATTCAAAATTGTTGAAATATTTTGCAGAAAATTTTAGGGTGCCATAGACATTCTCTTTCACAGTCAAATTAGAACACTCCAGTATCGCCTCACCATCACGTGTATTAAGCCCCCGCACATTTCAAAATGGCCATGAGGGCACCTTATTTAAACCTTGTCAAATGAGCTTTAGATGAAGCATCCTGTGGCCATTTTGAAACATGTGGGGGCTTAATACACATGGCAGTGAGCCATTTTAAGTAGAGTGGCTGTCCAGGAACCGCTCTAATTAAAACACGCCCCAACCTCACGCCCAAGCATGTGTATAGACAGCCTTAAATTCCAGCTTTTGTTCTGATTTGGAATTTTATTTTTAATGTCAGGTTTCCTGTGGAAAAAAAAATCAGTTCCCCATCTGTTCTGGTGCTAAATTACATTATTATCCTAAGTGCAATTCTGGTAACTGCCATGAGAGTCCAAAATGAGCTTGTCATTATTGAAGATAAAGACTGTAATGTAATTATACTTGGCCTCAAGAAAAAATATTTTCAGATCTAAAAATGACCTTCAGTTTTTGCATGTTCAGTTATGTTTACACTGGCATGTTCTGATTTTTACCAGTGTTACTAAAACAGTATTATTTGATAGAATAGGAAATGCCAACAGTGTCTCATTCTTGAAGATCAGCAGATCTAGTCTTACCCAAAATATTAGGAATGGATGTTGCATTTGTCTCTGGATAAGTTGTGCCCCTATTTGTCCCAGAACAAGAATACCCCAGGATTGGCATGTTCACACACCACCCTTCTAATCTTAGTTTAATGAGCAACTGAATGAAGTGCCACTTTTCTGCCTTTGATACCATGATGCAATCCCAGGATACCTGTACAGGTGTACTTTTCAATGGCCCAGAATAAACTGCTACTACCTCTTATCTGGGAAACATTTCTTAGGATTTATTCCAGGACCACTGTCATGGATATCTGTATGATTAAAATGGTTTACCCCAAGATAAATATGATAGCTCTTTGCAGCCAAATAAATCAATAGAAAAGACCCAATCACTAATATATTCTTGTGCATGACTGCAAACAGAAGTCTATCAGTTTGGCAAAACTGAATATACAGCAATACCATCCTGAACTCAAAGCACACGACATAGCAGCATAAATTAATCAGGCTCCAAAGAAGACAAACAGCTACAGTAGGCACAATCATAGAGCCTTGTCATTATGTGCTAGAGAAATATGTAATAGCTTACCTGCCAATAGCAAATAGCTATGCCAAGATAGAAGCAGGCATAAGATACTTACAAAAGTATATTTTTACTACAGCTTTTTCCTGGCACAACTCTACCCTGGATTTGAGGCACATAGACTGGTGATAGTGAGTGAGTGATGTGCTGATACTCCTTGTTTGTGATGGTGCAAAGACTAATTATAGTGATGTAAACCTGTTTGGTGTCCAAGTCCTTATTTCATTTCATAGGGATCTCACACATCCACGTATTCCATTGCCTTGAGACACAGAAGATGGCTCTTTGCAAGCGGAAATATGTGGTTGTAAAGGCTACTCTCATTTACCACGACAGCGTGAAGCAGTCTACTTAACAAAGGTGCAGGAAAAAAGGACAGTGTGTCAAAGTGGCAGACAGGACCGGAGACTGGGAAACAGGAAGAATGAAGAGAAGGTAAGACAGTGGGATGGGAAAAGTCTAGTTATTCATGTCACCATGACTGAGCTGCAAAAATCTAGAACTCTTGGTTCAGAGATACCTTTTATTAGACCAAGTAAGAAATCACACAAAAAAATTGTCTTTTTCTGCCAGCTTTCAGGCTCACAAGCACTTCATCAGGCTCAGGGAAAATTAAAGATGGTTAAAAGTCCCCATAGGTAGGAAATAAACATCATTTTTGCACAGAGGAAGCTGACAATTGAGGTCTGTCCCTCTGGGTCCATGACAGTGTTTTTGTAAGGTGCTCTTTGTTGCACAGATCAGGTGGAATTCCTTTCCTAGTGGTTTCAGATGGAAAGCAGAAATCTTTCTTGTTGTTCAGCAATGAAGTTTAAAATCCAAAAGCGGCTAACGTTCAGCATCTTCCATGTTTCAGGGATGTATTCGGGCTTGATCTGCACAACAAAGAGCAACTCACAAAAACACTCTCATGGACCCAAAGGAACAGGCCTTCATCTCAGCTTCTTCTATGCAAAAATGAAGTTTATTTCCTACCTATGGGGACTTTTTACCATCTTTAATTTTCCATGAGCCAGATGAAAGGCATGTGAGCCTGAAAGCTTGAAGAAAAAGACAGTTTTTTTGTGATTTCTCAGGTGGTCTAACAAAAGGTGTCATCTCTGAACCAGCTATCCATGTTGTAGCCGTATTGGTCTAGATGAAAAGACAATCAGGACTCGTAGTAGAGATGATATCTTTTATTAGACCAACAAGATTTTTGAAAAAAAAATTACAATCTTTTCTCCAATGCCTGATGAAGGGTATTTGTGCCCAAAAGCTTGCAATTAAATAATTTTTTTTGCAAAAAGCTTGTTGGTCTAATAAAATATATCATCTCTACTACAAAGCCTGATTGCCTTCATCTCTGAACCAAGAGTTCTAGATTTTTGCATTTCTTTTTGTCTCAGACCAACATGGCTACCAAGTACATCCTATGACTGAGCTGTGCATTTGAGTCAGAGAGCTAGAACAGGCAGCCCACCAAAATATCAGCTCCTGTGCCAGTAAAGTCTGTGTGCATTTGTGTTTGGAGACCTGCTGTATTAATGAATTATATGCTATGCACTTTGAGCTGGATTGCTGCATTTTCCCATGAAGATCCATGTCTCTTTTTAATTCCTTGTTCATTTACCAGCCTCAGATTTCTTACTCCCAGGACTTGCTGAAGTTATTCTAATGAGACAGGAGCCATAACTTATTGCCACCTTGACACTGATCCAGTTTGCCTCTTGTATTTGAACCACGCAGTCTCTGGTCTCATGCTAAATGAAGAGTACTCAATGAAATAGGAGGATTACTTTTGCAATAAATGAGTGAACCACCTCTGAGGTAAGAGTTTCTGAACAAGTTTGGCTTCAATTTGTCATATATTCAAACGACACTTTGCTTCCCAGTGCAGAACAACTGCCAAGAAGAAATAAAAATGAGGGACTTTGATGTCTGTCCCTTTTCCATTAGATTTGGTTGTGCTGTCCTGCTTGGAACTGAGTCTTTTCTCACAGCAGGTGAGAAAGGAGGGTGGGAAATCTATTAAGCTTAAAAATTGTCCAGACCAATCTTACTGTTATGTGCAATAATTTGTGGAAGGGGAAGTCATACTGCCCGAACTGAAGATATTATTTCAAGGACAATTCCTTTATTAGAATAGTTAGATACTTTTTTTCCAAAGTGTAACATATACAAAGAGAGCTGTACTAATGAAATCAAAAACCACATCTTCTCAATGGAGCTTTGGGTTTCATTATTAAAACGAGGGCCAAGGTACAGTGGTGGTACACTAGACATCCATAGGTATGACTGTCTGTCTATGCAGGTGGTCTTCATCACCATGATGTCTGAGCAATACAGCTCAACCCAAAAGATGGGATTAATTACAATTTATTATTTTATAATATATCTAATTCAATATCAACTAGGCACCTATCAGCCTGAGGCTCCTTTGTGTTTGGTGTTATAAAAAGGTATAGTAAAAGAGAGGTCCTATCTAAAAGAATTCCCAAAAGTTCATGAGTCTTTCAGTTAGCATGGGCTTAATCTCCGGCAAGCACCAGGATTTATAGTTTCAGGTGGAAACTGTGTGGATTAGGCTGAATTTCATTTAGTATTTAGGGAGGAGTTCACATTGCAAGAATCTGAATCAGTCTGAGTCCAGTCCTGTGCAAGCACTGAGTTTTTCTTAGTTCTCATCAGGCTTTGTAGTCAGCTAACTCGATACAAAACATAAGCTAATAAGCAGTAAACCTGGTTTTCTCTTTAAAAATCAAATTGTCTGATAAAAATTTGCAAATTCTCCGATTAAAAACCCAAAATCTGCGATTAAAATGAAACACTACTACATATATAGGTATCAGTTGAACACAATGTTGTATTGATATAGTCACAATTTTAAAGCAATTTGGAAGCTTACCAGTGCCTCAATCACTATAATAAAAAAATTCTAAGTACCTATACATTTTGGTATTTGATTTAGGGTAAAACAAGGAAACTAAAAGTGACGCTTATTGTTTCACATTAATCCAGTTGCTTTTTAGGACCATATTCTTAGAATATAATTTATTACTATAGCCAACAGTTCCCTTAGTAGATTTGACTCCATAGTACCAGGGTGTAGTTATCATTGCAAGTCTTCAGGTGTTCTCCCACTCTTGTACTTTTTTAATCTACTGTGAACTTTCCCCTTTTAGCATCCCCTTTTGGTGTAGGCTTCCCATCCATTGATTTACTTTCCTTCTCCTTGACTTGGAAGGCACTGAGTAGGACATATAGGCAGCGTGGCTCAGTAGACAGGGCCCTGCACTCTGAATTTATGACAGGCCTTTGTTACTTCCCTGCTTTGTCCCCACACTAAGTCCCTTCATCTCTCTCAAACTACGGTTAGCTCTGATTTTCTTCCAGGCCCCAGAAGCAAAGAATTTCATCATCCCTGAATTCTGTGGAATGCCCCTGTGCGTAGACAGGTTATTTCAATTGTATAGACTCCAGCATTTGGGCCTTATCTTCTTGTGAACTAAAATCAACAAGAAAATGGTCAGTAAACTTAGGTAAAACCACTGCCCACCATCTCCCTGTTCTGGGCTGTTGGTGGTTATTAATAATTGTCAGTGTCTCTTAATCTGCCACAGTTAATGTCTGTTAATCTGCTTAAAATTCTGAGATCATGCTGATCTAAGGCTAGAGGACCTAGAGTCAAGAGACATATGCTCTATTCTTGTCTCTGCCACTGACCTCCTGTGAGGTTTTTGAAGTCACTTTGTTTTTCTATGCCCTAGTTTCCCCACCTATAAAATGGAAGGGCCTTTTGATCTCTCTGAAAAATATGAATGAAAAATATTTTATATGAAGTGTATATAAAGTTTTATTATTACCTTTAAGGCACACTAAATCCCAGACTTTTGCCATTTACAAAGGGTCTTTGAAAAGCACCTGCAATATAGCAAATGTTGCAGGCATGGCTACCTGGTGTGCTTGGAAAACTCTTCTCTTAGCACATGCCCAGTCAGAATTCTGCATGGCAAAGGGATGCTCGTAGGGCAACTCAGCAAGAGGCCCTTTGAACATTTAACCCACCACGTTCTCCTTGAACACTTCAAGAACCTTTCAGTGTTATTTCCTCAATGAATCATCACTCCTTGGTCATTTGAAGTGGAGAAGCACTTTCAAGCACAAAGGATTTATGTTGATTTTCTTTTGTTGAATCTAAATTCTTTGAGAGAAAAACAGGAAGGAGGCAGTTCTGTGAGTTTGAGTAAATGACAGCTAGCCCAGCGTGGGTAAAAGGAAAGGAGGCTGTACACACAAACACACGCAGGGTAATAGTCTACTTCAGCAGTAGGTCCCTTTGCTAATTTGGAAAGCCATTCCCAGCCCTGGCTTGCTTCCATCTCAACATCAAGCTGTGAATAAGAAGGTCTTTTAAGTTGTCATTTTGTTAATGCCAGCTTTTAAAACACAAGAGGAAGACACATCAACTGCCAAAGTAAACAAACCTATAGCAATAAAGCCTTTTTCCTTCCTAAAGTGTAATATAGCACTCAGAACCAACCTTGCCAGAATTTACTTCTCTCTTCTGTGTATTTCATTTGATTAACAATTTTGGGGAGGGTTTAATGACCGAAAAGCTCACTTTGACAGGTGAAAACGTTGGAAAAGAGGATGCAGAGAATGATTTGGCTTCTTGAAGAAGCTGAATCAAGTCAAAATTGAGGTATTGGGTTAAATCAGAGTAAAGCATCACATTGCTAGATTTGTATTTACATTTTTCAGGACCTAAGGGAACCATTCGGGGGGCTAAAATAATGTGCAGTTGGGTCTTTTTCGTGGTATTTTCTCCATTCAGGAAATGAAATCACATTAGAAAAGCATATCTCACCACCATAAATGGCTCTCAGCAGTATTACAAAAGCCTGGCACAAAAAGGAAAAAGAAGGAAAAATAAGTTCTCAAAATACAAATACAAATACACAAACAACATGGCCTGAATCTCCACTCTGAATTTATTGTTATACTGTACCTCATTCCCAGGCATAGGCATGTACAAGATAAGAGTAAGGCAAGCTGAACGGATGCAAGCTGTTAAGTACAGCCTACTGAGAGTGATTCAAAACAAATTAAGCATGGTGTTACACCTTAATAGGTGTTAAGGGCCCTTAAACCAGGAATGTCCACACATTAGGGCAGGGAAACATGCTAAGGGCCCTCTGAGCAATTTAAAGGTATTTCTCTTCCATTGAGGATTACCGCTAACTGGTTTTAGGCAGCTTGTATTGCATGTAGTCACATGTGACTGCTCCATGGACCCTAAACCAGTTAAGAGCAGTCCTCCAGCATCCTAGGAGGGACCACTCCTAGCTGCTCTATCTTCCTCCACAGTGAAAGTGGGGAAGCACATAAAGATAGGCTCCCCTTCATGCTCCTCCCCTACCCCCAGGGCTCTTCCCCTGCCCCTCAGGACTCCCCCTCTGCCCCCTACCTCTTGGGGCTCCCCTGCTTCACCCCCCTGCCATGGCCCCTGGCTTACCTGCACTGCTGGCACTATCCTGGGGGAGCAGGCAGAGAAGAGAAGCCCTCCTGCCTGCCCACTGCCATTGCCACCAGGGTTCAAATTATGGGGGAGCTCAGGGGGTTCTTAAGTCCCCCATAAGAGATGAGAGCCCTCTCATAAGAAACGAGAATCCACCCTGCAGACGCCTTTCTAAGCAGCCCAGGAGGCAGTAGCTCCTTCTGGCTGCCACTGCCGCTGGTGCCAGCTCTGCAGTACTGGTGGGGACCTGTGCACATAGCCCCGACCCTGGCCAATTTTTTTTTTGGCAGACCACCCCCCCGCCCCAAGAGTCAAAGTGTAATTTGAACCCTGATTACCACTGCCAGTGCTGGGCTGCTACTGCTCTCCACACTGAGCCCAGCCAAGAGATCAGTAGTGGTGGTGGCAGGCAGGTTCCCCGTCCCTGCTTGCTCTGCCGAGATAGTGTTAGGAGCTGCAGGTGAGCTAGCAACTATCAGGAAATGATGAGTGGGGATCTGGGGTGCAGGGGAGTGGGCCCAATCCTGTGGGTTATTTCTGTAACAGGGTGGCTTGTCTCCATAAGAGAAGGCAGCTAGGGTGGCTGAAGGGCTACAACTGTGGAAAGGCTCATGGGGAGCATGGCTCACTGGAAATTACAAACCCCAGCAAGCAGAACCAGGGGGTGTGGAGGAGGAGCACCGGGGGCAGGAGACCTCTGGACTATGAGGAGGACAAACCTGGGTAAGGAAAACTGAAGTCACAGCCTACCCACCCAAGGGTCCAGGACAATAAGGTTTTCTTGTTTGCTTACTTTGTTTGGTGAAAGACTGTTCATGGCTGGGGCATGCTGAGAGATGCTCCCAGCAGGGAAGATCAGGAGGGTAAAAGACTACATATTAGTAGGGCTTGCTGAGAGACACTCGGAGAAGGGGCAAAAGCCTGGTTGAAAGGCCAAAACTTGCTACAAGTTCCCTTCTGCCAAAGCTGTCCTGTGTGACCCTGGGCAAGCTATTTAAGGTATATATGTCTATAGCAGGGGCAGGCAAAGTCTGGCCTATGGCTGGATTCAGCCCATAGGTGACGCCATTTCCTAGCAACTACTGCCCATGTTGCTGTGGCCAGTTTCCATGGAGACCCCAGGAGGGGTGGGGCCATGACAGCACAGGGGCAGGTTTTCCATGAAGACTGGCCAAAGCAGCACTCGTAGGGCATGCTGCCAAGCAGGTAATTTCTCCAGAGCTGAGACCAGGATTTGGTGGTGGTGGCAGCATGGTCTGGAGCCGCAATCTGCTGCCTGCATGCCCTGGGCAGAGGCATGCAAATCGTGGCTCTGCCATGCTGCCCACTTGCCCTGGGCAGGGGCAGGTAGGCAGTGGATCACAGCTCTGTCCTGGCTCTGGACCACACTGTCACCACTGCAAAATCCCAGCCCCAGTCCTGGAGAAGCTTCCCTGCTCAGCTGCACACTGCTCAGGCCAAGCTCCAGGGCTAATCTCCATAGAAACCATGGCCCCACATTGTCACCTCTCCTGGGCTCTCCATGGAAACTGCCCACAGTGATGCAAGCACTGGCTGCTGGGAAATGAAGTCTGGCCGCCAACCAGATCCACCATTTGGCCCAACCCTGGTCTACAGTATTCTGCAGAGCTCTTGGAAGTCCCACCAAGACACATGAATCTGCTTACCCTCTCTACCTCTGCACAAGTCAAACTCCAAAATGAGGCAGTGAAGCTGATCCTGACACCCGAGTTGAGCAAGCACGCTGAAGACAAAGCTCTAACAGCAATAATGAGGACCTCTCCTAGGGTAGTTTTCTTGTCCCATTTTCAGGTTCTATGCATGCAGTCAGAGCAGGTGGGTGGGACAGTGCTTCTTGGTGGTGCTTTCAAAAAACATTGTAGACAGACCCTTAAACTCTGTACCTTAGTTCCCCATCTGGAAAAGGGGTAAAATAATATATTCTTGTGTCTGCCTTGCTTATTTATATTGTAAGTAATTTGGGATACAATTCCACTCTCACGAAGTGTGAGCAACAGTGCAAAGCATAATGGAACTGTGATACCAGCAGGGGCCTCTAGATGCCACTCTAATAGTTATAGTAGTAATAGTAATGCTGCCACTGCTGCTAACTTCAACAACAAGAACAATAATATAATAATGCATCCCTCAGGTACACAAAGCAGCTGATGAAGGTCATGCTATCTTTAAAGCAGATATCCCATATATTCCTAAAGAGAGAGATTTTTGAATGTCAAATTAAATAAGGCATAGTTAAAGTTATTAGTAATTGCACTTTCAAAGATGTGACACCTGCATCAGTATATGACTTGTATAGAAGTGTGGCATAAAGGAAGCCACACACTAACCTTTCTTCCATTACAGCTAGTTGTTTTACAGAGTGAGCATGTCATCCAGCTATTGCCAATAATGCAGGCCATTCTGTAAGTCTTTTTTCATGTTGAGGATATTTATGAGAAAAGTGCTACTCACAGCAAGTGCAAGTAGTAGAATCTCTCTCTCAGATAGAAGAAGCCCTTCACAACAATGAGTTTCATAATACACCCCAAGATCAACACTAGTTCTTCAAGGCTAGGGACAGAAGTTACACATAAACCGGTTTAAGTTATCAGAAACTGGTTTAAACCTGTACCAGAGCAAAAGCTCAGTGCACATAAACCAGTTTCAAAATGGCTGAATCTGCTTTAAGATAAACCTGGTTGAATGTAGTATCAGACTTTGATTTGGGTCAAAACGGTTTATGAAACTTCTGCCCAGACCCCTTCCTGGTTCAAGTTAAATCACAGTTCTCCATCATGTGTTCCAGCCCTGTGCTGGCCTGTGCTATCTGCTCCTGAGAGTGGGACTGGCCCCAGCCCTCTGCTCCCTAGCTGCATCAGTGAGGGCTGGCTGACAAGGGAGTGGGGAGAGGAGCAAGCCCAGCTGGGGATGCAGCCCAGTCTACAGAGGGGGACTTCTCCCCCCACAGGCAAACCCCAGCTGAACACTGGGGCCCAGGAGGGGAGGCGGTTAAACACCCCTTCCCCCACTCAAATTTACTGCTGGCTGTGACTGTAGGCTACAAATCCCAGAGGCATGAAAAGGAAGTGATGCACACCCCTGCAGAGTCCTGCTGCTTTAATTCTGGACTGCAAATCCCAGAGACCTCAGGGGCAGCAGAGAGAGGAAGTAAACACACAGTCAGAGAGCCATGCTTTAGTACCCCTTGGCTTCTGGCCTGAGGCACTACAGGCATGTGGCTGCATTTCCTGAATCAATAGTAAATGTCTGTTCACTTCTGTTTCAATTTAATCTGTGCATTTTAGATTAACCTGCAAAGGCTGAATTGATTCAGTCTTAGGCTTTTTTGACTGTCTGTACCTAGCCCAAAAAAGAAGGCTTGTTCCTACTGAGAGAACTCCACCATCACTTGATTGTGGAAAAATCCTCATCCAGCTTTCTCCAGTTTATTCATAGAATCTGATGAAGTATGCTCTTGCCTTTGAAAGCTCATACCTCACTGAACAGTTATTGAAAAGTTCTCCCCTACCCTACCTTCTGTCATCCAGCTCAGTAATCGTAACAGAGGACATGCAGAGCTCTGGGCAGGGAAGAGTCTGTAATAATACTATCTTATTAGTTTGCCCTATCACAAAAAATGAGGCATGGAATTCTGAACTGGCTGGCACTTCCAGTTACATTCATGGTCAACTCCTTGTCTGCAATGATCTGTGATCTGAGGCAATGATCTGGCTCTGAAACAATCCAGGCGTGGATCACTATGGTTAGCTTTGTGTCCAGAAACCAGTGTGTTAAGCTCAGAATGTAAAATATATTTCTCTCCCTTGAAGTCCAAGAATAACTATCTGTCTGGTTAAACCTTTAGGTTGCAAGGGTCATTACAACCGAAGGACAGAAGCCCTAACAGAAATAAAGTTACAGTTTAGGGATAAAGTTACAGTTATGTCAGAAAAAGCCTGAGCTCACTTATTAATAAATAGGGTCTCTTCATTTAAACATTGGGATTCTACACTGTTGACCTAGAAGAACACTTAGGGTTGGGTGTAATTTGTATATTAGTGTCACTTGAGCCCAAATCTTCTCAGTCTTTTCTCATTAGCATATGTGCATGTAAATATATTGTAATGGAGAAGGAGAGAGGTGAAATTAATTCTTGTGAGACTGTAAATGATGGAGGAAGGATCAAATAATTGCCCATTTTAGAGAGACACCATCTACTCAGGCCACATGCAGCCTATTAGTATCTTATAAGCAATGGTGCGGTAGAGTAGCTGAAGATCTGATAGCATTAGCATAAAGAGCTAACCTTTGTCTTCTGTCACCCACCAGCACAAACATCCCTGCCTCCATGCTTGCCTTGCATTTGAAGCTCAAATAAAAGAAATTTATGAAAATGGAAGAGAGAGAGCCTGGATGATGATAGACACAACAAATGAACCATTCTCAAATGTCACCAATTGGGAGCTGGTTCACAACTGTTGCAGATCAGAGGTATCCACACAATGCCATAGTGCCCCAGGTAGACCAGTCAGCTTCTAGGCATGGAAGTGCTGTGGCTCTGACACCAGAGGGTGGGTGTGAGCACGCAGCCTAGCATGCCTGACAGTGGGCAAATTGCAGGGTGGGGTGTTTGCACCAATGCGGGCCTCAGGGCTGCGTGACCTTTGGGGATATTTTCACTCTTCTGTTTTCCATTCTCTCCTAAACATGAGTTCAGTAATGTTCAGTGGCCTGCACTTGGCTGAATTCTGCAGTGCCATTACCTGACTCGGGGTGTCTAGGAAGTGGTGTCCACTTCTGGGTTCCCAAGGGCTAGAGGGGACATGATGAGTAGCTGAAGTAAAGCAGAGAGTGAGGACACATTTGGTTATTACAAAAATAGCTTTGATTGAACAAGCAGTGTAAGTGAGGCAATTGATAAAAATGCCTATAAAAGGCAGGGAAAGGGGTATTAGCATTCTGGTGGTAAAACAGAGAAGCCAGTTGTGGGGGGGAAGAAAGGGGGGGGGAGAGACTACGAGGAGGGAAGCTGCATGGGATGCTTGAATGATTGATCTGAGCTATGTCACTGAACACTTTGGTGTCTCTACATAACATTGAACCAGTTCCAAAGAGTACCTGATTTTATCAAGTATACTTTGAACTATACCAGTATAATGGGTTTGTACATCTGTCTTTATCAGAATTTAACTGCATTTAAACTAGGCTGAGTGTTACGTGTGTCCATAACCCATACTAGAACCGGTCTGCCACCATCTTCTAAATAACTCTTGCCAAAAAAAGACGACTGGAAACAGCACAGACCTTGGTAGGATCATTGAAATCAAGTGACTGCCTTAGTTCCCCATCCTCATGAATACAAGCTCACATTAAGGAATTCTTCATTGAAGAAAGCAGGGCATGATGATTACTGTGAAATAGTTTAGTAATTTGTATCTTTTGAAGAGGAGCATATAATATCCAAAAGCTGAACTTGCATCCTAAGTTATTCAGGAGCTAACCCATAATGAAACCAGTTAGTGTATATTCGCGTAGCTCTATTGAGTTATGCAGAATTCATACCAGCGAAGAATGTGGCCCATAAATTATTAACTGAAAAAGTTACAGAGTTTTATAATTTTAGGTTTCCTGCTAAAGAAAATGACTGCAACTTATATAAAGCATACCCCTCAGTTTCACTCTTTCTGATGGACAGTGCTCTACTTAACTGCTTTCCTCTCTGTGCACCTTTAATGCCCAAATTGAAGTTATCCTTAAAATACCAATCTGGTTCTGTTTTCATATAGTCATTAAAATCAATGGGAGCTGTGTATACACGTTTGAAGGAAGAATTTTGCTCATCCCATATTTGTTTAACATACATGTACTATATTGCAGTGTCAACAGATCCAATATAAATAGAAAATTGGAAATAGAACATATGGTAAAATATGCTCACTATGTCTTCCAAAATGAAATTTTGAGAGACAACTGCCTTAGAATTATTAAGATGCTGCTATATTTTTGGAAGCATTGTACTGTCACTATATTAAAAATCCCTACATAGAGTAAATACCACATAATTGCCTGCCCGCTTCAGACTTGCTCTTGGTACAATATTATTTTAGTCAGTGTATGCTTTAAACCTATAAACAATATATTGTCTACTAGGATTATTTTTCTGGGAGATATTACCATTTCTATCCTACCTGAGTTCCAGTCTTTAAAGACCTATACAGATATATTGAATTAGTAGTATAAAGTAATAAGAGTTAAAATAAGATCTTTCCACCTATGGACAGGAGTGCAATATCATGATAATTTCTGCAATTCAATCTATCTCTTCTTGAATATGGTAATAATTCTGGAATCTCTCGAGTCACTAGAAATCTGTTCATGTTTCCAGATCTTCCTAATGATAATGAGTAGCTAATGAGAGAGCTTTTATTTTTTCACCTTCTAAGCTCAGCTGGTATTCCATCAGGACCACATGCCTTATTGTTCTTTCATCTATTTAATAAATTTCAAGGCCTCTTGGTAAGTTTTGGATCTGCAAAATAATCCTTAATGGGGTATTGCAGAATGTCTTAGATGATATAGTCTTCAACATTAGAATCTTGCTTCAGGAGCACTTGAGAGAGCTTATTACACTATGCATTCATGGTGACTGTCTTTAAGGAGTGCTGTTCCATCTTTGGACCTCAGAGGAAAAGCTCCTAGTGTTCTTGACCCATATATAGCTTTGGTTGCATGGAGGAAACTACTAGCAAACGCTTGAATATCTTTAGCTTTGTCCTCCCGCACTTGTTCTTTCACTCTTAAATTTTCCTCTCAGTCTCAGCTTTAATATGGTGATACACAACTTGCTTCTGTTTAGAGTTGATGCCATTCTGCCAATCTTTGAAGGCTTTTATTTTTCTGTCAATGAGATCTTGTATTTCCCTATCATTTCTGGTTCACTCTTCAAAGTCTTGTAAGACAGAATACATGGATCAGAAGCAGATGCAGAAATCCTTCTCAATCTGAGTTCTGTGTAAGGCTATTTTCAGTTATACACTAAACATGTCGACAAATAAAAAGCTATCAATTTGAACCCCACCTGGAAAGCTCCATCATATAATGTAATTATAAATGGTTGACCTATGTAAATCAAACTTAGCTACAGTTAACTACAGCTAGCTTTGTTCTGCTAGAAGCATGTAGAAAAAATATTGCTCCCTTGGGTTAATAACTCTTTAGGCCTCTTAGCAACAGTAGTAGTACTTTACATGAAAGCTATTCAGTTTTCACAGGCTATGTACTTACAGGGTTTGCTCCCTATTTCAGCACTGAATTCATGTCCTGTTTTATTTAACAAGAAAAGTCTTAACTGACATAATGCAAGAACTAAGATTGCCATTACTTAGAAAGTTGGCAATTCGTCTCACCCTGATTGGTCCTGGGCGTGTTCATGCTTACATATGGGCTATATTTCTTTCCTGGCAGAAAGTAAAAAAGGGTCAGACAATTCAAAAGGCCCTTCTGGTCCATATTGAGATCACAATGCATTAAAGAAGTTTAAACCCATTTTTAACTTGAAGCACAGGAGTATTATATTTGCTCTGAAGCTTTTGATTTCAACAAGACTACTCACACAGTTAAAGAAAATCGCAGTCTTAGCTACCTTGTTGAATCAGGGCCTTACTGTGGCTCTAAAAGCTCAAGTCATATTTTTGAATAAAACAAGATTGCCTGAACTCCAGACTCTTCACTGTCTCAAGTTCCTGGTGTCCCAGGCTATTTTTATTATTATTATTTTCTTTTACAGTGGCTCTGCTTTGAAGCAAATCTTGCTTCATCTGGATTCTCTCTTACTATGCAGTAGAGTATGAACTTAATGAACCACTGTGTTTTAATTGTCAGCTTGAGCTGATAATTAAAATAAAACATTACACAATGAAATCACACTACTGCAGAGATACTGAAACTTTAGCCTCTGGAAGCCTCAGTCATTTCAATGGTGAATTACTTCAACAGAGTAAAATAGCCTGGGACATCATGGGAAGGAAGAGAGCCTGTGGGGATCAGAGCCTGTGCTGAGCCTTTTCTTACAAGAAAATAATCCATTGATTATATCTAGGGCTTTTTATTATTATTATTTCTACTTTTCCACACATACCTTTACCTGCAGTTACCTTAAAGACATTGCCAACAGCTCTATTATTCTAGTCTCCTAAGCACTGCAGAAGAACACAGAAATCAAAATATACTTGAGTACATATTGACTATTAATAACATTTGCCAGTTCAGAAGAATAGGCAATGCAAACAGCTGTCATTTATACCCCCCAACACATTATTGCTCCTAGTGGGAATACATAATACTGATGCACCCAAGTCTATAACTCTCCACTGCCAAATATATATGTGTACATATAAATGTGTTTATTTGTGCAGTTTATTAAAAAATCATTGCAAAAAGAAAAACGCTACTCATCACCCCCAAGGCAACTTAAGTAATGCTAACAACACCTGGCAAAAAAAGGCAAAAATATACCCAGATATATGCAGCAACAACACTCATTTTTACTGAATAAGTGATGAGTCACATTGCCCTTCCATCTCACCTTTAGGAGAGCAGTAAATCCTTCTGGGATACCCAGCCAGTATCATCTAAAAATAGAACACATCTCCAAGTGGGAAATCCATACATCTCCATTCTTTTAATTTGCCTGTGATCTTAATGTCAACCTATATTAGGTTGCAAAGATTTTGGTAATTTCTCATTTTAATGTTGGAATGATATCCCTATTCATTTTAATTTGCACATGAAATTCTGTTTGTTGGGAATCATAAATGATCCTGTAACCAAACAACTAGACTTAGCCAAAAGCAAATTTATTCCGAGTGATTGAAATCAGAGTCCATTTTGTGATTAGAAGAAACTACCAATAGAGCATTCACAAAGCTTAGGTAGTGTGAATGTATTTCTATAACTGCTTGGAAGGTAAGTGAAAATATTCCAGCAATGGAATTAATTTCTTTAGAGAGGCATCCTGATATATCTCCCTGTAATATTGATTCCTATTTCTATTCCATTGGTCAGGTACAGGGAGCTTAAATTGGAGCCTGTTACCAAGGGATTTAACCAAAGAGCTGCTACAAGATTGCTACTCTAGGTCTTCATAGCAAAACAGGAGCTTTAACTCAGCAATATCAGCTATACGTCGCCATGTTAGCATTATTGCTCATTAAATAGGTTGGTGTGAAGACAGAGTTTTGGTGGGGGAAAAACAAGGTGAATGACAACTTTGCTGTGTCTTTTGTAACCAGGTTACTGCGTAAATACTTACTGAGGTATTATGGATAATTATTATTACTGTTACAGCTGATTGCAACACTTTCAACAAAATGCATTTCTGTGGAAAAGTGCTGTTTCATATAGCACTATAGATTTTGACAGAAGATTTCAGTGGAAAGTTTTCTGAAGTCTATGGCTCTCTGGTCACTTAGGAAAAGAAAGAGGGAGAGTGACCAGAGCTGAACACCTGACCTTATTAATGTAAAAAACTGATTGTTACAATATAATTCTTTTTCATGAAAAGTTTTGTTTTCATCCCAATGAGGAATAAAATCTAATTTTGAAATCACAAAAATTGTTTTGAAACAAAACATGTCCAGCTCTAATTATTATCTTTATTTTATAGATGATGAAAATGGAGACAGGCAAGTTAAAACACTGGCTCCATTAAAAGCCAATGGCAAGAGCTAAAGTGACTCAGTCATGTTACTGGTCAAGCTAGGAATGTTACAGATCTTATGACTTACAGGCTACTGTTGTATTTTCTTCAATGTAGCTTCCTTGCTTTATGCTTTCATTACAGGTTTAATCAGTATTAAGATATTTTTATTGTATGTGGAAAATAGGAAAGGAAATAGTTTGCTTATATTTCTCATTATAATATAATGTAAAGGAAATGACTCGTCTCACCCTGAGATTCAGTGGGACTCTGTTACAGCTTTGAAAGGACATATTGCCAATTAGTGCGCAATCTGTTTTGGATGCTGACTCAAATATATCTTTTATTATATAAATTATTATACTATCTTCCTACATATGGCATATTTCAACATGTCATACTTTAAGATGTTGGTGACCTAATGAAGGAGACAATGTCGCATTACATTTGTGCCCCAAACCTACATTTTGTAAGATAAATAAATAAAGCCCAACAAAGATTTCACAGAACTCCCCTCCCCTAACAAGCATTTAAACAGACATTTATTTTTTCCATGGTAAAAAGTTTGGGGGGCTTTTTTTTAACCTTTCCTGTTGTAATTTCCTATAATATTGAACATCACCACAAAAATAAGAGTGGATGATTCAGAACACCTGATCAAAAAATACATGCTTAATTTTATGCATGTTGCATAAGTCCAAATGAAGTCAAATCACTAGAACACATAACCTTTTCAACCAGAAAGTATTCTGAAAACTCAACAATGAACATTTCACTCATCTTAGGAATTGAAACAAAGTGTGTGCTCTAGTTCTTTTGTACAATACATTGAGTTTCCTGGGACCTAAATTTAGCCAAGTATTATGTGCACACTTTGCTGAATATGGAACAGCTGCTATATTGTCCTTGACTAACCTTAAACAAGTTACCAAACTCCAATCCAATGGCAACTGAAGCCAACAGAAAGATTCCGATTACTGTCAGTGAACATTTTGCCAAAACTTTGCCATGCCTAAAGAAGGCACAGTTGAGACTTAGAGCTGAATGAAAAATGGGAAATATATCAATGGCATTTCTTCCAGGTCTTTTTGGAATTTTACAATTTTTATAATCCAATCTACCAATCTCCTACCTATTCTGAAGGATATTGAGAATACTAATATTTATAGCAATCCTTCCTTAGATGCAAAGTTCTAAATATTATTAGAGTTGTAAATTTAAAATCTTAATAAACAGAAGTGTAGCTGTATATTAAGCTTTAGCTAAATAAACACACATGTAAAGAATATTTATAAATATACATATTTTTACCCCCAAAAGCATCAAGCCAATGTTTAAGGACCTACCCAAGGTTGATTTCCTCCCCTACCTGATTACCCATTAAAGACATCTGACCCTCAAATTGTGCATCCTATGCTATACATGTGTTCCTTCTTTTTCTTTGCCTTTGTTTCCACTAACCTAACACAGGCTTCCCATAGCAGCTCATACCTGACATAGATAATTAATGTGCATTACAGGAGTGAAAGAGAAGGACAGCAAGAGAGGTATAGCAGGTTACAGGTTCAATTATACTTCATGGTTTATCTTATAGAATAGTAACATGAACTACCATCGGGTGTTTTGGTTCCCTAAATTGATTTGTTTTGTATTTGGGAAATAATTACTCTCAAAGCAAACATAGCATTTTGTTAGCAAGCCATTTGACCCTAGTACACCAGATCACATAGGGTGCATCTACATGTGTATTTAAGCATGACTAAATTCAATGCACATCAAGCAATTTTTGGCAGGTGTCTACACATGCAGGGACTTGGCACTAAAGTTAGTTCACTTTTCACTAAAGTTAGTGCCAAATCCCTACAAACCTGCCATGTGCCCCTAGTAGCTGGGCAGACCTGGCACTAAAGTTAGTGCCTGGTTGCATCTACTTATGTGTTAATGCACTTCAACTAATCACACCTAAATTAGATACCTGCATTTGCAGGCATCAAATTTAGGTGAGATTGGGCTAATTTCACCATTTCAATGCGCATTAAGGGCACGCATGTATAGGTGCATGCCCATAATGCACATTAAATTAAGATAATGCACATTACTGCATCTCTTGTAGGTTTGCCCATAGTACAGCATATCTGGTTTCCCCATAATGTCAGCATAACCAGCCACATGGGGTTTACATTAATGTAGGAGGAACCCAATGCTGACATGCAGCCAGTGCAGAGACTCCAATGAACTATTCCTTTGTTCCTGTTATAGGTGGCCTGATCTGAACAGAGAAAGTCACTAAAGGAGGAGGAGATGAACAAGGCCTATTTTTAAATAACTGATGTAAGCTTCCAAATCACAGGACATGGTTCTCATGGAGGATATTAATTATTTTAATTACCTGCTATGAGGGAAACACATTAGTACACAAACAGTCCAACACATTCCTGAAGTGTATTGGGGATAATTTCGCTACAGAAGGACTTTCCTTGTTATTCTTTCTGTCTTACTGCACTTCTATAACAGCATATTAACTTTACATTTTAGCCACTAGGTGGAGAAAGCAAGCCTTGTACTGTCATTGAATAGCATTTGAACAGAATGCTGTTCTGACCTAAATTCCATGGATATTTTTTAGGAGGATGGGTAGCTCCCCTTTCCTGCAGGACTTCAGAAATCAGAATAGCAACAGTGTGGTCTCTGGTTAAACAAAAGCTTACCGGAATGAATATTAATAAAATGCAATGAAAGGCCCCACTACAGATATAAAAACAGTGTCACTATGGTCAGACCAAAATGATTTTCTGAATTCTGATTGTGACTATCAATGCTTTTGTTGCTTGCCTCACCAAGAAATGGATTAAGGAGGAGTGCTGGCTCTGCTAAGGAGCTGCATTCAGAAGACATCTTGTGTTATCTCCTTTATTCCTCACTTCCCACAAAAGGGTCCTCTTCAGTGGTCTAAAGTATGGCTGAATGGCCCTATAGACTGGTGGTTAGGATACTCAACCAGAAGCTGAGGACATTTGGGTTGTAGTCCCGGGGACAATGAATATTTAAGTCTTTATACAAAGTAGAGCAGCTTCAGAAGGAAGGGACAAGCAATTCTTTCCAAAACACATGATGGCTCAGTAGTTAAAGCACTCTGCTAAAAGAGATGGGGGAAGGCAGGGGAGAAGGGGGTGAGTTCAAATACCTGTGGAAAGTGCCAGACAGAGAAGGAATTGTACCCAGATCTCCCATTTCTGAGGTGTGTTACAACAAGTGCAAACAAGGTAAATGAGGAACTGCTTTCTAGTATATGAGTGGTACCTAAGTCTTCTTGTGAACATTGTCCAAAAACCCCCAAAATGTCTTGTTTGGGGAGTATCAGAATCACTTCAAATTTCTGAATTCTTTTGCTTTTCTGTTTTCTTCTTTGGCTGACTGACCCAAATTCACATACACTTTCATCTGCTCTAAACTGCAGTTTCCAGAGAATAATATGATCTGCTGAATTTTTTTTTGAGTGGATCAAGTACAGCAAGTCAATTTCTGCATGTAGATATTTTGCAGCATCTTGGGTCAGCCTCTCTACTTCTGTCGCAGGACCCAAGGCAAGAGTAGGGGTTGTTTGTTTCCACTAGTGCTCTCTCCCAGTTTCTGCTTATTGGGAGCAACTTGGCTTTTTGGGTTTCCAGAGCAGCCTTAGCCGAGCAGATGCTCTAAACCACTTCCTAAGCACTGCAAAATTTTGGACACAAGCTAGATGCCACCAAGCCCCATGCTCTTTGGCAACCTGTAGCCTACAGGCTGCATCCACCCTGCATTGAGGTCCAGGCTGGCCCACACAGGTCCTATCCAGCAAAATGATTGCTGTCACGGAGTTGCATCATGCCCTCTATCTCCTCCACAGAGTTACCCACTGCTGAGGACCCTGTTCCACCGCAACATCTGAACTCATCCTCATTGCAGAAGGATCAGGCATCTTGTAACTGGGTTTTTGGAGATTGAGAAGAGGTAAAGAGTTGTGGCCCAGTCTGCAGTCAGCAACATCTGGGTTGCTAGCTCCAGCCTGCTCTGGCAAAACGTTTCTGACCTCTGCCTGGTAGAAAGGACCTTGTGACTGCCTTGTGCCACTCTAACCCACCCTCTTGTTACATTTTCTACCATCAAAGGTCAACACCACTGTTTTTTTGCCTTCTACTGGTAAAGACCAATCTGGGATCCATAAACAGAAGCCATAACAAGTCACCTTGAACAAAGCATGTGCTTTAGTTTGACCCTAGTGTAGGTGGTCAGAATTGGCCCCAGTGAATAGTCCAACCAATAGGTCTACTCACATAAATAAATACCTTTTTTAGGTAAAAAGGGCTGCAGAAATGGGTTCCAAAAGGCAAAGCCTAAGTGCTGTTGCTGCATTAGTGAAAAAGTACCTGGAAGTTCTCCCCAAGTAATCCACAGTTTTTTAAACTATTTTGGTTTTGCAGATTTCATTTGGATGAGATGTTTCTCCTTTGTTTTTCTATTCCCGTGGCAAAAGAAGGAACTTAAGTAGCTTGCTTTACAGCATGCAATGTAGATGAATCTCTGCAGGTAAAAGAAGAGGAAATTAAAATGGAGAAACACAAACAGAGAGTTAGATAAATTAATTGGCACTGTGTTTATAAACATCTTAGAAACTAAGAACAAGTCCTCTTAAGATGCTTTCAGTTTTATTGATCATTGCAATTATTTGCTTGTTTCCATCCCAATTAAATGCTACCAGTCCAACATCTGATTTTTTTTTAAAAATTGAAATGCAAATATAAGTGTCTTAGAATAAGATGTTCATTCTTCTGCCCATCAGTTGATGACTGCAAAATATTTATCCTCAATTTTCATTCACAGCCACTTTTGAATGACTCTATCATTTAACCTGGTATTTGGGGATTTCATGTTATGTTTTTTGTTGGCCTCTGGCCAGTTAAAATGATGACTTTGATTTACTGCCTATGATGAAAGCTAAGTTCAGCTTTTCTTTTTAGTTATCCTGCCCCATGTCTAAACGTTGGTGGTCCTTCCCTCTTTCACATATTTTCTTACAAAGCAGAAAGAAATAAAATCACAAACCAGTGGTATTTCACTGATTCTAAACTCTTCAAATCATGTAAGGTTGTTCTTTTTTTTTTCATTTTTAGGTCTAGTGTATGTTTTATTGTTGTTTCTTAAACTTTTCTGATAGGTGGGTATTTTAATGAGTAACTTACTTTTTTTCATGGTTGAGAGTATGCATGGTTCCATAAACCAAATTGCCGGTTAAATACAGACTTTGCATATGTGCTGCTACTCATTGCCCACTAGATCCCAAAAGAAACTTGGTTTGTGGGTTGGCAGCTTAGATCGGAACCTCATTGTTGGAAGAACTACAGTATACACTGCACATTAGGCAGCCAAACCAATGAATTTTAGAGTCAAGGCTGCTGCTGTGGCCTCAGTGAGTTACTTTGCTTTGGACAGTAATTAAAGAATATGAGTTTTTCCTTAAAGGAAGGAGGCGAAAGGAAACAAACAACTTTAGTTAATGAGTGTTTCAAATCTTTTGAAATTCTGGAAGTGGGCAATTGGTTTTCCTACTTGCATACTTTTGTACAGGGCCAGATCCAGGTCTCATTGGAGGCAATGAAAAGAGAGAGTCCCATTGACTTCAGTAGGAGCTACATCAGGCTCCAAGGCCTTCATATGATCTTTCCATAAAAACCTACTATGTGCAACAGCAAAGCACAGGGACAACAATGATTAATAGAAGGAATGCCATTTTCTCTATTTGTGATTAACCAAATTCAGAGCTGGCATAAGTAGCTCCACTGATTGAAACACCCATTCATTTTCCTGCTCTACAAGGCTAAAAACAGACAACCAGGTTCATTCAAATTTGCGCATTTTATTGCACAGCAAACCCCAGACTTTGCACATGAGCTAGCTCATTGTCCTACATGAAGTTCTTGTGAAATATCCAAATTAACATTTTGTCTCAAAACAATAGCAGCTAATTGAAGTTAATTGCCATTTAAGCCTACTGTGTAAATGATTGTTTTGATGCCAGTCATATCCCAGGACCCAGAACAATCAGCACCAGATTAAGCTGGTTGTCTGTTTTTAGCCCCAGAGACTTCAGAAATAGTTAAAGAAAAAACATTGTGAACTGTCAGATAGCTATGAGGTGGCTGATGACCTACCACATCATATTCAAGCTTCTAGGAGCATGTATTGGAGATGATTAAGAAAGAGAACCAGTGAAGGAAAGCAGAAAGAAATTATATGATGAAAATGATGAGCTACAAAAAATATCTTTTAAGTTCATATCTATATTCTAAATGGATATGAGTGGGAATGACCAAAAGGAAGGATGTTGCAGTAACTGAGATATGAGAAACCATGAGCCTGAACAAGCATTTTAACTCTGTGTGTAGTAATATCTTAGAGATATTATACTGCAAAGTCAGCAATAGTAGATGGACCAGATTTTCAAGAGGATGTTTGTGAAATCCCATACTCAAACCCACACATATTTTAGATATGAATATGCATGAGAGATGCACCCAATCATATGTACACAATTTCACATACAAGGTATGCATGTTTGATTTTAGATTATTTAATTTGTTAAAAAGAGAAAAAAGAGTCCACATAGTTGGGGAATCATTCAGTAATAGAGAGCATTACAGGGTTCTACCTTAGTTGTATTTGCTGTAGACAGCATTCCAGTCAAATCCATATCAATGTGCTGGGAACAGCAGTCAATTCATTTGTCTAGATTACAAGTGTAGCTTTGTATTCCCACATGATTCCATGCTGTCCTGTACAGTCAAGCACTGTCTCAGACTGGCTGGCAACAGGCAATCAGAATTTAGATTCTGAAACATGCTTTCTGTCTCTTTCCTCACCAACTACTTTTCAAGCTATTTCAGGGGGCTTTCCCAGCAGGGCAATGTTAAGAAAGACTGCACAGAAATAGACTTCAATACTGGCAATAGTGTCATCACCTGAATCCTACACAATCCCAGTAGAATGATCTGGTAATGAAGGTCTGTGCATCAAAGCAGTTTCAATTAACATACTTCTCATTTATTTTGAGCAGTGTTAGAGAATCGAAGATTATGATAAAATAAAATTAAATTTAAAAAACCCCTTGTATATGCCAGACAGATTAAGTTATCGTTGAAAGTTTCTAGCTGCCTGCTGTGTAGTCAGTTAAGTAGCAGGAGGGAGGATAAAGGGCTACATTTCTTATACTACTGCTGTAATCCCAGCAATGCTAGCACAGTTTGATACAGTTTTTGGCTTTATGACTTTTGCTCCTCCCTGATGTGGTTACTGCACATCACTTTCTTTAGCCACACAAGGGAGAGATGTGGCCAACATAACATCTGACTGCCTTTGATTGAATAACTACTTCCCACCCCCCAAACCAACCTGGATAACTGTGGCTCAACTGTAGACAGGCTTTGGCATGAGCTTGGAGCTGGGGGTTAACAAACTCAGAGCTCTGTAGGTATAACACCTTAACCACACTACCATCTTACCCCACCTTCCCAAGGTAGGCTAAAATTCTTGACCCATTTAATTTAATGTGCATTTTAACTTTGGTGCTTCTAGCTGCGCCCATGCAGAATCACACCTCACAGCTCCATGTTCCATTCACAGCTCTCTCCCAAACTGAGGACACATCTTGGTCATGATTTTTAAAGCACCAAATATTGCACCTTGTGTATAATATCATGCCATTAGCACACTCTAAGACTTGATGGTAGTGGATATAATTGCGTACACTTTTTTAACATTGTTTGACTGGACTTGCCACTAAAATCTGGAGATTTGCTATTCTGTTACATTTCTCCTTAATTGCTAAATTAGGTGTCTTTAAAGGGGTATCATTAAAAAGTCCCTTAATTTGCTATTTTGCTACCATCCCTTATGAACACTTCAGATGGCAGTATGTGTACCAGGTAACTCCAGTTCTTTCCACTGTACAGCAGGTGGATAATGCCTCATTTAGCCCTTCAGGTTACACACGCATACTTTGCTTAGACAAATCCTGAGCTGGGGCCCAAGCATTAATTAGCATGTTTAATTATATGAATATAAGCATTTTTAACATCCCTTGACAATGAGGCCATCTTGTACAGTAGCATCCCACCTCTAATCATTAATTTGCCAGGTACCTTTAATAGTTTTATGTCAAAAGCACCCTCTGACCAGCAAGTGTCCAGCTGTAGGTTTGAGAAAAAGTTCCAATGGTAACAGTGTCAAAAAGGACCACCAAGAATGATTTAATGACCTAGTTCTGCCAAACCCAGAGAGTGCTTTGTGTACACAGCAGTGCTCCTCCAAGGGATGCGGATAACCTGGAGAGGGGGGATGTGGATAACCTGGAGAGGGGGATGCGGATAACCTGGAGAGGGTCCAGAGAAGGGCCACTCATATGGTTAAGGGCCTGCAGACCAAGCCCTACGAGGAGAGACTAGAGAAACTGGACCTTTTCAGCCTCCACAAGAGAAGGTTGAGAGGCGACCTTGTGGCTGCCTATAAGTTCATCATGGGGGCACAGAAGGGAATTGGTGAGTATTTATTCACCAAGGCACCCCCAGGGGTTACAAGAAATAATGGCCACAAGCTAGCAGAGAGCAGATTTAGATTGGACATTAGGAAGAACTTCTTCACAGTTAGAGTAGCCAGGGTCTGGAACGGGCTCCCAAGGGAGGTGGTGCTCTCCCCTATCCTGGGGGTCTTCAAAAAAAGGTTAGATAAGCATCTAGATGGGGTCATCTAGACCCAGCGCTCTTTCCTGCATGTGCAGGGAGTCGGACTCGATGATCTATTGAGGTCCCTTCCGACCCTAACATCTATGAATCTATGAATCTATAAGTCAGGGCAGGTATGCATATACCATACTTTGGTAGTGTAAAAATGATGTTGAAGAGTGATTGATACTTACTATGCTCAGAGCTGTATCTTCCAACATGCCACACAGCTCTGGCCTAGCTGCTACCTAAAGCAGGAGCAGCACAGCTGTGTCACTGGCACTCTTGGTACATTAATTAGCACAGGGGTGAACTAACTGGCAGAGAGGTGAGTTTATTAGCATGGGGCAGGCCACTCATGCTAATTCACTTGCCTACATTTCAACATGCATATGGCTATACTGATGTCTGGATAGTGCCACCCTAAAGCATGGTAAGCTTGCTGTGTAGACATAGCCAGGTGAGTACCGAGTGGGCATAACATTAAAGGTGCATCTACACATGCATTAATGCTCTTTAGTTAATGTGCATTAAATCTAGTATCTCTATTGTGAGTTACTAATCTATTTTAATGCACATTATTAAAGAGCATGTTTTTAGTGATGCTTTAACATGCATTAACATAAGCTAATGCACAATAAAGCACACATGTAGACGTGCCCTAGGATACCAATGAATAGTAAGGAATTCACCAACATCCTAAGGTTTCAGACCAAAATAACAATCAAAGGCAGCTGCTTTTTAAGAAAAGTTAAGTGACATTTGCTCCTTACTCCCTCTTCCCATTTGTTTTAATGGAATCTTTCCTGTGGGGTTTACTTATCTCCAACTATTCAGCAAAATCCTGAAGTCCTTTTTTACTCCTTTTAATGATTTAAGACTATTTCAAATAAATGGATGTTTTCCCAGAATAAGAACCGAGTCAGACCAAATGTGGCCGGTGATGTCCTGGACATGCTAAACCAGGAAAATAGGTTTAGCATTACCAGCACATTGTTAATGGATTTCTTAGAAATAACTGAAACATGGGTATTATGTAGTCTGCATTTAGAAATAGGAAGCTGTGCTAAACCATGTGTTATCTGGCCAGAGAAAAATGAGGTATTCGTCCATTAAACAATGAGTGTTATTAAACCACATTCTGACCTTTGTTGAAGCTGAAACAGCCTTCTGGCCTCTGGAGCTGCAGCTATCCATGCACTCCATGCTGAGAATCTGCCAGGACACAGTATATTCCTAATTGGTCCCACCCTCTCACATTCTGAAAGACACTCAAGGGCCAGCTCCTATTTTCATGTTTATAAGATGATACATCTTGATAATAAGAATGCACCAACAAAAAATACTTTTTCAGGCAGCATTCAAATTCATTAATAAATGTAGAATTTTACAGTAGAAAACTATTTCTATAACTATAGTCAGTCCAGGATCCTTACACGGATGATGCTGAAAGGCATTTTATACATGCAGTAATGCATATAATACCATGTGGTGTTCAGAAATCACTTGGAGCCAAATATCCTGCAGATTTGCTTCATTCAGTGTTGAGTTCCAGCTGTTTAGCTTGGAAATGATATGAGTTCTGTATGACATAATGATCAATCCCAAGTGAGCCAATTCATACCAGAACCTTGTAAAGGAACAGTTTCCTACATCCTCACTTCCCAGATATACTAAACTATAATAGCAGTTAATAACCATCATTAACATAATAAAGCATTTTAAAATATTTTAAAATAACCTAAATAAGTAAACTAACTGATAGTACTCAATTTATCTCTGAGTTGCTTTGCAATGTTTAATGAATGCGTTCTCCATTGTGATATCAGTACCTCTACTGTCAGCACGTAATAAGTCCATTAGTTCTGGTCCTTTAGCTCAGCAGCCTTCCTGCTGTAGCTGTTGCCTGCCTGAAACCTCAAGAAATATGACCAGCTCAGTGGCCCTTATTACCTTCTCTTTTGGAAACAGAAAAGGTATTTTCTTCTTTACTATCTATCTGTCTTGGGTGACAGTCAGATGACAGGCTCATGATTACTGGGTTTCCTTTGTTACGCCACTGACAACTGTTGTTTCCCAACACAGATTATAAAATGTCATTTTCATGAGTTGGTGGCAGATCTCAGGACCCCACATCATGCTGAATTTTTGGTTTGCCTTTAGAGACCTGCAATCCCCAGTGACTCTGATATCAGTTTCTAATACTGACATTGTTTGCAGTTTTTTGTTGAATAAAATGTGTGGCTCATATTTTATTGGTGCCATCCTCTAATTTAAAAGTGCTGGATACAGATCAGAGTCTGACTCTGCAGTGCCTTTTAGTAGGCTTAATTATATTTTGACATTTTCTGCCACCATTTTAGATTGTGGATAATAAAGACTAGCAGTTGCATCTCCAAATCCTATTTCACTGCCAACTACTTGAAATTATGCCTATTAAACTGTGACCGTTGTCAGGCATACTAATTTGATAGTCACAGTTACCTGTTTAGCTATGGTATTTTTTATTAAGGTTATCTCATTACTGGTGCTTTTCTTTGAATTTCCTTCAGTTGTTTTACATCTTAAGGTGTTGTACTCAAAACTGGACACAGTACTTCAGCTTAAACCTCATGGGCACTGAGTAGAGTAAAATAATTGCCTTGTATGGCTTACAATGCTACAGTTACTATATATATTCCAGAAAGAGAATACAGCAACATCACTTTGTTGACTAATATTTGATATGTGATCTATTATAATCCTCCAATTCTCCTACACAGTGAGGTTGCAAAGAGAGCTAGTCTCCATTTTGTATCTGTGGATTTCATTTCCACCCCTCAAAATGTAGCATTCTTCACTTGTCTTTATTAAATTTCTTCTTGTTCATTTTGAACCATTTATGCAGTTAATCAAAACTATTATGGATTGTAACCCTATCCTCCACAGTGCTTAAAAGTGCTCCCAACATGGTATCACCTGCAGTTTTTTTAAGCATACTCTTTCTAGGAGAATCTAAGCCAGTAGTGTCTGGCCAGGAGAGATCCCTTGAAATACCTTCCCAGTTTGACAGCAACACATTGACAAATACATTTTGAGCAGTTTTTCAACACTTTGTATATTCACCTTCTGGTGATTTCATCTACACTGTATTTCCCTAGTTTGCTTAGGAGAATGTCATATAGTTTCACAGTTTCTAGGGTCAAAAGGAACCTGAACAAATCATCAAGTCCGACCCCCTGCCCTGGGCAGGAACAAGTGCTGGGATCATAATACCTTAGCCAGATATCTATCCAACCTCCTCTTGAAGACCCTCAAGGGAGGAGAGAGCACCACCACCCTTGGGAGCCCATTCCAGAGCCTGGCAGCCCTAACCATAAAGTAATGCCTTCTGATATCAAGCTTGGACCTGCTCTCAATCAATTTGTAGCTGTTATTCCTTGTTATCCCAGGAGGTGCCCGGGGGAACACTGCCTCACCTATTTTCCGCTGGTCCCCCCGGTGAGTTTATAAATGGCCACGAGATCCCCTCTCAGTCTTCTCTTGTGAAGGCTGAATAGATTCAGGCCCTTTAGTCTATCTTCATAGGGCCTGGTCTGCTGCCCCTGACCATGCAAGTGACCCTCCTCTGGACCCTCTCAGGGTTATCCACATCCCTCTTGAAGTATGTCAAAAGCTTTCCTAAAGGTAAGATATTTCTCATCTAATTCTTCCCCATATCTCTACCAGGCCAGTTATCCTGTCAAAGAAAGTAATTATATTGGCTTGACATGATTCATTCTTGATAAATCTGTGCTAGTTGCCTTTATCATTTTATTGTCTAGATACTTATAAATTGTTTAACAATTTACTTTTTTTGTATAATGCAGCTCACTTCTAATCACTACAAAGTACTGAGTATTTCATCAGAAGACTCACTTTTTAGATGATATGTGAGAGGCAAACATTCTTATTGGTGATATCTTTTATTGGACCAACTGCCAATATGGTTGGGATAGACAAGTTTCTAAGTTTTACAGTACCCTTCCTCAGGTCTCTGGGAGAGAAGCAGATATAGCAGAACTAAATAACAGGTGATAGTGGCATAACAAGCAGGGTTTGCACCCTGAGCAAAACCTGTGGGAAAGTGGGGTGGGAACTCAGAGGATTCCAGAAGGATGATGGGAGAGAGGGAGGAGGATGCAGGAGTCTTACTCAAAACATTCCCTGGCTTCTGCTGCTGCCACAGCTGCATTTTCTGTGTGTCTCTTCTCTTGTTCTTAAAGTAGCAGCAGCGGGATGTCAGTGCACTGGCTGCTGCTGCAACATCAATGCTGTGGGGCTGCTCCTGCAAGAATGGGTGATGGATGATTTTGGTGCCCCTCCTAAATTAGTGCACAGGGCAAGTGCTTCTCTTGCCCAACCCTAGTTACACTACTGGCAGGTGGAACAAAAGCTTGCATAAAAATATATATAAAAATAAAAACAGGATATAAAAGAAAGTATCAGGTAGGTAATAGACAAGGGAGATGCAGTGTAAACATGATACAGGTTTCCCTCGATTTATACAGATTCTTTATATACGAATTCGCTCTTACATGATGAGCATATTTAGACCCATAATTCGTTATATGCGAGGTAAATTCGCTCTTATGCTATCAACAGAGATCCCCCCCGCCCAAGCAGGTGAGTCTGTGGGTGTAGGGGAAAGGGCTGTGGCCCCACTAACCCCAGCCCAATTGCAGCGGCCCTGGAAGCAGCCAGTGCCAACTGCCTGCAGCTGCTGGGCTGCACCGTGCTGTGCCTGGGCCCACCCCAGCTCCTGGGCTGCGCCATACTGTGGTGCAGGCAGCTGGTGTCGGCTGCTCCCAGCGTCACTCCAGCATGGGCTGGGGTGAGTATGGGCAAGCAGAGTTCCAAGCGGCGCAGGGCACAGCACTCACCCCAGCCCCGGCTGCAGTGGCCCCAGGAGCAGCCAACACCAGCTGCCTGCACCAGGGCATGGTGAAGCCTAGAAGCAAAGGTGAGTGGGGACAGGTGGAGCATGATGCAGGCCAGCAGCTAAAGGTAGCTGGCACCAGCTGCTCCCGGGGCCACTGCAGCCAGGGCTGTGGTGAGTGCCGCTCTGTTCGCTCTGCATTCCTGCCTTCTGCAGCCCAGGGAGCAACACCCCTTCCCTAGTCCTAGCCTCACTCTCTCCCTTCTTCCCTCACTGCTATGGAAACCTATCCCTATTTATCACATTGTAAAGTGGGATCACTTTATGTGAATGCAATTTATTTATTGTTCTCCGAGAATGCATGTACAGCATAAATTGAGGGAAACTTGTAATGGAAGAAAAAGTTCAGGAGGGTCATTACCACCTCTGAAGTGCAGAGATTAACAAATATCATGGAGATTATAACGTACCATAATGTCATTGTCTATGTTAAGTCCCTGGTACTTAGTGTCCAATAGGCTAATTACTTCTTTTTTTTTTTTGTCCCTAGGCTTGAAGCTTTCAAAATTGTCTGGTAAATTTACTTTGATGACAAGAACTGAGAAGTCAGACAGGGAACGATTTGAAAATTATACATTTTTCATTAAACATCAAACCTCAGGAGTTGGTAGAAAACAGCAGAAGTGGGTTCAACTCTTCTGCTCCCGTTTGTGCTGTTTTGTGTTTTAGTCAGAAGGCAGGGTAGATTCGCACCTTTATAAACTAACCGAATAAGATGTATCTCTGTAGAGCACAGGCTTTTGTGAACCCAAATTCATTTCATCAGATGCTGTGAAAGGATGTGCAGAAAGAAGAGTATCAGAAGGTGAGAGAAATTAGAATACAAAAGACAAAGGGTAGAGGGGGAGAAAGGGAGAAAGAAAGAGTGGAGGATAGTGCTAGGAGAGAAAAACAGAGAGCAGTAAATACATAAGAAGAAAGGGGTCACAAAAATTAATCCAGGTAATGAGATAGGAATCCATAGTCCCTGTTTAAACCATACTTAAGATAGTCCAGTTTGTGGATGATTTATTGTTCTGAAGTTTCTCATTCAAACTCATTTTTCTTTTTTTCTTTTTTTCTTGTTTGAGAACAGTGATTCTGAGGTCAGCGATGGAATATCCAGTGAAGTCTAACTGTTATGCCACAGGCTTTTGAGTCTTTCTGCAGCTGATGTCAGATTAGTGTTCATTCATTCTTAGTTTGTAGAGATCACCCTGTCTGATATAGACAACAGATGGTCATTGTAAGCAGGTGATGGCATATGTGATGTTGGTAGAGTTGCAGGTGAATGAACCTTGGAAGGGCTAACACACCTACCCACCTCTCTATGCTTTTAGTGACATATACCCAAGAAAGTCATTGTATCATTTTAAGAATGTAGGTAGTCCCGTTGACTTCAGTAGCATGAGGTCAGGCAGAGAGGCCCAATCCTCTAGTATTTAAGCTATTGGCATTAGTATCTAGGTCCTGAAGGGTAAGTTTTTGGCTCCACCACTAGGAGTTTGCAAACTGTAAGGCTGCCTATACATGTGTTGAGGTGGAGGGGGAGCATCTTAATTAGAGTAGTTTCCAGGCAGCCACTCTAATTAAAACACTTCACCATCACATGTATTAAGCCTCTGCACATTTAAAATTGACACAGGATGCTTTATCTCATTCAACGAGGTTTAGATAAAGTGCCCTGTGGTCATTTAAAAATATGCAGGGGCTTAATACATGTGACGCTACAACAATGCAGCAGTGTTCTAATTAGAACACTAATAAGCATGTGTACAGCCTGCCTAGGTTTTAGCAGCCTGTCAAAGAAAGGCTGCAAACTGATACTGAACTTCCCAGTGAGCTCACAAATGAAACAATGCTTAGGGGTAAGAAATAAATTGTTAGTATCTTATCATAAGAACTGTTTTCAATTAAGAATTTGGAACTCTCTTCCTGCATACAATTGTTTTTAATGTGCATATCACTAAATAGAACTCCATATTTCTTTGTCCCACAATGTGTCACTGATAAAGAATTATTTTAAGATTTTGCCAATGGCCACTAAAAGACAGTGCAAATCACTTCTTTCTTCTATTTTACCAGCTTGCAGAATCTGACAATAATTACTTTAACATTTCTTCTATGCTAAAGAATGTGCTTGGTCTTCCAGTAACAAGCGCAAGTTTAAAATTCACATTTGAATCAGTGTAGATAGACTTGCAGTTGTCTGTGAGTCAACAAGGACTGACTGAGCTTGCTGGAATCTCATCACTGCTGTTAAGCATGCATTGCCTCGCCAGTCATGTTCCTTTGAAATGATGGTTATATTTTTATCCAGGAGTGTAGGGGAAAATGACAGTGACCTTCACTAAGAGGTCATGCAGCACTTTGTAAGTTGTCATTGCCTCTGGTGCTGCGTTTTTGATTTTCTAGCCTACTCTCCCTGTCTGTGGAATGTTTTTTATATTTCCTTTACCTTCGTTATCGCTATTAGTACAGTTTTATTTTTTTTGACTGTAATAAAGTTGCAAGCCAATAATGGAAATTTTTAAACCCAGTACACAATCTAGGATAATAATTAGGAGGAAGCAAAGGTGACTCCTCTTGTCTTCAGTTACTATATTGTATAAACTCATTACTTATGTCAAGCAAACACAATGGGAGCTGCTGTAAAAATAACCCAGTAAATATATTCTCAAACTCATTCGCATGAATGTTTTGCCTTTTTATTTCAGGCCATTTTCTTTTCAATGATTTTGATAGCATGAACATTTTTCCATCATGCCACTGAAAGGAAAAAATTTGCAGGTTTTCTGCAAAACCCAGCCTATTTTAATAGTGAAATTCTTTTGATCCATAATGAAAATTAGCAAGTTTTTTCTAATGAAAAGAAGGAGTTTCTAGATTGCAACAAAATATGCAAAGTATTGGCTAGATAGATTCTGAAGTTAACTTCAAATAATTTGTAACACTCTAATTATGATGAAAGATACAAAAGATGGTAATTATAATATGGATATAATATTAATGACATTAATATTGGAAATCAGGACAGTGTGCATACATTCTGTATACCATACAAACCACAACTTTCCTTACCATAACATGAAGGGCAAATGAATGTGTGTGGGGGGGAAGTGGGGGGGGGGGAGTGTTAAGTATTATTGTCAGGAAATCTCTTAAGATCTCAAAGCCAAAGAACTACCATTGAACTGCGAAATTCTTGAACATTTAGGGAAATAAATAACATAGCAGCATGTGCTATAAGCTTATCATATGTGTTTTGCTTTTACATCACTATTGTACTTAGATTGATGCAACCTTGGGGAGAAAAACTGGGGAGTGTATGAGGGGAGAGGGTGGGTACAGAAGGTTCAGCAGATATGCCCCAAAAAGAACAAGGTTCTCTTCCCATTATAATTTCAGGAATTAATTGTCACTAAAAAGAAGATGAAGCAAACAAACTATGCCAGGGGTTTTAAACCTTTTTTAATAAGTGTATTCCTGGCAGCCGGATGGGGGAGCAGGAAGCTGTGACACGTGGCTGGACATGGAGTGGGGGGTTGGTGCACAGCCAGACATGGAACAGCGGCAGTGTGGGGTGGTAGATGGTGGTGGCAAGTGTCTGACAAGCCAGGCAGCACTGCCCTTGCCCCACCCCTGCCCTACTCCTAGAGGCAGTGGCATGGGGTGGTGGGTGGCAGTGCTCTGTCCTTGCCTGCCCATACATCCCCCTAGGGCCTACCCAAGTACACCCAGGGATATGCGTACCGCTGGTTGACAACCCCTTTCTTATGCATTTAGATTGACAGGAATTGACAGGATTTAAAGTAAACTACCATGAAGAACCAATGGTGATAAAATTATGACTGGGGAAAAGGAGGACCCAAACAATTATAGAATAGTCAGCCTGACTTCAATACCTGGAAAGTTACTAAATCAAATTATAAAACTATTTTGGAAATGCCTGGAGGAAAAATGGGTAAGCTTGTAAGAGCCAATGTGGATTTGTTAAGAAAGAGTTCAATATGATTTCCTCCTTTGCCAGCATAACCAGTTTAGTGTTTGAAAGGAATGCAGTGGACATAATGTACTTTGACTTTAGTAAGACAAGGTTCTTTGGATAAATCTGGTATGCTTTATTAGACCAACTAAAATAGTTGGAAAAATAATTCTTTGCAAGATTTCAGGTACAAACACCCTCCATTAGGCTGAGGAAGCATCTGCAGTTGTTGTATGTTCTTCCTGGATGGAATAAAATAAAAGCCAGAAGGCAGTACATGAAAAGCCCAGTCAGTGAAATGCAAATTGAGGCAGATAGTGGGTGAGACACAGGTAGGGGGTGGGGGTAAGGGAATATAGGCCTGGTGCTAGGAAATAGCTGGTAAATAGTAGAGAGGTTACCTGGGATACCTGTTAGGCAGATTATGTGTCATAAAACCAATGTCTATATTTAGTCCATGATTTTTTATATCCAGTAGATTGATGAAGTGAAGTTCATAGGCTCATCTGCGAAAGGTGCTTTGTAAATTCCCTTTGAGGATTAGAACTGAGAGATTGGAAAGAGTGGTTTTCTTGTGAGAAATGTGCCCATAAAAGTAACTGAGTATTCTTGTCTTTGATAGACTTTTGGTGTGCGTTCATTCTGGTACACAGTTGTTTGGTTTTTACATTTTTTTTTTTTGGTTTTCTACATATTTTCCATCAGATCATTTAGTGCACTGGATGAGATATATTACATTTTTAGAGGTGCAGGTGTAAGATCCAGGAATGCTGATTGTTCTGTTGTGGGGTGTAGTTATTGTGAGGGTGGTTGAGATGTGTCGGCAGGTTTTACATTTCTTGTCATGGCATGGTCTGGATCCATTTGGTGTGTTTTGGACTGTAGGAAGTTTGCTTTGAGGTTGGTGAGGTTCAGTGCCTGTCTCAGAATGATTTGTCAGCCAAATACCAAGCACAAATAAAATGTTTATAGGTCATGATTCATAGATATGCATATTTTCCAATTTACAGAGGCTGAATAAATATAACTTCAAATGGTGCTACTCAGTAAACTGTAACTAATGAGGTCAAATATTAGTTGCAAATAATAGATAGGGAAAAAATAAAGAAAGACTAAAGGAATCTCAATGGACAGATTGTCTTGATAGCCATGGACATCTGTGGAAACCTTTGCAAGGATTTCAGTAAATGCACAATTTCAGTAAATGCTGATATCAGGCCCAAAAAGAGAATTGTGCCTCCATATAAACGTATAAAGCCAAAACAAAAATAATTACAGTACTGAATGGATTGCATTGGCTGAACTTCTTTAGTGTCTAATGTGTCTTTGGCAATGTTTCATCCAGATTATTCCATCTGGAGATAATTGTGTGATATCATCCATAAAATTAAAACATAAATCAATCCAACTAGCAAGCAACCTAGTGAGCTGTTGTTTAGAGACACATGTGAATCTAGCAGTCCTTGCCTTTATGAGGATGGGCAAAAATAGCAAATCCTTAAAATCAAATGAAATTATGAAACTCAATATTTCTGTAAAGGTCTAGTAAACTATGTCCATGGCCTACTTGTTTCATAATGTGTGACAATGCTGTCAAACCTAATACATAGAGGGAAATTTTATTTTTCCTCCTAATTCACTTAGGCATTTAACAGAAAGTAATACTTGCAGATAAAAACTTTCAAAGTGTTAATACAACTATCTTTGAAACACAGTATGAATGGCTCGCCCAAATTTCTGTACATTTTAATTCTGGTGTAAAGCTTATTGAAAACAAATTTCAAAAATTCCTTCTAATGCATCTTATTTTAGCAGCACCTGATTATATGAAACTGCAAAATAGACACAGAAGGTTTGTAAATGAAGTGATTGCTTTTAATATTTAAATGTATATGCATTGTAAATTGCATCAGCCCTACTTGGGCCAAATTCTAAAAAAAAATTACTCATTCTAGTCTACTCTGAGAACAACTCCATATATTAAAAGGCATTGCTTGCATGGTTAAGATAGTCTTCAGCTTGTGTAAGGTTTTGCCCTGTGTACCTGAGTAAATCGTGGTCATAATATGGAACGCACAAAGTTAAAAAGTAAATAAATAAATAAATAATTTGCACAGACTACTTCTTTAAATGTAATATGGTAATCTTGAGCAAAATGTAAAAAACAGCATCACATTTGATGAACAGTACAGTGAAATTGTTATACTGAAGGAAAATCACAGAAAACTAGCATCATTTTATCTGGGACAGAGGAGCAATGATAGAAGCTTGATTCACTAAGAAGCTTGATCTTATGATGAGCTTTATATGGTATTAATATAGTTTGATGTAACTCTGGCTGAAGGTATAGTGGGAGTATGATCTACTAGGGTAGATCAGGCTCATCCCTGATTCTCCTTTTATGACCCCAGAATACCCATTGAATTGAAACAGAATGGATTTTGCCTTAGGAAAAGGGGAAGTAGGAAGGAAGCTAAAATCCATCGGTTTCAAGAAGAGTTATCTAGGTGATAGGGTATTCTATAAAGAGTAAGGAAAGTGTCATGATGTAGATTTGCATAGATTCTGTGGCCAGGCAAAGAGATGGCTAGAGGAGCCAGGCTGAGAGCAAAAAGAAAAGTGTATTGTGTGGACATCATCATCCCAAGTATGCCAAACTTTCATGGATGTGGTCTGAAGTATACAGGCTTGGCTAATACAGTGACTCTCAACCAGAGTCCCATGTCACCCTGGGGTGCTGTGAGTTCCTTTTGATGGTGCCAAAGGATGCCATATAATATACCAGTGTTAGGTATCCAAACAACGATACATGATTGACAAAGATTTCAAAGAGGAATCCGTAGCATCCTAAACATTCTGAGCTGTTGTGCTCTTTATCAGTTCTTTGTAACAGAAGAATGGCTCTATTATTTTTCCATAGTCAAAACATGAGTGAAAGCTAAGAGTTGGCATTTTCCCCGAGGAAAATGTCTTTAATCTGAAAAAGTTGAGAACCACTGAGCTAATACTTGAATGCACCTCAGCTTCTAGCTAGGTATTTCATTATAATAATATAGCCTATATTATGGTTAGGGCCTGGTTTAAATTGTGATTTTGCATTTTTCATGAAACTTATGAAATTAGGTGGCTTGAACAAAAAATGTGATTTGCAATGAAATGCCACAATATGGCTGCTTACTGGGGAACTCCCTCTCAACAACCATATTGTGGCATTTTATTGCAACAAGATGGCTGCTGCAGGCACAGGAAAGCATTCCCCAGGCAGCAGCAAAAGCCTAGCAGCCCAAGAGAGAGGGGAAGGGGTTGCAAGAGGGACAGGGGGAGGAGAGAGCTTGGGGATGGGTAGGAAGGAGCTGTTTGTGCCTCTGGGTGGGAAAGCTGGGATCCTGGGGTTTGGGGGCAGAGGGAGAGAATACATGCAGAGGAGCAAACAGCCTCTCCCATACCTGGTGCCAAGGCAGCCCCCAACCCCTCCATGCCCTATTTTTCCTGCCTGGAGAAGCAAACAGACCCTCCCCAATAAGTAGATGGGAGGTAGGGGCAGGGGCTTTTCAGCAGCAATCAAAGGCCTTGGGAGCAAGGCCTCTGCTGCTGCAGTTAAACCTGGCCCTAAACCTGCCCCTTCAGCCAGTCAGGGAGTGGGGGGAGGGCACCACAATCTGTGCATGAAAATGGTAGCCCCCACCATGACTGAGCCACGATATTAGTGAGTTAGTGCCCCCCCCCCCGGTGCTCGTACTGGAGGCCTCCCCTCCCTTCCCCATGGATGCATGGGAGGAAGTGGATTCAATTGGGAACTCAGTGCTAGTTGGAGGCGAGGGGGAATCCTCCAAACCCTTCCAAAAGCCACTCTAGCTCACAGTCTTGGGGCTCAGAACAGGGGAAGGACACTCCATGCCCTGCCAACCCAGTTGGGAATGCAGGATATGCTGCTGGCACTGCCTCCCGCAGCAGCTCCTGAGCCCCACTCCCCCCCTGAACTCTGTCCTTCCTGGGGTGGACCCCTGTGACCCCCCACCCCGGACAAAGCCCAGGGACCCCCATGCCACCAAGTGGAAGCAAGCTCACCTGCCTCTGCAGGCTGCCTGCAGCTGAGAGATGCCTAACAGATAAAAGGGCAGCAGGAGGAGGCATATGCCTGACAGCCAGTAAGGGATGGCCCCACTCAGCTGCACTTGGCTGCCCTGGACAATGTCCAGAACACCGGAAGGCATGCGGGAGCACCCCCAGCCTTCTGGCCCCCACCAGCGCAGGCATCTGCCTGCCTTCCCCCACCAAAGGGCAAACATAAGTTCTGTTCACTCCTGATCTAATCAACAGTTTAGCGAAACCTGTGTAGATTGGATTGATTCCGCCTCGGGTTTTTTGAATGTCTGTACTTATCCAGAATCTCGATAATCACTATGAGTGGCATGAAATATCAGTGCTTTGGGATTAGAGTTAGCAAATCTGTTTTTACATTAAAGCCAGAAAAGTGCTTGTAACCTAATATAACATCTACTTTTAGACACATCGTAAGCATCTTTCTCATAGACCATAAGGAAAGGGAACAAAAAAGGTGAAGGAAAATATCACATAGTTTTCCCTTGTTCCTTCTTCACATTGCCCTCTTATTTTGAGCTTAACTCAGGTGGCTCCTGAAATACAAAGGCTATATCCAACTGCTACCTATAACAATGTAGTTAAAATACCCAGAGGCTATATAACTTCCTATATTCATAACTAGCTGTGCCATAGATTTATCCAACTGTTCCCTTGGGACTCAGAAAATGTAACTGATTTATATGATTTAAATTTCACCATTCAATTTATCTCCCTGCCAATGTTCCCTGCAGAACATTTACTAGCATTTTGTCCAGCTTTAAAGCTCCCAGATGATAGAGGACATCTCCACCTGGGAGACTTCCCCCAGGCTTCCACAGCTCACTACTTCTCTCCTTCAGAAGCTTTTTCTCCTAGACTAGACTTTTTTCCTTTGCTTAGGTTCATTTCTAATAAAACACTAGACCTCCTTCCATAATTCCTCTCCATCCTTGAGATTTATAGCTGCCCAATATTTCTGTACTGTTACCATGTGCCCATGCACCCCACTCATGTACCCTGGGCAGCTGTACTTTGGTGCAGGAGGAGATGTGACCAGAGCACAGTGTACTCCATGCAGTCAGAGACAGTAAAACCTAAATATCTGGGTCAGTGTTCCAGAAATGGTTTCATTGTAGCTTTATAGTCCCTGATCCAAAGCCTATTAGACTAAATTGACTTCCATAGACATTGGATCAGGCTCATAGAAAGGGAATATTATCTCTTTGCTTCATGCTTTTTGCAACCCAAATTGACTTAGCCTCTTTTTTGCTGCCATATTCAGCTGCATTCTACTAAGATAGACAGTTGCTGTTCAAGAATATGCGCAGGGTTTTTTAAAAAAAAATAGGATATCACATACAAAAATAGGTAGATTCGCTGTGTGGTCCCTGACATTAAAATAGAATTGTAATTTGCCTGTTCATCTATGCATGTAAATATGCATATTTATTCCTATCATTATTATTTGTTTTATAGTAGCATCTAAAGATCCCCAAATTTGGCAGCTATTGTGTTTGGGGCTCAGAAAATGACAGATTGTCCTTATCTTGAAGAATTTATGATTTAAATCAGGTATGTTAAAGCTACAGCTTGTGGGCCAGATCCATCTCATCGGGCCCCCTTATCCAGACCTGGTTGCTGCCCAGGATCTCCCTGGACTGGCCCCATACGAGGTGCCATATGAGTCTGGGACTCCAGCTGTGGCAGCATGAGTCATGGACCAGCTGGAGCAGACACTGTGTGTGGCACAGTCCCAGACTAGCCAAAGCAGGTGCTAGATCTGGTATGCAGAGGTGGGAGGTCTATAGTTACCCCGCATGCCAGATCCAGCAGCCACTCTGACCAGTCTGGGACCATACTGCATGCTGTGCCCACTTCAGCACCCACATTGCATGAGGTACTCACCCCAGGCTAGCTGGAGAAGGTGCCACATGTGGCTTGCATCTCTGACTGGCTAATGTGGGTGCCACATGTGCTGGATGCTGAGGAAGGGGGTCTTTGGGTCTGATCTGGCTTGTGGACCAGCTCCATGCCACTCATCTGGCCTGTATGGACCGACGAGTTTGACACCCCTGATTTAAAACAGTCAAAGGATGAGAAGAGAAACAGATGAAATGAGGTGAAATAGATTTTTTAAAGCCAATAAATATTTAATTAAATATACATGTAGGCCTATTTGTGAGGTAATTTATACTAATTGGGTAAATGTTGACAATCAGGTTTGATTCACACAATATATTGTACAGTAAAAAAGGGACGTTGTCCTGAAACTTACTTTTCAGTTTAATTTCATCCACGCCATTTTTGGATAGAGTGTAGGAAGTGGAAAATAGGGCTGCTAGCTACTTCTTCTGCCAGCCTCCTAGGGCACCTATACACTTGCGAGGAGGCTACTCCAAAGCACTATACTTATAGCGCATCGCAGCAGACTCAATCAAGTCGGCTGGAGTGTGGTAATTACAGTGCTCCAGCAGACTAGTGTCATATGTATCAGCGTCCCCGCACTAAAAAATGGCAGTAGGGATGCTCTAAATAAAGCTCTCAGAGCTGCTCTAAATAAAGTGCACTCTCCTCCCCACCCCTTCCCCCTGCTCCCAGAGCATGTCTGTAAACACCCTTAATGCTGATATTCCTTTTGGGCAACAGAGACTATAAAAGTGCTGAATAGAGAAGCTTTCTTTTAGGATGCTGTATGTTTCCATGTAAATCATTGTTCTTTTATCATTCCCTCTATTTAATGGACTCATTTGTTACTTGTCATTGCAAAAAGTGGCAAGAGTGAAATAGGACAATAGTTACTTATATTTCATTATGTGTTTGCAAAAATGTTTGAGTACTGATCAGTGGGATCTAGGTGAGCTTCGCCTGGAAATAGTCAACTTCTTCAATGGTTCAATGCTGCCCTCCTTTTGTAGTTTTACAAGTGCACTTTGATAGAAACAGGACACGCCAGTGTGGGCATTAATTGGCTGCTGTTGTGCGGCTTGGGTGGTAGAAGGTAATTGGTCTCTAGTCCAGCGCTTCACAATGCATCTGATGCATGTGCCAATAGCTTGGTAATGCACACCCTGTTGTGACATTGCTTAATTAAAATTTCTTAGTATCAAAAGTGAAGAGCTCTAATAAAGAAATTTCTTTCAGTCTAAGAGGCATTGGGTATACAACATATTAGCCAGGGCTATTTGCATGAACTGGTGCTGGGTTGTGCAATACACAGCCAAAATAGTGTTATTAACCAGCAGCTAGCTGTATACATTGCTGGACTACACAAACACTAACTACTACATGATCACCACCAGATTATTTTGTACCTTTATGATGATGGTCTGTTTCTTTACTGAAAGAGTGTAGTTTTCAAGGTGGTTTGAATTGAAATGATAACTAACGGTAATATGAGACACTGGTGAATGCTTTACATCAGAGAGATGGGATTTCAATTAAAAGATTAACCTGAATTTGTAGTTGTAGACAGAGGGAATCTTCTCCTTCTTAATTGGATTAAAGGAGATAAAGTAGCTTCTAAACCAGTTACATTAAGGATTTCCATACATTCAGTAATGTTTGTTTAAGTTGCTTTCTTGTGATGCTTGTTCTACACAGATCTAGCAGTCTCACCGTGGCAGCTTATGATTATAGCCCTGCTGTCTAAAAGCTAGTGTTAAACTTGAAATTCTCAGAATGAGCCCAGGATTGTTGTTGTTGTTTTTGTTTTCTTTGTTATTTTGGCAGTGATAACCCATATTGGGAGGCTAAAGGTATGTCTGCACTGCAGGATTAATTGCCCCATGCTCAGCTCTGTCCTGTTGTAGCAAGTCTACTATTAGTAGTTAACCTAGTTATCTACACACACTACAAACCACTTAGACTGACCTTATATCTGTCTCTCAGGAACTTGACTTTTTGAGGGGGTTAGTGATTATGAACATATGCAAACAGAAAACTGTGCTGTTATTAGTAGCAGTTATTTTCTTGATTAGGAGCTGGTATGTTCAGCCAAAGAATCTCAAGCCCCATCCTGACGTGTAGGTAAAGGTGTGATGGGACTTAATGCATGATCCACACAATTGCACCTCCTGCCATGCCACACATACATAGCAAGAGGCATGACGGTGGGAATATAGTTGCATCCCATTTTGCAGGCAAAACCCAATCCCAGGCTCCTGCTACACCAGCACAAAGCAAGCTCTTGTTGATGGGAGCCCCCTCAGTTGAGTCCCCTCAGTTTCACACACCCCCGAGCCTGGGAGATTCACAAAAGCTGTGATTCCCCAGGCCCAGGGATTTAACACTGGGTATGATGCACCCCTGCAGCTGGGAGCCCTATCAACTAACAGGGTTCCCAGACACAGGGGAGACCCTGCTACACAAACAAATTAAAGTTTGATAGTAACCAGCTATAAAGTTATACATTTTTGAGGTCTAACTTTATAGCTGGTTGGAGCTTTTTATTGTGTGAGAGCTACTTTACACGTGTGGCTGGTCTTAAGGTAATTGCACAATCAACCAGTTAATTGTGTGATACCTGTAACTTGTAGAGGGGGCCACAAAGATAGACAAAAATTAGATACATGGTAGGACCTGAAATAAATAGTGACCTTAGAGGAGGACTAATCAATTTGTTTCTCTCCTGCCTTACACAGATGCACTGTCTCTCCCCTTAGTGCATGATTTCTCTTACATCCATAAGAGTGCTACAGTAAATGCAGTCCCTTGTAACGTGGCTTTAATCTCCTTTTATGCCATGTCTGCTTATTAGACAAGAGAGACAGATGAGCTTAAAAGTCAGGGGGCAGTGGAGTTGCCACACACAGCTCCATACCTGTCGACTACCCTGATCATCCACTTGATCATACTGCTCTCAAGGCCTGTAGAGAGCAAAAATGTGTATGTATATGTCAGGTCCCTAAGGAAGTAACAATTAAACTAATCAGAGATGCACATAAAAAGAGAAGACAAGATGGTCTTTTGAAAAAATAATAGTGCCCCATGAACTGGTAATCTAAGCTCTTGTCTACATTGGAAGGAGTTTTCCAGGCCATAGAGAGCTACGTGGACCAATCCCACCTAGGGGAGACAAGCTTATAGTAGTAAAAGAGTTCTCTTACTAACAGAGCTTCAGTCAGGTGCCTGAATAAAGTAAGCTGTTGTGGTAAAGGGATTTTCCTGTCAGTAACTGGACCTATGCTGGGGGTGGGTTTGGCATAAGGGACAGAAAAGCACAGCTGTGGCCAACATAACTGTGCTAGAAACAACTTTTAGGAGTAACTATTATCTAAATAACTCAGGAATTGATGGCCTTTGTGTGCGTGTAAGAAAGTGCTCACCCACATTGCTGAAACAGATTCCTTCTTTTCTTCCCAGTCTTCTGTATCGGGTTAGCTTGTGCTCAGCCACCAGACAGATATACATATGTAGGAGGGTTAAGGAAGCCTCTCTCTTCCTTCTGATCTGTATGTTGTCCATATACGGTCTCCATGCTTTGAAGAACAGGGACTGCTTCCTTGAAAAATCTTAATGCAGCAAGCCATTGCCAAACCAAATATCTGCCCTATTCCTTCATTTAGTATCAACCAAAAGAGCTGCACATCTTTGAAGCAGTGTGCTTCCATTCAATGCATCTTAGATCTCTCTGGGTAGCAGTCAGCCTCTGTTGGCTCAGGACTATGTCTATGAGGTTTGATTATTCCAAACTCATCTTCTGTTTTTTCTATTGCTCCTCAAATCTCTCTCCCTCTCCCTTTCTCTCTCTCTCTCACTCTCCCTCCTTCTGTTTCTCACGCTCTTGTCCCTATCTTGTCTTTCTCTCTCTCTTCCTTACTCTATTTATTTATTTCCCTTTACATTGTATTTCCACAGGCGTGCAAGAAGTCCCTCATTTTTGTTGGGACTGCCTTCCTTTCCCCCTCCTATTCCTTATGGCATTTTGCAGTGGCTTCTGATGCAGCTGATTTTTTTCAGCTGATTCATTTCTAACCCTTCACACCTGTCCAGAGGCACTGAATGGTAAACCAGGTTCAGGATAGAGAAAGAACTAAAATTATTCCATATATATTCAGTTTTCCCCAACCCAGGGTGTACATATATAAACAAAAAAATAAAGCCTTTTTCATTCTTTATAGCCTTCCCTTTGATGTTATGCCACAAGGCTGCTGCTCTTACAGATATGCTTTTTAAATACTTACAAAAACAGTATCTATTCAAGTTGGAGACACCTTAAATCATGCAAGGACTTTTCTTCTCATGCTTCTATGTACTGAACAATGCAGCCATAGCAACCTGCTCTGTTATTTTGGTAGCTTTCACCAAGCTAACCTGGGTCAACATTTCAAGAAAAACCTTCAGACAAGATGTAGACTCTGTAGGTGGCATCCACCCACCTGAGTTCGTATTGAATCAGTAACCCAGAACATTAGAGAGCCCTGTAGTACTGAAGGTGCATTTTGGATGATTCCTTATTGTGAGGCTTGCCACTTACGGTAATTAAAGATCTCATACCTATCTTCATTCCCATGGCATTTTGTGTTATACACTGTACCCTAGCCAAACTCTCCAGACTATAAGGGGGAGTTATAAATAAACAGAATATAATTTCAGTTATAGACATGAATATTCTTTCATAAACAGTTGTGTAGGGTTACTGTTGTGTCCACGAATATATATATATATATACATATATATATATATGCACACCACATGATTTGTCATCACTGGTATGTTTAGATAATCATATTGCTAGGTTCAGTAGAACAATTCTGACCGGAGATGTTCTGGTTCATAACTGAGGCATGGCAGGAACAGGCAGAGCTTGTAGACATTTAGGAGCTCAGATGTGATACAAGCCTCTATTTTTTTTAAGTCTCCTGTACTCGCATTTTAAAGAAATCTTTTAGTGATTTCATTTGTCCCATTAGCAGAAATACTCAATAGTGTGCTCTCTCTCTTTCCACCTCTTTCCACCTCATCTCCTTACCCCATGTCATCTGACTGTTATTGTTACTTTTGATTGTAACAGTGGATTTTCTTTGGATAATATTTTTCCTCCTGTTGCAAAACTGAGTGCCTATATAGACAGTGATGGGGTACATTTTCAGCATGGCCAGCTAGATGTGCAATTCTCATTAATAATAATGGGACTTGCACTAAAAATTTTCCTCAATAAATCTACCAGCACAAAGCCTTTTCCCTTATGAGCAACAGATGGGTTTTCCATAATGGCTCATTACCTCCTTGCTTTGTCATGCTGCCAGAAATGAAATATAAAGTTATTTATGGCTAGAGAAAGATGCACAAGTCACAGTAGATCATTTCTTGCCATCCTTTATAGTTTATTTAGTTAGAATTTTAAATCTCCCAGGATTAGCAAATTTGAAAAGATGACAAAGCACCAAGTGGGAATTAAGATAAGTATCCCTTCTCTCTGGTTATTTATCCTTATGGCTTCACTTCCCCAGTGTGATGCTGTGGTTCCCTCAGGGACAGGTAATTTGGGTGTTTCAATAGAAAAGAGGCCATTTCTCAAAAGAAATTTTGTCAGCTGTGACAACCCATTTCTATGAAATTTGACTCGTAGGGGCAGAAGGCAGAACTGCTTAACTGCACATCATAAATTTGAAAGGGTAAACAAGTTATTTGATAGTATATCAAAACTATCAAATATAGTTTAGCTGAAATATTTTTAGTTTTCTCTGAAGTTGGCATCTCAGTCAGAGAAATTGTTCCTTTCATGTGAGTGTGGAGAGAGAAAGAATAGCAATGCTAGGCTTGGCTTGCTTTTTAGTTATACCTAAAGCACACTATAGCACACTATTGAAACTCTGTAAGTTGTAGGTAGGTTTACTTCTCAGCAGGCCTGCAAAGCTGTTATCCTCTTTTCCTATAAATCACTTCCGAAGACCTACTTCACCAATGATGCCTACAACAAACCTATTAATCACATATGTTTAGAAATCAATGAAAAAACTACTAAAAGGGTAGTAACAAGACGCGTTAATGTGAAATTAGGCTAATCACACCTAAATTTGATACCATATCAAATTTAGGCGTGATTAGTTAAAGCACGTTAATGCATGTGCAGACACAGCCCAGCACTAACTTTAGTGCTGGGTCTTCCTAGCTAATAGGAGCACTTGGCAGGGCTTCAGGGACTTGGCACTAACTTCAGTTCTAAGTCTCTGCACATGTAGACACTTGCCAAAATTTGCTTAATGTTCATTAGCTTAATGCACATAAAATTTAGTTGCACTTAAATGAATATATAGTCGTACCCAAAGAATACACAAATGAGTTCACTTAGAACTCTGGGGTGCTGCCCTGACAATGTCAGTTTGAGGCCTTGAGCACCATGGGATGCAATGTGGCAACACCCCAGCTAAGTACAGACAGTCAAAAAGCCCGAGGCTAAATCAATTCGATTTTTGCAGGTTATTCTAAGCTGCATAGATTGAACTGATAAGCAAGTGAACAGACATTCACTTTTGATTCCAGAAATGCAGCCATATGCCTGCAGTGGCCCAGGCCAGAAGCTGGGGGGCACTAGAGCATGCCTCCCTGCTTGGCTAGCCAAAGCTAACCTGCCCACCCTGTGGTGGGGAGCGTTTGTGTGGGAGGTGCCAAGCATCCTGAAATCCTGAGGGATAGTGAGTCAGCTTGAATCTGGAGGGGATCTGGGACAGAAGTTCAATAAACCAATTTAACCTAAATCAGGTAAGTCTGATAAATCCATCCAGATTTATCTTAAACTGGTTTCAGCCATTTTGAAAGTGGTTTATGCGCACTGAACTTCAGTTGTGTTATAGATGTGAACTGGTTTCTGATCACTTTACCAGTTTATGTGTAATTTTTGTCCCTATCCCTTTTCACATTCACCACTTGCTGAAGAAAGTGGGCCTCCACATTGAAGGACAGAGGTGAACAAATTCTTGCCAGAACCTTTTTCTTCTGTTCAGAGTGGACCCTCTGGAGTGTGTATATTGCACTGAGGTAGGCAGGACTTCATCCTGGGCTTAAATACTTCCTGAGAGATAGGCATACCTAGCATATTTGCACCCTCTACCCCAAATTCAAAGCTTCAGGCTAGTACCCCAGTTGCCCCCCTGTAGCTGTGCTACTGCTTCCAGAATAGGAATGGATTCAAATACAGATTGAAATTAACTGCTTTTTTGAACTCATGCTTAAGTGTTTTCATGAAGGACCTTAGACCATAAATTCCTCAGAACATGGAGATTGTTTATACTTGGGCTTATGTCCTGCATTTTGTTTTTTGAGGATCTATTCAATGGAAGTCTATTGAATTCAGTGAAGTAACACCAGTAGCATGAGATTGGAATCAAGCCCATATGCTCTATATAAACTATAACAACACATTTGTCATTGTGTGTAAGATTTTTGTACCAGCCTACTATTGCTAGTGTTTCATACCAAAATAATTCAAGAGGTGACCTATTTTTACATGCTGTAAGAGCCCACTTATCTGATTGTAATCAAACATGTTTTCTGTACCCCTGGCTGTCCAATGCTATGGCAGTCCAGACCTGTGGGAAAGGATCTTGTACAAAATATTTAATGTATAATGCATAGGAGATCGCAGGATGTTCATTATGCTTCCTCTGACTCCTGATTAGCAAGAAAATAATAAATAGATGGACAGTTGGCAGTGGAAATATGCTTTGGCTGGATAAGTTCAAATGATCTCCCTTCCTGTTGTTTACTCACTTTATCTCCTGGGCTTTGTATTCTGCCAAAATACCAGGATATCAGTAAAGGCAGAGCTGTAAAACAAAGATTAAACTAGAGAACACATAAGGACTCTGTACTGAAATGGACCATTGGAACACCCAGCACTAAGTGATCCATGACTAGCTGCTTACTTGGATATTTCTCATAATTTAGGTGATCAATGTATGTGCATGTGTAAGTGTATATGAAAAGTGTGTGTGAGAGAGAGACAAAGCACCAGTGATGGTACCATGCCAGTCTAAACTGAGGAATACATGAGGAAGAAACAAGGGACTCTGTTATTCTTTCCAGGCATACTATTCTCTCATTTCCATGTATTCTTTGCATTATTATCAGAACTGGTTCAAAAGAAAAATGAACTTGGTTGAAATTTTTCACTTTTTTCATTTCAGTGCAATCTTACAAAAACTGCTTTTTATATTTTTCTTTTTATATTAATTTTATTTTTTGCTGAGTTGATAGCTGGAAAAAATTGAACCAAATGCTCCAGGGTTTTATTTTTCCTGTAAAAAAAATATTATTTTGTTTAAAAGAGGGTTCCAAAATTAAAACGGGTAAATTTTTGACCAGCCTTACTTGTATTAAGAAATCAGAGCTTTGTGAGGTGGTAACTGTACATATCCCTATGTGCCCCAAACAGTTTACAGTCTAAATAAACTTTTCTTGTTTCTTTTATTTTGTCAAGCCAGGGTACATTTCTCATCTCCCACCCTAAATATTTCTGGGTTTTGAGTGTTATTTTCTTCTTGGTGTTTTCTACTGTGTTCTGGCCTTGAAAAAAATAACATGGCTTTTTTAACTGCTACCATTGTAAAATGTATTGATTGCAGCATATTTCCAGAATTCGTAGACATTCGGAATTACCCTGTGTCACTACAATTTGGGAATCAAAGTCAGAAGCACAGTTAAACCCCCTTTTAGTCCATGGATAATACCTGCAATTGAATTATATAACAGCACAGCTTTTCCACCATAAGATTAAAACTCCAGTCTACACAGAAGTAAAGGCTAATTTTTATTAATATATTCCCCTCCTTCACCATGGAATTACACTGACTTAGAAAATGCCAAGTATATGTCTGTTTAACGTTCAAGGCACATGTTAAAGCATTAAGAAAAAAATAAGTGTGCTTGCTCTGGTGCATATTTAAAGTTTCTTGAAACTATTCCAAGAAAAGATGTTGATTTTTTCCAACTTTATTTTACAAAGTCTGTTTATTAGCCACGTAGTGAGCATTGTCTCCCCAGCTTGACTTAATAGATCATTGACCATTTGCTACTGATGAGGCTACTCACCCCCAAGTTTGCAAAGCCTGCCTTGCTTGAGCAAAATAAATGGAGGGAAATAGCCATGAGAGTCATTTAATAGTTATGTATGGGTGTAGGGGTGGGGAGTGGGTTAAAAGTTAGGCACACTTAAGGTAGAAGCTTATAATGCAGTCCCCATTTTTGCTGCTACAATTGTGACAACATCAGATGTTGACATGACTTTGGATGACTTTAGGGATCAAGACTGAGGAAAATAATAAAATGTGTTTGGAGGATATACTAATGAGGCAAGGTGGTGATGGCTGAGATAGAGCCAGGAAAAGAATTAGAGCATACCATACTGTGGGAGACATTTGGGAAGTTAGCTGCTGATGTATAGTAATATATTAATTAGCATATGTCATTCAAGATTGTGCAGGTGATCTTGTGAAAAATAATATTCTGGACCCAAAGAAATAAACCCATGGTCATACACTTGAAAGAACTAAGGACAGGTTCCAATCCAAGAATACAGTTGTAAGTAAAACCAAGAACATGCATGCTAACCATGACACTGCTGCTTGCACTAGTATAACTCGAGGGGGGTGAGTGGGGTACCAGTCTGTGGTGTCAACTTAAAGGCGGCACTGGAATGGCAAACCACCAGGAGAGCCTGTGCCCCAGCAACAACTCTGCACCATGCAGTTAGAGCTTTGTAGTAGGGCAAGGGACAAACATTCAAAAAGCCTGAGCCTGAATTGATTCAATCTCTGCAAGTTAGTTTAACCTGGCTAAGCTAAACCAGTTTCTAACCACACAGACATCTCAGAAATGCAGACACATGCCTGAAGTGGCTTAGGCTAGAAGCTGGGGGGCACTAGAGCACCCCTTCCTTCCCTTCCACAGTGCTGAGCTGAGGGAGGGCATGACCAGGCTCTGGCAGGATGCTTTGATTATGGAGGTATTCCCCCCTCCTCCTGAGCAGCCCAGCAGGCAGTTCATAATACAGTGTTTATCACCTCATCAGAAAACAAAGCCTCTCTCCATTACTTCAAGTTCTTCTTAAACAACTTTTCCAAGGAAGGAATTGGTCTCTCACAGCAGAGACCGTAGCCAGCATGTGATCTGCTAGCTCATGCTGAGAGGAGTCTGTGTAAGGCAGAGGGGAGGGGGGAATCCCTGCTTAGCAGGGAGTGATGAGGGGAGGGGGCGGGTAGCAGCGGGAATCCAGACAGATGCCTGCAGTCTCTGCAGAAGCTCCAGCCAGGGAGCAGAGAGAAGGAGCCAGCTCTTCTGTGAAGCAGAGAGCCCAGCCCAGAGGGAATGCTGGGGGATTCTGGTTGAACTTAAACCAGGAAGGGGTCTGGCACAGACATTGCATAAACCAGTTTGACCCAAATCAGTTAAGTCTGATACTATACTCAACCTGGTTTATCACAAACTGGTTTCAGCCATTTTCAAACTAGTTTATATGCACTCAACATCTGTTCTCTTGTAGGTTTAAACCAGTTTTTTCTCATTATATAAACCAGTTTATGTATAATGTCTGTCCCTAGCCTAGCAGCCCCATGCCACAGCAGTACCAACTCTATGCACACAGGTAGCAACATGGCAACAGCATCCAGGGTCTATGAATGCCCAGGGCAGGTAAAACTGACCCCCTTCCCCATTACCCAGCTCTCTGGCATTCAGCACCCCACCCTCCCCAGGGTGCAAGGGGTTTTGCCCATAACACAAAACTTGTTAGCTAAATCTCTGGCTGCTTGTTATTATTGTATCCAACTGGTAAGGTTCAGTGTTGCTGTCTTGGGAAATATGTTACACAAGTTAAACATACAGATGGAAATATGGAAGGAAGGGGGTTGTTTGTTTGTTTAGGTTTTTTGGGTTGTGCTAGCACTGTGCTAATTGCTCTGGGCAGATAGTTGTAAAAAAAGGTAGGTGTTTCTCTTGAACTAAAAACTTTGCAGAAGGAGCTGGGACATGACAGAGCTGGTTGTGACTTCCCAGTACTCTGCTTTCTGCAGTTCCAGCCCTTTCCCAGCATAGGCTAGAGCTGCATTGCAGCAAAATCAATGTGTCAGCTGCAAACCACCCTTCCAGTTTCCATGTTTGGTGGTTCCATGCTATCCAATTTCTGTGCTAGACAGGCTGACAAATTGGGTGGATTGGAACCAGATGAGATTTAACATCTAAAAATGTAAAGTGCTCCACCTGGGGAAAAACAATCCCCTGTACACATACAGGCTTGGCAATGCCAATCTGACCAGCACTGCAAATGAAAGAGACATGGGGGTAATAATTGACCACAATATGAACATGATTTGGCAGTGCAACACTGTAGCCAGCAGGGCCAATAGTACTCTGGTATGCATCAATTGATGCATCTCCAGCAAAACCAAGGAAGTGATTCTTCCGCTTTACTCAGCATTGGCAAGACCACAGCTGGAGTACTGCATCCAGTTCTGGGCACCAAACTTCAACAAGGATGTGGAAAAGCTCGAGAGAGTCCAGAGAAGGGCCACCCGTATGATCAGAGACTTGCATGGCAAGCCATATGAGGTAAGTTTGAGTGACCTGGGACTCTTTAGCCCAAAGAAGAGAAGGCTGAGAGGGGACTTGGTAGCAACTTACCACTACACTAGGAGAGTACATCAAGGACTCAGTGAACAACTGTTCACCAGGGCACCCTTGAGGAAAATCAGGAGCAATGGTCACAAGCTCCTGGAAGACCGTTTCAGGCTCAACATTACGAAAAACTTCTTCATAGCTAAGGTGTTCAGACTGTGTAATAAGCTCCCTCCAGAGGTGGTGCCATCACCTACCCTGGAAATCTTCAAGAGGAGACTGGATGGTCACCTTGCTGGGATCACTTGACCCCAGTTGTCTTTCTTGCTTGGTGAAGGGGGGCTGGATCCAATGATCTTCCAAGGTCCCTTCCAGCGTACAATCTGTGAATCTATGAATGAATCCTTTGGAATTAAGTTAGCTATTCAATAGCAGAAGGGAAATCTGTAGTTTAGTTTGTGAATCATTCTCTGGGAACATTCTCTGAGCTCATACCCATCTACTTCAAAGGAAGTAGGTAGGCATTCACAGGAATTAGGAGAACAGGACTTGGTACTAAGTCAAGGTTTATACTATTGATAACCTGTTTTTTTTCTTCTGTCAGTCACAATGAATAGCTCTGATTTTGCAGTTGGCTCTGGATAAGGGACCTTATGTCAGTGCAAATCCAATTGCATGATGGAGTCCAGATCTGTTAACGACATTTTTTTCTATGCTTACCTTTTGAATTTGATAAAGTTATTGTGAAATTTCTGGCCTTTATGCATCACAGTATTCATTTATATGGCATGAAAAAATGGACCACGTACAAAGTTACTGGGTCATTCTATGGCCACTAGTTCTAGATGCAGTAGCTGTGCAAATTCTGAGAGGTCCTGAGCACTGACTTCTCATACAGGTAATTAGCACTTCTCAGAATGTTTGCCATTAAATAATTTACCATCATGCTTCAGGTTATAAACTGATCAACTTTTAGCTGGTTGAAAGGGATTATTCTGTCCCACTCCCGAGTTGTAGTAGTGCCTAATAGGCCTGTGTGAAGTGGTTAGTATTCACTTCAGATTTGAATTCAGCCGATTCAAGGGACAGTGATTCAATTCAGTGATCTGAATCACTGTCCTGAATTGATTCGGCTTAATCTCCAAATCGGACAAGCCCCATCAATGGCTGCCCCACCCAGCTCTTAAAAAAAAAAAAAAGCCCTGCACTGACCAGCTGCTACCAGACAAGGGGGCAATCCCTGCTGCCTCCCACTGCCCCATGTTATGTGGGGGGATCTGTCATGAGTCCCCACCCCCCACCCACTCTCCCAGCCCCAGGGTCCCAGCTCTTAAAAAAAAAGCCCTCCGCTCACTGGCTGCTGCCAGGCAGGGGGGCAATCCCCACTGCACCCCACTGCCCCAAGCTGTGTGAGGGGCTCTGCCACAAGCCCCCTTTCCCTGCCTGCTCTCCCAGCCCCTTTCCTCCCATGGCTGCCCTGCCTGACCCAGCTCCTGGCTCTTAACAAAACAAACAAAAAGAAGCCACACACTAACCAGCTGCTGCCAGGCAGGGAGGGTGATCCCCGCTACCGCCACTGACTCGCATTGAATGGGGGGCTCTGCGATGAGCCCCCAGAAGCCCTGATGGCCTCTGCAGCAACCAGTGAGTGCGGGACTTTTTTTTGCTTTTTTTTTTTAAAGAGCCAGGTGATGGAGCTGGGTGAGGCAGCCATGGTGGGGCTGGGAGAGAGGGAGGGGGTCAGGGGGTGCTCAGGGGGGCTAGGGGAACAGGCAGGGAATGGGGCCTGGTGGGGGTCCCCCCATGGTCCCCCTCCCTCCCTCCCCCTCCCACTCCCTACTTACCAGCATGGAGTCCGGGTCCAGCTCCCTGCGGCAGCGAGTGGGAACTGCCCGAATCGCCAAAGCTCTTTGAATCTTTTCCAAAGTGATTCACAGAGCTTCAAATTGATTCAGACCTTTTTATTAGTCTCCTAATTCAATTCAGATTTGGTGATTCGACTCCTGAATTGAGCCAAATCTCCTCCAAGTCGATTCAGCACCTGAAGCTTCGCACAGATTCCCAGATTCCCTCACTGGATGAATGTCTAATAAAAAGACAGATTTTTCATTTCTCTAGCATCTCAAAGTACTTTATGAATGAATGAGTTAAACCTTTCAGCCCTGTGAAGTACTACAGCATTACTGTCACCATTTAAAGATAAGATACAGATTGATTAAATGATTCAAGAGCCTTGACTACCAGCATCTAACAGCTGGCGTAATAGTACATGGGTCTATCTTTGTCTAATGCATTCAGAGAGAGTCTTGATCCAGTAGTGAGAACTAACATGCCTATAAGATGAATGCAGGCTTTAGACTTCTTACACTAGTTATACATTCTGCCCTACACATTTCTGAAATTAATATTCAGTTGTGAAACCAATTTAAATGGTATTAATTCTAAACACAGATGGAACTGATATGTGGGGGCAAGGGGCTTTGGAAATATTCAGCGCACAGGTTGCACAATATGCTGGCCAGACAGCTGAAGTAGAAGCAAAAAAGGCAGAGGTAGTGGAACTCTTTTTAGGAGCTGCTGGGAGCATAGATTTTAAGTTCAGTTGCCTCTTCATCTTCCTAGTTTGCCCAAAAGCAAGAATGTGTGATTGGGAATATGGGCTCACTTCAAGCACATGCATAAATTTTGTGTTGTCACCATTTAAAACAAGAGAAGCAGACATTACTTCAAACACATAGATATATATTCCAATCTGCTCCTCATACATTCCTGTGGCTGTTTGTTTTAGATATTGAAGAAGCTGAATTCTGTATTAGTTTATGGTTGACAAAACAATTCAATGATGTTATTTATCTTGTTTACAAAGCACAAACAGCCTGAGCTGTATAGATCACTCTCATGTAACTATAAAAACCTCTCAGTTCTTTTGAAAACATCTATGTGCCAGGAACTTTTACTGTAGTTGCAGCCTTATATAAATTATTTGCACACTTGGCACATATCCAGCAGTAATTTTTTATGTATTGCACAAAAATGGATATCCTCTTTAATCCTTTAAGTTTCTTTTTATTTGAAGCATGAAAAGGGCAACATTGTTAAACATTTTCACTAAAATGCATTCTTCTGCCTCTGAAATGAACCAGAGTTTGTTAGTTAGTGGGTGCATCTACACATTCAATTAATGCAGCATGTTAAACTCCAGCACGGTTTGCACTGGAGTTAATGGCTCTTGGTGCAGCATCTATACATGTACCCAGGACCACAGCAATTTGAGCCAGAGCAGAGGAGCCCCAGGCTGGTAGCTGGGTTGGTGGCGCGGGGGGGTCAGCTTCAGGCTCCAGGTCACAGCGTCAGGCAGTCAAGGGGCTGACTGGTGCACAAGAATGCCTAAAAAGCAAATCTATGTTGCTAGGTGGCAGGTAGGGGTCTGGCCCAATGCTGTTTGTGCTGACTGGGTGCAATTTACACCTAGGTCAGTGTTTATACATATGTTTAGGAGCACTTATTTTCACTACCATAAGATAGTACTGTCTTACAGCAGCAAAAATAAGTTTTCTGTGGTCTAATAACATCACATGTGTATAGGGGGTGAGACTTCCAGTTCCAAGATGGTGGCCAGGAGGCAGGGCACCTGTCAGGGGGCAGGGCTTAATAGTTTGACAAAAGGTATCTTAATAGCATGACCCTTATACTACTTGTATACTGTGATGCTTCACACAGCAGCAAATTAGTCTGCTGTGCAATTAAGTACACAAGTAGATGCACCCAGTGTAGAGTATGTCTATGCCGCATTCCTTCTGAGAGACAGACAACTGTAATTAAAGCTTTGCTAACTCAGGGGCAATATTTAGTATCTATTATACTGGGAATACTTAGTGTATACTAGCATAAATCCATTTTAAGATGTACATCTCAGACTTACAAAGTTGGGGGAAAAAGATTAATACACATAGCCCAAGCAATTTATTAAGAGAGCCCACCTGGGAAGTAGCATGGCTGGAAATACAATTTGGATCTCCTGACTCCATTTCTCTAAGTGTTTGGCCATGTTTGGCAGTCTACTTTGAAATGGGATTACTGAAATAAACAGGTCCCTGGCCATTATCAATTTGCAGGGGTGTTGAACAACTTGTTATGCAATGCAAAACTACCCAAACTAGCACCCACTCTGTTTTGATAAACCAATGCAAATGTGATGAAAACTGTATGGTTTCAACATGGGATCTTAAATCTCTCCCAGTAAGAGATGAAGAAGAAATTAAGACTCTCACGTCCCTTAATTCTGAGTTACTTCCAGACTGGGTTTCTGTACCTACCTTCAACCCAGCTGTGAATTGTTTAGGAAGAAATTGGACAGAAACAGCTGGTGAAACACCTGCTTCAAGGCTTTTGATCTTTTGTAGCACAGTAATAGGTTTTGATTCTTTGAAAGTGTGTCTAGTGCTGGAAAAAAGGAATAGTGGAATCTTCATATTGTCCCACATTGTTACTGCTTCTGTTAGGCTGGCATATTGGCAGGGTGGCAATATAGCAGGTGGTTATTTTATAGAGGTATATCAAAGTCAGTTCCAGCCATGCTGTTATGGACTTTTTTTGTTGCATGGTCAGTAAATCTCCTTGGATGTTTTCCTACAGTGAAACAGAAATCAAACTGTACCCAATAGCTTTGTCATATTTTTTTATATCAACGCACAAACCTATTCTTTCATCTGCACTTCCAGAAGGATGTGGATAAGCTCAAGAAGGTACATAGAAGGGCCATCTGCCTGATCAGGGGCCTGGAGAATAGGCTATATGAGGAGAGACTCTGGGAATTAGGCTAGTTCAGCCTAAGTAAGAGGAGGCTGAGAAGTGACTTGATAGCACCTACAAGTATGTCAGGGGGGAGCACAAAGATCTAGGGTAGCAACTCTTCAGGAAGGCACCCCTGGGGAGGATGAGGACCAATGGTCATACAGTATTAGAGGGAATATTTAGGCTGATCATAAGGAAGAACTTCTCCATAAGGGTAACTGGAACCATTCCCAGCAGAGGTGGTACAGTCACCATCCTTGGAGGTGTTCAAGAAGAGGTTGGATAAGCCCTCTTTGAGCTAGTTTGAGCTCATTAACCTCCTGCTTATGGCAGAGGACCAGGTCCCTTCCAGTCTATTGATTCTATGATCCTAACTAATATCTACTTACAGTTTGTTTTACTTTGCTATGAAAAGATTTGCACTGTGGTTGGATAGAATACAAGTCCTTTAGCATCTCCTTCAAGGATGGTGATAACTCTCCCCTTTGGGTCTAGTCAAATTTTGCTTATGTCAGGGTTCAAATTGAGAGGTCAAAAGTGTTGCTGTCTCTGCTCCGATAACCCAGAGGGCTGCTTAGACTATTGGTATAATATAGATCATTCCTGGGGCTGCGCTAAATGATTCTACTTGGTAAGATTCCCCAGAAGGTTATATGCCATCTGGTCACCCACTACAACACAGGACCCTTCCTCCCCCAACACTATCTCTCCAATGGCTACTACAAAGGACCTGTGAGAACAGGCTGCTGTGTAAGCTATGAGTTGCATTATGCTGGAGTCTAGTAAAACTAACATTAGGACTATGTTGTGTCTCTAGAGCCTTAGCAGGTTCAGATTTGGAACAATTAGTTTGCTATAAACATTTCTACCATGTACTAAGATAATCATTCCCACCTGATCTCTCCCAATGTAGAACTATTCTGATAGTTTTGATGGACATATGTTCTTCACGTTGTTGTTGCTAGCTTACTCTTCCCTTATGTGTATGTGTATACATATATAAATCTGTGTATATGTGTGTATTTTGAAATGTTGGAGGGTTTTTTTTAAATGGGCGTTCTTATTTGCATTATTGCAGTGCAAGTTTTGGTATTTTAAATTAATTTGAGAAGCAGAACAAGAATATTTAAAGGACAAAGAAAAGTCATGGGCAAGCAGGACAAATTTGGCAGAGTAAATTTTCCAAGTTTTTTATAGTTTACAAAGCCATTTCTATTTCATGTTGGGAATATATCAGTAAAACCAAGATAAGAGCATCTATGCAGTTCCCCCTCCAAAGAAGTCATGCATAGTTTGCCCTTCTTTATTTGCAAATGTATAAAAGCTGAGCCCCTGCTGATTATATCTGAATTAAAATGTTCAATAAACTTGGAAAAAACAAAACTCTTAATTTTTGTGAATAATTGGGAATGCAATTACATGAATTAGATTTATTTTCTGGCCTACAGAATATATCAGAATGCAGCTTTTTAAAGCTTCTTACTCTAAATCTTATTGCTCCAGATAAATTATGGAGATTTTGCTATTGAATCATTCATCATAGTATAATTAAAATCAATCATTGAAACAGAATGTTGTTGAAGAATGGAGGTCTGAAGCTCTGAAAGTTACGTGATTATGTTAAGCAACATTTCCACCATTAGTGATGATCCAAATCAGTTAGGAAAAGTACTTCTAAATATTTTAAGAGTTTAATTGTGACATTCCCATGAATCATGAAATGATTTGCTTGGGCAACATGTTGTTATTAAATGTGGTCATCTGAGCTTATTTCAAACTGAAGAAAATACACATTAGCAGTACTACTATTATCTCTCTCAGTATGCCCAAGGAAGGCATGCAAAACAGGACTTTCATATGAAAAAAAACTTGTCACCGCCTTACTGATCAGCCTCCACAGCTTTGCTGAGGCAGTAAGGCATGCCACTCCACCTTCACTGATTTAAAAAATCATAGAAAAGTGTTGTCCTGCCACAAAATTCTGTTCCTCTTGCATTTTCTTGTAACAAAATCATCAAGGTAGTATCTGTTGTAATGATAAAAGATAGAACCTGTGTGGCCCAGCTAAGTCTACATTTTCTGCTGAAAACAATGTTTGACAAGTGTTGTAAACCCTATTAAGATGTCTCGAGACCTCTAGTCTTGTCCAAGCACTGAATATATGGTCAAAATAGCTGGCATGAGTGCAAATCCTTTCCAGCTCTCTTATCCCATGCTAATTATTAAAGCAGAGCACTAGGAAAGCAACAGGATGGGCATATATTTCTGGCAATAATCACTGGTCCTTTGGTCTGTGGAATCAATGTTTTATACTACGCATTTATAACCATCTGATAGGTCTCTTCTCGTTGTTTTTCTTTTATGTTGGGTCTAAGCTGCATAACTTTATCATTAGTACATGATAAAACTTTGGGGGGGGGGGATATTTTCAAACTAATGAGTTTTCCTGGCCAGAATCAGGCTAAAGAGTTGAAATGTTAGAACATTCTAGATCTATTGGACAAAAATGGGTTCTTTTGATTTCACCTTTTCCTATTATATGTATTTAACCTTTTCTTTTAATATAAGTTGCGAGCTCACTTAACCTGACAGCTGCAAGGCATCACTACTGAAACTCCAAATTTTGCCTCAAGATTCATCTTTTGCATGAAGCTAAGGCCCATATCAAAAGCATGGTGTCCTGTATATTATTTGCATAATAAAGATTAATTCCCACCTCTTGTGCTCCTTATTATAAAAATTATGTTTGCTGACAGAATCAATTTCAAACTTATTCTAGTGTTTCCCCCACAACAGCTTTTTAAGGCCTTCATCCAAGATTTTCACTTAGAGGGGAAAAAAGCCCAAATGAGCTAATCACATTTTTAATCTAATCTGAGTCCCATTTTATTTAGCAAATGCAAGAAGCTAGTTAAACTTCATCTGTTGCATAGTAACCTACTCAGCCTGAGAAATGCTGCTACTCAGGGCGAGAATTAGGACTCATTATGCTTTTTCTATGGGCTCATTTGGATCTCCTGCTAAGGGTGCCATCTTAATTAGAGATGAACCTGACCACCTGAAAGTAATTCACATAGGCAGCCAGCTGTGGTATTTTCCAATTTCTGATCTGCCTGGCTTCCATCTGCCAGCTCTATCCTAGCAGCTACTCTAGCCATTGATTTTGACAGTGAGTATGTAATATGCATTGCATTGTTTCTCCTGAGTACAATCGGATTCCATTATGCCCCTCACTGTGCAACTAGATGTAATGTTGGCAATACCAGATCAAGGCAATGAAATGTGAAACAGCAAATGTGTGATAGGACACATCAGTTAACCAATCCCAAATCCAAAACATACACCTGATTTTTTTTTTTAAACAACCACCTCCCAACAATGGACATGTGTGATCCAGATCATAAACGATGTATTAGTGATACTGGCTGCTATTTTTAAATTTAGCCATATTCATTTAAATTTACTTACATCCCCTTTATTGCTGTCTAAAGCAATCTCAGTGGATGCAGCTTATGCACCAGAAATACATATGAGTGACCTTAGCTTATGTGTACTTACTCCCTCTTATTAACTTTTTTTCTTTGGGCAATCTCCTCTCTGGCTTTTGAGTGCATGAGGCCGAAGTATGCTCAGTATGCACAATATGATGGGTAAAGATACCAGATAACTTACTTTTTGGTAAAGGGGTGACGGTCTGAGGAAGTTTAAATAGGCAAATTAAGTGGAGTGCAAGTGGATATGGAAATTCCAACCCCATTTCAATTGGACTAGATTAGCTCAGAATTTGGGCTACTTATCTAATTCTATCTAAATATATTTCTTGAAAGTCAGGAATTTAACAAAGATGCACCTCTGCCATGCTATATAATTTTAGGAGAACTGTTTTCCCCACTTACCTGTTGATCTTCCCATTACAAAAATAATCCTTTGTAAAGCACCGCATTTCCTATTTTAATTCAGAGGATTCCCAATATGCTTTACATGTTTCCAGTTTAGCGGCACAAATCACTTCATCCAATATGGAATGCAGTTACCTCTCAATTTGAACATGGAAATTTAACCCCAGAGCACAAAGCAACCTTCTGTAACAGTGTTTAGGGAGTAAACATGAATACCAGTTGAAAGGATGAAAGAAATTACCCTAGGTAAAACTTTGCTAGGATTAATTCTTTTTTTTTATCAGCCCTTCATAGGGACTTCCTGGGAACACCACGTGTTCTTTGCCTTTGAAAATTAGAGCCTCAGTCTTATAAAAGACGAACTGGGATTTTTCTAACTTCTCATGGTCTTTGATTTTGGTAGTTTTAAGAACACTTTTTTAAGTCTAGGATAAAAATATTTTAAGATTGGAATATCAACTGCAAAGTTTCTGTACTTGCATAGAATCCTGTATCTAAGAGTAGTCAAGTACAAAGCTGTACTTCTGCCTGCTGTTTATCTGAATTCACCATAAAGAGCAGGGAAATATAATGCTTCACCTCTTCAGTGGCATGTGTAGAAAGGAAGAATTCCTCCCTGAATAGCGAAGAGCTCCAGGAGACATGCCCAGCACAATCCTGGCCCCAGTGAAGTCAATGAAGATTTTGTCCTTGGCAGGATTTCCCCCAATCTCTGTACAAGAGAGAATGCCTGATTCTCATCTATTACAGCATGGTTTTTCACCCTTTACTGTGGGCAATAACTAACAGACAGGGGTGGATCCGGGGGGTACAGTGGTACAGTTGCACCCTGCACCTTTAATTCCTGGTCCACCCAACGTTTAAAACTAACTGCCTGGCAGTAGCAGCAGCACTTCTATTCAGGCAGCAGTGAAGCAATCATTTGGCTTCATGGATCAATCTACCTGATTACTTCTAAAGTCCTGATTTCACAGGTGTTAATAACCCTCTTTCCTTTTTAATAGTCTTTAATGGTTCCTCAACTCAGCCTATCATTTCCTCTGCAGTTTTGATGTCTGTTGGCTGATTGTAGTAATGTAGATCCCATTTCACAGCCATTAAGACCTTATTTTAACTCTAGCTAGAAACATTAACTCGGGTGTGGAAATGTTAACTCAGGTGAACATTAGCTCAGGTATAGACATTTCTTTCAGTGAAGCATTGGATGCAGACCAAGAAGCCCTGATTTTGTTTTATGAATTTGAAAGAGAGACATGTCATGTCTACTTGAATCTAAGATGACCCTGAATTAAAGATGACCCCCCAGTAACTAGATCCTATATGTGGAAAATATATACATTTGTTATAATTTTCCAGGTATAGAATCTAATTAGTGGAGGTTTATCTTCAATTTGTCCCCCTCACACTGCTACAGCAGGGAAAATAGTATCTGGAGGGGGTCGGGTGCCCCCTTGCCTTCTGCTTTACTTCTTTCCCATGCAACTCTCCCCCCTTACTTCCCCCCCCTTTACTGCTTAGGTTATGTTCCTTCCCTGAGAACATGGAAAAGAGGAGTAAATTTGAGAGACAAAGGACCAAAAATTACTGATGTTAAAAAAATAGGCAAATGACTATAGTTACCTATGGACTTAATTCATCCTGAATTGATACCTTGTTTTTACCTTTTTTCTTTTCTTTTTTTTTTTTGCAAACTGCTGCAAGTTTCATCATGGCTATTCCATAAGCACACTTTTGAGCAGCACTTTTGTACCTGTTTTTCATAATACAAACCATGCATGATATTAATTCAAAGCCAAAATGTTCTTGTTTAACACACTGTGCCTTGGGCTGCAACCCAGCAGAGTCAACAGCACTTCAAGTCATGGTGACCCCATAGCTCAGCACTCCTCAATATACGTGCATACTCCAGACACCCCCCACAAAGGATTCATGTGCTAACTAGCCCCTCATGGCTGGAACTGGATCTTATAGAGGTCAGGATCACAGTAATCATATGAGATTTCAGAGATTTCATAGACATTAGGGGCTGGAAGTGACTGCATGAGATCATTAAATCCAGCCATAGGCAGGAAGTCAGCTGGGATCATGTGATCCCAGCAAGAAAAATATCCAGATGGCCTGAGAGGGTTGCAGAGGGGGTGTCTCCTTTACATAGATATTTGGTGATGTTTGCCAGACATTTAAGGCTAATGAGGAAGGAGGAATAATTAGACACAGGGGGAAAAAAAAGTGCTGCTCAGCTGTGGGAGTGAAGAGGAAGTCAAAATATATTTAATGTGCTGTTCACCATGAGCTGAAAAAGAGTCAGTGCTGAGGGGGACTCAGCGCAATGTACACTGTATCTTCTTCAAATGGGCTGTACTAGCCTTTCTTTTGTCCCATTTTCTCTAATCGATATGATTTGGAACTGATTTGGCTGATTTGACCTGGAACAAGAAAAGTATATAATAATTAAAAAAAAAAAAATCTTGGTCTTTTGACTAAGATCAAGCTTTTTGGCATAAAGGGAAAGGTTTCAGGTCTGAGTCAAGGGTTTTTCTGGTGCTAGCCTGGTACTGCAGTACCTCCAGGCCCAGTGTTTTCACCTCCTGGGGGAATGACTACCCATTTTTTAAGGTCCCCTCCCCTCCAAAGGTTCCTATCTGTGTATTTGCCCAGTATGAGCCATGTGTTTTACAGGAACAGGTGTGCTCAGTGTGGACTACATTCAATCAACTTCATAGCTGGTTTCTATTACTGAGAACATGCTGCTTCTGGCAGTAATTTAGTGATAGATAATTTATTTTATGTTTCCTTGTATGTGAATATAAGATGAGGGGCTTCTTCCCCCCACCCCCATGCTGATTGCAGGAAAAAAACCTCATCTTATATTTGAGTAAATATGGTACATTTAGCTGTAATAACTACAGGACTAGTGAAACATCACATTTTGATTATTTTTGCCTACTTTGCTGTGTTTTCATATATAATATGAGATAGCAAATTAATGCACATTCCTATAGCTTGTTTTTTTATATTTTGTTTGTTTTGCTTCAATCTTAAATTAAATAATATTGCTCTAGGCCCCTAGCTTAGTAATACAGCTTCTAGTTTCTTTTTAACTGGAGAAAAACTGTGTGTTATAGATTCATAGATTCATAGATGTTAGGGTCGGAAGGGACCTCAATAGATCATCGAGTCCGACCCCCTGCATAAGCAGGAAAGAGTGCTGGGTCTAGATGACCCCAGCTAGATACTCATCTAACCTCCTCTTGAAGACCCCCAGGGTAGGGGAGAGCACCACCTCCCTTGGGAGCCCGTTCCAGACCTTGGCCACTCGAACTGTGAAGAAGTTCTTCCTAATGTCCAATCTAAATCTGCTCTCTGCTAGCTTGTGGCCATTGTTTCTTGTAACCCCCGGGGGCGCCTTGGTGAATAAATCCTCACCAATTCCCTTCTGTGCCCCCGTGATGAACTTAAAGGCAGCCACAAGGTCGCCTCTCAACCTTCTCTTGCGGAGGCTGAAAAGGTCCAGTTTCTCTAGTCTCTCCTCGTAGGGCTTGGTCTGCAGGCCCTTGACCATACGAGTTGCCCTTCGCTGTACCCTCTCCAGGTTATCCGCATCCTTCTTGAAGTGTGGCACCCAGAATTGCACGCAGTACTCCAACTGCGGTCTGACCAACGCCCTATAGAGGGGAAGTATCACCTCCCTGGACCTATTTGTCATGCATCTGCTGATGCACGATAAAGTGCCATTGGCTTTTCTGATGGCTTCGTCACACTGCCGGCTCATGTTCATCTTGGAGTCCACTAGGACTCCAAGATCCCTTTCCACCTCTGTGCCACCCAGCAGGTCATTCCCTAGGCTGTAGGTGTGCTGGACATTTTTCCTCCCTCGGTGCAGCACTTTGCATTTCTCCTTGTTGAACTGCATCCTGTTGTTTTCTGCCCACTTGTCCAACCTATCCAGGTCTGCTTGCAGCTGTTCCCTGCCCTCCGGCGTGTCCACTTCTCCCCATAGCTTTGTGTCATCTGCAAACTTGGACAGAGTACATTTGACTCCCTCTTCCAAGTCACTGATGAAGACATTAAAGAGTATTGGTCCAAGGACCGAGCCCTGCGGGACCCCACTGCCCACACCCTTCCAGGTCGAGACCGACCCATCCACCACGACTCTCTGGGTGCGACCCTCTAGCCAATTCACCACCCACCGGACTGTGTAGTCATCCACATCACAGCCTCTTAACTTGTTCACCAGTATGGGGTGGGATACTGTATCGAAGGCCTTCCTGAAGTCTAAGTATACGACATCCACCCCTCCTCCTGTGTCCAGGCATTTCGTAACATGGTCATAGAAAGAGACTAGTTAAGTTATTTGTGATAATGCACCACACCATCTACATTCTCTTTTGAAAATCCTAGATACGGCCCATACTAACAGATATAATTGAGATAGCTCTTTCTCAGACTTACCATTTGGTAGATCTTTGTGGCAAAAGATGTGAGGGCTTTCAAAAGTCTGACAGGCTAAACTTACTGATCAACAAAAAAAAATCAAAAGAAGAAAATCAGAATTTTCACTGCTGAATTCAGACAATGTGTTAATGATAGACTGTAAAGATAATAACCACACATCTATGTGAAACAATTTTGCATCATTCAAGTTAATGCAGAACTAAATCACAACTGCATCACTGTGGAAACATTACATTTTCACAAGAAAATGAGACCTGTCTTTGATCATTTGTTGATGTATTTTTACCCAAAGCTCCATTGTTTTCCCAGAGTGATGTCATGAACTGCAAAATGAAAAGATCTTTCAGTTTTAGACAGTGGTATATTGTCAATAATGTAATAGGTACTATAGGCCTCGTTCAAAGCCCATTACTGCTAATTGGTTTTTTTTCCCATTGACCTATATGTGTTTTGGATCGGGTCTATTGCATTTAAATGATCAGCCTTACAAATAAATCAAGCTTGTTATTCATTGATGAAGCATGGATGTTAATCACTCTTATTCCCTCATAAATGTGAGAAGACTGGAATATTATAATTTTTTTCAAAATTATAGGATGTGAAACAAATTATTTAAAAAAGCCATCATCTATGAGGTTATTATAAGACTGATATATCAGCCCCCGGCAATCCAGGTTCTCTCATTACTGAACATCGCAAGCATTCTTATTTAAAAATTATTAGAGTACTCCATTTACCAAGAAAAAATAGATGTGTTCTGAAACTCATTTCCTACTCTGTATTTCCAGACCAAGACCCAAAATTGTCACTTTCCTACTTGATGCTTGAAGAGGACAGATTTGTAGCTGTGCTTGATATCTGCTGGCCATAACCCAAGGAGAGGATGGTAAAGGGAGCCGCTTAGGGCTACTGGATCCAAGTACCAGTTTTCTACCAGTCCTGTTGTAGTATACAACAGAATTTGGGTTCTGTGTATACTGTATGGGTCAGCTAGAGCTCCCAAGGGTTCAGCTGAGCAATAAGAGTATCTGGAGTTCAGTAGTTTTCTGCCCACACTCTTCTATTCACTCTGACCTGCCCTATAAACAAACCAAGAAGCCCTGGATTCAGGCATTGTAGGAACCAGCTTAGGAGTTGCAACTACTTTTGATTCTCTTTGGGGCATTAACAGAGAGTCTGGACCTAAATTTATGCATACAATTAATTATATAACTTGTAACAAATATACACATCTGGGCCAGCATTGGAATTAATTTATAAAAGTATTTTCTCTATTCCCTCAGCTTTGCTTGGGAAGTATCTGGTTGGAATTGTTAGAGAGATTACTGTTATCTAATAATATAAGCAAAAAGAGGTTGTAATTTAGGAAAGGTTGGTCACAAATTCTTAACAAGGGGCTGCCTGATTTGGGAGCCTATGGAAAGATTAACTATTTTGTAGCCAATATCATCTGGTCTGACATCATTCCAAACACTAAAATGACATCATAGTGGTTTTTAGTACTAATCAACTATCAGCTGTCACTTAATACTGCTTTTGGGAAGTAAAAAGTGTGAGTGCTTACAGAAGTAATGTAAAGCCATTGTCTCATTCCAGTGACTCGTATGCTTTTGGGAAGAGCAATACGGTAGAGAGGCATCTACAATAAAAAAAATCAGAAAAATTCTGTTCTATGATAGTAGTGAAGTGATGTTGTAGCTGTGATGGTCCAGGATGCCCTACAGGAGGCAAGGATTTTTATGGGTGTGTTGCCCTGAGGGGTCAGGCCAATGCTCAGGATTTCTATATTACGCTGTTAGGCAGGAGGGCATGGTGTACAATTGCACATATACAAAACACACACAAATCAATTAGGTGCATACACACACACACACACACACACACACACACACACACACACACTACCAGTTCAAACACATACACATCCAAACCAGCCTAGGCACATGCATACTTATCACCAATTCAAGCACATACACTATACACCCCAAAAGTTAGACACCGATTACTAATTCATATATCATGCACACGATGCCATTATATATATATATAGAGAGAGAGAGAGAGAGAGAGGAGAGATAGATATATACACATACATACACGTACACACTCACACTAGCAACTCAGATACACACATGTTTAAAATAACCAGTTTAGGTTAATGCACACCTATCACCAGTTTAAGCCCATACACACTACACACACCACATTTAGACAGAATCAGTTACCAGTTACCAACACTTGCACATCCAATACACATATGTGGATTACTAATTTATATACCACACACACACACACAATGATATCTATATATGTATATATATGTGTATTCACTAATTCACACACATACCACCCACCTACACATATACACAGGTGAGTTCCTAAGTTGGGTGTTGTGATGTGTATGTATGCATGTGCTTGGTATACTTGGAATACCTGGGGAAAGGTTAAGGTAAGCAAGTAGAAGTGTAGGGAGTTAAAGTTACTGGAAATGAAAGTCACCGGGACCAGGATTAGAACCAGTAGACTGAGGGGCCTGGGCTGAAGAACTGAGGCTCGGGGGTAACGTTAGGTTAATTGATCTTAAATTGATTTGTTAAAAGACAATGCCCAAAGCCTGCAGAACAGAGAAGCATGCCAGCACAGAGTCTGGGACTGGAGCCAGAGCTACCAGGGAGCTGAAAAGGTAGATGGGGACAGGGAAAATGGGAGTAAGGGAAAGTGTGGGTGTTAAAGAGGGGCTCTGGGTGTGGGGAGCCAGCGGATGGCTCTGGGGCAGCTAGAGAAGTTGCAGGGAATGGCAGTAGGTGCTGGAAGCTGGAGAAAGCTGGGGGTGGGGGAGTGGGAAGGATTACAGAAGGTGCGGCGGGGAGCCTGAAAACAGGGAGACAGACAGCAGAAAATCACAGGAAAAGCAGCAGGCAGCAGGGACAGCAGGAAAGCAAGAAGAGGCTGAGAGGTGGCAGAAAAGGGGAGATGGAATTGGGACGAGATCGGGAAACTAGCAGAGAGGGTGGGACTGGAGCTGAGAGAGAGACAGAGAGACAGAGAATGAGGCTGGAATTTAAGATAAGGAAGGGACTGGGATTCAGTAAAACATGACCCAACTTGTGGTTGCAAATGACAGTGATTTTATTGAACAGGGGAGATGGTGACACAATGCCAAATTGGTTCCCTTGCGCACGCACGCACACACGCATGTACACATACACATGCGCATGTGCACATGCACACGTATGCACGTGCGCGCACACACACACACACACACAAACAAAATGGTAGCAGGGGTTAGAGAGGCTTGGTGCAGGGGCTGAAGTCCAATGAAGTCCAGGAGGAGAAAGAGAGAGACAGAGAGAGAGTCCAAATTGTAGGAGGAGGTGTGCAGGTAATATCTACCTATCCAGGCTGGAAGCGGTCCTTGTCCAGTAGGTGTTGTCCAGAAGGGGGTCGCCGGCAGGGCCTCTGGGTGGATAGGTGGTGTGGCATGGTGCTGGTCGAGATGGAAATGGCGTTCCCACTGGGTCTGTTTTCACTGCCCCTTTTTATAGGGACAGACCTTGTGTGACCCTAGTGACAGGAGGCATGCCCAGGCAAGGGTCAGCCCCTGGCATACTGAACATGTGTGCTCCATGCAGGGATGTGCAGTTTTAGGTGTCTGTAATGGTGGGGTACAATGATAGAGTTGCTGGTTCTGCAGGGTCTTTTGTTTTTCAAATTCAGGGTCTTGTATCTGTTCCTGGGTGAGGTCCTTGGTTCCTGGGTGAATCAATGCGAGGTGATGGCCCAGTCATTACAGGCCATTCAGTAGAGGCCTGCTACTATTGTATTTCAATCATTCTCATTCATCGGGGAACCAGTTTACATGGGAGGGGTACGTGCCTCATATAGTTGCAACATGGGATGCCCAGGCAGAGGACAGAAGATGGAGGCTTGCCATAAAAAAAAAATGGAAACTTGACATGACTTTGGTTCACTTACAAACACAGGCCTAAACCATACAATATCCATATGAAACAATAAAAATCAATACGTAAATGATAATAATACAATATACAACAGTAAAAATCAATACAAACCTAATAATAATACAATATAAAACAGTGGATATCCAAAACCAAAAACTTGCTACCAAAATAGAAATGTTTAAAGCTTATCCTAAGTTTGAGCTCACTTATACTTATGTATAGGGAACAGAGAGGGAGAGAAAAAGTCAGAAATGGTTGGGGAAGGGGAAGGAATGCATTTTAAAATATATACAAAAAAAAAGAAAAAAAAATGGGGGTTCTGTTACAGGTGATAGCTTTCATTGGACCTCAGACCTGAAGAAGAATACATTGTATTCAAAAGCTTGTCTAAGTCTATCCCAAGCGGGCAGTTGGTCCAATAAAAGATATCACTCACAGAAATCTTTGTCCATTCTACTATGAATTTTTTGTACTTAAAGCGAAAATACCAAAGATGGTTGAATCCAATTTATAATACTATGCTTTCAGGCTTAAATGTTAAAGGGTCAGAGTCTTGTTTCTTCCCTGGGTTTTTGTGAGTTTCTGCAATTCTGATTTCACTCACTTCTGAACATCACGAACTTCAATTTAGGATTTTTTTTCCCCACACCAGCTTTATATGAGCTATTATTATAAACTCATTATAAGTGACTGTTCTGAAGAAATTGACCTTTCAAATTAATGTAGTCTCTGTGAGGACAGAAATGAATTCACCCAATCATTCACCCTCATTGTGACCCCTCTTGCCTTGTTTTTATTAATTAACATGTATTCTATACTGCTATTTATATTTTTCTCTTAATTGGTTACATGTCATCTTTCACTGAGTGGAATAAACAAAAAAGAGCCACGCAGGAAATTGCTTATGTATATAGATATTAAAGCTGGCCAGGATTCCTGACTCTTACACAGAAAAAAAAATGTTTGCATATAATGTACCAAGGGAACAGAGCATATTGGTACTGTATTCGAGTGAAACAAAGCCAGCCATGATCAAGCATGAACAATAGTAATAGTATAAAAGATCACCTCACTTAAGCCTTCATATAAAAACTATGTACACCACTGTTCACAAGCCAGAGGAGAAAACTGTGAGTGAGAAAAATCTCAAAAGCACTATTTACTACTTGAAAATGTGTGCATGAAATAAGAAGCATTAGCAAAAGGAGGCAGGGTGTTCTTTTTACTACTATTCAGGAATGAACCAAAAAATGTAAAGCATTAAAACAATGTAAATCTTGTTTTAATAATCTGGAAAATCCCAGGATAAATATATAATAAAGACATGATTAACCAAGTCTGAGAAAAGAGCCAGTGGTGGGTTAGTGATGGACAAATCTTTATAAAGAGAGAGTTTAGCTCTGAACAATGCCAAATTTGTAGGTGAACATACTGAAATGCTTTGGCTTATAGAGTCAATTATTTTTAAATCACCTCATTATTTTAAAACCCTTCCTGTTTTCAATCAGAACAGAATTTACCTCAGCAGCCTCTTCTGGTAATATTTTTTCTGTTCTATGTTGGGATAAAGAAGTTATCAATATTAATCTTAGTATTTCACCCAGATGTCATAGGGTTTATTTTTTCCTTTTTTTTAATTGTATTTAAATGAAGATTTTCATGGATTTTATGTCTAATTTTGCACATGATTGCTTCCCCAACATGAAGCTCCGTATAGGTTCTGCTTTGCATAGGGCTGGTGATCAGCACCATTTTCTAATTAGTTTGGTATGTAAAGTTGGGGCCCAAAAATCACAATTACCTTTTGAAAATCTTGGTTCCAGTGCCTGATAACTGATTTCACCATGATAATAGCGATTTTGCTCTTCTCATCCTCCTCCAATGGCTAGAGGTTTCTTTGGGAAGATGGAACTTGGAAATGGAGTTATCAAGTAGGATATCAACATAGTGTGAGTACAAACATTCACTGCGCCCATTCATGATCACATGGCTTAAAGCAAGTGGTGTGATCACAGACTGGAAGCCACATATACAGGTATTCGCCAATGCCATGAGCCTTGCAGGGAACTCAGTGTATGTAACTTGAGATGGGTGGGGAGGGGCAGGTGGGTCTGGCAGGTGCAGTGGGGGTTATTGGTGGGATCAGGGGGACTGGCAGGTCTACAGCAGGAGTTGTCTGTTCCAGAGCAGGGGTTTCCAGGGGCTAAAAATCAGGGTTGAAGGGAGTAGGAAGAGCACAGCCCCAGGGCTGGAGAAGCTGTGAAGCTGTCCTACCCTGGGGCTGCACTCTGAATGCATGCAAACGTTCGCTGGAAGGAGTGAACATTTGCACAGATGAGCATTTAGGCTGACCTAGCCCTAATTAGATCAGTGTAAATGTAATGTCTGTAAGTCCTCATAGAATGAAAACAACTGTTTAGATAATATCTCAGTTAAATGTATTGGTAGGAGCACAGTAACAGCTCTAGTAGCTCCACCATTCAATGTTTTTTTTCAGACGGTGGCAACGGCCCCTCGGAGTCAAGGATATCATCTGTCAGGCTTGATGGGTCCTCAGATGACTGAGGAGCCCAATTCTGGACACAAACGTTCTTCGGCAATGGGCACATGATGTTGCCCAGGGGAGCCAGATTCGCAGCCCTGGATTGCTCTCCTTCTCCTTCCTCCGCCGCTGCATTCTGCCTCAGTATCGAGTTATTGGGCCTCGAAGTGGTACATGCCTTGGTGGACAGGTGGTGCCACACCAAACGGTCAGCAGCTTGCTCCTCCCAGCCATTGGTGTCAACGCCTCCATGCTTGAGGGCGACCTTGAGTGTGTCGTTGTATCATTTCCTTTGGCTGCCCTTTGAGTGTTGGAGAGCTGGGAAAAGAATCTGGCGATTCTCTGTTTTCAGTAATAATATAATGAGACTACATGGATCCGTACTGTTAGCCACTAGTTACTTTGTTGTAAAACCTGACACACGGTGCTTGTCATACTATGTCCATTATAATTTTGGGGGATGCTGCAAGACTTTTTATTCGAATCATTCTGGCATTAAAAAATAATTGTGGATGGGAAAGAGGTGGCTTCTCCACTGTGACTGGGTGGGACTGTGAAAGCTACAATAATCCCAATTGTGGCTTGGAATGCATAAGGCACAGGATGGAACTTGAGTTTTTAACTATTCCTCACAGTTTTTCCCTTATAGCGTTGTTTTGAATCGTTATTACTGTGTCAGAAAGAATTATTGTATTAGTGGGAAAGTGCAGTGAGCAATTTTAAGATAATGGCAGTGAGCTTGTTTAATATAACACTATAATAAAATGTAATATAAAAATATGTTAAATTCTGTGCATTGTCAACTGTAAGAGCAGCTATAGCTCTAGAACAAAACTTCAGAGGGCATCATGTCAATACTTAGGTGTTCCTTTCCCTTTTTTTCATCATCTTGTCTTTCTGACCTTTACAATATAGGAAGCCTCAATGTGAGTGATACAGCTAAGGGCACTGAACCCATTGCTATTGTGTGAATCATTTACGTGGAGGATACCTGAAATGGCCCCTGAAATTCCTAGCTGGTAGAAAAGCCCTTCACTGATTCATTGTTAACCACTACAAATTTTGTAATTCTAAACTGGAAGCCAAGCTTTGCACAAAAAAAACAACAACCCATGAATCAGAAAGGAGTGACCCTTTCCATTCTGCCCCAAGGGCCCATACCTAAATTCCTTGGTGGAAGAGGGAAGAGGCAGGCTGCAACTTGCAGAATGGTTACAAAACCATACCTTGCTTTTTCTGTGTCTATTTCTCTTCACGAATTTGACACCCTCTCCCCTCCACACACACACACACACACACACACACACACACACACCCCCACCTCCTGCCACCCAAGTGTTCACTCTTAAGGGAAGCGAGGCTTGGGAGGAAGAACCAAGCACAGAAAACCTCGCTTGTGAAGCTGAACAGAGCCTTACTGAAATCAGAGTAAAAGGCACTTCTAGTAAGTTCAGCTTGACAGAGCTCTCTCTCTCTCTCTCTCTCTCTCTCTCTCTTTTTTTTTTTTTAAGAGAGCTCTTCCAGACCTTGGTTTGCCTTGAATATGGTTTGGACTGGGCTTGACTAACTGTCAAAGGTTTATATAATAAAGACGATAAAGTTTATCTAGTCATGTTGAAGGGCCCATTTGCCCAGGTACCCTGCTCTGTACAAATTCAATTGTCTCCCCTCATTCTTGCAAGCCCCTGTATCTCAGTCCTACTTTGTTCTTCTTGGCTTAGCTGTTCCTGCCTCCCAGATGTTCTCCTACATCCCAGAATGGCAGTGTGGAGGTAAGAGCCAGGAGCCATAATAAACCACTTTCCCTGTTGCTTCTGTTCAGAACGAGTGCTCCCTTTTTAATTTTCTTTCTGAATGAAAGACTACACCTAACCTTGTTTTAAAAATGGTAGGACTCTAGCTTATAACTATTGCTCTCACCTGCATAAATATTGGAGCTGGAAATAGGTGTTGTCCACAGTGAAGGACCACATTTTCTCATTTGACTAGTTTGATTTGGACTAGATTAGTCAAAACTTTCCCTTTGCTATGATTTCGCAGCATTTGCTGGGCTACATGCAGACCATCAAAAAGCCCAAGACTGAATCAATTCAATCTTTGCAGTTTTCTCTCAACTGCCTAGATTGAACCTATATGCAAGGGAACTGATGTTCACTTTTCAAACCAGCCAGCTAAGGAGCAGGCATGGGGGGAAAATTCCCCTCCTCCCCGGGAACCAGACACCTGGCTGTGGTCTTCATGGCATGGGGCAAGGGGGGAGGGGGAAGCCCACAGAAGTGTGTTTTTCCTTCTCTCCCATGTGTCCAGAGCTGGTCATGTCCCCTAGCCATGCCCCTCCTCAGCCCCGGGCAGGCTGAGAAGAAGACATGGGGGAACCCCCCTCCCTATTAGACCACCAGCCAGGTTCTCCCTGGAAAGGGGGGAAGGAAGGAGGGGGAAGCCTCCAGTGGGGCATTTCTCCTTCCTTTCCCCCTCCCACTTGGAACTGGGAGCCAGGTGAATCCCCTAGCCATGACCCCTCCTTGGCCAACAGGACCGGGAGGTGAAAGCCCCCACCCCCACAACTCTCAGATGGGCTGTGCCTGGCACTAGCAGAGGGCAAGCCCATAGAATCATAGAAGTAGGGTCGGAAGGGACCTTGTAGATCTTCAAGTCCGACCCCCTGCCTGAACAGGAGGAAAACTGGGCTCAAATGACCCCAGCCAGGTAGGCATCAAGCCTCTTCTTAAAGACCCCCAGGGTAGGAGCCAGCACCACTTCACTTGGAAGTTGGTTCCAGATCCTAGTCGCCCTAACTGTGAAGTAGTTCTTACGGATGTCTAATCTAAACCTACTCTCCAACAACTTGTGGCCGTTATTCCTTGTTATCCTGGGGGGCGCTAGGGGAAACAAGGTCTCCCCCAAACCCTTCTGGTCCCCCATAGTGAGTTTATAGATGGTCACAAGGTCCCCCCTCAGCCTTCTCTTGTGAAGGCTGAACAGGTTCAGGTCCCATAGCCTCTCATTGTAGGGTCTGCCCTGCTGTCCCTGGATCATGCGGGTGGCCCTCCTCTGGACCCTCTCAATGTTGTCCACATCCCTCTTGAAGTGGAGTGCCCAGAACTGGACGCAGTACTCCAGCTGTGGCCTGACCAGTGTCGCATAGAGGGGGAGGATCACCTCCTTGGCCCTACTTGAGATGCACCTGTGGATGCACAATAGGGTCTGGTTAGCCCTGCCGACCGTGACCTTGCATTGTTGGCCCATGTTCATCTTGGAGTCAGTGATGACTCCAAGATCCCTTTCTGCCTCTGTGCTCTCAAGAAGGGAGTTTCCCATCTTATAAGTGTGCTGCCGGTTACTACTGCCCAAGTGCAGCACCCTCCACTTGTCCGTATTGAAACGCATCCTGTTTTCTCAGGCAGGGGGAGACTTTACTCCCCCTTCCTGAGCTGGAAGCAAGGAGCCAAGCCAATCACCTGGTCACACCTCTCCCTTGGCTGGCAAGTCAGTTAATGAGGGAGTGCGGGAGAAAAATGACCCCCACCACCCAGCTCTGGATTTGAGTACAAGGTGGGTGGTGGGGCATCAGGGGAATCCCACAGTGGGGGCTTTACTCCCCCTAACCAGAGCCAGGAGCCAGGCCAGTCCTCCTGACTGAGGAAGGGGCGGGTCTGGGGAAATCAACCTGGCCCCCAGCTGTGGGGGATGGAAAAGCCCCCACTGACAGCAGGGTAAGGGCAGCCCTGCTTCACTGAACCAGAGAGCACAGCCCAGGGCTGTACAGCATCCTGGGATGCTGGAGGACTGTGAGTTAACTTGAATCTGGAGGGGATCTGGAACAGAAGTTCCATAAACCAGTTTGACCTAAATTGGTTGAGTCTGGTGCTACATTCAACCAGGTTTATTTTAAACAAGTTTTGTCCATTTTGAAAGTGGTTTAAGTGCACTGACCTGCTGTTCTGTTACAGGTTTAAACCAGTTTCTGATCACTTACACTGGTTTATGTGTAACTTCTGTCCCTAGCCCTGAAGACTAGGGCAGAAAGGTTTTTCCACCGCCACCTAAGAAGTAACAACAAATTCAAATACGTGAAGCTAGGGATTGTGTGTGGAAAGGCCAAGGCTTTTAAACAGCATGCATACTTTACATATGTCTAATTTATGCACAAAAGTTCCTGATATTTGGGCTCAAGTCATGCATTGGTGTATTCACAGGGGCCAACAGGGGGCAAGTTTCAGAAATCCCCAAATTAGCCAATGCTATTTATAATAATTTATGTAGCTAGAAAGTAGAGGAAGCAACTATTTCTCTTCCATAGAAAAAATTTAGGTAGTCTAATATGAGGTTAAATGACAAACAAAATGGGTAACCTTAAGAATCATATAGGAGTGTTTCTTAACTTTTCTTTTTATGAAAATCCATTAAGGAATACATTATGTAATGGCATTGTCATCAGTATAGAAACTTTCCAACGGCAGGATAAAATGATTGATGTAGTTTCCATTTGGAAGAAATCAAACTATACTTATTTAGTATTAAAAAACCAGAAACCAAGAGTTCTCAATAATGTCTGGTTTAGGCACTAGACCAGAAAATGTTCTCTGCCTGGCTTGTATTCATTCAGTGTCCTTCAAGCTATAGTTTGAGTTTTCTCACTGAAATCTACAATTTACTTCAGCTTCTTGAAAACATTGTCCATATGACAATTACAGAATAGAAACTATGATGACACCAAGATGGATTAACCTTTAGCAGCTGTTTTCCACAGAGGAAGCAACATGAAATACAATTATGCTATGTGAAATATTCAGCTTGAAATTGTCTGAGATCTCAAACTTGAATGAGACCCAGGTGAGGCACAAAGTGGTTTTGCCATTATTTGTGCTTGCTTTGCACAAATCATAAAGTAAAAATAAAATTTCCCCCTGTAATTTTGTCTTTGGATATGGGAAATACAGTTTCCATTGGAATTGGTATAAATTACCCATATTCACAACCACAGGCAGAATAGACCATTTATGATTACTTTTAGTAAGTAATTCCGATATACAGGCCTTTCAGTGATCAAAATGGTAGGCTATTAAAAAAAAAAAAAAAGTTTACCGTAAAAGTATTTCCCTAAATAATTTGTTTCAAACTGTGATTTTGGGGGGTTTGGGTATCTCAAAATGGATTCCCCCCAATCTCTGTCCTTAATAGCTAGCTGATCAAATGTGGGCTTGTTTCTGCCAGATATGTAACCAAATATGTGCATTCTCAATCCACAGACAGCTAAGGTTAGTAATAAAAATACAAATAATGATATTAATGTAATACCATGAAATCAAAATTTCTTTCAACTAAGCTACAAGATCTGGAAACTTACAAGTAGTAAAATGCATGTACATAAGGTATATCTGATATGTCCTTTCATTTTTTGTGTCCTTGTGACAAGGTATTTAGCAGCATTCACACATTCATTGAAATCTGACAGACCGTGCTGTGAGCGCTTGTGCTAAGGCCTCTAGGCTGTCAACTGTGCGCCTTAGTAGCTGCACCACTTCAGCCCCTAAATAATGTGTACTAGCTAAAATATAGTCTCTCATCCCCCACAACTGTATTGACCTAAGTAGAGTTACACTAAGAAGCCCTATTGTTTCTTTTAACTTAAGCCGTTCTGCAACACCTTAAGCTGTCGTGGCCATTTTAATTATGAGTTATTCAGCATTCATCTTTTTAAGACTCATTAAAATGCTAATGCTTGGAAATGAAGCTCTTTTCTACAAATCAGTAGAGTTGTACAAATTTACAAATCCTATCCCTTTAAAAAATGAAAGCTGTTTTAACTGACTTTTTTGTTCTTGAAATGTTATCAAATAGTGGGACAGTTCATTTCAAAGAAGTGATTGTTAATATGTTTTGGGGCTTCGGGGGCAGAGAGAGCTTAGCATCTCCATTCCTGACCACCCTGTCCAAGCATGCACTGTTAAAGTAACCTGAAATGTATCCAAAGAAGACAAACATAGGAACTGAATTTTTAACTCTTATTGGCACTGACATTAGTAGACTCAACACAGACTCTTGGGTTTAGATTATTTTCCTTGTTTTTAACTACAGGGACACAGTAACTAGTGTAGCTACAATTCCTTTTCCTGATGTGGTATTTTGCTCTAACTGTGGAATTTTAACTCTTGCCTGTAACTAAAAAAACTAAAAGTACAGTAAGCTATGGAAGAAGTATTTAACTAAAAAGCTGAGAAACTTGTGTTTCCAATTTGTTTTCCTCCTGAATTTGCAGGGCAGTGCTTTTGTAGCAAAAATATTTGTGCTATTCAAAATAGTTATTTTAAGTTTGGATGAATATTTTTGCCTTCATTGGTTTTTTTTTAGATACCATTGTCATTTACTATATGTAGTACATACGTAAATAGTATCTTTTGGTAGATACTATGATATCCATAGTTGTGCACCCTACTGTTGCACATCTCCCTGTTGTGTTCTCTAGATATCATTCACTCTGTGAGAGTATATGACAACAGAGTATATGTCTGCCCCCCTTAGCTCTTCCCCAGCCAGCCAGCCCATTGTGATATATTGTGACATATTTCTACATTTTGGAGACTGGGAAGTAGCAACAAAGGATGGGAGTAGAGAGAGGATACAATGCAGCAATAAACAGTGGAGCTTATTGAGCTGCAGTTTATTGCTCCTGGGAAACTCCTGGGCACATGCTTTACACATGCACCTGGACTGCAGCACACTGATCTGCATCACAGCCGCCCCAGCTGGCAGGAGGGCTGAGAGGTCAGCCTGCCAGCCCAGGGCTGCTCCAAAACAACTCAGTGTGCTGTAAAGGGGCTGGCTGGGGCATGAGGGTACCTCAACATAGGGCTAGCTGGCAGGCAGCCCTGGACTGAAGCAGAGTGTCTCCTGGGAGAACCAAGTCTCCGTGTCTGCCAGCACACACTCCTGTTGTATGCACTGTGGGTGCAGAGACAGTAGGGAGCAGAGGCAGCAGGGTCAGACTAGGGAGAAGGGGCAGTGGAAGGCAGGGGAGGGGCTGGGCGGAGGTGGCAGAGTGCAGGTTAGCATGGAGCAGAGGCATCAGGGGGTCAGGACAGTGGCTGTGGCTGTGAGTTGTGCTCAAGGCCAGAACTGCAGCTGCAACAGCTGCCACCTGCCCCCTATCCCTGGGGCCAAATTAACACATAGGCAAAGTAAGCACATGCCTAGGGATCTGAACTGCAGGGGGCCCTGGTCCTTCCCTCCACAGTGGTAACCCAAAATACCCATCTGCCTCCCTTCCCTTCCCTTTCCCTTTGCTGGCCTCACTGCCACAGCGCCTGGTTCCTAGAGGCAGCTCCAAGCCCTGCTCCCTGTGGATGACAGCAATAGGGGGAGGGGGGGGGGGAGGGTCTCAACCAGCCCAGTGCCCATGAGTTTGTTTGCCTAGGGCCCACTAAAGGGTTAAACCAGCCCTGCCTATCCCCCTACTTCTACTCAAATCCAAAACGAGGGGCTTTTTTTTTTCACCATGTTGAGTGGGAATGCAACATGAATCATCTTGGATTCAAGTAAATGCAATACTTCTAGAGCAGAGGCGGGCAATTATTTTGGGCGGACGACCGCTTACTGAGTTTTGGCAAGCCATCAAGGGCCGCATAACAGGCAGCCAGGGGCAGACAAATATTAATTTTCTAACTATTTTAGGGGCCCTGCAGGCTGGATAGAATGGCCTGGCAGGCTGCATCCGGCCTGTGGGCTGCATTTTGCCCACCCCTGTTCTAGAGCCTTCCTGAATGCTGAATGAAACTGGAAGGTTTCTACCTCTTGACTTCCCTCAGTCTGTTTCTAAATGTATCTTATTGTCTGTTGTATGGTCCATTTGTATCTTATTTTTCATTGTCTTTATTCTAATTTCCACCTTTGAAGTTATATATGTATTATGTGTGATACGTATGACCGTAAACTAGCTTATCATCTGCTGCTTTACAATCCCGAGGAACAAATCCAAAAGAACACAGTTGTACATTTTAAGGAGAACAATCTCCTCCTTCCTTAGTTAAGGCTGCAACTAGGTTCATAAAAAATTATACTTTTTTGTGTGGTGGGATGGGGGGTTTGGTCTCTTTAGAGGTTCTCCCACTTTTCTGTGTCACTTTTGCTCTGACACAAGTGAAAATGATACTTCCAGGGAAATGTTATACTTTTTGGTTTCCAAGGTTCTGTTCGTGATTGTGATATAGGGTAAAGGCACTGTCAATCATTCTTGGCCAGCCAAATTAACCCAGGCAAAATGATGGCAGCCTCTGTTCTCTGAAATTAAATATTTAAACTCTTTCATCTCCATTTGAAAAACCATGAGAGAAAAAGAGGAAAAACAAAAGTTGTTTGGCTCAGAGCTTCCCTCTTTCCCAATCAAGCATTTAAAACTGTGTCCAAAGTACTCTGAGAATTAGGGAACAGCAAATTTACACAATTGAAAACAGTTATGTAAATCCAAATGCCAAATATCCTGTGCCAGATGCAATATAAATTCACTCTAGGGCAAGAACTACCATTAGAGCTTTATCTGAGAGGGACTAGAATAGCTAAGTAATGATTTTAGGAAAATACACTGATGTTTGAAGACTGGGATTGGGATGCAACATTTGTATAATATTTTGTTTTATGTACTCCCTTGCTAATTCATCTGGTATTCATTTTAATACCACTAATCCTTATGGATTCATGTAGTACTCATGTGGACGTCATATGTATTTCCTGTAGGGGTTGTGCTATGATGAAGCATTGCTTGCAGGATGCTTAAAATAAAGTGTTTCCACATTTCCTTTGATTATGTAAATTTTTTCATAAGCTGTCGCTATAAAATTCTTCTTGGCATGTGTTAACAGAAGCAGCTATATGTGGAGGCTGTAATACCAGCAAGGCTCAAATAATGCCACAGGCAGAGGGATTCCAGTCTAATAGATAAAACATTCAGTTGCCCTGCCAGTTACTGCATTTTGAAAATTCTCCATAAAAATAATCTTTGATGCATGCAAGGGTAGAGTGAATGGGCAGGTTTGTTAAGGTGGCCTGCATTTACAGAAACCAATAGGCATTTGGTTTGTCCAAAAAGAATTTGATTCCCAGTTTTTGTTGGAGGTAGGGGTCTGAGTCAGGGAGCAAGGCATTGTGGTTTGTTCAGCTGCACGCCTTCTAGTTCCTTCAAAAATTGGTCTGCTTATACTATGTGTTTGTGAAGTTTGGAATGGCATTTGTTCAAGAATAAGCATTGTCTTGACAGCTTTCCAAAAGCCTGACTTTGTAACAAAACAAATAAGGCTTGTAAAGTGATTACCTTCAGGGTCCTTGGGTTTTTACAGTATGGCTTAGGAATGTTTAACAGAACTAGATTAAAATGGAATTGAACACTTGGTTAGATGTTTTAAATTATTCTTAAAACTAAAAATCTATTTGCTTGGTAGAACTGTAGTCCTTCTAATTGATACATGATATAGCACTTCTTTAAATGTTATCCCTATTAAATTTCTGCTGCTTCTTCCCCCCCCCCTGAAATTAATAAACACAGAAACAAAATGCATTGTACCTGTGTTGACCTAACCCACCATTGCTGTAGCTTAAAGAATGAGAAATAACCTCTTAAAGAGAAATTTACATACAAGAGTAAAAATATTCAGAACTCAAATCTGTGATCTTTATTTTGCAGCATAGTCTCAGATTAATCTTTCTCCCCCTGCACTAGCACTTTAATCCAAAATTTAATTTTTTCTAGTGCAAGTTTTGGAATCAGGAGGTCCGATTTCCCTTTCATTTACACTGATGTAAATGGGGAATAATTCTTTTGACATCAACATAGTTACATTAGTGTAACACCACTGCCAAAGGAGAATGGCTTTAAATATCTGTTAAATGTTAATGGGAAATATATTTGATAGCATGGAGTAAGAGAACTGTGGCTTATTTTTGATCTGGCTAGAAGACTAGCACAAAAGGACCTTTTCTCTCTATCTGTTGCTCAGATTGACCAATCATGGTGGTAGTCCTTGTGAGCAGGTGCTCAAGTCAATCAAGGAGGTGAGGAGGATGCAGGACCACATTCCCATTTTCTCCTCCACCACAATCTGTACCAGCCTATGGAGGAGAAGGTAAAAATCATAAATGTACCAACTGAAAATCAATGGATATCTGGTCTAAACTATAACCTTTTGCAGATCAGACCCATGTGGGCTACAGATATGAAAAAAATCACATCCAATAGTTGTAATATCTACTGAAAAAATACCTGGTGTAGACACAGCTTTGCCAACAAAAAAGTGTTTTTGGCTTAATTTATGTTGTTTGGGGAGGTGGTATTCCAGCAGAAAAAAATCATTCTGATGACATGCATTGAGCCTCCACTTGGGGGCTCTATGAGCACAGCTATAGCAGCAGAGACCCTTCTATTACGGACAAGTTCCAGTATGTGTTAAGTACTCTTGAAAATGGGGCAAAAGTTACATAAGTTAGGGTTTTTCCAAAATTTTACCCAGAGCCAGTGTACTTTCCTAAGGCACGACACTCAGGTCATGTTCCCTGAACAACCTTAGAAGAGACCATACTTCCCTCATTCCTTTAGCTAGGGGCCTCCCTGCTGACTATAACAAAAAACTTTCCCAGTGCCAGTTCTAGGGGTAGTTTTATTCAGGGGTGGTTCAATTCTCAGTGGATATCTGTCCACTGGGAACTGAACAAAGATCCTTAGCTTAATCAGATAGGCTGTCAAATAGAAAAGGCTGTGCATCCAGTACCTTGAGCCATACATTCCCTCTGGACAGGTTTCTATAATGCAGCTTTTTCATATAAAGACAGTCCCTGTGATTTAGTTTTCACAATTTAATTCTTGAACCATAAAAATCATATTGCATTCTTAATCTCCCATTTACTAAAACCAACTGAGGTGTAACAAAGCATGGCCAGCAGTGTACCTAAAACAGCTGATGAAACAGCAAACACAAGCAGCAAGCAAGTAATTCACACTTATTTGAGAATTCCTTACTTCTGCTGCATTTCTTTTAATTGGTTTTTGTATTCTCACCTCATGTAGGTTCCCCTTTCATAACAGAGAGGCACTATCTATCATGTAGATAGAGAAAGAGTTCATGAAACAATTCAGTTGTCTGGTTTCCCCTCATCCAACCCCAATCCCTCCATTGCTCCGTACAAAAATATTGGATAAGAAAAGAAAGTGATTTTGATTGAAGATATTTACGGTGAGGAAATTTTTACATACATATTTTATAAAAATATCCTCTGCTGCATCCTCAAAATCCTCCTAAAATATTGTGTGTATGTGAGTGTTTTCATATGAAGAAGTTTAGTATGCATGGCAATGTGTATTAATGTAGAATTGATATAATGATATATTATTGCTCATTAGAAGCCACTTCTTACCTCTAGGCTACTTTTCACCTTCTTGGCCTTCTGGAAAATAGCTGAGTTGGAGGGAGTTTTGCATAGCTTATGTGGATTACAAGGTGAAAAGAAAATTCTAGATGTACTTTCTTGTTACATACATTCTATTTTTTTTTCATGTTATGGGTTGGCACCTGTTAACATGCTGTCAACTAAATTACCCCAGTTTTAAAAGAAAGAATCTGCCCTCCCATTTTTCACTATCTATTGTAGTACAGCAGTGAAAACCATGTGTAGATAACTATCTGCCCTATATCTGTTTTGATGACAGCAGCTGGAATGATCATTGATTCTATGTAGGAATGCCATTTGCCCAAAGTAGATTTAATTTTACATGTAATCTAATACTTCAGGCTTCTTCCATTGTCAAGTGGTTGTTGTTTCATATGAATGCCAGGGACTCACAGGGCATATCCAGATGAGTGTACAGAGGCGGTTTGCAGTGCTGCTAATTAGCAGCGCAGCAGGGTTTTTTGACAGTGGGAGATCCTGGTTTCAAAAATCCCATGCCAAAAAAAAAAGTGGGGCAATGCACATGGAGTCAGCATGCACTGCCTGAAACTAGAGCCTGGTCAGCCGGAGCCATACTCCAGATGCAGACCAGACTCCACACACCTGGATCACTGCTGCTAGAGGCCCCCAGGACCCCAGGTAAGACTGCTGGGGCCAGCGCAGGTGCTGGCCCCACCCTCCCTTACCCTACCCAAGGCAACTGGCCACATGTCAGAGTGCATGTTCCCAGGGGACAAGACGTTCCCGGGGGACAAGTAGCAGCAACATGTTGCTACTTGTCCCTGGAGAAACGCACATGCACACTCATCTGGACACACCCACAGAGATCTTTTTCCCTTACGACTGAGTCCATATTTCAGTGTTATGTCCAATTCATGAAGACTGATACAAAATTTGTTCATTAATAAATTCTTTTAATTGTGTAGTTCTGCCTCCCATTTGAGGGATATCAGTCTCCATTGGGAAACATATTTCCATATTCCCAGCCAATTAATGAAAAATACGTTATGTGTTATATATTAAAAATAGTTATTAGCCCAATATATTCATACCCCCACAATATTTTATAGTACCTTTTTATAGTACCTTTAATACTATCAATAAATCTATGTGCCTGAGGCACCTATAATTTTATTACCCTTTCTTACAGTATATATTGCATTAATTCTTGGGTATTATCAACACCCCACTTTTAAAGACTCCATTGGTTGTGCAAGCAAAAGCTTGTGACACCTAGTAATCATCATTGTTTCCACCACAGAAGTATTTGGACAACATATTATATCCCTTGTTTTTTGGTTTTGGTTTTTTTTCCCCTTTAGAAAGTGTGAACTACTTTGCAATACAGTGTGGATCAGGTTTGAGGCTTTGAGTTAGTTTTTATTCTGGGTGTCTGTTTCACCGCACAGGGCTTTGCATCATTACACACACCAAGGACAGCAATTGACAGGTATCAGAGCCTTGCTGGAAAAGGGAATCTCAGAGGACTTCTAGCTACTTCAAACCAGCACTGTTTACAACTACCTGAATGTGAGCTGTAGAGTTGCTTAACTGTAATGCTGTGCAATTCTTTCTGCAATAGGATCAATCACCTCTTATCCTAAGGAAACCACTAGTCTTTGTGTGTGAAGTACTCCAGCACTGATGTACAGGAAGCACCACATATATTTCCCTCATCAAGATCCTTTTAAGGGTTCTGCAGAGTGCTTACCAATATTGGCACACTCAGGGCATGTCTATACGTCACCCTACAGTGATGTAGTGGCGTGCTACATTGCTGTATGGCACACTACGGCAATGTAGCAATCATATGGATCTACATGTGATCAGCAGCTGCATCACCATAGTGGCACACTCCCCCATTTTAGCACGCTGCTACAGCAGCGCAGCAGTGAAAGCTAATTGTGCGCTGGGTGCACAGCACAATACAAGCAGTTACAGCATTGTGCTTTAGTACTTCCAAAAGGAAGTACTAAAGCACAGCGCTGTAGCAATATCGCTGCACGGTGACATGTAGACACAGCCTCAAATGTGCAAGCACCTAAACTTGCCGTACAAAATAAACTGAGAGATTAAGGAATCCATAGTGTCCAAAACAGTCAGACCTGCCATGGTCTTTCTCAGTCCTTTGCAACAGAAGAATTGCTACATTTCTCCCTAGTCAAGAAATAAGTGAAAGCTAAAAGCTGGCATTTTCTGAGGGGTGCCTCAGTATAACATGGAGTACACTGAGCTAAAAAAGGTTGAGAATCACTGCTCTGGATGTTTAAAGACTGCTGTCATAAGGACATCAGCTGATCCCTATGTATGCAGTTTTGCTTGAAGAGATTAAAATGGTCTCTGAGCTAGAAAACTAGCCAGCCAACTCTGCTTCTGAGCAATGGCAAACCAACCATACTGAACTGTTAGCTATCTGTTCCATCTGGAGGATGGGTCTTCCTGGTTGTTATTATGAGAGAAAACAAAATTTCCTTCACCTTCACAACAGCTATGGAATAGGCCTTTATAATTCTGTAATTCTCAGGCAGTCATGGTTAGAGCATAAGAAACTTTAATATTATTTTAACTTCATCCTTAATTTTTACCTAGTGCAAATCACCACCTATCCATCAAAGCAACCGGTAAGTATGATATGCCCAGGTGGTAAGTTTATGTACAAAAATATCAATCAGATGCCCTGTCAGCTATGAAGAACTACCTCTAAAAATGTCTGAAATAAACTTTGGCCCATCAGACTCTAAGTACAAACTTATGATTTAGGTTTCCCAAAAGGAAAAAAAAAGTTATGCACCATGAATTCACACTAAAGGAGGAGAAGGTGAAGCTTAAGTAGAAGTAAAATATTTTCATTCCAAACTTCAGTCCCCAGACAGATGCAGGCAGTATCTGAAATATAGGAACTGAGTCTGAAACAGCTTGGTAAGGTGATCTCCTAATAGTTTGGGACAGCCTTCATTTGCATAGATAAAAATCTTAAATTTATATAAAATTTCTATCAAAACAGCTGGGAAATCAGAGCTGCCACAACATGGCCAGTACAACATAATTATTCCCATCTTAACCCTTTCTCAGTACTCACACCCAACTTGAGGATATCACAGCAAAGTCCACCTGTACAGAGGGGCAACTCCTGCATCTAAGGTCAAATTCAAATAACATAGCCATGCCACTTTCCTGCCCTTGTAGCTTCTTGAACTAAAAAGCAATTTGTTAAATCAAGATGCAACTAAACTCCAGTAGTTTGAATGTATTGTGTGGATACCATCAGGGTTATGCTCCCATTGAGAGGGATATCACGATCATCTCTGCATTCCTTCTGGCCAGAAGGTTTCATTCCCAAAGTCACTCTCACTCCCACACTGGTAAAACTGGTAGTCTCATGTGGCTGTTTAGGTCCCGTCCTTTCATTATGTTTTCCCATGTCCTAAAAGCCATTTAAAATGTAGATTTTAACTTTGTCCATACTGGGGTTTTTGCACCTGTGTTGAGAGTGTAGTGTGATAACACCCAAGCACATTTCTAGTATAAATGTGTGACATCATGTAAATAGAGATGTTTGCATTGCTGTAGTTACACCAGCATAAGCCCTCTAGTATAGACAGCACCTTCACTATGATGTCTGCTAAAATGGGTTAAGACTAGGGACCAGCCAGCCTTCAGTGTTAGGCTGTTAGGGGCCAGCCAGCCTTCAGTCCCTACAAATCCTGCAGGGCTTCTGGACTGAACACTGTCCCTTCCACTTTCCCACTAGCCTGTGTGTTACAGGGCTGCTAACAGTGCTCCCCTCCTGTCCCCAGAAGACAGTCCAGAGATGGGGGTGTCTGGGGGCCAACACAGGTACCACATTGGCCACATGAACTGGAGGAGAGCTTGCAGGCCTCCCTGAGATGGGGATCACCTGTGGGTTAGCACTACCCTGTGGCAACCTTTGATATTGCTCTTTGTTAGTGACAGCGGAGGACAAAGAAGGGTTTCTGGTATTTATTGCTATAATTCTTTTAAATTGAAATATATATTTGGGGGGAAGGGAGGATGTGAGAGGAGAAGATTTGGATTTAAGAGGAACATTTAGGGTAGAAGGGAACTTTCCTGGGTGAGAGGCAGAGAAGTGAGGGTGGGTGGGGATGGGAGGGAGCATGGGAAGAAAATTTCTGTCTTTAATGTAGGAAGTGAATGGGGGTTGGGAAGCAAGGCTGGGCTGAGCAAGGGTAGGATACTCTTCGAAGTGAAAGGCAGGGGAGCAGGAGTGCAGATTTTCAAGATTTGGGGTATTGTTTGGGGAATTTGCTATGTCATACTATCTTACAATATTTTATCAGCTTGTATAAGTTATATTGCATGTTACTGGTAGGCACTCCATGGGTGTGGCATATTCATCTAATAAATAAATAAATAAAATCAATGCTGAGTTCTTCTGCCCCGCATAGATATACTAATGTTGCTGTATCGATAAGTATCCCTACATCACACTGGAGTACTATACCTCATACAACACAAGGCACACTGTCATGGTTTCCAACCAGGCAGTACATCTGTTTTAATTGCCTCATTGCAAAAGACCTGGCCTTAGCTTCTGAATTTCAGCAAAAGGTTCTTAAATACAATTAAGTAAACTTGCCTACAGAGCAGCTTATGAGCCTCTTTTGAAAGATCTCCCTCTGTGTTGTAATATTTGCAGAAAGAGATTTTTTTTATCTCTGTATTAAAATATTTTCCTAGTACAAACTTAATAAAATTGTACATGCAGCCTTAATATTCTCTTAGCCGAAACTCTGATCTCGCTGTTTAAATTTCACTTCCTAGCTCTGGTTATTTAAAATTCTTATAAAATTTACATTTTATTTCCTTCCTTAATACTGTCTCCTTGAACACAGTTTCATGCACCACATGCTTGATGATAATATGAGGGGACCCCATTTTTCTAAAACTAAATTCACTCTTTAAAAGAAAACTATTTACAAAGATGATGTAACTGCAGCTGGTGCTCTAGCTGTGTGCACACAGACTGACTTCCTGGTAGCTCGTTCCAGTTTTTCCCAACTGCAAACTTTCCCTAGCAGTTTTAGGCAGGTTTTTACACGAATGCAGTGATTCTTAACCAGGGTGCTGCAGCACCCTGGTGGGCCTTGAGATCCTTTCAAGGGTGCCACAGGGTGCCATGCAATGTTAACACTGTTAGGTGTGCAAATATGATTCACAAGATAAAACCAGAGATTTCAAAAAGAAGTCCATAGTATTAAAATACTCTGCCCTGTTGTGCACAGTCTTTCTGAGTTCTTTGCAACAAAAGAATTGCTCTACTGATTTTCTGGAGTCGAAAAATGAGTGAAAACTAAGAGCTGGCATTTTCTGAGGGATAGCTTGAGTTTTAAAAGGTTGAAAACCACTGGAGTAGCCAGGGCAAAGAAGCAAACAATATCGCTGACTACGCTGTTTCTGTTTTGCGATAAACAAAAGGTGTCATTCTCCCAGGCTGTTGATCTGGTAACTGTCAGAAGTATACTATGAGCAAAAAAAGTTCCTTACTTCCAGTTGCACTATGCATTTACATTTGTCTTAAGAAAATATTTCTGTTTGTGTATGAGGGTGGGTGGGTAGGTGGGTAGAAGTGGCACTTTCACAAAATATGTTTACTGAACTTGTAGCCCTACAAGCCTGGGGTGAGAAACGATATTAGCAATTGGTGCTTTAAAACAAGCTGCTCTGCTTCACTATGGGTCAACTGGGAAATCATGGGAAATGAATCATTGCAAACAGCTGTGTTTGGGGGGAAAAAAAGTATATTGGCGTATGTCCATTGTATGCCAGTAAAAGCACGAGTAAAATCAAGCAGCGCAATCCATTACTTACAAATTTACTGATTTATTTAACCTAGGGTTATTTCCCATGTTACAGGATTTAAGATGCTAATGTTTTATGCAATGTAAATAGGTCAGAGCTGGGAAGAGCTATCTTAGTTGATTTTATATCAAGTATGATGCAATCCATGATACACTAATCATTTTAGCTGACAAACATTGGTAATATTGACTACTTGGGTAATTTTTAGTAATATGATGGAGGACAGTAAAAATGTTAGGGGTGATTTGATTTCTCAATCCTTAGCTAAAGGGGTAAGGATTTTGAATATTTCATAAAGAGTTAACATGTTTAAAAGGTGATGTCAGTTTAAAAGTCTTACTTTTCTCTGAAAATATATTGCTATTCTACAAATGGAGGGAGCATGTGTTGCCTCAGACTGGGCCAAGGGAAGGAGGTTGCTGTCACTATTCCAAGTGATGAGGTGGACCGCAAAAGCTCCTATGTCATTGTACACCATCAGCTTTGAATGTTTTAATTCCATCCAAGGAAAAGTTTTCATCTGGAGAATTGATAGGGTAAGGTCATGACACTATCAACAATTTGCTATTTGATGTTATATTTTTATGCCAGAGATCAAAATCTAAATATTGTAAGTATATGCCGAATATGGGTTAAATGAATGATTAAAGCATAATGATGGACAGTAAAAGCTTTCATCAAGAACTGAGAAGTATTTACAGGAAAGTTCAAGAAAAAAATTTAAAAGTAGTATTTTCCATGAGAATCTATGGATATTTTTGATCAACTCTAATATCAAGAGAAATAAAAATGTTTCCCATTTCAATTACTTGTCTCTTCTACTAGTTTTGGGGTTTTTTTCAAACTACCCAGGTATTCTCCAAAAAGATGAGAAAGACATAGGACAGAGCAACCCTAATATTTGAAATGTAAAAAAGTGGATTTTGTAAAGAAAAAGCTTAAGACTTTAGACATCATACATGAAAAGCTAGTAAATAAGAACTTTAAAGCACCCATATCTTTTCTTTACTGTTACATTTGAAGGTTAGCAAACCATAATATAACTGAGCCTCCCCAAGTAGAATGGAAATAGAATGAAATAGAATGGAAATTGCTAGGATGGGAATTGAGTTTATACTGCTAAATATAAATCTAACTGAGTAAGGTATTAATTTTGTCTTTTCAGTTTAGTGGTCTAAATATTGTAGTTACAAAAATGATCATGACTAGTTGTAGTCACAAACGTGAGATATACATCAAAAGAAAATTACCCAAAATATTGAAAATTATGAACCTGTCTTTGCCATTCTTTGTTGGTTGTAGGGGTTGGAGTGGTGTAGGGATAGTAACCCAAGGACTTATTCTGTTGGTGCATTGTATGATCAATCAAGGATGAATGGAGAAAAAACCTGCTCTACTGGCTTCTAACAGATGCTTCAAAAGAAGCAGTATGTATCTGTCCTGACCTTATTGGACTGGGAGGCCTGATCAACTAACCATAACTAATGTACTATGCCTTCTCAGTGCTCTTGAGCAGGTTAAGTAGAAACCTTCTCCTTGTTTTCAAGGAAATGCAGGTTAGAATCCTGAAAAGTGGTTACACAGGCAGTTGGGATGAGAATGGGGAAAAGGGACTGTATTTCTCCAGCTCTGTTCACTTGCAAAACCAGGAGGTTATTTTGCCCTAACCATTTTCAACATATCTCTTAAGTTTTTTAAATTCCTTGGTTTGTGTATTAAGTATCTGCACAATGGCATTCATTGCTCTGAATTCATAGCATGTACAGCTGTATCCTGTACTGTCACAGCACAGGTCACTTGCAAGTGCCAATTAAAACACATCACTTCTGTTTACATACTGCAGTAAAACAGGCAATGAGAAGATACTAAAGTTTCTCCATTCCTGAACTGTAAACTGTAATGTTTTAGTATGCAGAAAAGCATCCAGAGTACACTTTGGAATGCAGAGGTATGTGAGGTTCTTTTTCAGACCCGTGCTGCTTGCAGTCCTGTGAGAAGGGGCTATGAGAACACACAGGCTGACACTGGACAAACTATTGCATTAGCGACATGTAGGGGGTGTGCACGGGTGCATGTGCACCCCCTGAGATTGGTCATGCACCCCGTGGAAGCACCAGCCACAAAACTGGAAGTGCACTTCCGTTTTCGTTATTGGCTCGGCGATCAGGCGCTGAAGGACGCCCCCTCCCCACCCCGGCTGGCAATCACCTCTGGTTGATGATCGGCCACTGGAGAACCCCCCTGTCAGCAATCTGGTGCCCCGCGAGACTCAGGAGGCACCAGTCACCCATGAACTATTGGGTAGCCTATGTTTTGCAATGTTTTCCCCAAGTCACCATTTTCCCTTGCTTATACTTGCCTCTTTTTTATGTTGCACAAATATGCCTTGTAAACATGACCTCCATTGAAAGAAACTCTAAAAACCTTGACAGTTTCCTCTGATTTCAGGGCATTTTCCTTCTTTAAGTTTTACAATTTTGGATCCTAGATGCAGGAACTCACTTGTTAATTTTCCTTGTTTGCTTGATGTAGGTTAGGAGCAGATAATCTTTCCTAGGAGGGATATCTTGAATTTGGGTCTGCTGCCTCTGAAAATAGATTACACATCTACACGCTCGGTTTTGGGTGGGCTGTATTCTCAGTGCTTTTCACTTAGAAGACCACAGAGGTTGCTGTACAGTTCACCAACTAAGTAACCTCATAAGAACAGGAAAAAGTGGTTATGCTTCAAAGCACACACTGATCGTTTACCTGACCTGCTCCAAAACACTTACTGAGTTTTGTAGTGTGTCTTTCTTCATTATTCTGATCATAGTTGGCCAAATCCATCTTTAGCATCATTCTACTGAGTCCAAACTCGTGCACTTCCTTCTTCTACCCATTACAGGCTGCACAATGTTATGTCAGGCAATAGGTCAGACAAAAAAATTAAATACCAGTCTGATTTTAATGCCACAGTTTTCCCAACTCAGGATATTACAGATTTATTTATAATATATGTCTTACCAAGTTGAAACAAGGTAGAAGAATTAGAGGCCTTTGCAGATGCTCTGGATGCAATAAAGATTTTCTGATTGCTATGAGGATTGTGTTGGGAAATAATACTTTTACACAGGAGTAACAAGACTTCTTCTGATTTACCATCCTCTACCCAGACATGTCTCTTCTGACCAGTAACAATAAATGATCACCCTTCCTTGAACTCCTCACTGAGTGCGCCTATACGTGCAATTAATGCACAACAGTAAACTCCGGGGCTTATTGCTCCTGGGTGCGCTGTTTGAACATGTGCCTGGGAGTGCAGCATGTTGAGCAGAGTTGGACCAGGTCCTGCTAGCAGGGAACCCCAGGGGGTCAGCCCTGCCTTGAAGCACACCCATGCTCAAGCCAGCCAGGCAGCAGCTACACATGTACCGTTGCTGAGTTTTTTCGTCTGTAAGAGGATAGTTCTCGTAAATTAGTTTACTCCAGCCTAATAAGGGTGCATGTGCAGACATGTGATATTTACTGTAAAACTAATTAGTCTACTCCACAATAAACATCTTGTGTAAGATGTGCCTAGTATGTCTGTCCTGGAGTAGAAGGGCAAGAGGAAATGGCATTTTAGCCACATTAATTTTTGCAACTTAACTCAAACTTTTTATATTTTATGTAATAAAAGGATATAATTCACTTTATCCTAATGTTCTTTTCTGTCAGATTTGTGGGTGACCGAGCTTGGGATCCGGGAAGAGTCGGCTGGGTTGTAGCCACAAACCCAGAATGAACAGATGGGTACTTGCGACCGCTGGAGTAGAATTAGGCACAAACACGTACTGGTTCAAACAAAGATGCCTTTACTTACACTGTCACGATGTACAGCATAGGAAGAAAGTTAACTTCAAACTCCAGCTTCTGTTACAATCAAACCGAGGAGCTCTTATAAGACGAGATATCTTTAAACAGGGTCTGAACTCGAGCGTGCAGGACATGGGGGTACGTCAGGGGGATCGGCGACGGGGAGTCGTCAGCGGGTGATCAGACTGCCAGGTTCCACTCCGAGACGGGCACGGAGTTCTCCAACCTGGGCGGAAACGACTCCAACCCTTTATACGGCTAGCGAGCCAATTGCCAGCCACCATGTAGGAATAATTTGAAACTGGCCAAGTAGAGTATGCGCGTTTGCATTTGAGCGGCGGGAACTTTCCCACGCCGGGGCTCTCCACCATGCCGAGAATTCCCCTATCTCACCGTGCCTTGTGCTAGAAAGTTCCACTGTACCGAGGCACTCAACTAATCAGTTCTGACAAGATTTAACAGCAGTTTTATCCTCTTTAAAATAACATGAAAATCCTATATGTATTTGTTCTTCATATTTGAGTCTTATTGGCCTGAATGAGAGGAGCCAAGAAAGACATACTGATTTTGAATATTATTATTTGCAGCCAAATATTGTTCAGAGTTGCATGAAGTGTCCTAGGATTGCTCTCTATGCTAAATCTGACCTTAAATTCCTCCCACTAAGGAAGTTCCACCCAACTCTGTTGAAATTTCCTTTCTATCAAATAGTTGACAACAGACCTCCTTTTCAACAGGCCCAAGTGTCTCAGCATTCCTCCAATACTACCTACTACCTTACTACAGGATATCTTCTTTGCCCAAATCTAGTCTTTCTCTCCAGGAGGAAGGAAAGTTACAGGACTATCTATTGCTTCCTCAGAAACAATAATATCTGCCTTCAGAAGTTCTATGGGATGCTCTGATGCATCTTTACCTTTTTTGTAGGTATTACAGAAGTAGTAAGGATGGTTTCAGACAATTTTTACCTCTGGGAATATGGCATTAAAGAACTGTAAGAAGGTTAGGAACACTTCTTTACATGAAAACAGAAAACTTGTCTGTTATACATGTTTCCATATTTTAAAGACTATTATAACTTTTACTAAAACGAGTGTGTAATTCTGCTTTGAAGAACAGTAATTGATTTGGATAATGTAACATTAAGTAGTTTTTCAATCAAATGTGTGTTATTAGGCCATTTGAAATTTTTCATGAGAGTCTGTAAAGTTTTTACAAATGCCATATGGTTCAGCTCTCAAGGCCCTGTTGCTATTTCATTCCCACAACAACATTCCCTCTGAGTTCTTACCTTCTTTGCTAAGAGCTTGTCTTCATCCCTTCTCTCCTAAGACTGTTTCTCTAGCCATGTCTTCCATGATCAATGCTTCAAGCTGAGTCCTGACATTAGTTAGTTCTTTTATTGTTCTTCAAACATTCTTTTTTGTGAACCTGTGTCTTCGCCTGTAACCTGGTCTCTCTGCTCAAAGCAAGATTACTGATTTTATAATAATAGTTTTTAAGGCATTTCAGAATAGCTTTTCCTGTTATTCCTTTGGGATAACTTCTTTGATAAACATTTTCAAACTTGTCTGTCAAAATTTGCCAAATTGGGCAGACTTAAAATCATTATTAGGTTCTTTCTGCAGGATCCCAGCAAATTCTTCATTCAAAGCCAACTGTTACTGGTTGGCAACTAGACTGTAGGTGCCTTTTTTGCAAACCAATTCAGTTAGACCAATGTGGCTCACATTCTCTATGAGTGGGGCCAATAAACAGAATTCTGGAGCTACTATTGGTATGAAGGACATGACTGGCACATATTAGGACATGGCAGTAATAATGTACCAAGATGGAAAGAGTAGGAAATGACTGTGTTTGTGTAGTTTGAGACATAATATAGTTAATTTGATTTTGAAGCATTAATAAGCAGCTACTCAAATGCCAAACCATAAGAACGTCCAAATTTGTCTCCAACTGCACCTTGCTCCAAGATCAACAGTATTCACACTTTTCCATAATTTCCCTATGCCTTAAAAGAGGTCTATTTTTCCTTTCTATAACTGCATATTGGAGATTATGCATAGATCTAAAAAAAAGGATCAGATTCATGTCTGACTGAAGACTTGCACCCTTTGAAAAAAGAATATTTTTAATGCAAACTTACAAAAGGACTGGATACAATGATGGCACAAATCTAGTCTTAAAACTACAAGGAAGCCTATAAAAGATTTCTGTCAGTACTCATGTACTTAATCCATGTCTTTCACTCTAAAAGCAAAGTCTTTCTCATTCTGTATCACACGTTTAAACTTGAAAGTTGGCTTCCTGCATCCACAAGCTGGTAATTCAGTGGATAAAAAAAATTCTCAGAACAAATACAGTTTCTGTAAGGTTTTTTTTAAGTTGGCAGGTAGAGAGAATTCTTTTTACAGATGTTGGCAATACAATAAGACATGGGTGATAAAACTAAATGTGGAAAATGACTGCATAGCACAGAAAAACTGAAATTGGAATAGCTGTTTCAGTGACATGAAGTTTCCAGTATGGTAATGCTCCACATGAGCCTATTTGAAAGCTTAGCTTTTATTGTGTAGCTTTTTAAAATGAATTATACAAAGTTATTTTCTTAAGTGAGCAAACAAAAATGTAACCTCAATTTAAATAGTTTCATATGCCAAAGGAAATGAATGAGAGTCTTGCGATGATCATAGCAGCCAAGTGAAGAGCTGCTTCAAGGAAGTGTCTGCAAAAGCTGCTTCTAAGTTTAAATGAGACTTTGTCCCCCCTGGATGTTGTAATTGTATGTGTGTACTGATTTTCTGGGTATGATTCAGTTCAATATGCCTCTTGCATTTATGCCTCTATCTTATGAAAGTGTCACCAAGGAAATTATACCTTATGCAGAAACAATATTTCACAGAGATGCTTCATGCACATAAATTATGGCTAGTCTCACCCATTCCTTGGGATGCCCCTCTTCCCACCCCTATAGCTGAAGGCCCTGGCTCCCTTTAATCTTTAATCACATGCTTGAATCCTATGCATGTCCTTATGGGTTTGTACAGATGTTCAGGGTGGGTAGGGAGAGGTTAGGTCATATTAAAAATGGCCACCCGATTTAACTTAGTTCACTTAGGCTGCATGTAGACAAAACGAGAGGTGTGTGTGTATGACACTTCAAAGTGGGCTAAATGCTTTTGCACTGCTTTAATGGTGTCAGTGTTTGCACACATTAGCGGTGTATTGCGCAGTAATTCCAGCCGCTGTAGGAAGTTTCATAGATTTCATAGACATTAGGGCTGGAAGGGACCTTAAAGATCATCAAGTCCAGCCCCATGCCCCAAGCTAGGGTCAAAGGATCCCAGCAAGATAAGCATCCAAAAGTTTCTTGACTGAGTCCAAAGTAGGTGCCTGCACCGCTTCTGGAAGGAGTCTGTTCCAGGTTTTGGGAGCTTGGATGGTAAATAAATTTTTTCTTATGTCCAACCTAAAATGGTCTTGGAGGAGTTTATGACTGTTGGTCCTTGTTTTTCCTTGGGGTGCTCTGGTGAACATTTTCCCAGATCCTGATGCACACCCCTGATGTACTTATAAGCAGGCACCATGTCCCCACTGAGTCTGCGCTTTTCCAGGCTGAAGAGTCCCATGGCTCTCAGCCTCTCTTCACAAGGCCTATTCTCCTACCCTCTGATCATGCACATGTCTCTCCTCTGGACTCTCTCAAGCTTCTCAACATCCTTTGTGAATTGCAGAGCCCAGAATTGGATGCACTACTCCAGCTGCGGTCTCACACAGGCTGAGTACAGCGGGAAGATGACATCCTGAAATTTACTTGAAAAGCATCTATGGATGCAAGCCAGAGTTTTGTTTGCTTTACCAGCTGCAACATTGCAGTGATGGCTCATGTTCATCTTGTGGTCAATCATGACCCCCAAGTCTCTTTCAACAGTGGTGCTAGGACTGCCAAGCCTATAAGTATGCTGTGGGTTTTTTTTCTTGAGGTGGAGTACCTTACATTTATCGGTATTGAACATCATTAGGTTTGTATCCGCCCACTTACTAAGTTTATCCAAGTCAGCCTGGATCACTAGCCTGTCCTCAGGCGTGGACACTATGCCCCAAAGTTTAGTGTCATCAGTGAACTTAGCCAGTGTGCTTCTGACACCAATGTCCACATCATTGCTAAAGATGTTAACGAGAACTGGTCCAAGGACAGAGCCTTGGAGGATACCACTGGTCACGGAGCACCATAATGATTCACTGCCATCAACCACTACTCTCTAGGTCTGACCTAAGAGCCAATTTCCCAGCCATCAGACTGTGGTGTAGCCAAGGCCACAGTTGGCCAATTTTTTCCATGAGGAGGTCATGGGACACCAGATCAAAGACTTTTTTAAAGTCCAGTTATATGACGTCAATCTCTTCTCCCTTGCCCAGGTGATGTCACCTGGTCATAGAAGGAGATGAGATTGGTCAGGCAAGACCTACCCACGACAAACCCATTCTGGCTGTCCCTCAGGATGTTGCCCTCAGCCAGTTTATCAAGAAGGGCCTCTTTGATAATTTTCTTCAGAATCTTACCAGGGATTGAGGTCAAGCTGATTGGCCTGTAATTCCTAGGATCTACTTTCTGCCCATTCTTGAAGATGGGTACGACATTGACCTTCTTCCAGTCTTCAGGTCCTTCACCTGAGCACCACAAGTTTTCGAATATTTTTGCCAATGGTTGGGCTATGACACGTGCCAGCTCTTTAAGTACTCTAGGGTGTAACCTGTCAGGACCAGCTGACTTGAAGGTGTCCAGCCTCTCAAGGTGATCCTTTACTAGATCAGCATCAATGCTGGGAATAAATATGCCCTCACCAAGGCCGTCCCACATCATGCTAGGCAGGGCGGTCCCATTGGGCTGATGAAAGACCGATGCAAAGTACCCATTAAGCAGATTGGCCTTTTCCTGGGAGTCTGTTGTCACTTGTCCCATTTGGTTCAGCAGGGGTCCAACGTTACCCTTGCTTTTTTTCTGACTCCCTACATATCTGAAAAAGGACTTTTTGTTATCCTTGATATGTGAAGACAGATGGAGCTCAGTTGCAGCCTTGGTTTTCCTGATTCGCTCCATGCAGGTACAGGCCAGCGCTGAGTACTCCTTCTTGGTGGTAATTTCAGCCTTTCATCCTTTATAAGTCTCTCTTTTTATGCATAGGAAGTCCTCAAGTTCCCTGGTGAGCCAAGGGGGTTGCTGTGCCCTTTTGCTACCGTTCCTCTGAGATGGGATGGCCATCCCTTGTGCTGTCAGGATCACTCCCTTGAGAAGCAACCAGTCCTCTTGGATTCCTCTTCCTGTCAAGCCATGGTCCCTTAGGACCTCCACAATGAGCGGTGTAATTCACCTTAAATAACTTGGGGTGCAGTTTGCTGCCCCTAGAGCTGCAGAGCGAAGCACCAGGCTCCGTGCAGTTCCACAGCTCTGCAGGGAGCCCTGCAGGCAACCTGGCAGCAGCCTGGGAAAGCAGCCTCCACCCAAGAAAAGCGGTGAGCCCAATCTTCATTTTTTTTCCCCCCGTGAAACCTGCCTGCCTACCTGAGCTGCGTGGGGGTCTGGTGCCTCCTTCCACAGCTGTGGTGCTCCCCAGGACTGCCTGAGCCAGGTGCCTGTAGGTGGGTGCCGCCTGGGGGGAGGGGCCACAGCTGATGTGGAGAGAAGCACCGGCCCCCTCCCCCCCCACCAGCCCAGGGACCACTCCACCCACCAGCAGCTAGCCCTCCTCTCCCTGTTGGAGAGGCAGGTAAGTCAGCAGGGTGTGTGCATGACACAGGGGTTTAATCAGCCATAAATTGAAGCAGTGTTTTTTAAAACCCATGGCTTCAATTTTAGGGCCCCTGTTTCATCTACACATGCCCTTAGGTATTGAACTGAATCCACTTACACTTAGATCCCTAATTAGGTCCATCTCAGTGCGAACTGTATGGAAGTTCCAGGAAAGGTAGATTGGTCTAAAAATGGGGGATCCTAACTCAGAGGTAGTCTAGCTTAGTTTGTGTTGGCCATTTTTAGACCAATCTAGCTTTCCTGAACTTCTTTAGTTCCCAGCACAGTCCCAGGACAGGGAAAGCCCAGCCTCTGAGCTTTACCTGTCTGCCTCCCTGGCACTAGGATATTTTTAGCCCCCCAGTCCCTTGCCCTTCCCCTCCAAGCCCCCATCCTGCAAGCTACTCCCAGTGCCAGTTTTATCAGAGTTCACTGATGCCAGGAGCTGATGAAGTAAGTCCTGGTGGGGAGAGGGGCGGAGGTTTACCAAGGGTAGGTTCACTGTAGGGGAGGGTCAGGGAGCTAAAAATAGCCCCTGGTCCCCCCCACCCCAAGACCCTCCCCAGCAGGCCCCCTGAGGCCCCCTGAGCCCAGCAAACCTTCTCTGACCTGACTAACCCTCCACAGACCCCACCTGCCCCCCCAATCCCCATGCAGATCCCACTTGCCCCTCAATCTCCCCACAGATGATGCCTGCCCCTTGATTCTCCCTGATCTACCTTGAAGAACCTGCCTGTCCCTCTATCCCCCCCCCCCGGTTGCCACTTGCCCCACCCCAATCCCCCCATGGACCCTGCCTGCCCCCCAATAACCCCAACCCTGCTTGCCTCCCTGATTTTATCAACTCTCCTTGGTAGCCCTCCCCATCTCAACTTATCTTAGAATAGGTGGCTATTTTTAACTCTATCTAACCTGCCCCTAACCTTCCCAGATACCTGTACCCAACCTAGGTATCTAGCTTTACAGAAGGGACAGTGACATAAAAGATCTAGACAAGGTATGATTTAACCCCTTAAATATTTATTCTCCCTCTATGGATCCTATATGTGACAGTGGCAAGCCTTATTTAGGTATGTTAGGTCACCTATGTCTGCCTATTAAGCTGAGACATTTCTGCCATATTGGGAAGAAGTTAATACAAATGAGTTCCTTAGTGGGACCATATCTGCCTCAGTCATGGGAACATTAATGAGCAAGGCCCGTGTAGGGCCTACTTGTGAGCAACACCCTTACAGAGCTATATACGTCTTGAATGCCACTCCCAAAGCAGGCAAGCAAGAGCCCATCAGGATCTGACTCAGAGCAAGCTGGGATTGCTTTGAGTAGAGCTAGGTTATACAGAAGCTGTCAGCTTTCCCATTTTGTGACTTCTGTGTGCTTTCATTCTATTTTTAAGTGTTTTGCGTTTTGTGGGGAGTTATTCTTTTACTTTCCCTGAAATAAACCTTTCAGCTATTGCATCTTCAATAAAAAGGTTGCTTAAAAATGCACCGCGTGTTCAATTTTTTTTAAGGACTGCCTCATGTTTTCTCCCTATTGTGAATACAGCTTTATGGTCATTGGGTACTGATGCTAGCTGGCAGACTGGCCCTTTGCATCCTGATGATGTCTGAAGTCATTCTTGGCAGGAACTGCTTTACACTGTTTAGCTTAAGTGCAAACATGGTGGCTACGTTTCTAAGGAAGCACTGAAGAAGCAAACTGGAAAATGGCATACACAGCTTCAAAAGACGTTGTGCAACTCCACGTACAAAGGCCAAGGCAATGAAACTACGCTGGGAACAGCCGAGGACAATCTATTGCTCTAAATAATTGTAGGCGATGCTGCTGCATTTATTGCCTATTTCCAAACATGTTCTTCAAAAGCATGTGTTCTAGTGTGGCAATACATTTACAGAAGGATTAGACATAGCTGATTTCAGGAGGAAAACAAAAAAAAGTTAGTTTAGAGAGTATAACAAAACAACTAGAGTCCTTGGAACTAAGAATTTCAGGTTAAGAAATGTAATAGTATCCTGTTTGATTGGTAAAGTCATATCTAAATGTGTTGAAACACCAAACAAATGATCTTTCCATATCACGCTCCCCCTACGGGAAACCCTCTCTGAACTAGTCATCAAAGCTGCCACACTGCATTCCAGTTCTTCCTTCAAGCCTAATGCCCTAGGGATACTTAAAAGAAACACATCAACAAATAATAGTTATATACAGCGGGAGGTGAGGAGTTCAAATACCTGGCTAAAACTGGCAGCCCTTCAGGAAAAGAGATGTTCAAACAGATGAAGCAGGCTTATCATTTTAAATGATGTATTTGTGTGTATCCATGCACATGTGTTTTATATGACAAACATGTTGTAGACTTAGCTCTCTCACTTCTCCACAAGGCAATACCAGCCCTGTTTAAACAATCCCAGACAAATGTTTATCTAGCCTATACTTAACAGTTTCCAATGGCAGTGATTCTACAGTCTCTCCTGATAATGGAAGCAACCAGGAAGGGGTTAATTGTCTGTGCTGCTTTGAAATCAGCCCTGCTCTGAAACACTTGCCAGCAGCAAGGAGTACCCCTTCAGCTGGAGGAGACAAAACAAGAGTTAAGCAGCTTGAGAGGCTGGCTGTTGCCTTAGTGTATGTTGGGGTTCTGTGGCATAGACAGAAAAAAGTGTGGAGTGACCATCTTTCAGGTAATCAGGTGTCATAGTAGAGATGATATTTTTTATTAGACCAACAACATTTTTGCAAAAAAAAATCTTTAATTGAAAAAATAAATACGTTTTTTTACAAAAATCTTGTTGGTCTAATAAAAGATATCATCTCTACTGTGAGTCCTGATTGCCTTTTCCTCTAGACCAATACAGCTACAACCTGGATACCTGACACTGTCTTTGAGGTAGGAACTCCTCCAGGATCAGTAAAGTCTGAGGACCTGAATTTCATTTTGTAAATGTCTTGTTAATAAATGTAAACCTTAGGAAAGGGTTGTGATTTGATTAAACTTAGTGTGTTGACTCTGTTTTAAAAGCAAGATTTGAAAGGCAATTACTCACAGATCCCTTCATGATGTGTGCTAATTAGAGATGTAATACCAGCTTCAGGGGAAAAATTCTGAAGCCTCCATAAATGGTAGGTGGTGATAGCTCACCCAGAACCTAAACAGTTGCCACAGGCAGTGTTGTTAGTTATTCAAACTCTAAATCACATACTTATTCCACCCACACTTACATTTCTTCTGAGCCTTGATTTCCATTTAACTTCTTAAACCACAAGCAGACCCAAGTACAATATTGTTATGTGACCTCCCTTACCTCCACTGCAGTAGCTGTACTGAAGAAGATAGTTCCTCTAGAAAAGGGTAATTTTTCTTTCGAGGCTTTTAGCCAGTGGGAAGTGACTTTAACATGCAGCCAGGGGTCTACCTGCATATGCTGCCCAGAGAACGCACCGCAGGAATCGACTATGGCTTTGTCTCCTCCCTCCCCGGCTCTGAGCTATAGTAGCAGGTTTTGGGGCTTGAAAATAATAGGCCTTGCAGCAGTTTTATACCATGCTGAACCCGTCCCAATGGACCCTACTGCATACACCTGAATTGGCTCTATATTCTGCAGTACAAACTAAGGACTCTAACCCATATGGTGAATTTTCCCATTAAGCTATTAATAATGCCAAATATACTAAGAGGAAGAGAAATCAACCATTCTTCTTGGTATTCTGCTGGCTAGACAAAATTGCTTCCTAACGAATGACTTCATCATTAATTAAAAGAAAAATCAGTAACTCCCAAAGAAGCATAGCTGGAAATTCAACTGAACTCTGTGGGGAAGAAATCTCTACCTTGCTTTAAACAAGAACTAATTTTTATAACAATATTTGTGCCATACTTTTTCTGGTAACATCTTCCTTTCATGCAAGTTTATTCACCTATCTCTTACAGACTCTTTTTCTGAGTATCCGAATTATGACTGGGATATTTAGATCCATGAGTAAATAAAAGTATTAGCCAGGGCTACTACATTATACTGTGCAGCATAGGCATACTAATAATTGTTGGGTAAGGACTAAAAGAGATGTTTCCTATCTCTAATGTGCCAGCATAGGGATCCACAAAGGGAGAAGCTTGTTCTTAAAACATCTCTTCACCTATCTTGTAGTTAGATACCTGTTGTTCTATATTTGCAAGAAAAGTTTCCCCCATTAGGGTGGAATTTTCCTAAGTACAGAGGCAACATGAAAAGCCCTCTGCATCCCTTACTCATTTAGTCTAGACTTTAAGAGCTGGACAAGACCTCATCCTGACCTCTTCCTATAAGAATTAATCCCATTGTCACTGAATAATTTTATATTAGTGCCTATTAGATAGTTAATGGGTTTGTCAAGATTTTCACTTATACATCCTGTTTTCAATTGTTTATAATTCATCCATTAAAAACTCTCATCATTTCGAACTCTGGACCTGCATTACCCTACTGCTGATCTCTGAATTTATTCGCTAGGTCCATTAGGTTAAATTGACATGGATGATTTATGGTCCACATATATTCAGCCAAGGTGGAAGATGGAATTTGGTCACAGCTAAGTCTGTCTGTTTGAATAATCTTCTTTAGCTTTTAAAGGCATTCACTTTGGAAGTTTGCTTACAAAGTCACCTCAACTTTTGTCACAGATTAGTTGTACTTCAATGTTTTCTTATTTCTCAAAGAATTGGTATTTTAGTTGTTCTTCAAAAAATTCAAATTATTTTTCTGGAATAGCATTAATATCCAAGTAATTTGCAGCAGGGATGTACATGGATGTAGTTTCTGTTATCTGTAGTAATTTGATTATATGTAAAGTATTTATGATTTTAGGTTCTCCATTGTTTTATAAGGATATTTAGATAATTTGATACATTCAAATAATTGAAATAGTTTCTTTTTCTAAACTAGATTATATTTTCATTTCTGTTTTAGGAATGCTACATATTCCAACAGTTCAGTCACAACATAGATTCTTAATATATTGTGATCCCTACCATTGCAATCAATATGGTTCATGATATTCTGTCAATGATTAACCATCATCACTTCAGCAGTATCATCTGCACCTTAATATTTTTCAGCATAGTCAAAATACGGTGCTCCATATCTCGGTGTGAATGGGTAAGAGCAATAACTGCTTCCCAGCAGCATTTTCTCCATAACATATTCAGATGATACTCCTTATAACACCAACATCTTTTGGAGCAACATAGTACCAGGGCATTGACATGGGGAAACTGAACTTGTCTAAAGTTTGTTTGTTTTTTTTCCCCAATTTGACAGTGATCATGGTTTATTAAGTCTGTTCATAGTGCAATCCGAAACCTGATGCCCAGGTGACATCCTTGTGCATATTTAGAGATCTACATCCTAGGTGGCTAGGATGACTATAATGATGCAATGTCCTTGGAGTAGACTTACAGAAGTGCACAAACTGACAATTATAGGTCATTTATAACAGGTCTCACTTTAGTCCCGCAGCTTGTGTTAGGAAGCAATTTTATAATAGAATAGATGTAAGCTTACGTGTGCCTCAAGGAGACAAATGTCTCTGGCAAATGAGCCACCCTCCTGTCTTATAAAAGACCTTCTGTTCTACTACTGTGTTTTAGTAGATAAAATTGAGACAAATCTGCCTCTTCCTTTTCCCCTTGCAATTTCCAGGTTTCATGTCATTACATTTGGTTTATCTCCCAAGGTTAATTCACCTGACTGGTCCCAGCAGTGAGAAATGTTTCTGATAACTGGAGACAATTCCCTGCTTGAAACAGCTAATGCATGTTCTCCCTAAGTATCTGCGCTACAAAATGAAAACGCATCCTAACATACAGAGAGGGAAAAATATGCTGACATGGATGACTGTTTACAAAAAGAAAAGGGATGGGCAATTTAATCCGAAGCCTCTTAGTCTAGCCTCGTTATAGTTTCTCTCTAGCAACCTGGAATCCTCTTTCTGCTTTAACTTCCATTGAGATGAATGGCAAGCCATCTTCATTGGCAATGCTTGGAACATTTTTCATATGGAAACCACTACTGGATCAAAAGGTAAAATATTTTATTTAAATAAGTAATATCTCCTGTTTATATAACATGTTTTGTCCCAAAGGATCCTAAAGTATTTGACAAAGTATGTATTTAATTCTGGCTTTGCCAGAGAGTTGCATTGCTCTCATTCAGTGGACTCTGTTTGATGGGTTCTTCCTTGCTCTAAAATGAATGTATTCAATACCAGGTGTAAAGCTAACTCAGTTTGCATCTGTTGGTGATTCATGGAGGGGTGGAGCCATGGTTCTGGGTATTCTTCATCCCTTGCACTTGCAGGAAAAAACCTTAATGCTTTGTAGAAGCTATATCCCACACAGACTATAGTATGGTTAGCTCACATCGGAAGGAAGAGCATGACCTGTGAAGCCACGCAAGCTGGGGCACAAATTTGCCTTATGTATAATAATATTTATGTAGTACTTCCCATTTTGATGTGAATTGAAACTAATTGGATTCCTATTATTTTAGTGTGGCTTCATTTTACCATATATGTTTTAAATTCTATGTAATACATGTGTACCTCACAATCTGTTATGTATTTATAACAACATTGCTAAACAACTATTCCCATCTTATAGTTGAGGATCTGAAGCCAAGAGCCAGAAAGGGATTTCAGTGCCCGGTTCCACAGTAAAAGCTAAATCCCAGTTAGGCATCTGAGCAATCTATGCAATGTGTAGGGAATTAGGTGTTTCAAAATGCACCAGCAAAACCTGTATGGACAGCAGAGGCCACTAATAAGGGTCTGTACAGAAGTTACACTTATTGCATGTTAAGCACACAGAAAGCCATAACCAAACACATTCACAGCACATAGTGCTTTAAAAATGACAGATCCAACTTAAGTTAGCCCTGGATGGATGTGGTATCAGACTGAAGTGCTTTAGGTTAGAGTGCTTTGTCAAATGTCTGTACTACATCCCCTCCTGAGTCAAGGTAGGTTGCATTCCACTGGCATCCTAGAGGCCCCTCGCTGGGTGGCTTGCTAGCCCTGGCCAGTGCTCATCTGCTCCAGGCAAGCACCAGCCCAGCTCTGCCCCTAGGATGTCATAAGGAGAAGACAGAAAATGCTCTGTGTCCCCCCTGCATGGCTGGGTGGGAGACTGGAGGAACGGAGCCTCTTTGTCATGAGGCACAGCTCCAAGCTGCAGTTCCTGGCTTCAGCTGTTGCATTACTTCTCTGTTGCACTGTTCTCTCCCTGCACCCTCCAAGCTTGTAGGCATGGGTCTTGGTGGGACCCAGGCAAGGCAGAGAAGCTCCATTTCCTTAACTGCAATCAGAGCTTTCTACCATGCTAAGAACAGGGATGGGGGGAAACAGAGCATCGCTGCTTCACAGACCTGGCCCCCACCAAGACCTGTGCCTGCAAGCTGGGAGGGTTCTGTGTGACACAGAGACTCCTTCACCCCCTGTCCCTCTAGCCCTCAGTTGCTGGTGATGACAGCAGCTAGCTGGTGGGGGAACAGGACTGGGGAGAGGGGCCCACTGGTCAATCAGGGGCTGCCAGCTGCTCAGCTGGGCTTGACTTTCTCCTGCAGCCACCTGGGAGGCATGCAGGAGTGCCCCCAACCTGCTGGTCACAACCACTGCAATCAGACTGCCAACTGAGGACTCCTGGAGAAGCTGCAGCAACCCCCAGAAGAAGGACTAGCAGAAGGTGGGAGATCAGAACTTTCCACTCCCTGGCTGTGGGGCCAGTGGACAGGCCTCTAGGCCAGGGAGGCTGTGCTTCAGATTGGAGCCAAAAGGAGGGCCATGAGCCCCAAGACTAAAGAGCGAGGATTTGACTCCGAGGCTCTATCTGGTGGGTTTAGATGGGGAGGCCTAGCTAGAAGACTGGGGTCAAGGCCAGTGTTGGCAGAGGACCCCAACATACAAATAAAAATAAAAAATAGGCAGTCTCCTGCTTATAATATTTCCATCAAGACGTGGCAAATAAGTAGATAGCGGGAAACCTTAAGGGGACTCCAAAAGCGCTCCCACATAGGGTGCAGATAATGCAAAAGATGGTGCTGGGGAGGTCAACCTCTTACACTCACCCTCTCAACAAGCTTCATGATTAGAGCAGTAGCCAGAAATCTGCTTTCAATTTAGGTATTTTTGAAGCTTTAATATATAATCAAGAGACCTTCAGGGTTAGACAACAGCTGTGCAGAGGTTTTAATGATTTTAACTGTGGGCTTGGATTATATTTAGATGCCCAAGTTCCTTGTATTACCTGGTCCCAAATGCATTGTTTTATGTCACCCAGGAAGCCTGATCTTCTCAAATCAGGATCTAAACTGGACATAGATATCCCAAGCCTCAGATTAGTGCCATTCTTCTCCTATGATGTTTTCCTTCCCATGACTGAAACATGCCATCTCCAGTGTCATGTGTGGTAGCTTCTTAAGCGTGAAAACAGAACTATGCAAAAGTAGAGGACAAGATATCCATATGCAACACCAGAATTCATACTGGTTCACTTTCAGATCTGAGTGCTTTGCAGTCTCTTATGCCTAAAATTGCCCAGACCTTTGTTTTATGCCTCCTTCAAAAGATAACAGAGTAACTGTTTGCTCTAAGCTCACATTGGGCACTGATTCAGTACTTAATATAATATTAGTACCTCTTGCTGGAAAAGATGCAACTTTCCTATAATGCTACACAACACAAGCACACTTAGCACATGTTGCTCTGCTTGAATATGCAGACACTCAGTTTTTACATGCATTTAATGTGCGCTAAGTGTCTTGCATGACATGGCCCACATGCACCCAAGTCTAGTAAATAGGCAATGTAAGCAGCTTAAAGAGATCTTGAACATATGCCATAGCTCTACTTTCAGGTCTTCCAAACAGCAGTCTTAAAAAGAGTGATCTTAGAACTATTTGGAAGATTTTTCCCTTTGTCCTTACCAGTTTTATTTAGTGTTTCTGATCTGTAGGTGACTAGCATATGCAAAAATAGCACAGCAGATTTTAATCAGTGCATCTCCCTAAATATTTCTCAGCTTATGTAGCAAGTTATTTTAGCTACTGCATTTTTCTACAGTATTTCAAAGGGCTCATGAGCAATTGCCAATAAAGAAAACTTCAGCCTCATTCCAAAGGAAAGCTGTCATGATTTTTGTTGATCTCTTTCGACTACAACTGCAGGGTATTTTGGAAAACACTTGTGTTCTTTCTGCTGATTAGCATTAGTATTTCCAGTGATGAACCCATGAGTCACTCCTCATTTCAAAATATTTAATAAGCTTTTCCTGGGTCTACTTCATCATGAGTTGGAAATGTGCGACTGAAATGCATGCTATAACTCAAACTGGAGAACCAGATACCTTATTCCCAGTAGGACCTGGGTTAGGTTTGGGTCTGTACTTGCTAGGGTTCAGTTATACAAAATCTCCTGCACTTCTGAAGCAATTAAATTTGAGGACGTATTCAATTATTCTTGTAAATCTAATTTTGTTTTATCCTGTCCCATGAAAAGGTTGTTTCAAATGAAATATTTATTTTAGATCTAGAAATGCCACTTTGCTCCCCACATGACAAATAGTTTGCCTTTTTATGCTGTGTTCCAAGCAAATAGTTGACAGAAGGCAGCTAATAAAGACCAATTCTCCTCATCTTACTAGATCTGTTAGATCAAGTTACTTGAAAATCCACTATATTTTACTACTACAATATGCCTTGTTCTCTAGCTTTTGTAACTTCTTCTCATTTCTTCTATCTGATTTAATTAATTTACCTCAGGAAATGTCTGTGCCATCTAATCTTTGTGCCATGTAATGCCATCCACTGTAAGACAGGGAAATCAGTCAGTAGGGTAGAAATCCTTGATTTTAGGAAAGATGACTTCCATAAGCTTAGGAGGTTGGTTGGCAAGGCTCTGTGGGACCATGGTCCAATGGAGAAGGGAGTCTGTAGCAGAGTAGGCTTCCCTCGGGCTGGCCAGGCAGATTGCCGGCCTCCCACCTGCCTCCAGGCACACCGCCAGCCTGTCTTACCCGCCACAACTTGCTGGAAAATTAATAAGTAGATGTTGGTTAAGTGGGAGGCTGTCCATTTCTTACCCCAATGCCAGAGGGTGGTATCTGCAGCTCTGACCCTCCCATACACCGCAGCCCAAGCCACACAGATGGCATCCAGATGTTACAAGCGTACCAGCCCCACACTAGGCTCCAGAATCCTCTTCATAGGACCCTCCTTTGGTTCCCCCACTCCGGCGGCCTACGCCGCCTTCATCTGAGCTGCCGAGCTCCACATAGCTGGCTCCCCTCTTGGGCATGGTCCTTTCTCAGGACCTTTGGCCCTACACAGGCCCTGGCCTCACCTCAAAGGCCAGGCGGGGTCCCAGGCCCATGACTCTGGGTGCCCCTTGTGGTGGGTGCTTGGCCCTTTTGACCTTCTTGGTCCTGGCCCCAGCATGGGCCAGTCGAGGGGGCACTCTACCTCGGCCTCACTAGACCCACACTCTCTCCGGGTCCCCCTTCACTGGATGTGGGGAGCTGGGGTACCTCACACCACGACTGCTGCCCCAGGGTCTCACAGGGGACTCTCACTACCCCCTCTGGGGCAGCAGGTCATGGTGCTACCTTGTCTGTGATCTTACAGACCCCCCTTCCTACGTGGGGTTCCACAACTGCCCCCTTTAATTGGAGCTCCATGACCCCCCTCTGCTCGGGGCTCCATGACCCTGCCTCCTCATTTGGGGCTCTACAATTGCTGCCTTTGCTTGGAGCTCCACAATGCTACCCTCTCTCTTGGGGCTACCAGATCTCCAACCCCTTCACTGAGGCCATGAGGGGGTTTGCTCCTTGGTGGGCTCAGGTGGCCATAGCCATACCTGGCCCCAACCTTCCCTCTCAGGGTCTCGAACCCCACAGGGCTCAGGTGGCCTCGGTGGTACCTGGCCCCACTCTCCCTTGTGGGGTTTGCACCCCCACAAACTACATCCAATGGAACACAACTCACCCGAAGGTGAGGGCTAGGGTTAAGGCACCCCTACCCACCTTTCACCGGGTTGATAACTGGCCTGGCCTTTCCTGGGGGCTCCCACACCACTGAGAGTCCCACCAGGCCACCCACTCCTGGCAGAGTGCAGTTTTAGGTTGTACCCAGGCCCAAGAGCCTCCTGACCATCCCCAACAGCTCCTTCCTTACTTCCAGATGATACCAGCAGCCCTATAACCAGGCAATGTTGTTGCCTGGCCTCCAGCAGCAAAACTGCCCTGTTTATATGGGCAGCCCTAGGTCCAAAATGGCTGTCCTCATCAGGCACCTGGCGGCTGCCAGCATCAGGCCCTTAAAGTGGCAGGCACCTATGGTGCCCTGCCACAGAGTCTGAGCAGAGTGGTCATTCCTCAAGGATGAGAACCTTGGAGCACAAAGGAAGTCAATTCCCTTTTCAAAAAAAGGCAACAAAGGGCTGGGAGACCTCCTTAGCACAGTAGGGAAATCATGGACCTCCTGAATTTGAAAACAGAAGCTTATAAGGGATGGAAGTAATGAATTACTACCATGGAGGAGTACACAGCAATAGCCTGCACTCATAGGGAGCATATTAGAAAAGCAAAGGCAAAAACCGAATTCAAATTGGCAGCCGGAATCAAAGACAATAAAAAGTCTTTCTTTAGATGCATAGGAAGTTGGAGAAAAAATAAGAGACACATAGGGCTCCTGCTGAATGAAATGGGACAGCTGATAATGGATACTCAGGAGAAAACTGAACTCCTAAACAAATATTTTGCGTTGGTATTCTACCAGTCCAAGGGTTTTAGCCTGCTTGGAAGGATACAAGATGATCACCCTCCCGTAGCTGGTGAAGATCTTATGGGGGAACATCTAGAGAGGCTTGATATCTACAGGCCAGCAGGACCAAAAGAACTACACTGAAGTGCTAAAAGAATTGGCCGGCATCATTGTACGACCTATGGCAAACCTATTTGAGGACTCATGGCCAGCGTTCCCTCTCAGCTGTGTGCTGTGTGTGGCCATGCAGGCGCACCTGGCAGTACAGCATGAGTGCATCATCACGGCCACACATGCCATGCAGCTTAGAGAGAATGCTGCTCATGGCTCTTGGGAGAGATCCCAGAAGACTGAAAGAGGGCCAATGTGGTGCTATCTTCAAGAAAGGTAGAAAGGAGGACCCAGGGAATTACAGGCCAATCAGTTTGACCTTAATCCCTGGAAAAATCCTGGAAAAAAATTATCAAAGAATCCATTATTGATAAGCTAACTGAAGACAGTATTCTAAATGACAGCCAACATGGCTTTTTTGTGGCAGGTCATGCCTGACCAATCTCATTTCCTTCTACGATCAGGTAACTCACCACCTTGATAAAGGAAATGAGATTGATGTCATATACTTGGATTTCAAAAACACTTTTGACTTAGACTCCCATGATGTCCTCATGGTAAAATTGGGAAAATGTGGCCTCAACTACTTTATGGTGCAGTAGGTAACTGGGTCCAAGGTAAAACTCAGAGAGTGTTAATAGATAGAACTGAGACAACATAGTGGAAGGGAACCAGTGGCATCCCTCGGACTCTGGGGTCAGACCCAAAGAGTACTGGTTGATGGGAGTGAATCAACATGGCATAAGGTGACCAGTGGTGTCCCTCAGGGCTCAGTACTTGGGCCAGTACTCTTCAACATCTTCATTAATGATCTGGATTCAAGCATCAGATGTGGACTGGCTATGGGGGAAGGTGGTCATAGTGGAAAACAGGCTGGGGATACAAGTCAACCTGGACACACTGGCAATGTGGGTGGACCAAAATCTGATGGCCTTCAACGTAGAGAAATGCAGGGTACTTCACCCTGAGAGGAAGAACCAGCAGCATACTTATAGGGTCAGCAGTGCTATGCTCACTACCACCATGACTGAAAGAGATGTGGAGGTCTTGATTAACCACAAGATAAACATGAGCCACCAATGCGATGCCATGGCCAGCAAAGCAAACCAAACTCTAGCATGCATCTACCAATGCATCTCAAGCAAGACCAGGGACAACATCCTCCCACTTTACTCAGCCTTAGTAAGGCCGCAGCTGGGAGTACTGCCTCCAGTTTTGGACTCCCCCACTTCAGGAGGGACGTGGATAAGCTTGAGGGAGTTCAATGGAGAGCCACCAGTATGATCAAAGGCCAAGAGGGCAAGCCTTATGAAGAGAAGCTGAGGGACTTGGGACTCTTCAGCCTAGAAAAGAGAAGGCTCAGTGGGGACTTGGTGTAGCCTACAAGTATATAAGCAGGGTGCATCAGGACCTGGGAGAACAGTCGTTCACCAGGGTTCCCCATGGGATAACAAGGTCTAATGGCCACAAACTCCTGGAAGGCTGAGTTAGACTGGACATAAGAAACAACTTCTTTATAGTCTGTGTGTCCTGGTTCTGGAACAGACTTTCCCCCCAGGAGGTGGTGCAAGCACCTACTCTGGATTCATTCAAGAGGTGTCTGGATGTTTATCTTGCTGGGATCATTTGACCCCAGCAGGCTTCCTGCCTACAGCAGGGGGCTGGACTTGATAATCTTGCGAGGTCCTTTCCAGCCTCTAATGTCTATGAAATCTATGAAATGAAGGGTTCAGTACTTGGACCAGTGCTTTTCAACACGTTCATCAATTATTTGGATTTGTGTATTAAAAGCATACTGGCAAAGTTTGTGGATGACACCAAATTATGGGGGAGTACAGTCATATTTGAGGGCAGGCTGCAGATACAGGCTGACCTGGACAGGCTTACAAGATGGGCAAATCAAAACCCGATGATGTTTAACACAAAGAACTATAAAGTGCTCCATCTGGGGAGAAAAAATCTGCAACACACTTATAGGCTCCATGGTGCTATACTTGCCAGCACCACTACTGAAAGAGATCTGGGGGTCATGATAGACCACAGAATGAACATGAGCCACCAATGTAATGCCTTAGCTGGTGGAGCAAACATCTAGCAATGCATCTCAAGCAAAGCTAAGGATGTCATCATTCTGCTCTACTCGGCCTTGGTGAGACCACAGCTGGAATACTGAATCCAGTTCGAGCTGCTGCACTTCAGGAAGGATGTGGAGAAGCTTGAAAGAGTCCAAAGGAGAGCTACACACATGATTAGAGGTCAGGAGAGCAGGTCATATGAGGAGAGGATGAAAGGTATAGAACTGTTCAGCCTGGAGAAAAGAAGATTTAGAGGGGACTTGGTGGCAGCCTATAAGTATATAAAAGGCATACATCAGGGCCTGGGAAGCATGTGTTCACCAAGGCACCCCAGAGGAAGACAAGAACCAATAGCCACAAACTACTTGAAGATCACTTCAGATTGGACATAAGGAGAAACTTCTTTATGATTTGAGTGCCTAGCATCTGGAACAGAGTCCCCTCAGAGGTGGTACTATCATCTACCCTGGAGATCTTTAAAAAATGTCTTGATGCGTAACTTGCTGGGGTCATTTGACCCCAGCAGTCTTTCCTGCCCAAGTGCAGGGGGGCTAGACCCATTGATCTCTTCATCTCCTTACCTGTGAGGTCCCTTCTGTCATGACCCAAAGGTCTGATTTTTTTTTGTGTGTGCTTCGGCACTAAGAATTATCCCCACGGGTATACAGCTTCGTTGCACGGAGGAGTTCTGCTGCGCAGAAAACCTGCGTGCAGGGAAGTGTTCCCGCCACTTTGCAGCGATCTTTGCAGGGTGCATTTCCTTTGCAGCACAGAAATGCATGGTGCAAAGGTTTCCCGCTCGTCATATGCAAATTCGTGCCCCGCAATTGGCTAGTGCTAAATTATTCACACGTGGCGGCTAGCGATTGGCCTGCTAGCCGTATAAGAGGCTTGAGCAGTTTCTGCCCAAGCCGAAGAGGACTCCGCATCCATCTCGTGGGGACTCTGGGTGTGCGCAGCAGGGTAATAGAAACCCTGTGTGTCGCTCAGAGGGGTTTGGCGGTCTGATCCACCGCCCACCTCTTCCCGTCTTCGAATGGAGCCTACTATAAGACGTAATGACGAGTTTTATGCGCGCTTGTCCTGGACATCCGGAGTTTGTCTGCGTGGAGCCTAGCAACGTCCACGTGATTGTTCATGTTTTGTCTGCGTGGAGCCTTGCAACCTCCATGTGTGTTCGTGTTTTTTGTTGTAACTGCAACTCAAGCAAGTTCTCAGCCTACACCACGACCATCTCGGTGTAAGTAAAATAATCTTAAAATCAACCGTTACGTGTCTGTGCCTAATTCTAGCTCGGCACCCGCCCTCTCCGACCCAGCCTGCCCGGGCTGCTGGCCACAGCCCGCGTGCAGAGCGACAAAAGCGACCCGGGGTCAGACCCGGCGTGCACACCTTCCAGCTCCTAACATCTATGGGTGTGTCCACCCATGCAAACACGTGCACTTGCAACAGCTCAGATAGAAGTGGTGCAAATTTGAGCCAGGGCTTTTTGCCTGAGTGTATGTGCTTTGACATACACTTTGTAGTGGAGCAAATTGTGCCACTTGGGGCAAAATAACCCGGCCTGGCTCCTCCCGGATCTGCAGCTAGGGGCAGCTAGAGCCTGGGGCCAGCACCTGTGCTATCTCCAACAGAATAAAAAGTTTCCCTGTCCTGGCTGCATCAGTACAAAAACCTGCTATGGCAAGTAGCTCAGGGCTACTCGCTCTCAGGAGATTCTGGGGCCCAGCCAATTGATACCTGGGGACACAACCCTTTGTGCCAGCTGGACTGCTAAAGCAGCCTTGAGAGTCCCCTGCACCCTTTACACACTGCAGCAGTCTGGCAGTGGGGGCTGCTGCCTGGCTGTGACCTGCTGCGCACCTGCCAGACCTAGACCTCCTCGACCTGGTACTGGCTACTGGGGATGACCTAGTCGGCGACCTAGTGATCGATGGTAAGCTGGGTGACAGCGACCACGAGCTGATCACCTTCACCATCCGCCGAAAAGCTGGCAAGTCAGTCAGCAACACGGAAGTCCTTGACTTCAGGAAAGCCGACTTTGACAAGCTCAGGAGGCTTGTCAGTGAGGCCCTAAGGGACTGTGACCACAGGGAGAGGGGAGTTCAAGAAGAGTGGTTGCTCCTCAAGGGAACGATCCTCAATGCACAAACTAAGTCTATTCCATCTTGGAGGAAAGGCAGCAAGAGGGCACAGCAGCCCCCCTGGCTCTCCAGGGACCTAGCAGACCTCCTGAGGCTAAAAAGAAAGGCCTACAAAGGATGGAGGATAGGAGTCACCTCCAAGGAGGATTATTCTGCACTGGTCCAGTCCTGTAGGGAGCAGACCAGGAAAGCCAAGGCTGCAACTGAACTCCAGCTAGCTTTGAGCATCAAGGACAATAAAAAGTCCTTTTTCAGATATGTGGGGAGCCGGAGGAAAAGCAGGGGCAACATTGGACCCCTGCTGAACCAGATGGGGCAACTGACAACTGACGCCCAGGAAAAAGCCAACCTATTAAATAGGTGCTTTGCGTCGGTCTTTCGTCAGCCCCATGGGATGCCCATGCCCGCTACAGGGCCGGGAAGTCCGGGTGAGGGTGATCCCCTGCCCTCCATTAATGCTGACTTCGTGAAGGAACATCTTGAGAAGCTGGATACCTTCAAGTCAGCTGGCCCTGACAATCTTCACCCCAGGGTACTCAAGGAGCTGGTGAGCATCATAGCCCAGCCTCTAGCACGGATCTTTGAAAACTCTTGGCGCTCTGGTGTAGTGCCCGAAGACTGGAAGAAAGCCAATGTGGTGCCTATCTTCAAGAAAGGGAGGAAAGTGGATCCGGCTAACTATAGGCCCATCAGCCTGACTTCTATCCCGGGGAAGATCTTAGAAAAGTTTATTAAGGAGGCCATCCTTAATGGACTGGCCGACGCCAACATCTTAAGGGATAGCCAGCACGGGTTTGTTGCGGGTAGGTCTTGCTTGACCAATCTCATTTCCTTCTACGACCAGGTGACCTATCACCTGTACAAGGGAGATGAGATTGATGTCATATATCTTGACTTCAAAAAAGCCTTCGATCTGGTGTCCCATGATCGTCTCTTGGAGAAACTGGCCAATTGTCGTCTTGGGTCCTCCATGATCCACTGGCTGGAAAATTGGCTCTGGGGTCGGACCCAGAGGGTAGTAATTGATGGAAGTCACTCATCGTGGTGTCCTGTGACCAGTGGGGTCCCCCAGGGCTCTGTCCTTGGACCCATACTGTTCAACATCTTCATTAATGATGTGGACACTGGAGTCAGAAGCGGACTGGCCAAGTTTGCAGATGACACCAAACTTTGGGGCAAAGCATCCACACCAGAAGACAGGCGGCTGATCCAGGCTGACCTGGACAGGCTCAGCAAGTGGGCAGACGAGAATCTGATGGTGTTCAACGCCGATAAATGCAAGGTTCTCCACCTTGGGAAGAAAAACCCGCAGCATCCTTATAGGCTCGGCAGTGCTATGTTGGCTAGCACTATGCAAGAAAGAGACTTGGGGGTCATCATTGACCACAAGATGAACATGAGCCTGCAATGCGATGCTGTGGCTAGTAAAGCGACCAAAACGCTGGCTTGCATCCATAGATGCTTCTCAAGCAAATCCCGGGACATCATTCTTCCCCTGTACTCGGCCTTAGTGAGGCCGCAGCTGGAGTACTGCGTCCAGTTTTGGGCTCCACAATTCAAAAAGGATGTGGAGAAGCTTGAGAGAGTCCAGAGAAGAGCCACGCGCATGATCAGAGGTCAGGGAAGCAGACCCTACGATGACAGGCTGAGAGCCCTGGGGCTCTTTAGCCTGGAAAAGCGCAGGCTCAGGGGTGATCTGATGGCCACCTACAAGTTTATCAGGGGTGACCACCAGTATCTGGGGGAACGTTTGTTCACCAGAGCGCCCCAAGGGATGACGAGGTCGAATGGTCACAAACTACTACAAGATCGTTTCAGGCTGGACATAAGGAAGAATTCCTTTACTGTCCAAGCCCCCAAGGTCTGGAACAGCCTGCCACCGGAGGTTGTTCAAGCGCCTTCATTGAACACCTTCAAGATGAAACTGGATGCTTATCCTGCTGGGATCCTATGACCCCAGCTGACTTCCTGCCCTTTGGGCGGGGGGCTGGACTCGATGATCTTCCGAGGTCCCTTCCAGCCCCAATGTCTATGAAATCTATGAAATCTATGAGATAAGGCCCCTCTGGGCCAGCTGCCAGTGGGCTGTGGCTGCAGAGTTGGCCTTTGTGCAGCACTAGTGCCATGTGTGCCCCCTGCCCAGCCATCTGGGCAGCTATTGCCTGGAAGATGTTCCAGGTGTGGTGGCCTGATTTGAACTGTCAGAGCATGTTCTCCTGGCCCCAACTGGCCAGGAGGTTAGCCACCTCCAGCTGGGTCCAAGGTGCCAGCTCTGAGCAGGCAGGGACCTGCCACTGGCCTCCCTAGCAGGAATTCTCCCTGATAAAAAAAATCCCAGTCACTCTTTAAAATACCCCCAAATCCATGTTCCTTCACAATTAAAACAAAAGACCACTATAGAGAGAGAGACAGAGAGACAGAGACAGTGGTCAGTTGGGCAATGTTTTATTGATATATCTATAGTGTTAAAGCAATTTGGAAGACTACCAGTGTCTCTATCATAATAATAAAGTGAAATCTAAATACATGTTTCATGAATTCATGAATACATGAATATATATTTGATGCCCCCCACAGGGGCTATGGTCCCCCCACAGAGGTTATCCCCCCTGCAGGGCCCACATGCCCCACATGGCCCCATCCCCCACTGGCTCCTGCAGCCCCCCCAATGGCTGCCCCCTCAGCCCCACCCCCCACTCCCCCAGGCCCCCCATTGTGGGGTGGGGGGGAGCAGGCAGGGCTGGCAGTGGGAGCAGGTGGGGCTGGTGGGGGTCCCCAGTCCCCTGACCCCTTACTTACCAGGAGTGGAGCCTGGGTCCAGCTCCCTGCTGCTGGCATGCTGCCTGCCCTCATGAGGCCTAACCATAGAGATGCTCTGGAAGCCAGAGTATCTCTATGGAGGACCCAGCTTCCAGTTGCTTGTCCCATTTTTTTTCTTTGCAGGTTTTTTTGACCCCTGGATATCCTGGGGTCTAATTTTGCCCCCGCACTGCAAATTTGCAGCGCAGGGAACATTTTCTTGTTCCTGCATGTGCCTCTTGCAGCGTCTCAAACCCCTTTGAGACGCTGCAAGAAGCATATGTGGGCTCATCTGGATGCACCCTATGAATCTCTGCAAAACATGAGTTAACCTTCAGTTTTTACACAGGCCAAGCTTCTGGTTTTGTTTGTATGGGAATAAAAGATCAAGCCTCTACCTTTTTAAGCAGTTATATCGTGTTTTTGGTAGTGATATGTATCAGAGAGTGAAATTCCAACCAGTTTATTTCATGCTAACAGATTTTAACATTTTATACTGTTTACATTAACACACCTTCCAAAGCCCACCTTTGTGCCCAATGTGCTCATCCACCAGCTAAAAACCATAAACTCACTATGTCTTTACAATAAGATAGCTTTTATTTTAGTTTTCAGTGCAGTCCTGATTTTAAAACATGTTTCAAACTGTGTAGAAACGTACAAGTTGTGAGGAATCTGTAAGATGTATGGTTACATCATAAGGCAAAATATTGCATTCAGTAAAAAGGACTTTAATAATGTAGCTTAATCATAAAACAGAGATCTAAACCTGTCATGAAGTCAAAGAAATAAAAGGTATGCTTAACTGTATAAGTAACAGCACCCATAAACACTTGTTCAACATGAAGCGCTTGCCAAGTTGCCAGTGGCTTTTAATTCCCTATTATAATTGCTTTATTTCATGATGAGTCAATATAAAGTCATATAAGCTTATTATGAACAGAGATCCATATGAGGATAATTAGATAATAGGAGTCTCAATACTTAAATACAGTATATGGAAATGGCTAACTTCTAGTCTTTTGTTTCAAAGCATAAAGAGTGATAGATGAACTGGTATACATTTATTTTCAAAAACTTCTATATCCTGTAACAATTTCTTGAAAGGAAATGAAAAAAAATAAAAATATGCCTTGTTACAAAATGTTAACCAAAAAAAATGGAATAAGCAGCTAACTGCTCAACAGTAAAGTAACTTTGAGTTACTAGGTGAATGAGAGAATTCGGTTCTGAATTCTGTATAGCCTTTGTATGAGCTTTATTCCATAGTTTAAACCATTCCTGTACTTATACCGCAGATCAGTAATGAGTTTGCCCTGTGACTCACAATAAGCTCCTACTTCATGTACTGTATTATTTATAGCAATGTCTTACTCTTTTGTTAATATCTTCTTCTCTTGTCAACTATCTGCCTACCTCCTCATTAGATATAGCTGCAAGGAAACAAATCGTTCATGTATTTCACCCTCCTGTCTATCTTCATGCTTCAACTTATTTCACAATCTAACAGAAGCAACCATTTTCTATTTAATAGTAGTCTTACTAAGCTGCAAGTGGAATGATAGGTCAAAGTGTTTAGATTGTAGCAATAAATTACATATATTTTTGCCATTTTTTGCTCCTAAAATCTTTTGGTGTTCTTATTCACTTTTTGTTTTGCTTCCTATAGGCTTAAAAACTTCAGACAAGATTCTGATTTGTAATTGATTTGAGATTAACAGTGTTCCATTTTTCTGTGTTTATTTTAAATACCTCTAAAGGTGTTTTACTTAATTTGGTTTCATGGTTTGGACTCCTATTCACTAAAGAAACCAAAGCAGGCGAATTGAAGAATAGACTGATATGATCATTCAATGAATGTTCTGCTGCATTCAAGATGAAAGGTGCTCTTGTTGGCATAAGGCTTAAGCATTACGGAAGCTTCCAAAATAGCCCTTTTGCTCACAAATCACATGGATATAAATTTCAGTCTTAGAGATCAGAAAGATAAGAGACTGATAGAAATCAAGGCCTCTTCTCTGCAAATGCAGAGACTCAGTGGTAGAGTGTTCTTTTTGTGCAAGTTTTGTTTTTCTTTTTAAAATTAATTCCCCTTCCAATTAATCTTTTTGTTGAGGAAAGGAGAATTCTAGCTTCTGTCCAAAAATACTATAACCAGATCTACTCATCAGACAGCTGAATGGGGGAAAGGCAATACAGGAAAGACTGTCTGTGGTGTGGTAGAATCTTGTTCCCTACAAGCCCTCTTTATGCTGCCCTGTTGGAAGGGGGGCCAGGATGTCTTTACAGAAAATATAGAGGGACTGGCTCCAGGTGGCAGATATATGCAGCTTTTGGCAGCAAGGTTAGTCTAACCTGCAGAGCTGGAACCAATTTGGAGGTGGATAGACATTCACTTTTAAGGCAAAAAATGCAGGCACATGCCTGCAGTGGCTCAGGCTACAGGCCAGGGAACACCAAAGCAAAGCCTCCCTTCCCTTCCCTTTCCTTCCCTTCCCTTCCCTTCCACAGTGCTGAGCTGAGGTGGGTGTGGCCAGACACCAGCAGTATGCTCTGATTAGGGAGGGGTGTAAGACCCACCCTGCCTGCACAATCCCAGGCTTTTCCCAGCTTGCTGCTCAAGGGGTGGGAGTGTTGCCAGACCCCGGCCCCTAGCTAACACTCTGAGGCAAAAGTGGGGTGCTGTGGAGTGCATGCATCTGTTGAGGATACTGAGCTTTCCAGTCTCCCTCTCCCTGCTTCTTCATAGTGTCTATAGCAAACCTTGCAGGAAAGCCAACAGAGGGCTGATAACACAAAGGTTATCACAGCCCATCAAGAAAACAAAAGCCTCTTTCATTAGTTTAAGCTTTTTTTTAAACAGCTTTCTCCAAGGAAGGAATGTAGGGACAGCTGATCTGTTGATTAGCTCCAAAAAGCCCTAAGCAGACACTATTCTGTTTGCCTTCATCCCAGTGAACTTGAAGACACACACACGTGGACACTTAGCGTTAGCTAGCATGGGGGTGGCGTGACCAGGTGCCAGCTAGGGTCTGTGTGGATGGGATCCATGCTGTGAGAGAGGGGAGGGGGGTTCAGCAGCAAGCAGCAATGGGGCATGGGACATGGGGAAACCAGGTAGATGCTGCTGTGACAGTCTCCAACTCTTTCTCAGCCAGCTGGAGCTGTGGCGGGGGGGGAGGGGACAACCCTGCTCTCTGCAGCAGACAGAACAGCCCAACCCAGGGATGAAAAGCATGCTGGGACTCTGATTTAACTTAAACCAGGAAGGGATCTAGGGCAGATGTTCCATAAACCAGTTTGACCCAAAACAGTTAAGTCTGATACAATATTCAACCAGGTTTATCTTAGAAGAGTTTCAGCCATTTTTAAACTGATTTATGTGCACTGAACTTATGTTCTGTTACAGGTTTAAACCAGTTTCTGATCATTTAAACTGGTTTATGTGGAACTTCTGTCCCTAGCCCTGTTGTTTACTTAAATACATCTGTATAGAAAAGAGCGTGTACACATGCAGCCATGGTTGTCTTAAAAAATAAACTGAAAAAAATGTTGACAATACAACCACTTGGTGGGTTTTTAAATACTTTCTCAAAATGAAGGGGGGATATCAAGTCCTGAGTTAATTAAGTATGAAAATTAGGACCTCAGAGCAATGTACTGAGAAATTTAAGAAACATTAATATTTCCAAAATTCTTTGCATGCTATCTTTCATGGACTGTCTACTACTACAGTTATCCCTCCTTGGCCTTCAGGTGCTTTATCTATTATGGATTACTAGTTCCTTTAAAGACACAGATCCTTTAAAACTTGAATCTTGGGCAGAGTGTTATCTGCAGGTCTCTCCTACATTGGTGGGGGCCTGTTCTTGAAGTTTGGGATAACTTGCCTATTGATTTTTTAGTGGGAAGAAAGCCAGGATGTAAAGCTTACTTCCTTTACTATGTTTTGAGTGTCATCATCCAGTTAACTGAGAAAGGAAAAAATTATAATCAGGGCTTACTGCTGTACAAATGTTTAATACCAGTAGTAATGAATACTTCATATGTGTGCAGACACAGCATATGCATGATGATATTCTATAATAAAAGTGCTGTGATGGTTTGATGAAATCAAAATTGTACTGCTTTTCTCTTAAATCATGCTTCTTTAGGAGCAAAGTAAATTAAAGAATTAAATTGCTATAGATACGCAAGATGCACCTCAGCACAGTTCTCTTCTTTTTTACAGATGGATAGCATGTCGGAAAGGTGAAGCCTGGATTGTATCATCACAGAGCTCTGTTTAGACAAGATGTTGTTGATATGGTTGGTAGTGATGACAGATGTTATTGTATCAGCCACCTAGCATTTAAATAAAAAACTAATTGCTAATAAGTTCCTATGTGAAGAGTGTGACATGTATTTGCATAGATAGAGAACAGCCTGGATAAATGTGGAGTAACTTGATGACAGTCTGGATCTTCACTTCTTTTGACAGGTATAAAGTTTGTGCACAGGGAAAATTCTAGTTTTGAAGACATGCATTGATTTTAATTGCACACAATTACATCCTTGTACTGGAGGTCCTGACTGTAGTTCTGAAAACACTGCATCACTACATAGGAATACTGGATTACAGGTTTCAGCAGCTGGAATGCTGCTGCTGAGAGCGAGAATGATGTGTGTTGTGGTCTATCATTACTCTATTGAAGAGCTCTATGCTCCTAAAATGAGAAACGAATTATTGCTTTGAGAAGCTAGGTTAGCAATGAAGAAACCACCACCAGTGGTGTTGGCTAATGATGTTAAGGTCAATGATAGGGTTTTGTTGCCATTGCAGAGGCTGAAATTTAGACCTGAAAACAGCTCCTTTTATTGATAAGTCTACTTCTGTCATAAAACTAGTTTACTTCAAGGAAAAGTGTCTCCTGCTGCTTGAGAAAAATCAGTGCTGTTGAAAAAACAACCTTTTTTCTCTTGAGAGACCTTCAAGATCATAGAAAAGTATCTTGGAGAGAATCCTTAAGGCAAACTTAAACAAAAAAAAAGCTTTTTAAAATTCCAGTCCTACATCTTCCTTGATGAGAATAGAAACTTAGTCTTTTTAAGGACTGCATTCTTAATCTCTAAATTTACCTGTAATTTGGTTTGAAGAATTCTTACCTCTTGCATTGACAAGAGAGGAGAAACATGCCCTCCCAAACCCTAGACTATAAGATTACAAGTAGTAATTATGGGAGAAATAAAATGGAGAGGGAGGAAGAATACAACAAAACATGATTGTCCCCATGTTATTATTGCAAAATATCAGTAATAGCCTTTTGTAGTGCTGGCACTGAGCTGCAAAACAGTCACACCTGCATATTAGTCACTACAAAGAAGTTAGGCAAATAATTCTTCCCTAATAATGTATTTGATGAATTTCATCTCTTTCTTTCTCTTTCTCTCCCTTGCTTGAGAATTCTTCATGAGCAAATCAGTTTTCTCAAACAAATGTACTGACAATTAAATTTCCTTTATCTCCTTGTGGTTGGATGATGTGTTTACCTGGGAAACTGAAGATTCTGTTTCATTTTAGTATCTTTTTAAGAACTATTCATAGGCACCCAGAGTATTACTTGCTATGATAGCTTGTATAAGTTGTTAGAGGTTGCTCAAAACACATTTTTAAGGAAAATGTTCTGACTCCCAAAGTATGTCAGGTACATTTAGACAAAGGTTCTTATTTCAACTAAAGCTCAGTGTCTAAGTACCAATTATTAGCCATGTATTCAGCACATAAATCTACAATGCCTTCCAAGTTTGTCTGGAGGAAATCTTTTTTTTAAGAAACAAACTCTTCCCAAGGCAATGAGCATGTTCATTGTTCTCAGCATTCTTTGGGCTTGAAGCTTGACCGACTTGCCATGGCCATCCCAGCCTCAGCAGAAACCATGGCTATCAAGCATACTGTCCCAGGCTCTGAGAGCCAACTCCACCCAGACATCACTATGACCAAAGAGGACAGCAAGCAAGTTGTGATGGTAGATGTCACCATCCCATTTGAGAACCAGCAGCAAGCTTTCACTAAGGCCCCAATATGGATGCAAGAGAAGTACCAGCCACTGGCAGACACCTTGAAGAACCAAGGATATGACATGAAGGTTGAGGTGCTGATCATAGGGGCACTCAGAGCATGGGACCTGGGTAATGAGAGCATCCCGCACTTCCGCCACTATGCCAAGCTGATGTGGTGCCTCATGATGTCTGACACCATCCAATAGTTGAGGGACATCTCTGTAGAACACATCACCAGTGCCAGTACATGGACCCCACCAGGCCACCAGCCAGAAGTGACACAGAGTGGACCACCTGACCACCCCCTGTTGCTGCACCAAATCGCCTCCAAGGACTTTTAATCCTGGACTCTTTTCCACTCCTATAATTGTATCCCATATGTTGTTATTTATAACTGTGTATGTTTCCTGACCCATCTCCCTATTACAATGTGGTGCTGTTGTGCAGGGTCTCCTGTATATTTTCTACTTTGTAAGTGTCCTGTCCCTTCCCTTCCTTACCCCTTCCTGCCTCCCCACTCTCAGAATTAGTTGGCTGAATGTTTCATATGTAACTTAGTTGCATTCCCACCCCTACACCCATCCTCTACAACAGGTGGGTAAAATACGACCCATGGGAAGGATCTGGCCCACCAAGTGATTTCATCTGGCCCATGGATATCACTAAATTAGTTGTAACCCCCACCCCCCCAGCCCTCACGTTTCACTCCCACCCTCCTTCATGGGAGGGCCCTGGCCCCAGCCAGCATACACAGCTTCTGGGCAGAGCTGCTGCTGCTACTGCTGAAGCCACCAGGAGATCTGCTTATCTTCCCCAGCCTCCAGTGGCTCCTCCTCATGTCCCTGCTGCAGTGCTGGCTCCAGGCACCAGGTAGGGAAGCTGCAACTGGACAGGACTGTGGAACATGAGGCAGCAAGAGCGCAGAGCTCAGATGGGCAGGGTGTAGGTGTGTGTGGGGGGGGCTGTGGGGGCGGAGACCTTCCCATGACCGGTGGCAGCAGAAGCTACAGGCACCAGGCTTCTGGGGTGCTCATGTCCATGCAGGGCAGCACGTGGCTCCAGTGTGTTCTGGGAGCTGCACATAGTGTCAATTTTAGTGGAGCCAGGCCTGCCTCTATTGCACAGGGCTCACATGCAGCTCCCAGGACTTGTGCACCACTAGGGGAAAGCCCCACGTCATGAAGTCAGCAGCTTTCCTCACTCCCTGCGACCACATGCAGCTCATGGGACTCTGCTGGGAAGCAGGGAGTGGGGCTCCCTGCCACTTCCAGCAGAGCCTCTTGAGCTACTCATGGCAGCAGAGAGTAGGTAAGGAGGCCAGCTTCATCGCATGGGACTTCCCCCCACACCCCTCCCCAGTGGCACACAAGCCCCGGGATCTGCACATGACCTGCAGGGGACCCCAGGTGATAAAGACAGGGTGGCCTGACTCTACTCCTTGCTGCCACATGCAGCACCCAGACCTGGATAGAGCTGTGCACCACCCAGAGGTTGCATCTCCACAGGCCATGAGCACCCTGAGGGCCCACCGCCTGCTGCAGCTGCCACCGCTGGTGACAGGGACTGTGTGCCATGGGAGGAAGTGTGTAGGGGGGTCCCCACACCCCCCACCCTCCCTTACATCCCACACACCCCCACAACCTTCCCACATATAGACACACCCACCCCAACATACCCTGAACCCCCCCACACGCACACCCACCCAAACACACACCCCACCATACTCACATACTCAGCTCATCACACCCCACACCCCCCACACATACAATAAACAAGAGTAACACTATTTTTGAGCTATTATGCCTCCATATACACTATATATATGTATACACTATATATACTATGTCTCTATATGCAGTATGTAAATACACATAAATCAAGACAAAAATATTTTTTAAATGAAATTAAAATAAATTATAGTAAATATTTGACTTTTAGTATATAATTTGTTTGGGGTTTTTTCTGGTTCCAAAATGGCAACCCCTCTCACAAAAGGAGTATGTTGGGGTGGGTATTTTAAGTCTAGTGCTCCTGCCTGCCCAACGGCCTCTTTGTGTGTGCTGTGGGGAAGATCTGGGGAGTATCATCACTGCCTACTTCAGGTGTTCTACCCTTTCCTGCCATGTTTTGATGTATTTTTATTATTCTTATTGGGAGCTGGACATAGGATGGATGATGATTCCACTGGGTCCTACACTGGAGGGCTTTTTTCATGGGGTTCCTCCTCTCCTTATACCCCACCCTTACAACTTCCAAGATGATACAGTTGAAGGTGCAAATCTTGAGTTGGCTGAGGATGCTGGTCATTACCGATTGTTCACTGGTTTAGAATCTAGACTCTCTCTCTTTTCGGATTGCTGTATTCATTGCTGTGTCCAGAATCACCTCATTATGGGGTCTCACGTTTATCAATAAATCCACCATTTGGGGTCTGTGAGGCTTCAGCTTTACATCAATTCATCCCCGGTTCCCTGGTTAGTTAATGCCCATCATTCCAATCAAGGTCCCTTAAGCTATCAACCAATAGCCATTCATCCCAAGTACCCAGGTTTGTCAAATCAAAACTCCCTTTCCCCACAGAGTTCATTAGTTAATCCAAAAGAAAAGAAAACAAAATCAATTCCTTCTTTGACCCTGGGTTAATCAAAGGACCTGGTTCCTTCAAGAGTTCATGGGGCAATCCAACTAAATTAATATCTCCCCTAGCTAGAAGTCAGCTAGCTTGAGATCAATTTACTGTGAGTCCTGCCCTGTTTTAACTTCCTCAGGCCAGTCCACCACCTTCACAGAGGGAGAGACTTTCCCTCCTGTTGCCTTCTTGGCACACTGTGGGGGAACACAACCCACCTCAGAACAAAAGAGAGGGGGAAAAAAACAATAAGAGAAGAGAGCGACAAACAAAGGGGGACTGCCCTTTTAAACTCCCAAACCTTCATGCGCTGGCTGCTCTTCCACTCTCTCTTGCTCCTGCCATCTCTGAGTCCTGTCTCAGGCTCTTAATCCTCTCTTGGCTGTCCTGGGGGGGCTTCTTGGTGTGATGCTTTAATCCTCTCCCAGTTTCCTTTGGTGGTCCTCTGACCACCTTGGCCAGTGTGCTGGCTTGTTTCCCCCACGGGTATCTGTGGGAAGCTATCAGCAGCAAACACCTCCAGCATCTAACTCCATCTCTGGCCACAGTCCTCTCTCAGCTGCCCCTCTCCAGGCTTTGAACTACCTCTCAGTGTGCTCCTATGCCAATCCAGAGCAAGCATGTGTTAGGGAAATGCATCAGCCTGCTCACACCTCTGACTGGGCCCTCCTCTTCACCTGTGGTAAGCATCTGCTTTTGTAAGTTCCTTGGGTTGTTCCTTTGGCCCCAGTCTCTTCCCTTCACAGAGTACTTCTAGGAACAAGAGGAGGGACTTCCAGTAGCAAAGGTCAGGGGTTACAGAGTCAGACTTCTGGTCCCAAGATGGTGACTGGGGGCAGGGCACCTGTCAAGGGTCATGGCTACCAGTGCAGCCCCTGACAGCTTACCAAAACTCATTAAGTTGCCCTCCAGCCAAAATTATTGCCCACCCCTGCTCTACTATGTAACCCCTGACTCTCTGGACTCTCTCCAGGTTATCCACATCCCTCTTGAAGTGCGGCGCCCAGAATTGCACGCAGTACTCCAACTGCGGTCTGACCAGCACCCGATAGAGGGGAAGTATCACCTCCTTGGATCTATTCGTCATGCATCTGCTGATGCACGATAAAGTGCCATTGGCTTTTCTGATGGCTTCGTGATAGACAGTGTATTTAATGAGATTTCCTTGCATGTGATTATAAAATGAGGGTCTTTTCCCCCCCATGCTATTTGGAAGGAAAAACCGTCTCTTGTATTTGAGTAAATACAGTAAATTTTAATATGGAATATATTTGCAAACAACTGGTTACAGCACTGGTTCATACATTAAACATCCCTTTGGCTTTTTCCATCTAATCCACAGTTAAGAAAAATATTGGGTACTGTTACGCCTCAGCTCTGTATTCTTGGGCAACCCTGGCACAGGATGCAGTCTGTCTGACTCACAAAGGACTCCCCCCCCCCCCCCTACATAAACGAAACTGATTAAGATGCAGTGAGAGACGCACCTAAAACTCTCCAGATAAGGGTGATAAGAGTGAAACAACTGCCCTAGGTCTCATTTGCATCTGAGATGGAACCAGATGACCATTCATTTACATGAGAGATGGAAAACAGAAAGCCTGAAGCAGAGACTGCAGTGAATTCTGGGACCAGAGAAGCAGGAGAGCGCTGCATGATGGGGAATCTGTGCTTCCAATGTTAATTAACCCATGTTCACACACACCCAGCTCAGCATTTATCAGACCAGTTCTAATCTGGATTTACTAAGGACTTTTCCCCCCCAGACACACACACACAGCTCTAAGTTTAATAGGCATCTCGGGCCGTACATTCCCCGGTCCCACTATGGGAGGCCTATTTAAACTAGATTGACTAAAACTCGGTTGCCGGGTTAGGGAATGCTGAGGCAAGAGACCGAGTCCGAGGGGGTATGGGCAACATTTGAACAATGGTTAAGGGTTCATCACAGCATCCAGCCTGCTGGAGCCCTAATCCCAGGTGTTGTCGTATCTTTCCCGAGATGACTGGTGGAAGTCCTCTCCACAAAAGGTTATGAGCACCCCAATAATTGCTTTAATCTGGAAAAGTCATGCTAAGCTGAGGCTTGTGCACAACAAGTAAAAATCCCAAATCCTGATGCTGCAAGCTATCTATTGTTCCTGAAGAAACCATGAGATATCCCATCAGTATATCTGCCATCCATAGGAATTTCAAGCTGGCTCCCAAGTATTTGGGTTACTCCCTAATCTTAAGTGTTCCCTGATTATCAATCAGTTTCCTGAGATGGTCCAAACCAGATAACCCCTTGTCAATAGAAAAGACAATGATTTACACTACTGAGGGTGCTTCGAAGCAGCTGAACTGAGGGTATAAAAATCTGTAAGTGTGTGTGCTTAAAAAAAGAAGAAAGAGAAAGAAAAAGAAGAAGCAGGAGGAAAGAGGGAGAAAAGGAAAGAAGAAGAAAACTCCTGTGCTGACACCATCCCCTGTCATTCTTGGGACGCTGGAAGAACAGATCATCTCCCTTCAAGGACTGTGCTACGGACTGTGCCTGTCAGCTTTGCAGCCTGCGTACCGTGGACTAGGTGAGACCCCAGCGTTCTCTCTTGTCTGTCTAGGCATAAACTTCTGAACCTGCACTGTATTAGTTAAGCTTGAGCTAAGTTTCCCCAAATACTTAGTGAAACCAGAATATTATTGTCATTGTTTGTGTTTGTTTTTCTTTTGCATGTCTATTACTACTAGTACTATTATATATTTCATATGCTTAGCAATAAATAACTTTTATAGTCAAACTGGTAGTAATTGGGTATATTTTTCCTTCTCTGCTTCTTTTTCCTCCCGTGCTCTGCAGCAACGCTTCTTTTACCTATGCTAAAGATCCCTGTGAAGCCTAAATTATTGTGGGGTCTGCTCATCAAGAGGCCAAAGATTGGGACGTGCTGAGTTTGAAATACATAAGGGGATCAGCTTGTACAGACGGATTGACCCAGTTGACCCCAGTTTGACGTGCCCTTATGAACTGAATGCTGGCCCATGAGGGTGTCAGCTGGACACCCAGCTGGATTCAGAGGGATTCTGTTTACCTGTGTGCTTGTGTCTGACTGCATTTTATTGTTGCTCTTATGAACTGATTCTTGGCATATGAGGGTGTCAGCCTGTCCATGCTGATCAGCCCGGCCAGATCAGGCGTGTCACGTTAATTTGTGTGTGTTTGTGTGTATGACTGATTTGGTGACTGGAGGAACCCAGTCCCATTGAGACTGAGTCCTGCAAGATAGCTCCACTGGGGGTGAGGGCTTGCAGAAGGGAGAAATACAGCTTCATATAGTAACACAAGCAGCACATTGACAGAATCACCAAGACCCTAGAAACTATCCCTAATAAATGAGCACACCCCAAAGTAATGGGCAAATTTGGTAACAGTACCTACCATGAACAATAGTCTATTAAGAAGGGTCTTCATTTTCAAACAATGCAGTTAGCATATTTGGAAGAGCTGCATATAAGGACTGACAGGCATAATTTGTTTTATCTATGCAGGTCCAGCCAGCTTGAATATACCATACTATCTACTTTCAAGTGACCTGTACTCTGAGGAAAAAATAAATGGTTAACTCAATTCCTGGCTTTGAAAACTTGTAGTGTTCCAACTACAAAACTAAAATACTTGCTAGCAAGTAAAAATATTTCAGTCTTAGTAGACTCTTGCCCTAGTGCCCAGTTAGCTGAAAAAGAAGGGCTCTTCTCACTTAAATGATGCATTTTTAATCCATATTTCATATGCATGTTGCCTTAGAGATTGTAATTTAGGGCTGTTTTTTATTTTTTTCCTTTTTAAAATCTGTCCTTGTATTATTGAATTGTGTTATATTATATTTATCTTATTGGTCTGCACTTTGTTGCCTATGGCTAGGAGCTAGATTAATAAAACTTTAAGTTAAAGTAAATAAATAATACATTTGAGTAAATAAGTTCTGGGCCTGTAGCTTGTTTGATAGTAGGTAGATGCAAGATTTCACTGTTCAAATTTTGAATTTATTGCATGAATACAATTTTGAAGATCAGGTCTCTGGGGTAAGTAATCATAAATAAAAACCCTAAATTTACTTTATGCCAATATTTGTTACCCTGTTTTAGATAAATAATAATTCCACTGAGTGGCCAATTTAGTTCCACCATGGACATGTCTACATTAGATGTTAACTGTGCAGTAGCCTAATAACACTTCACAGTAGCATGTCACAGCACCGACAGTGCTGATGTACTACTGTGCAATATTATTAGGTTACTGCACAGTAGTGTCACTAAAAAGGCATTCGCCAGCACTACTGTACAGTAACTCTAGTCACTGTGCATTTATTTAGTACTTGGTTATACAGGTACTAAATTAAATGCACAAGAACCACTGTGCATTAACGAATGTATAGCCATGCCCCATGGATCAATCAGGAGAGCCCATGTAGTTCCCACAGTTTAGAATATATCTCAGTAACCTTTGTAGACAATAATTAACAAAAGGAACCTGTAATATGATCATATACACTTTAGAGATGTTAGTGATAATTAGGGTAAATTGTAGTCATTTGAGCAGATCTATCCCATACCATCTAGGTTGTAGTATGTATTTTGTATTGCGGGTGCACAGACAAAACCATACAAATTCAGCCAGATGTTATACATATTAGTGGTGTTCAACATATCCAGTCCTGCAGGCCAGGATTGATGCACAGGTTCTGTCCATAGGTGCATGATGCACTGGCAAAATGTAGCATGCAGAGTTACATCATCCAGCCCTCTCAGGCTCTCCACTGGTCCAGAAGTTTGGCACCAGGGGAATGACAATTAAGACTGCCACAGCTCCCCCACTGACAAATTTTCAGACCTATGGGGAGACTAGGGGGAGACGGGGGAGGTGCATGACACAGCTCCACGGGCTAGAGGTTGAGCACTTCTGATGTGTAGCATTATGGGGAACACTAGTCTGATTCTGAGTAAAAGCAACAGATTAATGTAGAATAGACAGAAAAAAGGAAGAGGTAAGAGTTAAACACAAAGAACAGAAAAAGTGGGGGGGGATTAATTGCCTAGGAGATATGTGATAATTCCAAGATAAATAAAATACCTAAATACATTTTCATTTTAATGCCTCAAGACAGATATATCTGTTGTAAAGGGAAAGGTGGAGAACTTTTATCTGTTCAACTTTTAGCTGCTACAAATCTAACTGAAAGACTAAAATTCCCTGTGTATTTTCTCCCCAGTATTATCAGAAGTATGTAATACAATACACAGTTCTATAGTTATGGAAGAAATCTTGTTTTTTAAGCAATCTTTCTTATTATTGTGCTAGTTTATAGGGAGAAAATATAATTAAATCCCTGACTGTTTGCATGTGTGTGTGCAAAAGTATAGCAGATTAAGGAAACATTTACCTTTTCTTAGACCTGTGCATTAATTTGTATTCAGTATGCTTTAGATAGGCCAACATACTAAACTGCTTAGTCAATATTTATAACATTTTTGTTGTAACTTTTGCTCGTTTATAACATTTTTCTTTAAAAGCAGGGTATTTCTTGCCTTTTTATAGGGGGAAATCTCAGGAAAGCAACTATTCCTATGTAATTTTTGTGACTACATGGATTTCTTTCAATAATTGAAATGCAGGCAGTCCTCAACTTACAACTTTTTGAGTTATGACGAACAGCATTTATGACATTTGCAAATAGACACCCAGTTTCGAGGTTCCAATGCAGGTTTCACCTTTACCAGCATCCAACTGGTAAGTCTGTTGTGGTGCAGGGGAGGGGGGAGGGAAGGGGCATGGGGGTGCAGATCAATGCCTCTGCAGTGAGGAAGGGATTGCGGTTGGGGCTGGGACCAGGGCTGGTGCAAGCTGCCCAGCTGAGGCAGGGGGGCACAGGGAGAGGATGGGGCATCTCTCGCCGCTGCATGCCACAGGTCCAGGAGGGCACGGGGGTGCATATGCCTCCAGATCTGTGTGGGGCAGGTGGGGGCAGGACTGTGCTCCAGGAGGAAGGCACTGAGAGCGGGGGCTCTGGTCTCCCACCACTTGCCCAGCCAGGGCAGGGGGGTGCAGGACAGAGCTGCTGCACTGTGTCAGACAAGCAGGAGCCACCCAGCCTCCCCATGCCTCCTGAACGAGCCGCGGCTTTGCCCTGCCCCGGTCCACCCCGGCTGGGTGAGTAGCAGGAGGGCATAGCCCCTGCTCTCTGTTCTGCTGCGCCCACCTGGAGCAAGCCACGCCTGCATCCTGTGCCCCCTGCCCCAGCTGGGTGAGCAGCAGCAGGGCATACCCCCACTCCCAATGCCACCGTGCCCACCTGAAGCACAATGCAGCGCAGCCCTGGCCCCACCCACCTCATGCCGATCTGGGGGAACACACCCCCCGATGAACTAGCAGTGTGCAGCGGTGAGAGCTGCCCCACCCCGTCTCCGAGTCCCGCACACCCCCCCCACACCCTGGCTGGGCAGCCTGCCCCAGACCCAGCCCCAATCCCTCCCTCCCGCACTGCATGGCATTGATCTGTCCCCTCATACTCTTCCCTACCCCCTCCAAGTTACATTTCCTCTGTTGTTTGCTCCTGGAGGCCCATAACAGTAGTTAATTGTGACCCACACCCATGTTGAACTCAGTTATGGTAGTCAGCTGTGTTCTGAAGTCTGTTAGAAAGCTGCAGAGATATGTTATAGAAAGTTTTTACTCTCTTGCATGGTATGTAGTCCAACTTATAATCTAATCCAAATGAAATTCACTGGTAAAAATCCCAGGCTGAGAACACAGTGTTTCAGATAATAGTCTGGAAAACTCTTGCACTGAGCAAATTCTGAAGTTCTCTAAAACAATGAAAATACCAGAGAAGTGCTGACAAGACTTTCTATTCCTAATTGCAATTTGGAGTAATTTTACAGTGGTTTATTATTTGCAATGATGGCTTAAATAGAAGTAAATAATATTTCTGGTTTAGTGAGAAAGATCTATAGGGTGTGCCAGAAGCAGGATTTAATCTTGAAAACCCTATCTTCATTTTTAATAGTGCAAAAGGAAAGACATGTGCTGTTATATAGGGCAGTTATAAGAAAAAGTGGATGCATATGATCTCTGTAGGCTTACATGTTTAACAAAATACTGTGACAAAAAAAATTCAAACATGCAGTATTTAGAGAAATATCTCACCATATTTGTTAATGTCTGGGAAACCTTTGAAGAAAGTGGGTGACATCTTCTAGGTTAGGGATAGACATTCAAAAGCTGGAGCCTGAATTGATTCAGTTTTTGCAGGTTAGTCTAACCTGTCGAGATTGAACCAATTTGCAAGTGAATAGACATTCAGGAAATGCAGGCACATGCCTACAGTGGCTCATGTCAGAAACCAGGGGGCGCTAGAGCACTCCCTTGGCTGCAGAGAAGCTATGTTGGGGGTGGGGCATGGCCAGCCCTGGCAGTAACTTCAAGTGAACTGGCCAGGGAGGGGGCTTAATTCTCCCACCGGCAAGGACCCAAGCCAGGTTCTGCCTGGCACTCCCCCCTCACTGCTGCATGGGTGGGGGCAGGGGCGTAGCCCCCTGGGGCAGGGAGTGGGGTTATTTCCCCCCCACACTTTCTCTGTCTTTGGGGGATCTCAGCCAGTGTCTGCCAGCCCCAACTTCCACCACTGCCTGTCACTCCCTTCATGGGGCAAACATCTGGATAAGCTCCTTCCCTGCCCCCTCTGCTAGATGCCAGACAGAGGGGGAAAATAACCCCCCTCCCTGCCCCCTCACCTAAAGGGGCTATGCCAGCCAGCATCTGGCCATGTCCCCGTCCCTGCTGCTGGAGCGGCAAGGGTGGAGGGACCCTGAAAGGGGTGGCAGCCACTGTCATGGTTTCCCGGGGAGTGCAAGCCTCTTCCTGGTGGGGAGCTGTGCTGTGCAGCAGGCGGGGGTGAGGCAGTCAGAGCTGCCACAGACTGTGCAGGGTGAGCAGCGGCACCGGGGCTCAGAGGGGTGGCCATAGCCCCCCAAGCCTCCCTTAGCACCACTGCTGCCCCCCACACATTCTGCAGTAGCTCTAACTGCTCTGCCCTAGCCCACAGCACAGCCCTCTCACTGGGAAGGGGCTTGCACTCTCCAGGAAAGCATAACAGCAGTTGCTGCCCCTGTCATGGTCCCTGCCCCCTCACTGCTCCAGCAACAGGGGCAGGGTGCAGTCAGAGGCCAGCTGGCATGCCCCCTTAGGTAAGGGGGCAGGAAGAGGGGCTATTTCCCCCCCTCCCTACAGCATCTGGTGGAGGGGTGTACACAATGCTCTTGGCGTGTTGTTACTCCTAGGTGTGCAGGTCTTACTTACATCTGATTAGGGCATCCCTGTTAACAGATGACTCTTTCTCTCTCTGCCTTTGTGTTGGTGTGTCACAATTCTGCTCTCACCTGCCACAATTTGGTTTAATTAATTAATCAGAAGGCTCCTGATGAATCTGATTGCACCAATGAGACTGCTGGTCATCTTCCCAGGGCTCCTCCCCCTTACCCCATTCTTACCACCAACTGGGTGTTTCAAGGAAAACAAAAATGAAAAGTCACAAAGAACTACAATACGTCTTCTACAACCTAACCATTGGTCAGAGGCTGCCCCAAGGCCTTGGGACAGCATCATATGTATAATCAGTCCACACTTTAGTAACTCAATAAACTCACATGTGAAAAACACAAAGTATGTGGACCCTCAATGTTCCAGCACTCACAATTGGCGGTTCATAGATTTCATAGCCATTAGGACTGGAAGGGACCTCGGAAGATCATCGAGTCCAGTCCCCTGCCCAAGGGCAGGAAGTCAGCTGGGGTCATAGGATCCCAGCAAGATAAGCATCCAAATTTTTCTTGAAGGTGTTCAACATAGGTGCTTGAACCACCTCCAATGACAGGCTATTCCAGACCTTGGGGGCTCGGACAGAAATTCTTCCTTATATCCAGCCTGAAACAGCCTTGCAGTAGTTTATAACCATTCGACTTTGTCCTCCCTTGGGGTGCTCTGGTGAACAAACGTTCCCCCAGATACTGGTGGTCACCCCTGATAAACATATAGGTGGCCATCAGATCACCCCTGAGCCTGTGCTTTTCCAGGCTAAAGAGCCCCATAGCTCTCAGTCTGTCACCATACGGTCTGTTTTCCTGACCTCTGATCATGCACATGGCTCTTCACTGGACTCTCTCAAGCTTCTCTACATCCTTTTTGAATTGTGGGGCCCAAAACTGGACGCAGTACTCCAGCTGTGGCCTCACCAAGGCTGAGTACAACGGGAGTACGACGTCCCGGGACTTCCTTGAGAAACATCTATGGATGAAAGCCAGCGTTTTGCTCACTTTACTAGCTGCAGCATCGCATTGAAGGCTCATGTTCATCTTGTAGTCAACGATGACCCCCAAGTCTCTTTCTTCCATAGTGCTAACCAGCATAGCACTGCCAAGCTTATAACCGTGCTGCAGGTTTTTCCTCCCAAGGTGGAGAACCTTGCATTTTTCAGTGTTAAACACCATCAGGTTCTCATCCGCCCATTTGCTAAGCCTGTCCAGGTCAGCCTGGATTGCCCTCCTGTCTTCAGGTGTGGATGCTTTGCCCCAGAGTTTGGTGTCATCGGTGAACTTGGCCAGTCCGCTTCTGACTCCAACGTCCACATCATTGATGAAGATGTTGAACAATATAGGTCCAAAGACAGAGCCTTCGGGGACCCACTGGTCACAGGGCACCATGACGATTGACTTCCATCTATTACCACCCTCTGGGTCCGATCACGGAGCCAATTTCCCAGCCAGCAGATCATGGTGGACCCTAGGCCACAGTTGGCCAGTTTTGCCAAGAGGTGATCATGGGATACCAGATCGAAGGCTTTTTTGAACTCAAGATACAGGTAGTCCTCACTTACCGACCGAGTTCCGTTCCGTTCTGTTCCCACGACTAGGTCGTTAAGCGAATTGATCGGTAAGCGAGGAGCCTCGGTGAGGAAACCCCTCTCCGTGCGCCCCGCCCCGCCCCGGCCGCGAGCGTGGGAGCTGTCCGCCCCATGGTGCTGAACCTGTGGCTTTTCCCTTGTAGGCTGTCAGTTTCAGCCTGCAAGGGACTGCTTCTGCTTCCTCCCCCCCACCCCATTTCCCACCCCCTGCTGCACACATTGGTAGGCTGGGGCCTGAGGGCTGCCCCGCAAGAACAGGGGCTCCTCTCATTGAAGGAACACAGCTGGCTTTTCCCTTGTAGGCTGTCAGTTTCCCGGCGAGGAAAGCCCACTCCGGGCCAGGAGCGCGGGAGCTGTCCGCCCCGCCGTGCTGAACCTGCGGCGCGCTGTTTCCACTTAACGACCTACCTGCTCGGAGTAACGACTGCTCGGAGAGCTGGTCGTAAGTCCGAGCAGTCGTTAAACGGGTAGGTCGTTAAGTGAGGACTACCTGTATATGACATCAATCTCTTCCCCCTTGTCCAGGAGATTCATAGATTCATAGATGTTAGGGTTGGAAGGGACCTCAATAGATCATCAAGTCTGACCCCCTGCATAGGCAGGAAAGAGTGCTGGGTCCAGATGACCCCAGCTAGATGCATATCCAACCTCCTCTTGAAGACCCCCAGGGTAGGGGAGAGCACCACCTCCCTTGGGAGCCCGTTCCAGACCTTGGCCACTCGAACTGTGAAGAAGTTCTTCTTAACGTCCAATCTAAATCTGCTCTCTGCTAGCTTGTGGCCATTATTTCTTGTAACCCCCGGGGGCACCTTGGTGAATAAAACGTCACCAATTCCCTTCTGTGCCCCCGTGATGAACTTACAGGCAGCCACAAGGTCGCCTCTCAACCTTCTCTGGCTGAAAAGGTCCAGTTTCTCTAGTCTCTCCTCGTAGGGCTTGGTCTGCAGGCCCTTAACCATAAGAGTGGCCCTTCTCTGGACCCTCTCCAGGTTATCCGCATCCCTCTTGAAGTGCGGTGCCCAGAATTGCATGCAGTACTCCAACTGCGGTCTGACCAGCGACCGATAGAGGGGAAGTATCACCTCTTTGGATCTATTCATCATGCATCTGCTTATGCACGATAAAGTGCCATTGGCTTTTCTGATGGTTTCGTCACACTGCCAACTCATGTTCATCTTGGAGTCCACTGGGACTCCAAGATCCCTTTCCACTTCCGTGCCACCCAGCAGGTCATTCCCTAGGCAGTAGGTGTGCTGGACATTTTTCCTCCCTAGGTGCAGCACTTTGCATTTCTCCTTGTTGAACTGCATTCTGTTGTTTTCTGCCCACTTGTCCAACCTGTCCAGGTCTGCTTGCAGCTGTTCCCTGCCCTCCGGCGTGTCCACTTCTCCCCATAGCTTAGTGTCATCCACAAACTTGGACAGAGTACATTTCACTCCCTCATCCAAGTCACTGATGAAGACATTAAAGAGTATTGGTCCAAGGACTGAGCCCTGCGGGACCCCACTGCCCACACCCTTCCAGGTCGAAACCAACCCATCCACCATGACTCTCTGGATATGACCCTCTAGCCAATTCACCACCCACCAGACTGTGTAGTCATCCAAGTCACAGCCTCTTAACTTGTTCACCAGTATGGGGTGGGATACCGTATCGAAGGCCTTCCTGAAGTCTAAGTATACGACATCCACCCCTCCTCCTGCATCCAGGCGTTTTGTAACATGATCATAGAAAGGGATTAGATTAGTCAGGCATGATCTGCCTGCTACGAACCCGTGCTGGTTTCCCCTCAGCATAATTTGTCCTGCCGGGCTCTCGCAAATGTGAGCCTTGATAATTTTTCCAAAGATTTTGCCAAGGATGGAGGTGAGACTGACTGGCCTATAGTTGCCGGGGTCCTCCTTCCTCCCCTTCTTGAAAATGGGGATCACATTGGCCCTTTTCCAGTCCTCCGGGAAGCCCTTTTCCAGTCCTCTGGATAGGTCACCTGGTCATAAAAGGAAATGAGATTGGCCAAGCAAGAGGTACATGGTCCCACTAGGGGGAATGCCTTACTGGACCTGGTATTGGCAATGGGGGATGACATGGTAGGAGACCTATAGAGCGGTGGTCACCGGGGGGACAGTGATCACCAAATAATAGAATTCACCATAAAACGTTGAGTGGGTAAGGTAACTAGTAGGGTGAAAGTGCTAGACTTTAGGAAAGCTGATTTCAATGAACTCAGGCGTTTAATCAAGGACACACTGCAGAGTAAGAGTTTTGCAGAGATGGAAGCCCAGGAAGGGTGGCTGTGCCTTAAGGAAATGATCCTTCGGGCACAGAGGCAGATGATCCTGACATGGGGAAAAAGGGGGAAAGGGGCCAAGAGGTTTCCTTGGCTGATCAGAGAAATCCAGAGCAGCCCATGGGCAAAAAGGGGGGCATATAAAAAGTGGAAACGGGGAGAGATTACTAAAGAGGAGTATATCTCCTCTGCTCACGCTTGTAGGGAGGCAGTTAGACAGGCCAAAGCTACCATGGAGCTGAGGATGGCATCCCAAGTTAAGGATAACAAAAAATTGTTCTTTAGATATATGGGGAGTAAAAGGAAGGCCCAGGGTGGAATAGGACCTCTACTAAATGGGCATAAGCAATTGGTGATGGACAGGGGGGACAAGGCTGAACTCCGCAATGATTTCTTTGCCTCAGTGTTCCTAAGCAAGAGGCAAGACAAGTCTGTCACTGGGATTGTAGAGAGGCAGCAGCAAGATGCCAGACTACCAAGCGTAGACCCTGAGATGGTGCAGAGGCACTTGGAGAAACTGGATGCATTTAAGTCGGCAGGCCCGGATGAGCTCCATCCGAGGGTACTGAAGGCACTGGCTGATGTCATTGCACAGCCACTGGCAGGAATATTTGAACACTCGTAGTGCACGGGCAGGTCCCGGAGGACTGGAAGAGGGCCAATGTGGTCCCTATTTTCAAAAAGGGGAGGAAGGAGGACCCGGGCAACTATAGGCCAGTCAGTCTCACTTCCATCCTTGGCAAAGTCTTTGAAAAAATTATCAAGGCTCACATTTGCGAGAGCCCAGCAGGAAAAATTATGCTGAGGGGAAACCAGCATGGGTTCATAGCAAGTAGATCATGCCTGACTAATCTAGTCTCTTTTTATGACCAAGTTACAAAACACCTGGACGCAGGAGTAGGGGTTGACGTCATTTACTTAGACTTCAGGAAGGCCTTCAATATGGTATCCCAGCCCATACTGGTGAACAAGTTAAGAGGCTATGACTTGGATGACTACACAGTCCGGTGGGTGGCGAATTGGCTAGTCATAGTGAGAGTCATAGTGGATGGGTCGGTATCGACCTGGAAGGGTGTGAGCAGTGGGGTCCCGCAGGGCTTGGTCCTTGGACCGCTACTCTTCAATGTCTTCATCAGTGAGTTGGACGAGGAAGTGAAGTGTACTCTGTCCAAGTTTGCGGATGACACAAAACTGTGGAGGGGGAAGTGGACACACCGGAGGGCAGGGAACAACTACAAGTAGACCTGGACAGGTTGGACATATGGGCAGAAAACAACAGAATGCAATTCAACAAGGAGAAATGCAAAGTGCACCGCACTTCAAGAGGGATGTGGATAACCTGGAGAGGGTCCAGAGAAGGGCTACTCATATGGTTAAGGGCTTGCAGGCCAAGCCCTATGAGGAGAGACTAGGGCACCTGGACCTCTTCAGCCTCCGCAAGAAAAGGTTGAGAGGCAACCTTGTGGCTGCCTATAAGTTCATCATGGGGTCACAGAAGGGAATTGGTGAGGCTTTACTCACCAAGGCACCCCTGGGGATTACAAGAAATAATGGCCATTAGCTAGCAGAGAACAGATTTAGACTGGACATTAGGAAGAACTTCTGCACAGTTCGAGTGGCCAAAGTCTGGAATGGGCTCCCAAGGGAGGTGGTGCTCTCCCCTACCCTGGGGGTCTTCAAGAGGAGGTTAGATAGGCATCTAGCCGGGGTCATTTAGACCCAGCACTCTTTCCTGCCTATGCAGGGGGTCAGACTTGATGATCTATTGAGGTCCCTTCCGACCCTAACATCTATGAATCTATGAAAGACCTACCCGCAACAAACCCATGCTGGCTATCCCTCAGGATTTTGGCATCAGCCAGTCCATTAAGGATGGCCTCTTTAATGAGCTTTTCTAAGACCTTACCCAGGATAGAGGTCAGGCTGATGGGCCTATAGTTTGCCGGATCCACTTTCCTCCCTTTCTTGAAGATAGGCACCACATTGGCTTTCTTCCAGTCTTCAGGCACTACAGCAGAGTGCCAGGACTTCTCAAAGATCCATGCCAGGGGCTGGGCTATGATGTTCACCCTTTATGTCCTACTCAGCCTTCTGGGACATTCTAATGTTGCTGATCTCTGTCTGGGGATCTTACCTGTGGGTCCCCATTGCTGGACACTCCTTTGAGTGTCTGGGCTTCCAGAAATCTCCTCTGGCTCTCCCCAGTGTGCAGGCTCTCCCTGCTGTGCCTGCTCTTCCTGACGTGTCGGCTCTTACAGCCATGCCTGCTTTCCCCATTGTGCAGGCTCTTACAGCCATGCCCATTCTCTCCAGCATTCAGGGTCTCCTCAGTGTGTAGGCTTTTCTCCAGGGCTGGCACAGGACTTCTGGTTGCTCCCCCACATGCACCCAGCACGCTCTTCTGAAGTTTGGCTGGGGCAGCATCAGGATTAGTTGTGGCTCTTCCAACGCCGCTGAGGCTCCTCCTAAGAGGTAGGAGACTCTTTTGGCCCTTTTCAGGCCCACTGCTTTACCCCCGGGGGCTAGGGCTGTTTCCCCAGTCTCTCCCAATCCTGTCCTCTTCAGGACGTGGGGAGGCATGCTCCCACAAGGGTCCAGGGAAGGAACTTATCCCGCTGCTCACAAGGAGCAATCGGCAGTGGCAGCAGTCAGGGTTGGCAGACCCCAGATGCAGTCCTCCAGGGACAGAGGGGTTGGGGGTGAATAAACCCCCTCCTTGCCCCCTCTGCCTCAGAAGCCATGCTGGCTGGCCTCTGGCCATGTCTCCGCTGCTGCATCAGTGAGGGGGAAGCACCGGGTGGATCCTGGCTCAGGTCCATGCTGGTGGGACAGGGAGTGGGGAATTAAACCCCCTCCCTGGCCAGTTCACTCCAGGCTACTGCCAGGGCTGGCCACACCGCTGTCCCTGGAGCAGCGAGCAGAGAAATACCTGGCAGGTCCATGCTGATGGGACAGGGGAGGGAGGGAGGAATCAATCTCTTCCCTTCACCTTAGGGGAGCCAGTGTCTGGCCATGCCCCTGCCTGCCCCTGCTCCAGGTAGACAGAGAGGTGGGACCAGCCTTACTTTGCTGAAGCAGAGAGCACAGCCCTGCCCAGGGCTGCAGAGCATGCTGGGATGCTGGGGGACTTTGGTTTAACTTAAACCAGGAAGGGGTCTGGGACAGAATTCCATAAACCAATTTATGCTCAATCAGTTAAATCTGATATTATATTCAACCAGGTTATCTCAAACCGGTTTCAGCCATTTTGAAACTGGTTTATGTGCACTGAACTTATGTTCTGTTACAGGTTTAAACCAGTTTCTGATCATTTAAACTGAGTTATGTGGAACTTCTGTCCCTATTCCTAAAGGTAACCAGTGGTTAAACATACTTAAAGTAGCATACATATATAAAATACTTCTTGTTTCAAGTGGTGTAGTTTTCCAATTATGCCTACCATCTAACATTTATTTTTCCATTAGTGAAATACAAGCTATCTCCTTTGCCTGCTCTGCATAAATCAGCAGGGATTTATATTTCCATTTTCAAAAGGTGACACATTTTGTCTACAAGATTAATGCTGAAACTAGTTTTGCATCTCTAATTGTTATCTTATTTATGCTATAACCCCAAAACACATAGAGCCAGATTCTGATCACATTAGCACTGGTATAAATCAGGGGTAACTTTACTAAAGTCAATGGGTAAAATCCTGTATCAGCCAAAGTAAATAGGAATTTTACCATTTTTTAATGGATCAGGATCTCTGGAATTGTCATATCCACACTAGTGAACATGAAATTAAAATCTAACTTTTTTCTTAGTCAGAGCTATACATTAGTATGAATCACATTTCAGGCTTTGGTCAAGCAAACATTATATGACAAATTGCATTGGCCAGGTATAGGGCTGAATTCTGATCACACTGGTCTGAATCAGGGTTAATTGTTCTGAATTAAGCAGAGGAAAATCTTGATAGTTTTTCAAAGGATTCAAGAATTGCTTTGTTTTCTATGGAAGTGTTTATTTCTTAATTAAAATCCTTACAATTGAACCAATAAATTCTGAATGAACTTTTTTCCAACTAAGCCAATTAGTTATACTGTGGCTTAAATATAAGGTCTGACTAAGGATTTCTTAAAACTTGTTTTGACTTCTAGCCATGGGTTGAGAAATTTTGCATTTGGAAATTCCACCTCAAAGTCACTTAATCAATCATTCATTGAAATAAAATTTAGGAAAGAGATTTTCAAAATGACATCGTGTATCCCTTTTTTGGCCTTTGTAAACTATGCCTAATAATTGTCTACAAACATACTAAACTAGTTAAAACTTTAAAAATCCTTTTTTTGTTATATTTTCAAAGCATGCTTCTGTATAATTTGACTTGCTCATTATGGAGAAAGATTTTAATCAGTGAAGTTAGTGAACTGGGTAATCTGTCATTATTTTGATTTTCATTACCCTCCAAGATCATTCCTGTGCAGCTCCAATATATTTAAACTAAATGAGAATTTAGCATTCTAAGGCATCAGTCTGTAATGATTCATTATTTCTAATATATTCAGTTCATATCAGATAATTTCAAAGTAAATCCTTTTAACAAGTTTCCTCCAGTGGTCTTTAGTTGAACATTCTTCTCTAAAGACCTCATAGAATCCCTGCTACAGTGGCCCATTTTAGGGAATTTGAATTTTGGCTATTTTTAAGGTGTTCCCGAAAATGCTTGCTTGTTGCCTTATAATGTCTGTAAGTTCATTGATTTCTTTGGATTTAAACCAATTTAAATAAGGTCAGCTAAAAGCCCCATGGTATTGAATATTATTCTGTGAAAATGCCTACTTAATTTTAAAGAGTCGGGAAAGCTTGGACTCCAAACTACCTGTGTTTAGCATAGTAAAGGGTTATTAATTTTTCATGGAAACAAAAGAGGGGAATCAAGAAATGTAGGCTCTAATTGTATATTCCTCAAACATCCTAAGTTTCCATAGAGTTTTGGCTTCAGTGGGAAGTTTTGGGTGGGAGCTTGAATCCAAAACTGTAGAATGTTATAAAAATAGGCCAAAATCTGTTTGTGGCTGTAGCTCTGAGATTACACTGATTGTAATGGAATTATATAAGCATAACTATGGGCAGGAGCATTTCTCTTGAATGTGTTATGGGGTCAGCTAATGAAATTTTTTTGAAAGAAAGGGTTAAAGCAAGCTTATCAAAGGGCCTTGTTATACATTGCACTTTGAGCTGCTCAAATATTGATCAGTGTAGGTACAGCTACACATGCATGTTAATGCGGAGCAATACATTCCAGTGCATATCAAGCCAGAGTTTATTGCTTCCAGGTGCTACATTTTTACATGCACCCAGGACTGCAGCATGTTGAACTGGGTTGGAGCAGCCCCAACTGGCAGGAGACCTGGGGGGTCAGCCTGCCAGCCCAGAGCTGCTCCAACCTAGCTCAACATGCTGCAGAGAGGTTGGCAGGGGCACAAGGGTACCCCAGCACCAGGCTAGCCAGCAGGCAGCCCCTGCACTGAAGTACCCTTATGCCTTAGCCAGCCATGTCAGCATCTATACATGCATTGCTATGCACTAAAAAACTCTGCAGCAGGATAGCACTTTCATTTACAAGGACTAACCTGCTGCAGAGTTTATGGGTGCCTATACATGAGTGCAGAAGCTGCTCTGACCAACTGTAACTACAGCACACTGGAGCAGACTCAATCAAGCTGCTGGAGCACGGCAATTACTGTACTCCAGCAGCCTCTTGCATCTCGTACATCAGCATCCCTGTACTTAAAAATGGTGGTGGTGGTGCTTGAAATAAAGCTTGTTGAATGAGTTTAGTTCAAGTGCTCCTGCCACCATTTTTAAGCTTGTGGACACTGATATAGAAGACGCAGAGGTGCTTTAATTAAAGCAGCTCTTAGAGCCACTCTAATTAAAGTGCGACCCCCTGCACCCATGGATCATGTGTAAGAGTTCCCTATTAGTTTCCTGTGGCCTAATAGAGCCACACATGTAGATACTGAAATGTTTACTACAGAGCTAATTAGTCTACTCTACAGTAAACATCTCATTTAGATGCACCCTGTTAGAGCTAGTTTGAGTTTGGAGCAGTCACACCTTAGGGGTAAAAACCTTTTGTTTTTCTCCCACCTGCACAATTGTGACTTGCCACTAGAGGGTTGGCAAGCAGAGGCCTAACTAGAAACTACAACTGTGAGTTGCTATTATGGGGGTGGTGAGCCAGGGCAGGCTTTTATCCCTGCTCTAGGTGTGAGAGATGGATTGGAGAGGACAGGAATATGAAGCTGGGAGGTGGAGAGTTAATGGGATGGGGATGGGTAATGAAATGGGAGGTGGAAAGGAAATGGGGGTGGGGGAAGGGTGATAAAATGAAGGCAGTCAGCCTCTGAAGGAAAAAATAAAAAGTAATACAAAAAAAAAGAATTAAAAAAGAAATAAAGAGGAAGAAAATTACAGAAGGTCTCATGTTTTAAAAGACACATTTGGGATTGGGGTGTCAGGGATGCTAGAGGTAGGAACAGTGAGGGAACTTTTGGGGAGCTACTGCCCCTGCCACAGGAAGGAAGCCCCAGCTCATGCAGACCCAATCTGGCCCCCTAACTTGTTCCACCCCTACTAGACCATACTCCTGGATCCAGACATGCCCTATGACCTAGCATATGCTCTGCTGGCTGTTTGCATGGGGTTGCACCCCTGGGGATTGGAAGGTCACATCTGTGGGGTCAGGAAGGGGAGTTCACCTAGTGCCAGAACAGCCCTCTGGACTTAGAGTTCATGGGTTGGAAAGAACAGGAGGGGTCCTGGACTGATGAAGGACTGCAACTTTGGCAACTCATCTGTGGGGAGCAGCTACACATTAATGTGTAGTATATGGGTAACCCAGATCAGAGATAAACCGGCCCTGGAGTGGCATAACTTTAAGCCACCTAAAATGTGCTTAAAACTAGTTTCATCTGCTAATGTGTGGATAATCCAGGGGTTAAGAGCTCCAAGAGCAGCCCCAAATTAATTTGTAACAAGGCCCAAATAAAAAGCAAGGAATATCCTAAGAATTTTTAGAAAATTGATGAAATATTCTAACCAGTTTAGTAGCTTTTTGAAAACCCCTCAAATGTTTTAAGAAAAGCTTTTTATCAAACCAGTGTGATGAATGGTGGAATCTAAACTGAGAGATATCATATCCAAAACTTTCAGCAAATTGCTATCAGAACCTAAGTTTTATAATACCCAGGAATGTGTCTGCTGGATCTGCGGCACCTTCTACACAAGTGACTGCTTCTTATTTTCTTTTTCCTTTAACATGATAGTAATGATATTCACCAGAGATAAAATCTATTAATATAGATGTTAAGTTTTGAAAATGAGGCTCACAAAAACTGTAACTTGATAAGGATGTGTATCCATAAAGCTCATTTCCATTCAAGTCAGCATTAAGATTGCCACTCAATTCAGTGAAACTACAAGTGACATGTCTATCTGTCTGTCTCCATTTTACCCAAGGAGTAATAGCCATCTCACTTTAGCTGAACTATTAATTAGAACAAGAGTATGAGAGAGTTCTTGTATGTCAATAATTCTGTTTGCGAAACATTTCTTTCCCTTCTGTTGTGGAATGAATATTAGAAAGTCTTTGTTAAAAAAAAAAGATTTAAATAACCAATGCCCAGGTGGTTATGGCAATTACCTGAGTTGTGACTAGTATAAGGTGAAGTTCCTGCTCTGAATTGACTTGAATCTCCGGCAAGCAATCCAGCTATAGATAGGGTGAACATACATCCCAGACTGGCAGAACAGTGCCAGATTTCAGAGGCTGTATCGTATCAACGTCCCAGTCATTGGAGAAAATTGAAGCAAAGTTCCCAAATTGGAGGGAACCTGCCTACATATGTCCAGCTCTTGACTGACTATACTACACAAACAACTCTGCTCACAACCCAGCAGAGTCCAGACCAAGGAGTAGCCCATTGGTTAGGCTCCCTGCAGAAAATTGAAGCAGAAGTCCTGGACTGGCACAAACCTACCCCCATGTACCCAGCTCCTGACCAACTCTATTGTGCAAGAGACTCCCAGGTTGTAGCCCAGTGGAATTCAGACTGGGGAGCAGCTGCCACCACCTGGATCCCAGGTGACAACAGGGTTTCCCCAGGGGGAGTAGGGCCTTGAGTTTGATGTACTCTGCCCAGCCCTGGCAGTGGTATAAACTCTATACCCTTCCCTCCCCACACCCCAGCATCTTCCAACCATCTGCAGTTGGGCAGCAGGCAGGGTGGCGCTGACCACTGCCAGGTCTCCCAGGCTCTCTCCAAATCAGGAGACACCAGTCCTGCACCCCGGGCAGTGCAGGACAGTGGTGCTGGCTCCCCATGGCCATGTGTTCAAATCCTTCCATGGGATTTGAGGACTTTGCTGAAGACAACTGGGAAACAGGATGGAGGATGGAACTAGAGGGAAGGAGGAAGGTGGAGAGATGGGAAGGTGGCATGACTTCTCAGGTGGGCAGAGGTGTTGGAGCAGCGGCAGGGCTCACATCTGCATGCTGCAATGCCCAGGCTCAGGCTGGATGCTCCCACAATGGAGAGGCCTGGTGGAACAGGGGGGTGGGGGAGGAGTGATCATGATCTTGGTTAGGTCCATTCTATGTAGGAGATGTGGGAGAGTGAAGGAGTGGCAGCGTCCTGGATTTTCTATGGTCCTATATGTGCACCCTAGCTATAGAGTCAGTCTTTTTTCTCAAGCTCACCTGTTGGAGCTCTTCAGCTTTGTATCACTTAGCATTTCCTGATCAAGATGAAAGTTTGACTCTAGCCTAGTGGACAGGTCATTCACTTGGTATGTGGGATGGATGGCGTCAAGTCTCTGCTCTTCCTGATTCATAGCAGGGATTTAGCATGGCCTCTCACTTCCCAGGGAATGCGTTGATGACCACCAGGATGATAGCCACTCTGCATTTTTTTCTTTTTAATTGATTAGCAAGTCCATCCTGTCACTTAGAAATAGTCTCAATGAAAGTTCCATCAAACCCAAGCTTATAGGTTGTAAAGGGCTAATAAAAGATATCAGATTTATCCAAAGAACCTTATCTGCCACCAAGACCAATACAGTTCTAGAGAAAGTTCTGGTTCCAATTAATTGACATTTTCAGTTGCTGCTTGTTTCATTGGAGTGGTAAAACAAACTGCTTAAATATTTCAGTTAAATCTTCATAGGGCTCTGAAAGCAACTTAAAACTTTGTTTTAAAGCCACATGTATAAAATGACATATAGTGTAAAGACCAGTTAGAGGGGAGAGAACATGTTTTAAATAAACATAATTTAAATCGTGAGTATAAAAACTATGTTCTGTTTTACAGTTTGTCACTTACTCCCCCATAAACTTTTTTAAATAACCAAATCTACAAATAAATTAGCTCTTTCTCAAAACCCATGAAAGAGAATATCTAGAATAACTTCCCCCATGGTGTTATGGAGAGCACAAACACTCCTATCAAAACAGGAAGCCTAGTCAGAACCACAGGCCATTCGCCACTCTCCCTTTATACACACTCGCTGCTGCCCCGATTAGAGATAACCAGGAAATACGTGTTGTTTACTTGGGAACTGGCATGTGAACTATATTGATGTTCCAACTTTGCTAGGATAAGGGCTGGGAAGGGGATATAATAAAGAAAGCAGCAATCATCCACAGTTCCCTTCCCCCCATCCTGCTTGACTGTTAGCTTAGTTTATGCTTAGCAGTGACAAAAAATAATAATGTTGTTTTAATAGTTTTTTAATGGGGTTTATTTCTGTAAGTCAATTCCTTTCAAATCTACTTTCCTTTTTAGTTTTCTCTATCTTCTTTAACTTTGTTAAATTCTCCTTTATGTAAACGGTGCCAACATCCTGTGTTTTGAGTTTGGGACAATGGTAGTGACAATGTGTGCTCTCTGTAACATTATGGCAAAATAATGCATGAGCTGTTTTGTATGTGTTCACACAGGGTTACAAAGTTTTGTTATAAACAATTTTCTGTGTGTAGGAGTGAGATGACTTGCACAATTCTATCCCTCATTATACTGGCCAGGAAGAAGATGCAGTTCATGGGATCAAAAACAAAGTCTTTCTATTGCCAAAGGCACAAGTGGACTCTGCTCTGTACAGCCTTATTTATTACTGCATTAGATGTTGGTAAATGCAGTGGCAGTTTGAGGGGGAAGGAGTATCCATGACTAGTGTCCATTACAGTAACTTCAAAATTATTAAATTGGACTTAGAAATATTGTGCTTTTGTTTCTGTTGCTTTCTGAGACCTGGTTTTGGTCTGTCACTAAACTAATGCTAAAACAACAGTTACAGAGTGGTAAAAACATGCCCTTAATTCCTCTTTTGTAGGACAAAGCATAACATGAACCACAATCATAGTCATAGAAAATTAGGGTTGGAAGGGACCTCAGGAAGTCATCTAGTCCAGCCCCTGCTTAAAGCAAGACCAGCCTCAACTAGATCATCCCAGCCAAGGCATTGTCTAGCTGGGTCTTGAAAACCACCAAGGATGGAGATTGCACCACCTCTCTGGGTAACCTGTTCCAGTGTTTTACTACCCTCCTAGTAAGAAAATTCTTCCTAATATCTAACCTAAACTTCCCTTGCTGCAACTTGAGACTGTTGCTCCTTGTTCTGTCATCTGCCACCACTGAAAACATTCTAGCTCCATCCTCTTTTGAACCACCCTTCAGGTAGTTGAAGGTTGATATTAAAAAATTAGACCAGATTTCTCTTTTCCAGACTAAATAAGCCCAGTTCCTTCAGCCTCTCCTCAGAAGTCATGTTCCCTAGCCTCCTCACCATTTTTGTTGCTCTCCACTGGACTCTCTCCAATTTGTCCACATGCCTTCTGTAATAAGGGGCCCAAAACTGAACACAGGACTCTAAATGAGGCTTTACCAGTGATGAATAGAGGGAATAATCACTTCCCTGTACCTACTGGCAACATACCAATACAGCCCAGCATGCCATTAGCCTTCTTGGCAACAAGGGCACACTATTGGCTCATCTTCATTTTATTGTCCTCTGTAACCCCCAGGTCCTTTTCTGCACAGCTGCTGCCCAGCCAGTCAGCGCCCAGCCTTGTACTGGTGTATGGGATTGCTCCGTCCTAAGTGCAGAACTTTGCACTTGTCCTTGTTGAATGTCATGAAATTTCTTTTGGCCCAATTCTCCAATTTGTCTATGTCACTCTGAATCTTAGTCCTACTCTCCAGCATATCAACTACTCTACCCAGCTTGGTGTCATCTGCAAACTTGCAGAGGATGCACTCTTTCCCATCTTCCTGGTCATTGATGAAGATAGTGACCAAAACCAGCTGCAGAAAAAAATGAAGATATTGAACAAAACCGGCTTGGGGCACTCCACTTGATACCAGTTGCCAACTAGATATTGAGCCATTGATGATTACCCTCTGAGCTCAATGCTCCAGCCAGTTTTATATCCACTTTACAGTCCATTCATCCAACCCATACCACCTTAGCTTGCCTGCAAAAATGTTGTGGGAGACTGTATCAAAAGCCTTGCTAAAATCAAGGTACACCATATCCACTAGTCTCCCTGCATCCTTGACCCAGTCATCTCATCATAGAAGGCAATCAGATTGGTCAGACATGACTTGTCCTTGCTTAATCCATGCTGACTGTTCCTAATCAATAGTGATCTACAGGTGCTTAGGTGGGTTGGGGGTACAGTTTTACACAATGGCCACTCAGAAAGGGTTCTGAGGACTAAGGCCTATCTTATACATAAGAAGCAAATTCATCAGCAACTATGCCTTTAGACTGCTGAAGCTAGATTTTTTTAAGATATGTGCAGGCATTCACCACACTTGGTCTACAATCATGCAGCTTACTTTAGGCTAAGTGGTTTTAGATTGGGAGTGGCACTTGCAGATGTTTGCACATGCCAAAAGCCATGCTGGGAACCCACTATAAGTAATTCAAGATGAGGGAGGAGGAAAATGGGATCGGGGGAGGGTTGCAGATGTGAGGGGTCAGTGTGATTGGGGGCCTGGTAATTCCACAGGGGGGGTTGTCTGTCCATGAGTGGGGGAGCTGAGTGGCTAAAAATTGCCCAGTCAGGGTTGGAGGGATAGGAAAAGTGAAGTCCTGGAGCTGGAGCAAGTTGCTGGAGTTTCCTAGCCCCAGGGCTGCACTCCAAATGGTTGCAGACATTTGACAGATGAGGCTAATCCATTCCCAATCTAAATTAGTTAACCTCAGGGGCGACTGGTGCCACCTTAGTCAGGGGAGGCACGTACCTCCCCAGTGACCAGGGAGCAACTGGGGGAGTCCCCCCACAGCCAATCTCACTGACTGAGGGGGGTTCCCCCGCGGCCACTCATGCCAACTGGGAAACAGTCATTGTGCTCCCAGAAGTGGCCATGGCGCTTCCCACTCCCCAGCCAGTGCTCACAAGTGGGGCACCGGTGCTCCTGCCTGGCCCCCCTGCCCATCACCTAAGTGGGGAGCATGGCCTTTCAGGGGGTGCACACGCACATGCACATCCACTGGTTCACCTACTCATTTTTGGCCTGATATAAACCCCCAAATGTCTGCATAGATCAGCATTTAGATCAACTTAACTCTAGTTAGGTCAATCTAAATGTAATATCTGCATGTACCCTTTGAGTTTTATAAACACCATAAAGGAGACCGCACTAAGTGCTAAAGCTGAATATTGGTAGTAAACTGATGTCAGGGGAAAGCTTTCTGTTACTATTATTTAGTTGTTATAGCAGGGGCCATTTTTGCAAAACTTTCCATTGTTGGTTCAGCTCCACAAGCACTAGCAAAGTTGGGATTACTTGTGTAAGGCACATGAAGCTCTGTTGTGGTCAGAGGACTGGATTTTTAAATGCACCCAAATCCCATTAACTTGCAATAGGAATTAGGTACTCACTTGCTCAGGCACTCTGTAACACCCCATGTAGCACAGCTCGGAGCAGAGCTAGACCTAGTCTATACTACAAAGTTTGCATCTACACCCCAAATGCAATCCTTTCTGCTTGCACAATTACTCTGAGAGTAAGGCTTCTGTTGCCACTTGGCAGCTGGAAGAAGGCATGTGTCAGGTTCACTTAGCTGCTGCAGCTCCTCCCTCAGCTGGTCTTCCCAGAACCTCCTTTTTTCTAGTGTCACATCTACTGTGTAAAGTAGCACAAACCCAGCAGAAGCATGAGAGTGTGCATACAGTTAGGCATTTTGTCAGTCACAGCTGTTGTCTGGCAGCACGGCCATTACTGAATGTAGACAAAACCTTTGATACAGGGGGTGATATACCGGCAGCATGTCTACAGATGGGCTCTCAAAGCCATTAACACAGTTGGAGCAGAAACATTATTAATCTGGAGGGAATTTTTGGCAAGATTTCTATCATATGGACAAGGCTGAAGCTTTCCACCACAATTTGCTACATAAACTCAAACCCAGCTTCATTCAAGAAATAATCTTCCTGGAAGGCACCATGTAAGAGTTTTGAGGGAAACACCAGAGATGATAGATAGAACAAGTCCATTTGTATATTGTATTGCCATGTAGATTGTGGGGGTGCATCAATAATACCAGAATGCAAGGCCAGAAGTGAACTACTAATTTTATGAAATAATGCTGTGATCCATTCACTATTCAAGTTAATAGGAAGGCTGTCAGTTGTGGTAGGGCAGGTCCTTGAAAAATATTCAAATCTTCCTACATGGAGATAGAGCCACAATCATGCCACATTATTTAGTTACATGCTTGAATGATTCCAGTGCTTTCCATAGGCTATTAACCAATAGCAAGCTAAGCATTTGTGAACCTGAAGTTGTTTAGGGAACAATCCTAGAGATTGATTGTGACCTCATTCCCCTTATTTGGACTTCAGCCAGAGGTATTTCTAATTTCCACCACACTGGTTTCCACCAAGCTGTTGATTGGAATAATGCCCTCAACATTTTCAGGTTTTGTGGAAAATGTGTTTTACTTTCTCCCACTTGTGATTATCAGAGGTTCTACCAGTCAAAGTCCAAAACATACACTGTTTTCTGTAGCTTATGGGTTTATATACATTGCTCTGTGTAGCAAAATCATAGTCCACGGGTTAAATTTCAAGAGCGTCTTTAATGTTTTATCTTGCTACAAAAATGTGTTCAATATGGACATCCTCTTAAGGTGTCACTGGAAGCATCTGGCTTTATTGCCCAATATAACCTACATACATTTTGCTTTGAACTTGTGGAGCTGTAGTTCCTTGTGCTAAATGTTTAAAATCGAAGCTTTAATTTATTGTCTGTCAGCAGCCCCAGATTTTTAGGATCACCCTTAGGGCCATCAGAAGCCATGGATAATTAGCTGTAGTTTTAAGACTTCTCTAATTCATGTCAAGGACAGGCACAGACACAGGACCAGGAAACTAGAGAGGTGTCTTAAAGGGACCATTTCTCTCCAGCTGCACTGACCACAACCACTTTAATTCTGTATTTTGAACCAAACACTGCTGATATTATTATTTTACAGGTTTGCATCAGAAAAATTATTGTGATTTCACAGCTGTCACTTCAGATTTACGGCAAAGTAGCTGAGAAGAGATACTGTACTATTCTTTCTTAAAGCATTGTGTCACTGTGTAAAAACTTCTTCCTCCATGACAGATGTTAATTTCATTAATTTTTTAGCTTTAAAAACAAAACAGAGGAAAGTGGCACAACAGTTTCCATTCAGATAAGCAGAGTTCTTGTACTTGTGTTTCTCCTGATCTTATCCAGCAGTTCTTTTAATTCTGGCAAGAAAGTTTTAAAGCTTTGTTTGTTTAGCAAATACTAATGCAGGTTGTCTAAAAAAATAAGTTAGTTTTTGTTAATTTGCCTTAATAATGAATTATGATTAGGAAAGTGTTTGACTTGGTAAATAAAAATCAATAGTTTTTCTACTTAAAACCTCTCCACTAGCTATCAATACATGCAGCCTCAATACCAAATAACAATTCCTGGAACAAGCACTGTTGATTCTCTCCTTATTTAATTAGAAGACTTGTTTCTCATGGGCACTCATGCTGATTTATGAATGCCTATTGTTCTTAATTTAACTATGTATTCAGTTTTGCACAATGGAAGATATACACACTCTGGCCTTGATTCATTTAGTTTACTTTACATATATAAAACCCAAGGGGTTATGTTGAGCCCTTAATCCCAGTGGTTTTCAGACTACAATGAAAAAAAATAGTTATAAAGTAATCACCTCAAGAATCTTGTGGGGGATGGGGGGAGAGATTTCCCGCCACTTGCTTGGCAAATAATAAGCAAGTCTAAAAAAAATGTTTTTCATTTAAAATATATTGGGACTAGAGTACCCAAAATTCAAGAGGTCACATTCTGCTTTTTTTTTCACTGATGTAACCCTATTGACATCATCTGAGCTGCTGAAGTATAAATGAGAGCAATTTTTTGTCCATAAATATGCATTCAAATAATCAGAGCTTCATGGGTCTGTAGCATTAAAGTGCAACCCTTGCAAGTCTCTATACATGTGTAAATAAGCATGGTGGTCCTAGAGAAGAGATTACTCCAGGCCAAAATTCATTTGTTATCACTGTAACAATAGCCAGGTTCAATAAACACAGGCATACATGAATTAGAAGAATTAAAAAATAAGCATTATTGTGGAGCCATAGGCAACCTTTGCAGACCTTCTGTCTGTCTCCTTTTCCTGTGAGGGACCATCTCCTAACTTCCAACTTCCTTAGTCTAAGGAAGGAAGTGTCCCAAAATTATGACTTCTCTCATCACAATCACATTGGGTAGCTTTGAGCAAAAGCAAACATCACTTTGATGAGGCTCCAACTTTAACCTTGACTTCTGTTAAAAAGAAGATCAATAGCTTTGGGTATCTATACACATGCTCCAGGGTGGAGGGTAGGCGCTTTAATTAGAGCAGCTCTGAGAGCTGCTCTAATTAAAATGCCCACAGTATCAAGTGTATTTAGCATCCCGCACTTCAAAATGGCAGTGGGAGGCTTTAAATAAAGCTCATTCAAAGAGCTTAATTTAAAGCAGGCCTGTCACCACTTTGTAATGCAAGGATTTGGAATACATGTAATGTGGAGGCTACTGGACAGCACTAATTAGCATGCTCCAGCAGACTCAATGGAATCTGCTCTGATTTGTGATAATTAGCAATGTTGGAACAGAGGTCCATCACATGTATAGTTGCCCTCAGAGCCTACTATTAAATTTATATCTGTCCCTAAGATATTTGCTTTGTGCTCTGTTTGCAACCTCCCTGTACGGCATAGCAATTACAGTAGGCCATAGAGAGGGCAGCTGCTAGTTAAGGAGATGCTGAATCTGTTAGCTGCTCCCCTTCTATTTAGGCATAGCAGGAGGGTTGGGTCAAAAAGGGTTCGATTTTGCCTCATGCCAGCAAGAGTAGACCTGCCCCTTATTTTAGTTCTGCTGTTAAAGGATATAACTGCTATCTTGTAGCAAAGATACTGAAGATGTCTGATAGAATTAACTGCTTTAACTGATGGCCTCACTTCCTATTAGGGCCAATGACTATGGGTTTCAGCAGTCCTAAAAGTCAGGGTACAATTTTGTTTTAGTGCCTAAATACAAATTTGCAGGTAGAATTTCAAAGGTTGAAAGGCAATTGGCTGCCAACACTGACTGACTGATTGTATTGTCTGTTATACCTCTGAAATTTTCCTTTAGGTAATATAACTTTAGGCCATGATTCTCAGCTAAGCTGCCAAAGCACCCTGGGGTGCCTTGAAATCCTTTCAAGGGTGTCACAGGATGCAACACACTGTTAGCACTGTTAGGTTTGCAAACATGAGTCACAAGATAAACCCAAAAAATTCAAAAAGAAATTTATAGTGTGGTCTTTGAGTTCTTTGCAATAGAAGAACTGCTCTATTATTTTTCTTTAGTCAAAAAAGAGTGAAAACCAAGAACTGGCATTTTCCTTAAGTGTGCCTTGAGTCTATAAGGTTGAGAAATACAGTGTTAGGCATTCAAATGTGAATTTGCCACTTTTAAGCCTCATCTCCACTTGAATGTCAGGGCTTCCATCTGTAAGATAACCTTCCCCAGAGAAGCATTATAAAGGTTTTGATATTTTTTTGGCAGACCTGTTGAAGATGAAAGCACTTCAGTAGGAGTGGCTAACCATCTTAACTTATACAGCAGAAAATCTCTTTCATTGTCCATTGAAGCTGAAATTGTCTCCAAAATAAAAATATTCATGAGTTCCATCATTCTAGTACTATATCTGTGATACCCATTTTAGAAATCTGCATCTGTTTAAAATATTCTTAGTTCAGTTTGAGGTTTCAATTTTTATGAGATGCAAAGTCCATGTGTTCCATGGGGAAAATAGATGTGCAAATCTCATTAACAGTAAAGACCATTTGTTCATAACATGTATTAATATTTACTACAGGGTTTGCATGGTTGGGCCTCTGATTTTTGCCACTGACTCTATATGACTTCAGATAGGTTACTTAAATTTTCTGTGCTCGTTTCCCCAACTGTGTTTTACTTAATCATTACCAACCTCTCAAAATGTCGGCCTTTGTTCTCCTCAGATGTGTAAGTGCAACACATTATTAAAATCTAAAGTGACTGCATTTCTATTTGGCATGTAATTCTTTTATTTTGCTGTTCAACATTAGTAATTTCAGTGAAAATCTACTGGTAGTGGTGAAAATCCAGTATAAGAATTGCATTCTAGGATCTTATTGGATTCTGTTGTGTTTAAGTAATCAGTCATGAAAACATGATGGTTTTCTACTTTAAAGATATCAGTGTACTGAAGTTTTGCTATTTCTTTTGGTTTAACATGCTTAGTTTTGACTTAGCCTGGTAAATTCAGCACAGATGTCATTTTATTCATCCTCATACATGATAAAAACAAAGCATTTCTTTGCCTTGATTTCCTACTGCGAGTTACATTTCTCTGTTGTTAAGGTCACTTTAACATTTATCCTGGGCCGAGCAGACAGATTAGAACCATTGTTTTTTCCCATGGCAAATCATAAAATACAGATTTTACTACAGTGTGTGTGTGTGTGTGTGTGTGTGTGTGTGTGTGTGTGTGTGCATACATGTGTGCACACGTACACCTGGTTTTATGCATAATTATTAATTTCAGTGCAGTGAATGGGAGAATCAGTACAAGCTGCGTAGTTGTACTAGCCTTCAATAAAGACTGTAAAATCAGTTTCTTTAATGCTAAACCTTGTGGTATTCCCATTACATCTGTTGTTTAACTTGACTGATTTCCCTTTGTATTACTTAATGTTTCCTATCCATCACTTAGCCAAAGTCCACCCAATGTTTATGGAAGGCAATCAAATAGCTGATAGCTTCCCCACACAACAGAGTCATACTCCTGAGTCAGAACAACTTGTATTAAGTTGAATCATGGACTCATGAGCCCTATTTATGTGTATTAGCAATTTTGGGTGTGGGAAATGCTCTTAAATGCTGAGATTAAATTATATATACTCAAGCTGAAACGAGGTAACAAAATGTTCTTTATCCAATAATTTGTTGATCAGTAGTCACAATAAGTTTTCATTACTTTTTTATTGGTTTCAATGCAAGCTATTTGTTTTCAGTTAGAAAATCAGACTAGACTTTTAAAACAGTGTAATCTTAAACTGCAATTTCCTTGTAACAATTTCTGTATTTGGAAACTGTCTAGGACAGGATCTATACATGTGTTCCAGAGTGGGGGAGAGGAGAGGCCTTTAATTAGAGTGGCTGTGAGAGTCATTCTAATTAAAGTGCCCGCAGTGTCACATGTATTCAGTGTGCCATGCTTCAAAACAGTCGTGGGGGCTCTTTAAATAAAGTTCATTCAAGCGTTAGTTAAAGTGCCCCTGCCACCATTTTGAAACACGGGGACGCTGAATACACATGATGCGGAGGCTGCCGGGTGTGGTTGTGCTAATTAGCACACTCCAACAGACTCATAGAAGACTCAATTAATTAGCACACATCTAATTAACACACATTGGAGCAGAGGTTCATCATGTGTATTGGTGCCCTTGGGTGCTACCTTAAATAACAACTGGGTACCAGAATGAATGCACACCAAATATCTACAAAAAACAAAAATACCCTATTACCTGTTGGTGCCCGCTTCTCACAAGAAAACCACTCTCTCTCCAGTCTCTCAGCTGTAATCCTCAAAGGGAATTTACAAAACACCTTTTGTAGATGAGCCTATGAACTTCACTTCATAAACCTACTGGATACAAAAAAGTGTGGAGTAAATACAGACTTTGGATTTATGGCACATTAAAACCCGCATGCCATCTGATAACCCCAGGTAACCTGTCTGCATTTTACCAGCTACATTCTTCTATCACCAATTTAATACTCCCCCTTTCTACCTCTCCCCCACCCACACCTGTCTCACACCTATTGTCTTCCACCCCTTTGATCCTCACTGCCATTCATTTGCATTTTCACTGACCTGCATTTTGCATTTTGGCTTCTATTCTACCCAGAACACACAATTCACCAGAAGACTCTTTGTATGCCTGAAGGGGGGTGTTCGTGCCCAAAAACTTGCAACGAACAATTTTTCCAACTATTCAGTTGGCCTAATAAAAGATATCACATCTACCCAAAGAACCTTATCTACCTTAAATAATGTACATACACATAAATGTGTAAGTATGTGCATTTTATATATTTGTACATAAAAACAGCAAAGCAAGTACCCTTCAGGGTGGTATTGTGATACATAAATGCCCTCCCCCTAGTAGTATTAATGGTTATTGTCATCTGCTTCCTGTAATATTGTTGTTTTTAAAGATATATTGCAATTCTTTTATAAGTTGCTAGGTGGCATATGATAGTTGTGTGATGTTGATTTGAAGCTCCACATTACATACCTTAAAAATCAAACTTAGAAGATACTCTAATGATTTAGCCAGCTAGCTCTCCCAAAATCAAACCTTCCAAGACTAAAGAATATATTGTTATTTAAATTGCCACACTTAAGCTCTAGTGATCTAGTAAAACACACAAGTATATATAAGTACCATTGATAAAGACATAGCATGTTCTTCAGTTTATTGAATTAAGTTGTTAGTAACACATTCATACAACTGAACTAAATGTGGAACAATGTACTGAAATAATTTTTCATGAATTGGTGGCAATAGAGTCCAAAATAATTTAGTTAATCTGACAGATATGACTGGATTAAGTATTCTTACTATTTTATTTACTGGCCACTAATTATATGTTCAATCTTGCATACGTTATTAAAGAAGCTTACTAACTAACAGTCAAGGTTGGATACAGACACAATATAAACTATTTGGTATGTGATAAGAAAAATCTTATAGTATAGAACTTTGTTTAAAGAGGCATCCTAAAGTGTGATAGTTTTAGTATTGATTTGGCATAGAAAGTGTTTAAATATAAAATGGAGAAGGAGAAAGTGACAGTGTTGCCATCATCATGATTTAACTGCAAGTCTTATGATAGTAGGTGTTTTCTTTTAGAAGCTGCTGGAATCTAGGGATTGCATGAAAATCTCAAATTTCATTTGTTAAAAATGAAAGTTTCTAGCCTTAGGGTTAGTAAGAAAAGCTTGGAAGAGTGAATCATTTCTGTCCCAAGGGTCTAAAGACCAGGAGGCAAATACATACATTCAATTTTATTAAACATCATGAGTTTTTACTTTTTTCAAAAAACTACTTTTAAAGCTAGACTCTAGAGTTTTTAGCATGTTTGGGGTTGGTAATACTGAAATGACATGTTAGGGGAAAGGCTTGGAAGTAGCTAGGAGTGGAGACAGGAGAACTAATAAGAAAAGTTATGCAGGGCTCTGAATTTTAAGAACATTGACAGTGATGGGAAAAATAAGAAAAGCTATACTAAGAATTTGAAATGAATGATAATGTAAGCTTAGGTGAAAAATACATAGTTTCCTTTTCTTAACAAAGGATTATTGAAAATGTATTGGGACAACCTGAAGGTCAAAAGGGACCTAGAGCCAGCTACCATTTTTGTACCTACTCTGGGCCATCTATACAAGATGCTTACTGAGGAGCTGCCTAATTAGCTCTGCAGTAAACGTCTTGCTGTCTACACATGCAGCCAGTAAACTAATAAACTCTGCTGTAGGATAGTACTTATAAATTCTTGTATTTACAAGTACTATCCTATGGTGAATTTATTTACTATGCAGCAATATACATATAGACACTGACAGGGCTGGTTGAGGCATGATGGTACAGCAGTGTGGGGACTGCCTGCTGGCTAGCTGGAGAAACCCCATGCCTCAGTCAGCCCTCATGCTGTTCCCCTCTTGCCCCCCAGCACATTGAGCTTGATCAGAGCAGCTCCAGGCTGGCAGGCTGACTCCCAGCCAGGCCCCCTGCCAGTTGGGACTGCTGCAACCCGGCTCAACATGCTGTGGTTCGGGGCTCATGTTCAAATGCAGCACCCAGGAGCAATAAACTCCAGTATGATATGTGCCAGAGTTTATTGTTTCAAATTGATTACAGATGTAGACATGGGAGGAGTAGATACCTCCAAGCACAATTTTGTGCCTATATTAGTATTGTCATAGCCATTGTTAGGTGTGGCTCTTACTATCTTCTGAATTATATTTCATAGTGAGCTATCAAATGCTCAGTCATTAGGCAAGATACATTGTTTTTTCTATGCAGAGGAGAGCTCACTGATGAAGGCGTATTGCTAACAGCTGGAGACTTTGTTTTCTGTAATAGGTGAATTCAGTAATAGCTAGCCATTTCAAACCTTGATTTTAAGCATATATTAGCAAGTAAATAGATATTTTGATACCAGAAAAAAAATACCAAACATTGAATGTTTAGTTTACATATGAGTGTAAAGAATACACTGCCAAAAACTCTGAGCTGAAGTCTCCATCCTCCCTCTGCTTGAGAAGTAATTTAACTGAATGGTAGCTTAACTCATAGTATATCTAAGGGGAAATGATGATAAAAGGCCAAATATACTTCTATTGTAACAACTCAAAATGTTCTTTTAGGGTGTTTCAATTGGTAATATTTTAAAATAATGTTTTATTACTAAATAACTGGAAAAGAACAAAAAGCCCATAGGGTAGGATAGTGTTAAGAACAAAGTTAAATAATCTATACTAAGAAATGTTTAAATGAGCATGACTATGGGGAGCATAACAACAAAGTGATTGTTACAGGTGCATGGCTTGCTCAGAATAATAGGTAGTATACAACAGAATTTGTCAGTGTTACAAAGAACAGTGGATTAGGTTTGGCTCCCTGAGTACCCAAGTGAACATGACTGAAGACAAGACAGTCAAGTTGTCAAAGAATTTGATCTGCTTTATCCCATCTTATAGGATGGTGTTACACATTCACCTTAACATTTACTAAGTGCAGTTAAAAACAAGCAGTTGTACTTTCAAGCACTTTAGCATGCAAATTTGTTCCTTTTCTAGTGAGGGTTGTCTCCTAACAGATGGGTGCTCAGACCACAGGCCAAATTTAGCCCCTGGTGCTGTGTCATCTGGCCCATAGGGTTCTCCACAGGTCCAAAAATTTGGCAACCAAAAAAACAAGGATGTGGGACCCCAAGCTCAACACATGGCATGTGGGGCCGGGCAGGGATGTTGTGGAGCCCTGAGGCACAATCCTGGTATGAGGGGCAGTGTAAGACCCTGGGGTATGATCCAAGTTTTTGGGACCCGATCCTGGCACATGGGACCCTGGGGCCCAATTGAGCCACAAACCAACGCTCATCTGGCTCTTGGGGCCAAAATGTTGAGCACCACTATCCTAAAATATACTAAATTTGATAGGTACACTTCATTCTAATGATTTGCAATTGTTGCAAGTGAACTTATGGCGCCTAACATATACTAATTTTAATACGTCACAACAACCTAATGACTCGCAACTGTTATGAGCAAACGTGTGACAAGGCCCACAGAAGTGAGGCTTTTCCTAATTAATATAGACCACATCCTAATTATCTACACTGGGGACAAAGGGTGTTTACCATTGGTCTGCATTGACCAGTATGGAAGAAATTGGGTTGAAAATGCACTAGAGGATTTGCTTTTTTGAGAGCCTGCCATGAATGGTTATCAGTAAAGCAGTAGTCACATTAGCTTGTATAGGAGAAGATAATACAAATCTAAATACTCAGAAGTTCTCTGGGACACTTTTAACACTGTGACTAGACTGCATGTTAATATTAGCAAAAATCAGTATGAATGTCTGAACTGTAAATGGCCTTTATGGTTGTATATGTACAGTATCAAGATACCGAATATTGCAGTAAGATGAAGGCCTTGTATCCCACTGCTGTCTTATACAGTTCATGAGCAATTCAAAAGGGGTCTGGGAAAATCCATCATTTAACTCTGGAGTACATATAGACCAATAAATTTAAACAATGTACGCTTCTAATTTAAAGAATGTTTACTTCATCCCTGAAAAGGGTAGAGCAAATTACATTCCTCCCAGAGAACTACCTAAGTACTTCTCTAGCCTACATTATCAGTACTAGAGTGCCTTGTCATTCCTAATATATCTTCATGGCATTCCTGGGAGGCAGGGAAGTACTATTATACCCATTTTGCAGATGGATCTGAGGCACAGAAAGCTTAATAATGTTTCAAAGGCCAAATGGAACCTCTGTGCCAAACTTGTCTCTCCTAGGACCTGGGTTAGGGCTCCAACAACTGTACCATGCACTTTCTCTGTGCTGCTATTCTTCCAGAGAGGCAAAATGTGTTCCCTCCGCTCCCTTTGGGATAGAACCCATTGAGGAAATAACACAGTAAAAGAAAAACGGGGATTCGTTCCTCACCATTTTAAAAGTTTAGTTCCTCATCCATTATGTTGATATTTCTTTTCTCCTTATCCATTCTCAGTACTTTCTGTACTTTGTTCCCTGTTGTAAACCAAACCATCTTTGCATATGTCATTCTTTTTTAGACATATTCTGCTCTTTGGATACTTTCTGTGATGTCATTATGTTATCTTTGTTGTTGTTGATATCTTTCTGTTGCTATGGGATGAGATTGTGCCATTTCTGGAAATTTCTTTCATTGCTGTTCATCTACTTTCTTTTAACCATTAAATATTGAGACTACTGTCCTGAAAAAACTGTGTGTCAGGTCTCTAAATAACACAAAACAGCTATTAATCGCATATGGTGATTGTCCATGTAAAGACTGCAAGATTTCATTGTAAATTAGGAAAAATCATAGTTATCGGGGGGAAAGTCTATTGTTAGACTTTGGCGAAAGGGCTTTCATGGTTTTTAATCAACGTAAAATATTACAGCATTTCTGCACTGATCCTACATCCTCCATAGAGTAACTTTTTGAGTGGGGCATGTAGGTATTTCATTATGTAGGTATGCAAAATATTCTAGCTTTTCAGTAAGGCAGTGGACCCACGTTGCATTTATAACACTACAAACACCCTTCTAGTAAGACAAAAAGTGAGCTGTGGCAGAGCACAGGTTGTACCTGCCACTTTAACGGTTTGAGCAGGCTGCAGATCAGCCTACAGATGGGAGCAGACCCAGTCAGGAGGATCACATGGCACCCAGGAGACTGCCTGAGTGATGTAGGGCTTGGCAGTCAGGGTATAAGACAGGCCCTGAGAGAAGAGCCAGGCAGTTGCAATTGGGGAACTGAAGGGTGAACATCTCCTGGCCAGAGTCCTGCTGCTCCCAGAACACCTGGAGGTCAAAGGTAGGGACAATAGGGATGGAGGAGGTTCCTGTTCCTGAGGCATGACCTGAAACTACACCCTGCTGGGGTTGGATAGTGTGGTGGGGCTGCCTGTGGCAGAGCAGTCTCCAGGAAATGCTACACCTGTGCCTCCCTAGTGAAAGGTGAGTATGGGGTGCTGGAAAGCCTCAACCTCTGCTGCCGTGTGGGTGACCCTGTGCGGAGAACAAACTAGGGGGTGCACACCCTGACAGAAAAGCATAGGGTCAAGGCCCACAGAGTGCAGCTTGAGGCCCATGGGGCATAAGGCCCAAAAGCCCCAGTGAGGGGGTGGAGTAGTGACCCCACTGAGGGGTCAGAGTCAGAGCTGGAGGCCATGTAGAGTAGGGTCCATGGGGGGCCTGAAGGACTGTGCATAGGCTAGCTGGAGTAGAGGCCCAGTAAGGGGCAGAGAGAGAGACAGCCCATTAGAGAGGATGGAACAGCGGGGCCAGGAGGGGTCCGGAGTAACTATGTGGTCCACAAGCTCAGAAGGTGGACCTGTATGGGAGAGGGCTAGCTGCCAAAAACCTACCCAAAGAACTTCAACTGGCCAATGCTGGGGCCAGGACCAGGACGGTCAAAGGACCAGAGTGCCCACCACAAGGGATGGCCAGAGCTAGAGGCTTGGAGTCCCAATTGGCCTAGAGGCAAAGCCAGGGCCTATAAAGCCAAAGGTCACAGAGGGGGCCACTGCTGAGAGGGAAAGGGATCTAGGGGGGTTTGCAGCCCAGTATGAAGGCAGAGGTTAGACTGCTGGAGTAGGAGGGATCCGAATGTCAGACTGGAATATAGTGAGGCCCAGTGTGGGACCGAAGCCATATAGTAATGCCATCTGCGAGGCATGGGACACAGTGTAGGGATGGTACAGAGCCATGTATTATGCCTTTGGCATCAGGGCATTAAATGGACAGCCTCCTGCCTAGGAACAACTACTTCTGAGTTACAAGGCTGGTCAGGTGGGCGGACTGCTCTAGACAGGTGGGCAGACCAATGTTTGGCCAGTCCTCTAGATGGCCCCTTGTCACATGAACATACAGACATGTCCAATGTCTGCAGTGCTACAAAAAGAGTGAACTGCTACAGAAATATTCCTGTTTAAAACAGAAACTATGTATTTACATGCAAAGTCTACCCAATTACATATAACGCTGCAGGAGATCTCTCGGACCCAGGGTTCCACAGTGCTCTACTTTTCTTGCAACACTCAAAAAAAGCAGATTTATTTTTGTGCTGGAAGACTTGGGCCCATTATATTGTTACAGATTTTTTGGGGGGTTGATTCTAATTTCAATTGCTTCAGTGTCAATCCAGAATAAGCCTCCAAAAATAAATAACATTTTTCTAGTTTTACATTTAAGATCATATTTTGGCTCTAAAATCCATCCTAACATCATGAACATTTTTATACATGACTGGAACAGTCTTTAACTAAGCGAGAAGCAAGGATTTCTTAGGATGATATCTTTTATTGGACCAGCTATGCAGTTGGGATAAAGTTAGACAAGTTTTCAAATATTCTTCCTCAGGTCTTACATCTTACATTTGAAAGCTTGTCTAACTTTATACCAACCAAATAGTTGGTGCAATAAAAGATATCACTTTAAGTAATCCTTGCGTCTTTCATAATTTCTGGACCAACACAGCTACAACATCATTCTTATTCTACTTTAACCAAGTTAACCTTTTTAGCCAGATTTAGACTTCATATATGAAAGTGCAAAATGCATGGGTTTCTGACTTATTCTAGAACCACGTTTCCTTCTAAGAATAAAACAGTCAATTAAAATGGTAACTAGCGTGAAATATGAGGGGAGATGTTGATGTTTCTGTTGTTGTGAGAGTTACCCAAGGGCATATGGGAGGTGTTTCATGCTGGTAGCTGTGGCTCCATCTGATTTTAAATCCAGACTGGATGTCTTTACAAAGATGTGCCCTAGCTGAACCAGAGGTCATGGACCGGATGCAGAAGTGACTAGGCGATATCCTGTAGCTGGTGTTTATTCAGGAAACCAGAACAGAAGCCTTTAATGGTCTTTTGTTGGCTTAACATTTCTTAATCCCTTTGTTTTATTAATTGTTCAGCTTTCATGGCCAGGCTCTAAGCTGCATCTAGCAGTACAGTGATTTATATCAGTTGTCGATGGCGATGTCAGGAGCTAAGGATAACTGTATCACGAAAAGGACACAGCCAAGCACCCTGCAGCTTCATCTGGGAAGAGCCTGTTTGTATAGGAGTTTTTAGGCATTTTTCTTTATGCTAGCAAGAGATTCCTGCACATGAAGAACCACCCAGCCTCCAAGTCAGATGCCTTTACAATAGCATGAACATTCTCAGCAAGTATGGTCTTCATCCTGCCTCATCAAAAATTATCATATCACTAGTTAGGCCATCATACTTAGAGTTCCAAAAGGGCTGAGTATTGACTTGCCAATGTAAAAATCAGGCAGAGTTTAAAAACAGAAGGCAACCTATAGACCTTCTTCCTAAGGGAGAGAAGGAGGCCAAACCTTATCTTTGCAGGTCACTTCTAAACAGAGGTATCTCTGTCCTCTATTTGTACTAAGGAGGGGAGGTTTACCTCATAGCAGCAGGAAAGGCCTTGTCCTCAAGCTGAGAACTATGTATGGCCTGACAGGACATGGCTATTCTGCTGGTTTTGGGCAACTTCATTTCTTCATTTATGATTGGACTTGCGGTATGCAAGAGGAGATATGGTATGCAAGAGGAAACAATGCTTAACAGTGTTCAAAGTGAATGTAAAGAGTCCATATCCTATATCTGTTTTAACAGAGCAAGAATAGGTTGGGAGGGTTAATTTACATTGATTATCTCTAAGTATAGACCTAAAAATTATGTGTTGGAAGCATTATAGGGAATTAACAATACTATTTTTTTTGTCTTGATACATCAGGGTTTTGGTACTAGATCCATTTTACCATCAGGTTTTTCTTTTTTGTACCATTTCTAAACAGTTTTTCTGGGATTTGCATTATTTAATTATCCTAGAGAATCACTCTATTTTTTTATTTAGTGCCTTCACTTTACTATGTTAAGTTTTTTTTTGGCCTGTTCCCCTTAAGTATTCTAATGATTGTACATGTAAGTTTCAAACATACTTCTGCCAGCAAAGGTTAAAGAATAGTCACAGAAAGTCACATTTTGAATTTATAAACAAGAGCATTGGCACCAGGCCCCAACATTTATTCTGGTCCTGGGTAAAATTCAAGGCCTAAGCTGCCTGAGGCATAGTGTGCTCATGTGGTGTGTGTCCTGGGTATTAGGGATGCGTGAAGCTTTGGTGGCCGGTTTGTTTCGAAGGAGATTTGGCCCAATTCAGCAGCCAAATCTCCGAATTCAAATTGAGTCGAGAGACCAATTAAATGGTCTGAATTGAATCAGAAGCCTCCAAATTGATTTGGAAAAGATTTGGCTCAATTTGGAGATTCAGCCATAGACTAAATAAGCAGCAGTCCTCAAAGAAGCTAGATACAGCTGCCTCCAGCTAGTAAGTCTGTTGTGGTTGGCGGAGGGGGCAGGGAAGGGGTGTGAGGTGGCAGATCAATACCCCCACAGTGAAGGAGGGGTTGGGGCTGGGGCTGGGAGAATCTGCCTAGTTGGAGCGGGGCAAGGGGCTCAGGACTCGGGGGCATCAGATGCGGGTGTGGCAGCGCTGGGAGCAAGGGATATGCCCTGCTGCTGCTTGCCCAGCTGGGGCAGAGTGGGGGCAGGCATGGGTCACTCCAGGTGGAAGAGGGCAAGTGGCAGCAGGACATAGTCACCACTTTCAGTGCTGCCAGGGCGGGGGTGTGGGGTACAGGATGCGGGCATGGCAGCACTGGGAGTGGGGGCTATGCCCTGCTGCCGCTTGCCCCCTTCCACCTGGAGTGACCCATGCCTGCATCGTGCCCCCCCCAACCTAGGATAGCAAGCAGCAGCAGGGCACAGTCCCCCACTCCCAGCACTGCCGTGCCCCCCCAGCCCCCCCAGCCCCCGAGTGCCATGCCCCCACCCTAGCTGGGCAGCTTGTTGCAGCCCCAGGCGTAAATCCCTCCTTCACTGTGGGGGCATTGATCTGTCACCCTCCATACCTCTTCCCTCCCCACTCCACCCACCACAACAGACTCACCAGCTGGAGGCAGCTGTGTCCAGCATGGTGAGAATTGCTGCCTGTTTAGTCTATGGCCAAATCTCCGAAGCAGTGCCAAATCTTTGGATCTAATTTGGCCGAATCGACTTGGGACAGTTATTCAAATCTCCAAAACAAATCTCTGTCTCTCTGAATGGGTCGAATCCAAATCCAAAGCAAATACTTGCCGCTTCACAAAGGCCTACTGGGCATGTCACAGAATTTCATCCTTAGCCAGGAAATGTCAAATTATGTATGCAGTTTAAGCACAGTTAGGATGAATGCTCTCAGTGAACTGCTTATGAATAATCTGCAGAACAGAATTGTTCACAAGAAATGATACAGTGAATAAATTTGTTAAAAATCATGAAATCTTAGCAGACTCTTCACAAACAGGATAAAACTAACTAATTATATCAAATATTTACCTAGCTTTCTGTTTTGGGGTATGCCAAACACCATGGTATCTTGCTGCCCATGCAATGCTCAGAACAAACCAGACACCCAGTGCTGGGATCATGCAATCCAGATGCCTGTCTTTTTCCAACCTCAGGACATACAACAAATGTTTGGAAGCAAACTGTGAAGCAAGTGACTCATGAAACTGTCTGCAAAAAGCACAGGCAGGAAAGGCAGGATGGGCAGGTTTTCTAGGATCAATGAAAAAAATATTGGCAACCCTCTTTTTTTGGACATGCTGGTGGAGTTTTCTGGTCTGCTTAACTAGTCTCCAACAGTTACTTATTATGTTGTTGTGCCAGGGCACTGGGTGTTTTTTTAAGCCATTCTCACTTCATTCCAGAGGCAGATGTACCAATACCACCTACAAGTCTTTTTCAAGTCCTGTGGGAGAAGCATCCTTAGTAACAGAAGACACAGAGATGGTCTCTTTTATGAGCCCAGTTCTCAAGTCTTTCTATTTCTTCCACCTGACAAGGTTCCCAGACAAGACCCATTTGGCTGAGAACTCCCTCACCTGCATCAGTTGTGCCAGGCAGCAGATAGCTCTCGACTCAGACCTTCCTCAAGGTGCGAATGAAAAAGTGGCAGGTACACATGGTGTACCAAGTCTTGGAGACTTATGCATGTAATTCCCACTTGTACTAAGCAGAGTTGAACATGAGCTTCTGACAAACACTGGGAACGTCTACATGTTCGTTAATGCACAGTAGTTACTGTGCATTTAGTTTAGTACTTAATGAAGTACAAAGTAAATGCACAGAAACTACAGTTATTGCACAGTAGCTCCAGTGCATGTTTTTTATCTGACGTTTACTGTGCAGGAGCCTAATAACACTGCACAGTAGCATATTAGCACAATTTTTGACCAGCACGGTACTGCACGGTGTTATAAAGCTACTGTTCAGTAAGTGTCTCGTGTAGATACACCCACCGAGATGAAGATATGTTCCTTTCTCTGCCTCCCAACCTCCTGTTTAGTGTTTGAGCCAGACAAACCTACGAATTCCTATATACGCATCTTTTTAACTCCTAAGTAACCCAACTTTTTTAACTCTTCATTTAAAAAATGTATGTTGTGGGGGGAGAGGAAAAAGGTATAAAGCAGAAAGAGTTCATTTAAATGAGTTGAGGTCCCTTTCCTATTTGGAATGATCTCATTTGTTTCAGATCAGCCTGACAGCATAAATATTAATCTGTTCACTGATGCTCAAATCTGAGCTTTTAATCAAGCCCTCTCAAGCAGAACTTATGCCCTAAACACTAGCTTTATATATTTGTTACTGCTAACAGCTTAATTTACACTCACAGACTAAGTAGTTGTACCAAAGTTTTAAAATATGAAATTTACATCCTCTGGTAATCTACGAAAATCAGTTACTTACAATGAGAGCAACACGGAGGAGATTGTTAAAAGCTTTCTATTCCAAACCGCTACTGCAGGCAGGGAAACAATGGAATTAGGTTTTGCTTTATGTGCTGTCTAATCAGTACTTGAATCCAGGATTACTGACTAATATAGGTTCCCAAAGTTATGAATACAAGGGACTGGTCAGTTCTGCAATGCTAATTGTACTGATACCACTGAACTGGCTCAAGCTACACTTGATGAGGTAAAAAGATGTGTTGAAAAGGAAGGAATGAAGGAGTTAAAGGGATATGCAGGCAAATTTTCTGCTGATTTACACCATGCAATCCTGCTGGACTAGAGTTTAAGGCATAAAATTTGGCTCACAACATTTGTTTCCAAATACAGTGCTTTCCTTTGGATCTATGGAGTATTGTTATATGAAGAATGACAATGTTCATAAACTATTTTAATAGCTTTTGTGGCATATCAAAGGTACCAAAGTCAAGCCTGTTTTCGTTTTTAGGATGCATCTCATATTCATTGTGGAGAAAAGCATCACAGGTGGTATGTTCTGTCCCGGCTACAGAGAAGGCTTAATGTATAATTTCAGTTAGGGTGTTAGGCCCAACCTCTAGTCTTGAAAGGTATGAGCATTTCCTTTGCTGACCATTTTTCACCAGTATTTTCTGGCTAGATACAGACAGTCAAAAAGCTTGAAGCTGAATCAGTTCAGTCTTTGCAGGTTAGTCTAAGCTGTGCAACCCAGTAAAACACAATGAGAACAAACACAACTTAGTCTAACTTAAAATGGAATGTGTAATAAACCAAAAAGACAAGAGAAAACCTTGCATAAGTCTTACATAATCTTGGGGGCAGAGTGTCTCCTTACAGCCATACAAAAAACTAGAACTCTTGGTTCCAAAATGATACCTTTTATTAGACCAACTGGAAAATGGCAAGAAAATTGTCCTTTTCTGCAAGCTTTCAGGATCAAAGTCTCTTCATCAGGCTCTGGGAAAAGTGTAGATGGTACAAGATGGTAAAAAGTCCCCATAGGACTTACAGCCAGGGATTCAGAAAGTCTTTGCTTTAGGTATTTTAGTCTCCCACTTTTTACAGGTTCTGCTTTATAATGTAAATGTAGTTTTCTGCTTTCTTTGGTCTCACTAGTTCAAGCTGTCTGCGACTCTCTCCTGTTCCCTTAGCTCCATCTGCAGCACATAATGTAATGATTGTGCCAGGTCTTTGCTAACACCTCCCACCTCTCAGTATGGTCCTTCAGGGTTTGGCTCTGTGCTCACAGATGGCAGGGGACCAGCCTGGTTCCCCAGCCTCTTCCCTCTCCCCCATTGTCTGGGGGAGGTGAGAGGAATCACAGTCCCTCCCCTTATCAACTGCTTACTTTAGTCTGGGGGTGGTGGGGTGGAGTCTTCCTCTTAAGAAGGGTCATATCTTGTCCCTTCCTCCAATAACTCTCTGGATAGGAAAACACATTCTGCTAGGTAGGCAGGTCAATAACTGAGAAACAATAAAAGCGGTTAGCCCCATACTGCAGTCTTGATGGCTCTTCGATTAATATTTTAACAAGGTGTTAGTTACCTTTGCCGTGCAGGCAGTAGTTTGGCATGCAGTTGTTGAAGAATGGGCAGGGGCTGGCAGGGGGGGAAATAAACCCCCTCCCTGCCCCCTTCACCATGCTGGCTGGCATCTGGCCACATCCCTGCCCTTGCTGCTGGAGCAACGAGGGGGGTGCTGACAGGGGCTGCCGTGTGCTGGCCAGGCAGACCCTAGCTGGGGTCCTGGGGGAGAGGGAAGAAAGGGAGGAATAAGCCCCCACCCTGCCCCCTTTGCCTCAGGGGGCCATGCCAGGCCTTTGTCTGGCCATACTGCCCCTGCTCCAGCTAGGGAGCAGAAAGGCACGGCCAGCCCTGCTCTCTGGAGCAGACAGCCCATGCTGGGATGCTGGGGGACTCTGATTTAACTTGAACCAGGAAGGGGTCTAGGGAAGAAGTTCTATAAACCGGTTTGACCCAAATTAGTTAAGTCTGGTGGTACATTCAACCAGGTTTATCTTCAACCAGTTTTGGCCATTTTGAAACTGGTTTATATACACTGAACTTCTGTTCTGTTACAGGTTTGAACCAGTTTCTGATGACTTAAACCAGTTTGTGTGTAACTTCTGTCCCTAGCCTCTCAGATGCTGGTTCATATTATAGTGTTGGTTACACAAATTTATGCTATAATTTCCTCTGATGAGAAAAACATTTACAGTGAAAGAAGTGAAATCTTTCTACCTGAATTAGCAGCATGGATGAGTTTGGGGATACAGTTCCTTCTTTATGTGCTCTTGGGGACTTAGTTACACAGACACATCTGAGGTAATCATCCAAGGTCCAGTCTTCAAGTCCTTCCTTAATTTTTATTCAATATTTAACTAACTTGGCTTTGAGTTTTGCTTCAGTAAAAGCTGAATAGGCCACAGATCAGATGTCAAGTTTCTTTTGAATTCTTTTTGGCTTTACTTCCAGTTCAAATAGCAAGAAACAACACTGGAAAGAAGCATGATCCTTTGCTGATGTGTTCTGGAGCCTTTACACTCCCAAGTTTCTTTCTCATTTCATTATGTAAAGTAAAAGAATTGGCTGGTTTGAGAAATGTCCAGATGTGTCGATAGCACTTGGGCAGGATTCTTCTAAACAAATACAGTTTATGTTATTTTTAACTCTTATAGAAATCATTTGTTAGAATAATACAAAAGCATCCACAGCTCTCTTTGAGCTGGTTTATCTTATCAGCTACAGGTTGTGATGGTATTTCCTGGCTCAGGGAGGACCTGCATGTGGCACAGGATAACTGCTGTTTCCTGCTCTGGCACACCCAGAACCATCTGCCTATGCCCCCAGATTTGTAGCAGCAAACAGGTTTTATCTCTCCATTCTTCGGATTTGCCACAGATAAGCTAGTGATCTTTTATTTTTAGCTTTCTGTAAAATTATTTTCTTTTTTGCTTGTTAATAGAATTACATTTTAAGAGTCCTTCCTTTAATTTAAGTTGTCCATTGCATCCTCTCTGGCTATGGTGGCAGCACTAGAGAGGGCATTTCCCTAGCCTAATTGTTAGGAACTATTAGATGACTTTGAATCACTCATTTCATGTCTGGTTTTATGATTGGTCCCCAAATTCAGGCTAAGGAAATATATAGGAGTGTCTGACCAACAGGTTTAGAACTAAGCAAAGCTGAAATTTCCTCTAATTAAGCTATTGTAGGAGCTATGCTTTTCTTATTTTTACAGATTCAAAGGAATGGATGGGAAGACTTCCTGCTCTAGTCTGCTTCATTAGCGCCCCTTAGGCATTAGTGCCTATGTAGTTTGTTTTATTGGATATCGCTGATTCTAAAGAAATATAGGACAAATTTGCTACTGCTGTTTGATTGTCCTATTGATTTTTTTTCATAGATACAGCTGCTTTGGTTAAATATAATTATTAACAATGGCATGCTGTTAGATGGGTGATGCAGCTCCTCAAAAACAATGAATATGCTTCAGATTTTTCCTATGTTGTAAAATATGCAAAGCCACAGAGATTACAGGTTCAATTTATGCAAAAAGGACCTTGAAATTCCATAAAATAACAACTTCTGTTTAGCACAAAATTAGGTATAGAAATTACATAGTACCTTGGGGATTATTATTTCAGTTACATTTTTGCATTAGTTCAAAACTGGCAGATAATGCATGGAATAGTATTAGTTACAGAAATGCCATTTGCAATATGCTGCCTGCACATGAGCTTTGGATTTACTGCATTTCAAAATAATATCCCACTAAAGGACCAGACATTGCTTTCTTTCCCTTTATATTTCACTAGGGCTTAATTACTGTCACCACTTTCTTTCTCTAGTACATCCATCAGTTTGGCTTTAGCTTCTTTCCCCTGAACATAGGATCACTGGAAAGCAGTGCTAGGAAAGCCTTCACAAAGTCATCTAGTCCAACCCCCTGCTCAAGGCTGGATCATTCCTGACTAAACCAATTTCAACAAAATATCTAATCTGCTCTTGAAACTTTTCAGGGATTCAAAAATCCTTGGCAGTGGCACACCATGGGTCTCCGGCCCCTGGGGATCAATGCTTACATTTGCACCCCCCAGTCCACAGCCAATCACCAAGTGGCGGGGGGGGTCCCACAGCGGCCGATTGCTGAGCAAGGGGGGTGCTCCCCTGGCAGTTGATCACTGAGCACAGAACTGCTTCCTGTAAAACCAGAAGTGCAACTGGGGGACCAAGTAACCCCTGAAAGGCCCGGCTGCTGCCTCCAACCCCAGGTCAGCACCTGGGGGCATGGCTCCCCTTTACCCCCCTGTTGGTACGGCACTGATCCACAGTTTCTCTAGGTAGCCTGTTCCAATTCCTATTGACCCTCATAGTCAAAGTTCCTCTTAATTACCAACCTAAATTTCCTCTGATGTAACTTGTGGCCATTGCTCCTAGTCCCCTGTGGCTACAGAGGGTACTCTATCTGCATCCCCTCTGTAATCACCCTTCAGGTATTCGAAGACCATTATTAAATCCCTCTTCAGTCTTATTTTCTCCAAACTAAATAACCCTAACTCCTTCAGGCCAACCTCTAAGTCATGCTTCTGAGGCTTTTAGTCATGTTTGTCACACTCTCCTGGACTGTTTTCAGTCTACATCCATCTTGGAAAAGGTTGGAAAATAAGACTAGCTTGGAAATACAAAGAGAGGTCCATGGTGTATATACGCTTTGAAGGTAGTAGTACTTTTTCCTTCTGATTTATTATTTTCTCCAGCATGGTACACATGTTAGCAGTACTGAGACCAGTTCCTCTGGTGATGTAAATTCTCAGCTCCATAGATTTCAGCTGAGTCAATGGTGATTTATATCAGTTGATGAACTGGCCTATTAATTCTGTCCTAATTGTCCCTTCTTTGCTGCCTCTTAAAGGAATCTGGAGTGGAAAGCTATAACAGCTGTGTAGCATGCTGCTTATTCTCCTGAAAATTGAGGAAATCTATCTTGTATGGTGAAGGCTCTAAAAGGTTTTGCAAGCTTGGATAATTGGGGATAAGAAGAGCCAAAAGTACCTATATTCTGCAGTGAATATGTAGTCTGATTTGTCATACCTCTGGCAAGGATTTCTAAGTGTGCAACAGATGTATGTGCCATATGAAGTTTCTGGAATGGCTGGCATATACGTAGCAGGATCCAGTGTAGTAGGAATCAGGTGGAGAATATTACTGTGGTAAAACTGTTAATGTTAATCGTATTAATTATGAGAGGATGGAAATAAGTTCTAAGCCATGATCCAGTCCCTGCAACCCTTACCCAGCTAAGGAGAACTTACTCATGTAAGTAGTCTGAATTCAGTGAGATTACTCTCATGAATGGTGGCTCATCATGTGCTTAATGATTGCAAAAACAATCTTGAGTCTTTAATAAGCGCAGATCAGTGCTAAAAACCTCATATGGGGTGAATCTTTGGTTCTGCTGATTAAAGTCATGTCTTGGAATTCTTATTAGCCAACCAAATGATTCTTACTCTCCTGTGCGTTCTGTAATGGAATTCAAGAAATGCTACACTGCAGCTTTTAGCTTTATTGAAAAGGTTCAGACATGCTTCATCACCTCTGGTTTCATTTTGTTTTTATGAACAAAAGTAGTCAGTCAATCTGAACCAGGTAGTATGGACCAGGAAACAAACAAGTATGAGGTTCAACGTGACTTTAAATGTTATCATTACTGTATGGTTTGAACAGAGAAAATAAGTATGGTAAGTATCACTTCAACTATTTGACTCCTACAAAAGCAAAATTGGTACAACCTCGACACAGATAAGAGCAGAGTAAACAAAAAAAGGAAAACCATTTTTAATTAACATTTTTTCCTAAACTGGCAGTCATTAGGCTTTGGTTTATGAATACTGTCTGTGGGCCAGATCCTGCAAATGGTCAAGTGGTTAAATAACTTCATAGGAGTAGCCTCATTGGCTTTATTCCTAAAGTACGTGTGTTGTGTCAGGATATTACCATGTACGGACATGGACCTCTGCATCCCATTGAGATTTACTTGCAGTTCTTAGACTGGATAAACACTAGTCAGTCAATCAGGTCTGTGCTCCTCTCAGTTCTCACCTGTCATGATTTGATGAATTGATTGAATTTAGGAGGGGTGATGACTCCCCAACCCGCAGCTGACTGCCACCCATCAGAATGCAAGTCCAGGAAAAAGGAGAAAAAAAAAAAAATATATATATATATATCCTTGCAAAACAAAGGGAAAAAAACCCCAAAGACCTGACATTTCCATTTATCCACTTTTCCCCATGGTGCCAGGGTTCATAATGGCTGCTCTCTCTCCTCTTCTCATTCAGCCCACAAGTTCCCAATCACTGAAGCTGTGATTGGGCGCACGTTTTTTCCCAATAATTAGTGTCTCACCAGCTCAATTAACTGCCCACTACAGCCAATTAACACAGAAATGCTTTCCCTGAGCTCTATAGACCATGTGGGTCTACTGCCCTATTCCTGGGGACTTCAGTACAGACTGGCAGGTGGGTAATTGCCCTCTTTGCCTGCCTGCCTGCCCGCCCAGGTTGGAAGCTCCCTCCAGAGCATGGTCACACTGCTACTGGTGGATGTGACCCTCTGGCTGGGGAGTTTCTCTAGGCAGGTATCCTTGATCTTCCCATGTTTAGCAATGGGAGGCAGGGTTTCCCTGGTTGGGAGGCAGGATATATTGCAAGGATTTGCTTGTCCTAGTCAGATTAGACCTGGAGAAACAAAAGACTTAGTTGAATGCTTGAATGAAGGCAGCAACAAAAGACGCATGACCCTGAATAGCCCCACTTTTTGGTGAGAATGAACACATACATACACAACACTCAGTACAAAACATAGGGTGGGAGTATTTAAAGTAGTTATATTAAAAGGAGAGTACTTATATCACTCGCACTAAGGTGAATTAAGTGGTGTAACAAACACAGTGAAGTGGTGGTATCAGGATCTGTTCTAGGTATATGACACTGGGAAGCATAGTATAGTTCTGACTCTTACAGAAAGAAAACTCACCTCAGAAATTCTCATCTTTATAGAAATGTGAATTTCAGAGATTCACAAACGTGTTCTCTTTTCTTTTCTTTTTCTTTTAAAGAAAAAAAGGGGAAAAAAAGTCTAATTCACTTTGTCCACAATTAAACCCCTACTTATTATTTGTTAAATTGTTGCAAAGTAGGATTCATTAATGCTCTAGCTTATTTAAACAGGCACCATACTGTGTGATGCATAATATTATCATGCCTCCCTGGGATGGTCTCATGCATAAGAGATCCTCAAAGTCTTTGTTCTGCCTTCAATTTGCATAGAGCAAGTTCCATATAACTGCATTTTTTTCTACCCCATTTACATCAAACTCCCTTAGTGTAGCTTTGGAAGCTGTTGAAAGAAAATGGTTTCCAGTTTCTTAAATGTCAGCATTGTTTGCACGAAGTAAAAACAAGATGGCTTGCTCAAATATGCTAGGGTGAGGTTCATCTTTATCGATTCCATTTACCCCCAGTAGTTCTGCTTACATCAGCAGACAGCAGTTTACTTTATATGGGCACACAAATCACTTGGCTTTGACAGTTTCTTTGAAATCAGAGTACAGCCATCAAGCTGTTCAGTTCCTTCCTCTAAAAACACATTTTACTCTATTTGACATTAACTTTCAGATTTTGTAAGTAGATATGTATGCTCCATCCATCAGATAGATTTTATGCTCTTAATCACTTTCTCCAATGAATGAGAACTATCTCCTGCAAACTGACAGTTAAGAGCAGCCTGCTTTCTCTTTCCTTGTTTCTCCTCACCTTTTAGCTTTAGAGAAATGGCTCCCTGTAGGCTGGAATTTGGATAGTTCTGCAGCAACAAAGTCCTCATACTTGTGTTACCATTTAAAAAACTAAAAACTAATTTATTTCTACCAGCTGAGAGGTTAGAGGTTGCAGGTGCTGGTTGCTGAGGTCCAAACTATTTGTTATATGAGTTTTATGTGTCACTGATTTGCTAGCCAAAAACCCAGCTCTGATTTTTTTCTGACTAGGTAGACTCGGAGGGTTTGCCTAGCTTGGAATGCTTCAGCTTTGCTATGTATTTCTTTATTCCTACAGACCTATACTCGCATAGACAGCCCCACTGAAAATGGGTCCAAGCCTAGTTGCCCCAGCATGAGTGAGTGTTTGCAGTTAGACTCTTAATGAGCATCAAGTTGTAGCACAGATTAGCAACAAGAACACAGCAGAGCAAACAATTCTGCAATAAATGAAAACAGGTGGAAATTGAAGATACACTTACATTTTACCACCTGGAATAAGAAAGCTCATGTGGTTTTTATGAGATTCAGGGCTATTGAAGAAATAACACTGCCTATAAATTGAATCAACACTCATTAAATTCTCCAGAAGAAATTAGGTTAGGAAAACAGCCTAGATGTAAAATAAACTTGAAAAATCTGTGACCTAAACAGGTTTTTTCCCCTTGGTCTTTTTTTTGTGTGGCCCTTTTGTTAATACATGAACCCATTTCATGATTACAGGCCAAATCTATCCCTGGATTAAATGAGTATCATTCCCTTGAAGGTAATGAAGCTATGCTTGACCTTTTTAATGTTTTGCATCTTAATGGTTAAAGTTTTACTTTAGGGAGGTGTTGGTGTCAGTAGCTACCACAAGGAGTTTCCATTTGTATATTGTTGCATGCAGTAATATATAGACATACTAGAAATAGTCTCTGAAAAGGGCCAACAGCATGTGACATGGGCCAATTTGTGAATTTATTTTTTTTAAGCCAACACTCACACTGACATATAGTAAGAACCCCTTTAGAGAATTTTAGCTGACCTAGACAGGAATTTCTCTTGGGGGTGTGCACATGGTAATGATGTCAGTAGGTTCTCACTTCATGCAATGCACCTCCCCCTCATCACCCAAACAGCTATGTTTGCTGTAACTGAGGGTAGGGGAACTACTGGTCCACCCTGACCTCACCCCTTCCTTTTAACTAACTAAGACGTGAGCATACTAACAGGAGCAGCTGCCTCCCCAACATAGTCAGGCATAGCATTTGTACGTAGGTTTGTGGGGAAAGGTAAGACTTCTTAAGCATTTTCAACTTCTGGCGTGCTGACAAAAGACAGGCACCAACTGAGCCCATAATAATATGGAAAATATCTATAATCTACTCCCCGCCCCCGCCTTTATTGCACACTTTTTTTTCTTCATTATTTCCCCTGTGTTTTTTTCTGGTGAATTATATCTAGGTAGAGTAAGTTCTGCTCAAAGAGTTTTCAGTAGTGTTCAGCTAGAGGTGACCCTACTTTTTCTGATTGTTGTCATCATCAGTCCCTCAATTTGAGGATGATCTGTAGTACAACTCATTGACAGGTCTTGAGGTGACTTAAGAGTCCAATCCTTGAGCCACAAATCTGACCACAGAAGTTGTACGCCTCTCTGTAGGGGGAAGTAGGTTGCAAGCTGGAATTCTTCTCCTTTTCCTTCCTCCACTCTCTTCTCTGCTTCAAGGGCAAGATGCTTTGCCTTGAAATAGGCTGCCTCTTGTTTGAGGTTGTGGCACCACTAGGGTTGCTTAGCAGGCAACTCCTCCCAGTTCTTGATGCCAGTATGTGTTTTCTTGATGTATGCCTACAATGGATCCTGACAGCATTTCCTCTGGCCACTGTGAGATCTCAGGTCATTGCTAATCTGGGAGTAGAGCACTTGTTTTGGGAGTCAAGAGTCAGGCATCTGCACACAATGTTCAGTTCAGTGAAGTTGGTGCTTGAGGATCACCAACTCAATGCTGGTAACATTGGCTTCAGCAATGATACTGGTGTATATGTGGTGATCTTCCCATTTGATGTGGAGGATTTTTCAGAGGCATCATTGGTGATCCTCCCCAGGCTCTTAAGGTGACAACAGTAGGTCACCCATATTTCATATGTGTAGAGGAGCCTAGGGATGATGATTGCCTTGTAAAACTGGATGTTGGTGTCTTCCTGGAGATCACAATAAAATAAAAACATACTGAAGCAATTTCCCAAAGGAGAAACCAGTTCCTGTACTCGATTTCATCAATGTTCACTCTCTGGTAGGTGGCCACTGAGTTAGTTGAAGTGCTCCACCACCTCCAGGGTCTTTCCCGCAATGGTAATTTGGAGAGGGGGGTCACATTCATGGCCCTTGGCAAGCTGATGGAGCACTTTAGTCTGCGCCAGAGTATTAAGCACAGTATTAAGCAGAGAGGTGAGCAAACAATTTATGGAAAGTGATAAAAAGGAAAGCACCAGGACAGGTCATAGTTTATGTTCACCTCATACTCCCAGGAGTATAGATCATACTAATCAGACATTATATGTGGTATATGTTGGTAGTTTGTTTCATGTCTCACCAAGGTAACCCAATCATAGCTATTACACCCTAATCTCCAACCTTGCTCCCATCCAGCTGGGACCTTACAGTTTGTGGGTAGCCTGGGGAGTATAAAACGGGGACAACAGATATAACTAAGGCAACATTCCAATATGTCACTAACAGCAAACTGGCTCACAATTACTGCTGGACAAAGTATGGACAGATAAATAAATAAACTATTTCAGTATGTCACTGAGTGCTGGTTCACAACTGTGTGAAGTTCTGGGGCTCCAATACTAGGGTGTGGGAGTCAGCCAACAGCCAACCAGGCATCACTATGGTATACTTGTACCCATGCTTTGAGAGTCCCAGGGATGGGCGACCTGTGGCTGGGGGCATTTCTACTTTTCCACTTTCCCTTATTTCCTAATAGAAGGAAGGCAGTGTTCTAATAGATGGAGGGGAGCATTCTAATGCATGCCTTCTAATAGAAGGCAAAATTCCAATAAATAGCCAACATGGTTTCATTCCAGGCAGGTTATGCCCAACCAACCTCATTTCCTTCTATGATCAGGTACCACAATGCCTGGATAAGGGAGATGAGGTTGGCATCATTTATTTGGATTTCAAAAAAGCCTTTAACTTGGTCTCCCATGACATGATCATGGTAAAATTGGGGAACTGCAGCTTCAATAAACCAATAGTCCAGGTTATCAGTCCTGCCTAGGAAACTGGCTCGGAGGCAGGACCCAGAAAGTAATAACAGATGGAACTGAGTCAACATGGCACTTGGTGACCAGTGGCATCCCTCAGGGTTCAGTACTTGGACCGGTGCTTTTTAACATAGTCATTAATGATTTGGATTTGGATGTTAAAAGTTGACTGGCAAAGTTTGCAGATGGCACCAAATTATGGGAAAACTGTGGTCATGCTGGAAGATAGGCTGGGGATACAGGCTGACCTGGACAGGCTCTTAAGGTGGGTGGATCATAACCTGATGAGTTCAACACCAACAGGTTGTTCAACACCAACTTGAGAACTGTAAGGTGCTCCACCTGGGGAGAAACAATCTGCAACATGCTTACAGGCTTGGCAGTGCTACAGTTACTAGCACCACACCTGAAAGAGACCTGGGGGTCTTGATAAATCATAGAATGAACGTGAGCCACCAATGCAATGCTGTAGCTGGCAAAGCAAATAAAACACTGGTATACATCTCAAACAAGACTAAGGATGTCATCCTCTTGCTTTATTCAGCCTTGGTGAGGCTGCAGCTGGAGTACTGCATCCTATTCTGGGCACCGCACTTCAGGAAGGATGTGGAAAGGATTGAGAGAGTCCAAAGGAGGGCTACGCATATGATTAGAGGTATAGAGAGAGAGCAGGCCATACAATGAGAGGCTGAGAGACTTGAGTCTGTCCAGCCTGGAAAAGAGAAGACTCGCAGGGGACTTGGTGGCAACCTATAAGTATATAAGGGGCCCATGTCAGGGACTGGGAGAACCTCTGTTCACTAGGACTCCCCAGGGGAAGACTAGGACTAATGTTCATAAATTGCTAGAAGACCACTTTAGATTAGGCATAAGGAAAAAATTCTTTACAACTTGAGTGTCCCAGGTTTGCAATAGACTCCCCCCCCCCCCTCCCCCAGCAGTCTGGGTCACCCAGCAGTCTTTCCTGCCCAAGCACAGAGGGGCTGGACCTGATGATTTCAAGAGGTCCCTTCCAGCCCCGAACATCTATGAATCTAAAAATGAGTTCAATACATTTCAATAGGCTGCAAATCGCTAAAGTCTTCGTGGGATCACCTGACTTGCGGGGAGGAGGGGGTACTTGGACCTACACTTTTTGGCTGGAAGGGCCATAATGATGACCTGCACTTGAGTAGGGAGTGACACAGCTAGCTATTAGAAAGACAGGTTTTATTAAATGAGGGAGCACATGGATAAAAAGTTCAAACAAAATGGAAAAAAGATAGACAATCGTGTTCTGATTACCTTCCAGAGTAGCCATTTGAGACGGTGTCTTTTGGGGGTGCGGGCAGGAGGCAGAGGATGCCTGTGTCACAGAATAGTTGGTGCTTACACAACACTGACTGTTTTGAAGTACTGTATTTACTTGAATTTAGATTTTCCCCCCATTCAGCACATAAGTACAAGGATAGGAAGAGTGGAAGCTGCTGCTGCAACTCTCACCCTTGGCCTAGGGTCCAAGTGGGAATTGCAGCTCCTGCCTACCCCACCACTTGCCCCTGTCAGCCTGACCAGCAGCAGACAGAGCTGTAAGAGGAAAGTAAGCAGTGGCCAGGGGAGTAAAGTCGGGGAAGAGCAGGTGCCAGGGGGTCAGGCATCAGAGACTGCAGGCACAGAGGGGACAAATGCCCAGGGGAGAGGTGGTAGGAGTACAAGTGCAGGGGGCAGGCAGTAGTGGGTACAGACACCACAGGGGCAGGCAGGGACATGCAGGCATCAGGGGGTACAGGGGTAGGGGGGAGCACTGGTAGAGGGGATAGGCAGAAAGGACCCCTGCCGCCTGTCCCACTAGCACCTGCTTCTGCTTGTCCCACTGCAGCAGTGCAGGGTGAACAAATTGAAGATGACCCTCCAAAAATTAGATTCTAGACATGGGAAATTATAACAAAGTGATACATTTTCTGCATCTAGAATCTGTTTATTGGGAGGGGTCACCTTAAATTCAAAATTATCTTGGATTTGGGTAAATATGGTAGCACTTGATTTTCCAAGTACTCTTTTGAACTGTTTCAGGTGGATTTAAGCCAGTTTAACTAGATTGTATGTCTTTCTCCTTCAGGTTTAAACCTCATTTAAGCTGTTTTAGGTGCTATATGTGCCCATGCCAAGGCTCTCTGTGGAGAGGAAAACTGCTTTTAACAGAAGATTCATGCAAAATGCCAACAACTTAATATTCAGAACCCCAGAAATGGAAGCCAAATGTTTTCTGATTTCATTCTGCTGTGCAGTCTTTACCCTGAGAGAGCATTGGCAATGCTCCCTTTCAATCTTTTTCCATGGTTACTACTTTTGAAATCCCATTGAATTGTGTTCTGACACTTGCATTATATCATTCTGCCTCGGCCAAACCTGCTTTCTCCTTTTCTAGAAATATTCCTAGCATTCTTTACCATGTCTTCTTTGTGATGAAGAGGTTTTTATTCACACAGAGGTTTAATTCGTTGCCTATCATACATGATAGGCAACTGTTTGCAGATAATCCATTCTTTAAAGGCCTGTCCACTTTATAAAATGTCCTTTTTATACCCTGTGCACAATTAAGATTTTCCGGTGTGAATATTTTGGCAAACTTCAGATGACATGTTTTCACTATGTTTTTCTAGTCCCCATTCCTATGATCTCTTAGCTCAGGTCAGTCTCCCAGATCTATAAAAGTATCCAACTTCTTGGTTCTCAGTTTTTCTCTTTCATATGCTCGATATCACCATTTCATATTGTACTTACCAGTACTATCATTACCAAAATGCCCCACTACAGTTGATTGTTGCTAGTTAACTTTCTCTCTTGTATTCCATATTTATGCCAGTCTTTTAAAGATGCTTTTATTTTTTTCTTTGCTAAGGCACGAGCTTGGTACTGCATCTTATCTTAAGAAGCAATCAACAGATTTAATATGTCTACTAGAGCATGGAGGTATGGCATTCTTCCAGTGCAGTAGGTAGATTCTACCTGTTTATGAATTTCCATGGCAAACCGATATTCCAGGGCAGAGGAGGACTAGCAGCAAAGTTCTTTAACTATCATACATATTGTGCAAATTTCCTTTAATCAGCATAGTATAATAATAACAACTTAAGGATTCTGTGCTATTATCACATATTTATAACTAGGATAATTAATTGGCAAGTATTGTAATAATGACGTTATGGCCTAGCAAACTTCACCTGAATTGGCTTTTGAAAGTTAACATTTCTGCTCAGTTCCTGGCACTTTGTCAAGTAGTATTGCAATGTTCCTAGATGTTACTTTTGTCAGTATTGTGGCTGGGAACATTCCTTCCAAGAACAGTGCTGATAATGATTTCACCCACCAGTGCAAAGGTAGCTCAGTTCCACAAAGCTCAGATGTAGTCTGTGATGCCTGCTCTGGTCCAAACTTATTTGGCCCATCTTGAAATCTAGTCATATGTGCCAATAAACATGTAGGCCACAGAACCTGGATAACCATCTTCACAAATCTGATGGCTCTACCATATGATATGAGTATTTTATTTCAGTCAACAATCTTGGCCAATGTCAATAATATCTGGTTAATGATTATTCCTCATTGTTGTAAAACAAAATGTAGCAGATAATCTAGTAGACCCATTACTTTTAACTAGGAAAACTCAACTTGGAGACAAGATCCAGTTTTTCAGTGTCAGCCTTGAGTTCACCCATTCTTCTTGGCAAGGTAATTGAGGCACCAAGAAGTTTTCTAACTTGCCAAAACCAAAGGTCGGGTTCTTAGCTTGTGTAAATTGACATTGTTCCATCAAAACAAATGAAGCTAAAGCAAATCTTGCCAGTTGAATATCGAGCAAAAGAATTCATCAGGGATTTTACTTGCATAGAAATTCTATGTTACTATTACTTCTCCACCTCAGTTTTTCTTGTAAATATTCCATAACATGCTCAATGTTAAAAGTTATACTGGTTATTCAAAACATCTGAGTACTGTAATGGAAAATAATGCATATACAACTAGGGGTGGGACAGGAACTGCTGATAGAAAGGAAGGGAAAGGTAAAGAAGTTTCTGCATTATGCAGCAGTTCGTGTGGGGAAAAAAGTTGTTTTTTCTGAAAAGAGAAATGACTGTATGAAAGGGTGAGGTAACACTGCTTGAGTGAGAATACAGGACTGGCAGAAAAGATGCATGTGTCCTTTGGACTGAAGTAGCTTGAGAGGCAGGAAGAGAGAACACTAAATTTACACTGACACTACGTTATGACAGAAATTAATTTTTTCCAGTTTAAATGGATCAGCAGCTTATGCAATAAAATTGAGCATATCTACTTAGTTTCTTAAATGGTGCTTATTGCTTAAGACACTATTATCAGAAAGAAATGGCTTTCACTTGCACTTATTAGCAGAGAACAGTATATTGCCATGACTGAAATAATGCATGACTCTTGGTAAAGTGTAACACATTTGAAAAGTTTGGGGCTTGTTTATGGAATTGATTTTTAAAATCAATCAAATGATGCTATAAATGCTCTATACAACTGTGTAGTAATGAATTTGACATTGAATTACAGAGAACAATTCCGTACATTTGTCGGATGCCAGCCAGTTGTTAAAATGCTGACAGAAGAATTGCTTTTGATGTGAAGTGTTCTTTGCATTGGTAGAAAAGGATGACTAGTTTTGTGGTAGATATTAATTCCTGTGACAGTTCACTTTGTAGCTCAAGAAAGCTCTTTACCTTTGGAATGGACAGCTCCATTGTACCTGACAAATGGATCTATTGATGAGGATCCTCATCCCAGAGCTTCAGGTGATCCTTTAGACACCTTGTGACCTGGTCAATGAATTTAAAGTGCTCAGGTTCTTGGTTTTTAATCCCTTAAACTGCATTCTGACATTACAAGAGGCAGAAATTATTATGGGTGATACTTTTATTGGACTAACTGTATGGTTGGGATAGACATAAGTAAGCTTTTAAATACAGTGCATTCTTCAAGGATTTCTGTGGGTGGTGTGCATTTTCTGGATCATCACAGCTGCAACATCACTTCAGCACTACCTATTCTGTCACTGGTCACATGTACCTAACTAACATTTTTTTCATTTGAAGATAATAGCATACAAGCAAAGACAGAAATGGGTCTTAGTAGGTAAATTAAAGTGGTCCCCAATTTACCTCCAGGTTGGAAGGTGAAAGACGGAAACACTGCCTGCTTGCCTTTAGGAGAAATCCTCTTGTGGTGAGATATTCACAGTGCTCTCTAACAGCCTGATATGTTTAAAAAGGATTAAAGTACCTCTTGAAAGAGTTGATTGACCAGCTCCCAGTGAAAATGGGATAGTCATATCAATTGTAAGTATTGTTAGACTTTTTTTTCCCCTGAATTAAACTGTCTGATTTTGGTTACACACCAGAAAGAAAGAAAGAATTAATCCTTAAATCATGGAATTCCTTAGTCATTTTTTCACATGTTCAGAAGAAAGACCATTGTCTGTCAAATGGATGAATGTCTTGTCAAAGAATTTCAGATGTGATTTTTTTTTTTAATGTAATAAAGCATATTACCACTTTGTCCTCAGTTCTCTGAATGAAATCTCTGAAAAGCAGTTCATGCCAAACCGAATGGTTGACCAACCCTCTGCCAGTTCAAACATATTTAATACAATTGATGCTTTATTCTGACCTAGTGTTGGGCCACAAATTCAGTAACTAGAAGAATGAATTTATTTCTGATGTGGAGGCAAGAGTCCTGTAGAGTGAAACATGTTTTTAATCAGACTTTGATATAGACAAAAACAGTGTTTCACCATAGTGAAGTAAAATGAATGAAATTTTTGTATTTTGCAATGTAAACTTGCAAAATACAAAAATATGTAAGCTCCAAGGCACATGATATTTAAGTTTTGCATAAACTGGAAAATAATGGAGAATGATGGGGGACAAGGAAGAAAGATTTTGTTAAAAGTAAGTTCCACTCTGTCTAACCTAAGATGATCAAAGATGCCTGTAGGATTTAGATGTTCAATCCTTATTCATTTCAATGGAACTGCCCTCCCAAATCCCTAGACACAACTACAGAGGTTTAGAAAGCCACTCAAAGAAAGGTAGACCTTCTCGTTTGTTTGGTTCAGAAAACAAAATGAAGATACAATTATTAAAAAAGGAATGAAAACTTCCCAGATATATTGTGGGTCAGATCCTCAGCTCTGGTCTGGGTGCTATGGAGCAGTATGTCAGCACAAGCAAGTTGCAAGGTCAAGTTGAAAGGCCAACTGAGAAACCTTCATCTCGTATCCCCTTAACATATGGAAATCCCCTGTTCACATGATGTCTGCCCAAGATGAATTTCAGTATGATTGCTTCATAAAGGTTGAAAATGCTGTGGCCTTAACTACAACCCTGATCCCTTCCCCCCATCACTTGCTATTTGTTGTGGCTCTGCCCCATTTGGACACAGAGCATAAGGTACCAGCCATGCAGCAGCCTCAGTGGTGGCAACAGCTCTGGCATCCTAGAGCTACAAGTGCTGCTGCTGCAACCAGCAGGGTATAGGGCAGGAGGCGGCAGGGGATATAGGTATCATAGGACAGGAATCAGGCACTGAGGTGCACAGGCACTGAAGTGGGGGCAGGCAGAATAAAAAAATCTAGATCTGCAGAATATTTTCATAAAATAACTTTCTTTTTTTTTCTTGTGAAAATACACTTTTCAGAGCTATGTTTTATATTTGTAGTAACTTCCTGCAAAACAATACCTGGCATTTGTGGTGTACAGGAACTGACTTAGCCTTCATAGGCTTACTACTGAGTTAGTGAAACCAGCCTCTCTTGAAGTCGCACACCATTTTGTTCTGCTTCCAGAACTGATGGTCACTGGCCAACGTGAAAGTGCAGTGGTATGGAAGCGGGATATGAGACCTTTCTTTGCCACTGCCTGCATTTTTCTATTCATTTCTATGCATTTTCCAGTCTCATTTTTAAGGTGCAAAGCAAGGTCTTTCAGTGGAACAATGCCGCTGTTCATTGGTCTTAATAGGGCTAACATTTTTTGGCTATAGAAAAGGCTGGTTATTTCTGGTGAGGGAATGTTTCATAATAGTGGTACTAAGTCAAGTAACAGTGAAGATGGTTAGCAAAAATCTTAGTTGGTCCTTCTGCATCACAAAGACAAACTGCTTTTTTTCCCTTTCTGCTCTTAGGCATCTGTTACCAGTTTAACCTTGAAAATGGTATGTTCAGACATTTACCTATAAAGCCCATGAAACAAGCCTTCGCAGTTCAGGAAATGTATTAATTTATTAATTAATTCATTTTTATCTGTTTCTGTTGAAGCCACTATTTCTATCTGGCACAGACCATGACAAAATGCATTGAGCCCTACAGACTTTAGTTCTGAGTCACTGTAAGCTCAAGATGAGGGAGACGTGTGGATGAGGGAGAGGTGTGGAGTATCAGGGCAGGGCTGTTTTGAGTAGTGTTTAACAAGCTTCCTGCACAGTACATCTGTGGCTTAGGGTTGTTAGGTGTATGTTATTTTGGCTGGTGATGATTCTTACTAGGTGAGAAACCAAACCAAACCCTAAAATTCATTTTAATTATCTGCCTGTTTCAGATATAAAGGGTATTCACTCCTACCACTTAAAGTATTTCCAAAGTCAAATGTTAAAACAATACATGTTTTGCTATTAGTACTAATTAAAACTAATTGGCAGCACGCAAAATATTTGCCAGTCATGAGCTCAGTGTTCATATAACCAGGCACATCTGCAAAACTGGGATACTGGATGCACTATGTTCATATCCCCCTTTATCTCTATGGACGTGTCAAAGCCAGGTCCTCTCTGCACTGCAAAGTAATTTCCATTTCACAACCAAGGAGGATTTACTTGTTTGCTGGAAACAGAGGAAGCTTATTCTTCAATCCCATTAGATTCAACTTCTAATTAAGTCAATTGGATTGCAAGTGGATTTTTCCAGGACAGAACATTAACTGCTAAAATATAGACTAGAAAGCTTTCCCCCCACTCTACTTAAAAACAAGCAAACAAAAAAAAACGTATTTTGAAGTGTCTCCCCTATCCTCTGCAAATGCTTTTTACCTGGTCCTGCCTCTAATCTGACCACCAAGAAGTGACGACACTAGGTGAGTTAAGAACAACAGATTTCCCAGACAGGTTTCCCAGTTCTAGTTATGTCTTCTGCCACCCTCCATTAAACCTGTAGGAAATAATTTCTCTGGGGTGAGGTATATGGGAGCATTATGTCCTTAGTTTAGCTTCTGCATTTCCAGTTATGCCTCTTACTGTTACTCTTATACTATTTTTTTCAATAGCGTAAAGATCAAAACACATATGAGATCTAGAAATGGAAAGACAATTGGTAGTTTTATAAAAAATTGATCTCCATTGTCCCAACATTACCTATAATTGACTTCTAAAAATATTTAATCCTTTCTTTTTTAATCCACCTTTCTAGGTTTACAGATTTTAGTATTTCCTATGAGCCTTTGATTAATAAAAGATTAAAAGCTTTGTTGTTCCTTAGGCTATGGTAATGCTAAATCACTTCTATTGTCTTGACATAGTATAATAAGAAACAGAGTCCACTATTGAAGATGAAAGACTTCAGTTCAGGTGCTGATGCTCCCAATGTATAAATTGCTTGCTAAATATTACTATCATGTTACACTGCTTTACATTTTTCTTATAATATTTCTGTCTTGAGATTTGTTTCCTGGCGTGTCAAGCTTAATTCTTATTATTTCTACTAGTAACAAAAACAGGACAAATCTTTCTTTAAAGCTATTTGCCTATCGGCTGCTTTCTTTTCTGGACTTTCCTTAGCATGGATTGGTATTACTCCCTCTTCAGAGAATCTCCTGTCCTGCAGTACAATATTATCTTCCTCCTGTCATTTCTACACTGATAGAGAGGGCTTGTATTGATTACTTGAAAGGCTTAAGCCTTTTTACAAAATATTTATTATCTGAGCTACTTGTGGTGGGTTAGTGCATCTCAAATCCTCGCAGAAGATGATGTTCATGTTGTGATAGACACTTATGTCTATCACAACATAATCTTGATATTTATGCCTGCATAAAACACGTATCAAATTTTAAGCATGAATAGCTAAGTACCATTAGCCCATGTGTAGATGTATTAATGTGCGTTAACACGATGTGCACCAATGGACACACATCATGTCAATACGCATTAGCATGTCTGCACATGAGCTAATGTGACTTGACTATTTGGGCCTAAATTTAATGCGCCTTAATGAGCATTAGCGTGTCTACACAGACATATGCCTAAATTGCCTTAATTCACCTTAAGCAAGGGGCATTAAGTTTAGGCGTGCACAAATACATGTGTTGGCATGCCCAACGTGTCCGTCTACACAAGATGCTTTACTGCACAGTAGCACAGTTTACTGTGCAGCAAGCATGTGTCTACATGTGCACATGGTTACTGTGCAGTAAATCTCCCTAATTTTGAGTAAATTTGCTACCTGCAAATGCAATTAGCAAATTTATTTGTGATTACTAACTGCACAGTAGTGGTTGAGTAGAAGCCTGACTGGGAGCAAATGCTCCTGATCATCCAGTCACCAGAGGGTGGGAGATTTGCTCCCTGCTCACAGGAGCTGCCTGCTGCAGGGGCAGGCTCTGCCACCAAAGCCCAGGCGGGAACAATGAGGCAATGGGGCTGGTGCTGAGTAATCTTTATCTCCCAAGAAGCATTGCTTCCCTGAATGTGTAGATGCCTGCCTGGGAGCGTTAACTCATGAGTAGTTTACTTGCGAGTAAACTGTTCCCAGATCTAATGCACATGTAAACACATCCAAAAAGAACCTTTACAACTAGCAGGAATTGTATCATTGGCTATTCTACAGTGGGGTCAGGGGTCAGCCCTGAGTCAGTCCTGTGTTCTGACTCCCAGGATTGTAATATACTGGGTAAAAGTGAGACTCCAGGGCTAGATTAGATGCATATGGGTTACATCACATTGTAAAAATAGCAAGTGGCAGATAAACTTGCAGTGGCTTATTTTTATACATATAAAAAGGGGTTCCTATTTTCCAAACCAGTGTAACTTTCAGTGATGTAGATGCATTTCATACATTTTCAATATAAGTAAACAGAATCTCTCAATGCATGAAACATTCTTCTGACTTAAGTCCTTAAAACTAGAGTTGGACAACATATCACCCACTAAAATTTTCCTTCTAATACTTGTTATCCCTTTTTAAACTACCTTGTGGATTTTTTTTAACAAAACATAATTTTAAAATTCAACTTGGATTTTGATGCTTTTTTTAAAGCTGAAACTCTTCGCCAAATTCAATCCAAATTTGTGAGTGTGCTAGCCTCCTATAAATGTTTTGTGTGGCAACTAGCCTATTTGTCCAGGTTTGCTGAAAACTATGATATAGATAATCTTTCAGAAAACAGAACCTATTTTAGTGACCATAGAGTTAGGGTGCATCTACAAATGCCATTAATGTGCAGCAATAAACTGTGGAGCTTATTGCTCTACAGTTTATTGCACCCAGACGTTCAGTTTACATGTGCACCTGGACCACAGCAGATTGAACCAGGTTCTAGCAGTCCTGGATGGCAGGGGGCCTGGGATCTCAGCCTGTCATCCTGGGGCTGCTCCAGTCAGGCTCAGTGTGCTGCAGAGAGGCTGGCTGGAGCATGAGGGTGCTTCAGTGCAAGGCTAGCGGACAGGCAGCACCTTCATGCCCTAACCAGCCAGGCTAATTCTACACATGCGCGGCTGCACATGAAAAAAACTCCACAATAGGGTAGTATTTGTATTTGTACAAGTAAATACAAGTACTAACCTGCTCTGGAGTTCATTAGTTTTGTACAACCTAATAGGGGTACACATGTAGATGCTAAGACTTACTGTACAATTAATTAGTCATCTGCATAGTGAAAGTCTCATGTAAACATGCCCATAGTGAAATACTTTTATAATGAAATATAAAGAGATTATTTGCATAATGCAACAATATGCAAAATAAAGAGCTCTAGGTTTTATTGATTTGTCACTAATTATAAAGTAATTGAAGGAAGAGATATGAAAGGGTTGTAGAAAACAACTGTAACATTTGAAAAAATGTGCAGAATCTCTCTGGAATGGAATGATGGGCCTGAATGCAGTTTGCACTATATATTATTTTATGCTTCTGTGTCCTAGTGATCAACATAAAATAGAACAGTGGGTCTCAACATTTTTAGACTCAAGGCACCTCTCAGAAAATTCCAGGCCTTAGGTGATGCACATTTTTTGACTATGGAAAAATAATTGACCAACTCAAAGAAATCAAAAACCCCAATTGGGCAGAATGTTTTTGACATGATGGATTCCTATTTGAAATCTCTGGGTTCATCTTGTGGATCATGTGTAGGTGTCTGCACATCTAACAGTGCTCATATTGCCAAGGCACACTTAAAAGGATCTATTTCATAATACCCTCATTGAGAATCACTAGAGTAGAAAATGTAGAATGATGGGTGTATAACTTTTAAATAAAAATTTTAATTCTGTGTTTCTGATGTCTGAAAGACATGTTAAAAAGGAATTTCTCATGTACCTACTAAAGGAATTTTGTTTCTTCTTGATTACATAGTGACTCAAGGGTTAAAATGGTAACTGGAATTGCAAAATTAGCTTTGTAGTAATTAATAAATGTAGCATAACCTCCTTGCTTGTGTCATAATGTACAAACTGACTGTAAATAATTAAAAAGCTTATGGTCACACGCTCCGATAGAGGCGGCCTGTTCTAATTTTTATGTGCATTTATCAATCGAATTTGCAAAATGAACAGAATGGTATAAAGCATTTGATTGCCTTTTGTTTTCATCAATCAAATTGCACAGCCTCAAGCCAGTGGTGAAACCATAATCTGCTACTCTATTAACATTTTGTGTTATTTCATTCAGTGTTTGACATTACAAAAGTGGCTTATGTTGGTATTAGTTTTAAAAAGTTAGTTTAGTGCTTACAAAAAGTACTAAACTAACAGCTCCATAAAATGAAGTCCTTTATTAATTAATCCACAGATTTGTAGCCCTTGTGTAAACTCTATCCCTCCCAGCACTGAATCTTGCCCATGAAAAATAACTTTTATGAGGAAAGAATGGTTCATTCTCCATGTCCAGCAAACTGCAGTGATAAAGATAGTCACAGTTACTTCTGTGTAAGAGTTTGCAGTAAGTTTTTAAAGGGACAGTCTGGATAATAGTGTATGTTCTTGGGCAAGTATACCTCATTAAAGACAAGTTCAAATTGATTGCTGAAGAATTAATGGCAGTAATATCTGAGGATAAGAATTCTAAGACCGTTTTAGGGAGTGATACAAAAAACAGTGAGCTCAGAGCTGAGGTTAAATTCCCAACACACTCAAACATCTGAACGCTTAAAAATTTACAGTTAAAAGCACTACATTCTACCTTGGATCTGCCACAGCAGTGATGCCAGCCTTCCCTGTCATTTTTATAGCCACATGGTAAGGTGTGCTATTCTTGAATCAAAGATTTTTTTTTTAATGACTTTAACAAGTCAGTAGCCTGGGACTTAAATTCAAAGCAGACACTGAAGAAAACCCAAGGAGGGAACAAACATGTTTCTCAGGCTGGCTCTTTCTGTATCCCAGCCCTGTCCCTGAAGCTGCCAACAAGGTAAAATTAGCTTCCAACAACCCATCCTGCCCTTTTACTAGTTAAAATGTTAGCTATTTTAAATTTAGAGGTTAATCACCTAATAATCTCTGGGTATTGCACTAGCATTCAAGCTCGGCCAGGTGTAACCATTATTTCATGATTTATCTTTACCATTTGTAACGTATTTGATATAAAAAGGCAACAAAGTGCTTGAAATAATTGTTTAATTCTGTATACAGGTTTCCCTCGCTTTATGCTGTACATGCGTTCCTGAAAATCTCAAATTCACATATAGGGAACCCACTTTACAATGTAACAAATAGGGATACAATTCCAAGACCTCAACTGTACTGACCCCCCAGACCCATTTCTACCACTTTTACAAGACAATTTTGGTACTCACCAACAGCAGACAGTACACACAAGCACAGGGTGGAGGTGAATGTTACCATAATAATGATGGCAACTACAGAAACACATCGCAGATGATGATCAAGGAGCACAGATCCACACAGGAGACTATGTTTTGGTGCGCGTCACTCCCACAATGCACCGCACAGAGCAGCTGACTGTGGGCTTGCACCACACCAATCGCATAAGAGTGAATTTATCTCGCATATAACGAATTTTTAGTATAAAAAGGGTCATCATATAAGAGCGAATGCACACATACAGAACCCACATAAAGCGAAAGAAACCTGTATCTCTCTTCTTTGAGGGCTGAAGGGGACAGAATAGCTGTTGGCATTCAGAAGCACCTTGTCATAAGGAAAATCTACATAGTTTAGCCACCAAGTTGACACTAGTATTTCTTTAAGGATTTTTAGAGTATATGGGCAAAATCAGGATTGTAGCAAAAATTAGATGCAACACTATTTATAGAGTAGAAGTACTCTATTAAACAGTTGACCCAATTTGTATCTGTCTGTTACAACTGCAGGTATTAAAAACAATTGTGCAAATTAGTGAGGATCTTTTGATTTATGATGCCTATATGTTGTTTGAGAATTACAAAGCATAGCTCTCACTGAGTTGCAAAGAAGCACAGGCACCATAGAGCTAAGATGAGGGTCTCCAGAAGCTTAACCAACTTTAAATTTCACTGATGCCCTTTCCTACTAGCTTTTTTCCTGGAACAAGTCAATCTGCAGTGCCTGTAGGAGCAGAACAAACATACATTACAAATGTTTGTTTTTAATTTTCCTGGACAGCTTATGAATGAATTTGGAGGTACAATTAAAAGCTGTTAATGGATTTGAATGCACTTAAAGATTCTTTTTATGCTCAAGAAGAAAAATAAAAACCTGGAAATTGGGGGTGGAGGGGAGAAAAATCTTCTGTGTTAGTTAATGGTTCCCTGTACAGTGAGCAAAATGGGCACCAGAGTGAACAAAGAACTGTTTAGAGGAGTCTGTTTTCCTCTCCTTCCTGTGTTTTGCAAATGTGAGAATAGCAGATAATAGCAAAGTAAAAACATGGTATCTGACAGTGGTACACTGGAGATGAAGCTGGGAGTTTTCCAAGCTAGCAGTCTTGCATCCATTATAGTGCTGTTGGCATTGTTAAAGAACATACTGATTTTAATGGGTCTGAGCACAAATTTTTTTTGCTTTACAATCAACAGTAACAGCAGATAACATCCTTATTTTTCTTATGTTCAACAAGCAAATCTTTTATTTTTAAGATTATTGTTATTTCTCAAGTAGGCCCAGAAATGTGCTGGGGCATTGTAAATCAAAGGAAGACTTCCCATCCAAAGCGTTTACAGTGTAATACCCCCTCTACACATTACATTTACGCTTAGGGTAACCCTACATCCTGGTTTGGCCAAGACAGTCCTGCATTTCATAGGGATGTCCTGGCCAGTTGGTGCAAAGTCCCAGCATCTCAGGGGCATGGGGTGCAGTCTGACAGGGAGGTGGAAGCAGCATGGTGCACCAGGCAGGCAGGCAGGCACCACTGCTGCAGTATGGGAGCAAAGTGGGTAGACTGGAGCAGTGCCCAGCCCAACATGCCCTCTGCCTCTAGCAGCTGTTCAGAAGGAGCTGGGCCAAGCACATACAGGCAGTGTGGCACCTGCTGTAGTCCACCTGCCTTGCTCCCACACTGCAGCAGCAGTTCTTGCCCATCCACCTATCTTGCACAACATGCTGCTCCACTTCCCCACTGGACTGTGCACCACATCACCACCAGCCTGACTTGGGGGCAAGGGGGCACACAATGCCCAAAGTTTCCTTAAAAATAATACAGTAACCCTATTGATGCTGCTATTAATAGGTTAATCATGGCATAAGTGGCAAGGATGCTATATGGGGACTCAAATTAAGGCACAATTAAATGACCAGAGGTGCCAGGTATGGGATTTAAACTCCCTGCAGGGAAACCCCTTAAACTCACAAGCTAAGTACAGACAGTCAAAGAGCTTCAGGCTGAATCAATTCAGTCTTTGTAGGTTAGTCTAAAATGCGCAGATTAAACTGAAACAGAAATGAACAAACTTTCACCCATGACTCAGGAAATGCAGCCACATGCCTGCAGTAGCTTAGGCCAGAAGCTGGGGGGCACTAGAGCATGGCTGCCTGGCTATGTATTCACTTTCTCTTCCTGATGCCCCCAAGGTCTCTGGGATTTGCAACTCAGACTTACAACAGCAGGACTCTGCAGGGTTGCTCATCACTTCCTCTTCCTGCATCCAGATGCCTCTAGGATTTGCAGTCCACGATCGCAGCCAGCAGTAAGTTTGAGCAGGGGAAGGGGTGTTTAATGCCCCCTCCCTGGCCCCAGACCACAGCCATGGTTTGCTGGGGGGGCAGCCTCCCCCCTGCCCAGACTGGGCTGCATCCCCAACCAGGCTTGCCCCTCCACCCACTTGTCAGCAAGTCTTCACTTCTCCAGCTAGGGAGCAGAAGGGCAGGGCCAGCCCTGCTCTCTGGAGCAGATAACACAGCCCAACCTAGGGCTGCAAAATGCCGGGATGCTGGATGACTCTGATTTAACTTACAGCAGGAAGGGATCTGGGACACAAGTTCCATAAAGTGGTCTGACCCATATCAGTTAAGTGATAATCTGATACTACATTCAACCAGGTTTATTTTAAACCAGTTTCAGCCATTTTGAAGCTGGTTTATGTGCATTGAGGTTCTGTTCTGTTACAGGTTTAAACCAGTTTCTGATCACTTAAACTGGTTTACGTGTAATTTCTGTCCTTAGCAACAAAGGCTGACAATGCTCTGATTGTCATCCCTGGTCCCCTGACAGTCCTGGGTTTTGAAATGGACCTGGGGCTGTGTGGACCAGGGCCACAAGCTCCATCCTTTCAATATTACTGGTAGAAACTTAAGTGCCTATGGACTCTCCAGTGCCTAAGTAATTTGATGGTGGTTTTGTGAATCAGTCTTGGCTTTAGATGTTTAAGTTGCATGTTAGGCACCTGAGTACTTTTAGATCTTGTCCTAAGTGTCCAGTGATTGTTTTATGACATTCAAACAGAAAATAATTTAATTATTTTGTGGTATATACTCATATAGAAAATAATTGCATTAATTTCATTTTACACCTGTTCTTTTTATTTGCATTTGTTATAAATTTATAGTGTTATATTATATAATGTACCTAGGAGAGACAGAGGAACGATCCCTGAGAAATTTTATTTTGAGGATTATAGGAATATTTATGAGCTTTAGTCATGTCTCTCAATCTATTCCTCTGCTCACCGTGCTTCCTTGTCCCAGGCCTCACAAAACAGCTTCTCTGCACTTTGCAGATGTTATGCAGCATTCAGGCAGCAAAAATAACAACACAGTGAATGGTCACTTGGCAGCTCTGGGTCTTGAACTTGACTTGGGGCTACGTGGACGAGGGCCACAAGCACCATCGTTTCAGGGACTTGGGCAGGCCAGCCATGCTGCAGTAGACAGCACGGCTGAGGCCTGGATCCCAGGGTGCAAGGATCTCAGTCAGCTGCTGCATAAAAGGCATGGACTTGCAGGCACTCCCCGACTGATGGTTGTGTGGAAACTGACTGTGCCTGTAAGGTCTTGACCTTTATGTAACATTGCTGCACTGACTGACTGTTCCCATGCTCTTGCATCCAGTCTTCCAGCTCCTTGTTGGAGTGCTTACCCCACATGAACTGCCTCTGCACCTCCACCTTGCCCCACAGTGCCACGAGATTCCCAGTGTCCTTTATGGACCACTTGGGACCCTGGGTGGCAGTGTGTAGCATGGGCAACAATGAGGCCATTGAGGCTCCCGTGCCAGCTCTCTGGTCCTCTGCCTGGCTGTCCCTGTGCTGCTGGGCCTGGGCAGCTGCCTGCAGTGCCCAGCACAGGGGCACGGTGTGGGGCTAGGAGCCACGTGGTGAGGTGATGCCACACAGCACATGCAGGCTCTGGGCAGGTTACTGGGGGTTGGCTGCCCTGATGGCCAGGAGATGCAAGCAGGTGGGCCTATGTGCTAGCAGGCCTGGCAGGAGCCTGCAGCACCCTGCAGGCATGAACAGCACAGCCCTGGAAGCAGCGTGGGACTGTGATGTCAGGCAGCAGCTCCAGGGTACAGACAGGCTGCCCCAGGTAGCCTGCGGCCTGTGCAGGGAGAGCAGAGGCCAGCAGTCACATCAGGCTCCCTGCTCTTGCGCCCCAGGGCTCAAACTGCCTGCAGGCTTTTCAGGGCCTGAGGCTGGGACTGCCAGAGAGTGGGGCAGCCCTGGGGCAGGAGAGGCTCCTGGCCTTAGGGCTGAGCTCAGGCTGGCCCACTAATCGCAGAGCCGACTGGGAGAAAATTTGCTCCCTATTGGCATCTACACATGTGTTACTGTGCAGTAACTACTCATGAGTAAATTTGCAACCTTTATGAGGCAGGGTAATTTACCTACAATTAGCATAGTTTACTGGGCAGTAAGTATGTGCATGTGTAGACACACTTGTTTGCTGCACAGTAAACTGCGCAGTAGAGCATCTCATGTAGATGTACTCAGTATGACCTTGAGAAACTGACTTCGAGTAAGAGCAGAATGTCCTCCATGGTCAGTTTTACAGATGTTGTAACCTCCTGTGCTACTAGTTATGAGCAAGTTTTTGGGTGCAGATAAGGGTGATTTATGAATGTGGGTATAGGGCAATGATTCTCACCCAGGATGCCATGAGATCCTTTTAAGGGTGCTACCGGGTGCCACACAATATTAGCACTGTTAGATGTGGAAACATCTACACATGATTAACAAGATGAACCTAGAGATTTCAAATAGGAATCCATAGTGTCATAAGACATGGACAGGTGAGAATGCTTTTGAGTTCTTTGCAACAGAAGAATTGTTCTCTTGTTTTTCTGTAGCCAAAAAAACCAAGTGAAACTAAGAGATGTCATTTTCTGGGGGGCACTCTGATTTTAAAAAGGTTGAGAACCACTCGTGTAAACAGAAGATAGCTGTGGGAGTGAGAGTGTATCAATGGCTGTGTGAGATTGCATGCTGATGAACCTCCATTACAGTTCTACTACAGTCCAGTGCCCTGGCATCCTAATTCTTTCTGACTTGTCAAGAGAAAGCCAACAAGGTCCTTTTACTTTCCACTCTTGTAAGTGAGATGTTTTGTCCCTCGGGAGATTTGATAGCTTTATGGATTGAAGAAAAATACATTTTGAAATAAATAATTCTTATTCATATGTTAACCAAACTTACCTGTTTTATACCCTGTTTTTTGTTTTTCTTAATGGCGTGCCTCCTATCACAGGACTGTATGTTGTTACATTAGAAATGTAAATACTTTTCCATTTGAGAGATGATAGAAAAGCTAGAAGTTGCTTCTCATTAGTTCACGTTTGGGAAGTGGATCCCCACCAGTTTAATCCAAGGGCCCATAGTCTAGCATCCTCCTGTGTGTGTCTAAAACATATGGGTGAAAAGAAGTATATGTGTATGGTTTTAAGTCCTTTGGAGCATGGAATGGTAAATGTATTAAAAAAGGAAGAACAAGCAATTTAAAAAAGCCATTATCATAATGCTGTGCAAACTGATCCAAGTAAGTAAACTGCTGCTCTATACATGTTAAACCAACCCTGGGATGTCTTGTGCTCTTATGAAGTTTTGTGATTTATACTGGCTATTAGGAAGCATCAACAATTTCCCACTATGCAGAAGTGTGTCATAGCTAAAGGGGTACTGATGAAGCTTACATTTTGAAGGGCTCCTTTATGAGAAAAAACCTTCTTTACTTGATAGCTGCTTTATGTTCTCTGTGATATGATTCCAAAATATTTCAAGTTGTAGATTAGTTGTACTGTTTTAATTACTAAATACAGGCTTTTCTAATCAACCATGGTACTAATGCTTAAGGAATTTGCCTGACTCTCTGGAAAATGTTAAATCTTTTTTTGGTGAAAGGCATATGAAGAATAGTTCAGTAGTCTGAGGGCTAAAGAAACTCCCAATGAAACAAAGATATATTTTCATTTCTCTTATGCTGAATATGAAAAAAATGCTGATATGACATCAGCTATGCAGCCTTCTGCCATTTTTCTAACCCCAAGGGTATGCCTGGTAGAAAGGACACTTGTTCAATTACTAAAATGTCTTCTTTTCAGCCTCACAAAGACTTGGTTTCCAAACTTCATGAATACATTCTCATAGTTTTATATATAGCACTGATTCTTTGAGCAGTATTGTTTGATGGCAATAATACCATTGTTGTTTTAATGCATCAAATGGTCTCTTTATGAGGAAAGTTGAATGCAGCAATTTAATAGAGTAGTTTTATACATGGTAGCATTCAACAGCTCTATATTTTTTGCAGTTATGCGTATAGTGTTCACCTCTGTTAAAATGTGTAGAAATGTGAGAGTATTTTCCTTGATTTATAATGCCTCTTCAGTTTCTGAAGCACAGAGGGAAATAGTAGCTTTGGGTAAAAATATTGCTGTATCTAAATACATTTTAAAAAGTGGATGCAGCTACAAGATCTGAAGCATAAGGAAAATAAAGAAACTGGGCAAAATCTCAGCTGGTATAAATCAGATAGCTCTGCTGAAGTCCATCCTTAAAGTATAGTATACTATGCCATGGTTCAGAAGCAATACCTTGGTATTGCCAGCCACTCCTATTTCTCTCCTATGTGAGGCTTATTTGTACAGGGACTTAACAACTTAATTAAACAGGTGAAATCGAAGCACGTAAATTAAAGAACATTAATCCCCCCATGTGAATGCTTTCATTCAGAGTTAAAGTAGCCTTTGTTCACTGTAGCATCATCTGGAATGAGAGTATCTGCACAGAAGTTTAAAAATGCTTTAACATATGTTCACTAATTTGATATTTCTAATGTTAATGTTTCAGTTGTCTCCTTGTAAACAAGCTTGCAATGCACTAGTTTTGAAACATTGAAACATTCAGACAGTGTAAGCACGTATCATCTGTGGGATATGTTCAGAGTTAATGTAACCGATTTGACAAACTATAGTTCACAAGTCATACAATTCTAGATTTCTTTTAAAGTTTATTCTGTTTTGAAGCTGCAGTTCTGCTTGCCCGTAGCTGTAAGGAAACCTTTCCACTACTTCTCCCCAAGTTAATGTTGTGTGCACAGATGTAGCACAACTTGATGTAACTGGTACAGTCCCATACTACATTATTGTGTAAAAGAGTAACTGATAAGAATAGGATAATACTTACATTTCTTTAACTATAGATATCAAGACAGGACCACTGTAGATGTTGCATTCTGGCCAGACATCCAAAAAGCTATCTGGCAGGGATAAGCGTGGTTTGAAACACCATGCAAACTTTTAACCTGGGGTAGTGATGTGCTGAGCACACACTGCTCTTACTGACTTCCTGAAGAATTGGGGATTCTCAACATCTCTCTGGATGAGGCCTTTTCCAAATAAATATGAAGTTATAATGCAGGCAGAAGTCAGAATGCTTAGGGAAAAGCTGCAGAACAGAAATCTCTCAGCAAGCAAAATAACAGTGTTAGTCACTTTTGACTCAACCGGAGCTACTCCAGAAACCAGAAAGCATATAAATTCATTCTTATTTATATGTGAGTGCATATTAAAAGTGCTGCTCAATGCTCACATAACCGAATCAGATTAATGAAAACGAGACTTCTGTACTCATTTTGACTATGCTGAAGGTGTGAGGTGTATGATTTAAATCGTGTTAGATAATTATGCTACAGATATCTGTGAATTATATATAATGCATTCCATCTATGGATAAAGTTAGTCATAATATATTTTTTTCCTGCAGACATGTTTTGCCCTAATTGGGAGGGTGGGAGGAAAACTTTGATATCTGGGCCAGAAAATATTTGGGGTTTTGACTTTCAGGTTCAGTTTTTCAATAAAAAGTGTGAAATTTTCCCTGCAAAATGTCATTTTCATTAACAATCTTTGCTTGGTCAAAAGCCCAATTGCTTATTGAGTGGAAAATCATCAGCCTTTTCCTGTGCTGTGTGCCTCCATGCACTGTGCAGGGGGCATGTTTGAGTGGGTGACTGCCAGTTGTACTGATCTAGTGAACAGTGTGGTCAACCCAAAGGCCAGTGATTTGTGGTGGTCTCCCAAGAGCTGTCTATATAATGCTCTGCAGCACAGAATAGCTATAAAGTGCCTTTCCACTCTTGTCTTGCCTCAGTCAAGGGCCTACTACTTGGGAAGCAGCATAAGGTAGCACGTCAGCCTTACTCTACTCATAAACCCAGAAAATTGTACCTGAGAGAACTAAGGCTCTTCTACGCTGACTGTAAACTACTGAACAGGGTGTTTATGGGCCAAATCTGGCTTATGACACTGCATGGCAGCTAGGGTAAGACAGGTAGCTGAAAAATGTTGCTTAGAGTTTGGGAAATAAATCTAGTTTTGAGTGCAACAAAAGAAGGGGAGGTGTTTTAGTACCATATTCAAACTGAAATGCAGAACCAGAGCAGTTATTGTTTCTGACTATGGCTCCAGAGGCATGAATTTAAGCCACACTCTGAACTTATGTCAAAGGCTACCCTGACAAGTCAATCAAGGGATGGGGGTGAGGGGATGGAGGCAGATGGATATAAATGCTAGCTGCATCATTCCCTGGTGTGCTGTTTGCTACTAAAACTGGCATGTCCTGACCATGTTGGTCCAGTGTGCCTTCTAGATTCAGGCAGGTTATGACTGATGGACTTTGTTCAAACCATCCAAAATCTCACACTGTCAAATTTGTCACCAGAAGAGCTGGGACCCCAGCAGAAGGTTCACAGCATGTCATTAGAAAATTGCATTCAGTTAGAGCTCAGCCTTTTGAGTTCATAAACGTTACTTTGCACTCAGTATAGACAAGTATACATTGAGTTCTGCATCCTGTTAGCTGCCTATGTGTAATACATAGTCCCTGGTTTCTACCTTATCCGATGACAATCACTTCCAGTTTGAGAAGCACCAGCGAGCTGCAGGTAAACTGTGGGGTTTATACTCAACCAACTGATGTGATGCCAAATGTGACATGTTCCTATTTACATCAATCATAATCAAGTTAGTTTATACCATTGCTCAAGGTTGCACTCTAATTCAGTGCAATTGTCTCATGAAGACAAAGAAGTAGTAGTGCTTCATGTATTCAAAGCAGTGGGCCACAAAGTTGATTTTAAATATGAGTTTTTTCTCTCTTTGCATTTGCTTATACTCCCACATAAGAAACAGAAAAGACAAACGTGTTCTGAGGTAAAATGGGTTTAAAAGACAACCAAATCCACAGTACTAAAAAAACTTGCTAAAATGCTGGAGGAAATAAAGATAAAGCCTTTTCAAGCACAGCCTGACCAGAATTCATGCTATGTATTTTTCCTGAGACAAATAGGCTTTCACAGCAATCTAGTTATTGCCAGTTAGTCTTCCTCATTTCAGAATTTAAAAAGCCGCTCAGCATATACTACCTGCACTGAAAAAGCTTTAATATTACAAATAATGGAATAAAAAAAAAAAAGACATAATGTTAGAAGTCAGTACATCCTTATTTTGTATAAATGGCTTTGATTCTTTGACCCCAGTGTGTGGCCAGGTGGTGTGGCTAGAGAAATTAGACCATATCTACACAGTCTCTGAGCTGTGCCATCATGAAGCATGGCCTGCCCATTTGTTCCTGCTCCTGCAAATAAGATAACATAGCTGCCTTAGAGCAATCCTGAGCATATTCACGGAGCTGCTCTATTTTGGGTGTGCATGGTCAAGGTTGCTATAAGGCTAAGGCAGCTACCTTGCATCACTTCTAAGATGCAGCAGGGCAAATGAGTCATCCTTTGCAACCCATTAACTACTATACTTACATTCAGAGGGATGTTGTGCTGCCTAATTAGTTAGGGCCTGATTCTGATCAACTCTAAACCAAAATCTTCCACTGAAGAACATTTTAACAAGTATATAACTATGGCAAAGTAAAATCTGAATCATGTTCTTCTTTACTGCACAGAACTTTTAAGCTGTAAAAAAAATAAGAGCTAGCACTTTCTTTAATAGCCCTTTTACTTTTTCTGGGAATGTAAAATCACGTTGACACTCATCCCCCCCAATCTTATTTCTTAAGGACCCTAGGAGGAATATGGTTCTTCTAATAATTTTGCTTTGATACTATCTATCTGCAGATAAATAGGAGGGGTGTGTGTAGCTGGTACTCTCCTTCTCACAGTAATCCATGTGTGGCGGAGCACAGGGTGCTCCTGCCACTTTAAGGGCCTGGAGCTGGCAGCCTCCAGGTGCCTGATTGCGGCAGCCATTTTGAGGCCTATATAAACTAGGCAGTTGGGCTGCAGGAGGCCAGGCAGCAACATTGCCTGGCCTTAGGGTTGCTGTGTATGACTGGAGGTAAGTGGGAGCTGCAAGGGGATGGTAGGAGGCTCTTGGTCCTGGGCATGACCTGAAACTGCACCCTGCTGGGAGTGGGTGGTCTGGTGGGGCTCTCAGTGGCGCGGGAGCCCCCAGGAAATGCCAGGCCAGTGATCACCCCGGTGAAAGGCGGGTCGGGGCGCCTTAACCCCTAGCTCCCACCACCACCAGGTAGGTGACCCCTGAGTTGGAGGAGGGCTGAGAGGCCCAGGGTTGTGAGGGGCCCAGAGAGGGCGGACCCCGAGAGTGGCAGTGATGTGGGTGAGGTGCTGCGGTGACTCCTAGGAGGAAGGGAGTAGCAGCACGGTGAGGCCCAGTGTTAGTGAGTGGCTAGAGAGACCCAGCCCGAAGGGGAGAGTCCCCTCGACTGGCCCATGCTGGGGCCAGGACCAGTGAGGGTCAAAAGGGCCAGGGGCCCACTGCGAGGGACGCCCAAGAGCCGGGGGCCTGGGGTCCCGACTGGCCTTGAGGTGGGCCAGGGCCAGGTAGCCAAAGGTTCCGGGGGAACCACACCCGAGAGGGGAACAAGGCTTCTTGGGGTGAGGTAGCCCAGATGACGGCAGAGTGGCCGCCTTAGTAGAGAAGACCATAGTGGGGTCTTGCATAGAAGATTCTGGGGCCCAGTGCAGGGGCTGGTGAGGAAGAACACCATGATGCCATCTGCGAGGTTTGGGCTGCGGTATTAGGGGAGGTCGGAGCCGCAGAGCGCCCCTGGGCATCAGGGCAGTCGAAGGGCAGCCTCCCGCTTAATTAACATCCTAATTGAACTGATTATCATCAAAGGCGTGGCGGGCGAGATGAGCGGGCGGTTGCCCAGAGACAGGTGGGCGGGCCATGAAGAGCTCGGCCCTGAGTAGGCCTGCTGTCACGGTGACAGGCGGGCGGGCCACCGAGTTCGGCCCTGGGAGGCTCCCCCGTCACACCATGTTATCATGGGTCAAACCGGTACATGCTAATACCAGATGCATGACTTGCAGTGGTTTCCTTCTAGTTTTGTTTATGCATTCAGCCACAATCCTGCATTCAGATACAAAATGTATTCAGGCTTAATATACTTTGACATCTCTATAGTTCATAGCACTAGTAAAATGTGAACTTTAAGATGTGTCAGTGCCATTGACTTCTTGCAATGGCTGAAGGGGAGAACTGTATGTTAATAACCTGAACTATTTTCTAGTCAGATACCTCTTCTCCCCTATCCAAACAAAGCTCTATACGAATATAGCTTTAGAAGACAGGCAGTTCTATGAGCATAATACAGGATTTGATGTGAAGTTGTTTAATGTATAACTTATTGTGTCACTTTGTGCTATTTTTACGCAATAATGAAGCTTCTGTAGGAGATAAAAACATCACGTCACTGTGACTGTTACAGTGCTAGCTGCTTGGGCTGTGCGAAGCTTCAGGTGCTGATTCAATTCAGAGGAGATTCAGCCTGATTCGGTGGCCGAATCTCTGAATCTGAATCAAATCAGGGGACCAATTAAAAGGTCTGAATCAATTCAGAAAAGATTTGGAGAGCTTCGGAGAGTCAGGCAATCCCCACTGGCTGCAGCAGAGAGCTGGACCCGGACTCAATGCCAGTAAGTAGGGGGCGGGGGAGAGGGGATGGAGGAGGAGGGAGGAGACCATAGGGGGACCTCTGCCAGGCCCCATCCCTTGCCTGCTCCTCCAGGCCCCGCCCCCCCCTTGGCTGCCCTGCCCGCCCCAGCTCCTGGTGCTTTAAAAAAAAGCCACCACTCACTGGCTACTGCCAGGTGGGGGGAGCAATTCCTGCTGCCCCCCACAGCCCCACACCATGTGGGGGTCTCTGTCACAAGCCTCCCAACCCCCGCCCGCTCTCCCAGCTTGCAGCCCTTTAAAAAAAAAAAAAAAAATCCGTGCTCACTGGCTGCTTCAGCGGCCTCAGGGCTTCTGGGGGCTTGTGGCAGAGTCCCCCCACATGGCATGGGGAAGTGGGGGGCAATGGGGATTGCCCCCACACCTGGCAGCAGCCAATGAGTTGAGGGCTCTTTTTTTTTTTCAAGGAGCCAAGAGCTGGGGCTGGGCAGGGCTGGGAGAGCAGGTGAAGGATGGGGCCTGAGTGATTCAGAGATTCAGCTGATTCAGCAGCAGCTGAATCTCCAAATCAGACTTGGCCGAATCGATTCAGGACAGTGATTCCCGAATTTATTTTTTCCTTTATTTTTCCTGAAGTGAAATTCTTCTACTCCCTTCCCAACAGGTCCAGGACCTGACACCTCTTACTCTTCCCTGCAAGAGTTCAACCACAAGGGGGATATGGTGATATTCTTCTTAAAATGAGGACTGTTTGTGTTTAATATTGGGCACAAAGTGAATTATCAGCAGTCCTTCGAGTCAAGGATGACCTCTGCCACAACTCATTGATGGGTCTTGAGGTAACTTAAGTGTCCTATCCTTTAGCCACAGATCCACCCACAGAAGTTGCAGGTCTTTCTGCAGGGGAGAGTAGGTTATAGACTGTGATTTCACTCCTCTTCCTTCCTCCATGCCCTCTTCTCTGCTTCAGGGGCAAGATGCTTTGAGGTGAAGTGAGCCCCCTACTTCCCCACGCCACATGGGGGGCTCTGCCACGAGCCCCCAGAAGCCCTGAGGCTGCTGCAGCAGCCAATGAGTCCAGGTTTTTTTGATTTAGCTTGACTGAGGTTACAGTTAGAAGGAACAAAGTTGGTAAGAGGAAAACATGGTCTCAGAGCTATCTGTAAACTCATAGAACTTGCCTAAAGATCTACAATATTTTGATAATGACCTTAGCATTTCTTGAGTCTTTAGACACACCACCAGGGGATGTCTGTATGTAAGTTCAGCATCTCTGAAATGTTTGCAGGACCCAGCCTTATATTAGAAGTTAAAAATAAATCGGTTAAACATGCACTGAAATAACTACAGTACTTTAGAACAATAAAATTAACACCATAACTAAGGACTTGGGTTTTCAGTTTTCAGAAATATCTGATAAAATAACGTCAGTTGTAAATTTCCTAGAGAAAAAAATAAACATTCATAAAGGCAGATATAGTGCGAGCAGGAGGTGAATTCCAATGAAAGGTGCTTTAGAGGAAATTTGTCACTATCTTCTATCGAGTGTATAGATCACTTCCTGTTAATGCTTTCCGTCTCTCACTTGATTATATGTACCAATACCAGCAGCTTGTTGAGTGTATGTGGTTATATAACAGTGTGTAGGAACACAGGAAACAAATACTAAGTAAATGGTTTTAAAAAATGTAATTAATCATTTTTAAAAGTGTTTATTTCAGAACTAGTAAAACAAAATAACTGATTTCTGTACCAACATGCACTGAAATCAATCATACAAAAATGAATAATGCTTTGACATACAGTACTGAAAATTTGCACAAAAAACCCCACTTAAATGCAGAATACCTAACTGTAGCTACTTATTAAAAAGGTCACTTTTCTGCTCCTGTCTGGCCACATGCATGTGACAGTCAGGTCTGTTATGTTTTAGAGCAAAAGGATTATAGTTTTCTTTAAATGCAGCAGAAGTCAACAGTAGCAAATACAATTAAAAATGACATTTTGACCACAATCCCCCCCCCTTCTGATTTGATATGTAAAGGAAAAAGGTATGCTTAGTAATGGATCATTGCACAAGAAGGCTTTAAAATGTCATTGCTAACCATATTTTCTACCCTTACTCTGTATCTAAGATAAGTACTTGTTCCACATGAAGTACTTGCTAGTCACATGATGATATAGCTTCAAGCCCCTGTGGAAGGATGGTCAGTAGCTAGACTGCTAAGGATACAATTTCCTGTTTAGCATCTAACTTTACATATGACATACTTTGGGCCAGATCACAAATGCATTTCAGTGTATAACACTGAGTGTCCCCATACCTAACTATCAGATGCTCAGCTCTGGAAGTGAAATACAAGTTAGGAGGTGAGTTCTTTATATATAGAAGGGGGAGGTCAATGGAGTTTTACACCTGGGAGTTTTGCACTATCCACAAGGCTTAGCATAGCAAACAAGAGAATGTTTAAGATAGCCACTAAGAACCACCAAAGGGGGAATGGTGCCTGAAAACCTCTTTTCTGGACAGAATAAGAAATAGACACCATAGGTGAGACTGAGTTTCATAGTCTGAAACCTCAGCCTATACTTAGACACTTAAGTTGAAAATAAGTTAATTAAACATACACTGAAACAACTACAGTTATTTCCTATTGTGTACACACAATTGTCTCACTTTTAAAACATGCCCAGTAGTGGTGGTGACTTTTGCATAATAACCTAATGCAGAGGTGGGCAATTATTTCAGGGAGAATGCTACTTACTGAGTTCTGCCAAGCCATCAAGGGCCACATTACAGGCAGCCAGGGGCAGATAAATATTAACTTTCTAAATTTTTTAGGGGCCCCACAGACCAAATACAATGGCCTGGTGAGCCACATTTTCCCCACCCCTGGAATAGTTAGAACCCTAACCCAGGGAGTGGGACAGGTTGAGAGGGGGTCCAGGAGGTGAAGGAAGGTTCAGATCCACATCTCCCATTTCCCAGGATAGTGCCTTAACACCACAGGATGGGTTGCTCTGGGCATGAGAGTACCTCTCCTGTTGGAGCTGGGTGACTATCCATAAAGGAATGCAATACCCATGGGGCCACAGAGAGCATAAGAGAGCATGACCTGGAGCCCTTGTGATTAGGGCACTCACCTGCAAGTGGGGAGTGCAGGATTTAAGACTCTGCTCCCATCACTGTTTATACATTGTATATTATATAGCCATTGAATAAAATGAAGAAATGATGATGGGACAGGGACCAGAACCAAGGATTCTTCCCCTCTCAGATGATTGCCATCCTCACTGGGCTACTGAGTTAAATCCCCCTGCTTTGCATTCCTTCTGTCCCCATGACTCCTGTATTCCTTTCTGTCAAGTGGTTTAACATCAAGTTGGGTAGAGAGGGTTTTCACTCAGACTGTTCTCCAGCCTGGTTGTTAGGCCATTCTCCAGGCTGGTGGGAGATGTGGGTTTGGACCCTCTCAGGCTGAGGGGAGAAGTGATTCAGGTTTTCCAAGTCCTCAATGAATTCTATAACCACTAGGCTATTTTGCAAAATGTGGACAGTCACACTACCACTCCCACCAGCTGTGCTTTTCACTGAACGTGGTTGTAAGTGCTCAACTTCACAGTCAGTTTGTGTGATGTATGGTCAGAGCATCTCTACTGGCTCTACAGGGGCTCACAGTTTGTGAAATTCAGATAGCCTCAGGCACGGTTTAGGTGTCTAATCATTCAGTTCAACCAGGGTAGTGACAGTTTTGAACATGCACAGTAACTGAAGTTTAGGTACCTAAGAAAGATTGCTTGTGACGATTTAACCACTTGTGGCTTGCCAGGAGTTTAAAGCCAGCAACCTGTGGCTTGAGGGTACAGTGTGCTTTAGTGGTAGAGTGGCTTTGCCAGCACTACAGCTGAGCAGTGGGGGAATTTGGCAATGTGGGCTTCACCATACTGAACTGTGGCCAGATCAGGGGGAGTTTTGCCCACGCTATATTTGGACAGCACAGAGAAGCAGCTGTGGCAGGTCCTAGCTTTGACCTGTGTCAGACCCAAGCTGGGTCATTCTTGCTGGGTCATTCTGGACACATCTACATGAGCCACCCACTGCACAATTGTTACTGCGCAGTCATAAAGTACTTGCATAACCAAGTACTAAATGACTGCACAGTAGCCAGTGTTACTGCGCAATAGTGTCCCAGCACAGTTGCCTAGTGATGCTTACTGTGCAGTAGCTTGTTACTACTGCACAGTAGCATCATGTCATGGTTCATGCCCAGCAACACTACTGCACTCTAGTAACAAGCTACTATGCAGTAAGCGTCTTGTATAGACATGGCCTCTGGGTTTTTCTTGCTTGGGTAGTAAAGTTGTGGCAGGGAGGAGGTTATGTCATTAAGACACTGACTTAGACTTCAGTCCCTAGAGTCTACATAAAGTACAATTAAACTCCTACGTCCTTATGTATTTAAGGAAAAAGTCTGGTCCCTAACCTCCTATTTACAGTTCCTATTCATAAATGGGGATAGTAGCACTTCCCCTCCTGATAGGAGTGTTGTGAAGAAAATGATTTTGAGGCTCTTGGATATCACAGTGATAAGAGCTGTATAAGTACCTCATAATCGAAGAAAAAATGGACCTTGATTCAGCAAGTCCCAGGTTAAAGTGCTTTGCTGAATAGGGATGGTTTTAACCAGGTGCTTATGTGCGTGGTTGAACCAGGGTCCTCATTTTGTCTTTTTCTTCCAATTTTGTTTTGGCACCTTCAGTGAGAAATAGCATATACTGCACTTCATCACCGAGCTACGCACATCACAACAGCCGAGATAAGCACTTCTTAGACACACCAGTTGCCAATTTACACTTTTGATGACTGGAAGTGAAACTAAAGTGTGTGTGTGTATGAGAGAGAGAACGAAAGAACCAAAAACTCTCTCTCAGCATTGGCAAATAAATATTCATTAAAAGAACTGAGAATACTATCCGTTTCACTAGAACAGTCTCGAAGTTTCTGCAGGGAATTACACATGTGATCCTACTGTTTCATCTTACATCACCTCAGCAGGGATAAGTATGGAAGTGCAAATATACATTGCTTCTGAGTCCTCACTGATTTTGACAGTGCATGTCAGTAACCTAGTCAAAGACCTCAAAATGGCTTATTTTCCTTCTAACTTTCAACAATTCTTTTCCCCAACCTGGTTAAAATGGCTTAGGGCAGTAAGGGTCTTTTAACATTGTCCCCACGGTGTCCTACCACACTGATAGAAATTTCAGGCCTTCCCATTTCTCCTTTATATTCTTTTTAAAAAGTGGAGGACAGTTTCAGTTTAGAACAAAATTTATGCACATTTTTCATAAATATTTTTACCGAAACCAGTTGAAATCACAATGTCGTTGTTCAAAAGATGTGATGCTGCAGTTCATTATTTGCATTAAGTTTCTGTCAGATTGAATGGTACTCTGTAAGAGATTTGGTAGATTGAGTCCAAGTCTGATTCTTTAAGAAATTACCTATCTTTAAAACTTTTAATCCCTTTATAAAAGAAACTCAGGCGTCTGAGATTGGTGTCTTAAAACCTGAAGCTGAAAAATGAAGATGTTTCTAATGCTATGAAGAACTCCTATTAATTTTATATCCTCTCTACATGTTAGTAGGAACTGTGCTACTTCAGAAAGACAAATTGTACTGCTTGCTACTGTGTCAGAGCAGGCAGTTTTGGATACATATACACTTTTTATCAAAAGGGATTCCTGGTTTTCAGGGACCTTCCTTAACTGTGGTACAGTCCCAAATCTAACCTGAAACTGAGACTTGCCCTTTCATCTGCCAAGGCTCAAATGTGGATCAAGGACAAAATAAAGGACACTAACAAAAATAAGAGCATAGGATATATAAATACCATTGGATTAATTACCTAAATATAAATGTCTCTTCCTATAATTTCAGTTCCTGTATCTTTGTTTGAGGTCAGAAACTCTCAGTAATAAAAGAGAAGGGAACATCCACCTTGTGTGCAATTATTCTAGCTACTTTTAAACAAAAATGAGGGTCCTTCTTTGCAAATGAAACACTCAGTGTAAGTGTGTTCTGAGATTTGACAGGCTATATCCCTTGATCTTTGCTTCATTAACTGTAGCGTGTCTTAGGTAGTAGAACAGGGGGGAGTACAAAGTAAAGAATTTCTAGGAACCCAAGGAACAGGGCTGGTCAGGAATTTTCCAGTGAAAGGGGGTTTTGTTAGAAAATGCCACAACTGAATGTTTTGTGGAAATATATCAGTTTCAGTTAATTTTCAGTGAAGTACAGCCACGTTTCCATCCCATTCTACCAACTTGTCAAGCAGGCTGTTGGTGACCTGGGGCTCTTTTTTTCAGCATCCCTGCCCCAGGAAGCTAGAAACTCTTCAAGATTCTCCAGGGTATGTGCCAGGGAGCTGGGAAACTGGTAAACCTCATTGCTCCCTGGGACTTGGCTCCTGGGTCTGAAGCAGGGAGCTCCTTTTCTAGATTGATTCTGGAGGGTGAAATAATTTTATTTTTTAAATTCATTTTTGGCAAATATTTGTGTAATTTTTAGGAAAAAAAATACTTTGAAGCTTGTATTTGGGAGTGGGAGGGCAAAATAATAGTATTCCAAAATATATAATATATTTGCAAACTAGGTTCTGAAGTCTATTTAGTCAAATAGCCATTTTTGGCTAAATCTGAGAAAAAAAATCCCCTAAATCTAGCACCTCATTCAACATGGTTTTCCCCCCCCCCAGTTCACTTTACTGGAAATGTTTCTTGTTTTGATCAGCAAATCAATAACAACTGCTCTACCTACCCCCCCCCCCCCCCCAAAGCTTTCTTCTTCCAAGATCTGCTATAAAGATAGGAGCCTGAGCTGCTACCTCAGTCGTAGTCTCCTATCACTCCACTGTACCCTGAGAGCCAACGCTAAGCTTCGAGGCTAGGAGTCCATGCTTTACTTCATTTTGAGATCTTCAAAACAAAAATCTTTTTTTTTTTTTTTTTAGAAACAATTATTTTCTTTTCACTCCATGGGAAATTTATAAAAGTTAGTTTTTTTCCCTTCAAAATGGAAGACATAGGATTTTTTTCCCCAGAATTTCCCATGGAAGGGAAACTCTGAATCTGAATCAGAATTCTTTCCCCAAGGATAATCTTATTAGATGCCCCCAAAAATCCATATTCCAGTTTGGAGATGCTGAGAATTGCAGAGAACAGCTGAAGTATCAGGAGGTTTTTTTTCTGTGATGTCATTTTATTTTCATACTGGAACTGTAAAATATGAAAGGCTACTAGTGCCTTAATAACTAGGCCTACAATAAGCTCTGGCTGTAATATATGTGGAGATGGAGAGCTGCCTGCAAATTGTAGAAGGTGTGAATTTTGGACACAAGCCTCTGCAAAGCCAAACCTTGCCCACATATTGCTCTGTTTTCATATCAGGATTTTTAAAATGTTATTTTTAATAAGAGGTTGCATCAGCAGCTTGGCTCCCACATAAAAGGGCTTAGGGAGGGAGTAGAATATTTGGAATCTCCCATATAAATGACTTTTTTTTTTTCTTTTGCATAGATTGGGTCTATCTGAAAAAGGCATTTATACCCTATTCATAGCACTTTTTATTATGAAGTTCATTAGCAGATCACTCACAGTTTTTTTTTCCTCCCTTAGCCTTGTAAACTGATCTGTAGGAGATTAAACGATATTGAAATGCCCTTTATTGAGGAAGTGAAGCATGGTTCTACAGAACAAAGGCAGTCTCTCCCTTGCAGTTCTGCTAAAAATTTTCTCCCGCATTTTTACATTAGCATGAGTCAGATATAGAGAAAACTGAAACTAGGTTTGTGAGGCTGTAGGTGTTAGATTGCTGTTCTTCAGATCCTCTTTTGCATTCCTTGCCTGCCTTTTGCTGGCATCTCCCCCCCCCCCCCCCCCCCCCCCCGCAATAGTTTGCAAGCTTGAAACTCTAGAGGTAAGATAATATTAATTCAGTCTTCTTAAATCCTTTGTTATGTGAAAGGATTAAAATCAGCTTTGTTCAGTATTGTGATCTGTGACAAGAAAATGAGGTATCGACACATTAAATATAATGTATTCTGTGCATATACCCTCATACTGTAGTTAGGGCTTCTTAAATCCTCCTGTATTCTCCAGAAGGGACAAGTCCCCAAACTGAAATTACTTTATATATGAGTCTGGCATTTTTCTCAGATTCCCAAACATGATTACAGGGTACATCTGGTTACTTAAAATGGCTGCTGCCATTTGTCAGCAGCCATCTTTAAGATTACTTCTTTCCCCACTTTGTAAGGTTCGACCTAGAAACTACTATGCAAAGCCTAAGCAAAAATGAATGTTATGTGTCGAATGCCCATCTGCAATGATTAAGACTGTCTGCTCCTTGATAGAGGAAGCTTAAAAACAAAAACAGAATCAGAGTTACTGGAACAAAGAGCTCATTAAAATACTAAAAATCACACCCCTAGGCGGGGAAGATATATGCTAATGAAACATATGTATGTTAATGAGCTACATAGCTAAAACACAGGTATAGAGACATGCTCAATAAAGAACTCCTTGTGTCACTCCTTTATAACCAATTAGCAAACAAGGATGCTTATGAAGATTCAATCTCTTGTATATAAGGGGCTTAGTATTGTATATCTGCTGTGCTTGTTTTGTGAAATTATTCCGCTTGCACCTTTTATTGCTAGCAATAAATCTTTTTTATACTTTCACCCCTGGTATCTTTATTGGCCTTTGCATACCGGGCACGAACCCAGACTTGAGCTGGGGCCTAACAGTTTTTGGCGACCCAGATGGGACTGCCGTAGATAAGCTTTGCCCGGACTAACTGACGACCAGCTGATCTGCTTTTCCTTATCAAATGTCGGGCGCACCCCAGGATTTCTTTTCCCGGTGAGACTTTTGTTTCAGGAGGAGCTGGATCGCTGAGGCGGCAGTAGCCTAACGGTGCAATGCCATAGAGTGAAAGTATCAGTAACAGGCACCTGGGTGAGAGGGTAGAAAGGGCATAAGGCCTACCATCAGTACGTCTGCCTGGGATTATCTCTGTAAGTATTCTGTCTGGCCTGAGTCCAAGACCAGTGATTTTTTTTTTTCCCTTGTGAGGACAAGGACTAAGAACAGATCCCTGGATCCCAGGTAAGTCGGACGGTCAGAACCGGGAAGGCAGCCCTGAGATGGGTACTATTAACAGTAAGGTTAGGAAATGTACCCCCCTCTCTTGTGTATTGGGACACTGGGGGGAGTTTGGTGAGGATCCTATGACTAAGAAGAAAGCTAAATTCTTCTGTGAAACTGCGTGGCCACACTATCAGCTAGATGATATAGAATACTGGCCTCGGGAGGGAAGTGTTAATTATAATACCATCTTACAATTGATTTTGTTCTGCCGGCAGAATGGTAAATGGGAGGAATTGTTGTATGCGCAAGCGTTTATGTCTCTTTGTAGAGATAAAGTTTTGGAGGAATGTGGATTGGGGGACGGAGTTGGGATCTGTGAGATGGCTGTGGCTCGACCAACTGCAAATCCTGTCCTGGACTGTCCGGAGCCGGAGGCTCCCCCTCTTTGCTGCCTTTACCTTATTCTCTTCCTCTTCCTCCTCCTCCTCCTCCTGATTGATCTGATTCCTCGTTGGCATCTGCTCTTCCTGCTTTTTCCCCCCCTGAGGCAGAAGTTGTGAATACTCCCCGACCCAGGGATCTGGAACAGCACCAACCATGTCCATCAGGTGCTTGGCAATCTCCAGACTCCCCGACTTCTCCTGATATAAGCCCGGGAGGAGGGTGGAGAGTACAGTTAGAAGCAGACTCCGGGGTTAAGGGAAAACATCACAGGGAATCTGATCCTGGCCGTGGGAAGGGAAATGGGGTATTTCCCCTAAGAGAACAAGTGGTACCCGGGCCTCTCGAAGATGATGGTGAGCCAACCTACCGTCAAACCTTTGTGCACATTCCTTTCAATACCTCAGATTTGTATAATTGGAAGAACAATAACCCCAGCTTGAGAGAGAATCCTGAAAAGGTACAAAACCAGTTTAAAACGATTTTCAAAACCCATAACCCAACTTGGGCAGATGTTCAGTCTCTTTTAGATGTCCTGTTGACACCAGAGGAAAGGAGAATGGTAGTGAACAAAGCTCGTGAGTACGTGGAAAAGGAAATTACTGCAGGGAACCTGCAAGGAAATAGGGACGATCATGTCCCCACCCAGGAGCCAGATTGGAAACCAGACCAAGATATGACCTCCATCCGTGCCTATCGAGAATATATCCTCCGAGGATTGAGAGATGCTGTGAGAGAACCTCAAAATCTCAGTAAGGTGTATGAGATTCGACAGGAGACTAATGAGACCCCGAGTGCTTTTTTTGGAAAGAATTTACAATACTTTCAGATAATACACTCGTGAGGATCTGGAGGATGCATCGAACGCTCGCATGGTAAATATGATCTTTATGGGTCAGAGTGCACCAGACATTAGAAAGAAATTGCAGAAGGCAGACGGAGCAACAGGTATGCTTATTTCCCAACTAGTAAACATTGCTTTCCAAGTATTTACTAACCAAGAAAGTGTTCAGGAAAAGCAACAGGACAAGAAAGAGGAGAGAAAGATGAAAATGCAGGCAGCCCTAGTGGCAGCTGCAATCACGAGAAAACCTAGAGATGAGGGATCCTGGAGACAGCCGCAGAGAGGGGGTCCATTAGAGAAAGATCAATGTGCCTTTTGCAAATGAAAAGGACATTGGAAGCGGGAATGCCCTTATCGAAAAGTTGGGGAAGGTGAAAAGAAAAAAGAGGAGAGCAGTGGATTGTTCGCTTTTGGAAGGGATTCAGATTGAAGGGGACCGGAGGCCCGGGAGGGAAAGATAACCCAGATCCCAGTGTCCCCTGACGAGCCTCTGGTTAAAATGCAACTAGGGGACAGAGATGAATTGGTAAATTTTCTCGTAGATACAGGTGCTGCCCATTCTGTCTTAACTCAAAAACTGAAACCTTTAAGTAAAAAGACTGTGCCGGTGGTAGGGGTCACAGGGAAGGCAGTAACACGACCCTTCCTACAGCCAATGACCTGTAATCTTGGGCAGGCCGAAGTCACCCATCAATTCTTGTACATGCCAGACTGCCCTGTTCCCCTTTTAGGGAAAGACCTCCTCTGTAAACTGCAAGCTACGTTGTCGTTCCAGGATGGGCAAATGTTTTTAACAGTGCCTCCTGAAAAGGGGTGGCATTTACAGGCTTGCCTTCTTGGCCTTCTCCAAGAGGAGAGTACACCGGATATTCCTCAACCCCTGCTCAATGCTGTTGTTCCATGGGTATGGGCAGGTCACCGACCTGGGAAGGCTAAAAATGCTGACACTGTGAAGATTCAACTTTTGCCAGGGGCCCAGCCTCCATGTGTGAAACAATATCCAATGCGGATGGAAGCCAGGAAAGGACTGAAGCCGTTAGTTGAACGGTTCCTGGAGTATGGCCTTCTCCGTGAATGTACATCAGCTTTTAACACACCCATCTTGCCTGTGAAGAAGCCTAAGAGTAATGAATATCATTTCGTCCAAGACTTGAGAGCTGTAAATAAAGTGGTTGTGAGTATATACCCGGCCGTGCCTAATCTGTACACCTTGCTATCTGCTTTGAACCCAGATCATAACTGGTTTACGGTTATTGATTTAAAAGATGCTTTCTTCTGTATACCAGTAGAGAGGGGATCTCAGGAAATATTTGCATTTGAATGGGAAGACCTAGATACTAGCATTAAGACTCAGTTGTGCTGGACTGTTTTACCCCAAGGATTTAAAAACAGCCCAACCCTATTCGGCAATGCATTAAGCAAGGATTTATGCAGGCTAAAATTGCCACTGTCCTGTGCTCTTTTGCAATATGTGGATGACTTGCTTTTAACAGCCACCACTGAAGCAAGCTGCCTGGAAGGAACAATTTGCCTCCTTAATTTTCTGGGTCAACAAGGATATCGGGTTTCCAGAAATAAAATGCAGCCCATATCCCAGAAAGTAACATACTTAGGATCTGAATTACAGCCTGGTCAGAGAGCCCTGTTGCCTGAAAGAAAAGAAGCTATATGCCAGCTGGCACCCCCAATAACAAAGAAACAACTACAAGGATTTTTAGGTACAGTAGGCTTTTGCAGGATTTGGATTCCAAATTTTGGGGTTATTGCAAAACCTCTATATGAGGCAACACACGGAGATGAAAAGGTACTCGAATGGACTGAAGAGAGTGAGCAAGCATTCTGCCAGTTAAAGCAGGCTCTCATTGAAGCACCCGCCTTAGGACTACCGGACATGAGTAAGCCTTTTTCCCTTTTTGTGCATGACCGAGGTGGGGTAGCCGTGGGAGTCTTAACACAGAAATTGGGTAGCTGGCAATGACCAGTGGCATATTTTTCAAAAAAAATTAGACTTTGTGTCATGTGGATGGCCTGCTTGTCTCCAGGCTGTTGCTGCTACCTGTCTGCTAATACAAGAAGCTGAAAAATTAACCCTAGGCCATGAAATGATTGTATATGTTCCTCACGCAGTACTTACAGTCTTGGAACAGAAAGGAGAGAACTGGTTAACTCCGGGACGAATGGCTCGATATCAGGCCATCCTCCTAGATAAGCCTGAAATAAAATTGGCCATTTCTCGCAATGTAAATCCAGCAACACTGTTGCCATCTATGGGTGACACACCAGATCTTGTGCATGATTGTTTGCAAACATTGGAAACTGTTTATTCTTCAAAACCAAATTTGAGAGACAGACCTCTTGAAAAAGCTGACCTGGAGTTCTACACTGATGGCAGCTCGAGTATAGAGAATGGAATTCGAAAATCTGGATACGCTATCGTGACTACACAGAATGTGATAGAAGCAGGACCTTTAAACCTATCTGTTTCAGCTCAAAAGGCTGAACTCATTGCTATGACTCGGGCTTTGCAATTGGCAGCCAACAAAACTGTCAATATTTATACTGACTCTAAATATGTTTTCCTTGTTTTACATGCTCGCGGAGCGCTATGGAGAGAGCGAGGCCTACTTGATTCAAAAGGAACAGGCATTAAGCATAGCAAGTAGATAAAAGCCCTCCTTAAGGCAGTCTGGGAACCAAAAGAGGTAGTGGTAATGCATTGCAAAGCACATCAAAAGAAAAATGATGATCCCTCCACAAAAGGTAATCGATTTTGCTGACGCTACAGCAAAGAAAGCGGCTAAAAAACCTCAGACAGACTTGCTGCCCAAAGTAAGTAATCTGTTACCTCTCCTCCCAGACTTATACCAGCCTGTGACACCACAGTACGGGGAAAGAGACAAACAATTGATAAGAGAGTTTCAAGCAAAGAAGGGGGAGCACGGGTGGCTAGTAGCAAAGGATGGCCACATTATCATCCCAGCTGCCTGGGTTCATATGGTAGTGAAGAGAGCTCATCATGGCACCCACTATGGACCCAGGGCCCTGATAAGGTGGATCAGTCACTATGTAACTGGAGTGGGATTAAGAGAGGCTGCCAAGAAGGTATCGGAGACATGTGAGGTCTGCCAGAGAAATAACCCAAAGGAGGGAGAAAAGAAACTTCAGGACATCAGAGAATAGGCAATGGGCCAGGAGAAGAATGGCAGGTGGATTTTACTGAGTTACCCCGGCAACAGGGTATGAGATATCTCCTTGTCTTTGTGGACACTTTCTCTAATTGGGTTGAGTGCTTCCCATGTCGGACTGCCCAAGCCCGAGAGGTGGTCAAGTTACTCCTACGAGAAATCATACCTCGCTTCGGACTTCCAAAAGGAATAGGGTCAGACAATGGCCCACATTTCATTGCACAAATTACTCAGAAGGCTTCTGACTTCCTGGGAATCGGCTGGCATTTACACACCCCTTGGAGACCCCAGTCCAGTGGAAAGGTGGAACGTATGAATCGGACCTTAAAAAGACACCTTGCAAAGATCTGCCAAGAAGCTCGACTCAAATGGCCAGAGGCCCTACCCTTGGCCCTGTTACGAGTAAGGGTCGCACCACATTCTAAATTGGGATTAAGCCCATTTGAGATAATGTATGGTAAGCCTTACCCTCTGAGTCTGCCCATGGGTACTGAACAACAGTTACATGTTTTAGGAGAGGGAATGATTAGAGAATATGTATGGTCTTTGGTTTCTGTTTTGTCTTCCATCCATCAGCAGGTACGGGACGTGCTGCAGACACAGGACCAGTCTCCTGCCCCGGAAAATCGATTATTACCTGGGAGTTACGCTCTTGTGAAAGATTGGAATGAGGAACCACTTCGAGCCAGATGGAAGGGCCCATATAGAGTACTTTTAACGACCCCGACAGCAGCAAAGCTCGAAGGAATCAAGACTTGGATACATTCCAGTCACCTAAAGCCGGTGGCTGAACCAGAACAAGAAGAAACTCCTGCAAACTCTGGGACCGGAGGCAGAGAACAGTGGAAGGTGGAGCCAATAAGAGACTTAAAATTCCTATTCAAAAGAAAGGAACTTTGAATAATTTGTCAATCTTTGATCAAGTTTTACAGGCCTTATTATGAAATTTGTTCAAGGTTTTAGTGTGGGGCACCCTGATCTGTCCACTCCTACTTATAGGAGGGGAAAATCTTTTACCACAAGAATTTGACCCTCATGGGGGCTCGTCCGGGAAAATGTCTGGATTTATCTGGCCCGGGAAATATTAAATAGAACAGACTTCTGCTTAGCGGGAGGGATCAATGCTCATCTGGTTTTTACCTCGTGCTTAATTGCAGTACCTACCCCTTTGAAAATTTTACAAAATTATACTATGCTGAAAGATGTAGAGAAGAAAAATACATATCAGGATATATAAGTGGGGGACTATTGTAAAAGAGAAAAGCAGAGGCATGTTTTCTGTACGGGTTCAGGCAACAGCTAATGCTTCTGAATGTTTCCTAATAGTTAATTGTACTAATAATTGCTTTAAATTGAATGGAGCAATCATAATTAATAATAATTATGAATGCTCCAGAGGAGGGAAATGTAAAGTTCGACCTAGAAACTACTATGCAAAGCCTAAGCAAAAATGAATGTTATGTGTCGAATGCCCATCTGCAATGATGAGGAGCAGACAGTCTTAGATAGAGGAAGCTTGAAAACAAAAACAGAATCAGAGTTACTGGAACAAAGAGCTCATTAAAATACTAAAAATCACACCCCTAGGCGGGGAAGATATATGCTAATGAAACATATGTATGTTAATGAGCTACATAGCTAAAACACAGGTATAGAGACATGCTCAGTAAAGAACTCCTTGCGTCACTCCTTTATAACCAATTAGCAAACAAGGATGCTTATGAAGATTCAATCTCTTGTATATAAGGGGCTTAGTATTGCATATCTGCTGTGCTTGTTTTGTGAAATTATTCTGCTTGCACCTTTTATTGCTAGCAATAAATCTTTTTTATACTTTCACCCCGGTATCTTTATTGGCCTTTGCATACCGGGCACAAACCCAGACTTGAGCTGGGGCCTAACAACTTTTCTTTCTGTTCCAGGTGCCTCCCCTTATGCTTTCAGATGCCAGTGTGGTGTTAAAGGGGACAGGGTGCTAAGTGGAATCAGGTTCGGAAGTTATAAGTGCTATGTAAGTGTTCATTCTGATGGAAGAAAACACATACTCTTCCATTCATGTCTTGTCTTTCATATCTTTCTGTTTTTTTGTTTATACTTATATTAAACCTATTTATTTTTATACAGAATCAGGACCAAACCTCAAATATTGAATTCAAAATGAAAAGGAAAATTACTAAGGGAAACCTGAATTTAAAAAAGAAAAAAAATCTTTAAAATCAGTTATTCTAATCTAAATTTTTGCACAAACACATACGTATAAGGTATGCACTGAGACACTGAGGCTAGGTACAGACACTCAAGAAGGTTAGGGGGAGGTTAACTTGCATTAAAAATGACCACCAGATCTAACTTAGTTCATCCAGATGCAGACCTTACACTTAGATCCCTAATTAGGTCTATATAAGTACAAATTGTAAAGAAGTTCAGGAAGGTTAGACCAGTCTGAAAATGGCTGATCCAATCTATGTTAAACCTTCCTCAGAAGTAATATAACTTAGGTTGGGTATGACAAGACCAGTCTAACTGAACTTCCCAGTGCAGCTGCTGGCCCCAGCCCCAGGGCTAGGCTTTTCCTACCATCCCAGGAGCCAACTATGTTTAGGCCCTGGTCCCTTGCCCCACCCCCAGATGGACAACCCCCACCATGAACCAGCCAACCCCACCCCAAGATCACCAAACCCCTCATCCCACAAGCCACTCCCAGTGCTGGTTTTACCAATGTTTATCAGTGGCAGGAGCCAAAGAAAGTAAGTCGGGGTGGGGGAAGAGGTGGACAGGATGGTGGTTGAATTGATTCACTGTCAGGGATTGTTTGTCTGGGGATGGTGGGGTTTGGGGAACTAAAAATAGCCCTTGGTCTGGTGGGGGGGCCAGCCTCCCTATCCTCCCAACCCTTACTGTAGAGCTACCAGCCCCCCGATCATGCCAACCACTCCCACAAAGCCACTACCCCCCCCCTCCCACCCCAACTTACTTCAGTCATGCTCCCAGGACTGGTGAAGACTAGTAAAACCAGCCCCAGATGTGTTTTGCAGGATCAAAAGCAGTTTGGCAGCATTGAGGGGATCGGGGGGGGGGTAGCAGGAACAGAAAGCCTCACTGATCCCACCATCCCTCTGCTTCCCCCCCCCCCCCCCCCAAGTCTTCTAGCTCCCTTGATCCTGTCAAATACTCCTGGACCCTGCTAGCCCCCTCTAATCCCCCAACCGTCTTCAGACCCTGCTTTCCCCCAATCCTTCCAGGTCCCTCCATGAGCCCCCATCCTGACTTACCTTATATTAGGTGGCCATTTTTAGCTCAATTTAGCCTCTCCCTAACCTCCCCAAATGTCTGTACATACCCCAAGAATGAAATTCTGACTCCAGTGAAATCAACAGCAAAACTTCCAATGACTCCACCAGGATCAGAGCATGTTGTATCTCGCACAGAACCGGGCCCTTAAATACTAGTTTTGATTTAAAAGAGAACCATTTCTGGACAAGCGTCACTTTTAGCGAGAAGGTTTTGTGGATAAGTAACCTAGTTTTTGAGTATCCTGACTTGAAGCGTCTAGCATCCCAAAGTGAGTTAACAAATGTAGCTGACAGATGATGCTGAATGAGTTCTAGAGAAATAAATTCCAGGAGGCCAAAGGTCTTCCCACACAGGCCTTGTTAAGGACTGCCCATAACCATATATAAAACTGTACACTAACAGTTTTTACCATAGAGAAAAATCCCACTGATCTTTCTTTCCCAAAACTGAAGAATGAAACACTAGTGATTACTCTGTATCTCGTAAGCAATCCTAGTCACTTTCTAGGAATCTGAAATTGCTGTATGCTTTTTAAGTGTAAATACTATTCCAAGTAGCTGAGAACAGTTGTTGGTTTTAAAAAAGTCTTTAAAAGTTACCACTCACCATTAGTGACCCTTGGCTTTTTCCCCCTGCTTAAAGGGGCAAGCAATTGCAATAACACTTTTTTGTATGCTTACAGACAAGTGGTGTCGGGGGGAACGGCACTCTACTTTCAGCTCAGCACACCCCCACACCAACCACAGCGCATGTCCAGAAGAAGAATCACATCAGTTTTGACCCAGCTGCTCAGCATCTCTATAGCTCACATGCTTTGGCAGGGCTTTTTGGATTGAATCAGCTATTAGATTACAGTGCCAAAAGGCCCTGCTGAAGCGCATGAGCTATACAAGCACTGGGGAGCTGGGTCAAACTGATGTCAAACTGATTCCTCTTCCAGTAAAGTGCTATTTTGTTTTGCTTTTTTTCCACATCTGTCAGTACCCTTTGATGATAAATGTATCCAAAGCCGTCTGATTGCCTCAATGATGCAGAACCGTAACTGCAGGTGTCTTGATTTAAACTGAGGCTTTGGAACATACAAGAAGCTCTTCCTTTCACCAGCTTCAGCTCATTGACTGAAGGCAAAGGAAAACTGATGATTGCAAAGAGGAGAATGGACTATTTAGCACTGTGTAGGCCAAATCATATCTTCAGGTTTTGTTCCATTATACACAGCATCCTAATTTCCAAGTGCTTGATGAGAAAAGAATACATCGATGTAACCGAGGGAAGAATTTGGCCATACATTGTATGTTTAAAACCAGTGCCTTCAAATGAAGACTATAGGCAACACAGAGCACTTTACATAGATGTAGTATTAATATGTGTTGGTAACATCAAAATCCTGGCTGCAGAATTTGTTACTATGCCTAATCATCTGAAGGGTTTACTAGGTTAGTCCATGCCCAGTTTATTACAAGTTCATAGCACCTTATGATGATTAAAACACAGCAGCCAAATATCAAAGAAGGGAAAATGATAAGCAACAAAAGCTACTATTTTCTACACCCAGCAGTTGTGTTTGGCAGTAGTAGGTCAGCTGCATCCCTCAGAGTACCTCCACTACTGTCCTTATTCCTGTTCAACTTGGCTCCAATCCAGCAAAACATTTACAAGCATGTTTGTGTTTAAGCATATAAAATGCCCTACTGAAGAGAACCCTTCCTTAAGCTATTACCTGATCAAACTCAGAGCACCTTAACTTTTCATGATGATACCTAAGCCATCAATAGGCAAATCTCACCAATGCAAGGAGTGAAAGTCACGCATGGATATCACCTGCATGTGTGAACTCTTCTTTTCCCAACAAATATTCTTGTGCAAAGACTTAAAATATAGATGAAGAATAACACTGGGCTTAAGGTTGAAGAATGAAGCACTCTACCGCAGAGAGGGAGCTAAAATGCCATGTAACCCTAAAGGTCAGTGAGGAAGGCCTGAAATGGAAATGTTCAGTTCAGGAATGCCATACCTTTCTTTGCCTTATTTTAGCTGTTGACCCTGGAAGAATGGCTGGCACTTCAGAAACTTGACCACAGTGACTTTGAAGTTTTAGGATTCCAAAATGCAAGAGAAATCACACTGTGTATTCACTGATCTACAATGGACAAACTTTATGACTAGATCCACTTGCTTGAAGTTGGTAATTCAAACCAGTCTGTGCCTTCTTGTGCATTCCAGTCTGTGCCTTCTTGTTCATATCCTAAATATCAGATGAATTAAAAGCTCTAAGAAATTAAAGCTTGATTGTCTTCACATCAGTGGAACTGGGCTTCAAACACTAGTTTGGGGAATGATAGCTCTTAATTATGTAAGCCATATTCTCTAATTTTCAGATACTGTGCTCTACTAAAGAAAAGGGCAGGTGGCAAGGATTACTCAAGCCACATGTTCTTTTACTATTTGCAGGCTGCCTGACCCCCAGTGTGTATTGAAACTATTAAAATTCACTGTACTTCCCACTGCACAATGAATAAAGGGATCAGCTGTAGCATTCTCCACGCTCTCCCCATACTAGGGAAGCTACCAGCTGTAGCATTCTCCACTTCACTCTTTTCCCCATACTAGGGAAGCCTACATTGTGTTTGAGAGAGCAACTGCTGTGGAGATATTTGCAAGCGTTGCAGTGACAGAGGAACATCATTACCTACACAGTACGTACTCCCTGGAGTCCTTTTCCGTCTCTTTTTTAAGGCTCCGACGTACCACTGCACTACAAAAGAGCATTGGCTCCATAGCATGCATCATATGACTACAAATTCTTGTTATGTCCTTGCTTTTTCCAAAACAACAAACAATATTAGAAAGAAGCTACAGTTCCATTTCAGATAACGCATTTACGAAACATAAATATACATGGCTTAACTACATGTACACTGTTGCTCATGGAGTGAGTTTGAGAATTCGTCGGTGCTTTTACTAGACTACAAATCTACACCTTGTGTCATTCAGAAAACCAATAAGAGACGACAAAAGGAACTCAATTTTCCAATTACAGCATTTCCCCATAATTACAGGTATTTCAAGGCCTCTCTTTTATTTCAGTAACCTAAAATAGAAAAACTCATCATAGGCAGAAAGCAGGCAATTTTCAATCTACATGTGGGACACCATTTATCATTAAGAGCCATGAAGATATGAACATTAATTTTTTTCGGTTCTTTTCAAGTCTCGAATTGTTTTAACTTGCTTTCATATTACAGTTTTGAATGATAGAGTGTTCAATTTACTGCTTAGGGATTGTTCTCAAATTCTTCACTAGAAACATCCATATAATATTGAAGGGCCTGACTGATATTAAATCTGGAGAAGGAAAAATCAGAGTTCTTTATTTTATGCGTGTTGTTCATCTTCAACTGTTATATCAATGACTTTGTCTTATGAGACTGTGCACTGAGGTTGCCCATGCCCTATTACTTTAGCATCCTTAAAAATATCAAAACAAATTCAGGAAAGTTAGATGAATCCTGGTCCTTTCCAGAACAAACACCATATAGTCATAGGTTTCATTACTGTCTCCTTGTGCTTATACCAATATCAATGAAAAAAAAACTCCATTGATTTAAAGGAAGATGAAATGGTGTAGATCTGGGGTAAAAGGGAAAAAGGGGGAGTTTTAAGGGAGTGTTACTTCCACTATCTTAAAATTTATTTTATGTTCAAAATAAATAGAGAAAGAGGCAAACTGAAGAGTGGGGGGAAAGGAAAGGAAAAGATAACCACAGAAGAGGATATGGCAAAATCAGAAGGGGAAGGCCTGTTCTATAATGTTCTGCTAGTTCCTTTTCCAGCTATAGATTCTTTCTCTTTGGTGTATTATACTTGGTTTACTTACCCCCTAGCTATCAAATGATCATTTATATAAAAGTGATATATCATGTCACTTATGTCCATATTCTCACCAGCATATACTTAGTGTGTTAATTACATTTCACTGGGTGTGTCTATACATTCATTAATTCACCTTAGATACCACACATTTTGTTCACTACTTCCTTAATAAAGCACTAACTAAATGCACAGTACCTAAAGTTATTGCACAGTACCTAAAGTTACTGCGCAGTAATGCCGGTGCACAGTTATTTAGTGATGCTTACTGTGCATTAGCCTAATAACACTGTGCAGTAGGTTATTAGCATGGTTTTTGCTGTGACACACTACTGCACAGTGTTATTAGGCCAATGCACAGTAGGCATTTCGTGTAGATGCACCCTCTGAGGAGTGCATTTTAAGTCCCTGGCCTCTGTAAGTGAATGCCCCAAATTACATTTTAATAGAAGCATACTTGGAACGTTGAAGATGTAAATTCTCCTACATTTACTTATAGCAGTCTACCATATATACAAGTACTGTGAATTACTGAATGGTTGGACACCTGCAAGTGTAAAACCCAGGTCTCAGATGCAAATATTACCATTTGTGCATGCTCAGGTACTAGACTTCCCAAGTGTGTGCACAGTTGCAGTTAATTTGTGTGGATATAATGCTAATAAGAGCACGTCCATTTGTTACAAACACCTTTGATACAATTTAGAGCTGCATCAGAAATGAAACTTTTGCAGAACTCAGGTGAAACAGTGCACCTTAGTAACAGCACCCATCAACATCAACCTGAACAAGTGGCAAGCTCAAATCTCTCTTCCTTTTCCTGAATGGGGGAGTGCATGTATTTACACCTCCCAAGCACAGTTACAAGCACAGTCAACAACTGGAGAACCTTTACAAGTTCCCTTTACATGTACTAATGAATTTGGCCTGAGATTTTTACATGTGGGGTTTTTTTTTACAAATGTGGGTTTTTAAATGAGCTAATTAAATTAAAAGCTTTGAATTTTCCTCTAATTTATGCCAATTTAACTCCTTCGGCTTCATGTTTCTTCACAAGTGCAACTGAGAGGAGAATTTGATCTTTAAATGTTTGTTTTTAAATATGGAAATAAACATAAATTATATTCCCCTATCCCTTGTTATAAAAAACTCAAAATCTATATTTGCTATTTATCAGAAGAATTGTGGGGCTAGAAATAGATTAAATGGACATTCAGATTTGTCGGGTGCTAGGTTGGTCAGGATTCATCTGAGAAATCCACAAGCTTGGATGTGGAAAAAAGAGGGGGGGAAATAAAAGAAAGAAAGAGGAAAAGTTCAACAAATGGAAGTGGGTTTTGTTTAACACATTGTCTAATAACCGTGGCCTTGTACCAACATTGTTTGTAAATGTCCTGTCACTGACGCTTCAGAGGTTTTTTTTAGCATTCTGAGAAGTCTGTTTGCTCTGGTGACCAGCAGCCCCTTATCTACTTGCTGCTCCAAGAGCCAAAACCATCCAGCCAGGAAAAAATTCCAGTGGGACTATTCTGGCCTCTCTTATGAACTTTGGAGGCAAGTTCCTGCTCATTTTACACACTCTTTCATGTATGGAATGGGTCAATTTATGGGTGAATTTCACTCCAGTGCAGGTGGTCTCCACAAAGTCATAAATGTCCTAAAAGAATATGATCCTGTACCAAACAAACTCATTTTAAAAAAGAGAGGTTGATACTGAAAAGAAGCCTCCCATGTTGGAATAAAATTGTATGCTAGATTACGCTGTGCAGACAGCAGATAAGACATGTTTTCTGAGTAAATTACTTGGGTTCCTTTTCTTTATATTACTTTAACATGTGCACAACTTTGGATATGTGTATATTTTGTCAAAGTCAATACCTATGATTAAGTTCCCTACTGAAACAGGGCCTGCTTTTGCTTTATTTGCTGAGCTCTGGTATCTGATGCATGGAATTGTCTTAAGGCTAAATTCCCTGATGTTAAAGGGCTTTGAGACCCTCCAGTGTAAGGCACTGTTCAAATATTAAGTGGTGTTATGACTCATATATTTAAAAGTGCCTGAAGATGGATTTACATTGCAGAACAGACTGTAATGGTTCATTTGGAAGTTATGTGCCCTCTATTGAGTAAATAAGAGGGGAGTTATACATCGAAGCAATGATGTGTTTATATGATAGAGAGTAATCACTTCAGAGGAGCCATAACAGTCAGATAAATAATATGAATTTTTTTAAATCATGTAAATGGGGGTGGGGTGCACACATCAGGAAGCAAAACAACTGTGGAAAAGGTGAATTGACAGCTATTGGTAAATACTGTACTGCACATTTTAAATGCTGCTGTTTTAAACCTCCATGTAGTGGTTGGCCATGTTATGAAAGCTGATGAAGGTTATTTTCCAGGGACTGTCACTAATATGCACTCCAGTGCTCTGAAAGGCACTGTGACTGTGTTAAATGTAGTGGGCTACCAAATCTGTGACGTTATCAATGCATCTGAAATCCCCTGTTTGTGTGTCACAGCGTGGCCACAGCATGGTTCCCTTCATCTCCTTATCTAGTATCTGGCTTTGCACCTTCATTTCCACTTCCTCCCATACTCAAAAAAAAAAAACAAAAACAAAAAAAAAAACCACTCCTTTTCTGCTGTGCACTCTACCTCTCCTCTTCCTTGCTTCTTACCTCAACAAATCTTTCCTCCCTTGTTCTCTTTCTCCATGGGCTGCCGTACTTGCCAGTTGCCTTTATTAGGCCTCATTTTTTTTAGATTGTAAGCTCTTTAGGTAAGCAGTATTCCTTTCTGTTTTAAAAGTGGGAATGAAGATTTATTTTTCTATTTTAATAGGGTGATGATAGCAACATATAATTTGCAGTAATGAATAAAAAAATGGGGGGACGGTCTTGTAGTTTAAACTCTCAAACAGAAGCAAGATCCAAACCAGAACTATTCAAAAGTTCTCTGTAATATAGGGGTTTTTTCCCATTAAAAATGACTTTCTGAACAAAGGACATTTTTCACAGAAAAGGTATGTCTTGGTCAAAATTACTCATTTTTTAAAAGAAAAAATTCATAGGATAATTGTGCAATCTCCAACATTTCTTTAAAAAATATTTAGCCATTTGACCAACTGAATTCCTGAGTTGTTGCTGTAGTAGCACTACTAATAAAAATCCTAGCTGTTATTTAGCTTTTATAAGACCAGTTGCATCCTCATCCTGGACCAAAGAACATGAACCACGCTTTTCGTTCTGCGGTTCTCCATCTGTAAAATGGTTATGTATATAACCTCCCAGTCCAAATATTACAAAAGGAACTTAAAACAATTTTAAACTTCCTGATAACTCTCAAAAAAGTTTTGTTTTTCCTTTTAATAACACTATCCCATTAGACAAGAAATTCAGCAAGTAGAAGTTCCAGTCAATTTTATACTTTGGTAGCTCCAGAGCAGACTTATTAAAACTTTGTAGAGTTACAGCTTCAGGGCCATGTCTACATGAGACACAAAAGCTCATTGCTACTGTGCAATAGGATCAGAAAAAAACCATGCAGAGACACTACTGTGCAGTAACTCTGGTTACTGTGTAGTCATTTAATACTTGGCTATGCAAGTACTAAATGACTGTGCAGTAACAACTGTGCAGTCCGCCACTCATGTAGACGTAGCCCAGTAATATTAATGGTATCATGCAGTTTACTCTCTATTGTTTCTACAGGCATTAGACCCTTTTGCACTGGTGCAAATCCCCTAGAAAACCCAACAAGACAACCAATTGTCCCAACTATGAGCAGCTCTATTCAGGAAATAAGCTTGGCCAGTTTGCTCAACACATGCACTAATTTAATGTGTCCTCAGAATAGTCTTCTCTTGGTAAGGCTTTCAGGGACCATACCTTTAATTTGTCCTCTCCAAGAGGAACCGGATGAGAGGGACTACAATTATTCAGACCTGCAAAAACATCTCAGCTCTCCTTTGCCTTTACTAATATTTAAAGTGCATTTTTCTTTCCTCATATATCAGTAAGATAAAACAGAACTAGACATGTTCCACAAAAAGCAGGAAGAAGAGAGATGGGTGGTGCACAACAAGGAAACTCTGACAATATGTTCTATAGATATATGATACCTATTTTTGTCATTTATAACTAGCACTAGAAGATAAAAGCTTTTCTGGAGAAAGTCTTCTACTCTTCACTTAGATATTGTGAATCCCAAGTCTAATTTACTCAGCTGATTCTCTCAACATTTCACCTCTCCAGGCAGTGTTAATGCCTGTTTCAAGCTTCTCACCAAGGTTTTTCTTCTGGATGCCAGCGTGTGGATGCACAGACATTTTCCTTTTAACCTATAGAAGGAAGCCAGGCAAATTAAAAAAAAAAAATGCAGGCAGTATCTCAGCCCTGAAGCAGAGAGAGGAATAGTTTTAAGGATAATATCATTCTCCCTAGAAGTTTATTCTTACAATAAATCAGATCTTCTTGTGGGTTGTGTTTTTATTTATTTATTTTTAATCAGTGACCTATGGTAGTTATTTAGGGCTAAATAGCCTCTTGTTTCCCAAATCAAGAGTCTGTTTTAAAATCTATATAATAGTCCGTCTTTCCAAAATCTTTTGCCAGTCTGAGATTCTTGTCTCAAATTGTCTATAATTTCACTGGTTTACAATAAATCAGTCTTTGCAGTTTACAGTAAATTGTATGTGGGAGTAACTAAGGGAGGATTTCTATTTCATTGTAATATTTACTTTATTTCTTGCATTTCAGGCAATAAACTATGAGATGAATTCTTATCTGATTGTTCAGTGATTGCATTAGGATCAGGGCATGGTCTTAAAATTAATTTGTCTTTTCCTGTAAATACAGTGTAGAGATAAGTCTTCAGAGAGACTAAAAACTCCACCCTGTTTTCCATTTGGTTGGTATTTGATATCCAGCCCCAAATACACTGGGTGCTACTGTCAAGTTTCAGTATATGTTGAGGAGGAATGGAGGGAAGATTCTGTGTTAACTTGAGAGCCTGAAATGTTCAGTCCTCCTGAGGAACACTAAAAAATGCCTGCACCACCTCCTCATGTTTCCCAGCAGCTGTTAATAGCTCTGCATCTCCTCATCATTCATTCCAGCTGTGGGACTGGGAAGGTTTCATTTTCCATATGATATGCTCTCAACTCTTCCCAGCCTTTTAACCTGAAAGTGGTATTTAGAGTACATTCTTTTCTTGTTTATTTGTTGGAGTTTTTAACTTACAAGAAATAAGAATTCATGATTAGGGAAATAGCTAAAATACAGTAATTTCCAGCAGTTGATACACACTTCTAACACTGGGAGAGAGAGAGAGAGACAAAGTAAAAAGGTTATTGATCAAAACAAATTGCTTTGGTTTGGCATTGTCTTCTCTTGTCAAGATCAAAATGAAATGACAGGTGACTAAGAACTGAGATGGATGGCATGGTATTCTAATTAGTCTACTTTTTGATAGGCTCACAATGTACAGAATCAACCAGTGAAAAACAACCCTTAACCAAAATACAAATCTCTTTCCTTGCCTTAAAGACAGGAATGTTAAAGCAAAGATGGATGTCCCTCTTGTTTGCGTTCTGAGGGGAGGGAAGCAAGAGAAGTGGGTTAAAATAAAAAAATAAATAAAGAGAGAAATGGATTAAAGAGAAATGGGTTAAAATGAAAAAAAGAAAGAAAGAAAGAAAATGAAAATAAATGGGCTAAAATTAAATAAATAAATAAATAAGCCAGGCTTCTAAAAATGGACTCTGCAACCAGAAATTGAAAGCAAACAACTAGAAGTATTTAATGGGGGCAATCATATGGCTCTAACCCTCTAATTCCACCATTTCAAGGGGGGGGGGTTAGAAAAGAAGCAGCCTATCAAAGCATACCATCTCAATACACAAGGAGAAGTGCGATTTATTTGTGCATGTTATAACTAATTTATCTGTGATGATTGAATTTCAGTATCTGAAAGAATATGATCTCACCTCCCTTTTTAAAAAGTAATTTTTGTGATGACTGAGGGTCCCATATGCTCTTTAGGTATTTCAGTCTAGGCATAGGTTGAATAGATAGATGCCTATCTTCCACAGCAATTCAATTCAAGGTGGGTGCCTTCCCCCACTCTGCACACACATGCATGCATGTGTACGTGCACACACACACACAACATCAAAGGAGTTTTATAGGCAGGGCTTCTGTCTTTGAGAAAAAGAGAAAAAAAAACAAATTTGTCCTTGTATTTCTGTTTAGAGACCAATTTTTTTCCACCAGTCAATTAGAACTCCTTTGATGGCTGCTACACCATTATGTTTTTCTAGGATCAAGAGACTTGCACAGAGAATCCCTAGGGGTAAGCCTGTAAACTAGTTTGCCAAGTAGTTCATGAGATAACATAATGATGTAGCTACTTCTGTTGCACTTCAGTTTTTCAGTGAGAAAATTTTTGAAACTAGATATAAAATTCTCTCACTGAGCAATTTCCTGGGGCATGGGAGGGGGTGGGGAAGCACACAAGTTCTGTATCTTAAGAAATAGATACAATGTATAACTAAAATCAGTCTCTCATTTTGGGGCATTTCCAATGCTGTTTCAGCCATGAGTTGTCACAGGTAGTTCATGGTATTTATGTTGGCGTAGTACAGAATATACCATATTGACATTTTGACTGTCATATGGATTTATTTCAAGTGTATAAACTGGTGAACTATTATATCTCTCACTGTATAAAAATAAAGCAGATTAGAATTTTACCTGTTCATGAACCCAAGGATCAGTCACTTAATTTGCAACTTTGGCAATCTGTACTGTGTGAGGGAGTAGTCCAACACTCACAGGACTCATTCTGGCATAATCCAGTTCTAAGGGTATTTCAAACTCCTAGGCTTCTTTCATCCAATATTTCTATGGTATGCAAGGTAGTTTTAAGCACCAGTGTCTTATTTTCTCCCAATATTCTCACTTTCAAATCTTAAAGGCATTTGAATAAACCACTTTTCAAAAAGTTCCTTGGCTTGCCAGCAAGAATGTTTTCTGGGAAGAAGGCATCCAGTAAAATGTCCTAGAGAAGAACAGAATGAGAGCAACAGATCTGACCAGGATGATTTGCAATCAAATCTCAGTGAGATTTGCTAATAGAGGCAAGACAGAAGTGACATACTGACATCTCTGCTACAGCAAGTGGTATAGAATTCAGGAGTAGTCCAAAAGAGCAGCAGTAAAGAAAACGGGATCTCAGAGGACTTGTGACAATGACTGATGATGATAAAAGGCAAATTAAAATAAATCCTTGACAAAATAAAAAAAAATGCTATTTGCAGGAAAATGATCATCGATTCAGGAAGACAAATGAACTTCTTGCCATAAAGTTTCTAATATGAGTATACTTTCTTGTAAGCCCTTCTGGGCATGGACCATAGTTTTGCAAGGACTTTATATGGCATCTAGCATAATACTCCCTGCTCCTGTTTGAGGACTTAAGATGCACTAAAAGCTCTGGCCTCTAATGTCTCCTCTGCTTTGCACCCCCATCCTTCCCTCTTCAGTTCATATACATCCTAAAGGAACCAGCTGTAGAAATGATTGGGAATTTTCTGCTGATTTTTCTTTTTTTACCCTCCCCTTTTTCCACTCCCTTATCAAAAATGTTTAAATTGTTTTTTTTCCTGGACATCTCATTAAAAAAAACCTTTCACTTTGACTGGAAATTCCCAGGCTGAGAGAGTAATCTAACCTAATTATTAGGGCACTAACTTGTTAGTTGGAGATTTAGGATCAAGTCCCTACTCTGCATCAGGCATGAAGGGGACCCGGGCCAGGGTCTTTCCAGTCCTATGTTATCAACCCAACTAGAGGTCTATAGACCATTGTGGAATGTTTCTCTGTCTTTATTATACCAAAATAAATAAATAAACCATAACTTTAAGTGGTCTTGAGCTCAGTCATACATGCAACTGATTGGCCCTCTGCAGATGTCTCTTGATTCCCTGCCTCTACAGCTCCAGTGTCTTCTCCTAGCTGTATGATCTCTTCAGGCAGGGCACCACAGCATCTAGAGTTCACCACAAGACAAGAGCACCCAAGATAGTTAGCTATTGCTAACTGTGAAGTCTTACGACAGGCAGCAAGTACTGAATAGGCTTGTAAGTGGAACTATCTTGTCAGACTTAGAACTTACCAATATGAAGAAGCTGGTATGAGGGGGCTAACGAAGAACCTGACTATACCAACTCCTGACCAGATTTCCAGCAGAGCTGGGGAAAATGTCCAAACCTTGAGCCACACACCCATCTGCAGAAGATGCAGGTCTTTCCACAGGGGAGAGTAGGTCATAGGATGCTTTGAGGTAGTCCTAAGAGAACAGCTAATCACAGCAGGCCAAATGAAGATATGTTTGGTCACACTGGATGCAACTACATGTGCACTCTACTGCAGAGTTGACTAATTAGTCAACACAGTAAAACATCACCATCTGCATGTGCACCCCTATTAGGGTACAGTAAATTAATCAACTCTTTTGTACGATAGTGCTGCCTGGGACAAATACTACCTACAGTGGAGTAATTTACAGTGACTCAGTGCACATGTAGATGGTGACTGGGGCTGGATTGGGCAGAAGCGTGCTATGGTGTGGGGGCTGCCTGCTGGTTAGCCACACACTTTAGCACCCTCATGCTCCAGCCCGCCATTCCACTGCTTGACACTGCTGCCTAGGAAGCAGCTCACTCTGTCATAAATTCGCTGGAGTTAATTGCAGCTGATTAATTGCTTGTATAGATGCACCCACTTTGAGTAGCACCTTATCCCAATGTTTAGTCCCACTGACTGCAATGTTTTTATATGTTTGTATGTGCCTGGTACACTGTGATTGCACTCCTCAGATGCTACAGAAGTAGAACTAATAATACAAAATTTTAGTACCTCATTGTGAGTGAGAACCTGTCATTATAGGATCAGGACAGAAAATAATATATGGTTAGTATTGAAGGAAATTTTCAATTAGGAAAATATAACAAAAATTATTAGGATCCCAGGCAATATATAGAAAAGATGATCTATCCCCAAGTTTAGTTTATATATTCAGGCATCAATGGGGACTGGTAGATATGTAACTAGCAGCTCGTGTCATCAAATCAGGTACTTAGGATCACAGGAAAGTAGGGGTCATCTAGTGTAGCCCCCTGCTCAAGATGGGATCATCCATGACTAAACCATCCCTAAGTGCCTACATGAGACATTGACTGTGTAGTAGCTCGATATTATTGCACAGTAGCATCATATGGTAAAACCCATGATGTGATGCTACTGCACAATAGTATTAGGCTGCTGCTCAGTGGTGTCACAAAAAAGGCATTCATTCATGCTACTGCACAGTAACTCAGATTGCTGCACACTCATTTAGTACTTTTTTATACAAGTACTAAATGACTGCACAGTAATGACTGTGCAGTCAGTATCTCATGTAGATGCGGCCAACGATACTAATAGGCACCTACTAGGATTTTCAAAAGTACCTTAGGTGCCTTATTCCTAAATTCTTAGTAGAAACAAAGAGAGCTATAGGTGAAGAGGAAGAGATAAATGATAGGAGAATCTGAGATTGACAGAAGACTTAAGGTGCATTCACACAAGAAACCAATGGGAATCTCTTTCCTAGTAGAAGTTACAATAGTGTCCCTCCAAATATTTAGTAAGCCTTTGACTTCTTCATACACATTCAGGAGTTCATTTACAGAACCAGCGGAAATAAGTTTAACCATTGCTGTATTGTATAGCTTGCTACTGGGCACATTAGATCTAGTCAAACACTTTCAACTATTGTCTCAGATACTGAAGTTGGGGGAAGTGTCTCTGTTCTTTATTTGTGTGGAGCCTGCTCCTGACAGGGGCTCTTAGCTTCTTTTGCAACACAGATAAATTGTAACAGGGGTGGTAACACTGACACTTTCCTTCTTGTTAGCAAGAGTCTGGGGAGAGCAGAGAAAAGGTAAAGCTTTTGAAGCCTACTGTTGAAATATTTCTAGTCTTGTAGAACTGCAAGCGGAGGGGATTAGATTACTCAGGAGGAGATTTTTGGGATACAGAATCTTGCTTCCAGCTCTAGGCCAAAACTTTGATAACTCACCTGTTCTGGGATCCAGCAATTCTTGTTCAGTGGCCCACATGAAACAAGTCTGAGGTTGTAGTTCAAGTTCACAAGGACAAAAGGTCACAACAAAACAAGAGCACCACTAGCTGACAATCCTGGAAGTCTCAGAGCAGGTGCCAGATACTAAATAGATTTGGAATTTGAACTGTCCTCTCACACCTAGGCAGGTTTAGGGACTATCAAAATGAGGAGACTAGTGTGAGGTAAACTAGAGTATGAATTTGAGTGCCTTTGTGTGAGTTAGTGCATTTCACTTTCAAAGCAGTTTTATTAGCTTAGTATACACTGAATGTCTGCATAGGAACCAGAGTGGAGTAGCCAGCTTGCTATAAACTTACACACTAGGCAAACTTGCACACTAACTCCTTACATATACAAGCCCTTGGTTGTGATCCCTCTGGATCAACCTTGAGGAGTAGTGTTGGGAAAGCTTGCACTCATGTTGCCAACAGTCTCCATTTTCTGTGGAAAAAAAGGAGTTTTGTCTGAAGCTCTGCCAAACTAACCCCATTCACAAGCATTAAATTCACTCAAAAATTTCGTAAGACAAGTATTTTTTTTTTAGTTAATTTCATATGGCTGTTAAGGATATATAGAAAGGGGATAAAGAAAAAAAGAAGTACACAAAAGTTAATTGAAATCATAAAAAAATGAAGAAACTTTTTAACATATACCTAAAACCTAAAATTGGGAAGAAATCAAATATGTATTTTTCTTTCTGTACAGAATCAAGCTCTTCAGCTCTTCAGTGGCTATAGCTGCAATCCTGCAAATATTTTTTTTAAGTATTTGGGGCTATTATTAAAACAAAAGAGAGCAATAAAAGAAGATGGTTTAGAGAGATTTTTTTTTAATGGAAAAAATACACCTTCAGACTCTAAGTGGCCTAATAGTCTAGTTAAAGCTTTGATAAATGACCTTTCTGCGGCTGCAGAATCAGAAGGATAGATGGCTTTCCAGAGTGAATGAAGCCGGGTGAATCACATGATCTATGGGGAGCTTTGGAATGCTTAGCAAATGAAGTCATTCAGACAGCTTTAAACAGAGTTATGTCTCTGTAGCAGAGTCTTGTTTATGGAAAAATGAGATTTGGGGACTGGCTTTGCTTAAGCACATAGTGTTCTTTTCTACCTAGTCACATAAGGCTTTCTGTAATAAAGTCATCCTGTCCTGGAGAGCAAATGTTCCTGATTTTAGTCTACAGAGGTGGGGCTTTGAGGGGCTGGCCTAACTATATTCCTGATTTTTCCAGGGGATTGGGTTGGCAAGACTTTCAATATATAGCAGTACATGGTTTTGTTTTTGTTTTGCTTTTTATGAAGACCAGCAGTCTTTTACATACCCATGTCTCATCCACACGAAGAAGCCAAAAAAAACATGAAGTGTGTATTGGCTGAGGATAGAATATAGTGGTAAGAAATTATGTCTCTGTTTTAAAGCATAAATATTCCTATTCGTGTTCATTTCACATGTATAAATGTAGGTGCAGCAGTTAGAACGGTTTATTACTTCAGCATCTAAAAAGGTCCAAGCGGTTGGGAACTGGAGCTCATAAGACTGGTTTATTTTGTACCTATCTCCTTTGTTGTTCCGAATCCCTATCAAAACAAGCAATTAACTTGAGCCATTTTCCATGTTGATAATGCCTGCCTTAAAAAAAGGAAGCATTTTAAGGCCTGGGATTGTATGATGCATAATATTATGATAATATGTTGTCTGTCTGTGTACAATACATGGAGGAAATGCTAATACAGTAAATACAGTAAACTTATCCATAAGGAAGGAATTAAACTGTATGTCTGCGCAGGGTACATAAGTGTATTTAAAAGAATGGGGACTATTACAGAAGCAAGGTTGCTAAGTGATATCTTCTTTGACAATAAGTATCAGTGCCAAATAATGGCATTGGGATTTACTCACACCCTTTGTTGGAGGAGACAGATTACTGCTTTTTTTTTATCAAATAACCTTCAAAGTTTTGACAAACCGAGGCACTGCTGCCCTTCTGCCAAATCTCTGGACCAATGGGGAGCCCCAGGCCCTGCACCTGATCCCAGTGTGCAGGTCAGGGCAGGGGTGTTATCAGGCCCCAATCCCAGCATGAGAGGCTACGAAAGGGTAGTGCTGGGCCCTTGGACCCAATCCTGGCATGCAGGGGGTGGAAAGGAATGGTGCTGGCTCCCCAGGATCCAATTCTGGTGCACAATGGGCGGGGGCAGGTGGTGCTGAGCCCCAAAGCCTGGTCAAGCTCGCAGATGGGCCTCACACCGCTCATTTGGCTTGTGGGGACAAAAGGCTGAACACCACTGGTGTAAGAGAACAGAGAGTCAGCCGTATGTATTTTATAGTCTCTTCAGTACTTATCATCACACTTTTGTGTAATTTATTACAAACTTTTCTTTGGATGTTTGGTTCAGTAGAACTATTGGCCCAGATTCTCCCCTCTGTTCTTGCACCTTTCAAGTGACACAAAGCACCTGAAAAGTGGCTCAAACTGGCCAGCCTGAATGTCTCCAGCCTGGGGAAGTTCCCGCCTGGTAACTGGCTGCTCTACCAACTGCTCACTCATCCTTACCCTTGAGTAAAGTGTGTGCAAAGGAGATTTTCTTTTCTCTGATAATTTTCAAATGGCATTGGGCTATTCATAAATTATAGCCAGGAGGCAAAAGTTGGAACAGCCTGTTCTAACTTAAACTAGGTTAGAAAAAGCTTGAGAATCAAGGGTCTTATAACCCTTTCTCACCACATATCCCCAGCCAGAATGATCAGATCATCAGCTACCTTTCTGTTTTAACTGGACTGACAGCTATGTTCTCTGACCTGATTACCCCAAAGGGCTCCACATGTTCCCCCTTTGTACAATTGTAGTGGAAGTAAATGCAGTGCCAGACCTGACACTATTTTATTGGCAAAGCTCCAGCATCCTGCTTCATATTTCCTAGCAGCTGGTGTATTACTGACTGATTCTACCCTTAATATTATTAAGCTTACTAAGCTGTCATGCTTAGCCAGCTTTGGGGAAGTGGAGTCTGGCTAATGGGAGTATGCTTGATTTTGAAGGGCCCTGATTTACAGGTTAGTCCCAAGTGAAATGTTAAGGTATGGCTGCTGCCTGAACTAAGTTATCACAACTTTGGTGTTTTTCCTGGACCACCTGAGACTAGAAGAAAGGCATAGTAGGTAAAAATGGAAACCAGGCTGATTTATGAGGGAACAGGTAGACTACCTGAAGGAATGGTGTGACCCTTCTGCAGTCTAAAGCTGATTTTGCTGTTAACTTTAACATTTCTGTTAGGTTAGATGCCTTTATGCTGTAGACCCTGACCTAGTATCTAAAGTCTATTTGGAGTAGTATAACATTGCATATTATAGATGTAAGTTTTTGTAACTAGATGAGAAATAAAGATTATGCATTCAGAATAATAAATATCCATACAGAGGTCTAGAAAACATTTAAGATGGGGAAAGGTTGGAAGAAGTTGGGCAGTTTCATCTGGAGATGAGAAGACTGAAGGGGGATTTGGTAAGTCTTTAAATATAAAAAGAACTGTTGTAATGAAGATGGTGATTGTCTATCCCATGTGTCCATTGTGGAAAGGACAAAAACTAATGGTCTTAAAGTGCAACAAGAAAAATTTAGATTTGACATCAGGAAGAACTTTCTAGCTCTGAGGGCATATCAACTTTGGAAAACACAGCCTAGAAAGACTGTGAAATCTCCATGATGGGAAGATTTTAAGCACAGGTTAGATAAACATTTGCATGACATGGTTTAAACAAGAATGATTCTTCGCTGAGCAGGATTTAGATGTATAAAGGTCTCTTCTGGCCCTTTTCCTATTATTCTGTGGTTTATTAAAGTGCTGGTACAATGTTGATCATTCTGGGAAAGATGACTATTTTTAAAGGATATATTTGATATAAGACTGACTGCAGAATAGATGCAGGTGTACATAAACTTCCAAAATTGAATATTTATTTAAGCTCCTTGTTGATACAGTTTGAGTGATTATCTTCAGCAGCAATTATACATGCAACTCAGAAGGAGTTGTTCACATAACTAAAAATAATTGCATGCTCCCTGATGATTTCCACATCTAAACAAACACAGAAATCTCTTTTTTCTTTTCTTTTTTAAATGAAATCTAAGAAAAACTCAAGTAGATTTTAGAGAGTGCTGTCAAAACAAGAAAATCATATTCTAATATAGGCATTTTAATATAATAAAGTACTGACCTTCAAGTATAAAGCAGTTCAACTCAAAATTACCTGAAGAATCTATTAAAATATATTTTCCCTATTTTAATCAACAGTCTCACTGAATCTCCTATATAAAAATACAGTAAATAACCATTAGACAATAGACAAAAGAGTTCATAATAACTAAGAAATACAGCTTCCTCCCATGAAGTCAGAGATCTGAACTGTACCAAATATCAAAGCACTGCATATATTCTCTATACACTAAACCAAATATTTTAAAGTACCAAGGAGAATTTCAAAAATAACTATCTTAGTAAAACAGTAATATTGCTAAAAATATTTTTGAGCAACACAGTTAGTTGAAGGTAGAATTCCACAAGATAGGGAGCAACTTACTAGAGATTTCATGCAAAGAAAAATAAAACATAGGACAAGATGTTTCTAAGCCGTACTATGTAAAGCTATAATGAGAATCAGAGGAGAGCATTTGAAAACAGAGAGATTACATTTTAATTTGTATCATTCCCAGTCTGTAGCATGATGTGGGGACCCTATAAAAACACTATGGGGCCTCAGCTGCCTTTTGAAATGCAGTTTCCGTTGCTGGAGCCTGTAGGGGGCACTCCTCACGTGCACAAATAAATGAAAGGAATACATTTTACAACTCAAAATTCCATTTGCACTTGCTTATTCAAACAGCTTTCCAGGAGTTTTCTTTGCACATAAATTTGTTATGTGGTATTTTTGAAGATGCTAATTCTTACCTTGATAATCTACTATGCCTGAAAGGTCAATGTTTGCTTAACTGAATGCCTATATACTGCCTTCAAGATACTCATACAACTCTACAGAACTCATTGTCATCAGTAGAGCTGGTGGAGTAATACTCATCTAGCTGTAATCATCTATGCTATATAAGCATATCACCTGACAGGTGTATACTCCCTACATGCAAAAATGTGCTAGATATTGGGCAACATTTTCAATATCCTCTCTAAATACCACTTGGAGACTACAAGGCCTAAATGCAGACAGCCAAAAAGCTGGAGGCTAAATTGATTCAATCTAGGCAGCTTCCTCTAAGCTGAGTAGGCTGAACTAATCACCACCTGAACTGGTGTTCAGTTTTCGCTTGGGAAAGGCAGGGGGGAGGCCTGCACTGACCCAGGCTAGTAGGCGGAGAGTGCTAGAGTGTGTTTCCCAAACTGCTGGCCATTGCCAGTCCAGCCGAGTGTTCCCAAGCCCCTGCTTACAGGGGGTTAGGAAGCTCCCTGTCCAGGTGCTGGCCCACCTTATGGGAGCCTCCCCATCAGGAGGTATCCCCCAGCCTGAGTTCCCCAGCCCAGGCAGCCCTGTGGAGCTGAAGGAAATTTCCCCCTTCCCAGCTGCTGATTGCTTCAGTGGCTGCCATGAGAGAGAGGTAGAAGAACACCTCCAGGCCAGATGCCTGCCCATGCAGCATGGGGGCACCAGGAAGCCCCCATCTTGGGCTCTTCCCCCCCCAGCCCAGCCCAGCCCAGCCCAGCCCAGGGTCCCCCAGCCCCAGGGAACTGAAGGGAATTCTTCCCCTCCCCAATCCTAACCCCTTTGTCTTAGCTGCTGGGGGTCTCGGGGATAGCCCAGGGAGTGGAGGGAAATTACTCTGCTCCTCTGCATTATTTTTGCCTCAGACTTGCAGCAGCTCAGGAAAAACCAGCTATGGAGGAGCAGGAGAACTTCCCTCTGGTCTTGGAAGCTGCCTGGGACTCTCAGTGGCAATGCAGTTCAGGAGGGGAAGCATTCCCTGGGGCTGGCTGGGATTGGGGGACCCTGTGTTGGGATGGGGGGAAGCACCTTAAGGCAGGGGCTTCCTGGCACCCTCATGCTGGGCTGTATAGGCAGGCACCTGACCCAGAGGTCTCCTCCCTCTCTCCTGTTGCAGCCACTGAAGCAATCAGCATCTGGGAAGGGGGGGAGGGGAGGGGAGAGGGCTGCCAGGGCCTGAAAAACCTCTACCACAGGGCTTTCCCTCCCTCCATGTGCTGTGTAGACCCTGGCTAGGAGGACATGGCTGTTTCTCCCCCTGTCCCTATGGGCTGACAGACACAGGCAGAAAACAGGCTAAGGAGCAGAGGGGCAAGGCAGTCCCTTTTCCACTGGAGTAGGCAGCATACTCCAGGACTGCAAGGCATCCTGGGATGCTGGGGGACTGTCAGTAAACTTGAAGAGATATAGGAAGGGATCACTTTAATATACTTTAAAGTATATTATATATACTATATATATATTAGTGCCTATATATATATATTATTAGTGCCTAATATATATATTAGTGCCTATATACTAATGCTAGGAGCATGGGGAACAAGCAGGATGAACTAGCGCTCCTGCTTGCACTAAACACCTATGACTTAGTGGGGCTAACAGAAACCTGGTGGGATTCATCCCACGACTGGGCGGTACATATTGAGGGCTATAGATTGTACAGAAAGGACAGGTCGGGGAAGAAAGGGGGGGGAGTTGCACTTTATGTCAGTGAGCAATATACATCAACCCTCATCAAGACAGAATCCAAGGTTGAGGAAGTAGAAGGATTGTGGGTTAGGCTACATGGGGGGCAAGGAGAAAGGGATTTGGTGGTAGGGGTCTACTACAGACCCCCACACCAAGAGGAAGAAATAGATGCGGGGCTCCTGAGGCAACTCTCAGAGACCATAAAAGCTAAAGAGGCGGTAGTCATGGGGGACCTAAACTACCCGGACATCTGCTGGGAGACGCAGACAGCAAAGTCCCATTGCTCACGCAGGTTTCTAACCTGTGTACAGGACCTCCACCTAACACAGGAGGTACATGGTCCCACTAGGGGGAATGCCATACTGGATCTGGTATTGGCAACAGGGGATGACATGACCTCCAGATCGGTAGCCATTTGGGAGACAGTGATCACCTAATAATAGAATTCAACATAAGATGTCGAGTGGGTAAGGTAACTAATAGGGTGAAAGTGTTAGACTTTAGGAAAGCTCATCTCAATGAACTCAGGCGATTAGTCAAGGATGCACTGCAGAGTAGGAGTTTTGAAGTGATGGGAGCCCAAGAAGGGTGGCTGTGCCTTAAGGAAACGATCCTTCGGGCACAAAGCAAGACGATCCCCGAGTGAGGCAAAAGAGGGAAAGGGGCCAGGAGGCTTCCATGGCTGACCAGAGAAATCCAGGGCAGCCTAAGGGCCAAAAGGGGAGCACATAAAAAGTGGAAACAAGGTGAAATCACTACAGATGAATATACCTCCTCTGCTCGTGCTTGTAGGGAGGCAGTTAGACGGGCCAAAGCTACCATGGAGCTGAGGATGGCATCCCAAGTAAAAGACAACAAGAAATTGTTTTTTAGATATATTGGGAGTAAAAGGAAGGCCCAGGGAGGAATAGGACCCCTGCTAAATGGGCAGAAACAATTGGTGACAGACAGGGGAGACAAGGCTGAACTCCTCAACGAGTTCTTTGCCTCAGTGTTCCTAAGTGAGGGACACGACAAGTCTCTCACTGGGGTTGTAGAGAGGCAGCAGCAAGGTGCCAGACTTCCACGCGTAGATCCTGAGATGGTGCAGAGTCACTTGGAAGAACTGGATGCCTTTAAGTCAGCAGGCCCGGATGAGCTCCATCCGAGGGTGCTGAAGGCACTGGCTGACATCATTGCAGAGCCACTGGCGGGAATATTCGAACGCTCGTGGCACACGGGCCAAGTCCCAGAGGACTGGAAAAGGGCTAACGTGGTCCCCATTTTCAAAAAGGGGAGGAAGGAGGACCCGGGCAACTATAGGCCAGTCAGTCTCACCTCCATCCTTGGTAAAGTCTTTGAAAAAATTATCAAGGCTCACATTTGTGAGAGCCCGGCAGGGCAAATTATGCTGAGGGGAAACCAGCACGGGTTTGTGGCGGGCAGATCGTGCCTGACCAATCTAGTCTCCTTCTATGACCAGGTTACAAAACGCCTGGACACAGGAGGAGGGGTGGATGTCGTATACTTAGACTTCAGGAAGGCCTTCGATACGGTATCCCACCCCATACTGGTGAACAAGTTAAGAGGCTGTGACGTGGATGACTACACAGTCTGGTGGGTGGCGAATTGGCTAGAGGGCCGCACCCAGAGAGTCGTGGTGGATGGGTCGGTCTTGACTTGGAAGGGTGTGGGCAGTGGGGTCCCGCAGGGGTTGGTCCTTGGACCGATACTCTTTAATGTCTTCATCAGCGACTTGGACGAGGGAGTCAAATGTACTCTGTCCAAGTTTGCAGATGACACAAAGCTATGGGGAGAAGTGGACATGCCAGAGGGCAGGGAACAGCTGCAGGCAGACCTGGATAGGTTGGACAAGTGGGCAGAAAACAACAGGATGCAGTTCAACAAGGAGAAATGCAAAGTGCTGCACCTAGGGAGGAAAAATGTCCAGCACACCTACAGCCTAGGGAATGACCTGCTGGGTGGCACAGAGGTGGAAAGGGATCTTGGAGTCCTAGTGGACTCCAAGATGAACATGAGGCGGCAGTGTGACGAAGCCATCAAAAAAGCCAATGGCACTTTATCGGGCATCAGCAGATGCATGACGAATAGGTCCAAGGAGGTGATACTTCCCCTCTATCGGGCGCTGGTCAGACCGCAGTTGGAGTACTGCGTGCAATTCTGGGCGCCACACTTCAAGAAGGATGCGGATAACCTGGAGAGGGTCCAGAGAAGGGCAACTCGTATGGTCAAGGGCCTGCAGACCAAGCCCTACTAGACTAGAGAAACTGGACCTTTTCAGCCTCCGCAAGAGAAGGTTGAGAGGTGATCTTGTGGCTGCCTATAAGTTCATCACGGGGGCACAGAAGGGAATTGGTGAGTATTTATTCACCAAGGCACCCCCGGGGGTTACAAGAAACAATAGCCACAAGCTAGCAGAGAGCAGATTTAGATTGGACATTAGGAAGAACTTCTTCACAGTTCGAGTGGCCAGGGTCTGGAACGGGCTCCCAAGGGAGGTGGTGCTCTCCCCTACCCTGGGGGTCTTCAAGAGGAGGTTAGATGAGTATCTAGCTGGGGTCATCTAGACCCAGCATTCTTTCCTGCTTATGCAGGGGGTCGGACTCGATGATCTATTGAGGTCCCTTCTGACCCTAACATCTATGAATCTATGAATATGGGAAGGGATCTGGGACAGAAGTGCCATAAACCAGTTTGACCAAAATCAGTTAAGTCTGATACTACCTCCAGCCAGGTTTATCTTGAACTGGTTTGGGCCATTTTGAAAGCAGTTAGTGTGCACTGAACTTCTGTTCTGTTACAGGTTTAAACCAGTTCCTGATCAGTTAAACCAGTTTATGTGTAGCTGCTGTCCTTAGCCAAGAAAATAGTTATTAAAACAAACTAAAGATAGCATGAACTTACGTGTATGTATTTTCCAGAGGAAGGAGTTGTTAAGAATAAAGGCTAAATCTTGTGAGCCGTTCAACTCATTGTTAATGGCTTGGGTATTGTTCCAACTTCCACTGAAATCAATGGGAGTCTTTTCATTGACTTGATTGGAAAGCTGGATGAAGACTTAAGAGCCCAGTCCTTCTTGCATAGTAGTCAATGGGCAAAGTGCCATTGCCTTCAGCTGGACAGGAAAAGGCCTACAGTGTTGTAAATATTTCAAGATGAAATTATGTTCTTGTGATAACACACAGGACATTTATTTATAACTGCATAAGCAATGCTTAGCTGAGTTCTGTGCTCCTAGCTGGTAACAACACATTTTCAAAGCTCATGGAATATCAAATTGCAAGTAGTAGATGTATTTGGAACTACTGTGGAACAGCATGTAACATTCCATGGAAAAATAAAAACCCCTAACAAAAATTTCACTCCCCCCACCACCTCAGTAGACATTCAGTGAAAGATTTTGGGGACTGGGGTTGGGGGTTTTTTGTTTGTTTTTTGTTTGTTTTTTGTTACTGTGATATTAAGCATGAATATTTTGGTATAATCAGTGCTAATGAAAAGAACAGGGCAACCTTAATTTACGAATACTTGAATTTCATCAAATGATTGAAGTTATAGTAATTCTAGATTCTGACTGACTAAGCGTATACTTTGCATGTAAGAATCAATAAAGACCTTCAAAAGAAGGTTCAGGTTCAGAAGAAAGACCAAAGGAAGAATAGCCTGCAACCATTAAGAACACTTTCCGTTTCTCACAGAAAACACCAGGTGAGATTTTTTGAGTGTGGTTTTAAATCTGTTGGATGATCAGATGTTGGTGACAGGTCTAATAAAAGAACCTGAACAATATAGACCGCTTAAATCTACTCCATTCCATGAATCTGGAACGGGCTTCCAAGGAAGGTGGTGCTCTCCCCTGCCTTGGGGGTCTTTAAGAGGAGACTGGACAAGCACCTGGCTGGGGTCACCGAGCCCCAGCATTCTTTCCTGCCAGGGCAGGGGGTTGGACTCAATGATCTACTAATGTCCCTTCTGACCCTAAACATCTATGAAATCCTCAATGTAGCATTAAATGGGATTTAAGAGATACCTAGAACTTAGATGAGTGGTCTACACTGGAGTGACTTTTACTGTGGGTTTGTTCACATTGTTCTGTTCCCTTCCATGGCCCAAGACTTCATTTAATCTCTATCCCGCATTCTGTGCCCTGATTTTTACATAATAACTCCATTGCTTATCCAAGTTACAGTACCCCCAGTTGTTATATTCTGCCCTTATGTCCTCACCAACAGTAGCACTTACAGCTTCCTTTCCATTCTCTGATGCTTACTGCTTCTGTCAGCTTATTCTCATCCCCTAAAAAGAATACTTGTAGGTACACCTACCATTGCAAGTATGTAAATAACAATATTTTTTCTCATGTCTCCCTCCGAATTCTCTCTTCCTCCTTAAAGGACAAACTCTATAGCTAACCAATGTTCTGGTTCTGACTCTGTGTGAAATAGTCTGAGGAAAAACTCGTGATGTGAAAATGGTTCTCTACGATTTTTCATGACTGAGCAAAATAAATTCTGCTATCCTAAAGAAAAGTATTCTAAGGTCATGAAATACAGTGGAAACCTTTTTTTGAGCAAAGTAACATAGAAAAAAATGTCCTTCCCTTCCTCACACAGTAACATTGGAATGATTATCATGTAGGTATGACTGACTAGAGTACAACCATTTGTTCTGCTACATATTGCAATATCTGAATGTTAGACTGTGACCTGCACTAAGCAGCTCTGAAAATTATAAACAAGAGTTTTAAGCACATTCTGTGCCTCATCCTTATGGCCCAGTTCCTGTTATCCATCAAATCTGTTTTAAAATAGTACACATTTTTGGTACTGCAAAGTCAACAGTATTGGAAAGTTGGCAGGTATGCTTGTTTAAACAACGTTCCCAAGTAGTCTGCTGGCAGGTGTTTCCAGAGTACTTTGAGCACAATTCTTTGAATAGGATATCTGCCAATGTACATAGCAACAGGAAAAAAAGTGTTTTCCTTTACCATAGTTAGGACAGTGCAATGTTTTAGATGCTAAACTGTATATTCATTTCAGGAGCTTATTTTGGCTTGAAGTCAGGAACTATAAAATGGCAAAATACTGCATCTTCCTGTCTGTTCAATGTTGGTGAGTTTCAGGATACTAAGAGGTTATCTTCCTGACAAGGAGCCAGAGTCCTGTCTGCCATGGGCGACTGGTGCCTCCCAAGTCAGGGGGGGTGGTCCCCCAGCCGCCAATCGCTGACCGGGATGGGGGGCCAACAGCCGATCACCAAGCCAGTGGCAAAACCGAAAGTGCACTTCCACCAGCACTTCTCGTTTCGTGGCTGGCACTTCCAGGGGGTGCACAGCTGATAGAGGATGTACATGCACCTGTGTGCACCCCCCACGCATCGCCAGTGCTGTCTGCTATCACATATAGATACTACAAGCTTTAATTCTTTCAAGACCAGGTATCCCTTCCCTGTGCTGTTAAGTTTTCTGAATCCCCAGATTAAGGCCAAAATCAGAGAAAATAGGTTCCACCCTTCTGGCACACTGTCCACTTCTTTTCAGTGCTTGATGTGTATTCTAGCCCTAAAATTCCTCTCTGTATCCATGCAGAAATAGTCCATGTACTGTTAGATGTGCACAGGCACTTTCTCTGACCTTAAAATAGAAACAGGTTCATGGAACAATAAACAAAGATCAAAGGCTGAGGAAAACCTTAACTGAGGGATATGCTATTTTAGCTTTTAAAAATTAAGTGTTATGCTATAATATAGGCTATTTGGAGAGCTTAGTAGTGGCACACTTGGATTTTAAACAAGCACTAAATAGTCTCATAACAGGGCTGCATTTAGTCTGTAATTCTACAGCCGTGTAACATAGCATGGAACATGTCCCTTGTAGCAGAATTGTGTTTCATAATCTAAACCTTCATTTTAAATGTTTCTAGCTGTTGGTTACTAAGAAAAAACACATGGATCAAATATAAACCAATGCCATTTTGTTTGTGTGAGTCTGCAGACAGGCCAAAACCAAAGCTCTAAGTGTGAACATGTCCACTCACATTAATGGTTATTAGCTCTGAACCCAAGGATTATTGCTTAAACATTACCACTATTAGCTATTCATTTTTAACATAAAACACCTCATTGTCCATGTGATGCACTCCAGGACAGCCTTCTTCATCTCCTCAGTTGTTAGAATCACCAGTTTTATATGCTGAACACTAAAAATATAGGATAGCGTGAAATAAATTAAATTAACTATCATAATAAATAATACAACCAGAAGTCCTGTACAGCTGATGTTAACTGTATTCACATTTCATTTGGTGAACACCTCTATTTTGTATTGAAAAGGGCTGGCACTGAATTTCCCTTTGCTGCCAAAGACTGCCATCGAATCCAGGTGGCTGGCTACGTAATGCCTAGAGCTACAAGAACCACCTTTTCCCTTTTTTACCCAATGTCATACCAACTTAATTGAAATTGTGCTTGCTTGCAGTCCTGAGGGTAGTCTTGGACAGGCCTACATACAGGGTCTTCTTTAGTGGCAAGGCCCTCCTGAAAGAACTTTTGCTGAAAACTCTATGGCTGTCTTAAAAACTAAATCTGTCCTGCTTTGATCATTGTATATACAACTATTGCACTTACATATCTGTACAGATATGAAGCCAAGGGCTAGAGGGCAGGGTGGGGAAGGAAATTAATTTATCATTACTGGGAACCTAGGAACACTAATAATGAACCTGGACTCCATTGTGTCATGTGCTGTACAAATGTCACAGAAATAGGCTCACGGAGTTTATAATCTATGTAGAAGATAAAAGAAAATAGATGAATACAGATGGACAAGTAGGCAAGTGCAAGGAAACACTAAGACAATACGAGTCAGTGTGGAAGGTCTGTTGTCAATTTTCTGCAAACATTGCAGCAAAGAATTTTCAGGATGGATTTGACAGAGGAGGAGAAAGTTCTAAGGGCAACGGGACTTTGGAGTTGAGATATCCAGTCCATAATTGATAAAATGTACAACTTACTTTAACTGAATCACTATTGGTCTCATTTTAAGCACAGGGAAATGAGACATGGAGATTAAGAGGTACGTCCAAATCACATAAGAAATCTGTGACAGACACTTGAAGAGAAATCTAATTCGGTGGCTTTCCTATGAAGCCATCCATTCTGTCCAACATCCATACCATCTAGTCCCACAGAAAAATGGTTCTGTTCCCCCTCAAACTGGCCTGTCAGTCAGGTTAATATAAATCTTTTCTTCATAGGAAAATTTGCTTCCTGAAGAATTGAATTGAGCATGTTTACACACAGACATTATCACCTGCACTTGTAGGCTTTTGTGCAAGTTATTTCCATTGAAACAGAAGCATATTCATCCAGCAAGTAAATGGCACGATGGTGTTGCATTTTGACCAATTTTGTAAAAATGCATACTAATCCCTGTCTCTTGTTTACAGTTGCTGTACCATGATTGAAGGATGAGAGAGTGAATTTGGGAGGTAGCTGAGGATATTTTGAGGAAAGAAATGTGTAGGGGGTTTGACTTCTTCCCAAGACACTGCTGTTTTCTCAGATTTTTTTTAAAGGGAAGGAATTCCTAGAAATAGCCTTTCCCCTGAAATACTGCATTCTTGAGGATTTCTTCTGTAACAAGCAAAGGTCTTGCACAAAAAAGTGTGTTGGTAACCAATCTCTTTGCCATAGAATCTCAGTTAAATTGGGGAAGAATGTATTGAGCAATCAGACTGATTGCCAAGTTTTCTTGCCCTTGTCATAGTCTGTACATTCAGCTTGGAAAATTTTTGGGTTTGTTAGCAGCAGCATTGCCAAATTACTGGTAAGGATTCAGTATTAATTATTCTTTAAACATTAAATCTTCTCCTCTACTGAAAGCTTTATAGGCAATGTGCATTATAATTCAGTAGCATTTTCCTTTAGGAAAAGTATCACAGAAAAGCTTTTAAGAGAGAAATATGTTCTAGTCCTAGCTGAGCTCTCCATTGTGGATGGCTACAAGGCTGCTTTACTAGACCCAACCTTTGGATCCTGCAGGGTTGTAAATCTATTGGATCTTAGCAGCATCCAGGCAATGTCTCTATCTGAACTCTCTGGCATACACCTGTGGTAGATATCCCTTATACTGTATCTATTTACTGAGATGTGAAACTCTAGTCTAGTTGCTGAAGATCCCAAGACGAGTATTGAGCCCATAAAGCCACCCCAGTAAGTTTTAAATGTACCCAGAGCTCTACACTTCAAGAACTTTGTGACAGTTAAAACACATAACACACTTTACAAAATAATTTCTAAACAATGGATGTCAAACTCATCTGGCCCTGTGGGGCCAATCCATGGGCAGGATCAGACCCATGGATCCCCATCTCCATCCCATCCAGAGTCTATAGAGTCTTCTCTGGGATCCACACCACACATGGTACATCCCGCTTCCTCCCCCCTCCCTACCTCTCCAACTCCAGCCAGTCTGGGATGCATGCCACACTCTGCATCCGTTCCAGTTGCTCCGCAACCTGCACTGGTCTAGGACTGCACTGCATTGGGCACCTGTACCAACCACTCTGCAACCTGCACTGCACGCGGGTCGCATTGGAGCTGCAGCAGGTGCCACGTGCAGTGTGCACCCCAAACCAGTGGGGCAGGTGAGGGGATACAACATGCAGTGTGGATCCTGGACCAACCAAAACAGGTGTCACATGTTGCACAGATCCTGGAACAGGCACCATGTGCAGTGGGCATCCTAAGCCCCGCACATCGGACTGGTCCAGTGCATGCTGTATGTGTTAATGCAGACCAAGGGGCAGCACCAGAAGCCTGGTGACAGGGCTGGATCTAGCCTGTGGGCTGTATCTTTGATACCCCTGTTCTACGTTTTACTCATAATCAAAGTCCAAAAGAGGTACAAATCTATGGAAAATCAACAAAAACCTATACAAAAGATGTTCTTCTGTTTCTTTAGCCCTCCTATGTGCCTTTGTGTCTCCATTGCTAGCCTTCCATGGAGTCCAGAATTCTTCTTGGGCCCCTTTTCTCCTGCTTGGTCTTGTCTTCAGGTTCTAGTCTGTCCAGCTTTACAGAGAGTCACTTTCTACAGCCATTGCTAACACTTGTTCTCTTCCTGATCTTCCTCATTTTTGCATTCTATAATCCTATATGGGCTGCAATTTCCAACCCTCTCTGTTCTTTGCTGTGGATTAGCAACCAGCCTGTCGGTGCTCTTCGGTAATCTCCACTGACCTTCTTGGGCAAAGTTACCCAATTTTTGGTGCTCCCTAGTGACTCCCCCATACAGAGATAGACATTTCACTGCCAGACACTTCCCTTCACCCCACCCCCCACTTCTCTTTATTACAAGAAAGATAACACAATCCAAACTGTTACAGTAAATATAGAAAGATATAAAAAATGGGATTGATGTAGAGAATTCTTAAAATCAAAATAAAAGGTATAAAGGTATTTAACGGAGAAACAATGTAAGTCACAATGACTCGTACTCACAGAAAGGGAAAATAATTTGTTAGGATATATTAGAAGATGAAAAGAATTTAAGAGTGACAAAGCTAAACATATTGTAGGTGTCAGAAATCTATCTTATGGTACGAGCCCATTTGATCCCAGCTCTTCCACCCTGTTTAGAGAAGAAAGTGGAGTACCCCTTCTGGAAGGTCCTTGACAATAAGACATTGTTAAGAATTTATTTTACAACCAATACATTTAGTGCTATATGTGAACAAGAATCATTTGTCCAGTCCCATATAAATTCTGAGATTGCCATGGTTTTCTAGAAGACAGATAGCACATTCAAAGCAAAGATACAAAGCTTGCAAGTATTTTCTGTAAAATTTGGAACTAGAGCTGACTGAATTCCCCTCCTCAAATTTCAGACTAGTCCTTGAATAAAAATAGTGAGTATGCTTGCACTGTGTTCATGTTTTCTTTCCATGAGTATCTTAGCAAACAAATGTATTACCACAATAATATAATTATCTGTCAAACAGTGAATTTTAAGAATTTAAGTGAATATTAACTTTTGAAGAATTTGTTAAATAGTTAATTTGATTGGCACTCACAAACTAGTTATTGAAAGTCTGATTTTTATACTTAAGGTTAGCCAATCACAGAACAAGAAAATAAATCCACAGCCAATGAGCCCAGTCAGAACTGACCAATCCCTTTTGAATTTAGCATACTTGAATGTTATTGTCCGCAAATGATTTATAAACCAAGACTTATTTGCTGAAATTGTTACCAGATTTTGAAAAGAAGATACTTTTGAGACCATCATAATCTGTTCTCAGACATTTCAAGGTGCATTTCATTGAGTAAATAATTTTCTGCAAATTATTTATCTAGCTATAATGAAACGGAAAAGGGAGGTCATGTAATAGCAGCAAAATGGAAAAGTAAATGGGGTTGAGTTTAAAGTCAATCATAGATGAAAAAGTGAAGGAAAATTCTATGCAAAGATCAGGGTTCAAATGATGAAACCAGATGCACAGCAGAGAGAAAATTATAGGAGAGAGTTTGTCATTAACCTGTCATAAGCATTTTTTATGCAATACAAAAACCTTTTAGTTCTTTATTCCAAAGCTTCCCCTATTGGTAGAAGCAGAACAGATTTATACTATGGCTGTCCCCTCAGAATTGTGTTCTTCCTCTCTGACTCACAGCTGTCCTTTTGCTGGCAGGGTTTGAAGACAACGATTCAAGGAACAATAGGTTCTTCACTAGACAATATACAATTAAAGAAAGGAAGCCATTTCTCATGTGTAAAGTGTAATAGAGAGCCACTTCCTATTAATTAAAAAACACAAAATTAAAAAATCTCTGTAACATGAGGATATCTGGCTCATTTGCAGAAGCGAAACAGTGGGGGAAAAATGATAATGATAATGTGGAATGACAAAACTGCTGATCTAATTCAAGTCTAATTCAGACCTGTTCAGCATTCACAAGAGAAGGCTGAGAGGGGACCTGGTGGCCATCTATAAAAGTGCTAGGGAGGACCAGCAGGGAATGGGAGAGACCTTGTTCCCCTGAGTGCCTCCCAGAATAGCAAGGAATAATGGCCATAAGTTGTTCGAGAGTAGGTTCAGACTAAACAGTAGAAGGCGCTACTTCACAGTCAGGGTGGCTAGGATCTGGAACCAACTTCCAAAGGAAGTGGTGCTGGCTCCTACCTTGGGGATCTTTAAGAGGAGGCTTGATGATTACCTAGCTCGGGTCATTTGAGCCCAGTATTCTCTCCTGCCCAGGGCAGGGGGTCAGACTAGAAGATCTGCAAGGTCCCTTCCGACCCTACTTCTATGAATCTATAATGGAGGCAATGTGCAGAAAGTACTATTCAAAATCCTGAAAAATTACTTTGTGTGAATGGCAGATTTCTTTTTGCGGTAAGCAGAGTGAGCCAAAGAACTTGGATACATCTAAGAATATACTACTTACTTAACAAGTGGGGAAAATAAATAGGATATTTTGGGCTAAGACATGGAGCATTTTTTCATCTACAATGGATATCTTGGAGTCATTTGGTCCTTGATTCTGCACATGGGGTTGGTTGCAAGACTGAGGCCTATCCTGTGTTTAAAATTCATTTTAACTTTATTTTTCCTCAGTCTATTCTCAGAGGCCAGAGCACCTTCCTTTATTTTATGGATTTGCAGGCCTTGATCCTGAACAAGAGTTCCTTATAAGCCATATTTATACAGCCTCTGGGAGAAGTCACTGAAAAATTTGCTCTCTCACTTGGTCTACGTGACCAAGCCCAAACAATTAGATCAAGTCTATACGGTGTCTAGAGGTAGGCTGGGAGAGCTGTTGAGAAGTATGGAAATGTTTATTCCATGCACAGCCAGGCTTGGAATCTGGGGACCATGATGGCTTGAGAGCAGCAACATTAGCATGTCCCAATTCTGCACTCCTGTTCTTCTCTGCACTGCTCTAAGAAAAGTAGGGTACCTGATATCCAGGCTTGTGTATACACAAAGAGTAGTCAGGGCCATGCTACTGGCCTCACCTCAGAATCAGCATTACATAGCCATAAACTATTAACCATACCCATAGACTATATTGGGGTGACCAACCTGTGGCAGCACAGGTGCCACAAGTGGTACAGGTAGCCCCTGTGTGTAGCATGTGGTACATTAGGGAGGGAGCAGACAGCACAGAAGCAAATAGGGTGGGGAGCAGAAAGCACAGTAGCAGATAGGTCAGGGAGCACAGGAAAAGAAGTAGAAAGCAGAGTATCAGAGGATGTAGGAAACATGGGGCTGGGCACAGAAAGCAGAGCAGCAGATCAAGCAAGAGAAGGGAATCAGAATGGGACTCAGGAAGGATGTGGGGCTTATTTGTGGCATGCCTGCCAAAAACATTTCCCCCCCCCCCCCCCCACTGATTTATGTGACTATTGTAGATTATCATCACTTACTTTTTATTTAGCCACCTATGAAATACATTGGGTCAAACTCTCGTGGATCAGGATCTGACCCTATCTGAACTTTTGAAATTGTGCATATGTCTGGAAGCTGAAGAAGCTCCCACACTGAATACTTTCTACTTTTGAGGTCCCTAATTTCTTAGTCATTATTTGCCATTCTTGTTTGATGGACAGCCAAAATAAAAGGCTCCATGTTAGCCAGACAAGTATAAATAGTGAGGAAAACAGAAAAATATAGGCACAGTCTACCATTTTTCCCATGATAACAGAATATTTTAACTGCAGCAGTGTCTGTGAATGGCAAGATCAAACAGCACTGAAATGAAAAGTAAGTACATTCTGAATGTTCTTATAAAATGATAATATGGTGTGCCAAGTCCATTGTAGCTTCTGAAAAGATTTTGAAGAATTTCTAAGTGTTAATATAGCGCTTATAAATTCAGTTTACCCACCTTTCAACCCATAAGATTTTGCAGTTGGGAGGAAAATGTATTTGATGCGAGTGTATCATGTCACTATCATGTATCCTGTATGTACACAGAAATGAACATGTAAATCAGTTGGAGATCTAAAAACTCAATTTGTTCTCAAACTAAGTGTGCAAATTTCGGGGCACTGTTGAAATTGTAGCCATTCTACTAACCCTGAGCAATGCAAAGCAGACTCAAAAATGCAGTTGGCTAGCTGAGAATGGCTGACTTTTCCTGACTTACTTAGCTAGTCTATAGAAGTGCATATCTACTCCGCCTTCTGACTTTTCCTAAGCCTCTATTTTTATTACACCTAATGTCATGACACACAGACCTATTCCAATTTTTTAAGGTATTAGTCTGGTATAACTAAATGAGGCCTTGATAATTTCAACTCTTTTCAATGGAGAAAGTTCTGGTCTATCTATATATAGTCAGGAATAGTAGCTCCTTTTCTTCTATTATTTTTTTTCACCAATGCAACATTTCTATATAATTTCAAGTCTAAGGTAAAAGAGTCATAGCTTTATTACATATTTTAAACATTTAACCCTCTCAGTCTGCCAAGTTAGCATCTAGATTTTATCTTCAACAACCCACAGTAGCTATCATAAGAAATGTAGAGTGGGTTGGGAGCTTCTCTTCTTTTGTCATTTAAATATGAAATATACAGTAGGGGTGTGCAAAACAGGTCCTATTCGATTCAGATTCAGCCTGAATGAGGGACAGTGATTCAATTCATTGATTTGGATCACTGTCCCTGATTCGATTCGGCCAAATCCAAAACTGAAGATTCAGTGCTGATTCAGAGAATCAGTGTTTTGGACATAGACACAACTTAAAATGTTTTTTCTACCTATCTTGATGTACCAGCCATGTCTCGTGAATGCTGCAATGCTGAGGCAGATGAAGTGTCCCACAGGAGCTTGGGGGCGCCCCCCGCATGCTGGGTAGTGAACCTGGAAGTGGACCAGAAGTACTTCTGGTCCACTTCCAGGTCTGCTGGGAACTGCACAGGGGGAGGGGTCCCCCCTGCACCCCTCCAGCTTGGCAGTTGGCCATGGGGGGACCCCGGGTGCCCCCCCAGACCCAGGAGGCACCAGTCACCAAGCCAGGGGAGGGAGGCATGGCAGGGGGGGAGGAGCAGTGTGCTCTCCAGTGGACCCAGAAGTGGACTGGAAGTGCATCTGGTCCACTTCTGGGTCTCCTGCCAAGTGTGCTGGGGAGCTCCCTGTGTTTCTGTGGGATGCTCCATGTGCCCCAGCCTTGCAGCATTCACAAGCTGCCTGCTACCTAGAGGTATGTAGAAAAAACATTTAAAGCTGTGTCTATGTCTGAATTACTGAATTTTTCCAGATCAATTTGGAGAGTTCCAGTTTAATTCAGAGAGATTAAAGGGTCCTCTGATTCAATTCAGATTCGAAGATTCAGTCACTGAATTGAGCCGAATCTCCGCTGAATCGAATCGGGGACCAAAGCTTCACACAGCTGTAATATACAGTACATGTTAATTTTTTAGTGTGAATTATAGTATTGTCAGAAATACATAAATTCCAATAATATATAGTAATTGGCAAAATTTCATATTCAACCCACTATCTAGATAGCAGTGTCTTATACTGTAAGTTACATTTTCTCCTTAGACTTTGCTTTCTTCAGTGTTCCATGCTGACATGTACCCTAATATAGGGTTGAAATCTTAATCCGAGTTTTATTAGGTCTGTGAAACTGATATGTATTGTGCTGTACAGGAATTAATCCCAGGTGACTCCTAGGCAAGACTGGTGTCTCTAGTTATTGAGCATTGGTCCCCTTTAAAGCCTGCATGTCATTAAGCATTTTCCAATGTCTACAGTACATTCTATGTTACAATTTAATGAGATGAAGAAAAATGGTATGCTTATGCTTAATCAGTTCAAATGATAGTATTTCCTAACCCACATCACCAAGATAGACTCACAGCAGCTTAAGGACTGCTCTAATGAATAATGGCTTTCAACATAATCATGAACATTAATGGATAGTAGAAATTAAAAAGAGAGTAGAGGAAACAAGCCTAAAACAAGTGGAATCCTAAAGGAATGAGCCTAAATGAAACTTGTGAAACCCTTTTTACCTTGGAACAAAGTACTCATGGTACAATTTGGCCTTTTAGTTTGTTTGGGGAAAATACAATGGTGAGATTATACATCTCTCTTTCTTTTCCTGTTTGCTTTTCTGTATGCCTATAAAATGCAGCTATACTGTCCCATGTCTTTATAATTTTGTTATCTGGAAGTAAGGTCAATGGGATATAAACATAGCAAAGAGAAATTCTGGGCTTCTCAAGTCTCTTGCAACTTCTAAATTCCAATAAACCTTGTCAGTGCTCCTTAAGAAACCAGTGCTTTATTATTTTCAAGGGAAATTACTTGGAAAGTACTTTAAGTCAATGTTATAGAATGAAATTGCTTTCTTTACAGGTTTTGAGCCCTTTGGTTATGAATACCTCAATGTATCATTTATAGAAGGAATGCATTCTATTCTGCTGTGTGGGTGTCTCCTGAGGCACCTCTCTCTAACATAGTTCTCTTTTTTCCTTTTCTGTTTCCCTCTCTTTGCTTTAAGTTTCTTTGTATCTAATCAAAAGACAGTTTTCTCTTCCTCAAACTCATTGTTTTCTTTTTTATGTTCTTTCCTTTTACCCTGCATACCTTCCTCTACACACAGTTGCTTTATTCCTCTTGGTTTGCTAGAGAAGACAAGGGCCACGTCTACATGAGATGCATATACATGTACTAAATGACTGTGCAGTAACCAGAGTTACTGCACAGTAGCATCACTGAACACTTTTTAAGTGATGCTGACTGCACAGTAGCTCATTAATACTGTGTGGTAACGTCATGTCATGCTTCATGCCATGCAACACTACTGCACAATAGTAATGAGCTACTGCACAGTCAGTGTTTTGTGTAGACACGGCCTGTGGTGGCTATATTGTATCCTTCTAACAGACTGTTCATTCCACTTCAGGAGTTCACATGTTCTACACCACTGGTCTTCTCAACAGTTACATTGCTCCCCTTCATTCCCTCTTCTCTTCATATTGTAACCTTGTCTATCCACCATGATTGATGCCATTTCCTTAAAGTTAAACTCGGCCCAAAGGGGCAAGTAATCCTGCCTTCCTCGACACATGCTGAAAGATCCCCTGCAGTAGAACTGATGCAGTCTGGGATAATGTCACAGGATATGCCAAAACTCAGGGCCAGGGCAACCAGCTCTTCAGGGGTTTTCTTCACTCTATTAGAAGGATTGGATAAGAATGGTGGTAAAATTGAAACCAGACAAAGAATTTCTTGTGACATTGACATGCTGGTCCTCCCCACTGGTAACGTGAGAATGGAGTTCTTTCCTCTTGTGAGCTGTTAGTGCTCTGGAGTACGTTCCAGATATTGGGCTGGATTTACCAGCTATAAATAGAAATTTGTAGGAGAGGACTTCATGATTTGTGGGAGAGGATTCAACTCCTTCCCTCTCTCCATGGAGTTGTTCTGTACCTAACACACTGACAGAAAAGGAGAGAATTCTTTCAGTAGACTGTCACTCTTCTTCACTGATGAGAGTCTCCTGTACTAATTCCTGGGGAATACAGCAATAATGAATAGGAGAAAGATGAGAAACCACCACTGTCCTATGAGAGGAAGTGTAAGAAGTAATCTTTTCATTATGATTTCACTATAGGTGATCTCAGCAGGGAACATAAAGGTATTAGGTCAGGCTTACTTTACCAGAGCTGCCAGCTCTCTCCTGTGCTACCTTGAAGACCTTCTACATAGACCCTGTACGTTATAGTGACAGGTAAAATTCAGCCTGTGCCCTGAGCCTAGGGTTTGTGCCCAAAAGTGTATTTTACCTCCAGTGACAATTTTTGGAGGGAGGATGGATTAAAGGAGGAGAAAAATAGATGACTTCATTATACACCAGTTTTCCTTGATGCATTTGTTATACAATATTCCCCTTCCAGTCCCAGTAATGAGATAACGATGAACAATATTTAAATTGTGGAGAAATTTTGAAGTTACAAAGTTTAACTGTATTCAGAACTTCTCATGTGTCCTTCTACAATGCACTGCATTTGTACTAGAAAGTTGATAAGGAGCTAATGCTTTTTTTAAAGTTCATCAGCAATTTAGTGACATCACTATTTTACTTTCTGAGGAATGAGTTATGCTATAAACATTTTTAAAAACATTTTTAAACATTGAAACATTTTTAACATTTAAGGTGGCTGAGTCTGTTGAACTAACGAATCAAGAGTAATGATAATAATAGTAATAATAATAAGAAATGGAGTTGAAAAGAATCAAGAGCATTAATAGTAATATATGGAGCTTTTTAAGAACTCTTCCTGGGAAGAGTTACAAATTTAAAATTTAATAATATAAAGCATCTAAAAATGCTTCCTGAGTTTATGGCTTACGGTGTCTAGAGAAGCTGCTACTTTCATGAAACAGTCATTGGATAAAATATATAAACAGTCTTTGAATCAGGGACAACAAAGAGTTCTATTGTTTCACTGGGAAGCAAGACTGAGTAAGGGTATCAGAATCTGTCCATAGCATTTTGAGTCAATGTCGTTGACTTGAACTTTACAGGAAATGCTGCAAGATAGGGATGGTGTGGATTTCCACCTGAAGCCTTTGCTGAGCTTCTGTTTAGCAATATGATGAGGAGTCCATTATAAGAAGAGAGAATTAGGTATCAGGCAATGAAGAGTTGGTACTAGATTTCAGATATCAAGTCCTAGGAGTCGCATACTTTCAGCCTGATACAAAAATATTTGGTACTCTTCATGGTAGTCCAAGGTGTCCCATTCCTTGGCAAGGGGCCCTGAAGAGTCACACTCACTTTTGCTGACTCAATCAATCTTAAATTCTCTACTGCTAAGTAAACATCCTCAATAGGAAGTTTTGAGGGTTTCCCCACATCAGAGCACTCTATAACCAAATGCTTAAGTTGTTCTCTAGGAAGATCAGAGTTGGGGGTTTAAATTTCTGAAGGTAGAAGGGGGAACTGAATCCAAGTCTCCTGTTTGCTGACAAGAATTCTAACCAGTAGGCTAACATACCACAGAGGAGTGCTACCTCTCTTCTTCACTGAGTACATCTACACGAGCCCTTTACTGTGGAGTTGACTAATTAGCTCTACAAAAAAGTGTCACCATGTACACGTGTGCCAGTATGAGGGTGCAGTAAATTAATCAACTCCACCATAGGATAGTAATTTTGCAGACAGTACTATCTTATCAGAGTACTTTACTGCACTAAAATGTACCTGTAGATAGTGACCAGGGGTATAAATTGTGCCTGGCCAACCCAACCAGCCAGGGGTCTTCTCCACCCCAGCTCAAATTGCTGCTGTCCTGGGCACATATGTAGATGCTGTGCCTGGAATCAGTTTGCTCCAGCTCAAAGGGCTCCAGAATTTATCACGTTGTATTAATTGCACATATAGCTGAACCTACTGTGTTTTAAAAAGAAACCAGTATAAGTGAATTATACATGTGTTGAGAACACCTACCAATTTCAGCTCCATGGAAATAGTTAGCAGAGGAATGGCTAGTTTATGGATCCCAATCAGATTTAGACATAAGGGCTGCATCTACATCAGTGTGGATGTTTGTTTCCCTGGGGACAAGTAGCAGCTGTACCTTGTACTGCTGCTACTTGTCCCTGGGCAACTCCTGTGCCATGCACCAGAGGGTATGTGGCAGGTTACCCCAGGTGAGGTAGGGGAAAATAGAGCCAGCACTGGGCTGGCCCCAGAATCCTTACCTGGGATACTAGGGGCCCCCTGGGCTGCAGCAGTGGCAATCCTACTGCTCAGAGCCTGGCCAGCAGCCGAAGCATGGCTCCGGCTGGCCAGGCTCCAGTTGTGGGTGGCACACACTGCCGCTTTTTTTTTTTTTTTTGCACAGTTTTTTTTACTTTGGGGTCTCCCAAGGTCAACCCCTGCCCCCCATGCTACTATCTTGCAGCACGGAGAACAGCTGAATGTGCAGTATGTGGCACCACATACCACATGACCGCGCTCATCTAGACATGGCCAAGAAGGGCATCAAGCTGCTCAGACCTATCAAAACTGAGACACATGTGGGCATCCATAGAAGCAGAACTATAAATACCCGAGAGAACTGGAGACCTAAAACAAGAAAGGCCTATGAATTTGCAGCATGCCCAAGATAAGGTAGCAGTTGATCAGGGGTTTTCAAGATTCCAATTTTTTAAAAACTAAGATGGCCAAATTCTGGCTATTTGTCATTTTAGATGTCTAAGCCCTCATGTGGACCTGCCCCACAATGTACCAGGACTAGACTTTTATTTCTACCACAAAATTACTACGACCTTCCCTTCACTGATTTACATTGTAACTTGTAGTGTAGATTAATATAGTGGAACTTTAATGTCCCTCATATTAAATGCAAAACTCTAGAACTCTTGGTTCAGAAATGATATCTTTTATTAGACCAACTAAGAAATTGCAAAAAAATACATTTTTTTTTCTGCAAGCTTTCAGGTTCACACGTCTTTCATCAGGCTCAGGGCAAATTAAAGATGGTAAAAAGCCTCCATAGGTAGGAAATAAACTTCATTCTTACCAATGAGGACTTTTTACCATCTTTAATTTGCTCTGAGCCTGGTGAATGGCATGAGAGTCCAAAAGCTTGCAGAAAAAGATTTTTTTTTGCCATTTCTTAGTTGGTCTAATAAAAAGTATCATTTCTGAACCAAGATTTCTAGAGTTTTGCATTTCTTTTTGTCTCAGACCAACACGACTACCAAATATATCCCTCATATGGAATATATTTAGTAGGCAGGCCTTTTAAACTCAGCTTTAAAGGAGGTTCTGCCATTGCTATCTTCAGTCCCACTTTCACAATATCTAAACATTGTAACACATCAGTATTTTACTTTCTCCAGAAACTGAACATCTAATTATTTGATTGTGAAATATGGCCAGAACTGTAGCTGGCATAATACATTGGCATAAGTTATTAAAGATGGTGGGCCTTTATGGACAGACCTGCTGAGATTCTGGCTCCCCAAAAAATCTAAGAAAAGGTGATGCAACTTCTAACAACAATGTATGGTGTTTCTCTTAATTGGGACCTAAATTACTAGTAGTTTTTTATAAGATTCTGATACAAATATTTTTGTATCAGACTGAAAGTATGAGAATCCTAGGACTTGATATCTGAAATCCAGTACCAACTCTTCATTACCTAATACCTAATTCTTGCTTCTTATAATGGACTCCTCATCATATAGCTAAACTGAAGCTAGGCAAAGGCTTCAGGTGGAAATCCACACCACCCCTATCTTGCAGCGTTTCCTGTAGTTGAATTTTGTTTCAACTACATTGAATCAAAATGCTAAGGTCCAAATTCTGATACCCTTACTCAGTCTTGCTTCCCAGCGAAACAGTGGAACTCTCTGTGGAGTTCAGGGCCCGTAAATGAAAGCAAGGATAACACAGTCTGGACCTATGAAACCAGTCATCCAGAAACACATGTCCAAATTCTGTAACGATTAATATTGAGCCCCACTGAGTCCAACATAAATCAGCACAGAATTTTAGCCATTCTTATTTCCCATAAATGACTAACTTTTGCAGCTGAATTATGAAACTTAAATTACAGAAAATAGTGCATAGTTGTGTTCCTTAACTCAGTCAATTCTGGGCTTTTTTTTCTTTATGTTTCTGGAAACAGTCAAAATAATGGACCCTTAAGGACCTTTCCTTATGGGAAGTACAAGTCTGACATTAACATGAATTTCTGGAAATGCAGTAAACCGTGCTGTCTTAAAGACAGTGACAAGACAAATGGAAAGGAATTTAATAAACAATCATTTCTTTTGCCAAAGTGTCTGCCCTTTGTCAACATCTCTATATACACAGCCTGGGAAGTTTGTGGGTGTTTGCTAGCAGCAACAGTATCACCACATTTCTAGTGAGGTTCTGCCTATGATAATTTAGTGTCATGCCAGCAGTATTCAATAATGCCGTTCATAACACACTTAGCTAAAAAGAACAACACTGAACATATGTTTGCATGTGAGAGAGAATTCCTCCTAACAACAAACACCTTACAACCTGAAGCCTATGATTTAATATTGCACCGTGAATAACTAATGTTAAATTTTCCCTCGTACAAAATCGAGCCTAGACTTTGCTGCAATGGCCTCATGTAGGAATGCATTAATTTAAGAGAGTGACTACATGTTAAGTGAAGCAACATTTTTTGTTGTTTCATTGCCTAACCTTGTGGTGAAATGATCTGAGAAAGGGGAAAAAAAGCAAAATCTTTACTTTGGAGTCAACCTTCTTTTCTTTTTCTTTTCTGGGTTTTTTGTTTGTTTGTTTTTGTGTGTGTTGCTACTTTTTGCAAGCATTTTCAAAGCCAGTGGAATATGTATGGTTCTTAAAAACCTGGGAGCTGATCTCCTTTTGCCTTTGTATATATTGTCTGCTAGTTAAAGACAAATTTGTGTACTATTTTCTTTGAACTGACTATAAAATCTTAGCACGTGGAGAAGTTAAAGAGGGGGACAAAGATGATAAAGGGCTTCAGGAGAGGCTGAAAGACCTAGGCACGTTCAGTTTGCAGTAAAGGTACTTAACAGGATACATGATCACAGTCTTCAAATGCTTGAAGGGCTGCCGTAAAAAAGAGGGAGAACACCTTTTCTGTCTTCCTGCAGAGAGTAGGACAGGAACTAACAGCTCAAAGTTGCAGCAAAGTAGGTTTAGACTGGATATCAGGAAAATCTTTTTCACTGAGGTAGTAAAATAGACTGCCTAGAGAAGTTATGGACTCTCCATCGCTGAAGGTATACAAGAACAAGTTGGATAATTCCCCCTCCCCCTTGCCTTTTTTCTGATGCATGTGTCAGGGTTTGTTCTTTTGGTTTTCTTAAGCTTTCCTCATAGCGTATTGGCAGGTGATTTTGACTGGGTGTGCCAATGCTCTTGCTGGGATTTCAAGCTGGAGGTTCCTGGCTAGTGGGTCTTGTTCCCCTGTTCAAGGTCCGACAGATTGCCATATTTGGGGTCAGGAAGGTCAGATTGCTGTAGACTGTAGAGGTTTTTGCCACCTTCTGTAGCGGGGCCATGATCCCCTACCTGGCATCTCTTCAGTGTATTTTAACAACCTTTCCAGCAGCAGGATGTTGGCCACCATGGTCCTCCTGTTTACTTGTGGCAGATTAGAGTGTCATGTCTTGTGTTTTATCTGTGTAGTTTTGCTAGGAGGGTAGACTAGTTTGTATAGGATGGTTTGCATACATATGATCTTGCCTCTGGCAAGGGGTTGGACTAGATGATTTCTAGAGATCCCTCCCAACTTTCTCCTCTATGATTCTATGTCTCAAGCAAAGGTGGAGCTAGAGAACAATATTACAGTGAAAAAAGAATACCCCAAGTTTAGCCTTTCCAACTGGTGCCATCTCTCACTTATACAGGGAGTTGTTGTGGCCCTGCCTCCGTTTCCTTTTATTCCATTAGCTGCCCATCTTGTGATTCATTTTCCACCCTAGATGGATCACTAACCATCTCCCTCCTCAAGGAAGTCACAAATGCAGTGAGCTGGGAGGCCTCCATGCTATCTGAGGGTTGGCAGTCTCACATATCATGGATATTTGAAGCTTTTATATCTGTAATAACCCATCCATTATAATTTTCAGGGGGAGTTGTAGCCACACATTCCTCTAGTTTTAGCCTGGAGATGCCATTGGGAAGCAATTTTAACCCCTTGACTGCTCAATAATAACTTGTGGCTGCCCAATCCATATCAGGTTTTCTTCTTGATGATTTTCCCTAACTCACATCTCCTGCTCTTCTTCCTTAGATCCCTAGGTAATTCCTCCAAAATTTATTCCTAAAAGTAGCTCATCTCCTTCTCTCTCTCCTTCTTGTCTACAGCCTTTTTAATTCTCCAGCTGCTGCTGGACCAACAATCATCCCCGAATGCGGAGAGTTAATTTCCCAGTTGGCCCCATAGCAACTGAATAGAATAAGGTGAAGAGGTCCAGGACACTGAAAAATAGAATACAGTGAAAAAAAAATCCTAGAATTGTTTTGTTTCCTGTAGAAAGTTTCAGAAACTACCTTCAAAACCCTGAAAACTCCTGTATAAATTAAATTACTAAACAATTTCCACTGTTTTGAGAGCAGGTATCCCACGTGCCTCTGCTCCAGTGATATATAGCTGAGAAGCAACTTAAGCTTTTCATCTACACCAGCTTCAGGGGCAAGTAATATAATGTCATAGACAACCTCAATGCCATTGTCGATTGCCTGAAAATGTTTTAAACATCAGGTCACAGAGGGGTTTTGCAGCATTTATTCACAGCTGGAGGAGGAGTCATAAAAATGAAAGGGCAGCAGCTGTATGATTTCAAAGAATTACTGAGAGAGAATTTTGGAAAAGTAACAAGCATTTGTAAGTCTCCTTCATCTGTCTCCCTCTCTCCATCTTGCCTAGGCATGTCAAAATATTAAAAATTATGGGCACTATATATATCTCTGGGGTTCAATACAAATTTTCTGCCATTTGGAAAATCTATGTACAAATAAATGAGGAGTCTTTTCATCTTGACTTAGTGTATTTGGCTACTAAATTGATCATTCAAAGCCCTGAGACTTCAAGAAAATATTTAGGATTTTTTTTCAAACAGGGAGGGAAAGGAAAGGCCCAAACCTGTGAACACTTTACCTACGCAGCACCCAGTAACTGGATCAGCAAAGCAGTTGAGCTGGTGTTTTACTTTTGAAGCATTTACTTAAATCTCATGGAAAATATTGGGATTTAAGCAGGTAGTTAAAATAAAGCAAGCACATACATACATTGCTAAATAAGGGACTAGAATGGGAATTTCTTGAGTGGAGAACCCAAAGGCTACTGCAATGAGTAACATAACATAAATACATGCAAAGTTGTGTGGAATTAAAGTTAAGGAGTTGGATAGCCCCTAAAATAGTGATGTAGGGCAGCCCGATTTATTCAGCCCCCATTTGAGCCTTTACAAAAATGAAAAGAGCTTCCTGTTTTTTGCGTATAACTGCCTTTGCTGAAATCTTGACCATTTTGTTTACATCTGGGAATGGTCCATTTTTGTTAAATAAAATCCACATCCCATATGACTCCCCCCCCTCCCCCCCCCCCCCCGGTGGGTCCATTTTTTAATCTGAAATAAAACCACAGCTTATTTAGTACTTTTGTCATTTGTTGCTGATGCAACTTGCTCATCACTAATACCGCACAGAAAAGGAGAATCAGTGAGTATATTGTTATTCTTGAACTCAGCTTTTAGTTACAAATTTCTTGGTTAAGCACTGCCAAATGCTTAACTTCTGATCATATATGGATGCAACATCTTGTACAATCTGTAGCAAAACTGTTGATTCTAATGGCAGCAGGGACATGCGCTGAGTGTAATTAACCTAAAGAGCATCAGATATAAATACAAGATAGTCATTGCACTGAAGACAGTTTCAAATTCATTATTAGTTTAAAATCGGTTAACTCTCCTTCCTGTGTAAAATACACTATTTTATTACTAAATAATATCATGCAAGTTGTTCTATTAATATAGATCTTTCTTAGTAGTCAACTATTGACTTTGCCACAAGATCCATATGTACAACAGCATATATGACCCAGAAGCATTCTGGGAACCAGATTATAACTGTTACAATCCACTTCTCTTGTTTACTTCCCTTTATGCCACAGCGGAGGTATCTGACCCTAACAAAATACCTAGTCTAGCTTACTTTCCCCTTAGCAGACTGTGCTGGCTAGCGTGTTTGGGAAACAGAGCGATGGTGTAGGATCTTCCTTCTTATCATCACCTACTACTTATCAACAGCTTTAGGAGTGAATATTGAGAAGGGCTTATACCTTTGACTGGAGACTAGACATCAAAGACCACAGCTCCCTATGTTTGTTACTAATTTGGGGACCTTTCTTTCAGTTCCTTTTAGAAATCTGGTCATAGTAACAGGCATTGAGGTCTTCTGAATGCCCACATCTATGCTATAATGTTTTTGCTGAGTGGCTGTAATGGCACACACAAGCAGCCCCTCTCTGGTCCTGCCGCCGCAGCACTCCTGGGCCGGAGAGAGGAGCTGGATACTTTATCACTCCCGGTGCAGCCTCTGCTGCTTCTTCAGGGTTCTGCCAGGGGCTTTCCGAGGGACCACTGTTTTGAGACTGTCTCCAGTCTCCAGCCTGCCCCTCAGCCCCTCTTTCTATCTTGTTCCCCCCGGCGGGAAAACTGCTCCCCACTTTTATCCAAGCCTCTCAGCCAATCCCAGGCCGGGGCCCTTCCCGGGCTTTTGCTAATGGCTCTATTCCAAAACTTTGCTGGGGTTACATCACCCCTCCCACTTCCAACAGGGCTGCCTCCAAACAGCTTCATTTGCCCTCAGAGCCTACAGTATCCCCACTGGGACAAATTCTGTCTCTCTACAGGGCAGCCCTTCCCATGCTTTCAGGTGGGTCCATTTTTTTTTAATGCTGCTACATAAGGATCTCCCAGTGTTGGCCCCCCTATCATGTAGGTGGCACTGAGAGATAAGGATCTCCCAGTCACCACTCCCCATCGAAATCTCAAAGCAGGGGGCTTGGAGGTCCCTGCTGCCAGGGCAGGGGGACATAATGTCCCCCTAGGTCCTGGTGAGCAATCTCCTACCCCCTCAGGGCCAGCTGACTGGGAACAGATTTGATCTCAGTCAGGCATTTACATGAGCACTACTATGCAGTAACTACTCGCAAGTAAATTTGCTACTTGTATTTGCTGGACTTAACTGATCAAGGGTGTATACAGTTTAATTACATTTTATTATAACACTCATTCGCTCACAACCAACCTACCTCAAAGCTCACTAATTTTTTTAGCTAGGTTTGCAGATCTCTGTAATACAATTCACAACACTAAACAATGCTAATTATCCAAAAAAGGTAATCTCCTACAAATATCTGTATCATTGTTAAAGCGGTCTCTAGGCTTTTGGTATGCTAGTTTCCCAGCTCTTTTTGTGAGTTGAGTTTCAGTTGGCCATAATCTTTTATCATTCCTTAATCTCTAACATTCCTTAAATTTTATTTCTCCTTATTTCATAGGAAGCCATGGAGGTTTTTAAGCATTTTTTTTTAAATGAAATCATCCTAAATGTTTTTGCACTTATGCATCTTTCAGCGGAGCATCTTGATAACAAAGTTTAAATGGGTTCATTTTCCTCTAGATATGTTGATGCATATAGGCACACAACAATTTTAAGACTTTCTGATCATTGTCAGTTCAGGGAACTACAGCATTTATTCCCTTGACTACTTGCAAGGTATCTCAAGTAATTTTAATGGTACTCCAAGTAATTTTAAATTGAGTAAACAGGGAGATTTATTTTTTTTCTTCAAATCCATCAATCACTCCTGAATGGAAGATATATTGCTAGAATTAGACAAGGGCAGAAAACTGGTTTAGAAATTATTTGAATTTTTCTTTAAATTAAAGCATTGTAGGGTAGCTGAGAAGAGGAAGGGGGTAATTCCAGCTTGCTTATAAAATGTTGAAATAGTTTAATATGTAGCAGTATTTTGACAAGTAACATAATCCAAAGAACACAGGTCAAACCACGGTGGCAAGGGAGGTTTTCATTTGATAGTAAAGAATGTGCCTAAAAGGAAACAAAAATGCAAAGAATTAAAAGTGCACATTATTCTTTGGGAAAGCAACGTAAAATAAGTGTGTGCATGTAGGAACTTGCCCCAGGGAGGTCAATGGAAGTTGAGTGTCTTCAAACTCTCGCTGTAGTCATCCCTAAACCTCTGAGCACATAGCAAAGAGAAAAAAATATTGGATGGAAAAATGTTGGATTTCTGATTTGGGCTTTGAAATAAGAAGTAGCACTGTCACATAAATGATAAAAGGACTGGCCAAGCTGATATGTGCAGAGCTACAAAGCCACATCTAAAGTACCATCTGTAACAAGCACTCATCCCAGGGGTAGCCACTCAGTCCCTACTCTGCCTTCACTCTTCAGGATTGCTTCCCTTCACCTCATCTGCCATGCCTTATTGTTCTTCTATCTTTAGAAAAGGAGGCTATCCCAGGAATCTCCAATCCCATGTCGGTATTCAGGCATCTCTACTTCCCCTTACGCGCTTATAACATGGCTCCCACTGCCCCTACACCATGTCCATGCCTCACAAATGTTAACAATCATGTCCATCACCAGCCCCCTTGGGCCATGTCCACAGTTCTTGTGACTGGGCCTCCCTGCTCGTACACTTCGTCTAGCTCAGCTACTCCTGGGTGTAGCTTCTAAGCTTGCCTTCTCCACCCAGGCACTTAACCTCTTACAGCTATTCCTGAGTACAGCATCTCAGCCTGTAATCCCCACCTGGGCACTTCACCTCTGTGGACTACCACCAGGCACCACGTCCTGCCCTCCAAGGCTCCTATCTCCACCCCTCCTGGGCTTTGGACCCCTGGACCCAATCTTTGGGCTCCCTCACCCTGTCCATGCCCCTCTCTGAGCTACAGATCCTCTGACCCCCCCCCCCCCCAGTCTCCTGCAGTTGTCCCTGACCTTTGCTGTCCCTAGACCCTGGCCCTGCTCCTAAGACAGTTGAGGCCATAGGCACCCTGGCCCTCCTTGCTTCCTGGCTCTCCAGTTCTCTACTCCCTCGTGTCCCTTTCTAGGCTACAGGCTCTCTAGCCCTATCTCCCAGACCTATCTATTTCCAGGCCTGTTTCCATCCCCTCTTGGGGTATGGGCTCACCAGCTCTTGCTCCCAGGCCTCTCCATTCACAGGCCTATTGGGACCTCTTCCACCCCTTATCCCATCCACAAACCCCCAGGGTTGCTTATCCCAGCTCAGATATTAACCAGGAGCCCTGTGCCCGGGACCTCCTCTCTCTGTGGGTCTCAGGGCTAGACTGCCTGACCAACTCAGGCCCTGGACTTATATGCTTCAAATGCGGCCCCCTTCTGGTCAACTGACTCTCTCATTAGCCCTTGCCATACTTGCAGGCTGCAGCCTCTTCCCCTCTTAAAGTCACAGGCATGCTAAGCACCCTGTCATACCATCTAACTTGAGGAAACATGGAGTAAAATGGAGCGTGTCAGATTTCAGGAGAGTGTTTGGGACTGAGGCATAAAAAGTTGCTTAAAAATTATAGAGATTGGCAGACTGGGTTTTAAAAAAGCAATAGACATTACTGGAGCCCACCCAATCCTGCTAAAATTATTAAAAATGTTGAGTAGATAATTATTGCTATGATTCTAGGAAGCCCCCAAACCAAATAATCCTATATACCCAAGTGTAAGCAAAACCAAGCCTGCAGCCATGTCATTTACTTTCTGCTACAACTGGAAGAAGGAACCAAAATATGTACAGATCAGAAAGGGGGGGGGGGGGGGAACGGACAATGAATGAGGGGAATAAACCAGGTAGAGAGGGCAAAAGAACCCTTCCTTATCTGTTGCCATGAGTTAATGTCACTCCAACCTAGACAGTCCAGCAGATAAATAGGTAGGAAGTAGGACAGATACATATGTCAATCATTTGCATCATAGGAGCTGTCAGTAGCCCACCCATTTCTTATAGATTTCGTCCAAAAGAAACCATAGGCATGCTCATTACAATGAACCCCCATATGCCTAGGAGGAAAGATCATTAAAAGAGGGCATTCAGTGCAAAGGAGTTAGTTTGCTGCATCATTATAATAATAAAAAATTGGTTCCTGCTGTTAGAATAGTTAGAAGTGTGAGGTTGTTATAGACAGTGATTGTTATAATGAGCTTGTACTGTTGTCTGACCTCCTGTATACACTGGCTGTTATATTTTGCCCAGTTACCCAGGTATTGATGACAGCAACTTGTGCATGGCTAAAGCATACTTTCCAGAAACTCTTGATATGAAGAATTCATTACTTTCCTTGATAGTTTGTTCCAGTGATTAATCATCCTTGCTATTAAAATTTTTTAATTTGAAATTGCCTGACTTCAGCTTCCAGCCATAGGTTTTTTTCTGCCTTTTTCCTGATTCTTTCTCCCTGCAAATGTGCTTGTACTCTGTAATGAAGTCACCTCTCACTCTTCTTTTTAACCATTTATTCCCTATCTACTTTTTAGAATGACTTCTTCATTGAACTCAGGCTAAAAAATTATGAGTTTGGCATAAAATTCCTTAAGGGTCTACCCAGTGTTAAAATGATAATAGTTAAACAGGTCTAAGTGCTATGCTTTGCCTAAAGCAATGAGATCTTCATCCTTTATTGGAAGAACATTATTTACAATAAAAAAATAATACCTCCTCTATGACCACATATAAGTCACTCTGCTTAGCACTTCTTTCTTTTTTCCCTTCTCACCCTTTATACTGACTTTTAAGGTTGTAATGCTGTATGGTAATGTCTTACCATACAGCACCTAGCAAATCACATACAGCACCTATCAAAATATGTCTGACCCCAACTGGAATGTTCAGAAGCTACTATTAATAACACTACCATTAGCAATTATTTAACCATTGTTAACATGTCCATGTTGCAAACAAAGAAATGCTGCCACTGATTGGCCTCTTACCATGCCGGTATTTTAAATTGATCACATTGGTAATGATCATAGGAAACATCCCAGCTTCATTGCCTTATTATTTCCCCAGCCCAATCACCTAGCCATGCCTTTAATATAAATGCAATTACTCTAACTGGATCTGAATAACACCTACAAGAAAATAAATTAACAAAAAATTAAGCAAGTTAATCTGGCAAGGATTGGTTGTTTACTGGTTCTGCTTCCTAGTTGCATCTAGTTTTGCTTCATTCTTTGATTCAGTCTCCAACTCCAGCTCCAGCTGCAACTGCTTCTAACTGACAAGTCTTTTGAGTTTTACCACAGATGCTTTATACTCCTGCAAGCAAACACCACGAGTTTTGAGGTGATGATCCTCTGACATCAACTTTGTTGGGCCAGCCATGTCATCCAGATGTTCAACTCCAGACTCCCAAAGCAAGTTTTATTCCCCCAGCTCAGCCAAGGCGCACACTCAAGAAGAGGGAAGAGAAAGTGTTTCAGGGATATCCTCAAGGCCGACTTTAAAAAAAATGCAACATTGATATCAACTCATGCGAAACTACCACCCAGGACCCCCTACCCCTCACCCCTACCCCCTAATGGAGAAAGTCTGCTGTGGGGATCTCAATACTTGGAAACCTCATAACAACAACAGGAGATGGAAAAGTGGGAGCAACAGAAACAGTGTGTTGTGGACCAGTGCTGCCACCCACATGGAAACATATTCAAGCTGCAATAGTCTGATCCCAGATGGGCCTCATCAGCCATCTTCGGACACAGAGATAAGATGATCACGAAAGACAATCATCCTTGCCTGTGAGGGATTGCCAAAGAAGATACTTTATGCATTTGCAGTAAATATGGTCACCACAGCTCTTGCAATCAGGGAGGAGTGGCAAACACTTTGGAGGACAGAATTAGACTTTCAAATTATCATAACAAATTCAAGAAGTGGTCTGATATAAAAAGCATGAAAATAAACCAGGACAAGTGTGAAGTATTATACTTAAGTAGGAATAATAAACTTCAAAAATTGAACCTTAAAAACACATAGTAGAATGTCATTCTTTACAGGAGAGCATCCAGGGAGGACTTGCAAGACTATGCACTGGTGACTTAAATTTAGGTGGATGGCTAACGAGACAGTGATGAAAATGTTGGCTTTATTTTTAATTTTGTATTTGTTTTTCTTATTTTACAGATTTTACTAACATTTAAGCAGGCCCACTTTTTACCTTGTTTTGAATTCTATTTAAAAATATGCACACATACAATTTGGAGAGATTGGCTGGGCAGCAGTTCTACTCTTGTAAGCCTCTGTCATCAGTAATTCTCAAAGTGCTTTATATAAGGCATAAGAAGCATTTTCCCCATTTTACACAATGGAGAAACTGAGACCTAGAGGACTGAATTGACTGTTGCAAGTTCCCCCAGCTAGATAATGCTAGAACTCTAGGCCACATCACCTTCCATGATACCATTATTAGATTGTGATAAGTTATAATAATGATATATCTTGCCAGATTTCTCCCATGCCTTGCAGAAATTGCAGCACTACAAAGAAATCTAAGAAGAAACAAGGTTTAAATGTGATGCCCAGCAAGATCCCACCTTCAGTAATATGAAGTCATTAATTACCAGTGCAGACATATTGGTATATTAAAACATAAATACAAAAGTAAAATTTCAGATGTATGCATCCATTGGGAGTTCTGTTACTGCAGAATGAGATGTCAGTTTATGCATGCATGTTTGCATACTTTGGAAGTAATCTATGCAGAGACAGAAAACAAACCAATAATCTTTTTGAGAGCAGTTGTGGTAAGGGGAAAAGCAATAGGGCTGTGCAAAGCCTTGGTTGCCAATTCTATTTGGTGGAGAATCGGCCTGATTCAGCGGCCAAATCTCCAAATCTGAATTGAATCAGGAGACCCTTTAATCTCTCTGAATCGAATCTGAACCCTCCAAATCGATTCAGAGAGATTCAGAAAGATTCAACAATTCAGACATAGACACAGCTTTAAATGTTTTTTCTACATGCCTCAAGGTACCAGGCGGTTTGTGAATGCTGAGATGTTGGGGCAGATGAAGCATTCCACAGGAGTGTGGGGGGGGGGGGGGGTCCCAGCATGCTTGGCAGTGGAACCAGAAGTGGACCAGAAGCACTTCTGTTCCACTTCCGGGTCTGCCGGGGAGCACGTGGGAGACCCCTATTCTCCCCGCAGCTCAGGGACTGGTACCTCCTGGGTCTGGGCCCCCACGTCCAATTGCTGAGCCGGGGGAGGACATGGGGGGAGTCCCCTGTGCGTTCAGCAGCAGACCTGGAACTGGACCGGAAGCAGACCTGAAACTGGACTGGACCCCCCGTGCTCCAGTGGGACGCTCCACCTGCCCCAGCATCACAGCATTCACGAGCTGTGCCTAGTACCTTGAAGTACATAGAAAATACATTTAAAGCTGTCTATGGCCAAATCGCTTGTTCTTCAAATCAGCATTGAACCTTCAGATTCAGATTTGGCCAAATTGAATCAGGACAGTGATCTAAATCAGAGAATCAAATCACTGTCCCCGATTCAGGCCAAATCCAAATCTGAATTGAATATGGCCCGTTTTGTACACCTCTAAAAAGCAATATGGCAGCCACACCACCAGTGCTGCAAAGAATGTGGTTGCCCATGCAAAGAAACAGATATGGGGAAGATGTGGCAATTGCTGCTTCCCTGAAAAGGTATTTCCTGCCAATATGGAATCATTTTGTCAGACAAGAAATTTACAGAACTAATGGTTGCTCCTAAACAAGATCCCCAGTTGCTGGCAGTGAAGGAAACCAGTATTTCTCACTTCAGGTGAGAACATTCTTGATATTCTGTCAAGTTCTAACAGTTATGGATGTTCTGACTTTTTGAAGGTAAAAGATGTGTTACCTCAGGATCACTGAGAGTAGAAATAATAAGATCTTCCAGAGAAAACTGGCAGTAGAATATTTGCTTGTCCACAGCAAAAAAATGTACTGTTTAGTCTTGGTATTAAAGTATATATTTACGAACAGGTTTGCTGATACAGATGTTACCCAACAAACAGTAAAGCTTTAACTCTTTTCCAGAAAGGAAAGACTGCGTGCACTTGGTATCCTGATGGTCAGTTGCAACTTGGCACTGGCAAAGCCAAAATAAACTCATAGTTTCTACTTGTTGCAATTAGGCAGTGCAGGAACATTTTGACATAATCCTGGACATTTGATTAAATACTGAATTAATCCAGCTGGTTTTGACATTGACTCAAGAAGTTATGTTTCTAACTAAATAAGAGTTTTGTTCACTGAGAGGACTAAAATACCTTTGAACTCGCTTGTATTTTTGTTGCTGCTGTCTGCAGGGAAATGAAGGCAACAAGTTATCCATGCTAGCCATGTTGCAAAATTACCTGAATTTAAATGCTAACTTCATTACAACTGGCCATACATTACTAAAGTCATAAATCAATTTCTGAAACACTTATCAAGCAAACCTTAAGTCTATAGTCACAGTAAATGTGTTACATTTTCTTCTACCGTAATAAGGATTGTATCATAATAATGGAACTTGCAGAAAGTCTTGCCAGTTCTGTTCATCTGATGATATAAGATATAAGATCTTGAAGAAATGCTTACCTTCACCTGCGGGATATTATTTATTTTCAGTTATTGCTAATAAAGCCTGTTCTCCCTGTCTTAATTTCTCTCAGAAACCATCATATGCCAGGCTACTGCCTGCAGGTTATACAAAAGATGACATGGTACCACAATATTATATTGAAAAACTAACAATTAACATAAACTGTATAATCATATCTTAGCATCTGGTTAAAAGTAATTTTTCCAGTTATCTTGGAGGCCTTTCCAGCAGTCCCCTCCCTGATTGAAACAATCATATTGCATATAATTTTGCTTGAGCTAATTTGACCGAGAGAAACTATATGCACCAAGAGTTTAGAGAACATTTGAACAACACAGGAAAGAAAATATTTAGTCCAAAAGGCAAATCAAGGTGTAATTAATGAGAGGAGGAGATTAATTCTATATATCTCCTTCTAAATATCTCCTTAATGAGAGGAAAGGATTATTTCTAAATATCAGATTGTTCCCAAGTGTCTTTGTGACTCACAAATCTTTTAAATTTCAAGCTAGCAGAGCGCAGATTTAGATTGGACATTAGGAGGAACTTCTTCACAGTTCGAGTGGCCAAGGTCTGGAACGGGCTCCCAAGGGAGGTGGTGCTCTCCCCTACCCTGGGGGTCTTCAAGAGGAGGTTAGATAACCATCTAGCTGGGGTCATCTAGACCCAGCACTCTTTCTTGCCTATGCAGGGGGTCGGACTCGATGATCTGTTGAGGTCCCTTCCGACCCTAACATCTATGAATCTATGAATCTATAAATCCTAAACACATTTTTGACACTTATGCTGTTGAAAGAATATATACCTGTGTAAAATCCCACCATGCAAGGTAAAATATTCAACTCCCAAAGTGATTATAAGTGTCACTGAAAACTGAATTTATCCACAGAACAGTAATTGTACAGACAACCGAAGTGCTGCCTCCATGCTATCCCTGCCAGTTTACTTCAACTTGGACTTGAAGATAGTCCCATAAGAGGTGAAAGACCTGCTCACTCTTCCTGCCATTCTGTTTGTGCATCCTCTAGTGAGGTTGCCAGCAAACGGCAGGCTATAATAGCAGTTGTCTAGATGCTAAAGACAATGTATTACCCAGTCTTCTTTCTGACAGCACCCTTTTAACTTGTCATCCTGATTTCCCTTATGATATAGTCCCTGCTTTTATTGAGGTTTGCTTCTACTAGGCAGCAAATCAGTTAGTTCCACAGGTAACAGCAGGTGTCATTGTATAGTACAGCAAGTGTTTATTATACTCTTTGATGTACAGTGGTGGTGGCCTTGTAAAGACGTTCAGTTTCTACTGAATCACCCTTCTACTAGCAGAAACCATGGGTGCACAGACATTTCAATCTTTTTCTCCCAAAGCAAAAATGGCTGCTCTGGGAGAAAAATAACCCAACAACTAGGAAGAAAAGTCTCCCAGGAGAGTTTCTCCTGGAAGACTGAACATCTGCAAGCTTTCCCCCAGCTTAACTCCTCCTGGTACTAGGAAGAATGGAGCTGGGAAAAGTCACCCTGGCCTTCCAGAGACCAGGGTCATTTATATGCAGCCAGTGAAGCTGTTTCTTAAAGGAAAGCCCCTGAATCATTTTGGTGTCTTGCAAGAGAAGTGAACCTCCACTTATAGAAAAGTTGTTCTATGGAAAGAGATAAGAAATCACTTGGCTGAAAAAGGATTAAGCTTTATCTATATGCTTGCTTGCTCACTTCCCCATCACCGCAGTATTCAAGAGCTTCAGAACATAGTAAACTTAGCCTAACAACATATTTGTGAGGTGGGAAGCACTGTTATCTCCTTTTCACAGATGGAGATCTAAAGCAAAGTGACAAAGTGACTGTCACACAGGAAGTCTGAAAACTGAATCCAGGTAACCACAAGAGCTGCTTCTCTCAACAGGGAAGAATAAGAGAAAACTTATCCGGTAGAAAATTCTGTGGTATCCACAAACATTTCCCGGGCCTGTGCCTTGTTTAGACTTCAAAAGTCATCGTGTTGCCTTTGTGACTTTCTCATCATATTATAAGCCAGCTGTCAGTAGATATGATATGACGCCTACAGACTGAATTGGCAATTATACAAAGTTTTACTTCACACAGCACATTTTAGAGCATAATGGGATCTGAACAAAAACAGCTGGCATAGCCTAAGACTGTTGGGACAAACCTTTTGGCAGGCATGCCACAAATTAGCCCTGAGCACGAATTAGTCCTGCTGTCCCTGAGTGCCACTGTGATATCCATTCCCTACCTGAACTGCTACTCTTCTTTCTGTTCCTTTCCCTATCTTCCTTTGCCTTCCACTCATGCCACATGCATTTTACATAGGCTGCCTGTGCCTGAAGTTGGCCACCTCTAGCCTAGAGTCTGAGTGCAGCCAGGAGCTTTATGCACTGTTGATGGAAGTTCTGCTGATGGTCCCAGGACACCATAAAGGTGCTGGTGTTATCTAACAGTGAACACAGACTCGCTGCTTCTTTCTGTGCAGTTAGATAAAATCTGTTTTCACAAATACCCTTTATCACATTTTTTTACAAGCAGGATGTTGCCTAGTATGTTTGGGGCTGGGTGAATTCAACTTTGTTTGGTTTGGAGTAGACTGCTATTTCCATGGTGCTCCATAGAGGCAACCTGTTGAGTCGAATGCATGAAGGAGAAAGGGGTGTCGTAATTAATAACATATGTTTTGGGTTTTTTTAAGTGCCTCTCTCTCAAAGCAGGATTATTTCCAAAACCCATTCCAAGACAAATGTACAAGAGTCCATCTTAAAATCCAGTGTGAGAATGAGTGGTTTGCAATCAACTTTGCTTATCTATACCAGGTTCTGATATTTCTTTCTCTTGGAATAATGGTTCTGCAGGCTGCTCATACCTTCTAGAAGTAGTTGTAGTGCATTGTCACTTCTCCCCTGGCAGGATCAGGCAAAGTAAAATAAGAATTGTCATATTAAAATGAACCAATGGTCCATCTGAACCTGGTGTGCTATCTTAGACTGTGCTCAGTACCGGATCATTCAGAGAAAGTACAAATTAGGGCTGTGCAAAGCTTCGGTCACTGATTTGATTCAGCAGAGATTTGGCCCGATTCCGTGGCTGAATCTGAATCAAGTCAGGAGACCCTTTTATCTTTCCAAATTGAATTGGAACCCTTCAAATTTATTCAGAAAGATTCGGAAAGATTTGACGATTCGGACATAGACACAGCTTTAAATGTTTTTTTTACATACCTCAAAGTACCAGGTGGTTTGTCAATGGTCCGATGCTGGGGCAGATGGAGCATCCCACAGGAGCATGGGGGGAGGGGCAACAGACCCTGAAGTGGACTGGAAGCACTTACAGTACACTTCTGGGTCCGCCAGGTAGCGTGCTGGGGGTGGGGGGGCAGCTAGGCAACTGGTGCCTCCTGGGTTTGAGGGGGCACCCAGGGTCCCCCAACAACCAATCACCAAGCCAAGGGGGAGTGCAGAGGTGCCCCCCTCCACAGGCTCAGTGGTGGATCCAGAAGTGGACCGGAACTACTTCCGGTCCACTTTCGGTTTCATCACTGAGCATACTAGGGCCCTCTCCCCCATGCTCCTGTGGGATGCACCATCCACCCCAGCATTGCAGCATTCGTGAGCCGCACCTGGTACTTCAAGGTATGTAGAAAAAACATGTAAAGCTGGGTCTATAGCCAAATTGCTGATTCTCCGAACAGCATCAAATCTTCAGATTCAGATTTGGCCAAATCAAATCAGGACAGTGATCTGAATCAATTAGTCAAATCACTGTTCCCAATTCAGGTCAAATCCAAATTGAATGTGGCCTGTTTCACACACCCCTAGCATCTACATACTAAATGAATGCACCTGAATAAACTCTGGCGCAGTTCCTGGCACCATGTTTACACATATGCCTGGGATTGCAGCATGTGGAGCTGGGTTTGAGAAGTCCTGGCTAGCAGGGGGGCCAGGGGGTCAACCTGCCAGCCTGGGGCTGCTCTGACCCAGTTCAATGTGCTGCGGAGGGGCTGGCTGGGGCACAAGGGTGCTCCAGTGCAGGATTAGCTGGCAGGCAGCCCCTGCACAGAAGCACCCTCATGCCCCAACCAGCCCTGTCAGCATCTATACGTGTGTTGTGGAGCACTAAATAATGCCACCATAGGATAGTACTTGTGTTGTCAAGTTGTTTATTATATTCCTGTGGCTTAGTAGGGCCACATGTGTAGACACTGAAACTATACTGCAGAGCTAATTAGTTAGCTCCACAGTAAATGTCTCATGTAGACACACTCTAATTACATAGGGCTTCTGGGAATGTTTAGAGGAGTCAATCACTAGTAAGTGTACAGATATTTAGGTGCCTAACAAACATAAGCTTGGTTCCTAGATATTTTTAAATGCTCATTGGATTCTTGTCTGTACCCTTAGATGCTTAAATAGCTTTAACGGGTAACATTGAAAGCCTAGTTTATTCTGATAATTTTGGAGTTCATGGAAAAAAGGCACGCTCCCATTGACTTTACTGGGAAAAAAGACCAGGTCCTGAATGTTAAAAGTACAGTTGTTATTTTTTTAATCTAGAGGTAGGACTGAACCAAAACTTCAAACCCTAAAGTTTTGGAAAAGTTTTGATTGGAAGACTAGATTTGCAGCTGGTCTTTGATTTGAATGGACTGGGCTCAAACCTGGGTGAGATTTCCTCTGAACTTTGAAGAAAATCGTGTTTGGATCCAGATCCAGACTTTACAGCTTGTGGCTGGTCCCTAAAAAGACTGAGACAAGGGCCAGAAAATGCTGCTGATTGTAACAGCAGATATACCACAATAAGTTCCCCAAACAGCTCTATATACCACATAAGGCAAGTCAGCAATGTTCATACAGTAACACTGTGGAGCAAGCTCAGCAGAGGTGATCTGGTGAGGAAGTGTCTGTGGTAAGTTATTTTGCAAATGCAGAAGACATAGTATATCATTTATAGCACTGTGGGGATGATATAAAACAACCTCTAACTCCTGTCTAGGGCTGCAGCTGCAGTAGCACCTTCTGAGCTACTTCTGCAAAGTGTGACTTAAAGCTTTGAAATCTTTCTCACACTGGCTCTTGCTTATCTAATGTTGCTGCACACCCTGTTGGCGCTCACCAGTTCTTATCTGCCATCAGTTCTCTCACACCTGGCAGATCAAATTGCCAGTGTATCTAGTACCTGTGCTTTCTATGTTAACTGTCCCCAATGTATCATAGTTGATACTATATTTAAGATAGTTTATGAGTATCTTTGTCAATACTGGCCACAATAAGAAAGTGTTTGTTGCTGCAGCACCACCCAAAAGAATGCTTGCAATACGATGTTGTATTCTGCGTGTGTGTACTACCTTCTAACTGAGGACCTAACTTTATAAAACAAGAATGACTGAAGCCTTACTCCCCCTAGGGATAGGGATTATTAACCCTATTTTGCAAATGTGGAAACTGAGGTGTAGAGATGTTTGTGCAACTGCCTTGCCACAAACACTAAACATTCAATGACAGAAATAGGAACAGAAACATATCTTTGTCCAAATTTGTTCTGAACTCTACCAACAAAATAGCTAATTTTGACAGTAAAATTATCCCTCACTATGAGAGAAATTTGTCTATGAGTCTGTCGGGTCTCTCACATTTAATATTGTGCATTTCACGTGAGGAACCTTGTAGACATCAGTGATTCTGTTGGTATAAACATCACTAAACTTTCTCTGATTCAATGGACGCTCTCAGGATCCTTTGCGAGATTTACAGACTGACAGGCTTCATCACACAACTGTGATTATCCATCATTCAAAGGGATTTATTTATACAACAAATATATATTTTTTGTAAATTCACTATCTTGCTGTAGAGTCGCGAGTGTGATACTCTAGTGAAGACAATAATAAATATTAACCTGTTGCTGTGTTCTACCCAAGGCAATTCCAGTCTGGTGATAGGTGACGTTTCCCCTTCCCCATTTCTGCTTACTGTTCTACACAAGGTGCTGTCAGGCACATGGCTGAGACATAGGTGATCAGATCTTGATCCTAAAGGATCATATCCAGAAATTCAGGAACAGGAAAGGTTAGAGAAACGAGGGTCTGTGGTCCAGACTACAGCCAGGATTCAGAGAAGGAGGTGGGTCAGGAGTCTGAAGTCTATAAGAATGACATAAGCAGTCACCCTGGTTAGAGCCCCAGATTGGGGTATTGGGGATCAGGAACAGGGGGCAAGGACCAGTGTTACCAGCCAGGAGCTCTGGGACAGACAGCATATTGTGGGCCTAGCTAAGCCACAATCCTGGAGTCATGGATGGATACAGGATTTACTAAAGGAAGGTCCCTGTAGACCATGAGGGGATGGTGATGAAGCATGGAGCCCCTGGGGCCAGGAACAAAGTAGAGAAAAAGTACACAAAGTGGGGGTTCCCCTGCTGACACCACTACTGCTGTCCCTGGCTGACCTGATAGTAGGGCATGGGAGTGAGAGACACCACTCCTGCTCTTCTCCAGGCATGGGCTGCAGGGAGCAGCTGCATAGGGTTCTGGGCTCTGCTGCAGACAGCAGCAACAGCAGTATGTAGGTTTCTCCTTCCAGGTCCTGCTTCCTGCGTACCTCTACCTCCATGGGTGTCCAGGAGCAGGCAGTGGAAGGAGTCAAGGATCCAGAGTCTGGAAGGAAGAACAGGCAGACAGGAATGAATGATGTCAGGAAGCAGGACTCAGGGCACAGGAAACCAGGAACAAACAGGCTCAAGGAAACGAGAGCTATCTGCCTTATTGAGAAGCCTGCTGGGCACAGAAAGGGCTGTTGTTTAAAAGCAGGGAACCCTACCCTGTAGCCAACTGACTAGGGTCAGCTAGTGGCAATCTGGCTAGCCTGTTGCCCTGGCCACTGATGGGTATCTACACTCTGGATTCCAGTGGAGAGAGGAGAGAAGCTTTCACAGAGCTGCCACTTCCTATTTCAGGAGGTAGACAGAAGTGGGCAGGAAGGGACTGTCATCCAACACAGTTGAACCAGGATAGAAGATATGGAACATTGTCCTTGGATCGACGGTAGAACCATGGACTGAACTGTGATACTCATAGGATGTGTAATATTTTGGATTATGATCTATGGCATACTTAGCATCCAGCATTTTAAAATATACACAGACACAGGAAAATATTTAAAAACATAGTATTCTTTTCTTTGTTTAAAAAGGAGCACATTCATATAAAAAGTAGTTGGAGTGAAAGGAATGCCTGGTATCTAAATGGGAAAGGTAAGAAAACATATTCAAATGAACTTCTTTGTTGTTATAATGTATTACCGTTACCCTTATTTTTGAATAAATGCCATCTCCTTTGCAAACAGCTTGTTCTGGTAACAGGAGGAAGACAGCATAAGTTTGAACTCAAGGCAGAGTACAGCAGGTTGGTCACATGCTGCTTAATGATTAAATCAGCTTATCTGATTAAGGATTAAAAGATCACTCTAAACCAGTATGAAATATATACATAATGGTGCGTATTTAGTATTGAAATTATTCATTATTGTTTATATCATTCATCCAAGGCCTCAATCAGAGACCAGGACCAATATAAGGTGTTGTACCAATACAAATGCTGTACCTATGTTATAATCCATGAAAACAGAACCCAAGCCCACTGAATTGCAAGGGGCTCCATCTGCTCCCAGACTTCCAATACTGTTTTGGGACCAAAGAGGCCTGGAAGTGAGCTACGTATTCACACATTTAATTATCATGCACCTTTCTGATTAAACTATAGTTTAAGTTAACTGTGTAAACTTTATTTGCATTGCAGACCCCTGTGGATACTTCTACACTGTGCTTTTGGTGTGGGTTGCTCTTGGGCATGATCCAGCCATCTGCTTCACATGCACTGAACTCTAGAAGTGTGATAGTGAATAGGCCTGCATGAGTAGGCAGCTATTCGATCCGGCTTCAGATCTGGCCACTTTGGATGCCAGCGATCTGATCTGGAGCTCTGGACCGGGTTCCCGCTTCGATCCAGCCGAAGCGGCTCCAAAGCTTTGGAGCTGCCTCGGAAATCCGGCCGTAGGGTATAATGGGGAATCAATGAAATATCTATAACTTTGTTGTTTTTTGTCTGATTTGGATGAAACTTGCAGGGGTGGCAGCCTCAAAGCTTGTCAAGTTTCAAGAAGATGGGTGTAGGGATTTGGGGGGAACTGCACCTCAAGCTGCAGACAAGCAAAACTCATGACATGGGTGACACTGTGTCTGTTAAGGTACAGCAGGGTGAAAGCTGCAGGGGTAGTAGCCCCTGCTGCGGCCACGAAGCTTGCCAGCTGTCGAGGAGATCAGTGCAGGGGAGTTCTGGGTTCTGGGGCCCTGCACCTCTAGCTGCTGACAGGCAAAACTCGTGACATGGGTGCTTGTGCTCCAAAGCTCTGAACTGCTTTGGAAAGCCTAACGAAACCAGCGCTTCAATCTGGACATGCTGCTTCAGACACCAAAGTGTCCAAAGCTTCTCTAGATCCAAAGCACAGTCCGAAGCTTTGCACAGCCCTAATAGTGAAGCTACTCAGTAGAGCAGTGGAAGTACTGCCAAGATGCTCAAAAAAGTCTAGATTTTGTTTTATGAATTTGAAAAAGAAATGTACATTTAACTCTACTGACTACAGAACTAATGAAACAGTGATTTAAAAAAAATATATTTTGTACCTATTTCTGTCTTTTTTTTTAATACAATAGCAAATGAATGCACATTCCAATAAGTTATATTTGCTTTTGCTTTGATTTTAAACTGAATAATATATCACTAAGTCCATAGCATATTAGTAAAGCACCTCATTTCTTTTCAACTGGTGAAAAAATGTGTGTTATTACATGGGATGATGTATCACATCATCTGTACCTCCCTTTTTCAAAATCCTAGATCTGCTTATGCCTGTATCTGAGCACCTTCTTTATACTAACATAGAGGTGAATAGCCATACTGCAAAGTCATACTAAAATGACTTGTGCTACATGACCAACTCTGTGGATGTTTCTAGGAAGTCTGGAGCAGATTCCATGGCTCTTTGGGCTACTTAAGTTGAGCCCCTCTATGGTTCTTATTCAGTGATTTGCTAAAGAACTCATTTTTCCTTCTGGACATGTGGGAGGAATTGTGGGAACTTCATTGAAGGATTGTCATTACTCTAATGATTTTTGCCTCTGTTGCCCTATGGGGTCAGGCTAACTCTCAGGATCTCAATATTGCTCTGTTAGACAGGAGGGTGTGACACAATTGCACATATACAAACACACAAATCAATTGGGTACATACACACACATGCTACCAGCTCAGGCACATACACATCCAAACCAGCCTAGGCACATGCATACGTATCACCAATTCAAGCACATACACTATACACCCCAGAAGTTAGACACAGATCACCAATTCATATATCATGCACACAATGACATGTACACTCACACACACACTCACTCATTCACCAGTTCACACACATACAACCAACCTACACATCCGCACAGGTAAATTCCTAATTTGGATGGTACAGTGTGTATGTGTGTTTGGGGTACCTGGGGGAAGAGAGAGAGAGAGAGTTAAAGTACAGGGAGTGAAAGTTGCCAGAACCAGGAGTAGAACCAATGGACTACAGAGAAGCTGGCTGAGGAACCAAGGCTTGGGGTTATTTAAGGTAGACTGGGGCTGGAAACTGAGGCAGACAGCCGAGATATTGGGCGGGCGCGGGGGGGCAATAAGTGGTGGCAAGGAGGAAACAGGAAGAAAACTGAGGCAGAAACCTGGTTGCTCAGGGGAAAAGGAAAAGGCAGAGGGGATAAGACAGTGGCAAAGAAACAGGGGGTTTGGAGGCAGAGAGGAGCTCAGGACAAGTGTTGGAGGTGGCAGTGAGCCAGAAGCAGGAGAGGGAGAAATGAGGCAGAAGTTAGAGGGGCGAGGAGCAGAGATTGGAGCAGGGCCAAACCCTAGTAAAGCAAAACCCAACTTAGGGGTCCAAATAACAGTTTTATTAACAAGACAACACACTACACATCCCCATGAAGTTATTGGTTCTCTCTCTCTCACACACACACACACACACACACACTGGCAGCAGGAGAAACAGACTCAGTGGAAGGGTTGGAGTCCAGGTGGGGAAGAGAAGCGGAGTCCAAGTCCTTGGTTGAAGAGGGGTAGGGGGTGATAGCTACTTATCCAGGCTGGAAAGGGGTCTTTGTAGAGTAGGTGTTGTTCAGAGGGGGGGTCGTCGGCAGGGCCTCTGGGTGGATAGGTGGTGTGGCATGGTGCTGGTCCAGATGGAGAGGGCGTCCCACTGGGTCTGTCTTCACTGCCCCTTTTTATAGGGACAGACCTTGTGTGACCCTAGTGACAGAAGACATGCCCTGGTAAGGGTCAGCCCTTGGTGTACTGAGCATGTGTGCTCCATGCAGGGATGTGCAGTTTCAGGTGTCTGTAATGGTGGAGTACAATGGTAGAGTTGCTGGTTCTGCAGGGTCTTTTGTCTTTCAAATTCTGGGTTCTCATCTCTGTTCCTGGGTGAGGTCCATGGTTCCTGGATGAATCAATGCGAGGTGATGGCCTGGTCATTACAGGCCATTCAGTAGAGGCCTGCTACCATTGTATTTCACTCATTCCCAATCACTCTCATTCATCCCGGAACCAATTTACATGGGAGGGATACGTGACTCATACAGTTGCAACACAGGGGATGCCCGGGCAGAGGACGCAAGATGGAGACTTGACGTACCAAATGGAAACTTGACATTACTTTGGTTCAATTACAAACACAGGCCTAAACTATAAAATATCCATATGAAACAATAAATATCAATATGAAAATGATAATACAATATACAACAGTAAAAATCAATACAAACCTAATAATAATATAATATCAAACAGTGGATATCCAAAACCAAAAACTTGCTACCAAAATAAAAATGTTAAAGCTTATCCTAAGTCTGTGCTTGCTTATGCTTGTATATAGGAAGAGGGAGAGAAAGAAAAGCCAGAAATAATTGGGGAAGGGAAGGGAATGCATATCTATCATATATATATCTATATATGTATTAAAAAAGAAAAACTGGTGGTTTTGCTACACCTATGTCCTCACTGCAGACTAAGCAGGTTAGCAGCCCAAATGGAAACAACCTAGGCCCAGGCCTCTGTCCTCTGCCAGGTCAGAAACCCCATTTCTGAGAGCACCACTAAACTCACTTGAATTGGACCAGGGGGATGTTAACAACTAAGTAGGGACCCAAGCTAACTCTGTACTTTACAAACCGTTATTTTATACATGCTGAACTGTGTAAGAAGTGATGTATACTAGTATAGTTTATGCTAATTTGTTACGTGTTTGGTTTCTTAGCTTTTCGATTGCTCCCTCTTTCATATCTCATCAAAAATATTTTCTACTCTAGCTCCATGTCACTTCTCTCACTTGTTCCTCATTTCAAAGGACTGTGTTCATTTTACTTAGCTTCTGGTATTTATTCAGTTTTATGTTTGAAAATTATTGTATTTTAATAATAATTCATATTATAAATATGGTATCATCGAAAAGAGACATGTTCAAACAAGACGCATTCCACAGCACTTAAAGCTTTCTGTAAGCACACATTTTTTTTGCATCATCCTGGTAACTTTTGATGGGCCTTGGTGTGTTCCCTGTATCTGTACTAATGAGAACATGCTTGCATAAGACTAGATTACAAGTGAACCATATGCATCCACATAGAAGGAATCATGGGAAGATAAGGAAACATCCCCTTGTCTAGACACATGCAAGAGCTGCCAAAATTTCTTGTCATTGTGCGCAGGCACAAAGTCTGTTGCCAAGATGTTATCCACTTCCCTGGGAAGAATTTGCCTGAAGAGGAGCAGGAAAAGGCAAGAAACAGATGGAGCCAGGGCTCTCACTGCTCTATGCAGTGGCCATCAGACCTGCTCAGCAATATGAGTAGGAAGGTGTCACACCTATTTAAGGAATTTCACAGGTTGTGCTACCTAGGGTATTGCATCTACAGTGCTTCAAGTGGGTTAGCCTAGCTCTACAATACCCTTCCTCTGGTCACAGTTTAAAGTATAATGGACTTAACCAAGAGCAATTAATGCAGGAATTGTAGAAATATTAAAAGACTTTTATTTTCTAAATAAGTTACTAATAAATAGCCAAAAGGAGGTAGCAGAAAGCGTGACACAACACTACTGCACAGTAGTTTTGGGCTACTGTGGAGTCAGCGTCACAAAAAGCTATTTGGTGACTATATAGTCATTTAGTACTTGTAACAACTGAGAAGTCAGCATCTCATGTACGTATGGCCGGAGAGTGGGAAAGAAGATCAAGAATCTTAAGAAAGGCTAAGCAAGAAAGAGAGATGTAGAAAAAGGAGGAGGACAGAACTTTCCATCAGAGTTCTCTCCATGTCTTTAATGGAAGGCATTGAAGACAGACCATTATAATATCATGCAGACAGCTATAAATGACATCTAATTTGTGATGGAGATTACTATGGAAATATTTTTAGCTGACTTTGAAGTTAGTCTTTTTTTCTATCCATCAACAATACAAACCTCAAAGAAAATCAAAGTAAAAATAAGGCCAATGTTTACACTGGGTAAATACATGAAATCAAACAGAAAATACTAAATAGCCTTATGTGAACTTTTCTTGTGAGACAGAATCTCCAAGTTAAAAAACCCAGTCTGATTTCATCAGGCTTGCCTTACTTCTTCAACACCCTTTCCCTCTCCCTGCAACTCTCCCCCGCTACAACTCCTTAGAATTAGTGGCCCACACCACACCTCAAATATTAAGTATTTTTGCTGCTTTTCCATCAGATGCATTATGCATGAGGACAAGTAAGCTTCAGAATCATGGATGATTTGAAGGGACCAGCAGGGACATGTGTCTCTGTCTTCATTTAAAGGCATTCACTGGTATATGTGCAGGCCGGGAGCAGTCCGAGGCTTTCGGGGGCGCGCGGCGGGCTGTGACCAGCAGCCCTGGCACGTGGGTCAGGGAATTTGGCACGGCGGACTAGAATTAGGCACGGACGTGTAGCGGTTGATTAAAGATTATTTTACTTACACCGTAGATGGTCACGGTGCAGGCAGGAAAAACTTCGCTTAAGTTGCAGTTACAAACGAAAAGAAAACTCGCACGAACGAGACCTGTAGAAAACTCGAGCCTCTTAAACCCGGACAGAGCTCTGGATACACACACACGGAGTTTGCTAGGCTCCGTGGACCGACCAAAAGCGCACAGGGAAGGGTACGTCGAGGGATCAGGCGGCGACGGGGAGAGGCTAGAGATTGATCAGGCCCCTGTATCCTTCTTAAGGCACACGCTGGGTTCGTTAAGCTCCACAGCGCTTAGAGTTCTTCACAAGATGTGAAGTCCTCCTTCTCCTCCTCCACGAGATGGTTGTGGAGTCCTCCTCCTCCAACTTGGGCGGAAACTGCTCAAGCCTCTTATACGGCTAGCAAGCCAATCGCTAGCCGCCACGTGGGAATAATTTAGAAACAGCCAATAGTGGGAAACAAATTTGCATACGAATAGGAGGAACTCCTTTGCACCAGGGTTTTCTCTATGCAACTGAGAATTGCACCGTGCAAAGAAAGCTCCTCGTGGCGGGAAATAATTCTGCAGTGCCGAAGCACACACACAATCATACCCTTTGGGTCATGACAGTATAGAGATACACCAGGGAGAGCATAGTGGCAACCCTCCCTCCCTCTTACCAAAAATAAGGCTTATATTAAAAAAAGCTTTAATGAGGGTATAACTTCAAGTGGCTTCCCAACCAGAGTGCGCTATGCTACTGTGTCCATAGCCAGGACAGGAAAAAGATCACACCAATGACCAACACAACTATGCTGACGAAACCATTCAGTGTAGACCAGACCTGAGAGTTGCAGAGTGCAAGGTAAAAGGTCCTTCAGGCATAGGGGGATTATAAATAAATGGTAGATGTTGGTGGGGAAGCAGCAAACATCCACGCAAATCCTCCTCTAAATACATTTCCCCATCAAGCTTAATCATGTTCCTACTTGATTCAGACTGGATAATTTCCAAATCAGTTCCCCCATCCATGGGAAACATTGTAAACTGTAGAACAAAACCTCTGTAAATGAAGATGCAAGTGGGGTGCATTCAAAGCTGAAATGGACATGACATGTTTTCTCTAGATAGAATCAATATCTGGATAGAAAAACAGGTCACATGAAGAGTCCACACCCCTGCTATGTCAGTTAACAGAATATTGATAAAGCTGATCCTTCATATCCAATTATGCCAATCAGGCCTCTTCAATTAATTACTTACTCTGCCACCATTTATATTGCACTAAGGCTAAAGGGATTACAAAGGTGTAGGTTGCATTCATCCCTACTTTAATGGCTTTGATGTTATATATTTTAAAAAGGTGTGAGTGCAACTGAAACTTGGATCCAGTAAGTAGATGGATGAGGGCACTGACAAGAAAGGAAAATAATGGAACATGGATCTCATTAATATAATTAATTACCAGCCACAACCCAGCCATTCATCCATTCTGCCACCCACTCCAGCTGCAAATATATCCAATTCCACAGTCCTTTGACTTTCACTGTACAGGAAGTTTCAGACATTTTAACCCACCTGCTGTCACCACAGATCATGAAGATGCATCACTAATAAGAATTACAGAGATGCATGCATTTCCTTTCAAAGGTGAACAGTTGTGCTATTGTAAACACACTTCTTTATAATTCTCGTTAAATGAGTCAGTATAACATGATCACAGTGTTGTGCTGCATTCCTGAATGGCACTGGGCAAGACATAACTTCTCCTGCCATATTAGTAATAGGAGTTGGAATGCTAGTTCCTAAAGTTTAGAGCTTCATGGTCAATATGGTGTCAAATTAAATCTAGGGATAGACTCTATCAGCTCCATACCCATATAGCTTCCATTACTTCTAATGGAGACAAAACAGGAAAAAATCTTTCTTGTTGTGTTAGAATCTGTTTAGTTCCCTTGAGAGCTCTAGGCTAGGTACAGACATTCAAAAAGCCCGAGGCAGAATCAATTTAAGTTGCATGGTTTCCTGTAAGTAGCATAGGTTAGATTGGTAATGAACAGAAGACACATTTGCCTTTTGAGGGCAAATCTGAGACCGGGTTCCTTCATTTTTAAACTAGTCTGTATGTGGTAAACTTCTGTTCTGTTATGGGTAGAGACTGGTTTCTGATCACTTATACCAGTAAAAGTGTAATGTCCGTACCTGGTCTTAGAGGGTGACTGAGAGTCTGCAACTGACATTCAGGTTTCTTCTAATTAAAGGCCTACAATAACAGACAATGAGACATATATGGCATAACCTAGCACTGGGGGTAACTTCCAGTAAGAAACTCCACATTTCTATGAAATTACCTCCAGTTTTCCAGAATCATTTAGTTTGATATTTTTAAATACCACTTCAACTAGGCTGACTTGTGCTGGTCCCTTGTAGAAATGTAAAGCAGCTGACTGTAAAGAAAAAGATATAACATCTGTAGATAGTACTTATGGGAGAACCTCCAAATGTCCAGCTCTTTACACAAAACCATGGCATCACAGTAATGGAGGCAGTGCAAGAACCAAGAGAATGGAATAGAATTCTTCAGAACTCTGTTTCTGCATGACTATTGTAAATCTCTACCAAGTGGGCTTTATTGTGAGATTATTTGTATTTCCTGTTTTTGTTAGGCCAGAAATACTGTAAAAACAATCCCTCTTCTGGTATTTCAGAACTTCTGTTATCTCTTAGAGATACTAACACAAAAATATTTAAAAACAATACCAAATGATTCAATAAGCCTTAGTTAGGTCTGGTTAGAATTGTGGCTTTACATTATACAGAGATCACATGAAGATTAGTGCTTAAAAATGTAATGTTAATTTGAATAACACTTCAAAATTTCATGTTGCTAAGTGTCTTTCAGGAAAGTTGACCATGTACAGAAAGCATCAGTTAAAATAAGTCTCAAAGATAACTGTATTCTTGTTTCCCCCTAAAACGGTCAGGAATTGATAATGCGCTGCTTACCATCTTGTGAGGGATGACACACAGCAGATGGTTTAATTTGATTATATCTTGGAGATATGCATGATGCTGAATGAAGTCCAAACACTTTGTATTATTATTTCATAAATCTTTTCAACTAGTATAACCTTTTGTAACTGTCCTTGCTTGAGGCTGCACATGTTTTTCAGTGATGTGTGAGTTATTAGTAACAAGTCCAAACTAGCAGATGGGGTTAAGCAAAAGAAAGAAGTCTGCATTTTAATAAAGGCAATAACTCTGCACACCCAGATAACGTCAAAAAGGTAATATGCTAAGCATTCATATATGGCATAATAATTAACATCTCTGTGTGATGACCCATGTGTTTTTCATTGGCAGCCAGTGGTGCAGCACAACCATAGCACTGTAGGAACATGAAGATTTTGATTCAGAATACTGAAAGGGAAGTGTTACATGTGCAGGGTCTAAGTTTGCAAAATTAGCAGGCTCTTATAGCATTTTGCTATCCTAATAGAGAAAGTTTTTCCTTTTAGCCAGCCTACTCCTGTCAGCCAGAAGTAAGGCTGACTTATTCCTGTCCTTCCCCCAGTGACCAAATGATCAGTGTCCAATCTATAACCACTTTCGATGTACTAAGAGATTATCACTGATTATCACTAAAAGATTATCGCATGTACTGGTGGCCCAGTGGTAGAGCTTGTGCCTACCCTATAGGAGACCAGAGTTTGACTCCTAGCAGGGAAATCTGTGTTGGGGAAAAAAGGGGTCCTTGTCTCTTTTGACATCAGGAACAAATTCTTTACAGAGAGGGTTGCCAAAATATGGAATACGCTTCCAAGGGAGGTGGTGCTGTCCCCTTCCTTGGAGGTATTTAAGAGGAGATTGGACAAACACACGGCTGGGATCATCTGACCCCAGCACTCTTTCCTGCCCAGGGCAGAGGGTCAGACTCCATGATTTAATAGGTCCCTTCCGACCCTAAAATCTATGAAAGCTATGAAAATCATCTGAATCCTCCCTCCCTTCTAGAGAAAACGAATGCAGTACCTTCACCAGACATATTTTACAGACCAAAACTATCTCTGAAAGCAGATTTGTTTAGGTAAAAAAAACCCCACAAAACATTTTGGGTTGATTTTAACAAAGATTGTCCCATTTTGACGCTTTTATTCTGTATTGTACTCTAACAATTGTATTATAGTAACAAAAAAAAATCAAAATAAGATATTGTTTCAAAACAAAATTAAAAGTTCCATAAAAGAAAGTTACCAATACGTAGTAGTTTGGGCATTTGATAGAAATGAAATGTTGTGGGCTGGACATGGGTTGAACTAGAAAACTTTTGTGTAGTTTGTACCTGGTGTGTTCTAAAACTGGAGCTAACATCACAGTAAGAGATTTTTCTGAATCTCTAGCTTGCATCCTCCTTTCCTTTTTTAATTCTTTGTGAAAATACATGAGTTTATATGAGACATTATGTTTGTTTGAGTTTGGTGTGTCTATTTGGATTCATTTTTAATGCTCCAGAAGAAATTATTCACTATTTAATATTTCAATATTTACCTGTGTTGCTTGCTTTTCTGATTTCAGCTAAAATATGCACAATTTGGCTCCCTTTACCTGTAGTAAACTGAAGATAATTATTCACTGTTTCAGTCTAGAAATAAAGCAGTAAAGTGCAGTCAGTGAGTAAGGAAATGAGAACTATGAATGAGGAAATGGAAATAAGTGACAAACTTTAGCCTTGTTTTAATTCTCAATTGTCCAGGAAATCCTGAGTAAATGGCGCTTGGGTCTAAGCATGTGTGTTAAAGTACCCAAGAAAGGCAGGAACTGGCTCTCTGTTACTCAAAGTGTACCACAACTCATGTTCAGTTTGGAGTGTTAAAAAAGGGTGAACTTGCCTTTTTTTTCCTGGTTTACCGTCTATGTTGACTTTCTGGGCATGCCTACACAGCCCTCCTACCTCACCCCAGGAAAGCGGCTGAGAAAATAAGTCCTGCCCACTTGCTGTCATCAAGCTCACAGATAACACTAGCAATTGGAAAAAGCAGATAGTTCCTGGGCCACTCTGAGTTGCTCCCAAGCGATCTATTCTGGTTAATTGCCCATCTTTCTTGCAGCCAAGTTGGTGAGAGTACAGAAGGCTTATTTTCTTAACAGCATTTCTTGGATCAGCCAGGAGGCTGTATAAGCATGACCTTTCTGGCCAATAAAAACTGTGGTGGTAGTAACCCACATACTGAGTTTTCCTTTAAGACACCCAGATAAAAACCCAAACACCCAGACTGACATCCAAACTCCAACCCAAGGCCCACATGTTCAAACACTATTCTCTCTCCCCTATTCATAATTTTGTAACGTCTCTGTGGCAACTACAATTTCTTACATGGCAAAAATGATAACAATAATGTTTTACCTTCTGTTATTAAACCAAATTAGCACTTGGAAATAGAGAGGAGACCCCACACTATCTAACCAGCATTTTAATCCACCAGCAAGAGCTTTATGATCTGTCATTTGAAAACTACATTGCTACAATGTATAAGGAAAAACATATTAAAAATTCTAATTCTTAGTGAAGTTACTAAACATGGCTAGTTTATACAGCAGCAATAGTACACAACATTAGATAAAAATTCCTCAACTCTCTTCTTGGTGTCACTCGGGCAATTTTTTTTCCTCATCTTAGGACAGGTGGCAGCTGTACGAGTGCATCTTGACTAGATATAAAGGGAAAACAAGAAGAAAAGAAAAAACTGTTTGAGAGGTTTATAAGAATCCACACCATAAACTGCAACTGTGTAGCTATGTAGCTATACATTTAGGGAGTTATTAAAACTCAAATTTGCATAAATGGGATATTGAAGCTTAAATTCTAGAACTATTACATTATGTAAATAACTGAACAATTCATAAATGCTGATATGGGACATTCAGCATTATGCACATGCACGGGCTCAATCCCTGTCTCAAATACCCTGGTCTGATGCCACTTCCAGTTCTGTAATCAAGACACAGCTGAATCATCAAAATTACAACAGAGACTCTCAAATTATTCCTGTGCTTCTAGTTACTCTGCTCTCAGTTATATAGTTATGTAGTGAAATTTAAAAGCCCACATACTAAAATACACAGTAAAATAATTACTTTATATCTGGAGGCTGCATTTCTAGAGACAAGAGTGGCTATTGCTACAATCCTTAGTTAGTTCAATCTCTCAGTAGAGTTTATGGTCACTAACTGCTCAATAGACTATACAGAACAGCTGCATTGCATTGCTTCCAACCTCAAAATATCCTTTCCCCCTAGTTTTGATTCCTCACTCTTGCAAAGATCTTCACAAAATACATTAATATTTGGTCTATGTTAGAATCACAGGGAAAATGGGGCTGAATGGGACTTCAGAAAGTCCACTAGCCTAATACCCTGTTCAAAACCAGATCATTTCTAAATCATCCTATATACCATCCTAAATAACAAAATTGTCTAACCTGTGCTTAAACATTTCCAGTGATGGAGAGCCCACAGTCCCTCTAGGCTAGAGAAAGAAGCAGATGAATTTCATCTACCTCAGTGACCCATAATGAGCATTAGCCATCGCAAAGTCAGGACCTGTTGGATATGTAGTTGATGGCTGAGATTGCTACGTGGCCCAGTGTTACATGGGTGTTTGCTTGCCTTCACCTAATCTGGTAAAATACATCTTAAACTTACCCGCCCATTGCAATACTTGTTGCAGGGAGTTCCTGTTCGGTTGTTTGTTGGCTGTGCTTAGGTAAGGTGGCATCACGGGGTGGGGAGGAATCACGAAACATTTTCATTAATATGATCCTTTATTTCAGGTTATTTTTGTGCCTGTGCATGTAGATTTCGCATTTTAAAAAAGATATGAAATTCTGCCAAGTATCTTTACATAACTAGCTTAGCTTGAAAAAAAAGTTGATTGACTTATTAACAATTTACCCTAGTTTTCAGGAAAATGGTTTGCCTGTTTCTTTCTGAAAATTTTCCTTTAAAAACCACAAATTCTTTTCAGTTTTGGAACGCAATAAAGTCTCCATCACTGGAAATTTTTAAGTGCCAGTGAGAGAGATTTTTTTGTCTTGGCTAGTTTAGACAAAAATGATCCTATTTTGAACAGGCTATTTGGCTAGTGGATTTCTGGAGGTCCCATTCAGCCCCGTTTTCCTATGATTCTAACATTGGCCAAATATTCAGGTATTTTGCAACCATCTTTGCAAGCGTGAGAAATGAAAACTATGAGAAAAGGATGACAAGCTGCTGGGATTGCAGCTGCCAGTAGAGATTGGCTTGTTACATTGACACCTTAGGTACACAGCTAGTCTGCACTAACATTTCCTGTTATTACCCTTACTTCAGCCTCTGTTCTCTCTGGTTCCTCTCACCTGCCTGTTCTGTCTTGTCTTTTCAACACCGATCTTACAGTGTGCTCATGCACAGGTAGAGCTACTCTGCTGTCACATGTGGAGGTGTTGCCCTGTGGGGTCAGTCCAACTCTCAGGATCTCAATATTGCACTGTTAGATAGGAGGGTGTGACACAATTGCACATATACAAACACACAAATCAATTGGGTGCATACACACACACACAATACCAGCTCAGGGACATACACATCCAAACCAGCCTAGGCACATGCATACCTATCACCAATTCAAGTACATACACTATACACCCCAAAAGTTAGACACAGATCACTAATTTGTATATCATGCACACAATGACATATATATATGTATATATACACACACACACACTCACCAGTTCACACACATACACATCCACACAGGTAAATTCCTAATTTGGATGGTACAGTGTATATGTGTGTGCTTGGGGTACCTGGGATACTTGGGGGAAGGTTCAGGTGAGAGAGAGAGAGTTAAAGCGCAGGGAGTGAAAGTTGCCAGAACCAGGAGTAGAACCAGTGGACTACAGAGAAGCTGGCTGAGGAACCAAGGCTTAGGATTACTTAAGGTAGACTGGGGCTGAAAACTGAGGCAGACAGCTGAGATATTGGGCAGGGGAGGCAGATAAGTGGTGGCAAGGAGGCGACAGTCAGGAAAGAAACTGAGGCAGAAACCTGGATGCTCAGGGGAAAAGGAAAAGGCAGAGGGAATAAGACAGTGGCAAAGAAACAGGGGGTTTGGAGGCAGAGAGGAGCTCAGGACAAGTGTTGGAGGTGGCAGTGAGCCAGAAGCAGGAGAGGGAGAAATGAGACAGAAGTTAGAGGGGCGAGGAGCAGAGATTGGAGCAGGGCCAAACCCTAGTAAAGCAAAACCCAACTTAGGGGTCCAAATAACAGTTTTATTAACAAGACAACACACTACACAGTCCCATGAAGTTATTGGTTCACACATGCACATGCACACGCGCGCGTGTGCACACACACACACACGCACTCACAATGGCAGCAGGAGAAAGAGACTCAGTGGAAGGGTTGGAGTCCAGGTGGGGAAGAGAAGTGGAGTCCAAGTCCTTGGTTGAAGAGGGGGTGATAGCTACCTATCCAGGCTGGAAAGGGGTCTTTGTCCAGCAGGTGTTGTCCAGAGGGGGGGTCGTCGGCAGGGCCTCTGGGTGGATAGGTGGTGTGGCATGGTGCTGGTCCAGATGGAGAGGGCGTCCCACGGGGTCTGTCTTCACTCCCCCTTTTTATAGGAGCAGATTCTGTGTGACCCTAGTGACAGGAGGCATGCCCCGGTAAGGGTCAGCCCCTGGTTTACTGAGCATGTGTGCTCCATGCAGGGATGTGCAGTTTCGTGTGTCTGTAATGGTGGGGTACAATGGTAGAGTTACTAGTTCTGTAGGATTTTTTGTCTTTCAAATGTTGGGTTCTTGTCTCTGTTCCTGGGTGAGGTCCATGGTTCCTGGATGAATCAATGCGAGGTGATGGCCTAGTCGTTACAGACAGTACAGGCCTGCTACCATTGTATTTCACTCATTCCCAATCGCTCTCATTCATCCTGGAACCAATTGACATGGGAGGGGTACATGAATCATACAGTTGCAACACAGGGGATGCTCAGGCAGAGGACGCAAGACGGAGGCTTGACATACAAAATGGAAACTTGACATGACTTATGCTAACTTACATATATAGGCCTAAAACAGTAATCACACAATATAAAAGCAGTACAAACATAATAATTATCACTTATAAAACAGTGGGTATCGATATCAAAATAGTAGGGAACTTATTTGCAGAGGGGAGAGAAAAATAAAACTTACTACCTAAAATAAAATGTTAAAGCTTATCCTACATCTTAGCTTACTTATACTTCTCTATAGGGAATAGAGAGGGAGAGAAAAAGTCAGAAATGGTTGGGGAAGGGGAGGGAATGCATTTTAAAATAAATAAAAAAAAGAAAAACTGCGGGTTTTGCTACAGAGGTACCAGGGGATTCACTGGGCCTATACAGAGAAACAGCTCAGGTGTTAACATGGAAATACAGGCCTGGAAGAGACCTTTTCAGTGGTGGACCCAGGGGTGGTGCCATGATGCACTTGCACAACCCTTAGATTCTGGGTCCCCCTGCAACGTTTAAAACCAACTGCCTGGCAGTGGCAACAGCACTTCTAGTTAGGCACTGCAGAATGAGTCCATTGACTTCATGACTCATAATCTACTTCATCCCTTTATCCCTTCTAAACTCTTAATCCTCCTGAAATGAACAACTCTCTCTTCTTTTTAATGGTCTTGATGTTCAAGCTCACCTTATGTCTGCCATTCTCCAGTCTCTTCACTGCTCCTGGTCATTAAACTCCTCTTTCACAGTCCAGCAAATTGTTTTTGCTTTTGCTTTGACCTTAAAATGAGTAATCCAGCCCTAGGCCCTGAGAGTATTAGTAAAGCATCCGGTTTATTTTTAACCAGAGAAAAACATGTGTGGTTTTTATTTGTGCTGATGCACCTCACCAGCTGCATGCCCCCCCTCCCCCCTTAGATCTGCCCATATGCCTCTTGGTTCTTTGTGTCCAGCCCCTGGACACCATGTTACATGTTGCCAGAGGACCCCTCACTCATCAGGCCTTTGGGGCAGGGACTGTTTGTATGCTGTTGGGCCCAAAAGAGCCCCATATGACCACACATGTGATGGCAGGAATTCTAACAAGGTTCTCGAGGCGGTTGGCATAGGGATGAGCCTGCCTCAGGCGAGGGGTTGAACTAGATGAGCTGTGGAGGTCCCTTCCAGTCCTCCCTTTATTCTATGGTCCTATGATCTCTGGATGGGAGTATGTAGATCTCTTTCCATCCCTGCCTCTATTCTGTAATCCTGTGTTCTCGGGATGGGGGTATGTAGGTTCTTTCCATCCCTGGCTCTACGTTCCTGTGGTCTCAGGATGCGGGTATGTAGGTCCTTCTCAGCCCCTCCTCTCTATTCTAGTTGATGATCTAGTTGAGGATGGTCCTGCTGTGAGCAGGGGGATGGACTAGTCCCTTCCAACCCTCATTTTTGATGATCCTGTGGTCTCGGGATGGGAGTATGTAGGTTCTTTCCAGCCCGGCCTCTATGATCCTGTGGTCTCTGGATGGGGGGTACATAGGCCTTTTTCAGCCCTGCCTCTATTCTAGTTGATGATCTAGTTGGGGATGGTCCTGCTTTGAGCAGGGGGATGGACTAGTCCCTTCCAATCCTGAGGTCCTTTCCCCCTCTCGTTTTCTACGACCTGTCATCTCCAGATGGGGGTAGTTAGGTAGGTCCCTTTTAGCCCTGCCCCTCTCTTCCAGGTGATGAACTAGTTGGGGATGGTCCTGCTCTGAGCAGGGGGGTGGACTAGTCCCTGCCAGCCCCCATTTGCGATGATGCTGTGGTCTCCGGGTCGGGGTGCGTAGGTCCCCTCCAGCCCTGCCTCTACGGCCCCGCGCTCTGGGGCTGGGCGGACGCGGGTCCCTTCCAGCCCTGCCTCGCTGACCCCGCGGCTGGGCGGCGGGCAGGCGGGGAGCGCTGCGGGAGCCCCGCGAGACTGGCGGAGGGGGCGGGAAAGCCCGGTCCATCCAAGCCGCCCGCTGCCTCCATCTCCGAGCCGGCCCGGCCGGTCCCGCGCCCACACCTGACGGAGCGCGCCGCGGCCCGGCCCGGCTTGGCGCGGCGCCCCCCTCTGCCGCGGCCGCGAGGGGCCGGCTCGGGGCGGAGCGGGGAGAGGCTGGGGGGGCAGGAACTACTGTGCGAGGGAGAAAGTCCTGCCCAGCTGTTGGCGAAGTTTTTAAGATTTCCTGTTTCCCCTGCAGCGCCCGAGTGACTCACTCCCCGGCAGCCTGCGAGCCTCCGCCGCGGCCTCCCGCTCGGCCCGGCCCGGCCCGGCCCGGCCCGGCCCCGCCATGAGTCCGGCTCGGGGGCTGCTGCTGCTGCTGCACGTCTGTCTGGGCTGCGGTGAGTGTCCGCCGCGTCCGGCTGACAGCGCTGGCGGGGAGGCGCGGTGCCCGCCCCGGCCCCCGGGAGGAGCCGTGCGCCGTGGAGGGCAGGGCGCTGCTGGGCACCCCTTCCCAGCCAGGGCAGGGGAGTGGAGGGGATGAATGCCCCCTCGGCCCAGCTGTCCGGCGGCTTGGCTGTTCCTGGCACTGCTGGAGACGGGGCATCTCAGCAGTGCCCAGGGAAGGCAACTCAGCTCCCTGTGTTGTGCCTGCATCCCTGAGGTGGTTGCTCCTTGGGGCGGCGTGTGGGCCCTGGTGCACATGGGGTGAAGCGGACAGCTGCGTCTCCCAGGCGCTACCTGTCAAGTGGTGGCAGATGCCCTCGGGAGGACTTGGGATCTGCTTTCGCTCCCAAAACGGCTGCGGTGCGGGATTGGACAGCCATACCCCACCCCCCTTTGCCAACTCGATAACACTCCCCTGGATGTTTTTAAGCCCCTCCAGCTCCTAGTGCTAGTCACAGATGGATTTGTCTCCTGCCAAAGGTCTGCCAAGGGGCTTGGCCAGTGGAGGGGAAAACAAGGCCCCTGCCTTGAGAAGTTGGTAGTCTGGGGTTTCTCATCCTACACCTACACCTCTGCAGGCAAGCTCAGCATGACTGCTCGCATGTCAAAAGCTGCTCCTGTAGGCGCACAGGGGAGTAGGCCCCAAAACCTGCTTGTGAAAGCAGGGTTGCCTGTTAGTACTGCAAGGTCCAGAAACTAAGGAAGTGCTGAGGGGCCAGAGGCTGGTGGATTTTTAACTTGCAAACAGCTTTTATAAATCAAGTGGATACCTAGAACCGAAGGCACGTATTAAGGTACTAAATACCTATCCTTAGGTCCTCAAGTAACATGATCACTGTGTAAACTGCTGAACGGTTCTGGAATCTGTCTCTCTCCTCACGTTCCTTTAATTGGCCTGTATCTGATCAGTAAATAAGCACTCCACCAAGCCGTTGTTCCTTATCGTCTTTTAGCAATCATCCAAAACTGCTGATGCTGTACATACTTGAGTTGCTTTTTGCACAGTGAGTAATCTTGTCAAAGCTAATAGAACTGCACACCTGGACAGTTTTTGGGACAGATGTGACAATGATATAAAGTTTGTATCTTAAAGAAGGCAGCGTATGGATGAAGGCTTATCGTAGCATAAGAATTTTGCACCTGATATATTCAGCCTTCTGCCTGAACTTTTTTTACGATGATGTGTTTTTGGTACCTAATAAGTGATGATTGTGATGACTGTGATAATATTTGTTCTTGGGCAATGAAAATAAAGTAATCCGTTGCACTTGTTGAAAGTCATTTTCCAGTAAGTTCCTATTTCAAGTTCTTTTGCATTAACCCAATTTTGTAAACTGTAGTTTTTCTTCCTTTAGACAATGATGAGGCAGATCTTTAGTTATTGCGGATTGGTATTGGTCACTTGATATCAGTGGAGCTATACAAATATACACACAAGCTCAGGATCTGGCCCAATGTGTTTCAATTTGAATTTTTGAAAGGTTAATGGATACATTTGATTTTAGTTTAGCTCTTAACTTTTGTAAAAGATTATACCTTATAACCTATATTTAACCAGAGTGTGTTCTTTTAAAACCAAGCACTTTTTTTTTCCAGGATGAATTGTTATAGCTTCAAACTTGTTTATAATATAACAGTAGGAAACGATAATTCCTAGTTGTTAAATGTGAAAAGGTTTTGTATGAGTAGTCCTATATTATATTTGTTTACAAGATTGAGGATGGAGCTTTTTAATATGATTTAAAAATGTATATTCATAAATCTTCATCCAATAATAGTTCCTCTTCTGGGGGAGGAGGGGAGGAAAGGAGAACACGGTGTTGTTGTGGCACCAATTGATGAAGTTTCTCATGACCAGATTTCCTCTGCAGGATATTTTTAAATTGGTATTTTTGCGTTTGTGGTGTAGGGACTTTTTCCTTGTAGTGTCTGTATCACAGCTCTGCCGTGTTCTTTCTGCAGTTACACTTCTGTGTCCCCACTGCAACACCACTAGCTTCAGTAGAGTTACTCCAGTTTGCACTGCTGTAAATGAGCAGAACCGAAGCTGTGGACCTTATTCTTTAGTGCTGCCACCTTGTGTAGCAATTTGCATATGGGCAAAGTGGGTATTAAATGTGAATACTCATGCAAAGGAAAAATTATAGTCTGAAAGTGCTTTACACATGCAGTATGCTTTGAAAGTATCCTTCAGTTCTGCTGAGGTGGTAGAATCCAAAGCTTTCAGCCACCTTTTTGACACTACAATCCTGGGCTTGGCTGGAGCCACTTTTGGCCTCCAGCATAATTGAGAATTCAACTCTGAACTATTGTTACTTATTCACACCTGCTTATGACCCTAAAGGGCAATTCTGGCATCTGGTATTCCCTGAATTCTCAGCTTGGCATATTGCAGAAGTTTCAGATGCTTTGCAGCTTCCAAACAGTGCAAACCAGGTAGTATGTGGTTAGTTTTGTATGGAGGTAAAGGACTACATAGGTCTTTGTAGTACAAACCAGTGCAGAATCAGTCCCTCTGTTGTAAAATGGGAAATCTCTTATAGCCCTACCTTCAAAGAGTCAGTGCCATTTTCTTCCATCTAGTTTGCTTAATTTTTATTTATTTATTTATTTATTGGCCTCAGAGCTCATCAAGTATGTATTTTCTTTTTCTACCTAATAATGAGAATAGGATGTAAAGTTGCTTTTGGTCAGTAGAAAAATGAAAATGGGTGGGTATTTTCTTGAATAAAGCTAATCGGAGAAGATGGAAATAGCCCCAAATAAGTAGAAAGAATGGGCTTAATCTACAGAATATTCAGGCAGTCTTGAGCTAGGGACAGAAATTACATATAAACCAGTATAAGAAACTGGTTCAGATCTGTAACAAATCAGAAGTTCAGTGCACATAAGCCACATTAGAAATGGCCAAAATGGTTTAAGATAAATCTGGATGGATGTAGTATCAGACTTAATTGATTTAGGTTAAATCAGTTTATTGAACTCCTGTCCCAGATCCTGTCCAGATTCAAGTAGACTTGCAGTCCCCTGGCTTCCCAGAATGCTTTGCACCTCTTCTGCCAACCCCAACCCCACCTTGTAGGGCTAGCCTTGGCCCAAGCTGTCTGCTCCAGTGAAGCAGGGAGTCTTACTCTAGCACCCCCGGCTTCTGACCTGAGCCACTGCAGGCATGGGGCTGTATTTCCAGAATCAAAAGTGAATGTCTGTTCACTTGTTTATCGGCTCAATCTATACAGCTTAGACTAACTTGAGAAGATTGAATAGATTCAGCCTCAGTCTTTTTGACTGTGAGTTCTTAATCTTGATGTTCAACTCTGTTAGTGGGTGGCTGTGATAAGAGTTAAGAAATTAAACCTCATTCTTGCTACCTCCTTGCCTCTGAGTAATCTGTTTATTACAAATGAGCACTGCTTTAGTTAGTGTAGAAATGAGACTGAGCATGGTTACTATGTCAGAGTGTAATGGGACTGTTTCTGAGACCAAGTGAAGCATTCTCTAGTAAATGCATGATCTGGTTTTAGTGCTGTAAGATAAATTTTCAACATGTATCTAAGACTTGTGTAATATCCAATAAATATAAAGTAGGGTAAACTGATATCAGTTGCATGCACCCTTATCACCAACTATCTGAAAGCATGAAATTGTAGTTTACATGTAGGGTTTTAGGCCTGGAAAGATGTGTTCCAAACATAATATAATAGTGAGTTTCTTCCTCAGTATGAGCCTGATTTCAGGAAAAGAATTAAGCACATGATTGAATAATGTCACACACCAAGAAGCTCTTAAATATGTTCTTAAGTCTTGTTGATTTTTGGTGGGATTTAGGCAGTCCTTAACATTAAGCACACGTTTAAGTGCAGTCTGAGTACAGATGCTCTACTCAGGCAGGTCCTTCTTCAGTTTATTCCCATTATGACAAAATTTAGCAACTATTCTAAACTGTAAAATGGGTGTATATCACCAACATTGGCAAGAAAAATACTAATTAGTAGATTTCAGTGGTAGCTTCACCTTTGTAAATAATTGAAGAGCCTGTTTCTGGACAGTTAAAACAGTCTTAACCTTATATCAAAGTGGATATATTTCTATATCTACATTAAAGGGTTAATGCAACACATTTAGTTCATAAGATAGCATGAAACTAGCAGTATTCGATCACTATCTTTTTACTCCCCACAAGCATCCAAAGACTTAGGGCTAGATCCATGAGCATCTTCAGGTTCCTATCTTTCCCACATTTCAGTGAGTGTTAGGCACCTGAATACTCTTGTGTAGTTGGGCCTTTGTCCTTTGGTTCTCCTAGGTACAACACATAGAGCACCTCTTGTCCTGCGAGAGATTATTGTCCCCACTTTCTTACTCCTTACGGCACGGTGTTACATTACAAATGCCTTTGAATATAAAAGAGTTATTTGCTTGTGCGCAGAGGGAAAATACAAGGTGCCAGTCAGGCCCTATGGATTTCTGAAATAATCACTAATACTTATATTAACTGTGGTGAGAAGAATGTTTTTATATTAAGGGATTATATAATGGTTTCCAGAGTAACATTGGAGTGGGGGTTCACATCCCATTGTGTGTGATCCTAACGGATCCAAGATTATTGTTATGATTGATATTACTGTAACGCTTTAAGGCTTCAACTGAGTTCAGGACCTTATTATTCTAGGCACTGTACAGCCACATGATAAAAGACAACTTCTGTACCCAAGTTTTGTATTCTAAATGTGTAGACCAATATACAATACAGGTATGTTGGTATTAAACACTAAAATGTAATGATCCTTTAGGCCACATCTAGAGTGGGAATTTGTCGTATCCATCAGCAGCATTCTCAAATATGCTGTACAGTTTTGCATGCATGTTGACACCTGTGCCAGGAAGGGTATAGCCATCTGTGTGGCACTGAAAGCAGGTGAATTAGCACTGCTGAGAGTCCATCATAAGCCCTCCCCTTGTCACTGTTCAGATTCTCATTCGCTGCTTCTGGTCCAGAAGTACTGCATTCAGAGCTGCAGAGCATGGTAACTGCAGTCTGGGCCTCAGAGCTTTCATCTTGTGTGCTCCTAATTTATTTGTATTTCCATGATGAAGGGTGATAGTCTAAAAATGATTAAAGCAGAAGGACGCTGCACTGCTGTTAATATACACTTTGCACTTAAAAGACTTTTTTCCTTTGTAGATTTTAAAAATGTTTTATAAACAGTATTAATAGCCACATTTTGTAGACAGAAAACCAGATATTGGAAAGCTCACATGTAAGCCTGCTCTGGAAAGGGTTCCAGGTTTTTAATTCTGAATAACTTAAAGAGAAATGTGAAGAGCATTGGGAGAAAGGTTTATACTGCAACCAATTCCACAAGCTCAGTATCTGATCTTAGTATCAATACATGCTCTTTTTGGTTCATGCATAGTCACCAATAATAAAGACTCTAAAAGGTAATTTCTGCCACCTGTTACACCTGTTCAGTTCCAATGAGCTATGGCACTGGTGTAACTGAGGGCATAATCTGACTCTGTAACTGAATGTAGTTAAAAATTATGTCAATATAGAAGCCAGAATTAACTTGATCTTGGTTTCTTCAAACAGCACTGGCACTGGCAAGGAGTGAAAAAAAATAGAACCTTATTTTTATTGGAAAAATAAATACATTAGACTGTAACCAGACAGCAAGTTTACTGAGTAGGATGGTTTCATAGTATTATTCTTTCAAGCAAAGAAGCACTTTTCAGGTAAGGGCATAGTATGGCTCTTACACATTAATGTATCCAGTGGATGTATCTTGAAAAACTAGCTATTGCGCAAGTGAACTATATGTAGAGCCACACTGTCAACTGGCATTAATTGGCGTAAGTCTACAGAAGGCTACAAAGCTACATTGATTTACATCAGCTAAGGATATAGGCCAAGGCAGACATAATACTAATGTATGAGTTAGGATGCCCTTCAGGAGTCCTTTGTGTGGCGGAACCTGCTTAGCGAGGGCATGGCTGGGGCATGCTAGTTGCTGAGTCTGTACTCCACCCGCATCCCATGAGCCACTGGGGACCTCAGCTGGCGGCTCCTCCATGGAGCTGTCACCATGGGCATGTATGTGGCAAGCTTTACAGACACCCTGGTTTCCTGCCCCTTCTGCAGGCAGAGGGAGACCCTGGCGCGCATGACCGTTGAGTGTGCCAGGCTGCAGCCCCTCTACCTCCACCTCCAGAACCTCCTCCTGAGGTTCTGGTTGAATGTCACTCTCCACCATTTTTTTTTTGGTCACCCCATCCACAGCCTCACCAAGTCCCAGGACCTCTTGGTCAAACTCCTCCTGGCCTTGGCCAAGTGGTCCCTGTACTTGACCAAGAAGGAGTCTCTGACCAAGAAGGTGCCTGGACACTGCGGGGCCGCTTTCCTCTCACTTATCTATCTATATTTCTGGGCAGAGCACCAGTGGGCGGTGTCCACCAGCTCTTTGAGGACCAGTGAGTGCAGCCCAGGGGGCTCTGCTCGGTGTCCCCTTCTGGAGAACTTCTTTTCACATTTTGACCCTTTGACCCCTATGTCACTCCTATCCTGCTTTCGCTTTTGTTGTCCCAAGAAATTAGCTGTATCTTTCACCCTTTGGCCCCACAAAGGGGCTATTAGTTAGCTGGGTGGGCCTTAAGGCCCACATTATTATGGAAGATACAAATAGACAGGAGTCCTTTGTGACCTATTTTCCAAAAGCAAATGTGATTTGGGTTGTTTTTACTGGACAAAGAATAATTTGGCTGTAGTGTTTAGGACTCTGTGTCCTCTAGAAAGTGAAGATTTTAGAGGGCTTGGGAGAAAAGAAATACTCATACTTGTAACGGGACATGACCAAAGGCCTGACAAAGGTTTTTAGCTCAGGCGCACTTGCTGGAAGAATGAATTCCAGCAATGAAACAGATGGGAGATCTCACCAAAATTCCAGCAATGAAACAGATGGGTAGTCTCACCAGAAAGGAGAAACTGGCGGGGTGGAGGAAACATTCATAATATTTTATGTCGATGTGTTATCTTTCATTCCAAAGGACTCCAAGGCATTTCACAAACTACTGGATTGGTCATTATAGCAAGTTTTCAAGGACAAAGGGGCAAAAAGCCTTTGGAATTTTATTTTTTTTTAAGGAGTAGTTAGAAAAATGATAGGCCTGAATTTATTTTGGAAGAAGGAAAAGCTGTGTCAGCTCTTCCAAGAATTAACCTGTGATTGCAGTGAGTCTAGGTATTCCGTACCACAGGCAAAGGTGATTCAACTCCTTCTGCCCACCCCCTCGACCCTCCATGGGTACTTTGATTCTGTTATAAGTGTTCCTAAATTGAAAATTCGTGAGTTCAAATATGTGTTCCGGACTTGCATCATGTCTAGGGTTGCTAGATACAAGAAGGATTTCTATTTAATAAATTAATTTCTCTGACTATAGCAAGTACATTTTTAATTTAAATATTCCAATTGGCACAAAAAATGAAGTTTGAAGCAAACCACAGAAGAAAAGTATAATCCATTAATAATCAACCATATTCAGCAACCAAAATGGAAGGTTTTAGCTAAGAATCTTCTTAGTGATTAGTGGCTTTGTACAATGAGATGCTTTTAGAAATGCTTTTTTGCTAAAAATTAATCCATTTAAGGTGTCTCAATACCCCAAAAATACTCAATATTTTGACAATTTTGACCACAACACTAGGTCAACAATTTAAGAAATTTGTGCATTGCTTGACTGACCTCTTGATTTGTAATCCCCATGAAAGAGAACCCCTATCTAACAACTTCTATGAACCTGATTTGTGAGTTCAATGTTTGAAGTAAATCCCAAGCTGTAAGAACTGTAATATTTAACTCACCATGTTTTCTCCCAGACATTTCAGAGTGGTTAGTATGTCTGAATATATATTTTTTGCATTTGGAAAAGGAACAAGGAAGGGGCAAGATAATACAATGTAATTAGTACTTCTTCATTTAGAGTTTTCTTGAAGTGTCTAGTCTTTTAATATATACCTTAAGTGGACAGAAACGTATTCAGGTTTGCACTTTTCAAACTGCTGTGAAAGGGAAGGGTGTTTCTGCAGAGTCCAGTAATTTTGCTTCTGCTCATTCTGAAGCTTTTAATTAGGGCAGAGTAGCACTTCTCTGCTCTTTTGAGTAAGACTTGACATAACTATGGGGCTGCTTTTTTGTCTTTGGCACCAAAATGTGCTGGATCGAGGCGGGGGAAGTAAAAAAAAATTAGAATATGCTTTTTTTATGGTTTCAGTAATTACAAGATCAAATGACAATAAAAACAATGTGTGAGCACAGGGTCAGCATGAAATCCAAACCTCATCAAGTTCCTTCCAAAGCTCACATAATAATGGGCCCCCTTCTGCTCTGGGAATATAATATTAAAGTCTCAAGTCCCAACTTGGCTCCGTAGTGTTCTTAAATATAAATTGTCTTGCTGCATGACTGGCCTTGTCTTGACTTTAAATTGCCTCACCCGCTCCTTTAGGAAAAGCTTAGAGGATAAGTCCCAAGACAAAGAAACAAATCTTTAAAGATTTACTTTGTGGGAATCACAGGAAGGATTTGGTGGGCTGTTGTTTTGAAGCATGTTGATTGATTAATCTTACTGATAGGGATAAGGAACACATGAAGAAGAAACCTCCATGCCAAGCCTGTATACAGTGATCAAGGATCCTTCATGCTAAGACAAGAGCTTAGTGGAACAGTGATTACTTTGCACACATCATACTTCCCCTTCAGCTCCTCCTTCAGTGCTGGTTGATTTCTGTCTGTGCCCCCCTCCCTTTCCCTACAGCTGCATAAGGATAGGGTGATATGACATAATACACTTATGGTATTGCCTGGTCTTCATATTTCCCCAAGGAAATCCAGGTTCTACAGTTGGCTGCTTCCCCAGCCCTCTTTAATCCTTCCAGTCCTATGAACCCCACCTGGTCTGGCTCTCTGATGGGCAGTATCCACATTGGCAAAAGGAGAAAATCATAATGTCATGGAGGAGCTATTCTTCTATATGTGTGTCTCCTCTCTTTGGAAATGGAAAGGAAAGGCCAAATCCTGATGTATCAATTCATGCATTCTGCCCTTGCAAACTAATGGCAATCCATGCCAGGGAGTATGTTCACAAATACCAGAGACTATATAAATTGTTGGTTTTATTGCACTTAAAAGCTTTTTTTTTAACAATAATTTTTTGTCTTTACAAAAAGGTAAGAAAGGAGGATGTTCTGTTAAATGGTCATGGTTTCATAAGTCTTCTTGAAAGCCTAACACAATGTAATTCAGTCACTTTGGACAAAAACTTTGCCACTGATACTTGCTCCAGGGTTATTAAATTTCCCAGGATCCATTCTTCCACTTTTTCACTCAACCTCCCCACAAGGGAGTTCCTGAGGACAAAAAATAATAATAATCTGGGAAGCTGATGCCTTATGGCATTTGTAGTATTCTCCTCTGGCATGCATGATGCCATGCTGTCAGTCTTTCAAAGCTAGGGCTGCTTAATCTTTGCGTCTGAGTACAGCAGTACTAACTACACTGTCTGGCCAGAACTAAAGCCATGCCTGCCCTTGTTTTAGCTCTGGAACATAGAAATGGGAAGTCATTCGATCAGCAGTTACATGGACAAATCAATAAGAAGCATGAAGAAGAAAGATGTCTTCCTATTTCTCTAAACTCTTTTCTCATGCATTCCTTTTCTTGAGTGTGTCGTCTTCTCCCTCCCTCATTCTTTTTCCTTTTTTTTAATATCTGGGTGCTGTTGTGCTCCAGTTATTCCCTACTGTCAAGATAGTCCCATGGAACCTCAGACACTTGGTTACCGCCTGCCATCCAGTAGCTTATGTAGATATGTGAATGTGTGTATGTGTTTATAAGAGGGTTGAGAGACAGGTATAGCTGAGATCAAACCACCAAAATCACAAAGGCCCTTTAGTACAGAAAGTTAAAACTACCTTAAAGAGAATTACGATACAATAAATTAACTCTTAGTGCATATATCCTTAAAATTACATCACTTACAAGGACCCTGTTCCTTCTTTAAATGTAAAGTCCAATTTCATCTCTCTGATCTCAGGCAAATATGCATTATCAATACCTGTGTATTTCACAATGCAAGTGTACAGTAAGAAAAACATATGTACAAGCTAATGTAACAGTGACAGTATTTTTGAAAAATGGACCCAGTTGTACTGTTCAGTAGTGTTTCTCCCCAAATCTTGCTTTCAGACACTGTCGGGCTTTCATCCCTGCAAATACTGAAGGTTTTGTTCTGTAGTAACAATGGGTTCCCCAAGATCTAGCAATCTGCATGTAGAAGGGGGATGTAAAAGTCAACCTCACCCTGTATAAAGATCCCTAGGATGAAATCCTACTATGAGGTAGCAATTGAATAGCTAATATCCTCACTTGTTTTGAGCCATTTTTTGCACCACCATATACAACTGACTTATAAGTATACCCAGGGATCCTAGGGTGCCAGTACACAAGCCAGAAGGTTGCACGTTCAACGAGCTTTAGATAAAGCACCCCTGCTGCCATTTTTTGAAGTACAGGGATGCTAATACACAAGATGCTCTGGGTGCTTTAATTAGAGTGGATTTTGGAGTCACCCTCATTAAAACACACCCTCTCCCAACCCCAGAGCATATGTAAAAATGCCCTTAGTTTTCTGTTCACCTCAGAAAATTACAGAATCTGCATTTTTCTGCAACCTACCAAAAGGATAGCAGCATTCTGCAGTGAGTGGCACCATTTTTGCTCTCTTTTATTTTGCCATGGTTTTTGCCAAACAACCAATCAGCAGTGGGGGGAGGAGGGAGCACATGCTAGTGATTGGCCGATAGGCAAAAACTGTGGCAAAAATAAGAGAGCAGAAATACCATTGCTTACCGCAGAATGCTGCCATACTATTGGTCGGTCGCAGAAAAACACAGATTTTTGTATTTTTTACATATAGATTTTCTGCTTTTTTTCCCATGGACAGGGCCATCCCAGGGGTGGGGAGGTTACTGGGGCAACCATCTGAGGGCAGGACCCCTCACAGGTTGATTTGCCCCAGCCCCACACCCTGCTCAGGTCGCCTCTGCCCATACAAAACTGGGATCCCTGCTTATAACATGTCACACCGTTTCCTTAAGGAAACATGCACATTCCAATTCAATTCAAAACTGAAGCAAAATATATTGGTCCTCATCCAGGACTAATTCCAGCTTCAGCCTCTAATGATCTTACAGTCTATAGACCTTAAGGTTTTTTTAATCTTCCTGTTTTTTATCTTGCCACTTGTATGCAGTTTCTTTAGGAATTCACCTATAATGCTCCCTTGGAGTACAGAGTAAACCAGGGCAAGGTCAACATATCCAGCCTACAGCTGTGTGCAGTGACAAAACTTCCATTGACTTCTATGTGGCCAGGTCATACTTAAAGTACTTTTATGCTTTTACCATAATTCAATAAACTCTCCTGTCTATAGTTCCAAATGTACTATCTGGCAATTAACAGATCTCTCAAAAATTACTAAACTTTTAATAAGTTTATTGGAATACTAGTGTCAATAATTTATTCCGGTCTCTAGGGTTTTGTTTTGTTTTTTTTCCGTAAAAGACTTGAAAGCAAAACTCCTGAAAAAAGGGCATAGAGATAATTTTTTCACTATTTAAATATTATGGTCCCATCCACATGAGCGCAGATGTTAGTTTCCCTGGGGACTAGTAGCAGTGACACACCTTGTGCCACTGCTACTTAGTCCCAAGGAATGCCCAACCCACGTACCCTCTGGTGCACGGCAAGTTACCCGAAGTGCTGGCCCTAGCAGTCTTACCTAATGTCCTGGGGGTCTTGGAGCTGCAGCCATGGCGCTCCTACAGCTAGGATCCTGGCTGGTAGCCAGAGTGTGGCTCTGGCTGGCTAGGGTCCGGTTTTCAGAGGCATGTGCTGCTGCCATGTGCATCACCCCATTTGTTTGTTTTTTGGCATGGGTTTTTTTGACCCTGGGATCTCCCAGGATTATAAAAACCCTGCTGTGCTGCAAGGTAGCAGTGCGGGGAACGCCTGCATGTGCAGTGTGTGGTGCTGCACATACTGCACATCTGTGGTCCTTTGGAAGTGGCCTGTAATTGCAATTGAGGAAACACTTTTTGAACCCAAATTTTAAGTCTTAAGCAATGTGAGTCCTTAACAGAAGTTCTGGATGAGAGGGTCCTCAAGGCCTTCAGGAAACTCCATTCATTTTACATTGTTTCTCCTCTCACATATTTTGCCAAGCTAAACAAGACACAATTCCGACTAATTTGTTTCCTCGTTCTTTTCTGTATGAGAACTTCCATGTATTATGAGCCACTGGGGAGCAGTGATGTTCTAAGGTGGCCTTGTCTTGTTTAACTTGACCATTTATGGCCTATCTGTTCTATCCTGGCTATTTTGATAAATACTGTTTGCTATGTGGCCAAGTCGCACTTCCTCTAACTTGGTCTTTCTACAAATGGAAAGAATTGTGTTATATCTTGCACTTGAGAAATAAAGGAACAAATAACTATGACTAGAGTAAGCAATGCTGCCCTTCCAGCCCCGAATAAAGGCTGATGCTCAATATAAATTGTGCAGGGAGTCCATGAGGTGGCAAAAGATATTTCAATGCCTGGGTGCCAGGGTTAAACAAATTCAGGACAGAAATACAATACAGCTTTTTAATGTTAAGAGTTAAATAACCCTTGGAGCAACTTGTTCAGGAATGTGATGATTCCTCCATGTACTTAGTCCAGGAGTGGCCAACCTGTAGTATAGGCAGCCTGTGTGTGGCACATAGCAAATCAGGAAGGAAGCAGGGAGCACAGTGACAGATGGGCGAGGGTGCAGAAAGCGCAGAACCAGATTGAGCAGGGGGACAGGATCACAGGAACTTGGGGAAGGTGCTGGGCTTCTCTGTGGTACACCTGCCAAAAACGTTGTCCCCCCACTGACTTAGCTTTTAAATCTAGGCTGGATGTCTTTTCAAAAGACATATTATAGCTGAGAGAATTTATGGGCTTGATGCAGAAATTGCTGAGTTGAATCATTTGATTTGTGTTATATAAATGGAAAGACTAGAAAACTGTAAGTCTTTTCTGGCCTTGCATTCTGAATTTTTATCAAGTACTAGGTTAACACCACTTAAGTGATTTCATGTGTGAACTAATCAAAATTTGGACTAGACTCTCTAGAAATAACAAACAGCTGAGCTACTTGCCATCTAACCCCTTGAAACGGCATTTCAAATATGCCTAAGCTATAAAAAAAAGTGCGTTGAAACAATTAAAAAAAAGGTCTGGCTTTCTACGAAGCACTCTTTCAGTATACCCTAAAATGCGATTGAATTTCAAAAGCTTAGAATGTTTCTGTTTGATTAGACACTTTTTAATTTATGTTGGAATTGAATACTTGTGAAAGGTGCTAGACTGACAGCTCCAGAGAACAAACATCACTTACCACTGAACAGGTACAGCACATACAATGACAGAGCATGTTTCCCCACACTGTGATTTGTCCTGATGTTGAAAAGAGCTTCTAAGTGTGCAGTCTCTATGTCCATTTATTGCATAGCCATCCTAATAACTGTCAGTTGAGATGTTGTTTTGTGACTTTTGTCATTAGCCCATTAAGCATTTCATGAGGGCATCAAACAGTATGAAAATTGTTACCAGTTGCTGGTGCATTAGAATTGGTGACTTGTGAACAGGAGATTAATATATACCACAAGGAGTCTCCATAAGCATCTGGCTTGCCTCAAATAAACTTAGGGCTAGATCCTCAGGCAGTGTAATTCAGGGCACTATCACTGAAGTCATTGGAGCTTCCTTGTTAAAACTGGAGATGTAATGCTTCACTTTAAATAACTATTAACTCAAATATAAGATGATTCCCCCAATAATTAGATTCTATATATGAACAATTAATACATTTGTTATAATTTTCCAGGTATAGAATCTAATTATCGGAGGGTTGTCTTGAATTCATCCCCCTCCCACTGCTACAGCAGGGAAAATAGTGGCTGGGGAGTCAGGTGAACTACATGACAGTAAAGGGGTGAGGGAAGGACAGACGGGAGAGCAGAAGCTACAGAGAACAAGAGGGGGACAGGAGACTGCTGTGGGTCTGGCTCTGGCCCCGACCCAGACTCAGACCCACAGCAGTTACCTGCCCCCTTTTTATCCCTCACTTGAAAATTTGAAATGGAAGGGACCAAGAAACACTAACTTTGAAATAAACATATGCATAGTCATTTGATGTCCAAAACTGACATGCATTAACATGTTGCAAACTATTGCAAGTTTTAGCACAGGCACTCCATGAACACACTTTGGTGCCCGCGTATACATAGTATAAGCTAGGCATGCTGTTAGTCCAGAGAAAAAAAGGCTCATGACTTACCATACAGTTCATTGAGCTGGGTATTAGGAGAGCCAATAGTGTTTCAAGCCATAGTGACCCCATAGCCCAGCACTGCTCAGTATGTGTGTGTGCTCCATGTACCCCCTCCACTACATACACATGCACACAGGATCCACATGCTAAATTAGCTTCAGACTCATGAGTGGAACCAAGTGTTCTTGTCATGTCTTGGGACTCTCCAAAAATTTATATGTAGATGAGGTGCAGGGCTGCCTGGCCCATCTCCACCTCATAGAGGGCAGAGCCATACTAATCACATGCGACAGACTGGGAAGGAGGGCAACAGAACTGCTCAACTAGTTAGAAGTTTGGTGATGTTTGCCAGACATTTAAAACTTGTGAAGAAACAGGATTCATAGATTCATAGATGTTAGGGTCGGAAGGGACCTCAATAGATCATCGAGTCCGACCCCCTGCATAAGCAGGAAAGAGTGCTGGGTCTAGATGACCCGAGCTAGATGGTTATCTAACCTCCTCTTGAAGACCCCCAGGGTAGGGGAGAGCACCACCTCCCTTGGGAGCCCGTTCCAGACCCTGGCCACTCGAACTGTGAAGAAGTTCTTCCTAATGTCCAATCTAAATCTGCTCTCTGCTAGCTTGTGGCCATTATTTCTTGTAACCCCCGGGGGCGCCTTGGTGAATAAATACTCACCAATTCCCTTCTGTGCCCCCGTGATGAACTTTGGAAATGGGGAAGAAATGCACAGTTCAGCTGTGGGAGTGTAAAGGAAGTCAGCATGTATTTGATGTAGTGGTTCACCATGACTAGAAAAAGAGTTGGCACTGAAGAGGTTGAGCACAATGGGCACTATATTTTATATCAGTGATTTTCAAACTTTTTTATTTGAGGACCTCTAAAAAATTTGAAAAGGCTGTGCTGTTGGAAATTTTCTTTACATCTCTGACATGCAATAAAACTTCAGGGGTTGTCACAATCCCTTCAGCAACTAGTGCCTTTTCAGAGTACATTTTGTGCTCTGGCTACACAGTGGCTGACTGGAGCACCAGGGTACTGTCATGGTGTTTGCTGCTGTCTGCCACTACATTGTCCAGCAGCAGAACAGGATGAGGCCTAGGATTCCTCATGAGTCTAGATTAAACAAGTACTCCAAAAGAAGGCTACGAACAGGCATACATACCTCTGTGGTGTTAGTTTTATGGGGATAACGGTAATGGCAGACTCCATTGTTCTGTTGAACAAAAGGCATAATTATGGATGAAAGCAGAGGTGAAAATGGAGACAGGATTTCGTCCATGATTTTTATTCCCCTTTTAAACCTAGTAGCCCTCCACCCAGGGAAGAGAAGTTGGATTCTTTCCCCTTTGGGGCCTACAAGCAGCTAAATCAGATGTAGGCAGGTAACACAAGGGATTCGGTTGTAAACCCCTTTACAATTGCTGTTAACAGGGAAACATGCTAGGAAACCTGTGAGAGATTAGGGGCAGTCCTATATATGTCTCTCAGGAAATCTGATAGACCATAACCCTATGGCATAGCATGATGGCTCCAAATACATGACTCCAAATGAAAAACTTTTGAATGTCAGCTATCATTCATAGACTCTGTTTTGATGGTGTCTGCTGCCCTCTCCATCCTCTATCATTCCTATTAATGCTTGTTGGAAATTAGAGCATCCATCAAGTGAACATACCCCAGGGGTCTTGAATTCTGTTATTCTCTTTCTTGTATGCAGTCTGACGGAGACAAATACAGCCATCCATGCTGCTAGATTTGAGAAAGATACGTATTTTTCCTCAAATCTATTCAAAGTAATTTTGCTCCCAAAGAATTATATTTGCATCTAACTTTTCTCTGTTGAGGTTGATTTACTAAGCTGATGGTTTACGAAAGGGAGAAATTTCATTCTTAGACAATCCTCCTTGAATGGCTCGTTCAAACACTTGCTATTTGAGGATAAAACTATCCATAAACAATGTTTTACAAGAAAATGGTTCCTTACACTCAGCCAGATTTTCTGCACAGTTTCCAGAAAAGCTTGTTAGCCCATCAGTGACTGGCAGAGAATTTCCTCTTTGTGAAAAGGAGGAAGGCTTGCAAAAAGTCTTTTTATTCAAAACAGTTTTCCATGAGGATGAATTAGGGTGGGTCAGAAGTGGTACATGCAGCCTCTATATAATAGTATACAATTTCTTTTCTATTATCAGAATGGTATATACTACACCATTTATATATTATATTTACAATAAGTAAATAATAGTTATTGGACTATTTCTGTAGTATCTTACAATAATGTTTTTAGACACAATTCAAGAACTTAACTCTTTCCCCCTCTCCAATCCTCCCCTTCTGAAATGTGAAGGTTTGCAAAATCTAATCAAATTCTACACAGTCCTATTTCTATATATTGAGCTCGAACAAAACCCCTGACCAAAACCTGTACATTCAGTGTTGCTTGTAAGTTCTGGTTACATGTTTTGCATGTTGAGCTGTTTTTTCTTTTATTTAAGCAATAAGGAAAATGCAAAATTGTCAAACATAGTCACAGTGGATACACTCAAAAATATAAATATACTCATTGTATTTGGAACAGTATTTACCTATGTATCAGACTCATGTAACTATGTAGCTGGGGCAGGTTTGGAAATGCTGTTGACCAGTTAATCTATTCAGATGCCAATTTTCATGGGAACCTCTTGATCTTGGAATGGACATCAATGTACACATATTTATCATTGTGTCGGAAAGTAGCTTTTTAAAATTTCAGAGTGGTTACCTAAGAATAAATTCATGCACATGCATCTAATGCAGATTACTATGTAGATTGGAAGATCTCTGTATGCAGATCACAGTCCTCCTACACGTTGTGTCTGGGTTTGGCTGAAACCAATTTACTCAATCCTTCCTAATCTTAGGTACATACATTGATTGAATCACACTGACAATATGACCAGATGCTGATCAGATGCACAAAGCAGCAGCCCATAAATCATTGCACGGAGGACTCCGGTACCTTTAAGTGCCTTAAAATCTGGCACCAAAGATTCTGAGATGCATTTGTGTAAGACCAGTTTTGAGATGTGTAACGTGGACTCATGCCTGGAAAAAAAGCTAGAAACTTTAGTATGAAATTCTTGATCTCAGTAAAAATAAAAATCATGTTAGCAGCAGGATTGTAATTTACATACTCTAAACAGCTCAGTCTTAACCAAAACGTTTTTAGTTCTTACTTTTGCCATTTTTACCTCCTTGCTTCATAATTATGAAACACTACCCGTGTGTGAATGTGACATTTTAATCTGTAGGAACAGATTCAAACCAAACACAGTGTTGTATTTTAGAACTGCTTTTGATTTGTTCTTTTTTTTTAATCTAGCATCCACTCTTGGGGCTTAACTCAGATCTTATGAAAATACATTTTACACTTCTTGAAACTCACAAGCTGTTTTCCCAGACTGGTGGCAAATTTCAGGCAGCACTTGATCAAGTTTGTGAGTGGGAACTCTTCAAAACCACCAAGTTGCACAAGGTTTTTCCCCTACAGCAAGGCAGTGCTGTGGTGATTTGACTGAACTCTCCTTTGTCTTTGTAGCATTTATCTACAGTAAACTCATGGGTGATCATCCCATGCAAACCAAACAAGAGAAAGAAACTAGAGATACTTAATACAATCTTTTTCACTATATATAAAGCATCTTCATTTCAAGAAAACAAATATATTTTACTGATGTTTAATGGAATAAACTCCAAATCCCTGCCAAGTAAGAAAAATGCATTATTTTCCTTTACAGTTGAGGAAACTGGCAGAGAGACATTAAGGCCAGAATTTTCAAATACAGTAATCTCAGTTGACTGATTTGAGACACCTTTATTTTCCCAAACTTAGCTGCCATGGAAATCTCAGTGCTCTGCAAATATCTATCAAATCCTCCTATAAGTATTTCAAGATGGCCCTTCAACTATATAGAGGCTTTTTTTAAATGTTGGCTGAAATGACTCTTTTTTGGTCACACAGGCAGTCTGTATCAGAGATGACAGAACCCAGAACTCCAGAGCCCCAGTCCAATACCTTATCCATAAAAAGCATTCTTCCTTTCTTTTGAGTAAGACTCTCCTGGGGTATCTGATAAACAAGCTGGCAAGTACTCACTAAGAGGTCAAAGAGCTCCTCCAGTGGGGAAATATTTAATTATCATCCTGCAAACATGCAGTGTCTTGCAATCACTAATGTTCTTAAAAATTAGCTATCAAAGAGGGAGTATTTGAGAGGGAGAGTTTCTTTAGTAAAATCCATTAAGGCTGAATGTGCTGTGGGCCTGAAGGTCTGTACTCGCTAACAGTCCTAAGGAAATGTACTGTGTCCCCAGAACGAATGCCATTAGAAGGCATGCTTCAAACTGAAACTACTGCTTCACACGGTTTGGGTTGTAAGGCACACAAGGGATATACATATGGACATCAGCACTGTTTCCTCCAAGTTGCATGGCTGCTCAGGTGTGTCTGGTAGTGTGGCATGAGCACGCCTGCGCGGTCGCACATACCACATAGCTTAGAGGGAATGCTGGACATCAGTAATGTAGGCATGTTATAAGTAGCACTTACATGGTTTTACGGTGTTTGACTTGCTAAATACAATCCTAATCCACCCAACACCACAGCTACCAAGCCCCAAAATATCAAGATTTCTTTAAGTGTTTACATTTTGGCCAGCTCCACATATTCAGAATTTCTCTGTTCAGGTGTCTAGCTGATTCTCAATCAGGGTGACACAAGGTCCTGTGAAGAGTGCCACAGGAGGTTGAAGAGATAAGCAGATAAGGGCAAGCTCAGGCTCTCCTTGCCTGGCTGCTCCCCCAACCCATATTGTCAAGTCCTTCTGCAAGTAGGTAATCACTGTAATAAATAAATTAGTTTTGAAATGGGATGCTGCTTAATTCAGAAAAGTTATAGAGGGGTGCCTTGTCTGTTGAGGAATGCCTTAATCTAAAAAGGCTGAGAACCACGGGTCTAACTCTGCTTATGCTCTGTGACAGTTGTCCTTACTGTAAGAGTTGCACAGAAGCTTTGCCTCGATAACAGTAAGGGTATATGACTTAAAACAAAATATGAGGAAATTCAAAGATAAGATTAATACTTTCTCTTTCATTCAGAAAGCTACCCAGCCCTTTGGAGGATGGAGTATCAGGCCTGAGCTTTCAGCTTCCTGTCTTTTGGTGCATATTGTCACAGCCTTACTCTGAGCTTCACTTCCTCTGCATAAACAAAACAAAAAACTCTTTTAGGAAAGGTCATATCATTTATCTTTTCAGACCAGAAAGGGTCTGAAAACATTCTGTAGTCTCTTTGAGTATTTAATCTTCTCTAGTCATATACTGGCTTATATGAACCCTTTGTAAAATACAGAGTCAAATTTTGGAAAGACTTATCACTTACCAAGATAAATACTTACTTTAGTCATCTTAGTTCGCACATTTTTTGCTTAGAAACATCACCGTCCACTGTATATGTATTTAGCAGCTTTCAGAACAGTAGTTTCAAGAGGTCTTGGAGATGTTTTGTTCTGTAATTAATCAAAATGCTACATTTTGCCTGCAAGATTGTAATCCACTTCCAACATATGAGAACATGTCTATGCTGCTTCTAGGGCACTCAAGATCACTACTGAAAACTAAGTTCCATCTACCTGTTCCTACTCTGTGGGAGCATCTACACAAGACACTACATCGCTGTAGTGATGAGCTATGTCACCCTAGCTCATTGCTACAATGATGTAGCATCAGTGGACACAAAGCATGATGCTGACACTACTGTGCAGTTTCAATGAGTTCATTGCTACTGCACAGTAGCATAGGAAAAAACCCAAGCAGCATTGGGACGGTGCAGTAACAACTGTGCAGTCTGGCACACATGTAGATGCTGCATGTTCTAACATCAGAGGTGAGGAAGTGAAGACACTCTGGAGTGACACACACACCAATGCTTATACCCATGCACACCCATAGCATATACAACGGTGATGGGAGGGGGATTTTCAGTGCCTCATTTCTAGGTTTAGAGCATGTGGAATGGGAGCTGGTAGGTGGGACTTAGTTCTCAGTGCCAGCATTGAGTGCCATCCAGCAGTGCAGGCATACCATAAGTGGCATGGTATGCCTGCACTGCTGGAAAAACACATTTCTATTTTTGGCCTTCTGCATATGTTCAGAAGTACTTTGCTGAAAACTCTAACTCCATTTGTACTCTGCAATCCTAATCTATCTAGGAAACTGGAAAAGCCTTGTGTGAGTTCCCAGATCCTTAGTCAAAGAAAACCCATGATTAGCTAGAAGAATAGTTTTCAAGCTGTGTTCTGTGGAACCCTGTGGGCTTCTACACTAGGTCATCAGGGATTCTGCAAACAGATTGGGTGTAATGGCAGAGCAGGCAGGGAAATGGTTCACTGACTGGCTCTGTATCAGCTCACATGGCCCATGGAGTCAGCGGTAGGGGTTCCACAGCAGAAGTGATGTGAAAAGTTTCTCTGAGCTGAAAGGAAGGCAGCCCACCCATCTTTTAGCCTAATAACCTGCATAAGACACATGCCTTGGAATTGAGTAAGTCAGGTTCTAGACCTTCCCAAGCCAGGTGGGTTTGAACCCATACCTCCTATTTCCTAGCAAAGTACCTTAACCACCAACTCACAGTCTAGAAAGGTATTGAGGGTTCCTGTTACCCCTCCTGTTAAAACTAGACATTGGAGAGTCAGGAGTGAAGAGTCAAGTGGTCAGAGGGGGAGCAAATGAGGTGTGTGGCCCAATGAGGATGGCATTGCCCTGGGATGGAGAAAGCCTTGAATTTTGATCCTTGCTCCCAGTTTGTATATGACATTGAGTATATTCGGTAAATGTTCAAAACAAGTGATAGGGGCATTTGCCAATTCAGAGAATATTGTGTTGCTACAGGAAATAACATAATTGTTAAATGGTTTTGCAGCTTGTCCAAAAAGTATACTAGTTCACATTTATGACATTGGTGTGTGGGATCTTGCACTGGTGATAGATATAGTGAACACAGGTCTCTGAAAGTGTATTGAACAGCTGTTCAGTCAATCTAAGCATTCTTATAGCTCTGTCTTCATTTTGGGGAAAACTGTGCCTCTTTCAAGACAGCTGACTTCCCATGGACTTTATCATACAGAAATAAGAAGTTCTTTCATATTTTTAAGTTAGCTTAGATTTGTTGTGGCCATTTGAAGGAAAAAAATAGCATGTTGCTATAAACATATCTCTTAATTGGCTGAGAAGAGAGTCTAGGAAGGATTCAGAAACTCAATGCGGCCTGCTTGGAACTTCAAGTTTGCTATGATTTTCATTCAAATGGAGCTGTACAGTTCATACTGGGCATGTCTACACATTTTTAATGTGCTGTTGTTACTGTGCATTAAATTTAGTACTTGTATAATCAAGTACTAAACTAATGCGCAGTAACTGGTGTTACTGTAAAGTAGCACCGATGCATGCCTTTTTAGTGACACTGCTGTGCTCTCTGTCTTTCAAATCCAGTGAGTTTGTAATAGTACTGTATATATTTTAAGATATTGTTTGTTTGTTCGTTTCTCACAGAAAGAAAAAATATAACTCTTCTATAGTAAAATCCTTGCCTCCTTTTCTGTTTTTGAGAGCACTGTTTTTAATTGCATGGCTGCTTTCTATTTTCAGAGTATTTAAACTAAAAATAATATTTGTACAAGTCTGAACTATTTATATCCCCTCAACTCTGATTCAGATGAAATAACTGTAGCTTTCATGGTACAAGCAAGAATATAAAAGGAAACAGAGCTTCAGGATACTTTTTTTACTGGCCAGATAAAAGTTAGCCATACAAATACCAACCCAAAGCTATCAATCCTACTTATTTCAAGGAATGAGACCACATGGAGCAGATGGATGCTAATGTTCTAGATACACTGTTTGTCTCCAAATCAAGCACTGGCCAGCAAGGTTTTCAGACCTCCATACATCCATAACATCCAAAAGTTAAACCTGTTTATTTTAACTTGAAAAAATAATCCACACGTTATGTTCTTGATTGTTCAATGCTGTATGCTGCTTATAGCAACCAAGATTGGTTTGATAAGAGCAACATCAAGATCCAAGCCGACCAGAAGAGAAGAACTCATTCTACTTGGCAAGATGACACCTCATCTCAGCAGAAGGAGACAAATACAAAAACAGTGGTGACAAGATAAAGCCAAGAAGATTCAGTTCTATGCTTACTAACATGATATGCATAGTTTCTTCCAGGCAATGGAAGTCTTCTGTGGTCCAACCTCTCATGGTCCTACTTTCCTGCCATTGCAGGATCTTTTGTGGTTCCTCAAAAACAAATCTATCCAAGCTAGATGTATCATCCAGAGAAGGGAGAGACCAAAAATTGCTCTAACTGACAATGAAAGAGAGGGCCTCAGCTCCAACTCAGCAAAGATTTGTTTGTGTTAAGATAGTTAAGATAAGTGAGGTTTCAACTTGTATGAGTATGTCTGCTGTAAATAAATGCAATAAGGAATAGCTTAGATCTGTTTCAGCACTCCTTCAATTCATTGTGAACCCATCCATGTTCTCAAGTGTTGGCACAATGCTGACACAAGTAATTTCCCTATCTCCTGAGTTCACCTGCCCTCAGGAGTTCACATTTCCCTTATACCTGTGCCAAACCCTGCTCTTTGCAAACACAGGTCAGACAGCATGCTTAGAGTTGCATAACAATTTTCAATCAGAACAGGGGACTGGAAAACAAAAACATTATATATCATCTTCACTTCATAGCATCACACCACACTAAAAGGACATGCATGTGACGTGCTGTCTTTGTAGTAAAATAAACAAAGATTCCTAGATGCTATCTTGCTCATCCCAACTCATGCTCTGTTACTTCCCACCTAGCCATGGAGTTCATCCATCAACCTTATTGGAAAGTTTGGGAAAATGTTACAGCAGTATGCATTCAGTTCACAGACAAAAACTATAAGAAATAGACAAGATGGTTAAAAAATGAAGTTAGGAATTGGAAGCACAATGGCCCTTTTCCAGTCTTCCGGGACCTCTTCTGAGTACCAGGAGTCTTCAAATAACTTCACCAATGGTCCCACAATGACTCCAGTCAATTCCCTCAGCACTCTTGGATGTAGTCCATCCAGTCCTGCCAACTTGAATACATTCAGCCACTCTAAGTGCTTGCTCATCAGTCCAACACTGACCATTGGTTTGCAGTCGCCTTCCCCCGCATCCATCCAGTATCCAACCAGGTGGGCGACCACCATTTGTATGCAGGAACACCAATGCAAAGTATTCATTAAGGAGTTCAGCTTTCTCCTGACTGTCTTTTATCAACTGTCTAGTCCCCTTCTTCAAGGGACCCACATTTCCCTTGGTCTTCCTCCTGCTCCCTGTATACCTAAAGGACTTCTTATTGTCCTTGATTTCAGACAGCCTGCTCCAAACCATGAATGTGACATCCTTCCTTAAATTGCTATCAAGGGAAAGACCTTGGAGGTAGCTGAGCACTTTCCTAACCTTGGTAGCCCCCTCTCTGAAAGTAAACATTGAGGAGATCCAGTGAAGGATTTGTTGTACAAGTACCTCCTTTGAAAAATTGCCTTGGTATGTTTTTAGTGATCATGATATCCAGAAAGACATCGAGATTCAGGTCTACAATGCAGTCATCATCATCCCCACTCTCCTATACGGATATGAAACATGGGTGATCTACCATTGCCAGCAGTGCCTCCAGAAAATCCTCTAATAGGAAGATCACCTCACAAAGAATAGCATCCTTGCTGAAGCCAGTGTTATCAGCATTGAGTCCACGATCCTCAAACACCAGCTTTGCTGAACCAGACATTGTGTGCAAATGCCTGACTCTTGACTCTTAAAATAAATGCCGTACTCCCAGCTTAGTTGTGGTCTGAGATCTGGCATCCAGAGAAAATGATACAAGGATGCATTGTAAGCATGCCTCAAAAAGACAGATACGGACATCAAGAGCTGGGAGGAGCTGGCTGCTAACTGGCTCCAGTGGAACTGCAACTTCAACCAAGCAGCAGCCTACTTTGAGGGAAAGCATCTTGCCCTCAAAGCAGAGAAGAGAGAGCAGACAGAGAAAAGAACAGGAGAGGAATCCTACCTGCAGTCTATTCTCCCCTGTGGAAAGACGTGCAACTTCTGCAGATAAATCTGTGGCTCAAGGAGTGGACTCTTAAGTCACCTCAACGCCCATCAATGAGCTGCTCCCTTGATATCAAGCTGCCCCTCCATACCAGAAAAGTGAGCCCATTTATTGGAGTTTTCCTCATTTGCAATAGTGTAAGTGCCAGGAGAATCAGGCCCATAATTTTAAAATTATGGCATTTTTAAACTAAAAACTAAAGCATTTTTAAAAGGGTGAGTAAAAGGATGTTTTTAATGTTCCAACTAGTAGAATAGATTTTCACTTTAGAGAGCACTAGGTTATTTTTTTTTTCCCAAGCTGGGGGAGGGAGGATGAGGATGAGGGGGCTCCCTGGCAGGAGGACCAGAAGTGCTTCCGGTCCACTTCTGGGTTCACCACTGAGCACACGGCGGGGGGGGGGGGGGCACCCAGCTCCTGTGGGACACTTCATCCACCCCAGCATCACAGCGTTCACAATCTGCGCCTGGTACCTCAAGGTATGAAGAAAAAACATTTAAAGCTGTGTCTATGTCCAAATCACTGATTCTCTGAATCAGCATCAAATCTTCAGATTTGGCCAAATCGAATCAGGGACAGTGATCCGAATCACTGTCCCAATTCAGGCCGAATCCAAATCCAAATGTAATACAACCCATTTTGCACACCCTTAGTTTTTGTGAAACTTTCTACTAAGGATAAGCACCAAGAGTAGCAGATATGGAGATATTATGTGACAGTGTTAGTGACTCAAGGATGGTAACCGCTTAAAGAAAATATGTAACCTGGTCAGTGAAGGTGAGTGTTATTGGGTATTGAGAGGTCACAAGACTTTCTTCTGTATAGTAGAGTTGGAATATTGTAGCTGCGATGGTCCAGGAAATAGACAAGAAGCAAGGTGGGTTTTTTTGGTGATACTTTTATTGGAGCAATTATATATAGTTAGGCTTTTGGGCAAAAAGTACTCTTCCTCAGGGCACTCTTTTTCCCGCCCTCCATCCATTGAACTTTGTTTTTTTTTATACAGAAGTAGTGATATAGTTCAATGGGACTGTGGAAGAAACAAACAGGAAGGCAACACAATAGTTTTGGATGAAGACATTCCAGCAAACATTGGGGCCAATTACAAGGCAGTGGCATGAGCATAGCTATTTTGACAGGATATAAAGCTAGAGATCAAAAGAGAAGTAAGCCATTAAAATGTTTCTTGAGAATAAGGCGGCAAGTAGCTAAGGACTGTCAAGGGAGTGCAATCTAACCAGGGGACAGACTGACATATATTAAGATCTATGAAAGTGTTGAGATGGAGTTTACCCTTCCAGTGTCCCCATGTAGAAGACACAGTAAGCCTGAGTTACAGTTATACACACAGTACGCTAGACATGCACCTAGTCTGTTTCTGTTTTTAATATACAATTATGAAGTAGGTAAATTATATTTTTCTTTAACAAGACTGTTCAGTCACTGTATTAACTGTATCATTGCTCTTGGAGGGGTCAAACTTCAAGCCCTGAATCTAAGTCAGACATAATGAGGTAAACCACTATTTATGCATGTTGACTGTAACCAAGAGACCAGTGTGACAGTGAGAAAACCTCTACACTGAGGGTGATGGGTAGAGGCCTGAAAAAAAGACTGGTCAGCAGTACAGTTTGTTTGGTAACAGTGACATAATTGTGACTGTTTTCCACAACAAGTAGAAACATGTTGTATGCCCGACCCCTCAAAATCAAAAGCATTATGAGGAGAAAGACAGGCCGGTGACTGGAGACGTGGAGGTGAGCACCCAACGATACACTTTTTCCAATTTTGCAAAGCACTTTGCCATTAAGTTCTTTACAAGACTGGATTCCCTTGCTTTCTCTCTTCCTCTTTGTCATCATCACTTAGAGCTGGATCAAGTCCTTGGAAAAAAAATGTAAGTCCATGTGCAGTATCAAGCCCTTTATGCTCTCATGTACCACCCTTTGTGCCTCTACTTTGCAGGAACAGGCACTTGGATTTATCAAATTAGAGATTCACTATTCATAACAACAAAATATCTAAACACTTCTGTGGAAGCTTTGTGAAAAGCCAGCACTATCTCATGGGAAATACTAAATAATATTCTGTTTTGTAACATTTTTACAGAGTCTGTTTTTTCCCTTTCCTTTTTTATTGCAAATATAGAATATTTGTACAAAGAGAGACTTTAATTGCTCCTGCTGCCTATCTGCTCTCTGGTGACATCATGCTCTCCATGTCATAAGGAGTTTCAGACCAGCCACTTGCAATGTCACAGAGAGAGAGAAACAGAGAGAGAGAGTGCACAAATATGAACAAATGAACTGTGGCACCAAAGGTAGTTGCAGCATTTTCTTCACTTTTGTGTTTTGAAATTTCACAGGGCAAGAAGTCTTCGTCACTGTAGAAGGGCTCTAAATTATTTATAAAGAATGTTTTTTATCCTAGTAGATGTTTCTGAGCTTGTTGGCATGTCTTGTTGAAGCTTTTGTTTCTGCAGCACTCAGTGAAGGAGCTAAATAGACAGGCATGTAAACAGATTTCTAATGAACCGGAATAACATCCTAATGTTTCACATTTAAGATATATCTATTAATAAAAACAAGAGTTCTTACCTAAAAGAAAAAAAAAAGCAACCCTACTTTATGGTAAATTATAGTTTGTTCCATTGCATTACTGCTGCCTAACTCTTGTTTTAACCCATGCTAGCATTAAACATAGAAATACCTATTATAGTGAATATGTTTTATGTCTTGAATGTTTGTGATAATATTGCCAATTCTCATGACTTTATCATGAATCTTATTATACCTGGCAACCTTCTTAAAGTGCCAGCTCTTGGACTCCTGTGATTGAGTAAAAAATTGTTTAAATTTTTTTATGTGGGAAGTTTCCAACCCACAGTTTTTGTAGCCAAAAGCTTGAAGACATGATTCAAATGCATCCCAAAGGCTCAGAGACCAGGTGGTGAATAAAAAAGGACCAAGATATTTGTTACTGTTTTTATTTTTTCCTTTTATTTTTTAAAGCCAGTCTTATGCTTTTGTGGAGCCTGACTCATGGTTTTTACATGTTTATAGTTGGTGATATACTGCCACTTCCTCCTTACATTACTGAAGGAAATTTCTGTAGATAAGAAAGAGCAGCAGGATGATAGCAGATCTTAACATACAGATCCAGATCATCCTGCTGAGGAAAGATCCCCAGGGCTTGGAAGGCAACATGCGCACAGGCAAAAAAGGGTTGTTTCTATTGCGCTGTTCTCCCTTCTTTTGTACAACGTGGATGCAGTAGCATTCAGCACAAATAAAGCCCTCTTCTGGTTATGGGCAATAAAGTGGGAATAAGCAGCAAAGCAGGGAATATGCTCTCTGTTGTACTGTGATTGATACTTCCACCCACTTATAATGTAATACAGCTAGGGCATTTTCCATAGTCCAGATGAGATCAGTCTCCCTAGAGCTGTGTTGTCTCTGCATGGTGGCTCCTGCCCCCGTAACTAAGATATCTCCCTTCCTACAATGTAGAGTGTGAGGCCTCAAATCAATGCCTACCATGAACTGCTGAATCTCCCATTCTATTCACCTTCCCCAGCATGCTTTTCTAAGGGAGGGGATTCAGCTCAGATATACTATTCTGTGCACAATTCCTTAACAGAAAATCAGGCAAGAAGAGATATGCAATAGGTATGCATATATGGCACAAGATAGGATCCTAAAAACCAGTTTGCTTGTGCTTTTTGAAGGCCTCCCTTGAGCTCATGTGAGGCTTCAATGCAGGTATTCTGGACAAATAAAACATATTGGTGGATTTTATTTATATTTTGACAGTCTTGAAATAATACTAAATAAATAAAACTAACATAAACTGTAGCCTGAGGTGTTAGGCTACAGACATGTCCACAAACAGTACAGACAACATAAAGACAGTTGCTAGTCTGTGGGCGAGGCATACTTTTACATTCCAGAAAAGCAACAGCTAGGGAGTGAACCAAGGCTAAAGATATTGTCTTACAATTCTTAACCAAGTAGGAGGCAGGGCGATAGGGACACCAGCCCTGGGCTCCAATCTTGGAAGCTAGAACCAACTTCTAGTCAAAAAGTCTACATGACTTCAGTTACCCTGCTGAATACAATAAAGCCTTAGTATCAACAGTTAGAACATGAACATGGGAATAATGAATCTAGTAACACATGTTATAAATGCAATTTACTGCCAAAAGAGGAGCAAGCTAGCTATTAATCAACCACTCATTGCTTCTAGGTATAACAGGGCATGAGCAAGTAATGTTCTCCCTTAGAGAAATCCCTACCACTGTCAGGCTCTGGGCCAAGTGTGTCAAACTCAAATGAGTTGATGAACTTGATCTGGAGCATGGGACTTCTCGCAGGGCAGCCAGCCTACCTCCAGATCCAGATGGTGGGGCTTCTTGTTATGGCTGTTGAGATGTTGGGTTGGCACCAGCTGCCAAGGAGTTAATGCCACTGCTCAACCCAGATTCAGTGGCTTTCTATGGCCTCTTAGAAAACTGAGATGGGTCCAGGTTCATACCTGGATCCAGATTTTGTGTACAGATAACATGCTGGAATCAAACTGATGACTTTTAAATAAATGCTTGACTGCAGAAAGTGAAGCTGCACTCTAATTCATTTGGAATGAAACAGTCATCTGAGCTGTCAGGGTAGCCAAAGCTGAGCTGAAATAATGAATGACACATCAACACCTGTTTAGAGCACTATAACAATAGAAAGAAAAACATAGTCTGTCTCCAAGTGCCAGCATTTCAGATTAGATCTTGAATTTAAATGGAAAAAGTTTGCACACATACACACACCCTTTTGTTCTGTCGCACATTTTTGTGAAGAGAATAGCAACTGAGCTACTGACCTCCCAGGTGCTCTGGATTCCCTTTTAAAACAGAACTCCAAGTTCAGTCATTCTGGAAGTCCTAAAAACCTCTTTTTGTCCATAAATGTTTAGAATTAAGTTGATAGTGCTATCCAGTTTTCTTTCTTTGACTTTCTACTGACCCTACAACTCCCAGTGTTTGTGGGCTTTTGCGTGGATTTTATGTTAAACTGGGCTGTTTCTCAGCATGAGCTAATTTTTAAATCTGGTTGCCTGAAATGGAGGTTTCGTCTTGGAGTGAGTCCAAATATACTATCATGGATTTCTTACAGTGGGTAAGTCTTGGCAGAAGCTGGTGTAATCAAGGCCAACACTGAATCTGGCTCAGTCTGTCAACAAACACAGTATGTTTAGCAAAGGCTTGTCTAAGGGCTTGCTGGTATTGCTGTGTTAACTAGTTTGGGATTAGCAGTGTGCAACCAATAGCCATGCCTGGTTCTCCATGAGAACAGAAGTCAGTTTTTGGGGAACACTCAAGTTATGCCTTTAGCTAATGCTGTCCTAAAGATGAGTATTGAAATACAAACTTAAATTGTTGCTCATTACATGGCAAACGAGGAAGCATGCTCAGGCTGTTAAGGCACTATACTGGGTGTCAGGAGATATAGGTTCTATTCTAGGTTCTGCCACTGATTTCCTCTAACCTTGAGCAAGCCACTTATTTCTCAGACCTCAGTCTTCCCTTCAGTAAAAAGTGGATAATAATATCTCCTTTCATGCATCCTGGGTCTGCCCTATCTAATGTCTGGTTTTAGGGTCAAGGATAGACTCTTACTGCATTATATGTAATGCATTGGGGTATTGCTGAACTTGTTTGGACTTCTCAGTGCTACTGCAAGTGGGATGATGAATAGTGCTAATAATATATCTTAAGTGTTTGTTAAAGTAAAGGCACCATTACATGTAAAGCAAATAATTTTCAATGATTAATTAATTACTAGACCTCTTATAATATGTTTGATTATGAAGTGCTTGCATCCCCCTCTTTGTGTTTGTTCAGCATCTAGTTTGATATGACTTCAATCCTTTTGGGAATTATTGCAACACAAATACATTAATAAAAGTGTTCACCTAAGGCCTAAAATCCAGTCAGCTTGTAATGTTTTGCCAGGATGCTCCACCCTAATGAAAACTTCAAGTGAGCTCATTCTGTCCTTCCTCAGAACATAGAAACTTCTCCTGAACCACTCAAAATTGGTGAAAGTTTTGCTGATTGTTTTAATTGCAGTAATATCAGGACCACTGTGTTCTAAGAAAGAAAAGGAAGAGGTGTTGCTTGGCTGAAGGAGAAAGAAAGAAATGAAGGCATCTCTTCTCTGTATATCTCTTACAGTGGTGGTGCAAAGATCCCCTCAACAATTTATCATAAGAACTTTTTCCTTTTGAAGAAAAGCATGTTTATTTAATTCCTATAGTAACACACTCCTAATAGTAAAATAAGAAAGTTCTAGAAAGAAAACTAGATTGCACTGCTAGGCTAGGGACAGAGATTCAAAAAGCCTGAGCCTGAACTGATTCAACCTTTGCGGGTTAGTCTAACCTGCCTAGGGTGAACTGGTTTCCAACCATACAGACAATCTCTCTGGATTGAAGAAATTCAGGCACATGCCTGCAGTGGCTCAGGCTAGAAACCAGGGGACACAGGAGCAGTCCCCCCTTCCCTTGCACAGAGTGGAGCTGAGGGGGCTGCAGCCAGGCCCTGGCAAGACTTTCGCAGTCAGTAGGGAGATTTGCCTGCACTATCCCCAGCTTTTTGCTGCTGGTTGCTCAAGGGGCGGGAGAGTTGTCAGCTCCCAGACCCTTGCTAGCACTCTGAGACAAGGTGGGGGGAGGGAAAGGCGGGGTGCAGTGCATGCATCTGTTGATTATAGGGAGCTTTTCAAATTCCCTCCCTGCTTGTCAGACTGTCTGCAGCAATCTGACAGGGGAGCTAGGTAGCCTGGAGCTAATTAGAGTATTTATCACAAAATTAGCAAAACAGTAGCCTCTCTTCCATTACTTGAAAGTCCCCATAGGAATGCATTGGGTTGACCTGGTGTCCGGAATTCCTGCCACCTGGGCTTTAATGCCCAATCAAGTATGGAGGGTGCAAACAAAGCACCCGCACAACTACCAGGGCCCCCCCCCCCCCCCCCCCAGCTTAAGCCTCGGAAAAGTGCCCCCCCACCCAGGCTTGGGTAAGCTGTTCTTAACCAGCTTACCCAAGTGACCTGTTAATCAGCTCCAAAAGCCCTGTCCCAATGAAATTGGAGATACACACATACAGGCACCTCTTGGCATTAGCTAGCACACCACATGCCTAGGGTGTGTGTGGCTGGGGTCTGTGCTATGGGAGATGGGAGGGATTCCTGCTTCAGTAGGTGGAGGGGTAGGGTAGGGGGAATCCAGCAGACCCTGCTGTGTTTGCAGTCTCTGCCAGAGCCTTATATAATGCTAGCATACCATGTGCTGACTGTGGTCCGTGCTGTGTGAGAGGGGAGGAAGGGATCCCTGCTTAAGCAGCACGTGGTGAAAGGGGGGGGGGGAGGGGAGAAGAGGGGAAGGGGGCACAGGAAAACCAGCAGACGCTGCTGTGTCTGCAAGTCTGTGCCAAAGGAGCTCTGCCCAGGGAGTAGGGGGAAGGGCCAACCCTGCTGTGAAGCAGAGAATCCTAGCAAGCCCAGAGAGCATGCTGGGATGCTGGGGTGTCTGGTTTATCTTAAACCAGCAAGGGGTCTGGGACAGACATTGCTTAAACCAGTCTGAGTCAAACCAGTTAAGTCTGATACTACATTCAACCAGGTTTATCTCAAACCAGTTTCAGCCATTTTTAAACTGGTTTATGTGCACTGAACATCTTCTCTGCAACAGGTTTAAACCAGTTTCTGATCACTTATACCAGTTTGTGTGTAATGTCTGTCTCTAGCCCTAATGCAGAAGAGTGGGGGAATTATGATACCCTGATTCCCTCTAATATTAAGTAATAACGTGTGGCCCTAGAATGCCTAATGAATATAGTTTTAACATGCAAGGGGCTGCAACAAAAGTGTTAATAATAAATAGACTGTCTTTAAATTGATTTCATGCAATTTTGTGGAAACCTACCAATTAAATTGTATTTAAACTGTTGTATTCAAAGTCTACTTCCTTTTACTTCCGTGTTAATTTTAGTTTTTAAAAAAATCCACGCATTAAAAAAAATTTCGTTTTCAAAAAATCCGTGGCATTTTCTGTTCTTTACAACCATGATGGGATTTAAAAATAACATTTAAAAATGTTTCCTGAATGTTATACATAGAGGGAAAGATTGCTCATCCCTTTATTACTACCAAACTGAAGTAAACAAAAGGCCAAGACCTTTGTGAAGTATCCAGAAATCAAGTAATTGGTTACTTGCTATCAATGACTACATAAAGAAACACTAGCCAAAAGGCCAGTCCATGGGTCAGTTGGAACGTAGATGTCTACAGGTTATATCTTCACTGCAGTATGATACAAATCACTTATACTAGAAGTTAGCCCCACTCCAGTGAGAGCAACCACGCTGCACCATAACATTCAAGCAGCACATAGTGATGGGATTAGCTGCATAAGTAGCCACAGCCCCATTGTATTACTAGTTTGAGTTTCAACCCATACCCTTCAGTTGGTACCAGTTTAAAGCACCACCTGCCTTGACCTAGAAATTTGTTATGTGACCAAGAGTCCTATTATGGGCAGTGTTCATGGCATAGCAAGCTCATGGGCTAGGTACAGGCTGTCAAAAAGCCCGAGACTGAATCAATTCAGCCTTTGCAGGTTAGTTTAAACTGCACAAATGAAATTGAAACGGAAGTGAGCAGACATTTACCTTTGATTCAGGAATCCAGCCACATGCCTGCAAAGACTCGGACCGGAAGCCAGAGAGGGTGGGGGACACTAGAGCGTGGCTCTCTAGCTGTGTATTCACTTCCTATTCCTGCTGCCCCCAAGGTCTCTGGGATTTGCAGTCCAGAATTACAGCAGCAGGACTTTGCAGGGTTGTTCATCACTGTTTCTTCCTGCTTCCAGGCCCCTCTGAGATTTGTAGTCCACAGTTACAACCAGCAGTACGTTTTAATGGGGGGACGGGTGTTTAGCTCCCCCCCCCCCCCGATGGGGTTTGCTGGGGATGGGGGAGCAGGGGGCATAGATTGGGCATAGATTGGGCTTGCCCCCGCCCCCCTCACCCCTTTGTCAGCTAGCCCTCACTGCTCCAGCTGGGAAGCAGAGGGGCAGGGCCAGCCCTGCTCTCTGGAGTAGACAGCACAACCCAGCCCAGGGCTGGAAAGCATGCTGGGGGACTCTGATTTAACTTGAACCAGGAACGGGTCTGGGACAGTAGTTTCATAAACTGGTTTGACCCAAATCAGTTAAGTCTGATACTACATTCAACCAGGTTTATCTTAAACCAGTTTCAGCCATTTTGAAACTGGATTATGTGCACTGAGGTTCTGTTGTGTTACAAGTTTAAACCAGTTTCTGATCATTTCAACCAGTTTACATGTAACTGCTGTCCCTACCCATGGTGTACATCCAGATGAATATTATGGTTGTCACCCCCACCCCCCAGATTTCCCAGAATCTGATACTTTGTGCTATCCTGGGTTGCCAGGCTACTCAGAAGAAGTTGCAACTTCTTGTATGTTGGGAATATAATTTACCAGGGACTGTACCTCTATATTCAAAATAGAATGAGGTGACTGTTATAGTATGGTACTTTTAGGTAGGGTAGAAAGAATTTTCAGTTAACACTGCTGTGAAAGGGAATTGAGGGAAATTAGCACTTTGAATGATGCTTTGACAGAACACCAATGGCACCTGTCAAGTTGTTAAAGGGAATTTTCCATTTAGGTAAACTGGAGGTGTCCTTAACTATAAAGGAAGTTTGCTAGTTTGCTACAGCTCTAATGCAGTCTGATGTGCCACAGTAACTAAGGTATTTTATTTTTCTCTCTCCCCTCTCCAGTTGAAGTTATCCAATCTATGGATGTAAGTAGAGGCAATGGATATAAACTGAATGCACTATGCAAATTCTGTGATGTTAAGGTGACCACCTGCTCAAACAAAGGTCAGTGCAATAGCAACTGCAACATCACTTCCATCTGTGAAAATGACAGTGAAGTTTGTGCGGCTGTATGGTAAGTTCATTTTTTGTGCGGCCAAGTATCCACTTTTCTAACTATTTAGAATTTTCCCTTATTGTCAAGATATTCAAACCCTCTTTTGGAACATGTACTCCATATACTGTCACCATAACATGCTGTATGCTCTAGCCTCTGACTCAACTTTGCTCAGCAGGCTGAAGGGTGCTTGAAGTTAACAAAAATTCTGATATGCAATGTGTTTTTTTAAATAGTTCTGTTCCAACTACATGCTCTTGTTAAAAGAATCGCGTTTTTTCCTCAGACCATCAAACTGAGTCTATCCACAGCACTCTGACAGTAGAAATAAATTTAAGACTCAGAGAGAATTTCATGGTAGTATTAGTTTATGTGAATGAAGGGGCGTAACTGTATTTCAAGTCAATCATTAAACAGGAAACTAACCCTATCATTTGTATAATACACATCGATCATGAAAGCCTTACATGCCATGTGTGATTGGAGGTGCTTTTCCTGTGTAAGAGATAGGGAAAGGATTCTTTTATTTTATATGCTACCTCTTGTTTATATGTAGTTTTTTGGAGACCCTATGACCTCTACCTGGGACAGAAGAAAGCTTGGACATGTAAAAATTAATGACTTGTGAAGCATTACTGAAGAGCTTATTGAATCTAAGCTTACATTCCAGTCTGAAAATGATCAGGTTCTTCCTTTTGTATACACATTAAGCCAGCCTTGGCAATGAAAAGCTTTCAGCTCCTAGCCAGACAGGGGCAGAAGCATGAAGTCATGGGTTTTTTCATTCATTTACATTTAAATGGATGTTAACTCTGGGGTCTAATTAGGACCAATTATGTGAAAGTGCACTTGATCAATCCATTGATAAATTTGTTATATTTGTACACTTGAAAGGCTGTCCAGTGTGAATGAACATGGGCACTTGAAACGTCAAAACAGTCCAGTGTACTATTCAGTCTTAGTGCCCCTGAATAATACGTGTGTAATTAATTACTGACTGCTACAAAGTTAACATAATGCAGTTGGAGAGATTCTCTGGATTTTTTTACTGAATGTCTGTCCAAAAGACAAGCCAGTTCGTGAGTTCTTGTTTGTGAGTTCTTATTCCACACTTTGCATCTTACATGAAAGGTAGGCAAAAAAAGGTAGGCAAAAAAAACACACACACACACAAACAGGAAAAAAATAGAAAGTATAGGTCAGTTTTGTAATTCCTGTTTTCTACCAGTTTCATACTTTTAAAGAAACATGCTCATGCTTAATCATATGATCATTGCAGATATTAAATGTAAAAAGAAAAAAAGCTAATTCCAAAAATTCCACAGACTTCAAGAAACTCTTTTCCCTTCTATAATTTGCTACATATTTTTTACTGGCTAGGATTGTAACCATAGATGCCAAAAACTCAGGAGTGGGAGGAGAGCAAAGGAATCTCCTAATCACAAGCTTATGCATACCATCTACTGAGGGTCCATTGTCCTTAGGTAAAATGCGTTAGGTTCTAGAAATAGGAACTGGGCAAATCTAGGTGCCACTGAAAAGGTTTAGCTAAAAAGATGTCTTACCCTTGCCTCAACCCTGAACCAAAAATATTCTGAGATGAAAAGCAGGTCAGTCTACCTTTAGTTTGAGTTATTTGGGGCGAGATTTTCAGAAGCAGTGTGTGCTGGCCTAGCTACCCTCATTGAAGTCTAGTAGCATTGCTGCATGTAAATCCTCACTGTGGAAAAAGCTAAATTTACTACATCTGCAGGAAATCAGTTCCTCTTAAGACACTTTCTGGGTGAAACTCATCTGTTCTTGTTATATAGTAGTCATCTTTGTAGTTTGTAATTCTTCTTTTAAATTTTAGGAGACAGAATGATGAAAATGTAACTTTAGAAACAATATGCCATGATCCCAAAAAGCCACTCTATGGCTATCATTTAGAAGACTACAACTCAAAAAAATGTTCGATGAGAGAAAAGAAGGCAGAAGGAGGATTGATGTATATGTGCTCCTGCAAAGATGAAGAATGCAATGATATGCCCATTTTTTCAGATGGTAAGCTTTTTTTTCCCCCTTCTATCCACTCCTACTTCTGGGCAAAATATGGGATTTTTCTTTCAGGCTTCCTGTAGCCCAGAACATCCTGTTAGAGATCTCTGCTCATCTCCTCCACTGAGAAGGAGGAAAGTCAAGAAAACAATACATTTCTTTCAATATTATTATGAGTTTAGAGTTCCCAGAGGTTTGCTACCAATACTTAAGATGAATGCCTTCAGGTTCAAATCTAATGCATCCAGTGAGAGGTTTTATGTTTTTAATGTGCCCATAAATTCATTCTTAATGAAATGGTTGAATTTCCAGTAATCATTACTTTGTCCATTACGTCCATAACCCATTTCACAGATAATTAATTCATGTTATTAATATTTTCAATTAATTTAACTTTTTTCTATGTGTACATTTTTATTATTTTTCCTTGCATATTTGCTATTTAAAATTGCTCCAAATTTGAATGTTTGGTATTTATAATCCAAAATTTCAGTGTGTGTCATGTCACCTGATGGGGGAAAGGGAGCTTGCTTATTGAGTTTGAAGGATCTCTACTAAATGCTATTGTCAGGCAGAGGATCAGGGGTCAGAAAAGGTGGGTGTGTGCCACCTGGTCCTTTCACAAGGGCTAGGTAAGAACCCACAAAAAGTCACTCCTACAGGTGCGTGTTCTTTCTAAGGAAAAGTCCCTAGAACATTGAATACTAGTGGTCCCCATGTTCAAGCAAAATGTTTTCTTTATCTGTAAATCACAATAGGGCATGTTTCCAATGAGGACAGGAAGAAACATGCCAAGCTCCACCATACAAGGCATTGTCTTGTGCTGCTGAGTCTCCACACCACATGGGTCCTGCCTGTATCATCTTATCATCCTGTCTCTTTTGGTGCTCATGTAGGGTACTTTAGCTCTGCACTGCTCCCATTTCAAGGATGATTCTATAGTGAAAATAGAATCGTCCAGAGATTTTTTTTATTTCTGATGGGGAAGTCTTGATGCCTAAAGATATTTTGGTCCCTTCTGAGTCATACCACCTATCTGTCTGTCTGTCTTTCCCACTTCCAAATGACTTTTTTTCTTCTCTCAAACCCCTAACCTCTTTGAAACAGTTCTGACACTCGGCACAAGTTATGTGCCTTGGAAGTCAAAACTCCATTGCTAAAGCGCTGTAACGGTACTCCTGACATACCATACCACACAACAGACTAATAATACTATGGAAATGACTGAAGGGTCACTTGCCACATCTAAGGACCTGTGTATGGTAAAAATGTGTACTGCCTTAGCCTAGTTGATTAAAATAATGAAGCTAGTACAAAATCTACATTGAACTAGTACAGAAGGCTACATTTTGCCTTTAATAAAGCACATTTTTAAATTGGTTTGTGTTGAGTAGGAACAAGCTTAATCCAACATAAAATAAAGCCCTCCTAAACCCAAATAGCAGTGTCTAAAGGCAGGTTTGTACCAGTTTCTGTTGGTTTAGATTTGTGTATGGAAAAGGCTTCCAGGTGCTTGGCAACAGAGAATCAAACCCCTAATCTGCTTCAGGATTGCCAGTAAATATTGTGCTAGTTCTTGAATGTGAAAAAAGAACTGGAGTAGTGTTTGTGATACCTACCACTGTGTGCACAGGTGCGCATGTGCACACGCATACACATGCCCCATTTATTTTCTCCCTTACTAGACAAACAGGCTTCAAGCTTCCCATCACTGACTGTCAAGTCTGGGGCATAGTCTCTTTCAGATATGCCTGAGGCTTTCTGGGACTTGCTTTGTGCAGGTGTACTCCATGTGAGTGCTGTGTGCAGTACACTGAATTATCATGTTGCATGTATTCCTCTGATACAGGCATTAAGGACTGTATTTGAATTTCTGGAAAAAAATCAATAAGGACCCAAATCCTTCAATACTTGGTATCTTGGTATACCAAATCCTGCAATACTTGGTATCTTTATTCATGTAAATAATGTAGTCATTTAAGTAACTATTATTATGCAGTAAGGGATGCAGATTCATGGTCTAAACTGTCTTGATTTAATTACAGTGAATGTGTTCCCAGTGAAAAGATCCAACCATTTTACCATCTCTCAGGTGTCAAGGTTTTCTAAGTAAAGCCAGCCACACCCTTATGGATGTTGTCTAATCTGGTGTTGAATTACTCATGTTATAGTTGCTAGATAGTTTAATATAATTGGCATGTCAAATGTGTCTTCTGCGTTAATGTTTATGGCAATCATTCCATAAATCCAGTGTTATCTAATTTACACTGCATCCCCTTTCCACTGCCAGATTAATGTGAAAGAAGGCTTTGTATAAACATAGACCTGGTCTTTTTTTAACTCTAATTTCTTTTACACTCTAGGATTGGTTAGGTTCTCTCTAGGTAGAGTCTTTTGTGAGTATGGGAGAAGTGCATTGCCATTATGCCTAACCTCTGAGTAGTCCAGCTGAAAAATAAAGCAACACAAATTTTCAATTTGTAACATTTCCAGTCCATTCACAAACACAAACATTGACTCCAAAGAGAAAAAAAATGGAGGTTTTGTCATTCCTTTTCTTTTTTTTTTTTAATTGTAGAGGGTTAGTGTTTCTTTTTAAATGAAAACAGCTCCTTTGGGTTGCTTGCCTGGTTAGCCATGGCAGGAAGACAAACGATTTTTACAGTATCAGACATGCGGTTTCCTGTCTGTGTTTAACTTTGAGCAGAACATCACAGCCAGCTGGTCCACTGCTCCTCCAGACAACTAGATAATAGCCTGTAATAATTTTGCCATTGGAATGACTGTCATGCAGATCCGTTCTGTACATTGTTCTTGTCTTTTCCCCCACTGCTTTGTCTTGTACAACAGAGCACAGATTTTGCTATGCCTTTACATATCTTTCTTTTTCATGAGATCATGATAATGCATAGCCTTCAAAGAGCTGATCCAAAGCTGATTGAAATCAATGGAATGAAATGGTATAGAATTTATTTAAATGTTATTCACAGAAATAAAAGTAATGGAATAGATGATAAAAGAGCATACTAACACAATATTTCACTGTCAGTATTTCTTCTGTTTACCTGCTGCTGAAAACTGTATACTCAGCACAGAAGTATGGTCATACTAGTTCTGAAAGACGATCTGGATTTATTTCCTCCCCTAAAAAAAATCTGTTTCTGAAACACAAGTCAAAACATCGAAGGCAGCAGCAGGTTCTACTATCCATAAGAGGTTAGTCACTATACACGTGCTCTGGGGTGGAGTGGGGCGCTTTAATTAAAGCACCTGCAGCATCATGTGTATTCAGCATCCCATACTTCAGAATGGCAGCGGGGGAGCTTTAACTAAAGCTCATTCAACGAGCTTCAGTTAAAGTGCCCCCACTGCCATTTTGAAACATGGGGACACTGAATGCACATGATGCAGAGGCTGCTGGAGTGTGCTAATTAGTACAGCAGCAGTCTCGAAGCAGAGCACCGTCACGTGTATAGGTGCCCTAAGTTCCAGTGAATCACAGCAAAAGACTCTTGCTTGAAAATGAGTTGGCTTATAGATCTTTTGCCCTTTGTCTGTGTCTTATAGTAAAAGGCTAGCCTCCTAGCTCTGGTCTTTAAATAATGCTCCATATTGAGACATGAAAATCTAAAGACTGTGGGTAGTGGGAGGTACTATGACTCACTCAAGCATGGATTTGAAAATATTTGAAGTGGGCAAAACCAGATCAAATGCCTAGTTCTTTTGTGGACTGTATTCAATTTGCCAATCTGTAAAATAAACAAAACTCACTGAAACCAGACATGTGCCTAACTAGACATATAATTCTGCTCCTGCGTGGTGCTTCTGGCCCTGATTTTGAACATTTCCACTCCAATTTATATTTGAAGAGTTGGTCTGAAGGCTGTTTTTTTATGTGTATACTTACTCAAAACAAAGTTGTACAGCGCAGTGGAAGGAAAAGAATCAAGGGGGGAGCAGGTTAACCACTAGGAAGCTGTCTGCTCTGTGTTCATTCAGTTCATATTCTTTTGAGCCATAAAGTTGTGGTGGAAAAATGTCTTCAAAAAGCAAAAGTCTATTTTGACCTACTTTATTATTTATTTAACTAATTTCTGCATTACCAGAAATAAACCCAAAGAGCAAAAACACTGGAAAAGACTGCTCAACTTCTGTTTCCTAGCCAACTCTTTTTGATGATGATGGATCCAGGGTGCAGTCCTGTTCTTCTGGAAGAGGGAGTTTTTCTATTGAGCTCAGGAGGAGCCACATTAGGCCACCAGGGTTTTATCCTGGTACACACTAGTTATGTCTTATGGCACTGCACATCATAATAACTCATTCTGTAATCTTTCCAGGCAACATTTGCACTTGCCATCCCACAATTTTAAACTTGTCTGAAAAGTCTCTCTAATGATTTGCACAAATCCAGACTTCATTCACCCAGGCTTCTTTTCAAAGCTGCCCTCCCTCTCCATTCATTGTGCCAGCCCCCACCATCAAGTGTATGACATATGTTATAAAGTGGCAGAATGTAATATTTCTGTCTGTTGTATCAGAGCCTTAAACTAAAATTGCTGATGGAGAGCTAGTCTTAAAAGAGCCTTGAGGGTTATCTAATGCATTGTTCATGTAACACCAGGATCTGTGTTTCCTTGGAGTAGGAGCTCATTCTGCAGAGAATTCTCTTCCCTTCTCCCCAAAACGTACTTAACCTCTCTTCCCCGTGGGATGACTGCTCTCTGTTTCTCTTTCCCACTTTTTCTGTCTCTGTGTCTCTCTGTCTGTCTCTCTCACTCCCTGTCTCCTGCAGAAGAAGTTAGAGACTAGTCTGGAGTCCCTCAGAAGGACTCTCTCCCCTGTGTACCTTTGCAGGCTCATTCTGATTCAATGGCTTGGTTCCCTATGAAATAATGCCCGTGACATTGTACACTGCATCTGAAAAATCAGAGCATTCAGTGACATGCTGTTGCATATTACCATTTTATTAGGTACAGAGATTATCATGGGCCTCAGATTTGACCTAGAGTAAAAATGCTAACAGACCGCTGATTTGGACTGTGTTCCTAGCTCAGTTTCTTCTGTGCATTTCATTTTGGGTTTACATTTTGATGACTACTTTTCCTTGCCCAGCTAAAAAACCTCATGTGCTCTGTCTGAACTTCTGTGAGGTTCTCCGTCTTGCTTCAGGCTTCAGTGGGAATATTCAGGTAGAACCTGTTTGTTCCACCGTGCGCCACAAGATTAGATCATTGTTTCAGTCATACCAAACCTGTGTTGTCATACTATGGAAGAAACTTTTAGTGTCAATCAGGCATAAACTCAGACCTATGATTTTCAAACTGAGTCATCTGAGCAATTGCTTTGAAACAGACTTCCAACCTCAGTATTAGAGCTGGCCAAATTATTTGTTAATGAGCAGTATCTTAGGATAATATAGCTATTTGAGTTTTTTTCCTTCAGTTCTATCTCTAATGATCTTTGAATTGATCATCATTTCCCCAAACTTGTTCATTAATTTGTAGCTGTTTCTTGACTCGTTTGTTTGAACAAATTACAGCCAGTAGATTATCTCTGAGTAGTGAATACTGTGATTATCTGTTGTATGTGATTTGTTCATTTGGATGACATGGTAACGTTTGTTTTCTGATTTGACTGACCTAAGGCATATAAAGAGAATGCATGCCTGAAAAATGTGCTGTCTCCCACAGGGTATACAGGGACTTAATGAAAATAATTTAAAATTCCCTAAGCCTCTGATATTCTGTCTTTTAGGCTAAGTATGGACATTTGGGGAAGTTAAATCAGGTTTAAAATGACTGCCCAATTTAAATTTAGCTTGTCCCGGTGCTGACCTTACGCTTAAAGGCTCGGTCTCAGTGACCAGCAACCAGTCTAAACCTGTAACTGTACAGAAGTTCCATGCACCCAAACCAGTATAAAATTGCAGAACCTAGTTTAAGATAAACCTAGATCTATGTAGTATCAGACTCATTTGATTTAGGTCAAACCCAAGCATGGAAGTCCTATCTACTTTACGTGCTCAGCCCTGGGGCTGGGAAAACCCAGTCACTGGCTCTAGCCCTAGGGCTGTTCTTTTCACCCCCTTCACTCCTCTTCCCCACACACACATACACCAAGCTATTTTTTGCCCCCTCATCCCTTGCTCTCCCCCCCACCCCATGTTCAGACCAGCCAGCCCTCTCAACCCCCATCCCACAAGCTGCTCTGGGTACAGCCACTTTTATCAGCATTTGCTGCTGCCAGAACTGAGCAAGTAGGTCTTGATGGGAGAGATGGGAGTGTAGGTTTGCTAGTGTAGGTCAGGAAGCTAAAAGTAGCCCCTGATTCCCCCAAGGCCTCCCAAGGACCCTGTGAGCTACCCTGATCCTACCAGACATTCCTGGACCTCAGCAAAACCCTGTGGATCTTGCCTACACCCAACCCCTCGTGGGTTACCCCACCACCTGTGGGTCATTCCTGTCCCCCCACCCCTCCTAAGGGTCATGCCTCCCCCTCCACCCTGAACAACATGTTGGGGGGGCACGGCAACCGCCTGCAGGCATTGGCAGTGGTGTTGGTGGTGGGAGGCATGGCAGCGGGGAGCCCCTGCAGGCAGCCACAGCAGTGTCATCAGCAGGGGGAGGCCAAGCAGGAAGCTCCTGCAGGCGGCCACAGCAGTATCAGCAGTGAGGTGGGTGGCAAGCACCAATCAGTGGTCAGCGACCACCTGCAGGTGCTACTGGTAGCAGCGGTGGCAGCCAGCAGTGATCAAGGACTGTGTGGGTGTTGACGGCAGAGGCAGCGGGGTGGTGAGCAGTGACTGCCCACAGGTGCTGCTGGCAGCAGTGGCAGCACTTTTCATGGGGTGCACTGCCAATCTCAGGGGGTGCCTGTGCACCCCCTATGCATCACCAATGCCCTCCACCCTTCATGGGTCGCACCTCTCCCCATCCCCTAGTGGATCCCCAATCCTCTCCAGCCTGCTGAACCCCCAACCCCCTTGCTTGTCCCCCTAACCCACCCGTTTCCTGAATCCTGGCTCGCCTGATATTGGGCAGCTATTTTGAACTGAGTTAACCTCCCCCTAACGCCCCCTGGGCTGGGGACAGAAGTTACACATAAACTGGCTTAATTAATCAGAAACTGATTTAAAGGTCTAACAGAACACACTTTGACACTGTCTCTCACCCCATCCTCATCAATAAATTAAATGACTGCGGCATTGATGCCTGCACAGTTGGATGGGTAAAAAATTGGCTGATGGGGCGCACCCACAGAATAGTGGTGGACGGGTTGTACTCAACCTGGTGAGATGTGAGCAGTGGGGTACCCCAGGGCTCGGTCCTCGGGCCCATACTGTTTAACATCTTCATCAGTGACTTGGACGAGGGGTAGAAAGCACGCTGTCCAAGTCTGCTGATGACACTAAGATGTGGGGCGAGGTGGACACACTTGAAGGGAAAGAGAGGCTGCAACTAGATTTAGAGAGACTATAAAAGTGGGCAGATGAGAATAGGATGGGGTTCAACGTAGACAAATGCAGGGTGCTGCACCTTGGGAGAAGGAATCCACAGCATACATACAGGCTGCGGAGTTCCCTTCTTGAAAGCACAGAAGCGGAAAGGGATCTTGGAGTCATTATGATCCTTGGACTCTTGGAGTCCAAAATGAGCCGCCAATGCCATACCGCAGCCAGCAAGGCCAACCATACCTTGTCATGCATCCAAAGGTGCATCTCAAGCCGGTCCAGAGAGGTGATACTCCCCCTCTATGTGACTTTGGTCAGGCCGCAGTTGGAGTACTGCGTCCAGTACTGGGCACCGCACTTCAAAAGGGATGTGGCCAGCCTGGAGAGGGTTCAGAGGAGGGCCACCCGCTTGGTGAGAGGGCAGCAGGACAGGACCTACAAGGAGAGACTGAAGGACCTGAACCTGTTCAGCCTCAGCAAGAGGAGGCTGAGGAGGGACCTGGTGGCTGCCTACAAGCTCATCAAGGGGGATCAACAGAAAATAGGCAGAGCTCTTTTCTCCCCAGCTCCACCTGGGGTGATGAGGAACAATGGTCATAAGGTGATGGAGAATAGGTTTAGGTTGGAGATCAGAAGGCAATATTTTACAGTTAGGGTGGCCAAAATCTGGAACCAACTTCCCAGGGAAGTGGTCCTCGCCCCTACCTTGGGCATATTCAAGAGGAGGTTGAACAATCACCTGTCTGGGGTCTTGTGAACCCAGCATTCATTCCTGCCTGTGGCAGGGGGTCAGGCTAAATGATCTGTTCAGGTCCCTCCTGACCCTAGCTACGATGAAACTATGAAACTATGAAACACAAGCTCACTGCACATAAGCCAGTTTGAAAATGGCTGAAACTGGTTTAAGATAAACCTGGTTGAATGTAGTATCAGACTTAAGTGATTTGGGTCAAACTGGTTTATGAAACTTCTGGCCCAGACCCCTTCCTGGTTTAAGTTAAATCATAGTCCTTCAGCATCCCAGCATGCTTTCTAGTCCTGGGCTGGGGTTTCTGCTCCAGCAGAGAAGAGTTGGGGGAGTGGGGAGGAGGAAGGCAGGGCCTTAAACTCATCTTCCCCTGAGTACAGAGCTTCCCTGCTGCTAAACTTAGTGCTGGTTGTCACTGTGGACTACAAATCCCAGAGGCACTTGGAAGCAGGAAGAGGAAGTAATGTGCAACCCTGGAGAGTCTTGCTGTTGTGATTCTGGACTGCAAATCCCAGAGACCTCAGAGGCAGCAAGAAAAAGAAGGAAACACACAGCCTGTGCTGGCTATGTGCCAGAGAGCCATGCTCTAGCACCTCCCAGCTTCTGGCCTGTGCCACTGCAGGCATGTAGCTGCATTTCCTGAATCAAAAGTGAATATGAGTACAGTTGTTTCTCAGTGAAATTGCTGCAGCTTAAACTAACTTGCAAAGATTGACTTGATTCAGCCTTGGGCTTTTTGACTGTCTTAACCCTCATATCTGTACACAGCCTTAGTCTCTAAAGCATGTTCTCTCTCTGTACACAGCCTTAGTCTCTAAATGTTCTCTCTTTCCATCCCCTGGTCCTTGCTTTCCTTTCTCTCCTCCTCCTCTTGATGAAATCAAAATGCCAATGACTGTATTTAGCTAAATAGGTGTACTCTGGCTTTAAAATTAGTTGGTCATGTCAGCATGACTGTGTAAATATACTCATTCGATCCATGAATACCTGCATTCAATCATACATTCGACCAGTCATCCAGATGTTCAGTGAACAACAAAGAGATGTAACTACCGGCCTACATCCTAAGTAAAACTTAACCAATAGTTTCATTAATCTATTTTTCCATTATTCATTTAGCTTACTTGGAAAGCAACTGTGCTCAAGCTTCACCATAAAAGAGGGCAGTTGCACTGGATAATGACACACAGAGCCTCTTGCTGCTCGTTTATTGGCATTGTTCTCAATGTTTTCTCTCAGGCATTTGCAGCAATGCAGACCCACCCAAGGCCTACAGCTGTATGTAATCACAGAAAATCCTCCGTAACACGGAGTGTCTGAATTGCTTAGTGGGTTAGGAAGGAAACCTGAATGGGAGGAGGTAACAGAAGGAAAGAGGATTGTGTTTGGTTCTGTTTTTATCTAAAACCATTGTTTTCTCTTCGGAAAAATAACCAGGCAGTGCTCAGCTACAGATTTTGGTCAAATCAGATGAGGCACATAACTTACGGTCCCTCTTGGCATATTTGTTGTAATTTGCATCACTTGAAAGCTTAATAAATGTGGGAATATGGCCAAGCATTTATCAGGCTGTCATGAAAGAGACTTTAATAAATACAGACAGAAACAAACTGTAACCAACACTGGCAATACAATATTTTGGGAAAGTTTGGTGGGGTGAAACTAGGGCTGCGAATAAAAATAGCGGTTAATGGGTGGCATCTGGTGGAACATATTGAAGCTAGAGAGGGGGGAATTAGCCTATAAAACCTGCAGCAAAGAGGAACAGACATTGTGTCATGCAACCAAGGCATTCATAACAGTATCTAGGCAAAGCAGGATGAGTAAAAGTATATTCATTTTCAAATAAATGTGTAAGAAATCTCTGTTGTGAACATTGGGGTCACAGGCAGATGCACGTACATACAGAGTGAGATGGAGTGTGCAAAATGGAGGAGAGAAATGGGAGGTGATATCAGGGATAAGATGTTCTAAACGGATGGATGCTAGGTCAGCATATTCAGGATTGATGTGCTCCTGCCAGGAATGAACAAAGGAACAGACAAACTATTCCGTCTAAGAATTCAAGAGTTTCTTAATGCTCCTGAACATGAAATAGAATATTTGGCAATCAGTTGGAAAATGAAAACTTGCTTATAGCAGATAATTTATCAGTTGTATAATGAAATCCTGGACAGAAAAGCATTGAGAGTGGTGAATAAAACAGGTCAAGAGGACAAGTATCCTCTCACTTTGACAAGCTTAGTAAGGTTTTGGAGTCTGAGCTGTGGTGCTTTAGAGTAGCGTTTGGCCATGTACATCCTCTGGGGCATATTTGTCCTGCAAAGAGATCTGATTCAGCCTACAGAGGTCCAATCTGACATGGGCCTTCAATGGCATGGAGCTGCACTGTGTCACCTAGTCCCTCTGCTGCAGAGCCTGCTGCTCTGCTGCATCTGCAGAGTGGATAGGATCAGTGAGGGTAAGCACAGGCAGCTGACCATTCCACAGGATGGCAACTTCCTGCCCAGGGCCTGGACCAGGTTCTCAGCAGTGGCCTGCACCAGAGAAAAATTGCCACCCCCTGCTTGAGAAAGTGGCTGTACAACATTTTTTCCATCCCTAGCCTTTTACCACCAATTAGACTACAAGCACTCCCTTTACTCAGGCATGAGGAGACCTTGATAATGCACTGCTGTCCCTGTACCAAAAGAGATGTTTTGGGTGATCTACAAGTTATTGATCTCAACAGTAGGCAGACAAGGTTCTTTGGGTAAATCCAATATATTTTATTAGACCAACTCAAATAGTTGGAAATAGTCTTCTTAGCAAGATTTTGGGCACAAACACCCTTCATCAGGCTGAGGAAGCATCTGCAAATGGTCTTTGCTGTTCCTGGATAGAGTGGTAAAGCAGCCAGAGGCAAGTATGTATGCAAGAAAGGTAGTCAGTTAAAATGTAAATTGAGGTGGGTAGTAGGTGAGAGACAGGTGTGGAGGGGGATGGGGGAAGGGGTAAGGAATAAATGTAGCTGTAGTCAAAGTATGAGAAACAGGAGGGTGGAGTGGGAGAGGGAATGAGAATAGCTGATGAAAAAAAAGCAAAAAACCCTCCACTTTTTACTAGCTATTCTCATTCCCTCCTCCCCCCGCCTCCCTGTCTCTCATCCTTTGACTACAGCTACATTCATTCCTCCCCCCACCTGTCTCTAACCTAATATCCACCTCAATTTACATCTGCAGACGCTTCCTCACCCTGACAAAGGGTGTTTGTGTCCGAAAGCTTGCTGAGAAGAATGTTTCCAACTATTTAAGTTGGTCTAATAAAAGATATTGGATTTACCCAAAGAACCTTGTCTGTCTATGTCCTTCGACCAACACAGCTACAACCTATACCCTTGATCTCGCTTTAGTAGGAAAGAAAAATTCCTTCAATTGCAGACATCACTGAATGGAATTTGGTGGCTTGTCATAGAAATCATAAGAGAGAAGCAGGGTGGGAAGCAACCTTCACAGATCATCTAGTCCAACCCTCTGCCTGAGATAGGATCATCCCTATCCAAACCATCCCAAACAAATCCATAATCTAAACATAATACAACTGCCGTCAACCCTGACACAACACAAGACATGACACAAGACAACCTGCTACATGGCAGCTAGTATCCTGCTTATATGCTCAGGAGATCCCAGGTAAAGAGAGCCACACCTCCCACTACAGAAAGAGGCAGAAACCCCCACACTCCATACCAGTCTGACCATGAAGTAAAATGCCCTCCTGACCCCACATATGGTGATTGGTCTGACCCTGAGCAGAGGGGCAGGACCCTCTAGACCAGAACTTCTGGCTTTAACTCCGAGCAGGAGCATTGCCACATCCCAGTCAAAATCCCCATCCTTACACTGGATGGCATTTGTAGATCATCGTTAGCATTTAGTCTATTTGTGATACTGTCTCCTATGCCATTTCTTGCAAGCAAGCTAAGGGAATTTGGTCTAGATGGAACTATTATAAGGTAGGTGCATAACTGGTTTAATTATCATCATGTTCAAAGAGTAGCCACCAATAGCTCAGTGTCTAACAGAGAATTCTCTGTGTCCACAGGGGACAGAATCAAAAGTACCAATCTTAAATTTCATCAGGGGAGACTTTAAGTTGAATATTAGAAGGGCTTACTAATTTTAAGGGTATTTAAGCATTACCTAGGGAGGTTTTAAAAAGCTTTTAAGAGCATGTTTGGCTGGGATGGTTTAGATAGGGATGATCCTGCCTTGAGGAGGAGATTGGACTAAATGACTTCTGGAGGTCCCTTCCAGGTGTATTTTTCCTATGGTTCTGTGCATACACATTGCCAGTATAGACCTGGGCAGACAGCTGTTTTCCTGTCTCTATTCTTATTTGTTTTTTCTGCTTTATTTTCATTTTTAATACATCACAATGATAAAAAACTAAAATGTCAAAAATCTCCAAGCCAAAAATCATGGAAGTATTCTTAGAAGGATCAGTGTCACGTTCAGGTTTTCAATACCGTCTTTTCAAAATTTCTTTTCAAGTTCCATCTTTTTCTTTTCATTTATTTTCCCATAATCTAAAACTTTGAAACACAGTTGTTGTTTCAATCTAGGATGCCAGAATTTTTCATTTTGATAACGTTGCAACAAAATGTTTTGACAACCTTTTAAAAATATTTTTTTTTCAAAAAAAAATATTGAGTTAAGAAATATGTCCAAACCCATCAATTGCTGTGAAGAGTTTCTGTTTTGAATCAATATTTCCTGTTCGAAACAAGGAAAAGATTCATGACCAGCTCGTGACCAAAAGGACAGAACAAATAGGAGCCACTTCAGTAGTTCTGCACCAACTGAGTGGTCATCTGTGTAGACTGAATCTGTAAGGAGTCAAGTCAGTCATGTTAATCTGAACGCTTTCAATGATATTACACTGACTCAAAATAATTTACAGAGGCCTGTTGATCTGCTTGAAGGGGAAGAAGAGAGCAAGAAAAAGGAGAGACTCTTGAATGTTATCCCCCAGGGCTTTGGCCACTGGCAGTTTGGGGAGGCCCAGGGTCAAGACCCTAAACTGTAATGAAAAATTCTACTCTTGAATGGGAGCATGGCTTTGAACCTGGTCTTCCCCCTCCCAGGCCAGTCCCTAACTATCGAAGGGATACACAGACACTTGTTGCCAAGTCAAAAAAAGCTCAGGTTTCAATGCAAAAGCCAGACCTTTTGCTGCAGTTCCATTTGCATGAAAAATATTTTAAAGGTTTCAGTTTCGTTCCAATGTGGAATGAAACCAAGCTTAGAAACCACAAACCTGAATTGTTGTCCTGCAGTCAGGTCTAAGGGCTGCCTTGTGCAGAGGGAACAGGGCAAAACACCTGGAGCAGGACCAAGACCCTGATCTCAATGTTACAAATATTTCTTTGTGCAGGATACACTTTCAAGATCTTTTTGTAGCTGAGCAAGTTGTATTTTTTCAAGAGCAGCCAGTGAGTTTAAGCTGACTCGTGACAGTATGGAACATTCCCTTGCCACCTTGAACTGACTGACAACCTCACTGGGAGTCATACAAGCAGTCATACAAGTCATACAAAGCAGCTTTGTAAATAAAGGCTGTCCCTTATACCCATCCTGTCCCCCCTGCTTGTGTATCTGTTCTCTGCTGTGTAGCAGAGATCCTAGTTTTATCAATACTGTTATTTTATTCCTAAGTATTTAGGTAGCAGGGGTTTAGGTTGTAGCCATGTTGGTCTAAGGATATAGGCAGACAAGGTTCCTTCCAAATTTGGGTTGGTCTAATAAAAGATATCAAATCCACCCAAGGAACCTTGTCTGCCTAAGTATTTAGGTGCCATTTATGTGTGCAAAAACACATAATCTACCTCAAAGATTTAGTATTTAAGCAAATCAAGTGTGCTGTAGTTTCATTACTGTTAATACAGGATGCTGAAATCTTTCTGTTTTTCCTAGCACTTGAATACTATTTTGCTTAACGTTTAAGGTAGTGTCAAGGGCTATGGAGATGACTTATGCTTAGCATATTCTGCATACAGGAAGCTTTCTTTTAGCCACCATTGACTTATTTTACTAGTACTTTTTTAAGCCTGAGAAATACTGCTGTTACTGAGTAATGGGTCCACACATATTACTACTCTCCTATTTGCTAAGTAGTGGAAGAAATTATTTCAAAACATGCTGGCAAGAAAAATGAATGGCTATTCTATCTAGCTGTTTTTTGACACTTTTTCATAAACAATGAAGTGACAGAGGGAAAGAGGTACTTTCATTTGCGCAATTGTGGGGTTTGATTCACAGACATATATTTGAGCATGTGGACGTGCACATCTGTCAGGAAAGTTCCTCAACCCCTCCCGCCGCACACACACATACACACAACACTTGTAATCTATCTGATTTTGATTTTTGGTTCAACCCTGGCTTAGATCTGCTGGTTCAGTTCAGAATTCCCGAGGTGCTGGAGCTACTTTGAGTCAACACCCTATAGGCTACCCACCCTACCTCTCCCACCTCCTCACTTCCTGGCATAGAGGATGTGCCAGCATGAGGCCAGGAATAAGAGGGCATATAGGGAGTCAGTAGCCAAAATGCTAAGCTCTTTACCTGATTTTTTTTTCTACATTCAGAGTTACACCTGCAACATCAATGATTTTCCACCCAAACCAAAAAAATATTTACATACCCCAAGTACAGCTAACTAAGGAGAGAAGATCCAGAACCTTCATGAAGTTCACTAGAGACTTTTCTATTTCAATTCCAAATAATAAAGAGTGCATTCAGATTTTATAATGATGGGCAGAAGTAAGAGACTCTTAGGTAGATGGAAAGCCTTGACATTCAGAGTCAAATACACTTGGGAATAAACGGGGTCACAGTCATCTCTTGTACAACTCTGTGGGCATGTCTACACGTTCATTAATGTGCAGTAGTTACTGTGCATTTAGTTTAGTACTTGCTTAATGAAGTAACTAAATGCACAGTAACTACATGTACTGCACAGTAGCACCAGCGCACAATTTTTTTGTGATGCTTACTGCGCAGTACCCTAATAACACTGTGCAGTAGTGTGCCTGTCAAAAACTGCACTAATACACTACTGCCAGTGTTATTAGGGTACTGCACAATAAGCATCTCGTGTAGACACATCTAGTGTGTATATGACTACTCTGAAAGTCCTCGCCCCTTGCCGTGTCATTGCAAGTCCAGCTAGCTAGGCAGCCAGTAAATCTAATTTCCTCCCTCAGTCAGGAAGGAACCAATATTTTAGAAGTTGGGCTCCATGTCTATAGCTCAGCATAATGCCTTTTCCTGTTCAAAGGAAGACAGGAAAGGCTAAAATGTCCTCAGTATTCTTGTCTCTGGCTAGGCAGAAACCACCCCATGTGACATAGGTGACTAATGGCACAGCTCAAATAGCAGAGTTCAACTACTAAATACATGCTGGGGGGAGGAAAAAGCCATAAACCTAAATAAGTTCATCAGCCATGAACCTAAATACGTAAATTTATCTAGCAGTTACAAATAGCAGGCACAGTGATGGAAGCAAAGTCTGTTTGCAACCAAATCCAAAGAACTAACCGTTTCAGTGAATAATTCAGTCAAGTCTACTAGATGATACCCCTAAGTTTTTTTCTGGTAGGTTTCCTGAAAAGATGGAATGCACAAAATAAGCTGCATGGGACTCCTGTTTACTGACAGCGGGATGTTAGTTTCTAAATATACTTTTCAATAAGTTTTCCCTTCAGTCTGTTGAGAAGCAGAAGAATGAAATGTGAGAGAATTGATCAGCAATGAACTTCTAAATATAGACACAGAGTGATATGCCAAGGGAAATAATTTTAGAGTAATAGTTTTTGCTGTCCCTTTTTCTTGAACCTAGCAGGAGCCACTTACAAATGTAAAAGGACATTTTAGTCTTTTTATTAATGCACGTGTGTCATTAATAGTGTACTTGTGATAGCTGAGAATGTCAGTATTGAACGGAAATGAGCTCCCTCCTTAATGACCGTGTCAGACAAGCCATGATTGAGTTACTTGGTTTATACCTGATTAGTGAACTCTTTGAACAGAGCTAGGTTGAGTATTAAGACCTCCTTCCAAACAGGGGAGAGTCAATAGACTCTCAGCTTAAAAGATCTCTCTCATTTCTGTTACCTCCTGCCTTTTAAAAAACAGTCAGCTTTGCTGTTTAATATAAATCCATAGTATAGGAGTGATTTTTTGGTGGGGGAGGGATGAGGGGTGGTGGAGGTCAGATTCTTGGGTTACAATATGTGACTCATTCTGACTATAAAAGGCTTTTTCTTTCTTTTTTTTTTGCACACTGCTATATGATGTTTTAAGCAGCTCTCCTGTCTTATAGTGCAGGGAAAGTGAAGAAAATTAACTAGAAGTTTTGTGTAATATAGTGGCAACTGTATCTCGGACATTATACTGGTTTTCCCCTTCCTCTTGACTTATTTAGCCTATTATACAAAACCTGAGACAATGGCATTGCTGTAAACAGCCCCTAAGTGTAGCACTACCAATGTAAGACACTCACTCAGCTGTAGTTACCAGTTTAGGTGTCTTACAGCTTGTCTACACTGTCTCCATGCTTGAGCCCAGGACCACCTGGGATGTGCCCTACTCACTTGCACTCATTCCAGGTATGCCAAATCCCAGAAATAATGTAGTGCAGCCAGCTGAAAGTGGCCTTGGGAGAGTGAGGTACTGAGATTGTCTCGAGCCTGTTGATGCATGCTCAAGGGTGGTCTACAGTGTCTCCTCTCTAATATTTGGCATATCCTGAGCAAAAGCAGTTGGATGGGCCAGACTTCTTGGTAGTGGTTTCAGGCTCAGGATAGAGATGGTATGGACAATGTTAGTCCACTCAGCCAGCTCCCCAGGGTTTCTTGTAATCATTGCTTGAGATAACATAAAGCATTTGAGTGTATTTGAAAGAAAAAGTTGTTTAAGAAAATGCATTTCTGTGTACCACAGCAAACTGGGTATAGAAATCCAATGAAATGCAGTATGAAGAAACTTCCTTTCTTCCCTTGGTATCTTGTCAAAAGAACCCAGTACACTTACACTAAAGAAGTATAAGAGTGCCTGACAAGAGGTCTGCAATTTATTAACCATTCAGGCTTTGGTTGTGGCCAATTATATACCTTCATAAAAAAATGCCTCAGGACTGACCCAGAGGAAGGACCACTAGGCAAGGAAGGTGGCTCAGACTTCTGTCTCTGCTGAGATTGCCACAAATATACCAGATAAGTGATATGGTGTACACTGCTTGAGATATTTACTCTACCACCCACCCACCTAGTGCCCATAGGACATTATATATACATTAGATTTTAGATGGTAATAACAGTCAAACCTAGCCTCTATGAAAAATGCATAAAAATGAACATTGATACTTAAATGTTAACATTTTTGGATGTGCAAGCTATAAGAATTGTTCCTGCAGCACATAAGTAGAAGCACATGTGGGAGTGAGAATTTTTCAGGTGTGCACACAGGTTTTTACACATGCTCAGTGAATGGTGTTCATATGTGTGTGTGTGTGTGTGTGTGTGTGGGCACAATGTTGTGCATGTACAAGCAATACCTTAGGTTGAAAATAGTTTCATGTATCCTTCAAATGCCAAAACATCAGATCTCAGATGGAATCAAAGAGGCAGCAGGTGCTGTATCACCAAACTACTGATCATGCCAATCATCTCAAAGTGAAAAGTATTTCGTGTCATTAAATAAATTAATGTCATCAATAAATAATGTAAGAATGACTTTCTAATATCCCAGAAAAGTGAGAAATTCTGGCTTTCTTAAAGTCAGTAGAAATTTTAGCACCAATTCAGTGGGGCCAAGACTTCATCCAAAATGCACAAGAAATCTGATCTCATAAGAGAAGAGCCCTATTAACTATATTAACAGGTTAGGATCTTTTACTGCATTAGAAGTCTCCTTCTAAACGAAGCCTAGTGTACAGAGCAAGGTTGTTATTAATGTTGCTTGTTGTTTGTTTAAACGGTTTGGGAAGCTGTACATGCACATGTATATTTTGTAAACAGAACAGTAGGTCTAGTCTACAGTATAAAGAATTTCGATTTTCACTGGAGATGGTTGAAATAATTTTTCAAGTTTTGAATTTTCAACTAGACTTTGAATTTTAAAAAATTCAAAACCCCATCCTTTCCCCCCATTTTTAACCAGTCCTTATTTTAACATACTTAAATTGCATTTTCCTAGAGCTAGGTGCCCTAGCTCTTACCTCTCTTAGTTTATAAACCTGAACAATGATTTTCTTTGTCCTTTCAGATACCCAACCAAGTCCTGAAATCCTAGACGAGATTACTAAAGTCACAGTTATAAGTCTTGTCCCATTACTTGTGATCACCATTGCTGTGGTTGGTATCTTTTATTGCTACCGGAGTCACCGAAGAAGAAAGCTCAACAAGGCATGGGAGAAGAATGTTAAGCCCAGGAAACATAAGGACTGCAGTGATGTTTGTGCCATTATGTTAGATGATGACCGCTCAGACATCAGCTCCACTTGTGCCAACAACATTAACCACAACACTGAGCTACTGCCTATCGAGCTAGACACTCTTGTAGGAAAAGGCAGGTTTGCTGAAGTGTACAAGGCCAAACTGAAGCAAAACACATCTGAGCAGTATGAAACAGTGGCTGTCAAGATCTTCCCTTATGAAGAATTTGCTTCTTGGAAGACTGAAAAGGATATATTTTCAGATGTAAACCTAAAGCATGAGAACATTCTTCAGTTCCTGACAGCAGAGGAGCGTAAGACAGAGATAGGAAAACAATATTGGTTGATCACTGCCTTCCATGCCAGAGGAAACTTGCAGGAGTACCTTACACGCCACATCATCAGCTGGGAGGACCTGTGGAAGCTTGGCGGGTCTTTGGCACGAGGGATTGCCCACCTCCACAGCGACCATACACCCTGTGGTCGACCCAAAACACCCATTGTGCACAGAGACCTGAAGAGTTCCAATATCCTAGTGAAAAATGACCTAACCTGCTGTCTGTGTGACTTTGGGTTATCCCTGAGGCTTGATCCTTCGCTGTCTGTGGACGACTTGGCTAACAGTGGACAAGTGAGTTAAAATGTTAGAGCGGCTTGCATTGTGCCTAGTTGGAGTCCCTTTCTGGGACTGAAGGGAAAAAAAACCCTGCTATGATATCTATTTAAAACTATTAGCAATAAATGTGACAGCTTTTCTAAATAAAGAGGCTGTAACCTCAGTATTAAGAAACCAGTGTAAATAATGCCATGACAGGTTTGTTATGATCAGTAGTTTATGTATATAAGTACAACCAGCATACGTACGCTTACACTGAAGTGCATACAGCCCAGATTACATGGCTACTGTTTGTGCTGAGGCAGTATTTTATATTCTTGAAATATTGTGCCACAATTCCTGATTCTGATCTCTAAAAAGTTTCTTATCCACTTCATTAGTTACTTCTGAGTTAAACCAGCATAAACAAGAATCAGAATCTGAGCTAGGAAGGGAGAATGGCTAGATCATTATTTTTTAAAGATCACTGAGAAACCTGTTAGGAATATAGTACTTTCTCCACAAGCAGGCAAATGTGAAAAATGCATAAGTACTGTATATAAGTCCCTCGTTTTTCTTATAACTAGATATAGCAAGTACTTACCTACTTCAAAGGAATGCTGGGAGGAGTACTTTAATGTTTGTAGAGCACTTTAAAGATGAAATTATAAAAGTGCTTCTGTAAATATTAGTAATGATCATGAACACGCCTTCACTGTAAATGACCTCTCTCTGGCTGCATCTGCACAAGATGCTGACTGCACAGTTGTTACTGAATAGTCGTTTAGTAGGGCTGTGCGAAGCTTTGGTCACTGATTCAATTCAGCGGATTCCACCGAATTGGGCCAAGTCTCCGAATCCGAATCAAATCAGGAGATACTTTAATCTCTCTGAATCAAATCAGAACCCTCCAAATCGATTTGATGATTTGGAGACATTCGATGATTTGGACATAGATACAGCTTTAAATGTTTTTTCTACAAACCTCAAGGTACTAGGGCAGCTCATGAACACTGAGGTGCTGGGACGGATACAGCGTCCCACAGGAGTATGGGGGGGGGGGGGGGCTGTCCGCAGCATGCTTGGTGGCAGACCCAGAAGTGGACCAAAAGCACTTCTGGTCCACTTATGGGTCTGCTGCAGAGCATGTGAGGGATCTCCCCCCCCCCGGCTTGGTGACTGGTACCTCCTGGGTCTGGGGGGGGCACTCACGGTCCCCCTGTGGCCAATTGCTGAACCATGGGGGTGCGGGTTGTTCCCCACACGCTCAGCGGCAGATCCAGGAGTTCTGAGTTCACCACCGAGCACACAGGGGTCCCCACACGCTCCTGTGGTACGCTTCATCTGCCCCACCATCGCAGCATTGACAAGCCGTGCCTAGTACCTCAAGGTATGTAGAAAAAACATTTAAAGTTGTGTCTACGGCCGAATCACTGATTTTTCTAATCAGCATCGAATCTTCAGATCCAGATTCAGCCCAATCGAATCAGGACAGTGATCTGAATCAACAAATCGAATCAATGTCCCCTGATTTGGGTCAAATCTGAATCAAATATGGCCCATTTTGCACGCCCCTATCATTTACTACTCGCATACCCAAGTACTGAATAACTGCGCAGTAACCAGTGTTACTGCAGAGTAGCATCTCTGCATGGCTTCGTGCCCAGCAGCGTTCTTGTGCAGTAGTAATGAGCTACTGCGCAGTAAGTGTTTCATGTAGACACAGCCTGTGTTAAGTAGATTAGGTCCTAAAGTAGATCTGACTGATATTTAGACCCTTTCGTAGCTCAGATACCACAGCTTGCATGCTTAGGGAAAGGATAAGTGTAGGCATTTACACTGTAATTTACTTTACAAGGGACCATTTTCTTTCTCGGCTAGAGAGTTTTTATGGCCACCCTTTCAATCGGTGTGGCTCCAGTAAAATCAAGGGGGCTCCACTGCCTTACATCAGTTATAAATTGGCCTTTAAAATCTCTCTGGTAATTTACAAGAGTTATCAATTCCACTGTTGTAAATGGGAGTCTGCCACTTTCCTCCATAAGGTTTGGGAATATTGTTCAGAGCTGGAAGGAGCCATCTCAAATGAAACAGCTTTTAAAAAGACCACTTCCACCAGAGTCACAAAATACCATATATAATCTGTTTTTCTGTCCACTCATAATCTGTAGATAATGTAAACAGGCAAAAGTTACTTTATTGATAAAGCTTGGGCCTTTGTCTTATTGCTTCAACGTTTTGTGTTCTCCATAGGTAAGACCTGGAAGGAAAGCAGCATTTGCAAAATAAAATGTATTAGGAAGGCAACTCTAAGGGGGTTTCAGTGCTTATCAAGCATTGCCTTCATTTTGCTTTCTCCAGCAACATGTGTTTTATATTCTTTAACAAACATTACAGGCATGTAGAGCCATACAAAGAGAGAGAAAAGGTATTTAGTTATTTTTATTATTTTAGCTCTATTACCATAACAGCCAAGTGCACTGGGGTCCAAATCCTCAAATATTTTTAGGCGTCTGACTCCCAAATCCGTGGGACTTAGACATCTTTAAATGCCTTTTGAGGAGCCTACCTGGCTTCACACACAAACAAAAAATGCAGTCCCTGACTCGGACCATATAACCTAAATGTAGATTAAAGAAGTGACAATTGGGATACAAGGGAGACAGAAGAAAGCCAAAATGTCTTTCCCTCTGAGAAGAGTTATATTTCTGCCTCCAGTGCAGAAGGGTCACAATTCTGTGTGGGCCCAAACTGAAGAAAAAAAGCACTTCGAAAATGAGTAAAGAAGTGTCAGCTTTTTTATGCGGGCTTTTCCAAACTGAGTGGCAGGTTCTGTTTTTCACTCAGATGACTGAGTCTGCATTAAGCATTTGCATTTTTGCTTTCTCATGGGGTGGTGGGAGGGTGTTATTTTATCTGGACCTGGTGACAGAGCAGTTAAGCAGTCCAGAATGCATTTGCAGTTTCATTCCAGACTTACACTAAAAGCTTACCCCAACCAGCACAACTGCAAATGGGTACGTGATCATTCAGGCTAGAGATGAAAAGCAGTGAGACATGGTATTGGCCATACCATGCTATCACCCTCTTATGTGCTGTTAGCTACTGAAGTGGATAAGCCCTAACTAAGCCAGCCCAGGGGCTCAAGGGGAACTTAGACTTATTTTTGCATGCATTTTAGAGTTTCCATTTTAAAAAGTTCCACCATCAACAAAAGGAAGGGCTAGTAGCATTATAGCACAAGGTGAGTCATGTTAATTTGAAATGCACAAAAAGTGCTGAACATGCAATGAATGTGGCATGTGGTATCAGGTAAGCAGCAAGGTCTATCTCTATAAACAACCAAAGAGTGAGGAGGAGCCGGTGATGAAATCCTCTACTGAAAAGCTACTAAATATTGTTTTTATCTTCTTGGATCACTGAGTCACAAGTTGGTGATTAACCCTGGGCCGGATTCTCTAAGCGGCAAAGAATTTGGCTTATTGACCTATGTTTCATACTAAAGGTCAAATAATGTAGTTGTGTTTGGAAACAGAAATAAAACTGCATTAGAATCAGAAATGTGAACTGTAGTTTCAGCACTTGAGTTGTTCCTTGTATATTGTGCTACAGGTTGGCACAGCAAGATACATGGCTCCTGAAGTCCTGGAATCCAGAATGAACCTAGAGAATGTTGAATCCTTCAAGCAAACTGATGTGTACTCTATGGCTTTGGTCCTGTGGGAGATGACATCTCGTTGCAATGGTGTTGGAGGTATGTACAATGGGCCTTTATTTTTAAAGGAATGTTTTTCAGAGATGCTCAAGCAATTCTGTGTTGTTTTTAATCCCTTTAAATGCTGTGGGACTAGTGATGCAGTACCTGAGTTTTCTAAGCTGCTTTCATAGTTTTTCTTTCAAGATGATCAGAGGCACTGTGTAGTCTGAAGTACTAGGATGGAGAAGCATGACCTGTTTAGAATTTTACATTAGAAATCTAATAAGAACCATTTAAATGAGCAAACCAGTCAGTTTAGCAGAAATATCCTTGTATAAATCCTACACACTCAACCTCATTTCATACAAAGGGTGCCAACTGCATCATGCCAACTTCTGTAATGTAGCAACACATCGACAACATATTAAAAGAACATGCACGCCCTGTGAGATACTGAATATTGAAAATACAGGACAAAGTTAAATTCATTGAATGTCAAAATAAAGAACACAAGGAAGATCTACTGTGTAATGTTCATTTACAGCTCATTCAATAAAGTTAACTCTCTTCATTTCTCTTATACTCTTAAATCTTCAGTCTGGAGCAGTACAATAGAAACCAGGAGATTGTCCCCAGCATCTATATGCACCATACTGAGTTGCTCACTGGGATTTGATTTAGTCTCTCTGATGTAAACCCCTGATTTAGGTTATATGTGAATCTTCCTGGTCTCCTTGTAGAACAGGGCGTTCTGGAAAGTTTGTGTTCACTTTAACATCACACACTTCGGCACATTTATGTGTGTACAGATAGGGCTGAGTAACAAAGATATTTCAGATAACCTTGACAGCTCTTGTAATAGATGTGCAGCAGGCAATCTTTCCCTTTTGAAGATTTTAGGGACTCCTTTTCTATCGGAATTAGAACAGTAGCATTTCAAGGGACTGCACTGAGTGAGAGCAGAGATCAACAGTGTGGACACCCCAGTGTGAAGAGGTGGGAGATGCGCTGCTGGGTGGGTCTTCTTCCTAACCTTACTGGGGCACTGTACAGGAATGGAAACCTCCATAGGTGGCTGCATATCTCTACTAAGATGCAAGTTCCCCCTACCCTGGTCTCCCTGCTATCAGCCTAGCTTTCAGTCTTCCTCTATGGGCTATGCTCCGAGCAATGAACAGTACAAGTAATCCTGTCAAATAAGTATTCATTATTCTATCCAGCTCTAGATATAACTACATACAATCTTTTTTTTTTTTTTTTTTAATCAGCATTTTGTGGTTCTTGGCTTTAACCTCAGCCTAGCATCTTACAAGACAAGCTCCCCCTGGCTTAGCTGTTATGGCTCTGCACACTTCCAAATATGGGTCACCTTTTAATTTGCCCTTTGCAAACACTGGTGGCAAAATTTGAAAGCTGAATTACAAGCCCTTTGCCCCGTCTCTCGGGCTCTCTGTGCTTCTTGCGTTTAGCAGCGCACTTATATATGTGAGCTGTTTTCTCTGGAGTCTTTCATCTTTGCTGATGCCTGAGGTCCCTTCCTGTTGATATTTGCTGAGTGCAGCGGAATGGTGCTTGTGGTGAGAGCAGACCTCACGGCAGCTCTGCTCACAAGGCAGCTGCCTAAAAGAGGATATAAACAGTTTCATGAGGAAGGAAAATCACCAGCTTGTTCAGCTAAAAGACAGTGACCTGCTATAACCTTTAGAATTAAAACATGAGCCATTATGGGAAAAGGAAGAGCCTCTCTGCCCCAGTGTGCCTGCCCTTTCTTCATTGATCTTAACCTGCTTCCTGATTTTACTTTTTTCTCTTACCCCTCAATCACCTTTGTCTCCAGAAACAAATTTCCTGAACTTCTTTACTGCAGTCATCTCCCAAGGTGGCTGCAGTTCATAGAGAAAGCATGTTGATGAGGCATAAATATTTGGGGGTGGTGTCAGCATTCAGCCAAAGATCTGAAGTCAGAATTTGGCTCCCACAGCTCACTGTTGGTGCCCAGCTTCCTCATAATCACAAGACTTTTCTCAGCTCTCTCCAAAAGACCCTCTCCTGGGTTGTGAGATCTGACACTTACACCAGACAGGGAAAATTGCCATACAGTATTCATGATCAAAAACCGCTCATCACTTTCTCCTTCTCTTTCCCTGACCAGACCTTTTTTTCTGCTGTCACAAGCCAAGCCGCTCTCCTACTACAGTGGCTTCCTTGGTGTGTAAGAAATTGTCTTGCTTCCATTATATTGTGTCATCTATAGGGAAAAATTCCTTCTCATTTGAACTAGAGTAGATGAAACAATTGATTCTGGGATTTCCAAAGGCACCAAAAGGATTTAGGCACCAAAAATTACTCTGTCTGTCCCATCAGCACACATGTGGTAAGTGCCCAGTCCTCAGAGAATGTCTCTGGAAGTTTTGATATGGGAATAGGCAGCTTAATAGCCAAACAATTACTTTTCTGAATTGAGGAAGGTAGCTAATTTCTGCTTAAGAGGGTCAAGGTACAATGACTATTGCTTTAACAAAGGGAGCTCTAAGAATGTGTTTGTAAATGTGCAGGTATTTGTATAGGGTGGGTGGTGCTGAGCGGCAAGTCTTTTCACCAGCAGAGCATTGTCTGGCACAGGCTGTAGAGCATGCCAATCCTATTTAGTCAGGATACATTTCAAAGAAAAAAAAAGAAACAGCAGTATAATCTGTACCACGAAGCTGCTGCAGCATCTTCCCGTAAACAGCAGTCTTGTGCAGTTGGGAGGGAGGTTGCAGCTAGAGGAAAAGGGCACAATGCGCATTGGTATGTTGTGGCGCTATATATGGAGCAGTATGAATGGGGCAAGGGGGAGGGGAAGCAGAGGGAAAAATGGAAGTTGGGCTTTTTCTTTCCACAGGAGTGTAATTTAGAAGGCATATTTAGAAACCCAGCAATACTGCTTTGGGGAGAGCTTTAACTGCTCTGCTCCACCATTAACTTGGTATTTCATTCAGCACAACAGCTGTGCACCAGATGCTGCATGTTGAAAGAAATATAATTTTCATCTCAACAACTTGCCTTCAGAGCAACACTGGTACGGTGAGCAAGGCAAGCAAAATTTCCCAGACAGCCCACTAGAAAAGAAATTGAAAGCATCTCTGTGTTCAGGATAAAATCTGCCATCGGTGTGGTGTTTTGGGGGGAAGGGCGAACAGTTCTCAAATACAATGGTGAGGAGTGGGAAGGAGAGGAGCACTGCCAGCAAATGCCTGATACTGCTCCAGGTATTGAGGCAATTTTACCTCACTTGAAGAGAAGCCTTGGTTTTCCATGACAGCGTAAGGGATGTGTTTAAAGAACAAGAACGCTGATTTATCGTATGCTGTTTGGGAACAAAAGTGTCAGGTCAGCAATATAGATTTGGCTCCTGATACTAGTGTGCCCATGCCACTTGAGCGTACAAAGGGTACAGGGCCTGGCCATGAATGGGGAGGAACAAACCTGGCATCCTTTGAAGTCAAGCTTGTCCACTAAGCCTGGAGGTGCTGAGACACCTCAGTCTCCTCATCTCAGACTTCTGCAGCAATGGAGTACACAGAGGGGACAGGCTGGGCAGAGAGATAAGCACAGTAGCAAATAGGGAATATATGTAACAAGGTGCACACAGTACATAAAGGGCTCTACCTGTGGAGTAAGGAACCAGTCATCAGCAGGAGGAAGACTGGTAGAGTCAGGCCCTAAAATATGGTTGGGATTTAATTAAAGATGGTGATATATTCTTAAGAACTGTCTTACTGACATACAGCTCTTTTGGTTCAGTTAACTTATCGCTGACTGTGGCCTTCACCAGATGCCTGAGATGGAAGTACAGAACCCGTCTTGTTGTAGGACAGGGAGACCTACCTTCTCTACACCAGGCACAGTTCTGTTTCCATTATGTCTCTTACCCCTATGCTTCCGAAGTATATAATGCCAACCTTTTACTCTCTTTATAGGAGGGTTTTTCCAGCCTTTGGTGATTCTTATCACCCTTCTCAGTTCTCCCCCTCCTTTCCATTCTATAATATAGCTCAGGAGGAGGGAACTGAGGTTAATGCCATTGATTTATACAATGGCACTACATTTTTCTTTCCCCTCCATCTCATGTTTTATGCATCTCCTATGTACTTAAATGCTTTCATCAGAATATCCTGTAAATTTCATTTTGGTTTAGCTCATAGATGTTACATTTTTAAAGTGCCATCAATTAATTCCTAGAAAGAAATAAGTGGCAGGAGAACAGGCCAGTCTCATGAATCTTTATCCAATACCAGTAAGTCATTAGGGTTGTGAGTAAATTCTCCATTTGTTCCCAGAGAAACCACAGCATTTTCTAGACTATATTGGTGTCTACTGCAGAGATTTCTTGAGGTTTTTTCAATGGTCCCATATGGCGTCTTCTCTTCTTTCTCTCCCCCTCCCATTCTCAAACATGCAACAACACACAAACAAAAGCTAGAATAGAAGGAGTTCTTTCATGAAGCCATGTCCACAATATCCACCAGGGCAGCATCAAGTTCAGAAATGCTATTTCCTAACAGGAAAACACACCTCAAGAAACAGACATACATAACTGGCCTGGATGTCAAAGAATACTGACAATACAGCAGTTATAGCTGCATGCTTGTGGAATGATACAGTTGGAGCAGAAGTGCTCCAACATTAACCTTGTTTCATTCAGGTCGATTCATGTCCCTCCCCATTTGAAGTGCCATAAAAGTATATTTGTCCATACTCTGAATGTTAACCAGTGATAATACATCACTTCCAGCACTGCCTTTGACCTGAATACTACCTTTGCAATTCTCAGGCATCTAACTCCCTTTACAGACCAGGCACGTTTATAGCCAAGACCCAGGTAGGTTTCAGTTTGAATCCTATCTGAAGCGTAGTTGTAAATCCAGGGAAGGTGAGGTCAAAACCCAAGTGACTCTACCTTGCTTGGTCTAAGAGCTTGTTAAAGTCCCTTCAAGTTTTGCCTGAGTAAAGCAAAATGCGCCTTTTCCTCCATCTTCCAATTGCTGTGGGTGACTGTGGTGCTATTTTAATAGGACCAAGGGTTTGACTGAAAAGTTTTTGTCAGCTAGGGCATGGGCATAGGAGTGGGAGGGGGAGGGAACAAATGACCTGAAACAGCTTTGAAAAGGTGACTGGCCATACTTTGTTTGCATGTGGTAAAGTGGAAGAGGACGGGACTAGGAAGCAGCGGCTCTTGATGCTCTAGAGAACAACAAGCTCCACTTGCTCTTGGCATCAGTGTAAAAGGCAAACCCATCTGAAGCTCCTTGTGTGTGCTTTTTCCCTTGGCAGAAGTGAAAGAGTATGAACCCCCATTTGGATCGAAAGTGCGAGAACACCCATGTGTTGAGAGCATGAAAGACAATGTCTTGCGAGATAGAGGGCGGCCAGAGATCCCCAGCTCCTGGCTCAACCATCAGGTAAGAACACCTGGTGCAAAGTGGAGCATTGAGCCGTGGCCTTGAGTATAAGGTTAGGCAGTTCAGACATAGTCCCTTACTTCATAGGCTGGAGTACAGAGGTCTACACAGGTTATACAACCTTTAAACTGGCAGTTAATACATCCAACACCTCACCATTCTGTACTGGGCCTCCTCTTCTTTCCTTACCTCACCCCATTAGTGCAGAATAAGGGATAAAGCTTCAGAAGATAAAATATCAGTCCCAAATGACAGAAGTTAACCAGAAGCCAGAGCAAATCCAAGCCAATAAACACAGCCAAAAATATCAGAGGAATATACTGTGCCCTGTTCCCATTCAAACTCCAAGAAAACAAAAATGAGAAAATTGCACTTTAGAAATGTTCACCTAGGAGCAAGAAGCAATACCATCCCAGCTGATATTGTAGTTTAAGGCAACAGGAGAGGAGCACTTTCTGATAACAGCATCTCTGATCATTCAAGGCTTTCCAAGGGAAGCATTAACAATCCTCTTCTGGAATGGGTCTCTCTGTTGGACCTTAGTCATGAAGAACATGAGTTCATTACACACATAGCTAGTCAGAGCCTTTGAATTCAACCAAAACCTCACTAAGTAAAATGGCCTGAAAAGAAACCAGAAAAGTTCATTTCTCAAACACCTGCTCTGGGAGTACCAGAAGAGCAGCTGAGCCCACTCTGATCCCATTACTGGTACTGGTTAAATAAATTGACAGCTTTTCATAGAAAATACCTACCCACAGGTTACTAAATCCAAAGTAGTTCAGCCTGTTTTGTGTCCCCAGAGGGCAGAAAGCATTTTGACTTTCTCAGGGAAGCAGGAGCAGGGACACACCCCAATTCCTTGCCTACTGAAATGTTAGAAAATCAGTGGTTTATAACCAACTTAAGTAGGATCAAGTGAGCAAAAAGCCAAGGAAGTGATGCTGTACAGCAACTATGATACTACTTCTCCCCAAGCCAATGACTGCTGGCAAGCCAATGATCTTGAATGCTGAGGAAACAATTTTCTGACACATTAGGCACAAGAGAAGATGACTAGCTCCTTATGCATGCAGTCTAGGGACCAGAGTTGGAAAGCCAGGGCTCTTTCCTCCCAAGTGAGAGCCCTAACCATTAGGCTACAAAGTCTGGTGCCCTATTGCATTATCTCCTTTCTAAATACAATGAATCTTGAATTCTTATCTGCCTCATAGCCCAGCTTCAACAGGAGGACTGGAGATCCCCCCACCCCCCCAAATGTACCCAGACAAGCCTGGAGTCAGGTGCTTAGGTCATTTTCTCAGGCGGTGGAAGAAGTTGGGTCTTCCACACCGCACTGAGCAAATTTTCTAACCACTCATCAATTATAGCAAGGATGTGCACCACCCTGGGCCACATTTTAGAAATAAAGTGACCATGAAATGCATTCTGTAGGTTAGCCTGATTTGTTTCCATGTATTGATGCCTGTGAGACCAGACCAAGTACCTCAAGGAGACTTAAGTAGAGGAATTGGAGAAGCCCAGTTGAGCTTAGGTTTGAGTCTGATGCCTCACTGGGCAGTTCTGGGCCCTGGAGCAGTTATGGGAATTGGCAGAGGCCTGATTCTGGGCACCCAGGACAATTTAAGCAAGACAACCATGAAGTGTAGGGGTGGGGATGTTCAATTGTGTTTGTGTAGGCACCCAAAAGTCCCACTTAGGACACTTGTATCCTTCACTCAATCTTTTGAGTGTAAGCAACCCTAATATATAGGAGCAGAACCAGTTCTTACTTCTCATTGCCCTATGGCATGTGATGTCAAGAGACTTTCTTCTGCCTTATAGATTCATTATGGAGAATTATAGAGCAGCTCTTACCTGACAGCTCCCCAGAGCTCTGAGACAGGAGAAGCACATGCTCCCTACTTGTAGGGGTTCTGTACAATGGTTGTAAATGAATAATTTAGGAATTCTGATGTCTAACAGTACTGCATTTTCTATCCTATTAATAAAAGTGCATTTAGTTCCTTCCCAGTAAATCCTTCCAGTATTTAATATAGTAACCCCTAAAATGCAGCAGCAGGCTGTTGACTTCAGTGGAGCTATGACAATCTTCAGCAGCAGCAGAACTGCTTTGAAATTGGTAGAAGTTGCTTTTCGTGTTATAGCTCTTCCATATTAATTTTCTTCCACTGCCGTTGTGTTTTTGTAATGAACTCATTATTCATCGTGATAACATTCTGGAATGGATTTACATATTGCAATTTTCCCCCCCTTAATGAGATTTGTTGCACTATTGATTTCAAGTTAATGTTTAATATTTAATTTAATTTACTGCTTGTAATTTCAATGCCAGCAAAAAATGAATGTTATTTGTATACAAACAATAACAGGCTGCTATTAGCATTGATATCAGTCAACATCACCAATTAGGTAAATTATGTAATTAATGCAGTATTGTGAAATGCTACTTTTTTAGATACAAAAAGTTTAATATAAATTCTACTTAATGGGTTGTTAGTGTCATAAAGCAAAAGACACAATTTCCTGGCAAATCTCTCATGTTTATAATGCATATCACTAAAACGCAACTGTGCTGCTTTCCTGTAAACACTATTGAAACTAAAGCTAAATACACCTGTGAGCAACGTGCATAGTGTTTTCAGCCTCACAGCCTTTCTTTCTACATGGAGCTAGTCTGAAAGAATGTTTCAAGGACTGATCTAGGATTTCACAGATTGGTCAGAGTTTTGCTTGGGGAACTGAAGTGAAAGCCAGTGGCACCAAGGCATTGACTGATTTGCCATTGTGATATTATCATGCACCAAAAATTGTCATTGTTTTTATAATCCACAATAATGGCTCAAGGCACTTTATCTTCTGCAGCAGTGTGCTGTCATGCTGGCCCAAGAACTATAGTAACAATGCTGTAAATATGGATGTATTTTTCACATAGGAGTTCTCATTAGACATCACAGTGACAACAGTACCCATGAGATGACTGCAGGTCCAGTTCTATAAACCCCGATAGCATGAGTACATGTGCTTACTTAAGAGATTGCATGCTTGCATTGATCAAGTGCTATGACTGTAACTGTTAGGGAATTCATTGCTGTATTTCTGTGCCTACTGCAGGGTATCCAGATGGTGTGCGAGACTCTCATTGAATGTTGGGATCATGATCCTGAGGCCCGCCTCACTGCACAGTGTGTTGCTGAGCGCTTCAGTGAGCTCAGGCACCTTGACAAACTCACAGGGAGAAGCTGTTCAGAGGAGAAGATCCCAGAAGACTGCTCTGTGACCTCCACCAAGTAGCAAGTTGCTCAGGGTTGTGGATGGGAGAGAATTGCTCCTGAACTCGTATATCTTGGCAAAGGAAGAGGTCTTGAACAGTTCCCTGACTTGCTTCCTGTAGTACTGAGGATCTCACCACTCCCTTTACACTAAAGCTTCACAGAGGGACAAGAGTTTGTGGGAAGTAAAAGCCAGGGAGTTGGTGTCATACCATAGCATTGGCTGCCTGCAATCTTGTCATAGGATAAGCTGTGTTAGCACTTCCTCAGGAAACAAGATTTTTACAATAGCCAATAACATTTGCACTTTATTAATGCCTGTATATAACTATGGAATAGCTATTTTTATATATACAGCCATACTCAGAAAAGAGTACAATGTGCTTCCAGGAAATTACACATACATAAGAAAACCCTACCCATTAAGGAAAGATAATGGGGCAGAAGCCATCATTATAGCAGCAGCAGTGTACAAAGGCACCATACCAAAAAGACAAGAGCAACCTGCAATAAAAAGATGGCTTTCAAGTCACACATTATACATAGCCTGCTGTTGCCCAGCTGCACTGTATTTTATATTTGTAAGAGAATATGCTCACTGCAGAGAGACAGTTTTGGCCACAGAGTCCATTTCAGCTATGCAATAACTATGCAATAATTTCTACAGCTGGTTTCAGGTTTAGTCGGTCTTGTTCAGTGGACCACCATCACTCTCAACTGCTAACCATGTTCCTCAAAATATCCTGTACTGAGGATGCTTGGGAGTTCTCACCCCCTTGCTCCCCAGTATATATTTCAATGCTCATTGCTTCACCCTCACTTGCATTTCATGCTAGCAGGCTTCAAAAGTATCAGAGGAACAAGTTTCCTTTCCCCACCAACCAATGAAAATCAAGCAGGGCCAACATTAATCCAGACAGATGTTTTATATTTGCTGTGCCTTCTGAATGAAATCAGTACTTTTCCCCCCTTTTATGTACTGATATAAAAACAAACATTTTTTATATGCACTGTGTCTAATTTCTTGACACACACAGTGCAGATTGTTTCATGCCTTATTTGCAAAAGCAAAGAAAGAACATCAATATCCTCTAGAGATGAATCCATGTGAGGCTGTCATAGCTGTGGGAATGCTTTGCAGCAAGGTAATGCCATGCTCTGTGCTCAGCCCTGCTGCCACGCAGAGCAGTGAATGCTGTCCCCTTTCCCACCGCCCCCTCCAGCCATTTTTCATGGCTTGCAAAAAATGTACCTTCCAAAACAGTACACTCATCAGACATGGCTTACATTCTTGGAGCCCTCCAAAATGTTTTGAATTGAAGCTGGCTTCACTTTGGATTTTAAATGGTAGGATGTCTTCAGCTGTTTTTCTGTGATCTGCACATTTCTCTTAGAGGTCGAGTATGTGCCACTGAAACTAGTGAATCTGACAGCACAAAATAATTCTGCATAAATAAATGACTAGATCTTTCTATCTCTGGTGCAATTATAAACGCCTTTGTCATACAAACATCAATTTTTTTCTAGGAAATATTGCTTTTGTAAATCAATAGGAAACATGTTTATTCAAATAGGAGTTAAGATTTATGAGGAAAATATTTTATTTAAAATGTTTTTGTATCTTCTTTTTTAATAAACTACTTAGAAATATTTAAACAAATTGGTGCAGAACATCAACGACTAAAGTTGAATTCAGAAAATACTATGTCAGATTTTATGGGGGTATATTTTTTTGGATGAACTGTGGAGCTACTGGCAAAAGGAGCAAACTGTTACTTTGTGCTGCAAACATTAATAACGCGGTGGTATGTTACAATCAAAGCTCTTGCATATTGATGTTTTTGCCTTTGCAGAGCTGTGGCCCATTGCCCTCTAGTGGTGGGCTTCTAGATTGCACTCTAGCAATATTAAGGATGGAGGTAAAGACAAGCAAACTGGAAAGCTGTGTAGGGTTGTATCATGGTCCGTTTTTTTTTTCCTTTTAATTCCATATTGAAGCTCAAGAAATAACATCCAGTAGTTCCAAACAGTACTGACAATTTAACTACTACATGTAAAGGGAAATTTTTATTCTTTTTGACGAATACTTCACCTGTACATCATATATGAAATAGGAATGTGAACGGTGTATTCTCCTGTTTATCAAATGTTTCAAGAACTTACTTTCATTGTAAACAGTTTTTGTTTGGGGTTTTTTTTTGTATAAATCAAATGTTTATTAGAGCAAATAAAATAACACCATCTCAAGCAGCTAAGGGGGCTTTTTTGGTCTATACAGAAGCTTCTGCAATAAACAGGTGTCCTTTCATGTGCGTAGATTCCTCAGAGAAAGCCATCCATAGTCTGAAACCAACATTCATACCGTTTCAGTGGTCTGACCGTCAAGCCCCAAGTCACCGAGTCTGACATTCTGCAGCACTCCATTGTTTTGCGAATGGCTCAAAATCCTGTTAGCTCTCGAGGTAAAATACTGTGAAAATCAGTGGCATAACTAGAGCGGAATGACCAAAAGTCACTCCTTCACCTGTGCCCCAGGGTGCCAGACCATGTTACTGTGCTGCTGGTAGATATGCATACACAGGCCAAATCTAGTAGACCGTGTAATCTATATCAATACAGCCACCCCCCTCCTCCCCCCACTCGCACACATAAACACCCCGTGGGTCATCTTTTGGTGCAACCAGATCCATGATCACTGTTAAAGCAGAAACTGAGATGAGACCTCCGTTAGAGCATCCGTTGTTTGGTCTGATATCGCAATAATCCAGAAAGTAGCACAATAAACCTGTTTTGCAAGATTCGTTTGTATTTTGGTCTAAGCTTGTCACGTTTAAGAACAACAGTGCTTCCACAGACAACATCTGAAAACACAGAAAAGCTGAAAACAATACAGAAACAAAGCATTTCTTTCTTTCATCTGTAGGAGTTGTCAACGATCTATATTAAGTCAGCTTGGAAGTAGACACTGTACCTTGCTTCAGTGACAGGCATGGGCCCAAGAGTTGTACTCACAGTGGGATCCCAACAGCACAGTAGAAGTGGAAGGCCAGAGAACACAGCCTTCCAGCACTACACAATCTGGGCTGCAGAGCGGCTGTGTAAAAGCTGCTTAAATGTAGCTGGGAGGATTCACCAAGTGCCTGAATAGGTTTATCAAAGGCAGTGTTGCCTCCTCCTCCTGCACTGGGCCTCATAAGGACTTGGTTATCAAATGTAGCCCTAAGGAGTCAGATTCCTCATAAGCGAAAACATGTGCAACTCCCTTGCAGTCAATTATAGTCTTCTCTCTCTGCATCATTAGCAGATAATATAATTACTACTTCTTGTCACAAGCATATATTGACTTATACTGAGATATAGAAACCTCTCGTAGTCAACACTGATATCTGTGTACTTTCAATGGTGCCTACGCAGTGTCATCTGCTTACTTTGGATTAAAGTCAACATCCTTTGGCATAACAAGGCAAACAAGTGTTGCAAAAACAAATACAGTGCATCAAGTATCTGAGCGGAGAAAGTCCCAGAGAACGTTCAGTTCTGATATCAAGTAAACATTATCCTGTTAATATTTTTCAATTAAGCCCTTCGCCCACCTCTGTTATCATAAAGATTGTATGCAACACCTTTCTGCCAGCAGACTTTAATTAGCATGTCAATCACAGTCTTATCTCCAAAGTACAAAGCAAGCAGGATTCGACTGGATACTGCAAAGGGTATTCCTTGGCTTTGCAAGTAAGAAAGGCAAAATTATAAACTAGATTGTAAAATTTCTGAAGCCAGACTTGTCTTCTGTGTTACCTGATTGTACACGGTTTGGCACGACAGAGCCATAACCATTTACTGGTGGGGGGAATCCAATATATTCAACAATCTCCCATCCCTAGGAACATTTTCTGTACCATATGTACACTCCCCAAAACAGCAACAGCCTCTCAGAGGCAACGTAGCCCTAGGGCACTGGCACCTTGCAATCAAGAGGCATCAGCTGTAGGTGTCTACAGATGCTGTTGCGCCTTACTGTAACAGGGTCTGAAATTTATAGACTTCTAAAACATCCCCTCAGGCACAACCTAGTTGTGTAAATGAATGCAAGGGTATCCTTTATTCAAGATGCTCCAAAGAGTGAAGGATTCATAGGATGTGTATCAGAGCTAAAAACTAAGTCATAAGAGCAAATTTTTTCCCTTCCTTTCATAAAGAGAAAAATCTGCCATTTTACATGCAAAACATTCTAAAAATAGTCTTATTGAAAGTCATTTCTTTTATAAATGCTTAAAGTCTTCATTCTTTAACTTCAAGGAGAATATTTATGGGTTGAGAATGATTTATAAAAGTATGGACTTCTTCTGCCTCATGCTCGTTCTTGAAGGAAAATGCTTTTTGTCCTTCACATGCTGAAGATAGTATACATTTCCTCTGAGATATTTATTTGCAAATACTTTGTACATAAAAGGCCAGACTTCATATACTAACTCCCTGATAACATGTGAATAGTGGGACATTTTATGGACAAATATGGCAAGACCATTTGATCCTATGATTAGTTAGCTGGTGTAAGAGATCATTTGAATATTAATTTGGGAATTATATGGTAATGCTTAAGCAACTTGTTACTCAACTCAGAGAGACAAGAACCTTCCTTTAAAGAGTGTTAGGAAGAAAGACACCACTTTCTCTGACAATTAGTTTAAAAACTCTTAAGAAGCAGAACTGTATCACCTCAATCACTAATGGGACTACAAGGATACCTCAAAAAATTATTGAATAAAAGCAAAAGTTAGAGATGTTCTGGAAAGCTCCTCTCTCAAAAACAGAAGCAATATAACAGCAAAGAACCCTGCTACTTAGCACTGCATTAACAAACCATGCATTCATGAATTGAAGACCTCTCCAGGAAAGGTGATAGCAGCTGGTATTTTTCTTCTACCTTCAGTGAGATTATGAGAAAAGAAGTGGATTAATTTATCCAAATGGAAGCTCTCTCTCACTTTTATTCTCATTTTGCTCTTACATTTATGCGCATTTATACAGGTTTGTCTCATGCTTTCAACTCATCCTGTTCACCTCAGCCCTACAATCAACAGGAGCAACAAAGTAGCTAAGAAGAGCAAAGAAGCCAAAAACATGGTATTTAGAAAAAACACATTTCAGTCCACTTCTGAAACACACTCCCATCATTTCACGTATTAACAGCTTGTTCGGCTGTAAAGCACCAAACACCATGCTGTTTAGTCTCTGTACTTCAGGAAAAGGAGATACAAGCTAACCTTGGCAAGCGGAGGCACATGTTCAACTTGTTCCTCGCTACATAGGAATTTGGGGCAGCTCCTGGAGCTCTTAACCCCTGGATTGTCTGCACATTAACACCTGAAACCATTTTTAAACTTTTGCTATGCAGCTCAAAATTACACCACTCCAGAGCAGGATTATCGCTGATCCGGACTACCCAGCTCATGTTACACTAAGGTGCGGCCACGCTAGGCTACACCTTAGTGTAAATACCCAACCTGCCCTCTCTCCTCTACTAGCATAGATCAGGCTCGCTGTCCCCAACCAACACCCCAGATCCTTGCTCACTGCCCCCCCCCTCCGTTTTCCTCACTTACTTGCGGCTGCCCATGCTGTCTGTCCCAGGGGAGCAGGCAGGGAAGGGTTAAACTACCAGCCTTCTCTTAGGGAAGAGAAGAATAGCTCTGCAGCCAGGCACAAAGGCATTGGTGACTGGTGCCGCCATAGTCAGGGGGAGCACGTGCCCCGCCAGCGACCAGTCTGCAACCGAGAGGTGGGGGGGTCCAGTCGGGAAGCAGCCACAGTGCTCCCACTCCCCAGCCAGTGCTTGCAGGAGGGGCACCAACGCTCCTGCCTGCCCCCCCCGCCCATCGCCTGAGAGGAGAGCACAGCCTGTCAGGGGGCGCGCTGGTGCTCTTAGGGGGTGCGCGTGCACCCCTGTGCACCCTGTATGCATCACCACTGCAAGGTTAACCCTTCCATGCCTGCTCCCCTCGAACAGACAGCATAGGCAGCCATAAGTAATGCCCCAGGGACAGCGGGGGCATGGGGACAGCCCCGGGAGTGGGGGGAACCAGGGGAACCCCAGGAGGCAGGGGGAAAACCCGGAGTGGGAAGGGAACAGATTCTTACCTTTCAGTCCTCCAGGCCCCCCGCTGGCCTGCAGCATGACTTCTCCAAACCTGAGCTAGCACTAAACACGGATCAACATCTGTGCAGCTCATAGTATAAGGGGTAACAAATCCCTAAAGAATCTTAATATACATTGGTTAGTTTTTCTTGTGACTCATACATATGGATTCTTTTAAAATAACCAAAAGTTGCCTAGCTGCTTCTATGTTGAAGAATTTATTTCAGATCACTCGGCCCATTTGCAAACTGCTTAGGTTACCCATGAAAAGCCCAACAGGGTTCAACAACCCTTAAACAAAATTCTTTGCCTGACTCTAATGGTTTAATTTTTCTATGATACACTCAGACAACATTCCCAATTAATGTGGGGAATAATTCACTTTGGTCTATTTTTACCTAGAAAAGTGTTCACATCAGAAGAGGACCAACTCTTCAGGTATAATTATCAGGGATCCTGATAAAAAATTGCAAATTCTCTGATAAAAAACCCCAAATCCAATGAAAATGAAAAGCCCCTCATTCCCCCACATGGCCCCTTGTCCCACCCCTGCCCCTGCTGCTGGAGCGGCAAGGGAGGAGAGATCCTGACGGGGCAGGAGCCCCTGTGATGGTGCCCTGGGAGCACAAGCCTCTTCCCAGTCAGAGGCTGCGCTGCGGGCAGGAGCGGGGCAGGCAGAGCTACCGCAGATCTACCCTCCACAGCCCTCTGCCCCCCCAGCCGTACCGGAAGGGGCCCCCAGCTACGGGAGCCCAGGACCCAGGTCCTGTCCCCAGCAGGAAGCGGCGGCTCCTGCGGAAGAGTGGAACCCGGCTCCCCCCCACTGCCTGCTGCCTGCCTGTTGTGGACTCAGGTGGAGGAGGGGCAACTCCCCGCTGTTGTGTGCACTCCCAGGAGGTCAGGGGGGGACCTGTGCCCCCCATATCTGTGCATGGGGCAGGGGTAGGCATGGGCTGCCCACTGCAGGCTCGGCCTCCCATCCTGCTGCCCTCCCCTGGGGCCTCCATAATACAGCATGTACAACCTGGCACTGCAAGGAACAGCAGGGCCACATGGGGATCTCATTGCCACTGCGAGTTCTGTGCTACTCTGGCAATGCATCCCCTTCACGCATGGCACCAGTGAGGGACACAACCCTGCACCACTCCCCCTGCTGCTGCGTGCACAGGGGATGCATCGCCAGAGCAGTGCAAAGCTCACAGAGGCAAGCATCTTTCCTCCATGGCCCCTCTCTGCCCTGCACTGCCAGGTTGTACCTGCCGAGCTGCAGAGGCCCCAAGGAAGGGCAGCAGGGCAGAAGCCTGAGCCTGCAACGGGCAGCCCGCGCCCACCCCTACCCCACGCACAGATCTGGGGGGCATGGGTTTCCCCTACCCTCCAGAAGTGCACACAGTGGTGGGAAGCCAGCCGCACACCCTCCCCCCGCAGATGAGCTGCCCATGGCCCCGTCCTGCTCCCTGCCAGGACCTTGTGGCTCCGCACTGTGACCCTGGCCCCCAAGCCCTGTGCAACACCCACCTAGACAGCAGCCCCAGCCCTGCCCAACTCCCATTCTCCCTCCCTATGGCGGCCTCAATCCTCCCCACCCCCTCACCTGCAGGAGTTGCTCTCCAGGCTGCCTGGCAGCCTGGTTCATATACACACACATGGTGTCCCCTGCCTGACTGCTCTCCTCCCACTTCCTCCCAGCCCCTTGCAGGCCGGCGCTCTGACAGCCTGCAGAGAGCTGTTTGGAAAACTGTAAAATGTGGGTTTCTCCAGCAAAATGAACAATCCACGTTTGCCTACAGTAAAAGGTAAAATCCGTGGTTTTCTCCATTTTTTCATGGGAAACAGAAAACCTGGATCCCTGATAAATCACTATGAAAACTCTCCACTGAAATATGTGCAGAAGATACCCTAACCTGTACAACCATTTACATTGTTTATTGCTTGTTTTTCCTTTGTCTTTTCTTTCTTTCCCATCCTATAAAAGCAGAATAGTGACAGGTAATAAGTGTAATCATTTTGCTTGCCTTTAATCAAGTGTCCCTAAGGCATTCCAAGAGCCCTATAAAGTACATTTATGCTGCTACATAGAGATAACATTAGTGCTGCCCTTTCATCCCATACACTGAACATCTACACTGGAAACACTTTTGGTGGACCCTCAGCTACAATTCAGCCCAACCCTAAAAGATCTGCTGCCTTTCCAGAGCCTGAGGTCTACTCTAACTCCTAGCCCTTTCTGCCGATCTTTGAAACCCACATGGATAGACCAGGATACAAATATAAGATGTCTGCAGATAGTAATCTACAATGTCCTCTTCTCTTAACAATCAGAGGCCTTACTAAGGAGGCCTGATTAAAGAGTTATGTGGATCCTTGCTCATTTCCCCGCAGACAAGAAACAGCAGAGCCACTTTAGGTTGGGATTGTAGGTGAACTGATTAGATCACAGTGCCACATGAACATGACTATGCTACTTCTGTTCCAGAGCTAGCTCATGCGTCTCCATAGCATGCATAGTAAGAAGATCATGAAAGAATCTGGCTCTGGAGGTAGTCAGAAAGTTGAAAGGCGGTTGGTAGCAGGATGGTAATTAGGGTTCAGGTGTGCCTACCCAGGAATGCCTGCTCCAGACCTGCTGCCTTATCTGGTCTTTGAGAGCATCCTCCAAATTCAGCCTACAGCAAAGGGGGAACTCAGATTCCTCCCCACTCTGAGACTCCAGACTTTTGGTCTCTTACCTTACCTAAGACTGTGGCCCTGACTCAAGAACTGAGCATCCACCTCCAGCCTCCTGAGAGACTTCACTTCTCATTGGGGAGACTGGGTGCAATCTGAAGGTCCATGTAGCAAAGCAAACTTTTTAGTAAAGACATTTATTGGGGCAAAGGCCACCCAGACAGAGGTTTTTGTCACCCCCTCCCCCAGGGTAGAGCTGTTCCTCTGTCCCCAATACAGCCCACAGCCCAGAACATCTGCAAAAAGATACAACCATTTCCTTCTCATTCTTTCCAGGCTCCCCCAAGCCAGTCTTTGCCCACCCCCATCCCTCCAAACCTCCTTGCAAGGACCTGACAACCCTCCATTTACATTCCCCTCTACATTTACATTCATCTTTCCCCCCTCCCTCCTCCCATCTCATGGGTGGGGGCCACCTCACTTTTGTTGAGATGTCAAAACTCTGGGGTTGCTAGATCCGTCTTGTCTTGTCCCACACATTTTGCAGGTAGGCAACCTTGGCACTTAGCAGGGACTCTATCACCCTTTCTTCCTTTCTTTGCCTGTGTGTTAGCATTATAGGTAAACCAAGCCATGCAACACTATAACAACATGAACAGGTAAATATTACAATAAACATCATAATCTGTCACAGGGGGCTAGATCAGCTGTGGGATCACATATTATCTTAAGCAATAGATAGGCCATGATGCTATACATTAGGTGTCAGGAGGTAGGCAGGCTCTGAGGCAGCAGGTGTGAGAATGTAAATAAAGTTATGCCAGGATAGGGGTGGGGGGTTAAACTACAGAATTAAAAAGGTTGAGAACCACATGTCTAGATTATATGGTTTTTAGTATTTTTTGGAGAAAAGTATTTGGCATTGAATACCTTAATATAATCTTTTCCATCTCACAGTGGTGACATTACAACTTGCAAGTTTGCACAATAGAGAACAAGTGGTATCGATTCTCAGTAGCAAGGAGAGGATGTTTTCTTCCTTTCACATCTTGCGGAGCTCAACCTTGTGGTGAATTGGTTAGTGCCCTCGCTGAACTTGCAGGGTCAAGTTCTTAGAGTCTGAAACCAGCAAAGATCCTTTGAAATGTTAACTGCCATGTCATTGTCACTTCACTGCCACATGCATCCCTGATGGGACTCCACAGAAGTGGGATAATATAGGTATAAATCTGGTCTATGAGATTTTAAGCTAACACATGTAGTAGTTAAGAGTAGGATGGTATTTTAGGTCCATACATTGTTATAATTGATGAGCAATATTTAGAATTAATTTTTTTAATTAAATCTATGTGATTTTACAGGATATTTTTACTTCTTACATTTTCTTAATATAATTCCTAATTCCTTAACTTAATAGGAAGTGTGTTGTTGGTGCAGATTTGACAGCTTTTGCTATTAGACCTTGCCCAATCTGTAAATCTGACTCTTTTACTATTTGTTCGGATAAGAGAGATTAATCATATTAACCTCAAAACACAATTTATTTTACAGATGAGTTTGGCACAGACTGGGTCAGATGACTGTCCATCTTTGTCTCAATTTCTTTTCTGTAGTGCTCCCTAATAACTGCTTATCACATTAATAATTGGAATGTATTAATTTTATTATGGGAATGACTCCTATAGCAATCATTACTGTGCACTTTCCTGATTGAGCTGCAAAGTTTAGTGATAACAAAACTATTAACTTCAGCATATTAAATGGTCTATTGAACAACCTGTGTACATTTCTGGTTCCATTTTATATACTTTATAGTATAACTTGCATTTTTAAATAACCGAGTTAATTGACTGCCAGCAATAATCAAGATGAAATTATTGCTACTGTGAGCTGCATGTAGCACTTCCATTGAATCGTTCCTTTTTCCATATTTTTGGAAGATAGAGAGGATATGGATGTTGTTTAATTTTTACTCAGCTATATGAGAAAATATCCTAACCCATATATATGAGGCAATATCCTAACTTATATTTATCAGCCATTACAAGAAAAATATCAGTATCTACTAATTACAAAAGTTATAGCATAACAAACAATAGGGGAAATTTTCACCAAGATAAGGCCTAGATAATGGAAGCTTCTCGTACAACTGTTGGCTTGAGAAGAAGGATGATCCTGTTGATGTAAGGCTCAAGAGATCTGGGTTTGGCTTGAGGTGGATAAAACTTAGACATTTCTGTTCCATGGAGATAACCCAGATTTCAGGGGAAAGAGGAAATGTCCTGTTTCAAAATACAAATAGGAAGTTTGGAATTTTCCCTGGAATGAAAATCCCCTGCACCTCCCCCCCCCCCCCCCAATATTTTTATAGTAATTAAACTTTTTGCTTAAAGCATTTCAACATGAAATTGAATTTGTGAACTCAAGGTCTGAAGTTTCTACCTCAGCTGTAGCTCTCAGAGCCTCTAGGCTCCTAGCTGCACATCACTGCTAACAGACTGTCCAGAAGAAGCCAGGAATACAGAAGCCGTGGAAGCCACAGCTGTGTCTTGGGCATCCTGGAAGTCCTGTGAACACTAGATTTTGCAAAACTTGGGAGCTCAGCCCCCTAGGCAAGCTTGCCCCAAAACCACACAAAGTCCTGTTGAGTCCCTGCTTGCGGCTGTCAGATGTCCTATGATGGTGGTGAGGAGGGAAGAAGGATACACACAAGTGAAACAACTTACTTCCCCCAGAGCTGTATTTTCTGACAAACACCACTTAAGTTCCTTCCCTCTGGCCCCCTTAGTCAGTTCCTTACCCATCTTCCTGTTCTGCTAATCCACATATTCTCTATATTTTCCTCTTATGGCATTTATCAAATGCTTTTCTGACATCGTTAGATGAGGTCTACTACATATACTTGGTGTAAAAAATGAGTTATCATGGAAAGATAGTAGGTTAGTCTGGCCCAGTCTCTCTCACCCAGGTTAAATTTTATCCCATTTTCCCAATTATATTCTATTGTATATAATTCTATTTATATACATCTCTAGTTCTTCTATGACAGGCTTTGATGATGGTAGGAGAGCAGTGGATGTGATATAGCTTGATTTTTGCAAGGCTTCTGACAGTCTCTTATGACATTCTCATTAACAAACTAAGAAAATGCAGACTAGACAAAGAACTTCAAGGTGGATCATCTGGTACTTGTCAGATTGTCATGCACAATGAGTGGCTCAATCAATGGCTCAATGTTTAGTTGGAAGTAGGTATCAAGTGGGGTTCCTCAGGGTTCTGTCCTAGGTCTAGTACTGTTCAACATCTTCATTAATTATTTGGACGATGGGGCTGAATGTGCACAAATGAAACCAAGTTGCATGGAGTTACAGGTAGTCTGGAGGGTAGAGCTAAGATCCAGAATGACCTGGATAAACTAGAGGAATAGTCTGAAGACAATCAGATGAAATTCAGCAAGGACAAATGCAAAGTCCTGCACTTGGGATGGAATAATTGCATGAAAAAATAGACTGTGGAATGAGTGGCTAGGCTGAACTACTACAGAGAAGGACCTGTGGGTTACAGTGGACCATAAGCTATACATGAGTGAACAGAGTGCTCTTACTGCTAAAAAGCCAGCTTACCAGGTTGTATGAAGAGAAATGTCTCTTGCAAATGAGAAGTGGTTCTTTTACTCTATTCAGTATTGGTGAGGCCTCACCTGCAGTACTGTGTACAGTTTTGGGCACCATACTTCAAGAAAGATATGGATAGATTGGAAAGAGTCCAGTGTAGAACAACACAAATGATTAGGGGCCTCAGAGACAAGACTTATGAGGAAAGACTGAAAGAACTAGGATTATTTAGTCTGGAGAAAAGAAGTCTGAGGGAGGAGGGATTTTTTAACAGCCAATGTGGTGCCTATCTTCAAGAAAAGGAGGAAAGTGAATCCAGCAAACTACAGGCCCATCAGCCTGATCTCTATCCTGGGGAAGGTCTTGGAAAAGATTATCAAAGAGGCCATTCTTAACAGACTGGTTGACGGCAGCATCCTGAGGGATAGCCAGCACGGGTTTGTTGCGTGTCGGTTGCTTGATCAATCCCATTTCCTTTTACAACCAGGTGAACTATCACCTGGATAAGGGAGAAGAGATTGATGTCATATATCTTGACTTTAAAAAAGCCTTTGATCTGGTATCCCATGATCATCTCTTGGCAAAACTGGCCAACTGTGGCCTTGGGTCCACCACAATCCACTGGCTGGAGAACTGGCTCTGCGGAAGGACCCAGAGGGTGGTGGTTAATGAAAATCAATCGTTGTGGTGCACTGTGACCAGTGGGGTCCTCAAGGCTCTGTCCTAGGGCCTATACTATTTAACATCTTCATTAATGATGTAGACATTAGTGTCAGAAGTGGACTGGCCACGTTCACCGATGGCACCAAACTCTGGGGTAAAGCATCCACACCTGAAGACAGGAGGGTGATCCAGGCAGACCTTGACAGGCTCATGAAATGGGGGGACGAGAACCTGATGGTGTTTAACACCGAAAAATGCAAGGTTCTCCACCTTGGGAGGAAAAACCTGCAGCATGCTTATAGGCTTGGCAGTGCTGCACTGGCTAGAACTACAGATGAAAGGGACTTGGGGGTCAAGATTGACCACAAGATGAACATGAGCCTTCAAAGTGATGCTGCAACTAGTAAAGTGAGCAAAATGCTGGTTTGCATCCATAGATGCTTCTCAAGCAAATCCCAGGATGTCATTCTCCCATTGTACTCAGCCTTGGTGAGGCCGCAGCTGGAGTACTGCATCCAGTTTTGGGTTCCACAATTTAAAAAGGATGTAGAGAAGCTTGAGAGTCCAGAGGAGAGCCACGCGCATGATCAGGTCAGGAAAACAGACCTTATGATGAGAGGCCAAGAGCCATGGGACTCTTCAGCCTGGAAAAGCGCAGGCTCAGGGGTGATCTGGTGGCCACCTGTAAGTTTATCAGAGGTGCTCATCAGGATCTGGAGGAACGTCTGTTCACCAGAGCGCCCCAAGGGATGACAAGGTTGAAAGGTCACAAACTCCACTGTGACCGTTTCAGGTTGGACATAAGGAAAAACTTCTTTACTGTCCGAGCCCCCAAGATTTGGAATAGACTGCCACTGGAGGTGGTTCAAGCACCTACTTTGAATGCTTTCAAGAGACATTTGGATGTTTAGCTTGCTGGGATCCTATGATCCCTGCTGACTTCCTGCCCCTGGGGCAGGGGGCTGGACCTGATGATCTTCCAAGGTCCCTTCTAACCCTAGTGTCTATGAATCTATGGAATAACTGAGGGATGATTACCTGTAGGGGGTAGGATGAAGAGCAATGGCCTCAAACTGCAGCAGAGGAAATTCAGGTTGGAGATTAGGAAGACCTTTCTGACTATGAGAGTGGTCAAGTATTAGAGTAGTCAACCTAGAGAAGTTATGGAAACTCCATCCCTGGAAATCTTCAGAGCAGGGTAGAAAAAACCCTTGGCTGGGATGATTTAATCAGGGATGGTCCTGCCTTGAGCAAGGGGCTGGACTGGATGACTTCATGAGATCCTTACTTTAACTAAATGGGCACACTATTATATTATTTGGCAGAGTACATAAGCATTTACAGACAGAATCATAGAATGATAAAAAAATAGGGTTGGAGGGAACCTGAAGAGGTCATCTAGTCCAACCCCCTACTCAAAGCAGGACCATCCCCAACTAGATCATGCCAGCTAGGGCTTTGTCAAGCCAGAATGATGCAAGTTTGGTGATCTTGTAAATGTCATGACTTCACAACTCCACTGTAAAATGGTTCACAAACACACCTACAGCTTATTAATGAACATGAGATCCACGTTAAGCTCAGCCTTCCCACTGAAATGATTTCCTTTTATTGGTTTGCCTCTAAACCTTTACATTCTTTTATGGTACCTCTCACTGTGCAAATTTCCTTGTTTTGTTTTGCTTTGCAGTGTAATTTGTGGCTGATTATTGTGTAGTTACAGAATTAGAGTAATGACATCTAATTGTATATCTGAAGCGAAAACATATAATTGTGTGGGACTGAATTTAATTTAAAGAAAGGAAAACCCTCCACCAGGGTTTCACATGGGTTATACAGTGCATTTACCAGGCAGAGCTATGTTGATTGCATCCAACCTGCAATTAGCATGTGCAATTAGGATATAATGAATATGCGCACTAACATTATTTCAGCATGTAATATTAAGAATGCTTAGCATTTACCTTATTGCACATAGTACTCATATGTTTGAAGTGTTTAATCAATATTGGCCAGTTAATTCACAGAAAAAATGGACAGTTCATACATGGAAGTTATCAGGAGAATGGCTAATTTCTAGCTACATGGTCAATCACCCTTGAGCATCACCCAAGATGATCAGACCTTGTTGAGCCTATTGAATAGACATCTGGAAGAAGGGCCTGTGCCAAGATTGTGGCAGTTAGAAAACAGCACTCAAGAACCTGAGTGATGAGCATTGTATAAATACGTGGACAAATGGAGACATGAGATTATATTTTAGGAGACAGAGGACTTTTCTTTGCAGTTAATTGTTACCACTCTGCTATTCAAAGCCCTCTGATTGTGGTTTGCATTCAGCCTTGCACAGGGCAATATGGACTTGGCTGGAAATCCAGGCATGAAAGATAAAGAAAAATATGTCAAGTGAAACATTTAGGCACCTGTCTGTGGACTGTTTCTGTGACACATCTACAGATGTTCATCAGTCTCTCTCTCTCTCTGAGTACCTATCTAATGTTCTAGTTAAGCAAACCCCAACTTCAGCTTGTGGACATGAGGAGATCTACAAAGCTTTTAACATGAGATTGATAGCCTGACCCACAAAGGGCAAAATTATTGGAAGAGTATCTGCAGCCAGCATAAATAATTCAATTCTGTCCATCACTATTAATGATAAATACAAATTCTGTGTAAAAAAAAAAAAAAAAAAAAAGACTAGTGAGATAAACATTGACACTTTGGCTGTGGTGTCACTAGCAACTGAGGCAGGGTTTTGGAACACACTGGCAGGGCTACAGTTTTATTTATGACTTTTTTCAGGTGACTCCTGTTGGTCAAAATCCTCTTAAAATGATTAGGGGCCTATTTCAGGAAACTGGACATATTTTGCCCTCATTGATTGCATCCCCTTTATCAAGTAACTCAAACATTGGTTTGATAATCTAGACATTGTAAATTGCTTACTGAACATCCACGCTCTTTTATGCCATGAAAATAAAGAAAGTTTACTTTTCTATATTCCCTCCCATCCCCATCCCCACTCCCAAAAGAAAAAGGGCATTGAGCAATTCTGCAGAATACAAATGACTCAAAAGGGCTTCTTTAAGAAACATTATTTAACCTTCTGACCAAGATGACTTGGTATTTTCCCTATACTAGCAAAAATTTTCCCTTATTTACCCAAATCCAAGACAACTCTGAATTTAAGATGACTGCCCTAATAATTAGATTTTATAGTTGGGAGGGAGGGGCCATGCTGAATTTATAATTTTATATATAGAAAATTATAAATTTGATAAATTTTCCATATATAGAATCTACTAATTGGAGATTCATCTTAAACATGTACCCCACCCCTCAATGCTGTGGCAGGGAAAGCAACGGAGGGGCTCAAGGAGCCAGACCCCACACCTTGTTCCTCCCACCACTTGTCCCACTCATGCCTATGCCTGTTCTCCTTGCCACCTAGCCTCACTGCCACTTGCCCCCAACCCCCTTCTGCCTGGCCCTTGCCCCCCCTATGCCTGCCTCCCTACCACTTGTCCCCTGCCCCCCACAACATGCCCCCTTGCCCCCCATGCCTGCCCCCCTGCCATTGGTCTTTGCCTCTTTCCCTCCCACCACTTACCTTTGCAGTGGTTCTGGCTCCGGCTCTAGGGAGAAGAGGTGGCAGCTCCAGACCCAGTCAGGTTGAGACTGAACCTGGAGCCCAAGTAAGCAGCAGAGGGAGTGGGGGCTGGTGGTATAACAGCATCGTTTGTCCCACATGTACTGTAATTGATTGGTGTGCAAAACCACAAGTGTGTATAGGGAATCTGGGCTATTTTCATTTAAGTTATTGCAATACACAGTCACATTCTTGATCTAAAGCAGTGCTTCCCAAACGTTTCCTCAGCGTGACCCCATTTATGACCCCATTTCCTCAGCATGGCCCCTCCCTCCCAACTCACAGCTCCCCACCCCCCAGGTGCCCCTCACTCCCAATCCACAGTCCCCTGGCCCTGGTGGTGCCCCTCACTCCACAGCCCCCCACGCTCCCCAGGTACACCCGGGCCGAGGCCTGCGGCCCCATGCCCCCCCCCCCACCCCAGCAGCGCCTGAGTCTTGGCCGCCACTCACAGGAAGCAGCAGCTGTTGAGGCCAGAGCGCAGAGCCTGCCTCCCTGCCCCCTGCCCTGTCCCGCTGTGGGCTTGGGGCTCCCCAACCTGCTGCCCTTCCCCCAGGCCACTACAGCCCAGCAGGCAGGGCCTGGCATGGGAGAAAGCACCATGCTGTGGCCCTATCCACTAACATTGTGACCCCATTTGGGAACTGCTGGTCTGAGTATTTACCTTATTCCAAAGAAGATTCCTGCTGGGCTGTCACAAATGTGAGCCTTGATAATTTTTTCAAAGACTTTGCCAAGGATGGAGGTGAGACTGACTGGCTTATAGTTGCCTGGGTCCTCCTTCCTCCCCTTCTTGAAAAGGGGGACCACACTGGCCCTTTTCCAGTCCTCCGGGACTTGGCCCGCGCGCCACGAGCGTTCAAATATTCCCGCCAGTGGCTCTGCAATGATGTCGGCCAGTGCCTTCAGCACCCTCGGATGAAGCTCATCTGGGCCTGCCGACTTAAAGGCATCCAGTTCTTCTAAGTGACTCTGCACCATCTCAGGGTCTACGCATGGAAGTCTGGCGCCTTGCTGCTGCCTCTCTACAACCCCAGTGAGAGACTTGTTGTGCCCCTCACTTAGGAACACCGAGGCAAAGAACTCGTTGAGGAGTTCAGCCTTGTCCCCTCTGTCTGTCACCAATTGTTTCTGCCCATTTAGCAGGGGTCCTATTCCTCCCTGGGCCTTCCTTTTACTCCCTACATATCTAAAAAACAATTTCTTGTTGTCTTTTACTTGGGATGCCATCCTCAGCTCCATGGTAGCTTTGGCCCGTCTAACTGCCTCCCTACAAGCACGAGCAGAGGAGGTATATTCGTCTTTGGTGATCTCTCCCTGTTTCCACTTTTTATGTGCTCCCCTTTTGGCCCTTAGGCTGCCCTGGATTTCTCTGGTCAGCCAGGGAAGCCTCCTGGCCCCTTTCCCTCTTTTACCTCGCACGGGAATCGTCTTGCTTTGTGCCCGAAGGATCGTTTCCTTAAGGCACAGCCACCCTTCTTGGGCTCCCATCACTTCAAAACTCCTACTCTGCAGTGCGTCCTTGACTAATCACCTGAGTTCATTGAGATCAGCTTTCCTAAAGTCTAGCACTTTCATGCTACTAGTTACCTTACCCACTCAACGTCTTATGGTGAATTCTATTATTAGGTGATCACTGTCCCCCAGATGGCTACCGATCTGTAGGTCGGGTTCGTGGCGGGCAGATTGTGCCTGACCAATCTAGTCTCTTTTTATGACCAGGTTACGAAACGCCTGGACACAGGAGGAGGGGTGGATGTCATATACTTAGACTTCAGGAAGGCTTTCGATACGGTATCCCACCCCATACTGGTGAACAAGTTAAGAGGTTGTGACTTGGATGACTACACAGTACGGTGGGTGGTGAATTGGCTGGAGGGTCGCATCCAGAGAGTCGTGGTAGATGGGTCGGTTTCGACCTGGAAGGGTGTGGGCAGTGGGGTCCCGCAGGGCTCGGTCCTTGGACCGAGACTCTTTAATGTCTTAATCAGTGACTTGGATGAGGGAGTCAAATGTACTCTGTCCAAGTTTGCAGATGACACAAAGCTATGGGGAGAAGTGGACACGCCGGAGGGCAGGGAACAACTACAAGCAGACCTGGATAGGCTGGACAAGTGGGCAGAAAACAACAGAATGCAGTTCAACAAGGAGAAATGCAAAGTGCTGCACCTAGGGAGGAAAAATGTCCAGCACACCTACAGCCTAAGAAATGACCTGCTGGGTGGCACGGAAGTGGAAAGGGATCTTGGAGTCCATGAGTCGGCAGTGTGACGAAGCCATCAGAAAAGCCAATGGCACTTTATCGTGCATCAGCAGATGCATGACGAATAGGTCCAAGGAGGTGATACTTCCCCTCTATCGGGAACTGGTCAGACCGCAGTTGGAGTACTGCGTGCAATTCTGGGGGCCACACTTCAAGAAGGATGCGGATAACCTGGAGAGGGTCCAGAGAAGTGCCACTCGTATGGTCAAGGGCCTGCAGACCAAGCCCTATGAGGAGAGACTAGAGAAACTGGACCTTTTCAGCCTCCGCAAGAGAAGGTTGAGAGGCGACCTTGTGGCTGCCTATAAGTTCATCACAGGGGCACAGAAGGGAATTGGTGAGTATTTATTCACCAAGGCGCCCCCGGGGTTTACAAGAAATAATGGCCACAAGCTAGCAGAGAGCAGATTTAGACTGGACATTAGGAAGAACTTCTTCACATTTAGATTGGCCAAGGTCTGGAACGGGCTCCCAAGGGAGGTGGTGCTCTCCCCTACCCTGGGGGTCTTCAAGAGGAGGTTAGATAGGCATCTAGCTGCGGTCATCTAGACCCAGCACTCTTTCCTGCTTATGCAGGGGGTCGGACTCGATGATCTATTGAGGTCCCTTCCGACCCTAACATCTATGAATCTGTAAGTCCAATTTACAAAATCCATATATATGAATGAATCTAAAAGGGAATATAGAGACAGTGGGCCACACTGTGCCTCAAGCTCTATCTGTGCATCACTGCTGGGAGAATTAGGCTCAACGCTCTGAGAGGTGGTATGGATGGAAAAGGAGAAACGGAGTGATCCAGTCACTTTTACTGGGATATTTAAAATATAAAACCACCATGTTCTATAATTTAAATGTTGCATTTGATATTGGGAGTGAAACTCGTGTCTCTTCCAAGATGTTTATCAGAAAACGTGGGTAGGATGGGGTATGATGCTGCAGCCTTCAAATAACCTCTATTCAGAACCTGGGAGAGAGTACATGTCATTCTTAATTCAGTACAACCAGTTTGCTTTTTTCTCTTTATCTAGACCATTTGTGCTTACTCTTCCTTAAAGACAACATATATACATTAAGATTTACAAATGACAAAACACAGCCTGTATTTATAAGAGTATCACTTACTTCACTTTTTATTAAAATCATCAGCTACAAAATAGGCATTTTGCATTTACTAGATCTAAATAAACTACTACAAGAAAATGTCATCACGATCATGAAGCAGAACAATCCCATTACGCACCTTAGATGTTACAAGGAGCTTTTAGTAAGAGAAAGTACAGAGATCAAATAAGTTAGTCACATCATACTGTAGAGTTAACCTCCACCTTTTAAGAAAGCAAACACAGTGCAACTGTAAATCTAAGAAATATTTTCTACAAACATTCAAAAAAGTTCAATTTGGCTTTCATTAAAAAAATACAGCTGCTACTACAGAATTAAAAGTATAATATTTCAGACAGGCAACCATAAATGTACCATGTCTGGCACAATATCTGGAAACGGGAAAGCAATTGTGTGTTAAACTAAATATAAGAAGATGATGACATTTTTCACCAATTTTAGGGATGCTAAATACAGACAACCACATTCTCAGCTGGTCTGGGATACCATAGTTTTATTCTAATAAATAAAGATATTCTGGTTTATACCAATTGAGAATCTGGACCCGAATCAGAAAATCCATATGCTGTTTTCTTTTTTCCTTTCAAAGCCAAAAATTAAACAAAGAATGGTTAACTCTGTATTTATCCATCTTAAAAAGTGATAGCAATGCAAATTCTAGTAGGTCAGTGCCTTTTAGAGTCTGCACTCCAACCAACAAAGGTTACCCATCTGTATACACATTAGGGTCCTGAACCGCAAATGCCTTGCTGGATCAGGGCTTTAAATTATGTTTTCATGATGGATGGTACATCCAGAAGTCAAAGGTAATAGCTGATTAAATGATCCTATAAGAATTACAGGGCCAAAATAAGGGGTCAAGTTGTTCCAGTAATTTTTATACACAAGTCCCTATTAATATCCATTGTAAGGTCTGCTTATAACCCCATGGCAGGATAGGATGACTAAAAAGTATCCCTTCATGGTATGCTCTACAGAACTCTATTAAGCTTCACAAAGTGGCCCTTGTTCCCCTCTACTGTTCTGACAGCGTGATGCATCACTCATCTAACCTCTCCATATTGGAATTTTTGGAGACTAGAAGTGGGAATGTTGTGCAAAACTAGATGCTACCATGGCATATGAAATGAAAACATGAAAGCACTGCACTTAAAGACAACGTTTAGCAAAAACAGATACGTTATAATAGAAAAGATCACATTGGTCAGTACTACCCCAAAGACAGATTATAGTACAAACAAACAAAAAAAAGATCAAATGCTCTAGATAGGTGAAAAATGTGGCTAGTTCCTTAAGTCTACTGTTAGAAGTCCCACATAGAAATACATTTACATTTTCTATCTTTTTGTGTGATTTTTATAAAAAGAATCATTTATAGACTGAAAAAAATCAAACTAGCTTGCTCACAAAATCATTTGTCGAAATACATTGTAATTATTAGCAATAAATAAACAGGTTGGACACTAGCTTGATATTTCAGGTTGACCCAAACCACTCACAAGGTTCATGTTTTAACATTATGGACAAATTTTCACTTGAGCAATATAAGCTTATTGCCAGAAGAGAATTCTACACTGATCATTTGAGATCTACTAATTTTTGAATATTTAGGAAAATCAGAATGGACTATGACAAATCTGTTGCTTTCTTACAACACTTCTTAATAAATAGCCACCCTGCATAAAAAACACACCCTTTAAGATAAATATATCATATAATTTCTTTTTATGTAATTTTAAAGTGCATCTAAAGTTGCTAAAGAAATCCTTACATTTAAAGAAAATACAAACAGTCATTCAGAAGCTAGAGGTATTTCCTTTTGACAAATTAAGCAGTGATAACATATCCATTCCAAGATTCTCAGCTCAGCTACAGCTGTGATGGGTTTATAGGTGAGCAAAGTTGGCAAATCCATTCTGTGCCTGGCAGTTCTTCTGCTTAGGGATCTTGAGACTCTCCTAAAGAAACTCCCTTCCTTTGGGCCCTAGTGGTTCAATTGCCAACTGGGCCTCTCTATCCTTAAATGCATGACATAATGCTAAAATAGTAAGATACTAGAAATGTACTTTTACATTAATACTCACTGAGCTAAATTCACCCTCCAGCATTAACTTCAGTATAGTCATGTCCATTTAGTGTGGGCCAAATTGGCTGCTGGTATATCTCTGGGTATCTTCCCAATACCAGCTCCATTAGGACTTCCGATGTCATTCTCAGAAATGTCACTTCTTGAAAGTGTCAGTTCTCAGAACAGCAGCAATGGTGTCATTGCTGCAAATGCTGTAAGCAGCTATGTATAGCTATGACTACCACAGAGCCCAGGTCAGCAAATACAATCTCTACCTGCAAAAATCCTTAACATCACTATTAAAATTTCAGTTATAAGCTACATTATTGAACTTTTACCTACCCATTGCAAGATAGTATCAGTACATACAAACATTTCACTGCTGTAAACATCATGCATGTATGCTGTGCCTAGTGCTGTTGAATTACAGCTACAAGTCTCTGCCAAGCAAATCAGTCTCATCTAGCAGGAAATCCATGTCCTCACGTCTCACCTGGGGACTGATCACTACTTGGCGAAAGAAGTTGACTTTGCCAAGGTGCGGCTGGTACCCCAGCATCATGCTGCCCTTCTTCATCATTCTCTCTTTAATTACAGGTGCAACCTGCAGCAGGGAGAGAAAACAGGTGTTTAAAGTAAAAGGTGTAAGCATTTAGAAGAGCTGGGTAAAAAAAATATTTCCCATCTTGAAAAGATTGTTGAGATTTCTGAATTTATTTCCTCACTCACAGTGGGATGAGACCTTTGAAAGTGTTGACAAAAACAGAGAGAGACCCAAACCTCAGAACATCCCATAAATGTGTGCCTGCCCGGGATATCAAACTCGGTCATGACCACCAAGCTATTGGTTATTTTGGAGTTGGTTATTCTTTTTTTTCCTCACCCTCTCTTCCCCATATAACTTCCATTTCAGGACTTAGAAAGTCTTGTCACTGGAAGTTTCATTGAAACAAGCATATGCCTGCAAAACGTTTCAGTTAAGACAAGCCAGCATTTTCCAACAAAAGCATTTTGATGATAAAGTTCTCAATCAGACCCAAAGATATTACTGACCTTATACACTTCATCCTCACACACAACAATTTCACTTTTAATAATCAACACTTCCTCCAGATGATGGGAACAGCTATGGGCACTAAAATGGCCCCACAGTATGCCAACCTTTTTATATGAGCCACCTGGAAGAAGACTTCCTCAAGAACTGCACCATCAAACCCTTGCTGTACTTACGATATATTGATGACATCTTCATCATTTGGACTGAAAACCTGCAATCTCTGATTGAGTTCCACCAGAAATTCAACTGTCACCATCCCTCCATCCGACTTTCTTTAGAATACTCCAACACCAACATCCCCTTTTTAGACACAAGGATCAGTATCCAGAAGGGTAAAATACAGACCACAGTATACAAGAAACCCACAGACCAACATACATATCTGCACAGAACCAGCAATCACCCGAAACACACCAAAAAAGCTGTGATATACAGCCAAGCCCTCAGATACCACCGCATCTGTACTGAAGAGAACACCCGGGATCGCCACCTCACCAATCTTAAAAAGGCTTTCACCCAGCAAGGACACTCCTCCAGAGAGGTAGATCGCACGTTTGAAAGAGCCACCTGGATACCACGTGAAGAACTGCTGCAGTACAGAAGAAAAACACCCACAACTCGCACACCGCTGGTTATGACCTATCACCCATCCCTTGAACCTGTACGAAAAATCCTCAAAAAATTGCAACCCATATTAGAAAAAGACCCTATTCTTATAAAGATCTTCCCAGAGCCACCCATCCTAGCCTTCAGACAAGCACCAAACCTCGCCAACCTCATCACCAGAAGCAAACTTCCTCAAGCCCAGAACACACCAAAAGGATCCAGACCGTGCCATGACAAGAAATGCAAAACCTGCCCCCACATCTCCACCACCTCCACTATTACTACACCCCACAACAGAGCCATCAGCATCCCTGGATCTTACAGCTGCACCTCCAAGAATGTAGTATACCTCATCCAATGCACCAAATGCCCTGATGGAAGATATGTAGGAGAGACCAGACAACAACTGCGCACCAAAATAAACGCACACCGGAAATCCATCAAAGACAGAAACACCCAATAACCGGTGGGGGCACATTTCTCACAGGAGGGCCACTCTCTTTCCAATCTCTCAGTCCTGATCCTCAAGGGAAACTTACACAACACTTCCCAGAGACGAGCCTATGAGCTCCATTTCATCAACCTGCTGGATACTAGAGATCAGGGACTAAACACAGACATTGGATTTTTGATACATTACAATCTGCCTGGCAACTGACTCCCCAGCCCAGCCCAGCCCTGGCTTCTTTACTTTTCATTCCATCCAGGAACAGCACGCAGCAACTGCTGCAGCTTCCTTAGCCTGACGAAGGGTTTTTGAACCCGAAAGCTTGCTTAATAACTATTCTCCAACCATTTGGGTTGGTCTAATAAAAGATATCAAATCACCCAAGGAACCTTGTCTGCCTCAATCAGTTCTAAAATATAGCAACATAGCAGGAGGTCTTAACTGGGGACTTGTGACAAGCCTGGCCTCCTCCCATTCCTAAAGCAAAGTGTGGAAAAGAAAGCTTCAGCAAGGAAGACATTTGAGAATCAGTGAATAAGGCACATGATCCTACCATCCTTTATTCACATTAACTGGCCCAGTGATTTCAGAAGTAAAACCTGGTTGAAGAGAGGCAGGACATGTATATAACAGTTTGCATCTTTACAGTACAATGCAAATACTAACTAGTTTATTTTTAGACTTCTAACGTATGACCTTAGCACCTGAATGGTGGTTACCAAAACCAAATGCAGTACAACACAAAACAACTGTATGCCCAGTCTATTTCACATTGCCTGCCATGGATCCTACACTGCAGTTTCTGACATTCTCAAAGTTCCACAAAGGTTCTTGCTCCTTTTTTGATTAAGAGATCTCTTTTGAAGCTCTCGTAAATTGTAACTTACCTTCCTAAATTCCTTTTTGTTCACAAAGTACTTTAAAATGCAGCCTCTGGCTATGGACAGAGTCGGAATTTTGGTTTGGATGCAAGCTTCAGCTGTTATGCTGTGACCTACGTACAGCAAAGGTTCCCAAACTGCAGTACACATACCCCCTGGGGGTACGCAAGACATCTATGGGGGTATGCGGGAGAAACTGCGTAATGGCAGATTTAATTTTCATTATAATAAAAACTGGCTATTCCTCAATACGAGGATGATATCTGCCAGAGTGGGGATTACTGGTGAGTTTTAAGGTGGCTGAGGAGTCCATTCCATGCTCTGCAAGTTTTTCTACAGATATGACAAGTGGTGCCGGGGGGAAGGAAGGGGGGAAGAAAAGGGGGAGGCCCAACTGTTGGCCAGGATGTTGTATGCTTTCCTTCCTCCTCTGCTGTTTCTTAGATTCCTGAGCAAGACAGTTCTCTTTGAAGTGGGCTGTAGCTTGATGTGGTGCAGTGCCATTGAGATCTGTTACCAACCAGGACTTCCAATTTGTAGGGTTGATGCTCCCCTTCTTAAGGTATGCTTTCAGGGTGCCCTTGTAGTGCTTCCTCTGACCTCTGTGGGTCCTCTTACCATGACTAAGTTGAGAGAAGGGGACTTGCTTTGGGAAACAAGCATCAGCCATCCGCATACAGTGTCCAGCACAGTGGAGTTGGTGCTTCATGATCTTTGCCATAATATTGGTTACATTAGCTACAAAGAGGATGCTGGCATCTGTGCAGTGGTCTTCCCATCTAATGCAAAGGATCTTCCTGAGGCAACACTGATGGAACCATTCCAGGCACTTAAGATGGCTTCGATATGTCACCCATGTCTCATGGGGATAATCACTGCATTGTAGACCAGGATCTTAGTTTCCATCTGCAGATCTCGGTCAGCAAAGACACAACAAAGCAGCTTTCCGAAGGATACGCTGGCAGAGCAAATCCTATTTTCAATTTCTACATCAAGACTGATTTGGAAAGGTGACTGCCAAGGTATGGGAAATACTCAATGTTTTCCAGGGGTTCTCCACCAATGGTGATTTCTGGGGGGAACAGGGCAGCTTAGACTGAGGCAAGTTGATGGAGCACCTTGGTCTTCCCAATTTTAAGGGAGAGTCCCAGGCTATGATAGGCACCTGAGAAAAGGTCAAGGGTGGACTGCAGATCGGTCTCAGTGTGTGCAAGGATAACAGAGAGTTGTCAGCATACTGAAGGTCAATGACCCCAGTCTTGGTAACTTTCATTTTCCTGTGAAGAGGCTGCAAGTTGAAAAGCTGACCGTCCAATTCAACACTCAACCCCAATTCTGGGAGGAAGGTGGTCACAGCTGAGAATCAAAATAACAGCAAGACAGATGGAAAAAAGGGTTGGGGCAATGACACAACCCTGCTAGACACCAGAATGGATGGTAAATAGGTCTGTCTCTAAACCATTTCAAAGGACTGTGGTGGTCATCCTATCGTGGAGTAGCCTAAGGATACTGATGAACTTCAGTGGACAACCAAACCTAGCCAGCAGCTTGTGATTATTATTATTATTATTATTATTAATAACAACAACAACAACAACAGGCATTTAAAGGGTTAAAAGATAAACCATATTCTGGCAGGGGTAAATGGGTAGCAGGTAAACCTGGAAGGGGATACACAATAAAAAAAGTTTGGGAACCTCTGATGTATAGAGTTAAAGTTGCAACATTTTTGCTACACTTTGGGCACGTCTACACAAGACGCCAAATGTGCAATAGACCAATTCTACAGCACATTAACATGTCATGGCAAAAGCCATGCTACTGAGCTAATGTGTAGGAGAATTAGTCTACTGTGCATTGGCATCACTTAAAAGGCATGCATTGGTGGTACTGCACAGTAGTGCCAGTTACTGTGCATTTAGTTAGTACTTATCATTACAAGTACTAAACTTAATGTGCCGTAACCACAGCACATTAGTGCATGTGTAGACGTGCCCTGCAACTGCTACAGGTATGTGCAGACATAACAGGTAGACAGTACACAACTGCATAACATCATACTGGCACAAGAGTTGGCCCAAAATAGAACGCTGAACAAGTGCATTACTTGATCTCATTTGATGGCTGTGTTACCAATCAGCCCCATGAATGTTTTAATGCGCAATATCTCAAAACCAAGCCTAAGACCTATCCCTCCCTTGCTACTGATTTTTGTAACTATTTTATTATTAATATAACATTGAAAGATAACACAATCTATCTAATTAGCTAATGTGTAGAGCAGTTCCTACTCAGGAAAGCTCCCACACCTATTACTTGAAACTATGCCATTCATAATAAAGAAATCTAGTTCCCATGGGCTAGCTACTGTTTCTGGTTCTCACTGCTCCTTGCAAGTCCTCTGGAATGACTCTGAATTTAAATGAGTACAACTGAAGAAAAGAATCTGGCCAACAACCTTATGGTTTCAGTGCACTCCAGTTCTCATTTTAAACCACAGAGACAGCAGCCCTGATGTACACCTTTGCTGGGAGTTTTATGACATGGCAGTTGAGTTCTCCCAGCTGGCCGTTAGTTCCATAGCCACTGCCTTGAGCAAGGAGTTGTACATAAAGTAAACAGCTCCAAGACCAGCCCCAGGAGGTGCTGTGCTTCAGACATACTCCTTTGCGTGATAGTGTCTGCTTGACTCTTCTTTTGCTGCAAAGAAGGAAAATAGTAATTGCAGTCTTTGAAAGGCTACAGTTTCTCTCTCCTGGTACCTCAGCTCAGGCCCTTACACAAAGACAACACCCCACCTCTTTCCCAAGTCACTTAAACCAAGAAGCTATGCCTAGAGAACATCCTGCTAGAGATCCCCTATCCCCTAGCACAGCTTAATAAGGCACAGTTAAGTGCATCATCTAGGAAGAAATCCTAGCCCCAGTGAAATCATCCCCTACCGTTTATTGTTTACTTGAAACATGCCACTCTTGTATTGGAGAGTGCATTATTCTGTAATTAATGCTACCAGCTGATGGAGCCCCCAAAGACTGAGGAGGGAATCTGTTAAGTCTTCAAACACCTGAAGGGCAATTATAAAGAGATGGAGACAGCCCTTTCTCTGTGCCTGTAGGGGACAGGACTAGGAGCAATGTCCTCAAACTGCAGCAGAGAAATTCAGGTTGGAGACTAGAAAAACCTTTGGACTATGATGCTGGTCAAGCAGTGGAACAGGCTACCTAGAGAAGCTGCAGAATTTCCATCCCTAGAAATTTCCAAGAACAGATTAGACAGACATTGGCCTGGGATGGTTTAGTCAGGGATGATCTTGCCTTGAGTAGGGGCAGGACTTGATGATCTTGTGAGTTATCTTCAAGCCCTACTTTCCTATAATACTATGACACCATTACTGGGTGAAAAATGAGTAGGGAGGGTGGAAGCAAGGATATGGCGGTGAGTGCCTAAAGTTACCAAGCATTGGTCCTGACCTGGCCAAGCATTTAACCTTGTTTCACTTTATGTATCTGAATAGTCCTACCGAGTTCAGAGGGACTATTCACATGCCAAGAGATAAGCATCTGCTTATGTTTTGTTCTGTATCCAGCCCCAAGTACACAGGTCCCGGCAGTATCAAGCCCAGCTGACTAAATTACTTTGCATGGTTGTTTTTAAACATTTTACATTTTTCTGTCCTACTATACCCTTTAGTCCTGTTCCTTCACTTTCCTTTGTGAGATTTTGGCTTTAAAATGGGCAAATCAATCTACGGCCCAGCTTTGGTTCCTGCATTAATTTATTTTGATTCTGGAAGCCAGTGGAAGAAAATACCACTTGGTCTACAAAAGAAGAAAAATGTTGGTGTCATCTTTTATTTTAATAGTATTACTTCCACATGACATGTATATATGCACATTTCACTAGGCAACTACCCAGCAATTCATTTTGATATAAATGTCTTAGGATTTTCAGTGTATTTTAGGATATACAATTCTGGCATCTCCATGCTAGTTTAGTTATGGATGCTTATAATGCTGTTGCCTTGAAATCAATTTTGGATTCAGAGGAAGAATATTCATGGCACTAGTTTAAATTGCCTCTGTTCACTCATTTTTTTTTGGCTTTGCAGTAAGTCTAATCTTTTTCATTTAGTGTTTAGCTTTTTAAAAAAAACAGACTGACAGAGTTAGAATTTTAACTGAAGTGCACGTATGTGACTACCATACTTATCAGTTGAGCAGTGTACTGCTACAAGTTTGTCTTTTGTATACCAATGTGATGATAAAAAGACACAAGTTAGGAAATCCATATTAGTAAAGATCTTAGAATTAAAAAGGAATATAAACACTATAAATCTGACTGTGAATCTGAGAAGATTTAGAGAGAGATTATAACACCTCTACTCACACTGAATAGCACCTAATGCTATGTGCCATAGAAACCAATTGGGTTACTACTGGGTTTAAGCACTGCTTGGTGGGTGCATCTACATGTGCACTTTACTGCAAAGTTACTGTCTACACCTGTTCCAGTATTAGGGCACAGTAAATTAATTAACTCTGCTTTAAAATAGCACTGTTGGAGACAGTACTATCTTATGGCAGAGTTATTAATGGCAGTGAAATGCATGTATAAAAGCTAACCCAGGCATAAACTGTACCCTGTCAGCCCAGGCAACAGGGGACTTGACCCCTGCTTGCCACCTAGCCACACACCTCTGCACCTGCAGCATTCTCATGCCCCAGCCAGCCCCTCCGCCGCCGGACACTATCACCCAGAGCCTGTGGCTGACCCCCTGAGTCTGCTGCCAGCCCACAGCTGCTCCACCCTGGCTCAAAGTGCTGCTCTTCCAGGCACACGTGTAGATTCCGCACCCAGGATCAGCTAACTCCAATGAGAACTGGTCTGGAATTTATCCCTTCACATTAATTTCACATGTAGATTCACCCAGTGAGAGCAAATCTTTCTTATAGACAGGAGGGTCAAAAACAGCTTTCCCCATTTATCTTATGCAAAAGCACCAATCTCCCACTTGGATTTTTGTCTAAATAACTGAACAACTCAAGGACTCACTGAACTTCATGTTTCATAGTTTAGAACCAACTCAGGCTGATCTCATTTGTTCAATACCCAAGCAAGACTTCCCTTGAAGGACAGCAAGACCTGTATGCTTTGCATGAGCCATCTTCACTCAGACTGAAAAGAACAGCACTCTGCAAGTGGTCATATGAATAGAAGGTTTTGCCTTGCAAAACCAAATTCTGCCCTGACAAGTTATTTCAGTGGTGTAGTACATGGCAAAACTTGGGGCAAGATTTGGACCCTTTATGAACGGTTTTTCAAAATTTGGGTTTGGGGTTTTTTCTTTTAAAGTTCTTACCCATAAGCATTTGCTCAAAATATGGTATCTCAGTTGCCAAATATGCTTATCCTGGTGGAAATCCTCATGCTTCAATTCAGCAGGAACATCCTGATCCCCTTACCATTACGTCTGGTTATTAAGGCTAGGGACAGACATTCAAAAAGCTTAAAGGAAGGGGTGGGGGGGCAGATCCTGCCAGACTGAGGAGTGGAGTTGGGGAAAGTCCTTTCTCTGAAGCAAGCATGTATTGAACACAGCAATTTGCAAAGCATACAACAGGAAACTACCAAAAATCTTTGCCTAAGCTAAGATACAGTCCAGTAAAATACAGCATACACAATTTAGTCTAACTTAAAATGTAAACCAGGAAGACAAAATAAAGTCTTGCATTAGTCTTACTAATCCTGAGGGTAGAGTGTCTCCTTACAGCCAGGCATTCAGAAAGGCTTTGTTTAGGTATTCCCACCTTTTACAGGTTCTGCTTTATAATGAAAATGTAGCTCTCCTTATTCTTTGGTGAAGATCTGGGCTCATAGGTGCAGGGCTTGGCTCTGTACATGGGACAATCTTGCCTCTCCCCCCACCCCTCCCCCAACCAACTGTGGAATTCAACCCCTCCCTGCCTGGCTGCAGGCAAGCTGCAGAGACTGCGGCCAAACCCCCAGGGATTCCAGGAGAGAGGGCAGGGGGAGGAATTAACCAGCTCCCTGGCTGGCTGCAAGCCGCAGAGACTGCGGCCAAATCCCAGTGGTCCCCATGGGTAGAGAGGGGGCAGGGGGAGGAATTAACTCTGTCCCTGCCTGGCTGCAGGCAAGTCATGGAGGTGCGGCTGGGGCTAGCAAACCCCAGCTGCGATACGCAGGGTTTGACAGTGGGGGGAGAGGGGACAGAGGGAAGAATTTACCTTAGGGGCCATGGCAGACCATTATCTGGCCACGCCCTGCCCCTGCCCTGGCTAGAGAGCAGAGGGGAAGGGCCAGCCCAGCTCTCTGGCGCAGAGAGCAGAGCCCCATCCAGCCCAGAGAACACGCTGGGATGCTGGAGGAGTCTGGTTTAACTTAAACCAGGAAGGGGTCTGGGACAGACATTGCATAAACCGGTTTGAGCCAAGCCAAATCAGTTACGTGTGATATTACATTCAACTAAGTTTATCTCAAACCTGTTTTGGCCACTTTGAAACTGGTTTATGTGCACTGAATGTCTGTTCTGTTACAGATTTAAACCAGTTTCTGATCACTTAAACTGGTTTATGTATAATGTCTGTCCCCAGCCTAACAGTCCAACTTTTCAATTTTCATGCTTGCCAAATGTCATGTTAAATAATAATTATTTGCAGTCTGGTAGTGCTAAAAGGTTCTTAATCAAGATAAAGGCAGAATTGTGAGCATTGTACAAACATTTAAAAGAAGACAACTCTTTTAGTCCTGTACTCCACAAGCTGTCACAATGGAATCCCAAAGTTACATTCCCAAAGTGTCCCCATATTTTGAAGTGACTTTTTCCCTTTCTACACTGTGAAGCCAAACAATTTTTCCTTAAAAAAAGAAAAAGAAAGCCACTTGTTTGGCATCATGTATTTTGTGTGTTCCATTGACTAAACATGATCAGGTCAGTGTAACAATTCTACCAAGGGTCTTTTCCACTGATGAAGAAAGGAACTTAATTCATGCACAAACTCCAAGCAAAATGATCTAAGCAAGCAGAGCCATTATACAGCAAGTGCATGTAAGCCTTAATTTTCAGAATGCAGAACACCCCAAAGTACTGGCATTAAGGGGATCTGCAAAGGCTCCCACGCTCCTAAAAAAAAATTAAAAAGTCAGACCCAGAGTCTATAAGGGACTGATCCTGGGAAAATTCATTGTCATCTGCTTCCACTGAAATCAACACGTAGTCAATGGGAAGGGAGGGTGCTAAACTCCTGAAGGGAGCTGCACAGCACCTTGAAGGATTAATCCCTAGGAAAGCAATTTAGAGAGTGAAATTGCTTCAACTTTCCAATTATTTTACTACTGGATTTACTTCAAATTGCAAATCTAATTCTTTATTTTGTACCTCATTGGAACAGTCCTAGAATTTTAAGTGAAAGGCATTCTCAGTCCTAAATTCCCTCTTTCTTCACAACTCCACATTTATTATTTTAAAACCAGGATTCAACACAATATCTAACCCTAGCGACATGTCCAGTTCTGCATCTCTGTGGGTATGGGGCTGTCTCTTGCAATAGAGCTGTTCCACTTCTGCTGTGCAACAAGAGACAGAAGCAGGGGGGTCTGCGACACAGGGACATACATACACTGGATGTCACAGAAACTCCCAAGAGCACTATTGCATGGGACAGTTTATACATTTAGCCTGGAGTAGAGACAAGGCTGACGGAGCTAGGGCGAGTAAGAACCTTCTCCTGCTTCCAAACTGTGGAGGATACTCTATTAATACGGAGCTATAGTCAGAGCAGTTCAACCCTGTCGTGAACAACACAAATAGCCTTATTTGTAGACTTCTATCATAATCCCTTTTATTAGACTCCCCTATAGATAACAACGCAGTCCAACATTTTCAATCTGTCCTCATACAGATGGCTTTCCATGCCACAAATAACTCGCCAATCTCTGACTGATCTTTATTCCTGCTAATCCAAAATACAGTTGAACTACCATAATCCTTGCACAGTAAAATGAACCTTTGCAACTCCCCTTCAAGCCAATAGAGTTTTTTAAAAGTGTCTTTCCAGATTTGTGTTTTCTGTATTTGGCATTTCATTTTTTAATTAACATTGGCCAACTGAATACTAAAATAATGGCCATAATTTACACACTGATAGGCACAGCCAATAAAAAGTCATTTCTCTGGACAGTGGAAATCACTGAAACAAGCAGTCTAGTGAAAGCCTAAACTATTTTGAACTTGAGTTAAAAATCAACATATAGTTTCAGATTTTAAAAAATGGGGAAAATTGTGAGTGGGAATCTAAAGGTGTTTGAACATTTAGGGGAGTGGAGGGAAGACAGACTTTCATTAGAGTTCTGGTGCCCCCTGCCCTTCTTCCCACAAGTAAAAAGAAAAATGACCAGTAAATTCCTGAGTCAATTATAATATTTGTCTAGGAATCCCAAAATCACATTCCCATGATTTCACAAAAATTAAATAGAGCCTGTATTTTTTCCTCCAAAATTTTGCAAACTGGAAAACAAGTTTATGTGGGAAACAGCCATAAAAGTCCATACAAAGTGGTTTTGGCTACAAAAAGGCAATTTGGGGAGGGGGTGGTAAATTCATGATTTTTCCAAGAAGAAGAATTTAGCCATTCTGGTCATGAAACACTATGCTCCCTGCTAGAAATGGTAATCAAATTCACAGATAATCATAATGGAATAAGATATTAATTTAGCTATATCACTGATATATAGGAGTTTTGCTCAGAAAATCAGGAAAACCTCAAGTCAGTGAAGCATGTAAGCACATTCTTAACTTACACACATTATGTACCACTGACTTCAGGAGGGTTTCACAACACATGGCCAAAGATGGAAAGGATTATTTTGTGGTTAAAATACTGGACTGAAACTCAAGATATGGAGGTCTGACTGCTAGCTCTGCCACAGACTGCCTATGTGGCCTTGGACAAGTCACATAATGCCAGAGCCTAGACCATCTACTGGGCACATATGTGGAGTTAGGCACTTAAAGTTCAATCCTATTCTACCCTGTTCAAGTCCCTGAAAATCCCATAATACATCTATTTTTGTAAAACTCAGTCATAGTCTTACAACTGAGTCATTATTAAGCAGCAAGGATGGTACAACTCACTCACTTTTTGTACTAACACTTTTGCAGGGGCTCATGCAGCCCACTTAGCAGTCCTAAATCCACTCATGCACCTGATAGAACTGAATCTGGCCATTAACCTCCCCATCCCAGTTAAAACACCTTCATTTTTTTCTATTACAGGACTGCCTTGACTGACATTTTTGGGCAGAGACCAATATTCTGTTTGTATACAATCTAGTAGAAAAGGCCCTGATATCACAGGGATCCCTGGATACTAGTATGATATAAACAACAACTGCCACACCACATCTAACAGATTTCCTGTTTTAAGTATAGAAGATGAGTGAGGTATCAAAAATACCAAATTGGTATTCCCTACTGGCAGCTGCTGAGTTTTTAATATTGACCACTATATGCAATACAAGCAAGCAAACACTTTATCTGGTTGTTTATCAGTGCTAGTCAGCTATGTGTCATAAATATTTGGAAGCAATAGCTCTTTCACCCTATTCTAAACCCATAAGAAAATATATTCTCCCCTGTTTAATATCTCTTATCGTCTTGTGCTGCAAAATTGGTTGCAGGCCTTAAACAAAACCTTTATCCTTTTGGTGATAATTAAAAACAAACCCAGGCCATTTGTCATCTGTCACCCCAACTGGGACAATTGAAATACCAAATATTTGCACTCCCAATCACAGCTTTGTTCCCGCAGCCAAGGCACTTTGTAAAAACCCAAACATGTTTTTCTTTTGTCTAGAATTTGTACTGGGCCTATATCCCTAAACCACTAATAAATTATTACTGTACGTGATAGTGCCAGCATTTCCCTCATGCCATACCATACAGCAAATGGAGGAAGAAATGCATTTGTCAAAATAACAGCAAACCACTTCCACATTCTTTACTACAACTAAAGAATCAAAGGGAGAAACATATGCTTCTGTATTTTTGCTTTACTGTTCACGTTCTCTGTGAACTTTCATCTGGCAGCTCTGGTATGACACCTTCTGAAATGCAAATTGTGCATCTTCATTCCATCAGATGCCTTCTGTGACAAGGAACGTAATTATTCTCTCCAAATCATTTAAAATGACTGATAGGCCCTGGCATATTGACTCTGAATTAGATTGGATAAAAAGTTGTTCTAAGCATTCATTTATGCACTATTTATGCAACAAAAATAGTTGCCTAATGCATCACGTTTTTATTTTGTGTGCCCATAGTCACAATTATATTTTTACTTGTACTTAAACAGTGATGTTTTAACGCCTCAAAACAAACCTGATCCCAGGCTGAGATCTGTCATTTATGGTCAAGGGAATCATTTTCATTTACCATATTTCATGGTAAAGTTAGGAATTTTGTAGATATGGTGTATAAATCAACCTAACATTCTGGATCATAAATACGGGGTAGACTTATACTGGCCCCCGGTGTGCCCTCACTGCGGACTAGGCACCCAGGGGCTGGACATGTGCCGCAGCACTGCTCGCAGGGGACGGGGATAGGCTCGGTGATCAGCTGGCACAGCCCCATCCCCTGCAAGCGGTGCTGCTTGGGCCATGCCAGCTGAGCGCTGAGCCCAGTGCTGCTCGCAGGGGATGGGGATGTGCCAGCCAAGTATCAAGCCTGGCTCTGTCTGCTGTGTTTGGCACTGCCAAGCACCAAATCCAGCCCCGTCCCCTGCAAGCAGAGCCGGGCTCAGCGCTCAGCTGGCACAACTGGGCTTGGTGCTCGGCAGCGCTGCTCACAGGGGATGGGGCCATGCCGGCCATGCCAGGTGAGCACCAAGCATGGCCCCATCCTGTGAGAGCGGTGCCAGGCTCAGCTGACATAGCCTCATCCCCTGCAAGCTGCATTGCTGAGCGCTGAGCCTGGCCGCAGCAGCCGAGCCCAGCGCCACTCTTAGGAGACAGGGCTGGGCTCAGTGCTCAGCAGTGCTGTTTGCAGCCAATAAGGCCAGGCTTGGCATGTGGTTGGCACACCCCATCCCCTGCAAACATCGCTGCCTGGGCCATGCCAGCCAAGTGCCGAGCCCAGTGCTTCTCACAGGTGACAGTGATACGGTGTATAAGTCAAGGTTGAATTTTAAGGGTTAAACACCGTGAAATAGAGTATCTGAAAATAAAAATGCTTTAACTTTATGGCATTTGTCTCTAAAAAGAATGAGGCAAAGTAGATAGAACAGATGAATCAGCACTTACAGATGCATGCATGGTTTTCACTACTGTAAAAATTGTACGGGGTGAACAATACAATATCTCAGGTGCATAGTCCCATATCTACTTCTTGCATAGCATGTATATACATTTCCTATTTGTAAGAGCATTTGCAGGGGTTCTGTATTGGTTCTTATATAGTCCTAGGGTTTGTGCACTCTGCTTTATCATCCTCTTATTAATCAGCTATGTAGAGAGTCTACACACTGAACAAAACCCCAGAGGGTAGAAATGCCACTAAAATATAGCTCAGGAAAAAAAAAAATTCTGATTTGTTTAAACTGTAGCAAGACAGTTATGTGCTATGGTTTTCATAAAGAATAATGGTTAAAGCTTTGATAGTATACCAAGGTCTTCTGTGGAAGACTGTGTTAAGGTCCCATTTAGTCACTATTATTTCCGTATTTTTCAACCGTTGCAGAAGAAAGCTTTTTTTATGCAGGAATGGAACAACAGTAGCTTGTCATCTTGAAAAGAAAAGGTACTAAGAAAAACAAAATCTTTTTTGCTTGTATGCACAGGGATGAGCTTCTGTTCTCCTCCTGTTCCACAGGGGGGAGGGAAAAATCACAGTGCAACATGTGTGCATGGAGTGTATGTTGCAGCAGGAAACTTGTGTTATTTGGCGACATTAGTTTAAAAACCCAACACACTTCTAATGTAGAAAAATAAATGTCTCTTTAGAAATTTGGAATGGTTCCCTATGGTTTAAAACTCTTATTCCACTTGTATGAGCCAGCTTCTGGCATAAGGTAGCACCTTCTGTGTTTTCATTACAGTAAGGATTAAAGAATAGTAATGAATCTTTATTCATCATCTTTAACTGGATCTAAAGGAAAAATGAACATTACAGGGAGGCGGGGGGGAGGGAGAGCAGACTTTTTTGTACTTTTTTGTCTTGAAAACAGTATAATGGCTATTGCATGGAGGTTGCTTGAAGTTTCTCAGGAAGAGAAAAAAAAATGGGCTATTACCACAAGGAAGGCTGTATGATCTAAACATACCATCTAATAGTGAAAATACTTCCCCCAGCAAAATCAAAGCAAATAACTGTCCCAGGGTTTCTCTCTCCCCTCTGAGATCTGCTTTCCTTCCCTCAGCCTCATTTTTCAACCTTTGATCCTGACATGAAGGCTAGGTACAGACGTTCAAAAAGCCCAAGGCAGAATCAATCCATGTTTTCTATTAGCAGTGGAGTTTATATCAGTAGGAAACAGAACACACATTCACCCTTTGGGTGGAAATATTAGACCAGGTTCCACCATTTTTAAAACAGTCTGTGTGCCAAACTTCTGTTCTGTTCTGGATATAGACCAGTTTTTTGTGCCAAACTTCTGTTTTATTATGGGTATCACTTATACTGGTAAAAGTGTAATGTCTGTCTAAATAGATGATACCTGTGTGGCATTCAACTGAAGTCACCAGGGCTTTTTAAAAGTACAGGGACCCAGAGACAAATGGGCGGGAGGGAGGAGGTCATTGTCACCTCCCTAATTCCTGTTAATTCTCTCCACTCCACAGTTGTTAACAGCCTTCTATCCTTTTTAATGGTCTTAGTGTCCCACTATTGAAACTATTGAACTATCCTTACTTTTGCAATCCTTACTTTTGCAACTATTGAAACTATCCTTACTTTTGCAATTTTGCTGTCTTTTAGCTGTTCCCTGTAATGTCATAATGTCTCTCTGTTTCACAGCCCTGCAGACTGTTTACAGCTCTTGCTAAAAAACTTAATTTAGGTGTGGTAGTATCAACTCAGGTGTAAAAAAGGTTACAGTGAAGTACTGTAGGCTCGAGATGCTCAAGAAAGCTAGACTTTGTTTTATGAATCTGTATAAGAGACGTGCATTTAACTGACTACAGGACTAACGAAACAATATCTTGGCACTGTGGTGGATGAACATAGCATGGCACCGCATCATTGCTCAGAATGCCAATCAGCTGTAGGAAAGAGTGAGCCAAGCAGGACCTAATAGACAACGTGGCAGGAAAAGTGTGTAGGATAGTCTAAACACAGGATGGGACTACACAGAGTGAAGCAATTCGTGCTCATCTAATGGGGCAGAACAGAAAAAATAAAAACATGAGATCTGATGCCAGGAAGTTTTTTTCCCCACCTCTAGAGACATTTAGGTTCAGATTCCACTGTTCCTTTTGACCATCACACTGCCTGTAGACTTGTAAAACTGTTAATTCCCAATTTCCAATTCACTCCACCCAGCCATTTCAGTGCACATTGGATTAAGTGTTGAGCATAGCCATTTCCTATTGGCATCAGGTTACATCACAAGAAACTCTCTTAGCACATGTTTTCTATAGACCTGAACACTTTAGAAAACTAACAACAGTACCAGCAGCTTTTAATAAGAAATATACAAGCATTGAGAGAGTTCAATCTGCAATTTAGAGATTTTTCTGAAGCTTACTACAAACATTGCCCATCTTCAGGAAGCAAGTAGAATGTGCTCCCTTAACTGCTTTACTAGATCAGGACCTTTGGGATTTACTTCTTCAGCAATAGGATACCAAGGGAAAGAGCTGAAACTGCTAGCCTGCTTTTGCTGAGTGTCTGCAAGAAGTTGTGTTTTTACTGGAAAGAATGATAAAATGAAGTCTTAATATAAACATCACAAACCATTCTGGTCTGAGTAACTTACCTTGTGAGCCAGCTTTTAAATTTAAGGAAAAAACCACCCTTAACAACAACAACAACAACAACAACTATTATTATTATTATTATTAACAACAATCATATTATAAATATTTATTATTATAAATCCTGTGTGAACAGCAGAGCCTGAATTATCTTTTAAAGCAGGTATGACCTACTTTAGAAAAGTTGCCTGTGAGAGTCTGCGGAATTTCATTTCCTTTATGGAAACATCCTACAAACATTGATCTAAACATTGCCAATTTGAACATTTCCAAACATTTCCAATGTTTAAAAATTGTTGTCTTTCAAATTCTACAGGAATTCTACATTTCCAATTCAATTCTATATTGATTCAACAATTCAAATTCTACATTTCCTCATTGAAACATTGACCAAACTCACCTATAAATCACCTGGTGATTTGGAATAAGATTGTCCAAGTTAATCAGTATTAGCCTAACTATGATTCTGCTGAAGATAATGGGAGCAGAGTTAAAGTAATACTGAGTGCATCTACATATTCATTAATGTGGTTTTGTTACTGTGCATTAAATTTAGTACTTCTAATGTGAGGTACTACCTAAGTAAATGCACATTAGGCTGCCCTAATTTGCAGTAGCAAAAGTGCATACTTTTTTAGTGACACTTATGTGAAGTAGCCTAATTTTACTGTACATTAGCATCTTAGCACAGTTTTTGCTCTGACGCTCTAATGCACAGTAAAATAGGTTACTAGTCATTAAAGTGTACATGATGTGCCCAACTGAGCTTTTTTAAAAATCTCACCCATAATCTCTATTCACTGCTATAAAATGACTTAAAATCATAGAAAATTAGGAGGTCATCTAGTCCAACCCTCTACTCAAAGCAGGACCATCCCCAACTAGATCATCCCAGACAAAGCTTTGTCAAGCCAGGTTTTGAAAACTTCCAAGGATGGAGATGCTACCACCTCTCTGGGTAACCTGTTCCAGTGTTTTACTACCCTCCTAATGAGAAAATGTTCCTAATATCTAACCTAAACTTCCCTTGAGACCAATTGAATTAAATTTAATTAAATTAATTAATTGCTCCTTGTTCTATCAGCTGCCACCACTGGTCTACCTCCATCCTCTTTTAAACCCTCTTCAGGTAGTTAAAGGCTGCTAATTAAATCCCCCTCAGTCTTCTCTTCTCTAGACTAAATAAGCCCAGCCCCCTCAGCCTCTCCTCAGAAATCATGTGCTCCAGCTCCCTCCGCCTTTTTATTGCCCTCTGCTGGATCTGTCCACACCTTTTCTGTAATGGAGAGCCCAAAACTGAACAGAGTACTCCAAATGTGACCTCACATCAGTGGTGACCTACTGGCAACACACCTACCAATACAGCCCAAGATGCTATTAGCCTTATTGGCAACAAGGGCATACTTTCTATAGCCTTTCTGTAGTAGGGGGCGCAAAACTGAACACAGTACTCCAGCTGTGGCCTCACCAGTGCCGAACAGAGAGGAATAATCACTTCCCGTGACCTACTGGCAACCCACCTACCAATGCAGCCCAGTATGCTGTTAGTCTTATTGGCAACAAGGGTACACTGCTGGCTCATATTCAGCTTATTGTCCACTGTAACCCCTAGGTCCTTTCCTGCAGAGCTGCTGCCCAGCCAGTCAGCTCCTAGTCTATACTGGTGCATGAAATTGTTCTGTCTTAAAATGTAAATATGCTAGTGAAAGGTTATCATTCTCTAGTGGTTACTGTAAGTTTTTTAATGAACGCCTGTTAGTTATAGCCATCAGGAAATTCTGGAGAACTGCTACATATTTCTGACCACTCTGATCTATTTATAAACTGTACAGTCAGTGGGAAGAGACTGATCTCTCAATTAGATTGAAATAAAACAAGGCCCTATGTTTAATTATCCTAAATGTATAGCAAAATCCAAGATTCTATAAGGCTCTGCACCTCAGTTCACAATGGAAAGCTAATTTTTTCAAATGGGAATAATGCCCATAATATTACACACAAAGTACATCTTAATGTGGACATGCTTGCCACACAAACATTAGACAAATAATGAAGCGTCATTTGCTCTGGCATCATTATTAATGATTTTTTTAGACATTCCTGCAACTCCTCAAGCAATCAGGTATGAGTATGCCTAAACGAAGGATATTAAGTAGCATTTGGGTATAACAACATAATAGGTATGGGTGTATCAATCAAAGCTAGAAACAAAGGTTCTCCCAAGCTTAGCAGCTAATCAGGCTAGTGTGATTAGATACAAGTATAAGACAAATGGAACTCCATCTGATATTGGTGAAATATTGGCAAAAAGAAACAAAAAAGTGGTAATGTATATAGTCAGCAGATACTCATTTAAGTGGAAGCCAAGCTCAAGATCTATTGACCTGCATGAGAGAAATCAATATTTATTCAAAGAACAATAAATCTTGATATTTGGATCTAATAGATGTTAATCCATGTATTATTAAATCTATCCCATTAAAACCAATTAGATTTCGTGTGCTCACGAGTCCTGTGCCAATATATATTACTACTGAATGGGTCATAATTACTGTGTTTTTGATAATTAAATCCAATACTATTCAATCAATCTAAAGTCTAGGAAATACTTATTTTTTTTATCATAATTTTATTTCTGTATATTTTACCCCCTTGAAGATGCTAAAGAGGACTATTCTCTTCCTCCCTCAGTACTCTAAGATGTGTCACTTTTTAAAAACATTCTAATGGGCATGGCTACATGTACTATTAATGTGCTGTAAGCTTAGTGAGCAATAAAATACTGTGCAGTAAGCTTTCCCTGGAAGCATATCTATATGTGCACCTGTCAGGAGCAAATCTGCTCCTAACAGGAGCAACTCAGTGCAGGGCTATTCCTTCCCTGCTCTTATCCCCTACAGCAGCCAGGGGAGTTCCAGGCTCCCCCAGGTGCCAGCCCCGTTACAGCAGTGGGCACCACGGTCAGGAATGGGCTGCAGGGGATGGACAAAGGTGTCCTGCCTCCAAGGCAGCTGCCTCCCAGTCCTGCAACCCTGCCCTGGGCAGCTGCCTCCTGCCCAGCCCCCACTCTGAAATCAGGGGTGGGGGAACTGTCCCCTGCTCTAGACTGCTGCCTGCTCCCCAGACCCCGCTCCTATCAGCCAATCAGAGTGGGTACTAGGCAGCAGGCAGCCGCCCAGGGCAGGGCACAGTGTCTCAGCCCCCACTCCAATCAGACCAGGGGCTAGGAAGCAGGCAGCTGCCCAGGGAAGGGGACAGATCCCCCACCCCTGCTGCCTGGGCTGGCTGGGACCAATTTGCTACCACTCAGCTGTCTACACATGCACTACTGAGCAATAGCTACTGCACAGTCAATCTACTACCTGTATTTACAGGTAGGAGCCACCTGCACAATAGACTAATCTACTAATGTGCAGTAAATGCTGCACACATGTAGATGGTGACACTTTACTGGACAGTAGAGTAGTCTACTACGCAGTAAAGCACCTTGTGTAAAAGGGCCCAATGTGTCTTAAGTCATACTGCTCTTTGAGCCACATCATTCTACTGTTTATGGGGAGGAGAAACACATAGGAAGTTACTGCAAAATAGAAGTAGGAAGAACCCACTGCAGGTGAAAATTATCTGATGCTTGAAAACTGCATAGTGATTTTTATCCACAGATCTCACTGCATTTTATAAATCTGGATAAGTTTTAAAAGCCCCCTCCTACCATCATTTTATGCAAATGGAGAAGCTAAAGCACATATATATGAAGTCAACTGATAGTTTGGAGTACCAGCTGGGAAGGAACGGGGATCATTCAGTTTTTAATCCAGGGCCACATTGACTGAAGAGCGTTTCCCTATTACTGTATATGCAGTGTAAGAATGGCAGTGCATTGCCTCTCTAAGAGAACGCAAACAGAAGGCTTGAGAAGGGAAGAATCAGATTTACTGGACCATGCGTCAGATGCTTCTCCCAGAACTGAAGGTAAGAAAAGAGATTCTATCCTAAGTCAGGGTTGTTACTCTCAGAGTTCACCAGTTTATAGCTGGTCGGGTTGGAGATGAATTTGGGTAGAAACAAACAGGAAAAATAGTGGCGCAACAATAGAGTAATAGATTCTACTGCTTTATTGCAGCAGATGTGGCACTTAACCTGCTCAGCCTGCCCCGTGGGGCTAGGTGGGAATCCCGCTTTTCCTGCTGCCCTAGACCCACATAGTGGGCATCTTCCCACATAGTGGGAAAAGCAGGGAGATCACATTGCCCCTCGTCCCACACCATTAAGGGCAGGGCAAGGGGCTACATTTTTGTCACCCAGTGAAACGGATCAGCTGTGCTGTGACATATCATGGCACAGCTGATTTGCCCATTCAGTGATGTCTGTTTCTAGCCTTTGAGTCTGAGAACAATTTTCCCTGATGCAGAACGGTTCAGGGGAGTATGCAGTACCTTATGCCATAGACCATTACAAAGGCTGGCACATACAAATTCCTCAGGGGCACAGCTGCCAAGCAGCTCATGAGTGACTGATATAGGCATATAGTGCATGTACACAAGAAGTCTATGTTATAGGACAGTAGTTCTCAACCTTTCGGGACTCGAGGTTGAGAAAATGCTAGCTCTTCATTTTCATTTGGGGTTTTTTACTATAGAAGAATAATAGAGCAATACCTTCCATAGCAAAATTTCAGAAAAACCGCACCAAGTCAAAATGTTTGTAACACTACAGATTCCTATTTGAAATCTCTGGGTTTATCATATGAATCATGTTTGTACATCTAACAATGCTAACATTGCCAGGCACCCCTGCAGTACCCTGGTTGAGACTCACCTGCTAGGGACACCAATTCTAAGGGCCCTGGGTTACATGACCCTTGATGTTCCTTCCAACCCTATGATTTTACCTCCCCAAGTGTGGAGCAGTTATATAGCTAACCTGCATGTAGAATGACAACAGAAGACAGCCCTTCTACAAACATTTGAGAAGCTCTGAACTGTTTGTGTTTATTCCCATCAGACAATTTTCATTATAAAGCAGGCAGAGTTGAAAAGTGAGTGTATTAATCATATGATCCAGTCAATCTGGAATCTTGCTTGGTCCTGTATTTCCCAACTGTAACACACATTACCACTCCAAAATATTTTGTACTTACATCAGACTATTTTTTGCAATATTTCTGGTTTAAATGTGTTTATGTTGTAATAACATTGCATGCCTCAGTTTTCCTGATGACCTTAGTTGGGGGGAGGAGATGTTAAGAGAGACTGGAGCCAGAGCTGCCTTGCCTACATGACAGGGTGGACATCCAGCAACAAAGAGCTAATTAGCCAACATCAGAAGGACTCCTAGAAAACATCCCTTGATAGCAGACAACCCACTGCTCCAGAAGCTACAAGGGAGGCAATGAGACAATGGACAATGGATGAAACAATGGACCGAAAAGATTGAAAAAGCTGGGAGTCCTTAGAGAGTGGGAAAGAACAGCCAAGCTAACTTTGGGGTGCTCAAAGGCCATGTAGGCAGTTCAAGGACTCTGGTTCGCTGCACTGCTGTTGCCCAAAAAGATGTCTTTGGTTGAAGAGGAGCTGTCTGCTTTTCTGCTTGGAACTTCAGGGTGCACTCCTTTCCTTTTTGAAGAGGGAAAGTCCCTCTTGCGGGAGCTGGAATGGAAGATAACATCTGAAAGCAGGTCACAGATAACCATAGAGGGTCCGGGACCAAGAGGCCAGGTCTCAGAATCCAAGTGGCAAGGGGCTCACCTCACTCTAGAAGCTATGGCTGGATTCAGGGATATTCAGGGAGAGAAGTTCCAAGCAAGTGTTTCCTTGCAGGAAACCCATGACAAAATCCTGTGGCCTCTGAGTGGTTATTTAACTGTGTCTATGCCCAGATCGCCAAATTATTTAACAGGTGCCTCCATAAAATTGCCCAGTTATTTCCTCTATCATTGATCCTCATGAGCAAGCTTCATCTTAATTGCTCGTCTCACCAGTCAACAGGGATTCTGATGCAGTTTATTTTGGAGCCAGAAATATATCCATTCAGGAAGTTCCTGGGCCAGAGATCTGTCCAGCACTCTTGAGAAGAGGGAGGGCAAAAGTGAATGACCTTTTGTGCTTCCCACATCCAGGGGCCAGGTCAGCCACCAATGTAATAGAAATTGAGAAGCCTCACCTGCTCAACGGACCAGTGGCCTGTGTCAGAGACCAGCATATTAAAGCTACATCTATTCCTACTTCCAGCACTTTCACGTCCCAGAGTCAAGATACAGTGGCTTTTAGCCACTCCAAGAGAAATTATTGTTTATTTTTATTGCCACAGTACAAGGCCCCACTGAGTTAGATTTCATACATATAGAGAAGACAGTGACAATCCCTTCCCCAAAGAACTTGCCATCTGCTGCCTATTTAAATGTCTGAGCTCCTCCAGAGGACAAAAGGGCAGCTCTTATCTAGTCCTTGGCATCTTACAGTCCATTCTGCCATAAAATTCTTTAATTCATGCACTAGATAAAGCAGGCAGCACTGTAGCCCTTTCCTCTGTTTTCCTAAGTCACAACCACCACCTCAGTCTTTAATGTTGTGCATTTTCCCATAGTTGTACTGTAGGCTGATTTTTGTTTTACGGTATTTACCATATTTACTCAAATTTAAGATTAAATGACCCCCGCCCCCATCAGCATAGAGAGGAAAAAGGCCTGGCATCTTAGATTTGCATTCAAACTGCAGGGGAGGGGGGTGCAGGCAGCTTTGACACTGGCTCTGAGCCCCTCCTCCCATGCACTTGCCCTCTGCAGCTTCTGACCCCCTCCCCTGTGCCCCCTTCCTTCCCTTACTGTCAGGTACAGCTCAGCTTTGGCTAGGGCTGAGTTCCCTCTGGGCACAGAGCAAATGGAAACTGTGTCCCCTGCCCAACCAAATCATCAGTGCCAACACTGCTGCACTGCCTGCCCAGCCAACAAGCAGCACCAGCACTGCCTTATGGCCAGAAAGAGCTGAGCTTCCATATGCTGTGCTCCAGGAGGAAACAGAGCCCAAGCAGTGTCTGACAGTGAGTAGAGGAAGAAGGGAAAGAGGCAGAGACTGTAGGGAGTAGGGAGGGGAGGAAGGGGAAGAAAACAAGGTCATGCATGTCAAGTGGTACAGGCAGCCTGTGTGTGTGGCACATGACAGATTGGGGGAAGGACAGGCATACCTGACCTCTCAGCCACTTTTTTCCCTGCTGTAGTAGTGGGAGGGTGATGAATTTGACAACCCTATGATAATTAGATTCTAAACCTGGACAATTATAACAAATGTATAAATTTCTATATACTGTATAAAATCTAATTACTGGGGGGTCATCTTAATTTCAGAGTCAATTTAGATTTGAGTAAATACAGTGTTAGTCTCCCCCTCCATCCCTTACAACAGTGGAGCCAACTGTTTTGACAGGTGTGTCACAAATTAAGCCCCATGCCCTTCCTGAGTGCCATTTTGATTCCCTTCTCCTGCCTGATCTGCTGCTTTGCTTTCTGTCTCCTGCCCTGCCTGATCAGCTGCCTGTGCTCCTTGCTCCATCTCCTGTTCTACTTTTTACTTTCTGCTCCACTGGCTGCTATGCTGTCTGTACCTACCCCAATCTGCCATGTGCCATACACAAAGACTGCCTGTGTCACTTGACATGCATGCAGCAGGTTGGCCACCCTTGTCTTAAAACTCCTCATCTGAAGTCTAACCCAGAAAATTATTTTCTAGCTTTTACCAAAAAGGAAAATCTTGGACTCTCTCTCTGTAATGAAATACATTTTCCAGTGGTATAATCCAAAATTCATCTTACATTCTTTCCCTCGGAAACTAGTTCTGTTCCCAAACTACAAGATTACAGTGATTATAGGGATAGGTTTGCTTATGTATTTATTTTTAATTTCAAGTTGCACTGTATCAAATTTTTCTCATGAGTGCATTTTGTGTCTTAAAAAAAAGTTTGGGAGATAGATATTTCTAAAAGAATTTAGTTCCCTGTTATTTACCCAGTACCATACTGTGCTGTCAGATTTCTATGAGCAGAGAGTCAGGCAGAGGCAATTACTTTAAGAATTGGTATATCTGAATTTCTTCACTGGGGAAAAATATAAATCCATCCCGGTCTTAAATCATGGAATATTTTATTTATGTTTTGTAAAGGCGAAAACAGAAGCCTTTTGGCATGTTATCAAATAATTTCAGTAACAACAGCTTACAGTGATTCAGGAATTCAGCAACACTACTAAAAACTTTCACTCCTACTTTAATCATTAGGAAGGGATTCTGAGGGGGGAAAATAATCAGTCACTCTGGGATAGAAAAAGAGCAGTTTAAAAGCTTGGCAGGGAAACTGACCAATGCCATGTGTTTTCATTTTCACTGTGTTGATTGTGACTTTGGAAAACAGAGGAAAAGCTACACAGTTTGGGCTGCTTGTGATCTCCATCTAGTGCATGAATTAAAGAAGTGCATGAATTCAGAGACCAACTTCCTGACTTGAAATTAAACAGCTGTAAGATTAACAGCCCTTTCAATAGAACATCCTTCCCCTTCCCACCACCCTGAAAAACTTTACAAGCTTGAAAGAGCAGGCATTTCTAGATGCCCATGGCTGTCTGATGAAAGCCAGCTGTGGTGTAATTACATTGTCTTCTAATTACAACTTTTCCAGTTATCTGTTTGCTATAGTCATTGTATAACAAAGCAATGTTTACTCAACTCCTGGCAGAAATATGCATTTGCAATATTTTTCATTTACAAAGTTGATTCTCTAGGTGTGTGTTGTTACTATTTAAAATGTCCATTGGGGCTTTCAGTCATCTATCATGCTGAGAGACACTACCTCATATCTGGTGGGCCAGTTACATAACAAACCTGACAAAGGATCTCTGAGCAATTTCAGTGGGGATGACAGCTCCTTGGCGGCATTAGGTTCACAATGATGTGGTGTGTCAGACAAGATTAGCTAACAACTTCTCGCTGAATAGTGGCCACACCTTTCAGAAAATGTGTTATTGGAAACTACTTATATCAAAGCATAAAGTAAAAAGTTCCCTGTTGAGTCTTAAGAGCCTTTTTTGATTATAACTGCACTGAAAAAGGGTTCATGAACCACATAATACAATTCCCCAAATACCTGCCTTGCCAAGTACTGGGCTCTGTATGAAGACTGAGAGTATATTTTTTTCATAGGCACAGCCTGCTCCAAATCTTCCAGTTCTCCATATAGAGCAAATGCCCACAACAATAGTAGTCCAAGCCTTGGTCAGAAACTGTAAGGGACTTAAAGAAGACAGTGCTGAAGAAGCTTTCGCCTATAGTGGACTAAGAATAATAGAAAGGGAAACACTAATGTTGCCATACAAAAAGGCGTCTTCCCCAGCTGTTGACCTATAAAAGCTCCAAGTCGGGGAAATACTTGCTAGTTTGCCAGCCTACCTACATGCTACATATTGATGGTTGCTTTAAAGTCAGAGAGGGCATTATTATATAACACCTATTTGGGTTTAAATCTATATATAGCAGTCAGGCATAGCAGAGTTCTCTGTACCCCTTTAAAGTCTTAACTGTAGATACTTGAACTATCATTTAGGGAAGAAACCACACAACCTTTATTTAAGTATACAGTAATATCTTAGGCAGACAAGGTTCTTTAGGTAAATCTGATATCTTTTATCAAAACAACTACAATAGTTGGAAAAATTCTTATTTGCAAGCTTTCAGGTACAAACACCCTTCTTCAGGTAGAGGGAGCATCTGCAGGTGTTTTGTGCTCTCCTGGATGAGAGAGTAACATCTTAAGCATTAGTGGATTCAGACCTCTCAAGGATACTCTCACATATCCACTAAGTACAGAATTGTCAATCTGTACAAGCACAGATTCATATTTTATTAAGTGAATATTTTGAGTAGTTCCGACTGAGAGGTCAGCACTTTCCATTTTAGCTCTTATAAGTAACATGCAATTTTAAAGAGAGGATCTTTTAAATTTTTTTTAAAAAGGACAGTAGCTGCTGCTTCCTGGAAAGTAGGAAACAATTAACATGTTGTAGGGTATTTCCTAGCAACTTTCCGCAGAAAATAGGGCATAGAGTGGATGTGTCTGTGAGAATTATGTTTATGAAAAGACCTAGAGGAGAAAAGGCTTTTAGAGAGAAAGTTTGCATGCTTGCACCCAGCAGACATTAACAATGTGTATACTAATTAGTAGCTCACAACGTATTACTGTTGTTCTGGTGCCCCCCAATGGTCTTACTGGTTCACTACTAGCCATGGCTTAAAACAAAACCCTGAAGTTTTTATTTTGCAGGATTAGCCCCCAAATATGTGCCTGCCTCTCTGTAGGGCTCAATGTGCCCTCTCTCTAGATAAACAGCTGCATTCTGAATGCAAATCCAGCCATTAGTAAAATTCAGCATAGATTTTAAGACATACCATATGGCCAAAGCCTCAAGCTAGTTAAGCCCTGTAATCAGCAATTAGTTTATGCTCAGAATGAATGCCAGCTAAGAGACCCCCATCATTGGGAAGCTTGGCCAAGAGAATACAGAGCTCTACATGAAGGTTAATGTAGAATTGTAAAGGTTTCCCTAATTATAAAAATTCACAGCATAGACTCTACTGACATGGTTGCCAAGGATCACACATTTCCAGTCACGCTGTAGTGTTACACATCCAGCCAAATGGCAGGCATACCTTGCATCAGTTGCTATATCCCTTCCCTTTAATTTTGGTTCCCACTCAGCCACCCATCACCCCACTCGCCTATCCTTCTAAATACCCATTAATCACCTCCCAAACCTGCACATTTACTTTACACACACACACACACACACACACACACCCTTCAGCAAAAATCCACCTCAGACATAGTTGCCAAGTTTTATGCAGTAATATGTCCAACCCTATGATAATTAGACTAACTAGGAAAGGGTATTGAATACAAAAAACCTCACCCACGTGATATACCTACAGTTGGGGGGACTGAGGGGTTAACTAATCACTGAACTGAAAGCTGGCGACTATGGAAGAACCAGTAATAATGACCTGATTGAATTTAACATGAGCAAATAGGACCATCACGATTAATATAGTATATGCTGATTTGGCAAGGTTCCCAAACTCAAGGGGGAAAAAAACTGAAATTGAATGAAAGAAAAATGTGATTGAAAATCGGGTGATCTCAACAAAAAGTTTATCAGTAGTAATAAAGACACTGAGAGCCCATCCTTTTCAGCAACAAAATGAAACAAGCCATTTGAAATGAAGATGAAATAATTTAAAATGAAAAGAAAAAGGGAAAGAGAGAGTAGCCAATATACATTAGAAGTTCTCATGTGTAGAAAATTTATCAGGAAATAATCCATGATTGGCAGCGCTTAGGACAATACAAAAGGAATTTTTAAGTGTATTAGAGACAAATTAAACCACAGCAATAATATAATCCCACTATTAAATGGAGCTAGTAAAATTCTTAATGAAACAGAAAAAGCAGAAATGTTCAATGAGCATTTCAGTTCTGTGTTTGGTATGTAGCTGTAATTATATCGCATGAGGATCATGAACTATGTTCTAGTCATTTAGGCTGTTAGACATCTGCTACTACATTGTCAAATCATCAGGTTTGGATAACTAATGCCAGTGAACATGATTTATGGAAGATATATGTCCTGGAAAAGCAAACTTGATTTCATTATTCCTTGAAAATTACAAATTCTACTAAGGAAGGAACTTGTAGTAATGCAGTATACTTTTGTACAGAATTGAACTTTGTGCAACAAGACAGTCTGAGTAAAAAACTGCAGGAAAATGGGATTAAAAATTAGCACTACAGATCTCAATTAAGGACATGTTAAAAGGGAAAGGGATTAGGATTTGGCTAACTGACAGATCTCGGAAAACTGTCAGTGTGGGACAGTCATCAAATGCAAGAGTTTCTAGTGGGAGTAAACAGGGCTCAATACTAGGCCCAATGCTATTACATTGATCAAGAAGTAGTTAAATAAAACCAAACAAAAAAACCCAGCCACTTGTGGGTTTGCCATGTGTGGATAACAGATTGGAAAAACTGTAAGTAATTAAAAGGATGAGGCAGTTGGACAGGGCAGTCAGGATTGCTTGGCTAGGCCTATTCAAAATTAAATGTGCCTTAATGCAATCATGCATCTATGAACAAGGAATCCAGATCATGCCTCTAGATTGAGGATTGCATCCTGGAAAGCAGCATTAGTGGACAGTTTTTCGGGTCCTGATGGACAGGCCTCTCAACATGGCTTCAAAGTCTGTTCATTGAGCATCAGACTTAAAACCAAAGAAAATCCCAGTGGTACAAGCACCCACCTAACATATTCCTAATCAGGCAGAACTAGTATTCAGTGTAGGTCATCAACATCACAAGAAAGTGTCCTAATTACTTGGCCACTGGCTATTTGTGCCTACTAGTCTTTCACCTGAAATTTTGCTGGACCTGAGAAACCTTCTTGACCAAAATGGTGGCAAAGCATTTATGCTTGTAAACAGCTCTAGTTTAAGCATGTTCTGGGGCAAGAGAAAGGTTTCATGAAAGAATGTCCAACCAGCTCAAAGTTCACAGCATGATGTGGCAGCAAAAGATTAATGTGATCCTTGGATGTATAAACAGGAGGGTTGAGGCAATTTTCTCTCTGTATACAGAATTTGTAAGAGTCACTAGACTACTGCATCCAGCATTCAGTGTTCAGATGTTAAAACAGATGGTGAAAAATTAGAGGAGGCAGAAAAGATGCATAAAAAGCCTTCAGTGGTTGGAGAACTAGCTCTTTACTTTTCACTCTAAAGCATCATCAGCTTGGTTTATTGAAAAGGGAGAGGTGATGATTTCAGCATGTAAGCACCTTCAGCAGGAAAGGGAGGGTTACTAAAAGGCTCTTTAGTTTAACAAAGAAAAACATAACAAGAACCAATTATGAGAAGGTGAGAGAAAAAGTCAAATCTGAGTAATAAATAAGGCACATATTTTAACAGCAAGGGCTACTGACTTCTGGAACAAGCTGGCAAAAGATAGAGCAGATTCTTCACCTCTTGGGGTATAAACAAACGTGGTATTTCTCCCTAGAAAAAGGCTTTTCTCTGTTCCAAGGCATGAGCCCACAATCCTGCTTTAAGTATCTGTGAAGTATGAGAGAAAAATGTGCTAGCACTTTTTCTCTGGGAAAATTCTGAAAGTCTGTAAGTATAAGTTAAATGCAGGTCATTCAAGTTAATTGCTAGACATTCCAGGAACTGTGTGATCTTGCTGGCCACCTACTGGCCAAGGGACAGCAATGAAGTTTGTAAGGGCAATGTGTAAATGGCTGACAGACGTGCAGTGCACCCCCCCCCCCCCCCACCAATCCAACAGACGTTCGGTTGTTGGGTTGGGGGAAAGGGGTGGAAATTAAGCCTGCCTGCAGCTGAGGAGTCACCCTTCTCCCCCACCCTTGCCCCCCACCCAGCTCCAGGGCTGTCAGCATGAAGAAAGCAGGGAGGAAGACCAAGCTTCCAGCAGGGGTTTGCCCAGCCTGAACTGGAAAGGGTGGAGAGCAGGGGGCCCATGAGGTAGGGGGTTGAACTAGATGATCTCCAGAGGTCCATTCCAACCCTCATTTTCTATGATTCTAAAAGAAGTTCAAGCAAGAGTTCATGCTTCCCTGTGGAAGATTAAAGGAGAGACTGTATTTGCCACTTCTAGGCTGCCCAAAGGAAGAGGAAGAGGGCACAAAGAAAACTCCCTCCCAACCCCCACCCTTCATCACTGCCCTTGCTCCATACACATGTTCTTGTAAGGAGTGACCTAGAAAACACTACCCAAGACAAAGCAGAGGAGAATGTTATGTGACGGATGCCCAGCTGCAATGATAAGGAGGAGACACCCTTAGACAAAGGGGGCTTGAAAACAAAAGCAGAATCAGAGTACTGGGTCAAAGAGCTCATTAAAATACTAAAAATCACGCCCCTAGGTGGGGAAAAAGTATGCTAATGAAACATACATGTATGTAAATGAGATACATAGCTAAAACACAGGTATAGAGACATCCTCAGTAAAGAACTTCTTGTGTCACTCCTTTATAACCAATCAGCAAACAAATACGCTGGTGAGAACTTGAAAACTCCTGTATAAAAGATGCTTAGTGGTAGTGATCTGGTGTGCTTGTTACGTGAAATTATTCCGCTCGCACCTTTTATTGCTAGCAATAAACCTTCTTTATACTTTCACCCCTGGTATCTTTATTGGCCTTTGCATACCGAGCACGATCCCAGACTTGAGCTGGGGCTCAACATTCTCACATATAGTCCATCCACAGCCAGTATAAGAACATGGGCACTGGACTAATCTAGACTCAGTACTGACAGCGCTATCATCCCTCTGCCTCTCTTCAGCTCTCTCTAGTCACAGGTAGAGTGGCAAAGTCAGAAGGCTTCCAGGTATCACCACTCCTTCACAGCCTCTGTATAGATTCTCCAATGCAGACAATGGAGTAAATCAGCAATCTAGCCATGAGGTTTTTATCACCTTTCTGCAGTGTGCATTTAAACCTTCCCTGCAATATCAGTAACCTGGATATATTTTTGCCGTTATTATTTAAAATTCCCATGTCAGCACTGAGTCTTGCAGCCTGGCACAAGTGTTCTGTGGTTCCAGATATGAGATTCTACTGAAGATTCTACGTCCAGGACCAAATCATTCCTGATGTTAAAAGCACAATTATGTAATTCCCCAATGGAGTTATTCCAGGGATGAATTAGCCCCTTAATTGTCCTTTTCTGGCCTAACAGGGCAAAATAACCATTAAGAGACAAGGCAAACAAAGGAATGTCAAAAAGCTTTCACTCCCTGGTTAATTAAGAGGAGCTCTGGAGGTTCTCTCTGAAAAGATGTCCTTATCTAGTGATGTGCCAAGGACATAGCAAAAGAGGAGGTAGGGACCTTAGTTAAAAAAAGTGGGGAAAATTCTAGTTTCCCTTTTTCCAATCCTCTATAAAGGGGACTAGAACATCCACAGCCAATTAATTTTTTCATCACTTGCATTCCACAGCTATAGATGCACTGCCATCATTCATTTACATAGCTCCAATGCCAACAGAATGCTTGAGAGCACTCAGTTCATTCAGAAACAGCCTGTGCATGATCCCTGAGCAGAACCAGTACAGAGGCACTTAGATATGTAAAAGATTTGTAAGCAGAGAAAATTTCTTATTGTTCCTATAAAAGGGGGTTGTTTAAAAAGCCAATATCAATAGACAAAACCTAGTGTTCATTATTCATTTATGACTGTCTTTTAGCCCCACTGCAGATTCTAACATTCAAGTAGCTTCATAAAATATTTAAAATATCCAGAGACTCTCCTGTTACCACATACTAGCAAGGGAAGAGACTGCATTTAAGACGTGCACAGAGAGACCATTCCTTTGGTATAACATAGTCTTGCTGTGCACAAATAAGGAGGCAAATTATTCACAAACATTGAAGTGACTGATGAATATGATTGTGCTTCATCCATATTTTTGTTTCACTTGAAGTAAAATTCACCACCCATATGAAGTAGTGCACAAGGCCCCCGTATCACTTAAATCCCACAAAAGCTATAATTTTAAATATTAAAAAATCAAAATTTAGAAGGTATCACAGCCAACAATTCACAATCCAGAGGCTTTGTTAACATATATATATATATATATATCATTTTAGTCCATTGCCATATATATATGGCAACAAAGGAACTTTTAGGAAATTATGTACAATGGACTAAAATGATCAGAAGTCATACTGTAGTATGTTTGCAGATAATTCTTGGAAGGAAAAAAAACGGTTACAGTGAGCAAAAAAATGGCTTAAATTTCACTGTACATCATCAATCATAATTTTCATATTAATCTCCCCTCATAATTTCCCTTTATATTAAAACACTTCCAATGCAGCATTTGTTTCTCCCTTAATTCCCTTTATAGAATTCAATGAAATTCTCTCACTTTTCTTTCCCAGGCCCAGACACACATGCCCTCCATGAACTAGCAAGCTTTATGAGGGGGATCTGATTGAGAACTGGAAAGAGAAATGGAATATACTCCACATCTGCGAATGTCATTAGCTTTTCTAGATAGCTATACAACCCCTATCACCATGTTGCCCATATAAATTAAGGATTGTGATTACTGGACACAGAGGCCTAGATTCTCATGCACCGTATAAGCTAAGTACAGATAGTCAAAAAGCCCAAGACTGAATCAATTCAATCTTTGCAGGTTTCTCTAAACTTCCTATATTGAACCAATAAGCAAGTGAACTGAAGTTCACTTTTCAAGGCACAGAGGCAGCCAGACCCCTGCAGTGGCCCATAACAGTAGCCAGAACGGGGGCTGGGGGGGGGGGGGGGGGGTTGGCTAGACCAGGCTGCAGAGAGCTGAGTGCCAGGCGATTCCCAGCCTCCAACTGGCTGAGGACTAGGGGTGAGGGGCAACCCCATCCCCCATACCAGACCCCCAGTCAGGGTCTCCCCAGCACAGGAAGAGGGGGCAGGGGGGAAGCCCCCAGTGAGGCATTTCTCCCTCTATCCCCCATGCCAGGAGCCATGTGGGTCCCCTACTCACAACGCCTCCTCAGCCCCAGGGAGGCTGAGGAATGGAAATGGAGGGAACCCTTCCCCACCACCAGCCAGGGTCTGCCTGGCATGAGGGGGGACCACCAGCAGGGCATTTTTCCTTCTCTCCCCCCTCTGCTAGGAGCCAGGTGAGCCCTCTAGCCATGTTCCCTCCTCAGCCCTGGGCAGGCTGAAGAGTGAGCATGAGAGGGAACCTACCCAGCTTGGCACTGGGTTTCCCTGGTGTGGGCAGGAAGAGAAAGAGGGAAGCCCCCAGTGAGTCATTTCTTCCTCCCCCACGCCCCCTCCCCACTTGCCCAGAGCCAGAAGTTGGGTATTTCCTAGCCGCGCTCCCTCCTTGGCTGGTGGGCCAGCTGAGGAGGGAGTGGGGGCAAAACCTTTTTCCACCTTCCTCCCTGCCTGACTCCAGACCCCAGCCAAGCTTTGCCCAGTGCAGGCAGAAAGGAAGCCCGCAGTGGGGGCATTATTCCCACTGCCCAAGCTGGAAGCCAAGCTGATCACCCAGCCATCCCCCCTCCTTGGCCAGCAGGCCACCTAAGGAAGGAGTGGAAGGAAAAATGTCTGCACCCCCCCACACACAAGCGACGGAAAAGCCCCCACTGACAGCTGGGGGTGAGGCTAGCCCTGCTCTGCTGGAGCAGAGAGTACAGCCCAGGGCTGTACAGCATCCAGAGATGCTCGAGGACTGTGAATTAACTTGAATCAGAAAGGGATCTGGGACAGAAGTGCCATGAACTAGTTTGGTCAAAATCAGTTAAGTCTGATACTACATCCATCCAGGTTTATCTTAAAACCGTTTCAGCCATTTTGAAAGCAGTTTAAGTGCACTGACCTGCTGTTCTGTTACAAGTTAAAACTGGTTTTTGATCATATACTCAAGAATCCACATATCAGTGTAGAACAGGAGGGCCAGGCTAGAACACAGATCATGTTCAGTGCCCCAATATGTCTATTCTACAGAATCCTACACACAACACTGCCATGATTCCCCTGTGGGAGGCTTTCTGTAGTGCCAAAACCTGAATGGATGTTGTCCGTCTTAAACCGAAAAAAGGAAAAAAAAACTTCACTCTTTCTAAAAGCCTAGCTGTTTCCATTTTAATTCATTGCATTAAGAAAAGGATCACAATTTGTTAAAAGGAAGTGGAAAGACCTTTATTCAGGTAAAATCTAGGCACTGATTAATGACTGACGTTCAGGATTCCAGGACTCAGACATTCCTGGGATGCTTCAATTATTGAATTCCTCAGTGATGTATATGGGGTTTCATTTTGATCCACAGGCTATTAAATATGATCTATGATACTTTCAAGAAAGCAGTAGTTTGGAGTTCAGTCTGTAACTCAAACTCTTTTTCTCTTCTATCATTGGTTATTAATGTGCACATGGCACAGAAAAGGCATTACATAATAGGAGGTGCACAGAGATGCAGGAACACAATGATGCTTTTTAAAGAAGCAGTAAATAGGGACAACTAGTGCTAAGATAACCCATTATATGTCAAGAACCATTGAATCCAGGCTTCTTGTTAAAAACCACATACTAGGGCAGATGTACAAGATCAGATTACCAACTGGTATTTAATACTTCAAAAAGGGAGTGAAGGAATGAGAAAGTGGATAGCTGCTTTCAAGCAGAGCAAACTATATATTGTTTGGCCAAAAAAGTACAGTGGAGTCAGGAATCCAGGTACTCATGATTAAGAATGAGTCATCATGCTCTTGAAAAATACACAAGCCTCAAAAAGGAAAGATATTTGATTGTACATGGGCCAGGAATGATCAAAAAAGCCCACTATCTGAAAAAGCATATTGCAGACACAAAATCCTCCATTGCCTGGGAATTTGTTTTTTTCTCTTTCCCCAAAGTAGCTGACAAGGCAAATTAAGTAGTGAGATGTTGATTGCATTTAACAGAGATAAACAGGCAGATGCAAAAGATGCAATTATCTAGCAACCTACTCCAAAAATGAGTTAACTTAGCGCCACTGAGTCACCATTTCTCCTAACTTGATTCTGTTCCTTTCATTTCAAGAATAGTAATTTTTATTCTAGATAAGCCTGATAAAAAGGTCATTATATTTATACCATATATTTGAAAAGGATGATGAGCAATTCCTGAAAACCTCCTAGAATCTCACTGACAAAACATGTAATTTTTTTCATGCCAATTCATCTCAATAGCGATAATGATAAGAGTCTCCTGAATGTGACATTCTTCAGAATGGCAGAATTATTCAAAGTGTAAAAGGGCTTACTATTAAGCTATTTTGAAGTGACAGGTACTCTAAATAAGCGAAGGCACCTTTTAGTAGTCTGAGCACAGGGAGAGAAAGTAGCAACTCGCATGTTTCCACTGCCACTCCAACCGTGGAGCAAGTTACTTTTTTTTACCTCAGTTTTCTCATCTGTAAAATATTAACAATTAATCATGAATTACCTAAATCAAGTGTATACCGAAGATTTAATAATGATATTACTTAATTTTTTTTGGCTTTCTGGTTTTGTAACATCAATGTAAATGTCTAATGCAGAGCATGTTACTGTCATCTTTCTTTCTATACCCAGCAGATTCTACCAGTTATTATTTGTCCATTCTTCAGACAAATCCGGATGACTAAGGCTTGATTTACTACTGTAGTACTTCATTTTTATACCAGCACAGCTATTGAAAGCAATGCAAGAACAGTGTGAATCAGGACCACCAGTATATTTCCTTAACCAGAAATGCTTAAATAGTCTATGTTTCCAATTCTACATAAAACATTGATGATATACTATTATGAGAGATTATACATATGATAAGCAAATTCTGCCGCAGCTACCTTCTCATATTCTTTATGCAAACAGACATGGGTTTTTTGAGAACTCGTTTTCTGGAACAGGCATTGCTTTTGTTTTCTCCAATGCCTTGCTCTTTCTATAAACAAACAGACCTGTGCTCTGACCTGGTGAAATGCTCTCTCAGAAACTAGTGCAAATTATTATTCCATAGTTTTGTTTAGACAGAAAATATCTATAAAAGAATGCCCATGAAAAACATGAGGAGTCCTTTCACCAGTCAACAAAATCTAACTAACTGAAGGGCAAGGAAGTAAGGAATCCAGCACTAACAAGTCCCAGCATCCTTCAAATCTGTGGTCCTTCAATTTTGTTTATAATTTCAATATATGCAAACAGTGTTCTTTGATGTGAAGGCGTGTTTTCCAACATCTGAAATGAAATGCTAGATGAGCTTCACCTTTCACATTTTAGCAAGGCTGCATGCAAGATGTACAGCACATAATAAAAATTATGCATGCCTTCTGCAATGGTTCCCCTGCCCATACACTGAACTCAGGAAGTCTCATCCTTTTTATGCACCGTAAGCCTGTACCCTCCACTCTTCCTCCTCCCCCCATCTCGGCCAAGGATTCAGCCCCATGATTTTTCTGGCAGTCTTACCCACCAACTCAAATGTTTCTATTTGTCTTATTTCTTGCCACCCATACAACATAAGAATAAAGGAATTAAGTTTTATATTCTCCACCCCAACACCACTACTTTCTCTTTTTCCTCCTCCATTTCATATTGCCACAAATTATTCCCACTCAGGGATATGCTGGGCCCTCTTATTTATAAAAGGATTTGAAACAAAATCAGCTTGACTAAAATCCGCTTCACCTGATTTAAAAAAAAAAAAATCACAGTAATCTTGCTGTAGGAAAATGTGATTTATGCATAGCTAGATTTTAGCATGTAATGTTGCTTTCTTGCCCCCTCAGCCTCATTAGTTTTGTGTCACAACCTCTTCAGGGCACAATCCTGAAGCATTTTCAAGACTATATTCAGCCTAAACCCAACCCTATTGTACTAGCCAATCCAGAACTAGCAGAAACATCTTCCAGGGCTCAAAGAAAGTAAGTGATTGGCTGTCATTCCTTCAGCTTCCCAAATAAGCCTAACTGAAAGGCCTCAATCTTTCAGCCACGAAGGAATTTTATCCTTTATCAATGAGTAGCTTGAACCCATCCTCACTAAAGACTATCAAAAGACTATGATCAGCCTAGATCTTAAATCTGAATGACTAGTAAGAGAGGTCCATGATCCTCCACCACCACCCTCAACCTCTCCCACAGACGCTTATGATCCCTGTTCCAAGGCTACTTCATAGAAATGTGTACCAGTGCTGTTACGCCTCAGCTCTGTATTCTTGGGCAACCCTGGCACAGGATGCAGTCTGTCTGACTCACAAAGGACTCCCTCCCTCCCCTCCTCTACATAAACGAAACTGATTAAGATGCAGTGAGAGACGCACCTAAAACTCTCCAGATAAGGGTGATAAGAGTGAAACAACTGCCCTCGGTCTCATTTGCATCTGAGATGGAACCAGATGACCATTCATTTACATGAGAGATGGAAAACAGAAAGCCTGAAGCAGAGACTGCAGTGAATTCTGGGACCAGAGAAGCAGGAGAGCGCTGCATGATGGGGAATCTGTGCTTCCAATGTTAATTAACCCATGTTCACACACACCCAGCTCAGCATTTATCAGACCAGTTCTAATCTGGATTTGCTAAGGACTTTCCCCCCCCCAGACACACACACACAGCTCTAAGTTTAATAGGCATCTCGGGCCGTACATTCCCCGGTCCCACTATGGGAGGCCTATTTAAACTTGATTGACTAAAACTTGGTTGCCGGGTTAGGGAATGCTGAGGCAAGAGACCGAGTCCGAGGGGGTATGGGCAACATTTGAACAATGGTTAAGGGTTCATCACAGCATCCAGCCTGCTGGAGCCCTAATCCCAGGTGTTGTCGTATCTTTCCCGAGATGACTGGTGGAAGTCCTCTCCACAAAAGGTTATGAACACCCCAATAATTGCTTTAATCTGGAAAAGTCATGCTAAGATGAGGCTTGTGCACAAGTAAAAATCCCAAATCCTGATGCTGCAAGCTATCTATTGTTCCTGAAGAAACCATGAGATATCCCATCAGTATATCTGCCATCCATAGGAATTTCAAGCTGGCTCCCAAGTATTTGGGTTACTCCCTAATCTTAAGTGTTTCCTGATTATCAATCAGTTTCCTGAGATGGTCCAAACCAGATAACCCCTTGTTGATAGAAAAGACAATGATTTACACTACTGAGGGTGCTTCAAAGCAGCTGAACTGAGGGTATAAAAATCTGTAAGTGTGTGTGCTTAAGAGAAAAAAAAAAAGAGAAAGAAAGAAAAAGAAGAAGCAGGAGGAAAGAGGGAGAAAAGGAAAGAAGAAGAAAACTCCTGTGCTGACACCATCCCCTGTCGTTCTTGGGACGCTGGAAGAACAGATCGTCTCTCTCTTCAAGGATTGTGCTACGGACTGTGCCTGTCAGCTTTGCAGCCTGAGTACCGTGGACTAGGTGAGACCCCAGCGTTCTCTCTTCTTTCTAGGCATAAACTTCTGAACCTGAACTGTATCAGTTAAGCTTGAGCTAAGTTTCCCCAAATACTTAGTGAAACTAGGGTAGTATTGTCATTGTTTGTGTTTGTTTTTCTTTTGCATGTCTATTACTACTAGTACTATTATATATTTCATATGCTTAGCAATAAATAACTTTTATAGGCAAACTGGTAGTAATTGGGTATATTTTTCCTTCTCTGCTTCTTTTTCCTCCCATGCTCTGCAGCAACGCTTTTTTTACCTATGCTAAAGATCCCTGTGAAGCCTAAATTATTGTGGGGTCTGCTCATCAAGAGGCCAAAGACTGGGACGTGCTGAGTTTGAAACACATAAGGGGATCAGCTTGTACAGGCTGATTGACCCAGTTTGACTCAGACGTGCCCTTATGAACTGAATGCTGGCCCATGAGGGTGTCAGCTGGACACCCAGCCGGATTCAGAGGGATTCTGTTTACCTGTGTGCTTGTGTCTGACTGCATTTTATTGTTGCTCTTATGAACTGATTCTTGGCATATGAGGGTGTCAGCTTGTCCATGCTGATCAGCCCGGCCAGATCAGGCGTGTCACGTTAATTTGTGTGTGTTTGTGTGTATGACTGATTTGGTGACTGGAGGAACCCAGTCCCATTGAGATTGAGTCCTGCAAGATAGCTCCACTGGGGGTGAGGGCTTGCAGAAGGGAGAGATACAGCTCTGTATAGTAACACAAGCAGCACATTGACAGAATCACCAAGACCCTAGAAACTATCCCTAATAAATGAGCACACCCCAAAGTAATGGGCAAATTTGGTAACAGTGCAGAAAGCATTTGCAGTGATTCAAGAGCTTCTAGCACTGGTAAACTATACCTGTATACACACACACACACACACACACACACACACAACACCATTAGACACGCAAACACATTTTTCCAACTAACAGCATGCTTGGTACTCTCTGTTCCATTCAGTTCCAAGACAATTTCTCAGAGGCATATGGCTGGTGGAAGAGATAGAGATCAAGGCCACAATCTTAAAAACACTTTCATCAGTGGTTCTTAACCTCCTTAGAATCAGAGCCCCCCCACATTTGACTCACAACACTCCTCAGAAAATGCCAGCTCTTAGCTTTCACTCTTTTTGACCATGGAAAAAATAATAGAAAAATTCTTCTGTTGCAAAGAACTCAGTAAGGTCAGAAGGTTTTAACACTACAGATTCCTATTTGAAATCTCAGGGCACTGTTACATGTGCTCCAAGATGGGGGAGGGGGAGGGCTTTAATTAAAGATGCTCCAAGAGCTGCTCCAATTAAAGCACTGCAGCATCTCATATATCAGCATACCCCTGCTTCAAAATGGCGGTGAGGGTGCTTGAACTAAAGCATGTTCAATGAACAAGTCATTTTGAAGCACAGAGATGCTGATACACGAGACATGGGAGGCTGCTGGAGCACAGTAATCACCACGCTCCAGCAGACTCAATTAGTCAAGTGCATCGAGTAATTACAGTGCATCGGAGCAGACTCCGCCCTCATGTACAGGCACCTTCAGGATTTATCTTGTAAATCGCATAGGTGTTTCCACATCTAACTGTGCTAATATTGCATGATTCCCTGCCACACTAAAAGGATCTCATGATACCCTGGTTAAGAATCACTCATTTACACATATGCTTCAAGTCAAGCACATGCTCAAATGTCTGCAGGATTTAGAATCTAATGCTTTACAGAGGCAAGTATTTAATTGTTCAGCCTGAGGCACTGCTTCCCTGCCCTAGTTGTTCGCAAGAAAACAAACCTCATACTGACATTGTTCCCTTGGCATAGGACTCTTTGGCACTAGAGCCAAAAAAGGTAATGAGAAAAGCCCAAGACTTATACTATGAGATGCCATGTTATAAGGAAATTGTTGTCATGATCGGAAGTTGTTGTCATGATCAAAAGTAAAATTTTGTAATGAGTAAAAACACGGGGTTAGTTTTGCATTCTTAAAGCTCAAATGGAGATTTCAACATTTAAAAGAAATCCTTGCTAAGTCTTTTTAATTAACAGCTAAGAACAGAGTTAGTGTTTACAGCTATACAATACTTCTGAAAGCATTACAAGGGAAAGTGTGCAAATGCCTCACTAGCAAGGCACTACAGAACACTACTGTAATTTTCGCTAAAGCTGTATACCATTATATTGTTCCTTCTCATTTTATCAGCTGTCTGATCTCCATGGTTTACCATAATAGTAAATTTACATGCTGCTAGCTAAACATAAAAGATTTACAAATCTACTCCAGTATACAACGCATGGTTGGTTACAAAATAAGAGGTAGGCTCTTTAACTGTCATATCAAATGGCATTGTACTTACTACCGAGTTTCAGAGCATTACATTTTATTCAGAAAAAACAACACACACCTCAACGTAGATCCTAGTTATTATCATATTAGCTATTGCCATAGTTACTGAACTAGCTGCACCTCTCTGCCATTCTGCTCTTCGTACATATATTGTTAGTCTTTGTGCCATTACCTCTTCCAAGATAGTATTCTGCAACTCTCCTGCTCTTAGGGCACAGACTCACAAGTTTACACCAGTTTAAAAAAAGAGGAAGAGAGAGGACACATGATGTACAGCTATACACCAGTATAACTTAGGCTGCATACAGGTATTCATTTCTGAAAAATTTCCACTGCTAGAAATTGTTCTGGGAGCATGAGCAGTTCAGGAGTTCAGTCTGCAGCTGCCCTCTCCCCCTGGCCCCAGGGATCAGTCTGGGGAAGGTGCGAGGAGCAGAGGCTGCTCCACTCCTCCGAGTCCTGAGGGCACTTGGAATAGACTGGGAGGAAAGTGTACAAGTGTTCACTCTTGCAAGAGAAACTGTCTCACGGAGGAGATCTTCCAAACTGACTTCTGAAAGATCTTCTCCCAGAGGGGCAGTTTCTCACAGAAGAACTTGAATAAACACTTATACACTTGTCATTTCTACCAGGAGAACAGCAATTCTCTCAATAGAAATAATGCTTGTATGCATCCCTAGTTGCATTTAGCACAGAACTATCCATGGAAAAAAAAAATGGGTATAACTACACCATTGTAAGTTACACCAGTATAGGTATCACTTGTCCACAACCTATCCCAGGATTTTTGTTCATTCCTCACCTATGGCAGAGAACATTCATAGCAACCCTCTGGTATACCCATGTAATATTTTGTGCATCCACTCCCTTAGACTGTGCCCTGGGTTACCATACCCTGCATAACAATTGCATTAAGTCTTATTGAGTTCAGATATCTGCAGCTGTTCTCTTTGGGAATCCCTGGCCAGAGCTACATAGTGATTCAGGGACCTTCTTAAAATCCAAGTAGTACTTTTCTTAATAAATAGAATATTTTAGGGGAGATGGGTTATAAACCCAAAAAAACCCAGTATCCTTTGGGTTGGGTAAAGTATGTCCCACAGGACAGATCTGACCTGCCAAGGGATTTTATCCAGCCTGCAGTGGGTTCCTCAGCTCCAGTAACCCAGACATAGGGAACCAACCTGGGCCATGGTGTGTGCACAGCTGGCCCTGCCACTCCAAGGTGTCCAGCAGGCCTGGGGCAATGCAGTGGCTGGAATCCACTTCCCAGCATCCCCGGCAGCAACAGCTCCTTCCAGCTGGCATTGCCAGTGTTGCCACTGCTGCTGAACACAGCCCCACTGCTCAAGCACCCCAGCCCATCTTCTCAGCACTCACCACCAGGGTGCCAGGCACAGCAGGCAGGCAGGCAGGGTCTCCATGGAAAACGGCCCAGGTCCCCTGTGAGCAGGGTGCACTCAGCTGAGCAGATGGGATGGGTTGCAGCAACTGGAGTGGGACAGGTGGGCAGAACTGGGGGCCAGGGCCAGGACTGGGATCAGGATTGTGGGGTGGTGACAGCGCAGGACTGGATCCCAGCACAGAACCTCAGTCTGCTCTCCACACAATGGATTTTGTCCAGACCGACAAGGAGAGGGACAGAGTGTACAACCATGATATGGCCCCTATCCACAGCATAGGCACATGCAGGCAGCCCCAGTACAGCATGGCTGTGGAGTGGCACGGCCCAGCAGCACAAGGTGGCCTAATCTAGTCATGATCTGTCAGGGCCGCTGCATGTTGCCAGGCCATGCCAATCCACAGCCATGCTGTACTGGGGCTGCCTGTGTGCACCTGAGCTGGAGCAGGGGTGGTGGGAGCTAGATCACAGGCATACACTCCACTCCCCTACTGGTTGGGTCAGTCATGATCCATTGTGCGGAGAGCTGTTGCCGGGGGTGGGGGTAAGGGAGGGGGGAGGCTGGTGCTGATCTGGCCTGCAACAGCTCACCAAAATTTCCTAAGTGGCCCTCCAGCCCAAATTATTGCCCACCCATAGTCTATATGCCCATCTATCCTACATAAAGGCTGACCTTCTCCAGAAAAGTAAGCTAGAAAGGCTTAACTTCTTCAGATACCACCTTAAGGGTCCTTCATTTCTACATATCTCTTAGAATCAACTATATCCATTTCTTGAGCAAGTGCTCCTTCTTAAGCTTTTTATAAACTTTTTAAAGTCTATAATGGTGTACATCTACTCTGCATTGTGCTGTTTTAAAACTTGCCAAACTAATTTTGATTTCCTACGTTTGCAGGCCTTTGCTGGTTCTTGTCCAACCTTTTCAGCAGTTACAGTCATGGCATTGTCTCAGCCCTCAAGTGTTTGAAAAAAAGATGGCTCTTCTTGATCCATTCTTTTCCTTCGTGCCTCTTTTTCCAGATATTTTTTCATGGTTCATTAAACCAGGGGGTATCAAACATATGGCTTGCAGGAAGTATCCAGCCCATAGAGGTGGGTCATCCAGCCTGAAGGGCTTGTGTCTCTGGCTGCCAGAGACACTGGAGTGGTCAGCACCCAACATGCTGGCAGAGCTGCTGCAGGAGGTAGGTATTCTCTCAGCCCACAACTCCCCTTTTCCTACAACTAAATACTGGTTTATGCTTTATGCAGGTTCTGTATGTGCAAATTCGCTCTTATGCAATGACCCTTTTTATACCAAAAATTCATTATATGCAAGGCAATTCCACTCTTATATGACTGGTGTTGTGCAAGCCTGCAGTCAGCCACTTTGTGCAGTGCATTGTGGGAGTGATCTGCACCACAATACAGTCTCCTGTGTGAATCTGTGCTCCTCACTAGTTGCCTGTGACACATGTTTCTGTAGTTGCCATCTCCATTATGGCTTCTAAGCATCCCGCTAGCTTATTTCCTACCCCTCTCTGCTGTTGGCGAGTACCAAAACTGTCTTGTAAAAGTGGCAGAAATGGGTCTGGGGGTCAGTACAGTTGAGGTCTTGGAACATATCCCTATTTGTTACACTGTAAAATGGGTTCCCTTTATGCAAATTCGAGTTATACGCTGTTTTCCAGGAACGCATGTACAGCATAAGGCAAGAGAAACCTGTATACTATTTTCAATTGCTGCTGGCAGCAAGAGAGAAAGAGACAATCAGTAGCAGACAGCAAGAGGGGTAAGTGGCAGAAGCAGCATTAGCCCTCTGGGTGCTGGCAAGGAATGTGGCCTGCCAGTTGATTTGAGTTTGACACCCCTGCATTAAGCCACACAGAAAACACCTCAATAACAGCATGAACACACAGCATTCATGAATTATCACAGGACAGCTCCAGACCCATCACAACTGCAACTACTAAGGTAATCACACACATGGGTTTCAACAGAAATTTTACCACTTTATTTTCATGGGAATTGGATAAATATGGGAATCTTTGGCAAACAGAGCTAGATCCATCAGTCAACATGACTAATGACAAAAGTAAGGATTATGCAAGTGAGCAAGGGCTTGCAAAATCCACGTGAGCAAGGGACTGCAATACCAGCTCTCCAAAACTCATTAAAATAAACTTGAAGGCATTCAAGAAGGAAGGAACAGCTAAAGGACTGTATTAAAACATTTTTGAAGTAAAAAGACAAAATTCTGAGTCCAAATCCTGCATCCCACATGAAACTAGCCTTTAATGATACCTAGCAGCTATTTGCCTGTACTAAGACTATAAAGGCTTTATTATGTTTAATGTAGCAATTGTAACATTGCACCATTATTTTGTAGCTAAAGATAAGTAATGAAGATATGGAACTGTCCATCCCAGACCATTGTACATGTTGCTTTTCTATCCCTTTCAAATCTCTTACTATAGTCAATAGGTGCATAAAGAATACAAGATCAGACCCTTGATTAGTATTTGATTTATACCACAAAGATCATAAGACTCAGAAGTTGCCATGGCAACCCTATTTAAACACCTGACATTTCTGCTTTGTTATGGAACCTCTCATTATATTAATGTATCATAACACTAGCCAGTGACAGGCTGTTTCATAAATATGCCTTCATTTAGTGGACAACTGTATTTTTCTCTCTCATGAGGAAGGAAAGGGGTATGCAGTCAGCCCTTATTAAGGAGGGGAAATGACTTACCCAAGTTTTGGATTTTATTATAAAGCTGTGTATGAGCACAGAAAAAATATCTAACCTTCCTAGAATGTTTTGCATCTTGATTATTTAAATATAGACACACCAATTTTTGTAAAATTTGCCTCAAGCCCATAAATGACAGCATGCAAACATAAAAAGGCAAAATCCAAATAAGCTTTCAGACAGAAGTCTAGTATTATGACTGACTGAAACAATTTTGTATAAGAGCCTTGTGAAGTGTCAGAAATGTGATGCTTTAATACAGATTGCATACAAATATAGGAGACCCACCACAAAGACATTGAAATCACTTAAACCAGTGGTCCCAGACCTTACTGGCCATGGGCAGCAATACTAAGCAAGTTACATATCCTACTTAGTTCTCCCTGTCAATCTCAGATTTAATTTCAAATTTCCACTGGATGCACAAGCAATGTCACCGAGTCTCAGGGATAATGCAAGCTATAGATTGGAGACCACCAATTCAAACCCAGGTTATAGCCATGAATGGTGAACAGTTAAAAGCTTTTGGCGATCTGCTATGTGTCACATTTCATCTCACATGAATGCATTAACTATTAAGGCTGTGCGAAGCTTTGGGTGGTGACTCAATTTGGAGGACATTCGGCCCGATTTGGTGGCCGAATCTCCAAATCTGAATCAAATCAGGGGACCAATTAAAAGGTCTGAATATATTCGAAGCTCTCCGAATCTTCAGAAAAGATTCAGAGAGCTTTGATGATTCAGGCAGTCCCCACCCACTGGAGCTGGACTTGGAGCTGGTAAGTAGGGGTGGCAGAGGGGGGGGCTGGAGGAGGGGGAAGGGGCCAAGGGGAGACCCCTGCCATCCCCCATCCTCTGCCTGCTCCCCAAGCCCCCCTGACTCCCGCCCACTCCCCCAGCCCCCTCATGGCTGCCCCGCCTACCCCAGCTCCCAGTGCTTTAAAAAAAAAGGCCCGACTCACTGGGTGTTGCTGGGTGGGAGGGCAATCCCCGCTGCCCCCCACTGCCCCACGCTGCATGGGGGTGTTCTGCACAAGGCCCCCAACCCCCACCTGCTCCCCCAGCCCACCCCCATGGCTGCCCCACCCACCCCACCTCCAGCCCTTTAAGGAAAAAAAAAAAAAAAGCCAGAAAAACCCCAGGACTCAATGGCTCCTGCAGCGGCCTCAGGGCTTCAGGGGACAGAGCCTCTCATGTGGCACAGGCCAGTGGGGGGTAGTGGGGATCGCCCCCCCTCTTCCCCCACCAGGCATGAACTGTGAGTGTGGGGGGGGGGGGGTTTCTTAAAGGGCAAAATCCACGGCGAGTGGGTAAGCTATGGGGGGCTGGGACAGCAGGGGGGGCTGTTGGGGGGCTCTGCATGAGCCCCCCAGGCAGCATGGAGCAGTGGGGGGCAGCGGGGATTGTCCCCCCCTGCCCGGCAGCACCCATTGAGTCAGGGCTTTTTCTTTCAAAGTGCCAGGAGCTGGGGTGGGCAGGGCAGCCACTGCTGGGCTGGGAGAGTGGGTAGGGGATGGTCCTGGGTGATTCAGAGATTCGGAGATTCAGCAGCAGCTGTATCTCCGAATCAATTCAGGACGGTGATTCGAATCACCTAATCAAATCAGTCCCCCAAATTGGCCAAATCTGAAGTGAATACTAGCCGCTTTGCACAGGCCTGTGAAATGGTACAGTGCATGCTGTGTGCTACATGTGGGGCTGGACCCTGTGCCATGGATATTAAACACAGCACAGGGGGCTGGTCTGGGGCACCCACATTGGACTGGTCCTGCACACTGGGTCTGGGGTTGAATGGGTCCATAGAACATCCCCATACACTGCAGCCAGGGCACAGGGCCCATGCCCTGCAGCACATGCCTCATGTTGGCTCCATGTGCAAAGCCCAACCTGGGGATGACTTGTGCTGCATGCAGGGCTGATCAAGGACACGCACTGCATAAGGTGCCCACACCAGACCATCCCTGTGCACTAGCACTGGTATATTGGACTGGTCTGTGGGTTCAGTTCAGCCTGCAGACCAGCTCTGCACCCTCCACCCAGCCCACAGTGCTCGATGAATTTGACACCCCTGGACTAGATGACATCATGAGGTCCCTTCCAGCCCTACTTTCCTATGATCCCAAGAAAGATGGTTACTTCTCCTGTCACCAAGCTAAGCAGTGTTTAGAGTAGACTATAGCCTGCTCATGACTGCCCCAACTGATAATGCCTCCCAAGGGCATGGCTGGTCACAGCCATGAACTAGTGGACTAGTCACGGTGTCACATGCTCTGGCTGAACCCTCAACAAGCGCTTCCTGATCCCCAAGTCAGAAGGCTTCAAAGGTTGGCATGCCCAGGAACAAGCTATGGTAGTTCTGTATCTTGTATTGAGATGATAAAGTGAAATTGCACCTCTCTACCCTTCTAGATACACAAAATTGAACAGGGGCAGGATCTGGTCCCTTTAATCAGTAAAAATAACCATAAATATATGCAAAGGTTTAGGTTGTAGCCGTGTTGGTCTAAGGACATAGGCAGACAAGGTTCCTTGGGTGAATTTGATATCTTTTATTAGACCAACCCAAATGGTTGGAGAATAGTTATTAAGCAAGCTTTCGGGTTCAAAAACCCTTCGTCAGGCTAAGGACGCGTCCTTAGCCTGACGAAGGGTTTTTGAACCCAAAAGCTTGCTTAATAACTATTCTCCAACCATTTGGGTTGGTCTAATAAAAGATATCAAATTCACCCAAAGAACCTCGTCTGACCATAAATATATGTAGTTATTAGATGATACAACTGGAAACTTGGAGAGGGCTGACGTTTCAGATTTCCATTGTCCCTTTACCTGCACCTGGTACAAAGTGCCACCTTTTTCAATTTTCTTTCCTCACTGTACCTCTAAAAGCCTTTACATTCCATTGGTTGTCTCTGTTTTAAAATGTGCACATTTTATTTATAGGTGTGTGTTTGCAAAACAGAGGAACAGAAGTACCACCAGGGGGCATATACAGTAGCAAAGCAACTCAAGATTGTCACTTCACCCAATGAGTTGCATCAATTCTTGTTTAGAAGTGATTGCCCTTATTTTCCCATGAAAAACATTACTAGAAAGTTATTATGGCTCCTGAGGAGTGTAACAATAGCTTCCCATTTACCAGGATGCTACAGTTTATTGAAGCTAAAAACCCAAAAGGACAAGAAAACAATCCTTCCTTTCCTCTTCTTTTATTTTATTTATTTATTTATCCTAGAGAGACATTTTGCTTGAATCTTTAGTTTACTGTGTGTGTTAAGTATTGCAATAGTTTCAAGGTGATGTCATTGCCACAATGGCACAATGGATATTTAGAAGCACTTACAGCAATGCAAGGCTCTTCAAGACATGGACGCTCACTATGGGTATACAACATCTAGCACTGAAAGGCTGGGCCTTAAGATCCCTTCAGTGCTCATTGATAGTCTTAGAAATAGTTTTAAAAGTTTTTGAATCTCCCCAAACAGGCTGAATTTCACCTTACTAATAATTCTTATTAGCTTTTTTTTTTTTTTTAAATACAGTCCAGCACCATGATTTTCTATTCTCTAAAATCTTTTTTGGATGATTTAGCATTGACATTACTGAATCTTCTTCTGGAGACAAAGAAAATCCATTCCCTTCCTCCATTTCTATGCCCTTCTGGATACTATAAATCTTTTTTAAAGATTGCACTCTATTTTTGTGCTGAAACAGTAAAGCCTTGAAATGGAACAATGTTTTAAGAAAAAAAAATCACGCAGGGCAACTGCAGGGATGAAATCATAATGAAATATCACATTAAGGTCTTAACCAGCCCTGATACAACCCCTTCATAAAGTGGACTGAAAGGACTAGAATGGATGCAGGAAAGGGTTAAGGTTACTTTATGCCTCTGTAAACAATTTTGAGAAAGACTTGGGGTCCAAGCCCAGTGTTGTGAGTTTAACATCTTTCACAAGCACTAACTTCACATAACTAAGCTTAGGAGATATAATAGTATTCAGAGATTATTACTGCATATGCAGTTTAATAAATCAATGAACAGCACATGGGCTTTCAGAGATACATTTGTTACTCATTCACAGATTTTCAGGTCAACCGAAAGGTAGACGATTGATTCTTGCATGAATGGAATAACTCCCGTGTTAGCAAGGTATGAAATACCAGATTGTAAATTATCTTCTTTTAATGTTCACTGTAGTGAAATAATGCAGATATTCAGGAAGTGCCAGAAGTTACAAAAGAGATCATATGCATCCCCATCCTGAATAATGGCAACACATTGCTGTCTTCAGTTGTTCATCTCTTTAAGTCTTCTTCTAAGGAAGGCATTTCTTACTACCTTTTCCCTTTCCACATTTTTTTAGCCTTGAAATGGAACAAAGATGGCTTGGGTCCAAGCAGCTTTATAAAAGGCAACCATTTGCCAATAGAGTGAATTTGTGTAGGAACTTCAAATAGATGGTGGTAAATTAAAGTGTGAACCCCAGATTTTTAAATCTTTGAACCTCTTTTCCCCCCCTCTCACTCATTGTTGCACCTTCTGCCCAGATTTATCCCTTGGAGTAGTGGGAAGGTGAAGGGAAAAACACTTATTTTCTATAACCTTGGGCTTATCATTGGAGTACCTAAGCATCTTCTAGTAATGTGTCAGTTGTTTCATCTGGCATCCTCTCCTTGCCTGGGGAGAAATGCATGCAATGGTATGGGTTTGTTTTTTTGTTTTTTTTATTGGAAGTATATTTTTAAACCTACATATCACTATGTATTTATGTTCAAAAAGGCAAAGTCAAAGAAACATGCTTCATACTTGGAACAGAAAAGGAAGTGGTTTTTATGGTGCTGGTTTTTGGTTCAGGTGGCAAGGAACATCCATCCTTCCACCAGGGTATTTTATCACCTCCTTTTCCTCCCTCAAATTCCATTAGGATCCCATGTCAATGTCACAAGTATTTCACCGTATTTATAAAAATAAAAGCTAATGGAACAGGTTAAATTGTGCCAATTACATCACAGCCCTGAGATGGAGCTGCAATGTTCCAGTGGAAACATCAAGGAGACCTGGACATTAGAAGACATCCTTATACCTCAGGGCTTTTCATGTGCTAAATGTTGCTCACTCTGTTCTATCCATATCCCTTTATTCCTTTTCACTGTTCCAGCCTTGCCATATAAGCAGCTGGAGTGCTTGTATACACGATGGGGGCTTAATTTGGTTTAGTTCCCCCTAAATTAAAATGGTGGGTTTTTAAAAACCCACCGTTTCAATATAGTGAGGACTAAACCAAACTAACCCCCGTGGCATGTACACAAAGGTGGGGGCCTGATCCTTAGAGCTTACTTGCCTCTCCCACAGCAGAGGGAAGCACTGGCCCCACCGCAGCCACGGTGGGAAGCACCAGGCCCCCGTGCAGTGCCCCCAAGGACTGCCTGGGCCAGGTGTTAGTGGGAGGGTGCCGCCTGGGGGCTGCTGCTGCCGTGGAGGAAAGCACCAGGATCCCCCACAGCTCAGGGACTGTGCAATCTGGAAGTAGCTCGCAAATTCCCCAGCCCTTGCCATGGGAGAGGCAGGTAAGCTCCAGGACCCCTGCATCATCCCTGCTGCCTTCCCACCACCTGGGAATGGCTGGCTTTCCCCTGGGGCAGCATGACAAAGCAGCAGGAGGGCAGCTTGGTGTGCTGACAGCGGGAGAAGGCAGCAGGCACAGTGCATGGGGCGCTGGAAGCCCACCAAGCCCGAGCTTCCCCAAACACGGCAGCTTCCAGTGCCCTGTACACTGTTGCACTTTGTTAGGTAGCAAACTAAACACCTCGGAGGTGTTTTATCTTGCTATGTTACGAAGTCATTTAAAGCGGAATATGCCACCAAGCGTGCAACCAGCAATGTCATTATAGTGGTGTAAAAAACATTTAAGCCACTTTAAAGGCCAATTTTGTTGCATGTACAAAGACCCTTGCAGAGTAAGTTGGCAATCATGACCTTGCAATCATGACCTTGCTCCTTCTGTGCATTGTCTTAGCACAAGTACTATTACCTTGAGAAGCTACTGTGCAGCTGTTTATAAAAGAGAATGGAAGTATCTTATGAAAAGTTCATCATGATTTGACACCAATGCATATGATGCCTTGTGAAAACTTGGCATATGAAAATCCCTTCCCCGCCACCCCCCATCTTTCAACCTCACCTCTCCCTGCTTGATGCCATGATATATTGCATATAGTCTATAAACTCCTGGAGATAGGAGCTCTAGGCTAGAACCTCAGTCATTGTGGAGTTCTGCTGTATTGGATGAAGCAGTGCTGACTACCTGAGAATCACCGCTCAAAGGCAACAGCACTGTGCTTTAATTCAAAGAAGATCTTCCTATGAAGCAAGTACTGCCGGGAAGCAATGGGCTCTAAAACTACTTCTTTGGGATTTACATAAGAACACTCAAGTTCAAGTTTCAATTGTCTAGTTAGCAGATGTAAAAATGTAAAGCAAAAACACAACCAAGCCTCCACAGAGCGAGAAACAATCAGGTTGCCTCACTGCTTTGCAGTTACTTATCCAGTAATACACAAATATCACAGTTTCTATTGCTTTCCTAATTAATCTTAACCACAAGTCCCTCTTTAGTTAATTCACATATTGATCAAAGGACATATGCTTTTCTATAAAATTACTAACATCTCAGAGCTACAAATGTTAGCAAGAAGCTAACCATTACATTTCTCCCATTCAATTGCTAATTCCTTGATGGGTTGCTTAACATCAGAAATGTATTCTTAAGCACTTCTTCGCTTACATTATCCACTGATAATGCAAGACAAGTCCCAAGGACAATGTTAAGTGTCTGAAATAGGTAATGAATATGCTGTCTAGACAAGAAATGCAGACAATACTGTTCATCTTTTCTCAGCTCTGCCATCTGCTAACAGCTTTGATAGTAAGCTAAATACTTGTATAATGTCTACATCTATTACATTAGGAAGAAAGAAACTTAATTAGCCCTGTCTAAATAGAAAGAATAATAAACTTAAAAATCCTACCAACATCTATCTAAAGATTGAAACAACATTCTATTGATGGTTTAATGGCGGGTACATTCACGATCTATTTCCCTTCTTTTCCTAGCACTAGATACATTCATAAATCAGTAAGCTACACATACACTGTACATGTACAACTCACATGATGAAGTTTCTCCCAGAACTCAGCTCCTTCCTCCATGTTTCTTAAGCTTGGTGGAATGTACCAAAAGCATATATTTGCGTACTCTGGCTGCATAAGGAAAAAAAAAAAGATTGCTTAACATTTGAAACAAGAGCAAGAAATACTCTGAGCTGGTCAAAGAAAACAAATTTTCTTTTTGTAAAAAAGAACCACTCAGAACATTTCAGATTGAGGTTGTCTGGTAAAAATTATCATCACACCAAATGGCTTTGTGTTTCCTTTTAAAAAAGAAAAATCAAATACACTGCTTTCCAGATTCACTCCCTGTCTCCAATTTGTTTACTCTTGCCAAAGTCCCACTCTTACCTCCCCCACTGAAAAGAAGGAAAGATGACAAAGGAAATCTTTTTTGTTTTGTTTTTTCCTCTTTAGCAATTATATTTTCTCTTCTCTGATAGAGAAACAAGAATTAGGGGAAGGTAAAATAAAGAAAAATCAAACATTTTTTTCAGGATTTGAAAATGAGAAATGTCATGTTTTATTTTTTCTTTAGTTTTTCATTTTTATTATTTAAAAAAATCATAGAGAAATGAAAGAGAAAGGAAAAGAAATATTGCATCAAAATCAATTTTTTCTTAAACAGATGATTTTGACCTGGTTTTTTTTTAATCCCGCCATACAAAATCTTTCACCCAGCTAGTAGTCTGTATATAACAATGGACATGAAGCCAGAATTTCTATTTCTACATTCAAAAAGTCTCAGCAGGATACATGAGGTATATAGCCTGCATCTACCTCCTCCAAACTTCTGTAAAGAGCTCTGGCACAAACAAAGAAAGTTTGTCTTTCTAAGATTAATTCTGAAAAGTTTCCAGTGAAGCTCAAGTTGAGTGCAAGACTCCAGACTATAAGAATGGTCATTCACAGGTAAAAATGGAAGTTCATACTTTTAAGGCTTCTGTCAATTCAGAAGAAAATTAAACTATCGCAAAAGGCCACTCAGGAGGCAGCCTAAATTCCTTGTGTGAGACAAATGTTGTACTCATATGTAGACTAGACAGACAAGAGCAGATCAGAAGCATTTCACGTCTCAATCCTGCTTGCTCTCAGACTTAAACACTCCATTTCCTAAACCTTGACTTACCATGTCTACAATCCATTGCTTTAATTGAGCAGTAAATAACAACACACCTTTTACACACAACTTTCATTAGCGCCAGTTGAATAAGAATGAACAAAACTCTAAAAGGGAGACTGAAAACTAGATCACACTATCAATTTGCCCCAGTGTGAATGCTGCTGCTATTATAGTCCCCAGCCTCCTTTCAACCAAGTGCAGACTTCCAACTAAGACAAATCTTTTCATGAAAGGGTAGTGGGAGCTCTTTATATCATGTTTGCTTCACTTCAAAGAATTAATTAATTACATTTTAATCACAACAAGAATGTTGTTATCAGCAGGAAGAGATGAGCAAAGTTGCCATCTGTGGGCATAGAACAAAATGAAGTTTACCTCTAAATGTCCCAGGCCCCATCCCTAGAAACTGGTCATATATGCATGCAAACCCAAACCCAGAAAAGTACAGCCATTTCCTCATGAGTAGAAGCTCTAAAGGTTAAGATGGATCTTTAATTATGAGATCTCTTTCAGAGCAAGTGGTAGAAGTGGGCAGGAAGGATAAGGAAGCCTCATCAGGTGCTAGTATTGCCTCAGTTTCCCTTCACTCACAGGGACATTAGCCTGCTAACTATCCACCCCTCCCAAGATACAGAAAAACTGGCTCCACCAATTACCAAATTGCCAAAACTCTCTGTATTAAAAAGTCTAGAAATCCTATCTACTCACGCAGGGAAATGAAATGCAAGAACTGTTTCCCTGGCTGCAGCTCCGGCAGACACTGCAAGGGTCTGCCTGGCTTCCTCCTTCTACCCCCACCACCATTCCTTGCTCAAGCAGGAATTCCCCCCTCCTTACACAAACACCTCGCAGTATTAGCTAGCATACCACAAGCCTGGTATTAGAGGTGTGCGAAGCAGGCCCTATTGGATTCGGATTCAGATTCGGCCCAAATTAGGGACAGTGATTTGATTAGTTGATTCGGATCACTGTCCCTGATTCGATTTGGCCAAATCTGAATCTGAATATTCGATGCCAATTCGGAGAATAAGTGATTTGGACATAGACACAGCTTTAAATGTTTTTTTCTACATACTTCAAGGTACCAGCATGGCTTGTGAACGCTGCAATATTGGGGCGCATGGAGTATCCCACAAGTCTTCAATTCAGAGAAACTAAAAGGTCCTCTGATTCGATTTGGAGATTCAGCCACCAAATCGAGCCAAATCTCCACCAAATCGAATCAGGAACCAAAGCTTCGCACAGCGCTACTGGCTATGGTGTGTGCTGTGGGAGACAAGAAAAAGGCAGACAGGACAGTGTCCGCTTAGGGCTTTTTGGAGCTAATCAACAGGTAATGTCCCTCCATTCCTTCCTTGGAAAAAGTTGTTTAAGAGTTTGAACTAATGAGAGAGGCTGTTTTGTTTGATGGGCTGATAAATGCTAACAGCGCCCTGCTGTGTAACTGAATACTCTGTTATCAACAGCAAAGTGGGGGGAGGGGCTCCCTAATCAGAACATCCTGCCATAGCCTGGCCATGTTCCCTCAGCTCAGCACTACTGAAAGGAAGGGAGAGCTGCTCTAGCACCCCCCAGCTTCTAGCCTGAGCCACTGCAGGCAAGTGCCTGCATTTCTTCAGTCCAAAGATGTCTGTACGGCTACAAACCAGTTTAGCCTAGCCAGGTTAGACTAACCTGCAAAAACTGAATCAATTCAGACTCAGGCTTTTTGAATGTCTGTCCCTAGCCCTAGAGGGTAGATGGAGGGCAGCAGGTGGTGCTGTTTCTTTCAAGGTTTTTCAATCAGCAAAAGCTACCACAACAGGAATGATTTCTCCATTACTGGAGAAAACGGAGCTCTTTTATAACCTTACCTTTCCTCCCCAGCCTGCATTGCTGGCAAGGTTTCTACACATTCTATGAGTCATTCTGAATTACAAATATCAGAATGTTTTATCACTAGAACAAAATGGAGAGAAGCTGCAAACCTGCTGACAGCCCTTGTTACAATGAAAGGTTTTCCACCACACACTTTCAAATAAGCAAAATTTTCATAAATGCCAAAGGGAAAATGTTATGCCTGAGTTTCTTTCAGTTTCCTGTGGGACAAACAGCAAAAAGTTCACAAGTGTAAACCCACGTTTAAAATGTTTGGTTTGGTTTTAGATCTTTTTAGAACACTGTTCTTTTCACAGCTGTCACTTTTCATATGTCCACTGCTTTACTATTCCTCTCTCTCACTCTCTCTTGCTCTTTCCCCAGCAGCTGTTGCTGCTCTTTCTGAAACACGCAAGTATAGAACTGTTATTGTAGTGCTGGAAAGTAATCAAAAAGGTTCTCCCAAACCTTGCAACCCATTGAGTTGGCATGGTTAACATGCACCACATAAGGGAGGGATATGGCTAGGATCCCATACAACTGCCTGTGGGACTCCCGGCTGAATGACCACATCTCCATTTCCAGCTTGAGATAGCCTTTGGTTCAAGCCTGGGACAAAGTTCAAACTGATGCTGCCAGAGATGTAATAAGATACCTTGACTACTCAGCAACCTTGCCCCTTCAGGACAATGCAGGATCTTCTAAATTAGAATGGTTTAAATGTGGTTTAAACCTCAAGCATCCAGGGGTGCCTGTACACAAGTGAAGAGGCTGCTCCAATGTGCTGTAATTTACAGCATGTCAGAGCAGACTCAATTAATAGAGTCTTCTGCATGGTAATTATCATGCTTCAGCCAGCCTCTGCGTTTCATGTATCAATGTCCCTGCACTTCTAAACGGCCATGGGAGCACTTTAACTAAAGCCCATTGAACAAGCTTTAGTTCAAGCACCCCCGACATTATTTTGAAGTGTGGGGACTCTGATACATGAGATGCTGTGGCACTTTAATTAAAGCAGCTCTCGAAGCCACTCTAAATAAAGCTCCCCCTCCTCCAGCCCCCAGAGTACATGTAAAAGTGACCCAGATGTATAAGCCAGTTTAAAATGGTTTAAACCTTCTAACCATCTCAAAAATACACCTAAATAATCAAGTGTTATTTTGAACTGGTTCAGTGTTGTGTGTGAACACCAAGCTTTCAGCGATTAGTGTCTGGTCTCACACTGCATTGCTCCCCACCCCATCCACCACCCCTAAATGGCAACTGGGTGGTCTGGTTCAAAGCCTGAATTCTACAACCCCAACCTCCACTGCCTGCTCTTGACAGCAATGCCCTAGCTGGTGGCCCTGGGAGCAGCGCTCTGTCACTTTTAGAGCTGGTCAAGTTCCTTCTGTTGGTGACAACTGACCAAGTTTCCATGCATCCCAGGCTTATTTGGGGTGGGAGGTGGCCAAGTGGGAGAGACCTGGACCCCTGCATGTGTGTACCTGGGACCTGACGGTTCCAGGAGCCACCCAAGGACACCACTGCAACCAATGGAAGAAAACTGACCAGCTCTTTAAAGCTGTGCCCTGAGCCCCAACCCCCAGGCACATGGGATGCAGGGGTCCAGGCAGTCTACCACTGCCTTAAACACACACAAGTAGGCACTCCCAGGCAGAGTACTACCACACAGATTTCAGCAAAGTGCAGGAACAGGCCATTATTGAACTCAGTGTTAACGAGAAGGGGGAGCAGAAAATTGCAATTGGGCTGGGTACTCACTACCACCCTGTGGTGCCAGCTTGACAGCACTGCAATATCTAAAAGGCAACAGCTCTACTTGGAATGCCTTCGCAATGTATGTGTGGACATCTCAGACCTGGGACAACTGCAAACCCACTCAGTGACATTTTTGGAATGGTTCAAATGTTATGTCTGTTCAAACCCTCGTTGGCTAAATAGCTGAGAGAAGATGCTCAATTCATTCTCCATAAAGATTTTCAACAACAAGAAATAAATTTAAAAAAAAAATGCCAATAAAGCTGGATGCAAAATGCTGACAGTTTGTGCTTGAAGTTTTGGGGAGTGGAAGAAGAGGTCCCCCTCTGCCCAAACCTTTATAAAGAAAAGTCCATTTTCAGGACAAAAATATTTCAGCTGAAAATTTCCAGTGAGCTCCAGTTTTTAGCCAGAGGCTGACACCTACAAAGGATGGAGGATGGGAGTCACCTCCAAGAAGGATTATTCTGCATTGGTCCGGTCCTGCAGGGAGCATACCAGGAAATCCAAGGCTGCAGCTGAACTCCAACTAGCTTTGAGTATCAAGGACAATAAAAAGTCCTTTTTCAGATATGTGGGGAGCCGGAGGAAAAGCAGGGGCAACATTGGACCCCTGCTGAACCAGATGGGGCAACTGACAACTGACGCCCAGGAAAAAGCCAACCTATTAAATGGGTACTTTGCGTCGGTCTTTCATCAGCCCCATGGGACGCCCATGCCCGCTACGGGACAGGGAAGTCCGGGTGAGGGTGATCGCCTGCCCTCCATTAATGCTGACCTCAAGAAGGAACATCTTGAGAAGCTGGATACCTTCAAGTCAGCCGGCCCTGACAATCTACACCCCAGGGTACTCAAGGAGCTGGCGAGCATCATAGCCCAGCCTCTAGCATGGATCTTTGAAAACTCTTGGCGCTCTGGTGTAGTGCCCGAAGACTGGAGGAAGGCTAATGTGGTGCCTATCTTCAAGAAAGGGAGGAAAGTGGATCCGGCTAACTATAGGCCCATCAGCCTGACTTCTATCCTGGGGAAGATCTTAGAAAAATATATTAAAGAGGCCATCCTTAATGGACTGGCCAACGCCAACATCTTAAGGGATAGCCAGCACGGGTTTGTCGCGGGTAGGTCTTGCTTGACCAATCTCATTTCCTTCTACGACCAGGTGACCTATCACCTGGACAAGGGAGAATAGATTGATGTCATATATCTTGACTTCAAAAAAGCCTTTAATCTGGTATCCCCATGATCACCTCTTGGTGAAACTGGCCAATTGTCGCCTTGGGTCCACCACGATCCACTGGCTGGAAAATTGGCTCCATGGTCAGACCCAGAGGGTAGTAATTCATGGAAGTCACTCATCATGGTGTCCTGTGACCAGTGGGGTCCCCCAAGGCTCTGTCCTTGGACCCATATTGTTCAACATCTTCATTAATGATGTGGACACTGGAGTCAGAAGCGGACTGGCCAAGTTCGCCGATGACACCAAACTTTGGGGCAAAGCATCCACACCAGAAGACAGGCGGGTGGTCCAGGCTGACCTGGACAGGCTCAGCAAGTGGGCGGACGAGAATCTGATGGTGTTCAACACCGATAAATGCAAGGATCTCCACCTTGGGAAGAAAAACTCGCAGCATCCTTATAGGCTTGGCAGTGCTATGCTGGCTAGCACTATGCAAGAAAGAGACTTGGGGGGTCATCATTGACCACAAGATGAACATGAGCCTGCAATGCGATGCTGCGGCTAGTAAAGCGACCAAAACACTGGCTTGCATCCATAGATGCTTCTCAAGCAAATCCCAGGACGTCATTCTCCCCTTGTACTCGGCCTTGGTGAGGCTGCAGCTGGAGTACTGCGTCCAGTTTTGGGCTCCACAATTCAAAAAGGATGTGGAGAAGCTTGAGAAAGTCCAGAGAAGAGCCACGCGCATGATCAGAGGTCAGGGAAGCAGACCCTACGATGACCCCTACGATTTGGGGGTCGGACTCGATGATCTATTGAGGTCCCTTCTGACCCTAACATCTATGAATCTATGACAGGCTGAGAGCCATGGGGCTCTTTAGCCTGGAAAAGCGCAGGCTCAGGGGTGATCTGATGGCCACCTATAAGTTTATCAGGGGTGACCACCAGTATCTGGGGGAATGTTTGTTCACCAGAGCGCCCCAAGGGAGGACGACTAGGTCGAACGGTCATAAACTACTACAAGACCATTTCAGGCTGGACATAAGGAAGAATTTCTTTACTGTCCGAGCCCCCAAGGTCTGGAACAGCCTGCCACCGGAGGTGGTTGAAGCGCCTACATTGAACACCTTCAAGAGCAAACTGGATGCTTATCTTGCTGGGATCCTATGACCCCAGCTGACTTCCTGCCCTTTGGGCAGGGGGCTGGACTCGATGATCTTCCGAGGTCCCTTCCAGCCCTAATGTCTATGAAATCTATGAACCTCTGTCCTCTTTCCCATTGCGATTTTGGAGCATTGCTGACATGGGCTGTATGTAGATGAAATGAGAGGCATGTGTGCACAACACTTTAAAATGGGCTAAATGCTTTTGCATCACTTTATGGTGTCGGTGTTTGCACGCATTGGCAGAGTATTGTGCATTAATTCCAGCTGCTGTAGGAAATTTGGCAGTGTAATGCGCCTTAAATGACCTGGGGGGCAGCAAACTAAAACTCCTTGAAGGAGTTTTAGTTTGCTGCCCCTACAGCTGCAGAGTGAAGCACTGAGCTCTTTGCAGCTCTGCAACTCTGTAGGAAGCCCTACAGACAGCCTGACAGCAGTTGGGGAAAGCAGGCTCCTCCCACGAAAAGGGGTGAGATTGATCTTCCCCCCCACCACAGCCTGCCTGCCTGCCTGAGCTGTGTGGGGGCCCAGTGCTTCCCTCCGCAGCTGCGGTGCCCCCCGGGGCCATCCAAGCCAGGTGCCTACAGGCAGGTGCCACCTAAAGGAGGGGGAACCGCCGCTGCCGTGGGGGAAGCCCCAGCCCCTTCCCCACTCCCTACCCCCCGCAGGCCAGGGACCACTTCACCCACCGGCAGCTCGCCCTCCTGTCCCCACTGGAGAGGCAGGTAAGTCAGCAGGGTGTGTGCACAACATGGGGGTTTAATCAGCCCTAAATTGAAGTAGTGTTTTTTTTAAAGCCACCGCTTCAATTTAGCGCCCCCATTTTGTTTACACATGCCCATAGGTGGTGAGAGTAAGACAGGGCTATATGTGGGGAAATAGATGAATGAATGATGTGGAATATTGCCTGGAGATAATGTTTTAATATTCCCATATGCCAGCTGTTTAAAAGGTTTATTGAAATACTCACCCAAAATACCAAATTAGCACACCACAAAAATATGCCAAAAACAAAAACTCTGAATTCTATTTTCACATACCTCCAACAGAAGCCGAAATCCTTCTCTCTTCTTAATTTCATCTACTAGGTATCTGTAATTAAACACATTTTTTTTTTACAAAATGTAAGCTTTGTAGAACTTAATATAATCTCTCCCTGCTACACATACCAGCTCTAGAAAACACCATTGGATCCAGGGGATGGGGATGTGTGCAGATAAGTCCACACCTGAACAGACTTCAATAGGAGGTACTTATAGGGAAAAAATTATACAGTGCCTGATTTAAGTAGTTTGGCACTCAAAAGCTCTGTCGCATTAGTTTTGTTGTTTGCTGTAGACTTAACTCTATGTGTTAACATACTCTAAGTTAACATACTGCTTAATGAGTGCAACTGCAGAATTATCAGAAGGTGCTGATGCACTTCATTCCATGACCTTACAACCACCATCCTAAATGAATCCCACAAATAGAACAAAATTCAATTTACCATATTTACTTGATTATACAATGAGGTTTTTCTCCTTGTTCATCATGAGGAAAACAAAACCTCATCTTAGAATGAAGTGTCACAACTGGAAGGTAAGAGAAGTAGCTGTGCAGGGACCCCAGCTGTGACAGGTATGGCACAGCAATGTGCAGCAGCAGCTCTGCTCCCTTCCTAGATTCCCTCCCCACTCCCTTCCCCTCCCTTGCTGGCAAAAAGCCAGACAGGGAAGGAAGAGTCTGCATGCTGCTGCTTTGATCTCCAGCCTGCCCCACACTGCATGAAGCAGCTGTGCTGGGAGCCCAGCTTGATACCCAGGGCCAGACACAGGCATGGATGAACTGGGCAGCCACCCAGGGCCCAGACAGAAAGGGAGCCTGAAAATAGTAATTTTTTTTTTCTGTTGTCCGACTGTTATTATCATTATCTCAGGAGAAGGGGGAAACAGATACTAAAAGTTCACCCAGGGCCACCGGGAGTCTAGGTATGGTGCTGTTGATACCCCACAGATTTCTGCTTCCCTTTCCTGCTCCCTCCCCCCACTCCTTCCCCTGTCTCCCAACAGAAGGGGCAGAGGGAAAGGGAGCAGGGCAGGGAAGGAGAAATCTATGAGGTGCCAAGCCAGACTCCCAGCACAACTGCCACCAGTGCCCAGATAGTTCAGAAAGCAGGATGAGGAGGAGGTAATGGCAGGGTGGTAGTGACCAGAGAGGCAAAGGGATGAGTGACAGGATGCCTGCTCCCCCACCCCTGCTTTTCCCTTTCCTCAGCTTTCCCCCACTTGTCCGTGCTTTCCCTGACTCCTACTCCTTGCCCCTGCTTTCCCCTACTTCTGCTTCCCCTCCACCTGTCCTATCATTTCTACTTTTCCCATTGCCTGCCCCCCTGCTGCAGTTTTCTTGCTGCAGGAGCGCTTGCGAAAAATTTAAGACAACCCCTCAATAATTAGATTCTAGACAAGAAAACTTAAAACAAAATTACAATTTTCCATATATAGAATCTAATTATTGGGGGGGTCATCTTAAATTCAAGGTCATCTTAGAATCGAGTAACTACGGTACATTGAATTGCACGTGTTAGAATTGTAAGCTTCACTGATCTACCACAGTAGCAACTGCTTTACTATATAGTCATCAGTGCATAAAGCAAGCAGAAGCAGCTGGAGAGAGAAAAATCTGGCAAAAATGCCATCTTTCTGTTGCCTACATTCATGCTAGAAAATAGTCACAACATCAGCACCACTAACAGAGCTTTATTATCACATTCTGGCACTTTCACTGCAATGTTGCATAGATTGCTTGGCCAGGGACTCAATAAATAATACTCTAAGGACAATGCATTTTTCAAAGCAGAGCATGGGGAGTTGCTATGTTGTTTGTTGTTAACAAGACTTGTGCATGTGACACCTTACCCCCTGGCATATAGCCATATAAACCAACTGCTGTGACAAAGTATTGCAGTCAGCACTGCACACTACTGAAAGCTGTATTTAACTGTATAGATGGGGATCTTCCCAACTGCATTCTCACTATGAAGTATGGGTTCTAAATTCTCTTATTCAATTCTGACTTAAATCACTAGCATAACTCCTGACCCAGTGACCGGGAGACATATGTCCTCATCACAAAACTAGCAGCCAGCACATAAAGCAGTTTGTTCAGAAGATGTCCTACATTGGAATGGGCAGCATTTCTTTTTTAAAAAATCATTAAAAAAAGGAAACCCTTTCATTTTTATGATGTAGAAAAACCCTGCCTTCAATAGCATCAGCAAGATGTGTTTAAGCACTTGGAGAAGATACACATCTACAACTCCCCCTAGTTCAGTGTCATCTGCAAACTTGGTGAAGGTGCACTCCATTCCATCTTCCATGTCGTTGATGAAGCTATTGAACAAAATTGGCCCCAGGATCAACCCCCTGGGGCACTCAGCTTGATATCAGCTGCCAATTGCAGACAGCTTAGTGTACTTTTAAAAGGAGAAGGTGATTAGGAACAGTTAGAATGAAGTCACCAAGGGCAAGTCATGCCTGACCAACCTGATTGCTTTCTACGACAAGATGACTAGATCTGAGAATGTGGGGAGAACAGCAGACATGATGCACCTTGACTTTAGCAAAGCTTTTGATACAGTCTCCCACACCATCCTTGCAAGCAAGCTAAGTACAAGTCAAGCTAAGTACAATTGGATGAATGGACTGCAAGGTGCACAGAAAACTGACTGGATCATCTGGCTCAAAGGGTAGTATAATCAATGGCTCAATGTCTAGTTGGCAGCCAGTAAGTGGAATGCCCAAGGGGTTGGTCCTGGGGCCAGTTTTATTCAAAATCTTCATCAATAATCTGGAAGATGGGATGGAGTGCACCTTCAGCATATTTATGGATGACACCATGCTGGGGTGGAGTAGACACACTGGAGAATAAGGCTAGGATTCAGAGTGACCTAAACAAATTGGAGGATTGGACCAAAGAAGTCTCATGAGGTTCAGTAAGGACAAGTGGAAAGTCCTTAGGACAGAACAATCCCATGCACTGGTACAGGCTGGAGACTGACTGGCTAAGCAGCAGCTCTGCAGAAAAGGACCTGGGGTTACAGTAGACAATAAACTGAATATGAGCCAACAGTGTGCCCTTGTTGCAAAGAAGCCCAGCATACTGGGCTGCATTAGCAAAAGCTTTGCCAGCATATCAGGAGACGTGATTATTCCCCTCTATTCAGCACTGGTGAGGCCACATCTGGAGTACTGTGTCCAGTTTTCAACCCCCACTTCAGAAAGGATGTGGACAAATTGGGAAGAATCCAGTGGAGGCAACAAAAATGGTTGGGGGCTGGGGCATGTAACTTATGAGGATAGGCTGTGGGAACTCGGCTTATTTAGTCTGGAAACAGAAGACTGAGCGTGGATTTAATTGCAGCCTTCAAATACTTGAAGGATGATTACAAATAGGATGAAGCTAGACTGTTCTCAGCGGAGGCAGATGAAGAACAAGAAACAACGGTCTCAAGTTGCAGCAAGGGAAGTTTAGATTAGATATTAGGAAAATGTCTCTCACTAGGAAAGTAGTGAAGCACTGGAACGGGCTACCCAGAGAGATGGTACAATCTCCATCCTTGAAGGTTTTTAAGACCTGGCTAGACACAACCTTGGCTGTGATGATATAGTTGGGGATCCTCCTGCTTTGATCAGGGGTTGGACTAGATGACCTTCTCAAGTCCCTTCCAACCCTAATTTTCTACAGTTCTATGATTCCAAGACGTTAAGTAATATAAAATAGCTCCATATCATCCCTGGCTAACATTTTAATTTATTTTTTACCACCCTGTGACACAAGAACAAGATTAACAGTGGTCTGTGCTTCACTGACACCCAATGTGTCACACAACACTGCCAATGGCCTTAAAAGGTAACCATCTTACCAGGTCCATTTGGTGTCCATTTTCTCTGCACCTTTCCATAGATGATAGCAGAACTATATTCATTTTACCTTGTGGCTGTGGAATGACAGAAGGAGCTGGCCTTGTTGAAGACTGAGACAACTTCATCTCAGTGCACAGAAAACATGTAGTGCTTGAAATAATTAAAAGTGCAGAAATCAAGGGGTGCCCTAGGTAAACAAAGCTAGATCTTTCTGTTCAGAAAGAAGACAGTCCAGCAGAATTGACAAAACCTGGAGGAATATGATGCTGTTTTCACAACATGCTGAGATGAACACAGTTATGTGACTTACTACTTTAAAATACACTTTACTTCATAAAGCAAAAAGAAAGTGGAGAGAATCTAATTCTTTGCCAGTAGGCCTAAATGTAGAGAAAATCTCCAGAGCAATCAGCTGAGCACTCTATTAAAAAAAAAAAAAGAAGAAGAAGAAGAAAAAAAAAGAAATCCTTTCAAGTAAATAGCTTAGGAAAACTCTGAATTTATCTAATCCCATCTAATGCAATGAAAATATGATTCACCTATAAAGAGGAAGAAATCAATAAAATAGCCATTGGGCAGAATCTCAGTGCAAAAGGAATACAGTACTGCAATCAGCCTAAAATCTTTGCAGCTTCAGCCAGGCAGTGGAAAAAATTCTTACCCTCAAGTTATAAGGTCAGTGGATGAGCTCCAGAATTAAGTCAGGTCTATATTCAGGAACACTGAAATACTATCTTTGCAACATCAAAGTACAGTCTACTGTAACATATCACAAGAAAGGCTGCCCAGCTGGTCATGTAGTTAAGAAACCTGGCATAGTGCCAAGGAAAAGTGATGTCTCAGCTGCAAAATGCCAGTGCCCAAGATAGCAAAGCAGCTACTGTACAGAATCTCTCTCCTAGTCATTATCTGATGACGGTAATTTTCTTCTTTAAAAAAGAGAAGTCACTTTTACTTAGAAACACTACCAACTAACTCCTAACTATCAAAGGAAGTATTGATCCCAGAAGGATCATTAATCTGTGTATTCTCAGCCAGATGACCTTGGCCAATGACCTTTCTCAGGCTGAATTCTTTTCCTGATAGTGGAATGAACTGACACATTCTGCACATACGCAGAATAATAGAATACCCCAGAATGAAAACAAATTCCAATTTACTCTGAACAGTCTAGGGATGCTTAAACAGCCAAATCATAAGATTAGATTTAGTTTTCAGTATATTCCCTCTACTGCAGTGATTCTCAACATTGTTAGACTCAAGGCACCCTCGAAAATTGTCAGCTCTTAGTTTTCATTCTTATTTTGACTATGAAAAAAGAATAGAGCAACTTTTCCATTGCAAAGAACTCAGAAAGACCAGAGCAGGTTAGATTGTTTTTAACACGAGGGGTTCCCATTTGAAATGTCTAGGTTTAGCTTGTGAATTAAGTCTGCACACCAAACAGAGCTAACACAATGGCACCCTGGCTGAGAATCACCACCCTGGGCCAAATGAAACCTCTACTGCCCCTACAGTTTCAATCCCTAAAGCACCAGTCCCCAGCCCTAATGCTGTCTTCTTCCCCAGCCCTTAAGGTGTCTTACCCAGGCAGTTCGGGTGCTATCAGAGTCCTCATGCAGCGTGCTCAAGAGCTCTTCTCTCCATGACCCCAAAGCTAAACTGGCTGCCATGCTCAAGCCCTGTGTTATATCCTGCAAGCCATGACCCTTTTTGGGTCATGTCACTCCTGATTGCCTCCTGCCACACCTGCAGACTGCTTCCTCTGCAGTCTACCTTACCTTAAAAGTAGCAAGAGCATCAAGGCTCCTGCTTCAACATTAATGGTTTCACTTTCATGTTGTATGGCATTATTAAAGAAGGGCAGTCCCTTTGAAATGCTGCAATGTAAATAGTAGGTTATTATTCTCCTTGACATGCTTTTTGGAATCAAATAAAAAGTTAACAGCATAGGGCTGATTGTTACCATTTGTATTGTAATAAGGCTTAGGAGCTCCAATTATAGATCAGGACTCCATTATGCCAGGCACTAAACAGGCACAGACAAAAAAGGAAAAGGCTAATCAGTTTTAAAAGAATTATTTGAATAAGGTTGGTGCCATATTAGCCCATTTCTTGTCTTGGAAAAAAAATCCTTTATAAATAACTTCTTTCCCAGAGACTCTTGGAAGTGTTCCAGAGAGTCTGACACAATGCAAGCTTAGCTTGTGGAACTGCTTGCCACAAACTCAATGCAATAGAAGAAGAAAAAAAAAATGGATATTTGTAAAGATAAGAACATTCACAATTATACTATCACTGTTTGTTTATTTTTAATGGCTTGCTTCAGAATATAGGCCATCCTTTACTGGACTGGGTTTTAAACAACACATTCCTACCGACATGTTATTCCACAGCTACATTCTATAGCTGCATCCACCTGTGATGCAGGGTATACTGGCCACTTTTCGGGACAGGACATTAATTTACTGGAAAATCTCACTGATCCAATGTTGTAATTCCAATATCCATTTTTAAACCCAGGCTAAACCATTTGACTTTCAAGAGCCTCATAGTTGTATACATTACAACCTTGCCTGCACTGGAAGAATTTGTGGGGAGGGGTAATATCAATACAGATAGAAATTTGGTGGCATAAGAGGGCCCAGATAGGTTGCAGCTTTCTCCTATGAATTTCTCAAGCATACAGGCATTTAGCAAAGCCTCTAGCATGAAGCAGACAGAAGGAAAATAACAAATTTATCTCCTGTGAGTCACGATTCAGAATCTAGCTCATTATGTTTTTTGTAAATGAAGAAGTGGTACAATTAATTCCAAATAAGGTCTTTGAAATAAAGAGGGCATCCATTACTGCCCTAAATCAGTTTCTGAGATTGTCAAGTTTAGGTCTAATATGGTTTGATAGTTTCCTTTTCAACATACATTTTTTAAGAATATGGCACTGATCGTCTATTCATTTTTTATTATTAATAGATTATTTGAAAGCACAGAGAAAAAAAATTACAACAGTTTAACTGATTCCAGTTAGGACATTGTTATGAAAATTTCAGTCAATTATCTAAACCTCTGCCCCCAAACCAAAAAAAACCCCAATCTCAAATTTGAGATAAAAATACCTCGCTAAGGCTAGTGCCCTGTTCACTCTTTCCTCAAGGCCTGTAGTTCCCAAAGCCTTCCACGTCATCCAGAATTTGAATGCATCTGGCCGCCTGCTGCACTGGATTGACTTGTCTCCTGTATCATAGCTGACATCATAGAACTTGTCCTGCTGGAACAGGTACGAGGCATTGGCAGAGTAGCATTTCTTAAGCAGGTCCTATTTTAAACAAAAAAGAAGTTCAGATTGCTTTCAGGCATTTGAAAATCCTTTAAGCATCATAAACATAAGTAGTAAAACAACTTCCAGATCTTTTTCTCTCTGTGACAAAGTTCTTCTGTAACAACATGGACCCGCGCTAGGCCCTCCATGCAACATAGGAGGCCTGCTTAAGATCCTGGCCCCAACGAAGTCAACAGAGGTTCTGCCTTCAGTGGGACCAGGATTCATATTGCCACTGAACAGCTAAAGGTTGCGAGGAAATGCTCTGTATCAGCCCCACAGAAGCAGGCTGTAAGAAGAGTCTCTGGATCTGCTTATCTGCAGAAACAGTTGCCCAAAAACATAGAACACGATCCTCCTGCAGCTGCCTATATGTTAGAAGAAATGTCACTGACGTATTCATTTGCAGTTTTGTGTCCTGCCTGCAGATGTAGGTCTTCAAAGTTCTGCCACTCTTCACATATAGAAGACGACTTCAACAAGACAGTTTATTGTATTGTACTCCGGTTGTTAAAATGGAAGAAAAGGAACGCTGAGATGCAGCAGAAGCAGAGATCTACAGAGCCTGGAAGACGAAGGTAAGGAGTTTGAAACTAGAATACAATGAGGCACGGTGCCAGTGTGGACACCCAGGAAGGAAGTATTGTTTTAACTAGAAATCTTTGGCTAGACTAAGGCTATGCCTATGCACACCTGGACTTGGCCACCAGAGGATCTAACAAAAGACAGCAGTCACCATCAAGCTGCCAGAGCACACAGTGGTTTCTGGTGGTCTGTATAGTTTCACTACAGCAACTGTGCTAACAGAAGGCATTAGCTCCTGAATGTACTGGCAGCAATTAAATGAAGGCATGGGAGTGATTGTATGTGCCTGCAGCCAGATGCTGAGCAGCAGCAGAAGACTTTCTTTTTTGACAGTGGTGAAGCAGCTCTACTAGTGTCAACAGCCCATTTGAGCAAATGTATATTTCATATTTTATTCATTTCTTTATGCCACTTGCAAGTTTGATTCTGAAATGGTAGAAGTCTGACACCACTCTGCATGAAAGGGCCTATATTTTGGTAATTAGAACGTACAGGTTTCAATCTGCATTACAATCCACAAACTCTTAAACTGCTAATAAAACGAGGAAAAATGTGTCAAGACAACATTCAAATGACATGGATACTACTCCTCACTTCAAGTCACCATGGAGATCTTTCTGTTCCTCCTCTCCCCCATTAATATTTTAAAAGATTACAGACTGCTCTTCTGGTATTGGCCATATACCAGATACAGTAATTTGCTGGTGCAATACAATGTCGGCCCTTCAAGAAATAAACTGCCTGGAAATGGGACAGTGATGTTCATTTAAAACTGACATGGGCTTCTGAATTTTTGCAGACTTTCAGCTGTGAAGGGGACAAGGTTGGACACTGGTAGATCACCTTTTGCATTATCAAAGTATAACTTCGCTATATCCCAGATGGCATCTCACACAATTAGTTTCCTCATATCATTTTTTCCAATGATAATTACTTATGTTCATTACACGAAGACCCAGAATAGCATGCAACATCACTTGATACCTCACCACCACTAAAACTGAAGGGCTTTATGGTTTAAGAATGTTTTTAAAAGTACTTCGATGAAGTACTAACTCCTGGGAAGGCTCTTCATGGAAAAAAAAAGATGGAACAAGTAAATTATATTTTACTCTGCTGGTGCACAGAAGCAGACTCTGAGGGCATGGCTCACTTAACCATGCCCAGAAATACTGGGTAGTCATCCCTTTTCCATCTACCTTTCTTGCTGATGCACTCAAGCAACAAACTGAAGAAGGAACACCACAGAACACAGTGCCTGCTGTCAATCTGTGAGAACACCTGCAGTACCATCTTCTCTAGCTGTGCTCCTGCAGACAGATAAATGATCCCTCCTAAATCCATGGGTTTTAAAGAAACATGCAAGTTTTCTCCCAGGTTTGGATTTTATTTTAGCCTTTCATCCTAAAGGATGCCAAAATACAGTCCAAATTATATAAAGGAATCAGTTACTGAAAAGCAGCCACAGCACCTGTCAAGAAAAAGATGGCATGCTGTTCAGAGCAGGAGGAAAAATTTTGTCCAGAAGCTTTAGGGCAAGCTTTTACTCCTACACAAAGGACCATAAGAACTTTTGCTATTCTCACAAAAGATCTTAAAAAAGGAAGATCTTCTTTGAACAATCACTTTTCTCATAGAGTAAAAAGTGGCATGTGGCTCAACTGGTCTCTTTAAGGAACAGGAGCTGATTCTGCCAAGACTGAAAGCTGTAGTTCTGCAACCCTTTACACTGAACTATCCCATCCAACATATTTAAGGTCTTCTGTTGGTATCTTTTTTTCCCCTCTCTTTCATCCCCTTTCCTATATTTTGCTTAGAAGCCAACAACAGTGCTCATATACTATATTATGGCTCCTTATAAAAGCCAGATTAAAAGTAGCTACTCTCTTTATGTAGGCTGTGGTCTGTCCTGAAGCTTTGAAACAGTCTTTGCCACTGATTAAATCTATGGCTAGTTGCTGCAGTGCTGTAATCAAAGGCAAATAAATAAAGAACCCATATTGACCATAGCATCATTAGTAAAAACCTCAGTTCCTTACTGTACATAATTCAAACAGCTCTTCTCTTGGAACAAAGACTCAAATACAGCAGCCCTTCTGATCTCATTCCATTTCCATTAGAATGGCGAGTTATCAATGGATTTCAAATTTATAAAAAATGAACAGATTTATTTCCAAGGAAAATATATCTTTCCTGTTTGCTTTACATGAAGCATCAAGGAAAATCTTTCAAGTTGCACACTTGAAAAAAAAAAAAACCTGACAAACATGCTACAATCAATACATAAATAAATATTTTTAAAATTCCTTCAATTGACTTCAAGAAATGAGGAGGTCCTCTCAGATGTGTGAACACCAAACAAAGAAATGGAGGCAAAACATTTGCTGCAGCTGCACTACAAAGAAATCAGAGAGAAGGCATCCTTATGATTCTGATAATGAAAAGAAAGAAATTATACCTCAGATCTCTCTCCGTCTGGATCATGTCAACCAAAGATATTTTCTGCTAAAGTTGGATTCATTAAATGTGGGGGGTTTTTAGGTGTTTTTTTTTTTAACAAATGTATTGACATTTTATTCAGTTGAATAGCTATCTACAGTTCCTAGCTAGTTAATCTGATCTAGTGTTGTAATTATAGACTGTCTATGCAATGTATAGAACATTGTCATACATGGTATTCACACTGTGTATAAAATACTCCTTTATATAAGCCTGTGTGTTTGTTCATGTCTTTGTACAAAGTGATAGAGCCAGATTCTTAGCTAATACAGGTCTAGTGATTTCAACGGTATTGTGCCAATTCATACAATTGAGGCTCCGGGTCTTGACATTTTAAGACTCAAAAGTATACAGGAGTTGATTTTTTATTTCTCCTAAAATTAAAAAAAAATGAAAAAATGTCCTACCTACTGTTCTTTTTTTATAATGTCTGTCCATTTCCCTACCCTAATGTTGCTCTGGGGAATTAGACAGGTACCATGATTCAAACTGCAGTGGTAGGACTGCGTTGATGGGGGAGTTTTATCTTAATACAAAGGAAGATAAGAGCTGTTGAGTGGGTTTTTCTGCACATTTCAGGAACATTTTAAACACTAAAGAGCTATTTTGATTGATCTGAGCTTTAACAGAGGATTAACCAATCTCTCATTTTCTCTCCCTTTAGTCAAAATGATATTCCATTCTAATCAATTTAACCCTCCCCCCATACCTCAGTGCAGGGAGACTCATTTTAAAACATTTCACAATACTACAACATATTTTTTTATCCTGTATGTGAAAACATTTTAAAGCAATGCTTTATACCAATCACATTTAAGTGAAAAGCTTCTAGGACTATTAACATTTTCAAACCACATAGCATCAGTAAATCAATTAGAATTAATATTTTCTCTGGTGGGGTGAGGCGCAGCTCTCCATTACTCCCCATATAATGAGGATACAAAAATCATCTGAGTTCAAACATACTCTAATACAAAAAGGTGGAGCGGCTCTGAAAATGAGGGCATCTGGAATATCCCTTCCCTCCTCAGTCACACATCCCCATCCCAGGAGGAATTTAAAGTGCACTGCCCAGGTATCTTAACTGTAAACAAGGATCTTCATTTGCACCTAAATGATTAATAATACAGCACTAAATTCATCCCCCAATTGATTTGGCCTGGAATTTTGAGCTTATACTAACCTCAGACAATAATTGTTTTTGTTTTGTTTTAATTCCTAGTGACTGTGCTCATGAAAGGTGAGGGACAGATGGTCTGTAAATCCCCTGTTTAATCACACAGTGCAAATATAGCACAGGAAGTGTTGTCCTGTCCTGCCATGTCCCCTACATAACTTGAAGTGATCACCTCTAAGACAGAGAGCAGATTAGCATCTGTGCTAATTCCATCCTCATTCACTGAGATTGCCAACAGGTCATTCTAGTTATGTGGACACCTCTCCAGTGCCAGCTGAATTGAGACTATCAGCTCATTTCACACAGACTTGGTAAATGACCGATAAACCTGGACTAGGTGAAAGCTAGCGAGCGGCACAGACAAGTGATCTAGAAGTGATTGGCTACCAATTCCATTAACAATTCACGGAGTCATTTAGCATTCACACAGGGAATGTGTATGTGCCAAAACTCATCCCTGATGGCTGTCAATGAATCACAGCAAGAATTAATTTGGTCAGTGTTTTAAATAAATAACTCATTGCTATTAATGCAGCCCAAACTGCATAAATATAAGCACAAAACACCTACCACAGCACAAACTAATAATTTTCTGTAGCTTGAGAACTGTAACATTTCTGTTAGCCTTTTAATTTAAAGCTTTAATTAAAGTTTTAGTTATGGCTCTTAGGAGCCTGGACCACCCTGGCAAAGTGAAAGAAGTTGGCATACAAGTAAGAATGTATAAAAACCCAATACCTATAGCGGTCATAATGAATGCTAAGAAAGATATATCTCACTATACTTGGATGACATAAAGCATGACCTTGACCTCTGCCTACCCACATGAGCACCTTAGCCACTTCCATGCTCTTAGGCACCTTACTTTGGACTCTTTTCTCCCCATTTTATCACACCTATGCAGGGGAGTGCAAAATTTAGCTTTGATAGTTTAATGAATATAACATAAAGATCTAGTACTGCTGCTATCCAAATAGTGTTGAAGTGCTGCATCCTATTTTACTCAGCACCTGTGACTGCAGCCTTTGTATTTGATTTAAATCAGGTACATAAGTTAAAGTAACAGGAATGCCCAGTGCAAAGTTCAACCCTGGCATAATTCTATTGAGTTCAGCATCATGTGTCAGTTCAGACCCAAGTCTTTTCGTTGTCCTTTATCAATGTCCTTGTGGCCTTTATAAAATTTACTGCAATTCTTTCCTTTGCAGGTATTTTTTTTCCTACACTGTCAGTGCAATTGCTTCTGGATGATTCCCACAATACATCAAGGACACCCTCCAGTTACATTTAAAACATAAAAAAGGGAGGACTTACAGAGTTGTTTTTCACCAAAAGAGCACAGCACTGGATTCCTGCCATCAGCATCTTATGGGGATTCCATGCAACAGAATCAGCCCTGTGAAATTAAGCAAAGAGAAAAAAATGGCTACCCTGTCTTCCATGTTAGGAAGCCATAAATGCCCAGGTGCAGTACAAATGGATATATTAGAGTTCTTCATTCTCCTCATCCCCATTATTAGTTCCAGTTCTCTTCAATATAATAAAAAATAAATTACTGCTTTTGGAAATAACTCAAGAGATTTTTAAGCAGTGCTCTTCCCAGATGAATTCCCCCATAGCATACCCCTGAACTGTTAAACTACATTTACCTGTGAATACCATGCAGAAGCTTGCGATGCTTCCTTGACATCAAAGCTGAGCCACCCCAAGATGCCTGTTAAGATATTTATATAACCAAGACAGTGTTACTTGTATATTCTAAGGTGCCATAGATAATGCCAGCACATTATTTATACAGCCTCGGTAATCCATTTTATTTTAAATGGATTTAAATTTGAATTTCAAAAGTGTGTGTGATACTCGGCCTCATGGCCTTCAGTTCAGCCCTGCTGAAATCAAGGCATTTTAACTGGTGTCAATTTGAATAGAGGGCCCACTTCCATCAATCTCATCTTCTCAAGTTAATGCTACTCTATTCTACTCAAGCTCAGTATTTGGACCACTGAGTTTCAAGGAAAACATAAATGCTTGAAAGTATGTCAGCAGCAGCACCTAAGGAGGACTACTGCATAGATTCAGTATGAGAAAGGCTGGGCCCAACCACTTTTATTTGCAAGGAATTTTTAGTTCTCAGAAGTTAGTGAAGAGCTTCCATGTAGCCATGCTCAAAAAGGGGGGCTGGCTGTAGGTTGTGTTTCAGCGTTTAAAGATTTTGTTAAAAAAGAAAAGTTATTAATGAAAAAGAAAAGCAATCCAGTATATAAGGTGCTGACCCTGTAATAAGGTCCCTACAATCAGGGAGGGTGTGAAGTTCCAATGAAACATACAGGATTATATGCACAGGGCAGATACAGGTATCCACCCACATGCAGGCCATGATCCACCCACAAAATGGGTGTGTTGAGTTCACATGGCCACAATTCCTTAACAAACAAAAAGTGTTTTTCCAAAACTAAAAACGTTTTTGTGAATCTTTTTTTATTTTTTAATGTCATGCCAGGAAGTCAAATGAACCTTCCATTTTTACTCAGACTTTCCCTGTAATACTATTTTGTTCAATAAAGATAAGATAGCATTGTAAACTAAGTCATATCAATGTAAGTCTGCAATATCTCCACCGACTTCAGTTTTAGAGAACATGGTGAATGGCTTCGGAAGGTCACTGGCTCACGCTAGCAAGAATTTGTCCCCTTTGTGGCTGTATCTGTATGAAATGCTACTGCACGGTCGTTATTGCATATTTATTTAGCACTTGTAAGTTCTAAATAAATGCGCAGTAACCAGAGTTACTGTGTAGTAGCGCGAGCAAACATCTTTTAAGTGATGCTACTGCACAGTAGCCTAATAATACTGCACAGTAGCAAATTAACATTGTCCATGCTGTGATGCACTACTGCACAGTATTATTTGGCTAGTGCGTAGTCAGCATCTCGTGTAGACATGCCCTGTATATACCATTTTAATCTGTTCAAAATCATTTTGTTTTTCTGGTATTTAATATATTTTTCAAAAGTCCCAAAAATCAGCACCCACTTGATAGTCACTGTACTGCACAATGTGAAAATTGACACTTAACAGGGACAATTGTGTTTTCAAAGAAACATATCTTTTCTGCTTTCAAATACTCTTTGCTTAAATGGAGCTCATTTTTCTCAGAACTAACTTTGATCTCTCAAAGGTATGACTCCTGAAGATTATTCCTGGATTGCAAGTTCCCGTGCTTATTCTTTCTTTTATATAGCATTGTCTGAAAACTATTTTCAAGGCTGCCCAACTAAGAGTAGGTCATATAACAAGCAATTTTTTTACTACTTTACTGAAATTATGAGGAGTTCTCACTTCACTTCACTGAGTTTGGATATATATGAGGGCTAGTGTGTCTATAAAAAAATTAGTAAGTTTTCATCCCTACCCTTTACCCCAATGCAAAAATACCTATTGATCACAGTTTGCAACCTCTTCCCTCCATCCCACAAGTCACATCTTGACACCAGAACCAAACTAGCCTCAGATGGAACACATATTAAAGAATTTTTCTTACGGACCCCATGCCCTCCCATTCATAGTTTCATAGTTGGTAGGGTCAGAAGGGACCTGAACAGATCATCAAGTCCGACCCCCCTGCCCTGAGTAGGAAAGGATGCTGGGGTCAAACGACCCTGGCAGGGTGATTATCTAGCCTCTTTTTGAAGACCCCCAGGGTAGGAGCAAGCACCACTTCCCTTGGAAGTTGGCTCCAGATCCTAGCTGTCCTGACTGTGAAGTAGTGATTCCTGATGTCCAGCTTGAATCTACTCTCAGTCAACTTATAGCTGTTATTCCTAGTTACTCTTGGTAGTGCTTGGGGAAACAGGGACTCTCCCATTCCCTGCTGGTCCCCCTTGGTAAGTTTATAGATGTCCACCAGATCCCCTTTCAGACTTCTCTTGTGGACACTGAATAGGTTCAGGTCTCGTAGCCTCCCCTCGTAGGGTCTACCCTGCTGCCCCCCGATCATGTGAGTGGCCCTCCTTTGGACCCTCTCGATACTGTCCACATCCCTCCTGAAGTGCGGTGCCCAGAACTGGACATGATTCTTTATGATTCTTCAAGACTCCTCTCCTTCTACTGCCAATCAAATAATATCTCCATGGCAACTACAGTAATTGCTCACATGGAAAAGATGCATTAGGAAAATATTTCATAGATTCATAGATATTAGGGTCCGAAGGGACCTCAGTAAGTCATCGAGTCCTACCCCCTGCCCTGGGCAGGAAAGAGCGCAGGGGTCAGACATCCCCAGCTAGGTACTTGTCCAGTCTCCTCTTGAAGACCCCCAAGGTAGGGAAAAGCACCACCACCTTTGGAAGCCCATTCCAGATTCTGGCAACCCTTACCGTAAAGAAGTTCTTCCTAATGTCCAACCTAAATCTGCTCTCTGTCAATTTGTGGCCATTGTTCCTAGCTACTCCAGTGGGTGCCCTAGTATCTCCTATTCCCTGCTGTCCTCCCCTGATGAATGTATAGGCAGCCACAAGATCACCTCTCAGCCTTCCTTGCACAGGCTGAAGAGATCTAGATCCCTCAGTCTCTCCTTGTAGGGCCTTGCCTGTAGGCCTCTGACCATACGAGTGGCCCTCCTCTGAACCCTCTCAAGATTCTCCGCATCTCTCTTGAAGTGCAACACCCAAAACTGGATGCGGTACTCCAATTGTGGCCTGACCAGTGCCGGATAGAGGGGAAGCATCACCTCCCTGGACCTGTTCATCATGCATCTGCTAATGCATGATTAATTGTGGTTAGCCTTGTTGATCACTTTGCCACATTGACAACTCATGTTCATCTTGGAGTCAGCTACAACTCCAAGATCCCTTTCTGCCGCTGTGCTGCTGAGAAGGTCATCCCCTAGCCAGTAAGTGTGTTGATGGTTCTTTGCACTTGTCTTTGTTGAACTTTCAGCTTAAATACACATGATTTAGCAACTAACACAAACATAGATAGTTACCAGGGTCTGGTCAGGAGTGGCAGCAGGCTGGAGCTAGTGCCCCAGTCACCCACAACTCATGATGCTACTGGAAGCTTGAAACAAGGAGGACTGGCTCTCTACACAACACTACTAAGTGGTCCACAGGCTGCAGTGAAAGAACCATAGGGTAGGAGATTTATCTGATCAAAACAGTAGACATGTTAACCAAATGCCATGACCAAGCTATTTTTCCAGTCCTTATGTTAAAAGAGAGAGCCAGCTCCTGCTCCCATCCATTCCAATACACAGAAAAACTAATTTGAACTCAAACATTTATATTTAGCCTGATTCTACTTCTGTTTAAAACATGAGCCATTTGCCATTACTTATTCCTAAATATTCACATTAAAAACAATAAAATAATTAAATCTGCACTGAAGATGAAGATTCTCCACTGGTTACATCAGTATTAATCCAGAGAAACTCCCTAGACTCCATTAGAGTTGCTTTGGATTTATGCTTTGTCATTAGGAAGCAGATTCAGGTTTACAAGATTTAATTTTAGATAAAATGCAATTTTAAAAAAATAACTCTTCATGTTAGCAACATTAGCTCAATGGTTCCTCCAAAGAGGGGTATTAAATTCAAGTTTTTAACCTTCAACTTGCACTAGATTACAACCTTATTATAAAATTGAAGAAATGATTAGGGAAGACTGCATTACTGAGCAAACAAGAACACTTAAATAGATCAATAGTGAAGCTTAAATGAGTCAGTAGGAAAACAACCAACACCTCAGTAGGCAAACCAAACATTGAAATGCCAGACAGCCATAGGTTATTGTGACCAAGCCAAATCCTGCACAGTACAAACCCATTTCTATGCTTTTGACTTATTCAATTCAACAGTAAAACGTTGAAAGCATTTGAAACAATATTTACATATAAATTCTCTTGGAATTTACCTCAGAAACCAATTACAAGGGGCTTACTGGGGGGGGAGTGGGTTTGTAGACAAGGGGTACATCTACATGTGCAATTAATGCAGCCGAATAAACTCTGGCATAGATCATGCTGAAGTTTATTGTGCCCAGGAGCCATGTTTGCACGTGCACCTAGGCAGAGCAGCTTCAGCTGGCAAGGGGCCCTGGGGTTCAGCCTGCCAGCCTAGGGCTGCTCCAACCGGGCTCAACGTGCTGCAGCAGGGCTGGCTGGGGCACAAGGGTGCTTCAGTGCAGGGTTAGCTGGCAGGCTGCCCCAGTATTGAAGCACCCTCATGCCCCAACCAGCCCTGTCAGCATCTACATGTGCACTGTGGTGGTATAAACTCCACCATAGAATAATACTTGTGCCTGGCAGTACTACCCTATGGCAAAGTTAATCACTTTACTCTGTCCTAATATCACCATACATGTGCACAGTGCCATTTTACTGCAGAGCTAATTAGTCAGCTCCACGGTGAATGTCTCATGTAGACACACCCAGCAAGTTATTTGGAGTATTTATATTTTGACAGGGGATATAGGTGGAATTAAGGGAATGGGAATCTTTTTTTAAAGTATTTGGAGGTACAATCTGGCAGCCTACAAAAAGATTTTGACCTGGCTTGGGAACCAACTTTGCTGGTTTTTAGCAAGTGAAACTTCAAGAGAAATATGGTTATACTTCTGCTACCCATGCAAAGAATAGTAAATAGAATTAAACACCAACATAGTTTTGAAATGCACAGAAATATCTCAGAAACTGAAAAGAAAAGCACCAAAAGTACTGAAATAATACCAAAAAAACCTATATGGTTTATAAATTAACTTACATCCACATGGAGCCAAAGGCCATATTTTTCACAGATATCAGCTATTTTGTCCAAAGGATCAAACGCTCCCAACACAGTTGTGCCAGCAGTAGCACTGACAAGAAATGGTGCTGCCCCCTGTGAAGTGGTCCAAAATGAAAAATGTCATTTGCACTGTTCATATTCTCTGACACACACACAGAGTTAAAATGTAATAAGGTCTAGAAAAGTAGGACAGGAATAACAGTGTCTACATTTTATTTCATCAGTAGTAAAAGCCTACAGTATGAAGCACTGTGTTTAAAAATGCTGACTTTTAAAAACCAGCATCTCAGGCTGACATTATGACTGGGTGGACTTCACTAGATGCAGACTGCGCTTTGACAGTTGCTAGCCCTCTAAAGAAGAAAGCAAACTGAATATTTACATCTCTTTTTTTACTTTAATTTTCAGTTCAGAATCCTTTCCCTGTTGATACTTTATTTGCTGCCGCTTGACCTAATATTAAAGCACTATTAGTTAAGCTAGCAGGCTACCCACGTAAGGAAGTGACTCATCTCTCAAGGGTTTCTATCTCTGTTGCCTCTACAATGTCTGTATTTGTCACACGTTTTAGTGTAAAGGAACACTAAGCTTGGTAGCTCATTTTGCCTTGAGAGGTGCTATCATAATGTACATCAGGAACAATCATTGCGATTTAAGCCTGATGCCAATAGGCCCATAAGTCACAGTGGCTATGTCTACGCTGTGGCAGCACAGTGCTTGGTCACATTTGTGGGAATCAACACTAGTTGTTAGGATATGCTAGCTCAAGAATGACAGCTTGGGGTACCCCACAGCAGCCTCACTGCTGCATTTCCAGGATTGACATCCATGGAGTGAATGGGCAGGGCTTATTGCCTAAGCACGCTGCTGACATGATGCAGACCTATCCTGGGCTGATCCTGTGTTTTCTGACAATGTTAAGGGTGAAACAGATTAGATCTTTGGCCGTCTCTCTCTTCCACTACTCAATCCATCTAATCTTTTCTTTTTTAGACTTTTGATGAGTTTGAAACCCCAACAACTATTTTATATGTCCATTTTGACCTCAGTGGCCGTATCTATAGCTGTCCTATTACTATTAGTAGGATTAAGAGTATTAAACTAGATTCTGCCCCTAGATGCACACTACTTCTTATCATAGTACCATCAGAGTTGCACATACTTATCTAGAAGCACAAGTAGAGCTTGTAGTGATTTAGAGAAACCAATGGCCTGATCCTACATAGTGCTGAACTGTGGGATCCCCAAATCAGTGGGAGTTATCAAGAGTTTTCTGCACAACTGTCAGACCCAAAGAATGCCATTTTAAGTCATTACATTTTACGTCACATGACTACAGTTTATTACACTACAATTGGAGTTAAACTGTTCAAGTTGGGATTCACATCAACTACTTTTTTTTAATAAAAGGCTCTTCTCTCAGAGTTATTTTAAGAGCCAAACCTTCAACTTCATATATATGCAGTACCATTGATTTCATTGGCGTTGTGCCAATCTACATTGGTTGAGAACCTGGTCCCACATTCTGTGCTTTGTTAGCAATACAAAGGAGCCTTACAAGGGAGTTTAAAACCAAATTTACTCATGTTTTAAGGCTTCTTTACACCACTGGAACAGTGTAAAGTAGCCTGGGCATCAATAAAACATCAGGGCTATCTACTAGGGCTGTGCGAAATGGCTATGTTTTGATTCGATTTCGGATTCAGCCATTTCTGAGGGACAGTGATTCGTTTCGGTGTTTCAGGTCACTGTTTTGTTTCGATTTGGCCCAATCTGTTTCATGAGTTTTGATGCTGCTTTGGCCACAGGTTATAATGGGGAATCACTAAAATGCCTATAAGTTTGTCATTTCTTGCCTGATTCAGATGAGTCCTTGCCAAGTTTCAAGAAGATAGGTGCAGAGTTTCTGTGAAACTGCACCTCAAACTGTTCACAGCAAAATTCATACCACTTGCTGGTAGCAGCAGCATGCTGTCATCCCATGCACAGATCCGGGGGCCCGCACTCCCCAGGAGGGCTCTGGGACTGTACCAGATTCCTTCCAGGGGCACGGGCCCCCAAATTTGTGCGCAGGATGACAGCAGGCTGCCGTCCTTCCCCCAAAGCACTGGGATTGGAAAGGACCTCAGGGACAGATCATAGACACTGGCTAGCTACAGATGTCAATATCAGAGCAGTCCTCCCCCCACTCTTCTTAGTATGCGTTTCCCCACAAGCCCGCCTCTGAAACGCTGAAATTTTCCAAAATGTTTCAGATGGTTTTGTTTCATTTTGGAGATGTTTCAGAGCCTTCCATTTCATTTTGGATTCGGTGTTTAGGGCACTGACACAGGCTGAAAAACCTCCGAAACGAAACGGCTGCTGAAGTTTCACACAGCCCTACTATCTACCCACAGGAAATACTAGTGTATAACACCTTTCTCAACTGTTTGTTCCTCTCATGGTCTAGAAAAAAAAAGCCAACTGATATGAAACATGCAAAAAGGGCCTGAAGCCCATGTTAATAACTATACGTATTTAATAATTTAATGAAGTGCCCTTGACACTTTGCCCTTACAGTAAAAAGCCTATTAAATTCAAATGCCCTCTGAAGCCAACAAGAGGTTTGCCTAGATAGAACAGGACAAATCTCTCAATGAATACTCGAACAACACCCTTAATAATACTTGTTTAGCTAGGAAGGGACATTTTTATTCCACTTGTCACTATATTTAAAACAAATCCTTTTTCTGAGCCTTTTCATCTTTGCCCTTTAAATCAAAGGCCTAGTGGTACCTTGTTGGCAAAAAGAAGCCAAGGATTCTTGTCTTTTATAGCCTTGTGTAACACTGGTGTGCATCTACCACTACAGAATACAAAAAAAATAGTTCTCAACCATATATACAGAAGTTTTAAGAATATTTACTGTGATTTGTTGAAATGTCTTCCTGTAGAAATTTACAAAATAGCATGTCACAAAGGACAGAGGTACTTACAGAAACTATAGTGAAATGAGAACCCTTCAAAGTGCTTGTAGTTTTCATTTCAAGACAAATGAAACAATAATAAGCATTGATGAAAGAAAGCAAATCTGTAAGTCAAGTATTTTAATTAAGAAATTTTAAAAAGTCCAAAACACTTCATTGAATCGTGCCAACTCTTGTTATAAACTACAGAAACGTTTCTTTCAAAAATTCTCAGACCAAGAAATGAAATTTCTTTTCTGGTATGTTCAAGTTTTTCCCCATACTAGCCCAGTTAATTTATTGCTTTTTATAGTTGCCCAGTTTTATTGTAGCTTCTGCTATTTCCTACATGCTCAAAATAAGCAAAGTGTAGGTCTTCTGCTCCAGGTGTTTCAGGGTGTGAAGGGGAAGGGAGGGATGTTTTTACTGGATAATTAAGCTGACAGTATGTACGTAGACAGTCTATCCAATATGGAAAGATAGTCATTTTCTGGTTAAGGACATACCTTTATTAAAAGCCTTTTCTGCTGGCTCACTGCAAGGCTGGATGACATTGTCATTAATAGGGAGGCTCCTTTAAAGGGAAGTCAGCTAAATTATGCATGGTCCAGCACCATAATATCTTATAGGGCTGTCCAACTTCTGAGTAGCTGAGCAGTGCAGATCCCTGGGCTACATGCTGCATGGGCCATATTCCATGCTCCCCATTACAGTGAGTGGACCCTCTGCAACACTGCATCGTTCCACATGAGCCTTCTTCTACCCCAGCTGCACTGCACAGTGGGGAACCCTTGCCACACCATACATGGCGTGCAGGTCCTTCCAACTACAAGCTCCTTGAGCCCTGTGGGCCATGCCATGATGCCCCACCCCCCCGAGGCAGGGTCAAACAGCTGAAGCAGTAGAAAGGAGGGGGAGTCCAGAGACTCCACCAGCAGCAGGAGAACAATGGGGGCCAGGGAGGGAGAAGGACACTGGGAGCCATGGGTTACCTCTTCAGGAACCAGATGCAACCTGCAGGCCATCAACTGGACAGCCCTGATATGCTACATCAGCTATATGGTGCTCTCAGAGTGACTATCAAGAATTCAGTCCTGGCCTTCAGCGCTCCAGTTCACAATCTGGGTACATTAGGAGACAGGTCTAACCAACCCAAGGCAAGATGATTTGCAACTTAGGAGTCATGTTACATCCTCCAAGCTATCTAGCACATATGCTGCTGTCAGTAACAAGTTTTTTTTCTGGCCGGTTGTGGGGATCCTCCTCAAAGGAGCAATAAAAATACACCCTACAGTGCTTTTACAAATGCTGCCTTCTGGCCTTCTTGATGATTGGGGAAGGAACCCTGTAGGAAAGTAAATAGTGGTTGGGGGGAAGAAATCTGTTCCCTGTCAGTGAACTGACAAGGGTGGAGTCTTATTTCTTGCAAGCTATTATGATAGCCAGCCTTTGTTCCAGAGACTATAACCCCATCCTCTTATTTCTTGGTTTCCTATTATAGCTATGACTGCCAGCAAAAGTTATAGAAAAGACAGATCTATTATAACCAGGACAGCTGTACCTTTTTTAAAGCAGTAGAGGCACAGTCTCAACTGGTGAGGGACTGAGAGCAAAAAAAAGCACTAGAATACTTCACTGCAGCATTATTTTTATTGATGAATAACACAATCAAAACATCTTTGGGAATGTTAATAGTCTTGCACAACATAGCATCTAGTATTCCTGGCTTACCCCACAATATGGGGCAAGCAGATTGCACCTGTAAGAAAAGCATTGGTATATTAACTGCCCTAATTTTAACTTTTGCTCACTCTTATTCCCCTTTCTTTCACTCAAATACACAAATACACAGTCCGCACATGCTGACGCCTATCACGCTCAAGCTCTCTCTCCCCCTCTCACCTCTTTCCTGGCCCGCTGGACTTGTTTCTCCAGTTCCTCAGGTATCATCTTACCTCTAAGGGACACAGATTTAAAACTTTTTCAGTTATATTCAAATATGTTACTTACTTACAGCTCTACTGCATTTTAAAAGGCTCAAACCACTGCAGTGGCTTTTCTTCCTTACCTTTCATCTGTTTTGATGAAGTAAACATTCTGTGTGCCAATGCCCAGGAAAGAAGCTGCCTTCTTCATGGAGTAATGACACTGGGTAATTTTTTTTTAAAAAGACATGAAAAAGAAAGGAACAAGCCATAAACAATATTAGCTTATTGACATGACCATTATCAAATATTAACAGCATTTCCTAATGCAAAAAGCAAATTGTAAATGCTGTGCAGAAATTAGGCATCTAATGACGTGCACAGAAAATGAAGCAAGTAGTTACATGGTCCATATTTAAAATAGTGATCAAAAGAATTGTTGAGCTGAACTAGAATGGGTCAAAAGTTGGAATTTCTGCTCCATGGAAAATCTGGGGGGAGAAGGGAGGGGGCTGTTTTGGAATGAAAAGTAGAAATCTTGAAATTTCTTACAGAATGAACACATGGATAATAATTAACATTCTTTCAAAATCAAACATGTTTCATAGCAGAAACTTTAAAATGTAATTTAAGAGCTTAAGACTCTGAGCTCAACCATGGCTCCTAGGAATTTCATGCTCCCAGCACTAATACAGCAAGTTCTGTAGCCTGACAGCTTGGAAGCTGGGACTCACAGAATTCAAGAACTGCCAGACTCCTACTTCTGGAGCAAGGGGCCTGGCAGCCTTGTGATGACGGTCCCGGAGTGATGAACTTTCTTTTCCTCATGTCCTGCTAATAAAATTACAGAATTTGCCAGCATAGGGCATACAGTATTGCCCAATCTGTAGCCCTGATAAGATCTTTTACAGCGCGTGGTTTATTCAAGAACCAGCAGATGAACAGATGTTAAATAATCTGTTTCACCTCAAGCAGAGCTGTGGGGCAGAAAATTTTTCCCACAGAAAACATTTCTGGTATTTTTTTGTGGGAAATTTTCCATGTCTAAAAATTCATTGTTACATCAAATTCATTAGTAAGAATGAATGGATGCCAATACAATATTAGGCAAGCTTGGTAGCTTCAAAGTTGTAATTAATGTTTTTCAGGTGATTATCCCTAAGTGTCTGAGTACATATATGTTTTATTGATTTGTAAATAGAAGGGTAAATACACTCACATAATAATCCAAACCAAAACTCACGTTATGAATTCACCTAATTGGCTGTTCAGGTTAAATCAAAACCAAAGCTAAAATTCTTATTTCATCTCAGACTGGAAGTGAAAGCAAAACCAAAAACAAACTGTAATTAATTTTTGTTTCACTTTCAGTTCAGCAAACAGAGCAGTGTGTCATTTCTTTTCTGGAGTTGGGGAAGTTGGAAGTGTTTGCATAAGATCTGTTAGTTTTTTAGTGCTTTTGCTTTGAGGTAGTCATAATAATGAATAATCAGAGAAAACTAGTGTGTGGCATCGTTATAGTGAAGTTCAAGCCACTAAAGGAAGAACAAAAGTTGGTAGATGTAAATATTGCGGACAGGAGTATGCTAACAATGCAACAAGAATGAAGAAACATTTAACAACATGTAAAAACTGTCCTGAAAGAATACAAGCCATATACAGAAAGCTAATACAATAAAGTAGTGGAACAACATCATCTGAGAAAAAGCCTACTTCAGGAATCCTATGCAAGTAAACAAATTAATGCTAAACAACACACAGTATAGACTAACATCTGTATTGTTTTAAAACATTATAATTTTAAAAGTTGTTAATGCAACTCTGGACTATTTATTTATTTATTTAAAATATTTGTATCCTGCTTTTCTGCTTGCACTAAGCATCCAAAGTGGCTTAGGCTTAACAATAATTTTTTTTTAATTACATAATAGATAAATAGTTAACTATTTCAACCCAGCAGAGCGAGCTTAGTCCTCTGGCCAATAGCAGAGGCCAGACTATACTTTTCTTTGGCTATACTTTCCTTTTGCAGTCCCAGGGCAACTGAGCAGCAAGTTGGGCAGCAGATTGTTCTTTCTGGCAGGGAGGGAAGAAGCAAGCTCTGTGCCACTTCTTCTCTTTCTAATGGATGAAGCCAGACTAGAATAGACTAAAATAAAAATCTTTTCCCCCTTTTGTTGCAGGAACTTGGTAGCTCAAGTGAAATAGGAGATTTGTAAAAAATGGCAAATGAAAATGTTGAGCTGCCAGGTCTGGGGGTAGAATCAGCAGGATCCTCGCTTTCAAAATCACTGTCACCAGCTATGTGATCCACCATGAGTAGCTGTTCAAGACAGTCAAGCTTTTTATCAAGTTTGTGAACAAAATGTCAAAAGAATATCAAGAAAAAGTAGATGAGACTTTAGCTTGAGCTATATTTGCAAGTGGCACACCTCTTTCCATAACTGAAAATCAATACTGGAAGGAACATTACAAACTAATTTGCTCATCATATAAGTTACCGTCACATTATCGCTTATCACATTCTCTTGTAGGAAGTATGGCAGAGTTCAAACAATGGTTCTTCAAAGGATTGGTCAAGCAGAATCACTGACTCTGATGTCAGATGGATGGACTGATATACAAGAAAATCTTTCATTGAACATTATGTTAGCAATACCTGAACCAATATTCCTGAAAGCAATTGCTATCAAATCTTCTCCTCATACAGGTGAATACATAGCCAAATTACTGAATGAAGAGACTGAAAGTGCAGGTCTCTCCAGGGTACAAGTAAGTACATAAGTAACAGAAAAGCTGCATGGCAAATATTAAAGCGAAAGTATTCTCATGTAATAGTATTTGGCTGTCTCGCTCAAGGGTTGAATCTTCTGGCAAAGGACATATTAAGTGTGAATACAATGAAGACAATATTGGCAAACTGCAAAGCGATTGTGAAGGTATTAAAAAATCATCATGTTGCTAATCAGACTTTAAAGAAATTACAGAAAGAGAAGCAGGGGAAGAAATGTGCACTTTTATTTCCAGGAGAAACTAGATGGGGCTCAGCTACAAAGTGTTTACATAGTTTGCTGCACACAAAGAACTGTTTGCAGTGTGCTTCAATAGATGACAGTATCCCAGATTATTCCCCGTGAACATTCAGAAGCAGATGCTCAACAATGATGTGTTCTGGGTTCAAGTTCAAGGAGCATTCAATTTGTTACTACCAGTTTCAGTGGTTATCAAGAAACTTGAAGGAAATACACCAAGTCTTTCAAATATTCCAGAGATATTCAGACAACTGAATAAAAATCTAATTGAGCTTTTGCATTCTTCACCTCTGTCCAAAAAAGTAGTAGTAGTAAAAACAAATGTTTACTAAGAGATCTGAGTTTTGCTATGATCCAGTTCATCTGGCAGCAAACCTTTTGGATCCTCAACACAGAGGACAACGTTTATCAGAAAATGAATTATCTACTGCTATCAATTAAATTATGGAAGTAACTAAGAATGTCCCCAACATCAACGAAATAGCCGTGATGACATTGCCAAGTACTGCGCAAAAGAGAAACATTGGAACAAAGACATAATTCAGCTGGCAGCAGAGAATATGTCTCTTCTCACATGGTGGAAGGGATACCATAACACTGTTGTCCAGGATTGCTCTAAGGATCCTAAGCATTCCACCAACAGCAGCTTCTTACGAACAGAAATGGAAGGCTTTCAGCTCAATCAAGACAAAAAAGAGGAAAAGACTAACAAATGAACGTACTGCTAATCTTGTTTCTATTTCTCAAAATCTCTTGCTTATGGAGAATCAGTCAGAAGCACAATTAATGAAGAAGATGCAGTATGATAAGTTGCCCTTGCCCATGGACTCATTAGTAAAACCATCCTTTAGCGAAAGAGAATGCGGTTCAAGCAGTTCAATCCAATTTGCCTCAATTTGATTCTGGAATGAAACTAATAAGTAGCGCAAGTGATTCTACGGATAGTGACGGTGAAACTGGAGGTGCCGCAATGACCTCAGTGGAAGAGAGTTAAACTCTGTTGACGTAGATGAGTGGACAACCAGGGCATATCATGCACCATTCTTTGGGTGTCCTAAAATTAGAGTCAACAATTTTTAGTGCCCTTGTTTTTTTTTTCTTAAATTTAAACAAGCGATGTAAAGTGAAGTACATGCTATTGTGTATTGTCTTTACATTTTTACAAATATTCCAATAAAAATAATTTCTTTCCATATAAAGCTTTGAATTTGTTTGAATATAACATTTAAAGCACATTAAGTGTGCTGTATTTAATTTTTTTCCTAATCAAATATTTTAGTTCAAATATTTGTGGCTATTGGGACACAAAATTAACACGGGAGTACTTTTTTAGTTTTGTTTACTAAACTTAAGTCACATAAACATGCTAAATCAGATCACACTCTATTGAGAGCATTGGAAAATTTTCCGGAAAACTCACATCTCTGACCTCAAGTCACATTTGTCTCTGAGTAGGCTAACTCCATTCCTGCATGCCACCTGTTGACCCACTGGCTCTTATTTGACTCTTCCCTCTGCATGCAGAGAGTCATTTGGTGATGTCTGTGTATTTTAATGACCTTGACAAGTGCATCAAGTCATGTGTGCACATGACTAATCGCATAACTATTGGTTTTCTTTTGCAGCTAGGAAAGTTTTTCTATTATTCCAAGCAGCTAATAGTTACAGTGCAGTGATATATATAGTGGATGCCTGGTGCCTTTAACTGGTTGCAATCATTTTATTGCAAGCTGATGTCCAGTGATCTGTTTCTAATAAGTACATATAGGCTGTTCACATTTGTTGGTTTGGGATATCTTGTAATGCAACAGTAATTGTCATTCTACACAGTATCTTGATTGTGGATGGTAACTTGGGCACCAGTGACCATGACAGGATTAAATGCAGGATCCTGAGGAAAGGAAGGAAGGTGAGCAGCAGAGTATGGGCCCAAGACTTCAGAAAAGCAGACTTTGACTCACTCAGGGAACTGAAGAGCAGGTTCTCCCTGGGAGGCCAGTCTGAAGGGGAAATGAGTCTAGGAGAGCTGACTGCATTTTAAAGAAATCTTCAGGAATGAACCATCCTGCTGCACAGGAACACTAGCAAGCATATCAGAAGATCAGCTTGACTTAGCAGGGAACTCTTCAATTAGTTAAAACATAAAAAAGGAAGCTTACAAGAAGTGGAAACTTGGACAAACTAGTAGGGAGTATATAAGAGTATTATATGCCTGCTCAGGCTTGCAGGAATGAAATCTGGAAGGCCAAAGTACAACAGGATTTGCAGCTAGCAAGGGATGTGAGGGTAACAAGAAGGGTTTCTACAAGTATGTCGGCAACAAGAGGAAGATTAGGGAAAGTGTGGGTCCCTTACTCAATGGAGGAGGCAACCTTGTGATAGATGATGCAGAAAAGGCTGAAGTACTCAATGTATTTTTTTACCTCAGTCTTCACAGAAAAGATTAGTTAAACTGTTGCACCTGACAGCACAGGTTGGGGAGAAGATGGCATAATAACAGATGGCAGAACAGTGGCACAAGAACAGATTAGGGGCTATTTAGAAAACCTGGACATTTACAAGTCCATGGGGCTGGACGCATTACACCTGAGGGTGATGAGGGAGTTGACTGAGGTTGCTACAGAGCTGCTGGCATTAACTTTGAAAACTTGTGGCAATTCAGGGAGGTTCCAGATGACTGGAAAAGGGAAAATATAGTGCTCATCTTTAAGAAAGGGAAGAAGGAGGATCTGGGGAACTACAGACCAGTCAGCCTCACCTCTGTCCCTGGAAAAAATCATGGAGCTGGTCCTCAAGGAATCCATATCTATGCACTTGGAGGAGAAGGTGATTATAAACAGTCAACATGGATTTACCCAGGGCAAGTCATGCCTGACCAACCTGATTGCTTTCTATAATATGACTGGCTCTGCGGATGTGGGGAGAATGGTTGATGTGATATACTTTGACCTAAGCAAAGTTTTTGATATGGTTTCCCACAACATTCTCACAAGCAAGCAAAGGTTGGATGAATGGGCTGCAGAGGATGGAAAAAACTAGCTGGCTTGTCAGGCTCAAAGGGTAGTAATCAATGGCCCCATGTCAAGCAGTGAGTATCAAGTAGAGTGCCCAAGGGGTTTGCCCTGCAGCTGGTTTTACTGAATATCTTGATCAGCAATCAATGAGATGGGATGGAGTATACCTTCACTGTGGATGAGGCTAAGGTGAGTGGAGCAGTAGAGACACTGGAAGGTAGCGTTAGGAATCAAGAGACCTAGACAAATTGGAGGATTGGAACAAAAGAAATCCCATACGGTTCATGTCGCAGGGCACCTCAGTGCCTGCTCCTAGAGAGGAGAAACTGCCAGGGAGAGAGCCCTGGCAGAGCTAATTGAGCACAGCTGTGGGTTGCCGGAGCAACTAAGGGGAGCCAGCTGCCTGTAGGGGGCAGGGCCTGGCCCTTATAAAGCCCAGGGCCGAAGCCAGGCTGGCAGTTCTCTGCCAGCAGCCAGAGAGGCAGGAGCTCCCTCAGCCGAGATATGGGAAGGAGCCCGAGTTGCAAGTACAGCTCGTGATAGCCCTGGAGGCTCGAGCTATGATACTGAGTTATGGCCATGCGGCTTGTGGTTATGTTACAGCCTAGGGGCTTGTGGTTTTGCGTTGTGTTTGTGTTATTACACCCGGAGGCTTGGGTGAGGCTGTAGAGGTTGGAGAAGGCCTCAATTATAGGGACCCCAGAGAGTGTGGGGTGCCCTAGCGCCAAGAGGGCGCAGCTCGCACGCCAGTACATGAGCGACTGGTGGCGAGGAGCGCGGCCAGTGGGTCGCGGGCGCAACCCGTAGGTTGCGGACGGGGACCTAGACCCCGGATTGCGTGTGGGGGAACATAAACCCCAGCCCCAGGAAAGGGGCGGTATTATTGAGTAGCCCAGAGTGGGCACGGCGAGCCCCAAAGAGGGGGAGCGCCATACTGAGGAGCCCTAGAGAGGGGCAATTACTGAGAAGCCCGAGATGGGCATAGCGAGCCCGGCCGCAGGCTAGTGCGGTAACACCCCTCAGACTGAGCCAGGGCGCTGCGGTTGCCCCGAGAAGACAGGGAGTAGCAGCACGGTGAGCCAGGGTCAGAGAGGGTGCCCATGCGGTTGGCCCACAGGACCGGAGGCCCGCTAGAGAGTCCCTGAGCGGAACCATACCGGCAGGGGAGGCCCAGAGTGGGCCAGATGAGAGTCCCAGCAAGAGGCTGGGCACGAGAGAGGGAGCCCAGAGTGGGCCACAGTAAAGAGGAGGCCCGAGAAGCGGGAGTACAGATTGGACAACGTCCATTACATCTGCAAGGCTTGGGGCGTGGTATTAAGGGTTGGTAGGAGCCACGCATAGCCCACAAGGCTAGGGTGTCTGGGGAACACCCACCATATCGGGAGACCCCCAGGGGGTCCGGAAGAACCGTGGGGACAGAAGTCCTGAGTAGCCGTGCCCAGGGAAAACACAAGGCAGCCTCCCATCATTATATTTACCATCAAAGACGTGGCGGGCGAGAATTAGAGGGTGCCTTGGGCTGGCCTGTACACGGAGCGAGGGACCTTAAGGAGATCACGGCCCTCTGTGAGGACCCCGCCGTGACATCTGGTGCATTGGCCGGGAAACGGCCATGCACGGGGAAAGAACCCGTGACCCTGAAAAAGGAAAAGAACCTTAGGGCTAGAACGGATCTGCAGAGACAGACGGGGCAGTAGGATTGAGGGGCTTGGGAGGATAAGCCCAGGTTAAGTACAAGACTGCCAGTCAGAATTGCAGATAGAAAGACATTGGGTTAGGTCTAGAGAAAAAGAGGCTTAACGATGGCAGGAATAGACGATATAGAAAGCCTGAAACAAGAGAATTTTGAGTGGCTGTTAAGGGTGAACGAGCTCGAAGAAAATATTGAGCGAGTAGAATGGGAGCTAGAGATAGCTCAGTCACAAAAAGAGCAAGCCGAGGCCAAAGTGGCCACTTTAGAACTGCGGGGACAACCCGGAAAAAAGGAAGGCTCTAAAGAAATTAGGCGCCTATTGGCAGCAGAGGCGGAGAAGACCCGAGCAATAGAACGGCTCGTGGCAGAGGAGACTAAGAGAAGTAGGCAGCGGGAGGAAAAGCTCCGAGAAATGCAGAAACGGGTAGCAGTATGGGAGAAGAAGTCCCCAGAGCCTGATATAGGCCAGACGGGGGAACAAAAAGAAGCAAGGCAATGGCTAGAGGTATCTAAGAACCTCATAGCAGCCCTCCAGGAGGAGATCCGTGACCAAGCGGAGCAGATAGAGACCATGCGTGAGAACGTAGAAATCTGGTGAGAGAGGTTGGAACAGGCTGAACGCTTGGTTGTGGAGCTTAAAGAGAAGCTGGCAGAGAATCACACCCAGGTGCAAGAAACCAGGAAAGTGATAATAAGAGAGATGGAGAGAGTGAAAGAATATACGGCCAGTCAGGAGGCTTTAGAAGCACAGAAGCAGTCCCTCGAAACAGAGCTAAGAGATAAAACAAGGGAGTGTGTAGAATTGCGGGCTCAAAGGCAAGAGGTGGAAAGAGAAAAGGACCACCTAGAGAAAGAGGTGCAGTCCCTGAGGACCCGTGTAGAAGAGAGCACAGTCAAGGAGAGAATAGTACAAGCAGACTTCAAGCAGCAACTGACACAAGTTGCTCAAGCACAGAGAGAGAGATTGACTGCAGTAAGTTTGCAGTTGGAGGAATATACATCCAAGATTAGCAGTGAGCAACAGGAGCAGCTGCAGGAGCTGGAAGCCCTGAGAAAAATCTTGTTAGAGACTGCGAAATGGGTAAATAGGGCACAGACCATACATGTGAAGGTCCAAGAAGACCAGGAGCTCCATAAGAATACTGGGAGAGGAAGCTCCAAGGAGGAGATGAGAATAGAGAAAGTAGAAAAGGGTACGATGATGGAGGGATCCTCTGAGACAGAAGTGGCAAGAATGGGGGAAGGAAGTATCCCCATTGTGATCAAATACCTCAAACAGGAATGGAGTCACTGGGCAAGCCAATATACAAAAGAATTAAATGGCCTGAAGGAAAAGGTAGAGAAACTGGCCAGTGAGCACAATGCTGGGGTACTGATAGTACCAAAAGAGGGGCAACGAATGAAGGTAGATAAGGGGGATACAATAGCTGTTCAAGGCGGTGAGCCGGACAGTGGGGACCGCAAAAACGGTGACCTAAGCTACCCTAGACATACTCAGGAAGGAAGACAGCTAAGGCAAAAGGACCAGAGTCCAGAAATGGCGAAGGCTCTGATGGGTGATAGAGCCGATAGGGCTCCCAGAGGGCAGAGAGTGGCAGAAGCCCAGAGTAAAGGGAAGGTGCAAGGGCCCAAGTTGAAAAGAAGGGGCCAGAACCCCAAGGAACTTAAGGGGGGAGGAGATGGACGACTCAAGCTCCACCTTAAAGAAGGAATATCTAGCCCAGCACGACGGCAGGGACCGGACCGGGTGCAGAGGGCAGACCCAGTTAAGGAGATAGAAGGGCCATCTTCACTAAAGGTAATGCGGTCGAAAGGAGATCAAGAGAGAAAGAAGAGGCCATGCATGTACGTTAGCCATCTCCCAGGGCAAGTCCAGTGGTGGACTTCAAGGAAACTCATAGATATGAGGATTGGAGGGGTGGCCTATGTGAAGATATATAAAGGGCCTAACGGAAGACCTACCAACCGAGGGAAGGTAGAGTTTTGGGGAGAAGAGTATGCCCAGAAGGCTTTGAGAAAACAGTGGGAGCTCTGGGGAAGGCTTATGGACTGGGAAGAAGCCTTAGGAAGAGGGGACTCATTACGAAGGCCCCAAAGAAAAGAAAGTTTGGGACGTGGGAGGATGGAGAGGAAAGTCCATCCCAAGCAATAGGAAGGAACTCTCTGAGGAAGATAGAAGAAGCCGGCTTGGTAAAATGAGGGGGCTGTAGAAGGGAAACAAAAGAAGGTGAGCCTGAAGTGCACCCTACCAGGGTTGGCTAATGTGGGCGGGGCTACCTTTGGCAGGGTAGCTCCCAAGAAATCCCATTTTGATGCGCCCCTGGGTAAAAGGCGAGGAGGAGGCGCCTTAAAACCTCCGCCATGTGTATGAACAAACAGCAGGTGCCAGAAGACAGGCCAAGAAGAGACCCCGAATCCGGCAACACCGGAGGAAAAGGGAAGATCTGCCTCGGTGAGTCAGGATCTTAAGGGGGGAGGCGTGTCGCAGGGCACCTTAGTGCCTGCTCCTAGAGAGGAGAAACTGCCAGGGAGAGAGCCCTGGCAGAGCTAACTGAGCACAGCTGTGGGTTGCCGGAGCAACTAAGGGGAGCCAGCTGCCTGTAGGGGGCAGGGCCTGGCCCTTATAAAGCCCAGGGCCGAAGCCAGGCTGGCAGTTCTCTGCCAGCAGCCAGAGAGGCAGGAGCTCCCTCAGCCGAGATATGGGAAGGAGCCCGAGTTGCAAGTACAGCTCGTGATAGCTCTGGAGGCTCGAGCTATGATACTGAGTTATGGTCATGCGGCTTGTGGTTATGTTACAGCCTAGGGGCTTGTGGTTTTGCGTTGTGTTTGTGTTATTACACCCGGAGGCTTGGGTGAGGCTGTAGGGGTTGGAGGAGGCCTCAATTATAGGGACCCCAGAGAGTGTGGGGTGCCCTAGCGCCAAGAGGGCGCATTATTATCATAGCGCCAGGGAAGGCACAGCTCGCACACCAGTGCATGAGCGACTGGTGGCGAAGAGCGCGGCCAGTGGGTCGCGGGCGCAACCCGTAGGTTGCGGACGGGGACCTAGACCCCGGATTGCGTGTGGGGGAACATAGACCCCGGCCCCAGGAAAGGGGCGGTATTATTGAGTAGCCCAAAGTGGGCACGGCGAGCCCCAAAGAGGGGGAGCGCCATACTGAGGAGCCCTAGAGAGAGGGGCAATTACTGAGAAGCCCGAGATGGGCATAGCGAGCCCGGCCGCAGGCTAGTGCGGTAACACCCCTCAGACTGAGGCAGGGTGCTGCAGTTGCCCCGAGAAGACAGGGAGTAGCAGCGCGGTGAGCCAGGGTCAGAGAGGGTACCCGTGCGGTTGGCCCATAGGACCGGAGGCCCGCTAGAGAGTCCCTGAGCAGAACCATACCGGCAGGGGAGGCCCAGAGTGGGCCAGATGAGAGTCCCAGCAAGAGGCTGGGCACGAGAGAGGGAGCCCAGAGTGGGCTACAGTAAAGAGGAGGCCCGAGAAGCAGGCGTACATACCGGACAACGTCCATTACATCTGCGAGGCTTGGGGCGTGGTATTAGGGGTTGGTAGGAGCCACGCATAGCCCACAAGGCTAGGGTGTCTGGGGAACACCCACCATATCGGGAGACCCCCAGGGGGTCCGGAAGAACCGCAGGGACAGAGGTCCCGAGTAGCCGTGCCCAGGGAAAACACAAGGCAGCCTCCCATCATTATATTTACCATCAAAGACTTAGCGGGCGAGAATTAGAGGGTGCCTTGGGCCAGCCTGTATACGGAGCGAGGGACCTTAAGGAGATCACGGCCCTCCGTGAGGACCCCGCCGTGACAGTTCATTAAGGACAAATGCAAAGTTTTGCACTTAGGATGGAACAATCCCATTTACCAGTACAGCCTGGGGACTAACTGGCTAAGCAGCAGCTCTGCAGAAAAGGACCTGGGGGTTATAGTGGACAATAAGCTAAATATGAGGCAAAAGTGTGCCTTCATTGGCAAGAAAGCGAATAGCATACTGGGCAGCATTAGTAGGAGATTTGCCAGCAGATAGAGGGAAGTGAATAGTCCCCTCTTATTCAGAACTGATGAGGCCACATCTGGAGTACTGTGCCCAGTTTTAGGCCCCCGCTACAGAAAGAGTGTGGACGAACTGGAGAGAGGGCAACCAGAATGGTTAGTGCGCTGGGAACCATGACTTCTAAGGTAAAGCTGTGGGAATTAGGCTTATTTAGTCTGGAGAAGATTGAGTGGGGATTTAATAAAAACATTCAGCTACCTGAAGTGGGGTTCCAAAGAAGATGAAGTTAAACTGTTCTCAGTGGTGGCAGATGACTAAACAAGGAGCAGTGGTCTCAAGATTCAGTAAGGGAAGTTTAAGTTAGATATTAGGAAGAACTTTATCACTAGGAGGGTAGTGAAGCACTGGAACAGGTTACCCAGAGAGGTGGTGCAATCTCCATTCTTAGAGGGTTTTAAGACCCAGCTAGACAAAGCCTTGGCTGGAATGATACTTGGGAATGGTCCTGCTTCGAGCAGGGGGTTGAATTTGACGACCTCCTGAGTTCCCTTCCAACCTTAATTTTCTATGATTGTATGAGTTAATCTTTTCCACATCAGACATGTATATTCAGTTACCAAATAGAAAAAGGCAAGTACAGTAGCTCTCAGTGTTGCTGACTCTCCACTTGCAGTTTGTAAGATTTCCGAATATGTACGTTTAGGTATGAATTTTGCCTTTTGTCTTCTCATGTACCTTGAAGGAGAGCATATGATCTAGTGTCCCTCCAAGTTAGACAGAATTCCAACGATGGGAAGAAGTATGCCATTCCAGATAATGTTAAGGCATCTGTTGGCCTCACAGCTCCACGTATGTCAAAGACTAAACTGTTTTAGCTGGGGTGGTGCAGACCTGAAAGCCCTGGAAGCTGTCAAGATTCCAGTAAGCCCCACCACCTCTCCCCAATATTTATCAGATACCTAAAGACGCCAATATTTTTTTGCAAAATACAATCAGTTTTGACAAGTCCGAATTATTTTTTCCCTAGACAAAAAACACTTGTTCACCTGTAAAACTCCTAATCAGATCTAATCTTAATATCTTTACACAAGAACACAAACTCATCCTGATTCTTACTTACATTAGACTCCTTTATATAATATAAAATGTATGCAAAGGTCATTTTACCCCACTTTACTTGTGTGATGTCTCCTTAAAAAGGGTATTTCCATGACCACAATGGGGTAAATTTGCCCAGTGTGATAAAAATCAAGCTCCAAATTGCTACACTATGCTTTGCATAGTCTAATGCAAATGCTAACATCACATTTCACCATATTTCTAACACTGTCTTTAGGACTTAGACCCAAGTGCACTCTGTGGACATTCTTATTCTAAAGTAAGAACGTGTTGTTCCAGTTTCACTTAAATTAACCTCTAGAAGTTACTTACTGGACTTTAAATTCAATGCATATCTTTATCTGAATTAACTTCCAGCTAATAAGGGTCATATCCTGCAAGGTGCTGAGAACAAAATGCTGAATGGAACCTCTTGGGGAAGTTAGAAGGTACATAGGACACCTAGCATCTCTTAGGAGAGTTCAGCATATTGCAGGATAAAGCCGTCAAAAGGTTGGCTTCACATTTCTTTTTTCAGAGAATAGAAACAATTCTTTATGTTACTATTTAGGGGTTAAAATAACATTCATTCCAACAACCCTGAAGATGTCTAGAATCATTACTTTTCATATAGGAGGTAAAGCCAGGTGGTTAATTAATTCTGTTTTCTTCCAGTAAGTTCATATAAATGCAGTTAGAGAGGAACATAATTATGAAAAATGAGCAGCATTTTAATATGTGGGTATGAATATATTAAGGGTATTCAAACCTGTCATGGTTATTTTGATGAGATGGATCATCTCAAAAGGCCTTTTTTTCTTTTTGACAAGACGGTTTTTTTCCCCCCTTTTTAAATAAATGCCTACTAAAATACTATCAGCTAATATCAGCCAATCTTAAAAATGTTTAATTTTCTAACATGACACATTCACAAAGCCTTTATGACTCATTCATTTAGACTATTAAGAGAATAATAGTATACATAGGTGTATAATTAATCTAATGTTACATCAATAACTTGTAATAAGTTTGTAGAGCTGCAGTGTGTTTTTCACTAGAGATCTGAACTCTGGTAACAGAGTTTTAATTGACTTGTGAACAATTTAAAGTAAAAAGGCTAGCCTCTGTTGCTGACTTTTAGCCATTAGGTTCAAATAAAAAGTGTGACAGGGAGCCATTTGAATAATCAAATCACTTCAGACAGAAAGAAATTCTTTAGGTCAGTAGACAAAAAGGAGATAACCAAATTATAAATCTTACTGTGAAATATTGTATGGGAGTAGAGGGAAAAAGCCAAGAAAGGCTTGACCTTATGAAATGAGACCCAGAAAGGGGAACTGACTGAATGTCAAAAGAATGCAACTTGTAGACATATCAGTTCTGGACTTTACAAGTACATTTGCTTCCACTGGCAGCAATGGAAGCTTTGCCTCAGACTTCAGTAACTGCAGATATAAGCTTTCAGTGTGGAGGCAACTGAACAAGAGAGTGGAAAAGAGTTGTGCTGAGGCATTGTTTTAGATGTGATTCTGGTACTGGAATAAAAGGAAAAAAAGTAGTTTCCCAAATATATTGTTGTAGAAAGCCAACAGGATCTGTCTTGCTATTTGCAATAAGCGCTAATATACTTCATTACACAGCACCACTTTAAGCAAAAGATGCAAAAGGTACCTGGAGAAGTTACAGCTGAGACAGAGTTTTAATCCATTTATCACAGTGCCCAGAGTTGCCATGTGAAGTAATGATAAATAAATATTCTGAGCAAAATTTCAATTTGTATCCAGGTTGTTTTACATAAATAATACTTTAAAAATGATAACAGTTGAAGGTTCTGTTGCTAGAGTTTTGCAATTTTCTTCTGAGGGTATATTATATCTCATTATATCTGTAACCATTCAGGCTGAAAAAATAAAACACACACTCAGCATAAGACCTAACTGAAATAGCAGTGCATTAAGATGAAAGAGGGAGATTATTTTGACTAGGGTAAGGGGAACTCAGAATTTTTTTTTTTTAATTATTTCAGAGCACAATGTTACCTTATCCTGCACTCATTAAGACAGAATATAAGTTCATATTTTCTTTGTTTTGAAAAGTTTTCTGGAAACCTGAGTACGTCAAGCAATTATGTTATTATCAGACTACTTTACTTTTCATTGTACCTAATGTAAGCTCCATAGGGATCAGAGGCATGGTGTTTTTATTGTGTTCCTACGCTTATTTACATGCATGATCAAGTCACATTTGTGAGAAGTTTCATTTCCATTTCATTACTCTACAAACAACTAGCATTGGGGAATTCACTGCAATTACCCAATGCATTTCCTTTCCCCCTCTATTCTCAGCTTCCCTGAATTCTTATCTTCCCAGCCACTGCAATGATAATTCTCATTCCAGAACAAAGCCCAGATGAGACTGAAATAAAATGAGAAGGAAAAAAGTGATAAATGTGTGTTTATTGATACAAGTTGTGTTGTGCTCAGCTTGGTGCTACAGATTCAGAAGCATCAGTCAGATAACAGGAATACAGCTATCTCAAGCATCATTGAGGAACTGTCCAGCAAAAGAATTCACTAATAGGAAGCAGAAAATATTCTCCATAAATTTTCATAATTTTAAATATCTATGAATTTGTTTGTCTTGAGTTAGAGCTCATGTTATATAAAACATATTTTACCTTACTACAGAAGAACAATTTCTGAAGAATAAGATCAATATGCTTCTGAGATGAGAACCAGCTTGAGAACCCCCCTACTGAACACACACAGACCATATCATATTGCCAGAGTTGCAATGTTAGACACGGTATTGAGACCAAGTCCTAAAATGAGGGAGGGATGACTGGCAAATAACATGCTCCAACCATTGCTTATCATGCTGACCAGTATGTTGGCCCTGCATCAGACAGGGGGTTGAACCAGATGACTTCTGAAGGTCCCTTCCAGCCCTGCTTCTCTATAATTCTCTATGATCTCACTGCCTTCCTATGTAAAACACACTTCATTGCTTCATTCCTTTATTGTTTTTATTAGATGTAGATTGCTAAAGCTTCAGGACCATTTCCTTATTGTTTTATTGCATGTTGCCTTGCATAATAGACCACTACCTCCAAGTATTATCCCAAAACAAAGTCATAAAATACAATTCGGAACAAACAGATAGTGGAAACTTGACAATAGAGTGCATCAGCTTCTTGATTATGAACAGTTTTTAATATAGTCTCAATAACTGATCATATTTAAGGAGAACTATTTAAAAATAAACATAACAAATTCCATAGAATCATGAACAAGTAAGGCTGGAAGAGACATTGGAATAACCCAGTTCACCTCCCTGTTCAAGCCATGTTCATCTTCATCTAAATCATTTTAGGCATGTGTTTGTCTACACTATTCTTAAAAATTTCCAAGGATGGAGATTCCATAACCTTTCTAAGATAGCTTGTTCCAGTGCTTCAACACCCTCAGAGTGAGACAGTTCTTCCTAATATTCAACCTAAACTTTTCCTGTCCAGTCCCCTGCAGCCACAGAGTGTGGTCTATCACCATCCTCTTTATAACCATGCAGGTGACATTCCAACCTAACCAGTCATTGCCCAATCTGAAGCTGTGCATGCAATTATTTTGCCCCAAATACAGCACTCTGCACTTGTTCTTACTGAATTTCATCCAATTAATTTTGGATCATTTCTTCCATTTTTCAAGTTCATTCTAAATCTTCAACTTGCCCACCAGGGTGTCAGCAGCTCCACCCACAGTGGTGCCATCTTCAAATTTGCGAATTGTGCACTCAATACCACCTTCCAAATCACTACTAAAAATATGAAACAATACTGGACCCAGGACAGACTGATGGTGAACTCCCTCAAAACCTTTTCCCAATCAGATATTGAGCTATCAGTGACTACTTTTTTAATATGATCATCCAGCCAGTTATGTATCCACATTACAGGAGTTTTACCTAGACAGTAATTCTTTAGTTTATTAAGTGTATTAATGAATGTGAACTAATGAAGGGTAGTAAAGACTAAAGGAAACAGGTCTTGTGGATAAGGGACTACACAGGAATTCAGGACAAGAACTGTGTAAATAAAGGGTTGCTTTTGTTCATCTGCTGAGCAAAATAAACTCTTAAAAAATATTTGTTTCAGGTTCGTCCAAAGTGTATTTTTCCCATTTCCCTGCTGAAACAAAGTCAAAACAAATTCATTTCAGGTCAAATAAAATGTTAAATCTTTCTTGTTTAATTTTCAGGTTACCATTCTTACAATTACATTTAGGTAAATTTCTATATAAAATGAAATAACATGTAAAAAAATTGAACGATTTCATTTAAAAAACACTAAATGTAAAATTATTTAGTTCTTTTCCAGTTCCTCCCACCCTAACAAATGAAACAAAGTTGGCAAACTCGAAGTGAATTTGTACATGATTGGTTGACCAATATCTGCATTTAGATTTTTTTTTGTAGGGAAAAAAAGTCACCCAACACTACCAAGGACAACTGACTTCCATTTCTGGCTCTATTACAGCATTTTTCTGCTGTCGTGGGCAAAATCCAGTATGCAGAGCCACAGCCCATGGGACTCCCAACAAAGCAATGGGGAGCCCTGCAGGCTGGATGATCCAGTATCAGGCGACTGATCTGGCCCATGGGTCAGGGGTTGAGGACCCTGGTTTAGACCATAAGCATTTTGAGAACATAAATGCTTAAGACTAGGGATTGTATTATAACTGGGTATTTGTATGGTTTTTAGCACAATGGAGCCCTGATCTCCACTAGCGTCTCTAGACACCAAGTAACAACACCTCCTCTGCTGGTCTGGTTTCCAACAAAAATGTATTGTTTATTTAAAGTGTTGTGAATGTGAAACAGTATTATAGGCAGAGCGGTAAATGAGAGTTCCAATGAAAGGATGAAGCTCTGAAGGAGGATTAGCACCAATGGACATCCTTCCAACCCCATTTCCCACCTGGGTTTTGAATAGGTTTTGTTTTAAACCTTAAATCGGACAAGTGTTGTTAGATAACTTAAAAGAAGAGGTATTTAGAGAGTGCTGTTAAGGATTTTTGTTGAGATTCCTTGTGCTGAAAGTGACACAATGGAGAGTAGCCACAGCAGGTATCTATTTGACAACCTCAGTATATGTTCCAGCTGTAGACAACTGATGCAAAGTCCCACATGGGTCTTATACCTGTTGGAAACTAAGGGGCACATTCTTTTCCACCTATTGGGTATCTAAATGGATTCTGATGAGCACCTAAACATAATTCTATTCCACCCTGTTCATGTCCCTGAATATCCACTAATGCACCTGCTTTTGTACTATCATCTGGCCCTTAAAACCGAATCACAAAAAAGTAACAAGGTGGAGAACAAACCCGCCACCTTTTGCATGGGACTCGAGTCTAGGAGCCTAAATCCATCCACATGTCTTATAGGTAGAAACAAACCTTTTTTCTTCCTACATCAGAGGCTCTCATGGACAAGAAGGATAAGAGCTACCTTCATCAGATCTCCCCTGATAGTTTCCATGCACAGAGGAAATTCACTGCTTCCCATTCTCAGATGGTCACCCTATTTCACAATGTATGTGGGTGACAGATTTATTTCTGCTAGGTGCATCATTAAGCATATAAGTCAAATAATACAATTTCCCCAGCATCTGCCGAAAAAGAAAGTTTTCTACAACAAAGATAAGGCAGTTTTTCTCTTTCTTACCTCTTCTGACGTAAACAGGACCAATCTGGGCAGTCCTGAAAGTCCTTTTTCCTTTATTTCAGGACAATATTTATATCTAGCCAAGTTCATAGCATACATATTAGAAACAGATCCACCTGGAAAGTAAGCACATAAAATACCTCATTTATTATATTCCTGATATCCAGCCTGTGTCCTGGGTGCCTACACCAGGAATCAAAAACATAAATTAGCCAATAAATACATACATTTTAGCCTAATTCATCCTCAATAGTCTAGGGATGAAAAAAGAAAAATGGGTTTTGGACATGCCTGGGATATGAAAGATCTGGGCTCTCCTGGATGAAGCAGTGAAGGGAATGAGTAGCACCAAAACCATGCAGTCCTCATAAAGAATGCCTACCATCAGCTCTCCTTATTTTACAGTGAGGGTGTTAAAACCTGGCAGTCTCTGCTGCTCTCAACCTTGTTGATACAACATGGAGTAACAGAAGTGACCTGGCAGCCAAAACCAAAACCATTTAGGAAGCACAGTAAAAAAAGAAGAAAGAACTGAGGTGGAGGGGGAAGAGTAGAGAGGACATAAAATTTGAGGACATGGGTAATACATATTTAAATAAAGATTACGTTGGTCTCAGGGCCTTGACACACAGCATACTTAGTACATGTTGAATTTGTGAGGTACTGAAAGTTAGAACTATTCTGACAAGTCACACAGTAAATGTTTACTACAATCTCTAAAATGCAAAACTGGCTGAGGCCCCGACCGATGTTAACGCGCAATGGGATCTGATACTGAAGCCCAAAATTGTGCTTCCTGCCATTCATGTGTGGCATGGCAGAAGCACAATTGCTGGGATACTGCATCAGATCCCATCCTACCATATGGCTGGTGCAAGGGGAGACCTTTGCTTTTTAACAACTCGCATTTTAAGTATGTTTAACACATGCTAAGTGTAACATGCAACATGGATCTAAGTCAACTTTATGTAAAGCTAGACTTTGAAGACACAATTCATTTACAGGTTTCCCTCACCAACCATGGGGGTTAGGTTCCGGGAGGTTCCTGTGGTTGGCAAAACTGCAGTTCATAAAACCAGAGGCTTATAGGAAAATGGGGTTAGGAACTTGAATGGGGCCATGGCCGGGCTGGGTCGTGGGACCATCCGAGACTGGCGGCAGCAGGAGCCGTCCACCCGCACCTGTGGATGAACCAGTAAACTTGGGGAGAGGGGGATTGAGGCCCCTGTCAGAAGGGAGCTAGGCAGGGGTGGATCTGCTGCCCAGCTGGGCAGTGCTTGCAGCTTAGGGCTGCAGGGCCCCAGTAGGGAACAGAACAGGGCCGTGAGTGGCTCGTCTGGGGGAAGGGGAGGGCCACTGCCCTCTGTGCAGCCCCATGCACAGGAAGGGCAGCTCAGGGTGAGCAGCGGTGGGCAAGGAGATCCCCGCTCGGCTTCTCTGCTCCCTACCACACCGGGTCACAGGGGAGGGAAGCAGGGCAGCAGGGAACAGCAGGCCTCCTGCACATAGGGCTGCAGTGAGGGCAGTGGCGCGGGGCTGCACCCCTCAAGCAAGCAGCAGGCACAGGAGGCACGTCGCTGGAGCAGCGCAGGGCAAGCAGCGGTGGGTGAGGAGATCCCCATGCAGCTTCTCTGCTACCTGCCACGCTGAGTTGCGGGGGAGGGAAGCAGGGCAACAGGACACAACAGTGAGCGAGCCTACTATTCCCTGCCACCACGGGTAGGGCAGCTCTAGCAGTGAGGCAGTAGCAAGGTATGGACACAGGGAGCAGAAGCTGAGCCCAGCTGCGGCCCACCCGTGCCCTGTGCAATGATCGGGGGCTCAAGTGTCCGCCCCCACCCCCCCCCCCCCCAAACACTCCTTGACACTCACCAGGACCGCACCACCTCTGGAGAAGCCACTGGGCTCTGATTGCCCCATGAGCCGGCCCAGCCAGCTCAGCACCCCCAAAAAAATTTTCTTCCTCCGCCTATGAGTAACCACAGAAATCTGCGGTTACTCAAAACTGTATACCATGGTAGGCAAAATAATATACAGAATATGAATTGCAGATAGTCAAAACCATGTTTGGCAAGGGAAACATCTATTCAAGACCTGGGCACTGAGATTGTCTGAGTGGGGCAAGGTATATATCTAAATAACAACAGCAACAACGTCTTCAAAGAGGTCTTCAATGGATTTGCCTCAAACTGAATCTGCAGAATAAACTGCAGTGATTTTAATTATACCTAATGTGCTCTGATACCACTTAATAGGGGGATAGATTAAATAATTCTGATCCTCTCCCACTATCTATTTTTTAAACATTAACTTTTCTCTTTCAGTAAATTGGTAGGAAAAATCTAATAGCTTACTCCTTTGATGCCAACAGTTTAGTATGAGACGGATTTTCAGGGTCTAATATTTGTTATGTTCCATTCTCTCCATGCATCTCTAGCAGAAATGTAATGCAACAGAATGCTGCTTTGAAGTATTAAAATAAAGTCTATAAAAATATAACTAAAAACAATGTCATGATCTGCCAGCTCCTACCATTTCAGAGTATTATCACAGCAAAAGGGGTTTGCTCAAGCCACTCCCACTAAGATCAATACTAACATCCCACCATGTTAAATAATAGGCACACCCTGTCAGACCAGGGATTACTTTCCATCCACAGCTGTTACAAGGCTTCTGGCCAGAAGAAAAAAGTAACCCTGAATAGCTCTCAAAAGATGACAGGTAATCATACAGAGACATAGAACACAGACATGAAGATGTACAATACAGGGCTATTTTGTGCCCAGCCATCTTGGGTGGATGGATCAGGGCCACAAGGACATATCCTAATCATGGTCTCTGTGCTCCCACCCCACACTTCTAACAGGACAACCAATCCCAAAGTGTGCACCCTTCAGAGCAGCAAAGTTGAAGCATTCAAGAATGCTGTGACACATACAGACCTCTCACAAACACTTCACACTATTTCTTCCTACAGTGGGGCAAGGGCTCTGGGTGATTTACATGATCTGACCGACAAATGGTTGCCTGCATATGCAGGAGACTGGAGTCACTGTCCAGGAGGTCCCATTCAGCCTCCAATACTCCTAGTGCAAAACAACCAAGTCATGTATTGGTGCATTGTTACATAAACCACCTGGTAAAACATCCACATGCCTTTGGGCAGTTTTTAAAAGACAGACGCGACCCTTTTAAGGGTCCAGGCCTACTCCAATTCCAGTTTCAGTTAATTAGCTCATTCTCATGCTTCCATACAGCCTTACTCTATGCCTGACTCAAGTCAAGAAAAGTGTGAGAGTTGGCATTAGTAAGAATACAATAAGCTCCGAGTCCACAGGTATTAGAATCAATTCTTTAATTCAGTATATAGTTTTCTTAATACTTGAGAGAGCTGTCTTATTTTATGTGACTACAGAATTATTAATATGGTCTAGAAACATACAAGATAAACCTAGATGAAATAGCTTTATTAAATGCCCAAATCATATGACTTTCAAAGATGTTAGGCATGAGTGAATTACTCACTAAATATTTAATCACTAGTTTCCTGCAGCTCCTGTAAATTAGTTTGGAAGCCTGAAGATGAAAAGTTTTCTTACCTGGATTAAATATGCCATCACCTTCATTCCAGCCTATAAATTCAATCATTTTCTTCAGGACTGCTTCTTCTACTAACAAAAACACAGGTGATACCTCATACGTATATCTGCATAGATACAAGCATATAATGATTAGCAACACATTGCAGAACTTATTGCCACAGGATATTGTTAAGACCAAGAATTTCTCAAGATTCAAAGAAGGATTGGACGTTTATATGAACAACAAGAGTCTCCAGATTTATAAATTCTAAAAATAGCTAAAGTAGCTAACACTTCATGCTTTAAAGTTTAAGTCAATATCTACCTGTTATATGCTTCCTAGTTCCTAATACTGCCCAATATTTACCTTCTGTGGGGATTCTTGCACCTTCTTGTGAAGCATCCAATGCTGGCCACTGCCAGCAGGATACTGAATTAAAGTCCTCTGTTCCTAACAGCAATGTCATATTGAGCTTTATATTTTCAAACAGTGCACACAAGAATGTTAGTCATGTGGTTCACGTTAAGTGAACAGTAGTTAAAGCACTACGCTACTGTGGAATGTTACCCCTTACGTGCAAATTATGCTTCTGGTTTTGCATTTATAACTATTGGCAAATTGCTGCCTGCCCAGATAAGTACCCATTTAAGTGCAGGTCTACATAAGTTGTTTCAGAGAACAGAGGTACATCTGTATCAGTTTATTTTTAATGCAAATCTTCCTTCTCTTTATTTATTTATTTATGTTATTCATAGAATCAAAGAAAATTAGGATTAGAAAAAACAGCAGGAGGTCATCATGCTTGGGCAGCATGCCCTTGCAGAGCAGAGAACACCAGACTGTGTGGTATGTGGTGCTGTAAACGTGTTTGTGGCACCACATACTGCACGACCATGCTCATCTGAATGTGCCCCACAAGTCTACCCACATATCTGATGCCTTATAGTGCCAAGACACTATGTTATCTCCCCAAGTTCTTGCAAGATGCACCCCCCCCCCGCCCTCTCTGTTCCTGCAAAGGGGAGCTCTTTCAGATCCTCTTACTGAAGAAGGAATTCAAAGTAAAGACATTCTGGAATTTTAAAACACCATTCTACAGTTAACAGTTACATGACAGATTCACTTACACACTTGGATTTAGTGCTTCAGTAATAAAACGAGCAACTAAAGAGTAATAATCAATGCCAGCATACAACTGGTTGAAAAATCTTGGGTGATCTGAAAATGCAAAAAAAAAATTAAAGTATTTCAGCACATGTGAAATTACATATATGACAGCCTCTCTCTACTAACCACAAGAATGTAGGTGCATAGGTTAAAATATGCTACAGGAACAAACAAAGTTATATTCCATTATCCTCATAGTATTTGTATTGCTCTCCTGCTTCTTCCCAATTTGACTAATGTTTTCACAAGGGGCAAAACTGACAACTGAGATCAAGTCCCAAAACAGCTTAACATGCTGATACTGCATAGGCCTCATGCTTACCTCCTTCATGGGAGGGCCTGATCTTGTGAGCTGGGAATTGAATAGTCAGCCTTTTGCTTCCTAAATCTCATTCTTAATTGTCCCCTGTGCTTAAATTTATTTATTTAAGATATGACCAACCCATATTGTTTCTTTAGCCTTTGCCACTCCTCATACTCATGAAACTAATGCAAGTTGGAACTAGTCATGCAAATGAAGCAAACAAGATTTGGCCTCAGTGGACTGATTACATTATTTTTTCTAGTTTGCTTTCCTCTTTTATATGCCCTCTTTCCAAACAGGAGGGAGAAATGTGAAACAAAAGATTTTCTTTTCCCTGTTAATTTTTTTAAAGGATAATATCTCCTTCCTTTTCCTGCATTTTCTGAGAAATATTAGAAAAAAAGAAAAATGATTTTGTAACTTACTGCTTTAGTTTAAGGTGATATGACTTTGAAGTGCTGAAATATTAAATTTAAATGATCTGACTTTTCTGATGATAAAAGCAATTTAATACAGACTCAGGTCTATCACCTTGACTTTAACTCAGTGCACTGTAAGTAGATATTTACAAAACAAGGTAGAATTATAATAGAGTAGGAGGTCTTAAATCTGAAGCCTTTGCAAGATTTTATTCGTGCATCATATTTTTAAATTTAACACTCCTTTCTAACGTGGTTGTGCGTAACTGAAAATGTAAACACGAACAACAAAAATGAGGATAGAGAGAACATCTTCCACTGACTCTACAATGGTATCTGCATATTAATATTGCACAAGACCCTCCAGATCACACTGCTACTTTCTGTGTCCTTTTTTATTTTATTCTGTAGCAACAGTGTCTTTAGCAGGGAACATGACCTATGCAAGCAATGTAGCTATGTGAAATGCCCTTCACGCTTTTTGAAATACAGCGTAAGCAGGTGGCTATGCTTCTGAAATTTTATCTGGACTTGTAGTACACACCATACTACTTCCAAAACTGATGTTATTCATTTGTTTCTGCTGAAATTTAACAATGCAATGTTATCTTCATTAAGGTTAACTGTTTAGGACTAATTCTGCAAGGTACTGGATTCCTTCCCCAAGATGATGTGCATTCTCATCTTCCTTTGAAGAGAGTAGGATATTTGTCCTGTCAGCAGATTAGCCACTGATAAAGAGATTATCAGCACCTAACAGGATCATACTCCAGGTTAGGTTTGTATCCATGCATTAAGCAGCTGGTATATACTCAGTCACCTGATTATATTTAAACTTTGATTTAAAGCATGCAATAAGATTGACTTTGTTTTTGCAAATGGCCCATTTGCAACATGTTCACAGTAAGCATAGTCAATTTCTTATCAATCATCTGAAATAATTTTGCCTTATTTGCTGTAGATGGCACTGAATCTGACATCACTACTAATCAGTCAGACAACATGAAGTCCTAAACAGGGATCTTGGGGTTAAAGAGTCTTACCCTGCTTGATTTGGTAATTTTTTATATCCTATTCCATACCTGTCTAGAGGCCAAAAGTGTCTTTCAGGAGACTTTAGAATAGCAGACTCTCCCAATAGCATCAATGGTAATCCCTTGCAGGATTACTATTTTTTTAAAACATCTCACAGATTTTGGTCACCCTCAGGAGTCCATGTGATCACACTGAAGATCCAGGTGTCTTGGCTATGCATAATAACCTCATTTTACAATAAGGACTAGATATGAAGGAGAAAATAATTACTTATGCCAGCATTTATTTGAACAGCTGTAGCAGAACCAATGCTTTTGTATAGTCACAGGCAGGCAGAAAATGCCGATGTTGGCAAAATGTCATTTTGTTTCCGGCAGAGTAACAAATCTTAGGAGAAAATAGCCTGACTTCATAGTTTTGGGGAGCAAGTTAACATAATTAGAAATCAAATTTCCTACTGGTTTTGACGCTGTATCGTATAACATCCTGGCAAAGCTGCAAGAGTTGCTGGTGAGGTTCTCCAGTATCCCTCATTTCCAGATCAAGAAGTTTTTTCAGTTTTTCAGGAGGCTGCCATTCACAAACCTAATTATGGTGGGGGGGAAATACCAGCAAAAATACATGTTAGCTGAAGGGAAGATAAGTGTTATGCTGCTAACTCAGCAATGGTTTCAGTAATGATTTCCAAAGTAAGAAAACTGCACTTTAAAGTGGAATATTATCTTGAAAAGTGATTGTAAAAATGGCCTCATCTAATCCTATTTTTATTACATATCAGGACTACCTGACCAAACATGCTCTGTTAAAAAAAAAAAAAAAGAAAGAAAAAACGAAATAAAGAAAAAGAACATGTTTTTGGAATGGCTGGAGCTGCAAACTCAACCTGGAATCTGAAGACCAAACTATATTGCTTGGTCTATGTATTTTCAGTAAATATAACAACTCTTCAGGGCAAATTCAGTTTACTGTCACTTTTGTGCAATCCCAGTATTTTCAGTATCTCCAGAGGCTTGGAGCTATAAGAGCACATGCCCAAAAGCAGAGAAGGTTTGCCAATCCAGCACCTTTCCCAAGTCATTTCAATACTCAGGATCCTCAGGATCTCAGATCAGTCAGTAACATTGCCCTACTCCAGTGGTACCATGCTCCCCAACCTTCAAGACAAAAATCCTACAGTCAAACAGATATGCTTCTAGGCTCAGAGATGCACCAAATGTAAATTGATATATCTCTGAACATATATCATCCAGGTGCAGGGGTGTAGGTTGTAGCCGTGTTGGTCTAAGGACATAGGCAGGAAGAGCCCACACCAACTGCTGAAACTTCCTTAGCCTGACGAAGGGTTTTTGAACCCGAAAGCTTGCTTAATAGCTATTCTCCAACTATTTGGGTTGGTCTAATAAAAGATATCAAATTCACCCAAGGAACCTTGTCTGCCTATATCATCCAGGTGGGCACTCAAGAGTGAACATGGCCCCAGGACAAAAAAGCAAATTAGATTCTCCAAAGTAAAGCAGACAAGTTTCTTGTAGACACATATTTTGATTTATGCTACTAAAAGGTCTTATGATATCCTTTGTATTTAATTTGGAAGATTACAGTTTATTTCAGAGCCAGAGAACACACTAAAAGGAAGTTCGATGGCATTTAAGCATAATAAAATTTAGCTATCTTGGAAAGCTAAGGTAATAGATTTAATTAGCAATAAACAACAGACTCTCATACTGATTCTCATACCTTCTCTGTTACATCAGCAGCTTTCTGTATCACTTCCTCCATTATAATCTTACAGGCATCTTCAACAAATTTCTCTCCTGCTCTTGCATCTGCTATTGGACCATTCAGAAAAACACCATCTACCAAAACAGCATTCTTCTTCCTCTGAAGCATCTCCTGTTTGTTGATGTCAACTGTAAAACAAACATCATTTAGTTAAAAGTCATGCCTGACCAACTAAACCATAAACTGGAAAAAAAACAGTCTTCTCACTGTTAAGTGAGATAGAATGTGAAGGGAGAAGCACATGGCCTATTCAAGCCATATTTAAGACAACACACTATATTTTCCTCCCTTTGACTCTTTGTCTATCGTTGTTCCCTCTCTCCTTTGCCAAAGAAAGATTCTCAATGTCATTTCCAGTGTCCTTATGCCCCCCACCTGCATCCCAACAAAGCCTCCTTAGCCCTCTTATCATCAACATCACCTCCTTCCCTCTCTTCGCCTCCCTGCACTAGACTCCCCTCCTCCACTGCATGAAGGCCAAGTTTCTTGATATTGTCTTTAAGATAAAATGCTGAACAAACACATTCCAATCTCACATTGATGCTATGGACAGTTTTGCTATATTTGAATTTCTATAATGAAAAAACAGTTACACTGTACAGTTATCAATGAACCCCATATTTTCATAACAGCATAGGAGTCTGTCCTAATATGTGCAATTGTTCAGAGTTCTACAGTCTCTCTGCTCCTCTAACTTGTCCCATCATGAAGCCTCACCATCCTTCTACTCTGTAAAGGATGTCAGGCTTTGTTTGTTCATTTTTCCAGCAACCAAAACTTCTCCAGAAACTACCTTCTCCCTCCACATCCCCATGCACTGGATGGACCTCTTGACACAATCCACAAAGCTGTTATCACCTTTTCTTCATTATGCTCCTGAGGGCCCATTTCCTCTATGTTGTCTTTCAAAGTTAGCCAAATATGGCATCTATTTCCATAAATCTCCCCTTATCACATAAGGTAAAATCAGGAGTTTGTTTTAATGGAGGTGGGGCATTCAGGAAATTGAGTTGTAAGACAGGAGAGGAAGAAGACAGGTCAAAAATAGAAAGGTAATTCTGTGACTACTCATGTACAAGAGTGGTTGTTAAAATTATGCAAGTGGAAGAAGTTAGACGGTGGTAGGGAGCAGACAGTGAAAAGAATACATCCAAAGGCAGAGCCATTTGGGACCATGGCAAGTGACAGCAGGTGAGAAGTTAATCCACCAAAAGACACTCTACAAGTACAGACAATCATAGTACATGTGATTCTGTTCTTTTTTGGTTCTCCTTCCACAATAAGGTAAGAAACAAAAAGAGCTCAACCAAGAGGAAGAAGTCATCAATATTAAATGGAGCAGTGAAATTAAAAAGAAAGAGGATGAAGCAGAGGCATCCATATCTGACCAGGAAGAATTCATTAGAGACCTTAACAAGATAAGTTTTTCTGGAATGGTGAGGACAGATATCAATGTAGGATGGACTCAGAAGAGAAAAACTCAAAGCAGATTGTAGACTGCACATTTTATAAGTTTGAAGGTAAAATCCTAGGGGGAGAATGCAAAGATATAATCAGAGAGGCAGCTGCAATACAGAGTGTGACAAATGCAAACCATGGGCTGAATTAAAATCAAAAGACACTATTCTGATCTCCAGCTTTAAGCAGGTGTTTCCCTCTTGACTTCAATGGAATTATTCCTGATGTACTTGTGTTCAGGATCAAATCATGTCCAGACTTACATCCTTGACCCAACTTTTCTTGCTGTTATGTTGTTTGACTGGAGATATCACAAATTGGCAGTTCACAGGGCACCCATGGGATGATGATTTATTCTAAAACATAATGGAGTCTAATTGTACAAATAAACATCGTCCCTTTCAGACTTTGTTGTGGTAAAAAAAAAATGGGAGGGGAAATAAGGAAGCTTCCCATAAATTCCTCATATGAAGGGGGTTGGGTGTCAAGCATGGTTACCCAAGGGAAACTTTGGCTTCACAGAGGAGCTGCTCCTACATAATCCTCCCTGGCCCCCGCTCCAGTATGGCTCCTTGAGGAGCTGTGGTATCCCTGCCTGTAACTGCTGAAAACAAAAAACAGAAAACAAACACTCTCTAGGGGACCTGCAGGCAGAGAACAAAAGTGAATGCTGCAAAGTGCAGCATTAAACTTCTGTGCTGATACCCAGTGAGCTATAGATAATGGCTGTCAACCAAACCACTGTGGCATAATCAAAAGCTACAAAGTCATGACCTTGTAGTGTTACCATGGTGGGTCTTTCTGAAAAAAAAGACTTCAGCTTCTGAAAAAAAAAAAGGGGGGGGGGAACCATGCTGTGGAAATACAATTGTACCCTTTCACACTAATTTTAACTGTCAATTTTAATTCCTCTTTGCTGTCACCTGTAGTGGAGAGCTGAGGCAAATGTGGCACTTTAGATGGACATGAATCAATTACTTCCTATTTCCAGCATACCACATGACACTGACGCTTGTTCGCTTTGGTTATTGAGTCATTTTTCACACTCCCACATGAAAGAAACTACAGAAATACAACACACACTAATCTAGAAAGATGGAAGCTGTTTATAGGTCAAACGACTAAAGAAATATTGTCAGTCCCCTTGTGACTATTTTAACTTTCTACAGGCAGACAGCATTTGCTCTGTTTCTTTCTGTTTGATAGGACAAAACATAAAAACAAATGTTGGTGCGTCTATTAAAGTGTTATTATTGTTATTTCAGTGAGTTATATAGACTCTAAGTGGTAAATTTAGATTAATAAGACATCTTCTCAGTAATGTGTTAAGTCCATTCCACAGGAGAACATGTATAAAACATACCTTGTTCCCCAGTCATAAAACAAAAGAAACCACTGCACCCTATAGGTCAAATCCCATACTGCTTTATGATAGAATCATTGAATCATAGTAAGTTAGGGTTGGGAGGGACCTCAGGAGGTCATTTAGTCCAACCCCCTGCTCAAAGCAGGACCATCCCCAACTAGATCATCCCAAACAAAGCTTTGTCTAGCCGTGTTGTGAAAACCTCCGAGGATGGTACTTCCATCACCTCTCTGGGTAACCTGTTCCAGTGTTTTACTACCCTCCTAGTGAGAAAATTCTTCCCAGTATCTAACCTAAACTTCCCTTGCTGCAACTTGAGACCGTTGCTCCTTATTCTGCCATCTGCCACCACTGAGAGCAGTCTAGCTCCATCTCTTTCGAATCCCCCCTAATAAAAAAGTAGTAATTCTTTATTATTATTTTTAATTTTTTACTAAATTTATTGCAATGGATTCACCCAGTCTCAGCTGGGGTATTGCATATACATTGCAACTTTATAAAATGAAAACTCTGAGATTTTTCAAAAATACAAAGTGCTAGGCTTGCAGAAGATTTAAAGGGCCAGGGTTTTGTGAGGAATGGGAAGATACGAGATCTATGGAAACAATGAACAGACAAGCCAGGACTTAATTCTCCTTTTGATGCAGACCTAGTGCCTTTAAGTATTCACAGGAGTTGCACGCTCACCTGGGAAAATATTGCCTCGCCCTCTTCTACAACTGCAGTGGCCTGCACAAACATCAAAAGTAGTTTTCTTCTATAAAAGTAGGGCTGAACACAGGCTCTAAGGAGGCCCTACCAGGGATCTACAACCTCAGCATACTACAGATGTCACCTGCAAAATTTGCCCCAGATTATTCCATTGAGGCAACAGAATGTTCCCCATTCAAAAAAATGGAAGGCATGGTGTTCTGTTCTGCCTTCAGACCTGTAAATGCCAGGTACTATGCCACTACATCAAGTCTCACTTCATAATCCCAAATTTAAATGGGACATCTGGCTCTTGAATTTTTACTCAGTCCTGGCTCAGGAAAATTACCATTTATTTCAAATGGGTTTAGTAGATTTACTGTGTAAATAATGAGTAAGGAGCTCAACACTTGGCCCTCAACACATTCTTAAATTACTAAGGAAAACAAACACACTCCATCACTTTCTAAATGGCTTTTGGCTACATTTTGGCCTATTAGGTAATTTCTGTGCTTGGACTTAACATATGGGCTGTAGCTTCAGTGGAAATTAATGAAAGCCACACGTTTGCATCCAAGTGCAGAATTTAATCATAAATATATAAATTTCCTGTGTTGAAAGTTTGAGTTTTGCCAATTTTACTGCACATCTTACAACATTTGATGGGTTCTACCTGAAGACCCAGCTCCTGGAGTATATAGAATCTCCAATTTTATTTCCCCTCAAATAAACTTGTATTCCTCTTGGTTGCATGAAAAGTTTTAAAATATCTCCTATGCACACTCTAAAAAGCCTAAAAAGTGTGTGGGGGGGGGGGGGGCATCTATATTTGATATATGTAAATGTTAAACAAATCGTATACCTTTTGTGAGCCCCACTAAGTGCTTACACTTGGCAATACCAAATTGATAGCACTCTTTTCACTTTTAATGACTCAGCAGTTTGCTTAACTTATGTGCTTTTAATAACTACCCAAAGCTCTAAAGGGCACATAACTGTACTATTCATTATAGAGACAGTTCCAGAACTTACGTTGCGACTAATATTATTTTATCCCCTATTTAATGATCCTTCTAAACAATGAGCTATACAAATATACCTACTAGGTCTAAAGATCATATTTTGTTCCATATGTTGCATATTTTCTTACAGTATCCTCCCTCATGAATTCTATTCTGGGGTTTGAAGAGTATGCAAGCAATTTCTACAGATAATGTGATAGTGAGAAACGTATTTGTTTTGCATTTGAGAATGTGGAAACAGCATTCTAAGCAGAATCAGACAACAGACATAGAGAAAGTACATAGGGACAAGTACAAATTCATATAAATGGTTCCAGGCTAGACAGTGCTCTAACCCAGTACCAAATAGAAGTGCTCTAAATCTGAGATTAAGGATTACTGACTGCTCAAAATGGCCTACTATAAAAAATAGGATTTGCTCCAATTCAAGGTGATGGGGATTTATCATTTACTTCACCAGAAGTAAAATCAAGCCCCTAATTCTGGCGTTTCATTCTGAAAATGAAATATTCTACCACAAAAGTTTAAGGTTTTCAAATTACTAATAGTTTTTATCATCAATATTATTTTCTCAAACAACACATTATATTGAGAGCCAGAAGCTAGAAGGATACCTACAAAAATAAACAAAATTTACTTTAACGTTCCCAACTTTCTTTATGCAAGCATTACTAACAGTTAAAGATGTACATCTGTGTTTGTCTGCAACAGAAACTTTGCTGCTACCTTCTGTAAATGAGTGTTTGGCATATTCTAATATTATTTGTGAAAGTAGAAGTCATCATTATGGGAAGTTTGCCATTTCCAGGAGAGACTCAGAAATAGAAGGGTACATAGCTTGTTTGAATTTAGGGACAAATTGTGTTCAATTTGCTTGTGCATGTATCCCACCAATTACTTGAGCAATTAAAAAAAAGAGATTTGGCTCAAAATGCCTGAATTGTAAATTGTAACAACTCAATAATTTCATCTGCATTACTCTTAAACTGACTTTAATTTCTGATTATGTATTTTGACTACCTTTATTTTAAATACTTTCATGCATTAAAGACTTATTGTCACAACCTCCAAAAGCATTCAATATCTTTTGTTTTGAATGAATTAAAAGAAAAAGAACAAGATTTAAACTACCTCTCCCTCTCCACCCCACACACGCACAGACCATGCATTTCATAGAACTGAAGGACCGGAAGCGACCTGCAAGATCATCAAGTCTGATTTCCTACTATAGGCAGGAAGTTATAGGGCTCAAACAAGCTCAACAAGGTACTTATCCTGCCTCATCTTGAACACATACAAGGATGGTGACTGAACCACCTCTGCGGGAAGTGTGTTTCAGATTCTGGTAACCGTTACAGAAAAAGTTTTTTCTTACATCCAGCCTAATTTTTACCTCTATTAGCTTGTGCCCATTGGTGCCTTCCTGAAGAGTTGCTCCCCTACATCTCGATGCTCACCCCTAACATACTTGTAGACGGCTATCAAGTCACCTCTCAGTCTTCTCTTAGACTGAACAGGCCCAGTTCCTGGAGTCTCACCTCATAGGGCCTATCTTCCAGGCCCCTAATCATATGGGTGGCCCTCCTTTCCATGGCAATAACAGTAAGCCATAGCAAATATGGCAGGAAGAGACATATAGGCTAGGGACAGACATTCAAAAAGCCTAAGCCTGAATTGATTCAATCTTTGCAGGTAAGTCTAACCTGGCTAGGCTAAACCGGTTTGTAACCATTGAGACATCCCCTCTGGACTGAAGAAATGCAGGCACATGCCTTCAGTGGCTCAGGCTAGAAGCTGGGTGGTGCTAAAGCAGCCCTCCCGTTCTTTCCACAGTGCTGAGCTGGGAGGGGGGCATGGCCAGGCCCTGGCAGGATGCTCTGATTAGGGACCCCCCCATCCCCCCACTGTTGATTACAGAGCATTTAGTTGCACAGCAGGGAGTTGCACAGTGAATTGCTAGCATTTATCAGCCCATCAGCAAAACAACAGCCTCTCTCATTAGTTCAAGCTCTTCTTAAACAACTTTTTCCAAGGAAGGAATGGAGGGACATTACCAGCTACCTGCTGATAAACTCCAAAAAGCCCTAAACCAACACTGTCCTCTCTGCTTTTGTCCCGTCTCCCACAGCACAGACTGTAGCCAGCATGTGATATGCTAGCTAATGCTGAGAGGTGGCTGCGCAAGGCAGAGGGGAGGAGGGGATCCCTGCTTGAGCAGGGAGTGGTGAGGAGGGTGGTAGGGGAACAGGAAGAAACTAGGCAGATGCTGCTGTACCTGCAATCTCTGCTGCAGCTGCAGCCAGGGAGCAGAGGGGAGGGGCCAGCCCTGCTGGGCTGGTGCAGAGAGCAAAGCTCCACCCAAAGTTGCAAAGCATCTGGGATGCTGGAGGATTCTGATTTAATTTAAACCAGGAAGGGGTCTGGGACAGACATTGCATAAACCAGTTAAGTCTGATACTACATTCAACCAGGTCTATCTCAAACAGGTTTCAGCCATTTTCAAACTGGTTTATGTGCACTAAGCATCTGTTCTGTTACAGGTTTAAACCAGTTTCTGATCACTTAAACCAGTTTATGTGTAATGCCTGTCCCTAGCCACAAATATAATCTAATCCACCCCCTTGCCTCAAGGGAGGATCCCAAGGGAACGGTAACCCATTCTTGACAGATTTTGTCTAATATGCTCTTAAAAGCCTCTAGTGATGGTGATTCTACAAACCTTCCTAGGTTCCATTACTTTACTGTCCTGACAATTAAGACACTTTTCCTGATGTCTACCCAAAATATAATTTGTTGCAATTTAAACCCACTGCTTCTTGTCCTAATCTCCAGCGTACATATAGAATAGTTTACAACCTTTTAGAGTACTTTTTGCAGTAACCTTTTACATCTTGGAAGACATTCATGCTGCATGTCATACTAAAAACAAATTTGTGATATATTATGTGATCATTTATTTATATGAACAGTAAATTGCTTAGCATAAATAGATATTTTTGTAATAATTCCCTTGTAAATGCCTATTACTAAAATAAACTGTTCTAGCAATAAGGCAAAACACATTTTTTAGTAAATCTATTTCCCAGGCCAACTACCAAGGAAAGAGCTGAAGACAGCAGATGAAGATTTGTTAGAATCTAGCATATAGCAATGGAAGCTGCATAGTTACAGTTGGAGCAGTGGGGAGCAACCATTTTGGTGCCCCAGCAGGATCATCCACTTGCAAAGAGGATGCTTAAGTGTTGCTGAGCTGTCAACAAAACCAACCCCCTATTGCTGGAATAGGAAAAACAGCCTGACAAAGAGACAAGTGGATGAGGTATTTGCTCTTGGGAATGCTCTACCTCACATCTCTGCACAATGGAGTCCCAGGACTGTAAGAATTCCTAGGAGGGTTAGGATATAGGACCTGAAAGGAACAACAGTGGCTGTGGAGTGAAACTTCTGGGCTATACTATATAGAGGCCATTGCCCAAGGTCCTGTTTCACCACACGGGAATCACTGAAGAGTAGCACTACTTAGAATCCCCCTGATTCCTGGCTTCCCATTCTGAGAGAAGAGGCTATTAGGAGACAGAGGGGACTGACCGTGCCAGTTATATGCCACTCCAGGATTTCCACCCATTGGAGAACCTATGATAGGCAAGTGACTTGACTTTTTAGCTGCATTATGCCTGTGCATTAGTCCAAACCTTTCAAACCAGGAATCAGGTTCTGCCTCTAAAGGTTTTCAGAATCCTAATCAGTCAAATGTTTGCAAAAGGTTGTGCCTCTGCACAACCACCACCCTGTATGCTGACTGCTTACTACGTATTACATTTAAATAATAATAAAATGCCCAGCTAGCAAGGATCTTCACTGCAGCCAAAGCTCAGGAGATTTTAATATTTAAAAATGACATTCTGATGTCCCAACAGAGTAATTGCAATAGTGACTCACGCTGTAATATTTCCAATTAGGAAGAGGGGCTGTGGAAAATTGGAATTCATCTTGATATGAAACTAAATGTTGGCAGATGCTGAGTATAAAATAGAAATCCTAGCTCCCTGACCTCAATGAGATTCTGCAAGCTCATATGCTTTAACTCCTAATGTCTGCCAGTGATCTAGAATGCTTATATATATATATATATATATATATATAAAATCCTTCTTTTAATTAAAAAATGCTACATCAATAATGATTACTTTATGCTGAACTAACAAGGTCTTTGTTTCTTTTCTCTGAAAAGATAGCATGCCATTCAATCAAAAGTAATGTACATGGTATGCTGAGGCTTACAGCAGTTTCAAGTAGTCAAAGCTTGATTGCTGTGGGTCCCCAGTAGAATATAAATGTACCCACTGCCTCCTCAGATTTCTACTGGAGAATCAGGGGGGGAAAGGACATAAGTTTGTCTAAATGGAGATCTTGCTACTGGATTTTAGAAGCAATTTGTGACACTGTAACTTCATGCAAGTGCTATTCTCTTTTATAGTAAGTTAAAAACAAGTGTTAATACCAATCTGCTAAACCAACTGAGGAAGCAGAAATTTGATAAAACAGTACTCATAAAACAATACAAGTTAAAATTTAAAAGTAAATAATTAGAGACATACGAAACTTCAGATTTCTTCTAAAGGCAGCTTTTTCCCCCCTGGAAATTCACTCATTGACAATAACTTGTTTTTTTTTTTTCTTTCCATTGTTTTACAAACAACTTCTGAAGGAGGGCGATCTTAGCCAGTGGCTAATAACTACATATACTAATTTATCTTTGCAAACTTTCTGTAAGATAGATAAGCAAAGGTTTGTCTACAAAGAGAAGTTACTGCACAGTAAACCAAAGCATGAATTTTCAGCACATAAGTTCCTACACATGGGCACATCTACACATGCACTTTAATATGCAGTAGTTTATTCTACTGTGCATTAAAGTGGCATGTAAAAACAGTGCTACTATGCTAATATACAGTATAGACCACTGTGCATTGTGACCTAAAAAGCATGCCCTCGAGCTACTGCGCATTAGCGCAGCCTAATGCACATTTATTTAGTACCTCATAATGGAGGTACTAATGGAGGGTCCTAATGAGCATTAGGAAAAGCATAGTAATGCACATGTAGACACGCCCACTAATTCACTACATAGGCATAATCAGTGCACATTAAGTGCTAGGTACCTTAGCTACATTAAGCTACCTCACTCTATTAAAACGAGACACTCATAACCTCTTCAGGACAATGGAATGGGCGCTGGATCTCAGCTGGGGCCTTTGGGACCTACCGTGAATAATCAATAGCAAGCCTAGCATTGCAAATTCTATTTTTGGAATGGGACAAATAGAGGCATAGAGAGGGGATAGGACCTTCCCAGGTTCACACAAGCAGGTCAATGTCACAGCCAGAACTAGAATTCAGGATTTCAATATTCCAGCCTCGTCACCCCATGATACTGTCAACTATGGCTTTGTGCACATAAAAAGATGTCAAGTTCCCACACCCCATAAACAGTGATGCTGGTCTGACCAGCCTGGCACAGTCCCAGAAGTGAGGGAACCAAGATAGCATCCATATATCTTTTTTTGTGCAGAGATGACCCTGCTATATGATGCGTTAGCAGATAAGGTTTTTTGGCAGTACCACTCCTAGAACCACAATGTTGAGGATTGCCGAGTGGCGGTGCTCAACAGTGGCTCTCAGGACACTAGCAGCCCTCTACAGTACACAGACATGTTCAGGAGGCAAAATACCCTAGATTAGGTATCACAGTACCTTAACACCCAACTATGTCATGCATGCTAGATCACCATGCACAAGGTAAGATTCAAATGGTCCAAGCCAGCTGAAATGCACCCCCTCTCCAGGCATAATTTACCAATTTTATCTCTCCTGTAGAGGCAGAATGAATAGGGGGTTTTTTTATTGTTCTCTTTGCTTCCCTTATACTTTGTCATCTCATGTCAGTTTCAGCACTACACTAGATGAAAGTCAGATATGTATAATGTTCTGTTGCTTGATATATGAGGTATCAGAGCTTCAGAAGACAAGAACCAGTCCTCTATGATGGAGTAGTCTGCCTGGGGAAAAGATATTTTAGAAGATCAACAGGGTCAGTGGATCAGAAGATCAACATGGCAGCAAGCTGGCTATATACTAGTGAGACAACTCATACGGGTGGTGAAGGGAAGCGAAGTAGCTGAGAGGAATACCCTGCCTGGTAACATCATGCCATTTTTTAGGGGGTGAGACTATACCTATGAGGTATCCCAGTTTTGCATAGTATTAAGTACCTGAGACAACAGTGGGTAGGGGGACACAGACTTCTAAAGCTAGCAGGAGTGTATTCTGGGAAACTCAAGTCCCTAATGGACTTATCTGGTCTCTCTTTACAGGTTTTGCTGTTTTCCTGGTAAAACCTTTGGCTCAGCATAGACTACATTCCTGGAAATGTGATGTTACTCAAAATAAATTTGTAATCCTGAGATTTCTTTTAAAGCCACCCTCTGCCATCCCTGCCCTTCTCTCTTATTGTTGCTTTTCCATAGTTGGCTTTTTTTTTTATAAGCAACACATTTACTGAAAAAATATTTATCTACAATTTGTACCTACTCTAGGTTTTATAAGCAGGTTCCCTACTAAAAAGAAATTCATTTGAATTTAAGAACACATATTCAAATTTTGGAACACTAAAATTGCCTACACTTCATTTTAGCTATCTCTATTTTTCTCATTTGTTTGGCTCTTGCTACATTTTCAGAGGAATAGATCCTCCTTTACATTCCTTTTTAGTCTTCTATTATATGTTCTATATTATCTTCAGGCTGCTTACCCAAGTTCATTTTCCTTTGAACTGTCTTTATTACATAGACATGGGGTGTTTAACCTCCCGCCTCTAGGTCAGATCTGGCCACTAGAGCCATCCAGTCCACAGCGCTCCTGGGCAAAGCAAAGGCAACATTAATTGCCTTTCCCCTGCTGCCAAATTTCCAGATCCATACAGAGTCCCATGGACCAGATATTATAGCCCTGTGTGCCAAATCATGTTCCCAGATCCGGACATATAGAATTGGGCCAGCACATAGCTGGATTCAGCTGGGACACATCAGGATCAAACTCATAGAGCAGTCCTACATATCCACCCTGCATAGGGTCTGGTCTAGAGGCCCCATGCCACTCATGTGGCCCAAAAGGTTGGCATCACCTATATGTAATATGGTTGTGATGGCTAAACAAACTTCAACAAAACCCTCCAAACAACTTGTAATAATGAACCAAATAGTTGGATATCATGAGTTAGTTAAAAACAGTATTGCCAGACTTCATTAGTTTCGAGGGTGCTAAACCAAGCTGCAGAAGTGTACCTAAAGCAGGAGGCCTCAAAACCTGTTTCTGAATGAACAGTTACCCTTTTGCAGATGTTATAACAAGCTGGGTCAGCAAAGTAAAAAAAACAATCAACATGTCCAGCTAAACCAGAACTGAGATCAAATTAAACAGAGCAGAGCCCTGAAAAGAAACATTATACAAGAGGACTTGACAAAGATAATCCAGGTATACTATATCCTGGCTTTAGCTTTAAAATTTTAATAGTAGCAATTGATACAAATGCATTAGATATAGTTTTGCTGTAATAGATTTGTTAATTCCTCAGATTAGTTTTAAAACCAAAGCAGCCTTGTCAATCAAGAACATAAAGAAAGATGAAAAGAAAAAAAAACAGTGGCAAGCATGTCCCAGGGTCACAACCTGAATTTTGGGCCAGGGGTTACAGAGTCAGTAATCTAGTTTGGATGGTAGTCATACCCCTACCTGCTAGAGGGCATAGAGGACCATCAGGAAGTGTAATCAATAAAGAGATTAACACTGCACTTTACTGCTGTGTATAAACCAGTAAACAAAGACCAGATTGTAGACAGTCTTCTCTCTCTGAGGCCAGGGACAGACATTATATTTTTACCATATAAGCAATCGGAAGCTAGTCTATACCCATAACAGAACAGCAGTTCAGCACATGTAGACTGGTTTAAAAATAGCAGAATCTGGTCTAAGATTTGCAACCCTTGCCTTCCTCCCCCCCTCAGCAAGGCAAGTGTGCATTCTGTTCACTACTGATCTAAACTATGTTGCTTACATAAACTGTGCAACTTGGATCAATTCCACCTTGGGCTTTTTGAAGGTCTGTACCTAGCTTAAAGGCCCAACAGTCCTGACACAGAAGTAACAGAACTGGGGCCTCATCTAGGATACTAGCAGGCATGAGACTCAGCATACAAGCTGAATAAAACAAACAGCTTCTGTTCAAGGTTGATAACACTGCAGCCTGAACTGACTGAGATAAACCACGAGGCATGCTTGATTCAGACGAAGGAAGGAAAAACATGCACAGCTTTTCCTTACCCGTAGAAAATAATTTTAAGAAAAAGGCACCCCTCCTTAAGAAACTATATATGGTGCCAAACAGGATATTTGCAAAGATGCTGTTCCTAAGCAAAGTGGTTCAAAATGTTACTAAAAAACAAAGTGAAGGCCTGCATGGCATTGTAGGCCTATGTACTAAAGTTAGAAAGCAAAGCGATAACAAAGTTCAGCTCCAGCATTCAGAGTAGCAAGGAAGTTACTGGCAAAGTGAGATAGCCAGTCTGAGTGTCAGGCTGGTAAATGTAAATAACTAGCAGTGTAATAATACAGCAGTTGTTCAACTAAATAACTGAAAACAAAGAACACAGAGAAGAAAATGTTTTACTGAATAAAGAAGTTAAGGATGTTTCTGATAAAACTGCTTCAAACACTATGAATTAATTAATTCTTGTGTTAAGATTATGGGGCCTGACACTGTTGCCACCCCTGCAAAGAGCCCACCATCATAGAGATGGATTCATATCAACTGCTGAACTTTTGTTTTATCAGATTTAATAACATGCTGTCTGTACAGATGATCATTTTTTCCCCTTGCTACTAATGTCAACTTGCAAAAGTATTATATTATATATAAATGAATACATTACTTTTAAAAACATAAAGGTTTTTGGTGCTTGTTTTTAACTCCTGTGTTTCACAACACAAGAATATGATATTTGATTGTATATACATTTACAGAACAGCACACACCAACTGCAGGTGCTTCCTCAGCCTGAAGAAGGGTAACCAAAAGCTTGCTAATAAGGTTTCCAAATATCTGAGTTGGTCTAATAAAAGATATCAGATTTATCCAAATAACCTTGTCTGACTATGTCCTTAGACCAACATGGCTACAACCTACACCCCTGTAAGATGTAAACCAGGTTTTTTCTTGTGTTTGCATGGTAACAAACAGCTGTGATATCAACTTTTGTTAACCCTTAAGACTGTTTTTTCCAACATCCAGAAATAATTTTGCATTGCAGCAAAGCACTGAGTTGATAGTTCTAAGACTCAACTAAATACATAATAAAGTTTTTTATTAGTCATACAAACTTGTTTAAATGAATATTTTTTCTTGAACCCTAACTTTACCTGAATTTTGCATTTAAGCTTTCTCCCCCCATTTTACAAAAAGGATTTCAATGTAAAAATTGTTTTAGTGTATACACACATTGACGACACGTAGGTGGTGCACGCAGGTGTACATGCACCCCAAGATTAGTGGTGCACCCCTTGAAAGGAGCACCTCCAACACTGCTGGTGGTGCCAGCAGGCAGCTGTCACTCACCAGCCCCCCTTGCCGCCAACACCGCCGGCAGCATTCGTTTGTCACAGAAAAAAAAATGCAAATTTTCTCCTTTAAAGGAGAAAAACTAAGGAAATCAAGGGTTTCCCCTTGCACACTGGCAGAGTTTCAGCCTGCAAGGAGCTGCTTGGGGCTGGGGGGAGTGGGAGGAGGGTGATCACAGGCAGGAGGCACCATGTGCATGCACACACATGCACCCCCCATGATCCCCTGATGCATTCCTTATGGCATCATCTATGGTCGGGCACCCTTGCCCCGCACACTGAGAGGCTGAGGCCTGGGGGCAGTGTGTCAAGAGTGAGGGGCACCAGCAAGGCTGGGAGGGGGAGGGGTCTTCAGGTTGGGAGTGAGGGGCAGCAGCAGGGCTGGGCGGGTTGTGGCTTGGGAGTGAGGCACAATGGCATATCAGGGCTGCTCAGCACCACAAAGCAGCAGGAGGGACAGCCGCAGCTGAACTCACATCCTGGTGAGTGAAGGGGGCAGAGGGAGCTCTGATTTACTATGTTAAAAAAAAAAAATCAAAATCAAACACCAAAATATATAGGTATTTAGAATGCATTTTATTATGATTGAGCCAGTAACAGGCTTCCAAACTGCTTTAAAACTATAAGTATGTCAATAAAATATTGTGTTCAGCTGATACCCAAGATATACAGATTATATAGTGGCATTTCGTTTTTATTGCAGATTTTGAGGTCTTTAATCAGAGATGCTTGGATTTTTTTAATCAAGAATTTTGGATTTTTAAACAGAGAAAACCGGGATCCCTAGATATAGACCAAAGCATTTAACATGTATCCATGCCATGTAATTGTTTTGCATGTTTGATTTGTTGCAACAAACACTAGGGGGGCACCAATAATGATTTTTTTGGCTCATGTTGATGGCTGATTACTAACCAGCCATATCAGCTGATACTGATCTGATAGCTGATACACAACCCAACAGCTTGGAGAACAACATCTGGCTGGTAAGTCTGTGGGGGAAGGATGGGTTGCAGATTGAGGCCCTTCAGTGAGGGAGGGAGTGGGGCAGGGGCAGGCACTGCCCATCTGGGGCAGGACGAGGCATGGAATGGAACTGTGCATGGCTCGTCTGTGTGGGCATGGGGTGTGGGGAGGGGGGGACCCACCTAGATTTGTGCATGGGACAAGGGCAGGCTGCCCACTGAGGACTCAGGGCCAAGGGGTTGCGCCAGACACTTCCCAGCATGGGGGGGTTGTAGCCTACCCCCTGCCCCCCCCTTCCTGCTCACCCCACCCCCACCTGACCTGAGTGCAGCCCTGCAGCACCCTCCAGACAAGCAGCCCATGGCTCCATCCCATGCTCAACTCCACCCGGGCGGGGCAGCACCTGCCCCACTCCCTCCCTCACCACAGGGCCCTCGATCTGCCCTCCTCATCCCTTCCCTCCCCCATGCACCTTCCCCCCACAGACTTACTGGCCGGACACTCTGTTCCAAGCTGCATTCCTGGCCATGTACATGGTGGCTGCATGCGTGCACGTAGCATTTTATCCATTACGTTGCCAGCTGCACCAGTCAAAAAAAGCCAGTTGCCAATAATATCAATTTTTCTTTTATTGGTGCCCATCCAATATGGACAAATGTATCGGTGCAACTCTAACAAACACTAATTTTACATGCATAATTATCTTTATAATTTAAATGTTGGCACGACATATTTTAATATTTTACAATATAATAAATTATTCTGTTAATAGTAATATAATTTTAATTGCAAGTGTAAACATTTAAAACACCATCCAAATATTAATGTATGCATACTTTTTATTTCCTTAAAATAAAAATAAAAAGGATCATAAGTAGTTTATTAATAAAGCTATTACTTTCCTTAAATGTTAAGTCATTACAGACTTGCATGTTCTATACCAGCAGCATCAAAATCTGGGCCAAATTTAGACCTCAGGACTCCTTCTGGGCCAGATTCATTCCCACCTTCAGCAGTGGGATAAGTGACAGCAGTATGAACCATTTTGGGTTCCTGAGCCTCAGGAATTAACATACCTGTCACTTACCCTTCCACAGCCACCAAGCATCCTTAATGGACATAAGGCCATGAGAAGCGCCATGCTGGGTCAGACCTAGTATTCTGTCTTTGACAGCAGCAAAAATGGATGCTATAGAGGGAGAGTACTGAACTGGATCTCTAAAGCGATCTATGCCCTTATTCAATATCATCCCTGGCATCCACCATTATTGTTTTAGAGATGCCAAAGGAAATATTTCCAGCCATTCTGCTCAATAACCATCAACAAATCCAAGAGTTTATCAATTCCCTTTTCTGAACTTGACTATGCTATCTGCCTCCACCGCCTCCTGTGAATCCATACACAGAATCCACGTGTGGGTCCCTCCCTCTGCTCATTCCGTCTCCAAATTCCAGGCTTTTCCAGGAGCCCCACCAGCCAGCTAATACAGCTCTGTGGGTTGGTCTGGCCCACCGGCCTTACCACCGACACCCCTAAACAACTATTTGTTCTAAACAATTAATGGCTTTGCAAAAGTAAGTATGAAAAACAAAAAAAAAAGGAAACAGCTATTAAACAACTTAGTAGACAAACAGGCTGGACACTAGCTTGTATATAAACAAAAGAGTGTCTGCAAAAGATAATCAAGGAAATAATGCTGTACTTTACATTTGGACATATACCATTAGTATTAAATCTCTAGGCTAACAGTTCTTTCGCCAAACTTGTAAGCGATTACCAAGACTGGTGGAAGGTATTTAATCAATGTATTATCACTCGCCTTCTAACTGTAAAGGAGAGAAAGATATAAAAATATATTCCATAATCTCTATAGGTATATTAGTAAAAGGAATAATTTTAGAACTTTAATTTCGACACAAATAGGTAATAAAGAAAAATGACACATGGCCTCCAGTAGATTTATCAATGTGCCATTGGAATCTAAGAAAAGGGGAATGTCAGTCTGGTCAATGGCAATATGTAAATAAAAATGGCTGGAAAAAAACAGAGTGTAAATTTAAGGAGAAAATAGGGAAGTCAACAAAAAAAACTATTATCTAGGGAATAAAAGGTATGTGTTCATTCGTTTTTAGGTGATTCAGAGAGTCATGCCAATAGCAAGGAAAGGTGTGTTTTCATTCTCTTCAAGGTGATGCAGAGTTGTGTCCATTGCAAGTAGAAACAGATTACTTGAAGAAATGTGACCAACATATACCAAGTAGCTAAAGTTCCTTCTAAGCATCATGAGAACAAATCCTGAAGTGCAAATAACTTTACATTTACATACAACTCCTAGCAGTGTAGGGCAATCCAACCAGCTTTTGTAACAAAATATAATTTTCTCTAACACATGGCAAAGATTGAAATATTAAAAAAATAAATCAAAAATAAAAAAAAATCTCAAAATACCTGAGACATAACAAAGACTAATGCAAGCCTTGACAGTTATTAAAAATTTTAGCTATCACAGCTAGTCAAAAAGCAGTCAAAAAGCTCTCTGACATCTATCAGTATATATATTATTACATCAAACAGTTATAATTCAAATGATCTGTTATGAACATAGGTATAATAGCTGCATAAATATGTGAAATGTAAAGTAGGGAAAGAGATCAGACAAGCTTGTGGTGATAAAGAAGGGCACTTTCTGAGCGAAAACCTGTCAAACATCTCTCCCAACTATAGTTGGTCCAATAAAAGATATCACTAAAAAACCCTTGCTTTTTTCATGTTTCCTGAACCACCACAGATGCAACAAAGCTTCACCCTACTACAAGGCAAGCTATTCTACTGGTTAATAATCTTTACAATTACGTTGAGTTTTACTCATGCTTAATCTAAAGCTTCCATATTGCTCATTCATTCAAATATGGACCTGTATGTTCTTCATTATGTATTATACATAGGACTTTCATGATTCCTAAAATTCACTCAACAATGTGAGAATATCCATCATAAACAGCACTGACGTGCTATGCACGATAACTAGTTGGCTTTTCTAACCATTATTCCCTCAGTGCTCATGCATAAACTCCATTAGTGCTAATAAAAGATAACTAGTGTGCACAGATGGAGGAAAAAGATAGAAAAACTGTCTCAATTTAGCTGTCCTGCAGATTCTCCTTAAGCTGCTAATTCTAATGCTTTACAAACAGTTGCCTTCAACTAGCTCTGCAATTCGTGACTGAAACATAACAAAACAAAAGGGTTGGTGAAAATGCAATTTGTTGTTATTTCGATGTTATGTGTTTTCAATGTATATTTTAAATGAATATTTAGATTCACTGTCCTAAATTTGAACCTCCAAAATGCATAAGGAAATACAAGTGTGAAAATGTTAAGTCTGTCTATGCTTTGTGCTTAACATTTATTGTAAATGTTGACAGAAATGTATATGCCCTTCAAAGTACACCGTTTAGAATATTTAAGAAATAAGGAATTCAGATGTATAATTTATACATCCTCTAAGAAGCGATAATAACTGAGTTAATATGCAATAAGAGCCCAACTCTATTAGAACGCAACAATTTTAGGTAAGTAATTGACAAATGAAGAAGATATCTTAGGAAAGAAATAGTATCGATTCTGTTTCTCAGATGTCAAGTTAAGCTGTTTCACCAAGCTGTCATTAAATGCCAAGAAAAAATTTTAAATTTTAAAGCAGTATGAATCTACTTATGTAGAATGGTTTATTTTATGCTATCTTGGTTTCTTGCATACATATGTTTCTCTTCTCTCGATTAATTGCTATTTAACATAGGAGGTCATAACGTCTCCCTCGTCAAATAAGCTTATCCCAGTGTCCTTTTTCAGGTCAAATTACCATAGACATCAAGCAGCCTTAATTTTCATTGCATTTATTAGGCTGCACATTACACCAGCTTCAGATGGAAGCATCCTACTTGAAATAGATGCTCTCTGACTCATCGTCCCATTCTGCTGGCAGCACCTGATACTGCATAGCTCCCCAGACATGCAATATTCACACATATGGGCAGCCAACAGTTCAGAAGTTAAAAGGGAGCATGCTGCATGAACTGTTCTCCCTTCCTCCAGCAATTTCCGGCACTAATTCTATTTGGTTCTATCTGATGAGCTACAGGAGGCTGGCATCAGACTCTGCTTAATAGACAGCCTCTAGGCCCCATGAGAGAGAACCTCAGCTGTTTTTTTTTTTTTTCATTTAAATAAAGCATATAATTCTCCAAGCCTTTTCCTTGCCAAGTGTACTTGAAAAAAAAAAAAGCACCAATGCCAACCAGTGCCAAAGACTGAAAGACATATACAGCTGGGCTCCACTTCTGCAGCTGAGAGGCACCTGTGAATCTGCTACCAACAGCCATGTACCAGGTTTCTTTTTGCTGTGATAGTTATATAAAGCTGTAAATCGAGAAGCATCCCAAAGAATTATCACCACTCCCCAAGTGGAACCACAGTAGTCAGTGAGAGGACTGTATCTATTAGGAGTATACCTCACAACTGCATCTCTGTAACCTCTCCCATTCTACTAGCCAGTGTCAGAATGCAAAATAAGGACCATCCTACTCCTGCACTGGAAAAGAGTCTGGTAGCAATTGCATTCCACCTCCCACGGACCAGCTATAAGTATAAAGAGCTTGTCCTGGAAGGGAACATGAAGCCCTGTTACAAGGCTGCAGACCGAGGAGAACTACTTGTGCATTAGCCCATGAAGATCCACTTTACAAATTCAATCTAAAAGTCAGCAGGAGAGATCTTCAGTAGTCAAGGAAGACTTGCCCACCTCAAGAACTACAAAGGAGCTGTTCCCCAACTGACCATCCATCATCCTGCGGGGGGAATATACTCCCCACTTAACTAACAGCCCCACCACCTGAGTCCACAGGACAATGTGCCTGCAACTGCTGTCATCAGGAGTCATCAAGTAACCAAATTTCCATCTCCCCTGTTGCTAGGTAAAAGCAAGCGTCTGTCAGATAGAGAAACCAGTGAAAGGACACTCTGTGAAATACTGAGCAGAGGGAAAGATAGTAAGTCAAAGTGGTTTTAGGCTAAATAATGAAAGGACTAAGTTATTTGTGGGGGGAAAGAAAGAATAAGGAAGTTATAGATGCTTTTGTGAGCAAATAAGTGGGAGAACAGAATGGAAGGGCTTGGAAAGCAATAGTACATACATGGCTGAGGCAAATCATTTCTGAGGGAGCTCCTTATTAAAAGTGTTGACATTATGCTTTTGACTACATTTGAAACCAAGGATCACTTTACAGCATAAGTGAACATTAAGGACTTCTGTGTGTGTACTGGAATAAAGCAGAGGCATTTTAGTAGAAGACTTTGAAATTTAGCCTTGACAAAGGAAATTAAAATTAACTGTTTGAGAAAAACACTTTTTGAAGCTGTTCAGTCCCCTCTAGGTGTGCCTCATGCAACTAAATGGTCTGCATTACAGTGGACACTACAACATATTTTACTACACACAAGCCATGTCCTACACACAAGCCATTAAGTGTATAGAGCACAGGGCAAATTAAGCCAAAAACATAAAGCATGATTCTTAAAAAATAAGTACCTGGCACTTTCATCTTTAAAAAAAAAAATGCTTTTATTATTAAGTTGTTCACTTGAAAACTTCCCACAAAACAGATGCTGGATTGAAACACCTAAACAATGTAAAATCAGATGATCTGAAAGGTGGCAGCTAGAACACAGGTTCTTAATACGGGAACCACAACCAGTTGCAGGAGTGTTAGCCACCCTTCTTCATATACGACTAGAAGGCAGCAGGAAATCCCAGACCATTTTAACAGGAGGCTACGTGCTGGAAAAAAAGTTAAATAACGCTTATCTGGAATATGAGCTTGTGGGCAAGCACTTCTTTAAAAAAATATGCCCAGACTAGCAACAGAGCAAAGAAGTGCACATTTCTAACTTGTGCAAGTTAATAATACAGCAAGAAACTGAAAGGATAAATGTGCCACACTATACTGTCTTGCCAGATCTCTTTTCACCTGTCATTAAAGGTTTTCTTTTTAAGATTGAAACAACCGGCCTTTCCTTTTCTGAACATCTATGAAGTTATAGGTGACCTTTTGCTTTTTCATTACCTAATAAATTTAATGTCTTTCCCCCCCCCCTCTTTTTTTTTTCCATTTCATTTACAATGGCATTTACATTCTGATGTAACAACCAACATGGCTCTAAAACCATTTTATTTTTCCTTGCTTTAAAGCACCAGCATATTTCTCTGCAGATTTGGGGTCGTTTCTCTCCCTCAGAGCACTTGGGGTAATAAACGGCTGCAAAGGCAGCCTGGCTTCAGAAATGGTTTGAAGCGCTTCTAACCTGCACAGGTGATTTGGAGGCATGACTGAAGCACATATATATGCATATATGTACGTATGCATGCATGTACAAGTGCTTCTATGGGTGTGCATGCTTATATACATACACATCAGTATATATGCGTGTGTGTATATATATATATATATATATATATATATATATATATATATATATAGATCTAGAGGACTATATTTAGATGTATAGTTATATATGCATGTGTGTCTATACATATACATATATCTGTAGGTTTATATATATGTGCATATGTATACATATAGATCTATAGTTATGGGGGGGGTATGTATATAAAAGGGGTTATTTCTATTCAAGCATGGTGTCCTTTAGGAGCTCCATGAATGGCTGGGGCGGTTCCTGAAACAGGAGAAGTACATCAAGAAGAGAGAAAGTCCTTAGAAGAGGCCCGGTCCCGTCCCCTGCCCCCTCCCCCAGTGGAGACATCCCAACAAGCCGCAGAGGCCGCGGCCGCCCAGGCAGGCAGGCAGGGAGAGCAGCGCTGGGCCCCCCGGGAGGGCGGGTGAGGAAGCAGCGCAGCCAGGGGAAGAGAAGGGGCCGGGAAGCCACCCCCCCCGCCCCGCCATCCCGGTGCAAGCGCCCCCAGGACCCCAGAGGAGGCGGCCGCCCCGCGCCGCAGGAGAGAGAGAAGCGGCGAGGCCAGGTGGCGTTTACCCTCCATGTCGCCTTCGCAGTGCGCGCCGCCGCTCATGGTGCCCCGAGCCCGGCCCGCGCTGGTCCCGGCCGCAGGCGCCGCGCCCCGCACGAAAGGCTGCAGGTGAAGCCGAGCCTCGGGCTCCTCCGCGCGCTCACGCCCCGCACAGTCCCCGCCCCGGCTCAGGAGGCTCCTCCAGCTGCTGCCGCTCCTCAGCCGCCAGCCCGGGGCCGCCTATTTATACCGTCCGCGCGGCTGGCCCGCTGCCAGGCCCGGCTCCCGGCGCAGCGCCGAGGACACGGCGGGCGCGGCCCCAACCCCAGCCTAACCCTGCGGGCGGGGCGCGGACCCAAGGGGCACAGGTCAGGCAACGCTCCGGGCGCTTCCGCAGCCTCCAGCTCCCTCAGGCAAGGTGGCATGGTGGGGAAGGGGGCAGGGAGTCTCTCTCACACTAGCACGCGCACACACTTTATTTCCACACGTACGTCCCCATGTTAACATTTTCCACACAAACACACACCCCGTGTTATTTTCAGACACACACTCACCCCCCCACGTTGTTTCCACACATGCACACCCATGTTAACATTTTCCATACATGCACACACACACGCAGCCCCATGTTATTTTCACACACAAACATGCCCATGTTGTTTCCACACACACACCCTTGTTAACATGTTCCACACACCCTGTGTTATTTTCATGCACACACTCACGCGCACAGACACCCCCCACGTTATTTCCACATGCCCATGTTAACACACACTCATGGTATTTCCACACATGCACACACCCGTGTTAACATTTTCCACACACCCCCGTGTTATTTTCACACACACTCGTGCACACATGCACACTCACCACCCCACATTATTTCCACACATGCACACCCACCCATGTTAACATTTTCCACACACACCCACACACCTGTTATTTCCGTGCATGGTAGCTGACTTGGTACCCAAAAACCATGGGCACATGATACAGGAAGAAACAAAGGGGGATCTTCCAGAGAAAGAGGGCTGGCACTCTCAGTGCAACCTGCACATAAGCATGCACCCAGCAAAATCCAGGGGAAAAGAGCTTGCCTTTAAATCCACCTCAAAGGCAGCTCTCCTTCTTCTCTGAGATTGTAAATGCCTCAGAAAAACACTGTGCCACAAAATCCTTCAGTATAAAAGGGAGTTATTCACCAAAAAAAAAAAAAGGAAAATAAATATTCCTAAATGAAGGCATCTCCCTCCTCCAAATGATGGAGAATCCCTTAAATTTGAATGTAGGAAGAAAAGATAGATCTGGCTAGCCAGGTCTCATAGGCTAGTTTTCTACCTGAAGCTAAGTAGGGTCAGATTGCTCTGTGACTAGCACAGAGAAAATCTGAAGTAATAATAATTTCACGTAAATCAGTGACATATTAATGTGAAGCAAATAAGGAAAATCCAGATTTTTGGAGGTATTAATACCAGGATCAATGTTGGATAGAAATTTGGTTTTGTGTAAAAGAGTCTGCTACAATTTGTGACAATGTTGAGTTGTCAAAAAATAGCCAGGAGAATTTCCACACAATAGGAGTTTCTGGGGGGTTTTTTAAGTACCTTGATCATTAAGCCAAAAGACTTTCACTGAAATGAGTGAGGTTTGGTGGACCTGGGCATAGGTTCCCACCAATAGGCAGTTGTAGTAGAGTCAGAGAAATGCAAATATGCACTAAGGGCTGCAAACTAAAAAAAAAAAAAAGCCATGCCATGCCATGCCTAGCCATTAGCATTTATTTTAAGGCCTCTGAGCAAACTGTGTCTGACCTCCTTAATCTAGTTACTTTCAGGCCACTGACCCTATTCTATCCTATGTGTGGAATCTCTAAAGTCTAACCTAATCCTTTTATTCCCCAAGAATTATTACTTTTTCAGAAAATAATATTAAGCTGGCTCCACACTACAATTGAGAAGTAAAAGGCATCGGAAAATTCATGCCTGTCAGTGCTAAAGACAATAAGAAGTTTTAAGTACATTATGGATGTGTCTACATGTTGCCATATGGCATCATTGCTACAGCACCATGCTTTAGTACTTCCTTCTGGAAGTACTAAAGCATGGCACAGTATGGGTGGTTACTGCACCATGGACATGGTGCATAGTTAGATTTTGCTGCTATGTTGCCATATACCATATATATATATATATATATATATATTTATATATATACACACACATATGTGCTATACCAGGGGAGCATGCCGTTATGGCAACTTAGCTGCCGATCTTGTGTAGACCCATATGATTGCTACATAGGGCTATGTGTAGCTGCACCCTATGAGTACAAACAAAAAATAAAACCTAATAGTCAATTAAGTTTTGGACTAGGAGAGGTGCTTTTACTTCTTTATTTAGCTTTGGTAAGATTAATGCCGAATACTGCCCAAAGTTCTGATAAGACACATTATGAACAAAATACTGAAAAATTAAATGAACTACAAATACAAGCCAGAAATGTGAATGGAGAACTAGTGAAAATACCTTACACTGAGATTTAAAGAACTAATAGAATAGCCCATTTAAGTTTATCAAAAAGATTGAAAGGTGACTTGATTATGGTATGTATGTATCTCAATGAGGAAAAAATGCTGAGTGCTGGAAAATAAAGCCATACAAATTCAGTAAGACACACATTTTTAAAAGTGAAGGTGAGTAGTGATTGAAACACACCACCAAAACTACAGTAAATTCTTCACCTTTTGATGTCTTCCAGTTAAGACTGTAAGCTTTACTGGAAATACCATTTTAGCCAAACCCATGTTACTGCACTCAAGAGCCTGCATGAAATAATAATTTATGCAGGAGGTCAAATTAGATGACTGAATAGTCCTTTCTGGCTTTATTCTATGAATATATGATTTCTCACTATGGCCAGTAAATAAAAGGAAAATGTGTTAGTGATGAACATACAAAATATTTATATTATGATTTGCAAAATATTTATATTATGAATGTGGCTATGGGGGTATGTTGGAAGATAAGAATACAGAAAACTTTTTTGGTAAGTATGAAAATATTGGATTTTCAATGCTTCTTTTTGAATGAAATTGCAAAACACAAGCTATGTTAGTTACTACTTTTCATTCTTCACTACACTAAGCTGACAAAATTTCTGTTTGGCTGAGTCACAGAACAACTATGAAGAGCTTATGGAGGTGCTGGGGGAAGGGGTAGCAACATGAATCAATGTTAAAAAGACGGAACTCCAGACTTGGCTTGTCATAATTAGACTGCAACCCCTGAAGACCTGAATTTATTTCGATATTACACTAGTAAATATACAACGGTTTTAAATATTTATATATTTCTTGCTTAACTTGTGCATTAATGGATTGGGTTACTGCCGTTGAAGCTATGATCCCCCATAATGAGATCTGGTATGCATTGGGGACTGACAGGCTTGACATTGACAGGCAATACCTGACTCTGAAAGCAGCCAGTACCACACAACTGAATGTTACCAAGGAAACAAAGAGCTGCACTTAAACAATACTAAGAATTTAACATTTTTTTTAAATTGGCATATGTGTCATACTGTGAACCAGCATCTTCTCTTTCCTATTCACAATGTTGAAGGGGTGCTTCATTGTCTCTTTTCTGGTCTCTTCACAACAGTTTTGCTAATTCATCTAGATTATAAATTCTTTGGGTAGGACACTTCCCATAAAGAAAGAGAAAGAAAAATATTTTTTTAAGTTCTATTATCCCAACGCTTGAATCAGAAAGCAAGATTTTCCAAAAGAGTTTGCGTCACTATTTTGAGATGCACAAGTTGAGACATCTTACATAGTTCTGTTTTAAGAATGTACTGAGACCCTGAATATTAGGCTCCTTTAAGGTGTCTCAAAATTTGAGGCATCCAAAATCACTAGACATTTCTAGAAATTTTGCCCGGAGACCTTCCACTGTGTGGTCCAAGATCCTTCTCTATTTTTTCTTCAAGAACAGATACAGACCTAATTTTTTTAAATGTGGAAGATTCACAACTCCAAATGAAGCAAAAGAAAGCAGCAGGATCTCAGCCCTTATGAAAATTAGATTCTACATGATTAACAATGAAAGTGTTATGGCACTTCCTCAGTTAGCAGCCATGATAGCCTCTACTGAATTAAAGCATTAACAGACTGGAGCAGGTAACTGAGAAGGAGAAGAAAGAGCTCAAGCAGGTGGAAGGGCATCAATATCTTTTTGATGCCAAGAGGAATAATATTGCTATGCTACTGGAGGCCATCTAAAGGTGAAGGCTGCTCACTGTACAAAGTAAAAAGAAGAGGTTAGGCTATCAAATTGCTCTGCAGCATCTGATGCCTTGAAAAGAACAATATTACAAGATTAACCGGATGGAGAAACACATTGGTCAGAACATCAAAAGTTCAAAACCAGAAAAATTTCTATGTGCAGCTCAAAGCTTAAGGCATCAACATAGACCACAACACAGCAGGTGCTGAGGTTTGAAATCAGGCAGTTAAATCTGGTTTCAGTGGCATATTATATTAAATATAAATCTAATGACATTTTTACACTCCCTTTAAGAAAAAAAATAAGAAAACCAAAGCAAAGACGGACATTACTTACCTTCATGGCTTCATTTTAATGGTTTTCTGTAGTGAGGAAAATTTCAGTTTAACTTTTGTTGGTTCAAGTGAATCATGACAATTAAGAGTTATTCCAATTGTTATTCCTATGCTCAGCAAAAGGAACTGTGCAAGATTATGAAATGTATAGAATTCAATGAAAGAAAAAGCATCCTGGGGCTTTGATATTGGGATTCTGATATGATCTTCAAATCGTGTTTTTAACTAATTGATACCCCAGGTTGTCCTCCGCTCAGGAATGACAAGTCAAATACCAAGGTCTTGTGTCTCATAGGAGACGCTCAGAATTTCCAGTATTTTGCCAAGTATCAGCACATATTTCACCCATTATATTTCAGTCTCACAGATTTCCTAGATAGAAATGCTGTCTGGCAAAAATTCCAATGATAAAAGAAAATTCATAAATCTCATAATCCAGGTTGATGATGTCCCTTCCTCTTTATAATCTCACAGAGATTAGGCCATCCCCATAAATTAAAATATAAGAATCACCCAATTTCAGCAAGCTTCTTCAGGCCATTGGAACTATAAAAGATAGGCAATGGAAGGAGAATGAAGAAGAAAATCAAGTCCATGTATTATATCAAATAAATGAATACATTTTGAATTACTGGGCTATAATGTCTCTCAGGAGCCTGTTCACTGCAAAAAATAACTGCTTCTCTCTAATGGTTTATGGTATTACAAAAAGCCTTTGAAAGTCATGTTTTATTGTGCCTGTTTTATTGTATTCTAGTCAGAGGAGCCTGGAAAAATGGCTAATAAAGTGTATGAGTTTACATCCTTATTACTGTGTCTTATCCTGAAGTTATTATAAACAAAAAATACACCAAGAGCATAGAAAAAAAGCCTCATCTTAGATTCAAGTACCAGCCCAGGGTGGGCAGCTGCTGTAGCCCCAGCTCTGGATCAAGAGCCAAAGCCAGAACTGCAGCAGCCATCAGCCCTGGGCCAGGGTGGCTTGCGCAGTGGAAGAGGGGACACATGGCAATGCTGAGCAGGCAGGAGGTTACACAGTTCGGGAGAGGTTGCACGGAGGAGACCCTGTGGTGGGGTGTGGCACATGGAGCAAACCCATGATGTGTAGCTTGAGGAGACAGTGAAGCCTGCCCCTCGGGCCCCTTGCTCCCTCTCCCCACCTCCACCACTTACCTTCAGATCTGACTCCAGCCCTGACTGCAACCTGGCCAGGTCCAGAGCTGCTGCCACTGCTGCTGCTTGGACAAACTAGACTGAGGATACAGCTCCTGACTGTCTGAGACCACAGCCAAAGCCACTGTGGAAAGTAAACGGTTGGGGAGGAGGAGGAGAGGGAGGTGGCAGAGGGGCAGTCCCCAGAAACAGATGGCAGCAGCAGGGCAGACCCAGACGGGGGGTGGGCAAGCGGCATGCAGGGCAGGCACTGGGTGGGGCAGGTGACATGGGGGACATGCAGAAGCAGGTAGGCACAGGGTTCTATCCACTTGTAGGAGGGAGTAATATTAAGACTACCCTCTAACAATTAGACTCTAAATGTGGAAAATGATAACAAACATAATTTTCCATGTTTAAATTATAATTATTGGGGGTCATCTTAAATTCAAAGTCATCTTGAATTTTGGTAAACACAATAATTTTCTAACCCTCAAGCCTGCAAGAAAAAGCTTGAAAGTATGGCCCACATTCACCTTACAGCCTCAAAACCCAAAAGGTAAATAAAAAGTACAGCGTTCTAATTTTTAAGTTAACCTTATGATTTTGAACAGTTGGGCTGATAATGCTACATTGTCCTCATATTGTCATATCACCAGAACTCTACTTTTGTTCCAACTGATTAAGGGAAGATGTAGTCATTTATTTTTGTGAGCGTGTTACATGGAAGCCTAAAAACAGAATCATAATTATAGTCTGATGTAGAATGTTCCTAAACCCCAAATCAAAGTAATAAAAAATAAGGTTTAATTCATGACTGTCAGCTAGATCAGCATAAAAAAAACAATAATTAGGCTCTCCTATGGTAGCTTAGGTCCAAAATCTATTGTGGAGATTTTTGAATCAGGCTTTCATGAATATTCTCTTGAGGAGAAACTCAATCCACTGGGGGAGGGAGGCGTACCTGTGTGGAATCTTTCCATTCTAACTGTAATGCATATTTTAGCATTTAAAAGGATGTTTAAGAAAGGTATGTTTGATTGCTTATCTGCATCAAGTAACTTGCATGTTTCTTGCAGTGAATTTAAAGTTTCCAGTGGCTGCCCATAAGAATGAGGACCAGAACAAAATTGTAAGGCCTGTTGTGAACCTTTTACAGATTTTAAAAAACAAAAACAAACCCCTGATACTTATAAGCCATAATTTGTGAGAGTTTAATGGTGCTCATAGAATAGGGATTTATGTCCTTCCTAACTTGCATTTAGTAGAATGTAACATGACCCTAATATATGCACTTGAGCAGGTCTAATGGTCCATTGAATATAGGGCATTAGTTAAAAACAGTAAGAATTATAGAAAATTAGGGTTGGAAGGGACCTCTGGAAGTCATCTAGTCCAAACCCCTGCTCAAAGCAGGACCGTCCCCAACTAGATCATCCCAGACGAAGCTTTGTCTAGCTGGGTCTTGAAAACCTCCAAGGATAGAGACTGCACCATCTCTCTAGGTAACCTGTTCCAGTGTTTTACTACCCCCCTAGTGAGAAAATTCTTCCTAATATCTAACCTAAACTTCCCTTGTTGCAACTTGAGACCATTGCTGCTTCTTCTGTCATCTGCCACCACTGCAAACCATCTTCTAGTCTAGCACCATCTGAAGGCTGCTATTAAATCCCCCCTCAGCCTTCTCTTTCTAGACTAAATAAGCCCGGTTCCCTCAGCCTCTCCTCAGAAGTCAGGTCCCCCAGCCCCCTCACCATTTTTTGTTGTCCTCCACTGGACTGTCTCCTATTTGTCCACATCCTTTCTGTAGTGGGGGGCCCAAAACTAAACACAGTACTCCAGATGTGGCCTCACCAGTGCTGAATAGAAGGGAATAATCACTTCCCTTGACCTACTGGCAACACACCTACCAATGCAGCCCAGTACGCCGTTAGTCTTATTGGCAACATGGGCATACTGCTGGCTCATATTCAGCTTATTGTCCACTGTAACCCCTAGGTCCTTTCCTGCAGAGCTGATGCCCAGCCAGTCAGTCCCCAGCCTGTACTGGTGCATTGGATTGTTCTGTCCCAAGTACAGGACTTTGCACCTGTCCTTGTTGAACCTCATGAGATTCCTTTTGGCCCAATCTTCCAATTTGTCTAGGTCACTCTGAATCCTGGCCCTACTCTCCAGTGTATCTACTACTCCTCACAGCTTGGTGTCATCTGCAAACTTGCTGAGGGTGTACTCTATACTATCTTCTAGGTTATTGATGAAGACATTGAACAAAATTGGCCCTATAGCCAACCCCTGGGGCACTCCACTTGATACCAACTGCCAACTAGACAGCAAGTCATTGATTACTACTCTCTCAGCCTGATGCTCCAGCCAGTTTTCTATCCACCTGGTAGTCCATTCATCCAGCCCATATTCTTTAGCATGCCTGAGAGAATGTTGTAGGAGACCATTTCAAAAGCCTTGCTAAAATCAAGGTACACCACATCCACTGGTCTCCCCGCATCCACAGAGCCAGTCATCTCATCATAGAAGGCAATCAGGTTGGTCGGGCATGACTTGACCCTGGTGAATCCATGCTGACTGTTCCTAATCACCTTTTTCTCCTCCAAGTGCCTCAAAATGGACTCCTTGAAGATCTGCTCCATGATGTGAGGTGATGATCCTGAAGTGAGGCTGACTGACCTGTAGTTCCCTGGATCCTCCTTTTTCCCTTTTCTAAATATGGGCACTATGTTTTCCCTTTTCCAGTCATCCAGGACCTCTTCTGATCACCATGAGTTTTCAAAGATGATGGCCAGTGGCTCTGCAATCACACTAGCCAACTCTGTCAGCACCCTTAGGTGCATCCCATCTGGCCCCATGGATTTGTACACATCCAACTTTTCTGAATAGTCCCTAACCTGTTCTGTCACCACTGAGGGCTGCTTACCTCCTCCCCAAACTGTGCTGACATGTGCAGTAGTCTGGGAGCTTACCTTATCTGTGAAGACTGAGGAAAAAAAGGCATTGAGCACTTCAGCCTTTTCTGCATCCTCTGTCACAAGGTTGCCTCCCCCATTCAGTAAGGCACCCACACTTTCCCTGAGCCTCTTCTTGCTAATGACATACTTGTAGAAACCCTTCTTGTTACCCTTCATATCCCTTGCTAGCTGCAACTCCAATTGCATTTTGGCCTTCCTGACTTCATCCCTGTGTGCCCAAGCAATGCTCTTATACTCCTACCTAGTTGTTTGTTCAAGTTTCTATTTCTTATAAGCTTCCTTTTTGGGATTTCATTTACTGAAGAGTTCCCTGCTAAGCCAAGCTGGAGGCTAGATAGTCACCTGGCTGGGGTCATCTGACCTTGGTCCTCTTTTCTGCCAGGGGCACGGGGTCGGACACAATGATCCATTGTGGTCCCTTCCAACTCTACAATCTATGGATCTATGTCAGGGTATTCGAAGTCCCCCATGAGAACCAGGGCCTGTGACTGGGAAACTTCTACTAGCTGTTTGAAGAAAGCCTTATTAACCACTTCCTCCTGGTCTGGTGGTATATAGCAGACCACCACCACAACATCACCCTTGTTGCTCACCGCTCTGACCCTAACCCAGAGACACTCAACAGGCCTATCTCCAGCTTCATACTGGAGCTCTGAGCAATCATATGGCTCTTTTACATAAAGTGCAACTCTTCCTTCTCTTCTCCCCTACCTGTCCTTCCTGAACAGTTTGTACCTATCCATGACAGTGTTCCAGTCATGCGAGCTACCCCACCAAGTCTGTTATTCCAATCATGTCAGAGTTCCATGATTGTGCAAGAACTTCCAGTTCTTCCTGCTTCCCAGGCTCCATGCATTTGTGTATAGGCATCTAAGGTAAATAGTTGATTGCCTCGATTTCTCATGAAGAATGAAAGTACCTCCCCTATTGCCCCCTCCTTCTTGCTCTTCCTCCAGGTCTCCCACTTCCCCACTTACCTCAGGGCTTTGGTCTCCATCCCATGGTGAACCTAATTTAAAGCCCTCCTCACTAGGTTAATGAGCCTGTCTGCGAAGATGCTCTTCCCTCTCTTCATCAGGTTGACCCCATCTCTTCTCAGCAATCCTTCTTCTTGGAACAACATCCCATGGTCAAAACAGCCAAAGCCCTGCTGGTAACACCACCTGCACAGCCAGGTGTTGATCTGCAGGATGCACTTGATCCTGCCCAGGCCCTTTCCCTTGATTGGAAGGATCGATGAGAACACAACCTGAGCCCCAGGCCCCCTCACCCTTTGCACCCAGAGCCCTGCAGTCATTTTTGATATGCCCAGGGCCTCCCCTGGCAGTATTATTGGCACCCACATGGATGAGCAGCATGGGATAGTAGTCAGAGGGCCAAATGAGCCTCGGTAGTCCCTCCATGACATCTCAGATCCAGGCTCCAGGCAAGCACCGGACTTCCTGAAACAACAGGTCATATTGGCAGATGGCTCCCTCCATCCCCCGCAGAAGGGAGTCTCCAACCACCATCACCCATAGCTTCTTCTTGGTGGCAGTTGTCTCCATCCTTCCCACCTTGGTAAGCCCTGGCCTGTCTTCCTTCACCAATGGAATGTGATCCTCCCTCTCTCCTTTTAGGGCTGCATATCTGTTCTCCAGATGAACATCTGCAGGTGGAGGTGAAGTTCTCTGCTTGTTGCCAGAAGTCACAAGCCTCCAGCTTCCACCCTCTTGGGTGTCCATTTCCTCTCTTTCTTCTCTAGCACTGCCTCTGGCATTTCTTCATCCACAGTCCTGGAGGTCTCCTCCAACATTGAATTGATGAACACCTCATGGTGGAGGATGCTTCAGAACCATGCCACCTCCTCCTGTAGTTCTCTTGCCTGTTCCCTGAGAGATACCACCAGAAGGCACCACTTCCACTGCAAGCACTCTCTGACCTGGCTGTCACTGGAAGGAATCTGCAAGTCGCAGTTTCCCTGGTGCCAAACCTGGACTTGGGTGGAAGCATCAATGGTGAGCAGTCCTGCCTGGACAGAAACCTTACAGGTACAAGCAGAGACAGTGGCTCTAGCATTGCAACATCCTCCTGCTATTTCCCTGGATGTCTTAATCTGCCTTCCCTTTCTTACTGCTCTTCTTTCAAGCAGACTTTCCCTAGTGAACTCACCTGGAAGCTGGCCTGTTTATTGCTTGTTGACCCCAAAGCGTTCCTTTTTTCCTGCTTCCTCACTCCAAGCTGAAAAGCTTGGCCCTCAAAAAGGGGGGTGGCCACAAACTGACCTAGGAACTGGCCTGCAAACTTCTTACCTTGTTTGCAGCACCTATTTGCTGGCTCCATGGTTGCCTGAGGAGTCTCCTTTTATACCCTGCTGGGCCCAGACTGGCTCTACCTCCTTGTTCGGCTTTTGTCAGGCCCAGGCAGCAATCACTCAGCAGTCAGCAATCACTCAGCCAGCAACACTCCCAACTTCCCAGAGCACACACCCCAAACACACACAGCTCACCAAACGAACACTCACCAAACTAAAGGCACAGGCACCTCTGGATCACTTACCTTCCCTGGGCAGGATCTAGTGCCTGGTTTCTCTACCTCCCCACCCCCACCCTCTTCCTCTTGCCCCCAGCAAACCGCCAGCAAGAAGTATAGATAGATACTGCAGAACCCATATGGAAAAGAATATCTGCATCATCTTCTATAGTATATATTTGTTTAAAGCAAAGATATGCTAATGCACAAGTTTCAGTCCCCAATATACAGCCACTTCTATTTTTTGTCAATGTTAAGGGAAGGATTAAGGCTATGTTGAACCAATACAGATTTTAATGAAGGATCAATTTTTTTCAATATAAAGCAGAAGTCCTACCTTGCAATGGTGGAGGATTCCAAATCATTGACAATTTCAGGATAACAGAAAAAGGGTCATTCTTTTTCAATAAAGCAGCCTCTATGTTTTGCAGATAAAATAGCACCCAAGTCCAACCTCATGTACAAGTGCAGCTCTTATGTAAATACTATGTACAGTTTTGAGATTTACACATCTCAATATGACATGTAGGGCCAATTTCAGACTGGATGTAAGCTGATGCAACACCAATTAAGTCACTTAGTTACCCCGAGTCTTATTATATGTCAGGGTGTTTATACTGAAGATAAAGGAGGAGCTGTGGTATGCACAGACAAGCACAAAGGCTTGTTGGAATCATAACAGACGATGCCCTTGTTTTAATTCAAAGTCCATGCATAAACCAACCAGGGAATGGAAAACAATAATTGCAAAAGTGATACTGCATTTTTATAGCAATGTATTACAAAGAATTTAAATATTAAATGTTCAGGTAAATGAATAGACCAAATTCATTTAAAAGGCTTTCTTCTTCTCTGGCTTTTGTGTACCGGCAATAAAGCAGCAGTGTAGTTGGACATGGAACCACACAATACCAAAAGGAAATATGAGTTCATGCCTGTTACCTAGTGATGGTGCAGACCAGAATTAAAATGAACTTGAGGTTAGGTATTCCCTTATGCATTCTGTATACTGAGAAGTGTGATTGTGTTACCTACAATATAAGCGATATTTGAACAGCTTTACAACAACTATGGACTAGTTACTTCACATTTAAAGGCGTGTAATTGAAACTATTATCTAGCCTACTGCCTCTGATTTATGTAGGGCTGGAGAACATCAGAATTATTCTGTCATCTAAACAAGAAAACAACACAAACTTGAGGCTGATCTTACAAATGTAAACAGGTGATAGCGAACAGTGATAGAACAGAAGTAACACGACAAATTCTTGTTTTCAAATTATGTTTTAGCAATCATTTTCTTTCAATCCACTACTAGCAAAGATGAGAAAAAGATTGTTTCTTTACCCAATACTTTTACAAAGAAATCAACAGAGGTGGAAAGTCATCAGAATTCTTGAATAGGACAAGACTCATGGTCAATAACTAGTGCAGTTATCATTTTTAATAATTCCTAGGTTTTATGTAGTACTTTTATGTCAAAGAGCTCTTGGATTGATAAAGTAGATGTTATTAGGTCTATTTTAAATATATGATGAGTGCACAGGTGAACTGACTTTCCCAAGGTCACCAGCAACCCAGGGGTACAGCCAAAAATGAAACTCCAGCCTCCTGTATCCCTGTGTAGTACGCTATATGCAGAGCACATTTCCAGTTTGAGAGTCTTAGAAAACACATAATTAAAGTCATTCTTACAAGAAAAACAAAACAGGAATCTCAAACACATGAAGAGAGAAAGGCAACATTTCTTCTTTGCAGGAATGAGGCTACCTTAATATGAATATGAGTAAAGGCAAAGATAAGGCTGTTACCCTAATTTTGTTTGTTAAGAACTAGAATGTCTGAAGGACTGAAGAGGGGTTAGACTAGATAACCTCTGGAGGTCCCTTCCAGCCCTATTTTTCCCATGATTCTCTGATTCTGTTAAGAGAAGTAGGCAAAACCAGGTGGTATTGTTGATAAGGATGGAAGCATGGCTAGCCCTTGTTTACGTAGGAGAGTTTGGGTATAAATCTAAAGGGTGAATTCAAACACAACTCTGGCATACAAGCTTTTTCCTTAAGGTTTCTACCTGTATACCTATATGGATATAATCGGTAAAAAATTAAAACCAAACAAAAGCAAGATAAATTAACGTAAAAACAAAATCATTCCCATATAGGCAATGCTTATGTGACAGAATTGGAGGAATCCTTAACCAACCAGGTCATTTATTTTCACTTTGGCAAAACATACTATTAGTAATGATATAATTGAGCTGGACTCTATGTTACTACCCTTTCACCCACATCTTCATCCAACCATTTGTAAAAAAAAGTATTAGCAAGAGCAATTCACAAAGTATTTTTAAGAACTCTCTAAAAAAGAAATTAGAAAACAACTTATAGCCAGTTGCAAACTAACAATTAAAACTTGAAAGTAATAGTTCAAAGTGCTGGATCCTTTAGATGAATTATGTAGATGTTATTTGATGAGGTGTACTGGGATAAGGTTGCTGGAGCAAGAAGAAAAAGAAATGTGGAAGCAATAGTTATTTTCAAAATTTGCTTCCACTGATCAATGACTAGAAGTCACTTCAACAATTCAGTGCTGTTTCTCTCCTGGGGGGCCTTCCATTCAGACCTTTAAAGATTTTTTGCATTCTAAAACAACCTTGCTCTTGGGGTCTCTCTGGATTTAACAGGTAGAGATATGTAGCATATGATCACTCATTCAGCCAGCTTTATTCAAAAGAGTACAGCATAGATGATGACAACCCTTCACAGGGAGATAAACACAGAAGCGTAACTGCAAACCACTTCTCCATAAACAAATCAGGAAGAAATGAGCTAATTAACTCACAAAATATGGGACTTGCCAGCAGTACAATAGAAATTCATCAGACTGAACATCCACCCATGTTTTAAAGAAGGTGCTGGTACAATTTTACAAATATATTAAAATATAGGAACGATAAGCTGCAGAATCCTAAATTTTATACATCTACAGCTATATACATCTATATCTAGATATAGTTATATAGAGATATAAATATATCACTGAAAATTAAACAAAGAACAAATATAATATTTTAACACACTACTTTATTACCTACTTACATAAAGCAGTAGGTAGCAGTATATGGGTGTGTGTATATATATATATATATAAGCATAAAGATACTATTAAGTTATATATACTCTACATCCAGCACCTGGCACTTAAACCAGTTACATGCTATCCCGAATGCATGAGTGACTTAAGACCACAACAACATAAGACACAAAACATTAAAATTTTACCCTAGATATGATGGTACTGCAGACTACAGACCAGTTATGAATTGCTAAGGGTCAGTCTATATGCATTTTCATACTATTTATCGGTTTAGAAAAAGATACAATTAAATCAATATACCCCCTAATGTCAGTGCATTTATTCTGATGTGAGAGGTGCTTAAATCAGTACTGTTTATTTCCACTGCAATATAAAGCTACATATATGTCCCATAAATCACAAAACTAATTGTTTCCACTTCAAAGGCCAAATCACATAATGGCTCTGATATTGCCTCACAAGTATCAAGAAGCCATTACATTACAAAATAACATATCTAGAATTATTTATGCATTTGTGAAGGTGACATTTCAAGGCTACTTGCCTTACTAAAGTATTTGAACAACAGAAGGCAACATTGTTATCACTTTGTTGACTCTTCCTTCTAAATGCATTAATGGCTTTTGAAATCCTATTTGCTTGCTACCCCACACACTTACAGCAGCAGAAGTGATATCAAGCTTTTTTCCTCCATTCAGTCTAGGCATTTTTGCTCCATTCAGATGTCAAACATACAGATCCCTGAGTGCCCTTGCCATTCAACTGAGAGTCATAATGTACTGTTATTTTTCCAGCAGAAACCTCTATTGTTATCAATGGGCTTTCTGTTTAACATGTGATGGTTCAGTCTAGCTCAGAATATCTTCCATAGCTACTGATTCAATCTCATAAGAAGCTCTTTCTGGATATCCAAAGAAGTAATGGAAATAAGAAGGGTAATCAGAGACATCTTTTTTAATTTATTGCTTAAAAGCAAAGTTTCTTGGCAGAGATACATGCATTACACCCATTGTAGAGTCATTAGAAAAATGCAGCAGTTATTAATTTTGTGATTCCAAGGCCTTTTTCAATATTCTAATTCTCACAACAATAAAAAAGAGCCAGATACTAATTAGTTTTTTAATAAGACGGGCTACCAAAAAAAGAAAGAGCTAATTAGTATTTTCTCCCTTCCTAATCAAAAAATTAATTAAATAGGAAGGTTACAGTTAAATGGTAAATAATAAGGCTGCATTTAGGAACTGTCCAGAATTTACACTCGACTACAAACATTTTATAACTTTTTTTTACTTCCTAGGGTACAGTAATCCAAGCCATTTATGTCTATGAGTAATAACTCTCAAAGGCCAACAATTCCACAATAGATGTGACTGATTTGTAAGGAGAAATTGCCACAATTTTTGCTCAAAAATTATGTTGCTCTCAATGGCCTCTAAAGTCTAGGCTTCACACTCCAGGACTCTACACACGGCTCTTGATATGAGAGAATGAACCAAAAAATTCCACTCTTCTGCAGTGTCTGCTTCCTTCTGCGTGCTTGAGGGCTGGAAGCATAAGGACCTTAGTCCTTGAATCACAATGGCATAAATTAAGAGATCTTGCCAATGCTGTGGAGATTAAAGTGTTACCCTCACAGTTGTTCCACCTGGTTTAAATTTACAAACATATGTAGGAAAGCACGGATTTTCCATCTGATCCTAGCTGATGTAGGAAACAAAAAAATATAGACAGATGCATATGCTGCATTACAGATGTCAGCCAGCAGACAGCGTTCATATACCAGTTTGTTTGTAATGAGTCAAACTGGGAGTTCAGAGTAGGACAAGTTCCCTCTACTTCCAGAAAAATACCATGATCACCTATCTTCTTGATAAGATTTCTGCAAGGCAGGTAAAACATTGCATCTATATCATGAAAATCAACACCACACAATACTAATCAGCAATCTTACTGGCATTCTCAGTAAGGAACATAGAACAGAACAGATTTAGATCCCCTATGGGTAGTCCCTCTGATTTATGGTTCAGAAAGACTTTTAGATGACTGTTTCACTTCGCACATACTCTGCCTCACCAATGGAAAGATGGATAGGAAGTCTCCAGAGTGATCAGTACAGCACACAGCACTGTTTTTTTTACTTGAAGATACACAACGGTAGTATAGAATCATAAAAAGTAGTGCTGGGAAGGACCTCAGGAGATCACCTAGTCTAATCCCTAATCCAAGAAAGGATTATCCCTATTTAAATGATCCTAGACTGCTTGTTCTTAAAAACTTCAGGAACAACCCTCATACATAAGTGCCAGGCATGATACCAAAAACAAGAAAAACACCCTTTAACTTGTCTCTGGTAAAGCAGGCAAACAAGGGTATTGTCCATGTCCTGCCACTGCAAGGACAGGAAATAATTGGTTAAAATATGCTCAAGAGGTCCAAGGAAAAAGGATCATGACGCTATAATCTATGCCAAACTGACTGTGGACATACCTATCCTGGTTTCAGGACATTCTGCTGCCTCACTTCTCTTTCTTTCTCAGAAAAATCAAACTACAGACTGCAGATATTTTCACAAAAGCCTTTTCCTCCTAGAGGTCTAGTTCATTAATACGGAATTCAAAGCACCACAAATTTTCCACCAAGCCCCGGCTGGTTTAGCAGCACTGTTGTGTGATCCTTAGCCTTCAAGTTTACCTCTCAAAGTTGCACTTTTTCTTTAATTTTATCATGAAATCGCACTGGAGGTAGCAACAGTGGTTAGTTTAGCACACAAAATGTGGTGATGGCTGTTAGTAGTCTGATTACTGTGCTGACTAGACAATGCCCTAAACAGGATTAGAAAATAATGGTGACATCCTGGCCCTACTTAAGTCTCCTGGAGTTTTGCTATTGATCTCAATGGAGCAAGAATTTCAGTCATGGTGGTTAAACACTACTGGCCACTTTCATAGATTCATAGATTGTAGAGTCGGATGGGACCACAATGGATCATCGTGTTTGACCCACTGCCCCTGGCAGGAAAGAGGACCAAAGTCAGATGACCCCAGCCAGGTGACTATCTAGCCTCTTCTTGAAGACCTCCAAGCTAGGTGATAGCACCACCTCTCTTGGAAGCCCATTCCAGATCCTGGCCACCCTTACTGTGAAAAATTTCTTCCTAGTTTACACCTGTTATTCCTAGTCACTCCCTGGGGTCTTAGTAAACAGCACTTCCCCTATTCCCCGTTGACCTCCACTAATAAATTTATAGGCAGTCACAAGATCTCCCCTCAGCCGTCTCTTGTGAAAGCTGAAGAGATTCAGCTCTCTCAACCTCCCCCCGTAGGGTCTATCATGAAGGCCACTAATCATGCAAGTGGCCCTCCTCTGGACCCTCTCCAGATTCCCCGCGTGCCTCTTGAAGTGTGGCACCCAAAACTGGACACAGTACTCCAACTGCGGCCTGACCAGTGCCGCATAGAGGGGGAGCATCACCTCCTTTGATCTATTAGTTATGCACCTGCTAATGCACGACAAGGTGCGATTGGCCTTGTTGATGGCCTCGTTACACTGCCAGCTCATGTTCATCTTGGAGTCAATTATGACTCCAAGATCCCTCTCTGCCTCCGAGTTGCTGAGAAGAACACTCCCTAACCTATCGATGTGCTGGGGGTTCCTCCTTCCCAGGTGGAGTACCTTAAGTTTATCTTTATTAAATTGCATCCTATTTCTCTCTGCCCATTGATCCAACCTGTCCAGGTCAGCCTGAATCTGCCCTCCAGTGTACTAACTTTGCCCCATAACTTGGTATCATCAGCGAACTTGGAGAGGGTGCTCTCCATGCCCTCGTCCAAATCGCTGATGAAAATATTGAATAATATCAGTCCGAGGACTGAAACCTGCAGAACCCCACTGCCCACCTCCCTCCAGGCCGAGAAGGAACCATCCACCACCACTTAGGGTGCAGTCCCTAAGCCAGTTGGCCACCCACCTGACCGTGTAGGCATCCACCCCACAGTCTGCTAGCTTCCCAATGAGGATAGGGTGTGAAACTGTGTTGAAGGCCTTCCTAAAGTCCAGGAAGATGACATCAGCCTTGGCTCCCACATCCAGGCAGTGTGTGACCTTGTCAGAGAAGGCTACAAGGTTTGTCAGGCAGGATCTACCTGTGACAAACCCATGCTGGTTCCCCCTCAGCATCATTTCCCCTGCTGGGCCTGCACAAATGTGTTCTTTGATTATTTTCTCTAGCATTTTCCCAGGAATAGAGGTAAGACTGACTGGTCTAAAGTTACCTGGCTCATCCCTTCTCCCTTTCTTGAAAATGGGCACCACATTGGCCCTTCTCCAATCCTCAGGGACCTGGCCAGAGCACCACGAGTGCTCGAACAGCTGTGCCAGCGGCTCAGCTATGACACTGGCCAATTCTTTCAGCAGCCATGGATGGAGGTCATCCGAACCTGCTGACTTGTACCCATCCAGCTCCTCCAGGAGCTCCTTAACTATTTCAGAACTAACAGTAGGCGGACTGGTGCCATGTGGACATCTGTCAATGATCGAGGTGGGGGAATTGGCTTGGTTGGTACATAGAAATACTGAAGTGAAGAACTCATTGAAGAGCTCTGCTTTTTTCCCCACGTCAACCACCAACTGTCCTGATTTGTCCTGCAGAGGCCCTATGTTGCTCTGAGCTTTCCTTTTGCCCACTATATACCTGAAGGACTTTTTATTGTCCTTGATTGTTGAAGCCAGCCTCAGCTCAAGCCCGGCCTTGGCCTGTCTAACTAATTCCCTGCAATAGCGCGCCAGGGAGATATATTCCTCCTTGGTGGCTGCTCCCTGCTTCCATTGCCTATACATCTCTTTCTTTGCCCCGAGACTCTCCTGGAGTTCCCTGTTCAGCCAAGGGGGCTTTTTTGCCCCCTTACCTCCCTTCCTACGTAATGGGATAGACTCCTTTTGCGCCCCAAGAATCACTCCTTTGAGATACCTCCAACCCTCCTGGACCCCCATATGCTCTATGTTCTTGAGTTGCATCGCCTCATTAACTAGCCTTCTAAGCTTGCTAAAGTTGGCCCTTCTGAAGTCCAACACCTTAGCCCCACTAGTTACTTTACCCACCCTTCACTGGATAGTGAACTCAACCAAGTGATGGTCACTATTTCCCAGGCTACCGTGAACTTGCATGTTCCCCACAAGATCATCCCCTGTTGCTAAGACCAGGTCAAGCAAGGCGCTACCCCTGGTGGGACTAGACACCACCTGGGTTAGGTGGAGGTCCTGTACACAGTGTAAGAACCTCCATGAGCAGCTTGTTTTGGCTGTCTGCTCCTCCCAGCAGATATCTGGGTAGTTTAGATCTCCCATGACCACCGCCTCCCTCGCCTGTGTGGCGTCTGCTAGCTGCCCAGAGAATACATCGTCTAGCTTTTGATCCTGATGAGGAGGCATGTAGTAGACCCCCACAACCAAGTCCTTTTCCCCTGGCCCCCCCTGGATCCTGACCCACAATGCCTTGGTGTTCCCCTTCTCCACCCCCGCCTTAATGGTGGAAGACATATGCTGCTTTAAACCTTGTATGTTTGCTACAACTAGGGAATCTATAGCAACAGGGAGGAATTTGAGGAAAATGTGTGAAGTATAGACAGAGTCACATACACGTTCATGGGTGGATCCATATGCACACACTCACATCTTACACATTCTCTTTGATTCATACATGTACCTGACCCAGTTTTACATCCCTGATATTGCAGATGGTGCTGATGCAAAACCTATTTCAGTTTATTGGGAATATGCATCCATCAGAAAAATAATGCAGTGCAGCAGTGTCTTCTTCTGTCAGGAGCAGCTGGAATTATTGCTTACTTGGTCACCCCAAGGCATTCATAATTGGAAGACAGGAGATGCTTGTGCCAAGATAGGCTGTAAAAGACACATTTTATGCCAAAAGCAGGTTGAAAATGTCTTTGTGAGTACAGCAAACTGTTTCATTTATACCTTAATGAAGGCAATTTTCTTGGATTTCATTTTTGTAGTTTGCATAAAAGCATTTGATCTGGTGCATGAAGATTCAAGTAACATACATTTGCAATGGCTCAGTACCAAAAACTGTTACTTCCAGTTGAAACCAAGGGGGACAAAAACTATCATTTCAGAGGAGAAAAAAACTCATTTGAGGCAGTTCAGAACTGAATCTGAGGGTTTGCCTTCACAATAGTTACTCTAGTTTAATTAAAAGCATTTAGCTAAATATAAACAAGAGACTGTATGGACTCTCTTATTTCAGTTTATTTTAAGCCAGTTAAAAACTGGTTTAAGATGAACTAAAATCAGCCACTTCTAAACTGAAATAAAGTGCCTGTATAGGGGTTTGCATGTTTAAATAAGTTTAAATAACAATTTAAGTTGAATTAGTGCCGATTCTTCTGTAGACTGCCTACATTTTGCAACTAGTCTATTTTTCTGCAGTTAGCCTAACAGAAGTCCCACATCCAGCCATCCCCTGAGCTTTAGGAATGTGTAAGATCTGGATCTGAACTTTGTGGCTCAACCCAGGAAATGTGGGTTTGAAGAAGATTTTTCAGTGGAGAGGCTGACTGACTGACAGACAAGGAAGGGCATATTTATTTTCATCATATGCAGCATTATTACTGCCAGTTTTAAGCTAAACAGCTAAGGAATAAATGGGAATAAAGAATGAGCACATTATGGTATTTCCAGATTAAGAAGGCACCCTAGCAAGGTTGGATCTACTACTTCGGTGGCTGTAAATAGCACCCCCTGTCCCACCACCACCAAGACTGCTCAGCAACAAATCCAGCTTCTCAGGCCAGGCATTGGACATTATTTTCTCAACATGGCATACAGCTGTGGCCCAGCTGCTCAGGAACAGTCTTTTCTTTGCTGACCTCTGGACTAACCTGCCATTATGCACCTTCCAGTATTAAAAAGGTATTATTAGACTGTGCAGAACCCAAATTTCACCTAATTAAATATTTCTGTTGCCCGATATGGAAACATTCAACTCTTCACATTCTAAGTATCTGCTTAGACAATATGAAAACATCTCTTTCTGGCTGAAGAAAACCAGCTCAAGCCCAGACAGACAGCACACCAGCCATTCACTTGCCCTAATTCTTTGGGCCACTGCTCTTTACAAATCAAGTAAGAATTGTGGGTGTTATAAAACTCTTCAGCTTGACAAAGTGACATAGTGTGGGGCCCCAAACCTATAGATTTCTTAGATTTCTAGGTTTGGAAGGGACCTTGTAGATCATTGAGTCCGACCCCCTGCTCTATTCAGGAAAGAGCGCTGGGGTTAAATAACCCCAGCTAGGTGCCTGTCCAAGGTAGGGGAAAGCACCATTCCATATTTTGGCAACCCTCACTGTAAAGAATTTCTCCTTGATATCCAATCTAAATCTGCTCTCCTTTAGTTTGTGGCCATTACTTCTAGTAACCCTGAGGGGCGCCCTGGTAAACAGAGTATCCCCTATTGCCTGCTGACCCCTCATGATGAGTTTGTAGATAGCCATGAGATCACCTCTCAGCCTTCTCTTGCAGAGGCTGAAGAGATTCAGGTCCCTCAGGCTGTCATCATAGGATCTTAACCCGCAGGCCCTCAACCATGTGAGTAGACCTTCTCTGAACCCTTTCAAGGTTATCCATATCCCTCTTGAAGTGCAGTGCCCAAAACTGGATGCAGTACTCCAGCTGTGGTCTGACCAATGCCACATAGAGAGGGATATTACCTCCCTAGACCTGCTTGTGATGTACCTACTAATGCAAAAAAGAGTGTGGTTAGCCTTACTAACCTTGTCACATTGGCGACTCATGTTCATTTTTGTGTCGACTAAGACTCCAAGATCCCTTTCCATTGCCGTGGTACTCAGAATGGTACCCCTCAGTCTATAGGTGTATTAGAGATTCTTTCTCCCCAGATGCAGCACCTTGCACTTATCCTTGTTAAATTGCATCCTATTCTGATCCGCCCACTTCCCCAGTCTATCCAAATCCACCTGGATTCGCTCCCTGCCCTCCAGTGTGTTTACTGAGGCCCATAGTTTGGTGTTGTCTGTGAATTTGGACAGAGTGCTTTCAATCCCCTCATCCAAATCACTGATGAAGATATTGAACAGCACTGGCCCAAAGACAGAGCCCTAGAGAACACCACTGCCAACATCTCTCCAGGGAGAAACCACCCCATCCACCACCACTCTCTGGGTGCATCCTGTAAGCCAGGTTCTTACCCACCTATAGTTGGATTTTGTAACTGGGAGTCCAAGGCTCCTGTTACTTTAAGGGGATGTTGCAGCAGATTAAGCTCACTGGGTGGGACCAGCAGCTCAGCAAAGGCTAACTGATAATGCCATAAGGGTCACAGCATAGTGTCTGAGGGGCAACATAAAACTAGACTGGGCTCGTTCTGGGACCACAGGGAATATGTGGGAGACACAGGAGGACATGTGCCTCCCCAGATTTCTATGCCAACAGTAGGGCATGGGGCTGCAGCCTGGACAGAGCCCAGGCCCAGCAGCAGCAGGGAAAGCACGATTTCTGCACCTAGAACAGAGCACAGGGCTGCAGCCTAGCTAGAGCCAGCACCTGGCAGCAGCAGTGGCACAGAGTTGTGCCCCTCCACTGTCAACACTTATGCATCATCTGTGTCTGGAGCCCTGGGGGCAGTTTCCCAAAACCTTATAAATAACATCAAAGTGTGGCAGGCGAGATAGAATGGGAGGCTACTTCAAGGAGCAGGGGTTAAGTGGCCACCTCTGGACCCTTATCCTGTCTTAAATTTACACTGGCAGATCTGAAGATCCACTGATTCAATGAGTTTATGCCCAGGAAGAGGTGTCTGTCGAGTTAAAGGATCAAAACAAAAATTATTCAGATACAAAATTCTGACAGTGTAAAATGCTTTTTTCCTCACCCTCTTGCTGGGCAAGCAAATCCCCCCTTAAAGCAAACCGTCCTAATATAAATCAATTTAAACTGAAGTAACACCTGCAATGAATACCAAAAAATGTTTTAGCTTAAATATTTTTTAGAAATGAGAATGGCCCTGAATTCCCTTAAATATTGTACTGCACACCTTCCATTATTGATATGAGGGAGTAAACATTTACAATTACATTCATAAACAAAATCATAACTGTAAATATAATATTTTCTAACTAGTTAAGACCTAGATGGGAAGAGATCCTTGATCCAAATTGACATTTCTGAATTCCAGTTCAGAGACCAGTCAAAATAGCACCATCACATTAAGAACTATAAAATATACTGGACAGTCACCTAGAAAAAGCTGATTTGCCCTGTACTTCTCCATCCATCTCTGTAGCATCACATGTCAAGCTCCTGCCACTTTTCTTTTTTTCTGCTCTTTTCTTTTTTAGCAGCAAAAAGTGGACAGAGTGAAACTTCCCTGACACTTGCTGTTGGGCTGCACTGACCATTAAATAAATGGATGGTACTACAGTAAATACATTTACCAGGTCATCAGTCTGAGAGTGAAATTAGGCATGATCAGTACAGTATTATAGCTGTACTTCTTGAGCTATGCTCTCATATAGAGTCGTATATATAAATCAGTTCAAAAGGGATGTTGCCAATGCAGTAAATGGAGAAGGAACGTGTGGATACAAAATCAAATTCATTTGGCCAACTGTCTCCCTTTTCCTTCTGCTTGTACTTCTACAGTACTGAAAATCTAATGCTTACGATCCTGAAGTCTGATAGTGATTATCATGATAATGAACTAGAGTAAGTTCTAAAAGCCTAACCTGAAATCAAAGTCCCATTGCAGTGGGCACTATACATACAGAGAATAAAATATTCCCAGGCCAAAATAATCCAAATAGATAAATGAGTGTTATAATGATCATCCTCTACATTATGCAGATAGAGAACAGAGGCACAAAACAATTTTCTCACAGCCACATAGGAAGAAGGATTTAATAGAGCAGAGACTTGAACCCAGATCTCAAGTATCCTACTCCAATACCATACTCTCTCATGGAGGTTTTATTTCAATGCAGAGTCAAATAAGTGGAGGAATAAATTCTGAATTTCACTGAAATGTAAATTACATTTGTAATTAACAAACCTATAAAAAACAGGTTTTAAAATAGCTTCATGAAAGAAAAATGGATGCACATTTTTGCTTGATATATCTAAAATGGCACACACAAGAAGTACCAACTTCCTCATTTGTTAAGAAAGTTAACAAGACTTCCACTCACTTGAGTTCCATAAAGGGAACTGTAGCATCTCTGCGTGATGACAAAATCTTTAAGATGAAGGGGAATAAAACTGAACCATAATTTTGAAGTAATCAATGACTTCAAGATGATTTCCCCACATTATCTCATTGACCATGGGCACTAAGTTGAAACTGCCTTTATCTCGAATGCAGTGGACATGGTCATTTTGTTTCTGAAGCAAAACAACAAACAAAAACATTTGTGGGATTTGTATCTGGAAAAGAAGAATTAATCAAATAAACCACAGAAAGTGCAAAGTATGGCAGAAATCCTCTCAGAGTGTAAGACCTATGCAACTTCCCTACTGGTCAAAATCGAAGGCGAAGCAAAAGGGCACAGGAGGGGAAAGGTTAAACAGAGGTCTCCCAGACTGGTTAGCTGAGGGCAAGTCTCAGGAAAGAAGAGCACACATTTCTAAAGATGAAAGGCCAAAGGAAGCCGGCAGAAATCCAAGTCCAAGTCTATCTGCCAGGACAAGAAAAGAATCCAAAAGAGCAAATTCCAGGGCTCAGAAGCATAAGCCAAGGACATGCAAGCAGAGGTGCAAACTGTGAGCATATAAGGATGCAGGATCCAAAAGTTGGCAGTATACAAAGAGTTGGATTCACTGGCCCAAGATTTTGGAACATCTGAAGATAGCTCACGATTCAAAAGCAGCAGATATTAATGCTAAGGCAAAGCAGGAAAGAGACATGGACATGAACTGAGTCACCCAGTATTCAACTTCTGGCAGCTATTTGCAGGAACCATGGGAGTCAGCAAATGTAGCTGTAGTGCTGGAACCTGAAACATTAAATCAAAAATATTCTGTAAAGTTCACGTGTCAAACAAGCGGGTGCAGGATCAATTTGTAGAAGTCAAAGATTGGATTCTGTAGAGCAGAAATTACCAATAAGGATCAGCAAAGGGGCCAAGTGCCTATTTTGTAATATTGTATATTAAGATATATGTAGATTGGAAGTTTTAAGTCTTTGTTTTCTGTGTACTGAACCTTCAGATTCCTAAAATTTCAGCTTGTCTGCAGAGACAACTACCATTTTGTTCCAGTCACATCACCCAGTTGCAGAGGGGGTATACTGGCTCTTATGTCTTGGAGATTTTAATTTTGTTCTTTCTTCTTGATTTCCCCTAAGACAACTGAACCTAAAAGTGTGTGCGCTGCCCATTTGGGGGAGTTTGCAGCCCTTAACCATAAGAATAAAGAAGAGTATTTATAGCTTGGAGAATGTGCTAACACTGTTGAAAGCAAAATGATTTTGGTAGTTAAGGAACTGAGAATAAGACTTACTCTTCAGGGCCATTTTCCTCTCCTGGTTTTGCCCCTCTATGGTTTTCCTTGAGTACATATCACAGAATTCAGGCTGAGTTGCTGCCTGCAGTCTCCAACCTCAGGGTTACTGTCACTTCTCTTGTCAACACCTTTGGCCTCAGGCTGACCACTGCTACCCTCAAAAACTAATTTGGTGCACTCTGGCTCTGAACTTTAGAGCCAGAGATCAATATATAAATATAGCTAACCCTAGCTTAGAAACATCTAGACCCTGAGTAAGTACAGAATATTGAGAGGGAAATGACAGTAATCAGTGCAGGGGCATTTGGACTGACTTCAGAACAGAGGGCCACTAGAGTTGCCAACCCTCCCGGATTGGCCGGGAGTCTACCGGAATCGACATCAATCTCCCCATTACTATTGAAAGCAATCTGGAAGATTGATATTGTGAACGGGTTGAACAGTATGATTAATGAGATTACATCATGTTGAAATAAAAAATCTCCCGGAATAGCTTCAGTCAGAGTTGACACCCCTAAGAGCCACCATGTGCCACCCAGATTTGACTACCAGGTGCTAACCTCCCATCAGCTTGTGAATATATGTGATTTTTTTTTAGGGAGTTAGATTCTCAGCATCTCATTCAACTTGTCTGGACCCATGTGTGGACCTAACGTAAGACAGCTGCAGAATGAGGCCTACAAGAAAAATTATAGAGCAAGAAGCTTCACTGATGGAAAATGTCTGCTCATTTTCTCTAGTATTAATAGTGATTCATAAATATGACATTCAGTATTCACCCTGTAGGTGATTTATAATAAAATCAGTATGTACTTAATAACTATCTTAACACTTGGACCAAAATCTTTTATTCAGCATGCAAGTAGTCAAGTGAAAGGGCAGGATTTAGAAACAACAGCTAGAAATGCAAGATGTAAGATACAAAAGATCAGGATTTTGGAGCGGGACCTGGGAGCCAAGACAAAGACAATATCTGATAGCCAGTCAACAAACTGATACTTACAAAACCATAAGCCAGCAGCAGAGAGCAGTATGAAGCCACCATTGAAAAGAAACTGTTTTCTAGTGTCCAGCTAATAAGAGAGACATGCCGGTAGGAGCAACTGAAATGGGTTCAGTAAAAGTTTACAGACTAGATTTACTTTCCTACCATTGCTGCAAATGTTCTAATGATTTAACTTGTTTCTAATGATGAATATATGTCTGTCAGGAGAAAAATATTGGGACTGTGTGAAATTTCACCGGCTGTTTCGATTCAACACTGTTTTGACTCAGTGAAATCAAATTGAAACAAAGGGCTTCGAAACAGCCTCAAAACAAAACAAGGCTAGTCGAAATGTTTCAAAAGTTTCAAAACGTTTCAAGTTTCAAAGCAGCCAGCAGCCAGGTGGTGGGAGACAAGGGAGAACTAGGGCTGCATTCCCAGCAGCAGCCGGGAGTGCAGTCCTGGCTCTCCTATGGCTGGGCTGTGGAAAGCCAATCACAGCACAGGGGAAGGGAACTGAGTCTGGGCTCAGTTCCCCTCTCCAGTGCTGCTATCAGGCTGGGGAAGGAAACTGAGTCCGATCGCTCAGTTCCCCTCCCCAGCCCTATGATCAGGCTAGGGAAAGGAAGTCAGTCCAGCTGGGCTGAGTTCCCATCCCCAGAGCTAGATCAACTAAGTGAAATGGAACATCTGTTTCGAATTGAAATGAAATTCGAAACAAAACACTGTTCCATCAAAACCTCAAAACTCAAGTCAAAACAGAATGGTGCCTGTCCCAGGGACGCCAGTTTAGAAGAAGGGGAAGCCAGGGTTACAGGAACACCCCAGGCCAAAACAGAAGGGAAAGAAAGCCCCAACTACCTTTCTCAGGGGCCAGAAGGAGCAGGGGAGTGCGCACCGAGAAACCACCCACGCGGTTCATTAGCTGCGCTCATATTCATAGATTCATAGATGTTAGGGTCGGAAGGGACCTCAATAGATCATCAAGTCCGACCCCCTGCATAAGCAGGAAAGAGTGCTGGGTCTAGATGACCCCAGCTAGATACTCGTCTAACCTCCTCTTGAAGACCCCCAGGGTAGGGGAGAGCTCCCTTGGGAGCCCGTTCCAGACCTTGGCCACTCGAACTGTGAAGAAGTTCTTCCTAATGTCCAGTCTAAATCTGCTCTCTGCTAGCTTGTGGCCATTGTTTCTTGTAACCCCCGGGGGCGCCTTGGTGAATAAATCCTCACCAATTCCCTTCTGTGCCCCCGTGATGAACTTATAGGCAGCCACAAGGTCGCCTCTCAACCTTCTCTTGCGGAGGCTGAAAAGGTCCAGGTTCTCTAGTCTCTCCTCATAGGGCTTGGTCTGCAGGCCCTTGACCATACGAGTTGCCCTTCGCTGTATCCTCTCCAGGTTATCCGCATCCTTCTTGAAGTGTGGCGCCCAGAACTGCACGCAGTACTCCAACTGCGGTCTGACCAACGCCCTATAGAGGGGAAGTATCACCTCCCTGGACCTATTTGTCATGCATCTGCTGATGCACGATAAAGTGCCATTGGCTTTTCTGATGGCTTCGTCACACTGCCGGCTCATGTTCAACTTGGAGTCCACTAGGACTCCAAGAACCCTTTCCACCTCTGTGCCACCCAGCAGGTCATTCCCTAGGCTGTAGGTGTGCTGGACATTTTTCCTCCCTAGGTGCAGCACTTTGCATTTCTCCTTGTTGAACTGCATCCTGTTGTTTTCTGCCCACTTGTCCAGCCTATCCAGGTCTGCCTGCAGCTGTTCCCTGCCCTCCGGCATGTCCACTTCTCCCCATAGCTTTGTGTCATCTGCAAACTTGGACAGAGTACATTTCACTCCCACGTCCAAGTCGCTGATGAAGACATTAAAGAGTATCGGTCCAAGGACCGAACCCTGCGGGACCCCACTGCCCACACCCTTCCAGGTCGAGACCGACCCATCTACCACGACTCTTTGGGTGCGACCCTCTAGCCAATTCGCCACCCACCGGACTGTGCAGTCATCCACATCACAGCCTCTTAATTTGTTCACCAGTATGGGGTGGGATACCGTATTGAAGGCCTTCCTGAAGTCCAAGTATACGACATCCACCCCTCCTCCTGTGTCCAGGCGTTTCGTAACCTGGTCATAGAAAGAGACTAGGTTGGTCAGGCACGATCTGCCCGCCACAAACCCATGCTGGTTTCCCCTCAGCATAATTTGTCCTGCCGGGCTCTCACAAATGTGAGCCTTGATAATTTTTTCAAATACTTTACCAAGGATGGAGGTGAGACTGACCGGCCTATAGTTGCCCGGGTCCTCCTTCCTCCCCTTTTTGAAAATGGGGACCACGTTAGCCCTTTTCCAGTCCTCCGGGACTTGGCCTGTGCGCCACGAGCATTCGAATATTCCCGCCAGTGGCTCTGCAATGACGTCGGCCAGTGCCTTCAGCACCCTCGGATGGAGCCCATCCGGGCCTGCCGACTTAAAGGCATCCAGTTCTTCCAAGTGACTCTGCACCATCTCAGGGTCTACGCATGGAAGTCTGGCGCCTTGCTGCTGCCTCTCTACAACCCCAGTGAGAGACTTGTCGTGCCCCTCGCTTAGGAACACTGAGGCAAAGAACTCGTTGAGGAGTTCAGCCTTGTCCCCCCTATCTGTCACCAATTGCTTCTGCCCATTTAGCAGGGGTCCTATTCCTCCCTGGGCCTTCCTTTTACTCCCTATATATCTAAAAAACAATTTCTTGTTGTCCTTTACTTGGGTTGCCATCCTCAGCTCCATGGTAGCTTTGGCCCGCCTAACTGCCTCCCTACAAGCACGAGCAGAGGAGGTATATCACCTTGTTTCCACTTTTTATGTGCTCCCCTTTTGGCCCTTAGGCTGCCCTGGATTTCTCTGGTCAGCCATGGAAGCCTCCTGGCCCCTTTCCCTCTTTTGCCTCGCTCGGGGATCGTCTTGCTTTGTGCCCAAAGGATCGTTTCCTTTAGGCACAGCCACCCTTCTTGGGCACCCATCCCATCAAAACTCCTACTCTGCAGTGCTTCCTTGACTAATCGCCTGAGTGCAATGAGATCAGCTTTCCTAAAGTCTAGCACTTTTACCCTACTAGTTACCTTACCCACTCGCCGTCTTATGTTGAATTCTATTATAAGGTGATCACTGTCTCCCAGATAGCTACCGATCTGGAGGTCCCCTATCATGTCATCTCCCGTTGCCAATACCAGATCCAGTATGGCATTCCCCCTAGTGGGACCATACACCTCCTGTGTCAGGTGGAGGTCCTGTACACAAGTTAGAAACCTGCGTGAGCGATGGGACCTTGCTGTCTGCGTCTCCCAGCAGATGTCCGGGTAGTTTAGGTCCCCCATGACTACCGCCTCTTTAGCTTTTATGGTCTCCGAGAGTTGCCTCAGGAGCCCCGCATCTATTTCTTCCCTTTGGTGTGGGGGTCTGTAACAGACCCCTACCACCAAATCCCTTTCTCCTTGCCCCCCATGTAGCCTAACCCACAATCATTCTACTTCCTCAGCCTCGGATTCTGTCTTGATGAGGGTTGATGTATATTGCTCACTGACATAAAGTGCAACCCCCCCCCTTTCTTCCCCGACCTGACCTTTCTATACAATCTATAGCCCTCAATATGTACCGCCCAGTCATGGGATGAATCCCACCAGGTTTCTGTTAGCCCCACTAAGTCATAGGTGTTTAGTGCAAGCAGGAGCGCTAGTTCATCCTGGCTGGGTGATGTCAGAAGGAGACGCCACCCGGTGGAAACAAAGGGCAGCCCTGAGGGCGCAGGAAGGGGGCCGGCAAGCGAAGAGCCCGCGGGGAAACCCCAGGCCAGAAACGCGCATCCACGGCGTCTGGCTGCAGAAAACGGCGGGGGCAGCTGCAGCTGCGGTGGCAGCGACAGCCACAGCAGCGAGGGGAGTGGCGGAGAGTCCCTGAGCCAGAGAAGACTGGCAGGGGTTGGGGACGCCGGCAGAGAAGCCGGCAGAGAAGCCAACAGTGGAAGCAACGAGAGCAGAGAGAGCAGCATGAGCAGAGAGAGCAGCATGAGTAGAGAGAGCAGAGGGAGCAGCATGAGCAATGAGAGCAGAGGGAGCAGTGAGTGCCAGGGAAGCTGGAGTAGCTGCGGGGGAGCTCGGAGCCAAGGAACAGTGAAGTGCAAAGGTGACAGAAGAGAGACCGGCAGGAGCCCCACCTGTGATAACTAGGGTGGAAGCGGCGGGAGATCCCAAGCTGGGAAGGCCAGCGGGGATTAAGGGTGCCAGCAGAGAGGCCCACAGCTTCTCCAAGAGGAGCCAGCCTTGGCAATCGGACCTCAGGCGACTGTAGCTACATCCCCGAATAGAAGCCGAACCTAGGGGAGACAGAAGAGTCCCGATTGGGGCAAGCGCCCAGGTCTTGGGACACTGAAGCACCGGTGAAACACAGGGTCCCCACAGGCTGAGGCATTCTATTTTCCTTTAGGGCTCCTTCTTGCCCAACGGTTGCACCTCTCCAGCGGTTACGGTGGTGGGTATTCACGTTGTGTCACGGCTGGTGTTGGAATAGGGGCAAGGGTCAAGACAAGGCTCATGGTGCCTCTTGTTATGAGAGGTCCCTAGAGCTCTCAGCTCAGGAGAAGGGGTGCATGGGGAGCCACTGCCAGTGAAGACTGAGGCTAGGGACGCTGGATAGTTGAGCCAGAACCCAAGGGCCTCTTAGCCTTCACGCCAGAGCCCGGCCCAAGACACCAGGGCCCGCAGCTGTAGGGCAACGGGAGGTTCGGGAGAAGATACCAGTAGGGGCCAAATATAAAGAGAGTTTTAGAGACCCGCTGTGGAAGGTGGTGCCTGGCCAGGGTGTAGGGGAGGTCAGAGCCCCATGAGTGCCCGCTGAGAGGCGTGACGACCCTGGAGGCTTCCTCGAAGGGGACCCCCTCCACTGAGGATCCATTCAAAGTCGTGGCAGACGAGTTAAGGGGATCCTCTGACGTCAGCTGAGGTACCCTCTGGGGCCCACTCGCAGGCCCGGGACAAATCAGATCAACCGCCCAAGCAAAGGCAGCTCAGGAGCGCCTAATAGAGCAAAGGCGGGCACAGTGCCATTTCACACAGCCTTAATAAATATCTTCTCCTTGATTGGGATTTCAAAATCACAGACTTTATGCCTTGTTTGAGGAGTAATACAAGTGTTAATTTACATTTAAAAAATTATTTTCCTGAAATTATATTTTTAAATTGTCCCTTCTGAAGGCCTATGCTTCCAGGTATAAATTCCCAACAAGTGTCTACTATGTGCAAAAGATCTGTATTCTAAGAACTCTGGGTTTCTACTTTAGAATAAGGTATACTAATACTTTTGTTTCCATACGTGCTTATATCAGTAGTAATCTAGAATTAGAAACTACTAATGACTAAGCCACAACATTACAAAACACATTAGAATCTCTTCTGCTTTCATCTGCATTTATATTCCTGGAGTTATTCTGTGACAGGGGGCCACCTCGGGGCCGATCTCCACGGCCCGCCCACCTGTCTCTGGGCAACCGCCCACCTATCTCGCCCGCCACGCCTTTGATGTTAATTGATTCAATTAAGATGTCAATTAAACGGGAGGCTACCCATTTAGTGCCCCGATGCCAGGGGGTGCACTCTGCGGCTCCTACCTCCCCAATACCGCAGCCCAAGCCTCGCAGATGGCATCATGGTGTGTTCACATAGTCACCGGCCCCATACTGGGCCCCAGAATCATCCATACAGGACCCCTCTATGATCCTCTCCTATCAGGCGGCCACTCCACCGTCATCCAGGCTACCTAGCCTCCCCGAAGCTATTTTCCCCTCTCGGGTGTGGTCCCACCAGGACCTTCGGTCTCTTGCCCTGGCCCACCTCCAGGCCAGTCAGAACCCCAGGGCCCCGGCTCTTGGGCGTCCCTCGCAGTGGGCCCCTGGCCCTTTTGACCCTCTTGGTCCTGGCCCCAGCTTGGGCCAGTCGAGGGTACTCTCTCCTTTGGGCTGGGTCTCTAGCCCCTCACTCTCTATCCCGGCCTCACCGTGCCACTACTCCCTTCTCCCAGGGGCAACCGCAGCACCATGCCCTGTACTCATTCACTCTCTCGGGGTCTGCCCTCTGGGCCCCTCCACAAACAGGGTTACCCACCCGGTGGTGGGAGCTAGGGGTTAAGGCGCCCCGACCCGCCTTTCACTGGGGTGATAACTGGCCTGGCATTTCCTGGGGGCTCCCGCGCCACTGAGAGCCCCACCAGACCACCCACTCCCGGTAGGGTGCAGTTTCAGGTCATGCCCAGGACCAGGAGCCTCCTTACCACCCCTTCAGCTCCCCCTTACCTCCGGGTCATTCTCAGCAGCCCTTCAGCCAGGCGATGTTGCTGCCTGGCCTCCTGCAGCCAAACTGCCTTGTTTATATAGGCAGCCCTTGCCTCAAAATGGCTGCCCTTGTCAGGCACCTGGAGGCTGCCAACTCCAGGCCCTTAAAGTGGCAGGCACACACAGTGCACTGCCACATATTCACATAGTCAAAAGTCCTATATTGCATGTGGCACTCTAACTTATCTTGTATATTTAACCACAAACTGTATAAAGCCTGCCATTACCAACCAGGACTTCAGCCACACACGTATGGATTTATATCGTAACTAACACAAAATAAAACCATCATAATGCTGTCTGAGAAAAATTTGTCAAATAGTCAACTTACATGCCTCAACAAAATGGAGTCTAATAGGGGTGTACAAAACAGGCCGTATTCAATTTGGATTCGGCCCGAATCAGGGACAGTGATCAACTAGTTGATTCAGATCAATGTCCTGATTCAATTTGGTTGAATCCAAATTTTTGATGCTGATTTGAAGAATCAGTGATTCAGCTATAGACACAGCTTTAAATGTTTTTTCTACATACCTTGAGGTACCAGGCACGGCTCGTGAACACGGCAATGCTGGGGTGGATGGAGCATTCCAAAGGAGTGCGGGAGAGGGGAGGGGGCCTGTACTTCCAGTCTACCTCTGGGTCTGTCACTGAGCACACTGGGGGGACCGCCCATGCCCCCCAGCTCAGTGATCGGTTGCAGGGAGACCCCCAGACCAAGGGGGCACCAGTCACCAAGATGGAGGAGCACAGCGGGGGTCTGACACACTCCCTGGTGAACCTGGAAGTGGACCAGAAACACTTCCAGTCCACTCCCAGGTCTGCTGCCAAGCATGCTGGGGACCCTTCCCTCCCTCCCCCCGTGTTCCTGTGGGACACTCCATCCGCCCCAGCACTGCAGCATTGACAAGCCACCTGGTACCTTGAGGTATGTAGAAAAAACATTTAAAGTTGTGTCTATGTCTGAATTGTTGAATCTTTCTGAATCTCTCCGAATCAGTTCAGAGGGTTCCAATTTGATTTGGAGAGATTAAAGGGTCTCCTGATTCAATTCAGATTCAGAGATTCTGCCACCAAATTAAGCCGAATCTCTGCCAAATCAAATCAGCAACCAAAGTTTTGCATAGCCCTAGAGTTTAATGATCAAAGCTGTAGAATTCTTTCGATTATGAAAGCAGCCATATAAAACACCCGTTTTCTATAGTCCAATACATAATCTATTGAGCCTGGACAATCTGAATCTAGGTTAAGCAGTTGCAATTAAGCCATGGAGCTTTAGGGTTAAAAAAAATCAATCAAAACCTTAAAAACTCCCTAAGCCTTTCCTAAAAATAGTTTTCCTATAACAAGTGCATCTTACACAGAACATGTAATAATGTGGTACAAAGACATTCTTGGCCTGAGTTTATTCATTTGTTAATTTGACATTATTCATTAGTAGGGTCACTAAGGGCTACATCTGCAAAAACACCTACACTCTGGCAATTTAGATACCCAAGATCAAGATCAAAATCCTCAAAACCCCTGCTCAGCTGCCACCTAATCCTGGAGGCACCTAAATCTCACAGGTACTGTGACAGAGTACCTTCAGTGCCTGGCACTTTAAGGTTTGAAAGCAGGCAGCAAGGCAGCCTGTAGGTATGGGCTAGCCTTAATCAGGTGGTCACATGACCCCAGGAGGGCCCTGGGATTGGAGGAGGGGGCAGAGCAGCCTCCATTTTAACCCAGGTCCTCAGAGCTGGGGCAGCAATCTGCTGCTGGCAGCTGGAATAATACCACGCAGCTGAGCTTCTGCTCAGAACATCCTTGGAGGTAAGGGCAGGAGCTATGGGGATGGCAGGAGGCTCCTGGTCCTTGGGTATGACTGGAAACTACACCCTGCTGGAGAAAGATGGCCTGGTGGGACTGCCCATGTCAAGGTAGCTCCCCAGAAATGTCAAGCCAGTTGCCTCCCCAGTGGAAGGTGGGTAGGGGCACCTTAAAACCCCAGCCCCCACAGCCTAGTGGGTTACCCCAAGGTAGGGACAGACATGGGGCCAGGCACAACTAGAGAGAGGCACTTGAGCCTATAGAGTGAAAGACCCTGAAGACATAGGGCAGGTACACTTAGTGAGAGGCACCTGAGCCCATAGGGTGAAAGACCCCAGTGTTAGGGGGACCAGGCACTCTTAGGAGAGGCACCTGAGCCCCATAGGGTGAAAGACCCCAGTGAGGAGGTAGACACAGAGTGGACCCAGTGAGGGGGCAGAAATACATGGAGGACCACACAGAGTAGGGTGCACAGTCGACCTGAAGTGCTGTGCCAGCAGCTCAGTTCACCCCAGAGTAAGGCATAAGACTGTTGGTCACATAGAGTAGGGTCTCAGAGATGACGGCCTGAAGTGCTGCATGTACCCCAGGTGGAGAGTGAGTAGGGAAGCCAGAAATGCTGCGTGGAGTAGGGCCCAAGGGAGACCCGAAGTGCTACATGGAGTAAGGCAGGCTGGGAGTGGCCCGGGCAGGGGCAGTATGCGAGAAAACTAGCAAGAGTGGGTGGAGTGCAAGAGGCTCTGTGAGGGAGGGTGGTGTGAAAGGGTCCTGGTGAAGGACAGAGTATGTATGTCAGATGTCAGAAGCCCTACAAGGGGTAGAGTTTGGCCCAGCCATGAACCGGAGTGATCATCAATGATGTTGTCATCTGTGAGGCATGGGACATGGTGAGGGATGGTTGGAGCCATGTATAATGCCATTATCACCAGGGCAAGTAAATGGGCAGCCTCCTGCCTGATTGACATCTTAGTTATAACCATCAAGACATGGCAGGAGAGCAGTTAGCCCAGAGACAGGCAGGGAAGCCAATATTGCAACCTGGCCCTGAGCTGACCCCCTATCACAGGTACCTAAAGTTCCACTTCTGGATATGCACCCAATCAGTCACCTCTGAGGAGATAAAGACCTGGCTTATATCTAAGTTCCATCAAAACCTACCTGTGTTGCCTAAGAAGCTTGGGATATGTTATCGGCATACCTGACAGATCAATTACCACACAGCTGTGCGGTTAGAGCATAGAACCAAGATTGCAGAGATCTAGGTTCAATATCCTCAGTGTCTGAGGAGGTTTAAGCCTACACCAGTGCTTCAACAACCAGGCTATAGGCAAGGGCAGGGAGAGGTACTATCACTCTCTCCTGTTGAAGCTGTTTTACTTCTCATGGAACAATTTAAGAGTTATTGGACCAGAGAGAGAACATGAAGTAGTCTAGTGGTTAGGAGAGACACTGGGGAAAGAGGAGTCCTGGGTTCCAGACTAGTTCAGAAGAGACTGAAACCCAGATGTTGTAGGAGAGTGCCCAGACAACAAATCAAAGTCAGGCTCACACTTGTTCTCTCATGTCTCATTGGCCCAGTTCATTTCTTTTAACTTTCTATGTGTAGAGCAATTTCATTGGGAAGGTCTAGCACCTGAGGTTATCCTAGCATAGCTTAAAGGTTGGTGAATATGGCAATCTCCTAGGAGAAATAATTAAAAAGCACCTCAGCAGTGGAGGGAATTGGATCCATGTTTCTGAATTACTGGTCTAAAACAGTGGCTCTCTAACTTTTTAGACTTAAGGCATCCCCCAATACGCCCAAGGCACTCATTGGAAAATGTCAGCTCTGTTTTCTCTCAATTTTTTACTACAAAAAAATAATAGAACAATTCTTCTGTTGCCAAATCTCAAAAATACCCCAACAGGTTAGAATGTTTTTTAACACTATGGATTCCTACTTGAAGTCTCTGGTTTTATATTGTGAATTGTGGTTGCACATATAGCAGTGCTAACATTGCATGGCACCCCACAACACTCTTGGAAGGATTTCAAGGCACCCCAGGGTGCCATGACATTCTGGTTGAGAATTATTTGTCTAAAAACAGAACAACCATCTAAAACAAGGGCACTGCTTTGAAAGATTGTAGTACCCCAGTCAGTGTTTTCAAAGAAAGAAAACCAGCTCCTACTGCTGTAAGAGAGTTGTAGGCTAGGAAAATCACTGCCTAAATGTAAACCAGAGTGATATTGAGTGATTCAGTGCCTATGCTCCTCTGTGCATCCAGGCTTAAGAATCTATTTTGAGTGGAGAATACTGAATCAGAGTAGCTACCACCAAACCAGGGCTGCACTCAAGATGCTCCACTTTACAGCAGTGAAGCATATCTACAGTGAAGGTTTATGGTTATTTTAATATGTAAAAACCCAGTGCAAAAATCCATAGCTTAGACAGGCACTACTATTCTTTAATTGTTATAATATTAACGTACAAAATAACTTTGCAAAATTTAGTGCTGAAAAGAAATCTGAACACAACATGTACTGGTGACTGAATGGCAAACAATGATTTTTGTCCTTCAACAATAAGTTATTGCCACAGCACATGTAAACAAAGAGTCTGAAGATCTCTGAATACTGTTACCTTGACATGCAGCCTTCCATCAACTGCTATTCAGATGGGAAGAGCAGTCCCAGAATTACTGAGTTGTGCTGTTTAGACTAACCAACTAACCAACTTTCACATGTTTTCTCTCAGAGACAGAAATCCCTGAGTCATTATCATTGTTATTGCTACCTTTTGTCTTACCTAGCCTCATTAGAAGGATTAGACTAATCAGCAAGGGGCATAAATTTAATTGGGACATAATTTAATTCACTGATTTTGTTCAATTTTGACTCCTGACCACTGACATTTTTGCTTCTATAGCTATACAAAGAGGCATTTGGCTTTATTTAGCTCTCCTGATTACAATGTCTGCTCTTAAAATGGCAGCATTTGCCTTTAATTTCAAAGACCAGACATGCATATGTTTTAATCCTTCCCATCAGCCTAAACTCTTCAGAGTAATACTCAGGTGCTTATCATCTTGATGGCTCCACACTCCCTGACAAAGAAAGTTAAATGTTGCTTAAGACATGTTACAATGAGGCAGAGGGCACCAAGTACTGGACACTAACACCAAGTTGGGTAGATTTGCAGATAGTCAGAAAGGTAGAGCTAAGACTCGAGAAATAGTTTGCAATCAATCAGGTAAGATTCAACAAGGATAAGTGTTAGGCCCTGCACTTAGGATGTAATAAATGCATGCACAAATACAGACTGGAAAATGACTGGCTAAGCAGCAGTACTGCAGAGAAGGACCTAGGGATTACAGTAGACCATAAATAGAATACAAGCCAATAGTATGTTCTTGTTGGAAAAATAGCTATCAGCACACTGATGGATTACCAAGTGTCACTTGCAAATCAAAGGAAATGATTCTTCTACTCTATTCAGCACTGATGAGACTTCACCTGAACTAAATTGAGATGGTCTAAAAGTCCAAGACTGAATTGAGTCAATCTTCTCAGGGTAATCTAAACCAGGGGTCAGCAATGTTTTTGGGCAGAGTGCCAAAAACACCCACCACCTTGACTTGTAAGATGTTGGTGTGCCAGGAGAGGATGGCAGGACCCAAACCTTGTCATGGCAGGGCAGCGCCAGTCCCTTCCCAAGGTGCATATGTCAAGCAAAATGCCTTCATGTGCCACACGCTGGCACATATTGCCTACGTGGTCTAAGCTGCATTGATTGAACTGATAAGCAGGTGAACAGACATTCACTTTTGATTCTGGAAATGCAGCCACATGCCTGCAATAGGTCAGGTCAGAAGCTGGGGGGGTGCTAGAGCACACCTCTCTCCTCAGCTGAAACAGACAGCTTGGGCCTCCCCACTCTGAGAAGTGGGGTTTGCATGGGAGGTGCAAGGTATCCTGGGATGCTGGGGGACTGTGAGTTAACTTGAATCTGGAGGTGATTTGGAACAAGTTCAATAAGCTGATTTAACCAAAATCAGTTAAAGCTGATAGTATATCCATCCTGGTTTATCTTGGATCAGTTTCAGCCATTTTGAAAGTGGCTTATGTGCACTGAACTTCTCTTGTGTTACAGATTTGAACCAATTTCCGATCACTTACACCAGTTTATGTGTAATTTCTGTCCCTAGCCCTGAAGTACTGTGTCCAGTTTTGGGCCCCATATTACAAAAAAAGATGTGGACTGATTGGAAAGAGTCTAGAACAGTACAACAAAGATGATGAGGGGCCTGGGAAGCATGATTTACAGGGAAAGGCTGAAAACACTAGGATTATTTAGTCTGAGGAAGAGGCTGAGAGGGGATTTGACAACAGTCTTCAAATACCTGGGGGATGAAAATACATTGTTCTCTTTGGCCACTAGGGAACAAGACTAAGAGCAATGGTCTCAAATTTTAGCAGGAGAAATTTAGGTTGGAGATTAGGAGGAACTTTGACTATGAAAGTGGTCAAGCATTAGTACAGGCTACCTAGAGAAACTGTGGAATCTCCATCCCTAGAATTTTTTAAAAGCAGGTTAGTCAGACATTTGGCTGGGACAGTTTACTTAGGAATGAGCCTAACTTGAGCAGGGGGCTGGACTAGATGACCTAATAATGTTCCTTCCAGCATACAGCCCTATGATCCTATGATCTTACGGTACCAGGAGGTAACTAGAATAACTATGACAAGGAGTTGTATCTTTCTAAAAATAAAAAGAATTTTTAAAAATAAAAAGAATAAGACTGACGTCTGAGATTATTATAGCACATTTCATCTAAGGACCCCAAAACATTTGTAAACTTTAGAAACTGGGTAAAGGAAGAACTGAATTTGTCACTGAAATGCAGCCAACTGTCCTACAGAATAAGCACAAAAATGAAAAACCATTGAAAGGAACACAGCATTGTTACCAAACAAAACTACAATTCCTCCCACCAAAGATGTAGAAGAACTTGACCGGAACGCTCTGGATATCAGACCTCAAAGATAAAATAAGCAAAAAGCCATACAGTATTTAATGGTTTCAAGTGATCTACCCATTTGTCTTCCATGCTAGTCCAAAGATATTTCTCTACCAGCCTAGTGTTCTTTAATTGGTATTGACACCAAGGAAAGAGTGCCACCTACTGACCTACCAGCACTATTTCTTATAGCACATCAATTTTTCTTGCTGGTCTCCCATCAAGGTACTAGGCTTGCTGCCCTCATTAGCATATGAAATGAAACCTACAGGGCTGATACTACAAGTATTTCATAAGAGAGGGAATTGATCATGCAGGTTAAGTATCAGATAACACTGTGACTGTGGCTGAAGACCCAGCCCTCTGGGCAAAATCCTGACATCCCTTGTTCTTCCCATTCATGTCAATAGGAGATTCACCTGAGTAAGGGGCATTGGCTATGGCTCTTTGGATTTATATACTTAAGGAACATACTGTCATTTTGACCATTCCACTTTCCCCAATGTTGTTAAAGGAATGAACAAGATTTGGTACCAAGTAAAGGACACGCTTCAAATCTGCTCCTCTATTTATTCTTCCAGGCCAGGTCCAGACATTACACTTTTTTTGTATAAGTGATCAGTAGGGATCTCTAGAATTTGTGCCAGAAGTGCCAGTGGCTTCTTTAATCTTGGAGTTTCCTCAGAGCATCCCCCTGCTGCTGATTAGCAGAGGGGTCCTGTTGCTTATTTAAAACTCCTTCCTGGCATACATAGACTGGTTTAAAAATGGGGGAACCCAGTCTAAGATTTGCCCCTCCCCATCAGAGGGTGAATGTGTGTCCTGTTCACTATCAGTCTAAACTATGCCACTTATAGAAAACTGCTCAACTTAGATCTATCTGCCTCAAACTTTTTGAATGTCTGTACCTAGCCTCATCTGCACTATTTCATCTCATGAACTTCCTCGCACTGAAGTTAAGAAACAGCAAGAGTGATATCTTGATTCCTAATGCATGCTGATTATTCAGGTCAAAGGACCTACAGCAATCATGACATTGCTTGTGACAAGTGATGGAACAGTGGATATCTCTCTCCAGAGATAGTAAATGTGAAGACTGCTGAAAAGCAGGAGCCAACACTAGAAGAAATTAATGAGCAACTAAATGATTTAACAAGTACCGTGTCTTTATTTGACTGGAAATTAGATGAATTAACTTAAAAAGAATAATGCACTGACAAGACAGAAGAACAACTACATAAACATATCACAAGTCAGTGGTGTAGGGGAAGGAAAAAGACAATCTGTACTTTAACATCCCAATAGAAAAGGTTACAATTCACACAGAAGTTGTTTCCTGAAGATGACAGACAGGAAAAAGGAAGCTAGTATACAACTATCATCTAAAAGATAGCCAGTGTACCTGTTTGGTTTCAGCACAGGAGGGTTCTAGCGTGGTAAAGCAACTAATGATTTGACACCAGGATAGTCTACCCAAGTGTGGAATCAGAAAAAATATATGCCTTAAACTTTGATTATTTTAGTTATAAGATTACATAACCGCTTTGTATAAAATTGCTGGCTCTGTACAGTAGAACAGATAAGGGCAAGTGTTTGTTTTTTGTAACTCTTCTGCAACTGCTTCGCTCACCGCGGCCTTGAAGGTAAAAAAAAAAGTATGTACAAAGTAGATTTCCAGGTGCAAGAAGGAGGTTTGTAAACTAACCTCACCTCCCCCATAAGTTCCCATCCTGATAACAGCAAAGAAATAATGAAGTAATATTATAGCCGCTTTTCATGCTAATTTCACTATATGATCACGTGAGTTGTAAGCGACTGTTAAAAAGTATATAAGCCTCCTGATTTTGCTCTTGGGGGAGGACCCCTTCCAAGTGCTTGGGAAATCCATGTCACTTTGGAACTCCCCCCTAGAGCTGTAGTTTCTTTTGAATAAAAGCTTCTGCTGACCTGACCCAAAAATACTCTGTGTGTGTTTCCACGACAATTCCTGGTGCCATGACTCGGATCCAGAACACAGGCTGAGGAAGGAGGACCTCAGGCTGCCCCCCCCCCGAACCCTGAGGCGCCAAACTTGAGAGGTAAGAGACCTAATTCAAAATCTCTATTGGGGTTTCGAAGGAGGACTGCCTGTAGGCTCCCAACTTGGCCGTGGTAACTGGATCTGAACCTTGTTAAAACAGGTCAGTCTGAACCTTACTGCCAGCTAAAATTTTCTGTCTGGTAAAGGATCCCATTTTGTGTCTGGTAACGTACATTTTAGGGAGAAACTGTTTGAGGCACCTTCATCCAACAGCACATCGGGCTTGTAGTTAATTAACTAAGGCGGTGTGGGGTAGGAGGTCTGCCTGACTGAATAAATGTGCATGTGTGTGTATTTAGAAATATGAGCCACTGACCAGGACTAAGACTACGGTTGGGCTCAGCCGCCCCAATTCTGCCTGACAGGGCAGTTTTGAAAGCAAGGGAGCCCAACTGGAACCTCATGACCCAGTGGACAGGGCTTATTGAATGAATGTGTGTGTGTATTTAGAAATATGAGCCACTGACCAGGACTGAGACTACGGTTGGGTTCAGCCGCCCCAATTCTGCCTGACAGGGCAGTTTTGAAAGCAAGGGGGCCCAACTGGAACCTCGTGACCCAGTGGACAGGGCGTCTGAGTGATTTTGTCTTTTCCAAACCCCTTGTCCCAGTAGCTTCTGCCGAAAGCAGGAGTGAAAGGATCCCTCTAGTGTTTCCCTCCCCATTTCCATTTTATGAGCCGGTGTCGGGTCAGAAGCCTTTTGTCTGGGCAGTAAAAAACTGCGGGGCAAGGCACTGAGCGGCCTGGACATCCTAAATAAGCCTCTCCTACGTCTCCCTGTGTGACTGAAAATGGGAACAAGTCAGTCTAAACAAGTTCCTGTCCCCCCTAAGGGGACTCCGGCGTACTTTATGTACACACACTATTCTCCCGAGACTTGCAAGTACCTGGATAAGTGGAACTGGTATACTAGGGATGATCTTGTGAAACATTTTCCACAGGAAGGAACATTTGATCAGGATAAAATAGTGCACTTGAGAGGGGCGTTAGAGTCCCGTGGATCCAAAACACCACAAAACCAGTGGGACGCGTTCTTTTATTGGTATGATAAAATGTCCAAAAGGCGGACAGAATCTCAAACTAGGAGCCTAAAAGACTCTCAAGAAAAATTAAAACAGCAGTTAAAAGCTGTTCGGGAGAAATTGGCTGCTCCCCCAAATTACACGCTGGCCACCGCTCCAATGTATCCAGCATTGCCCGGGGCGCCCCCACCACCGGAGCTAGCAGAGGATATCCTTGACCTTTGTTCGAACCCTGCTCTCCTGGGACTCCCACATCAGCAACAACCAGTTCAACATCAGGCTGCAGCCCAGGCTAGTGACCCATTAGCTGAAGCTCCTTCAATTAATCCATCCACGGAGCTTAATAGTCCGGACTCATCCACCATATCTGCCACTCAATCATCACCAGTGTGGCAATTTACTCCTGGGTCACAACCCACCACAGGTGTATTTAGAAAAATGGGAATAGGCATGGAAAGATCTCCCATCAATCTGAGATCCCGAACTGCACAAGTTTACCCCCTAAGACAAATGCCAGGCATTGGCACCGATGGACAAAATATAGTAACTGTGCATGCACCCTGGACTCCAGGTGATCTCTACAATTTAACTCAAAAGTTCCCAAAAATCAGGGAAGACCCAGAAAAATTTCAGGAAGAATTGCAGACTGTTATAAACTGTTATAATCCAACATGGGCTGACATTAATCAACTCATGCGATCCATTTTGCCCAAGGAAACTATGCTACGTCTGTACACTGCCTGTACTTGGCCAGATCAAAACCCAGGGATTGGCCAAGACTTTATTGACAAGAGAAATGCTTTGGTTCAGGCAGTTCTCACAATTTGCCCAAAAAAGGCAGACTGGACCAAAATAAATACCTGTAAACAAAACAAAAATGAACACCCCAGTGACTATTTAGAACGCCTCAAACAGGCATTTGAACGATACTCAGGAATGGATAACTCAGTCGGAAATGCTAAACAAGCAATAGTGGCAGCATTCGTCCAGGGACTTAACCTTAAAATTGCTGAGAAAATTCAAACAGAAATTATTGGCTGGGAAACTAAAGATTTGACCGAAGTCCTTGCTGCGGCTAACCATTTTCATAACAAATTAGAACGGTCTAAAGACAGTGCCGAGTTTAAGTTAATGGCCTTACAGATTTCTCAGTTGCAGGGTCCAGGTAGAGGAAGGGGACGAGGACGGGGAAGGGGAGGCCCGGGTAGATTCAGGGGAAGAGATAGATCCTTGAGTCCACAAAACCCAGGCTATGGGAACCAATGTCATTATTGCAAGCAAGAAGGACATTGGAAATCAGAATGCCCCAACCGCCCCGGCCAAGGACCCAGACCCCAGCCCCCACTTCCACTTCCTGTCAATTTTCCCAGTGTTGAATAGGACAGCCTGAGGGACAGTGACATCATTGCTCCTTTGCTTGCTACTGACCAATCTGGTCCGTTTGTTGAATGCCTTATTTCTGATAAACCTGTCTCCTGTCTTGTCGACACCGGAGCGTCCCGCTCCACACTAAAGGCTGCTGAGTTTCCTTTTCTACCTTATTCTCCTGAAACTGTAAATGCTGTCGGTATAGGCAAACAACCTATCCCACATCCCGTCTCTGAACCTGTCTCCATCTCTATTGGCCCTTTGTCTGAAAATCATGCCTTTCTTCTTAGCCCCTGTGCACCTGTCAACCTTCTTGATAAGGATTTGCTGTGTAATCTGGGATGCGTGATTTATTGTAGCCCAGATGGTGTTCACCTTGAGGTACCGGAACAGAGGGAAACCGAGCTTGTGGCTTTGCTAACCCAGGAGTACTCTGATCCTGACACTTCCTACTTGCAAGAGGAACTGTTGGCACGAGTACCTCCACAGCTGTGGTCCACCCATGTGAATGAAGTGGGGCACATGCTAAGTGCTGAACCAGTGCGTATCATCCTGAACCCTGCCAAGCCACTTCCTCGTGTCCCACAGTACCCCATCTCAAAGGAAGCTGAGGAAGGGATCAAGCCTGTCGTTTCCTCACTCCTTGAGCAAGGGATTATTGTCCCAATACGCTCCCTTACAACACACCTATCCTACCCGTCAAAAAACCTGGTAAAGATACGTATCGCTTTGTGCAAGATCTTCGAGCTGTAAATGCCGCTGTTTTACCCGCTTTCCCCGTGGCCCCTAACCCTGCCACTATTCTTTCCTGTATCCCTTCAGATGCTACATATTTCACAGTAGTGGATCTTTGTTCTGCTTTTTTCTCTATCCCCTTTCATAAGGATAGCCAGTATCTGTTTACATTTACTTATCAGGGATTTCAATATACCTGAACAAGACTCCCTCAGGGATATACAGAGTCCCCAACCCTGTTTTCCCAGATCCTAAAAAAAGATTTGGATCCTATCATGTTCAAAGGGGGGTCCACCCTTGTTCAGTACGTTGATGATCTATTGTTAGCCTCACCCACTTTGGAGGCCTGTAAGCAAGATACTTTGATACTCCTCACAGCTTTAGCTCAGAAAGGCCACAAGGCCTCAAAATCTAAATTGCAGCTCTGCAAGTCTAAGGTACATTATTTAGGGCATGATATCTCAGCAGGAGAATGACACCTTTCCCCTAGTAGAGTTGAAGCTATCCTCAACATTCCCAAACCTATGACTAGAAAACAGATGAGGGGATTCTTAGGTGCAACGGGTTATTGTAGACAGTGGATCCTGGGTTATGCTGCTTTTGCAAAACCCTTGCAAGCATTCACTCATGATACCACCCCGGAACCCCTCCCTTGGACTCCTGAAGCCGAACAAGCATTTGTGGCCCTTAAGCAAGCCTTCACTCTTGCTCCCGCTCTTGGACTTCCTAATTATAAAAAACCCTTTACCTTGTTTTGTCATGAACGGGAAGGAATCGCTTTAGGAGTACTCACTCAGCTGCATGGTGAAAAGCATCGCCCAATTGCATATTACAGTTCTGCCCTTGATCCCATAGCTGCGGGACTTCCTCCTTGCCTCCGTTCAGTTGCAGCTGCTGCCTTGTTGGTTAAAAAGGCAGATTCTCTAGTTTTGGGACACTCTTTAACCATTGCAGTTCCACATGCTGTGATGGCCCTTCTGCTCAAGGGCAAAACTTAGCACATTTCCAATTCCCGTCTTACTAAATATGAGAAACTTCTACTGTCAGCTACAAATATAACCTTAAATCGCTGTTCAATTCTGAATCCTGCATCACTTCTGCCTATTGCCTCTGATGGTGAGCCTCATGATTGCCTGTCTATCACAACTCAATTGTTAACCCCTCGAACTGACCTCAAGGACATTCCTATCCCGAACTCTGACCTTGTTTTGTTTGTTGATGGTTCCTGTCTTAGAAATGATGCAGGCAAATTAGTTGCGGGATATGCAGTATGCACTCAGTATGCTGTTTTAGAAGCCTATTCTTTACCCCAAGCTCGTTCTGCTCAAGTTGCTGAACTCATTGCTTTAACACGTGCTTGCATTCCTGCAAAAAATCAAACCACAACCATTTATACTGATTCTAAGTATGCTTTTGGTGTTGTTCATGATTTTGGACAAATCTGGAAACAAAGAGGGTTCCTCACTTCATCAGGGACCCAAATCAGTCATGGTTGTTATGTAAAAGCGCTCTTAGAAGCTGTTCAATTGCCTCTTGCTGTTGCTATTGTTAAATGTAAAGCTCATGAGAAACCCTTTGATGATGTCACACGAAAAAATGATCTGGCAGACCGTTCTGCCAGAAATGCGGCCCTTTCTGGCCCACAGGCTCCTAACTCTGTTTTTGTTTGTTTTTCAGCAGACCAGTCTCCTTTGGCTAGCCTTTCAAGTCTGGCCCTTCTTCAAAATCAGGCCCCAAAAAAGGAAATAAATGACTGGCTGCGTGCAGGATGTTCACTGCACCCCGACTCTCTCTGGCGCTCCCTGGACGGCCGCCTGGTGGCGCCTAGAGAGCTTTTGCCACATCTTGCTCGTTTAACCCACTCTGTGGCCCATACCAGCAAAGGAGGAATGATTGCTACAGTACAAAGAAATTGGTTTGCCCCAAATTTTCCTTCCATGGCACAACAGTACTGTAGCTCCTGTCCCATCTGCTTAGCTCACAACATTGGGCAACAGGTAAAAACAACACCCGCAGCCCATCCCCCTCCATGGGGACCGTTTGTAAATCTGCAAATTGATTTTGTGCAGCTACCTAAGTGCTGTTCTTATGAGTACATTCTTGTTATTATTGGTGTGTTCTCTAGATGGGTGAAAGCCTACCCATGTGTACATGCTGATTCCATCACTGTAGCAAAAAAATTGCTCAAAGAATTCATCCCTAGATTTGGATTGCCCCTCACAATAGATAGTGACCGCGGCACCCATTTCACAGGACAGATAGTAAAAAACATCTGCCAAGCACTCAACATACAGCAACACCTACACTGTAGTTATCATCCACAATCAAGTGGTGCTGTAGAACGTAAAAACTCTGATTTAAAAACGCGCATTTCAAAGATTTGTGCTGAAACAGGCCTCAAATGGCCTGATGCACTGCCCATTGCTCTTATGCACATTAGAAACACTGTTAACAAAAAACATGGCCTAACCCCTATGAAATACTCACGGCACGACCCATGAGGATGCCAGCTACACCACCTGTTGCCCCTCACCAAACAGACCTACAATTAACTGATGAAACTGTACTAAATTATTGCAAGGCATTAATAAAGTATGCCAGGTCTGTTCATTCACAGGTCCAAGAAGCCTTACCTCAACCACCGGATGTTCCCTGTCACAACCTTGAACCAGGGGATTGGATCTACGTAAAGGTCTATCAACGGAAAAACGCACTTCAACCCAGATGGAAAGGACCTTTCCAGGTACTTCTGACCACTAATTCTGCTGTTTGTTGCCAAGGTCACCAAACGTGGACTCACGCCTCGCACTGCAAGAAGGTATCACCTCCATTGGACCCCGAAGCAGCTGTATTCCAACCAAGGTTGGGATCTTTCCCTGAGGCCAAGGACAAAGACCCTCAGGACCTCACTCAGGCAAGTGAGGAGCATCAGGGTGCAAGTGCTAGTAACCTCTCCCCTGCACCCAACACCTCAGCCCAGCCGGATTCATCAGTTGAAAAACGAAGATATCATCTTCGGCCTCAAAAAAAATGAATGCTCCCATTCGGAAAATCACCACCTCGATCAAGACCAAGAGCCAACATTATCAGTCCTTTAGGTAACTTGAGCCCAGAGGACGAAGAAAGACTTTGGCTGCCATCCTGGGTTTGGCTGGTAGTGTTCTTTTTCTTACTGGTGCTGGTTATGTTTGTTGTTAAGATTCTTTGTCCCTCCTATATCTAAAAATGACACTGATATCCTTATATATCACACTTGGGTATCTCAGTATCACCCAAGGGGGGTGGGAGAAAAATTTATATTTGCAGATCTCCCGTACGGTGGCTCAAGCTGGAAATAAAAGTGACTGCTGGATATGCTCTCACAGCCCAGCACACCTACACCAAAAAATCCCAATGATCGGAGTACCAATATCCCTCCAGCAATGGGGAACAATAAACGGCGGCTTCATTAGACTCTACTCGTTAGCTGCCCATCGGTCCGCTCCTAAAGAATGGAGGGCCGCCCCTGCTAACTGGATAATCTCCCCAAGAGTAGAGGCGCCTTTCTGTTACAGATCCAACAACACCGGAGCTTATAATAAAGCCACACCTGTAGGACACTACCCTCATTGCCTAACTACTCTAGATTATAGCCCTAATAGCACCAGTGAAATCCTGTTGGATAACGTACCCTCTCTCAATTGTACAGGATTCATGGTCTACAACTTTTCTAAGAAACCTCATGTTGCTCTCATTGCAAACAGATCGAAATTTTACATTGACTCCAATTTTACTTCTTATAATATATCTCGGTCCAGCAGGATAGCAGCTGAACGTGGTCCGTCCTATACGATGCATATCAATCGAAAGTGCCGGATATGGCATAACAACTGTCGAGATTTGAATACCCTGTCTGCCCCAGGCCTTTACTGGCTCTGCGAAAACAGGGCTCATAAAATCTTGCCCTGGAATTGGGTGGGGGCATGCACTCTTGGACGTGTTATCCCTGGTTTCAAAATGCATAGTGCAATATATCTGGAACAAGTAAAAAATTTCAACCATCACATGAAAAGGGCGGTTAACCCCTTAGCTACCAGAAACACAGGGTTCCATCGATTTGTGTGAACCTTCATACCGTGGCTTGGAGTAAAAAAATTGAAACTAGCCATAATTAACATTTCAGCCACAATGAAAGCTATGGGAAATGCCACTGTGGATGCAATTCAGGCTCTGCAAAAAGAGATCTCCCAGATCTCACAAGTAACTATACAACACCGCATAGCCCTAGATTACCTACTGGTATCCCAGGGAGGAGTATGTGCCTTAGTAAACTCCACCTGTTGTGTCTATGTCAATCAGGACATGCAAATCAAAACTGACATTTGCAAAATCCAAAATCAGTTAAGGGTCTTACATCAAGTGGCCTCAGAAAATACTGACTGGGGTCTAAAAGAAATGTGGTCTTGGCTAACCTCCTGGCTCCCAGATTTCGGGGCCCTTGACAAAAAAATCCTGTATGGAATATTGTTTGTCTTGATAGTTCTGATAATGTTCTATGTCTTAGTGCAACTGATCCTCTGCTGCGTGAAAGCCAACAAGAGAAGCTTTAGCAAGGCAAGAAAACCCACAGCAGAGTCTAAAATATGTTACAAAAGTGTGAGCAGATTAAAAAAAAACATGAAAGGCTGCATGATAAAATAGAGGGGCTCATAAAAATGGAAATTTAAGGCTAAAGTGAGACTAAATAGTCTCAAAGGGGGGGGCTGTGGAATCAGAAAAAATATATGCCTTAAACTTTGATTATTTTAGTTATAAGATGACATAACCGCTTTGTATAAAATTGCTGGCTCTGTACAGTAGAACAGATAAGGGCAAGTGTTTGTTCTTTGTAACTCTTCTGCAACTGCTTCGCTCACCGCGGCCTTGAAGGTAAAAAAAAAAGTATGTACAAAGTAGATTTCCAGGTGCAAGAAGGAGGTTTGTAAACTAACCTCGCCTCCCCCATAAGTTCCCATCCTGATTACAGCAAAGAAATAATGAAGTAATATTATAGCCGCTTTTCATGCTAATTTCACTATATGATCACGTGAGTTGTAAGCGACTGTTAAAAAGTATATAAGCCTCCTGATTTTGCTCTTGGGGGGGGACCCCTTCCAAGTGCTTGGGAAATCCATGTCACTTTGGAACTCCCCCCTACAGCTGTAGTTTCTTTTAAATAAAAGCTTCTGCTGACCTGACCCAAAAATACTCTGTGTGTGTTTCCACGACACAAGCTACCAGCAGAAGAACTGTTGCTCTAAGCTTATTGGCTTTGCAGAGGGGGAAAAAATGAATTTTTGCATATCAGGACTGGAGTGCAGTACAATGATCAGAGCCAGAGTTCAAGGTCAGCAGCTGGGCCAAACTGCAAGAGCCAAAGCCAGAAGCAGGAACCATGATGCCAGGCAGAGGTCACTCCAAATACAATCCAAGGATCAGGAGTCTAAGATAGGGGTCCACAGAGCACACTGAGCAGTCTACTGTGCTCCTCTATAAGGCTCTGGCCCTTAAATAGCTAAACTGCCTCCGGCTCCTTGTGAGACATGGACCAAAGAGAACCAGGAGTCTGAAAAACAAGCAGGCCACTGGTGCGTTAGGCTGAATCATTTTGCCTGAGGTCAACACAAAAGGTTTTAGGGGAGGCAGAACACATGGAGGGGGGGTGATCTTTCAAGTCATATTCCCCCTGCAATAAAATGAATGAAATGCATCTGGCTTTCATGGGCAAACAAGCTGAAGTATAGACACACAGCGCTCAGCAAAGTCAAAGGAAATGCATAGAGGGAAATAGTGCTTACCAGGGAACCATGAATCTGCAGAAAAATCACTGAAGAGCAACAGCACTATCACGCCTATCAGTAATTATCTTTGCAGGCTGTTTTGCAAACATTCTGTTGCTCTCATGGGCTCCAGCAGGAGCTGCAGCCACAATATAAGGTGACCACTTAGTGGCTTTTCCCATTCTTTGTTGTTTAAACAGCAAACTGTGCCTGCTGATAAAGGCAATGTGATATACTCTGAGTAAGGCTTTCTCAATTATTTTAATAGGCTCACCTTTTTCTTGGTGGTTTATTCTTTGATTGACTACCCAAAATCATTCTAAGGCAATACATCCAGATTTCTTGAAAACTTAATTGTGATTCAAAGAAAAGGTGTTTTAGACAATTTTCATTTCCACCCCAAAGGTAAATGAAGTCTAGCTAGCTAACTTAATATCCTGTAAGGGATTATATAAGGCTTACCACAAAAAATAAAAATTGTTTTGTGCTGCCCTGGTGAATTAAAAAATTGTTTCATTTTTCAGCCTTGTTGAGTCAGAGCGACCCAGTAAGATTCATAGATTCATAGATGTTAGGGTCGGAAGGGACCTCAATAGATCATCGAGTCCGACCCCCTGCATAAGCAGGAAAGAGTGCTGGGTTTAGATGACCCCAGCTAGATGGTTATCTAACCTCCTCTTGAAGACCCCCAGGGTAGGGGAGAGCACCACCTCCCTTCGGAGCCCGTTCCAGACCTTGGCCACTCGAACTGTGAAGAAGTTCTTCCTAATGTCCAATCTAAATCTGCTCTCTGCTAGCTTGTGGCCATTGTTTCTTGTAACCCCCGGGGGCGCCTTGGTGAATAAATACTCACCAATTCCCTTCTGTGCCCCTGTGATGAACTTATAGGCAGCCACAAGGTCGCCTCTCAACCTTCTCTTGCGGAGGCTGAAAAGGTCCAGTTTCTCTAGTCTCTCCTCGTAGGGCTTGGTCTGCAGGCCCTTGACCATACGAGTGGCCCTTCTCTGGACCCTCTCCAGGTTATCCGCATCCTTCTTGAAGTGTGGCGCCGAGAATTGCACACAGTACTCCAACTGCGGTCTGACCAGCGCCCTATAGAGGAGAAGTATCACCTCCTTGGACCTATTCGTCATGCATCTGCTGATGCACGATAAAGTGCCATTGGCTTTTCTGATGGCTTCGTCACACTGCCGACTCATGTTCATCTTGGAGTCCACTAGGACTCCAAGACCCCTTTCCACCTGTGTGCAACCCAGCAGGTCATTCCCTAGACTGTAGGTGTGCTGGACATTTTTCCTCCCTAGGTGCAGCACTTTGCATTTCTCCTTGTTGAACTGCATCCTGTTGTTTTCTGCCCACTTGTCCAACCTGTCCAGATCTACTTGCAGCTGTTCCCTGCCCTCCGGCGTGTCCACATCTCCCCATAGCTTTGTGTCATCTGCAAACTTGGACAGAGTACATTTCACTCCCTCGTCCAAGTTGCTGATGAAGACATTAAAGAGTATCGGTCCAAGGACCGAGCCCTGCGGGACCCCACTGCCCACACCCTTCCAGGTCGAGACTGACCCATCCACCACGACTCTCTGGGTGCGACCCTCTAGCCAATTTGCCACCCACCAGACTGTGTAGTCATCCACGTCACAGCCTCTTAACTTGTTCACCAGTATGGGGTGGGATACTGTATCGAAGGCCTTCCTGAAGTCTAAGTATACGACATCCACCCCTCCTCCTGTGTCCAGGCGTTTCGTAACCTGGTCATAGAAAGAGACTAGATTGGTCAGGCACGATCTGCCCGCAACAAACCCGTGCTGGTTTCCCCTCGGCATAATTTGCCCTGCCGGGCTCTCACAAATGTGAGCCTTGATAATTTTTTCAAAGACTTTACCAAGGATGGAGGTGAGACTGACTGGCCTATAGTTGCCCGGGTCCTCCTTCCTCCCCTTTTTGAAAATGGGGACCACGTTAGCCCTTTTCCAGTCCTCCGGGACTTGGCCCGTGCGCCACGAGCGTTCGAATATTCCTGCCAGTGGCTCTGCAATGATGTCGGCCAGTGCCTTCAGCACCCTCGGATGGAGCCCATCCGGGCCTGCCGACTTAAAGGCATCCAGTTCTTCCAAATGACTCTGCACCACCTCAGGATCTACGTATGGAAGTCTGGCGCCTTGCTGCTGCCTCTCTACAACCCCAGTGAGAGACTTGTCGTGTCCCTCACTTAGGAACACTGAGGCAAAGAACTCGTTGAGGAGTTCAGCCTTGTCCCCTCTATCTGTCACCAATTGTTTCTGCCCATTTAGCAGGGGTCCTATTCCTCCCTGGGCCTTCCTTTTACTCCCAATATATCTAAAAAACAATTTCTTGTTGTCTTTTACTTGGGTTGCCATCCTCAGCTCCATGGTAGCTTTGGCCTGTCTAACTGCCTCCCTACAAGCACGAGCAGAGGAGGTATATTCGTCTTTAGTGATCTCACCTTGTTTCCACTTTTTATGTGCTCCCCTTTTGGCCCTTAGGCTGCCCTGGATTTCTCTGGTCAGCCAGGGAAGCCTCCTGGCCCCTTTCCCTCTTTTGCCTCGCTCTGGGATCGTCTTGCTTTGTGCCCGAAGGATCGTTTCCTTAAGGCACAGCCACCCTTCTTGGGCTACCATCCCTTCAAAACTCCTACTCTGCAGTGCGTCCTTGACTAATCGCCTGAGTGCATTAAGATCAGCTTTCCGAAAGTCTAGCACTTTCACCCTACTACTTACCTTACCCACTCGACGTCTTATGTTGAACTCTATTATTAGGTGATCACTGTCTCCCAAATGGCTACCGATCTGGAGGTCCCCTATTATGTCATCCCGTTGCCAATACCAGATCCAGTATGGCATTCCCCCTAGTGGGACCATGCACCTCCTGTGTCAGGTGGAGGTCCTGTACACAGGTTAGAAACCTGCGTGAGCGATGGGACCTTGCTGTCTGCGTCTCCCAGCAGATGTCCGGGTAGTTCAGGTCCCCCATGACTACCGCCTCTTTAGCTTTTATGGTCTCCGAGAGTTGCCTAAGGAGCCCCGCATCTATTTCTTCCCCTTGGTGTGGGGGTCTGTAGCAGACCCCTACCACCAAATCCCTTTCTCCTTGCCCCCCATGTAGCCTAACCCACAATCCCTCTACTTCCTCAACCTTGGATTCTGTCTTGATGAGGGTTGATGTATATTGCTCACTGACATAAAGTGCAACCCCCCCCCTTTCTTCCCCGACCTGTCCTTTCTATACAATCTATAGCCCTCAATATGTACCGCCCAGTCGTGGGATGAATCCCACCAGGTTTCCGTTAGCCCCACTAAGTCATAGGTGTTTAGTGCAAGCAGGAGCGCTAGTTCATCCTGCTTGTTCCCCATGCTCCTAGCATTAGTATATAGGCACTTGAGCCCTGCGACTGGTGCCTTTGCTGCCCCCCCCGCTCCGAGTCCCAAGGGGCCCATTGTTTCTTACCTTCTTGTTTCTTACCTGTTCTGTAGTGCTGGTCTCCCCATGGCTTTCAGGTTCCCAATGCTCTCTTTCTTCAGGCTGGTCTGTCCTTGTGGGTGCCACATGGTTTGGTGGTCCACAGGTTCCCCTGCCCTCGTACTCCCCTCCCCCCGACGAGCCTAGTTTAAAGCCCGCCGGAGGAGATCCGCCAACCTAGTTGAAAATACACGCTTACCTTTGGGGGACAGGTGAAGCCCATCCCAGCTGAGCATGTCCCTCGTCGTGATGTGCGGGTCATTGTCCAGGAAGCCGAAGCCTGCCTTGAGACACCACTGCCGAAGCCGCCAGTTGGTTTCTCGGATGCAGTTCTCCTGCCGTCTTCCTCGTCCGGTGACTGGTAGGATGGAAGAGAAAACCACCTGTGCACCAAACTCCTTCAGCACACCGCCCAGAGCACTGTAGTCCGCCATCAGGTGATCAGGGGTTCTCCTGGCCGCATCATTAGTACCCACATGGACTAGGACCATGGGGTAGTAATCGGTGGGCTTGATCCTGGCCTGGATTACCTCCGTCACATCCCGAATCTTTGCTCCAGGGAGGCAGCATACCTCTCGTGCCGAGGGGTCCTGGCGACAGATGGGTCCTTCCGTACCTCTCAGGATGGAGTCGCCTATGACGAGCACTCGTCGCCTCCTCCTCTGGGTCCTCGTGGATCTCTTGATCTGTTTGGAGTGTGAAGAACATGGTGTTTCTTCTTGCCCAAGGGTTTCCTCCTCCCCTTCCATCTCCTGCAGGGTCGCCAGGGCCTCGTACCTGTTCACCAGTCGGACTGGAGAAGCTGGTACCGGTTCACTGTGAGCTGCTCCGGTCCTGGCTGTGACCGTCTGCCACTCTGCTGTGGAGGGCACTCCCCGGGCTGCTTCTTCCTTCAGTGCCTGGGCCTGCAGGGAAAGGAAATAACTGTCAATTTCATCCTCCGCCTCCCTGATCCCCCTCAGCCTGCTAACCTCCTCCCGGAGCTCCCTCACCTGTGCCTCCAGAGCCCTAAGATGGGCACCTGCCGGACAGGTGTGGGTGCCCCCAATCTCTGCCCCCCCCAGCCCTGCTGGGGATCCCCCACAGGCCAGGAGGTAGGGGGACATCAGCTCTCCCATGGGCTCGGTCTGGGTGGAGGCCTCAGACCAGCCCCGGGTAGCCTTGTCCCCCTGGGCAGAGGCCATAGCAGCACTCCTCGTAGACACCATTCTGTAAGCTGCTGTTTGTAGACCTGTGTGGTGTCTACGCCCTACCCCTACAGGAGTCCCACTCCTGGCCCTCCCGGCCCGCCCGCTGGCACGAACGCCTGCGCAAATGCCGGTGTGCTCTTACAGAGCGCGCCTGTTTGCGCGCTCTGTTCGCACCACGCGGGTCGGGAGCGTGGCTCCCTACCGGCTCAGCTATATGGGACCCGGGGGGCTTCCCCTCCGGATCCGGCTCAGCTGCGCTGGGTCCCTCCACCCCACTTACCTTCGGGGGATCAGCTGCTGCTGCCCCCGCTGCTGATTCCTCTGCTGCTGCTGCCGCCGCCGCCGCCACCGCCTCCAGTCAGTCAGTTGGTAAAAGGGGCACACGTGCGTGCGGGACACACGTGTGCTTGACTCCTCTCCTTCCCGCTGCTGGTTCCCGAGTGCTGAATGAGCCTATAGCCTGATGGGTGGGGTTCTCACCTGTGAAGGAGACAACTGTGTCCCTTACTCCATTGAATATTAAATTTCCTATAAGTTTCCCTATATACAATGGAACAGCTTCATCGGGGCACCCAAGTCCAGCAGATATTTTATTTTAATATTTATATAATCCAAGTACCAATTCAGTTCAAAATTCTATTGAGCAAACATCAATACCCATGAAGATCTATAAAACTACAATCAGGCCAGTATCCTCCATCCAAGGCTTGGGAGTTTAGATACCCCCCATATCCAGGCAGATAGACTACATGCAAGTCCCAAGCCTGGAGGCCTGGGAGTTCAGATGCCCTGAGTCACTCTTGATCTCACTGTCAAACTGCTGCCAATGGTCCAGATCTGTGATCCAGATAAAATTGCTTGGTGCTCCAAATCCAGTTGCCAAACCTTAAATGGTTCACTCACAACAGTAGGGGCCAACCTTTCAGGCAGGCATGCCACAAATTAGCTCCACATCTTCCCCAAGTGCCACTCCAGTCCCCTTCCCCTGTCCAATATACTCTGCTTTCTGCTCCCTGACCTATCTACCACTGGGCTTCTTGTCACCTCCTGATCTGCTGTGTGCCATGCACAGAAGCTGCCCGTGCCACTTGTGGCATGCATGCTGAAAGTTGACCATCCCTGACTTAGATATTCCAGGGTTCTTTTTTTTTTCATTTTTATGTCAGCCAAACCTATTCACGGAGTTAGTTTTTAAATGGATTTCCTTGGCCAAAAAAAGAACAGACTAGACTTGCTGGAAAAATTTTGCCCAGCTCTATTTTGGTCAAGGTTTTCCAAAGCACTTTACAAACACTCACTATACCTTCTGTCACACTGTGAGATAGGAAAGGGATACACAAAAATCATGAAATAAAGCCTTCTCTGCAGAGCAATAAACCATCTGTTTCAACATTACATTACTCAGCACTACCTAAGGATGAACCTCACTCCTGTCCAGAAGCCCTCAAAATAAGGTGTACGTAAAACTTCAGGGGCTACTTAGCACTTTGGCTGGCCACCATGTGCAGATGTATTTACCTCAAGAGTTCTGGCTTGGATTTGATATACCTCTAAAACTGTAGGGAGAATATAAGCAAACAGAGCATCACTTGTACTAACAAAGACTTCTTTGAAATAAGTGTGTGCTGAACATTCCTCTTGAACCTACCTGTTGGGGTTTTATTCACATAAGTGGCCTTGGAGTATATGACACATGCTGGTGAAGGTATTCCATGTTTTGTCTCTTTAGTGCTTTATATGCATGGCATTAAATAATGTGTATTTTATGTACTTGCTCTGAAGAATTATTTTTTCCAATTCCATTTGAGTGTTTAGGTGGCACCAAGCAGACACAGAAGACACAAAAGTACAATATGCATATGGGAGCTCATGTCAGAAAAGAGAGATTAATAATTTTGTGGTAGACCCGTGCTCACCGTGTTGCTGCTGGCCTGCTCTGTCCACTTCAACGTGTTGCACCAGGGTCTACTGGTCTGCCATGACTTAATGATACTTGAGGTTCCAATGGAGGATGTTGTTCAGTGTTTTCCAAACCCTGGGTGCCTCAGCTGGTGCTTCTTCTGTGGGGCCCCCTACCTCCCCTTCACCCCATCCCTTTCCACTTGTGCGTCTGGCTTGAGCCTCAGCAGGATCTGGACATGCTGCGGGCACTGTCTTCTCCTCCTGGGCAGTCTGTCCCTGCCCCGCTTACCCAGCTGGTGGTACAGGTATCTCCAATCAGAAAATGAACAACTTAACAATACTAGAACAGGGAAATGATGCTCACTGCATAAGGCACCTCTTTTGGGCACCTCCTCCCCTACATGTCAAGTACACCGTGCGCCTGTCGCAACACTCCTGCATCTGGGCTATGGCCCTAAGAGCACTGAGCTCTGTATCACCTGGCCCCTGACCATGTCTGATAACACCCTATGGGACAACTTCCCACACCCTGGCTTCCCCTAGGGGCCTGGAAAGTGTGGACAGACATTGCCCAACCGTGGATCTCAAGGCCTGAAGGTGTATTGGTGTGGTGGGTTCTATAGCCCGGCTCCCTGGTGGGTTCACTTCACTGGTGGGACTTGCCAGTGCATCTTGGGCTGCCTTCATCCTGCCCCAGCCACCCTGTGTGTACCTGTGGGCCATGTCTAGCACCAGTGTGGTCCTGGTGGGTTCCGAGTACCTGGCTTTTTGGGCAACTGCCCATCTGCTGGAGCCCAGGTTCTTTCTTGCCTCAGTCTGGTCTGCATGGGCCACCTCTGGTTTGGGTGGACTCCATGCCTTTAGGAGATGAGGGCTCAGATGCAGTGGGGAAACCCCTGCCACAGTTGGAGCTGTCATGCTGCCTGGGGGTCCATTGGCTTGCGGCTCCACCAGCCCATGCTGACTTCAGGGAAGGTGCTGTGGGTGTTCCCTCCTTCCTGCTCCCCTCAGTGTGTGTTGGGATGGCACTTTTTGTCCTGGGACCTTTGGGGAGCCAGACCAATCCACAGCCCCGCTTCAGGCTGTGGGGTCCTGGAGCAGTCACGTGCAGACTGGCCACCTGGAGCCCAGTGGTACAGTGAGTAGGGTACAGACTTTACACAAATTTGTTTTAATATAATCAGGTAGCCTAGCTTTGCTGGCATCTTTGTTTACACAGAAAAAGATCACCGATCTTTTAAATGTAGATCTAATTTTTGGTATAACAACCTGTAAATAAGAACAAGGAGCAATAGTCTCAAGTTGCAGCAATGGAGGTTTAGGTTGGATATTAGGAAAAACTCTCTCATGAGGAGGGTTGTAAAGCACTAGACCAAGTTACCTAGAGAGGTGGTGGAATCTCCATCTTTGGAGGTTAAGGCCTGGCCTGGCAAAGCCCTGGCTGAAATGATCTAGTTGGGGATAGTCCTCCTTTGTACAGCCAATGTTTGTGCTATTTGTCTTAGAGGTAAAGACTGCATTATAAACTCCAGGGCCCTTAATATAGCACTTTTGACAAGCATTTAGTTCACAGAACTAAATATCAGTATCTACATAGGTCTATAGATATAAACATTTCCTTATACTTTCTAGACTTTCATCCTTTTGACCAGTGTTTCTCAACCTGTGGGATGTTACCCAAAAGTAGGATGCAACAATATATGAAAGGGTCATGAACAAACTTTAAAAATGGATTCTCCGTTAAAGGAGAAAAACGTGGGAAACCATAGCTTTTCCCCTGCAGGCTAGCAGAGTGCCAGCCTGTAAGGGGCTGTTTAAGGCCTCCCCTGCCTCATACATTGCGGGGCAGGGGCCAAGGGGTCAGAGGACAGTGGGCTGGGATGGAGGGGCACTGGGTCTGGACTGAGCATTAATGTTTACAAATGGGTCCTGGTACAAAAAGGGTTAACAACCACTGCTTTGACTACAAGCTTTGAAAACTTCACACTTCTTTCTGCTTGCCTTCCACTGCACAGTCTCCTCATCCATTCAACCAAGCAAAGTGGCTTATGCTTTTTTTTCCCCCAGTTACACTACACAGACTGGCATCTATCTCAGTAGAAAGGGTTTACATACAATCCATGGACCACTTGGATCTCCAAGTAAGACTCAGATGATGCACAGACCTTGCACTGGCCCTGTAGACATATGAAACTCCTTAGTGATGGAGTACTGGGTGAAGAGAACAAAAAATTACTTCTAAACATTCAATGAAATTTAAATGGATTTTCAAGCATTAATCTTACAGTAATGAAGGCTGTCTATGAAGCTGGGAGATAATGCTGCCAGTGAGGGGGTGAGATTCTAACTATGGAAATTCCCTAGTCTCCAAGCTGGAGTTGGGAAAACCTGCACACCGGTATTTATTTTCGTAATAAATGTCAGGGGTCTTGCAAGGAAAACCGAAAAGAATACAGTATTTTAAAACACACTTGACATTTCCAAAAAGAATGTTCTATTTACTGAAAAACAGAACTCACAAAATCTAGAATTGTTTGGGTGGGGGGGAGGTTAACCTAGGGGCTGATTGGAATTTATGAAGCGAAGAAAATATCATAAGGCAAATCAACAGGAAAAAGAGTGAGTAATGAACTGCAAAGTTAACAGCAAAATTACCCATTCATTTGGTAAAGCAAGAATTCTGTTAATTAAACTTTTATAGCTCTTATTGCTCAACATATTAAAGGCTAGAGACAACAGCTGTTGAAAGGGAGGGGGTAAGAATGGTCATATACAGGTTGGAGTCCTCAGAAGAATTCTGGCAGACTATGCCATCTCTCATGCGTGCACACTGGCCTCTGGCCTCCCTCCCACACCAGCCTTGGCTTTGCTAGTTTGTACAGGTGGTTTAGCAGAGCCATGGCTTTGGGATCACCAGTCTTTTGTAGAGAAGGGGAGTCTGATGCCACTGGACAACTTCATACTAGGACAATGCCTGCAATCTCTGCTGCCAGTTAGAGTTTACCTCCGACAGTTTGCAGAGGGAAGGCTTTTCCTCACATTCCCCTTTCCTCAAAATCAATTATTTGGATCGAAAAAAACAAATATGAGTTATTAATAACTTGCACTCCTGCTGGCAGACCTGATTTACAACAGCATTCCTTCAGTTTTAGGCTGGTGAAACTGTATCAAGTGCTAGTATAAACCTGGAGGGATGCAGTGGACTACCATGCCAGATTAGTTGCAGCCTCTCTCTGAAGGAAGAAAGTTCCTCTTCTGATTCTATGTGATGATTTCTATTGGTATCTTGGTTATATATCCTTTCAGTTTTGTAACATATACACCAAAACTGAAGAAGCCCTGCTGATTTCTGTGTGCTCTATGTTGTCCTCTTTCCTAGACTACAGTTGCATTAGTCTTCTTCCAGAGCATTATATTCACAGGATCACAAACTCTTGTCAGGTATTGTCACTTGTGTTCATTTCCTGCAGCCTTAGTGTGATGGCTGTAAGTGTTGTAGGGCTTGCTACCACTACCCTGAGCTCATCTGCCTATGGGCGGTGACAAGGTGGACCTCAGCTTTGGATCACCTGGTCTGCCAGGAAGTTGGTCTTATGTTTTCTCACCCGCCACGACTTCGATGAAATATATTCCCAGGAGGCACTGCCCACGGTGATCCTGCCTGGTCTCGATCCCTGTTTCTTCTGCGGCGCTCCAAACCTCCTCTTTACTCCAGCCTAGCCTCTCCAGATGGTACTCACAAAATCCTTCTGCAGCCAGTGCTTCCTGTTGTGGTATTATTTGGCTCTCTACCCCCAGGGTGACCTTTGGTCTCGATTAGGTACACCCTTCCAGGGCTGTTCTTGCCCCGTGCTCAAATCTCAAAATGAGAAGGCAAAAAGAACCCAAGGAAAACCCTGGCTGCTCTCAGCCTCCTTGTTGGGCTCAGTCCATGTCCCCTTTTACCCGGGATTTGGTTCTCAAAATCCCAATCGCAACGATGAAGAAAGTCTCTTAGTCCAGTCGTTGTTATGCGCCAGCCTGCCCTGCACCCCTATGAACATTTATAGTCTCCTTGGGGTCTCCCCCATGTGCAGGACGGCTCTACCTGTAACTGTAGTTCCCCTCAGGCCCTCCTTCGGAAACTCCACTCTGGAGATTATCATAGGCCTTGTGGATTCCCTCTCTCCAGATCCTCAGCTGTGGCTCCGCTCTGGAGATTATCACCAGCAGTGTGTGAAGGCCTCCGCCTGCCTCCTGCTCAGGTTCAGTCCCCCAGCATTCCTCTGGCAAGTTCTGCAGCCCTTGCCTGCTGGGACGCTCAGCCACTCCTCTTTCCCTGTGGCCTGCAGGGAACTGACCCCTCTCTGCCCCTCTCTGGGGCCAGAAATACCTTTGGGCAGCCTCCCTCCTCCAATCTTGAGCAAGATGCTGCTTCGGAAGTGTGGTGAGTATTTTCCTTCCCTTCCAGTCTCCAGCTGCAGCCCTGCCGGCCCTCTATGCTGTGAGTTTTATTTCACTCCTTCACACTTAGCCACTGAACTAAGCAAGTGGTGACTCCACCTTAGGACTGTAAATACTTGAGTCATTCAGTACTGTTTGTCGAACTGTCTCCTACTGGGTGCGCCTACGTGTTCATTAATGTGCCGTAACTACAGAGCATTAAGTTTACTACCTGTAATGACATTACCTGTCATTACAGGTACTAAACTTAATGTGCCATAATCAATGCTTCTGCACATTAGCACAGATTAATGGATTTTGGGGGGTTTATTAGACTAAATCTACTGTGCGTTAGCACAGGCTTTGCATTGTGTCTCATGTAGACACGTCCACTGACAACAGTTTGTGTTGCTGTGTAAGGTAAATCCATTAGTTTATCAGCTCAGCTTTTTGTTGCACTCTGAGCAACTTCCATGGCTGGATCTTGGTTCCTGCTTCTCCTCTGCTCTGCACTTGGGTTTCTGAAAAGGAATGTAAAGTGCAGAGCTAGGGTTGTGCAAAAAAACAAACACAAAAAAACAGGCCAAATAGTAGCAACCGTAGCAGCTGTAATCCTAAAATACAGCGTGCAGCATTAAAAGAGCAAGTGGAGATGGGCTAGGGACTCTCATAGTGGTCTGACTGACATACATAGAGGTACAGAGAACAAGAGAGGACACAGGCAATATTGCATCCACGACTCACAAATCATTTCACAAAGGCAGGTGAATGCCATTTTACTTGTAAGGAAAATAAAACACAGAAACAAGAGCTACTCCGTGCCACACAATGGGTAGAGCTGGGTCTAGAGAACAGGCCTTCCAAGTCAAAGGTTAGTGCTGTATCCACTGGTCCATACTGTTACATCTTAGCATTTGCTAAATATCTATTTAAGCAGACGACCTCATTTCCCATAGCGACTGGGTGTTGAGCATCTTTCATATAAACCGTATTTTTAAAAACTAACTGAAAACCTGAGGCAAAGGACTTGAATGCATGTGCAGTTGATGAGATGTCAATGGGAAGATCTAAACATGCAGGAGAGAAGTGTTTCTCAAAAGTGTTTCTCAAAAGAGAAGTGGTTTCAGATGGGAGTCAGGGTTGTATCTGAGAATGCTCCTTCTGCCCAAGGAGAAACACTCTGTCTTTGAGACATTTAGCTGAAGGAAGAAAAGAGGGAGCAATAAGTTTATTTCACTAAAACAGACTTTTTGGTTGTAGCTGTGTTGGTCTAAGGACATAGGCGGGTTTTGAGTAGATGTGATATATTTTATTAGACCAACTGAGTAGTTGGGGAAAAGATCTTAGCAAGCAATTGCATGAAGTCACCCTTCTTCAGCCATAAGGGGTCTCTGCTGGTCTGAGACTTCAAGGAATGAGAAAAGCTAAAAGTGTGGCAGGATGTCAGTGAGAATGTAAATAGGTAGAAATTAGAACGACAAAAGGTAAAGCAGGGAAGGGGCGGGGAAGAAAGCAGGTGCGGGGGGGGAAGGCTAAAGGGAGCCATTGCAGTGATAGAATAAAAGGGAGGAAAGAGGCTGTCTGTGAAAAAGGAAATAGTTGGAGATCAGGAAAACAGAAATGAGAGAAGCTAAAAGTATGACAGGATGTCAGTGAAAATATAAATAGGCAAAAATTAGAAAAACAAAAGGTAAAGCAGGGAAGGAATGGGGAAGAAAACAGGGGGGAAAAGGCCAAAGGGAAACACTACAGAGGTAATAATACAAGGTAAAAAAGAGGCTCTCAATGAAAAAGGAAATATTGGAAATCAGGAAGATAAAGGGCAGAAAAGTAGGGGAGGGGAAGAGAGAAAAGGTGGGGGAAAAGAAGAATGTAAGAGGTCAGGGCAGGCAGGTACCTGGTGAATCAGATGTCAGGCAGGTTGTAATATGTCACAAATCCAATCTCTATATTGAATCCATGATTTTTTGTATCCAGAAGATGTATGAAATGAAGTTCATAGGCTCGTCTACAAAAGGAGTTTTGTAAATTCCCTTTAAGATTAGAAATGTAAGATTGGAGAGGGAGTGATTGTCCTAGGAGAAGTGTCCCCCCACAGTTGGTTGGGTATTCGTGTCTTGGATAGAGTTTTGGTGCGTGTACATTCTGGTGCGCAGTGGTTGTTTGGTTTCTCTTACATTTTTTCCATCAGGGCATTTGGTGCACTGGATGAGATATATAACATTTCTTGAGGTGCAAGTATAAGAACCAGGAATGCTGATGGTTCTGTTGTGGGGTGTGGTTATTGTGGGGGTGGTGATGTGTAGGAAGGTTTTGCATTTCTTGTCCTGGCATAGTCTGGATCCATTGGGTGGGGTTTGGGTCATAGGAAGTTTGCCTTTGGTGATGAGGTTAGCGAGGTTTGATGCTTGTTTAAAGGCTAGGATGGGTGTTTCTGGAAAGATGTCTTTAAGAATGGGGTCTTCTTCTAGTATGGATTGTAATTGTTCAAGGATTTTCCATGTAGGTTCCAGGGAAGGGTGATGTCATAACTAGTGGCCTGCAATTGGTGGGGATTTTCTTTTTGTACTGCAGCAAATCTTCATTTGGTACCTGGGTGTCTCTTTCAAAAGTGTGATCTATCTCTCTAGAGAAGTGTCCTTGTTGGCTGAAGGCCCTTCTGAGATTTGTGAGATGGTGATCATGGGTATTCTCCTTGCTGCAAATCCAGTGGTATTGGAAAGTTTGGCTGTCAATTACAGCTTTCTTGGTGTGTTTAGGGTGATTGCTGGTTCTTTGTAGATATGTATGTAGGTCTGTGGATTTCTTATATATGGTGGTTTGAATTTTACCATCGTGGATATTGATCATGGTATCCAAAAAGGAAATACTGGTGTTAAGCGTATTCAAGCGATAGTCTGATGGAGGGATGATGATTGTTGAATTTTTGGTGGAAATCAGAGACTGCAGGGTTTCAGTCCAAATGATGAAAATGTCATTATGTATCTCAGGTATAGTAAGGGTTTTATGGTGCAATTCTTGAGGAAGTCTTCTTCTAGGTGGACCATAAAAAGGTTGGCATATTGTGGGGCCATTTTGGTGCCTATAGCTGTGCCCATAGTCTGAAGGAAGTGTTGGTTGTTGAAACTGAAGTTGTTGTGTATGAGGATGAAATATATGAGTTCAGTAACATCATGAGGTCTGTATTCTGAGTTGTAATCTTGCTCTTGTATATATGAGAGGCAGGCTTGGATGCCATCCTAATGTGAGATGTTGGTGTATAAGCTAGTGACATCTATCGTGGCTAGGAAGGTATTGCTGGGAAAGCAGTCTATGTTTTTGAGTTTTTGCAGGAAGTCATTATTTCTATCTATTTACATTCTCACTGACATCCTGCCACACTTTTAGCTTCTCTCATTCCTTGGAGCCTCAGACCAGCAGAGACTCCCTATGCCTGAAGAAGGATGACTGTGCCCAAAAGCTTGCTAATAACTTTTTTCCAACTACTCAGTTGGTTTAATAAAATATATCACATCTACTCAAAGAACCTTGCCTGCCTTTTACTAAGACAGGCAGAAAAGATGAACAGACAAGAGTCAATAGCTACAAAAGGGTCAGGATTATCAAGTCTGGCATAAGAATATTTGTTAAAATTACAGGCAGAAATTAGGTGACAGAAAGGAAATGAAAGGAGCAGAGTGACAAAAAAATTGAACCAATTAGAGGTGGAAAGGGGAACATTTATGGAAAGAGTTTCCAACAGCACACAGCTTTGACTGAGCTCTGTTCAGTGAGTGAAAGGCCAAGGCCAAGTCCTTTTGAAAACCCCAGCCTACATATTTCTAGAATTAGACTATGAGCAGTTTGCACAGGAACACTGCTATCTCTATTAAATGGAATAACTATGCTAAGGATGTATATTTGGTCCTACATGTTTTATTCATTATCGTGCAAATCACAACACCCTGAAGACTGTGGTCAACACTTTCAAAAATAGAAGCCTAATGTTTGAGTCTTAAGGCCATATGTAGGCATTAAAATAAAGTAGGCAGTTTCCTACTTTAACTACATAAACGTCAATTTGGGAACCAAACTTTAGGCTCCTATTTTAGAAAATCTTGGTCTATAATCACCACCTTAGTTTTGCTTCAAATTCAACTCCACTGTGTTCTGAACACAGCTCTCTGACCCAGCAGCCGGCTGACTGGCTGACTTAAATTTTAGATGAACCACAAGCAAAAATATGGCTAGAGAGAGAAATTACACATAAGCTGGTATAAGTGATCAGAAACTGATGTAAACCAGTAACAGAACAGGAGTTCAGTGCACATAGACAGGTTTCAAAATGGTGAAACCTAAGACCTGGATGGATGTAATATCAGATTTAATCAGTTTAGGTTATACCAGTCTATCAAACTGCTGTCCCAGATCCCTTCCCGACTCAAGTTAGATGATAGTCCCCCAGCATCCTAGGATGCTTTGGGACCCCCCAGCTAGGCATGCCTACGGCTCAATGCAGTGGAAGGTCCACAATGACAGCAGGAGGTTGAGGGCATGTGCCCTGCAGCTAATCAGGGATGGCCTCAGTTTGGCTGGGCTCAGCCACTCTTGGCAATGTCTAGCATGCTAGGAGACATGTGGGAGCGCCCTCCACCTTCTGGCCTCAGCTGGTGTAGGCATCTGCTTTCCACCCTCCACCAAGGGAGGAACATGTGTTCTGTCCTCTCTCAAGCCAATCTATGAAGCTTAGAGAAACCCTCATAGATTGGATCGATTCCTATTTGGGCTTTTTGACTGTCTGTACTTAGCCTCAGTGAACCAGTCGTTGCCTTTTACTGTTCAACAGCTGGGAAGATTAAAATTCATGCAGAACATTCACACAAACACATTTTGCTTCATTACTTTTAAGTAATAAATAAAAATGGATTTTGAAAGTTCTGCATCCGCTTTCTTCTTTTTATTGCTTTGATATACTAAACTACAGTGGCAGATTTACTAAATTTATACTATATATATATATATATATATATATGATATACTAAACAAAGGCAGATTTCTATTCCATTCAGGTTACTTCATTGCAAAATGACTCAATTCAGCAAGCATGTTAGAGATATACACCAAAGACAGTATAATATTGCACCACTGCCTGGTGCAGAAAGAAAATGTTCACAAATACAGTAGAAACTATATTTAAAACAATTGAATGAGAACCAAACACTATAGACCAGGTACAAGCAAGCAGAACTGTGCCACTGGAATCACCTTTCAAAGCATAGCATTCTTCATGGACTATATATTTCACAGCGTCTCTGAAGAAATGTTAAATCAATAAAATACCTAAAGGTTGCCAACGAATCAGACAATGTTATATAAAAAGCCAAGCATTATTGCTGAGGGGCAACGTAAAAGCTGAAGAAATATTTGTCAGGAAAAGGCCATCTATCCTGCTGGAGTCCATTCATATTCTGTCACCTGACATAATCCAGCTCATGCTGGCATGCAGCAACAACAGCAGGTACCGTATATTTCCACTCTCTGCTTCAACAGCTTTTCTTGATGCAGCAGGACACTTAACACACAGTCATTTTGATTTTTGGAGCTTCTCCCCTTCCTGTCTCTTTTCTTTAATGATATTATGAAAAGACTGGCTAGTGTTGGCAACACAGGAACCAATTAAGAGTCTGGATCCATCAGTAAGATCTCAAAGCATCTGTTTTCTAGATTGCACATTTAATATTAAATCTCTGAAGAACAAGTAAATTATTCCTGTCTTGTTACTGTGAAATCAAATCTAAGCACCTTTTCAAGACCTACAATAGACATTTTTTTTTACCCGTTGTAGTGCCTGGGAATGCACAGAGTCTTCTTGAGAACGTCTAATAGGGTATAATGTAATCTTTGCCAAAGCAGACCTTCTTTTTACTGCTGATCCTGCCATGGAGGTTAAGCTATCACTCCTTTAAAAAACAAAAAAAGGGGGATATTTCCCACTTAGTGTTCTTCTTATTTTTGCCTTCTCTTTATTTTGACACCTTAAAGTATATTTTGGGAAGAAACCCATAAGTAGAAGGTGACTGGAGGAGGAGGATGGTGATCCTCCCATGTTTTAGCTCAGTTAATCTCCCATATTTTCAGCTACCCAAGAAATAGAAGATTCAAGTTCTTGGACTCCTTGACCAATAGGAGGTTTGATCCTAAATCTCTCCTGCTTCCCAGCATGGATTTTAGGTCATTTGCAAATTTGGGATTTATGCTTGCATAGGTACACATATAGGGAGTAGTGTAACTGCTTGGCCAGAGTGCAGCCTACTTCGAATGCTCAGTAGCTGGGCGGGCACTTGTGCATCTGCACTGCACAGGGAATAAGGTTGCAAACTCTGCATGATTGCCAAAAACAGCAGTTGTGTGGCTGGGTGAGTGCCATTTGAGCATGTATAACAACAGAATTCTGCTCTTCATTCCCAAGAGCAGTAGGAGCTCAGTACCTCTTAAAATAGTTTAAGTCACATGGAACATCTTTGACAAGCTTAGGTCTAGAACTCAATCCTCATGTCTCACAAGCCTGTGTTTAAGCCCTAGACACAGCTCCTACTGTGGAGATTGTCAACAACTATGATGTTGTTGACATAATGTCCAAGCTCCTACTTGGACATTAGGAAGAACTTCTTCACAGTTCGAGTGGCCAAGGTCTGGAACGGGCTCCCGAGGGAGGTGATGCTCTCCCCTACCCTGGGGGTCTTCAAGAGGAGGTTAGATGAGTATCTAGCTGGGATCATTTAGACCCAGCACTCTTTCCTGCTTATGCAGGGGGTTGGACTCGATGATCTATTGAGGTCCCTTCCGACCCTAACATCTATGAATCTATGAATCTATACTCTTCTACTAGTTTTATCCATTTCACTCTATAGTCATGTCCAGAGAATAATTATGAATTTCAGAAGCATAACAAATGGAAAATATCCCCAATTTTGGAAACAGATTGTGCCATTTGTCTGTTTACCAAAAATACAAAAGCACTGAGACTTCTTATGACTATGTTCTCATTTAATTGTGTCAGTTTACATCATGCCATCAGGATCGGCTGGTGCCTCAGCTACATTTATAATGGACCGAGGTCTATTCCAACAGTTTCAAAAAGTACAACTCCTAAGACACTATCCTGAAGAAATACCATACTTATTTTAAACCAATGCTTTTGAGATAGATGAGGTCAAGTTCTTTCAGTTATACCACTGCAACCTCCCTGACCTGAAAAGTTTTCACTAAGGCAGATCTAGCCCAAAATCCACCAGGCTAAGTACAGACAGTCAAAAAGCCAGAGGCAGAATTGATTCAATCTTCACAGGTGGTGTAGATTGAACAGATAAGCAACTGAAAAGACATTCACTTTTGATTCCAGAAATGCAGCCACATGCCTGCAGTAGGCCAGGCCAGAGCTTGCCTATCCAAAAGAATCTCAGACCACCCTGGACTTGTGCTCATCCCATCCCAGCTTATCCCAAACCCTTGCTTATTTTTACTTAATTGCTTTCGTTTTGGATTTTTGACAAAGCTTCACTGAAATTCTGATAAGCTGTATCATAGTTGTTGACTTGCATCCACAGGTGCTTCTCAAGCAAATCCCAGGACATCATTCTCCCATTGTACTCGGCCTTGGTGAGACCGGAGCTAAAGTACTGCATCCAGTTTTGGGCTCCACAATTAAAAAAGGATGTGGAGAAGCTTCAGAGAGTCCAGAGAAGAGCCACGCGCGTGATCAGAGGTCAGGAAAACAGACCTTATGATGAGAGGCGGAGAGCCATGGGACTCTTCAGCCTGGAAAAGCGCAGGCTCAGGGGTGATCTGGTGGCCACCCATAAGTTTATCAGGAGTGCTCACCAGGATCTGGGGGAATGTCTGTTCACCAGAGCACCCCAAGGGATGACAAGGTTGAATGGTCACAAACTCCTCCATGACCGTTTCAGGCTGGACATAAGGAAGAACTTCTTTACTGTCTGAGCCCCCAAGGTTTGGAATAGACTGCTGCCGGAGGTGGTTCAAGCACCTAGTTTGAACAACTTTAAGAGACATTTGGGTGTTTATCTTGCTGGGATCCTATGATCCCTGCTGACTTCCTGCCCCTGGGGCAGGGGGCTGGACTCAATGATCTTCCGAAGTCCCTTCCAGCCCTAATGTCTATGAAATCTATGAAATCTATGACTTTTGTCAGACTGACTTCTAATAAGTTCCTTTGAGGAAGCAGCAAAATAAATGATAAATATTAGCAATGCCAGAACCCTTTTCCTATGTTAACCATCCTCTGTAGACTGGGAACAGACATTCAAAAAGCACAAGCCTGAATTGATTCAATTTTTGCAGGTTAGTCTAACCTGCATAGCTTGAACCAATTTGCAAGTGAATAGACATTCACTTTTGATTCCTGAAATGCAGGCACATGCCTGCAGTGGCTCAGGCTAGAAGCCGGGGGCATTAAAGTGAGCCCTCACTTCCCTTTCTCAGCAGCCACAAGGCTGAAGGGAAGGTGACCTGGGGGGCATGGCCAGGCCCCCTTCCAGGCTGCTAAATTATGATTGGGGAGGGTTTAAACTCCCACCTGTCACAACCCAAAGGTGTGATTTTTGTTTGTGTGTGTGCTTCGCCACCGCTAAATTATTTCCCGCTATTTGTCGCTTTCTTTGCACGGTAGAGCTCTCTGCTGCGAGAGAGAACTCTGGTGCAACGGGGATTTCCCGCCAAATTACAGCTTCTTTGCAGGGTGCATTTCTTTTGCATCATAGTGATACACGCTGCAAAGGAGTTCCCACCATTTGTATTCAGATTAGCGCCACATTATTGGCCAATTCCTAATGTAGGCACACGTGGCGGCTAGTGATTGGCTTGCTAGCCATACAAAAGGCTTGAGTAGTTTCCGCCCAAGCCGGAGGAGGGAGGACGAGAGAGATTCTGTGTGAAGATCTCCAAGCGCTGCGGACCCTCGTGGACCCAACGCGCCTCCCCTAAGCAGGCAATAGAGGCAATAGAACCGAACCTACGGAGCTTTCGCTTCTAGCCTCTCCCCGTCGCCGAGCGCAATCCTAGATGCATCCCTTTCCTGTAACTTTGGACCCGGGGAGCCTAAGTAACTCCGGGGAAACTTTTCGAACCCAACCGAACCGGACCCGAGGAGCCTGAACAACTCCATGGGAGCAATCGATTTGTCATGTTCCTCTAGCGAGGATCTAAGCGGGAGCTGTGCCTGGAAACCTGTCCAGCCTACACCAATACCATCTTTAGGTGTAAGTAAACAATCTTTTCAATCAACCATTACGCCTCCGTAACTAATTCTAACTCACGCGTGCCGAACTGCTCCGCAGTTCTCTCCAGCCCCGCGTGCCCGGGCTGCCGGCCACAGCCCGTGTGCAACGAAGACGGGCCCGGCTTGCCCCGGCTCGCACATGGTGACGGGAATGAGATCGGAATCGCCGTTGCACATGGCGACAAAGGTGGGATCAGGGCGCAGCCCGCACACCACCCTTGCCTGCAGGGACCCCAGCCAGGGTGTGCTTGGAAAGCAGCCCTTTCCATGCTTGTCCCTGGGGGGAGGACGGGCATGGCCAGGCACCATCCCAGGCAGCGCCTCAGAAGAAGGGGGGCAGGAAGGGGGATTAAACTCCCCTGTCTCCCATCTTGAGCATGGGCATGGGGACCCCAGCTGGGTCTGTCTGGCTTTCCCCCTGCTCATGCAGCAGGGGGCCTGGCCAGAGCCAGCCGGCATGGCCGTGCCATTTGCTTGGGGTCAGGCTGGGGCTGCGGGGCTGAGTTGGGCTGACCCATGGGCACTGTGGAGAGCAGGCATAGAGGGACTGGCCCTAGCTGAGCTGTGGGGGTCGAGCCCTTCCCAACTGGCTACAGCTCAGCCTGGGGGCCATGGAAGCTTTGCAACCAGATTGCTGCCACTTCCATGTGCCCGGGCTAGGAGAGGCTGTCATCAAACTGCAGCCAGCTGGGAGGGGCCTGGCAGGGCCGGCACACAGGTTCTGGCATAGCTGCAGCTGGCCAAGCATTGCACAGTGACAGACAGGGGACGTAACGGTGGTGGCTGCAGACACGCAAGCCCCCACGATGGGTGGCTGCCAGGCTCTGCCCTGCCGGCACCTCTGAGCTGGCATGGGCAGCCTCGAGTATGATTTATCTCATCCCGTGCTGCTGGGCCAAATGCCAAGGTACTCAACCACAGCTGCAGTGGCATCACCTCTGTGCCACTGCCCAGCCAGCTGCCACCCATGCTGCCAGGTCAGGCTGTCACAGACCCACAGCCAGCTGGTAAGGGGCCTGTCCCTGCCATGCCCTTCCCAGCCAGCTGCGGCTCCATGACAGCCCCAACCAGCCTGGGCACAGGGATCCAGGATCCAGGAGCCAGGAGCAATCCACCCACACAGTTCCCACGGCCCCAACCCAAGCCACAGCTGGCTGGGAAGGGCCCGGCCCCTGCAACCCAGTCTAGGCTGGCCCCTCCACACCCACACTTAGCAGCACCCACGAGCCAGCCTGGCCCAGCCCTGCAGCTCCAGCCTCAGGTGAGGCAAGTAGATAGTGGGGCCATGCTGGCCTGCTGGATCTGGCCATGCCCCTGCCCCTATAGCAGTGACGGAAAGGAGGTTACCCTAACAGGGGCTGCTCCACCCCAGCCAGGCAGACCCCGGCTGTGGTCCCCAGAGGGAGAGGGGGGAGAGGGAGGAATAAATCCCCTCTCTGCCCACATTCCCTTAGGTGGCCAGGCCCAGCCAGCATCTGGCCATCCCCCTGTCCCTGCTCCAGCTACAGACCAGAGAGGCAGGGTGAGCCTTGCTGTCTACAGAAGACAGCACAGCCCAGCCCAGGGCTGAAAAACATGCTGGGATGCTGGGGGACTCTGGTTTAAACTTAAACCAGAAAGGCATCTGGGACACAAGTTGCATAAATTGGTTTGACCCAAATCAGTTAAGTCTGATACTACATTCAACCAGGTTTATCTTAAACCAGTTTTGGCCATTTTGAAAGTGGTTTATGTGCACTGAACTCTGTTACAGGTTTAAACCAGTTTCTGATCACTTAAAACAGTTTATGTGTACCTTCTATCCCTAGCCTAGGGGCTGGCTGCATGGGTGGCTGATCAAGTGATCTGCTTACATGTGAGGCAGAATTACTTCCTTAGTTTACAGTAATGTAGAAGCACTGCAAACTAAATGTGATGCAGATTCCTCACTAGCTGCCATTACATATATCTCAATGTCCTGTTTTCCTACAAAAAGTTTTCTGAAACCTTACTTAGCCATTTTTTCAGGTTGCATGCCATTGGCTTGTTATATTCCATACACAGCTCTAAACTACTTGGAGGAAAACAAATTTTCTTTATATGTTTTGAGTGTTCTCAACTCCTTGGTAGTTCTGCTTTTCATCCTGACTATGTTCCAAGTTAAGGGGTCCTCAATCTTAGACAAAACATTGTTAATGCCCTCTTGTAAATACACTTGAAATGTTTTTTTATTTAGGACTACAAATGGGGTTCTTCTCCAAAATTATCATTTTCATTCCAATTGTGTTCTATTATTTCCCTGAGGGGAAATGTTTTATTATCATTTCAAACAAATGTGTGGAAAACAGTTACCCATTTCAGCATTTAAAAAATGAAGGAAATACAGTGTTTTGTTTCTAGTTACTGGACATACTCTTCTTTCTCAATTCATTCCCTCCTCTCTAAAAAACATTAATGTCTTGCTTTTTGTATTAAATCCTAGTTGTGGTACAAATAAAAGAGATTAAAGGCCAAATACATTGCAGGTATATCTTATTTAATTTAAATGCAGTTAAACCGGGTTGGATGTGGCCCAGTTTGTTTCCATTAGAGTGCATTCCTTTCATAACAACAAGCTTGATGAGAGATCATAGGACCTTGAATATAAAATCTGCTGTCTAACAGGGGATGTTTACATGGTTTTATCATAACACAGAAACTCTTTTCTTTTCCATGGATTCTCAGTCGTTTTGACACTCAAACATTTCACAAATAACTTTGCCTGCTCTGGCAAAAAAAAGGAATAATGTGACCCCACAAATCATAGCTGATCAAACATAGCACTCTATGCACAAAGATATGCACAAAGTAATTTTGTTCAATCATTCAACCAACTCTAAAGAGATCAGGACATATCTTTGGTGGTCTCGGCATAGATTTATGGTTATTGCCTCATATTTTTTTAAGCTAACAAAAAAGAGAAAGCTATAGGGTAGAGAAACTGGCATCTCTGTTTATTGATCCAGGTCATTATCCACAGCCCACAAAAGTCAATGAGACTTTCCATTGATTTCAATGGGCGCATCTACATGAGACACTTTACTATGCAGCAGACTAATTTGCTGCGCAGTAAGGTATCACTGTCTACACATGCACAAAAATTAGGGTGCAGTACACTAATTTACTGCTCTGTTGGGTAGTCCCATGAGATACAAGTGGTATCCAGGAGCACAGTAAATTACTGCACTTACATGCACATGTAGATGGTGATGTCAGGATTAGTTTACTCCAGTTCACATTGAGCCAGTTTCTATTCAGTCACATTAATTGATCATGTAGACATGCCCAATGGGACTAAGAACATCATCAAAAAACTGATTTTACCATGGGTTACATCCACTCCTCCCAAACCCTAGAACTCCTCCATACAATGAAGCTTCTCAATTATGGGCTTTAGAAGAGATGAAGCAAAATAAGCAGGTATTCATTAGTAGGATGAGGTGGGTCATATATGACAAATCCACCAAGGATTTACAGTAATAAATTGAGATGGAGTAAAGTATGTGCCACTTACACGACAATTACTGTTTCCACACATTAAGAATGTGATTTCTCTTCTGCTTCTCTCTTCAAAATGTACAGATTATGCAGATAAGTCTTTTTTATTTAAAAATGGTCATTGACATAATTTATATTTGAAATATTTAAATCCCCTTGGCACTATACATACAAGACCTTTATAAATGAAAAAGAAAGGAAAAGATTCTCTCTCTCTCTCACAGTAATACAGTACTTAGAAACCAACGAGATTTTGGCTGTGATATAAATCTGAGCTAAGCACAAATGTATGCCCAGTTTTAGACATTTGAATTATACCTACTTTAATGTTAAGCCTCTAAAAATAACAGCAAGTCAGTTCTCCAGCTGGGGCAAACTTACGTAAGCCTATTGTTGTCACTGACACCAGCTAAATGTTTGCTTTTCCAAGGAGAAGTAACTCTCCCTTTTCTAGAACAGTGCTGCCACATATAATTTGCAAAGTTGTATTGGTTCTGGGGGGTAGTGAAATTGGTACAGTAAAATGTAGCTTATTGACCAATGCAAACTCAGCCAAATTTCTCACTGTGCTCCAGAAATGAGCTCCCTGAGTTTATAACTCCTGTGCAGCAGCCATATGAGAAAGTAGTTACTTTCTTCATCCTTCCCTTCTGGGGACTAGTATGGAGCAAGATCACAGGGATGTGAGTCAATATCATGATATAAACAGCTGTCTGCTAAACAAAACTCACAACATTATTCAGTTCCAGATTCAAATACAGCTGCATCAGTGGGACTTGGATATTTTATGCAAGCTATTCACTTCACCCCTACCCTACTGATCTCTTAGTCTGGTTAACTTTGCTTATTTGACAGCTTTCAGGCATAGCGAAGCTGGCTGGAAAGCCTCTGGTCACTGCGGTACAGAATAATGTATTGTTATTATGCCATCTCATTTTGAGTCTCAAATGAAAACAGCTGTTCACCCTTGCTTATTACCTGCAGTGTCTTTCACCTTCTGCTGTTATTTATCTCAGTAACTGTATTATTTAACTTTGTGAAGTACTTTGGGATATAGTTGAATTAGAGGACACTAAATGTAAAACAAAGTGGGATTCTTAAATCAGACTTTACTGATTGCTATGAAAGCTTCTAAGAAATCTCTGCTGGTGCTTCCTTCAGTCTCACGCTTTACACATCTGTTCCATACCATTTCACGGAAAGAATTTTAGGTCCCAGTTTTGTATACTGTATTTTTCTACCCTGGTAGTTTCTGGAAATCTTTCAAAACAAGGAATATAGGGCAGCCTGTCATCTCTTTAATGGTGCATTTTTAAGAGGTGTAGCAAGTGCAATATGTAGCTTTATGTACCTTTTCTGCATCACTGCATCTTCCCAATTAAGCAAAATTCTCCATTGCTGCAGGCTTGACCAGTCAGATTATGGATTCCAGCGAGATGTGCCCATGTTGAATGCTGCAACACAAAAGAAACCAATGCTGCTTGTAAATTACATGAAAAGTAAAATTAAACTGATTTATTGTAAATGTAGTCACATAATGTACTTTACAATTGGAAGAAAAATGAGAAATGTGTTAATTTTAATGCCTAATGGGCCAGATTCATACCTAGTTTATATAGTCTATTAGAATGTAATAGAAAAAGATTTTCCAAAGACTTTTTGACCAATCTACAGAATTTAATAGAAAATAAAATCCCTTCTATAGAGATTTAAAGGATAGTTTTAAAATGTCCAAAAACTATACCATTCTTTGTTTAAGTCTACTAATTAAAGTCACCTCACTTCTCTGTGTCTCTTTTCACCTTCCTACCCTTCATCTGTTTTGTCTTTTTAGACTGAAAGCTCTTTGGGGCTGAGATTGTCTTTTACTGTTTATGGATGTAGGGCACCCAACACAATGGGGTTCTGACCTCTATTGGGGCTTTCCAATATTATTTTAATATAAACAATAATTTTCTGATGGAGAGAGGAACTTGTGAAATGAAAGTACTAAATGCAAGACAGAATCTGTCTAGAGATATGTTGCTTGGCTTCCATTTATTTAAAAAAACACATATGCATTGCAGGTCGGAAGTTGACTAGCTACTCACTAGTACCGGGCATAATACAAAGAAGCGTTTCGCACACAAAGTGTAACATGTGACCTGAAACAAACCCATCGTCTTACTGTTGGCTTTCTCTTAGGCATAGACCATCCTTTACAGATTACAGGACTGGTTGGCAACATGCCCTTTTATCAACTGAAAAACTAAGCTGCTCTTCTCTTGTGACCCGAGCCAGGTACAAACCTTTGTATCCTATAGTAACCAGTCTTCTTAATAAAGAAAAATGCAGTCTGTAAGATTTGGTTTGTTTTACAGTAAAAGAGAAAGATGTTAGTTTACTATTAAATAAAATACCTGTAGACTGGATGCTGCCATCAGTAGCTTCTCTGCTATTTAAGACAAAGGTTTTGAGATCTTAGGAAGAGCAAAGGGTCTTACTTAAACATTCTTTGTGGGAAGACAAAATGCAGATGAATGAATCATGGTTTCAATTACCATGAAGTGCACTTTAATGGCCAGTTTCATTCCATCTGATTTATCATTTAAAGATGAACGTACTTCTGTAGAATTAATAAGTGGGTATTCATTGTTACACATATTTAACTCCTGGAGTAGTAATGGCTGTTTTGACAGATGAACCCACTCTAAGGCAAAGGGCTTTAGGGCACATGAAGTGTTAGGGTCTGTAGATACTCAAGGATCCTCTTAGATCGCTGAATTAAATGAACTTTCAGCACTGAGCAGTGATGGTGAGTATCTAAGATTTAAAGATAAACTTGTGGAACAATCTTCTCAGGCAACAAACTATCCTTTCTTCAAAATGAAGACAACTGAAATACTGCAGAGGAGTCGTCAATAGGTGGGGGGGAAAGGGAACAAGCTAGATACAGACATTTCCTGATTTCAGAAAAATAATCTGTAAATGAGCAATGTTGTTCTGATCTCAATTCCAGACCACATTGATGCCTCCCAGAGAGGCTTTTGGCTTTGATAGACAAATATTGTATCTTGGTCCCATTTGTAGGCTGCTTCCTCCTAGCAATGAGCTAATGATGAAGAATAACAATTAATGAACTCAGGGACATTACAGGCCATATTACCTTCCCTTATTCATTCTTGCTTCGAGTCCAAGGGCTGTGCTTGGTTAAACAAGGGTATGTTATTTTAGAAAAAATCATCCAATCTTGTCTAAAAGTGCTGGAGTCATAGATGCCTCCCAGTTATGGAAAATCCACCACAACTCTTGGTAAGCTGTCCTAATGACTCTTACCTTCATTGTCAAAAATGTGTGCCTTATATCGTGCCTTGTATCTAGTCTACATTTGTCTAGCACCAACTGGCTTCAGGTAGCTTTCTTCCTTCTTTGGCATAGATAACTGCTAGCAAACTAACTTTATAGATTATTTCTGTAAGACCAAGAGTAGATAAGGACAGGGTAATAACAGGAACAAGCAACCAGCAGCAGAAATCAGATAAAATAGATCTCCCCCACCCACATCTGTCAGCTACTCGCTATTGTCTAACTTCCATAATTTATGCCCAATGGATGAATCTGGAACAAAAGATTTCATTTAATTAGAAACATGACTAGAAAGCAGTCTCTATAATCTTGTATTCAGAAGGGAAGGAAAACATCTTGCTGCCACAAACAGAAAACAAAAAATAACAAGGAGTTTTGTTTTGTTTCCTTCTTATAAACTACAATTATAGAATCATAGAAAATAGGGCTGAAGGGGGCCTCAGGAGGTCATCTAGTCTGGCCGTCTGCTTAAAGCAGATTTATTCCTCTCTAAGCTGTTCCAGACACATTTCTCTAACCTGTATTTACAAACTCCAAGAATAGAGGTTTCGCAGCATCTGTAGGTACTCTGTTCTACTGCTTAACTGCTTTCAAAGTTACAACGATTCTCCTAATATCCAACCTAAATTTCCCTTTTTGCAATTTGTGACTTTTTACACTGTCCCTTTGGCCAGAAAAAATAATATGCCTCCATTCTCTTTCTAATCACCTGTCATGTAGTTAAAGACAATCTTCCTCAATCTTCGCTTTTCCAAACTAAATAATCCCAGTTTTTCTAACCTTTACTCATCAGTCATGTTTCGTAGACCTCTAATATTTTTTTGCTCTCCACTGGGCTGTTTCCAATTTGCCTACATCTTTCTTCATTCATTGACACAGACAAAGCTGAACTATCCAAGGAACTCAGATACTGCAGTAATGCATTTCGTAAAAAAAATCTGAAGATAATAGACTAGAAAAGGGCTCAATCCAGCAATGCTTAGAGATTCTGAGAATGCTTGGGTTGGGTATCCTCCGGATTGAACCCTTAATTAAGGAATGATAGGCATGTATATTTTGTACTTCATGGTAATTTACAAAACTGTTGAATTCTCTGCTGGGGTGAATTTCCACCAACACAGAATGTGACCCATTTTCTTCTTGCAAGAACAAGCCATGAAGGTGAAAATGTTCTGGTGGCATCATATAACTTTGAAAGTTACCACCATACTTTGTATGAGTTTTTCCCAGGGAAAACTTCTGCCCAGGTTTAGACTATGGAGATCCAGAAGGTTTTCCTGTAGATGCAACTGATATAGAGGAAGAATTGGAGGGAAGGCAAAACAAGCAGGTGGGCAGTAAACTTTCTCTGGGCTGATGCTGTGGTAACTGGGACCGATGTGCAGAACCACATAGAAGGCAAAAGTCAGCAATGCTCAATTTCCTGTTTCTGAGCCCCTTTAAACAAAGCCAAAAAGGGAGATGCTACCTCATCTCCATGAATGTTGCTAAAATTCAGACAATGCTCTGGAAACAGAAAAGGCAGGAGGTATGTGTTAGACCCCAACTCCATGCGGTGCCCAACGACTAGGGAGATGACGGTCCAATTATCCATGGATCCTGTTACTCATTAGCCAAAGCAGAGCAGGGAGCAAACACCAGCACACATTGCTCGCAACAGCTTTATTCAGAATGGAGACAGCTTTGGGTGAGCTCCCACACTGACAGAATATGGGGAGCAGCGATGAACAATAGTTTTTTCCCACATTTATACACTTTGGTTTATGCTTATTACCATTCATTCTACCCTCGCCCCTCCTATGTTCCACCCATGTCTCCTCCCATCTCACGCTCTGCCTCTGTTTACTGTTTGTTTCATTAACATGGAATTGCCTATGCATTTCATTCATTTTGATGCCTTTTTGCTATGAGTGCATGTCTAAGACCATGAACCCTCTTCTTTTGGTCAACAGGTGAACTCTTAAGGTTTCTTTACTAATCACCATTCACCCTTTTGCATATGTTCATCTTGGTTACAAGTTCTCTTCCACATTCCAATATGTTTTTCTGTCCCAGGTTGTGCCATCCCCACCCTTTTTGGGCCCCTGTATCTTATCTCGTTCCTTGCTGTAGCTGGTTCACAGCACGTAGACTTGATTGCTGCTTTTTTTTTTCCAGAAAAAAATAGTTAACACAATGAAAATGGTTACCTAGTATAGATAAATCGTATATATATAAAAGATATGTGTGTGTACACACACACACACACACATATACGTGTGTGTGTGTGTGTGTGTGTGTGACAACAATCCTATTATATGGTTAAAATTACTTGCCTAAGCACCTGCAAGGTTATTTTAATACACCATTTTGCCTGGTGGCCAGCAACTTTGCTGGGACACAGATCAAAGCCTTATTCCAGCTGCAGATTCAATGTTCCCCAACAGTCCGATTGATGGTCACCCTAACAGTATGGCCTGGTAGAAGAGAAAAGAGGGGGTTGAATGAGAACATCCAGTAATCATAATCATTAGATTCTATCAATTTTGTTTTCTTGTAGTCAGATTGCTTCTAATAGCCCCGTTGTTCTCTTTTCTTCTGCTGCTTTCTCACAGAAAATGAACCCTCTTATAAGGGCACATTTAAGTTTACTTTTAAAACCTTCCCCTCCCTGTTTAACCAGCTCAGGTATTCAGATTTATTTATTTCAACAGATCAATCCCCTTCTAGGACCTTAGAAAAAAACCCTGCATTTTAAAAATGAACCAGTCAGTCTGGTCTGGGTTTTCACTACTATGCTTTTAAGAGACCCAGATTATCTGCTCATTTCTTTCTTTCTTCCCTGACATGGAAGTCGCTGTGCTGTCTAATATTTACTGTCAGGTCAGATCTGGATGGCAAGACATTGTTTGTACCTGAATCCTGCTAAGACTACTGGTGCTAGGCAACCTGCCACAGGCAGATACTGAATAAGGTGAGCTGCTCAAGTTTATAGTTCAATGGGATGCATTTTCTGTCAGCAAAATGTGGCAACTGATTCACTCTCATTCTTGACTCGGAGCTTCCCCTCCCTCTGTCTCTCTCACAGCACTGTCAGCTTTTTATCAAGTTTGGAATATTGCTGAGCTGAAAGAAATGCTCCCTTCCCAGCCTAACACTGTGACCTTCATATTCCACCACAGTCATCATGGGACACATTGATTATTGCCATGCATTTTAAATTGGTCTAGCTGCTAATATTCTGTGTCCCTTCATCGGTGGATTGAATCATTTGGCAGAGACTGAAGAATCTGACTGATGGCTGAATTCTATGAAGTGCTGAGTGTCCTTGTTTTCATTGCTTTCAAAATGGCACTTATTTACCTCCTTTACCTTTAATGAGCACTCAAAACCCTGCAGGATCCAGCCCTCAGTTCCCTAATCAAACCATTAGATACAAACTTTTTCACTGTTAGTGAAATGCCCAGGTTAGCTTAATAGTATCTTTACTGATATCTTACCATTTATATATCCTGAGCATCTGTTTCAGAGGTGACAATGTTTCATTCTACTGTACATCTGTATTCAGATCAATACATCTCTACTGAAACTAGGAATTTTACTGAGCAAAGTTAGATTAAAACAAGTGACAGTGGGCACACACCTACACAAGATGCTTTACCGCATAATAGGCCAATTTACTGTGCAATAAGCATCACCGTCTACACATGCAAATACTTACTACACAGTAAATTAGCCTACTCCATGGTTAATTATTTAATTACGTGTATGCAGCTGACTGGGAGCAAATGCTCCCAGTCAGCTAGGTAGGAGGGGGCAGGAGATTTAAAGAGTTAGGACTGGGAGCTCCCTACTGCCAGGTCAGAGGGACATTGTCGCAGCCTGGGCTCCACCATTGGAGCCCACCCTGGCAGCAGGCAGTTGCTGGGGACAGGGAGCAATCTCCCCGCCCCTGCTCTAATCGCGGAGCTGGGGCCAGGAGCTCACTGCACGGGGAGACTTTCCTGCCCAGCCTGGAGCTGGCTGGGACCTGCCCCAGACTGGAATAGTTCCTGGCCAGCCCTGTGTTGTGCGGGAAAGTCTGCACATGCAGCCTGGAGCTGGCTAGGAACTGTCCTGTTCCAGGGCAGATCCCAGTCAGCTCCAGGCTGCATATGCAGACTTCCCTGTGCAGCCCAGGGCTGGCCAGAAACTGTCTTAGTCTGGGGCAGGTCCCAGCCCCACAGCTCTTTTCCAGCTCTGTGCCCCAATCAGGTGATTGAGGCATGGAGCTTGGAAAGAGCTGTGGGGGAGGAGCAGGTCCCAGCCCCCTGCCCTAATCCACAGGTAGGGCAGCTAGCAGTGAGCTCCCAGTTAGGCTGCCCCACTGGTAGGACAGCTCCCGGCCTGGAGCTCCCCCTGGCTGCTGCAGTGGGGCAGAGCAGAGTTGGGAGCAAATCTGCTCCCAAGAGGGAACACATGTAGATGTGCTTCCCAGTAGGTTTATTGCACAGTATTTTTACTGTGCAGTAAGCCTACTTCAAATTTATTACATGTAGATACGTAGAATCAAGTAGTAGTAATGACATTCATTATTATCTGAATTGCAAAGCTACTGAAATCCTTGTCATTTGTTTTGTGATTGCTTCTTGGTGTAATAAGTAAATGTTTATATGGGATTTGAACATATAAAGCCTGATACTAATGCTTACCAGCATAGTACAAAATGTTCATCTAACTGCTTAAAAATAATGCAGTCACCAAGTGCAATGTATATGCCAAATACATAACGTACTGCAGATTTTTCTAGGCATTTCTAGCATATCCACAATGTGGTCAACCCAGGGAAGGTAACTGAAGTCCAAAATGCACTTTTCCTTGCTTTACCCCATTTCATATCTTGACCTCATGCTGTGCCCATAATGTTTGAAACATTATTTAGGCTTCTGGGTCCCCTCCTCTAATCTACTTTAAGCTGAGTTTGCTGCCATGGTATTGTTCACAATATGTTTAACTAGGAATTGCCTACACAGTACCTATACAGTCAATCCCCATTTGGTAAACGTTGCCATAGAAAATGCTTCTTAGGAAAAAAATGAAGTTTTCATAACAGCTAACACAACATTCTTAACTAGCTCTCCCATCTTGACAGTTAAAACAAATATACCATTGTCGCAGGGCACCTCGGTGCCCCTGCTCCTGGAAAGGAGAAACTGCCAGGGAGCGAGTGAGCGCACCCTGGCCTGACATAACGAGCCCAGCTGAGGCTTGCTCAGGTAATGAGCGCAGCTGCGGGTTGCCGGAGCAACCAAGGGGAACCAACTGCCTGTAGGAGGCAGGGCCTGGCCCTTATAAAGCTCAGGGCTGAGGCCAGGCTGGCAGTTCTCTGCCAGCAGCCGGAGAGGCAGGAGCTCACTCAGCCAAGCTATGGGGAGAAGTCTGAGGTGCAAGTATAGCTCATGATAGCCCTGGAGGCTCGAGCCACGATAGTATGTTATGGCCATGCGGCTTGTGGTTATGTTATAGCCTAGAGGCTTGTGCTTTGAGTTTATGTTTGGCTCTGTATATTACACCCGGAGGCTCGGGTGAGGCTGTAGGGGTTGGAGGAGGCCTCAATCATAGGGACCCCAGAGAGTGTGGGGTGCCCTAGCGCCAAGAGGGCGCATTAATTTTCACAGCGCCAGTGAAGGCGCAGCTTGCACACCAGTGCAGGAGCGACTGGCAGCGAAGAGCACGGCCAGTGGGTCGCAGGCGCAACCAGTAGGTTGCAGATGGGGGGACATAGACCCCGGATTGCGTGCGGGGTACATAGACCCCAGCCCCAGAACGAGGGGCGATTTCATTGAGAAGCCCCGTGTGGGCACGGCGAGCCCCAAAGAGGGGGGGCGCCACATCGTATTATTGAGCAGCCCCGTGGGGGCATGGCGAGCCCCAAAGAGGGGGAGCGCCATACTGAGCAGCCCTAGAGCGGGGCCATACTGAGCAGCCCTGGAGAGGGGCAATTACTGAGCGGCCCTAGAGAGGGGCGATAGTGAGGCGCCCGAGGCGGGCATGCCCTAGAGCGGGGCAATATTGAGGGGCCATATTGAGGAGCCCGAGACAGGCATAGTGAGCCCGGCCGCAGGCTAGTGCGGCAACACCCCTCAGACCGAGGCAGGGCGCTGCAGTTGCCCCCGAGAAGACAGGGAGTAGCAGCGCGGTGAGCCGGGGTCAGAGAGGGTACCCGTGCGGTTGGCTGGAAGGGCCGAGGCCCGCTAGAGAGTCCCTGAGCAGGACCGCACCAGCAGGGAAGTCCCAGAGTGGGCTAGATGAGAGTCCCAGCAAGAGGCGGGGCACGAGAGAGAAAGCCCAGAGTGGACTACACTATAGAGGAGGCCCAGGAAGTGGGCGTACAGACCGAACAACGTCTATTACATCTGCGAGGCTTGGGGCGTGGTATTAGGGGCTGGTAGGAGCCACACATAGCCCACAAGGCTAGGGTGTCCGGGGAACACCCACCATATCGGGAGACCCCCAGGGGGTCCGGAAGAACCGCGGGGACAGAGGTCCCGAGTAACCGTGCCCAGGGAAGACACAAGGTAGCCTCCCAACATTATATTTGCCATCAAAGATGTGGCGGGCGAGAATTAGAGGGTGTCTTGGGCCAGCCTGACACGGAGCGAGGGACCTTAAGGAGATCACGGCCCTCCGCAAGGACCCCGCCATGACAACCATGTTAATAGAGGTTCATAAGTGTCTTATAATACCAGCAAAGAAAAGGGGGCTGGGGTGGTGCAGGTGTTAGGCATATGGTTGACAGCCCAGAAGTCACAAGCTTGAGGTCATAACAGAAGCACTCATTGTGCAGCTCTGTCAGATTCTAATGAATCTGTGAATTCTGCTAAATACTTGTCACAAAAGGACCAAAGAGCAAAATAATTTTAGCTACATTCAGTATATTACCAAACCATTGTAATTCCAGGACAGGTCTTTTACTACCATTAGATTGCTGCTCCAATTGCACTGGTGCCAATGTGTGCGGACACCTAGTTGTCATTTGGGAGAAAAATGTAGCCCACATACCATTTACTAATAAGGAATACAAGTAAAATAATAAAATCTGATTCATGAGAGATTGTCCCACATTTGCATACAATACGTTGCATCATTTTTAGGTGCAGCAATGTAGCCCAGCTCTCTGAGCTGCTCCTCGGGGACAAACAACACAGTACATAGCCAGACATAAGTAAGTTTGGGGGGGCAGGAGGCACAGTAAACAGGAAACTGGAGTGCTGGGGAGCAGACAGTAGCCCCAATCCAGGTCAGTGGAGAGAGGAACAGGTTGGATGTTCACACTAAGTTGTAGCCTAGAGTGGCTACACCTCAGTGTAACATGATCTGGGTAACACAGATCAGAGCTAAACCTAGGCTGGAATGGTGTAACTTCAAGCTACCTAAAGAGTGCTTAAAACTAGTTTCAGGTGTTAATGTGTGGACAATCCAGGGGTTAAGAGCTCCTGGAGCCACCTAAAATCAACATGTAACAAGGCCCTGAGAGATTGCACGGTGGTAAGTCTGGTAGGATTAGTAACAGAATCCAGAACTCTAATATGGCAGGTGCAAGTCCTAGACATGCTGATTCTCAAAATAATTGCCCATGCCTGGGACTGGCGATAATGACTACCCTGACCACTGAACCATGCTCACCTTTCACAGCAAGGTAGACAGCCCTAGATTCGTGACCACCAATAATCCACTGCAGTCTGGCAAACAGTTCTCCCTTTTGTAATGATTATTTCAAACAGAGGATAGAAGATAGCCCAAGTGATAATGGTGTGTCCTGGGAATCTGAAGATTTGACAGTATTGAAATCTTGCAAAGGGACCCTGTCATTGCTCAAAATTATGTTTGTTCTTCAGTTTTAAAGCCAGAAAGCTGGTACATTGAAGTTACACAATTAATGCCCCCAAAACACAGGCATTCCATACTTTAGTCATTCCTCAGGTTATAAATTAGTAGGTTTGAAAGCAGTAGGAAGTCTCCTGAGGGGGACCTTGGAGTAAGAGAAAGGACATGAAAAAGTTGCCTCTGAAATCACATCTGCAGGGAACAGACCAGGCAAGAAAAGGGAGACCTTGACTCCCAAGCAAGCACCCTGTGGGGAGTAATTTGTGTAGGGACTAAACAGTCTTCAGCAGACGGCCTCAGGTCAGCAGGAAAGGACCTAGCTGATATGTTTAATGTATGTGAAATAGCTTTATTTTAAAGAGATAAAACTGAAGCCCTGAAGAAATGGAACTGAAATCCTGTGGGCAGGGTGTGGTCTTTGGGTAGGTGATAGCCCATCAGCATCCTTTTACTGTATCCTTAATGTGCCTGTGCTATTACCACTAGTACCTATGGTAGGAATGATTACTCCAGGCAGAGAATATTAGTTATATTTTACAGGAGGTTTAATGTAAAGGTTTTGCCATTCAAGTGTATATTCAGCAGCCATTATATAAGGAGTCTTTCTACCAAATGTTATGTTTTATGTTTTGCCTTAGTACAAGCCTGAAACGATTTATTAGTCTGCCAAAGAACAAAACCATAATTTTCTTTTATTGAACTCACTCTGGGTAGCCATCACTCTACAGAAATGCAGATGGTCATTTTATTCTTCGTCTTCCTGAGAGGATGAAAGCCACCACTTCGCTGACACAGACGGCAAAGCAGTCATTTATAATAGTAGGGCAATGTACAACTGAATATTTGTGTTAACTGCACATACTAAAGCATTTTAAACTGCTTCTTTAATACTTTGAAGAATATAGAGATGTAATCAGATTTACATATGTCATATGCTGATTTACCAATATAACTTTGGTACTTAGAGCAAATGAAAGATCTGTGCAGTACACAAAATGCTGACCTCCAATTCACCCTTAAACACAACCCACTTTTACTGTACTTATTCATAATGTTGCCACTAAATAGCTCTACTTTTTTGTTAGCTGTCTCTTCCTTTTCTGTCTCTTTTTCTTCATTCATTTTTAAGGGGCATCTGAGATAAGATCAACTTAGAGCTATGCTTTTACTGATCTTTTGGAACTTGCGAGCTTTCATAAATAACTCTGTCATTCCATTGTGGGACTTCTGGGCTAGGGACAGACATTCAAAAAGCCTGAGCCTGAATTGTTTCAATCTTTGCAGGTGAATCTAACCTGGTTAGGCTAAACTGGCTTGAAACCACAGAGACATCCCCTCTGGACTGAATAAATGCCGGCACATGCCCGCAGTGGCTCAGGCTAGAACCCCGAGGGCACTAGAGCAGCCCTCCCCTTCCCTTCTGCAATGCTGAACTAAGGGGGGGCATGGCCAAGCCCCAGCAAGATGCTCTGATTAGGGAGGGGTTCCCCCTCCCCTCCTGAGCAGGCCAGCAGGGAATTGATAACACAGTGTTTATCACCCTATTAAGAAAACAACAGAGGGACATTACCAGTGACCTGTTGATTCTGCTTTTTGTCCCATCTGCCACAGCATGGACCATAGCCAGTACGTAGTCTGCTAGCTAATGCTGTGTGTCTGTGTAAGGCCGAGAGTACAGCGAAATCCCTTCTTGTGGGGGGAGGAGCAGAAGCTAGGCAGATGCCTGCAGTCTCTGCCAGAGCTGTAACCAGGGAGCAGAGGGGAGGGGCCAGCCCTCCTGTGGAGCAGAGAGCCCTGCCCAGCCCAGCCCAGTGAGCATGCTGGGATGCTGGGGGACTCTGATTTATCTTAAACCAGCAAGCAGTCTGGGACAGACATTACATAAACTGGTTTGACACAAATCTGTTAAGTCTGATACTACATTCAACCAGGTTTATCTCAAACTGGTTTTGTCCATTTTCAAACTGGTTTATGTGTACTGAACATCTCTTCTGTTACAGGTTTAAACCAGTTTCTCATTACTTGAACCAATTTATGTGCAATGTCCTTCCCTAGCTCTGCTGTACCATTGATTCAATGACTGGTCATCAGCTAGCACCAAAGATGTCTGACATTTTTGAGAGAAGGAAATAGTTAAAACTAATGATCCAAATTAGATCCTCCATATGTGTTTACTTCAAAAATACCAGAAGAGAAAACTACTTTAGTCACTGAGGAACAAATCACTTTTAACTTCCCCGATCACCAAAAGTTCTAACTGAATGGAGTAGGAAATTTGAGGCTCACAAAATCCCAGATTATAAAAAATCCTATTACAGGTGTATTTTGTTACTAGAATAGAAATAAAGGCCAAATAATAAACATAGGTATATCAGGGAAGACTGGTACAATTTTGAACAGTCTGAAAGTTTAATACCCTGGTATTTCTAATGTCCAGCAAAAATACATACAATAGCTATCTGAGATATGTTTTGGAGTATTATTGTATTATGTTTTGACAGTCAAATAGTGTCTTAGCCACTGGCTCACATTCTGGTTGCTATGGAGTCTCACTGCCCTAATATATCTGTGCCCTAGGGGGTAAAATCATTTCCAGATCACACTAAAATGCAGGAAGACCACAGTCCTTTCAGATAATGCTGTGTTCCGCTCCAGGCATCTAGGTAGCTATGCTGTTGATCATTTTATTGGGACAGGGTCTGTCCCATACAAGGCGGCCTCCAGATTGAAGGGCAGGGAGAACCATATCCCCAAATGCATCTTATTTTTACATGTCCTATTTTATTAATTTCTCAATCCAGCCATTAACTGAACACTGTCTTAACTTAAGGGAACAGGCTATGTATGACTAATATATTTCCAGGAAGATAAGAGGTATGCATGCCATCATTATAGTATCTAAGCCACAGCTACCTAATGTGGATCATAGGTTAACATACAGATTTCCTCAGGGACTTTCTCCCCTCCTCATAATTCCTGCAACAACTCAGTTGTTTACTTGTATAAATAGGAAACTGAGTAAATAATTAATATTTGTATTGCACATGGTTTCTAACACAATTTAGCCACCAGATAGAGGGTGGACAAGGCAGCGGCATGTGATCAGCAGCAAATGCTACACATCTCTCAGGCTGGCAGGCTCTGCTCCAGGTCCTGGTATCTCCTCCAGGTCATGAAGAATTCTCATGTTTAATTATTAATAGAGTGCTAGAGAGCAACGATGAAAAGACAAGGAAATACAGTCTCTGCCATTTTTTTAAAAAGGATTTTCTGTCCATTCAGATTTCAAGCGTTGATCACTTTTCTTTTATTTAGGCAGAAACAGAGGTGTATCTGGTAGAAAAGTAATTTAATTTGGTACAACAATCCCACTGAGGGTCTGCATGCATGAAAGTTGTACTAGTCTCTTGTGCTGGTAGGTTTAAAAGTTGCACCTATTTTTAAACTGCTTTAGTTAAAGTGATGCACAAATAAAAAAAAATGGACAGCAAATAAAAATGCAGTTGTTGTTAAACTCATTCCTAAATCAGACTGTCCATGGAGCTTTCTGCATCTGTTTAACTCTTTCAGTTTAAATGTATACCTTAGATTAAAACAACTGCAACTTCCTGATATAACCAAAGGTTTAGTCAGAGAAGAGAAAATGAGTAAGATGCCACAGGACTCTGAAGATTACCATCACCCCTGCGCTCAAACTCACTTCTTGCTGGGGGACTTCCTTTTCCAATCAAAACAACACAGGCAGTTTTATCTACTTAGAGGTGTAACAGTTCAGTGCATCTATTTTTCCTACTAAGAATTCACCTGCACTGCCCAATTAAATCTAGGTGATAGTCCTAGAGCCTACAGGAGGTTAGGGAGCCCTGTAGGCTAAGGGGCAAGCACAGAAGACTCCTGTACTGGCAATTCTTTGAGACAGTCAGGATATTTAGTGCTTAGTCATGATATTAGATATTTAGATGTATTTAGATATATTTAGTCATGATATTAGATGTTTAGATATTTAGTGTTTAGTCATGATATTTAGTGTTGTTTCTTAAAGTCATCAGGTGATTACACGATAATCTCAGCCCTCTTTATTTTTTTAAAGTAGGTTTCCAGCCTTAATGATTATTGAAAAAAGGCTGGTTATGTGAAATATCAGCATTCAAAAACCAGATGATAAGCAAGATTCAAACAATGTATTATTTTAAACCTCTAATGGTTTTTAAGCCAACCTCATGACTTGTGAAGTGGACTTCACGATATTTGAATGTTTGGGTTTGACAATTCTGTGGCTGGTGAAGCTCCAGTTGTCAAAAACAGGAGAGAAAGCTTAATTGTTCTTTTCTCCCCCCAAAATGCTGAGCTCAATCTTCATAATAAGGTAAAGCCACACAACCTGCTTTAATGCCAGCTGCCCAAAACCAATTGTATTGGCCACTACTAATGAATAGCTAAAGTACTTAAAACCCTGGCTCGAGCATCTCCCCAACATCCTCCTCCCTGCACCATCCATGCATCCTTGTTCTAGGTGTGTCAAGTAAGGGATGATATAAGGTGCATATGCCAGCTTCATATCATCAGAGAAATTTGGGGGAAACCAGCTGTTTTTCATTACGGTGAAACAAAAAGACCCAAGCAAGCCCAGAATTGGAGCCAGTGTTACTTTCAGCCTAGCTATCCTTTTGCCAGAGCATTTCAGCATGAAGAACATTCTTTTAGCCATCTGGCTCCACTAAACAGCAATACTTAAGATGCTGGGAGTGCTGGAGAATCCTAGTAGATGGTGAGGAGAATCTAAGAAACTAATGAAGGGAAGAGAGGTCAGCAAAGTCTGAATGGATGCACCAAACATCACCAAAGTGCCCCAGAAACCTGGACATCAATCATAAGTGAGCTTTGGAGCTGACAAAACACAAAGAAAGAAATATTAAAATGAAAGGTTTGGGTGTCACTGAAAGAGCTACATCAATCTAGAAAGCAAAGTTCAATGGTAGAATCACCCTGTCACTGAATCAGCGATTACACTACAGTAATGACACTTGGGGAAGAATTTGAAGATGCCACAGAGAGTGAAGTCAAATTCTGTGGATTATGGTATTTAAGACTAAGAATTTAGGGATAAGAATGTGCTGTACCTAGTATACTTGGTAAATGTATTCAGTGCAAACCTTCTTCAAACTTCTGCTAATGCCAGATTTTAGTGTTTCCTCTTCAATCAGAGTAAATTATAAGGCTTAAGCATCCATCTCACCAATTAATCTCTCCTGAATCTGATCTGCATATTAGTTGCTTGAAATAGGCTTAATATAGTCTTAATTGCATGAAACATGAATATCATTTTTCATAATGATTAGGTAGTCACATTGCCCTTTCTCTCAATTTGTCTAAATGTTCATATATACATTAGAATTTAGCAGTTAAGTTTTATCTACACAACATCCCTTGATTACTTCACTGTGGCGTGTACTGTACCATCTCGTTAAGATATCTAATCTATGTAAAGTACATCTGCTTGGTGTATAATTTATTAATATCCTTCAGAGCCTCCAAGTTTGATAATGATTGTAACTCAGTCACAAAAAGTCCATAGAGAGGAACCACATAAAGATATTTCTAATCTGATCTCTACCGTAGGAAAAATAGAGTGGTGAAATGTAGACTATTAACCATCTCTCTACAAGAAGAGAAGGTTCACTGAAGCCTCCCTTTTGGACTAATGCAATGGAACTTCATTGTGCTGGAGCAATCCAAGGATCATAATAATCCATCAGTAGCATAGTTTCATAGCTCGGTTGCTATTGAATGCAGCCCAAAATTGACCAGGAAGAGGAAACTACAAGGCTCAACCCCCTATCTGACAATCAGACAGGGAGCAGATGCAAAGCATGAGAAACTGTCCCTCACTTTCAGTTCTTGGTGTGGTATAAATAGGACTCATGCTTTGCGTTGCAACATGATCCACTCCCAGCTAAGATGAACTTTTTTGTATGTATATCTTCCTTCCCCTTCTGGATAATGGAGCATAGTGCAGTTATGAACCAAGGAGAGGCCTGGGACCTAACAGCTCCTGTATTATAAATAATCCTGGTACTGACATTTCTGCATTTACAAACTGGGAAGCTACTACTCATTAGGGGTGTGCAAAACAGGCCGTATTTTATTCGAATTTGGATTTGGCCCGAATCGGGGACAGTGGTTTGAGTCATTGATTTGGATCACTGTCCCAATTAGATTTGGCTGAATTCAAATCTGAAAACTCAATGCTGATGCAGAGAATCAGCAATTCAGCCATTGACACAGTTTAAAATGTTTTTCCTACATACCTTGAGGTACCAGGCGCGGCTTGTGAACGCTTGTTGTATTGCAATAGCTATAATTATTTTAATTCCTTATATTGCTATTTTTACAATGAATTATTTAGCCTTTAAAATAATCTTGTTATGATTTACTTTTCATAATATGAGAAAGAGGCAAGAAGGAGTTTTGGGCATGTCCAACAAGACCTGACTCCATTGCTCATGGCCGGTCTGGCTGGCCACCAGACTGATCTGAGCAACTTCAGAACTTGGTAACACCTTAACCTTTGCAGGACGGTCTAACTATCTGTGTGTGTGCTTGGGTTTTTTTGTGTGAATGAATGCATGAATGAATATGTATGGGAATGAGTGAAGCAGGAGCACGCCCCACCCCCTCCATGTGCTCAGCAGCAGATCAGGAAGTACGTCTGTGTCCACTTCTGGGTCTGCCACCAAATGCATTGGGGGCCCCCCAGCTCAATAATCAGCTACAGGGGACCCCAGGTGCTCCCCAAGACCGAGGAGGCACCAGTCACCCAGCAGATCCAGAAGTGGATCAGAAGTGCTTCTGATCCACTTCTGGGTCCACTGCTGAATGCACTGGGGATCCCCACCCCCATGCTCCTGTAGGATTCTCCATCTGCCCCAGCATCTCAGCATTCACAAGCTGCCTGGTACCTTGAGGTATGTAGAAAAAACATTTAAAACTGAACATTTATGTCAAACATAATGTAAAAACATGTATGTCTGAATCATTGAATCTCTCCGAATTGATTTGGAGAGCTCCAATTTGATTCGGAGAGATTAAGGGGTCTCCTGATTTGATTTGGATTCGGAGATTCGGCCACTGAACCGGGCTGAATCGAATCAGTGACTGAAGCTTCACACAGCCCTACTACTTATCTCTGTATATTTGGGGCCATTATTTTTACTTATTCATTTATATTAGAGTAGTATCTCATCCCCAACTGGGATGCATATTGCTGGGAAATATACAAAAACATGGGGGAAAAAAAAAACCTCTAGGTGATACAACTAACAATCTAATGTGGGATACAACACAAGTAGGTTTGTTTGTCTGCTACTGTAAGCTGCTCTGAGCCTTTCTGGATAGGGTAGGATATAAATCTAAATAATCATGATAATAAATAATGTACAAAATTAATGTTGTCCCCAGGATTCTTCATACACCTAATACAACCATAAAGGATTCTCTAATAGTTTTCCCCTTCCTCTTGCTCTCAAGGATGTTACCCTTTTGACGAATATACAAAGCATGAATTCAGAAGCAAAGAAGCACAGTTGTACTCATGCAGTCCCTACGTTGGGAACATGTCGTACACGGGCCATTTTTGTTTTGCAATGATTCATTAAGGATATTGCAAACCATGTTATTAGCAATCCCAGGCACAGAGCTTTTGCAGCAGTGTAAAACTGAATAGCTTTCCTATGCAGTGCAAAAGCTCACTTTGATACAGTAATGAAACAGAAGCCTTGATGTTTGACTAAAGCATTTTTTTTTTAAATAACCTCTCAATTCCCTCATGCATTTACACTACAAACTTGTATTAGGACTCAGTCCACCTTTTGCTGAAGTAAAGGCAAAGTTCTCAGTGAATTTAAGTGAGCCAAGGCTGGGCCCATGACACTTATTTTTTTTCTTTCAACTGAAAAGAGGGAGGCTGTATACTACTAGCAGTGATATGTCCTTTCTAGACTGCATTACAATACAATACATGTGGGGGAAAAAGCAATGTGGTCTGGAGAAAGGAGACTTACTGTGTTCCCTTGGGAAATAGGATTTCTCCCCATCTGCAAAACAGGGGCAATAACATTTACCCGTTTACTTTTTACATACTTGCTATGAAGGTCACCTAATTAACATCGATCTAGCACACACACATAAAGTAATATAAAAACCACTTGTTCATAAAAAATTATCCTAGGGAGGAAAACAAATTAAAAAGTGAAAATAAGAGATACATTTTATATCACTTGAATATCAAATTAACTGGTTGCACCTGCAAGTCAGGCAGTTAGATGCCAAGTGTCATAATATATACCCTAAATTATCCCCCAGCCACAAAATTGCACCAACTATTGTTTGCAAATACAAAATCAGAGGCCAAATGAGTCCCTTTTGAAAAAATCAATGACTTAATCTCTGCCTTAGCATTTGGTTTCTTATTGAAATCTTGGATGGGCAAAGAGTTGCTGCTGAGTTCCCTCAAAAGATACTTACTAAAGGGAACATCATCAGCATAATGCATAGAAGCTGAAGATAATTTATCAGAAACATCATGGCAACTGTGCTTTCCCCAGTAGTCCCAATGATCCCAGTAAACACTGATTTCCATTGGTGATTCTATAGCTCAAATATCATTCCAGCTGATGGAAGGGTACATTGTGTGATATGCAGTGTCCTGGAAAAAAAGCCATCACCCACCACTGCCTCAATCTTACGCTACCAGTAGGAGTTGATAAATCTAAGCAAACTTGACCGTTGTCTTTTGAAAACAAATGTCTTGCCACTGGAGAAACAGTATTATGTGCACAGTATGAAAGAGAGTGATAAGACAATTCTTTTCTTTGTCTATGTTGCTCTTTTCAGCTCCTGAAGGCTTCCAAAACTTTATCACAAGAGAAAATAAGTACATCAGCTGTGCTTTAGTCTATGTTAACCAGATTTACCTATCTCCAATATATAATCCAGTGCAGGGCATGTCTACACTGTGACAGGCTGAGCTAAGGAATGCTATCATGCAAATACAACACAAACATCCTGTAGCCAGTTTTTGGCACAGACCCAAGGCACACTCGACACAGCTGCCAAGCTCCAGCATACTCCTGAGAGTAATGCTAGATATGCCCAGAACCACTCTGATGGCAGCTACGCTACTATTTCTGGCACATAGTGCACATGAGCAGAAGCAAGTGGGTGGGGAACATTTTCATGGACACAATCCCAAGCACAGTCTGCTGTGATGTAGGTTTCCTAAATGGTGAAAGAAAACCCTCATCATCAAATGCATGCTTCCAAATATTTCCATTCTGACATTGTTTTCTTTTAAAATGAAGAGAAGATCCAGTCGAGAATGTGCCTTCCCAATGGAGGTTAAATAGATTTATATACAGCCCTGCCTTGGGGATGATTCAGAGCCACACTACATGGGGGGTTGTGGGGTTGGGGGCAGAACTGAAAGGGAACATCTTTTAGAAAATACATTTTGAGCAAAGGCAAGAGATAGTATATAACACTGGAATCTCTGGTTTACTGGTGGAAAGTGATTCCTGTGCCTTTTGGGAGGAAGGGAACAACAGGCAACCTTCTGCTCACAGATCTCAATGTATAGTTATTGCACTCACTTTTCATAGTGGGTGGTGTTCCACACAGTTTCATTGTGATGTGCGTCACCTCATGCAAGTGTAAAAACATAATTTACTCATTAAAAGGACTCCAGGGCATACTAATAAGTGCATCATACTGGACAAATAAGACTTCACTCTTTACATGTGGCTTGGCTCTCCACTCGTCCTGCTGTCTCTGGCTTCCCTAGCAAAAAATCAGTGCTGAATGAACAGCTTCTACAGCAAATTAATGTTGATGCACCTCAGAGCTTCAAGCCTGGGCCAGTGTAGCTTAGGAGTACCGCATGGACCAGCTTCAGCTACAAAGGACTACAGATGACACCCAAGACCCTTTTTTGCATTGGTAGAAGAGAACTAGAATCCTTCAAAAAAAAATCTGATGTTACCCAATGTATTAGCATTAACCACCCAAAAATTAAATTACAAAGAAAAAGAAAATGCAATGAAACTGCCCTTACCAGCTAAAATGAACCATACAATAGTATCATCATTTATAAAGAAGACTACATGCCAGGAATACATAATTAGTAACTTAATCCTTAAAACAGTGTCCATTAAAAATCATTGTAATAGTTCTGATCTATGCAAGATGATGTGACATAAAGAAAACTATCTCTAGCAATTCATTCATATTTATGATAATGTCTTTAATATTATTTTAGAAAATGCTCTTGATAGTTTTGAGAGGTATGTACTTCTACATTATTGCATAATTACATTGCTCTTTACAATGTAGAATTGAGCAACTCACCAATTCACAGCTTTCCATTTACTCTCTCCATTCCATGATACAAGGGGAAAAAATCCAAATGCAAATTGATTGTTGTCACCAATCAAGACATTGTTAAATAATATCAACCACAAATTTGTCTATTTTTCAAATACAAAGTTACAATGCACAAGTCAATTTTATTGAAGACAATGGGAAAAAATGTTTCAGGTTTCAGTGACAAACTGCAAACACTGGGAGGAGCAAATTGAAGTGGGGACAGAAGTAACTGTTACTTGTAATGGAGTGTACTTGTCCCCTAAGACAAGCTGACAGTACCATCCTGCTACAACCTAAATTGTAAGAAACCCTGGAACCTGACATCCAAAATGACAACCCTGAGGCATGCTGGGAAAACATTAAAAATCATTGTAATAGTCAACAGCCAACCTACATAAACTAGCTTACTAAAAGTGGGAAAACAAAGCCACTTCCCACATAAACTGGGTAAGACATTCCACATGAAAACAAAGCAAGGCACTCTTTAGGGTGTAGTTACGTGTTACAGTTAGTACGTGTTAACTCTCAGGAATGTTAGGAAGTGTTCAAGTCAACATCCGTTGTGAGCAGTTGCATGTTAAGTGTTAATACCCTTTCCGACGTGCACAGCTCAGACCTCTGCTAGAGGGCCAGTGAACACGGGCATGGCTAGAAGCTGCCAACTCTGCTTTGTGCCTGTTCTGTTCACCAGTTCTCTAGCAGCAGCACAGCCTCCAGGATTGGGCCCCCACAGGCACAGATCAGGCCCCCTTCACCCAAGCTCCTTACTTATCCACCCCTATACTTGCACCTAGTTCTCAGCTCCCCAACAACCTGCAGGAGAGCTCCAGGGGTTATGTGGGGCTGGGCTCAGCTCAGAGTGGGGGCAGCCACTCCTTCCTTCTCCTTGCCTGAACCTAGGCAGGAGCCCAGCAGGGGGTGCAGAGGCCTGATACAGGCACACAGGATACTGCTGGGCTCACCTGCAGCTGCCCAGAAACACTCCTCCCCCCTGCAGTTGCCTGTCAGGTTGTTACTGGGAAGGGGCGTGCCTTCACACCCGACAGCTGTTCGCAGGTCTTTGCCCCGTGCCTGGCTGACCCAGGGTGGCTCCCCCCCTCCCCCCATCTCTCTGCCTTGTTCCCGCCTGCCACAACTTTTCTGTTTCCTGGTTCTTGAAGATGTAAAGGAAAGGGGGAGAGAGAGAGAGACTGGTGCCACCGCTCGACCATCACCGGTTGCTGATTTGCGCTGTGATCCCTACGCAGGCAAAAAGAAAAGGGTGTCGAACTGAAGAAGTGAAAAAAAATTTTATTCAAGAAACTGTTCACCCTGTTGGATAGCATACATGGTGTTGAGTAAATGTTGATGTTCCACAACACTACATAATTGGCAGAATGGATATGTTCCACTTTATGGAAAACTAAACCAGAAAGCATTTATTAGATTTCCTGAGGAAGAAGTATGAGAGGGTACTCTGAGAGCAGGGACCCTGGAAAACAAATGTTCCTTGCTCCCTATTCTCCAAGCAACTTTATTCTCGGAGTCTCCTTTGTATCATTTCCATTCTCTTTCTAATAAATCTAATAAAACTGCTGACCTTTTAAAGTCCATAGGAGCCTATATGAACCACAGAATGAAACAAGAAAGAAAGCAGAAAAAGACTGGAGATCCAAAGAGAATAGACTAAAATCGTAGAGAGGGATGGGGGTACAATGCCCACATGGTAACTAAGTAGGAAGCTGATGACCAAGTGGTCCTCCTGAAATCTGCAAGTTTCCTTGTTCCCTACTTCACAAGCAGTCCCATTATACTAAATCCCTCAGCATTCCCCAGCCTTTCCTTGGCCTATGATCTCCACTCTCTGAGTCTTGCTCCTCCTAATAAATCAGCATCCAAAAAGACCCTTGAAAATCCACAGAAGATGTACATTTTTTTTATATAGTGCTCACCATAAGGATTACTCTCTTGGACCTTCTGAAATGTGCAGAAGTTTTACAGTTGCACATTTACTTAATAGATTCCTATGAGGCCAAAAATTTCCCAAACAGTCCCAAATTTGTGCTCCAACTTTAACATGAAAATACTACTCATTTTGGCAAATTTTTCAGTCTCCACCTTTATTCGGTCCTTAGCCTTTAAGTAATTGGTAAGTCCAGCAGTGAACCTCCCCTTCTTGCATGTTCCTGAAGCCACCAACCCTGCCAGGGCAACTGCTCACATGCAGCTAGAACTTGCCAGATTGTACATAGTTAGTAAAAATGGTCATTTGATTATGGTTGACTGTAAGAGTAGGGTTCTCTCATATCACATGTGTATAAATGTGTATAAATTCTCTTTGGAATACTTCTCTTTTAGGCTAGGAACAGACAATTGCATTTGTCCCTGCCTGTGTTTGTCCCAGAACAGAAATGGCCCAGAACCGGCATGTACATACATCGTCTGTCTAATCAGGGTTTAATGAACAGCTGAATGCCCTGATGTTTTTCTGCCACTGATGCAATAATGAAATCCCAGGATAATCATTCAGAGGCACTTTGTAATGTCCCAAGAGAAACTGTTAGTACTTTTTATCCCATAAACATTTTTAGGATTTATCCAAGGAGAATGGTTATAGATGTCTGAGTTATTGCACTTTCTCATGGAAGAAATGGTTTATCCCCAGGACCTATTTACATAAGGCTGCTCTAAGCTAGTTTCAAATCTGGGTTTTAAGGCACTTCTAATTCATTTTGCATTTTAGCCAAACTACAGCACCAATATTAGGAAGGCAGATTTGAAAGGTGTAGCAAAGTTTCCAGTCTGTATTGAGAAAGGGATGATGTAGCTAACTGGGCTTTCTGGCTGATTATGGATTGGAAATATTCTTGCATATTAATTGTCCAAGCAAAACAAGATAGGATATATTGTGGGTTTTTTACCTTAATAGAATGTTCATGTGTTTAGTTGGTAGAGGGTAAGGAGTAAGATTATGGTATCTCTTGGTTTACAAACATATATTATAGGACACTCTATGGTGATGGTTGCATGTTAAGATGTATACATTGTACTGCATGCAGATATAAGTGGGTTTGTGCTCCACACATTGAGGTTAGTCAAGGATACAGAAGAAGAGCAATGTTGTTTGTTGATTGGGAATTGTGGCACTGACTTCAATTGTTGCATGAAGTGTGACATTACCAGAATTTGAAAGTTCTATTTCATTAGTAGAGGACCTCTGGTTTCACAATAAGGTGTTGACCAATTACCTAAATATGTATCACATTTGAGAAATAAAATGAAAACATTAATCAGAATTCTGTTTATCCACTTGCAGGATGCAAAGACTAAACCATAAGCAGATATATTTAACACAACATTTAAGAGTTTAATACTTAAAATGCTTTAGAAATGGATGCTGTAGAAAACAGATATAGGGGTGACATTATAACGGTTTGAAATGTCACAGATTCGTACCTCAGAAATATCAGTAATTTTGCATTTTTCTGTGAAAGATGCAATAGTTGCAACTAACATAAAATTCATAACACTTTATGCACATTGCAGGACATTCATATTCTAATGCTCCCTCATTTCTGGTATTTAAAAAATGTCTCCACTTTCACCCCTCTAATTATTTTAAGTGAACTAAATTTATGAGAGATTCTAAGATGAGTATACTTTTCAGGTGTGGGACTAGTCTTCTGTACTTAATAATCAAGGCCCTTGCTTTTATGGACCACAACCCAAGAACAGTTGGGCATATGCAATTTTAAGCAAATAATTCAATGAGGATTACTCATAGCTTTAAGAGCCCTATAGGCCAAAAACTTTTCAAACAGTCCCAACTTTGTGCTCCATCTTTAACTTGAAGATACTGCTCATATTGGAGAGTTGTTCAGTCTCCATCTTTATTTAGTTCTTAGCCTTTTTCCTAAAACTGTCCACAAGAGTGATAGTTCTGTTATGAGATTTTTATTTTGTGGACCACTCTCCCACAGCCCAATAGACTGAGAACACATACACTACCCAACAGCTATCAAATAATAATCAGTTTCCATTATTAGTAACCTGAGCTACATTCTAGCAAATGCCCTTGAGGCGAATGGCTCAAGGGGTTATTACGCAAAGCCATCATCTTCGCCTTTAACAGCCATTTTTCAAAGCAACAGCATGCACAAAGAACACATCATTATCAGAACTCAAATTATATACCAAAGCTGTAGATAGCATCATGAGCAAAATACAACTGTCTCAGAAGAATACTATGAGATATATCACCATGGTGAACAAAAAATACAGTGTGGATGACAGAGAGATGGTGAGAAAGAGAAGTTAGCAAGGTTATATTAAAAGTTCAATCCGAATGCTTAGCAATAGGCATGTAGCTGTCTGTCAGAAAAGCATAGTCACCAACACTGTTGGTCATTTACTACTGAGAACTACAAAGTTACTTTGTGAACTGGTCAGAGCCCAGGAGATTTCACATTAAATGAAAAGTTGAATGAAGAAATGCCAAGGAGGCAGTGAACTGTTTACAGATCTTGAGGGGAAAAATGAGATCTTTAGTTTTAAGCCAAAGAAAGGGCAGAGAAGAAATATAATTTCAAGGAATATCTTATGTACAAGCTTTCCAGGTGGTACTGTACTCAAGATAATCTTTTAAATATTATCAAATGGTATTCACTGGCTTGCCCTGGTGAAAGCAGTTTCCATAGTTTTATTGTAATTCCTTACATTTTATGGAGGCAGTTAAAAAGGAGGTGAAGCAGAGAAAGTATTCATTTAGCCTTTTATGACAAGCTTCACAAATTGTTTTATTCTAAGGAAATAGCTATCTCTATTGCCGCTGTATACAGTAATAATGCCCAGAAAATTGTCACTTCAGTAAAATCCATTGTAAACCATGATTCCTTTAATTTTTATATTTAAGTTGATCTCCAAAAATATTATAATCATTAAATACCTGACACTTTTGGGCTTTGCAGAAAAGCAGTAAAAAGGCATATCATGTTGCTAAGCCTGTAGAATTAAAATGAAAGACTTAGCTGGACTGAAGGAAAATGAATTGTACAAACAAGTTGCAGAATCCGGAAATGTTTTCAGAGAGACAGCTAAGATTTTGGGGAAAGTGATTTAGAATGTCATCTTTTCTCTACAGTCTGCTATCTAGAGATGGATTTCTGGTACAATTTTTCAGAATATAAATACAACAACACAAAGGAGAAACCAAGTCCAAACCAAAAAAAGGTTTTGCTAATGTCGCTAAGGAAAACCTTAAAAACAGATTTTATTCTGGTGTCTGTGGGTCAGCTGAATTTAAACATTTCCATACTGCTGATACTTCAGGCCAAATTTTCATAAAAGCTTTCTAAATAGCAATTGCAAAATTTGTACATACAACATTGCAAACAGGCATTCAAGCTGGGATTTTTGGTGGCTAATGAAGGTATGTACCAACTCCAGCTGAATTTCAATGACAGTGGGCATGTCTACACAAGACATTTACTGCACAGTTGACTAATTAACTGTGCAGCAAACATCTTGGCATCTACACATGCACCCTTTCTAGGGTACACAAAACTAATAACTCCACAGCAGGGTAGTCTTGCAAAATACAAGTACTATCCTGCTGCAGAGTTTTTTCATGAACAGCAGCACACATTTAGATGCTGCCCTGGCTGGCTGGGGCACAGGGTGCTTCAGTGTAGGACTAGCCAGCAGGCAACCCCTGTGCTGAAGCACCCTTGAGCCCCAACTAGCTACTCCACAGCACCTGGAGCCAGAGGGAGCAGCCAGGCCAGGGCTGCTCACCCCCCTGGCTCTACATGTTGCAGAAGCCCTGGCTGAGGCACAAGGGTGCTTCAACATGGGGCTAGTCAGCAGGCAGCCCCACACTGAAGCACCTTATGCCCCAGACAGCCCCTGGCAGCATGTGGAGCCCTGTCTGAGCAGCCCTGGGCCCCTGCCAGCCTGTGCTACTCTGACAGAGCTCCATGTGCTTTGCATGAATAAGCTCCAGAGCAATATGCTCCCAAGATTTTTGCTTCCAGATGCATATTCAAACATTGCACCCCAGAGCAAAAAACTCCAGAGGTTATTCATGCACACTAACTGCACATGTAGATACATCCAGTGGGTAACTCTTTACAGTTCTCCTGCAAGAACCTGCTTAGTAACACAAGTAATTATGAATGTCGATATAATTTTGTGCATGCAGATGAGAGGATCTGCATGCGGATCTGCAGATTGGATTTTTCACTTTGAAAATACATAATGTAACTGTCAGACACATTCTTGGAAACCATTGGTACATTTTTATCATCTGAAAAACCGGGAGACTCCATCTCAACATCTTAGCAAGTGTATTTACATGCTGTCAAAAATATCCTGCTTGTCCTACTCTCGAACATATCACTCTTCAGAGTTTAAATGGATTAAAAATCAACATGAACCAGTAGATAACATACAGTTATTTCCCATTTTAAACATAAGGGAGGAACTACCATCCCTCAGGTCATACTGAATGTTTACTAAGGGTGCCTACATGTTTAAGGGAGGTTCTCTAACTCATGGCACTTTGCACAAAGCACCATGAGTTAGAGCTTCCCCCCCCTCCCCGCCTCCCCCATCATTCACATGTTGGGTCAGGGGAGCTCAAGCCTGCCTGCATTAGCCCTGGCCAGCAGGCAGGGGCACTCCAGCAGCCTCCCAGGAGTCTGCCAAACCACCCCTCACCCCGGCCCCACCCCACCCCAGCTCCAGCTGCAGCAAAGCCAAGCTGGCAGCTGTGTGATGTCCCTGTCAAGAGGCTCCAGCAGCGGGTGGGGGAAGGGGGGCCTCTGTTCCACCCCACCACCTTGCCCCCAGCTCCAGCCATGGCAAAGTCCAGCCAGCAGCTGCATGCTGCCCCTTTGCCTTCTTTCCCCCACTGCACAGGAAGAAGACTCTCTCCTCTTTGTGACAGCCCCACACATGTGAAAAATTAACCCCCGAGGGAACCTGAACAGAAGTTCCCTAAGGCACTCTGCTCTAGAGCACCTTCAGCTAACAGCTGATTTATCAAGGGTTAATTTTTCATTCAATCAGCTATTTTAAAAGCACTCTGCAGCCATGAGCTTGTTTTATAGCATGGCTGTAGGGTGCTTTCAGGGGCCAGATCATGCAAAAAATGCAACTTGTATAAGTACCCTAAGTCTTCTATAAATAATTACACATAGTTATTTTGGCTGGCATGTTAAAAGAAGCCAAGTAAGACAGAACAGATGATAAAATTGTTAATTAAAGCCCAGCAATAAGTTAATGCCTTCACTAGCATATTACCTCTGTGGCCATGGGGCCAAAAAAGGAGAATTTCTACTTACCTCAGCCACAAATACTTTCCCTTCCCAACTTCAAGCCCAGCTTCAGTCATGTAACAGAAATGTAAGTAAGATTTTCAATTCAGTTCCTAACAGATATTGGTCTATGTCACAAAAGTACGGGATGACTGCGTTAGCCTCTGTTCAAAAGTAGTAGAAGGAGTGGTGGCACTCCTTACTAAGGTGACTTAACTGCAAAATTCCACAGTCAGTCCAATGATAGTTCATAATTCTCTCCCACTGCATCTGGTAACATAAAGCTGTACTTCCTACTCTATTTGATAATGGTGTAAAGACGTTATCAAACAGAATAGGAAACTCTATTTCAGAGTCTGAAGACATATGGGTTTGGTGATATTAAGAGACAATACATGGTTTTCCTTCCCCCCTCTTCCCAAAATCTTTCCCTCATGGCAAAATTCCTGCTCAGCTATGTATTGGCAGATTGTTTCAGGATGAACCAAGGGAAAAAAACAGTGCTGTCCCCTCCTCCCTAACATTTTGCTTTGGTTATCAAGTCCTTAGCAAACAGCAGCAGAAATAAGCAGGGGATTTAAAGCTTTGCACTGGAAGGAAATGACCACAGAGCTGCTTTACTACCATATAATATATACAGATGGTGCACTTTCATTTATAATACAGCCTGAACTTAGTCTGTCAAACAATCTGCAAGAAGTAACATTTTGCTGCAATGTTTCAGATTGCAAGTTCAGCCAACAAATATCCTGGGGAGTACTACTCAATATTGCAGAAAATCAAAGGGAAAATTAACTAGTATTTTTTCAATTCCTATGAGCTACTAAAATTGTTTGATTTAGGGATCTATGTCACTCCTTATTGTAGAGAATATCTATGGTGCCAATTTCCTCCCAATGCTATACAAACTGAGGCAAGAAGCAAGTACCTGGAACTATATATACACTACTTGGCTGAGCAGAATAAATGCAATAAAATTGCACTGACTCCCAAAGGTATTTTAGATATTGTATATAATGCCCTATAAATACTACTTAGCCTTTCTTCCAAAAACTTAATATAAGTGTACACTTTTTATGGATCTTTTAAAAAGGATTAAAATTAAGATTAGTGTATGGAAAATACTTAGTAGGAAAATGGGGTTGGCTGAACTTCAGGAGATACTACAAGGCATTATTCCTCAGCTCCTGTCACATGAGAAAGACAATCTTTTGGTTAAAAGCACTGAACTGGGATTCAGGAGACTAACTCAGCCACAGACTTCCCATGTGACCTTGGTCTTATCAATTAATTTCTTTGAGACTCATTTCTCCATCAGTAAATGGGTGTAACCATATTTCATTTCTCCTACCCTATCTTTATGTATAACGGAAGCTGTCTAGTACATGGATTTTTTTTAATTTGCCTGTATGCATACAGCATGTAATACAATGGAAATCCAAAGCATAATAATTCTCCCTCCAGTTAGTTTTCAGTCCTCTAATAACAAATCACACATGTAGCTACAAGATACACATGCAGTTACTATTATAGGTCAGCTTTTGCTATCAGACATCATATATTTAACACTTACTTCCTACGCCACATGCAATGAGCACCCTCATTTTGTGAAATTAAATGTTATGGGTTTCAAGAACTATACCAACAACACATGCACAGTTTCATTATTCTTCTCCCTCTGATTTTAGTAGATAACTGATGTAAATAAAAACATGAAGTAGAGAACCAAAAAGTTACTTCTGAAACTTCTCCTCTCTCAAGGCTGACAGATGTTCACTTAATGGCACGATGGGATCTGGTACCGGTCCCTATAATCACACCTCCTTCCGTGCCAAAAGCGACAGGCATCAGATCCCTATCCTGCCACTGCCAGCAGAGATCCTGGGGCACACGTTTGGAAATACTGGATAGGGGCAGTCAACTGATTCCCCCCTCCTGGCAACTGCAAACCCATGGACTCCCCTGCCAGGAGCTTTCAATCTGGGAGCCTCTCCACAACCCAGGATCCTAATGAACCTTTACTAACATCCCAGCCCATGGGGACCCTAGGAGCAGAGAGAGGCTCCACTGTCCAAGGGTCCCTGTGTGCCAGTGTCAGAAAACTGAGGATGCAACTGAGCTGAGCTGCACATGTGGTTTTTAAAAGTCCCAGCACAGTGGGAGATGTCTAAAGGAAAAAAATCTGTAATGGTGACCATGACATAAAGAACATTTAGCAACCATAATCGTATTGAAGCATCCAGGATACTGTACCACCATTTTCTTCTACCTGTATAATATGAAATAGGTGAGCTACAGTATCTAAGATAAAGGGAAGAAAGAATGAATGCTTAAAATATAACAGCAGCATTTTAAATATGTGTCAGAAGCTTTTACATTTTCCCTGTGGAAATTGCATGGCTACCTCCCATTCAATTCTCTGACAAGTCAAATGGTCATATGGTATAAAATCCCATCATCTATATTTAGAAAGTTTTCTGAAAATTGCCTGTACAGACATTTTTCTGTCACCAGCCTGAACTCATGGGGCTTTGGAACATATTGGCAGTCAACTCAGAAGGAAAAAAAGCTCCGTATAGCTTTTACCCAAAGTAGCTATAATCTTGTGAGGCAGTCACAAACATCACATTCACCAGAATAAAAGGAGCTCCAGATATATCATGCCTCTGAGGCCTAGCATACATTCTTATTTGTTGGCTTTTAGGTTTAAATATTTAATACTTTCACATCTGTTATTTTGATTTTGAAATCTACTGTACATTGCATTGGATGACACCTTGCAGATAATTGTCTCCTTTGTGGATGAGCACACCTGAAACTTTATCAGTTTAACCCCAAATTTGCCTTTGTTTGACTCTTCCACTTGAATGTATTTAAGTAGCAAATATGAATCTAGAAGCAAATTGTCAACATGCATATTTCTTGAAACTGTTCCTTAAATAATCACTTCTATAGAACTCTACATGTAATGTGAGTATCTGATGTTTTAGATTACAAATTGTGAGGATCACTCTAATTTTGTAATGCCAAGTTTACATCCTGCAAAGAGAAACATTTGGAATAAGTGCAAAGCTGTAGTCTGTCACTACAAAGTGACATGGTGTTATCAAGTAATATCTGGCAAGACACCACAATTGGATTGGGTTCTGAACAGATTTGATAACAGTCCAAACTAAGGAAATCGTATCATCTGTTGTGTGTGACTGGTTATAAATTGTTTAGAACAATTTATCCAGCTATTGATGCCAAAGTCAGCATTGAGAAGTGCAGCTTGAGACAGTAATTTTGGCCTGAAAGATAAACCTGAATTCCAATATTAAGAAAACATAATATTAACACACTGTTGTAACTCAGACAGCTGTCAAATTAGCTGTGCCATGAAATGAGCTTTGAGAGACATTAAGGTGCCAAGAAGTACCGTTAATCACTTCGCTAGTGGATGATGTACCAAGTGGCAATGAATGTGACCATTATGGAAAGATGCTACTCAGTGGTGGTGCAGCCTAATATTGATTGCTCCATCACAAAAGCCATTTTACTGGAGACTGCTGATAAATACACAATCAAGTTTTGTAATCAGTGAAGGTGTTTCAGCTGTTATTCATCTATCTGACTTCAGATTGTAAGTCATAGGAAGAGAAAGCAACTCAGTACTTCGGCTCGGCATACAAGATAACACCATGTAGTCTCCAGTCAGATCCTGACAATCTACTGTTCAAATGAGTTGCTTCAAACTGAGCATGAAGCTTTATGGACATTCATCTGGAAACTGACCCAAAATGGAATAACAATTCTAACTCTAAAAGGTCAGTTAGTACACTTTCCTATACCAATGCTATAGAGTTATGTAACCAGTGAAGAAGCAAACAGGAGGATCTCTAGTACCCAATCCCCAGGTGCTAGGAGACATCCAACAGAAAACTAATGGCTTCTTTTCTTTAACCACCTTCTCTAATTATTTTCCCCTCCTTTGGTCCATTTGCCCAGCTGAAGCAAAAGTCATCTGCATTTACCTCCACTCCCAGGATGTCAATCTCTGCCTCACCTCTCAAATCTCACCACTGGCTTTCTGAGAGGAAAATATTTTTGTGGACAATGTCTTACTGGGCCAACTGCATAGTTGGGACACATTTAGACAAGCTTTTGGGCACAAGGTACCCTTTCTCAGGTGCCCACAGAAATCCACACCTTTCACATATTACCTAGCTTATTATAGCTACAGCATCACTCCAACGCATCGCTGGCTTTGTGTCATTCTACAGCAGGTTCAACCTTCTTGGTCTCACTTTCAACACTACAGGGTAACTGCCTACAGCTTAGTTCTCAACCACACTATCCTGGAAGATTTATTTAAGTATAATGCAACCACACAATGCTCTGGGCACATATACTCTGTTAAAACAATAGAGCACAAAGTTCTTTGTGTCTATTTTGTCTAGCTAGATTGCAAAGAGGAGCTCGTTACATGTCTTTAAAAGAATCTTTGGACTCTATTCTTTGCTCAAATCTCTCACTTTTGTTCCCTGCCCTTCTTCCTCTAGGAAAGTAATTAAACTAAAAGAGGCTGATCAGAAGCTATTACATCCATGCATTGAAAGCAGACCACTCCCTAACAAACATATACTTCTCCATGACTTTCCCATGGCCTTTAGCTTCTATTCCTCACAATTGTTTTTGCAACTCTCCTCTCCCCCACCCCCACTGGGTTCTGTTTCCCATTTCTCTTTGATTTCTTTCTTCTCCCAAAATCCTCTCTTACACAGGGGGCTCTTCTTAAGTCCCTATCTCTGGTTTGTTTAGTTTAGCGTAGTGGTCCTCAATCTTTTAAGATTCAAGGCACTCCTCTGCAAGTGTTCAGAATTTAGCAGTACATTATCTTTACAATGAATATAAATTTGGCACATTATAATATAAACATTATATTCTTGAGATGTCATTAATTGTATTACTGTATTATAATATAATATAAAATTTAAGACAACAGCCATCCTTTCAGGCTGCTTCCTCTGACACTGCCTGACCCTGTGCATCCAGTGTGGCACCTGGGCTACCTACACCTAGGTCCAGATCACTGCTGGGGACAGGGAACTGGCAGGCTAATTTTGTCTGAGTTATCCCAGGGCATCCCTCCTCCCTGTCTAAACTCTAGCCCTGGGATCAAAACAAACAGAGCCCATGTGCTGGTCTGCACATACGCAGCCAAGGGGGCTCTGAGGGGTTTGAGAGGCAGGGAAGAGGGAAATATATGCGGCTCAGAAGGAGGGAAGAGAAGGCGGAGACAGCAGCGGACCCCCTTCCCTCCCAGGGTCTGTACCTAAAGGGGCAAGCACAGTCTCCCCACCACCACCACTGCTCCCCCAGGGACTCACAAGTCAGGGTCCAGAGCCACCTACCCCTATGGCCTTGGGAGCATGTGAGGAACTGGGGAACAAACTGGGCAGCAAAGCATCAGAGCACACTGCTCACAGCAGTCAGTGCTGGGGCTGCCAGAGGGTGGAAGAGGGCAACCATGGGTGCCCCTTGCCTGTGGGATTCTGGGACAGGTGGAGGAAGAAGTGAGCAGTGTACTTACCAACTTGTACAGGGGCCAGGCTTTGCAGCACTTCTGACAAGGTCTTGTGGCACTCTGGAGTGCTGCGCCACCATGGTTGAGAATCACTAGTCTAGCAAAATGAAGGCTGAGAAGAAATACGATTGCCACCTGTAAATACACAAATAGCAAATACTGGGAGGGAGGAAGAGCTCTTTAAGCTAACACTGGCAAAACAGATAGTAGATATAAACTAGCCCCATTTTCAGCCAAACTTTTTTTTTGTTTGCAAGAAGGTGCTAGTGACCAGAGCAGTGAGTGGTATGATTAGAGAGTTCAAGAAGCCTAGCCAGTTACTTTTGGGTTGGGGTTTAATCAGTTTACAAATTATGTTATATATGACATTGCCTGCCCAGAATGTCCCTTCCAGTTCTATGCTCCTATAAGCCTGTTTAATGTCTTTGGTAAGTGGATGCTGCTACTGAATTGTAAGGACCAGGAGATGGGTGAGTTCTTGGCTACTGATGCAGTCAAACAGAAGTAGCCTTCCATAATGGCACTTTCTGCAAAGCCAGAAAGATTGCTATCACAGCAGCTGAGACAGAACTATGAGTTCCCTTTAATGTAATCTAAGGACCTAATGGTGCCTCTTGACTAATATGTCTGGGGAAAGGAAGAGCTGTGGACAAATTCCTCTCTACAAAGAGGAACTGTGTAGGAGAGATGCTTGTACATTGATAGAAGTCAACCTGGCAGTGTAAGAGCCCAAAATACTATATCACTTAGAAGCGGAACTTCAGCTATATGAGGAGATTAAATGGCCTAATCATGTCACCTCAGAACCAAAGACCCAATATTTGGGTCTAGATTATTGGAGTACGTATTGGAGAGGGGAGACAGGGAGGCCAAAACTGTAGGGTTAGTTTGGTACACTGCAAAGGCTGAGTCAGTTACAAATTCAAAGCAAAATTTGGACTAGATTCCAATCTCCACCTTTCACCATGACACAAAAAAGGACAGTGCTGGAGTCTGGGATAGAGTTAATCCTGACTGAACAGAAGTATAGAGTGGATACAGAGATATTTGTATTGAATGCCCTATGTCACTAGTTAAGATCTTCATCCTTAAATATCCAAAAAGAAAAGGAGAGTTCTGCGCATTCTCACACCAGGAGTTCAAAAGAACTGGCATCTCTTTGGCCACTATTTTGTCAAACAAGCCTAGGAAAATTGTTTTCTGTCTTAGATATTTTTTCCAGGCCATGCTCACTTTGCCCATCTGTTTACAGCTCATCTACAAAGCTGTTCCTTTCACTATCATATGCTCCATTTTGTAGTTTTATTGGAAATATTATAACAAATTAATAGATACGATGACAACACATACACAAAGGAAAGCCAGCAAAACACATGTAACATGTAAAGAAATATACTGTGCTCAACACAGATGTCCATTTTTTTTTTTAGTTTCTCATCTCCCAGTATACCTCAACTATATCTCATAAAGCCCTGTGATCCCACAAATTTTTTGCTAGAATAAGCTGTGTAAGAAAGGAACATTACAAAACAAAGTGAATAAAACTGGCTGTACACTCTTCCTTTCAGACTAGCCAGCAAAATCTTTCACTAAAAAGGAAATCATAATAAATTGTATCCCATCTCTATCAAACCTGCATAATGTACAAAATGTATAATGTACTTTTTTTGTAATCTCAATTTTCCATTGATAATAGCTCTGAACTCTTCTTGAGTATTAGGTTTTTCATCTATTTTCCAAAGAGAGTTTATCTTCAATTTCTCTTCAACAGAGTGATCGAACTCACTGCAAGGACAACAAGCATTTTTATTCTCTTTCCCCACCTCTAGACTAGTCCTGTGGCTATAGTCTCCAAAAAAACTGAACAATGTTTTTAAAAAAGTAATAACCTTTCCTGTATTATTCAGGCTTTGATTTTTGTCTCCTCTGTAGAGGCACTCAGTGTATACACCTCATTTCATGAATGATTTGAGGAGCCAAATAAAAGTGTTTGAAGCCCATAGACAGACAATTAACACCAAGACCAGTGGAGGCCAGTCAATAGGGGGTACTCAGGTGCTGCCCCACCAGTTTCAGAGTGACATGATCAATGTCATGATCATGATTATGCTCATGCATTCCACATTAGGCCTGTGTGAAGCAGCTAGTATTTGCTTCAAATTTAGATTCAGCCAGTTTGGGGGACAGTGATTCGAATCACCATCCCAAACTGATTTGGCCAAATCTGATTCAGAGATACAGCCACTGCCAAATTGGCCGAATCTCTGAATCAAACAGGCCCCATCCCCTGCCCACTCTCCCAGCCCCACCAATGGCTGCCCCACCTGGGCCCAGTGTCCTGGCTCTTGGAAAAGGAGGGGGAAAAAAAGCCCCACACTCACCAGCTCCTGCCAGGTGGGAGAGCAATCCCCACTGCCCTGTGCTGCATGGGAGGCTGTGCCATGAGCCCCCATTCTCCGCCCACTCTCCCAGCCCTGTCAATGGCTGCCCCAGCATCCCAGCTGTAAAAAAAAAAAAAAAAAAAAAAAAAAAAAGCCCTGCACTCTCTGGCTCCTGCCAGGCTAGGGGGCAGTCCCCACTGCACCCCACTGCCCTGTGCTGCATGGGGGGCTCTGCAACAAGCCCTGATGGCTGCTGCAGCATCTGGTGAGTGTGGGGCTTTTTTTTTTTTTTTTTTTAAGAGCTGGGATGCTGGGGCCAGGCAGAGCAGCCACTGAAGTGGCTGAAAGAGCAGGCGGGACTCAGGGGATGCTCAGGTCTGGGGGAGTAAGCAGGGGATAGGGCCTGGCAGGGGTCCCCCCATGGATCTCTTCCCCCTCCTCTGGCCCCCCCCTAGTTACTGGCACAGAGTCCGGGTCCAGCTCCCTGTGGCAGCGAACAAGGACTGCCCAAATCTCCAAATCTTTTCTGAATCAATGTGGAGAGCTTCGAATTGATTCAGACCTTTTAATAGGTCTCCTGAAATGATTTGGAGTCTGAGATCCAGCCGCCAAATCAGGCCAAATCTCCACCAGATCGAATCAGCACCTGAAACTTCACACCGCCCTACAACACATACACAACAAAAAGTTGAGTATGTGCAGTAAGCACCTCAGGGCAACCTCCTTACTGCCCAAGTAGTGCATGAGCAGTAGAAACACTTCACTAGTTAGAGTGGATTGCAATAACCACTTGTTTAAGCAGGCAGCAGGGTGCCTGTACTGACACCATAGCCTGGGTAAAAAGCTGTTGGGAAGAAGGTGAGAAGACAGGGGGCACCACATGCAGAGACATGCACTGGCCCCAAGCAGCCTGCAGACCAGCTCCAGCAAGTAAATGGGGGAAAGAGGGACTGAGGCCCCTGTAGGGAGGGAGCTGGGCAAGGCTGGGGGGGCTGCTGCCCAGCCAGGTGGGACTTGGGGCTGGGGCTACAATGCGCAGCTGCAGGGCCCCAGTGGGGAGCAGGACGGGGCCACAGGTGGCTCGTCCAAGGGAGGGGGAGGGCCGGCTCCTCGCTGTTGCGCACACTCCCAGGGGGCAAGGGTGACTCGTGCCTCCCAGAACTGTACCTGGGGCAGGTGCAGGCTTGAGCTCCCATCCTGTTGCCCTCCCACGAGGCTTACAGAGCCCAGGAGGTGTGACCTGATGCAGCTGGGGACAGCGAGGCCATGCAGAGATTCCTCGCCACTGCGAGCTGCCCCTGCACTGCCCTGGCAATGCACCCCCTGTGCCTGCCACTCCTTTGAGAAGCCCCATGATGCTGCCCCTCACTGCAGTCCCGCACACAAGGGGCATGTTGCCAAGGCAGCGGGGGGCGAGAAGCAGTGAGGAGGTGGTTTTCGGTGCGGCTCCTCCACTTCCTGCAGCGCTGGGTCATGGCAGGGGAGAGAAACAAGCCAGCAGGGAACAGCAGCAAGCAAGAAGTCTGCTGTTCCCAGCTGCTTTGCTTTTCCCCCCACAATCCGGCACTGCAGGGAGTGGAGGAGCCACATGGAAAACCTCCTCCTTGTCACTTCTTGCCCCACGCTGCCCCGGCGATGTACCCTCTGTGAGCAGGGCTGCAGTGAGGGCAGTGGTGCGGGGCTGCACTTCCCAAAGCAGTGGCAAGTGCAGGGTCGTATTGCAAGGGCAGTGGAGGTCAAGGGGACAGCTCACAGTGGTGAGGAATCCCCATGTGACCCTGCTCTCCCTAGCTGGGCAGGGTCGCCCCTGGTGTGAGGCTCTACCCACCTCACCTGTCTCACAGGTCACCAGCCGTGCCTGACCAAGGCTATTCCTGTTGAACTGATACCTATACACACAAACACAGCAGGATGTTTAATTAATTTACCTCAAAAAATAGTTTTGTAAGGCTATAGTTAGAAGGCCTTTTCATTAGTCCAGCATGTGTAACAAATATTTGACTTCGAGCATTTCAGAGGCCTGCCTTTTCTCCTCCTCCCCAAAATGAAGATACCATCCTCTGTGGCTAGGGATAGACTTTCAAAAAGCCTAAGCCTGAATTGATTCAATCTTTGCAGCTTAGTCTAACTGCCTAGATTGAATCAGTTTGCAATTGTACAGCCATTCCCTCTGGACTGAAGAAATGCAGGTACATGTCTGCAGTGGCTCAGGTTAGAAGCGGGGGATCTGCAGTCCCAGGCTTTTCCCTGCTTGCTGCTCAAGGGGCAGGAGTGTTACCAGCCCCCAGCCCCAGACAAGCACTCTGAGGCAAAGAGGGGGTGTGCAATGCTTACATTTGTTGATGGTACAGAGTTTTTCAATCTCCCTCTCCCTGCTTCATTATACTGTCTGCGAACCTGACCAGCAAGAGAGCCAACAGGGGCTGATAACACAGAGTTTATCAGTTCATCAACAAAACACAAGCCTCTCTCATTAGTTCAAGCTCTTCTTAAACAGCTTTTTCCAAGGAAGGAAAAGAGGGACATTACCAGCTAACCTGTTGATTAGTTCCAAAAAACCCTAAGCAGATACTGTTCTGTCTGCCTTCGTCCTGTCTGTCTTTGTCCTGTGTCCCAGTGAAATTGGAGACAGACACACACACACACACACACACACACACACACGGACAGCCCTCAACATTAGCTAGCATACCACATGCCTAGGGTCCATGGGGCTGGGGTCCGTGCTGTAGGAGGAGGGAGGGAGGAAGGAAGGGAGGGAGGGATGCCTGCTTGAGCAGTGAGCAGCGAGTGTGTGTGGCAGGAGGAAGCCAGGCAGACCCTGCTGTGCCTGCAGTCTCCACCAGAGCTCTGGCTAGGGAGCAGAGGGGCAGGGTTAGCCCTGTTCTCTGGGGGAGAGAGCACAGCACAGCACAGCCCAGGGCTGCAAAGCATCTGGGATCCTGGGGGACTGGTTTAACTTTAACCAGGAAGGAGTCTGGGATAGATATTACATAAACTGGTTTGACCCAAATCAGTTAAGTCTGATACTACATCCAACCAGGTTTATCTTAAAACTAGTTTCAGCCATTTTGAAACTGGTTTATGTTCACTGAACATTTGTTCTGTAACAAGTTTAAACCAGTTTCTGATCACTTAAACTGGTTTATGTGTAATGTCTGTCCCCAGCCTATGAGTCTACCTGATGTCCAACTGCCCTGTGCTTTTGCTCTTTCTCAATAGCATCTTTTTTAATTAAAATTTGTTTCCATTACCCACCTGGTTTTATAGTCGTCTCCATTCTAGACAGCCAATGATAATACAGGATGCTCACACAGCTAGACCAACAGGAAGCTTGGGGGAATGTTTAACTTCTTTTCTAGTTCTCCTGAGAGCCTGCACAGAGAGAATCAGTCAGTCAATATCTTTTTGATTTTGTCCCAAAATAAATTTCTTTTCTTTTTTTTCACACGTATTTTTGCTAATTTAGATTTGGGGGAAAAGCCCGAGACAGAAAGCTCAAAAGAGGGAGCTAAGAGCCAGGCTGTAAAGGTAAAGCCTGGCTTTCAGGCTCTAAACCTTTGGAAGTGCTCTAAACCTTACCTACCATGAGAAGTAGGTATTATGGTCAGCACCACACTTTAGCTGCCGTTTACTCCCCAGTAGTCAATTGGCTAGAAGGCTGGGTGAAATACAGATACAGTTCTATACAGAGAGATGACAAACTATTGGCTTCTGATAGAACATGACCAGGGAAACTCCTGTAGAGAACACTTTGAAGGATTTGGGTTGAACCAGCAAGTGTAATTCAAAATAGCTTTGTTATCATAACACGATAAACTAGCATTACCAAAGTGGAAACATTATATATAATGTATATGAATATACATATAAAGATACAGATCTTCATGCATCTGCCAAAGGTAGGTTAGATCTAACCAGGATGGGACTACACACTGTGTTTAGATTGTTCCCAGGTGTTTGGGGGGTAGGGGAGTTTGGCACACTGCCAAACTCCTTATTACATTTCAGTTAAATGACTTTTAAGATGCTTCTAAAGTTTTGCTATTCTATCTACAGACTTAAATCCCTGGAGAACAGAAGCAGAAATATTTGGACCTCAGATCCCAAGCAGTTCTTTGCACAGACATACACGAGAAGAAAATACAAGAGTATGGCTGGGTGCTGATGTATGGGACTTCCTATCCCTCATTTTGCAATAATATGGGGTATTGCACAAGTTACTTCATCTACTGAGCTGAAAGAGCAACAGCCTGGGACAGCAAGGATTTTCCTGCCCAGTATCTGGCCCCTCTACACAGGCCAGCCATTAAGTACTAGTCTATAAAAAAAGAGATACATTTAGCAAAAGATGTTTGGATCACTAAATTCAAACAGCAGATAACAGAGCAGCCATCAGTGTCTAAAAGAAAGAGGCCACTAAAATAACCTACCTCCCTTTCTTAGTTCTGCCTTAGAGCTCTAAAGCCTCAGCCCTATACAGCTAATTTAGTAGAGTACAGAGAGTTGTGACAGATGAGGTGAAATGCCATCAAGGATGTCACACTTTGCAGACAGTCTCATAGCCAAGAGTTATTGAAAAAATAAGGTTTGAGAATCAAGAGAGAAAGCAAGTGATGAGGTTATAGGATTTCTCTGTTAAAGGAAAGACACCATAGGAATGAGACACAGGCCAAGAGTGGAGAGCAAATCTGAGTTCTCTGTGGTAGCCATAAAGCAACAAAGCAAGTTTTAGGTAATACAAGAGTGGTGTATTTTAAGTCAACTCTTTAGCTACATTTACTTTCTGTAAATACAAGGGAATAAGAAGAACATAGGGCAAGTAAATCTGCAGTTATATAGCAAGAGGCAAATCTTTGGCCAAAGCAACCATGAAAGGTGCTGTGCCAAAACGTTGGTAGGGACAGAGAGGAGATCAATAGCAATCGGGTAATGAAGCCCCTTGCGGAAATCAGGAGCTATGAAAGGTGATAGAAGGACCCACAAGGCAGAGGATAACTGGTCTTACTGCCAATGTTTTTTATGACCTACTCTCTGCTACACAGGTGACTAGGAATGCTTCCTGCCTTTATCTTTGTCATTGCTATCATCTTATTGCCATGAGAGTTTGGTACCCAGGTATACAAGATAAATAGGCACTGCATTGCCTAGAAGGAGCTTTTAGACATGTGATTATTGCACCAGATCTATCCCGTGTAATATGGCTTCAGTGGAGACAAGATTTCAAGGAGGGCCACTAGGAACACTTCAGAAACATGGCCCATGTTAAAGCTTTGGAAAAGATGCCACTGACTTCTGTGCATAAACACAAGACAGGGAGAAGGAAGAATCCTTGGATCCTCTCCCACACGCCTCTGAACTCATTACAAGCCTGTACAGGGCCAGGCAGGCACAGTCTGACCTAGGGAGGTTAGTTTTGTGTCAACCACTCCTCTATTCCAGAAAAAATAAATCTTGGCTTAATCTTATTTGTAGGAGTCTGATAATAGGAAACAATTTATCATCCGGCTTAAATAAACAAATCTCATTTAAAATCAATTGTTCTACAGAGTATACACAATCTATATTGTTGAAGTGTCACTGTGAAAACTGACAAGCTCAAAATTAGATCCACCAGCTGTGATGTAGTTTGTAGGAGCAGAAAGTCACACCACACTGTCTCTCTGCTCCACTTTCTTCTTACAAGGAGGTGCAAAGGAGTGGAATATGAAAGAATCTTGCCAACCAAGTACACAGAGAGCAAGATTCGTGTATTTTTCATTATCCTGCAGGCTCACTAGGCTGGAAGAGAAAGGCAGAGAAGAGGAAGGCTGTGACACACAAAAGATTTTTGAAAGGCTAGAAGTTTGTGTGTGCATTGGTAGTGAGTTGCCTCACTGAGAGACTAAGATGTTGCCTGTGTTACAGCCCTCTATTTTGTGCAGGTAGCACTGACAGAGTTTTCCAGAGCTGCAGAATGAGTTTTTAAAAAGTGTAGCTGGATTTTTTTAAGGCAGTTTATATATTGGATCTGTCAGCCTTGACAATGTCAAGAAAAGACCTCAAGACTACTAAATTCATGGATTATTGAACATAAGAATGTTTTCAGACAGAAAGATACGAATTCCCTGATAACCAGACACTTCATTGACAAGTCACATCTCATTTTCAGTTTTAGGATTAGAGGAATAAAATGTGATCCGATGTGCTTTTGTGCAGGGAGACAGAAGCAACTCAAATGATTTTTCTCAATATATTAACTTTCCTGTATTGAGCAAACCTACACTCCGAGAATTCTCCATTTGCACACACAGTTTCTATGATTATACATATGAACACACACGTACACACACATACACACTTATGATCTATAAACCAACAGTATACTTATAGCATAATTTGTGTGCATGTGCTTTAGATGTACGCTCACATAAGACCACAAATAGTTATATATACAGAACAGCGCAAATGATACAAAAGTGCTTCGCAACCAGGGTGCTGTGTTAGCACTGTTAGATGATTCTCAAGATAAACCCAGAGATTTTGAACAGAAATCCACAGTGTTAACAATGTTTTGATCTGTTGTGGGCTTTCTGAGTTCTTTGCAACAGAAGACTTGCTTTATTATTTTTCTATAGTCAAAAAATTAATGAAAACTAAGCTGGCATTTTCTGAAGGGTGTCTTGATTCTAAAAGAGTTTAGAATCATTGTTACAGAAAAATGTTATAATATAGAATATTCATCTAGTTATGCTTTATATATTTTAGTTAATATTATGACATTTAAAAAACTAAAATAAATGAGTCACAAAATGCCTTTGTGTCTATATGAGTTGATCTTTGGTGATAATACTAAAGACAATGGAGAGTATTTAGCATTAATGAGAGCACTTCAACCAGCAGTGGTATGTTAAAAAAACTAGTTGGAATTGGAGTTTGCTCTTACTTGTCTATAGGGTGGGAGTTTGGAATAGTTGGAACTTACTCAAAGGCATAACAGCAGGTTAGCTGTTCAAAAAGAGAGTTATAGAGTCAAAAAACCTCCGAAACCCACAAGAAGTTTCGGGCAAGAGAGGCTTTAAGAGAGGAGCATGTTTCCATAGCAGGAATGTTGGATTAGCCCCAAGACCAACAAGGACTGGGAAGAAGAGGTCACAGAATAACATATTTGTTCTAGTTATTTCCTCACACTGTGCATACAGCTTCACATGTAATCGGTAACAATTCAGTCACTGTTACCTGCTGCCCCTAGTCCCTCCAGATCATTGTGCTGCTCTCAATTCCATTCTCTTGAATGGAGTAATCTCAGAGTGTACTGAGAATGTCCACTTGGGAGTTAGTCTGAAATATCTACTCAAACAGCACCATAAATTCACACCTTAACTTACCACACACTTAAGAGGAGATTCTTGGTATAGACTAGGGTAGAAAACATCAGGATTTGAAAACACTTCACTATCCTGAAATAAATAGGTCCATGGCAAACAGTTTGAAAGACCATGAAATTATGCAACTCAGACTGAATAACTTATACAAACACAGACAGTGATGACGAGCAATTCTTTTGCATGTTGCTTGCATGTGTAATGTACCTGGATCATGTGCTAAGTGTTAGAGGGCAGACTGCCCTCTAAGCAAGACCACCTGGCCCCAGAGCAGCACTAGCCATGTGCATCCACCTACCTGGCTGCAGAACCAGCTGGGATGAGTATATAAACCCAGGTCCTTCATTTGGGCTGTGGCTGCTCAAAGCCTTACATCTGGTAGTAGTTCAGTCCTGCTCCTGTTCTTATATCCCAGCCTCAGCTCCAAGTACCTTGTCCCTGCCTATCCTGTTGTGCATCTGAAATCCCCAGCTCCTGACCTTTGGCCCGACCTAGACTACAAACATGGATACTGCTTAGGATTAGATGTGTGATTCCCACTACCTGGTTTTGACCCACTGACCAGCCATGGATCTGGATTCCCCACAGGCTCAGGCTAACTTCACATTCCTCGAGACTGCTCATGCCCCAAACACTTTGCAGAATTCAGGAGTGAAGAAGGGAAGCTTCCATCCCTTAGAACCAACATGAACAAATGCAGGTTGAATTTATTTTCTTATTAGTTGTTCTTTTACCTTGCATCTGCAACACTTGATCAGATCATTCTCCATCTACCTAAGGATCATCCAATAGCATAACAAACAGGGGTTGTGCCCTAGGCAAACTCTTTGGGGCAGTGGGGAGGACAGTTAAGAGGGGGGAAGCACACAGGAGTCTTACTTAGTCCTCAGGTGCTGCTGCTGCTGATGCCACTGCTTCTGCATGCACTGCCTGCCCCAGTTCTCGGTCTTAAAACAGCAGCAGCTCAGTGTTTCTGCACTGACTGCTTCTGCTAGAGCAATGCCATAGGGCTGCTCTTGCTGCTAGGACACAGACTCAATGGAGCTGGGGTACAGTCACTGCCCAGGGCTGATGTGCCTAAAAGCATAACTAGGGATGGGCAAGAGGTGCACCACACAAGGTCAGAACACATTTCAAGTTAAGGCTTTGATTTCTCAGTCTCTCTGCAAAGTCTGAGAGTTATGTTTCTGAAGTGACCTTGTGAAATCACTGCACATGGAGATCAACAAGTGTGACTGAGGCATACCTCATCACATTGAGGTGAACCTGTGCATGCTTACTGATTAAATAGGGGAGACGGGAAATGCGCATGTGTGAAGCTGGTTGGGGGAGAAAAGAAACATTGCCTAATTATCACAGTCAGGACAGAAGCATGACAACAGCATGGGAGAAGGAGAAATTGAAGGAGGAATAATACTGGATGATTTAATTTCACCTACTATTAGACTGAACAATGTAGATAATTTTGAGGCAATTGGCACTGAGTAAATTTAAAGCTCTCAAATGCTGTATGCCTCAGGTTTAGTTGTTACGAGACAAGTGAAAATTTAGGTGTTGAAGTGGACAGTACCGGAAAGACATCTAAGCAGAGCACAGCAGCACTTCAGAAATTCCTTAACCTGTTGGAATGAAGCAACATGGTATTGATATGGGGAAAGGGACAATGTTGAGTACCAACTTACTCCAAACCATAGGCAACAACTTTTATTTTTGCCGCAGGGGGAAGACATGTAGAAAGTTTTACACATTGCAGGTGACAGCCCTCTTCTCGAGGAAGGCCAGGGCCCTCCGGCTCCCATGTACTCAGCACCTCTGCTCCCAACCACTATGGGGTTCTTGCAAACAAAAACACCTCCAAAAAACAGCACTTTTAAACTCTGCATATTCCTGTGCCAAGCCCAACGCATGCCCAGAAGAGACAATGTGTTACTTCAACCCAGCCTGCCCAACATCTGTAAAGATCAGGCATGTTAGTGGAGCTTTTTTGGTGTTTTTATCTAATAGCTGATTGAATCAATGTTAGCTAAAAGTGCCAAAAAGCCCTGCTGAAGCACCAAAATCCTTACATGCGCTGCAGAGCCGGGTTGAAGTAACGTGCTGCTTTTTCTGGTAAAATGCATATTTTGGTTTTTTTGCTTTTTTTAATGTCTGCAAGTAGCCCATGTTCAAAAAAGTTTTCCCTTCTACTTAAAAGGGAGTTGGAAAGAGAAGAGGTCCATAAAAGTAAAACAAAAGTCATGTAGCAGGTAACAATGAAGCATATAAATAAGAATGATTAAAAATCCTCTACACTCTGATCTATGTACTCAGGCTTTTAGGCCATGCAGAGTCCCTTAAAAGTCAATGACACTTCACATGGGTCTGATTGCAGAGTCAGGAGCTCAGCAGAGAAAGGAAAAGAGCAAAAAGAGACTTAACAGAAATTAATCGTAAAGTGAGTTTTTAAAAATCTAATGTAAGAATGGCTGGCCAATCAGAGGACTTGCTATAAGTAGGTAACTGGACAGTATAATAGCAACCAATATTCAATGAAGGACTTCAGTATAATGAAAGGAATAACATGAACTCCCCACACACATTGATGGGTTCCAAACACCGAAACAATTTAGAGAGAGGTCTGAGCATCATTGTGGAGAGTACAATGCCCAGCAGCAGTATAAAAAAAACTAAATAAGATGTTAGGCTGCATTAAGAAAAAGATAGAGAGCAACAGTGAAAATATTATGGTGCTATTATATAAAAATCAATAATATAACCTCAGCCTGAGTATTGTGTTCCCCTTTTGGTCTCACAAGTTCAAGAAGGATAGAGCAGGAATAGAGAAGGGCAATAAAAATGATTAGAGGCACCGAAAGCCTTCCATGTGGGGAGACATAAAAAAAAAGATTACAGCTATTTAGTTTAGAAAAGAGATAAATGGGGAACCTGACAAAGATACACAATATAAAGAACGATACATAGAAGGTGTTTGATATTTTGCGATTTACCCCATCTCATAACACAAGAATATGGAAACACCCAATTAAATTAACAAGCAACGCATTTTTAAAACTCAGAGAAAAATCCAGGACCTGTGACAATCTCTTCAAGATATAACTGAGGCAAAGAGCTTTGTAGGCTTGAAGAGGGACTAGATATTTGCATGAAAAAATAGGAACTTCATCTTTGTATAGTTATACTATACAAAGTAAACATTGATCAGGGACATCAACTTTCTTGCTCCAGTGCAAACATTAGTTCCTGTAGGTACATTATTACAAACCTTGTCCATTATAAGTTAAGTTTATACTTTCCTCTGTAGCATCTGGACCTGACTGTTGATCGACTCTGGGAACTGGATGCCTGGGTCTGATTACAGCAACTCCTTTGTTCCTAATGGAAAAGATTAAAAAAAAAAAAAAAGTAAGAATGATGAAAGTAAATAATTAAATGCAAAATGTAACTAATCCTAGGAATTTACTGGAACGAAAGAAAATGAGCTGTGACAAGATTAAAAAAGGATCACATGCATATGAACAAAGGATATGTATTAACATTCCTAAGCACCCACAACTTAAATTAAGGTTGCAAAAGATGCAGGTGCTTACAACTACAAAAATTGAGCCCTAGAACAACATCTGAAATTACAGTAGCTGGGAGAAATATTATGAAGGCTATTGAGCCTCATGCTTTACAATATGAGCTGGTCACCAGCTAAGGTTAGCACAGCATCTCTTTCTAACTCAGTGCAGGTAATTAAGTGCACAGTAGGAGTGTTTGCCCTCCTTCTAAAGCATCAACAACTAGCAGGCTTTGTGATTCTGACCATTTGTTCTGCTCATTGCAGCAAATTTTCACCCAGATGAAGAGTCAAGATACATATAATTAAATCCAATCACAGTTCACTGCAGCTTCCTGCTGGGATATCAGCTTTTAAAACCAGGGAGTAAGACTATTCCAGGTGACTTATTCCTGTCTGCCCTTTATTTACAAATTACTAGCACCACTGAAGTATGTCAGCTTTGATTATACCGTGCACATAAACTAAGAGATATTTGAGCTTTACAAACACATTTGATACAGGTTCACAGATCAAACTCAACCAAGGTCCCAGAGATAAAATGTACTTATTAATCCACTAAGCCATCTACTGGAAAAAAATCAATAATATCTCAAATGTAATGTATTGTAAGACAAGTAAATTAGAGTTCAGATTACTCTATCAATTGGAACGTCTAACTTTCCTCTGTAATTAAGTATTCCATATATGGTAAAGTGCCTTTGGCACCAGTAGCTTTCATAAAAGTATTATAGGAATAATAACACCTTTTTATTATTAAGTGAACAGCAAACTTCCTAAATTTCATTGACATTCACTTTCCAGAAGGCATAACCAGGAACAGTGACTCCTGAGCAATCAATGAGAATGTTCCTAGTGTAATCAGAGCTAGCACTGGAAACAAAGTGTGTTCTATGAGTAATGCTCCTGTCCTTTCTTACTTTGACCCCACTACTAACAAAAAGTTACATTAGAAAATCTATAAACACTCCTTACCCTAGTCATAGGAACAGTACAGATATAGAAGCCAAAAAAAATTATAGCTTACACATAACTAGAAGCATTTTCTTGAGTTAACACGTGGCTTAGAAGAATACACAATCCCTTTGCATTGTTCTTAGAATCACAGTCATAGAAAATGAGGACTGGAAGGGACCTCAGGAGGTCATCTAGTCCCATCCCATGCTCAAAACAAATCCATCCCCAACTAGATCATTCCAAACAAAACTTGGTCTAGCCAGGCCTTAAAAACCTCCAAGGATGGACACTCCACAACTTCTCTGGGTAACCTGTTCCAGTGATTTACCTTCCCAGTGAGAAAGTTCTTCCTAATACCTAACCTAAACTTCCCTTTCTGAAACCTGAAAACATTCTGGTCACCTCAGTCTATAGAAGAGGTGGGAGACAGCAGCAACTCGACTCATCCTGGTTCCTGGGATGAGTTGAGCCAGAGGAATCACCAGTCTGTGGGAGATGCAGAAGCAGCATATAGCCACTCAGGCTAGCACAGGAGAAGAGAGATATTCCTGATAGAAAATACTCTCATTTTTTCTTTGAAGAGCCAGTTCTCTTCTGCAAAAAAACCCCTTGAATGACTGTATACTCTGTTTGTGGTGAGAGAAAAGGACTTCTCCTCATACAAATGCAGTACCTATCCATACCCAGAGGATGCATACTCATAGCAGGGCAGTGCCTATATGATGCAGGCTGAAAGCACCCCATGCTCGGTGGGTTGGGACCCAACACAACAGTCTGGTGATCAACACTGCCATTCTGATTGGTTAGCACTCACTATCCACTTTGTATAGATTCAAACCCTGCTCTGAACTCGCACCAAAGTCTGCCACCTCCACTGAATCGACCCAGCTGTAAAATCAGTACCCAGTCATTCAGGCTGGAGAGTTAAAGGGCAATTCAACATGATACTAGATACATTTTTCCTTGTGTGCCACTGGCTACAGAAATGTGTGCCTTAACCATGCTAGCTGAATGGGTGATTGGGCTTGAATGGACTTTGATCTTGAAATGACCCAACGAAGTGCCTGGTCTGGGAAAAGTAGGTACCAGAGAACACCTTGGAGTCACATTCAGTATGGGGCTTTACAGTCAAAAGACTCATAATATTCTGTATTTTGTAAGTACTGTTCATGGAAAGTCTTTTTTTTTTAAGAATATGATTATGTTTTCCACAGATCTAAGACAAGTTGTTCTGGGAAAAGATGAAAAGTTCACTTTCTTGTGCTATTCATTTGTTCTTCAACTCCCTCCCTTTTACAATTGCATCTGATCCCCTACCCAAATAAATCAAAAGAGGATATTTATGATCAATAGAAATGTAATCAAAGTTGCTGAGTTTCCTGTAGTACAGAAGTGTTGAGATCTAGGGACAGATCAGACCAAATCAACTAGCTGCATGGAGAAGCAGGAATGACCAGCAATCAACATTTATACTGTGCTATAGTTTAATTTAGCACAAAAAATGTTTTATCTATCAGGAAAGAAAGCCATACTAATCTTTAGATGCTGATGCCACATGAGGAACAATTGATGAATGAGACAACTTGTGCCTTGTAAATATGATGTTTTGTCATTATTTCTCTTTTCTATAGCACCATTAGTATAATTGGAATTTTACTGACAAGGCAGCAGAATTCTTCTACCACCAGAGCCTCTTTCCAGTGCTTACAGTCTATGTCTACTTTTCATTTCCTGCACATTACATTTACATGTATATTAAGGTAGGAGGCAGAACCAGAGGGGGTGCATGAGTCATGCAGTTGTACCCTTGTTTTAGGACATGCTGTAGGAGCATCAGCCAGGGACTTCTTTTTTTCCCCCAAAGTACATAAGAATCCCCTCCTCCCCTGCTGTGAGCATCCTATCCCTTCCATTCCATGCTCAGTGGCACTTTCTCTCCGCTCCCATTTCCCCCTCTCCTGCTTACCATTTCCATTGACCCTGGCTGACCTGGGGAGTAGGGGAGCTGCAGAGCCGCTTCTGCCCTGCTCCAGCCAGGCTGTGTGGGGAGCTAGACTTGTAGCAAAACCCCCAGTTTTTCTTTTCTTTTTTTAATTTTAAAATGCATTACCTCCCCTTCCCCAACCATGTCTGACTTCTTCTCTCCCTCTCTATTCCCTATAGATAAGTATAAGTGAGCTAAGACATAGGATAAGCTTCAGCATTTTATTTTGGTAGCAAGTTGTATTTGTTTTGTTTTTTTTCCCTTCTTTTCAAATAAGTGTTATGGATATCCACTGTTTTAGATCGTATAATTATTATATTTATATTAATTTTTACTGTTCTATGTTACTGTTCTACTGATACTATGTGATTTAGGCCTTCATATGTAAGTTGTCATAAGTCAGGTCAAGTTTCCATTTTGTTTGTCAAGTCTCCATCTTGTGTCCCCTGCCCAGGCATACCCTACTGTAACTCTGTTTTAACTGTGTGACTCATACCTACCCCTCCTATGTAACCTGGTTCCTGAATGAATGGGGATGAATGAGGGTGCTTGAGAGACAATGGCAGTAGGTCTAAAAATACCTCCCTCTGAATGACCAAACCATCAACTCCACAACCCAACCATCACCCTGCATTGACCCTCCCTGGCTCAAGATTTGAAAGACAAAGACTGCTGCAGATTCCACTCAAGCCACCATTACAGACACCTGAAACTGCATGTCCTGACCTGGAGTGCACATGCTCAGTGCACCCTTGGCTATGCAGCCCCCCTGCCACTGGGGTCACAGAAGGTCTGCCCCTATAAAAGGGGGCAGTGAAGACAGACCCAGTGGGGACACCATCTTCACCTGGACCAGACCCGCTCCACGTCATGCTGCCGGCGACCCCCCCTCTGCCCCCCCACTGGACAACACCTGCTGGACAAAGATCCCGACTAGCCATGGAGGACCCCCTTCCAACCTGGATAGGTAGCTATCACCCCCACCCTCTCTTCAACCAAGGACTTGGACTCTGTTTCTCTTCCCTACCTGGACACCAACCCTTCCTGCTACGTGTGTGTGTGTGTGTGTGTGTGTGTGTGTGTGTGTAGGAGAATCAATAATTTCATGGGGCTGTGTAGTGTGTTGTCCGTTTAATAAACCTGTTATTTTGAAACCCCGAGTTGGGTTTTTGTCTGTTTCCTGACTGTTTCCCCCTTGCCACCACTTATCTGCCCCAATCTCTCACTTGTCTGCCTCAGTTTCCAGCCCCAAGCTCCCAGCTTTCTGCCTCAGTTTCCAGCCCCAAGCTCACAGCTGTCTGCCTCAGTTTCCAGTCCCAAGCTCCCAGGTTTCTGCCTCTCTCTCTTTCCTGGCTGTCTACTCCTTGCCACCATGCTTCTCCCCTTGCACCAGTGACCTCAAGTAACCCTGGGGCCACTTGACCTTACGTAACCCCAGCTCCCCTCCAGTCTGCCGGTTCTAATCCTGGCCCCAGCAATTTTCACTCCTGGCACTTTCACTGTCTCATTTTAACCCCCATCCATCTCCCTCCTTCCCCTCCTTCTGGAGATCTTTGACCCTTGATTCCCCCCTCCCATAGTCACCAAGCACCCTAGGTATCCCAAGTACTCTAAGCACACACATATACCCCACACCACCTAAGTTAGGAACTCACCTGTGTGTCTGTGTAGGTGGGTGGTGTGTGTGTGAACTGGTGAGTGTGTGTATATATGTCATTGTGTGCATGATATATGAATTAGTGATCCATATATGTGTACTGAGTGTGTGGGTATTGACAACTAATTGTTGTCTAATTTTCAGTATGTATAGTGTGTATGAGCTTGAATTGGTAATAAGTGTGTATGTGCCTAGGCTGGTAATTTTGGATGTGTGCATGTGCCTGAGTTAGTAGTGTGTGGGTGTATGTGCCTAGTGTGTGTATGCACCTAGTTGATTTTTTTTTAATGCGTGTGCATATGCAATTGTACACCATGCCCTCCTGTCTAACAGCACAATATTGATATCCTGAGCGTTGGCCTGACCCCACAGGACAACAGACTCAGCTAGGGATAGCAGCAGCAGTGGCAATGGTGGGTGGCTCCCCCACCCTGCCTGTTTCCCACAAGGTGCCCCTCTCCAGCCCAGGAGCTGGCACAGAGACAAGGAATCTGCCTGCCACTACTGCTATCTCTGGCCAATCCCAACTCCCCATGCAGGTGCTTCTCAGAACCCAGGCCGCAGCAGGGCAGAAGCATCTGGGACCATGGCAGTAACCTAGAGGCAAAAGTAAAAAAGGGTGGGGGGCAGGGAGAGAAGTACTGGGAGGGAGGGGAGGTGCTGTTAAGCATGGAGGGGAAGGAAGGGGATGCTGAGAGTTGACAGGAGGGATTCATACCTGCTTCAGGGACTTAAAAAAAAGTCCCTGGTTAATGTTCCCACAACATGGTCTGCCCACCCTGGTGAAGGGAAAGGGAGAAGGCTGGGAGCAGAGGTGCAGCCACCACTGCAGCACCAGCTGCTGCTCCCCTTTTAAAAATTCTTGATCAACTTCTAATCAAGGTTATTTTATGTTACTCAAGAAATATAAAAGCTGGGGTGCAAATGAGAATAAGATCAAACTTTTCTAGACTAAATAATCTACAGCTTGCAGTGAACATATTTAAAAAATGCATATAACACAGTAGAGTGATAATGTGAAACAACAACATACAACAGATGAGTGGTGAAATACATCCTCCTATTTAATAGTACTATAATCATTTTAGGATTTATTTTAGTAAAGTAAAAGCTTCTAGTTATCTAGTTGGGTAAATCTTAGCTAACATATCTTCTCTTCATACATGAGGAGGTTAAGGACAACAGGACGAAGTTCCATAAGTATGTTGACCAGCAAAGAAGAACCAAGGAAGTTGTGGGTCCTCTGTTAACAAGCTAGGTGGAACGCCTATCTGAAGATAGAAGGAAAGTGGAGCTACTCAACAGCTATTTTGCCTTGGTCTTCACACAAAAAATTAGGCAGTCTTTACAAAAAATTGAGGTGTGCCAATGCTCCTGCTGTGATTTAAACCCAGAGATTCCTAGCTAAAGGGTCTTGCCTCTCCACACAGGGTCAGACCGATTTCCATTTCTTAAATCAGAAAGGAAGTTTACCTCACGGTCAGGATGGTATGGATTGTGAGGGTTTTTGTCTTCCTCTGTTGTGGGGGCATGGCCCAGTAGCCAGGATCTCTTGAGTATATATCAACAATATTTTATAGAAGCAGGACATTGACTGCCGTTATTCCCTTGCTTTACCTGTGGCAAGTTAGGGGGTTAGGTTTATGTTGTGTCAGGTTTGAGAGTAATATTATGTAGAGTTTAAATCAGTGTTTTTCAACCCGTGGGTCATGACCCAAAAGTTGGTCACAAAAATATTTGAAAGGGTTGCAAGCAAGTCTCCCCAAAAATGCAGGAAAGCATGGGTTTCCCCTTGCAGGTTGGCAGCATTCCAGTCTGAAAGGAGCTATTTGAGGCAATTGGAGGCAGTGGGCACACATGCATCTGCATGCACACACACGTGGCCAGCTTGCAGCCAGGCAGGGTCATAGGAGCAGCCCCAACAGTACCTGGATGCACGTAAGTGTACGGGGAGTGGGATTTGGAGGTCCAGGGCTTGGGGGGGGGGGCGGGGTGTGAGTGAGAGGCAGGGGTGGGTGCCTGCCAGCACTTGGAGAGCATGGCCAGGCACCGAGGCTATATTAGGACAGCAGGGAACAGGGGGAAGGCACCTGCCCCTCCAGCAGGGGAAGGGGGAGGGAGGGCTCTTTGGGGGTGGTGGCGAGCTGTGTGGTTGGGCCTGTGGCACAAGGGCTGATGCCCATACTCACAGGGGCAGGGCACTCAGGAGTGTGCAGGCCGGGGGCGAGCTGGGCCCGTCTTTGCGCACACGGGCTGTGGCCAGCAGCCCGGGCACGGAGGGGCTGGAGGAGACCGGGGGCGAGCTAGAATTAGTTACAGAGGCGTAATGGTTGATTTAAAGATTATTTTACTTACACCAAAGATGGTCGCAGTGCAGGCAGGAAAACTTGCTTGAGTTACAGTTGCAGATAGAAAAGAAGAGAGGCGGACTAGAGTTCCTTCCCGTGAACACTCTCCTAGCCCATCCGGTTGGAGGCTCTAAACCACAAGCCCATCGTGCCAACCGAAGAAAGTACTTGAAACAAAGAGCTCTGAATACACTCACACGAAGTTTGCTAGGCTCCGTGGATCCTTTTTGCACGCAGGGAAGAAGGATACGTCGGGATTGCGCTCGGTGACGGGGAGAGGCTAGAGGCTGATCAGACCTCTGTTGCCTGCTTGAAACGCGTTGGGTCCGTAAGGATCCGCAGCGCTTAGAGATCTTCACACAGTATGAAGTCTCCTCCTCCTGGTGTTCGTGGAGTCCTCCAACTTGGGCGGAAACCACTCAAGCTTTTTATACGGCTAGCAAGCCAATCACTAGCCGCCACGTGTGCATATTTTAAAACTAGCCAGTAACGGGGCTCGAATTATAATACGAATGGCGGGAACTCTTTGCAACGAGCATTTCTCCTCTGCAGCAGAGAAATGCACCCTGCAAAGAAAGCTACAAATTTGGCGGGAATTCTCCTTTGCACCGGGGTTCTCCTCTGCAGCAGAAAACTCCACCGTGCAAAGAAGCTGCAATTTAGCGGGCACAATTTAGCAGTGCCGAAGCACACACAAACAAAAAATCACAACTTTGGGTTGTGATAAGGAGATCCTGCTTGGTGAAGCTATGACCATGGCATGGTCATAGCATGAAGCTATGACCATGGCCAGTGGGGCAGTGCAGCCTGCACCAAGGTGCCTGAGCAGTCATCGCCAGCATGGAGCTGATGCAGGAGCTGTGCAGCCTGGTGCAGCTGTTTGCACTCTGCCTGCTGCCACTGCCCAGAGCCTGGGCTGGCTACAAACAGCTGCGCCGGGCTCATCACCTCCATGCCAGGAGCGGGGGAAAGACCATGGCTGCGCTGCCTCAGGCCCCTCGCTCACCACCCGCTCCGAGGCATGCCTGCACACACCGGTGCGGAGCCAATGCCAGAGTCTGGCACAGCTGTTTGGAGCCTCCCAGCTGCTCTGGGGAGCTGCTGCCAGCTGGAAGCCCAGGCTGCTCCCAGCAGGCAGCTGGGACGCTGCAAGCCCTGCTGGGAGCAGCCTGGGCTCCATTGCTGGCAGCAGCTACCTGGAGCCAGGGCTGGCAGAAGCTTGCCAAGTGAAATAGCCTTGCGTGCCACATTTGGCACGTGTGCCAGGGGTTGCCGACCCCTGGCCTAGACAAAAGTACTGTAAGGGAGATACATAACTGGTTGGATCATCATATCCAACAAGTTGGCATCAATGGCTTAATGTCTCGTTGGGAAGAGGTATCAGATAGGGTTCCCCAAGGGTGTGTTCTGGGTCCAGTATTGTTTAACCTCTTCATTAATGATTTGGAGTGAACACTTAGTAAATATGACACCAAGTTGAGGGGAGCTGCAGACACTTTGGAGGGTAGGGGTAAGATCCAGAATGGCCTGGATAAATTGGGAAAATGTCCAAAATCAATCAAAAGAAATTCAGTGAAGACAAATGGAAAGTCTTGCACTTGTGATGGAATATTTTATTGCACAAAAACATACTGGGAATGACTGGCTAAGCTGCAGTTATAGAGAGAAGGAACATAGAAGGTTATAGTAGACCACAAGCTAAATAAGACCTAACAGTGTGCTCTTGTTGCAAAAATAGCCAAAAGCATACTGGGTTGTATTAATAGGAGAGTCACTTGCAAATCAAGGGAACTGATTCTTCTGCTGCGTTCACCTTCGTGGCCTCACCTGGAGAACTGTGTCCAGTTTTGGGCCCCATTCTGCAAGAAAGATGTAGATATATTGGAAGACGTCCAATGCAGAGCAAAAAAAAAAAAAAATTAGAAACTTGAGAAGCAAGGCTCATGGGGAAAGGCTGAAAGAGTTTTTAGTCTCAGGGTTATTTAGTCTGGATAAAAGATTTGATGCAGCCCTGGCAAAGCTTCACTTGAAGTACTGTGCCCCTTTTTTGGCCCCATGCTACAAGAAAAATGTGGACAGACTAGAAACAGTCCAGAGGAAAGCAGAACAAATTAGAGGCCTGGGAAGTAAGACTTATGAGGAAAGGCTGAAAGAACTAAGGTTATTTAGTCAAAAGAAGAGAAAAAGGAGTGGGCAGGATTTGATAATTCTTCTGATACCTACAGAGAAGCTAGAGATAGGCTATTCTCTGTAGACATTAGGGGACAGGACTAGGAACAGTGGACTCAAGTGGCAGCATAGGAAATTTAGGTTGGAGATTAGGAGGAACTTTCTGACTATGAAGGTTATTAAGAGTTGGAACATGCTACTTAGAGAAGTTATGTATTCTCTATCCCTGGAAAGTTTCAACAGTGAGTTAGACAGACACTTGGCTGGGGTAGTTTAGTCAGGGATGATCTAGCTTTGAGCAGGAGCTTGAACTAGATGACCTTGTGAGGTCCCTTCCAGCACTACTTTCCTATGATTCCACCACCTCAAATTTCAAAAGTACATAGATGACAAGCCTATCATACTGAATTGCTTACCCAAACTATATATAGCTGTTTACTCTCAAAAAGGCTGTTCAAGCAAAATCTAGCTTTGCTCCCATGGGCATTTTTCCCCTAGGGCTGATTCATCACTACTAAAGTACAAGCGTCTCTGCACAGGGCTAGAAGTCAGACTATTACAGTCATCTTCATGCTTCAGATCTTATATCTGCAGGGGAGGAGGGATACTTTCCATGTTGCAATCAAAATCAGGTAGCCCCAGATTCTCAATGGGAATTAGATAACCAAATATTTTTTTTAATGTGGCTTTTGGTAACTAACCAAACATTGCACATGAACATTCTCAGACACTTACCACCACCATATAAAGACATGAACATCTAATGGTAAATAGGTCATAACAAAAAAAATCACATTGTCCATACTCATACAGGTGATAAGCAACGCTTCTAGCTCACTAGCAATGGGGTCTCTAGCAATAAAGAATATTGGTGTTTGTTATGTATATTGACCAAGAAACGTTATTAAAGAAATGAGACCAGTTATCCGTTTTCTAATGTTTATGGGTTCATACACAAAACAAGTTAATATTGTAAACTTCATTACATGATAAGAGTGAATGGACCCACAGACCACAGCCCTACCATGTAACAATCAGTAAACCAGGGTGAAGTTACTTCTTGAAAAGTGTGTAGCAACTCTACTAGATAGAAAAGATACACTATTGAATGCACTGCTTGTCTGCTCCCCTAGACAATTTTAGCCTGGGGTAGCTGTTTGCATGATACAAACCAGATCTTGCCACTTCGTGGCTAGGCTCTGTAAAAGTACTTAGTGCAGGAAGCCAGTCTGGGAAGGAGGGCCATGTCCCTACTCCCTACTCCAGAATAAATTTACTAAGGATTAAGATCTAGGATAAATTACTATTTAGTACTCTCACTGTTTGGTCACAACCCCTGACTGTAAATTCATATTTATTTAGAAAACACCTTGACTCGAGCAAATGAGTTCTTAGGACTAAATATCTCAGACTGCTAAAGGCTTTGGAATTAGATCTTTTGAATCAGTTTTATCTGCAGGTTTCTAAACTGAACATTTCTAAATTGAATTCAAGTTGGTAAAAAACAGAAAAATTCAAAAGTTTTTGCCTTTTTGTGGAGGATGAACTAGACTCATTTTCCATTTTTTTTCAAAATGTTATGTTACTCATTTATTGAAAAAAGTCTAGTTCTCTCCAAGAAAAGTTTTTAGTAAGTGAAATTTGTTTTAATGATTTCAGTACAACACTTGTGGGAAAGCTGACAAAAACCAGAAAATGTTAATAATGTCAATGTTATTTGTGAGAAGCAAGGATTTTTGTAGATAATTTCTTTTATTGGGCCAACTGCATGATTAGGCTAGATGTAGACAAGCTTTCAAATGAAATTCATTCTTGGTTTTTTGTTGTTTGTTGGGTTTTTTTGTTTGTTTTTGGGGGGGTGGGGGGGAGGTTCTAAGGCCAAAATATCTTTTGAGGAAAAACGTGAAAACTTGATCATCCCTATTTAGAGAAGAAAAGTATACTAATCATGTGTGATATTTTTCAACAATTTCTAAAAGGCCTGTTTAAAAATGTTTTTAAATTTAAATAGTTTTGAATTCATAATGAATTGTGCCACAATTCACATATGGTTTTTTTTCCCTGTATTTGGAGTGAATAGCTGCAGTTGTACCTTTTTGGGGTAAGATATTTTGGCATGTTTACCACATCACCTTATTTTTATACAAGGTTTATCTCAATGTCATTAAGTATATTATACTTTTTATTTCTCTACTTTTTCAGAAATTGGTTCAAAGCTCAGGTACCTAGAGAAATGAATCTCTATCTACTGACAAATATAAAAACAAGCTTTTGACAATAAAATCAATATTTTGTTCATGACTGTCAAAAGGCCAAATTGTTTAAAAAAAAAAATTAGTCCAGCCTCTAAAACAAACAAAAGTACCATCTTTAAAATCTAATGGTAATATGCTTTCAGAAATGGAAATAGAAATATTTTAAAATTAAGACATTTTAAGGAGACAAGGTTCTTTGTCTGCCTATGTCCTTAGACCAACACGGCTACAACCTACACCCCTGTGACATTTTAAGGATGCTTTTGTGAAATTGTTCATCAGACTTAAGCTACAACTATTTAAATCTATACTGTAATTCAACTAATAAGAATCAAATTCCTCTTAGCAGTTTTTCATCTCGGGCCTGGATCCACACCTTACTCACACATTGAGCACCACTAAAATAATGCAAGCTAGGGCTGTGTGAAGCTTCAGTCGCTGATTTGATTTGGCAGAGATTCAGCCCAATTTGGTGGCCAAATTTCCAAATCCAAATCAAATCAGGGGACCCTTTAATCTCTTTAAATTGAATCGGAACCCTCTGAATTGATTCGGAGCGATTCGGAAAGATTCGAAGATTTGGATGTAGCCACAGCTTTAAATGTTTTTTCTACATACCTCAAGGTACCAGATGGCTCGTGAATGCTGAGATGGTGGAGCATCCCACAGGAGCATGGGGGGCTCCCCAGCCCGCTCAGCAGAAGACCTGGAAGTGGACAAGAAGCACATTTAAAGCTATGTCTATGGCTGAATCGCTTATTCTCTGAATCATAATTGAAACTTCAGATTCAGATTCGGCTGAATCAACTCGGGGACAGTGATCCAAATCAACAAATCGAATCAATGTCCCTGATTCGGGCTGAATCCAAATCCAAATCTGAATTGAATATGGCCTGTTTTGCATAGCACTAATGTAAGCCATATGGACTTAGGCCTCAATCTGATAGAACATAGAGAACGCCAAAGTCATTAGAGCTGAGACAAACGGAGCAGCCCACCTACAGCTATCTGTGGCAGGATTCTAGCTTCATTTTTCTGGCTTGTATATAGGGCATTCAAAGTCTTAATAAGACGACAAAAATCTTTTGTCTAGCTCTCTAAGTACTAGTTATGAGATTTGGCAGTCACTAGATATATTCATCACACATACAAGCATACTTTCCCACACAGAATACAACAAGCACTATAAAAAAAATAGGTTATCCAGCATATCTTTAATGCCAAGAAGTTGCATGCTTTTTACAGTAAGATAATTAGTTATTTCACTGAACATTCTAGTGGAGACAAGGCAGTGCAGATTTTACCTTTCCATGGCTAGCTAAATTTAATCCCAGGTGTTGAGTACTATGTTGTAACAGCCTATCTATATCAAAGTAAAACCTCCCTGAGCCTTGTCTCCATTAGGATTTTACTCAAGTGAGCCGTCTCATGGTAAAAGCACAATTATTTTTAACAACAAAGATGTAACTTATATAAGGTAAAACACTGCCCAAAGTTAAAGAGTAATAAAGACTACTTTTTAATTGAAATCAGCAAAAAGAGAAAGACATATTCCATACAGAGAAATAGTAGGAGATAAAGATTCTGCCACCTTTACAAATAAATCCTGGAGCTGGGCGCACACAATGCTCTCTCTCTTGGGGTCACCATCTCAAAGGCTAGTACGTACAGTAGACTGAAGCTCCAAAGCTTTACCAATCACTAAACATTTAGTGGGAGTGAAAGTACATCTCACTTGCTAAACTTAAATAATATATAATTAGATTACATGTAAAAGAATGTAACAACTTTAAATAAATTTTGCTCTTTAAATTATAAGAATTCTCCTCTTTCAGTTGGCCTGTATTTACAGTAATCCTCTGGCCTGTTTGCTGCCAAGATTAAAATGCCTGTGTTCCCCAGTTCCACAGTATGATCATACAAAATACTGAATATATGCAAGCCTACACTGATATGATATAAACTATATTGTAATAGCAACATTAAAACTGTATAACTGTAAAGCTGTATAGTTTGCAGCAATCATGTAGACATTTTTCTTTATCACTGGTCCATGGGGGAATTCACCTTCTGCATACCCCAAAGTACTTACCTGGAACACTATTGAAGTCACCAGATTTCACCACCAAGGATTTGGCTACACAGGAAAGTTAACCCGAAATTGGTGGGTTACTACCAGTGGACTATTGCTACAGCATTAAACCACGATATGTGTGCTCTTTTCCTGAATGAATATGACCTTAATTTAATTTCGTTTAATTCAGATTGGAAAGCCACTTTAATTCTGGAATAAGAGCACCCACACAATGGTTAATTAGACTTAAATAATCACTTTTAATTTCACACCATTAATCATTTCAGGCCCCTGGAATTCATTTAATGGCACAACAAGATCTAATCCCTAATCCCAACAATTACTCTTCCTACCATGTTACACATGCAGAGCAGGAAGAGCAATTTTGAGATCAGGGATCGGATCCCAATTATACCCTTCCTACTTGCCAGTGCAGCTAGAGCCCAGCATCATGATCCTGAGCTCCCCAGCACCATCAACTTAAAAGCCAGAGGCAGCCCTACACAGGATGGACCAACAATCAACTGGCTGTCACCATCCTCATCCCCCCAGTGGCCCCAGGTCCAGTTGGAGACTCCAGGCCATCTGAGGTTTGGGATGACTGATAGCACTAGGTCCAATTCACCCAGGACTGTGCAGGACAAAAATTAGCTGATTGTCCTGGCAGGTTTGAGGTCTTCTTGGCAAGCTGGTTGAAGACTGGGGCTGTCCAGGGCTGATCCTTACAATCAACTGATCAATATAAGGTGTCATGAAATGGCAAATTAGACATAAAAATGTTCTACATATAATATAGAACATTTTTATAGCTGTTCTGTCCAGTGCCTTAAATTGAACATATGGCATATCTACACACTGGGACTGTCCAGGGCATATGACAGATGGCTTTGGGCTCCCATACTACCTCTGGAGTCAGTTTAACAGGTTAATTTGTGAGATGGCCCATTGTGTCAAGACTGTTCATAGCTTGAGCGTTGAGAACAGCCCAGTACATACCTGTTATACTCTGGAGGTTGTGACACACAGGCTGGATAGGTACTTTTAACATGCTGGACACCCTTGAGGTCTTCTCAAGCTGACAACTTCTGACTCAGAGGTCACTGTACAGGCAGTCCTCGATTTACAACATTTCCAGTTACAACGTTTTGCACTTACAACGTTTATAAATTGACACCCTGTTTCAACTTTACAATGCCAGTTTTGACTTACAACGCTTGATCCGATGCAATGCCATGCCAGCGAACAAGTTCACTGAGTCACTCATCTCCCTGGAGAACATCTGTACAAACTTCCTTGGACACTTTCTTTAAGAAAGCAGACAAGACTCCAGAAAAACCTGCAGCCAAGACTCCTGAGAAGACTCCAGCCAAGAACCCTTCAAAAAGTCCAACCAAGAGACCTTCAAAAAGTCCAGCAAAGTCACCTCAAAGAAGTCCTTCCAAATCAATATGATTGCTATTTACAATATAAATGCATTAATGTAGCTATATTACTCATCTATAATTGATCAAGTACAAAATTCTGGCGTATTTTTGGTGAAAATAGGGTATCGGGCCTTGGTTCAGGAACAATCCCCTATTTATACCATTGTTTCTTGTGAGAAAATTGGTTCTGAGTTACCTTTTGACTTAAGATGTAGTTTTCAGGAACCAATTGTGTCATAAGTCCGAGGGCTACCTGTATAGCCTAAAGCCATTTAGCTTTCTCTTTGTGTTAAGTGCTGCCTTGTTAGTTTGGCACACAAATGTTGCTATAATAAAATCCAAATAATAAAATTGGGCTGCCTCTGGTTAGGTCAGTTCCAATAGGACTACCTATATGAACAGCAGCAGTGGAATCAGATCTCCTGTTTGCATCAAATCTAGGAGTTAAGTGAGTTCCATCTGGCACTGCTTTCTCTGTGTGTGTGTGTGTGTGTGTGTGTGTGTGTGTGTGTGTGTGTGTGTGTTTGTGTGTGTGTGTGTATTTCTCACAGCTTTATCCAAAACTGAGACACCTAAAGAATAGCCAAACAGGTGAAACATGTTCTTAGTCTCAGAAAGTTTAGCTTTTTCATGCTTAAGGGTTTTTTTTTAACAGCTAACAACGGTCTCTCCCCTAACTTCAAATTTTCATTTATTTTCTTCTCATTCACTTTAAAAAAGACATTCAAGCCCTTCCACTAGCCAGACATTAAAATAATAAAACAAGAGTTTCACGTGCTGCATATATGCATTTTAATCCAAAATATATGATGAATTTAGAAATACAATCTTTTCTTCTGAATCATAATATTTTCCTAGTACTACATACAACAGACAGCAAGAAAGAATAGTAGTTATCTATAGCGCAACAAGGGAAACACCTTGCTGAACTTGGTGTTAGCTACAGGGGATGACCTAGTGAGGAATCTCCAGGTACAAGGTAACCTAGGGGATAGTGACCATTGACTGATTGAATTCACTATCTGGCAAAGGGTGGGAAAACTAACCAGCAGGGCTGAAGTGCTAGACTTCAGAAGGGTTAACTTCAGTGTGCTCAGGAGATTAGTTAGTGAGGCATTAAAGCTCAAGAGCATTGGTGAAATGGGGGTCCAGGAAGAGTGGTTGTTCCTCAAGGGAGTGATCCTATGGGCACAGAAGGAGACAATCCCATTGCACATAAAAGGGGGCAACGGGACCAAGAAGCCCTCTTGGCTGAACGGGAAAGTCCAGGAAAGCCTAAGGGCAAAGAAAGAGATATACAGGCTGTGGAAACAGGGGCTAGCTACCAAGGAGGAGCAAACCTCCCTGGCTCGCAATTGCAGGGAATCAGTTAGGAAGGCCAAAGCAAGATTAGAACTTAGACTGGCAACAAAAATTAAGGACAAAAAAAAGTCCTTCTTAAGGGAAAAGGGAGCAAAAGGAAGGTGCAGGGTAACATAGGACCCCCTACAGGACAAACTAGAGTAATTGGTGACAGAGAGGGGAGACAAAGCTGAGCTCTTCAATGAGTTCTTTGCATCTGTATTCCTAGACACAGACCAAGACAAATCTCCCAGTTGGATCATAGACAGCCACAGGACGGACACCAGCCCACCAACTGTTACTGCAGAATTAGTGAAGGGGCATTTGGAGGGGCTAGATGTGTTCAAATCAGCGAGCCCGGATGAACTCCATCCAAGGGTGCTAAAGGAATTGGCCAGTGTCATAGCAGAGCCACTGGCATGGCTGTTCAAGCATGCACGGTGCTCTGGTCAGGTCCCAGAGGACTGGAAAGGGCCAGTGTGGTCCCTATTTTCAAGAAGGGGAGAAGGGAGGAACTGGGAAACTATAAGCCAGTTAGTCTCATATCTATACTTGGGAAAACTCTGGAAAAAATCATTAAGGATTACATTTGTGGGAGCCAAGCAGGGGAAATAATGCTGAAAGGAAATCAGCATGGGTTCACTGAAGGTAGATCCTGCCTGACACCCCTTGTTTCTTTTTATGATCAGGTCACAAAATGCTTAGACCAGGGGCGGGCAATTATTTTGGGTGGAGGACTGCTTAACCAGTTTTGGCAAGCTGTCAAGGGCCACATGGGTAGCCCCACCCCTTGACAGGTGCCCCACACCCCGGTCACCATCTTGGGATCAATGTCCCAATGTCTTGGGACCAATGTCCCAGGGCCAGCACCAGTGGGGCCCAGAGCATGGCACAGGTTGGCAGAGATCTGTGGAGCTGGGCTGGGCTGCACCAGCAGGGACAAGGGGGAGATGGCCCAGCTCCATAGAGCCCCTGCCAGCCGGGACCCTGTACCCCTGCCACCCTGCTCTGGGCCCCACCAGCACTGGCCCTGGGACACCGATGCGGGCCCTGTGCTCCCACACCTGCTCACTCCCAGTGCCCCCCAGCCCCAAGGTACAGGCGAAGGTCAGCGCACAGCCCCGACCCTCTGCTCACTGGCAGGGAAGGAGCTGGTGCGGAGCACAGGGAAAAGTGGCCCTTTGCTCACCCTGTGGCCGGTGCTCCCTGCTGCAGCCACTTGAAGCCTGCAAGGGGCTGTCCTGAGCAGGCATAGGCAGCCCCACGTGGGCTACGAGTGGCTGCAGCATGGGGTGGCAGGCACAGGGTGGGCAAGGGGCCACTTTTCCTGCGCTCAGCACCAGCTTGTAAACCTCTTGGCCCCTGTGCCGGCTCCAGGCTCGCCCATCAGGGCTGCGCTGTGGCATCAGCAGCTGCGGCCCCCCCTGCTTGCCGTGCTGGGCAGTGTTTCCTGCTGCTGCTGCCTTCCCAGAGCTCGCGCACTGGGCAGCCCAGAGGCAGTGGTGGCAGAAGCTGCAGCAGGGAGCTCAGGCCATGGGCGTTAGGAGAGAGGCCACTTTTCCCTGCACTCTGCACCATCTCCTTCCCTGCCCTTCCCCCCACCCTTACCTGAGCTTCCCGCTCCGGGGCAGCCACGTGGTCCCAGGTCAGAAGCCCCTGCTGGGGGCTTCCGGCTGGAGGGGTGGGGCCAGGCAGGCCCTGCTGTTGCAGGAGCCTGCTGAGGATTTCCCTGGGTCCTACTGCCCCTGGGTCCTGTCATTTTTTTTAGGAACCAAGGACAGATACATTTTAATTTTCAAAAAAGTGTTAGGGGTCCTGTGGGCTGAATAGACTGGCCTCACAGGCCGGATCTGGCCCGTGGGCCATATTTTGCCCACCCCAGGCTTAGACACAGGAGTCAGGGTAGATGTCATCTACCTAGACTTTAAGAAGGTCTTTGATATGTTATCGCATTCTGTTCCTGTAAATAAACTGACAGTCTGTGATGTAGATGATTACACAGTCAGGTGGGTGGCAAATTGGCTTAGGGGGTCGCACCCCAGAGAGTGGTGGTGGATGGGTTGATATCGACCTGGAAGGATGTGGGCAGGGGAGTCCCGCAAGGCTTGGTCCTTGGACTGGTGCTATTCAATGTTTTTATCAGTGACTTGGACGAGGGCATAGAGACCACCCTGTCCAAGTTCACAGATGATACCAAATTATGGGGCAAAGTTAACACACCAGAGGGTAGGGAATGAATCCAGGCAGATCTGGACAGGTTGGAAAAATAGGCAGAACAAAATAGGATGCAGTTCAACAAAGACAAGTGAGAAGTGCTGAACCTGGGCAAAAAGAACCACCAACACACTTACAGGCAGGGGGAATGACCTTTTCAGCAGCACAGCAGTGGAAAGAGATCTTGAAGTCATAGTTGACTCCAAGATGAACATGAGTCGTCAATGTGACAAAGTGATCAACAAGGCTAACCACACTTTATCATGCATTAGCAGATGCATGACAAACAGGTCCAGGGAGGTGATGCTTATCCTCTATGGAGCACTGGTCAGACCACAGTTGGAGTACTGCGTCCAGTTTTGGGCACCGCACTTCAAGAGGAATATGGAGAATCTTGAGAGGGTTCAGAGAAGGGCTACTTGTATGGTCAGAGGCCTGCAGGGGAAAGACTGAGGGACCTAGATCTCTTTAGCCTTCACAAGAGAAGGCTGAGAGGTGATCTTGTGGCTGCTTATACATTCATCAGGGAAGGGCAACAGGGAATAGGAAATGCTCTATTTACTAGGGCACCTCCTGGAGTAACTAGGAACAATGGCCACAACTTGACAGAGAGCAGATTTAGGTTGGACATAGGAAAGAACTTCTTCACAGTAAGGGTTGCCAGAATCTGGAATGAGCTTTCAAGGAAGTGCTGCTCTCCCTTACCTTGGGGGTCTTCAAGAGGAGACTGGATAAGCACCTAGCTGGGGCTGTCAGACCCCAGGGCTCTTTCCTGCCCAGGGCAGAGGGTCAGAATTGATGATCTACTGAGGTCCCTTCCAATCCTAACATATATGAATCTATGAAATAAGAGCATATATTTCTCTGTAACTGTTGATAATATCTGCAATGGAATTTCTTCTCTCTTCCCCTCCCAACCCATACACTGCTTATGGGTGGAAGAAAAAAAAAGTCAATGAATAATGATACTTGCTGAATAAAATCATATCTACCCAGCCTTATATGTATTTAAGTTTTCCAGAAGAAAGAACAAGAGGGAGGCAAAGAGAACACACATACAACCTTCTTTTGAAGTAGTTATTACAGCTGATAGACAATTCCCCATGCATGTGATTTATATCTGAGATATTTCCAGACAATATAACACAGCATGGGAATGACACAAAGTTTTATAAAACTGGCTTAAGAAAAAAAGAGAAAGGAATTTGTTGTATTAGGCAACCTAAAAGCTTTACTGACTTTAGTAGAATATTATTTAATATACAAAGGAAAGAATTTTCTTGATTTTTTTTCTCTCCCTATACTGGTCCTAACAGAGGCAGAGGCTGCAGGGTCATGCACTGGGATGGACCTGAACAAAGAGTTCTGCTCAAGTGCTTCACTCCTCTACACTCCTTGTAAAGAAAGGGAAAGAGAAGAAGATACTCTGAGGTGCTGTTCTCACCCTTTGGATCCAAAAGATCTTTTGGCCAGTTCTGTGAACCCACACATGCAACTAATGAGACCATCTTACTTGAGGATATCTCAAGATAGGGGCAATGTCCTTTTCTTCTCAGTAATTTACCTACACTTTGGCTAATTTATCAGATGATCCTGGAGCTCCTTGAACCAGGGTCTTAATTAGTTCATTGCTTCCCTTCCAGCCATTGTTTCTGTTCTCCTTTTACTGACTCTACCTTCCAAAAAGTGTTTTGTATTACTGACTGAGGCCTTCCAAATACCATTTTCTCCCTTAAGCCCCACAAGGTTGCTTCCCTACAACCTTAGGGTTTCCATAACCATTGGCTCCTGCCTACTCCTGACTATGACTGCTTAACTGGCCATACTCCAGCCCTGTGTGCAGGACAACAACTCCACTACCTCTTTCTCAGCTTTGTTCCCCAAATACTTGTCCCAAACTTAGCATCCCTCAGCTTTGTTCCCCAAACACTCATCCCTAACTAGCATTTCTGCCAGCACACTCCCTCCCATACCCCTTATGCCTCTTGCCTTCAGTACTTCCTCCAGCATACCCTTCAACTCTGGTGATTCCTGCTGCTCTGAGTCCCCAGTCCATTTTGGAAGGACTGCTACCTTCATATTAAAAGCTTTCTTCCTTTTCCTTTGGTACTACAATGCAACTTAATGACCCCAGTAGCTTACTACTCATAGCCCTTCTTCCTCTATACACCACTTCTACTTCCACTCTGTGCCTGTACTATAAACTGACCTCTTCCTCCCCCTTTTCCTGTGTTCCATGAGACCCATATCCTCTCTCACAGTCCCCTCCTCTCTGCCATTTTTTACTGCCCCTGACCTCTAGTTTTGACCTTTATTTATTTTGTGGAGGATATACTAAATTAAGTTTAATTAAAGTATGGGAGAAGGGAGAAGACAAAGGCCCCTGTAGCAGGGACAGGGTCCCAGCCCCTGCCATGCTTCCACAGCAACAGCCATGCTAGCCAGGAACTCACCTGACCAGGTCCAGATGAGCAGCGTGGCTCCAGCGCTTGGGGGAACACAGCTGCTGGTAATCCCAGAAGCACAAAAACACGTGCTCCAGGGAATCAGCCCTGATGGGCCCACGGTGGGAAGCGGGCATTTTAAAAGGAGGATGTTGAGGAGAGCTCAGCATTTGGCATCCCTGGTGGGAAAATCTTCCTGAAGACAACAAGAAGGGAAAATGCCCCCAAAAAGAAGACCTGTGTGCTAGATCCTCAGGAGCTGCTGTGACTGGGACAAGCCCTGGGCAGAGATTAACTCAATCCCCTCTCCCCCCTCCCAAAAAATAAGTAAACATGGACAGAAGCCTGAGCTGATGCCCCAGGGGAAGCACACCCATAGGAAATGGTTGGTGTAAACCAGCAAAGGAAGGACAGAAAGTGAGAGACAGAAAGTGAACTGGTCCGCTAGGAGGAGTGGGGACCAAGGAGAAAACTGAGGCAGCCAGCATAAAGAAACAGGTTACACATGTCCTGCAGGTCAGGGGAAAACCAAGCAGAAACACGCTGCCTGCAGTCCAGTGTACCCTGGAGAAGAGAGAAGAAGGATGTACCCATAAATTCTGAGTTATAAAGGAATAGAGGGACGAGAGATAACAGAAGACCTCTATTTGATTTAACCCCTCCACACCAGAGAAGAATAGTGGGAGGGAGGGGAAGGGAAAAAACCCTTCACCCAAAGATTCCCAGAAAGGGAAAACTGAGGAGGCCAAAGTCAGAGGGCCTGGGACCCACAGGGGAAGAACTGTGAATGATTCAATGGAGATAATTCTTACTTGATTTGATGAGAGCAGTTATATAGCAACTGAGCTGGCAAAGAAGGAGAACAAGACACTGCGAATTAAAGACTGGAGAGAGAGAGAAGCAAGGGTAGTCTCCACTCAACATCCATGGAAATTAGTGACCATCAACCCAAGAGGAAAGGGGCAGAGTGTAGGAGAGGTGGAGACCTGTAGGAGATCCGCAATGGGGTCAGACGGACCAGCAAGTCAAAAACATTCATCCTCCTGAACACACATTTTCCATCAAGATGTGGCAGGCGAATGGGCAAGAGAGAGAGACAAAGATCAGGATAATATGACACGGCTCCAAAGTGGAAGAACATGGCCTGCTCACAGCCATGAATAGGCCTTCATTTCTAGCAGTAGACATTTTTTTTAACCACAAGAAATGTTTCTGGGAGAGGGAACAGTACATGCATTTAGCCTGCAACCCCCACTCTCTGCTGCCAAGTCTGGTTGAGCCCAGTCTTGGAAAAGTATGGGGAAGAGCAGCTACCCCACTGGCTACCCCAGTGGCTACCTGGGGGGCCTGGAGCAGCCCAGCAACCCCAGAGACCCCAGTCTGAGGGGAGAACAGGAAGTAAGGAGCCACTTCTTTCTCTTCTCAATGTATGGAAGGAATGAAAGCAGCTGCCCCCCCAGGCCTTCTCCAGACCAAGCTGACCCCAGCGTGGAGAAGGCATGGGAGCCTTTCTTTGCCACTCAACTCTTCCGAAGAGCAGAAAGAGGGAAGCAGCAGCTACACCCTGTGCACTTCCCAGACCAGGGTGCCCCTGGTCTTAGGAAGGCCCAGGAACCTGAGAGAAGAGTTTTGTTCTGGGGAAAACTGTGTGAATGCCTGTATACTTCTGGCTTCTATCAGAAGAGCTGCTATTCTCCCGCAGAAATGTAACACCTGTATATAGCCAAAATCCAGGTCATTGCTGTATGTGCTTCTTGAGTGTTCCAGCAAAGATTGACTCCACTGGATCTTCCAGTAACCTATGCATGACCCAAAGATCTTGTTCAGGATCACCACCCCCAAGTCCTAGGCTGAAGCAGAAAGTGACTGAATGTCCCACTTTCCTTAGTATCTGCCTGACTCAAGGCTTTAGTAAGAAGACAATATTGTTTCAACTGAACCCACCCTTCATAGCTGTCCAAAACATGAGCAGAAAAGCTACAAGATCAGACAGTGCAGAATTTAGCAAAAAAATAATATTAATATCATATTAGCAAAATTTTCCAAGCAATGCATTTCTGGAGGATTACAGCTCTTCAAGTTGCTTGGCCTACAGCCCTGAGCCTTTCAACAATACAGCTGAGGTGGGCAATAATCCCTCAGAAAGGCACTGCTGCCTGTGGTGACTTATTGCTTAATTAGATGGAGCTGGGATGTTCTACCACATGCTCTAATGGTTTATGAATAAAATCAGCACAGCCTGCCTTGTGAGCATTCATCCCACCATAGTATAAAACCTAAAGATGTGACAGCTTGCTACCAAAACAAACTCCATCAAAATAAAATTACTTCTACAGTCCAAATAATGTAAACATAAACAAACAGTACAAATAACCCAATCACATGTAGTGCTGTTACTATTAGGATTTATGTTAGGTAGCACGCAATGGGGCCCATTCATGGTCAGGACCATATGGTTTTAGGTAAGGGACAAAGTAAGAGTTTGACTACATTTGAAATACCTATTTCTAGTTATTTTCCCAATAACTAATCCATAGTTCCTCATGCAGACACACTTATTCTACACTGCAAATGCATTTCTGTAGTTTAGTTTAACCTACTTCCAGAGTGTGGAAAAGGGAGGCCATGTGGGATGTCATACTTGTTATGCTTTAACGCCACATCCTAGATCATTCTGCAATAACTTATATGTACACAAACCCATATCTTAAAAAAGAAAAATCTCTCCCTGAAAAAGTTACTACCTAAGAACCAAATTCTACAAACATTTAGCTGTTAGTTTGACCCAGAGGAATAGCCTTACTGGGTTTACGTTAAGGATGAATACAGAAGGTTGCAGGATCAGGGCCTAAAAGTCAAGAAATGGCCTCCAAACCTAAAGCTAATCAGAAGGTATCTTTATCACACCTATGTCAACTCCTTATTGACAAACCAGTATATTTACTGGGAAGTTTCTTTAAACTGTACATGGGTACTTTTACACATGTTCAACGAGCAGCTCCAAAAGCCTCTCTAATTAAAGCACCCTCACCTCTTATATATCAACAACCCCATGCTTCAAAATGGTAGCAGGGGTGCTTGAACTAAAGCTTGTTCTATAAGCTTTAGTTCAAGTGCCCCGCTGCCATTTTTAAGCATGGGAACACTGATACATGAGACGCAGGAGGATGCTGGAGCATGGTAATTGCCACACTCCAGCAGACTCGATTAATTGAATTCCAGCGCATCGGGGTAGCCTCCACACTCGTGTATGGGTGCCCTGTGCTTCCAAAGCACCTAAAAAGAGAGTGACCACACATTGCTGATTGATTACACATTACTGATTACTGATTGTCCCACCCCGACACTGCACTGCAGTTGGTTCAAGACTCCAATGCCATGCCAGGGCTGGGACTGACAATCAGAGAGTGGGGCTGCATGAAGCTTCGGTCCCCGATTCAGTTCAGCAGAGATTTAGCCCAATTCGGTGACCAAATCTCGTAATCCAAATCGAATCAGAGGACTCTTTAATCTCTCTGAATCGAATCGGAACCCTCCAAATCGATTCAGAGAGATTTGGAAAGATTCAGAGATTTGGACACAAACAGCTTTAAATGTTTTTTCTACATACCTCTAGGTAGTAGGGGCTCGTGAATGCTGAGATGCTGGGGTGGAAAGAGCTTCCCACAGGAGCACAGGGGGGCTCCCTGGCACGCTCGGCAGCAGACCCATAGGTGGACCGGAAGCACTTCCAGTCCACTTCCAGGTCTGCTGGGGAGCACACAGGTGCCCCCCATGCCCTCTCAGCTTAGCAACTGGTGCCTTCTGGGTCTGTGTGGGGGCACCCAGGGTCCCCTTGTGGTTGATTGCTGAGCTGAGGGAGCACAGGAGTACTTCTGATCCACTTCTGGGTTCACCACTGAGCACGTGGAGAGCCCCCCGCACTCCTGTGGGATGCTCCATGCACTCCAGCATTGCAGCAATTACAAGCCATGCCTGCTACTTCAAGGTACGTAGAAAAAACTTTTAAAGCTGTGACTATGTCTGAATCGCTGATTCTCTAAATCAGCTTTGAATCTTCAGATTTGGATTTGGCTGAATAGAATCAGGGACAGTGATCCAAATCAACAAATTGAATCGCTGTCCCTGATTCAGGCCAAATCCAAATCTGAATCGAGTAGGGCCCACTTCGCACACCCCTATCAGAGAGCTATGCATGTTAGAGATGGTAGTAAACATTAGCATGAGACTGCTCAGAACACATTCTAACTTTAAACTCACGCAGGTTTTACACATACTAAGTGTAAACATGACAAAGCCCTAAAAGCAGCTCCTTCCTGAATGATCATTGCACTTATCAAAATGCCTGAAGTCACTTACACAATAAAACATTGAAAAGGTATGATAATTTGAATGTCATACAAAGTATTGTTGTAATTATTTAGCTAGCTCCAGAATTGTGTGGGGTTCTTCAAGAGTTAAATCAACATAAAATCCATGCCCTAGTAAATTTAAAACCTGTCCAATAAACAAACAGAAGGATGAATTGAGCTCATTACCCAGTATTGCTGTGTGAAGATTGTCATCCTTCATATTTTAGAGCAGGAAATAGAAAGTATCTATCTATATCTCTAACAAGCAATATAAATAAACACTGTGTGAGAAAATGTCCAGGAGGCATCAGTAGTCCAGACTGTTCCAGGGTCTATACTGAATATAGATGCTGCCTACAGAAAGTGGCTCTAGCTTCCCCTGGAGTCCTAGGCTAGGGACAGACATTACATATAAACTGGTTTAAATGATCAAAAACTGGTTTAAATCTATAACAGAACAGATGTTCAGTGCACATAAACTGGTTCGAAAATGGCTGAAACTGGCTTGAGATAAACCTGGTTGAATGTAATAGCAGACTTAACTGCTTTGGCTCAAACCAGTTTATGCATTGTCTATCCCAGAACCCTTGCTGGTTTAAGTTAACTCAGACTCCCTCAGCATCCCAGCATGCTCTCTGGGCTGGGTGGGACTCTCTGCTCCACAGCAGGGCTGGCCCCTAACCCCTGCTCCCTGGCTGCAGCTGTGGCAGAGACTTTCAGGCACAGCAGTGTCTGCCTGGTTTCCTCCTACTCTCCCCCTCCCCTCACCACTCCTTGATAAGCAAGGATCCCTTGTCTCCTCTGCCTTACATAGACACCTCAACATTAGCTCACATACCACATGCTGGCTACAGTCTGTGCTGTGGCAGACAGCAGTGCCAACCTAGGGCTTTTTGGAGCTAATCAACAAACAGCTTGACTGGCAATGTCCTTCTGTTCCTTCTTAGTTTAACAAGAGCTTGAACTAATGAGAGAGGCTGTTTGTTTTCTGATGGGGTGATAAATACTGACAACAGAACTGATAAATGCTCTGTTATCAAGGAGGTGGGGAACCCCTCCCTAATCCTGCCAGGGCCTGGCCACACCCCCCTCAGCTCAGTCCTGTTGAAGGGAAGGGAGGGCTGTTCTAGCACCCCCCAGCTTCTAGCCTGAGCCACTGCAGGCATGTGCCTGCATGTCTGGAATGTCTGTGTGTTACAAACTAATTTAACCTAGCCAGACTAAATTAACCTGCAAAGACTGAATCAATTCAGGCTCAGGCTTTTTGAATGCCTATCCCTAGCCCTAGAGATCAGTGAGCAGCTAGTGTAGTCTTGGAAAGGAATGATATTGACTGAGGCGAGACATGGTCAAATTGGTTGCAAGGTGACACGCTAATTCCATTCATCAGAAGTCCCTCTTCTGGACTCCCTACCTAGAATAAAACTGTTGTATTAAGGAAACACAGAGGGAATGAGATCAGCAATTTGTTTCTGAAGTGCAGAAGTTCTCCCTGGCACAAGGCCATGCAAATTATATTATCCTGTACTAATGTCAGGGGAGCAGCCCTGCAACTTTTGAAATTCAAAATTTGTTTGAACCATCTTTCTCCCACATACTTAGTTTTAGTTTTACGTAAAAAAATAAGAGCCCTCAACTGGAAACTGGAGTGATGCAACTGACTGTTATATTTCTGCAGCTGCCCAGTAAATCATTTACTCCCTATTTTAATCAGGGAAAATGTTGAAATGTTTTGTTTTACTTCAATAATGATTAATGCCTTTGGCTCTCAACGTCCTAATTAGTGATGAATACTTCAGTGTATTATCTATTATAGATTGAACTGGTGTGGGAGAAGAGGAAGAAAGAAACAGCTGCTATTTGAGAAGCCAGTGAATTTAGTTTTCAACACTCTTTCTTATTTTATATTGTGCGGTACTGCAACACCTGTATCTACATGCAATAGGACTCACTTTAGAACCAGCTGGGTGCTGATTATTTGGGTATTTCTCATAGACTGCAGCTGCTGTGCAACAGAACAGAACCTGTACTATAATCATATTCAATCAAGCCATACCTTGAAGAAATAACCTCTTTTTATTCATTCCATGTGATTTATTGTCAGCCCCAGTCATAGTTTCATCAGATTATGACAGTTTTGTGAGGCATGTGCTTTTCAGGTGGATTTTACACCCACAGTCCTATAGAAACAGCCTGCATGAAAATTTCACAGCCCTCCACACTGCTTTTAATCACTGCTGTGCCTGCTTCTTCTTTCAGACCTGATGGACAATGCTTCATATTTGAAAGCTTGTCTAACTCTATCGCGAACATGCAGTTGGTCCAATAAAAGATATCTCCCACAACAATCCTTGCCTCTCATGTAATTCCTGGACCATCATGGTAACATCACTCCAGCACTGTCTTCATGAAAAATTAATTTTAGTCAAATCACTGCGGCATCAATTTTATCAAAGGGAGTGCTCGTAGGCTTAACTAGAAGAAACCACAGATAGGAGATTTTAAGCAGCAGCATGTAATATTCAAAAGAAATCTGAATATACAAACTGCTCATAAGTTTCTCAAGTAAGCACAAAACAACAGGTGATAGTAACTTCCTTAATAGCACATGGATGTTTAAAGATCGAGATACAGTGCTTTACAATTTCCTTTGATAGGGAACATAAGAAAGTAAGGCTGAAAGAGACCTCACAAGATCTTGCTCAAAGCAAGATCATACCTGACTAACCCATCCCAAGTGTCTATCTAAACTGCTCATGAAAACTTCCCAGGATGGAGATTCCACAACTTCTCTACATAGTCTATTCTAATGCTTAACCACCCTTAAAGTCTAAAAGTCCCTCTTAATTTCCAACCTCAATTTCCCTTGCTGAAGTTTGAGGCCACTGCTCTTAGTTCTGACCCCTATGGTCATGGAGAAAAGCCCATCTCTATCCTCTTTGTAATAACCCTTTAGGTATTTGGAGACTGTTATCAAATCCCCACCTCAGCCTTTTCTTCTCCAGATGAAATCACTCTAGTTCTTTCAGTTTTTCCTCAAAAAAGTCTTGCCTCTGAGGCACCTAATAATTTTTGTTACTGTGTGCTGGATTCTTTCTAAACTGTCTATATTCTTCTTGAAGTGTGGGGCCCAAACCTGCACACAGCAATCCAGGTGAGGCCTCACCAGTGCTGAAAAGAGCAAAAGAATCACTTCCCTCAATTTGCAAGTGATACTCCTGTTAATAATACTCAGTATGCTGGTCCCCTTTTTTTTTAAATTCATCTATGCTTCCAATAAGAAGTTCTTGAAAGCGTGATTAAAAATACCAAGTCTGGAGAGGTAGGTGAGTGGCATGCTGGGTTGAACTAGGCATCCCAAAATATCTCTGATTAATTTAAATTAAAACTAACCATTCTTAAATGCTCTTGAATGAAAAAATAATAATTTCCATGTTGGTAATAAACCACCTCTGCTTTAACACATTTTTATTGCTTAAGTTTCTACTCTGATTTATCTTTGTCTTCCATTTTAGGCTTTCAGTTTATGGTTGAAAAACTGAAATATTTCATTTTGGCTATGCCCACTGCAGTGCTTATGGGAGTTGTAATTAGGCTGCTTATGCCCTTATTTTCCTCCGTGCATTACGTTCCTCAGCTGGACTTTATCTCCTATGTTGCACTGCCTCCCCTTACCAATAGAGGAAACTAGTGCATTATGGAAGACGAAATCTAACTAGAGCACTCATTCTGCTGGGGAGAACGGAAGTCTGAGGCATCTGACCAAGAATTCTTTTGAGGCAGTATGATGGCATTTTCTATTTCTATTTTTGACTAAAATATATCCATTTCCAATTTTTTAAGTAAAAGGATGATGTTTCCTGCAGGGGAAAAAAATATAACCAGCTCTATTTTAAGCTTATGTACTTTCTTATTCTCAAACAACTACTAGTTGCTGAAAATGGATGTAAGTAGTGCACAGATGACCTAGTATGGGCTAGGTCCAAAGGCCCCACATACACTGGGGTAATTCTACAGATGTTATTCTACATGTATATCATTTTAGTACAAGGAATCTCTTGGCCAACTTTGGTAACATGTCTGATCAAACCCATTTGCATAAACTGGATAATTTTTAACTTCCAAAATCATAAGACCCATTATTATCAGGGAAATTTCACCTCCCTCCCGCCCCTTGTTCTTTCCAAAGGCCTAGTAAACAAATGCATGCGTGTGCTGCAGAAAATGAATACCCAAGATAATCCAATATGTAGCAAGCAATCCCCCCCATGTCATCTAAATCCAGCCTGTTTGCTAGTAAGTCTCCAGGCACTTTCTTCATCATATTATTCACTCAGAGATGATAGAAAGAGCCATGCTGCAAGAAAGCTTGAGAGCACTGCCTTGAAAGGGGTAATATGATAACAATCCTATTAAAACCCTTTATCATATCATTGATAACATCTCAGATTTTTTAAAAACAAAGGGTTTTTGAAAAATAAAACCTACTGTATTTTTCAACATTTATACTTTTGTTTGCTTCCTTCATTTCACTCTCCATGAACAAGGAAACCAGGTTTCCAATCTTTTTTTCCAGATTTCTGCATTTTAAGGAAATATTAAATTCAAAGCTGCAATCCAGCCTACAGTTTTTCAGATAACTACAACTACTGAAAAAGAAGTTACCCAATATAGAAGTTATAGCCCTAAATATAAGAAAGAATATTTCAAAATTTTATTAGACTGTCATTTTAGCCGCCTCACATTATAGGCTACTATAGAGATTAAATGAATGTTGTGATTAACAGATTTTCCAGACCCAATTTTTCTAAATTGAGGCCAGACTTCTTTGTGCATCTGCAAATTCCCATTTGTACACCCGAGTGCCAGAAATAAAGGCAAACAGGACATTTAACATAGAATTGAACAGACTATCTGCATATACAAATACTCATTAGTGCAAGCAATTGCAGCAACTGTATCCATAAAATAAACCCTGAACATGAAAAGTAGTTCTTCAAAAGCTACGCGATAAATTTTGTAATGTTAACATTGCTGTCGTACCAAACTAACCCAATTATTTTAGCAATTATTTTCAGAATTTCTTAATTTGATAAACAGAAGACAGACTATTCATACGTGGCAACAGTGGAAAGAGTCATAACATGGCAAATAAAAGCTAGATAACTGAAACAACAAATATTGTTTTGGTGTTTCATACAAAGAATGACGTGAGCACAGGGACTTTACATGTTTTATGCAGGTCAGGTTTGGCATGAAAGCTTTGGTAGGTGAGCTAGAGACGTGAACAAATTTTTTCAAGGAATAAAACTTACTTTACAATGACTTTGAAAGTCTCTTTCATATCATCCTGTGATGAGCTGCATTTCCTTATTCTCAATTTACTTCTCAGCAGGAGGTCTAGTTTGAAGCATAAGCAAAAGGGCAGCCCCCACAGAGAGGGAGAGAATGCCTTATTCACTGAATAGAGATACTTAAACATTGACAAGTCTTTTGAAAAGCTGTCTTGAAAGTTCATTTTCATGATCCATGTTATTTACTCTTATTTAGCAATGACTGATCTTGCTGTCAGGTATTATACCTAACTGCTGCACTTTTTCTTTAAATAAAAGAGAGACATTTCATGCAAAGTTAAATAAAAATCATGAAAACATTTCCATGAATATTAAAATTCATCATAGCATCTGAGCCACAGGGAAGCAAAGTGGGGCTTTGCACTCATAGGATCTTCCAAAACCATTTCCCTGAGATAGTCATGATACCTCTGAACACACTGGCAGAGTGCACAAAGCTGGTGACTACTTGTACAGCAAACCTTTTAAATAGGGCAGTGTTTCCCAACCAGTGTGCACAAAAGTGTGCCGTCAGAAATGATCCCCTGCCCTCCATCAATGCAAACCTCGTGAAGGAACGCCTTGAGAGGCCGGATACCTTCAAGCCAGCCGGCCCTGACAATCTACACTCCAGGGTACTCAAGGAACTGGCGAGCATCATAGCCCAGCCCCTGGCATGGATTTTTGAGAAGTCCTAGTGCTCTGGTGTAGTGCCCAAAGACTGGAAGAAGGCCAATGTGGTGCCTATCTTCAAGAAAGGGAGGAAAGTGGATCCAGCTAACTATAGGCCCATCAGCCTGACCTCAATCCCGGGGAAGGTCTTGGAAAAGTTTATTAAAGAGGCCATCCTTAATGGACTGGCCAACACCAACATCCTGAGCGATAGCCAGCATGGGTTTGTTGTGGGTAGGTCTTGCTTGACCAATCTCATTTCCTTCTATGACCAGGTGACCTATCACCTGGACAAGGGAGAAGAGATTGATGTCATATATCTTGACTTCAAAAAAGCCTTCCATCTGGTATCCCATGATCATCTCTTGGCGAAACTGGCCAATTGTGGCCTTGGATCCACCACAATCCACTGGCTAGGGAATTGGCTCCGTGGTTGGACCCAGAGGGTGGTAATTGATGGAAGTCAATCGTCATGGTGTCCTGTGACCAGTGGGGTCCCCCAAGGCTCTGTCCTTGGACCCATATTGTTCAACATCTTCATTAATGATGTGGACACTGGAGTCAGAAGCAGACTGGCCAAGTTCACTGATGATACCAAACTTTAGGGCAAAGCATCCACACCTGAAGACAGGAGGGCGATCCAGACTGACCTGGACAGGCTCAGCAAATGGGCAGATGAGAACCTGATGGTGTTTAACACTGAAAAATGCAAGGTTCTCCACCTTGGGAGGAAAAACCTGCAGCATCCTTATAGGCTCAGCAGTGCTACGCTGGCTAGCGCTATGGAAGAAAGAGACTTGGGGGTCATCATTGACCACAAGATGAACATGAGCTTTCAATGCAATGCTGCAGCTAATAAAGTGACCAAAACGCTGGCTTGCATCCATAGATGCTTCTCAAGTAAATCCCAGGACGTCATTCTCCCCTTGTACTCAGCCTTGGTGAGGCTGCAGCTGGAGTACTGCATCCAGTTTTGGGCCCCACAATTCAAAAAGGATGTGGAGAAGCTTGAGAGAGTCCAGCAAAAAGCCACGCACATGATCAGAGGTCAGGAAAACAGAACTTATGACGACAGACTGAGAGCTATGGGGCTCTTTAGCCTGGAAAAGCGCAAGCTCAGGGGTGATCTGATGGCCACCTATAGGTGTATCAGGGGTGACCACCAGTATCTGGGGGAACGTTTGTTCACCAGAGCGCCCCAAGGGACGACGAGGTCGCACGGTTATAAGCTACTGCAAGACCGTTTTAGGCTGGACATAAGGAAGAATTTCTTTACTGTCCGAGCCCCCAAGGTCTGGAATAGTCTGCCATCAGAGGTGGTTCAAGCACCTATGTTGAACACCATCAAGAAAAAATTGGATGCTTATCTTGCTGGGATCCTATGACCCCAGCTGACTTCCTGCCTTCGGGTGGGGGGCTGGACTTGATGATCTTATGAGGTCCCTTCCAGCCCTAATGTCTATGAAATCTATGAAACAGGTGTGCTGGGGAATTTTGCTATGGGAATGAGCTACAATAGGTATGAGGATGGGGAATGCCTTAACAGGTGTGCCACGGAAAATTTGTATTAATGTAAGTGTGCCTTGGGGTGGATAAGGTTGGGAAACACTGATATAGGGTATGCTTCCCTCTTGAATCTGCTCAGCTCATGGAGCAGTGCCTCTTCCTGTTCTTTTCAGTATCCAATGATGAGCCCAACACATTTGAGACAATTCTTAGGGACCTACTTAATTTGTGGCTTTGCGGACTTTGTGGAAACCACAAAATCTGTGAAATCAACAACAGAAAAAAAAGACTTAATAAAAATAAAATGCTGGCTCCCCAGTGGGAGCCAGCGGTCCTCACTGCTGGGAGGGGAAGACGCTGGCTGGTGGGGCAGCATGAAGGGCAACATACAAAATGGCAGCTGCCCCCTCGTCCCTCCTCTTCCCACCAGGGCCTCTCTGTCGATCAGCACTGAGAGGCAGTGCCTCTCTACCAATCAGCACCAAGGGGTGGGGCCACCGCAAAATGACCATGGAATTAGAACTTTACACCAAAATCAACCCGCAAAAATTGGTGTGCTCCCCGCCCTCCACCCCCCCATGACTTAGGTAGACTCCTATTAATTCATGGTGAAAAGAACAGGAACTGTGGCTTTAAAGGAAAAGGCACAGACATTTTGCCCTCCCAAACCATCCTCCTGGTCTAGACACCAGCACAGGTCTAGATGCTTATGTTTTTGTAATTAAACTACTGTTCCCCAAATGTGTTCAGCAACTGTTCCCTAATGCACTTATTTTCATAGTATGAATGAGATTTAAAATAGCTGGAACGTTATGCTCTTGACTTTTATTCCTTCCCACCTGGTTGCCAGATTGCTCACTTTTCCTTCCTTAATGGATTAAGTAAAACCAGCACATTGTGTTGAATAGAAAACTAAGGCTCCTCTTTAAAATGACTGTGGGTGTTATTTCTGTTACTGATGCTTTCTGAATTCATTTTGGAGCTTGCAATATAAAACCCCAACTAATTACGCACCTGAATGCATAAGCAGTGTTGAACTTAATAAACTAGATCCATTTAATTTCTGGAGAGGTCTTCAAGATTCTCCTTTTCTGCTCAGCATGCAACACAGGCTCCTATCCTTTCTCCCCTTTGCAGTAATGTTGCCAGACTTAAAACATTTTCCTCGTTCTGGGTTGTCCCTCAGGGAAGGAAATGGTGCTGTATGTTGACAAGCTGACAGTTGTAATCCTTCTGCCAGGTGTTGCCGACAGTCAAAGCGCCTAGTTCAAATAGCTAGGAGTTACTATTTAACATTCAACTGGGTCTCCCACAAAGATTTAGGACAAACTATATGCTATTCCTTGGCACCATTACTAGCTAATACTTCCTCTCTTGAAAACACTTAGTTTATATACAATAAAGAACATTTAATTAAGGGAAAAACCATTTATTTGGAAAACACAATAATATGGCAGGTTTATTGCTATGTCAACAAACAGAAACACACTGACCCACCACTGAATATTGGGTAGTATTCCTTTGCCTCAGTTTCCTCATCTGCCAGAGACAGAAACAAAAGACAAATATCTCCCTTTCCCTTTCCTTTTTCCTCCATTATCCCCTGAGTTGTGCACCCCTTCCCGCCTCCTTCCACACCCCCTTAGTTTGCTGTCAGTGGTTACTAAAGTCTCAAGTAAGTTCAGTCACAGGCAATATTGTTGCTTAGCTTCTGTGAAGAAACTTGAGGTTGTGCTGTCATGTCTGCACCATCTCTTGCCATTCCACATTCTCCAGCCATAATGGCTCTAGTTCCCTCTGTACACTCTCTCAATATGCCAGATAGGTTCAATGCCACATTCAAGTCATGAGGTTTGTGATTCACCTATGTTGATTATAGGTCTTGGGCTGGTAGGTAAGGACACCAAAATAGCTCCTGACCAAAGCTTGATCAGCTCTATCATTTGCACTGTGGAAAGGGTTCAAGAGCATGATGTAACATTGAACAGAACTTTCCTACCAGGGATCACATCATTTTTCCACTTTATTGCCCCTTTCCAGGGTTTCACACCACTTTCCCCCTTTCTTAGCCTGCAGAATCTAGTTTGTGGGCTCTCAGGAGGCATACGGCTCCACTGTTCAGCCATTCAAGAGTGCTTAGTTATGGTAACTTCTATAGTAGGACATGCAAGCACAGGCCTGTAATCCTTTGGTAACAGAGTGGAGGAGAACACTTTAGTACCTCCATTCCTGAACTTGAATATAATTTAAACTAAAAATGACCACAATGCTCCCGATGCAAAAAGGCAAATAGTGGTGCTCTGTCACATCCTCCAGTTCATGTTGGTAGCAGCAGAGAACTCCTTCCCTAAGGCTAAAAACTGCTTTCGGCTTACATCATTGTTTTTAAAAATACTAACATCACATGTGAGATGAAGGGGGAAAATGCAAACACTTACACAAAATGGTCTTAACCATATTGATCACTTTTCAGTCACAATAAACCTGAAAGTCTTTGTTTTTAATCTTAAAACATGTGTGTAGCAAGGGTAGCATGGCGAAGAGGGAGGCGCAGGAGGCGAAGGAGCCCCGCGTGGGAGTGGCAAATGCCGCCAGGTTGTGGGAACAGGATTATAGTTTCATAGTAGCTAGGGTCAGGAGGGACCTGAACAGATCATCTAGCCTGATCCCCTGCCACAGGCAGGAATGAATGCTGGGTTCACAACACCCCAGACAGGTGATCATCTAACCTCTTTTTTAATTTACCCAAGGTAGGGGTGACGACCACTTCCCTGGGAAGTTGGTTCCAGATTCTGGCCACCCTAACTTGACCACAAGATGAACATGAGCCTGCAGTGCGATGCTGCGGCTAGTAAAGCAACCAAAACGCTTGCTTGCATCCATAGATGCTTCTCAAGCAAATCCCAGGACGTCATTCTCCCCTTGTACTCGGCCTTGGTGAGGCCGCAGCTGGAGTACTGTGTCCAGTTTTGGGCTCTACAATTCAAAAAGGATGTGGAGAAGCTTGAGAGAGTCCAGAGAAGAGCCACACACATGATCAGAGGTCAGGGAAGCAGCCCCTACGATGACAGGCTGAGAGCCCTGGGGCTCTTTAGCCTGGAAAAGTGCAGGCTCAGGGGTGATCTGATGGCCACCTATAAGTTTATCAGGGGTGACCACCAGTATCTGGGGGAACGTTTGTTCACCAGAGCGCCCCAAGGGAGGACAACTAGGTCGAACGGTCATAAACTACTACAAGACCGTTTCAGGCTGGACATAAGAAAGAATTTCTTTACTGTCCGAGCCCCCAAGGTCTGGAACAGCCTGCCACCGGAGGTGGTTCAAGCGCCTACATTGAACACCTTCAAGAGCAAACTGGATGCTTATCTTGCTGGGATCCTATGACCCCAGCTGACTTCCTGCCCTTTGGGCAGGGGGCTGGACTCGATGATCTTCCGAGGTCCCTTCCAGCCCTAATGTCTATGAAATCTATTAAATCCTTGCTTCCATGCCACCATGAGTTTCAAATGTTTCCATCAACAGACAAGGTTCCTTGGGTGAATCTGATATCTTTTATTAGACCAACCCAAATAGTTGGAAAATAATTATTAAGCTAGCTTTTGGGTTCAAAAACCCTTTGTCAGGCTAAGGAAGTTTCAGCAATTGGTGTGTCCTCTTCCTGGATGGAATGAAAAGTAAAGAAGCCAGCAGCTGGGCTGGTATGCATATAAAACAGGTAGTCAGTGAAAATGTAGATTGAGGAGTCAAAGGGTGAGAGAGAGGCTGGGGAGGGGGGCGGGAAGAGAGAGAAGGGGGATGAAAGTGGAGAGATACCTGGGGAGTCAGATGTCAGGCAGGTTATAATGTGTCATAAATCCAATGTCTATATTTAGTCCACGATTTTTAGTATCCAGGAGGTTGATGAAGTGGAGTTCATAGGCTCGTCTCTGGGAAGTGTTGTGTAAGTTTCCTCTGAGGATCAGGACTGAGAGATTGAAGAGTGGTTTTCTTGTGAGAAATGTGCCCCCACAGGTCATTGGGTATTCCTGTCTTTGATAGATTTCCAGTGTGCGTTCATTCTGGTGTGCGGTTGTTGTTTGGTCTCTCCTACGTATCTTCCATCAGGGCATTTGGTGCATTGGATGAGGTATATTACATTTCTGGAGGTGCAGCTGTAAGATCCAGGGATGCTGATGGCTCTGTTGTGGGGTGTAGTAATAGTGGGGGTGGTGGAGATGTGTTGGTAGGTTTTGCATTTCTTGTCATGGCACGGTCTGGATCCTTTTGGTGTGTTCTGGGCTTGAGGAAGTTTGCTTCTGGTGATGAGGTTGGCGAGGTTCGGTGCTTGTTTAAAGGCTAGGATGGGTGGCTCTGGCAAGATCTTTTTAAGAATAGGGTCTCTGCCTAGTATGGGTTGCAATTGTTTAAGGATTTTCTGTACAGGTTCAAGGGAGGGGTGATGTGTCATAACCAGTGGTGTGCGATTTGTGGGGTTTTTTCTTCTGTACTGCCGTTCTTCACGTGGTATCCGGGTGGCTCTTTCAAATATGCGATCTATCTCTCTGGAGGAGTGTCCTTGTTGGGTGAAAGCCTTTTTAAGATTGATGAGGTGGCAATCCTGGGTGTTCTCTTCAGTGAAAATTCGGTGGTATATGAGGGTTTGGCTGTATATCACAGCTTTTTTGGTGTGTTTAGGGTGATTGCTGGTTCTGTGCAGATATGTATGTTGGTCTGTGGGTTTCTTGTATAACGTGGTCTGTATTTTATCATTCTGGATACTGATCATGACTAAAAAGGAGATGTTGGTGCTAGAGTATTCTAGAGAAAGTTGGATGGAAGGATGGTGATTGTTGAATTTCTGATGGAACTCAGTCAGAGATTGTAGGTTTTCAGTCCAAATGATGACGAAGTCATCGATATATCTTAAGTATAGCAAGGTTTTGATGGTGCAGTTCTTGAGGAAGTCTTCTTCCAGGTTGCTCATAAAAAGGTCGGCATACTGTGGGGCCATTTTAGTGCCCGTAGCTGTTCCCATCATCTGGAGGAAGTGTTGATTATTAAAAGTGAAATTGTTGTGTGTGAGGATGAAGTGTATAAGGTCAGTAGTATCTTTGGGTCTGTATTCTGAGTTGTAATTTTGTTCCTGTAGAGATGTAAGGCAGGCTTGGATGCCATTCTGGTGTGGGATGTTGGTATATAGGCTGGTAACGTCCATGGTGGCTAGGAGCGTGTTGCTGGGAAGGTGGTCTATGTTTTTAAGTTTTTAAAGCCTGCCATATGTGGCTTGAAAATTTGGTGGTGCTGTGATGCAGCAACATCATTCCCCCTGTCTGGAGACATCTACCTCGGCAAGCAACCAGAAGCTCCATGCCAAGGTAATCTTGGTACCCAGGCTATTGAAAAACTGGTTCAACCCTGGTACAAGATGGGAAGGAATATTGTGGGTAACAATTTCTTCACAAGTACTGACCTGACAGAAAGACTGCTACAACAGGACTTGACCTATGTGGGTACAATTCAGAAAAACAAGGCCAATATCCCAAACGGGATGCAAGCAAATCAAAGAAGGGAAACTTTTTCATGCATTTTTACTTTTGATGGGGAACTCACCATAGTTTCCTATGTTCCTAAGAAGTCCAAAGTTGTGCTGTTGCTGTCAAGCATGCACCAAGACCTGTCAGTGGGTGGAGAGCAAAGAAAGCCAGACATCATCCATGACTACAATAAAAAACAAGGGTGGGGTGGATAACCTTGACCACTTAGTCTGTATGACCACCTGCAGACGGAAAACCAACAGGTGGCCAATGACACTATTTTTCAATATGCTGGATGTGGCTGCCATTGCCAGCCTCATCATTTGGATAGGCCACAATATAAACTGGAAGCAAAGATCACATTTAAGAAGATGGTGCTTTTTTTGCAGGAGCTTGGAGAGCAGTTGATCAATGGACAAATAAAATGAAGAAATGGTGGATACACATAATCTGTCTAAGTCCGTCAAGTCTGGTATGACTGCCCTAAATTACAAATTGCCACAATGCACCCCAGTAGAACCTTTTGCAAGCATGAGTGAACATTGTGCTTTTTGTCCAAGGACAGATGACCGCAAAACCCAGAAATGATGCAAAGATTGTAAGCAATTTTCTTGTGTGCACCTCAGTACATCACTGCTGCTTTGTGAAGAATGCAATATTAAAACAGTTGGAAAATGTTTTTTGAAGTAATGGTTAGTTTGAAAACAGTGTGAACTGCAGACTTAGGAAATTGTTCATTCACATTTTGAAACTCTAAACAAAAGTTTAAATCTTGTTCATAGTTCTAGTTAAATAATATTTTGGTTTCAAATAATCATAAATACTCTTTCAAACAATCTGTATGTTTAATAAATAGTTTTTGGTACATTTATACTGTTGTCATTGGTTCCATTTTGTTTATGTGGGTGGGGTAACAAGTTACTCCATGCGACCAACAATGTCGAATTGCGGGGTAACAAGTTACCCCATGAGAACAACAACAGTTATGGTTTCATAAAAATGGATGAGGGCTAAGTAGCCACTGTGGCAAAGATATCAATATTTTATTGAGAGATCATCTCTGATCGAATTTGAAAGACCATTGTATAAATGATTCATAGGCCATTGACTCAACATTCACAGTCTCTCTCTCTCTTTCTTTATGGTACTTTTATCCTATGTAGCCCTGCACATTTCACACGCTACTTACATGAGATGAGTCAGGGCATAAAATGCCTTGCTGCTGCACTCCCACACTGCCAAAACTGAGCACTGAAGTGTAAATACAGTCTAATGGAGTGACAGTGCAGTTTCTTCCAGGTTCCACTCTGTGCCTGGTTTTTTGCCTCCTACAGTCTGGTTTACTGTATCTTTTTCTCCTTTTGGCAGGTAAAAACCAGATGGACTGAGATGCCCAAACTGCACTGTGGAATTAACTTTGTCATCAACCATCACTTTATTCAATAGTCAGAGGCCTAAGAAATTAAGCCCCAAAAGTATGTATAAAACCCTGAAGGCTAGAAAAGTTTTCAGTAACCATGTAGGGTTTTTCAGTATTTAACTCAGTTGAATGAGAAGTGACTACATTTATTAAAACTCACTAAAATGAGGTGGTCAGCAACAGCTAAGCTTACAAATAGCTTTAGCACAGGGTAACAAAACAATCTAACATGCTTAATAGAAACAAGAAGAGGTTTAAGTGCGATAATCCTACAGCACTGGTTTTAATACCATGCAAGTTAAATGAGGTCACTTTTAACCTCAGCATAGTTAGTATAGAAGTTATGTCTCAGCAAAAGTGGTTTACTTTGTGTGTTTAGGCCCAGTAACATAATAGCCTTGAGCCAGTGGTAAAAATATAGTTTGCAGGAGCCAACAATGCGTATCAACAACAATCAGCTGCTGTTAGGAAGAGAGTGATTGTAACAAATATTTTTTAAGTGCTTCTATAGTAGGTTCTCCTCAGCCTTCAGGAACAGCAGTTTCCTAGACCATACTTTTGTTTCAACTTCTTCCCAGTACCTAAAAGAGTTTGACAGAGGTGTTCAACACATTGGTGACGTGTAAGGGGTGCATGCGGGTGGATGTGCACCCCCTGAGGTCGGCCATGCACCCCCTTGAAGCACCAGCCACAAAACCCTCCCTCTGTTGGTGATTGGCTGCTGGGGGACCCCCGCCCCCCACCACCACATAAGCAATCTGAGGACCCCCCAGACTCGGGAGGCACCAGTTGCCCATACTTCAACATGTGGCCTGCAAGCCAGATCCAGCCTATCATATCATGTGGCCTGCAGGACTTCTCATAGGTCCAAAAATTTTGCAACAGGGGAGCAATGGCACCACTCCCCTGCTGTCAATTGTTCAGACCCATGGAGAGCCCCACAGGACAGACAACATGGCCCTGTGTGCTGTATCAGGCACAGGACCCAATACTGGCACACAGGGTCAGGTGCAAGTGGCATGAGGCCCGATCCCAGCACACATGGGTAGCATGTGGCCCCAGAGTCTAATCCCAGTGTGTGGGGGCAGTATGGGGTTCCAGGGCCCAATGCCAGTGCGTGGGAACTGGGAGGAGGTGACATGAAGCCCTGGGGCCTAATATGTGGATACAGGGGCCAGTCAAGGCTGCATAGGGTCCAATCTGTCTATGCAGACTGGTCAAAGTCAGCATGAGGCCCAATCCTAGCATGGGGGTCTGAATTTGCCCACAAACCAGCCCCACACCCCTCATCTGGGCCCTGGGGCCAAAAGGTCAAACACCACTAGTAGTTTAAGACACTGCACATCATGAAGATGGCAGAGGTCGTTCTGGATGGTGGTACCAGTACTTCAGTGTATTAGATGTTGTTATTCCTAATAGCTCATTGCTTCATGCAACTTCTATTTTAGTCAAGGAGAGTTTTCCTTCAGCACTAGACAGAATGAGCCACAAGTGCATTTTTTAAAAGCTCTATGAACAACTATTACTGGATAGATTTTTTAAATGCCTTTTTTATCTTTTTTTAAACACTGCCTGTTCCCGCCCCCCTTTTTCCTTGTTGCCAACTTTTATTGTAACTCTTTTCCTTCAGCTGATTGTGAAACACTTAACTACCCACTCTATGGGCACACTACCATAGGTGTCTACAAAATGTTTGCAGATGGTTGATTAAAATCAGGTGCACAATAGGGACCAAAATATTCAAACCCCTGTACCTAAACCCAAGTCTTAAAAGGCACAATACTACTGAACTACTGAGCTCTGACTATGCTACTTATGTCAGCTGAGGATCCTGGACAACTATGTACTACAGGTATCTGGAATTTCTGAAGATCTCACAGCTTTCATTCAGGTTTCTAAGCATAGTCTGGAGACTCTAAAGTTAGATACTGTAGTTTGAAAACTGTGGCTTTATCTTTACAGTTCTAATTAAGCAGTTTAATTAAAAATAATTATTGTAATTATCCGGCTTGTTAAGGAATAGCAGAGTACACCAAAATGGAAGTTAAAAAGCTTGGATTCAGCAAAAGAAAAATACCTTGATTTTCTCTCTTCTTGCTGGACATTTCCCAAGGGGAAAAAAAACAAGAGAAAGCAAGAAAACAACTGCAGAAGATTCATATGCATCATACTACACTGCCATTCCATCCTGCCTTCTAAAAGGTCCTGATAACTGCTGCTAGTGTCATTTAATAGCTAAGATTAGGTAAAAGAAAAAATCCACGGAGAGAACACATACAGCACAGCAGTAATATAATACAGCAGCAAGTTCTTATTTGCTGCCTACACACTGTAAACTTGTGAGTAACTTTATGTATGTGAAGCACCCAACACTCAACTCAGAGAAACAGAGCCAAAAAAAGCCACCACATCCAGTAGTCTGGACAAATAACAACTTCCACCTGAAAAGTGTTGGATTTTGGTTGGTTTGGTAACTTTTAGTCTTCCTGAAGCAATAAACCAATTCCTGAGAAGAAATGAATGGAAGAGACATAGGAAGAGAAAAAGGCATACATAAATAACCTTTTCTATATCTTTAATTCAAACACTGGCAACCAAAAATACCACCTTTTGATGCAACTACTAAAACAGGAAGACGATAAAAAAAAACAAAAAAACAAAAAAAAAAAAAAAACCAGGATGCCACCCCCTTGTCACAAGCATTCATGAAAGAGAGTAGTATTTCATTTTAAATTAACATGCAATGCACACAGCATTTTGTTTGAATTGCAGCTCCTGGCTGGTACCCTAACAAATTGCTGTGCAAAAGTTTTCCTTTTTGGGGTTTAACAAGCAAAATAATATGCCTCATAAGTCTTTGTTAAGATAGTCCTAAAGTTGTTTTCCCCTCCTGTTTCCAAAGCACAGTAGTGAAGCTTTCACAGTAAGAAGCCAGATAAAGCAGCTGCAGTGCTATCTGTGGAAACGGGCCTGAGCTGACACAGCCAATAATGATCCAATCTTTTGTTAACTCTTAAGTTTGGGGTCTAAAAGCCCTGAATCGGGCCCAGCTTTACCTCTCAAAACCATACCTCAGGGAACAAAAAGAGGGGGCCTAAGGAAAGGGGACATTTCTAATGTTCACAGACTCTCTTCTCTAGCATTCTTTGGTTGTTGTTAGAAGAGGAAGGAGTGCTTAACAGAATGAGGTGATAAGAAATCAAAGGCTCTCATCAATCCTGCAAAGCTGCAAAAAATGTTCCTGTCAAAATTGCAAGCATGTAACCTCTCTGCCCAAGTCTAAATCCAAATCTTTTCATTTCTCCCTTTTCAAAACCCCACATTGTTTTTTGCAAGCACTGAAATACTATCCTTCATGTTCCCCCCTACCAAGGACAAGCAGCAGTGTTTTCTAACACAGAACTGTCAGCATACACTTATCACAGCAAACAAACAAAGGATTACACGCTTCTAATGAAGTCTTTGAGGCTTTACAGATCAAGCTTCCTAAATTGCTGTTCTCTGAACAAAAGACTCCTGTTAATCGTTGGATTTGTGCTTTAAAATTTTGATAGGTTTGCGGCACTGCTCAGATGCTGCTCTAGTGACACACTCTGTCTATAAATCTGTTGTTTAACTTTACAGAAGTATCTGTGTCATCCTCTTAACCCTATTTCAAGAAGCTACTTAAACACTTGCTTGTATTGCTTCCTGTTGAGGAAATCACTTAAACATATGCTTTACTTTAAGCACATGCTTAAGTTCTATTCACTCCAAAGGAATTTAAGTACATTACCTGAATAGGGCTGCTCTTCTGAGCTTGGGGATTAGAAGAAATAACTATAGAACTCTCTGCAGAACAGAGAACTATACTAGAGAAAGGACTATCCTACATCAGGGCTGTCCAACTTCTGTACTGCCAAGGGCCGCACGTGGCACCAGCATGCAGCCCCTACGTTACACACCTTACAGCCCACAGGCTGCAGGCTTGGCCCCTGGGATCCTCCCCATTATGCAGGCAGCACCACTGACACGCAGCCTCCTGCCACACAGGCTGCCAGGGTGACAAGCAGCTCCCACCAGTGCATGGCAGGACTGATGGCACATGCCCCCTGTCTTCCAAGACCTTTCCTGCCATGCAGCAGTGGGAAAGGCAATTGCAGGAGCCTGCAGGTGACATGTTGGTCCTTCCTGGCCCAGCGTGTGGCATCATAGTCAACCAGCTCAACAGCCTACATAATAAAGATACATAGTTAATGGCATTTTCCTGTTCTGAGCCCAGACTTCATACATGGTGGTTGGGCATTCTTCTCTCCAAAACAATCCATTTTCTCACTGAATGCATTCAGTCCTCTTCCAGTTTCATTTACTCATTTAGCAACTGTTCTCCTCCATCAACCAAATGCCAAGGCATTTGCTGTGCTTTTCCTGAAAGGATTTTTCACTGCATTTTATCTACTCCTTTAATAACACATTTATTCTTATTTCCTTAAACAGGGAATGACAATTTTCCACTTTAACCTTATCCATCAATGTACAACCTCCCATCTCCAAGTGGGTGATCCCAGGTCCAGCATGTTCCTTTGGCTAAAGGACAAGTGCCCTGTAGAATCAAACGAACTCAGAGTAAGTTTAGCTGAGGATTTATAAAAGTAAACTATTGAAATGAGTAGTTTTTAATTAAAATATGGAGAAAATCTCAACTACAAAATTGCTGGAGCAACACTATAATTATGCTGTCCTTCATGTTTTTCCATTAGCATTTTTATAAGTGACATAATAATAGGGGTCTGTCCCCACTTCCCTGCCACCTCTCAGAACTGTCAGATCCCTTTACAGAATTCAAATAAGTTCATAGAGAGTATCAAGTCCTTAAATAGAAAATTAAAATGATCACATTCACGTTTAAGACATGACAGGCATGTTGTAAATTCATAACATTTATGGTAATAGATTGCTGAAGTAAGAAAGTGAAAAACACCAATATTTCTGAGTCTGCTCTGGGCCCATGCTGGGAAGCCAATCTTCCTCATCAACATGTTATCATTCAAGACATGTATTTTAACAGTCCATCTAATTTGACAAGAAAGATGAATACCTAAAGAGGCCAAATACTGTTTTTATTGAAGCCAGCAAGACATTTTCTATGGACTCCAGGGATCTAGAAGGTACAGATCAACACTTTGCTCAGTAGCGGTTGATTTCTGGGTGATGAAAATATATTTGGGACTACCCCACTCATCAGACATTAACTTGCATCATCACTAATAGTATCAACATATAAAAGACAGAGTTAGCCACTGGAAAAGTTAACATTTTTGGAATGCCAAGATTATTTATGGTGAGTGCAATTTCCTGTGCCACTCACCAGCATGCATTATTCATAGGGGGTTTTCTGGTTTCACCGTTGCTTGAGGAGAGAACAGCTCATTAGAGGGTTAGAATTCAGAAGGTCTTCAGGAGTTCTCTCCTGCCACGTCTTGAAGGAAAAATTAGTTTAATTGGGAGGAAGATGGTATGTCCTGCCTCCTGGTCCCTTCCTTTAATCTTTCCATCTGTCTTCCTGTTTGGAGCTCCGCCTGCCCTACACCCCACCTAACACCAACCAAAGATGTTATTCTCTTGCTTCCTCAGTCCAGTCCGAAACAGGCTCTGATATCCTGGCCTTTGAATTACGTTAACTGGATTTGGACGTTGTCTCATCTGGTTCTTCACAAGCCATATGTGGTCTGGCCCAAACTCCTACCTGACCCCGGGTTACCTTGCTCCCCAGCAAATCTCCCCCTCTTTTGGGTCTGTACTTGCTGTAGTATAGACATTTATCACTCCTTCTCTCCTCAGGTTCCTGCTGGGTCCAATCCTGTCTGGAGATGTCTGGAGTCAATGGCATCTTTTTGGGCGAGTCCTTCAGCCCTCTAGGGCTTGGCTTATCTTTATGTGCCCCTTTCCAGGGCAGCCACCACTTTCCCCAGTGGGCCCGGAGCAAGACCGAGCCCCACCAAGGGATCTACTTCTGGCCCCCCGCACCTCTCTTCCATTGGGCTTTTTATCCCGGCTCCAAGGGACTGGCCAGTGAATCAGCGCCGGCACAGCACCATAAAGCGTGCCCATGCCCGCGTGGGAGCCAGTCCTGGCTCCTCCCAGCTCCATGGTTCCTTTTTTTTTTTCTCTTTGATGCGGCATCGTCTCCTTCCATAGTTTCATTTTCACCACGCTCCCAGCTCAGCACAGCATCCCGCCAGCTCTGCTCGTCCTTCATCCAAGGTAAGTCTCTCCTTGTGGCTCTGTGCCTGCCACAGTAAGTTTTAAAATCAAGTTATCGTGGCTTAAAATCACAAACTGGAAAAAAAAATGACAGAAAGAGAAGATTTAGCCACTGTCTTTATTCTATTGATATTTGCTACAACAGAAATATGTTTAAGAAAAACACATTTTCTATCTGATCCAACAGTACAAATATAATGGTTTGGAAATTAGACATTTAAATGTTTTAAGTCTTTTTGTTTAGTATAACAATAGAACAAGTTTTGAAAAACATCTAACTTTAAAAGACTGCTGGATATTAGTTAAATTAAATGAATTTCTATGCTTTGGATTTTCCATGTTACTTGCAACACAGCACTCTGGCACATCAAAACCAGAAAGAAGTTTCAGAGATCAGGATATCTGGGGAAGCAGATACCTGGAAATGACAGAGATGGACGATAAAAGAGAGAAAGTGGTTCCAGAGTCTCATCTGGGAAAAACTATAAGCCACTTTTCTATTTTGGACCTAGGCCCGGGTTTGTAGTATAACATAAGCCTCCCTCAGCCAACCGGGACCTCTCGCCTCAAAATATACGACACCAAGTAGAGCAGCATTTCTCAACCCATGGGTCATGACCCAAAAGTGAGTCGCAAGAATATTTCAAAGAGTCATGAGCAAGCAAGGGGGAAAGGGCCAGGGGGGCTGCGCGGTCGGGCCGGGCCAGTCCTGTGCTTGCAGGGGTGGGGCAGCTGGGAGATGTTATACAGGGGCAAGAGGGGCTGTGACCAGGCTGCCTGGCACCACACCGCAGCCCCAGCCCATGGCAGGGAGTGCCACAGGCCTCCTCTCCTCCTCTTTCCAGCCCATGCCAGGCAGACTAGGTCCGCTGCTGCCTGCATGAACTGGAGCCACCGCACTCCGGCCACAGCAGGACGGAGCAGCTGGGAGGTCCCTTCAGCAGGACTGGGGGGGGAGCAGGGGCCTGCAGGTTGGGAGTTAGGGGCCCCAGCATTTGGCCAGCTCGTTTATCCATTACCATTGCTGCAAATGCAACAAAATAACTCATCATTTGGCATGTGGCTGAGCAGCTGCAGCTCTCTCCCTTTCTATTCGCATGTAACGCCTGGATTCTAAGTTCCTGGATTCAGAGTTCCTGGGTTCCCTCGCCCTTCCTTTTCCTCCAACCCAACTCACTTTCTCGCTATGCTGGAAGCATACCCCCCTATCCACTCCCCCCTCACTAGGCCTGCTGAATTAGCTCTCAGCAATTCTGCTTGTGCAGAGCCAGCAAGACTCAAAACCCTGAGCAGACAAAGTTCAAATACTCCGTCCCCCAGCCCAGCCAGCTCCTCGTGCAAAGTTGCAGGAGCAGGGCTCCTGGCACTACTTGGCCTGCTGGCTATGGCAAGAGCAGAGGGGTGGCAGATCCCTCTGCCAGCCACATGCTCGCTCTCCTCCGGCAGCATTCCCTGCACTCCCTCACTTTTCCTCCCTGATTGCACTATTTCCAGCTGCTGCTCCCACACACATCTGCACACCTCAACCAGCCTTGAAGTGGGGATCTTTAACCCTCCTCCCTTCTCACTGGCTACAGGGAAGGCATGGGCCACTGGGGATGGAGGAGGGGGTATCAGTCAGAGGCAGGGGGGAGAGGCGAGGGGGGTGATTGATGCAGGTGTCTCAGTTGGTCCCTGCCTCCGCTTGTGTCTCCTGGAGATGTGTGAAGTGGGCTGGGGGGGCCCGGACAGGCCTGTCTGCTGCCTCAGTTGCCACAGCTACTTCACTCCCTCAGCCTCCAGCTGCATCCAGAGCAAAGAGTGATTAGCCTACTGCCCAGCAGTCCTGTGAATGTGAGCAGAGAGCAGTGGGGAGGGAGGGGAGATGCCCCTGGCATGAGAAAGGGTGTGGGGAAAGGGGGAGCCTTGTGCCCCTCACATCCGCTCCTGAGGGTGCCCAGACTGCTTTGCCAGGGGCCTCTGCAAGGGAGATTTCAGAGCTCAGAGACTTTATGCACAATGACATACTCCATCATGCCACACCTGGGCCTAAAGAAGGAAGGGAGATTGGGGGAGCTCCCCTAATGCAGCAGCAAGCAGCTCTGAGTGGGGTGAGGGAGAGACTGGTGTGATGGGAAAGGAAAGCACTTTCAGCAGGGCAAGTGGCCCTGTGTCCCTGATCATCTTTCAGGGACTGTCCCTGTTGTTTTCCAACACACAGAAAACTGTTTTGTCCTCTTTTGGCACAAAGTTTATTAGCCATTGCCTGAAAGCGCATCCACCTAAAGAAACTAAAAAGGAAGTCAGGGAAGTTAGTAATGGATTAAGTGCAAATGCTCATCAAGGATTGTTTTCCATTGTATCTGTTAGAAATCTCCCTCCTTGGAGGTTTTTAAGGCCTGACTTGACAAAGTCCTGGCTGGAATGAGCTGGGGATGGTCCTGCCTTCAGCAGGGGGTTGGACTAGATCAGCATTTCTCAACCCGTAGGTCGTGACCCAAAAGTGGGTTGCAAGAATATTTCAACGGGTCACAAGCAAGTGCCCAGAAAAACATGCAAAAGAGCAGGTTTCCTCTTGCAGGCTAGCAGCATTCCAGCCTACAAAGGGCTACTTGGGGCATGGCCAGCACGCAACCAGGCAGGGTCATGGGAGCAGCCCCAGCAGCGGGATGAAGGTAAGTGTCTGGGGAGCGGGGGTTGGAGGGCCAGGGCTTGGGGACTGTCAGGGTGGGGGGAGAGGAAGCAGTGAGTGTGTGCATGCATGTGTGTGCATGTGTAGAGAAGATTGGGGGAGTGCGGGGTGGGGAGAGGTGCCTGCCGGAACTGGGGGAAGTTAACTGAGTGGCTGGGCACTAAGGCTGCAGTAGGGCAGAGGTTGAGGGGGACTGTGGGTCAGGCACTAGCAGGGCCAGGGGAGTGTTGGTCAGGACAAGCCATCAATTTTGGCAAATGGGTCCCAGAACGAAAAAGGTTTGAGAACCACTGGATTAGAGGACTGCTGTCTTATCCTACCTATGCTAGAAAGAATGAAAGTGAGGGCTTGACCTCACTGTTCAATTAACTCAAGTTATAAACTACAGAGTTAAAGGCAATACAAGTTCCACCGCTACCCAAAACCCTTAATTCGTGCATAGTAATGCCTTTAACTTGAGTTAGCTGGCTCAGCTCAAGCTGCACTAACTTTCTTTTTTCATATTAAGTTACTTGGTATATATATGACATAATTCTTCCAAATGAAATGGCCAGTGTTTGTTAATTAGATAATCCACTATCAAAATGAATTAAGCTCATCTCTGAACAAGTTAGCACAGAAAAAGGTTCATGTGGACTCACTGTATTGATGGATTACCTTTTTCACTCCTGGCAGTCCTCCCAATGCTATTGCATACTTCACACCGGAAACATCCTGTTTCTTTACCTGCATCCACTCTACTGCTCTGGGGTTAGGTTGACCAGCTGTCTGCTCCCTGCTTGAAATGCCAGCAAGGTGATGAAAGGACTCCATTTGTGATCACAGTATGTGTTCCTGGAATTGCAGACCCTACTCCACACTCTACCAGTAGCAACCAAGCATCCTGGATCTACATGGGGCTGCACAGAGGTCATGGATTTCCTTGCTATCTAAAGAGAAAAACAGTTAAATACTGTTTTAAGAGCAGTCACTGTAATATGTAAATCTGTGAATTTGTAGCAAATCAAGTCAAGGATCTGTGATTCCTGCTCAAAGATGCAAAGGAAAGGAGCTCCAAGGAAATAATTTTAAAGAGTCGCAGGAACAGAAATATGACCTCAGGACCTCCATGTACTCCTTCCCTCTACCCTCTGAGGAACTGGATCAGATTTTTGTCAAAGAAATCACCAGAAAACACAGAGTTGGAATTAGGGAAAATGAAGCCCTGGGTGAACTTGTATTTTGACACCATCCCTGCACCCCAACACCCCCCCCAAAATCAACAGCACTGCAGCCCTGCCACAGAGGGGCTTTTCCAATGGGCTGGGGAGCTGGGCATGGCATCTGCCTGTGGCACGGACAGCCGGCTGCAGCCCCATGGCCTGCGAGCAGGAGCCAGCAAGTGCTGGCATGGGGGCTCTGGTGTCCTGTAGCTTCCAGGGGGACCCTCCAGGGCCCAACACACAACCAGCCACATGTAGGTGAGATTCAGCCAGAGCCCTTCCCTGCTTACTCCGTGAGCTGCCAGCCCCAGCCCAGGGCTCCTGCATGTGCCACCCAGCCCCGCCCCACCTCACCCCACCTGGGAGGAATGCTGGCGCTGCTATATGCTGCTTGCAGAGAGAGAGAGAGAGAGAGAGAGTGTGTGTGTGTGTGTGTGTGTGTGTGTGTGGTGCCCCCCTGACCACAGTACCGTGGGAAGTCACCCACGTCGCCCACCCCTAAGACTGGCGCTGAACAAACATCTGTATATTGTGAAAAGTGTCAAGTCACTAAAAGGCCATGGTCCCCAAGTTCAACTAGCACTCTGCTGAGGTGGAGATTTCCCCTAAAATCCACAATCATTCTTCTACCCACTCAGCCCAGGGCAGACTCTGAAAAGCAGACAGCTCCTAAACCCCTGATAGAAAGCTGGCTTGATGATTCTGGGAAGGGGACTTCAACCAATAAGTAATTATGTGCTGTACTAAATAGCAGTGCAGGTAATTTTTTAAAAACTTTGTGTTCTGTGTGCCCAAAGGACCCCAACACTTTGGATAGGCCTGACCTAGGAATCCTACCCCACACCACATGCTCTAAATAGATCCTGTGCTGAGAAATGTTAGTTGTGAAGCAATTTTCATGATATTTTAATAACCCACAGTCTTTAACCAAGTTGGCATCCACATGTCAAGACCCCTTCCCAGTCACTTACTCCATTTCGCTACCCAGTACAGGCCTCCCATGCATCCTCACAGTACCATGAATTTGTTCAGTGGTTTTGAATAAAGAACCTCATAATTCAAGCATGCTTAATGAAACATCAGATACAGGAAAATAAGGCAATATAAAAGCACTTTGTTTCACAGTTTGAGCAAATCCCTAAGGTTTCAGCTATTTTATATTTTCCCCAAGATGAGACATCTAAAAATTCATAGAGATATGATATTCAGCCAGCTGTATGCAGACTCTCACTTTGTTAACCCTTTTCATTCCAAACCAGTACTGGAGAATTTATTTTCGGTGCACTTGATTCATACCTGCAGATAAGTTGAAACAGAATTTAGGGGCAAAGATACTATATATTTTGGCATGAACATTACAAGGCACATAATGTGCCCTTCCTTGGGCTGCCCATGTAAGTAGCATTGCCCTTTCAGTTCTGTAGCATCTCTAAACGGAACCATTTTATTGAAGAACATCACTGCCTATCTTGCCAGTTTCCCCATTGTCTCTTTCAACAAGCTCCTTCTCTGCCTTTTGGAGATTCATTCTAGGTTAACACCCCACAATTTAAAGTCTGGAAAGATGCACATTGAGTTACTAACCTACCCCAATCCCACCATCTCCAGCTACACAAATCCTGATGTGTGCCCACATGTTTTGCCACCACCATCCTCTTAGCTTATGAAAATAGACAGCCCACATGCCATGGCCCACTCATTCCCTCCTTCCCATCCACCACCTCTTCTGATCCAGAAACCATGCTAAGGAGCCTGGGATCAGAATAGGTTTCCTATGCAAAGGGGAATGAAGGTGGAAAAGTATTATCATTTCTAATCTCATCCCAGACTGGGAAGAGACTATTGGGAATGCTATTTCAAAACTGAGGAGAAAAAATTAACAACAATTTTTGTAAAGGTTGGAATTCATAATATATTTGTTTTGTTTCTCAGTTCCCCCAGCTCATTCACATGATGCCCAATGGACAGGAATGTTATCAACTTCAGAACATCTGACAGCTCTCTAGGGCAACAAAAGAACAACACACAACCAGCCTTTGTTGCCATGCAAGAAAAGAAATAAAATGACAGAGAGAAGGGAATTTCTTTTGGCATAGAGATCTTGCAAACAGAGTACAAGAATTGGAGGACAGTGTCATGACAAGAAACACTACTGGGGAAAAAAGACAGACATGCAAGAACAGCTCCTGGATTTGTTGCAGCAGCAGACAGCCTTGCTAGTGAATGTGTTCCTGCAATGCTCTCACGACTCAGCATCATAAATCAGAGCCCAGCTATGTCCTGGAACCATGAAAACAATGCAGGAAGCTACAATATGGTTTCCAAAGTTCAAGTCACAGGTACTTCTCTCCCAATTCTACATCCCAGTACAATGAAAACAGTAAAGCTAGGACCACATTCTCAGTCCTTTAGCTGCAAATGACGATTTATTCACCATTTCACAACCCAAGGCAAGCAGTAATCTCACACTAAAATGTGTGGCAAGCACAGTACAAATGTGGGGGTATTCAGCACTTTTAGACAGATGTGCACCACAGACTTTGTGCAACATCACAATACTTTATCTTGTTCTTTATGACAATAACCTTCTACTTCTCTCAATCCATACAAGCAGAACAACAAAATCTCATCAGAATGCAGAACAAAATTATTCTTCAATTGTTCAGCTTCTGGCCTCGAAGGAGGAGCACAAGGCATTTTTGACACTGTGTCCCTGCCAATTTGCTGTTCGCAGAAACAGCCATTCTGACTGTATACAGTGTATTCAATGTCTCTGCACCTCTGTCTTACAGCCATCACTGATACTCTCTCCTTTGCTCCCTTAGGTGTTGTGCAAAATACAGCAAGTAGCTGTCACAATGTAGATATTGTTCTGCAAAGTCAAGCTCATTAGAAGCAATGCCATCTCACTTTTAGCCCTCCTAATGTACATAGTGTCATTCTGCAACTACTTGGGATACTGCTTTCTCTTCAGCTAGCAAAAATGAAGGCACACTGGAATGACAGGAGTTGTGTTGACACCATAAAAACCTATAGCACTGTCAGGAGTTGAGAGTTCCCTTTTTCATTAAAAAACAACAGATAAAAGTTTCAAAAGATCCAAGATCATAGCTTTCTCCAAATGACCTTACATCAATACTCATGGTAATCTGCCATAGTGATCATCAATAATCTCCTGGGCATTAACAAGCGTTAGAACTTGTGGCACCAGCATCCTCTCTGGAACAACCTGTAGCCCTCTTGACAACATCCCTAACAGCTAAGCTCCCAGTCCAAACTGGTTGTAGGTGTACAGGGTGATGAACTTCACAATGGCATGGGACATGCACCTCTCCTTGTTGAGGAGAGTGCTCATGCTGGCAAGTTGCTGTTTTAGCTCCAGGACAAACTGTGCAGACTCCTAGGAGAGCAGCATTTGTCATCTTAAAATTCTGCCACTGCTGTTTGGCATCCAGGACTGCATTATTCTTCCTTCTTGTGAGCCAGAGGCAGTTTTCTGATTCCTGAAACAGTGTTTTGCTGAGTGAGGCTGCTCCAGGAAAAGTTCATCCACATACAAATGGTCAATTTCAACCTCCTCTGCCAAAATCAGCTTAGCAGCATGGGTTTAGCTTCTAAAGCCAATGCCACCCAGTAGCATGATCACAAATATATGTGCAGTAGCCTCTACTAAAAGCCCACACAACTGCATTGTGTAAAAGAGTCCCTTCCATCCATGCTGGTTGGCAGCACTGTGAAAATGACACCATCTTACAAAAGGCAGATGAATCATGGGTTACCAGGAAAGGAATGATGGAAATATGCTAATTGGACCCTAGGTTCTAGAATTCCAGTGGTTTCTGGTAGGTCTCTCACAATCTGTTGCAAGAAAAATCACAGAATTCAAGGACTCCAGCAGTGGAGTAACACACCTTGGAATGTATGCCCAACATGTTGACTGCACACTGATTCAGAGGGAAGTAGGTAAAAAACAACTCAAAGATGCAACTATATTGGAATGTCAGTTTGTTCGGAATGATACGATACGCATTATAGCAAGGTGAACATACACAGCCTTTGACATGACTCCAAAACAAGTGCTAAACTCATGCTCCTGGAGACTTTAACCATTCTGTCATTATGTCCCCATATTATTTCAGAATAGTTGTTCCATAGATGTCTGTGTTCAGAACCCTAATCTGGAAATCCTCCTCTATATAGACATCCTCTATTGAAAAAAAAAAAAGTAACTTGACTTGTTGTTGCCAAAGCTTTTTAAGACTAGGTTAGACAAATACTAGTCCATGATAGTTTAAATAGAGATGAGCCTGGGGGGTATCCTTCAGCAGGGGGTTAGACTACATGACCTCCTGAGATGCCTTCCAGCCATATTTTTCTATGATTCTGAGATTTCAGTCTTCAGCAAGACATGTTATGAATCAGTGACCTCGCCAAATGATAGAGACACAGTAGGAAAACCACATACCCTCAGAGACTCTTGAGAAGGAATGGATTTTTGGTATAGAAATTTTTATTTGAAAAACTTTGTCATCAATCCAGTTGAAGTTGGCAGAAATAATTTAAAAGACCAAAGAAACGAGATTAGGGGCAGTCTAATCCAGTACTATAGAGATTTTGCATACAACCTCCAAAAGGCCCAAATTCTTCCCCAGAATGAACTCAGTTACCAATAAAATCCATGCTTGCAAGGGCCAAATTCAGCCCACATTGGTCTTAAATAACTTATGCAATTCAATTAAATAAAGATGGAAAGGTCACTTAAGCAATTTTGAAAAATCACACCTTCCATGATTAAAAGGGAAGAAACAAGGAATTATCTGTATAGGTTTCTAAAGAGGGTATATGCAGTTAGACTAACACAGACCAACCTATTCTTTATTTGCTGTTATATAGCACTCGCAGTATCTGAGAACTTTCAGCTAGTACATTAAGGAACATAACTATGCATGTGCAACATGTGATTTATTCTCTTATCCTCTTCCCAGGAAGAGAGAAGAGTGCAGTGAAGTAAAATGTTAGGGGGGTTTTGGTTTTTAAATGTACATGTTAAAATAAGTCAGAGAAGATAAGGTCAAATAAATGTATGTTGCACTTGCAGCAGAAAGCAGAAGGGTTTATGATGTTCTCTAATTCCTATCGGTTTATTCCAGCTATTATTAGAACAGCAACACTGCATGCCATGCATGCATGTGGGAAAAGACTGCTTACACCTTTTTCTGAAGTGGCTGAAAATAGCAAATTATGGAAAGCAAATAATTAAGTACTAAATCTTGTTTTTCTTTATCCACAGAACTAGCTATACTGCATTTATTTTAAATGAATGATTAGCTCGCGACCCCCAGTAAGGTAGATCCTTTGATGTGTAACAGCTACCAGAAAAAGAACTGAAGAGGAGAAAAAAATTAACAGTTTTCAACATAAATTTATCAAGGCTGCAGTTTTTACTAGGAAACTGGTGTGACAAAAAAGCATGAAACCATTTGCAAAGAAGTGATAACATTTATCTAGATCCCTACTGATACAGTTGAAACTATGACTGCTTTCTGGTCAGCCAACACTTCTGCACTCAGCTCAGCAGTAAGTTTCCTCTTTCATTTCTGTGTATGAGTGAAATTCATTTTAACTTCATTTTTTCAATTGTGTTTAGCTGCTTCTTCCAGTGAAACAAAGTGGTAGAAAGGAAAGTGCCCTATCCTCAGGCCTAGTATAACTCCTTAGGTGTTGGGAAGTCTGAAAAATGTTGCCATACACTTGCACACTAAGTCAGCTCCCATCTGGCCCTATATAGTCTCTGGCTGCTCTCCAGCAGAAAACTTATCCCTGTGAATAAATTGGATTTCTCATTTTCAGTGATTACATGGATTGGTGATAAATAGCCTATAGGTTTAACCCAAAGGCTACTTTTCAGTATGTGAGTGTTGGCCTAAAGAGTCGTTCTTTAAGGCTAAGTACATACAGTCAAAAAGTCCAAGATTGAATTGATTCAATTTTTGCAGTTTAGTCTAAGCTGCATAGATTGAACTGATGAGCAAGTGAAGAGAGATTCAATGTTGATTCCAGAAATGCAGCCACATGCCTGCAGCGGCCTAGGTCAGAAGCAGTTTTGAAAGCAGTTTATGTGCACTGAACTTCTGTTGTGTTACTGATTTGAACCGGTTTCTGATGACTTATACTGGTTTATATGTAATTTTTGTCCCTAGTCATAAACTGCTTTCAAAATGGCTGAAACAGGTTTAAAACAGACCTGGATGGATGCAGTATCAGACTTAACTGACTTAGGTTAAATCAGTCCCAGATCCCCTCTAGAATCACCAAACATGAGAAAAAAGCCTCAGGCTTTTTGACTGTCTGTACTTAGCCTATGTGCACTAAGCTTCTGTTGTGTTACAGATCTGAACTGGTTTCCAATGACTTACATGGGTTCATGTGTAATTTCTGTTCCTAGCCCAAAAGACCATTTGTTCAAGATTTCAGTGTTCTCAAGCACTATACATCCCATCCAATATTCTTTTCATATTGACTGTGACTTCACCGATCATGTCATTATCTCTATGTCAGCTGTCTGGACTAGATCATTGGAATAGCCATTCAGTATTCTAATATTTGTGCCAATTGGTCACAAAAGCAAGCCTGTTATTCCTCATTGTACAATACAGAATTGCTCGTCTTTCCCATTTTTGGGCTTCCTGCCAAGGGAGGCAGCCAGTTCAATGCTTAAAGCCTTGAAATTGGTCACAATTACCACAGTTGATTGATTATCCAATCGACTGTAGCATTTACAATTTTCACTACCTTGCACCCCCCCCCCCGTGATTTTTACTCCTTTGTACTACCAAGCAGCATGACAAAATCACATAATGCAGCCCCAGCTGTCCCAGGACACAAATATGTGGGAGGCTTCTGCCATTTTTCATTATTTTTTAAAATTTCTGCAAAAGTTTCTTTCATTTTAATTGACTTTCTACAAGATTGATATGTACTATGCTTGGGCCAGTTCCATCCTACTGATTTGACTGATTTGCAAGGGAATAAAAATGGGGGGGAAACTGCATCTACTGCCAAATTCAGCAGTGATGTAATATAACTAGGACAAGCTGGCACTCAACAGGTATACGATATAAGTATGGTTTACATGGCATAGGAGCAACAGGCATGTGTGTGTTTAAAATAGAAAAAAAGACAATATTAAAACATGCAACTTAATTTTTTGTAATCACTAGACACTTCTCCTGCAGTAGGACATGTTTACCTCTGGCTAATTTTGGCTAGTTAGGCTAAATACAGCCTTTGCACAAACAAGTGCAATTGTTTTGTCTATAAAGGAAACTGAACTCAGGTTCAACTACCAAATTAATTCCATCAAATTAAATGCAATGTAGTCCCACCATTTTAGCAAATAAGTTAATGACTGTACTAGCATGTTGATCACACTTTACATTAAGGATTTTTGTCCTTAGAGAGGGGAGAATTAGAAATTCAGATCTTACCCTGCCTGGAAGATTGCAGAGTAGTAAGGTGGGAACCAATTGCTAAGATGCCAAGTACTGAGAAACTGAAAAAAGAGGAAACCTTTAAGTAATTTGTTTAAAATTCCTAGGTCTTTTTAATTTCAACATAATTATGTCCTTGTTCAAATATTCTTTTTATTTCAATTAAAATTCAAGAGCCAAGGCCTTGTTTGACATACAAATCTAGCGCACAGTTAATTTGAATAAATTGTTAAACACATCTAGTTAAATCATTTGAGAGCAGCTTAGTTTTTGTTTAACCTAGGGCCTTGTTGCACATTCATTTTAGGTGGCTCCTGGAGCTCTTAACCCATGGATTGTCCACACATTAACACCTGAAACTAGTTTTAAGCACACCTTAGGCAGCTTAAAGTTATGCCACTCCAGGGCAGGTTTATTTCTGATCTGTGTTATCGAACTTGTATCCCACCAATGTGTGGTCACTCCCCACAGAACAGCCACCCAAATTGCAATCCTCCAGCATCCCAGGATGCAGTGTCCCCTCCTTCACCCTCCTGTTCTGTGTGGACAAAAATGTCCATCCCCTGAACTCTACTGTCCAGGGGGTAGTTCTTCCCAGTCCCAGGGATGCAATCCCATGCAAATAGCCTGCAAAGCACATGCCAGCTAGCCAGGTTACAAGGCACACATGGCTCCATGAACAACGTAGGGGGCCAGATCAAGGTAGGGGGCCAAATCAAGTCCCTGGGGCAGGAGCACTAGCTCCCCCAAAAGTGCCTTCCCTCACCCCTCCTACTTCCCAGCTACCCCAGGAAGCATGACCAGTCCCCACTACAACCCAATTCCAAATCATATGAGACCTCCTTTAATTTACTTCCTCTTAGTTTCATTTTTTTAAGTTCTTTTTATTTTATCTTTCAGTGGCCAACTTCCTTCATTTCACCACCCCACCCCCATTTTCTTTCCACCTCCCATTTCATTACCCATTCCCATCCTATTAACTCCCCACCTACCAGCTTCATGTTCCCACACACCTCCAGCTAGAGCAGGGATAGAAGCCTGTCCTGGTTCACCAGCCCTCTAGTGACAAGTCATAGCTGTGCAGGTTAGAGACAGTCAGAGAAGGTTTTTAGCCTTAAGGTGTGACTGCTTCAAACTTCAACTAGTACTAACACCAATTTACATTTGAGCAGCAAAAAGTGCAGTGTGTAACAAGGCCCTTACACACATTCCTACACGATTTAAGTTAAATCAATGTAAGTCATGCTTATAATAATTTTAATGTGTACATGCAACCTTTTACACCAATTAAATATTTTTAAAAAAAGACATCTTAGTGCAATTTTAGTGTAAGCAAGCAAGAACGCATGAAAGAAAAAGAAAGCCATACACATACATAAAATCATCTTTAAAAAACAACCAGATAATATTGCTGTTCATCCCAAATCACCCAAAAATTGGTAGGCAGAGCGATCAAAAAAGAAAAATTGCCCATTAAATTTCATCTGTGAAAAGGTTTTTAAAAAGTTAAAACACAGCTTCAGAAATGTGCTACCCAAAACACCAGATTTGAAAATCCAGGACCTCATTAACTAAAGTTATTGTTAGCTCCTCCATTAACAGACATTAAGACATCAGGAAAATAAAAAAACTCTTCATCTGAAAAGCTCACTGAAGCTAATGAAAGTTTTTCAATGGATCAAGCCTTAGGTCCTGGGACATAAAACCCTCTTGGGTTTTACAATAATGCCCCAGTATTAAAAGCATATGCTGTTATATGTAACACCCCATCAACCACAGAATCCCACTGAAGCTAGAAGTCAATGTACAACAGGCTGCATAATCTTATCAAGTCATTAATTTACATTCAATTTGAGAAAAACATAAAAGTCTATGCTGAGCTGCTCTACTGGATATTCTCTGCATTTTTTTTAATACATAACATAACTTACATGGCATTAGTTTTCACTCACTCATTTAATTTATTCAGCATAATTATTTTCTCCTATCTTGCAAATACAAGAAAAAAAGGAAATGCATCTTGACACTTAATATTCTAGGTGAATTTTTATGAATTCAGATGAACATGAAAATAAGCTTGACAACTACTGAAAGGTTCATAAATTCTAAAGGTGGTTTATTATCTATCAAATCTATTATAAGGCATTAAATAAATAAATGCAAACTCTTTTCCCACCTATTATATGCTGAATTAAAAAAAACTCCAGAAGTCACCACAATTTTGCCTAACATCATAATGAGGTGGTGTTACATATCTGACTTATTTTGATGTACGAAATACATTTTATTTTCTTGCCAGAGATTAAAGAAATTTAGAAACTGTAAAAACCTACTGATATCAAAATATGAAGATATACATGAGATATATAGTCAAAAAAAGGATTGGACATTTATATATATTATCTCATCATTTATGAACCAAAATATCCCAAGTTGCCACGGTTAGTTTTGAGAAATGTTTTGGGAAGTTTTTAAAACTTAAACTGAACTTTACCTAGAGATCAGGAATATACTTACTAGAGATCAGGAATATACCTACTATAGATTTCATAGACATTAGGGCTGGAAGGGACCTCGGAAGATCATTGAGTCCAGCCCCCTGCCCAAAGGGCAGGAAGTCAGCTGGGGTCATAGGATCCCAGCAAGATAAGCATCCAGTTTGCTCTTGAAGGTGTTCAATGTAGGCGCTTGAACCACCTCTGGTGGCAGGCTGTTCCAGACCTTGGAGGCTCGGACAGTAAAGAAATTCTTTCTTATGTCCAGCCTGAAACGGTCTTGTAGTAGTTTATGACCATTCGACCTAGTCATCCTCCCTTGGGGCGCTCTGGTGAACAAACGTTCCCCCAGATACTGGTGGTCACCCCTGATAAACTTATAGGTGGCCATCAGATCGCCCCTGAGCCTGCACTTTTCCAGGCTAAAGAGCCCCAGGGCTCTCAGCCTGTCATCGTAGGGGCTGCTTCCCTGACCTCTGATCATGTGCGTGGCTCTTCTCTGGACTCTCTCAAGATTCTCCACATCCTTTTTGAATTGTAGAGCCCAAAACTGGACGCAGTACTCCAGCTGTGGCCTCATCAAGGCCGAGTACAAGGGGAGAATGACGTCCCGGGATTTGCTTGAGAAGCATCTATGAATGCAAGCCAGCGTTTTGGTCGCTTTACTAGCCACAGCATCGCATTGCAGGCTCATGTTCATCTTGTGGTCAATGATGACCCCCAAGTCTCTTTCTTCCATAGTGCTAGCCAACATAGCACTGCTGAGCCTATAAGGGATAGGTGGGATAGGTCGTCCCAATTCTGTGTCTTCTAATGTAGGTGACTGTGGCCACTGCCAGTGAGACAAAAATCTTTTGGGGGGGATGGGGAGAGAGAGAAGAGAGGAGACAGAAAGAGATGGTCCTGCCCCCCCTGCTCTGTGGCTTCTCCCTGCCACTGCTACAGCCATCAGCACCACCTCCAGGCCACCCCAGGCCTGGGGGCAGCAGCAGCAGTAGGGAGGATCCACAGGACAGCCTCAGCACAGACTCTAGGTGGCCACAGCCAGAAGGGCCCCAGCAGCAACGAACGCACCAGCTGCCAACTCCCACTTTTTCCCAGCCCCCAGCACTAGCCGCCACCACTCATCACGGGCAGATGATGGGCAGGGCTGCCTCTCTCTATCTCTCTTTCCCCCTTCCCTCCATCCAAACCATCTTGCACCTACAGCACATACCACAGCTTATACCAGATCCCGCCCCACATGCTGGCATCAGCTGTGGACACAGCTAGCACGTTCCTGCTGGGGATGGGGTGTCTGGCTAAGCCCCTCTTTGGTTTACGAGGGTGACCAGGAGGCAGTGCTGATAGCAGCAGGAGCCCCAAATGAGCTGCCCCTGCTGAAGCTGCCACCCACATCCATGCCAGCTCCCCACCCACTTGTAGCCCCATCCCACATAGGGAGGTTTAGTGAGCTGTTGCATGGGAGTGTGCTGAACTGGCCTCCAACAGCTCCCCAGAACTCCCTATGGCCCACGAGCCCAAATAATTCCCTATCCCTATGTAAGACGGTTGTGATAGGTCAGCATAGATTCAATCCTACAGAATGAATGTGGCCATTGTGTAAGTGTGTACTGTTCCTTCCTCTGGAGTCTATGTTTCTGCAGAGGCAAATTTGTCCCATGGTGACTAGATTTTTTGCTTCTGAATTTTTCCGTAAGTCATTGAACTTTAACAAGTAAATACATTTAAAAATACATGTTCCTTATCAAATTAATACCTATCTATAAAACTGGATCTCTGTTAAGGATGAATAAGTTTTCTCAGGGAAGACTGCACAGTATGCATCATTAGGTGACAGACAACAGGTCAGTAGGCCATGGGCCCGGCACTTCAGTAGGATTGGCATTAACCTTGTTCATGAGGTCATCTGCTGTTTAGTTCCAATATCATCCAGCACTTACTGTTTTTCCATACATTGCCACTAACTCTCATTGATGTGTGGTAAAAGCAAGTCAAGCAGCCTTCAAGAGCAATTTAAATATACAGTATAACCTTTATTTACATATTTTAGCAGTTCCTCCCCGATCATGGAGTATTGCACTGCTCATTTGCAGACTGCCATTGAATTCAATCACTGTATTTATTTTATAATTATAACTAGCTTGTGTGCATATGTATAAAGTAGTAGCACAGGACTGGGGAAGAGAAATAAATTATTACATAGGAAAGAGAACTATAAGGAAAGGGTGAGGAATTAATATTCTTTGTTCTTATCCTCCTGCTCTGTACTTTTCAGATAAATATTGGTAAAACCATTCACTTCTTTCTTTCCTTTCCATTTTTACCTATGCCCCAGCTGAGAAAGTTATGCTTATGTTAGAAATAGCAAGAACCTCTCCCCTCTGTTTTTCACGTCACAGTAAACTTAGTGTTTCTCCGAACTACAGAAAAGCACCTTCCAAAAGACCACAATTCTAACAGTATGGTTAGGAGTGTATTTACATCTATTGGTGATGAAAATTTAATAAAAGGATATTTATAAGAGGCTGGCTTAAGAAATATTAAGGAACGCTTTAAGTTCGCATGTTCCAGCTGCTAGTAGACCTCTCGTGCCTGATGGCAAATTTACATGAATACATTTTCAAGTTGCTGCCACCCACCCCTTCTTGCCTTTACTTCAGTACTCAAAATGGATTCCTTAGTATATCCTAGATAAAGCAGATATCTGGTGTTCATTAGAATCAATAGACTATGTTACATTTTGGCCTCTCAGCTGAAACAATCCAATAGAAATCATTCCATTTGAAGGGCCCTTGAGCACAAATTAAATGAAAGTAGACTGCAATCGAGGGAAATTATAGTCATAACTACTGTAGAAATGAAGTCAACTCTTTCTCTGGGTGATCACAGCAAACAGTACAGATGCTCACTGCTACCAACATTGACGCAGGTGCCAAAATTCTTTCCTGCTAGAAGAGAGTTATTAAAATGTCTTTATCTTTAAGGGATGTGTCATCAGTATTAAACAAAAGCAAAGAAAGAAACAAGCCTTGAAAATACTATAGGAGCCCAGGGACCAACTTATCCTAGTAGTGTTATTACAACATATAAATGAGCTCCTAATGATAGACATTACACTTTAGAAGTGAAACAGAATCCATAAATGATGGATATGAATCAGTGATGTGTAGGGTGCTGTACTGAATAATGTCCTGTCTCAAAAAGGTTGCAAATGAAAAGAACGGCACACAAAGATATGCAGAAAAACCCAAAAGGGCCTTAGCATATAATGTTACAAATTTTGCAAGTTTTTCTTGTATGATCATCATGCAGGACAAAGATGATAATGTTTAGGGTCAGAACCCTAAATGGGGACAGTTTTAGGATCCAGGTTAATTTGGCAACCACCAAATAGCTAACTAACAACATGCAATGGAACCCTGATACCAGCTGTCATTTGTCAACTATTACTACTGCACAAGATATTAGTACTTTGATTATATTCATCATAAAGGACTCTAACTAGTATAGACCAGTGACACTTCTGGTTGTAGGCTGAAACAACCCACCAATGGTCAGAGACGGGGGCGTGAAAGCTAGAACCCCCTCACAGCCAGTGCTTTTCTCAGTGGCAGCACAGTAAACACACCTTCAGACAAAGCCCCATGTTCTGGGGTGGAATTCAGCGTCACTCAGTAATCCAAAATAAACTGGTGTGACAAAGGAGAAGATTCACAGACATATACATATAGGTGTGTGATTTTGTGTGTATATCTATATATTACACACATGCATAAACAAACACATATATATGGTCCAATTAAAAACAAACAACAAACAAAGTTCTGCAATGTTATAGTCTATAAGCAAATGCATTAGCTAGCAAGGGCACCCACAGTGTCATTCTTACAGGGGTAAGGAAATCTGTGACAGAGGGTGCATGCACAGCATTCCAACACTTTGCCACTGGACAAATAGTCCTAAGGCTTTAAGCAGGACATCTGGGTTCACTGAACTCTTTTATAACTCTCTGGGAGAAGACTACTATCAGACTTCAGAATAAAGAGAGAATTTTCTTGACATAGACATAGTTCTGAAAGTGCCACATCCTTGCTTTGGAGGTATTACAACCTTAAGTACCAGTGGACAGGGGAGCCCATTACAGGAATATTATTAAAGTAAAATAAAAAAAAAAAAATTGTGTATACATAAGCAGCTTCATCTACCCACACATAGCAAAAGGTTACACTGTTCAAAAGTTACCAGGCCCAATAAGAGTATGTTTTACATAGACTTGTCAGGATTCAACAACCATAAATGTCATTTATTGACAAACATCAATAAATGTCAATTTCACTTGACACTCTCAGACCAACAAAAAAATATTTCCGTTGGTAATAACTGAAATTTATAGGAAAGGGATGTTAAGAAAAAAAAAAACCTGGGACAGGGGTAAGGAAATCTGTGACAGAGGGTGCCATTCTCACACACACACACACACACACACACACACACACACACACACACACACACACACACACACACACAGAGCAGCCGCTGCAGGCAGCGGGGGGGATCCCTGGCTGCACTGCCCATACGCTGCTCCTCTAACAGCAGCTTGGGCAGCCACTGCAGGAGCTGGGGGCCGTGCTGGTTGGGCTGTGCTGGAAGGAAGGTTTTGGAGGGGCACAGCTGTTGGCAGCCAGGAGCCCAGGAGCCTGGTGCTACTTGCTCTGCCCATGTACCAGCCAGGGATCTGGCACCAAACTCCCATGAGCCCAGCCCAGCCCCTGTTTGATTGGAGCAGCTGAGCCCAGCCCAGCTTTTGCATGTTCAGGTATGCTTTACTGATTTATGGATATTTTCTGTTTTTATTTTAACGTGTGATTTTCTAAAGCTTTTAACAGCATACTGTTATTATTAAATTGTCTGCCCCCCACACCCATAATTTTACACAATCCTGAAATTTAAATTGATAAAATAGAAAGAAATGCATAAAAATAAACAAACATCGATTTTAGCCATCAAATTTGTTAAAAAATAAAAACTGAATCCTGCAAAACCTAGTTAATACACCACAAGCAGTTTTCTGAGTGCAAGACAGAAGTTACTTCAACAGAACTTGTGAAGTTCACTCCTTATTAAGTTGCTCATGACTGGGGTAAGTTTCTGAAGCAAGGTGGATCAGGCAGTCCTTTGTCCAAATAAGAAAATTCTGAACTCTGAAGCATGTAGGAGCACCCATTCTTGCCATAGCCCTTCCCAATCCAATCCCACATGCTCCTCCCAGAAAAAGACACACAGCACAGCTCCATCTGGGCTTCCAACTGTTGCTCTTCACAGAGCACTCTGAGTATAGCTACACCTAGATCATCCATAACCAATGCTTAGCCAACTTCTTCTTTAAAATGTTCAATGATGGAGATTTCCACAACTTCCATAGGCAACCTATTCCATTGCCTCACTGTTCTAACAATGAAGTTTTTCCTGATGTCCTGTCAAATCCTACTTTGCTGCAACTTCAAGCCACTAGTACGCATCCTGCTTGCTGCAGCACTAGAAAAAGGTATTTTCCCTCTTCTTTATAGCAGCCCTTCAGATATTTGAAGCCTGTGATTACATCCCCTTTCAATCGTCTTTTCCACGAGTTGAACATGCCTGTTTTCTTTCAACTTCTCCTCATATAGCTTTATGATTAAGCCCTTTATCATTTTTGTCACCCACCCCTGGACCCTCTCTAACTTCTCCACATGGTTTTTAAAATGTGGAGCCCAAAACTGCATGTAATACTCTAAATGAGACCTAACCAGTACCAAGTAAAAAGGCACTATCACTTCCAGTATCTTGCACTTAATGTTTCTCATCTCTGGCAATCCTTTGATTCAAGGATTCCATGGCTCATTGATGGACTTTGAGGTGACGTAAGAGTCCAATCCTTGAGCCACAGATCCATCTGCAGAAGTTGCAGGTCTTTCCAAAGAAGAGAGTAGGCTGTAGGCCAGGATTTCTCTCCTGTTTCTTCCTCTGCAATCTCTTCTCTGCTTTCAGGGCAAGACACTTCACCTTACAACGGATGCTGCTTGGCTGAGGTTGCAGCACCATTAGAGTTGTTAGCAGTTAGTCAATGCTTCTATCGATGTAGCTGCATAACATTGCAGACTCATATTGACTCTGTGCTCATAGTATTACAGAGAAGTAGGACTGGAAGGAACCCCCAGAGGTCATCCAGTCCAACCCCCTGCCTGAGGCAGGATCATCCCTATCCAAGCCATCCTATACAATCCATAATCTGAACTCTAAATGAGACTACCATCAACTCTAACCTAACACCCTAACGCATCACATGTAAAGCAGGGGAACCACAGCAGCCAATGTCCTGCTTCTAGAAAATGAGGAAGGCAAAAACCTCCACAGTCCATACCAATTTGACCATGAGGTAAAATTCCATCTTGATCCACCAAGACTTCTATATCCTTCTGTGTAATGCTGCCATCTAGTCACCCATTTTGTATTTGTGTCTTTGATTATTCTTACCGAGTTGTAGCACCTTGCATTTGTCAGTGCTGGACTTCATCCTGTTGGGTCTAGCCCAGCTTTCCAATCTGTCAAGATCCTTCTGAAGTTTGCTCCTGTCTTCCACAATGAGTTTGTGATCCTTCCCAGTTTTGTGTCATCTACAGATTTCCTCAAGCAGCTCTATATTTGCATCCAAATCATTAATAAACACATTGAACAGCACTGGGTCCAGAACAGATCCCTATGGGACTCCACTCAAAACTCATGCCTTTCTGATATGGATCCATTTTTTGGTTTTGATTCATTCAATAAGTTTCTAATAATCCTTCTTATAGAAACTAACTCTGTGGAACCAAGACCCAGAGATCTATTAGAATCTCTGTAGCTGGGAAATGTCTGAAAGATTCCCACCATTGTTAGAAACTTTAGCATAGATAACCTAGCAGCTGCAGATATAAATGATGCACTGCTGAGAAAAAAACAAACTTATCAACAAATTATCTAATCAACTTCATTCTGAAGACAAGGTTGGTAACCAAAACCTCGGGTATACCTCAGCTTCTAACGTGACTAAGAACCTGTGGAAATAAAAGGCTAATCTAGTGTTGGCAACACAGGACAATTTAAAATAAAGCTTTTAAGAAGCGATCTCTGTCCTAGAATTAATGCTCCCTAGCTCCGAGTCAAGACAAAATAAGGTTAAGAGGAACCATATTAGTAACCCTATCCAATAACTCAAGGTCGTATTTTAAATAATTCCCAGAGCTTTATCAGGAGTTGAGACCCTTGGGGAAGATTCATAGTGCGTGTAGACACATGTAACATAGTGACTTCTGTCCATCAAACTACCAGTTAGCTTTTAGCTTTTAAGTTCTTAATAATCAGAGTTAAACGGATAGAATTATAAGCAATCAAGAAAGCATCTGCTCCGGTGTGCTCCTAATTAATAATAAAACTGGTTAATATTCCACTTCTCCATTATTTTCTTTTATTTACAAAGAAGCATTGCTGCCTGCAAAGATTGATCTACACAAAAAATGTGCTATTATGGACTAGAAGTCCTCCTGTGTTACCCCTGAGCCTCTCTAATGCAATGATGTACACAGTAGATGACATCAGGAAAAGCATACATCTAGAGTCTTCATGTGTTGAATTATTCTACAAATAGCTCTCTTTATCACTGTACAGCTATAATATTGATCCACTCTAATTTTTAAATCAGCAGTTAAATTGTGGAGTTCAATCAAGGAAGAGACTGAAATCTGGAATGGGTATCATCTCACTGAACTTTCAGGTACACAGCCATTTAGGCAATGGCAAAGTCAACACTATGATTTAGAAATATCTGACTTCCACTCCCATCCAGGTAAACTCTAATGAATCATCACTGAAACTTACTTAGTGGGCTAACCTCATAACCCCCAACTCTGACTAACCAAACTAGCCAGACTCCAGCATCCCTACCGGTCCCCACTGAAAATAAACACATCACCAAAGAGACAAATGCTGGTGATCAATTTGTAAGACAAAGCCAATCAAGTTTCCTTTCTGAAACAGTGAGAGAAGGTTCAGTGCCCCATGCCCTCAAGGCAAGAAAAAGTGAGGTAGAGGAACAATCTTTCCAAGAGGTCATCACATGTCTTGATAACTCTGTAATCTATTTCTAAGTCCTTTTTGCCAACCTCCATTATTTTCCCAAAGAGTCAATTACTAGATTCTAGAATCTTGTTCTTCTTCATGAGCAAGACAAAAGCACTTTACATCCCCCCAAGAATGGATCTCAAGGGCCACTATCTTGTCATTCACTTCTTTCAGATTGCTCAATATTTGCACAATATTTGCACTGATTGCTCACTGCAGACTCTCATGACACTTGGGCATTAATTTCTTGCCTACAGAAATCATTCTGGAAACCTTCTAAAATAACTCACTTGCTGGGCACATAAAATTAGACCCTCCTTCAATTGAGGATGCAGCTCCATCAAGCAGCCAAGTTTTAAACCAAATGACTTGAGTCTTGAATCGATGCTGCCAGGCATATGGACTGTCAAGTAAAGTGATCATTAATAAGTAAAGAATAATTTGTACACCTAGGACAATTCTCTCCCCCTGTAGAAGAAGCCATATAAAATCAGTTAGGTTGATTGTCCAAGAATCCTTGGGAGAAGGTCCAAGTACCTAAATTAAATCTGTTTCAGCAAAACAAAGAAAGCAAAGCAAAACAGGTTTTTGATGTGATTCTCTAGACAATTGGTAACCTATATCAACAGATTATAACCATTGAAAAAAAGGCAGCAAGCTGTTGTTCCTTTTCCACCTATACAGCACAATGAGTTCACAGAATACTCTGGGTTTCTTACTTTTGCCACCTTGTCACACAACTCCAGCAAAAGCTAGTTAATGTAATGTGTGTATATAATTGATTAAACAATTTTTGCTTGGGAACAGCAGTCTTCACCTTCAAATAGAAGGGATTTGAAACAACCTTCCCTGTACTATAATTAGCAAAATTACCTTAGCTACCAGAGAAACTCTGTTAGCGGACTACCCAAGTTGTCTTTGAGTAATTGGTTGCATTGCTCGTTAAAGTATTTCATGTGGTGAAAGAGTGTTTGCAATTTGCTTAAGTGAAATTCAAGGTTATTAAGCAGTAACTTTATATTACAGATAATGTTAATAGTATAGGAAATCTTATAATAATAGTGCTATACTGTATACAGGTACTTCAACAGAGGTGCGTGTGAGAGAGAAAGAATATATACCAGTCATCTCTACAAACTGATGAACTGTTCTGCTAGAACCTTGAGCACATACTGATGGGTCAGCACTTTGACTCAAGAGTTAGTTTTGTATTCAGCTCTTCCCACAAGCACTGGACAGTTTTAGGGAGAGAAGGAAAAACTGGACCATAAGCCTCCCTTTGGCCTGAACAACAGAAACAGCAGCTGGAGGTATGAGCAGGTTTTTGGCAGAAAGAAATCCTACAGTGTATCAGCTCTGCCCTCATTAGTATTAGTGAGCACTGCTGCAGTCAGAATTAACTATTATGCATGGGACTCAAGGATAATTTAGCCCCAAACAATGAGAAGGCATACACAATTTAACATTAGCAACTATGGTGGCATTGGCTCAGCTGCACTCTAATTCTTTAGAGCTTGAGTACAAAACTAATCCACAGCAAAGTGCCCTATTGTTATTCTGCCTGAAGACTCCCAAAAAACAATCTTCAAGTAACATATAAGTGGAAAAATGTAACACTCTTATAATGGGGGGAAAACATTTCATCTTAGAAAATATTGTTTGAAACTATTCCTGCAATAGAGCAAGCACATACTGAACTCCAATTGAAACCATTGAGAGTTGAAGGGACTGGATCCTTTCACTAAATGCTCAGCACCAAACAGAATAGAGCCTTTTATGAAAAAGTAATAGCAGCCAACTTTTATACAGCACTTTTCATCAGTTGATTTTAAAGCAGACGTCAGTATCATTATTCTGATTGTACAGAGGTGACACGACTTGCCCAAGCTTAATTGGCAGGATGGTGCTACAGTTAGGAATAGAGCCAAGTTCTCTTAAGTCCCAATCCAGTGCTCGATCCATATACTGACTCCCCAAGAAAGGAGTGGGAACACCTGTATTTAATTCAACAAGTCAATTGATTTCCAGGGGTACAAACATCTATGACTATAGTCAAGATTCAGATGTTTAGTACCTTTGAGAAAGAATCAATTCATCAATGTTCTCATAATGAAAGAAACACAGTGTCAAGTAATCCCCTACTAGGCATCAATTCTGCCATTTGTTCTACACAGGGAAGACTCCTATATCAGCAGAGAGCTCGTCTGTAGGATTCCATTTAGGTATAGGAGTCACATTCACAGGACAAGTTGCAGGATCAATATAAAAGTCTATTTAATGCTACCAATTTATTGTTGAGGAGGAAGGGGGGGGGGTAATGAAAAAGGGGAAGAGTAAATTTGCAACATTCCCTTAAGCAAAAGTTATTTTCCACACTGAATCTTGAAACTATCCTCATCACATGCTAATGGGTACTTTTGAAACAAATTAAACCTTGTCACATTTACTTACACACCTAGGATGTCATAAGAAGAAATGGTGACTTCCAAAGTAAGAAAAGAAAAAATACTCCATGTTTTAAATAACTTGACAGCGCTTCCCTCCAGTTGTTTTTAAAAATAACTTTGTAACAGTTTGCCCTTTTTCCGGCTCTTAAAAATCCATTTAATTGGAAGTTGTTTCTTTTGTGCCAAAATATGTGGCTGTTCTATACATTTCAAATGTTAATTGCATAATTGGCCTTTCCATGGGTAAAAGAAAGTCTACTCATTCACACCTCTAATTTCTTACATGCGAAATTATTACTCCCTTGGGTATCATAAATATAGCTTATGTAAAATATTATCTTCTGAACTGAACTGAAAACATACTACCAAACTCATTTAGAACATAAATATTTGGGATGGTGCCAAAAGGTATGACTAAGCAGTGCTTTTCAGAATGTCACATGTCTCATGAGCTATTGTCTGATTCTTCCTTACACACACGTATCACCCTGTGTTCCCAATCATGCTCCAGATAATGCTGAGGACAAGACTAAGATTTGGTTCTAACACACTTTGAAATCCTTAAACGGAGGGCAACTGCAAAAAAAAATCCAAAATTACTGTTATTAATTCTTATTGTTTCTAATACACTTATAAAAACTGAAGGCATATCAGTGAAAATTGCTATAAAAATCCATAGGAATAGTTCTAAATAGATATTGGTGTTCTTAGTTTCACAATGCTTAACTAGCTCAGGCTGTGCTTCATTTTCTAACTAAGACTCAAAGTTTAAGATGCACCTTAGTTCTAAGAAAAATTTTTAAAAAGGAAACAAATGTTACTCACAGCTAGCTTTTCAATTTCAGACACTGCATAGCTACTTGTTAGGAAAACCATATTTGTAATACTCATAACTGGAAGTAACACAACAGGGGGAAGCTTTTTACACAAGTTTTATATTTGGAAATACAAAGGGGGAAGAAAACAATGGAACCATGCTATTTACTTAAATACGCAGATGCCTGTCTAGAGATTCATTTTAGCAACACTAGTGAGTTATTAATATCTATTGTACTAGAATAATAGACAAGGCAAGCCCTGAAGTTTGATGGCAGAGTTGGTTTTAATCTAACAAGTATTCATTATGATTTAATTATTAGCAGCTGCCTTGCATACAGGGCTAGAGTATAAATAAGGATCAGAGGGCACAACCCTCAGCTATTATCAGATGCACAGAACTTGGCTGTAATCCCAGTCATTTTTACCTCAGGATGATACAAAGGAAATTACTCCTATTTTACGTCCGTGTGAGATAAGAAGCTCATGGTCATTCATTTAATGAAGCTGACTAGATTTTAAAATAGTAGCACTGGTGTAACTGTATCAGTTTCATTACTCCAGTGCACACCGCTGAAACAGGCATGCTGCACCTGTATGAAGTGAGGTTAAACTAGGTTACCTTAATCACAAATTGCCCGCGTACAAAGAAAGTAGCATCTGTTTAACTTAAAGCATGATTTTAAATTGGGGTGGGCAAAATACAGCCCACGAGCCAGATCCAACCCATGAGGCTGTTCTATCCGGGCCGCAGGGCCCCTAAAAAAATTAGTATTTATCTGTCTTTGGTTCTTGTCAAAAATGACAGAATCCAGGGGCAGTAGGACCCAGCAGATGCCCCAGTGGGCTCCCACAACAGCAGGGCCTGCCTGGCCCTGCCCCCCAGCCAGAAGCCCCAGCAGGGGCTTCTAGCCTGGGACCATGTGACTGCATCATGCCAGTAACTCAGGTAAGGGGGGGCAGGGGAGAAGCCTGGGAAAAAGTGACCCCTCCCCCACCCTGTGGGTGGGTGCTCTCTGCTACAACCACTCGCAGCCCGTGCGGGGCTGTCCTGAGCAGGCACAGGTAGCCCCACCCAGGCTGTGAGCAGCTGCAGCATGGGGTGCCAGCCACAGAGCGGCGGGGGGCTGCTTTCCCCCCTCCCCGCACTCAGCACCAGCTTGTAACCCACCCCCACTGCCAGCCTGGGCCCCAGGCCTGCTTCAGGCTCCCCCATCGGGGCTGCACATGGCGGTAGCAGCTGCGGCCCCACTGCTTGCTGTGCTGGGCAGTGGTTGCTACTGCTGCCCACCTGGAGCTTGCACACTGGGCAGCCCAGAGACGGCAGTGCCAAACACTTCCTGGTGCAGCAAGCGGGGAGGCCGCAGCTGCTGCCACTGTACCCAGCCCTGACGGGCAAGCCCGAAGCCAGTGCGGGGCCCAGCCTGGCAGCGGGGGTGGGTTACAAGCTAGTGCTGAGTGCAGGGGGGAAAAGTGGCCCCTCCCCATCCCCGTGGCCAGTGATCTGCACTGTAGCCACTTGCAGCCCACATGGGGCTGCCTGTGCCTGCTCAGGACAGCCCGCATGGGCTGTGAGTCGCTGCAGCAGGGAGTGCTAGCCACAGGGTAGGGGAGGGGCCACTTTTCCCCAAGCTCAGCACCAGCTCATTTTTTGCCAGGGAGCAGGGGGTAGGGCTGCACCCTGCCCTCCTCCTGTACCGCGGGGCTGGGGGGCATTGGGAGTGAGCAGGTGGATGGGGCCCACACTGGTGTCCCAGGGCCAGTGCTGACGAGGCCCAGAGCAGGGCAGAAGGGGTACAGGGTCCCAGCCAGCAGAGGCTCTATAGGGCTGGGCCAGCACCCCACTCTCCCTACTGGTGCAACCCAGCCCAGCTCCACAGACCTTTGCCAGCCTGCACCCCTCTCTGGGCCCCACCGGTGCTGGCCCTGAGACATTGGACCCAAGACATTGGGACATTGGTCCCAAGATGGTGACCAGGGGGTGAGGCACCTGTCAAGGGGTGGGGCTACCCATGCGGCCCTCGACAGCTTGCCAAAACTTGGTGAGCAGCCCTCCACCCAAAATAATTGCCTGCCCCTGTTTCAAATGGATTTACTTTAAAGTGCTACAAAAAGCTATGTGGCCATTCTTAAGACAGGTTTTCACTTCATGATGCAGGCTTCTGTAAAGATACTGGAGCTGGAACTACTCCTTAAGAAGCAAGGTAAATAAGCACGTTTGCTACTGCAGCTTCCAGTACTATAAACACACTGGATGCATCTAGACAAGATACTTACTGTGCAGTAGCTCGTTACTACTGTGTAGTGGCGTCTCCAGGCATGAACCATGATGCAATGATACTGCACAGTAGTAAGGAGCTACTGGGCAGTAAACATCATCAGGCAACCATGCCAAGACACTACTTCGCAGTAACGCCGGATACTGCGCAGTCATGTAGTATTTGGTTTTACAAGTACTAAACGACTCATTGGGTAAGCAAAACCTTGCTTTATAGCTTAAACCGGGTTTCTTTCAATCTATCTTAAATCAGTTCCTTGTCAATTATGTAGACAAAGTTCTTTGGGTAAATCTGATATATTTTATTAGAACAACTAAATAGTTGGAAAATATTATTTTTTCAACGATTTATTTGGTCTAACAAAAGATATCAGATTTACTCAAAGAACCTTGTCTACCTGTGTCCTTACACCAACACGGCTACAACTTACACCCTTGTCAATTATGTTAAGCTTCAGGTAGCCCTGATTTATACCTAAATAAAGAAGTTGTTACCAGTAACTTAAATACATTTAAAGATCCCTTAAACCAGAAGGGTCCACACATTATGGCAGTAAGCAAATGCTATGGGCTCTCTGAGCACCTTAGGGATAACCTCTTTCATTGAGTATTATCTCTAACTGGTTTTGGGCAACTCGTGTCACACGTGACTGCTCCACAGGCCCAAAAACAGTTAAGAAGGGTCCTCCAGCATCCCAGGAGGCATCTCCTAGCCTCTCTATCTTCCCCCAGTAGGGGAGCACCTAAAAATAAGAATCTCCCTACTCCCATTCTGTGGGGCTGCTCATACCAGGTGCTAATTTTAACGTGAACTAAAGTTAGCACATGCTATCTATAAGGTATAACTATACCCTAAAATAACCCACACAGCCTTTTACACTGGTTTTAAAAATAATAAAAGTAAAGCAGGTGCAAACTTTTGTATAAGCAAGAATAAAATGACCAAGTTAAATGAAGTGGATTAAACTTCACCTTGTGGCAATGTTGTGTATCAATACTGGAGCTTTCCATTAGTCACCTCATGTAGGTATCATTTTCTAAACACAGAAGAAACCTTTGAGTTTGTTTACAAAAGAAAGTTGTACTGGTTTAAATAAAAGAGTAAATATAAAAAGACTTAGTAAAACCAGTTCAAAACCCTATGTGGAAGCACTTTTAATATGAACCAATTTCATTTTGATTGAGCACAACTTGATTAGGAATCAGTGGCCATATCTATACAAGATGCTGACTGTGCAGTTGTTACTGTGCAGTCATTTATAACTTACATATACAAGTACTAAATGACTGCACAGTAACTGGAGTTACTGCACAGTAGCATCTTCAAACAGCTTTTTGGTGACACTGACTGCGCAGTAGCTCATTACTAATATGTAGTAGTGTTGCATCACGCTTTGTGCCACACAATGGTACTGGCACAGTAGTAACGAGCTACTGCAGAGTAGTAATGAGCTACTGAGCAGTCAACGTCTCGTGCAGATATGGCCAGTTTAAACTAAAACTGAACAAGCACTCCTTAAACCAAAATAAAAGTGTCTTTGCAAGGTTTTGGACTAGTTTAACTATTACAGCTTAAAAATCAGTTGGTTAAAATGGTCATGTTTCCTCACTTAAGCATATGCAAAGATGTTAACAGAAAGCCCATTAAAATCTACATTTGGTGCCCAGAAGCCTTCCATCTGGAGCACTATTTTGCACATGACGCAAGGGTGAAAACATTTTCACTGGCCAAATTATTGTACATGTATGATTTGCTGCTGGTTGAAGTTTAACCTTGTGTGTAGCAATTCAGACAGGATGAGGTAATTACAGGACTTAGTTTAGAAGTCCAAAATAAGACTAAATGAAATATTTTCCCAACCTATAGCTCCTCAGACCCAAGGACTTCAGCTAACTAACCAGAATCAGAATATTTACTTAAAACTGATGCTTTTGAGAAATTTTAGTTTCATTAAAAAAAATTTTTGTTAAAGAAAGAATAAAACGACCAACTCAGAAATTTCTGTATGATCCAATGGTCATGTATGAGCTAATGAAATTATTTTAAAAGCCCAAAATGCGTGGTTATCAATCTTTGAAACAACTTCCAACCATAAGAGGGATTTATCAAACACATTACAGCTGCATCAAAATCTCAAAAGGTGTTTATTAGGTTTAACTTACATGTGGCAAAATACTCCGAGGCTATTCCTGACCAGAAAGCAGTAGAAATATCACAAGTATTCTACATTCTCATATGATGTCCAATCTTGTTTCTAGACCAAAGATGTTAATATTTTAAGCTTCAACATTAGAATACAAATGACTTGGGAACCACAGATTCCAAAGGTACAGTGTACTGTACCTCCTAAAGGATAGGTAGAAATATAGGGCAAGATCCTAAAAGCTGCTCCCAGTTGAGACGATTAGGGCTGTCTGTAATCTTACTTGGAGCAGCTTGCAAGGTTAGGAAAAAAACAAATATAATTCAGCCTACTGCACCAACAAATCTGCATGTCCACTTTATTTCCTATTCTACTTGTTCTTTCTATTAAATTTGAAAGAGATACAAGGAAGGTCATTCAAAAATGTCTTATTAAAAAGAGACACTGGCAGATTAACACTCATGTTTAAAAGATGTCCTCACCTGGGTTACTAACACCCAAAGACTTCTTGATATATGTCCTAAATGTTTCTAAAGTGCTGCTCATTTTTCAAGGGAAGAGTAGCTTCTTTTTGCCTGCTGATTTTGTTTTCTCCAGGAGCCACTTCCCAAAAGATCTCTAGTTTTCATTAATATTATTAGTTCATTCAGATGGCTCAGTTTCCACCTCAGTGGGTGTGTCTACACATTCATTAAAGCACTTTTGCTACTCTGCATTGTTTATTACCTCTAATGTGAGGTACTAACTAAATGCACGGTAGCAAAAGCACACGCTTTTTAAGTGACAATGCACAGTAGCCTAATTTACTGCGCATTAGCATGGTTTTTTCCGTGACACTTTAATGCACAGTAAAATAGGCAACTATGCATTAAAGCACACGTATACACACCCAATGTGGTTGTAATTAGGGTAGGTGCTTCACTTAAGTGTGCTGTTGTGATATATAGCAACATTAACAGGGCCACCAGTGACTAATGTCAAATTGTGATGCTGCAGTGCTTCTGGTGTTGCATTGAAACTGCTGCTAATGTCCAGTGCTCAGAAATTCATGCTATCTCTAGAAAACTTGCAGAGAAAATATGTGAAATGTTGAATTCTTTTTGAAATTCATTTTTGTATAACTGCATTTTGAGTCTCTCTGATTATTAAAACTGAATTTTTAAAACCCTGATTCACTTTCTACCATGTAAACTACCTTCCTTTTGCATTTCACTTAGGCTACATAGTAAAAATAGAAAAAAGTGGATACTTACCATACAGTAAATGTGGTTCTTTGATGTATTTTCTTCAATGTAAATTTCATCTAATTACCCCTCCACTGAGCCCATTAACTTGTACTTGGCCAAACTGCATCTGCCAGAAAGGCATCCAGCTCTTGATCTGAAAACCTCAAGAAATAGAAAATCCACCATTTCCCTTGTTTGTTTGTTTCAGTGTTTACCAGCTGATGTCACAGGCAATTAGAATCTGACTGTAGATACACATGAACCTCATAAAAGTGAGACTGGAATTTTTGGACTAGCAGCATTTGCCAGGTCTGTTTGTGCATTGATTATCTCCTTTTGCTCCTAAATAACAAGCATAAATGGCAGTGTGGCCTGCATAAGTCAAAGCCTGAGGTAGCTGAGGACTCTGAAAAAGAGTAGGAGGGTTGACTCAACACTTCAAAGAACCATAGTGTCATTTTGAGTACATCACTGAGGATAAAACTGCAGGTGACTAGTCTTCCTGGGCAATGAGAGTAACAAGTCCCACTTGTATCAGCCAGACACTCTTTAATGCAAGAAGTAACTGGAATTACTACTCTTCCAAATCTGACATCTCTCTTGGCCACCAGGTCCAGGACATAGTATTTCACAAAGGCCACATCTACACAAGATGCTGACTGCACAGTTGTTACTGCAGTCATTTAGTATTTGTTTAAACACTTGTATATAAGTACTTGTTTAAAATACTGTATAAACAAGTACTAAATCACTGCGCAATAACCTGAGTAATCTGAGTTACTTTGCAGTACTGCCAACAATGTCTTTTTCGTGACACTACTGCACAGTAGCCTAATACTACTGTGCACTAGTGTCACATCATGGTTGTTGCCACACGATGCTACTGTGCAGTAGTATCAGACTACTACGCAGTCAGCATCTCACATAGATGTGGCCAGCATGACTAGAATACTCTACAGCCTTGCAGATGTTTGAAATCAGAGAACATGCTAGATGCAACCTGTGTTTGGGCGGGATGCATCTTCACGTTCAGAGGGAGAGGTTTGCCAGGCAACTGATAGCAGGTGGAAATGCACACTGCATGATCTACTTGGAAATTCTCTGCAACAAGATGGTTTGGCTTTTATACAACCCCAAAACAGACACAGCCTTATCTAAACTACACAGCAGGTCCCACCATTGAGGCCTGAATACACCCCACCTATCCACACCCACAGGCAGAGAGACAATGACACTGAGGACAATGACATAGGCAGACACATCCCTCTGCATCTACCCTCAGTCTCCAGTATGTGTGAAAGCAGCAAATATGGATGAGCACAGAGGGCCCTCACTGGTAAACTTCTAGGTTTGGGGTATGTTGGCAAGCACAGGTGGGCAAAACATGTTAGTACCAGGACCTACAGCAACAGTAATACAAAATGGTAGGTAGACACCCAAAAGAGACCGAGTCTTATGGTGTAATGCAGTAAAGCTCAGGATATATCCAGGGTGTGCATTTTCTTCTCTCCCAACATACAACACAGCTTAATGAAGGAAAATGGCAGTGAAATTAGTTGATAAAGGTGAATACCCTAGACTACCATAGAAGTTAATATAAAATACAGTTTGAGCACCAGCCCCCTCCCTATGAAAGTGTGCGGGCTGGGAGCAGTTCGAGGCCCTTTTTTGCGCGGCGGGCTGTGGCCAGCAGCCCGGACACACTGGGTCGGGGAAGGCAGGCGGCACGCTAGAATTAGGCACGGACGCTTAATGGTTGATTTAAGATTATTTACTTACACCGTAGATGGTCGCGGTGCAGGCTGGAAAACTTCCAGGAAAACTTCGCTTAAGCCCTAGTTTTAGGACTCGGACAGAGCTCTGGATTCACTCACAATTCACTCACATGAAGTTTGCTAGGCTCCGTGGAACTTTTGCGCGCAGGGAAGGGTACGTCGAGGGATCGTTCAGCGACGGGGAGAGGCGAGAGGCTGATCAGACCCCTGTTGCCTTCTTGATATTCACGCTGGGTCCAATAGGCTCCGCAGCGCTTAGAGTTCTTCACAAGACGTGAAGTCTCCTCCTCCTGATGTTCATGGAGTCCTCCAACTTGGGCAGAAACCACTCAAGCCTCTTATACGGCTAGCAAGCCAATCGCTAGCCGCCACGTTGGAATAATTTAGGACTGACCAATAGTGGGGCACAAATTTAAATACAAATGGCGGGAACTCCTTGCAAGTGCATTTCTGTGTTGCAACGAAGAAATGCACCCTGCAAAGAAAGCTACAAACGGCGGGAAAATAATTTAGCAGTGCCGAAGCACACACAAACAAAAATCACACCCTTGGGTTGTGACACAAAGATAGTGGCACTTCTGTCCCATGAACTAACTATGACAGATATCGGCACACTGTAACTCAGCAAGCTGCTCTGCACACACTGCCTCCTGAAGTGGAAGTAACATCATCTCATTCAGGCAGCTCTGTGGGCAAGCTATTTGGTAGGCCCGTGCAAAGCAGCAAGTATTTGCTTCAGATTCAGATTCGGCTGATTCAGAGGGACAGTGATTCGATTTGGTGATTTGAATCACTGCCCTTATTCAAGTTGGCGGATTCAAATTTGGAGATTCGGCCATAGACTATAATGGGGAATCACTAAAATACCTATTACTTCATCATTTTTTGCAGATTAGGATGAAAAGAGCAGGGATCGTAGCCCCTTCTAAGGGCATGAAGCCTGCTAAGTTTAAAGGAGATAGGTGCAGGGATTTCTGTGAAAATGCACCTCAGACACAGCTTTATATGTTGTTTCTACATCCCTCCCCCAGAGCACTGTGACTGGAAGGGAACTCAGAAAGATCACAGTCACTGGCCAGCTATAGATGTCAATATCAGAGCTGTTTTTCCCCCCCTCACACTTTTCCATATATGGAAGATCACCCCATCCCCCTCCCTTGTCTCAGTTTCTGTTTGCTGCAAGCCTTCCAAATCTCTGAATCAATTTGGAGGCTTCTGATTCAATTTGGACCTTTTAATGGGTCTCCCAATTCGATTCAGATTCAGAGATTCAGCCACCAAATCAGGCCAAATCTCCTCTGAATTGAATCAGCTACTGAAACTTCGCACAGCCCTATTATTTGGCTCTGCCTGTCTTCAGTGCTAATCATCATGAATACAGTTAAAACTGTTTCACTTTGAGAAGCAGCATGCATGAAGCAGCACTGCATGTCTGTGGGCTCTGACAGAAGTAACATTGTGTCCTGTCATTGGCCCCGTGAAAGTGCTCTACAGCCATGCCCTAACAGAAGTGCACAGCTGCAGAGCACTTTAAAAGTTCCTGATCACATGACAAATTAACCCTCACATAATGAGGGTTCAAATGAAGGCGCTTCAAAGGGGAGTGCCTTCATTAACTTCTGTAACTCCCTGAATGCAAGCAAGGTGCTGTCTGCAGGATGGGAGGAGAGAGAAGAGGGAGCAGTCATTGGAATTGGAAAGCAAAGAGATTCTTTTTACTCTGTCTCTCATGCTCCCCCTCCAAACCACACATTCACTCCTGCACCAAGCAGCATATACACTCACTCCCCCTCCAAACCACATACACACACACACACTTCCCCTCCAAACCACATGCACATGAATACTCCCACTCCAAGCCATGTCCACACACACACACACACACACACACACACACACACACACACACACACACACACGGCCGCTACTACTTCCATTCATAAGGAAGCTCACACACACACACGGCCGCTACTACTTCCATTCATAAGGAAGCTCGCACTGCCCCCAGCCTGGCATAAGCATGGCTTGCAGAATGCTGTGGAAGCAGTCCTGAAGGGTTGCTACTGCCATACCCAACAGACCATGCTGCAGTCCTGCTGTCCCTCCCTTCTATTCTCTTCCCTCCCATTCTGCAGACAGCACCGGAGCTGGAGAGGGGAGGACTAGGGGACAGGGGCTGCAGTCAGGTAGCCTCTTTCCACTGGATTGGCTCCAAAGTGGTGCTCAGTCCCCTCCCAACAAAAAGGTGAATGTCTGTTGGGTCGGGGGGGTCACTCTAACTTAGGGGTCAGCAACATTTTTGCCCATAGTGCCAAAAACACCCCAATCTCGACCCACGTCTCAATTTGGCTGGTCAGAGGGCAAGGGAGCCATGAGAGGCCTGATCTTTGTTGCTGGTGGTGGCTACACGCACGCCTACAGGCGGATGGCAGGGGAGAGGCCAGGGTTTGCGCAGCTCCAGACCTCTTCCCAGCAGCACACCCTGAGGAGCATGTGCAGCCGCAGTCACCACAGAGGCTGGCTGGGGCTACAGAGCTTGGTGCAGCTTTTTGCAGCAGCTGCTGCCTGCTACAGAGCCTGGGCTGCTTGCAGCAGGGCCTTCAGTCTCTCAGCTGCCTGCTGCAAGCAGCCTGGGCTCTGTGGCCAGCAGCAACTGCCCAGAGCCTGGGCTGGCTGTGGCATACCAAGCAAAATGGCCTTGCATGCCATGTTCTGGCAAATGTGCTGGAGGTCAGCTTATGGCACTTTCTGTGAGGCACCATTCAATAGAGCAGGGAGCAGCATGTCTGTCAGTGCCCTGTGTATGTGGTACATATCTTGTGTAGACCTGGCTTGTGTAGTTCAGCCATGAGAGCCTGGAGTTCACTAATTCTAAGCCAAGTTGATACCCCCAGAAGGATTGTTTTAATGGAAAGAGAGAACAGGGATGATTTTGAGAGAGGTCCTTGAGTTTCTGCACAATAACAGTGAGGCCCCACTAGAGAGCCAGGTCACTAATAGGACGGAAACTATGAAGGTCTTTGAGAAAGGTTAATTTTTCTGGTCAACTGCACCAAAGTACAACAGGTGGTTCATTTGGGTCATGACCCGGGGTCAGGAACTTTTGCTCTAAGGAGAAGGGAATGCCAGCTCTTTCAAAAGTAGTATGTAACCTAAGATCTTTGGTATTAGTGCAAGATTTCTTGCTTTGAGAATTTTTTTTAAACAAAGGGAGAATTCTGTCAATAAAACTCAACCAGCCAACATCCAAGGTGTCGGGCACAATGACTGTGGGCCTGAGTGCAAGGTCTGGCCTCAGTTTTGAGATCAGAGATTTGTGCAGCCTTAAAGGTATATGGAAAGGTGCACAAACAGCCCAAACTGCCTCTACTAGTAATTGAGAACCAGAATGACAACAGCTTTGGCTTTCTTGATCTTACATATGATCCTGGAGACCAGGACATGGGCATTGTTACATCTCAGCTCTGTGTTCTTGGGCAACCCTGGCACAGGATGCAGTCTGTCTGACTCACAAAGGACTCACCCCCCCGCCTCCCTCCCTTCCTCTAACTAAACGAAACTGATTAAGATGCAGTGAGAGACACACCTAAAACTCTCCAGATAAGGGTGACAAGAGTGAACAACTGCCCTAGGTCTCATTTACATCCGAGATGGAACCAGATGACCATTCATTTACATGAGAGATGGAGAACAGAAAGCCTGAAGCAGAGACTACAATGAATTCTGGGACCAGAGAAGCAGGGGAGCACTGCATGAGGGGGAATCTGTGCTTCAAATGTTAATCAACCCATGTTCTCACACACCCAGCTCAGCATTTATCAGACCAGTTCTAATCTGGATTTACTAAGGACTTTTCCCCCCCAGACACACACACACAGCTCTAAGTTTAATAGGCATCTCGGGCCGTACATTCCCCGGTCCCACTATGGGAGGCCTATTTAAACTTGATTGACTAAAACTCGGTTGCCGGGTTAGGGAATGCTGAGGCAAGAGACCGAGTCAGAGGGGGTATGGGCAACATTTGAACAATGGTTAAGGGTTCATCACAGCATCCAGCCTGCTGGAGCCCTAATCCCAGGTGTTGTCATATCTTTCCCGAGACGACTGGTGGGAGTCCTCTCCACAAAAGGTTATGAGCACCCCAATAATTGTCTTAAGTCTGTTAAAAGACTATAGTAAGATCTGGAAAAGTCATGCTAAGCTGAGGCTTGTGCACAACAAGTAAAAATCCAAAATCCTGATGCTGCAAGCTATCTATTGTTCCTGAAGAAACCATGAGATATCCCATCAGTATATCTGCCATCCACAGGAATCTCAAGCTGGCTCCCAAGTATTTGGGTTACTCCCTAATCTTAAGTGTTTCCTGATTATTAATCAGTTTCCTGAGATGGTCCAAACCAGATAACCCCTTGTCAATAGAAAAGACAATGATTTACACTACTGAGGGTGCTTCGAAGCAGCTGAACTGAGGGTATAAAAATCTGTAAGTGTGTGTGCTGCAAGAAGGAAAAAAAAAGCAGCAGCAGCAGGAGGAAAGAAGGAGAAAAGGAAAGAAGAAGAAAACTCCTGTGCTGACACCATTCCCTGTCGTTCTTGGGACGCTGGAAGAGCAGATCGTCTCTCTCTTCAAGGATTGTGCTACGGATTGTGCCTGTCAGCTTTGCAGCCTGAGTACCTTGGACTAGGTGAGATCCCAGCGCTCGCTCTCTCTTTTCACTCTAGGCATAAACTTCTGAACCTGAACTGTATCAATTAAGCTTGAGCTAAGTTTCCCCAAATACTTAGTGAAACCAGGGTAGTATTGTCATTGTTTGTGTTTGTTTTTCTTTTGCATGTCTATTACTACTAGTACCATTATATATTTCATATGCTTAGCAATAAATAACTTTTATAGTCAAACTGGTAGTAATTGGGTATATTTTTCCTTCTCTGCTTCTCTTTCCTCCTGGGCTCTGCAGCAACGCTTCTTTTACCTAAGCTAAAGATCCCTGTGAAGCCCAAAAATATTGTGGGGTCTGCTCATCAAGAGGCCAAAGATTGGGACATGCTGAGTTTGAAACACATAAGGGGATCAGCTTGTACAGGCTGATTGACCCAGTTTGACTCAGACGTGCCCTTATGAACTGAATGCTGGCCCATGAGGGTGTCAGCTGGACACCCAGCCGGATTCAGAGGGATTCTGTTCACCTGTGTGCTTGTGTCTGACTGCATTTTATTGTTGCTCTTATGAACTGATTCTTGGCATATGAGGGTGTCAGCCTGTCCATACTGATCAGCCCGGCCAGGTCAGGCGTGTCACGTTAATTTGTGTGTGTTTGTGTGTATGACTGATTCGGTGACTGGAGGAACCCAGTCCCATTGAGATTGAGTCCTGCAAGATAGCTCCACTGGGGGTGAGGGCTTGCAGAAGGGAGAAATACAGCTCCGTATAGTAACACAAGCAGCACACTGACAGAATCACCAAGACCCTAGAAACTATCCCTAATAAATGAGCACACCCCAAAGTAATGGGCAAATTTGTTAACAGCATGAAGCACATGGGAGTCCTTGAGACCACTGGAGAAGAAAGGCATCCAGTAACAAGGCCAGACTCTTGCCTTTTCTGGAACAGAAGTTTGTACATTTAAAATTATACACTATCATGAACAAGTTCTATCACAGGAGTCCCCACTAATGGACTATGGGATATCTGACAGATGTCTTCAGTGAACTTCCATGGTTGTTCACAGTGTACCCAAGTAAAAAGTCTACCAAGTTGCTGCTGCCTGCTGTAAGTTATGGAGCCAGCAAAGTTACCCTGTGATGATGACTTCCTGGCAGAACAGAGTTAACCAGATACTTCCTTGTTTGTTTACATAATATATAGCTGAAATATTGTCCATCTGAATTTGCAACACAGTCCCACAGAATGGCCAGAAATGCTATTCGCAGCTCCAGAATATTTACATACATTGGATCACCTTAGTATGCAATAGTCCTTATATCTGCAGAGGGTCCCAGTATACATCTCCATCTATCACTAAAGCATCTGTAATAACTTGTGTCATTGTTGCAAAGCAACAAAGAATGGGATCACTGGATCCAGCCACCAGTTTACTTCTCATGGGACTTTGGGTGAGATTGTGATAATGACCATCTCTGTGGTGCCCGGACACGATAAAACAGACCTCAACCACAGGTATAAGAACTGAAGGTATAAGATCCCAAGAAACATATCCATCATCAGAGTCTGACTTCAGGCCATCTATCATCGACTAAACAGAATCAAATCTTTCTTTTGGCAGGAAGTTGCTGGTTGATAGGAAATCAATCATTGCTCCTACAAGCATTATCACTTGTGTTGCTGTGAGAAAAAAAATTCTCGTAGATTACAAGGAGTCCTACTAAAAAGATCAGGGAAAGGATATAATCTGTTGGCATCTCATATTGGGACATGCCTCTGATCAGCCAGTTGTCCCAGTACATAGACATATCTTCTAAAGTACTCAGTGTAGCAGGACACTAAGGTGCCTGCTACTGCAAGAGCCAGGAAGGCTTATCAGGTGCCGGTTGCCAAGGCAACAAAGGGGGGCTAATGGGTTACACCTGCCTAGCCGGCTGAAAGAAGGGGCAGGGCCTGGCCTATATAAACCACAGGCAGGAGGCCAGGTGGGGGGTTTCCTACCAGCAGCCAAGGCAGAAGGAGCTCCCTGCCAGAAAGAAAAGACAAACTGCCCTGCCAGAAAGAAAAGAGAAGCAGAGCCGGGATGCCAGAACAGAGTTGGTCACCACCGGATGACAGAGAACCCTGGTAGGCTTGAGCGCGGTTTAATTGGAGACTTATGTTTGCTTTGTAACCCAGGGGCTTGCGTTTATGTTGCAGTTTGTTTATCGCCAGTGGTTTGGGTGAGGCTATAAGGGGATGGAGGAGGCCTCATAGGGGACTCACGGTAGAGTGAGGACCCCAGCCCCAGTTAGGGCACGGAGTTTGGGGTGTGCAGACCCCAGCTCCAGAGCAGAGCCCCAGAGAGAGGGCAGCCTTGTGGAGGGAGGAGCCCTGGAGAGAAGGGCGGCGTACAGAGAAGGCCCACAAGGCTTAGATATACAGAACACCCGGAGCAGGAGAACTGTGGCCAAGTGGAAGAGAGGTAGCCTCCCTATAAAAAACACAGATATCATCGAAGTCGTGGTGGGCGAGAATAGGAGGGTATAAGTCAGAAGCTTGGCACAGTAGAAGAGGTGGCAAGGGCTAGCATGGTGACCCTGCCATCCCTCCTGTTGCACACAGGATAGCTCCATTTCTAAATTACACAGCCAATGTACTGATATAGTGGTTGGGACACGCTGTGAATCTGAAATACTTTCTGTGACCCGAAGGTATCACAATATGGAATCATTCAAGCAAGAGCTACAAACCCCAGTACTGAGCCTGAATGAATGGGATGACAGAAGTAAGCATTAACATTGTAAACTCGAGATAAAAAGTACTTATTGATTTTCCTTGGGTATCCCCTCCTTATCCTTTGGAACTAGGAATCAGTAGAGAGAGAAGCCTACTGGAAATTCCTCTAAGGCTCCTAGACAAGGTAGGAGCATTGATTGCAAGTCTCTTCTGAGAAGTGGTTTTGAAAATGGATAGGAAAGGAATAAGTGCTAATGCAGAGAACTGGATGAAGAAATGATAATCTCTTAACATGTTGCTTATCACTGACATCTACCTCATCAGTGCTATTAGATGAAAATAACCAGGGGAGTGGAGCAAGACCGTTTCTTCTATTCAAAGGTGAGCAACACAACTTGAAGTACAATCCCCAACGAACATAAAGTGGCCTTTAAATCTTTTAACCAGTGCATAGTATTATCTTTTCACTTGCAAAATAACTCCATGCCAGTTGACTGTGAACTATGGAGCTGAATCCCAGAAATCCCAAATCTTGATGCTTGACCCCATAGTACTTTATGACCACCAGAGTGTCACAGGCATCTACCAACTGTCTTTCCTCTTTTACATTTCTTACTTCTCTACTTTCTTGTGCTTTTACAAGAAAGAATTAGAAAATTTTACTTGGTTCAGAAAGTTCTAGCAATTGGCCACACTATCTGTAAGGAGGTAGAAGAGTTTGTCTTTCTCAAGATGGGATCACAGGAAAGTAGAGCCGGAAGGGACCTCAGAAGGTCATCTAGTCCAGCCCCCTGTTCAAGACAGGATCATCCCTGACTAAACAATCTCAGCCAAGTGTGTGTCTGACCTGCTCATGAAAACTTCCAAGGATGGAGATTACATAACTTTTCTAAATAGCGTGTTCCAGTGCTTGACCACTCTGAGTCAGAACATTCCTACTAATCTCCAACCTAAATTTCCCCTGCTGCATCTTAAGTCCATTATCCCTTGTCATGTCCCCTACATCCATGGATAAAAGTCCATCTCCATCCTCTCTATAATTATCCTTCAGGTATTTCAAAAACCATTGTCATATCCTCCCTCAGTCTTCTCTTCTCCAGATGAAATAAACCTACTTCTTTCAGCCTTTCCTGAAGTCTTACTTCCTAGGCCCCTAATCATTTTTGTTGTGGTACACCGGACTCCTTCCAATATATTTACACTTTTCTTGCAGTACAGGGCCTAAAACTGGACACACTACCCCAGGTGAGGCCTCAGCAGGGCTGAATACGGCAGAAAACTCACTCCCCTTGATGTGCAAGTGACATCCCTTTTGATGCTGTTGACTTTTTTTTTTTTTTTGGCAACAAGAGCACATTGTTAGCTTATATTCAAGTTATGGGCTTCATCCTGGGGTGGCATCCTTAAAGATACTTGGTAGGGCTGTGTGACACTTTCTCCACTGAATTGAATCTGGGACCATTTGGCCCAATTTGGTGGCCGAATCTCTGAATCCGAATTGAATCAGGAGACCCTTTAATCTCTCTGAATCGAATCGGAACCCTCCAAATTCATTTGGAGAGATTTGGAAAGATTCAGCGATTCAGACATGGACACAGCTGTAAATGTTGTTTTTTATATACCTCAAGGTGCCAGGTGACTCGTGTGAATGCTGCAATGCTGGGGCAGATGGAGCATCCCACAAGAGCGTGGGGTTGGCACCCCCAGCGCACTTGGCAGCAGACCTGGAAGTGGACCAGAAGCACTTCCAGTCCACTTCTAGGTCCACCAGGGAGCATGCTGGGGGGGCCCCCCTATGTCCCTCCAGCTCAGTGACTGGTGCCTCCTGGGTCTGGGATGGCACCCAGGGTCCCCCCATGACCGATTGCCGAGCCAGTTGGGCGTGGGGGGTCCCCCCACGCCCATTCTCCGGTGGATCCAGAAGTGGAGTGGAAGAACTTCCAATCCACTTCTGGGATCGCTGCCGAGCATGCATGGGGGGGCCACACTCCTGTGGGATGCCCCATCTGCCCCAGCATCACAGCATTCACAAGCCATGCCTGGTACCTCGAGGTATATAGGAAAAAACATTTAAAGCTGTGTCTATGGCTGAATTGCCAATTATCTGAATCGGCATCGAATCTTCAGGTTCGGATTCTGCCAAATTGAATCGGGGACAGTGATCCGAATCAACAAATCAAATCACTGTCCCCTATTCGATTTGGCCAAATCTGAATCGAATACAGCCTGTTTCTCACAACCCTAATACTTGGCCTTCTTTATATGTAATAGTGGTGGGGGTTCTCTATTACACCAGCTTACAGTACTTTTGTCTTGTCTGTATTTCCTTATCTTTTTAATGAAAATGTCATGGGAGACAGTGTCAGAAGCCTTGCTAAAGTCAAAGTATGTCATATCCATTGGTCTCCCCACATTCACCACACCCGTCATCTGCTCATAGAAGGAAATCAGGTGTGTCACTGTGGCAGCAAAGATCGCGCTGCCAGCCCTAAGGACGTATGGGTCCCAAGGGAAAGAACCTGGAAGCCCCTAAAGAGTGACAGAGGAGTTGCTCCAAGCACAAATGCTTACCTTGTTGCAGACAAGAAGATCAGAACTCGCCGGGAGCACAGATGCCAAGATTTGTAAGCTCCTGCCGGTTCCGGTTAGCTTGGCGTGTGACAGACTGTCCTAAAAATGTGCCCAGCAACAGCTGTGGGGGAGGGAGAAACAGGAGGGAAGAGAAAGTTACCAAACAGTAAGAATGCTTAAGCTGTGCCCAAGCAGGGGTGATGGAGGACAACAGGAAACTCTCTCCTTCTAAGACTCGGAGTCTCTCTCATTTACCTAAATCCAAGATTGAGAATTGGGTGTGATGCAAACTTTGGAGAACTGCAGTCCAGATGGGGAAGAGAATCTGCAAGACCAGAAGACAACCAACCATGAGTGGTGGTGTTGCAGGGATTGTGGTTGGGGAAAAATTCCAAGAACAAGAGCTCTGCAACCCACCTGAGGATATTTCTTGTTCTCAAAAGGGATTATATCAGGGGCAGAGATCCCAGGTCTATGAATGATTAAATAACCCCAGTCAGGATTAGAGATTAAGTTAACTAAGAAGTTAGCAATAAAATTACAGGAACATAGGCATACTCAGGTCTGCAAACATATTGCCATTGTGTGCCTGTGACCACAAAGCAGGTCATTGGGTGCGAAGAACTACAGCCAGCCATAGGTCTACAGCATTCTAGGCCAGCAAGCCTCCCTCCTTTTCTTTTCTCTTTTTTTTTTTTTTTTTTAATCTTGTCATGGCAGGAAAGAAAGGGCAGACATGCTGTTAGATACCAAATTTTCAAACCACCTGTTGGGACCTAGCACACACACAGTCCCATCAGGAAAGTAAATGAGTGAACTCAATAAGGACTCACTCATTTAAAGTCAGACATGACTTGCTCTTCATGAATCCATGCTGACTGTTCCCAATTACCTTGTTCTCCTCTAGGTGTTTCACAATAGACTCCTTGAGGACTTGTGCCATGATCTTTCCAGGTATCAAGGTCAAGTTGACTGGTCTATAATTCCCCAGATCCTCCCTTTCCCCCTTTCTTAAAGATGAGTGCTATGTTTGCCCTTTTCCAGTCATCTGAGACCCAACCTCCAGAAGTTCTCAAAGAAGATGGCTAATGACTCTCAAATTACTTCAGTTAATTCCTCATCCATCCCACCTGGCCCTGCTGATTTGAAGGTATCTAGATTCTCTAAATAATCTGTTCTGCCATTACTCTGGGCTATTTGTCTCCTTCCCTATCTTTGTTGCCAACTGCACTCATCTGGTAGTTGCCCCTGTTTGAGAAGGTTGAAATAATAAAAAAAAAAAACATTAAATACTTTAGTCTTCTCTGTATCATCCATAACTAGATTACCTTCTGCATTCTATAAGGGACCTAAAGTTTTTCTGGTCTTCCTCTTACTTTTTGGCATACTTGTAGAATCCCTTTTTATTGCCTTTTACTTCCCTTGGCAGCTGCCTCTGAAATCATGCCTTGGCCTTTCTAATTTTCCCCTTGCATGCCCATGCAATGCACTTATACTCTTCCTTAGTACTATAACCAAGTTTCCAGCCAGCTCTCCTGGACTCCTTTTACCCCTCTGACTTGCTCGTAGGGGATCCTGCCCATCAGTTCCCTGAATTTACTCAAGTCTGTTTTTCTCATGTCCAGTGTCTGTATTCTGCTGCTCTCCTTTCTTTCTCCCCTTAGGATCTTGAATTTTATCATTTTGTGGTAACTGTCACCCAAGTTGCCTTCCAGATTCACAATCTCAACCAATTCCTCCTTGTTTATGAGCAGCAATTCAAGAAAAGCTTCCCCCCAGTTAGCCTGCCTACCATCTGTATCAAAAAGTTATCCCCAATACACTCCAATAATCTGTTGGATTGCTTGTGCAGTGGTGTTTTTTCCTTCACATAAATTGTCCTGATAATTAAAGTCTTCAATGAGAATCATTTCCTGAGATTTGGAAGATTCGGTCAGTTGTTTAAAGAAGGCTTTGTCCATCTTCTCTTCCTGGTTTGGTGGCCTGTAGCAGATGCCCAACATGACATTTCCCCCCCATTGCTCTCTCCTCTGACCTTTACCCAGAGGCTTTCAACAGGCATACCTTTCACTTCATACTGATCCTCAGAACATATGAACATTGCCTTTATATATAGGTCAACACTTCATTTTCCCCCCCCCCCCCCCCCGGTCTATCCCCAACAAGGATAGACATCCATGACTGTACTCAGAAATATATTGTATCATTTCATGTCTTTATTTCTTAAAGTACTCCAACATGGTTTACATTTTTTCTTCTCCAAGGACATGACTAAGGAATCTGGATTAGAGTAAGTAAAGCTGGAGTAGACTAAGCCTGTGAGTCTCCTTGGGGGGGAAAGACACTAGAAGTAGTGTCTTTGATTTACTAACATTTTAAGAATCCCAGAGAAGGCCTAGGGTCCTAGCAACACAGAAAATAGGGACTGAAGATGATTAGGTTATGTTTTGTTTGTACACCTGGAAATTGGAATTTTGATAACTGGGAAACCATATTCAGCCTGGTCAGAGGACACAGTAATACGAAGAAATAGACTGTGTCAGACAGATGCTATCAATTGATACCATTAGGGCTTGTCAGAAGTAGGTTGATTCATTTGATCCATTTTCCTGATAAACAGACCACTATGCCAAAGGCAGCACTAGGGTAGCCAGAAACTGAAAAGTCACAAAAACGTTTTTACCCTTAGAGGTACTACCGCTAAATGAGAGTTCACACCCATTATACCGGAAGATTGGGCTGCCACTACCTCTTCTAAGCAGAAATGCAGGTTCAGTTTCCAGTAGTGTTAATCTAGCACCTTTTATGAATGCTAACAACTTTTCCTAACATTTCTCTCACTCTCTCTTGTTATAAGAATTTGTCAGTTTAAAATTGGGACTAGCACAGAGCCTAGTCTTAGTACACTTTTTTTTTTAGTACAGTGGAAACCCCTCTTCACTATATAATTCCACTCAGTATAATGATTTATTATACAAAGCCAGTTGGAGTGCAAGATAACATATCTTAAGAACCTTCAAAGAAAAAAAGCAGAACACTATCTACCTAATTATACATCAAAGAGCATTTAAGAATAAATTCTGTTATCTACAATGTAAGGTATTTTTTTAGTGCTCCACTTTCATAATTTGAAAATACTGCTGCTACTATTAGCCACAGATTTATGTTTAACTGTGCTCAGATACCAGAAAAATCTCAATGTCCTTTTACGAGTCTATTCTATTCTCATCATCGAGATTTTCATTTTCTGTCTTCTAAAAAGTACATTCACAATTCTTCTCAGAGAAGTACTTCCACTGTACTGTTTTGTAATAACTGTAGTCTGTCACAAGTTTAACATATTTTTAATGATATTTTAATAATATTATTTTTATTGAGTTTAAGGGAACAAAGGTCCAAATGTATCAGTACTTGTATTTGCCATTTGTATTTCAGTTTTCAATTACTTTTAGATATTTATTAACACTTTTTCCACAAAAATATTTATATGGGGCATTTTGTATAAGAATGCATTTGATACCCATCTGATACAATGCTAGTAAACATCTTTCATTATACTTGCCACATAATATTTAGAGGTCCTGTATTTCTTTTCTACTGTAACACTTAAGAATTTAGAACCATTATTCCCATCTATACTAATGGAATTCTTGCTGCTGGAATCTCCCGTACTATGTTGAAAATATACCTCAATTTGTAAGCAAGTTATTTCAAAATATTTTTAATCTGAATGAATATTTCAAACAATATATTTAGATTTGTTGGAAATCACACTTTTCTCTACTATTGTATTAAGTAGTGACTATCATATACTAGTCTGCCAGCATTCCTGAAGCTTGAAAGATATGTAGAATTGAGTTAGATACTCTGCAGGTGGAAGCTGATATAACAAACTAAAATCTTGCCCATACTATCCCATACTATGTTGGGTAGTCTAGAAGAGCAAATAATTGACAGTCTTTTCTTTTTTAATATTAAATTGTTATTAATAATTTTGTTGATTCATTTCTTGCCAACATTGTGGAATCAGGAAATCTCGAGGAGGAGTTATATCAATTAATAGGGCACTGTGTCTCACCCTTTTTAGACTCGCAACACTGCCACTCAGACTCAAGGCACCCCTCAGAAAATGCCAGTTCTTAGTTTTTATTTGTTTTTTGACTATAGAAAAATAGTAGAGCAATTTTTTGTTGCAAAGAACTCAACAGGTCAGAATGTTTTTAACACTATGGATTCCTCTCTGAAATCTCTGGGCTTATCTTGTGAATCATGTTCACACACCTAATAGTACTAACACTGTGTGGCACCCCACAGCACTGTTGAAAGGATCTGAAGGCACCGCAAGGTGCTGTGGCACTCTGGTTGAGAATTACTGGAATAGAGAGTGGTAGATGGTTAGACTGACATAGGAGGCTATTGCACACACAGATGAAGTGTTTGGAAAAAAAAATCCATGAAGACAGAAGGAACAAATGAATGGAGCATCAAGGCTGGGATCATTAGCACAGTGGAGAGGGGAGCAGTGACACAACAAGGCCAAGTCATAGATATAAAAGCATATTATAGACAAAAAGGGATTTTAAATAGATGCAGTGGAAAATGAAGAGCAGATGAAGAATTTAAGGGGAAGGATGATTTCAATTATTTGGATGGATTTGGCAGAGGGACCAATAAAAGTTTCAAGGAGGACACAAGGGAAAGTCTGCAGTAAATAAAGCAGGAAAAAGCCTGGAGAAAAGCTTTAGCTGTCTGGATAAAGAGGAAGAGTCAGGTAATCACACAGATATTTCTACTGCATTATTTCACTTTCATCTGGCACAGGACAGATGAGTAATTATGAAAGTTATGTATCTGCAGGATGTAATACAAGCACTGGGAGACTAACAGTATGTTGTTTGGCCCCAGCATAGTTTTTACACTAGTGAAAAGTAGATGCAAGTACTAGGGCTATGCGGAATTTCACCAGCTGTTTCAATTCGACACTGTTTCGACTCATTTCAAGCTCGAAACAGTGAAATTTGAATCGAAATGAAGGGCTTTGAAACAGCCTCGAAACAAAAGGAGGCTAGTCAAAATGTTTCAAAGCAACCAGCAGCGAGGTGGTGAGAGACGGGGGAGAACCAGGGCTGCGCTTCCAGCATCAGGCTGTAACACAGCCCTGGCTCTCCCCATCTCCCGCCATGGGGCTGTGGGAAGCCGATAACAGTGCAGGAGAAGGGAACTGAGCCCAGGCTCAGCACAGCGATTGGGCTGGGGAAAGGAACTGAGCCCAATGGCTCAGTTCCCCCACCCCAGTGCTAGAAGGGATGGGAGGCAGGGGTCAGCCCAGCTGGGCTGACTCCCAACCCCCAGCCTGATCTAGCAAAATGTCAAAAGTGTTGAAACAGCCTCACTGTTTCAAAGAAACAAAATGGAACAGCTGTTTCGGATCTAAATTAAATTTGAAAAGGAATGCTGTTCCATCAAAACCTCGAAACTCAAGGTGAAATGGAATGGTGCCATTTCACACAGCCCTAGTAAGTACTGCAATTCTGATTTGTATAAAAGACTATACAAGAAGCAGTGCAGGAGAGACATTTCTTTTAACTATCAGTACCATGATAGATCATGACTATGTGTTGTGATAACACAACCAAAACATTATTTGGTGAGGAGCACAAGGGAATCTGCCCTATTTAAATCAGCTAGCAAAAAGCAGCTCTATATTCTTAAAGCTCCTTCTCATGTCAGGAGAGCCCAGAAAAGGTCTCCAGTCTTTGATCATGCTTGGCAGGGAAGACTGTGTAAATCTAAGTCTTAAAAACCAGGAGAGCCTCAGGGATTCAGTTTCTGAAAATGAAAATAAATTTGGATTTGAGTGGTCAATGGCAGACCTCAGATTTGCTCTTCCCTAATCTCACCTAATTCATACCTAATCTCAAAATGAGGAGAAATTGTTACTTCATAAGCCCGCCTTTCAGAATTCCTGTTTAGTTACTTAAAACATAACTGTTACTGATGGCTATTTAGATGCCTTTGTGAATTTAATCTGGTGATTTCCATATATTTTCAAGGTGTATACACCCAACAATCTTCATTATTTGACACTATACTTGACTCAGCAGAAGCACCAAAGATTAACTTGACACAGGACCTGAATTACCCTCTTGCTTCGAGACACATTATTAGAACAATATGGGGAAAACCTTCAGTACTGCTTCCTATCGATAGTCAGGCCAGTCTTGAACCTAAGCCTTTGGCCTACCTGGATTAGCCACTCATCCAAGTCTGCCATCTCTCCAGCTAACTACTCAGGCTGAACAAAGGCAGCTGGAAACCCCCATCTGAGTCTAATCATCTACCCATTCCCTACCACCCAGGGCTAGGGACAGAAGTTACACATAAACCAGTTTAACTGATCAGAAACTAGTTTAAACCTGTAACAGAACAGAAGTTTAGTGCACATAAACCAGTTTCAAAATGGCCAAAACTGGTTTAAGATAAACCTGGTTGAATGCAGTATCAGACTTAACTGATCCGGGTCAAACTGGTTTACGAAACTTCTGTCCCAGACCCCTTCCTGGCTGAAGTTAAATCACAGCCTCCAGCATGCTTTCCAGCCCTGGGCTGTACTCTGCTGTCTACTCCAGAGAGCAGGGCTGGCCCAGCCCCTCTGCTCCCTAGCTGGAGTAGTGAGGGCTGGCTGACAAGAGTGGAAGGATGGGGCAGGTGGGAGGCAAGCCCAGTCTCCAGCGGGAGGGACTGCCCACTCCCAGGCAAAGCGAGGGAGGGGAGTTAAACACCCCTTCCCCTGCTTAAAATTACTGCTGGCTTCAACTGTGGAATGCAAATCCCAGAGGCACCTGGAAGCAGGAAGAAGTGATGAGCAACCCTGCAGAGTCCTGCTGATATAATTCTGGACTGCAAACCCCAAAGACCTCTGGAGCAGAAGGAAGAGGAAGTGAACACACAGCCAGAAAGTCATGCTCTAGCGCCCTTCCCCCCCCCCCCCGCCCGGCTTCTGGCTTGAACCACTGCAGGCATGTGGCTGCAGTTCCTGACCCAAAGGTAAATGTCTGTTCACTTCTGTTTCAATTTAATCTCTGCACTTTAGACTAACCTGTAAAGACTGAATCGATTCAGCTTCAGACTTTTTGAATGTCTATACCTAGCCCAAGCAGCCAGCCAGAGTCAGCTAACCCTTCACTCCCTCCTTGACCCAGAAGAGGAAGTACCTGGTCAATAGGGCTTAACTCTTACCCAGACTGCATTGTTGTTCCTCATGGCCTGTGTGTTTACTGGTGCTTGATCCCTCCCTGAACCCAACTCCCAGCTTGATCTCCTGGCTACCAGAGCTAGCTAGTCCTCTGACTCCACACTCTATCTCACCCTCCAGCATTTTGAGAAAAATGCATTCACTTTGATAAACCCTCCCAGAACCCTGGTTAGATACCCAAGAGGGTAGCCCACATTGAGCTGCCAGGTTGCCACAGCTACACTTCTTGCAGTACCTGACACTACTTTAAAACTAGCTTAGGTATTTCAGACACGCCGCAGGCATACCACAGATTGCAATGTACACCTACCTTTGAGTAAGGAACAGCTTTTAAAGTGCTCAATACACTTCCTTGACACATTCTGCTTATTTTTATTCCCCTTAATACAATTACACACATAAAATGTACATTAAAACAACATGATTTATGGTGAAAATTCAAGAAATCAAAAGACAGGAAATTCTAGAATGGAGATGCCTCATACAACTTTAATATACTGCCTTTCCCCATATGTGTCATGTACAGGCATAGGTGGATCCAGGATGTTATAAAAAGGTGTGCAGGTGGGAGTAGTGACTGGTACTGCAGGGTGACTGTACCTCCATTCCCAGCTCCTCCCCACACTGCACAACACCACAGAGGCAGCAACCAGGGCCTCTTTTGAGTCCCCAAATTAGGTAAGAATCTTCCCCTCCCCCCCCAGCTCTTGGCACCTCTTTCTTCCCCCCCCTTTGCTCTACAGCATCTCCTCTCTGCTCCCCTGTCCCTCTTACTGCTTCCCCTGGCTGGCCTGAGAGTCAGGGGGAGTTCTGGAGGTTCTTCTGCCCTACTCCAGCTCAGCTGGGGACAGCAGCAGCAGCACTGGTGGCACCTGCCCCCTAAAGCATTCCCCCTGGGGGCAGGTTCGCCTGAGCAAAGAATGAGAACTCACCTACTGTCACTGCTGCCTATTGTCAGCTCCCCATGCAGCCCACCTGGAGAGGGGCAGGAGCACCCCACCCTTGGGCAGCTAAAGTCATTGGCAGTGGCAGGCTAGGACCAGAAATGGAGGAGAAGCAATATGTTGCTGAGCAGAAAGGGGAAGGAGGGAGGGGAATTCTTGCCTGCTTCAGATAATTGAAGTCCTTGAGTGCTGTTCTTGCAGTTTGGTCTAAAAAGGGGGCTGCACTCCCTCTGGATCCACCCCTGTGTACATATAATAGATACATGGTCACATGATATCTCTTCCACAGGACCTCTGCCTCTGCCTGTCTACAGAATGGACAAATGCTTAATTAATGAGCAGCTATTTATTTGTCCTCATCATAATTAAAGATGGGTGTCCATGCCTTATTTACTAGATACTATTCAAAGTTTGCTCTGAATAAACTTATAGATTTCCTCATGGGCTTTTTCCAAAGTCTTCTGCACTATAGCATCTTCACAAACATTAATTACTATGTGTTCACAAAATCCCTGTAAGGGGGTGCTATTGATCCTACTTAATAGATGGGAATTGAAGCACTGAAAGATTAAGATAAAAAGTACCCACTAATTGTTGATACCCAAAATATGGTACTTATAAGCATGTTTTTTCTAAGTATTTGCCATTCTACGGCACTTGAGAAATTCAAGCACTATTTTCATCGGCTTGACTTGCAGTTGTGAGTGCTCAATGTTCCCACAATCAGACCTTGGGATCTTAGGCTTCACAGTCACAAAGTGAGGAACAGAATTACTGACCACAGTTAAAAAGTTAGGAAGAAAGTTCTCCAAGACAGTATGTAAGTGTCTTACCCTTCTTTCTCTTTCCTCAGCCTCCTGCCTTACTCACTACACACCTTCCAAGCATTGCACATGCTGAGCCAGGCAACAGCCTCGATTGTACAAGACACTTTATAGACCCACTCCAACCTGTAGAGCAAATTAAGCAGGGGGTCCTGTGAGAAAAATAGCTGCATAAGTAAAATTAACTATACAGGTAAATGGGAGTCACACAGCAAACTCCTCACAGATTACTTAGAAATTTTAGCAAAGTACAATTTCCCTCTGAAAAAATAAATCTTATTCACTTATGGACGTATTTCTAAGTTACTCACCTTTATATAAGGATCATCCAATTCTTTTTTTTATATAATATGCCACGTCTGAAAAACAAAATCTCAACACTGTCACTTTCTTACAAGCTTTTGTTTTTGCAGAGAAAGACTGTGGAAAAATTAAATGATTAGAGGAAGTGTAAAACAGAAGCACCTGTATATAAGTAAATACGAGTATGAAAAAAGTCACTGAGGATGAAGAGGGAGAAAGACAAGAAAAAAGACACGTTCCTTATTCATGCAGTGCAAGAAAGAAAACCCTCAGCAGCTTTATACACTGAAGTGATACATGTTAACCCACATCCACGTCCCCTATAAAATACAGCTAAATACACAATAGACAAATTTTACCACATGCTGAGCAGCATCAGAATCTAAGGAGACAGATTCTTCCAGAGGAGGAATAGGAAGAGAGGAGCAATGAGTGGTATACACCAGCATTATCCTAAAACGCTACTAAGGGACACAAGGGAAATCACATACTAATGGAGAGTGGAAATTTTCCTTGCAATAGAATTTGTAACCATCTTTATCTCTAAAATAGGTGATAAGAGGAGATGCATGCCTAATGTTCATTAAATCCTGTTTGTTCCCATTACACTGAATTTAACTCTTGGAGCACTGTCAGCCTATTTAAATAGGACCTCTAAGTCTATTGCAGTGTCTGCATAAGTGTGATCTGTTGCTAAAGAACTGCTGTTCATTCAGATTAAACTTGCTTGTGAGAATTTAAAATTTCTGATCCTAGTATTTGTAGGCCTTTTCAAGTTATTTTTGAAGCAACTGAAATAATTCTAATTGTACTTTACCAACACAGCACCATAATTAGAACAATATGGGAAGTATGGAACAAACTAAAGATTGAACATCCTAGAATAGTTCAGATGCTGAGTTAAGAAGGCATTATATCCCATCATACCCCACAGACTTTTTCTTGCCCTGTATATTCAGCTCCCAAATGGCATCTTGCACAGGGGAAGATATCATCAGAATGACTCCAGTGAGAATGCTTCAATGTTTCTTACATCACATTGTAATTTACAAATCCAGGGACCTTTAAAAGTTTTTACTGGCAAGGTTATGTGGATTATGAATGGAGTTTTATTGCAGTCAGGAAGTGTTTTCTACAAGTTCCATATTAGAACACACGTTCTATTCAATTCAAATCCAACACCAAACTTTTGGCTAAGTAGCTGGATCAAACAGCAACTGCTGGAATACCACTGTGGAATTTATGTGGAATCACAACACATACACATCTGGTTTTGCAAGGAATAAAACACAGGAGAATCCATGCCTTTACTTTATTACATAATTATTATTTGGCCCTATCCTAACCACATAGACATTTTCTATGGAGCTGGGCTCCACACGGCACTTAGACTTCTATGGATCATACTGGATCCAGATACATCTTTAACCACCTCAGAATTTGTTCTGAAACTGATCAAATATTTTTAACAACCCCTACAGCGGAAAAAACCAAAACATAAGCAGCAGACCCAAAGTTTGTAAATGGAAAGACTTCCTAAAAAAAAATTTCAGATAAAACTATTATGCCACTTACATTTATATTTCAAGGAATTTTCCTATAAAAGAGAAAAAAATCCTATTTGTGAAAACAAACACTTGAGAGAGTTATAATTTAAAAATACAGTAAATTAAAGCTGTTTTTCTAATGTATTGAGAAAAATAAAAGATTTTTTGATCTTCCCGTTTTAAAAGATGTTCTCATTTTCCCGCAACTGAATATAATTCAAAGGCAACCATATTAAAACAGCACTTATAAGACCAAAACATTTCATATATATTGACAAATTTATAATTTCTATAATCTTACTTTTACTTGTAATAACAGTAATTTTCTGTACTGTTTGCATGATTCAATTTTATTTAAAAAATCAAAAGATAAGGCATCTTTTTTGACAAAGCCTTTTCTATCTTTTGAATTCCTCTAAATATAATGTTCAAAAAAGGTCACTCAGTCATCTTTTTTATCAGTCTCTCCTGTTGAAGGAAGGATATTGTACTTCATAAAAATGTCACGCTGCAAATGAAAAATCTTCCTGGACTCAAAACCTACAATTAATTTACCAGAAAAAACTCAAATAAGAAAACAGGAAATAGGAAACCACTATCATATCAAGCAGAGAAGTAAAAGAAAAGGTCTTCAGAAATAGGAATTCACAAGGTGTTTTATTTCTGAAAAATCTCACGTTATCTACCGTATTCACTTGAATCCAAGGCAACCTTGAATTTAAGATGACCCCTCAATAATTAGACTCTATACATGGAAAATGTATAAATCTATTATAATTTTCCATGTATAGAATCTAATTATTGGAGGGTCATCATTAATACATCCCTCCCATCACTGCAGGGGGGGCAGGCAGTGGGGGAGCAGGTAGTAAGGGAGATCGAGCAACTCACCCCTTGCTTGTACCTGTCCCCCTGCCCACTGCATTCTCAGACTACCCCTTCCCCCTAGTCTCTACCCCCGCAACTCCTCCCCAGCCTCTGCTCTCCACTTCCTCCCCGCTTACCCTTGTTCTGAGCTAGCAGGCTCTATCTACGCTGAATCTTAAGGCACTCAGCATGACCCCAGCCAAGGCCGCATAGCAGCCATGCAGGTTGCATGCTGCTACTACAGAACGGGGCTGGGGCTGTGCTCAGTGGCCCAAGGCATCAGTGTGGACAAAGCCTGCCAGTGTGGGGCAAGGTAAGTTGGGGAGGGAAGCTAAAACATAACACGATTACTGATTCCAGATGTCACCTAGAATAAGGGGCAAACACATGACAGATACCATGCACTAACTAGCAAACAGTAAAATTACAATACATTTTTGAAAGGGTAATTTTACCTTGGATTCAAATGATTTAGTACATACTATGGCTGTGTATCATGCATTTGTTTTATTTTTACTACAGCAGAATCAATTTACTACTCCGTAAATATGTCATGTGTCTATACCCTGAGACTCCCATGTTCTTGTGGCATTTTTCTGTACTATTCAAAGGAAGTCTTTCTTTGGGCCTTGTACATAGAGTTTGGCAGGAAGCAATTTTCCCTTCTTGCAATAATTTTTTTTTGAGATTTCAATCAAACTTTTGAAGTTTTTTCAGAGACAGAGCATTTGCACCCTGTGCAGCCCTTAGCCCACTGGTCAGAAAACTAATCTGAAGTCAGGCTCAAGTCTACTGACATGACTGTATGGCTCCCCCTCCCCCCCCCCCGCATAAACCAAGCCTAGAATGGGAAAGGGCCAGGACCTAGAGCAGACACCACATGGCCACCCAACCTGGCAAGGAGAAAGGCCCAGCCAGCTTGTGGGTTTTATAGGGACAAGGGAGGTAGTGCTAAAGGTTGACACTTAGGGGTGCCCTTTGGCCAGGTTAGAACTGGAGATGGAAACAGGGTGGGAAGGAGATATTGTATTTCTGTTATGGGCTTGGAAGAGACATTAAGGGAATGGGAAAGAGATTCCCCTGTGTTTGTGAGGCAGGGGAGTTAGGGTGGGGAGGGGGCAGGACGACTATGGTCCCCCCTATGAGAAAGGGAGGTATGGGCTTGAGGGACATTAAGAGAGTGGGAGGAGGGGTTCTATCTTTTATGGAGGTAGTGAATGAAGTTTGGGAAGTGAGGTTGGGTTAGGCACAAGGGAACACTCTTCTCGGTAAGAGGCAGGGCATTGAGAATAGATGGGGTGGGGTAGACTGGTTTTGATTTGGGGGAGTAATTTGGGGAAAGTCTGCTTTGTCATACTTATTTTAATATGTATTGTCTTCTCTTTTTTTTAATAACATGCTGCCCTGAGCCTCTTTTAGAAAGGTCAACATGTACATCTAATAAATACAATAAATAAAAATAACTAATTCCCTGCTCTGCCATTCTCCCACATTGCAAGTACTACTGTCCTTACTACCAGGCTACTGCTTACTTTGGATTTTTCCAGCAAAAAAAAAAAGAATTTTAACCAGAAAACACTGACTTGAATATGCTGCTGACAATCAAAATATTTTGATACATCATTTGTTCCCATATTGGTTACTACAAGCATGTGTTTAAAACAGTCATCCAAGATATTCTGAATGATATTCAAAGATATTCAGAAATACTGTATTTTCTCACATACAATACACCTTTTTTACAAAAACTAGCTGCTGGAAATTGAAGTGCAGCTCATATGCAAGAAATATGGTAAAAGCAGCTTCTGCCACTTAACTAGGCAAAAGCAAAAGTAAAATCTGTCCAAGATCCACAGGGAGAAGAACAATGAGTAGGCTCGTTACTTGTGGTGCTACAAGTAAAGATCTTTTTTCTTCATTCTGCCTTTCAAAAAACAAGAGGTGTTTCTTATTCTGGGACATGCTGTATATCCCAAATGGTACTTCTAATCAGAAGTATCTGCCATCCTCACCACCAAAAAAAGAATACCCAGAACCAAGGGATATTATTTAATGGTTCTATCTAGTAAGTGTTTTGTGTAAATTAAACTTAAAAACTATATTTGTTGTCGAATAGGTTCTAATTGGTCACTGAAAGTCAACGTTATCAACTTCTAAGCAATATGTACTTACTATCAAATGGGTACTTTTTCAGGAATCTGTCTTATTAAGGTTTATCAAGTGGCAGTACATTTTTTAAAAATTAGAGGACTTCTGTAGTCTTGGCTGATCTTTTGCAGCAATCCCAGGTCAGAATTTTAAACCTTAAAATAAAACTCAAACCTCCTCCATGATATCCCAGATTGAAACCTCAGTCATAAATGCATGCATTCTAATATTATAAAAGCCTAAGTCTGTCTGTCTGTCTGTCCCTAATACTTTATTTGCACTCTGACTGGCTGACGGAAACAGCCAATCAGAGTGTTCCAAGCATGGGGGAGCACCGCCATGATTCCGAAGCCATGCTGAGGACAAGACAGAGGGTGGGGGAGCCCACCCTGCTCCCTGCAAGCGGTGCCGAGGACCAGACATGGAGAGGACTAGGCAAGGTGTTTTGCCTCTCCTTGCAAGAGGCAGAACAGCGGCAGCATGGGGCATTAGGTGGCAGCACTCCATCCCAGACCCCTCTGCCCACTGCCCCCCGTCATTCTTGATGGGCAATTGGCTACTATCATCATATAAGGCTATGGTGTCTAGTAGTAGTGCTGTAGTTGAAGGTCTTTGAACCATTCTATTTAAAAAAATCTAAGTTTTGTCTTTCCATTTAAAAATATAATGACTTGCATCACTTATTTGTGACAGTAACCTTAGTCATGAAAGTAACCCTTTTAATTAGTTACATTCGCAAAAAAATGCAGGATTACATCCAAATTTGAGAACAGCATTCACAAAGTAAGGATAAGTAGAAATGCAAATTCTATTCTTTTTGCCTTCCACATATAAAACAAAAAAAGAAATTTGTTCTCCTGAACTTGAAAATTAAACACACAGGGCAGATATGTAGGCACTTACCATACCTCAGTGGCACTTATCCAGTCAATTATGTGCCAGGTTTGGTACTTACAACAGTTAGTAAATTTATTCCATGTACAGTGTAGATATACAACCATCCACACACATAATAAGCATGTTTTTTAGTCTGTGCCCTGGCCAGGCAGGTGTTGAGTGTACATCCCAAAACTGCAGCCAGGCAAAAAGCCATGACTAGCAGGTGTTACATGCTGTCTCCAGCCCTCCTCTTGAAGTTGCTGCCTGAGGAACCAAAAGATGGAGCTATGTAGGAAAAAGAAGAAGAGAAAAAGCTAGAGTATATGTGGTTCAGTGAGATGGCTGTTGCTTTAAATGGTAGAGGCTCCAGCACCCTAGGGCCCTTGCAGTCAACAGGGCAGAAACTTCTTAACTATTCTCCCTCCATCTTAGTCAATTAATATTTAAAAGATGTAGTAGTTCAGCTGTAAGAGAGGACTAGCAAAAACCTAATCTATGGCCTGATGGTTAGGGAACTGTGCTAGCAAATCAGAGGCATGCAAGTTCTCAGCCCCCTCTGGGTGAGTTATAGAAGAGACTTCAGGAAATCATCTAATCCAATCCCCTGCCCTGGGCAGTATTATCTGTCACTAAACCATCCCACACCAGTATTTGCTTAATCTGCCCTTAAAACTTCCAAGGATGAAGAATACACATCTCCCAGAGTAGCTTGTTTCAATGCTTAATCACCCTCACAGCATAAAACAATATCCAGCTTAAATTTCCCTTGCTAAAACTTAAGACCATTGCTCCTCATCTTGTCCCCTATAGGCACAGAAACTAATCTATCTCTATGCTCTTCTGTACAACCACCACTCAAATATTTGGAGACTGTTACCAAATTCTCCTTCAGTATTTTCTCCAGACTGAATAACACCAGTCTTCCCTTGTAAGTCATGTTTTACAGACCTTTAATTTTTGTTGCTATCTGCTGGATTTTCTCTCATTTATTCGCATCTTTTGTAAAGTACAGGGCCCAAAACAAGACTTCAAGTAAAGCCATAGCAGTGCCAAGCAGAGCAAAGGAATCGTTTCCCTTGCTTTGCAAGTAACACTCCTATTAATACAGCCCAGTGTGGTATTACAACCAGAGCACACTATTCAGTCCCATTGAGCTTACGATCCACTATAACCCCCTTTTCCTTTTCTGCAGTATTATAGCCCTCCCCCAGTCTGCATTTATGCATGCAATTGTTCCATCCCAAGTGCAGGACTTTATACATGTCCTTGTTTAATTTTATTTAATTAATTTCAGACCATTTCTCAGTTTATCAAGGTCATTCTGAATCCTGCTTCTACCTTCCAGAGTGTCGTGTCAGCAGCTCCACCCAGTCCGGTGTTATCTGCAAATCTGTTAAATGTGCACTAAAGCCCATCCTCCAAATCATTAAGGAAGATATTAAACAACACTGGAGCTGTACAGTATGCAGTGCTTTAGATCAACTTTGACAGGGAAAAATAATTAAAAGACATGGAAATAAATAGAAAATGGGATAAAATGGTTAATCAAAAGAATATAGCTCAAGGTTAATCTGATAGTTTTCTTTGATAACTAACTTTATCCTGCAGGACAAATCAGGACAGTTGGTGGTTGACGTGGGGAAAAAAGCAGAGCTCTTCAATGAGTTCTTCACTTCAGTATTTCTATGTACTGACCAAGCCAATTCCCCCACCTTGATCATTGATGGATGTCCAAATGGCACCAGTCCGCCTACGGTTAGTTCTGAAATAGTTAAGAGCTCCTGGAGGAGCTGGATGGGTACAAGTCAGCAGGCCCGGATGACCTCCATCCACAGCTGCTGAAAGAATTGGCCAGTGTCATAGCTGAGCCACTGGCACAGCTGTTCGAGCACTCATGGTGCTCCGGCCAGGTCCCTGAGGACTGGAGAAGGGCCAGTGTGGTGTCCATTTTCAAGAAAGGGAGAAGGGATGAACTGGGTAACTTTAGACCAGTCAGTCTTACCTCTATTCCTGGGAAAATGCTAGAGAAAATAATCAAAGAACACATTTGTGCAGGCCTAGCAGGGGAAACGATGCTGAGGGGAAACCAGCATGGGTTTGTTACAGGTAGATCCTGCCTGACAAACCTTGCAGCCTTCTATGACCAGGTCACACACTGCCTGGACGTGGGAGCAGAGGCTGATGTCATCTTCCCCCACTTTAGGAAGGCCTTTGACACAGTTTCGCACCCTATCCTCATTGGGAAGCTAGCAGACTGTGGAGTGGACTCCTACACAGTCAGGTGGGTGGCCAACAGGCTTAGGGACTGCACCCAGAGAGTGGTGGTGGATGGTTCCTTCTCGGCCTGGAGGGAGGTGGGCAGTGGGGTCCTGCAGGGATCGGTCCTCGGACCAATATTATTTAATATCTTCATCAGTGATTTGGATGAGGGCATGCAGAGCACCCTCTCCAAGTTTGCCGATGATACCAAGTTATGGGGCAAAGTTAGTACACCGGAAGGCACAGAGCAGATTCAGGTTGACCTGGACAGGTTGGATCAATGGGCAGAGAGAAATAGGATGCAATTTAATAAAGATAAATGTAAGGTACTCCACCTGGGAAGGAGGAATCCCCAGCACACCTATAGGTTGGGAAGTGTCCTTCTCAGCAGCTCAGAGGCAGAGAGGGATCTTGGAGTCATAATTGACTCCAAGATGAACATGAGCCGGCAGTGTAACGAGGCCATCAACAAGGCCAATCGCACCTTGTTGTGCATGAGCAGGTGCATGACTAATAGATCAAAGGAGGTGATGCTCCCCCTCTATGCGGCACTGGTCAGGCTGCAGTTGGAATACTGTGTCCAGTTTTGGGCGCCGCACTTCAAGAGGGACACGGGGAATCTCAAGAGTGTCCAGAGGAGGGCCACTCGCATGATTAGTGGCCTTCGTGATAGACCCTACGGGGGGGAGGTTGAGAGAGCTGAATCTCTTCAGCCTTCACAAGAGACAGCTGAGGGGAGATCTTGTGGCCGCCTATAAATTTATTAGGGGAGGTCAACAGGGAATAGGGGAAGCACTGTTTACTAAGGCACCCCAGGGAGTGACTAGGAATAACAGGTGTAAACTAGTTGAGAGTGGAATTAAGTTAGATATTAGGAAGAAATTTTTCACAGTAAGGGTGGCCAGGATCTGGAATGGGCTTCTAAGAGAGGTGGTGCTATCACCTAGCTTGGAGGTCTTCAAGAAGAGGCTAGATAGTCACCTGGCTGGGGTCATCTGACCTCAGTCCTCTTTCCTGCCAGGGGCAGGGGGTCAGACACAATGATCCATTGTGGTCCCTTCTGACTCTACAATCTATGACTCTATGAAATTTCTTGACAGAGAGAATGCAGTACATCTCCTCTACCTGGACTTCATGAAGGTTTGATACAGCACCACATAGGAAATTGTTCATTTTAGAGGAAAAATGGGGATTGGTAAAGGAATTATATGGTGGAAGTAGAGCTTGTAAAGCAGAGCCAGCAGGAGGTATTGTTAATAGGGTATCAGTTTGGAGGGAGGTTACCAGTGGAGCTCCTCAATGACTGGTTTTGGGACTTGTGGCAGGCTTGGGGGAATCTCCATCTCCAGAGCCTGTTGCCTCTAGGTGGCCAGACTGGCGTGTTGGTGTTGGTGCTCTGCCTCCTCTCTCTCACCTGCCTACAGAAGTCAGGGTAGCCTACTCCTTGGTGATTGTTGCCTCTCTCCTCTCCCCACAGGCGTACTCCCTCTTTAAGAGGGCTGTGATTGCCCTAGGGGCTAGAATTGTGATCTCCAGCCACCTTCATAGTCATGCTCATGCTTTGCAGATGACTCTCAGTGGTCCCTTCATAGTAGACCTCTATATCCAAAATCAATAGGATTAAACAAATACTTAGCTAGCCATCTTCCTGCAGGGCTCTTACCTCACTGCCTCCAGGGCATTTAGGGAGTCTTTACACATACTCCACGGTTTGGGAAGAAGGTGTTTTAATTAAGGTGGTTTTCAGGAGCTGCTCCAATTAAGACACCAACAGTGTCCTTTGTATTCAGCATCCCGCACTTCAAAACAGAGGTGGGGGTGCTTTAATTAAAGCTCGTTCAACGAGCTTTAGTTAAAACACCCCACCACCATTTTGAAACACGGGGACACTGAACACATGTGACGCCAAGACTGCAAATTCTAATTAGAACACTCCAGCAGACTTGATTAATCAATTAAGTCAATAATGTGCTCTGGCACATTCTAATTAGGATGCATTAGAGTGTGTTGAAGCAGGCATCAGACATAGATTCATAGATGTTAGGGTCGGAAGGGACCTCAATAGATCATCGAGTCCGACCCCCTGCATAAGCAGGAAAGAGTGCTGGGTTTAGATGACCCCAGCTAGATACTCATCTAACCTCCTCTTGAAGACCCCCAGGATAGGGGAGAGCACCACCTCCCTTGGGAGCCTGTTCCAGACCTTGGCCAATCTAACTGTGAAGAAGTTCTTCCTAATGTCCAATCTAAATCTGCTCTCTGCTAGCTTGTGGCCATTGTTTCTTGTAACCCCCGGGGGCGCCTTGGTGAATAAATACTCACCAATTCCCTTCTGTGCCCCCGTGATGAACTTATAGGCAGCCACAAGTTCACCTCTCAACCTTCTCTTGCGGAGGCTGAAAAGGTCCAGGTTCTCTAGTCTCTCCTCGTAGGGCTTGTTCTGCAGGCCCTTGACCATACAAGTGGCCCTTCTCTGGACCCTCTCCAGGTCATCCGCATCCTTCTTGAAGTGTGGTGCCCAGAATTGCACGCAGTACTCCAACTGCGGTCTGACCAGCGCCTGATAGAGGGGAAGTATCACCTCCTTGGACCTATTCGTCATGCATCTGCTGATGCACGATAAAGTGCCATTGGCTTTTCTGATGGCTTCGTCACACTGCCAGCTCATGTTCATCTTGGAGTCCACTAGGACTCCAAGATCCCTTTCCACCTCTGTGCCACCCAGCAGGTCATTCCCTAGGCTGTAGGTGTGCTGGACATTTTTCCTCCCTAGGTGCAGCACTTTGCATTTCTCCTTGTTGAACTGCATCCTGTTGTTTTCTGCCCACTTGTCCAACCTATCCAGGTCTGCCTGCAGCTGTTCCCTGCCCTCCGGCATGTCCACTTCTCCCCATAGCTTTGTGTCATCTGCAAACTTGGACAGAGTACATTTGACTCCCTCGTCCAAGTTGCTGATGAAGACATTAAAGAGTATCGGTCCAAGGACCGAGCCCTGCGGGACCCCACTGCCCACACCCTTCCAGGTCGAGACAGACCCATCCACCACGACTCTCTGGGTGTGGCCCTCTAGCCAATTTGCCACCCACCGGACTGTGTAGTCATCCACATCACAGCCTCTTAGCTTGTTCACCAGTATGGGGTGGGATACCGTATCGAAGGCCTTCCTGAAGTCTAAGTATACGACATCCACCCCTCCTCCTGTGTCCAGGCGTTTCGTAACCTGGTCATAGAAAGAGACTAGATTGGTCAGGCACAATCTGCCCGCCACAAACCCGTGCTGGTTTCCCCTCAGCATAATTTGCCCTGCCGGGCTCTCACAAATGTGAGCCTTGATAATTTTTTCAAAGACTTTACCAAGGATGGAGGTGAGACTGACTGGCCTATAGTTGCCCGGGTCCTCCTTCCTCCCCTTTTTGAAAATGGGGACCACGTTAGCCCTTTTCCAGTCCTCCGGGACTTGGCCCGTGCGCCACGAGCGTTCGAATATTCCTGCCAGTGGCTCTGCAATGATGTCGGCCAGTGCCTTCAGCACCCTCGGATGGAGGTCATCCGGGCCTGCTGACTTAAAGGCATCCAGTTCTTCCAAGTGACTCTGCACCATCTCAGGATCTACGTATGGAAGTCTGGTGCCTTGCTGCTGCCTCTCTACAACCTGAGTGAGAGCCTTGTTGTGTCCCTCACTTAGGAACACTGAGGCAAAGAACTCGTTGAGTTCAGCCTTGTCCCCCCTGTCTGTCACCAATTGTTTCTGCCCATTTAGCAGGGGTCCTATTCCTCCCTGGGCCTTCCTTTTACTCCCAATATATCTAAAAAACAATTTCTTGTTGTCTTTTACTTGGGTTGCCATCCTTAGCTCCATGGTAGCTTTGGCCCGTCTAACTGCCTCCCTACAAGCACGAGCAGAGGAGGTATATTCATCTTTAGTGATCTCACCTTGTTTCCACTTTTTATGTGCTCCCCTTTTGGCCCTTAGGCTGCCCTGGATTTCTCTGGTCAGCCAGGGAAGCCTCCTGGCCCCTTTCCCTCTTTTGCCTCGCTCGGGGATAGTCTTGCTTTGTGCCCGAAGGATCGTTTCCTTAAGGCACAGCCACCCTTCTTGGGCTCCCATCCCTTCAAAACTCCTACTCTGCAGTGCGTCCTTGACTAATCGCCTGAGTGCATTGAGATCAGCTTTCCTAAAGTCTAGCACTTTCACCCTACTAGTTACCTTACCCACTCGCCGTCTTATGTTGAACTCTATTATTAGGTGATCACTGTCTCCCAAATGGCTACCGATCTGGAGGTCCCCTACCATGTCATCCCCTGTTGCCAATACCAGATCCAGTATGGCATTCCCCCTAGTGGGACCATGTACCTCCTGTGTCAGGTGGAGGTCCTGTACACAGGTTAGAAACCCGCGTGAGCAGTGGGACTTTGCTGTCTGCGTCTCCCAGCAGATGTCCGGGTAGTTTAGGTCCCCCATGACTACCGCCTCTTTAGCTTTTATGGTCTCCGAGAGTTGCCTCAGGAGCCCTGAATCTCTTTCTTCCCCTTGGTGTGGGGGTCTGTAGCAGACCCCTACCACCAAATCCCTTTCTCCTTGCCCTCCATGTAGCCTAACCCACAATCCTTCTACTTCCTCAACCTTGGATTCTGTCTTGATGAGGGTTGATGTATATTGCTCACTGACATAAAGTGCAACCCCCCCCCTTTCTTTCCCGACCTGTCCTTTCTGTACAATCTATAGCCCTTAATATGTACCGCCCAGTCGTGGGATGAATCCCACCAGGTCTCTGTTAGCCCCACTAAGTCATAGGTGTTTAGAGCAAGCAGGAGCGCTAGTTCATCCTGCTTGTTCCCCATGCTCCTAGCATTAGTATATAGGCACTTGAGCCCTGCGACTGGTGCCTTTGCTGCCCCCCAGCTCCGAGTCCCAAGGGTCCCATTGTTTCTTACCTTCTTGTTTCTTACCTGTTCTGTATTGCTGGTCTCCCCATGGCTTTCAGGTTTCCAATGCTCTCTTTCTTCAGGCTGGTCTGTCCTTGTGGGTGCCACATGGTTTGGTGGTCCACAGCTTCCCCTGCCCTCGTACTCCCCTCCCCGCAATGAGCCTAGTTTAAAGCCCGCCAGAGGAGATCAGCCAACCTAGAAGAAAACACACGCTTACCTTTGGGGGACAGGTGAAGCCCATCCCAGCTGAGCATGTCCCTCGTCGTGATATGCGGATCATTGTCCAGGAAGCCGAAGCCTGCCTCGAGACACCACTGCCGAAGCTGCCAGTTGGTTTCTCGGATGCAGTTCTCCTGCCGTCTTCCTCATCCGGTCACTGGTAGGATGGAAGAGAATACCACCTGTGCACCGAACTCCTTCAGCACGCCGCCCAGAGCACTGTAGTCCGCCATCAGATGATCAGGGGTTCTCCTGGCCGCATCATTAGTACCCACATGGACTAGGACCATGGGGTAGTAATCGGTGGGCTTGATCCTGGCCTGGATTACCTCTGTCACATCCCGAATCTTTGCTCCAGGGAGGCAGCATACCTCTCGTGCTGAGGGGTCCTGGCGACAGATGGGCCCTTCCGTACCTCTCAGGATTGAGTCGCCTATGACGAGTACTCGTCGCCTCCTCCTCTGGGTCCTCGTGGATCTCTTGACCTGTTCGGAGTGTGAAGAACGTGGTGTTTCTTCCTGCCCAAGCTTTCCTCCTCCCCTTCCATCTCCTGCAGGGTCGCAGGGCCTCGTACCTGTTCACCAGTCGGACTGGAGAAGCTGGTACCGGTTCGCTGCGAGCTGCTCCGGTCCTGGCTGTGACCGTCTGCCACTCTGCTGTGGAGGGCACTCCCTGGGCTGCTTCTTCCTTTGGTGCCTGGGCCTGCAGGGAAAGGAAATAACTGTCAATTTCATCCTCTGCCTCCCTGATCCCCCTCAGCCTGCTAACCTCCTCCCGGAGCTCCCTCACCTGCACCTCCAGAGCCCTAAGACGGGCACCTGCTGGACAGGTGTGGGGGCCCCCAATCTCTGCCCCCCCCGGCCCTGCTGGGGATCCCCCACAGGCCAGGAGGTAGGGGGACATCAGCTCCCCCATGGGCTCGGTCTGGGTGGAGGCCTCAGACCAGCCCTGGGTAGCCTTGTCCCCCTGGGCAGAGGCCTTAGCAGCACTCCTCGTAGACACCATTCCGAGCTGCTGTTTGTAGATCTGTGTGGTGTCTATGCCCTACCCTTACAGGAGTCTCACTCCTGGCCCTTCCTGCCCTCCTGCCGGCGCGAACGCCTGCGCAAACGCCGGCGTGCTCTTACAGAGCGCGCCTGTTTGCGTGCTCTGTTTGCGCCGCGTGGCTCGGAAGCGCAGCTCCCTACTGGCTCAGCTATATGGGACCCGGGGGGCTTCCCCTCCGGATCCGGCTCAGCTGCGCCGGGTCCCTCCGCCCCACTTACCTTCGGGGGATCAGCTGCTGCTGCCCCCGCTGCCAATTCTTCTGCTGCTGCTGCTGCCGCCGCCGCCGCCGCCTCCGGTCAGTCAGTTGGTAAAGGGGCACACGTGCGTGCGGGACACACGTGTGCCTGACTCCTCTTCTTCCCGCTGCTGGTTCCCGAGTGCTGGGAACTACGTCACCCTGCAGCTTTAAAGCCCGCGGTTTGAATTACCTGCCCCGCTCCAACAGCCAATCAGGTGCCCCAGTCTACCCGGAAGTGCCTGCCAGCAGTTCCGCCCCTACGCTCCCCCACTGCGGGGATCCACTGCCACGGGAGCCTGCTCCCCAAGGGTTAGCCCCAGGGGTGCTCCCTGGCCTGGGGGGACAGTCCCTTCCCTAGCCCTCCATGTATATAGATGTCTTTAGTGCCTGCCAGAGTCTCTCAGGCAACTCTTCCCATGTAGAGCACTGGCCCTTCTTCCTCTCTCCAGGCACTGGCTTTTAAGCTTCTCAGAGCATGGCCCCTCTTGTGGCAGGTGACGCTCCAGTCCCGGCACAGCTGTCCCTCTTTAATTCCAATGGGCAGCTTACAGTGCTGGTCTGGCAGCCCCAGCAGTGCCATTGCTGCTCAAGCAGAAGCCCCCCTACCGTCCCATTGCTGGGCAGCTAGCCCCACAGTAGGCACTCTCAGCCTATGGGTCCATGGTTGCCTACTCCCCTGCAGCCAGCCCATAATGAGCATTCTTCCCCCACCTGGGGACATCCCTGTGGCCGCTTCTCCCTTAAAGTAATGGGAGTTCCTGCTCCCTCTTACAGGGTATAAACCACAAATTTAGTAGTAGTAAAATCTGGAACAGCCTTCCAATCGGAGTAGTGATTGGGAAAAAAAGCAACTACTTTTAAAATGCAGCTCAGGACATTTACATGAGATTCTATGACAGTTCAGGCCCTAATAGGGTTCTATGACTCATGCAGTCCTCTATGTTCCTGTCTTGGTATCGGTACTCTTATAGGTCCATCTTACATCCTAAAGAAGAAGGATACTTGCTCAGGGCCATCTGGCCACTGAAGAACTGAAAGATTTTCTTTAAAAGTAGCAAGTCGAAACCACTAGCATTTTAACAGGTGCCTTAGCAAAGCATTAGAATCATATTTACAACTTTACGCAGATTCAAGATTGCACAGAGATTCAGAAGAGAAATTAAATGAGGAAATGCTAACAACTCCAGTTGTTTATCTTTCATGCCAATCTAGGAAAGTGTATTATACCCCAAAGAAACAAAAATTAACTCAACCATATAGCAGTATATTTATTGTTTCCTGCAAGCAGGGTAATTATCCGTCACCACATCATAATACAGCCCCATAAAGCAAGATTCTTTTATCCTAAGCCAACACACAGAAATTTAATCCCTTTGACTTTTTTTAACAACTTCACATTCTAAGATTTCCAGAATTAAGCAAAAAGAAAATGCAAGACAAATAAAAAAAATCATGTTCTGAGTATTATAGCAAGAAGTTTGCATCCAATAAAACACCTTTTAAAATCACTACCATCGAAAATAGTCTGAACATATGGATCAACGTATAAAGTCTGAATTTTCATTCACTCTTCCAGTTCCTTGCTGATAAATTATTTACAAGCTTATTTCTCACTTAGGAACTGGCATGCCATGTCAAACTAATAGTCTACTCAATCTGGCATTTGGTACCTTTTTCCTCCGACAGTGAGTGTTTGGCTTATGTCCAGAAACATGATAATGGATACCCTTTAAGTATTTGTAATCTTAGCTAGTGTTACTGAGGATGTTATATTTATTATTTATATAAATAATAATAAATAATCAGTGGAAAGAGTGCTCATCTAGAATTTGGGAGATGAGGTTTTGGTTTCCTGCCTGAGACTTGTTGTGTGATTGAGCAAATTGCTCTTTCTGGTATTCAATTCCTTTCCTGGTCACCTAAGTGACCATTTTTTAGTCATCAACATAACATTTTTGGTACTTGTGCACCTAGAAGAACTCTATTTCTGAACATGTAGCTCTGTGTGCATGGATGACTACATGAGCATGGAGACTGGGCATGAGCTGTAGCACCTAGGGTACATCCATAGGCCCCTTGTGGACACAAAGTAGCCTTAAATGCTTCAAACTGGAGTTGACCAAAGCCCATGATTACTAAGACTTAAACTCAGAAAGAAGAGAGACTTCCCATCAGAGCCACTCCTAGCATTTTTTGTACCCTGGACAGAGATGCTATCAAACACCAAAGGAGAATGCTGAACTGTAGAGCAGAGCATTGCTAGCACTGGCTTCCTGCTTCCTATTGTCTCCCTGCAAGAGTAGTTAAGGTATTTATCTGGATTCCTGGAGGACCTGGGTTCTAGGGTCTCTCCACCTACCCAGAGGGAGTCTGAACCTGAGTCTCTTTGACTTCCCAGCACAACATTCTAAATACTGCATCATAAGTCAGCCAATACATAGATCCTTCTCTACTTCTTTTAAAGTTGGCTTACCTGGCTGCCATGAGAGGGCCGCATGTGCGAGATATGTGGAACCAGAAGAAAAGGGAGAAAAGCAGAGGGTGAGTGGCAGCTATTGGCTTGGATAAGGTAGACAATTCCCACTATGCTGCTCCCCATATTCAGTATTATATTCAGTATCCTCTTTTCATTTCAGGTTTACTTTTTTGGACTCCTTCTCTACCTTGAGTACATATTTGCATCGCGTTGGTGATGGTGAAGATCGAGTCATTTTTCTCATCTGCTCTTAACTTCTCACTGTCCATGAATAGTTCAAATCATTTCTTCTAATATGCATACGTTTTTATGTCCTTCTGAATTTCCTTATACTATTTCTATGTGTGACAAGCTAAATCATGTACAATTGCATAATTACCCCATCACTTTACAGATCATTAATATATTAAATAATTCTAGCTCTAGCATAGATTGATGGGCAGTATTTTAGAACAGAGATTGTAGTATAAAGCTCAATAAATAAAGTCCTATACTAAATTTGTCCATGAGTAGACTGATACTGATACCACATAGCTGCCCTTCCATTTTATTCAACAAACAGCTTCAAATTGACTTTAAATAAAATTCATAGAAAATTCTGAGAGATGAGATTTTTGGTGATATCTTTTACTGGACCAAGCGTAAAGCTGGGAGAAATTGCTATATGGTTGGTCTGATAAAAGATATTGTCAAAAAAATCTTTCCTCTTGTATATTTCCCAGACCACCAGAGCTACAACATCACTCCAAGCCTACTAATAAAGTCTAAATCAGTGGTTCCCAACCTTTTTGGACACAAGGCACACCCCCACCTCCTTTGGACTTGGGACAACACTCCATACCTTTTGTGACTTGAGTGTCACCCAATTTCAAAAACTAACTTATAAATTACAATGCTTACCTCCTTACTTGGAGGCTGGGATGGAAATAGTTCAGTCAGGGAGAAGCCTGAGCCTGCTTTGTCTGCTTAACTTATCTGCTTATTTCTTCACGCCTCACATCACCCTTTAAAGAATCTCACATCACTGTAGTTGAAAATCACTGGACTAGATCTTCCATTTCTAACCAACCTCTTTGGAAAAAAGTTAGTGTTTCAGGTATTCTGTACTGCACATGAGATCACTGTGTTTCTAAAACTAAACCAGCTCTTTGAAAGCTATTTATAGAGACTCTTCAACTACAGCTAATATTGAAACCTTGTACATAAGGACCAAGTTAGTGCCTCCTCCAAAACTTCCTCTTAAAATTGTGCTCCTCCTTTCAAGTTCCATGCAGTGCAGATAGTTACATATTTCTTTTTAACAATTTTTGGTTGCATCTTTGGTGCAAATTTTTGCTGATATCAGAGGTTAGTAATATATAGTCCACACTACAGACATAGACTTTACTTGCCAGCCCACTGGGGTTTGTTAGGCCACATGCTCTTCCAACTGTTGAAGTGCTGGTCTTCAAACCAGTCTCCCACTCTGTTTCATCTCTGCTGGTGAGAGTCTTGATTACATTCTGTTGCTGATTCCATTGTTGTTGCGTAGCTGGTGGTCTTTTTATGTCTTCCTGAGTTCTGGTCTTGGACCCATCTTTCTGCTGATACTCTACAGGTATCTTCAGTTTCATCTCCATTTCTCCCCAGAATCTCTAGCTACCACATTGCAGTGACTGAAAGAATGGAAATCACAAGTGTACAGACATTCAGGATTTTTTCCCCCAAAGCCATTCCAGGAGAAAAATAACTTGGGAACAACCAGGGTTAAATGGCTCTCAGGAGAGTTTTTCCTGGGAGAGAGAACTTCAGTACACATATCTTCTGAGAAAAGCTGCAGCATAGTCCTCCAGCATCCCAGCATGCTTTGCTCTCAGGCCCACCATAGGTCCAGGGAGACAGCATGTCACTCAGGCTGGACTCCATCTTGGGCTCAAATTCCCAACTGATGTTTAAACTGCTTCTGAAAGGCATGTCTTCACCTATGTACTCCCACTCTCCATATGCCAAACTCAGAAATGAGGCAGAGAAACTACCCTGGGGGGCACTGCCAAAGTGTAAGTCTTTAGCTCGCTCATCTCCAACATGCTTGAGAACTGTGAATAGCTTTACTTTTTCAATTCCACATATGGAGAGGGAGAGGATGGGTGCAGCATGCTTGGTAGTCACTCAGGAGTGTTGCAGAAACACTATAGAAATATCCTAGTGCAACTTACTTGTCTCACAACCTACACGCTGGAGTCTGTGTCTAATTTCAGCGTATGCTATATTTATCCATATCTCTGAAGTATGTGCTTATATTTTATATCAGTCCTGCTGGCCAATTTCCCCCCCTTTCTTATACTAAGGCTATTCAGCGATACACTGGAATCAAACCCATGGCTGGCCCTTCCCCAAGCAATGACATCACTTGTTCTGTGGGTTTCCGAACAACAATCTGCATTTGCTCACAAGCCTCAGAATGGTTTTATCATACATCTGCGACACTTAAATACACAAAAATATTTCCCCAATCTAATGTTGCTAATTATCAGTGTTGCTGGGACTACAATCCTGCTGGAACTGAACTGGTTGTTGGTCCAACATCATAGCTGCAAAAATAGCAGCTGATCCTTTGATAGCCTTTCTCTGCAGTGCTTTTATGTTTTACAGCCTTGGGATCAGCTAAGTCACATGATAAGCACCCTCCTCTTCACGTAAAGGCTGTATGTCTTCTGTCAGTTGCATGTATGTTTGATTTTTCTTTCAAAGGTAGCTACAGCATTGGAACATAAAATAGTTCTATTTCCCACACCCTTTACACCATGGCCCATAGGTTGGGCACTTTTGTTTCAGCTTTTTATCCTGCTTTAAACTGTAGTCACACTAGACCAAAATGTCACTTTCTCTCTCTCCTGTTTCCTGGGCTCCTTTAAATTGAGCCTGTGTGTTTGTTCTGCACTACTGGCTATTATTATTTAGTTCCTTTCCCTGGAAAGTTCAGCTGCTCTTGTTCTTGGAGGCAATCTCTACAGTTAGATCTATTTCTCTCAATAGTCTTTCCTGCAAGGGGGAATTGTGTGTCCCACTAATAATACCATCATTAATCAAGGAATCTTTAATGTGTCCAGAGTTTCATGTGGATGCCAGATTTCTCAGCAATGGAACAGATATCTATTTCCATTTCTGTTCCTTGGTTTTGAGTTCTTTAAAAAAAAATAAAAACCTCTCTCTCCACAATCTCATTCTGTCAAGGGTCACAGTTGGGGTCATGATATTCATCAAACACTATTATCAGATTATCCTGTTTCAGGCAATACTCCTGGCAACTGTCTCACTCATTTCTCATCCTTTTGCCCCTCAAGGAGATAGGAAAAAGACATTACCTTCATTTTTATCTCCCCTGGTAAGGTCTCTTTTTTACACTACTTCCATGCTTATACAAGTTTTATTTCTGGAAAACCAGCATTCCTGGAAACCTGAGACCCTGAAGGATGACAGCTCTGTTTCTTGTCTGGGAATAATTTTGTGAATATCACTTTCTTCCTTGGTGTGAGTCTCACTGGCCTTATTGCTGCCACCATGTTTCCTGTACACTGTGGTGGGTAGTCACATGACAGCTGTCTTCAAAACTAAACTGGTTCTTTAATAAGAAAACTATTCCCAAAAAAGAATGAAACTGCAGTTCATGTTCAAGCCTTGTGCTGTCAAACCGGCTTCCTGCAGCTCTTCCAAATATTTCCCACCTACAATTTGTGCTCCTCCTTCCAAGTTCCATACAGATGGCTACACTGAGGTATCTTTATTTACTACCCCAGAGTAGGAAATTATTTAGTTGCAGCAAAAGAAGTCAGCTGTTAGCACCCATCAGGAGTGGTGGAAACTGTTTTTTCCAAGGAAGCTTTTATTATCCATATCACTGTAATGTTTGGGTATTAGAATCATATAATCTATAAATAGACAATTAGGGTGCGAAGGAACTTCAGAAGGTCATCTAGTCCAACCTCGTGCTCAAAGCAGGACCATCTCCAACTTTATCATCCCAGCCAAGGCTGTGTCTAGCTGGGTCTTAAAAACCTCCAAGGACAAAGATTCCACAACTTCTCTGGGTAGCCTGTTCCAGTGCTTTACTACCCTCTTAGTGAGAGTTTTTTTCTAATACCCAACCTAAACTTCCCTTGCTGCAGCTTAAGACCATTGCTCCTTGTCCTGTCATCTGCCACCACTGAGAACAGTCTAGCTCCATCCTCTTTGGAACCACCCTACAGGTAGTTGAAGGCTATTATTAACCCCCCCCCCCCCAGTCTTCTCTAGACTAAATAACCTCAGTTTCCTCAGCCTCTCATCATACGTCATGTGCCCCAGTGCCCTAACTATTTTTATTGCCCTCCACTGCACTCTCTCCAATTTGTCTACATCCTGTCTGTACTGAGGAGCCCAAAACAACTCCAGTACTCCAGATGTGGCCTCACCAGTGCTGAATAGAGGGGAATAATGGCTTCCCTTGATTTTCTACCAATGCAGCTCAGTATGCTGTTAGCTTTCTTCACAACAAGGGCACACTTTTGGCTCATATTCAGCATATTGTCCACTGTAACTTCCAGGTCCTTTTCTGCAGAATTGCTGCTTAGCCAATCAGTCCCCAGCCTGTACCAGTGCATGGGATTGTTCTATTCTAAGTGCAAAACTTTCCTTATTGAATTTCATGAGATTTTTTTGGTCCAAGCCTTCAATTTGCTTCGGTCTCTCTGACTCCTAGCCCTACCCTCCAGGGTTTCTACTACTCGCCCCAGCTCAGTGTCATCTGCAAACTTGCTGATGATCCACTGCATCCCATCTTCCAGGTCATTCATGAAGACATTGAGCAAAACTGTCTCCAGACCAAACCCTGGGGCACTCCACTTGATTCTGGCTGCCAACTACATTGAGCCACTGATTATTACCCTGTGAGCCTGAGAAGTCAGTCAGCTTTTTATCCACCTTACAGTCCATTCATCCAACCCATACTTCCTTAGCTTGCTTGTGAGAATGTTGTGGGAGACTGTATCAAAACCCTTGATAAAGTCAAGGTATATCATATCCACTGCTCTTCCCACATCCACAGAGCCAGTCATCTCATCATAGAAGACAGTCAGGTTGGTCAAGGAAGATTTGCCATTGGTGAATCCATGCTAACTTCCTAATCACCTTCTTCTCCTCCAACTGCTTAGAAATAGATTCCTTGAGGATCTGCTCCATGATTCTTCCAGGGGCTGAGGTGAGGCTGATTGGTCTGTAGTTCCCTGGATCCTTCTTCTTCCCTTTCTTAAAGATGGGCACTATATTTGCCCTTTTCTAATCATCCAGGACCTCTTGTAATCACCTCGAGCTCTCAGAGATAATGGCCAGCAGCTCTGCAATCACATCAGCCAACTCCCTCAGCACCCTCAGGTGCATTGCATCTGGCTGCATGGACTTGCACACATCCAGCTTTTCTAAATAGCCCCTAACTTGTTCTTTCATCAGTGTTGGCTGCTCACCTTCTCCCCAAACTGTGCTGCAAGGTGCAGTAGTCTGGGAGCAGCCCTTTCCTGTGAAGACTGAGGTAAAAAAGATATTAAGTACTTCAGCCTTTTTTGCATCACTTGTCACTAGGTTGCCTTCCCCATTCAGTTTTATGCCACATGTAATAACATCATCTCAAAACTGGCTGGTGTGAGTTGGAGAACTGATGCTGAAGCTCTTAGAACATCAGAGCTGGCCTTTATTTATTCAGAGGCTGAGTATTGTGCTCCAGTTTGGGGCAAGAGCACCCATACCAGCCTAACTGACTCTCAGCTGAATGAAACAATGAGACTTATAACAGATACTTGCATATTCACTCCTGTTCCTTGGCTGTCTGTTCTATCTCATATCCCTCCACCTGATCTTCAGCGTAAACAGGCTACTTTAAGAGTCTACAAAAACTGCTTACATTCAGTTCACTACTAATTTTTTAGCAACTTAATGGGTTTCCCCCTGGGCCAAGGCTTAAGAATAGAAGGCTGCATTTTGGAGGGCAGGAAAAGAGTTGAATGACAAAAACTTGGACATCAAAGAAAAATGGATCCAGCAATGGAACACAATTGACATCATTAATAAATTTATTATCATGGATCCCAGTTCTAAATCCCCTGGCTTTGTTTTACCAAGGCAGAGCTGGACAATGTTGAACAGGGTTCATACTGGATAAGGTAGATGTAACTACCTACTATATAAATGGAATTTCATTAAAGACCCCAAGTGTGTGCATGGCAAAATCCAAGCATACATCACATAACATACATCACAGAAGAATGTCCTATTTATCATTTTAATGGTTGCATTGAAGACCTGCACCAGGCTACTGATGTTGTTTTGTAATGGATATCAAATCTAAAACTGGCACTCTTGCCTTATCCCTCAATGCCACTGTTTAAAGGTTGTTCTGTTATTCTGTTGCTGTATTCCATATGAATAAATACAGTAAGGGACCCACACGTTCCCTGATCTTCCTCTTGTTACTGACGTACTTGTAGAAACCCTTCTTGTTACCCTTCACTTCCCTTGCTAGCTGCAACTCCAACTGAGCTTTGGCCTTCCTGATTTCATCCTTGCATGCCCGAGTGATACTCTTATACTCCTCCCTAGTCACTTGACCAAGTTTCCACTTCTTGTAAGCTTCCTTTTTGTGTTTTAGCTCATTGAAGAGTTCCCTGCCATACTTGCTAGTCTTCCTGTGCATTGAGATGGTTTGTTCCTGCAACATCAATAAGGTTTCTTTAAAATACAACCAGCTCTCCTGCATTCCTTTCCCCCTCAGCCTGGCCTCCCAGGGACCCTGTCCATCAGTTCCCTGATTGAGTCAAAGTCTGCTTTTCTGAAGTGTGGGGCTTTACTCTGCTGCTCTCCTCCTTTCCTTAGGATACTAAACTCAATTATCTCATGGTGCTGCTGCCCAAGTTGCCATCCACTTCTACATTCCCCACTAATTCTTCCCTGTTTGTGAGCAGCAGATCAAGCAGAACACAGCCCCAACTGGCATCTCCAACACTTGCACCAGGAAGTTGTCCCTGACACTCTCCAAAAACTTCCTGGATTCCCTGTGCACTGCTGTATTGTTCTCCCAACAGATGTCAGGGTGAATTAAGTCCCCCATGAGAATGAAGGCCTGTGATCAGGAAAGTTCCCCTCTCTGTTTGAAGAAAGTCTCATCTACCTCATCCTCCTGGTCTTATGGTCTGTAACAGACACCCACCATGACATGCTCCTTGTTGCTCTTCCCTCTGACTCTAACTCAGACTTTCAACAGGTCTATTTCCAGTTTCATACTGTAACTCTGAGCAATCATACAGCTCTTTAGATAAAGTACAACTCCTCCTTTTCTCCCCTGCCTGTCCTTCCTGAACAGGTTGTACCCATCCATGACAGTGCTCCAGTCATGCGAGCTATCCCATCAAGTCTCTGTTATTCCAATCATTTCATAGTTCCAGCACTGTGCAAGGATTCCAAGTCTTCCTGCTTTTCCAGGCTCTGTGCATTCATATATTGGCACTGGAGGTAACTAGCTGATTCTCATAAGCAAGACTTAATCTGTATTAAGCAAACATTCTTTTTAAAAAGGGAGACTTACATTTGGATAATTGCACCTTTAGAAATATACTGAGGCAAATTTGGAAACTGTCCACCCACACTGCAGGTAAATTCAGATGTAATAATTAATTTTGAATAAATAATGAACTTTTCCAATATACTGTACAAGGTGGTACCTCTCAGCTCTGTTAGAGTGACAGCCATATTCCAATATCTGAGGCTAATAAATTAGAATGTCATTTCCCACTGGAGTCAAATTAAATCATGCATAGGTACTGTAATTTACTGAATTACCAGGTGCCCATTTGTAAGCAGATTGATTGGGGAGCAGCCTTTACTATCCACCCAGAGTGAGGCTCAAATTTATGCTTCTAGAGCAGTGGTTCTCAACCTTTTTAGACTCAAGGCATCCCTTGTTAGACTCAAGCAGTGGCATAACTAGGGCAAAGGGACAGGGCAGCTGCCCCAGGTTCCAACTGGGGGGTGGAGGCACTGCAGCTGCATGATCATGCTTGCTGCCCTGGGCACCCAGCTGTGTCGTTACGCCTCTGGGCACCCCTTGGAAAATAGCAACTGTTAGATTTCACTCATTTCTTAACTACAGAAAAGTAATAGAACAGTCTTCTGCTGCAAAAAGGGGGAAAGCAGATGAAAGTTCATTTTATGATCAAAAACTGTAATTGGTTTATCTAGATTTAAACAAAGAATACATTTTCAAGTGTGTTAGCTAAAAAAAAAAAATCTATGACATTTTAAAACTCTAACTTACATACATTGCAACATGCTAGCTAGTAGAAATGAACTTTGCACTCAACCAGAGTTCAGCTCCAGCAGATAATACAAGGTAAAATACAACCTGCCCTGTCTATGATAGGGTTTTAAAATATGTTAAGTAGAAAGTATTAGGTAACAAATTTTAAAAATAAAACTTCCATATTAATGTAGTCATATATTATAACAACAGAAGCAACCCTGAAAAATAAAAAGGATTTCAGTCTTCACCCCACAGGTCCTGTATATTTTGATTTAGAACAGACTTTTAACATTATTTCACCATTATGAAATCATATAAATTCAAGAATATAACATTAGTTACCATATAAACATGTCAACCACTTCAACAAAATACTCCTCCTTCATTTCAAAAGATTGTTCATTCAGCCAGATATGCTGAATTATGATTATCTTATTTTAAAATAAATATATAGGCAGCAAAATTATAGACATATTTACGTTTTCCAAAAGAAACACCATACAATATGTTTCCTTACTTTTACATTGCAGTAGAAGTGGCCACATCTGCTCATCTTAGAAAGCAGATGGATGATCACATACTGTATCAACATATATATTTCAAGGTGAAATTTTAACTGCCTGGGTGTCACAGTTTAATTCAATATACCTAAAGGAGGAAGATTGGCATTTTTTAAATTTTCTGGAGTTAATTGATTGATTGATGAATAACAGCTTCCAAGAGTAGACTTTTATTCATTTCATTTCATAAGCCCAAAACTGAAATCCACTTAGATTACTTTAAGTCTTCAAAAATGATAACTAAGGACAAACTTTACCTTCCACATTTTAATTTCCAGCATTTTTCTGTAATTTTAATTTATTGGTCAGATGTGTCCATAAGAGTCATTTCCATAAAACTACTCTTTAGCCCCAAGTCAAGAATGAGTATTGGAAAATACTTTCCCTGTGTTTTTGTGAAGAACATTAATGATGGTATGTCAGACAGTATTAACTGCAGATGCATATTTCACGGGTTCTGACTATAGACATATTGGAAAAGGTTTCAGGCTCCAAAGATAATACTTTTGTAAACTTAACTATTGATGCAAATGCTTTAGTATCTTCTTTTCAGGATCTCACCTAATTAAAGAGATGTTTGCTATAAAGTTGCAATACAATTTAACAATGTCTGTAGCAAAAGTGGATGTGTGCACATCCTAACTGACTGCGAAGTTACCTTCTTTTCTCACTTCTATATAGCTTAAACATTTTGGTTTTCTTTTACTCCTATATCTCCAGGAAGCACATAAATGTCAGCCATCTCAGCAACAGCCACTTAAAAGCAAACAACTGGATAAATTGCATAAATAAGTGAAAGAAAAATTCAAGAGATTTAGATTTTGCAGCCGCAAGAACCAATGAGAAATACTCAATAAAAAGTTTTTAGACATACATTACTTTATGCCCTTCTTAAAGAATAATCCATTTTATTTTATATTTAGCACGTGCCTATTTTTCCTATGCCATAATAGAATGTTAGAGAGTTTTAACTGGGTGAAATTATCAGCTCATTTAAAAGAACTTCAGTGTTTTATATGGGGAAAGTATATGGAGGAATCTTCCCCAAACCCAGTGGGCAAAATGTGCAGCACTTATACGGTTAGTCTGAGGCTCCTATCTCAGTCCACATGTTGTAGTAGCAGCCATAGCACTCTACATCAAAGCCAGTTCACAGTGTTTCAGAGACATAATTAGCCATTTTAGTCTGAATTCAAGTAGAAGACAGGGTATATCTGCATATATTTGCTCATTTCATCAGATGCTATGCTTGAGAGCAGTGTAAAACTACATATAATGAACCCATGGTCTATTCCCTCATCTAGCTCATAATCTCACATAACATTAACACTCTCTTTAAACTATACTACCATACATGCCATTTAGCCTTATGTTATGACATACAGGTCACTACACATTTACTTGAACTAGCTTCAGATGGCCCCTCTCATCCGCACAATACAAATAACATAGGTCTACTGCATCTGGCCCTACCCTGGATGTGGAGTAGAAGGAGGAGAAAAAGTGTCTCCTCAATCATCTTTAAATAAGGCAACATTAAGTCAGTCTGAAAATGATTAATAGAGGAGTTAACTTCACTGACAACCTGGAGTTGCTTTGCTTGCTTATTTAGCACTATATTTATGAGGATATTCTGCTGTTCATACAATTAGGGCAAAACAGAACATTTCTATTTTTGCTCTTAAAAATAAATAAATTGCTCAAAACATTCTTCTGCTATCTAAAGTGGTTGATTATGGTGAATTTGTGTTGTCATGAGAATGACAGATTATAACTAGTTTTAAGTATGCCTTCCCATGTAATTATTACTACCATCCATATATTCTACAAGTAATAATTCCTTTCCCATTGATGGTGACATCTATCAGGTCTGCAGATATAGCTCATTTTTTCTGGAATGTTCATGCTACTACCAGGAAATAGATTTCTAAACTATAAATCAGTCAGGATCATTTGTAATAAGCAGAGTGGTTTTTAAAATATCAGTTTTTGGAAGTCAGTTTCCAACATTAAGACAAACTAGCAACACAAGGGCAAGGGTCTTGCTGACCAGAAAAAAATGCAAAGAGCAGAGGCACAGAACAATAGTATTACAGAACTGAATTGATAAAATGAGATGTCAGAAGGAATTAAAAGTGCAAGAAGTTAAGAGGATTAAGAAACTATGGACAATAAAATGATGGGTATATCTACGCTGCATTCACAAGAGTGACTAAGGCAGTGGTTCTCAACCTTTATAAACTCAATGCATTCCTTGGAAAATCCCAAATATTAGTATTTACTAATTTCTTGATTACAGAAAAATAATAAAACAATTCTCCTGTTGCAAAGAACCAACAAAGATTACAACAGGCCTGTAACAGGGCCCTTGCCCCATTGCTGAGAACAGGACAGAGCCCAGGGCCTGATGGCCAACCCAACCTCTTTAACAGGCTAAATGGGAAAGGGGGACCTTAAATAAGATGCCCATCTGCCCCAGGTGTAAGCTGTGATTGGCAGACCTAGGGGAAAGTAGAGAGTCAGATGACCCAGAGAGGCTCAAAAGCCCAGGGCTTGGCCCAAATGGAATAGTCTGGGTATAGAAGCGGCAGAAGGGACAGCTCCAGGGAGGAGCCAGTCTGGACTGCCTGGAAGAAATCACTGTGTGTCACGAAAGGGCGGAAGAGACCCTGTGCTGTGAGTGACATGAGATAAGTACTCTGAACCTTTTGCACCTACTACGGGGTGAGAACCTTTTTATGAGCCACCTGGAAGAAGAACTCCTCAAGGACTGCACCATCAAACCCTTGCTATACTTCAGATATATCAATTACATCATCATCATTTGGACAAAAAACCTGAAATCTCTGACAGAGTTCCATCAGAAATGTAATTATCTCTTGAATACTCCAGCACCAACATCTTTTTAGACACAATGATCAGTAGGACTGTGTGAAATTTTGCTAGCAGTTTCATTTCAACGCTGTTTCGACTAGTTTCAAGCTCAAAACAGCAACAACAAAATGAAACAGAGAGCTTTGAAACAGCCTCAAAATGAAACAAGGTGTGACAGCTTGTGCCCTTCATGCTGCATGGCCTGTCAGGATGTAGCCCCTCCCCTTGACTCGCCTGCCACAACTTTGATGACAAAAACAACTATGAGAGGGGTTTTTTCCCAGTGGAGATCTTCCCAGGGGGACTCTCCCAATGGATGGCACTACTTACAGTTGTTTGATGCAATGTTCCACGGGGCTCCGCCTCCCCTACACCCTGTCCACTCGCCAACCGGGTGGATGTTGGTTAATAATGATCGTTGGCCCTGTAGGATGGCCCAGGGCCTGCCTTCCTGGTTGTAGTGGTTTTTTCCCCCCCTTTTCGGAGTTTGTTTTGATTCAGAAAAATATTCCCCTGAGGAGGAGATGGCTGCAGAGCTGCCTCCTCTACAACTGTCTCCTACAGGGGGCTCAAATGCCTCCTCCCTCCTGCTGTCTGCAAGGAACTCCCCTGCCTCCTCGGCCTCCTCTTCCGCCGGAAGCTGGAGGGGTGCCCCGCTTTGCCTCTGGCAGGAGGCTTAAAGGTCTCCCTGATGCTGCCTGCGGGAGCCACGCAGGCTATGTCGCTCCCTTCCTGCCTAGCGAGCTGCTGGCCTGCACTCTCCTTCTCCAGCTCTCTCCCCACCCGAGTTCTGGCGGGGCTTTTAAACTTTCCTGTGGCAGCCAGTACAGCCACTGGGATTGGTCCAGCTGTTTCCCACGCCGGAAACAGCTGATTAAACAGCTGGCGTAACACCGGTTGTCGCGGCTCCTGCTCCAGCTGTCCTGCGGGAGGTGAGTTATCCCTGCCGGGGGTCTGCTCCCCGGGTATGGGGCCTATGGGGTCTACTTTCTCCCCTTCGGGAGCCTGTGGTGATGCCTCGCCACCACACAAAGCAAGTCAAAACATTTCGAAATTTTCAAAACATTTTGAGCTATTGAAGCCCAAGCTGGGCTTGCCTGCAGGGAAACAGAAACTAAAGTAAGGAGAGGGAGGGGGAAGAGGGGGAAAGTTGGGGGAAGGACTGCTCTCATTATTGACTGTGTAGTAGGCCAGTGACTGTCATCCTTTCCTGAGGTCCCTTCCAATCCCAGTGCTCTGGGGGAGGATCCAGGAGGGGGAGGGATGTATCCAGCATTCCTGGATCCTACAGCTGCACCTCCAGAAATGTATTATATGCACCAAATGCCCTGATGGAAAATACGTAGGAGAGAGCAAACAACAACTGCGCATGAGAATGAATGCACACCGGAAATCCATCAAAGACAAGAATACCCAATTACCTGTGGGAGCACATTTCTTACAAGAAAACCACTTTCTCTCCAATCTCTCAGTTCTAATCCTCAAAGGGAACTTACAAAACACTTTTCACAGATGAGCCTATGAACTCCACTTCATCAAACTCCTGGATACAAAAAATCATGGACTCAATGTAGACATTGGATTTATGACACATTATAACCTGCCTGACATGTGATTCCCCAGGTACCTCTCTACTACTTACTTGCTACATTCATCCCCCTTCTTCCCTCCCTCTCCCTGCTTGCCTGTCTCTCACCCACTGACTCCTGTCTCTCACCCACTGACTCCTCAATTTACATCTTCACTGACTGCCTTTCCTGCATGCATACCAGCCCAGCCTCTGACTTCTTTACTATTCATTCCATCCAGGAACAGCACACACCAACCGCAGGCACTTCCTCAGCCTGACGAAGGGTTTTTAAACCCAAAAGCTTGCTAAGAAAAATGTTTCCAACCTTTTAAGTTGGTCTAATAAAAGATAATCAGATTCACCAAAAGAACCTTGTCTGTTTGGGAACAGACACTTATACATTTGATTTACATTTAAACCGGAGGACCGAGGTGGCTTTAAGGAGTGGATTGGAGACCTCTGGAATGTGGAAGGGGCACTCAGCTCAGAGTGCTCCTGGGATCCAGAAGCCTGGGGTGTTGAGTACAAGCAAGAATCCAAATACATTCAGAGGGAAGATTGTGGTGTATCAGAGGACTGCATATCTGATGGCAAAGACTGGGGAGTACAACTCTCATGACTGCAAGGGGTGTATTTAGGGGCTGAGGGGCCCAGAGCCTGCATGGAGCTAGAGCCCAAAGATCTAGGGTCCCAGTGCAGTGGACCCCAGGCAGTGGGACCTAGCTGGATTAAAAGTGAACCAAGGCCAGGAAGGGCTTAGGTTCAGACAAAGACCTACCCCAAAACCCACATCTGACTCTTGGGGGCCACTTCCCTACAAAACTAAGTGGAAGGAGGTTTTCAGGAGACACCAGCTAAATGGGAGGAGAATCTGCATGAGGAAGAAGTTGAGAACCACAATTAAATAGCTTGTTCCATTCCCCTGTGACATTACTGTCTCAGAAGGGTCCAAGAATGCAAGAAAAACTGTGCGCCATTCACTATAGCACAAAGCAAAGAATCCTGCTCTGAACGTCTTCAAGCAGCACCTTAGCTCTGCATCCCTCACTAAAAAAATCTATAATCCACCTCATAGATTTTGCATCAGATGCTGCATTGACCCAGATCCAGTAATTATCTGAGAAATTCTGTTTCAGGCACTAAATCAACAGCTTTAATCAACTTACCAATCCAAATCACCCTCAGCAGTAAGAAAGAGCACTCTTCAACAGGTAAGCCTTATGGAAAAAGTGACTGCCTCTGCCACCCTAGAAGACCTTCACACTGTTCAATAGTACTTTGAGATCCCTGGGGTCACATTCAGCCCTACTGAATTTCACCTCTCCCCATTTTGGCATTGCTGCAAACATGGAACAGTGCCCAAATGCCAAGTGGCTGCAGAATTTCTGTAAATCTTAAGTGCAAGGACTTATGAGAGGTGATTCCATTATTCAATGCTCATCTGTGTTATCTGATTCCTGGTTTGACTAGAGGCTCCCAGAAGGCTCCTATGATTATATGCTTTGTGCAAGCCCTTTTAGTATAATTGGATTTCTGGGTTTCCATTTTCTTTGTAGCAGCAAAATAACTGAAAAGCTAGTAATGCTCTAGCAATGCAATTTTCAGATAATCCTGCTGTTTGAAGATCTACAATGCCAAAAGCATACTTGTGTTTAGGATTCTTACTCCCATCTGCAGAGCACCTGAAAAATCTTAGCTGCATCTTAGAAAGAGATATTAAAGATAGATTAAATCAGTAGTTCTCAAACTTTTATATAATGGGACTCTACACTGCCCAAACCTCTCTCACATATGGCAACGGCAGAATGGTTATGGTCTCCTGATACAACAACCAAAGTTTTTCACTCTGCTTGAGAACTTCTGATAATATTTTGAGAAAAGAGAGTACTGTTACTTGAAGTGTTTATGTAGACTGCAGCACAAACTAATAGACAAAAAGTAACAAAAATAAAAATGAACCCACAAGACATACACCAGTAATCCAGTCTTCAAATCTGGAAGAACTTTTTCTGAAGTGTATTTCTTTCTTCCTAAAGTACAAAAGCTGCTTTTGTATAGTAGCAGATTTTTGGAGCATTGCTCACGAATTAGTGTCCCGTTTATACTAAAACACATAGTAAAAAGATATTATCTATTCCAATTTATTTACAGCACTTAGCGTTCAATTTGTATTCCAGCTGGGTAGTTCCATTCTGTCTAGCTAAAACTCACCTAGAAGTTTCAAATATTAAAAAAAACAAAACCCTGTTCTTCACTTTGTCCTAAATTGTGTGTACATTAGCAATTTGTTGTGTTGTTTTATATCCTCAGAATCATTTCAGGTTTTCATAGCTGCAATAGTGACCTATGTCAGAAAGTTAATGGCTCAGCTCACATAGTTGTTCATACATTTGATGTAGCATGTACACGAAGACCAGAGGTTAGACCGTTAGAAATGTTGTCTTTATCATGGACCTATCACTGTGCCCTTGAGCCTGAAGTATACCTATTTTGACAACATGAAGAACCTGTTTCAGTGGTCTGTGCTTGAGCCTTAAGTGTCCTAAAGCCCTATAATTAAATGGTATTGGGACCAATGCTTCATTCTGACAATCCATCAAATTATTATTCAGTATCTAAACCTGTTTCTGGCTAACGTTGTGGTGAGAAAATTAAAGGCCATCTAAACGTCTCAGAACTCCTTTATCAATTTAGTTGAAGAATATTTGAAGCTAAAATCAGAGGCCAGAACTCCCCAGACTAATAAGCACCCTCTTCACTGGGCTACCAATTCATAGATTCATAGATGTTAGGGTCGGAAGGGACCTCAATAGATCATCAAGTCCGACCCCCTGCATAAGCAGGAAAGAGTGCTGGGTCTAGATGACCCCAGCTAGATACTCATCTAACCTCCTCTTGAAGACCCCCAGGGTAGGGGAGAGCACCACCTCCCTTGGGAGCCCGTTCCAGACCTTGGCCACTCGAACTGTGAAGAAGTTCTTCCTAATGTCCAGTCTAAATCTGCTCTCTGCTAGCTTGTGGCCATTGTTTCTTGTAACCCCCGGGGGCGCCTTGGTGAATAAATACTCACCAATTCCCTTCTGTGCCCCCGTGATGAACTTATAGGCAGCCACAAGGTCGCCTCTCAACCTTCTCTTGTGGAGGCTGAAAAGGTCCAGTTTCTCTAGTCTCTCCTCGTAGGGCTTGGTCTGCAGGCCCTTGACCGTACGAGTTGCCCTTCTCTGTACCCTCTCCAGGTTATCCGCATCCTTCCTGAAGTGTGGCGCCCAGAATTGCACGCAGTACTCCAACTGCGGTCTGACCAGCGCCCTATAGAGGGGAAGTATTACCTCCCTGGACCTATTCGTCATGCATCTGCTGATGCACGATAAAGTGCCATTGGCTTTTCTGATGGCTTCGTCACACTGCTAGCTCATGTTCATCTTGGAGTCCACTAGGACTCCAAGATCCCTTTCCACCTCTGTGCCACCCAGCAGGTCATTCCCTAGGCTGTAGGTGTGCTGGACATTTTTCCTCCCTAGGTGCAGCACTTTGCATTTCTCCTTGTTGAACTGCATCCTGTTGTTTTCTGCCCACTTGTCCAACCTATCCAGGTCTGCCTGCAGCTGTTCCCTGCCCTCCGGCGTGTCCACTTCTCCCCATAGCTTTGTGTCATCTGCAAACTTGGACAGAGTACATTTGACTCCCTCGTCCAAGTCGCTGATGAAGACATTAAAGAGTATCGGTCCAAGGACCGAACCCTGCGGGACCTCACTGCCCACACCCTTCCAGGTTGAGACTGACCCATCTACCACGACTCTTTGGGTGCGACCCTCTTGCCAATTCGCCACCCACCGGACTGTGCAGTCATCCACATCACAGCCTCTTAGCTTGTTCACCAGTATGGGGTGGGATACCGTATCAAAGGCCTTCCTGAAGTCTAAGTATACGACATCCACCCCTCCTCCTGTGTCCAGGCGTTTCGTAACCTGGTCATAGAAAGAGACTAGGTTGGTCAGGCACGATCTGCCCGCCACAAACCCATGCTGGTTTCCCCTCAGCATAATTTGCCCTGTCGGGCTCTCACAAATGTGAGCCTTGGTAATTTTTTCAAAGACTTTACCAAGGATGGAGGTGAGACTGACTGGCCTATAGTTGCCCGGGTCCTCCTTCCTCCCCTTTTTGAAAACGGGGACCACGTTAGCCCTTTTCCAGTCTTCTGGGACTTGGCCCGTGCGCCACGAGCGTTCGAATATTCCTGCCAGTGGCTCTGCAATGATGTTGGCCAGTGCCTTCAGCACCCTTGGATGGAGCCCATCCGGGCCTGCCAATTTAAAGGCATCCAGTTCTTCCAAATGACTCTGCACCACCTCAGGATCTACGTATGGAAGTCTGGCGCCTTGCTGCTGCCTCTCTACAACCCCAGTGAGAGACTTGTCATGCCCCTCACTTAGGAACACTGAGGCAAAGAACTCGTTGAGGAGTTCAGCCTTGTCCCCCCTGTCTGTCACCAATTGTTTCTGCTCATTTAGCAGGGGTCCTATTCCTCCCTGGGCCTTCCTTTTACTCCCAATATATCTAAAAAACAATTTCTTGTTGTCTTTTACTTGGGTTGCCATCCTCAGCTCCATGGTAGCTTTGGCCCGCCTAACTGCCTCCCTACAAGCACGAGCAGAGGAGGTATATTCATCTTTAGTGATCTCACCTTGTTTCCACTTTTTATGTGCTCCCCTTTTGGCCCTTAGGCTGCCCTGGATTTCTCTGGTCAGCCAGGGAAGCCTCCTGGCCCCTTTCCCTCTTTTGCCTCGCTCGGGGATTGTCTTGCTTTGTGCCCGAAGGATCGTTTCCTTAAGGCACAGCCACCCTTCTTGGGCTACCATCCCTTCAAAACTCCTACTCTGCAGTGCGTCCTTGACTAATCGCCTGAGTGCATTGAGATCAGCTTTCCGAAAGTCTAGCACTTTCACCCTACTAGTTACCTTACCCACTCGACGTCTTATGTTGAACTCTATTATTAGGTGATCACTGTCTCCCAAATGGCTACCGATCTGGAGGTCCCCTATCATGTCATCCCGTTGCCAATACCAGATCCAGTATGGCATTCCCCCTAGTGGGACCATGCACCTCCTGTGTCAGGTGGAGGTCCTGTACACAGGTTAGAAACCTGCGTAAGCGATGGGACCTTGCTGTCTGCATCTCCCAGCAGATGTCCGGGTAGTTTAGGTCCCCCATGACTACCGCCTCTTTAGCTTTTATGGTCTCCAAGAGTTGCCTCAGGAGCCCCGCATCTATTTCTTCCCCTTGATGTGGGGGTCTGTAGCAGACCCCTACCACCAAATCCCTTTCTCCTTGCCCTCCATGTAGCCTAACCCACAATCCTTCTACTTCCTCAACCTTGGATTCTGTCTTGATGAGGGTTGATGTATATTGCTCACTGACATAAAGTGCAACCCCCCCCCCTTTCTTCCCCGACCTGTCCTTTCTATACAATCTATAGCCCTCAATATGTACCGCCCAGTCATGGGATGAATCCCACCAGGTCTCTGTTAGCCCCACTAAGTCATAGGTGTTTAGTGCAAGCAGGAGCGCTAGTTCATCCTGCTTGTTCCCCATGCTCCTAGCATTAGTATATAGGCACTTGAGCCCTGCGACTGGTGCCTTTGCTGCCCCCCCGCTCCGAGTCCCAAGGGGCCCATTGTTTCTTACCTTCTTGTTTCTTACCTGTTCTGTAGTGCTGGTCTCCCCATGGCTTTCAGGTTTCCAATGCTCTCCTTCTTCAGGCTGGGCTGTCCTTGTGGGTGCCACATGGTTTGGTGGTCCACAGCTTCCCCTGCCCTCGTACTCCCCTCCCCCCGACGAGCCTAGTTTAAAGCCCGCCGGAGGAGATCCGCCAACCTAGTAGAAAACACACGCTTACCTTTGGGGGACAGGTGAAGACCATCCCAGCTGAGCATGTCCCTCATCATGATGTGCGGGTCATTGTCCAGGAAGCCGAAGCCTGCCTCGAGACACCACTGCCGAAGCCGCCAGTTGGTCTCTCTGATGCAGTTCTCCTGCCGTCTTCCTCGTCCGGTCACTGGTAGGATGGAAGAGAAAACCACCTGGGCACTGAACTCCTTTAGCACGCCACCCAGAGCACTGTAGTCCGCCATCAGGTGATCGGGGGTTCTCCTGGCCGCATCATTAGTACCCACATGGACTAGGACCATGGGGTAATAATCAGTGGGCTTGATCCTGGCCTGGATTACCTCCGTCACATCCCGAATCTTTGCTCCAGGGAGGCAGCATACCTCTCGTGCCAAGGGGTCCTGGCGACAGATGGGTCCTTCCGTACCTCTCAGGATGGAGTCGCCTATGATGAGCACTCGTCGCCTCCTCCTCTGGGTCCTCGTGGATCTCTTGATCTGTTTGGAGTGTGAAGAACGTGGTGTTTCTTCCTGCCCAAGGGTTTCCTCCTCCCCTTCCATCTCCTGCAGGGTCGCCAGGGCCTCGTACCTGTTCACCAGTCGGACTGGAGAAGCTGGTACCAGTTCGCTGCGTGCTGCTCCGGTCCTGGCTGTGACTGTCTGCCACTCTGCTGTGGAGGGTATTCCCCGGGGTGCTTCTTCCTTTGGTGCCTGGGCCTGCAGGGAAAGGAAATAACTATCAATTTCATCCTCCGCCTCCCTGATCCCCCTCAGCCTGCTAACCTCCTCCCGGATCTCCCTCACCTGCGCCTCCAGAGCCCTAAGACGGGCACCTGCTGGACAGGTGTGGGGGCCCCCAATCTCTGCCCCCCCGGCCCTGCTGGGGATCCCCCACAGGCCAGGAGGTAGGGGGACACCAGCTCCCCCATGGGCTCAGTCTGGGTGGAGGCCTCAGACCTGCCCCAAGTAGCCTTGTCCCCCTGGGCAGAGGCCCTAGCAGTACTCCTCGTAGACACCATTCTACAAGCTGCTGTTTGTAGACCTGTGCGGTGTTTACACCCTACTCCTACAGGAGTCTCACTCCTGGCCCTCCTGGCCCGCCCTCCGGCGTGAACGCCTGCGCAAATGCCGGCATGCTCTTACAGAGCGCGCCAGTTTGCGTGGTCTGTTCGCACCGCGCGGCTCGGGAGTGCGGCTCCCTACCGGCTCAGCTATATGGGACCCGGGGGGCTTCCCCTCCGGATCCGGCTCAGCTGCGCCGGGTCCCTCCGCCCCACTTACCTTCGGGGGATCAGCTGCTGCTGCCCCCGCTGCCGATTTCTCTGTTGCTGCTGCTGCCGCCGCCGCCTCCGGTCAGTTGGTTGGTAAAAGGGCACACGTGCGTGCGGGACACACGTGTGCTGCCTCCTCTCCTTCTCGCTGCTGGTTCCCGAGTGCTGGGAACTACGTCACTCAGCGGCTTTAAAGCCCACGGTTTGAATTACCCGCCCCACTCCAACGGCCAATCAGGCCCCTGGTCTACCCGGAAGTGCCTGCCAGCAGTTCTGCCCCTACGCTCCCCCGCTGGGGGGATCTGCTGCCAGAGGAGCCTGCTCCCCCAAGGGTTAGCCCCAGGGGTGCCCCCTGGCCTGGGGGGACAGTCCCCTTCCTAGCCCTCCCTGTTTGCGCGCTCTGTTCGCGCCGCACGGCTCGGGAGCGCGGCTCCCTACCGGCTCAGCTATATGGGACCCGGGGGGCTTCCCCTCCGGATCCGGCTCAGCTGCGCCGGGTCCCTCCGCCCCACTTACCTTTGGGGGATCAGCTGCTGCTGCCCCCACTGCCGATTCCTCTGTTGCTGCTGCCGCCACCACCTCCGGTCAGTTGGTTGGTAAAAGGGCACACATGCGTGCGGGACACACGTGTGCTGCCTCCTCTCCTTCCCGCTGCTGGTTCCCTCTTGTTCTAGCCTCAGGAATCTTGCATTCCTTTCTGCACCATGACCACACAAATTCCTTTATGGTCTAAGGGGCCTTTAGGAAATACTAGATCTGCCCATGCCTCTAAGACTATGCAATCACCAAACTGGGACTTTTTCATAGATTCTTAGGGGCTGGAAGGGACTTTGCAGATCAATTGGGTCCAGCCCCCCTGCTCTAGGCAGGAAGACAACTGGGGTCAAGTGAACCCAGCAAGGTCCAGTCTCCTCTTGAAAACCTCCAAGGTAGGTGACTGCACCACCTCTGGAGGGAGTTTATTCCACAATCTGGACACCCTGACTGTGAAGGAGATTGTCTAGTATTAAGCCTGAAGCAGCCTTCCAGGAGTTTATATCCATTGGTCCTGGTCTTCCCTAGGGGTGCCCTAGTGAACAGTTGTTCACTGAGCTCCTGATGCACTCCTTTGACATAACGGTAAGCCGTGATCAAGTCTCCTCACAACCTTCTCTTCTTTAGGCTAAAGAGGCCCCGGTCCCTAAGCCTTTCCTCATATGGCTTGCCTTGCAAGTCCCTGATCATATGGGTGGCTCTTCTCTGGACCCTCTCAAGTTTTTCCTCATCCTTATTGAAGTGGAGCATCCAGAACTTGACACACTACTCCAACTGCAGTCTCACCAATGCTGAGTACAGCGGGAATATCACTTCCTTAGTTTTCCACAAGATGTATCGGTTGATGCATGCCAGCGTGTTGTTTGCCCTGCTGGCCACTGCATTGCACTGACGGCTCAAGTTCATGCAATAGTCGGTCATTACCCTAGGTCCCTTTCAGCCATGGTGCAGGTCAGGCTGTCACCTCTGAGCCTGTATGTATGTTGATGGTTATTTGCCCCCAGATGGAGCACTTTACACTTGGAAATGTTACACTTCATCTGGTTCCAGTCTGCTGAACTCCCTAGCCTGTCCAGATCTGCCTGTATCAGCAACCTATCTTCTGGCATGGTCACACTGCCCCGTAACTTAGTGTTATCTGTGAACTTGGCCAGCGAGCTTTTCACTCCCCATCCAAATCATCAATAAAGATGTTTAAAAGCACCGGCCCAAGCACAGACCCCTGATGGACACCACTGGCCACTTCGCGCCAAGACAACATGGATCCATTCATAAGAACTCTCTGGGTCCTACCATGTAGCCAGTTCCCTACACACTGAACCGTCAAGCAGCTGAGCCCACAATCTTCCATTTTTCCCACAAGAATATCATGGGATATTAGTCAAAAGCCTTTTGGAAGTCTAGGTATATAAGGTCTACCTTGTCTCCCATGTCCAGATGGTGAGAAACCTGGTTGTAGAAGGAGATGAGATTAGCAAAACAAGATCTACATGCGATAAAGCCATGCTGGCTGTCATTAAGAATCTTACCTTCCGCACCCATATCACACATAGATTTTTTAAATGAGCTTTTCCAGGATTTTCCCTGGGATAGCCGTTAGGCTGATTGGCCTGTAGTTGTCCGGGTCCTCCCTCTTCCCCTTCTTAAAGATGGGCACACTGTTGGCCCTCTTCCAGTCCACAGGGATCTCCCCTGCGTGCCACAAATTCTGAAAGAGTTTTGCCAGGGGTTCCATGATGACCTCAGCCAGCTCCTTCAGCACTCTCGGATGGAGTCCATCCAGTCCCTCTGACTTATAAATGTCTAGCTTTTCTAGTTGGTATTGCACCCACTCAGGATCTACAATGGGGAGGCTGTCAGTTCTGGCATGCGCTCTATAAGCCTTATTTTGCTTGACTTTCCCAATGATCCGGTGAAATACCAAAGCAAAGTGGGCATTCAGGAGTTCATTTTTTTCCTGAACATCGGTTACCAGCTGTCCTTAGGTGTTAAGTAGGGGTCCCACACTTCCATTTGTTTTTCTTCTACTGCCTACATAGCTAAAGAAGGACTTCTTATTGTCCTTGACTCCCATGGCCAACCTAAACTCAATCGCCACCTTGGCTTTCCTGATCAGAGCATTGGACTTGGTCATGTAATGTCCACCTATATCCCATTTTAGAAGCCTAATCCTTTTTTTGGATCTAGAGCTAAACCCCAAGGTGGCTATTCTTCAGAATTAAAGTGAGAATAATTCGATTTACCTTATTTTAAAGAAAATAAGCTGAATCGAATTAAGGCCATTCCTGAAGAAGAGTGTTCTCAAAGCGGGTTTAATGCAGTTCAACAGATTCTCTTTAAATGTAAATTCATATTAACTCTCTTGACTGTATATATGTATGCATGCCCTAATACTCTGAATTCATTATATTGTATAAAAGGAAAGTAAATAATAAATTAATATACTGAAACATGTTTTTAAATTATTGACTAGGGCCTTTTTACCTGAAAAGCCAACTAAAAGTGATCACAGTTATTCTGGTCCTGCCATATGAAAAACAAGAATTGGAAACAAATTCATCTAAATAATTCCTGCTGTGAAAATGACTCTGACAGGCTCCTTCCCCACCCCTGATTGAAAATAGTTTTTCTCTGTAATTGTTGTTCAACTAGATCTATACCACAGATTTAATGAAACCGTGACAACTTCAAAATATTAAATCCAGTTTTGCTTTATAATTTATTATTTACAGAGCTTCTGATCTGTGGCCTGGGACTTTTGTGTTGTTTTGTTTTTAAATATCAACTTAAACTACAGGAGGGAGGAGAATTTTTTTTTCCATTTTCTCTTATTTGCTTTTCTTTTAAAAACAGTAACCTTTACTGTTTCTTTTAAAAACAGATGACAATTTCAATCCAACCTAATTTGATATGGTAGTAGAACACCCCCAGGAGGTTGAGACCATTAGTGACCCTTTTGCTTTGAAGGAAGCGCAAAACTCCATTCCTGGAGGTGAATTAATAGATGGATCTACCAGGCTAATGGTAATTGCTACAGAAATTTGAGCTAAATTATGCATCCAGCTAATTTACCGTAAACTCAGATAATTTATTATTAGCATCCTTTAGGAATTCTTGAGTTGTAGGATTATCATTGCATTAATCTAGATAGTAATGTAGTGAGACTTGCATTGTTTGTATAAAATTCTCCCTCTGCTTTTACTCTCTGAACAATTATACTAGCATGAATGCTGTTACAAATATTCAGATTATGGGCACTAATAAACGAACATTTTTAGTCTCCTGTCTAAGATTCTCTTTCCCTCTTCCTTTAAAAAGGTGTACACACAGTAATGTGCTAATAGAGATCTGAACTTCAGTACTGGTACTTCTTAGGTTGCCCTCTATGAGAGACCTCTTCTCCCAAAATATGTGTACAAATAAGTACCTTACATCATTGTTTTGTTAAGGGCACTGGAGTTTGGGATTATGAACACACATAGGAACTTTCTTTTCATTTTCATTGCCAACTTTTTACTTGTGATTAGGCAGAGCAGGAAATTCCAAGAATCTGAGTTATCCAGAAAGATAAGTATTGATATATTATTCTACATGCTTATAGAAATATATTACACTTAATTTTAGGTCTGTCAAGCCTTGAGAGTACCTTACTGCTTTAGACAGTACTTTACTCATGTCTTAATATAATCACACAGAAGACTATTATAAATTCCAAAATTCAATAAATATTGTATATCAAAATTAAGGTGATGAAGACTGACATGTTGCTTTCTCTCCATTTGAAAGAGTAAAAGGAAATCTTGTATAGTTAATAATGGGATTTCATTAATGCCATTAATTAGTGGGGTTGTAACAATATTTATTGCCATCTAATTGTTAAGGCAGGAAAAGAACAGAGAGGCTGTAGTGGAGTTATAGCAGAGATGAAATTGGCCCCTTATTCTCTTCCATTAAGGAATTAAAACACTAGCATTTTGATTAATCATTCCTGAAGTTTCACTCATTATATATTATTAGTATTTCCACTGGAAAAAGACATGTAACTCATTTCCTTAATACCACAGAATGAGAGGAAGATGAGAGAAGAGAGATGTTTCTAAACAAGGTAGAAAACTCTATCCATTACTGAAATTTCCTAAAAGCACAATGATATAAATGCAATTAGGTAAATGAGAAGAAAACATGCCAATTTTAAACCTAAGGGAAGTTAATTTAACCTTCCAGCCAAGTAGACTTTTAAATAAGAAAAGCTTACTACTCAATTATCCAACGGTGCTGGGAATTTCAGCACTTCAAAGGGCATGTGCTATGGGCCATCAAGATATAAGTTTTATTTCAACTAAAAACTTAGTGGAACCATAGGTAGATACAGGATTCTTTTTAAAGAGGGGCACAGTAGCAGCAACTGACGTTGCATGGGTGGCTAGATCCCTGCTCCCCCCCACCCCACCCCCCCCCCGTCTCCCTAGACTGGGGCAAGCAGACCACACAGCTGGAGACTTCTAAGCCCCCAAATCAGATAAATATGCCCCCACCACCATTTTGGTACCTACTCCCTTCCCCTCTGTGCCCAGCACTACTCCCCATTCCCATTCTCCCCCTCACTCTCTCTACTTACAGGAAACGGAGACCTACTCATTGCCTCTGCTGTCCTGGATGCTCCTGTCCCAAGTCAGCCAGGGCTGTGGAGAGGCTGAGCAGGGAGCCAGGGTCAGGCAGGGACACTGGTGCTGTGGGAAGGTTCACCCTTCCCTGTGCTTGTTATCAGGATTGGAGGAACACTGAGGAGGGAAGGAGAACCTGCTTACTGCTGCCACTTCCACTGTCCCTGCCTGAGTCTGCACAGCCTGGCTGAAGCAGGGCAGGAGAGGCTTTGCAGCAACCCCCAACCCCAGCTCAGCCAGGGACAGCAGCAGTGCCTGGAAGGGGAGAAGCAGGGGAAGTGAGGAGCTACTCAGCATGGAGGGGAAGGGAAGGAAGACTGAAAAGTAGAGACTCTTACCTGCTTCACCTTCTTACCTTAAAGACCCAAGCCACTGCTCCTGTAAAGTGATCTGAAAAGGGGGTGCAGCCATATCCCCCCCACTCTGGATCCACCTTGATTCTACAAAAAACTGACATGCATGCATAAGTCCATCTGTATTCAATAATGCACTTAAGCACATGCTTAAGTCTTACTGATTCTTTGACTAGTAATCTTTTCAGGATAAAGGTTGTCTTCTTGTTATGCCTAGGATTACAAGTATAATATAATGAGTGAAATCTGACTAGGATCAGGGACATTACATTTGTGGTGCTAAATACTCCAAGTACTACAAAAAGAAAACATACAGCCATTTAAGCAGCTTGAAGCAGGAAAAGCTTTGTGAAATCTCCACAAAAATTCTCTTTCCATCAGGAACTTCTCAGCACTAGGACGGTTTCTAGCATCACGTGTAAAACCTATACAGTTGCATGTTGCGCTACATAGTGTAGTTCAGTCCTTCAGCATCTCAAAAGGCTTGATCCTCACTCCCTGTCTTTCCTCAGCTCCAGGGATCTGTCTGTGACCAGTGCCAAACTCTACTATTCCAGGAAGGTAGAGCTGAGTGCACATGATGCAATGGCGACTTGCTGTTCAACACCATGCCGTCGTTGTTAGTACAAAAGAACCTTCTCAATCCACACAGAAGTGGATTACAAGCCTCTCTTCCCAATTTGAACTGACTGGCAATCATTTTTCTGAGTCTCCAAACTGAATTACACAACCCTGAAAACAGTCTTGCACTATCATCCAAAAAACACCACAGGAATCTACCTCACAGAACCTCTCATTGTGCATTACAAATAACTATGCCTGTAAATTATAACTTTACCTGCAAGCACAGCAAGGGCACTGAGCAAGAATTCATGAGTAGCAGAGTTCGTGCACAAGTACTCAAAGGTCAGCTGAGTGCAACAAGGCTGGTGTAATTGGAAAAAGGCCATGGCTGAGGCAAAGTGCACTGTTAAGCACTTCTCAAAGCCAATGCAGTGGAAGAACCTGACAGGGTGCTGATTGACAAAGGCCATGTTGCAGGTGGCTCCACTTACAGGTGCACAATGTTTTATGCAATGCCAAGCAGGACCACAGGTCCCAGGGGTGACCACAGCACCAGGGAACTACAAGACCAAGACACTGCAGCAGTGTACTGGTGTGGCACACCTAGCTCAGAAAGCCCCTGCAAGATCAGCATCTGTCCTTCCCCCACCACTGACCTCCCATAATTGAAGCATAGTGTCAACAACTACACATAGCCATGGACCCCTCTAGCATTGCCCCTCGCATTGTAGATGTGCCCATGCAGAACTGACCAGTGACACACCAGAGGCTGCTGGGGTTGTAAGCTTCCAGGTGACAACGGCAGTCCACTTCTTCATGGTGAGAGGAGCTCTTCTGCCCTGTCAGACAAGGGTGGGAGCCAGCTTGGTGAATATCTCCATAAAAATGACGTGGTGAATCCCAGAGTTGTCCTGCTCCTACTTGTCATCTCAGGTCTTCAAGACAGAGTGCTCCCAGCAGACAGTGCTTGTGCTGGTGGCCCTGACATACCAATATGCAGCCTGTAAGTGGTCCCAGAGCACCCTGGCAGAAAGTGTACAGTAGGGCATCGTCCTTATCTGCCATGTAGTTGTTGGGGGACTGGAAAAGAAAGCTTGAGGATGCATATGGCCAGGGCCATGGTCAAGTCCAAGTGGCCATGCATGGTGCTGCACACAAAACAGCACAGGAGGGCTAGGGACAGACATTACACACAAAGTAGTTTAAGTGATCAGAAATTGGTGTAAACCTGTAACAGAACATAAGTTCAGTGCACATACACCAGTTTCAAAATGGATGAAACTGGTTTAAGATAAACCTGGTTGAATGTAGTATCAGACTTAAATGATTTACGTAAAACCAGTTTATGCAATGTCTGTCCCAGACCCCTTCCTGGTTTAAGTTAAACCAGAGTCCCCTAGCATCCCAGCATGCTTTGCAGCCCTGGGCTGGGTTGTGCTCTCTGTTCCAGCGAACAGGGCTGGCTCTGCCCCTCTGCTCCCCTAGCCAGAGCTCCAGCAGAGACTGCAGGCACAGCAGGGTCTGCCTGGCTTCCCACTGCCATACTCCCTGCTTGCAGCTCAAGTAGGGATCATTCCCTCCCTCCCATCTCCCACAGCATAGACCCTAGCTGGCATGTGGTATGCTAGCTAATGCTGAGAGGTATCTGTGTGTGTCTCCAATTTCACTGAGACAGGACAAAGGCAGACAGCACAGTGTTGGCTTAGGGCTTTTTGGAGCTAATTAACAGGTCAGCTGGTAATGTCCCTCCATTCCGTCTTTGGAAAAAGCTGTTTAAGAAGAGCTTGAACTAATGAGAGAGGCTTTTGTTTTCTTGATGGGTTGATAAACGATGTGTTATCAGCTCCCTGCTGGCTCCCTTGCCTGTCAGGTTTGCTGCAGACAGTATGAAGAAGCAGGGAGAGGGAGATTGAAAAGCTCAGTATCATTAACAGATGTATATAGTCCACACAAGTAGTCCTCCATCCCCAGCCTTTGCCTCAGAGTGTTAGCCAGAGGCTGGGATCTGGCAATACTACCTCCCCTTGAGCAGTGAGCAGGGAAAAGCTTGGAACTGTGCAGGCAGGATGGATGTTTAGAGCCCTCCCTAATCAGAGTGTCCTGATGGGGCCTGGACATGCCCCGCCCCCCCTCAGCTCAGCACCGTAAAAGGGAAGGGAAGGCTGCTCTACCATCCCCTGGCTTCTAGCCTGAGCCACTGCAGGCATGTGTCTGCATTTCTTCAGTCTAGAGGGAATATCTGTGCACTTGCAAACCAGTTCAACCTAGGCAGACTAACCTGCAAAGATTGAATCAATTCAGGTACAGGCTTTTTGAATGTCTGTCCCTAGCCAAGATGAACAAACTCATCAGAAAAGCAGTGGCAAGCCTTGACTCTTTGCCAGAAGGCTGGCAGATAGCACATACACATCCAGCCAGTACTGCTGGATCAGAAGCCATGGAGGATGCAAATGGCAAGGATCCATTCTGGACTGGGAGCTTAACTGAAGAGCCTTTAGGAGCGGAAACTGATGAGGGATCTGTGGCTTTGCACTTCCACTGCAAAGGGAGAAAAAGAGTCCCTTGGTAGGCTGGGCCCCTGGGTGGCCACCCAACCAGCACTTTCCTCAGCACTTGGCTGTTCTCAGGAACATGTAGAAACAGGCCCCCAACAAAGCGCACTAGGATTTCAGCACATCAGTCCTCTGGCTGTGAAGCAGTAGTAGTAGTACATGTTCTTGCCATGATGTGTAGTGTTTCAGATGACAAAAGACTTGAATGGCTATATGTATATATTGTGCTATGTTTTTGTGGTGTGATGCTGCAAATATTCTGGAAATTCTTCCAGGTAGAAATGAAACTTTGTATTGCACAGGAGAGCTGTTGTGCAATACAGAGTTTCATTTGTACCTGGGAGAAATGTTACAATCTTGGCATTCTCCTTTGCCTGACAAAGGGCTGCATGAGCCCAAAAGCTTGCAAATAAAGAAAAAAAATTTGCAACTATCTAGTTCATCTAATAAAAGATATCTACCACACTGACTACTCTTGTTTTAAAGCCATGTTTAAACCAACATGGCTACAACCTTTATCCCTGGAAATTCTTAGTACTTTGCTACCATAATACAATTACTATTATTAATATTACTATTATTAGCAGGAACAAACAACAACAATAATAAAGTAAGTGGGGCTTAAAATGTGTACTTGCTCTACTAAATAGTGATTGGGCTGCTCCCACATTTAAGTGCTTTGCTGAAACAGAGCACATTGGAAGTTAGCAATGCATAAATCTTTCATATACATGCAATGCACTGCACCATCAAAATAAGTATTTCAAAAGCTTTTCATACTTATGATACATATGGTAAACTATGTTCCTTTAAGCAAAGCTATTCAACTCCTGGAGCCTAATTCTCTTGGCTAATTCACAAAAAGTGCTGGTAAGCCTTGCAAGACTGATTAAAAAAACTTTTCAAATTGCAACAAGAGTCTAATGGAGCTATTATTCAAATTTCTGTAGTAACTCCAATACCATGTCCCTCTGATGTTTTCCAAAATTAATTAAAAAACTATGAGGTTCCCAGAGAGAAGCATTTTTATAAATAAAAAATAAGTTCTTTTAGATTTTTACTTTTACATACAAGTTCATATATGAATCCAGTTTCACAGATTAAACCAATGGGAAGGGTACATTCATTCAGCACCTCAGGTCCCAGTAGTTTCACATCCAAAAACGAACACTGCTAGAATTACAAGATATTTCTGAGAATCTGGCTCTTAAATTCCTTCTGTTGTAGTTTACCCATCTGTAGGCGCATCTACACAAGATGCAAAATGCACAGTAGACTAATTCTACTCTGCATTAGCGTGTCATGGCAAAAGCCATACTAAAGTGTTAATATGCAATAGAATTAGTCTACTGTGCATTAATTAGCATTACAAAAAAAAACATGTGCTGGCACTAGTGCACAGTAGCTCTGGTTACTGTGCATTCAGTTAGTACCTGTAATAACAGGTACTAACTGAATGCACAGTATTCAGTATTAACTGAATGCACCTATTATTACAGGTACTAACTGAATGCACAGTAACCACAGCACATTAACAAACATGTAGACACACCCTCTATGACAGAATCTAATCTAAACTAGGCCAAAGGGGATAGTTAGTTAATGTTTATAAAGGTTATTTTGGAGTTTTTTATGATGTGAAAGTACTATATAAGTGCTAAGTATTATTATTACTATTACTACTAAAGAATACCAATAGATTTAAAATATAATACAAATTATGGAATGAAAGGCAACATGATTTGGAAATTATGCATCTTGCCATGAAACTATTGTCTCCTTTTGTGGGCAAGGATAATAAAAATCCATAAGAGTACACACTTAAGAAAATAAATCTTAGATAAATAATCTAAGCCTGGTGGGAGTGCTGTAAATAAATTAAGTTGGTCTGCCTGATTGCTTTTATGCTAAATGGCTTGAGGATTGGACTGATTTCTCAGTCTGCCAGAAGGCTTTCTGTGAAGCTTGATTTGTTCAAATCTATTGTTCTGACAGTCCTCCATCGTTCATGAATCTCTTGTGGAGAAAAATCATACAGTGCGAGCGTTCAAGATAGTGATATAATTCCCATATACTGATTTATTCAACCTGACCCCTACCTCATACTGCTTAAAAGCTGAAAAGCTTTACGGATTCCTAACCTGTGGAAGAGGGAACTGCGAGATCTGGGTAGAGAAGTTATTCTTTATCTTGTGAAATTTCAGGTAGTGTCTGAAAACTAAGGATATACCTAAACAGCAACCCAAAGTTTGTATGGAAATGTCTGTGTTATCTTTAAACTAGCTAGCGTACCAGCGACATTGTAGCCCACAGACAGCATGGGGTCTGGTCCACACTACAGCCTAGCTAAATACCTAGGCAACTAGCCTGAACTAAGATCTGTACCACTGCATATCTACTATTTCTGGTACTAGAATTAACTAATTTAAGGTTATCTCAGGTATGTCTATACAAGCTGTGATTGTATCTTTGACCTTCAGTACATGGACATATGAGAGAGAACAAAAAAATGTCAGTTTTAAAAAAATAAGGGGTCAGGGTAAGGGCAGGAAGAAGCCTAAGCAGGATTTTTCTAATGAAGCCATTCTCCCCACTCTCCTGCAGCCTGGGGCTGTGACACTGAGGCAATGGATAGCATGCCCTCAGCCTTATCCACTGCATAGAGGCTCTGAGCCACCACCACTAAATGCCAAACCTCTATTAAGATTGATCACAATAACTTTAAGGAAAAAGTTACAATGTACAAGATCACTTCTGTTTGCACCCCTAATGACATTTTCTTATGAGACTTGGTGGCAATGTTTCTTGCAAGAGATTCAGGCCAGACCAATTATTAGTCACCAAAGATTTACCATTTTTAGATCCTATCAGGCAACTTCATTTATTTGTTTCTTCCTTGTTGCTCTCCTAACTAGTTAAGCAACTTCAAAAACCCAAATGTGATCAGTTTCCCATGCTAAGATTTTGTGTAGTTATGGCCTCCCTTGACCTTTCACCACAACCTTGGAGTGATCTTTATTAATTAATTCTCATCAGGGTACCCAAATATTAACTATGGCCCTAATTTAGGAAAAACTATAAGCACATGTCTCAACCTATACTTACCCAAGAAAGCACTTACAGCTCAAACCTGTAGTGAGAGTTTAAGTCTCACTGACTTGGTACATGATTAAGTGCTTTTCTGGATAGAAGCCTATTCTTGTGTTGTTTGACCTTTCCTATTTCACATATGCCTCGTTTCATTAGACAGGGGACATACCAGGGAAATCACTGCATGTAAATAAAGGAGGATAGCCATAATGATCTCAAGGTTTTTGCTGGATGGTTAGCTGATTTGACAACTTCACTGAAACTCATAGCTTACTGCATTAGGTCCCCATCTATTAAGATCCCTAAGTACATGTCTAATTTTAAACATAGGAGTACTCCCACTGGACTACTCACATGTTTAGAGTTAGGAATGTGTTCAAGTACCTTGCTGAATTGGGACCATAACTATTTAGGAAATGAATAAAAAGTAATTTTTAAAAGAGGGAATCCCTTCTGGTTGGACATATACAACATTACCTTATTTTCATGTCTGTTTGTTAAATTGTATTTCAGTGCTTGGTTAATTAAACTGATTTGTTTTTGTATTAGAGATTACTGCTAATTGTTTTCTACAACACACAGTCTTGGAGGATACCGCAAATTATCATTATCCCATAACTTTCCCCCTGAGAGGTGATGGATAGTAGCATCTGCGGACAAGTAGATGTGCTGAAATGTACTCTAGAGCACCAGTAATGATTGCTTTTGCAACTCTGAGCAAGAACAATAACAGCTTAATTAAAGATGGAAACAAAATGAAGTAAGATGTTAAGAGTTCTGTGTCCTTGGAATGTCTTTTTTGAATGCTCCTTTATAGCAACCTTTGATGTAGAAAGATTAAAAGAATAAAACATACATAGTTTTTCTAAATGATGGCTTTGCTAGTATATGAGAACTAATCATATAAGCATATAAATGTATATAAGCATTTGCACGGTGGTAGGGAGAAATATGGAGGTACCACAGTGTGGTACCAGGGGAATGTATGAGTTCAACTAACAAGATATATTTTATTAAAATAACATCTTAAATTCTATTTTAACTATTATTGCTATAAGTAACAGTTAAAATGGGTCTAAAAGAGATTGGGGGAGTAGAGGGGGATGGGGGTGGAAGAAAGGGAGTCTCAATTTATTTCCCCTTTTGTTTAGTCAGGACATTCAGCAGTACTTTGGTTCATGGTTTCCCAGCTTTTTTATTTCGTTTTGGAAGCAATAGAGGATAGCAAAATATATATTTTTAAATATAGAAAAAATTACTGTAAAACTGCAAAAATTAGCAAGGGAACCTGTGCTGATTTAATGCTATAAAAGACTTCTAACAGATCAGTCTTGAAGTTGTGGTTCTTCTAAGAAAAAAAAGTAAATGTACGGTGAATATCAGGGAAAATAGCATGAGAATGTTTTCTACTACATTGTTCAGTAGTTTCCCAGGAGAGGTGGTCAAAATCCTATTACTTGTGAAGATATTTAGAACTGGATTAGTTTAAGCACTGGATAATATATTGGGAACTATTCTACAGTGGCAGAGAGATAAAACTAGATGATCTCACAGGATGAGAGAACTTTCTATTTCTAAGTTCTATGATTCATATAATATATGGAGAACAATAGCTTTTATATATTAAAACATAAATATTCCTTGACAGCAGCATCTTATGAAAACTGTTTGCTTCACTGTTCTAAGAAATAAATGAGTAATCTGACCAGTCAAATAACGTTTCTAAAATTGTAACAAAATAAAATAAATTATTCAGATTTGAGGATCATCTCACTATTTAATGTAAATACTTTTTAATCACAGTTTTGTGATCCTTTTGCCTTTTACTCTGATGACGATGAAAAAACAAAAAATTACACATATACACAAGGTTTACATGATATCAATTTAGGTCTCAATTGTGGCTGTGAAGCTACTAGACTAGTGGTGGATAGCACAATAGGTACATTGTTCCAATGACAACACCCAGGAGCATTGTATTTGAGACAGGGAACAAATGCATCCTGGAGGGCAAGTAGATTGTGACTACTTTGAAACCTCTTGAAAAGAAATGCAGTATTCACTAGCCAGTATTCACTACTGGTTACATTCTTTAGTCATTATTCACTAGCATGAACGTTGCGTGCCTTTGGAAGCTGTGGGGCACGGTGACCACATACAGGCAGCGGCAGTGTCGGTGGCAGGGCTGTGGTGGCAGCGAGTGGGAAGCTCCCACAGGCAGCTGCAGTAGTGTTGGCGGTGCAGGCAGGCTGAGCAGGGAGCTCCCGCAGACAGCCACGGCAATGTCGGGGGGGGGGGGGGGGGGGGGAATTGGCAAGCACTGACCAACCGCAGATGCCGCCAGCAGCGTCAATGGCGCTTTTTATAGGGGGTGCACCGCCAATCTCAGGGGGTGCACATGCACCTGTATGCACCACCTACATGTCACCAATGTTCACTAGCCAGTATTAGTGCAAGACCTCAAATATACTCACCCTGTCTACACGAGACACTGACTGTGCAGTAGCTTGTTACTAGTGCGCAGTAGTAATGAGCTACTGTGCAGTCAGTGTCACCAAAAAGCTGTTCAGGGATGCTACTGTGCAGTAACGACAGTAACTGCACAGTCATTTAGTACTTGTATATGCAAGTACTAAATGACTGCGCAGTAACAACTCATGTAGACATGGCCACTGGGTAGTCAAGTACCACCACTAGACTCATAAGGACTTATAGTGTGACCTTGGGCACGCTATAAATAACAAACAGCTACTGACTACAGTGGAAATTAATCATATTTTAGAGCGAGAGAGAATGAGGCCCCCTGAGCACAGTCACTGGCACTGTCCCCCATCCATGCGCTGAGATGCAAGAAGAGGGTAAAAACCTTCTTGACTTTCTTCCCCTTGCCTTTTCTCCTGTACACCTGCACATAAATTGCAAGATAGTATTGTAAAGCCCCTTTTAAATGCTCAATAAGATATAAATTCTAAATAAAATTATCCTAGCCAAATATGCATTCTTAACTATTATCCAATGGAAATATGAGAACTTATTTTTCTGTTTCAAGATTCATCCTTTATATAGTTTCAGTGACAAAATAATTGAAATGTAGATTTATGTTAAGAGAATTAGATGTCTGCAATAAACCTAAAGCAAATAGTATCACTATCTATAATTCTCTAAAGCAGTGGTTCTCAACCTTTTCAGCCCCAAGGCAACCCTCATCAGATTTGAGGCATTTCTCCATAACTATTGTGAATTGGGCAGCACCCCATTTCAAAAGCTGATTTATTAGTTTTACCACAGAGAATCGCTGTTCTAGGGCTTCAATACAGCAAAACCCTTTGGTATAGAACTTCACTTTAAACACTTTGATGCGAGTATCTAGTCATATTCTTAAAGGAAAGTGCCCTTTGCTGGATCAGACCCTAAATGAATTACAAAATTTAAAAACAGACTTTAGTGAAAACATGACATGCAGATCTTAAAAAAGTGAGTTTCATAAAATATTCCAAAATCCCCCAAAACTCTTCTTCCTGACACCCAGAATCTGTATAGGCACCTTCTCTTCATCTACTACTAGAAAGACACGCTCAAGTACCATCCTTGTACTATGTCTATGTCTAAAAACAAACCGAGTAGGCTGAAAGAGACCTCAACACTCCAGAAAACACATAATACTGAAATTTTTCAACATGTTTCTGACAATTTTCTTGAAAAACAGGATTTGAGACAGTAAGATTGTAGGGACTACCCATGATGACCAAATAGCTAATAACTGTTATCTTTAATAAACTGGCACCTTGACCTTGATTAGAATTGGCTCCAACAGTTTGTCACCAGCTTCTACCCACCAGAAAGGACGTGAACCTAACCCCCAGCTAATCGTTCATTTATGTCCAAATACGTCATCTAATACAGACCAAACTGAAGTGAGGAAGTCTTTGCATTCTTTCCAAACAGTTTCTGTTATCGTGGAGTCAGACAGCCTATTCTGAAGTCAAGCAATTGTATCTACAAAAGAATTTAAAAACAGCAAGAAACGCTCAACTCTATTACTGGATGCAAATAGCTTCGATTAACCAGGTTGTTAAACACCAAGAATACTACTGCTGATTGGTATTTCATTTATGCTACAGCAGATGCAGAGACACTTTTTCTTTACCTCCTCTACAACCGTGGTGTGAGATCTTAGGATTTCAAATGCTCTTTACCCACCTCTTGATCCAACTCCAGCAATATTTTCCACACTTGGCATTAAAGAGCATCAATACATGAGCCTGATGCGTGCTAATTAGCACACATCAGACCAGACTCTATTAATCCACTCAAAGCAGATTAGCCTGCGTTGGCATCACGTGTATTCAGTGTCCCTGCACTTCAAAATGGCAGCAGGGGTGCTTTAACTAAAGCTCACCGAACAAGCTTTAAAGCGCACTCGCCACTATTTTGATGCATAGGACATTGAATACACAAGATGCTGAGGGTGCTTTAATTAGAGTGGAGAGTTGCTCTAATTAAAATGCCCCCTAGCATCCCAGAGCACGTGTAAAGATGCTCATAGTTTCCTTTCTTTCTTTTGCTTCAGGTGTCATTGTGGGGTGTTAAGGTAAAGTAAAGGAAATTTAGAGCCACTGGCCATTAATGTTCAAGGATTCATTGTAATATTCTATCAAATCATCAGAACAATAACCTGTCAGTATGATTATTCTTTCTCAGTGCTTTTTGAAACCAAATAATCTCCCATTAGCTTCCAAGAGTAGAAAAACTAAACAGTCTTTTTGCCCCAAAGGTAATATGCACAGCAGTCTCCTAATTAAGGGGTTAATCACGTGTTCATGGCTTACATACAAACTCCAATCTTAAAAATTTTTCACCCCAGCCAAATCACCACCACTACAGCAAAAAGTCAGTTCCATGGTTCTGACCTGTGGCAGCTGACAGTTGTTAAGGTAGCTATAAACTCCCTAGCTAGCCCAAAGGATTCAGCATACCTGTGGACAAGGCCCACAAGAATTAGTCTTTATGACTAAACATCAGTTGTGAGCAAAAACTGTCAATAGCGCATTAGGACTAATAAATGGTATTTTTCCAATATTCAGAGATGTCTAGATAGCTATGTGATGCATACTCTCTCTTGTAATATAAACTAGTATACTAGTTTTGAATTGCTAACATACCAGCCCCCATTATTTGCGTATCATTATAACTCAAGAAAGTTTCCCTGATTCTTCAGGGATGCCTGAACCTGAGAATAGAGAGTTTCCAACCAAAAGAAAGAAAGAAAATGCCTCAGATCTATGTTCTAATAGATTCACAAGTGCCATAACATGGTTCAGGACAATTTAAATATTCATTATTTGTAATATAAAGCCTCTCCATATTTAGTTTCTCAATTAAGCAAGAGGTAAAGTAATTTGCATAGCAGTGACTTCTTAGTGAGGTGGAACCTAAAAGCAGCTAACCTACTAAAATTCCAGGGGGTGATTTCCCAAAGGGTAATAAGATGTGATGGTTTGGAGGTGAGTAAAGAAAGGGTTTTCACATGAGCTTGACAGCAAAGCACAAGTGTGAATAACTGCCAAATTAAACAAAAAAACAGTTTTCAGGGGCTTTCCCTTTTCAGAACAGTAAGAAACAAATGGAAAGCTGGTAGTTCAAAACAGTGGGGGTCAATCTTTTTGGTAGGCATGCCACCAATTAGCCCCACAGCCTTCCCAAGTGCCACTCCAATCCCCTTTCCTGCCCAATCTGGTGCTTTGCCCATTTCCTTCTCTGTGTTCCCTACCCAATTTGCTGCTGTGCCTTCTGCTTTCTGACCTATCTGCCACTGTGCTGCCTGTCCCTTCCTTGATCTACTATGTGCCACAGAGGCTGCCCATTCCACTTGCTGCAGTTCGGCCACAGGCTGGGCCACCCCTGGTGTAAAAGATATAGATCTTTCAGACTTACTGACACATTTTGGTATCTTGTTTAGAAAGCTGAGTGGTTCTGCCTTCCTGTCAAGAGATTAGGTACTTAAATGTTAGCTGCATGAATGAAAGGGTAATTAGAGAATATGGTGGCAGAGGAACTAAAATATTGAAATCACATTCTTAATCCTAATGGGGATCTGTAGTCCCTAAGACTCTCCTAATCTGTGACAGATACAGAGAAACCTCTCTGCAGTCATAAATTAATATGAATCTTCACTGCATACCTGGAAGCACTCAAGGTTTGACCTTGTGTTTCAGAATTTTTAAGAGTCTCTATAGTACTCCAGAACATAATTGTATTATGCTTGCAGCAAGTGCTTATAATACCCTGGAGAATCTGCCTGATCTTAGTAACATATCTTTATCTCAACTAAAAAAAGAATTAAATAAAAGATACTCACAGCTCTCTCTCTCTCCTTAGTATTCACAACTTTCATGGTGTCTGGCTGAGAGGACCAGTAATGAGCATGTTAATAATATTTTTCCCTATCATATTAAAAGAAACTACATTATTTCCAAACTACTCTATTTCCAAATTTACTCTAACCTCCAAAGATCGCAACCTTGACATGGTGGAGAAGTGTGTGTGCTACCGATGACTTTGAGAGTGATTTCAGCTGGAGTTTTGTACTCCTGGTAGGGCTACATATAGCAGCCAAGAGTGAGGTTTCCAGGCTGCAAAAGCAGATGAAAGCTGCAGCAAATTAGAAACCTCTGGTTGTCTAGGTTTTCCTTGCCATCAAATTAAGATTTCCTTCCTGTGGAAGGAAACCACATATCGTGTGGTTGATTATATGCAATGGCAGCCCCATGCTAAAAAGACACACATGGGCATCTCCCTTCAATAGCAAGTTCTACAACAATGTGCAAGTGGCAGCGGGAGTGGGTGCTAGTGATTACTGGAAGCCCCTAAACATGGACCTACACAGAAGCAATGATTGTATGATGGTCATTTTGAAGTTGGAACTGAGATTTCAGTACTCAACACCAGATAACATGGGCCAATGCTGCCACTGAACATCCTCAAAATCATGTCTTCTATGATCATGATATCAGGAGCCAAACCAAACTTTTCTTCTAACAGAATGCTGTCAACCCTACCCTGTTGTATGACTATGAAACTTGGACAAAACTTTTCAGAAACACCTAAAAGCTTTGGAAAATAACTACCAGTGATGTCTTGGGGAAATACTCCATATGAGCTGGGAGAACAGAAGAATGAATGCCAGCATTCTGGCTTAAGCAAACACCACCAGTATTGAAGCCATGTTTATACAGCACCAACTCTGTTGTACAGGACATGTCATAAGGATGCCTGACAACCAGCTCCCAAAACAAATTCTTTATTCCCAACTCATCTATGGTCACTGCTTTAGAGGTGGGTAAAAGAAGAAATTAAAGGACACCTTGAAGGCCAATTTGTATAAATGCAGTATTAACATCAATATCTGGCTGAAGCACTGAATCATTCCCAATGGTGCTATGATGTACAATAAGGCATCAGTCATTTTGAACAAAGCTGCCTCGCTATGGAGGTGGATAGATGAGAGAAACAAGAGGGAAAAGCTGTGATCTGACATCACCATGATCTACTCCCTCCTCCCAGAATTATTTGCCACGTCTGTGGTCAAGTATGCAGATATCAGATTGGCTTCCTCAGTCACCCACAGACTCACCAATGATTACTATTTACTGGAAGACAAGCTTTACAGAGGAGGTAAAAATACCTGGGACAGTGTTGCCCTACCTTCAATAGAAGCTGTTATTACATCAGCACTTGAACTCTTTTTCCCCCACAAGCTTAGCTATGCCCTGATACAATCTGAATTAAAGAAAGCAAAATACAAGCTAAGAGTGTTCACTGCTCATTTCAAAATTCAGATAATCACATTGCAAATAGAACAACATTACTTTGTGTAATAAGTCAAATATCAGTAATTAACAGACCAATTAAAAATGGCATCAGATTTTCACCCAGGTCATATTCTCTGTCTGCAGTGAAAGATACAATGTGTGTCATTGCTAAAAACAGAAGTCACATCAAGGAGATACAAAGAGAATGGACTCAGCAAATTAAGGCTAATGGCAAAGCTGCTAATGCTTTTCTTAGTATCATTGACCAGTTGTTTGGAACCTTATATATCAAGACTATTAAAGTATCTCAAAAGAAAAGAGTCCATTAACCTACAGATTTCTGAATTTATCCTAGACTTTAATAAACTGTAGTATCTAGGAAGAGAGATTTATGTGATTGCATATAAGTTTATAAATAGTAAGTTCCCTTGGACAGGAACAGGGTACAGACAATATGGCACATTAGAAACTTTACATGTTGCCTAAACAAGAATAGTGTACAATGAAAAAAATGTTCAGGTAAAGTAAACAATAGTGCTTGGCAGTAAAAAAAAGCTGTCACAATGCAAATGCTCTGATCCAGACATCTCACTATATTAGCTGTGGATTTGAAAATTATGGAGTCTTGACCCAAGTCTATCATCTTATACCAGTGGTGCCCAGTCTTATTGCCCAGTGGTTTGGGTGGGTGGTGCCAGGCTAAGCCACTTAAGATGCCCACAGGTAATATGGGCAGCCATTTAGATCTGGCAAATGACACTCGTTATTTTAATATTAAAGGCAATACTTAAGCCAAGGGAACAGCCTGTGCTCCATTATTTTTGCCTCATGAAATATCCTTACCTTGTTACTCAGAGAGCTTTACCAGCAGCCTTGACATTGCCTGGACTTAGTTACATGGCTGCTAATAGCACAGCGCTGAGAACGCCCAAGTTGGGTCAGGATTAACCACCCACTGCACATTTCACATTTCTGACTGTCAAACCAGCCTACTAGATGCAGCTGAGACTATATCTTGAATGAATGCTGATAAATCCTTTATACCATACCACATACACATTCCCCATTGTACAAACAAGCTGTAGGGAAGTAGCACACATTGTTCTTCTCGTAAAAGAAACACCATATTACTTTTCTCAGCAGCCTAATTTAATTTGAGAAGATTTATAAGATACTGAACAATTCTATGCCCAATTTTCCCCCCATCTATTTAAACAGGAAAAATACCTACTTTTCTGTAGGGATCACCATATTTATTCACATACCACATGCACCTTTTCCTAAAAAAATTTAAAAAAAAAATCAGCAAGGGAAAATGGGTGTGCATGTCTTAAATGAGGAAACTGATTTTCACAAAGGCTTAGGCTTAGTCTTGGAGCAGGATGCCTATCCTCACCCTCATTAATAAGTGAGACTTCCTGCTTCCCCACCTTTTTTCCAAGGAAAAAATATTTTTTCTACATTCTGCCTTCCCAAAACAAGATGCCTGTCTTATCCAGGGGCGTGTTGTATGAGAATAAATACACTAACTGATTAGTGCTTGAAAAGCAATTTGAAATCTTCAGATGAAAGAGGCGTACATAGAATTACAAAGTGTTATTAACAGCAAAAAGAAATGGAACAAAATGAGTAAAACCTAAATATGCTAAATTGAAAATTGTATTTTTTTTAAGTTAAATCCATCAGAAAGGATGGTCTCAGTTACAGATGCTGTACATCCTGAATAATTACCACTGAAGGCAAAGATAATGAACTAGCAACAGCCACATCACAGCTAACATCTCAGTTAGGACGTGGCTTGTGCAGTGGCTCAACTGGTTCAGCTTTAGAATGCATCATCTGGGTATGTTCCAGTCTGTGCAACACTATCTCTGAATCCAGTTATAATTATAAACCAAAAAGTATAATCTTTTTTGTATCTCTGGCTGATATAGCTGCTTTCTTTTGGGATGAAAAAATATTTTGGCAATTTGATGCCAGATATGTGATGGGTTTTCAAAAGTAGAAGCAGTTACCAGTACCTGACGTAATATTTTGATACATACCTCAATCCCTCAAGTTTAAGTTTTGAGCAAGTATCCCAAAAAGCTGCACAAGGGAGAAAAACACAGTGGGAAGTCTTAAACAGTATAGGAGTAATTTCTCCCATGTAACATTTTTTATAACATTCTGATATAAATATTATTTCTATCACAATATTTCTGATACAAATAATATTCAATAATAAAAAAATTAAGTGCCATTAAGTTTATATAGAGTAGCCATACCCATATAAACCCATATATAGTGGGTCTAAACTGCTGATGTCCCTTATATGAGGAACACCCAATGTAAGAATCAATGAGGTATATACCATACATTACAGCACATTTTTCAGAACCATACATGGCCCTCAAACAATATGCATCTAAAAGGTCAATATATGGCTATTAGTAACTTTTGTGATGCAGCTGAATTTTTTTCATAATTAGCTACAGAAATAATTTGATACCATTGCTTTATCCAGAAAATTCAAGTCACCAGCTCACCAAAAAGTACAGTAATTGCTGAAAATTCTCTTCTAAAAAATAATATAGTCCTTACCACATATTTGTTTGTGACTATATTATAATTTCAACCTATCCTCCAAGTGCCCGTAAATTTCTGTTTTGTATTTCACTGTAGTTCTTGGCATGGTTCATTCCACATCAAAATCACTTTAAATTCTTTTGCAATTCTGATGCCTTTAGTAAGGTGAATTTTGACTAGCAGGTGATCAGAAAGGAACTGAGATAATGCAAAAAAAAACCTGACAGTATTTACTCAGAATTACTAGTAATAGTAATGCACTAAACGCAATACTGTGTAAAATAACCTTTCTCCTCAAGTTTAGACACATTTAAACTACAAACCTGGTTATAGACAAAGCTGCACACAGCTTGAAAAGAGAATTTTTCAAGCATGGGGAATTGTTGCTGATGTTACATTTCATGATCTTCAGATTTTTCCACCTGAATTAGTTAATGCACTAAAGACAGTGTCTTTATTACAAAAGCAATACTTTCCTGATCTAAACAGCCTGCCAACAGGCATCAGCTAAAATAAAATCAGAATGGTTAGACTTTGATAAATATGGACATATTTTTAAAAGATGATGTTCATATAAAAAAAAGAAAAACAAATTTCATTTACTTCAGCAACTGTGTTGAATATTCCTGTTACTGAAGAAAAGGGGAAGGGGAAAGCACCCTTGTTCCAAAGCCCAAAGTTGCACTGATTTCAATAAGCTTTGAATCAGGTCCTCGGATTTTTTGCAAGGACAATGAAGTTCCTGAACACTGATCTTCTGATACCCTAGACTAGCCTCTGGTACGTGGTGTGGTATGGTGTTATATGCTTACTATATGTACAGTCCTTCTCCTACTGGATTTGGTGACAAAACTCCCATAGGGCGCGTCCAGACAAGCACACACATGCCTGTTGCCCCGCCTCAAACCCCTTTGAGGCAGGGCAACAGGCACGTGTGGGAATGAAAAAATGTTCTCCATGCTGCAAGTTTGCAGCACAGGGAGAAAATTAGCTCCCTGGATATCCAGGGGTCTAAAAAAACCGCTCTGCAATACAGCAGAGCAAGGCATGGTTCAACACTGTGCCTGGAGCCAGTCCTCCAAAAGAGACACTCTGGTTTTGGCCAGAGCGTCTCTTTTGTGTTTCTGATGCCCCCGGCGCTGTCCAAGGTAAGTTTCAGTGGGGAGGGCATTCATGGGGTTGGGGGGGGTGAGGTGTGACAGGGGGATGTGGAGTGGGGTTTGGAGAGTGGCGGGGGAAGGGGGTGTCCCTGGGGCTGCAGAGGGTGGGAGGTGAGGCTGGGCTGCAGAGGGGCCCCAGGACCTGGCTGGGCCTGGCACGCGGTCCCTGCGTGCCGCACCGGGTCCTGCTGCCACAAGACCAGCCTGGCTGGGTGGCAAAAGCAGTCCCAGGGCCAGCAGAACCAGGCTGGGCTCAGTGCATGCCCCCGCCCCTGCTGCTGCTGTTAAAGGTTAGTTATGGGCCCTGGGCAGGGGGGCTGGGGCCCTGTGAGGGATAGGGGCTGTGGCCCTCCAGGGTGGAGCTGGGACCCTGGGCGGGGGGTCCTCCAGGGTGCCTGGGACCCTGGGCAGGGGAGCTGGGACCCTGTGGGAGATAAGGGCTGTGGCCCTCGAGGGGGGAGCTAGGACCCTGGGCAGGGAGGGGGGCATTCCATGTGCTGTGTTGGGGTGAGCTGCACCCAGTGGGGGCCAGGGGAACTACCCCTCCTGAGCAGCCCCACACAAGGTCCCCCACACCCACAGTGCCCCCAGCAATTGCCCCACTCCTACCCACAGACCCACCCACATCCCTCCACATCCACCCACCGCCTTCTCCCATAACCCTTCCCACCACCTTCCTGCAAACACCACATCCCCCCATCACAGACCCATCATGCGTGAAGAAAACCAAAAGCACGGATCAACACATAAGTATTTAGAATTTATTTTTTCATGATGATAGAAACACTGGTAGGCTTCCAAATTGCTTAAACATCGTAAATGTACCGATAAAGCATTACCCAACTTATAACTGTCTTTCTCTCTCTCTCTAGATGTGTGTGTGTGTGTGTGTGTATAGAGTGTTTTTTTGTTTTAAATGTGGAAGAACATGGATTTGGGGGTATTTTAAAAAATGGATTTGGGATGCTGCTGCAGCAGTCCAGCTGGCACAAGGGGTAGTATCCCCAGGTATTAATTGGCTGGGCCTCAGGAGCTCCAGAGAGTGAGTAGCCCTGAGCTGCTTACCAGGGCAGCTTTTTGTATGGATGGGGCCAGGACAGGGCAGCTTTTTACACTGCTGGGGACAGCAAAGGTGCTGGCCCCGGGCTCTAGCTTCCCCTGGCTGCAGATCCAGGAGAAGCCAGGCAGGGTTATTTTGCCCCAAGTGGCACAATTTGCTCCACACCAAAGTGCATGTCCGAGCACGTGCACGGAGGCAAAAAGCCCGGCTCAAAAACTGCCAGATGACTTAGATTTTTAAAACTGCCGGATGACATAGATTTGTAATACTGCCAGATTACATAGATTTAAAAAATCTCTTACCCCATGTTCCACAGATTTTCTTTATCCTTCAGCAATCTCTTTGACAGCTTTAAAGTCACAGCAAGGTGTATAAGTAGGAGCTCAGGAACTATGACTTCAGGGGACCCAAAATGAAATAAAAATGAAAGATTTTATTTATGCACTAAATGATATTCTTTAGATGCTTGACAAGATATTGCTAAAGTGTTATTTAAACATTTTGTTATTTAAAGAAACCCATTACTTATAAATAAGGCAGTGATTAAAAGGTGGGATAGAGTGCACCCACAGCAAGTTTGTAGGCAACACCAAGCTGGTGGGGATAGTATATATAGAATCATAGAAACAAAGGACCAGAAGGGTCTTACAAGTGTAAGATCATCAAGTCTGGTCCCCTGCTATGGGCAGGAGATTACTGGACTTGAACGAGCTCAATGGAGGTGCTTGTCCAGGCTCCTCTTAAACACCTCCAAGGATAGTGACTGCACTACCTCTGCCGCTGCCGGGAGCATGTTCCAGATTCTAGATACCCTTACAGAAAAGAAGTGTTTCCTAATGTCCAACCTAAATTTTTCCTCAACCAGCTTGTGCCCATTGGTTCTCATCCTCCCTGAGGGTGACTTTCTGAAGAGTTGCTCCCCTAGATCTTGCTGTTCACCCTTGACATACTTGTAGGCAGCTATCAAGTCACCTCTCAGTCTTCATAGTTTCATAGTTGTTAGGGTCAGAAGGGACCTGAGCAGATCATCAAGTCCGACCCCCTGCCATGGCAGGAAAAAGTACTGGGGTCAAACGACCCCAGTGAGGTGTTCGTCTAACCTCCTCTTAAAGACCCCCAGGGTAGGAGCGAGCACCACTTCTCTTGGAAGTTGGTTCCAGATCCTAGCTGCCCTAACAGTGAAGTAGCGCCTCCTGATGTCTAGTCTGAATCTACCCTCTGCCAGATTGTGACCGTTATTTCTTGTCACTCCTGGTAGTGCTCGGGGGAACAGGGACTCCCCCAATGCCTGCTGGTGCCCTCTGACTAGTTTGTAACAGGCCACTAGATCCCCCCTCAGCCTTCTCTTGTGGAGGCTGAACAGGTTCAGGTCCCTTAGCCTCTCCTCGTACGGCCTGCCCTGCTGCCCCCTGATCATGCGGGTGGGCCCTCCTCTGAACCCTCTCAATGCTGTCCACATCTCTTCTGAAGTGCGTGCCCAGAACTGGATGCAGTACTCCAACTGCGGCCTGACCAATGCCGCATAGAGGGGGAGGATCACCTCCTTGGACCTGCTCGAGATGCATCTGTGGATGCATGACAAGGTGTGGTTGGCCTTCCTGTGTCCCCACACTGTCGGCCCATGTTCATTTTGGCATCAGTAATGATTCCAAGATCCTTTTCTGCCTCTGCACTGACAAGAAGGGAGTTCCCCAGCCTTCTCTTGCTCAGACTGAACAAACCCAGTTCCCAGAGTCTCTCCTCATACGACCTATTCTTCAGGCCCCTAATCATATGGGTGGCCTTTCTCCATACCTTTTCAAACTTATCCACATCCTTCCTGAAGTGTGGTGCCCAGAACTGGACACAGTACTCCAGCTGTGGCCTCACCAAAGCCAAATAGAGGGGGAGGATATGCTGGAGGGTAGGGCTAAGATTCAGAGAGACCTTGACGAATTGGAGGACTGGACCAAAAGAAATCTCATGAGGTTCAACAAGGACAAGTGCAAAGTCCTGCACCTAGGACAGAACAATCTCATGCACCAGTACAGGCTGGGGACTGACTGGCTAAGCAGCAGCCCTGGATCTGGGGGTTACGGCAAATGATAAGCTGAATATGAGCCAACAGTATGCCCTTGTTGCCAAGAAGGAAAATGGCATACTGGGCTGCATTAGTAGAAGTGTTACCAGCAGATTGAGGGAAATGATTATTCCCCTGCATTCAGCACTGGTGAGGCCACATCTGGATTACTGTGTCCAGTTTTGCCCCTTCCCTCTCCTCCCCACCAGAAAGGATGTCAACAAATTGGAGAAAGTCCAGCAGAGGGCAATGAAAATGGTTACGGGGTCAGGGTACATGACTTATGAGAGACTGAGGGAACTGGGCTTATTTAGCCTGGAGAAGAGATGATTGAGGGGAGATTTAATAGCAGCCTTCAACTACCTGAAGCGGGGTTCCAAAGAGGATGGTGCTAGACTGTTCTTAGTGGTGGCAGATGACAGAACAAGGAGCAATGGTCTCAGTTGCAGCAAGGGAAATTTAAGTTAGATATTAGGAAAAACTCTACCCAGGAAGGTAGTAAAGTACTGGAACAGGTTACCGAGGGAGGCTGTGAAACCTCCGTCCTTGGAGGTTAAGACTCAGCCAGACAAAGCCTTGGCTGGGATGAGCTCATTAAGGATGGTCCTGATGTGAGCAGGCGGCTAGACTAGATGACCTCCTGAGGTCCCTTCCAACTCTAATTTTCTATGATTCTCAACCAGGGTACAAAGGCACCCTGGAGTGCAGTAAGATCCTTGTAAAGGTGAAACAGGAAATGTGAGGAGCAGATAAAGGCAGATTCAGGCTCCAGGTGCGAAGACATGAACAGATCAAGGCAGGCTCAAGCCACCTGCCTTCTTCTTCTGCAAACAGGTAAGCCCTGTAATAAATACATTAGATTTTGAAATGGGGCGCCATTCAATTCACAAAAATTATGGAGTGGTATCTTTAGTCTGACAAGGGGTGCCTTGGGTCTAAAAAGGGTGACAAACACTGATATAATAAATGAAGTGTACATTGTATAGTAAAACTTTTTGAAATTGTTGCTAAAGATAACCAGGTATATACATGTTGATCATGGTATTTATCCATTTTTTAAAAGGTACACGCTTAGCAAATGCATCTACCTCTGTCATTTTGAGAGGGAAAGGAATAAGTAAGATCTAAAGACTGAGGAAAATCTAGTTATGGCCCAAAAACTAGATAAATACTTTAACTGCATATTTAATAAGGACAATGAAGTTGACCACAGAACAAAAGCAGAACAGATAATGGGAAGAAGGGTATGGAAACGAAAATAACCACCTGTGTAATGGAAGCAAAGCTCAAGGGGCTTAATTTACTCAAGTAAAGGGAACAGGATCATATCCATCCTGCATCCAGAAATGAACTGGTCAAATAAAATTGCATGTCCAGTAACAAGTATTTTTAACAAATCTATCAAATCAAGGTTAATTCCACATGACTAGAGAACAGCAAATACAGTACATATAGTTCAGAACAGGGAATAAAGTGATTTGGGCAGCAGACTGTTAGTCTGGCCTAAATGATACACAAGGATTTAGAACAGATAATAACAGGAATTTAACAGGATAAAAAGCATCGAGGGTTTACCAGGGGCAGATTGTGCCAAATTAACCCAATAGCTTTCTTCCATAAGAAAACTGATTTTCTAGACAAAGAAAATGCAGTATCATCTTTCTGGACTTGCATAAAATATTTGACACAGTGTTGCATGGAAAACTGTAAATTGGAGAGAAATGGATTAGTCAAGGAAGTTTGAGGCAGGAAAGAAGACAAAGCTTAAAACAATAATACATAGTGTTGAAAGGAGAAGCATCAGTTTGGAAGAAGGCTACTAATGGAGTTCCTCAAGGATCAGTTTTGGAATCAATCTTGCTTAAAATTTTCACATGGCTTTGGCACAAAAAGTAAAAGTGGGCTGATGAAATCTGTTGATAATAAAGTTAAACATAACTGTCATGACAGAAAACAGGGTAAAATAACTTGATGATCTTGAGGATAGAAATAAAATGTAAAAGTGCCAAATGCAAGGTTATGTAACTTGTCCTGTAAGCTGTGAACTCATCAACTGAAAAAAACTGAGGAGGAAGACAATGGCCTGGGTATAATAGTTGACCACAGAATGCCTCTAAGCTACCAATGTCATGCAACCATGAAAGAGGGGTAGGTAACTTTGGGATTGCATCAAGTGTCTATTTAGTAAATCTTTTAATTCAACACCTAGCAGCATCCAACCCAAGTCTGGAATCTCTAATGAACTCCTAAATATGGGGTCAACATATCCTTACTCCTTTTCTAGTCCACGTATTTCAGCAATGCACATGTCCTGTTCCTGACTTCTAGCTCTTCTACACCCCATTTCCTCTCTCTGCTGACAGAAAGCAGAAACAAACCAAAAAAGGGTAGCCTGCAACCCAATTCCTAGAAGGGCTCTCATTAACAAATAAATATGAATAGCTCTAGTGCAGACTACAAGATAGAATATACACAGGAAAGGGTAGCTCATGTGGCTCAGGTTGGTTAAGGGCAACTTCATGTTGACTAAGGGTAGAGATAGCCTTAGGACCTTTATAGAAGGCCCTGGTGCAAATTTATCCTGAATGCCATGTACAATTTGGCCCAACCATGTTCAAGAAAAAAATTAATTCAGAACAAGGACTGATACAGATAAGGGTTACCAGGATAACAAGAGAAAGGATAGCCTACCTTAGATAGGTGGGAAAAGAAATCCAAGAAAGGATAAAGAAGGAGCAGGAAAGGAACAAAAGAAGTATTACAAAAAGAAGAGAAGGAAGACAAGTATCAAGAAATGGAGAGTACACAAAATAAGGCTCCATTCTAGCAGGGAGAAAGAAAATAACTAAAAAGTGGTGAAGAAAAAGAAAAAAAAAAGAAAACCTAGATGTGGGGGCAGAGAAAGAAGCAGTTAACACTGAAAAATATAACATTTGCTTAGTTTGTGACATTTCCTTTTCTAACATTTTACAGTTCTTTAAATTCTAAGGACAGGAAAGGGAAAATGATGGTCAAACTGTATTGGTACCAAGACTTGAGTCAAATTGTTGCTATAATGCTAGAGTAAGACCTGGTCTAAACACAAAAGTTGCAATAGTTTGAACTCTAATTAGTTTAAAAACTAATTATAGTTAAACAGGTGCAAACTGCTTTGTGGACATTCTTGTATCAGTTTACAAGTGGCTTAAGTGATTTAAATGTATACACAAAGAGTTGTATCAGTTTAGTTACATTGATTCAAAAATAAATTGTATTTATACTGGTGCAACTTTTGTACATAGGCATGGCCTAACATGTAGCTTTAAATAACTACTGAATGTAATTATCCTTGAGAATTTCAAGGTTTGTTTTGGTTTTGCTTTAAACAGTGCTATACATTTTTAAAGAATTACCTATTTAGATACTTAACTACGCTCATTGTCTTTGAATCTGCCTGCCTTTTCACCAAGTTAGAGATGCATTCTACAAAACTACAGTATTTTGTACACAAAAGAAATTTATAGTGTACTAAGTACCATTTCATCAGTTGCCCAAATCACCTGCAGAAGAAATGGCTGGAAAGTTAACGTTATAAAGTTTAAAATATTGAAATTCTCTCGTCAGGCAACAAGGAATTTAGGATGCTTATATAAAAATAACCAGTAATCCAGCTCAAACCTGAACTGCCTTTTGACAATACAGCATCCTAGACTAAAGCACCTACTTTCTGAAGTGTTGCCAAATAAAGCTTGGTGGAAATTGTAGTCTAATCTGATGTTTTTTCTTTTGTTTGCACTTCTAATGAATAATTTATCTCACAGTCTTGTCCAATTTCTCCTGGATGAATTTTGTTTGCCATTCTGTCAATAGTGGACTGAATGTCAACAATACATGTCAACAATATGGATCAACTAAAAAACAAGGAGTTCTACTGTCTACAGAGCCATAGCTTCAGAGATTCTCCATTTTAACAATTGTGGCATAATATCAATTACAGTATTCATGATTTAATTAATTGCCGTAACTCCACCCTTAAGGCTATGTGAAGATTTTTTAAATATGCAATAAAAATTAACTACTTCTTAGGGACTATGAGGGTACAGTTGAACATTTTTCTGAGTCCTCACAAAGGAAAATGCTCTTTTATAATAGAAAACATAAGTAGTAAAGACAGTAGTAGTCCTCGACCCTTGGTACAGGTTTGCTATTAAAATAACTTGCCTCCCAACAGAAGGAACTGTTTGGAAGAAAACTGAAGTAGGAAAATGAAAAGGTACTGCTCTGTCTTTGTAAAAACAAGTGTATCAAGTTACTGGAGAGCAGTATTAACCCATTAAAGTGTGTGTTTTCTTTTGGAGAATAGTATTCTAACTCTAGTAGAGGTATGGGTTCAATGATTTAATAGCTATTTTTCATTTCCAACTACACTGATCCTTCATCATGCTGTTTTGTTTGATCAATTTTACTCCAAAAAACAAACAAACCAATATTCTAATTTCATACAACAATTTTTGAACAGTGAAATCTATAGATTTACAAAGATACCAAGAGAGCTTTTAATAGAATATGCTTTTATTACTACAGAAATTCATTGTCTCAGCTCTACACTGTTTGAACAGTTTGAAAATGAATAGACAACAACATTATTTGTTACCATGGACCAGTAGAGACACTCTACCATTTGTCAGCACTCGTGTAAATCATGTTCTGTCTGGGCTTGTCTACACCAGAAAATTGATTAGTTTAACTCTTGGCATGGTGAAAATGTCATAGCCCCATTGCTAAGGATAGCTATACTGGTATAAATACAGTATAAATTAGAATAAGCCATATGATTATAACTGTCCCCAAGCTAAAGTTTATATTGAAGCAACTTTAAAAGTAAGTTTAGAGTTCTGAAGTTTAAGAACGTGCTATTTTTTAACCAAACTAGTTAAATCAGTGTAACCATTGTACAAATCAAACTACCATCACTTATACTCCCCCGCCCCACCACCCCCACCACTTGAGTGGTGGTATCAAGTCACCTCAATGGAAGAATGGAATAGCTAAGAGACTGGTTCAAAAAGAGTATGACTATATATTAGAAAGAGTTTGATGCTGACATACTTTTAAGACCAACTTGCTCTTTTTGGTCATGAATAACAATTTAAAAAGCCTTTATTTAAAATAACAGTTGGTCAGCTCATTAAAATAGACTCTTAAGAAGAAACAGTAGAAATGATGCATTGTCTACACAGATATTTGGCAACACTAAACTTTATAGTTTTCTCTGAGTTCCATTAATCTTTACCTAAGAAAATTACTCAATGTATTCTTTTGGGAGCAACAGCGTGGCAAAACAATCGCTTATAAATAGGGACCTAACTACATGGGGCAAGACAAAGGTTTTTTTGTGGGTCGCTCACAGCATGCAGAGTTGATTTCGTGGGCATTTTATAGCAGCACCGTACCTCGGTGCCAATTGGTGGAGAGGCCCAGGTGGGAAAATGAGGGGGCAGCCACCAGCTTGAGGGCTGACTGCCCTTTGTGCTGCCCTGCGGTGCTGATTGGCAGAGAGGTCCCAGAAGGGAGGGATGAGAGGGTAGCTAACATCTTCTCTGCTGTTCTTTGTTTGTGCTTCCCTGCTAGCCAGTGCCTTCCCTTTCCTGCAGAGAGGAGCCACTGGGAAGCCAGCATTTTATTTTTATTAAGTTATTTTTGTTGATTTCACAGACAATCCAGGATTTCACCATTTCTGCAAAATTTGCAAAACAGCAAATTAAGTAAGTCCCTACTTGTAAATATAAACAGATGGCTTTAAATTGCATAGAGCTAATATAACAATTAGGAGTGGAAACTTCCACCACTTAAAAATAATTGTCAAGTCTCTTTGTCTGTCTGTCTCTCTCTCTCTGAATCAGACAATACATACAAGAGGATATACAGGTAGGATATTATTTATGCTACATAGAATTGGTGTATAACCAATTTAAAAAAAGTAGATATATACAAGTCAGTGGGACTGGATGATCTTCAGCCGAGAGTGCTGAAGTAGCTGACTAAAGTCATTGCAGAACCCCTGCCAAAACTCTTCCACAACTCGTGGTGCTCTGAACAAGTCCCTAAGGACTGAAAGAGGGCCAATGTTGTGCCCACCCACAAGGAGAGCAGGAGGGAGGACCCGGGTAACTATAGGCCAATCAGCCTAACTTGCATCCTAAGGAAAATCCTAGAAAAGTTCATCAAGGAGTCAATCTGCAATAAACTTGCAGAAGATAAGATTCTGAATGACAGGCAGAATGGCTTTGTTGCAGGCAGGTCTTGCCTTACCAACCTCATCTCCTTCTATGACCAGGTAACTCGCCACCTGGTCACAAGAGAGCAAGTTGACATTGTATACCTCGATTTCCAAAAGGCCTTTGATTTAGTATCCCATGATGTCCTTGCAAGAAAATTGGAGGATTGTGGGGTTAACTCCAAGACAGTTAGGTGGGTGGAGAAACTGGCTGCAGAATAGGACCCAGAGAGTCATAGTGAATGGATCTGTGTCATCTGGGCGAGAAGTGGGCAGCAGTATCCCACAGGGGTCAGTGCTTGGTCCAGTACTTTTCAACATCTTTATTAACGATTTGAATGTGGGGATGAAGAGCTCACTGGCCAAGTTTGCAAATGACACCAAATTTTGGGAAGCACTGTCACACTTGAAGATAGGCTACAGATACAGGTGGACCTAGACAGGCTAGCAAGTTGGGCAGATCATAACCTGATGAAGTTCAACATCAAGAAATGTGAAGTGCTCCACCTAGGGACAAGCAACCCCCAACACACCTACAGGCTCGGCGGCACCAAACTGACTAGCACCATGAATGAAAGGGACCTGGGGGTAATAACAGACTACAGAATGAATATGAGCTGGCAGTGCAATGCTGTAGCCAGTAGGGCAAATAATATTCTGGCACGCATCAACTGATGCATTTCCAGCAAAACCAAAGAGACGATTCTTCCACTGTGCTCAGCACTGGTGAGACCGCAACTGGAGTACTTTAACAAGGACATGAACAAGCTTGAGAGAGTCTAAGGAAGAGTCATCCATATGATTGGTCTTACACAGCAAGCCATATGAGGAAAGACTGAGCAATCTAGAACTCTTCAGCCTGAAAAAAGAAGGCTGAGAGGGGACCTGGTAGCAGCTTACCACTATACTACTGGAGTTCCTCAAGAACTCAGTAAGCAACTCTTCACCACGGTACTCCTGGTTTTCCCCTCGGGTAATGGCCACAAACTCCTGGAAGACCAATTCAGGCTCAACATTAGGAAAAACTTCTTCACAGTCAGGGTGTCCAGACTGTGGAATAAGCTCCCTCCAGAGGTGGTGCCATCACCTACCCTGTAAATCTTCAAGAGGAGACTAGACAGTCACCTTGCTAGGGTCATCTGATCCCCAGTTATCTTTCCGGCTTGGTGCAGAGGGTTGGACCTGATGATCTGCCAAGGTCCCTTCCAGCCTTACAATCTATGAATCATCATAAAATCAAGTTAGCAAGGTAAGCATGATTGATACTGCAGTGAGATCCATCTGTGTTTCTGGCAATGTATTACACAATTACCTGGTTAACTGTGCAATTAACTTAGGCTGGCTACACATTCAAATTAACTATCATATGTTAGATAGGTCCAACCAGCTATAAAATTAGAGCTGGAAAACATATAACAACTTTATAGCTGGTTCCTATACAGTTTTAATTTGCACATGTAGCAGGGTCTATGCCCCTGTGGCTGGGAGCCCCATCAGCAGATAGCGATCCCAGCTGTGGGGGTGTACCATGCGCTGCCATAGCTAGGACTCCCACCCACAGCACCCTCCCATAGGCTGCCATAGCTGGGAGTCCCATTAGGTGATGGAGCGCCCTTTACCCCCCTCCCCCCATAGTGGCACCCATACACTGATGGGTTTCCCATCTGTGACAGCACTGTATGGACTGCCATTGCTACCATGGGTAGGAATCTTGTCGGTTGGTTGGACTGCCAGCCACAGCAGCATGCTACTAATACACTGGTGCAGGGGGATCATGGGTTTATGATCCTGGGCTCTCCTGCACCAGCAATAAGGCATAGCAGGAGGTGCGACCGTATGGACTGAACATCAGATCAGACCACACTTAACTGAACGTCTAGAGGGACACTCCTTTTGCAATGATTTTACAAGAAGGAGGTCTTTGTGTGTAAAGGAAGTTATTTATATACAGCTATTCAGTAGATTTTGTACAGTCCCTCTTTTGGCATTACTTTACAACAGTAATTATTTGTTATGTACATTATTTAAAAATAAAGCCTGTTCCTTTCTTGTAAAGACAGCATTTCTATTGAGACCTGAGCACTTTTCATTATACGCACAGCTTATTTTTTTGCAAATTATAGCAGCAAAATAATGCAAAAATCAGTGGTTCTCAACCCTGTTAGACTCAAGGCAGCCTTCAGAAAACACCAGCTGTTAGCTTTTATATATTTTAACTATGGGAAAATAATAAAGCATTTTTTTTCTATTGTAAAGAACTCAGAAACACCATTAACAGGCCAGAATGTTTTTGACACTATGTATTCCTATTCTCCTGGGTTTATCTTGTGAATCATGTGTAGGTGGTTGCATACCTAACAGTGCTAGTATTGCACAGCACCCCCAAATCACCCTTAAAAGGATCTCCCAGCACCATAGTTGATGCAAATATCAGTGAAGAATGCTCACATCTCAAACTTAACATTTCTAATCCCAGGGTTTTGCATTGCTTATGAAGAAGCACATTAATTTTCTTAATGTATGTTGCTTTCTGTGTCTATTTCCATGTGATCCCAGCAATCCTTCCAGCCCAAGTGCAGGGGAGAGGGGGGTGGGGGGTGGCTAGACCCAATGATTTTGTAAGATCCAGCCCCTAACATCTGTAAATGATTTAGTACCCAACATGGAGCAGTGAGAGCTCTTCCCCCCCATTCCCCACCAGCCCTTGCCCTGGGAGGGCCGAGCACAAACAGCTCCCAAAGAAATCATCACACCAACTACCCCATTGCTCTAAAAACCCCTTGCATCTTAGACTGGGCACCCACAATGGAAATGCGAAGCACATTAGCAACTGCTTGTGAAAACACAGGCCCAGGCAAAGCCAGGTAAGGAGCCCTGCCTCCAGGGACCTCCCAAGCTTCTGCTAACTGAGAGGCACCCAGTCTCAAAGGCTCATTTATTGCAGTGCTTACTCCTGGCAGGAAGGGGGATCACTCACGCAAAGACAAGCCTGAGCATGCACTGACCTACTTCACTTATCCCAAGGAACAGCACTCTAGAAAGGACCTGCCAGTGCCCCAGGGTGCTGCTGGTGTATAACTAGCAGCTCTAGAGCACCCCATGTCCCCGCTGGAGCCCAGCAGGCCTCGGCCAGGCCGCTCCCTGCAAGCAGAGCGGACCCACAGAAGAAGTTCCCTCCCCGCTAGCCAGGACCTTCCCAGCCCCCGCCGCTCTACCATGCCAAGCGGGCGGACTACAAGTCCCAATATGCCCCGCGCCCCGACGCCAGCCGTGAGGCACGTCAAGACTCGATGCCGCGTCGCCAGCCCGCATACACTACAGCCCCTAGCAGGAAACCGAGAATCTCACACTAAGGCCACCAGTACCGGCGCCCGCCTTTCTCACGTGATCTGCGCCCTCCTTTCCTCAATTGGTCCAAGAGGCCGCCAATCACACCCTTCCACTTTCTCATTCGCCCCCGCGACGGAAAAGCCCGCCGGCTGACGAGTACTCACCCAGCTTTGCACCGATTGGCAGGGAACGCCGCGGCCGGCCCCGCCCCTTGGAAGTACCTGTCGCTCTGTGACAGGTTGACTGGGAGTTCCTGTCGGAGAAAGAGAGGAGGGGATTGGTCCCTCCCACTTCCTCCTTTCCCTCCTCCCAATCCCCGGGCTCCTCCCTTCCTCGGGCGGGGGATGTCCCCGCCGGCCTGACTGGCTCCCCTGCCGCCGGCCTTCCAACGGCTCTTCGCGCTGCCTGGCGCCCCGCCCCCGCGGCAGGCCCCTCCTCCCCGGCCCCGTCCCCCTCCCCCTCCCCAGCCTCGCGCGCTGCCCGGCCCTTGCCTCGCTCGCGCCCGCTCGCGCTCTCCTGCTCGCGCCGCACTGGGATGGTGAGGGCGGCCGGAGCGGGCGGACCCCGGCTCAGCGCGGCGGCGGCGGCGGGGCGCGAGTGAGGAGCTGCCGCAGCCCCTCCCCCCGGCCTCGAGGCGGAGAGACGCCGAGTCTCCCGGGGTGCAACATGGCGGAGCACTCGGGCCCCGACAGCGGCAAGCACAAGGCGAACCACGCCAACGCCAACTCTGCGGCGCTGCTGCACGGCCGGGCCGGGGCCGGGGCGGGCGGGCTGTCGGGGGGCCTGTCGCAGCCGGCGGGCTGGCAGTCGCTGCTCTCCTTCACCATCCTCTTCCTGGCCTGGCTGGCCGGCTTCAGCTCCCGCCTCTTCGCCGTCATCCGCTTCGAGAGCATCATCCACGAGTTCGACCCGTGGTGAGTCCGCGCCGGGGCCTGGGCCGGCCGCTGTTTGGGGCAGGGAGGTGCTGCCCGCCCTCTTTCCCTCCCCCTGGGGGGTGCACAGGGGGCAACTGCCCCCTCCTGTGCCCTCTTCCCCCCCGGCAAGGGAGGTTGGTGGGAGCCTCTGCAGAGCAGCTGCTGTGGGGCCTCCAGATGTGCAGCGGCCCCTCTGCTCTGCTCTGCCCTGGGCTCCTTCTCCTTCCCCCCCCCTCCCCCTCCCCCCCCCCCAGCCAGGAGGAGGGAGGTGGAGGGCAAGGAATGCGCTGCAGGAAGTCATCATCTTTCTAAAAGTGACTTGCGGGATTACAGAGAGCGCTGTGACATTGATTTACGGGCAGGTGTTTCCCGCCCGCCTCCTTTATTTGTATTTTCTTTATTTATTTGGAGCCCTAGGTTTCCTATTGTCTCCCCCCTCCTGCCACACGCAAGCCTCCATTGGTATCTAAAGGTTGCAGTTGGCGGGTGCACCCAGCTGCTTGATCTTTGCGAGAAGGGAGAATAGGCAGTTAGGTGAAAGGCAGCACTAGTTTCTGTTCCAGTTCATGCAGCCGGGAGCTTGTGGCTGCCAGGGAGACGACACGGATGGGGGGAACGTTTTGGAGAGGCTTGCCATGAAACACTATATCTATGTGGCACGTTCCTCTGCTTCGCTCTATAAATGGACCTTCTGGTAGATCTGGAAGCAAGATCTCTTTCCATTAGTCACACCTTACCTGTGTGTTGGTGTTTTGGGGGTTTTTCTTTTTTTAACCAGTCTTGTTTTTCTATACATTTGGTCACTTGGAGGGAAGGGCAGGCTTTGTGTTTTGAAAATTAGCATTTTTTCTCATTTAACATCAAAAGTCTGAAAAAGATCATGAAAATTGGAGTTCTCCACAAATCTCTCACATGTTTCAATGCTTGGTGTCAGTATAATTTGGGATGAACTGGTGCAGAATGGTTTTTGTTTTTCCAGGATCGTATCAAGTTACTCCATTGTGTACTTTGTACTTAAACCAGAAGCAAAGAATTCTCAGGGGGGTTAAGTATTACCCCATTTTAAGAGCTTTGTTTTAATAACATACATGAAATTGAAGGCAACCCTTTCACTTAATACAAATTTTCAGCTTTCATTTTTATGAATGTATCTGATCATTTCATTAAATAACTCCTATAGGATACTTGCTAATGCTTTTTTCTCATCTAAATTTAGGTAAATGGCCTTGTCTTACTCCCTTGGGAAACTCTTCTGTACTGTAACATTTTTCACTGTCGGGAAATTTTTCTCCCCTAATGGCTTGGATTTCCCTAATAAATAGCAGTAATGGAATATGATTTTAATTAAAGTCTGTTCTGCTCAAATGAAGAGGAATCTTTGTGTGGCAAATCAGGTAGTTTTTAGTGTAATCCTTGTAACTTCTGTTCCCAGCTTTGAGAGAACTTAAGTTTTTAGCTCTTGCAATAAAAGTAAAGATTACCAAACCATACCAAACTGTCTGTGCTCTGAAGCAGCAGCAGCATCTTCCTGAGTCTTCAGAAAGATGGCTTCAGTGCTTGTGCTGCTGTATGTAGCTTTGCCAACCAGTGGCAGAATGAAGTTAAAAAAAAAAAAATGTTGGTTTTACAAGTCTGGAGGCAAACTGTGACTGCCACGAATCATGTTGCTGCATGCCAGAAATGATAAAAGCCAGGTTTGTTTGGTAATACCTTTTATTGGACCAACTACATAATTGGGAAAGCTGAGAGCTGTCTTCCTTAGGTCTGGAAAAGAAGCAGATACAGAAGTGGTAGAGGCAGGTAGTAGAGCTAATTTGTGAGAAAGGGAACATAAAATAATAACTCTGGGGTGTAGGGGTAAAGCAGGAGAGATCCTTTCCCTATTGGAGGATCCTTGGTATAAAAGAAGAGAAAGATGCTTCTCTCTCTAAGCAACCAGATGGGAGTAGGACTTCAGATTTACAAGACTCCTGTTTATGTAAAGACTTCAACAAATAAACTAGAAGCCTAATCCAGAAAGATTGCTCTGGTAGAAATCGCTATTCCTGCATAGCAGCTAGTGACAGGTAAGCTGGGTTTTCTACAGGGCATTGCCCCTAGTTTTAAATAAGGTGACGTCTTCTCTGTAGCTGTAGTCTACTCTGTCTCTTCAGGGTTTGGGGCATACCTGGTTATAGTGCCTTGAATTGTCCTTGGTAGCATCTTTAACACATTTGTGCATTGTAACCGTATCTTCTCTTATTCATCTTGTAACCAAGAGAGGGAGCTGCTGGCTGGTATTTGTGGGGGGAAAAGGGAGATTATAGTCTGATTTCTTGTGGTTGGGAAGTTTACTTGTTGCCTCAAAGTGTAAACAGCTTCCTCTTTTACCTCTGAATTGTATTTTTAATTTTCTGGTAAAGCCCATATTGTACTCAAGGTATGTGATTTTTTTTTTTTTTGATTTTTTTTTTTTTGTATGTGCTTTAAATCCAAATAAATATCTAGCCTTATTTTTAAGCTTCTTTCTAAGAAAATCTTTGTACCCAATCCCACCTTTTTATAGTTAACATAAGAACCCCCTTTATTTATCTTTCTGCCTGACGAGAATGAAATATAGTGTTGCAGGAACTGTTGAGGGCGGGCATGAACAGACATAACCCCATTACAGCATTCTGAAATGTCATTGATTGGAAACCAGATCGCACACGAACGCCTCGTGCCTCCTAAGGCTGGGGGGGCATGGCAACTGCCTGCAAGCGGCAGTGACGGGGCAGCAGTGAGCGGGAACTGCCTGCAGGCGGCCGCAGTGATATTGGTGGCAAGGACAGGCCAAGTGGGGACCGCCCGCAGGTGGCTGCAGGGATGTTGGAAGCGAGGGGAGGGTGGTGATTAGGGACAGCCCACAGATGCCACTGGGAGTGTCAGGGGAGGGGGTAGTGAGTGGCAACTGCCCACAGACACCGCTGGCAGCATCGTCAGTGGCCAGTCTCGGGGGGGGGGGGGGGGTGCACTATGCGTGGCCAATTAGATGGCAGATGCTACAGGTTAGGAAGTGTGTGCACATGGTGCTCTGGCATTCCAAGTAGAATGACAGTTAAACTTAGACATTGAAGTGCTGTGGCTCTGAAATGGATGGGGTGGTGGGGGTTGTTGACCACCCAGTCAAGTATGCTTTGCAAGGGGGTGGGGGTGTTTTAGTGTTTTGGAGACTTCAGGGGGTGAGTGACCTATGGCTGGGGATCTTTTCACTTTTTTTGCTTTCCTTTCTGTCTTAAACAGAAAAGTTCAGTAAAGTTCTGTAGCCTACACTTGACCAAATTCTTAAGTATGCTTGCCTGAAAGGGTTGTGCTTGGACCCATTCTTTTTGGTTTCCAAGGTGCTGAAGGAACCTAATGAGAAGCTGCAGTTGAGTAGGGAGTGAGGACACAGCTGGTTATTAGAAATATAGCTTATAATGAATACGCAATGCAAGGGAGTTCATTGATAAGTGATGACAGAAGAAAAAAAGGTAGTGTGTGGCAGTGGAGGTCTGGCTAGGTTCCAGAGTGGCAAAGCTGTGGAATCCCATGTGAAATGCTTACAGGACCAACTGACCCCATGTCACAAAGTACTTGCTGTCCACACACAGCACTGACCCAGTTTAAAGTAAACTGGTTCAAAAGCATACCTGATATCCAGGTACACCTTTGAACTGTTGCAAGCTTTAAACCAGTTTAATAGGCTTGTTTGTCTGCATGAGACCCTTTGCTGCATAGCAGAATAATTTTCTGTGTAGTAAAGCATCACTATTTACATGTTCACAGCAATTAGGGCTCAGTAGACTAACTTACTGTGCTGCCAGATAGTCCAATCAAATACAAGTGGTATCTGGCAGTGCAGTAAATTACTGTGCTTAAACACATGGTGTCAGTGATGTCAGGATTAGTTTACTTCAGCTAAAATTGAGCCAGAGTATATTTAGCTGCATGTATTGTGCGTGTAGATGCGCCCAGAGTGTTTCAGGTTTAAATTATGTTTGAACTGATTTAAGTGTTGTGTGTGTCCATATCCTGAGAATACTGTAAAGCAGTCCCTGATCTTGTTAACTCATATGATGTCTCTGTCAGAATCAAGTTGGGTTTTTTTGTATTGCTACCAAAGAGTAATGAGTCTCAAAGTCTGGCATATTTCTTAAAATTCTTTTTTGGGGGGATGGGGAAAGATTACTTTTAAAAGATGCAGCCATTCATGTGAGGATAGTATTACACGTTAGAGGAATCCTTAAGTTGCATGTTAGAGGAATCATTAAGTTGCTGTGATATAAAACTGTGTCCTCTGGCTGCCAAGAGTCTGACATGCTTACTGTCTGAACCAGTGGTTCTCAACTTCACTAAACTTGTGGAACGTCTTGGAAACTGCCTCCTCTTAGCTTTCTCTCCCTTTTTTTTTTTTTTTAACTACAGAAGAATGATAAAGCAAATTGCAGAGAACTCAAAGACCACGACAGATCACAATAATTTTGACACTATAGATTCCCATTTGAAATTTCTGGGTTTTATCTTGTGAATCATATGTAGATGTTTTCACACTTAACAATACTAATTTTGCATGGTATCCTTAAAGGGATATAATGGGCATCCCAGGTTGCACAGTATCCTGGTTGAAAATAAGTGATCTATACCTTCTGGTAAATTTCTAGAGAAATCAGAAGCTGTTTTATATCATTGCTGCTGAATATTACAGCCAGGTGCAAAATGTATCATTAGCTGTCCCATAGCTTTTGATATACAGAGTTGAAAAGATTGCTGAAGAGCTAGGTTTGGGGTATTTGACAGCAGGAATGTAAAGATTTAAAAAACTTGTTTGTCAGAATTCCTTTCTTAGGTCCCAATCCTGTAACTTGCTGCGTGTCAACAGAGTACCACTAAAATCAGTGCTCTGCACAAGCACAAAGGTCTGCCCATGTAGACCACTTCAGGATTTGGATTTTTTTTTAGGGCCAATGTATATAGCGTGTTCATGCATGTGTGCGCGTCACAGCTCTGCTGTTTGACGTTGTTTTTGAAAGTTGTAGGACTACTGCCTTCTGCTTGTTTGTATTCAAGCAAGTTTTATAACTCGTTCTAGTTTAGTGTTCAAGTATGGATTTTGGTAATGCTTATTTACTCTTCCAAATAATTAATGAAGACAAGGCAAAAAAAAAAATCTCTATAGGAGTTGTGTCCTTTTACTTTAATACACTGTTGCTACCCGATTCCCTTTGTGTATAGTTCTTATGACAGTTTACAGAACATGTGACAGCATCTAGGTCCAAACCAGTTTGAATTAATTTGGAGTGATTTTGAAATATTGTGGTAAATGTCTTGACAGTGCAGTTAGTTTAATAGGCATAGATTTTTTTTTTCTTTCTTTCTCCTTTCACTAGTGTCACAACCCAAAGTTGTGGTTTTTGTTTGTGTGTGCTTCAGCACCGCTAAATTATTTTTCCCGCCAAATTATAGTTTCTTTGCATGGTGGAGTTCTCTGCTGTGGAGGGGAGCTCCGGGTGCAAAAGGCTTTCCCGCCCTTTTGTAGCTTCTTTGCAGGGTGCATTTCTTTGCTGCATGCTGGTGATGCACGTTGCAAAGGAGTTCCCGCCATTTGTATTTAGATTCGCGCCACATTATTGGCCAGTTCTAAATGTAAGCATATGTGGCGGCTGGCTATTGGCTTGTTAGCCGTACAAAAGGCTTGAGTGGTTTCCGCCCAAGTTGGAGGACTCCACGAACATCAGGAGAGAGAGAAAAACTGGAGAGATACAGAACTCGCCAGGAGGAGGAGACTTCGCGCTGAGTGAAGATCTCTAAGCGATGTGGACCCTTGCGGACCCAACGCGCCTCTCTTAAGCAGGCAATAGAGGCTTAATAACCAAACCCACGGAACTTTAACAACTCCGGAGGGGGGAACAAAAGAACGAACCGCCTCTAGCCTCTCCCCGTCGCCGAGCGCAATCCAAGACGTATCCCTTTCCTGTAAACCCAATTTTCAAACCCATGGAGTCTTAACAACTCCGGGGGACCAGGGAACCGAACCCAATTTTCGAACCCACGGAGCTTAAACAACTCCAGGGCCTGGGAACCGGACGGCCCACGGAGCTTCGACAACTCCGTGGGAAAGAATTTCCGAACCCACGGAGTCTAAACAACTCCGTGGGAAAGAATTTGTCGTAGTCCTCCAACAAGGATTTAAGCGGAGCTGCATCTGGAAAGCTGTCCAGCCTACACCACTACCATCTTTGGGTGTAAGTAAATAATCTTTTAATCAACCACTACGCTTTTGTGACTAATTCTAGCTCGCCACCGGTTTTCTCCGACCCCGCATGCCCGGGCTGCTGGCCACAGCCCGCGTGCGCAAAGACGGGCCGCGGATCGCCCCCCCAACTCGCACTTGGCGGCGGGATCGGGGCCCGGCCCGCACAACTAGTTTTCTAATTCTGTCAAAAAGGGAATAGTCTTTCTTTCAGAAAGTCATTTTAAAGCTGTACTGGTGTACTGCTAATAGTTCCATTATACTCATATAATTTTAGTTTTCTTTTACTGTTCCAGTAGTCCTGTTATTTAGATTTGAATAATACAAGATGTTTATCCAAAGCTTTAAATGTCGCAACAAATTTATAAATATGGTGAAACCCCAACAGTATTAAAGTAATCACTTTAACAGGAACTGAAACAGCCAGACATCTACAAAAACTTTTTCCCACCTCTTCACTCTTTCCCCCCCCTCCCAGTGCAGCAGCAGGAGCAGGGAAACATTTCCTTGGGGCAGCCAAAGGCCAGAAGCATGGGAAGTATCCAGAGTAGAACATGGGCATGGCTATGCCTAGACCATCTGATCAATGCCTGTCCAACCTCCTCTTGAACACCTCCAGTGATGGCAAGTCCACAACTTCCCTAGACAGCCTATTCCACTGCCTCACTATTCTAACAGTGAAGATATTTTTCCTGGTATCCAATCTAAACCTACTTTGCTGCAACTTCAAGCCATTGGTTCATGTCCTATTCTCTGCAGCAAGAGCAAAAAGGTGTTTTCCTGCTTCTTTATGGCAGCCCTTCGACTATTTGAAGCTTGCTATCATGTCCTCTCAAGCACCTTTTCTACAAGCTGAGTACATTTATTCCCTTAAACCACTCCTCATGACTTAAATCATAAAAAGCTTGGAAGTCTTGTCACCTACCTCTGGACCCTCTCTAACTTCTCCACGTTCTTTTTTAAAATATGAAGCCCAAAATGGCGCACATTACTCCAGATAAGGGCTAACCAGTGCCAAGTACAGAGACATTATTATCTCCCATGTTTTGTGCCTAGTGCTTCTACTGACGCATCCCAAAACTGCATTTACATCTTGTGTGGCTGCATCACACTGCAAACATCCATTGAGTCTGTGATCTACCAAGACTTACAGATACTTCTCTGTAGTGTTGCCATCCAGCCAGATGTCACCCATTTTGTATTTATATTTTTTTATTATTCTTCCCAAGATATAGCACTTCGAAGTTGTTGACGTTTGCTCAAGTTTAGGCACTATTTGCCCTTTATGTGGTAGAGCACTATCAGCTTGCCCCTCAGTCTGCCAAGATTCTAGCTGACTTAGAATACACACCAAAAATGGTACTTCGTTATTTTTAAATTGCAAGGAGCATGGTTTTGTGTGGGCATGGTCGTAGGGTGGTTCTTAAAAATTTTCCTCTTCTCATGATTGGCTGACCTTAGGGAAACCAAGATTTTGGAAGAGCATTTCTTCTGTGGTAGAAATAAATTTGACTGTTGGGGGAGACCTTATGTTGGACGGAACATAGATATGATCTTTCTAAAAGATTAGGGAATATAACATGACGTGTTTCTGGACCCAAAGGATGTATGAATTGGAATACTTAGAACTAATGGTCTATAATACCTCCCTTGATACAGCTACTGTTCCAGGTTTCTTTCTTTAGTCTTATTGTGCATCTTGAAATTGCTTCCTTTATGTCAACTCTGTTCTCAGTTTTATTTACAAAGTACATTTCAGTATATACTGGAATTTATTTATAAATGCTTCTGGGAAATATTCTTGATAGAGGAAATGTTTCAACTTGACAGTTATTTTTAAAATACCTTTACAAATATCAGATATTTTAAAGGGTTTTTAAAATATTTTATCCCTTCCCATTGCACTACCTCAATGTTTTAACTTGTTTGCCAATTCAGACAGAGAAAAGGACTGAGCTTGTGGCTATAGTCCATGCTATAGGAAGCTAATGACCGGCTAGTCAAGTAAATTGTGGAACAAATAAAGGGAAAACTAATTCAGTGTGTGAGTTTTCCAAAAAGCATTGTTAAATCTTCTTATTGTTCTTGGTTAGCGTATGGTGCAGACAACTAGCTCAATTAATCTGTGTCAGATGTTTGTGGTAATATTTGAAATAATGCTATGTATGTTTCATGATTCATTTTGTCTTGTAATATTTTTTAATCTTTCAGTTGCCAAGTGGAGAATGGAGCTTGACATGAAAGAGATTCCATTAAACTCGTGCACTGCAGCATTTTACTTCTTGGTGATTAGGGTCAATTTCATTTGACTTTTGGTGGTGCTAGTGTTCTGAGAACTTCTATGATAATCTCATTTTTCTGCTCTAGCTAAACCTATTTAATGGCTGAAGTTTTTTGTTGTTTTTTTTTTTGGCTGTAAGTTTAAAGTCTCTTCCCAAAATAAAAACAAATTTGAAAAATTGGTGTCTTTTGCAAAGAAAGCTGAACTTCATTTGCTGCTCAGGAAAATGCCTTTACATAAAGTATTGATTTATTTGGAACAAAGCTTGTAAAGCTATATAGCAACAACTTTGTCCTTGTTTCAGTATTTCAGTTCCTATTTGCTGGCTCTACATCTGGGCATCCCTTTCTAGAGCACTTCAGTTAATACTGTACTCAAGTATCAAGACATTATCTGTGTTCAGAGCCTCAACTTTGAGTACTTTTGCCATGTTCTTGAGGCTGCAAAACTGTGCTTGTGTTAGTATGTTCAGAACGCTGCTATCTGCTGTTTTATTCAGGGCTATTGCGAAACAGGGAGAGGGGCTGCTCAACAGCTTTGTATGTTAGTTTTAACAGAATTTTGCCCAGGAGGGCTGGCTATTTTGTAGCTTCTGCCTTGGAGACTAGTGTGGTGTGCTAGGTTATCTATAGTTAGCGCTTTTTCAATGAACAAATGTCAGCCCTGTCTTCAAGCTTTCCTGGGTCTCTCCAAAGAGACTGTAAGTCTAGTCTGAAGATGAGTGATAGGGATTGCTGCTGGGTTTGCCCATCATAGTAATTTGTCTACCCCCATTAAATCCAGAAAGGCACCTGCTTCACCTAGAAATCATTAGAGCTGTGGGCTGCTCAGCAGTATTGTGTTCCATTATTCTAGATGAAGTGAAGCCTCTGTGTAAGAGGCCAAGACAAAAGCCACAAAGAAGACCACAGTTGAAGTTTAAGGGCAGGTCTTTATCAAGGTTTGATTTTTTTCCCCCATTTCCTTTGTATATCAATATTAGGGCTGTCAGTTATTTGCAGTTAACATACACAGTTAATGCAAAAAAACAAATTAACGTGTTGACTTTTTAAATTGCATTAATCACGCATATCAGAAAATTTGGGAAAATTTGGACCAGCTCAGGACCAGCCAGAATCTGTGCACACAGCCCCAACCCCAGCCCTCCCTGTGCCTGCTTCAGATGCACCCACCCACGCTAGCACCTTCTGCCCAGCCACTGCCCATTCTGCACTTACCGCTGCTGGGCTCTTGCTGCAGCTGCCCAGATCTCCTCTCTGCTGCTGCCACAGCTGCCTCTGGGCCCCCCAGTGGGGCAGTGGTGGCAGTGCAGTGGAGTTGCAGGGCAGCCAAGGCAGCTGCAGCAAGAAGGGCCTGGCAGTGGTGAGGGGGAGGGGTTGTTTTTCCTTCATGCCGAGCAGCAGCTTCTGCTTTGCTGCTGCCACTGCTCAGCATGGCCAGGTAAGCCTGTCTGAAGCAGGCACAGGCTAGGCCAGGGTTGGGGCCTGTTTGCATGGGTTTCAGCTCGGGTGAGTCCAGGTCAGGCACAAGGTGGCCTGGGGTTGGGGCTGAGGCTGTGCACTATTGGTGGCAGTAGGGAGGAGCTGCAGGGTGCATGGGCTCTGGGCCATTAAGGGGGGAGCCAACTATTGTTTAAATGTGAGATTAAAATTGGCTATTTTTTTTTTAATCTCACAATTGATTGATTGATTGATTGATTTAATCTTTTACTTATTTTTTAAAAATAATTTGTCAGCCCTAATCAATGTATTTGTAACAGGGAAATTGACAGTAATTTTTGGGAACCCAAGTGTCTGGTGATCCAGTCCACTTGTTCCTGGTTATCTGGAAGACTATCACTTTGCTAGTTCCAGGCCCTTCTCTCTCCCACTCAGATTCTACCACGAGGGAAAAAGAGCCACAGGGCTGTGCTGCTGGTCACCGGGTAAATGGTTGCTTAAGCAGGGTAGTTTTTCACTCTAACAAGAATTCCTTAGTTCTCTCCCAAGAGGCTGTACTAATTACTTTCATGGGTCTAGAGAAATGTGAAGGTCACCTTGAAGTATTAGTAAGAGCAACTTTTGAAGTACTGCCTTGTATATGCACATCACATGCCCTCCAACTCATAGTTAGCTTGATTGAAATCTTTGATAGTCAAAGACAGGAGCTGTCTTCTAGGCATTTGGTGGTCACAGCTGACCCAAAATGCTCAAATCACAGAAGAGTGCTTATAGTTTCCAATTACTATTGCTCGCTTAAATTTTTTTGGAAGCTGGAGTTGCAGCCCACACGTATGAAAGAGGAAGCAGTACTCCAGCTAGTGGCAAATAAGGTCTCTCTCTAAAGTGTGCTTAGATTAATTATTCACTGGTTTGTGGTGGTGTTGCTCCTGAAATGATTTCTTTTAAGTTATTTTCGCAGAAGGCAAAAGAATATTGATGTATTGCATATCTTACTGCATGTTCAGTTACCATGATTCAGACATAAGATCTTTAATTTTTTTAGTTACTTGTCATTCATGCCTCCAAATAGTATAGTCATTTTTAGTTTAAAGCTTGCTAAAGAAGCATTTTATAAAATGTTGTGGTCCGAATATAGTTGATGTTAGATTTATTCATTCTTAGGTAGATCCTAGCTAGAACTGTTTGAGAACTGTTCATTTAAAATATATATATATATATATATTTTTTTTTTTTTTGTGAAGGTATGGCAATTTGTTCACCAAATACCAGTTAAGATATATTTTTAAATAAACTGTTTGTGATGTTAAGTGGGCAGAAACCTGATAAAGGGCTAGGTTATTTCCCCTTTCCTACATCATACTAAACTAAAGCTAGGACCTTATTAATAATGTGTGGCATGGGCCGCCTTTTTCAGTAATAAGTGTCTACTGTGAAATTCTGCCTTCAGTTATGTAGGAATTTTTTAATATGATGGGGGGAAAAAAAAAAGTGTCCTTAATTTTGTCCTAAGAAATGGTGGAACGGTGTTTACTGAGATTTTCCAAAGCAAACATTAGACAGACTGCGACTAGCAAACTTTAATGGTTTGGGCTATAATTTTTCAAAAATATAAACCGTGACGTGTCTTATGGAAGGACCAAGCAGCCTTGGTTATATGGAAGGCCATCTGCTCTGCTCTGTTTGTAATACATGGGGACCTACCTAATTCACAGGGGCTGCCCCCCCCCCAATTTCACTGTCCAAGTTCAGTTCTGGTCACTTTCATGGTGGAGCACAGCAGGCTCCCTCATGCCTCTGGCCAAGAGGCCCCTTCCTGGACACTGACAGCCCAATCTCTGGGAAGGGATGGGACTTCTGGGGCACCTCAGCCAGAGGCATGGGGTTGGGAGGGAGAAGGCCTGCCACATTCCACCACAAAAATCCACCCCCCTTCCCCCCACATGCCTCACAATGCTAGGGTTTCCTGCATCTGTTTACAGTTCCCTCCCCCCTGCCACTTGCTGGCTATTTTATGGGGACCAGGCTTTTTCATGGGGGAACTACCATGGTCCCTTTCCCCCTCCTCCCACCTGACCCCTTACTCACTGGCACTGGAGCCCTGGTGCTGAACACGCAGCCTGGCCAGCCATGTGTTTCAGCAGTAGGGCAAGGGGCTAACCACAGAGATGCTCTGGCAGCAAGAGTGTCTCTGTGAAGGACCAAGCCTCTGGTTGCCTCAGGGCACGGTCTGAGACTGTGCCCTGCTCTGCTTTTTTAAACTTCGATTTTTTTTTTTAAACCCTTGGATAGTGGTCTAATTTTCTCCCCACAATGCAAGTTTGCAGTGCGGGGAACACTTTTTCATTCCTGCAGGTGCCTGTTACCCCGCCTCAAAGGGGTTTGAAATGGGACAAGAGGCATGTGTGTGCTTGTCTGGATGCGCCCATGGAGGATGAGTGTCAATGGTCTTCATGTACCCTCAGTTTGAGAGAAGCCTCTGTCAAGATTTACTTAATTCTTTTTAATGGCTACCCTTGTAGAGTATATAAGCACATAACATTTATGACTGGCTCACTTTAACACTCTTATCCAACTATTGTTAAAACCCTAGTTCTTTTTGGGTCATTTGTAAACATTTTGGATGGGATTTTCAAAAATATATCAAAGACAAGTCCAATACTCCTAAAAATCTATTAGCAAGAGGGTTTTGTTTAAATGTTATCCAGCAGAGGCATCATCAGCTATTAACATGTAATTTGATATAGTTTTGTCTTGACAAATAAGGAAGAATTTAAATTAAAACTGACAGGGGGCTATCCTGGGGCCAGATCTCGCTGTCGGCTCACCTGCCTGCCTAGAGCAGTCTGCCTTGCCTCACCTGCCACAGCTTGACATGATGATACCAGATGTAATAATACGGGAGACTGTCCATTTTATTCCCTGATACCTAGGGCGTTATACACGGCTCTGAACCTCTCCTTTATACCATGTCCCATGCCTTGCAGATGGCATCCAATTCCATTATTCCCCTGGCCCCTTAACTGGGCTGCACTTGGCCTCTGGCCCAACTTGGCTGCAGGTGTCCACAGATGTGCCTGGGTCTCCTGACCCTTCACTAGGGGCTCAACTCCAGCTATTGCAGTCAGCTCATGTGCAGTCCTTCAGGACCTACTTGTACACAGCCACTGGGTAATACTTTGCTTCCTCACTGGGGTGATGGGGCCTTACACCCCATGGACCTCAGGTGTCCACAAATGTGCCTGGACTCCACTCTTTGCCCAATGCCCACTTGGGTCTCAGATGGCTATAGACATACCTGGACTCTTCTCCAGGCCCCACTCAATGGGCCCAAGTCCCACCTCAGGCTGCACTCAGTGGGCCTGGGCTCCTGTGCTTTTCTGTTGGGGTATACTTCCCTAGCCTTTCCCCTCCACGGGGTACTCACAAGGCAGCAAGGGCTGAGGCTTTCTGGCACCTCATGCTTGCCCTTCACTGGAGTGGCACAGGTGTCACATTTCCTGGAAGCTGCCCTGCCACAAGGAGCCCCACCACACTATCCAGCCCCAGCAGGGTGTACTTTTAGGTCATTCCCCAGGACCAGGGACCTCCACCATCCCCATAGTTCCTGCCCTTTACCTCCAGTTGTATAAGGAGCAGCAGTACTCCAGCTGGGAAATGTTCATCCTTCAGCTCCCCAATTGCAACTGCTGGCTCTGCTGTTCAGGGCCTGCTCTTATTCTCTACCAGCTGGGCCCTCTTTCCAATTGGGCAGCCGCCATGCTGGCCATGTGACACTGATTGGGAGTCACCTGCAGGCTGATCTGCTGCCTTTTCAGGCCCTTAAAGTAACAGGCACCAAAGGTGCTCTGCCACAAAAACCAAATAAACACAGTATTTCTCATAAATAGAGAATATTGATGTTATTGAAATTTGCTACAGGATAAATATTTCTATAAGGATATCTTATAAAGTGCAAGTTTTATGTTAAAATTGTGTGCATAAGTACAATGATTTTCTAAGCAAAACTATAAATGAAAGCTCTCCATAACATATACCTATGTAGTGCTTACAGTTTCCTTAATACTTCTGATTCTGCCTTGATTAAATTTGCATAAACCCTCAGTAAAAGGTGTAGAAACAGATGGCAGGAGCAACATAGTGATTCTAACTGCTTTTGAAATCTCAGCTATAGTTAAAATTCAAGAAAGGAGCTTTTTGGTGACAACCAGCACACACAATTATGGTATAACACCATGTTTGCTATATTTTGTCAAGAGCCTGTTCCTAGAAAGTGGCAGGTATCTTTACTTGTATTTTTACAGCTTTTCAGAACTTTGTGTTTGCTGAACTTCCTCTTCTGGAAGGACAGATTCACATTGAGCTACCTTTATTCCATGTTTAAAATACGATATTGTCACACAATTTGTTCTTGTAGAGTTGCTTGCACAGATGCCCCTTATAGGGATGTGCTTGTGTAATCCAGATCATCTCTGAAGCCTTTTTGAAGAATTTGGCTGTTGAACTCATACTAATATTCCCTATTCTTATTATACCTTTGGCTCTACTTGCTTCATGTGGAGCAGCAGCACCAAGGGGATTTTATTACAAAAGCATTTGGTCAAGTTCCATTAACTTTCTCCAGCTGCTTTCTTTGGCAATACATTGTTCCTAATTATATTGGTTTTGTTGTATCTACTAGTTAAAACCTAAACATTTCACTGTAGTTATGCCATTGCAACAGTAGCATGTTTTCCAGTTTAGAACCATCTATATTTCAATCAGGGTGCCTTAAAATCCTTTCAAAGGGGTTGCAGAGTGCCATGAAATGTTAACATTGTTAGGTATGGAAACATGATTCACAAGATAAACCCTGAGTATTCAAATAAGAATCTGTAGTTCTAAAAACATTCTGACCTGTTGTGATCTGAGTTTTTGCAAAAGAAGAATTGCTCTATTATTTTTCTTTAGTCAAGAGAGTGAAAGCTGTAAAAGCTAGCATTTTCTGAAGGGTGCTTTGTATTTCGAGGGGTGTCTCAAGTCTGAAAGGTTGGGAACCGCTGATCAACATAGTTCCACTTCTAGATGTCTCATTTGTTTGAATGTTGAAAGCATTAGGGAATTCATGCGGCGTTTTGTCATCAAGTTCCAAGATAATGTAATGGTGTACAGTCCATTTGTTCTCTTGTCTTTGTTGACAGGTGTTTGAAACTTACTTTGTCCTCAGGATTCTGCCAGGTTTGTGTTTTTGGTTTTTTTTTAAATTAAAAACTGCTTTTTGTTTTTCCTTCGATTGTGGTTAGAATCTACATTTGCCTCCGATTACCAGTTAATTCCAAAGTATGAGAGATGCAGTAAAAGGACCTTAAAAGGCATCAAACAGAAAACTGGTGCATTGAACTTCTGCTCTAGGAGCAAAATGTGGACATTAAAATTTAAGTGTCCAGAAGTACAGAAACTAGCTTTTCAAGTAAATTCTTTAGTTGCATAGAGAAATACCCTTTCAATTTAAAGAACAGGAAATGGAAACATAACAACTTTGTTAGTTATTTATGTAACTTCTTAGTGGTACCCTGGAGTTGTGCATGAAAACTAATGTGTATATTCATAAAGTTTTCTATGCAACTTTGTTCTGTCAAGACATACTTGTTTGATTGTTAGCTTCTGTTTAAGACTATGAATGTTAATCTGTTCTGCCTGAACATATGCACATGGCTAAGTACATACCCCTCTAGATATATGCACACAAATGTAAGCCTACCTGAATTTCAAAATAGATCCCATATGCCCAACTGATATAATAAGTGCCATTTATTTCTGTTTATACTATATCACTTAGGCTAGTGAAGGGTTAAGGAGTATTACTGGACAGAAGTATATAATCTTAAATAGTTAGATTTCTTAACTGACCTAAGACTCTGGGTATAAACTGTTCGTGATGGGTGGGCTGGCTAGTTCTGCTCTGATGTTGCTTTGTACAATCTGCCCTGAAACATTGATTTTTATTTTTGCAGCATAGTAAAAAAAGTCAATAAATCAATATTATAACAGATGGAGCATAACAGCTGCACTATAGTGATGTCCAGTTTATTGAACTAAACAAAATCTACAACCAGAAATAACAAATAGAAGGAGATCATTCAGAAAAGAAATGGTGGATTACATGGGCAAAATTAGACAAACATCTCAAAAGGACTAAATAGGGAATTGAGTACTATATAAAATCATTTTGCTAAAGAGACTTAATGTGAAGCCATGGCATTATATACACTATTTTTTGTTAGGTCCCAGAAATTACAGACTGCATTCAATATTGCTTAATCAATGAAGTGGTAAGTGTCAAAGAAAGCATTTTCTAAGAAGTAATATTAGCTTTCAGTGGATTGTGTTAGTTATTCAGTGACTAGGCTGCTTAACTTTTTAGTCGTATTTGAACTTGAGCATGCTGCTGGGAGGCAGTTTGTTTGTTTTAAGAGGAACAGTTGTTCTAAAGGTCCTGATAACATCTGGCCATATCTGTTTCACTTCTTACAACATTGGAAAAATCTGACCAGAAATGCAAATTAATTCCAATATAGTCCTCATCTGGCTCCTTTAATATTGGCAAAGAACTTGTGGCACTCTAATGGTGCTTCTTTCTACATAATAGTTATTGTATTCTGCCTTAGAAGTAATTGCACTTATGTAGTAGATGTCATGATCACCATGTGTGTTCCCAAATGCAAACAGTTTAAAATGGAATTAAGGTTGACAACATATCTGTAATTTAGGATAAAAAAAGAGATGCTGTAATTATCTCAAATGCACATTATTTGAGCATGTGTCAGTGTACATCCCACTGTAGGTATACATGTGCCTGTTGCATAAGACTTTTTTTAGTGACTCAGTATCTATTTAGACAGCATTGCCTTGTGCTACCTAATGTTCTCATATAAAAACATCAGAAGTGGGGTGACCAGGGCTCACCCAGAGTTCCCTCTTCCCACTTTTAACAGAGCTGTCTGGCCCACTGAACTTAGAATTTGTTCCCAGAATTCATCAACTCCTCTGAAAAAAATTAATATCTGAGACTTAAATAAGTGGATAACATTTCACTGACCAAGTCCTTCTGTATTAAGCTCAAAACCTGCACTTGTTAAGCCTTGTCCTGTGATGGACTAATACTCTTAAAAATGGCTACAGCAAGTGCATGTTCTACCTGGGAGATTTCCACATTCTGAACAAATACTTGGCATTCCCCTACTTCTCCCCACATTTTGCAAAATACAAGATTGACGCTCTACCTCCTTGAGCAGTCTGTGGATGGCTTTGACCTCAGACAACCTTCCTACTTGTCAAACTCCCCATTCAGCATTCCATAGAGCACGCAAGTGACTCCAAAGACCACTGGAAAAGTGGCATTGCAAAAAGACCTGGCAGTAGCATTGACGTCAATGTTAGTACCGGTCATGGCTATTTAAAAACCAGTGGTGAACCATGTCCCTTTCAGGATTATGAATATGTACCAAGACTGTATTATTTAGGTCTCATCTGCCCACCTTCCTCACCCCAGTTTTATTCACGCACAAATATACTATATTTATTCACATACCACACACATCTTTTTCCCAAAAATAGCCTTCCAAAATTGGGTCCTACATCTTAAGCGGGGAAACTGAGTAGAAGCATGGGGATGCTGTAATTGCTCTTCAGGCCTCTCTTGGGCTGCATGCAACAGGGGCAGAGTCCACCATTCAGTGTGAGAGCTAGAATTAACCCTCTCAGCTGCCACCAAATTAACACAGTAGCTTTTAGCTGAGTACCTGAAACCTGCTGCCAATTAAGCAGTGGCATAAGAGGGTTAACTAGCTTTTTTTCCTGAGCTGGAAAAGAAAGGGGTACCAAGGAGCCAGGGGATCCCTATTACTTTAAGGAGAAAGAAGCAGAAGAGTTTCCCAAGTAGAGGGAAACACTGCCTTGATGAGCTGGCTGCAAGGGAATAGGCAGCCAGGGGTCAGAGGCTGGGAATACCTATTGCAGAGCTAGTAGCAGGAGCACTGCCACAGCAGCTAGACCAGCCCATTTAGAATGAAAGAGACAGCCGTGCCAGGGCTAGCAAGCCATCTGATCGGAAGGAGCACGAACTAAGACTGCTGCCCTGGCTCAGGCCCTTCCAGTCTGGCCCTGCATGCTGTCAGGAAAGGAACTCTGCATTGAGAGGGCTTCAGCTGAGTAACAGACTGAGATCCCATTGCTACAGGGACCACAAGTAAGGAACTGAAGTCTGGCCCTGCAAGCTTCCAGGGAAGAAGCTCTGTACCAACAGTACTGGGGCTGAGTGACTGACTGGGATCTGCCTGACTTGAGGACTACAAGTAAGACTGAAGGCTTGTAAAGAGCTTGGCTTTGTTATGCAGCCAGAATGCTTTATATAGTTTCTGTTGGTTGGGGGTGGTACTTTGTTCTAGGCTACACTGGTGGTTTGGGTTGGGATTATGGGTTTGGTGGTGTGGTATGGAGCCCCAGTTGTGCCTGGGGAGCACCTGACTGTTTTGAGATGCTGGTCAGTGTAGATTCCTCCTCCTCCATTTTTATACCACAAGCTTTCAAGTTACAAGGGGACAGAGATTGGGTTGCTGACCTGTCTTCTATTTGCTCTGACTGGGTGCATGAAGGAGGTATGTGTTCATATGCAGCCCTGGCACACTCTTCAGTCAGAAGGATCTTGTTTTTCACACGCATACCTACAATGGGATCTACATTGTCTATTTCCTCTTCAAGACCTACGGTTACTTTAGACACCCAGAGAACACAGCCCTAAACTGAATATGTTCAGTTACAAAGAAGCAGTTAGTGAACTTGAACAACTTGAGCTTTTTTTTTTTTTCATAGACATTGGGGCTGGAAGGGACCTCAGAAGATCATAGAGTCCATCCCCCTGCCCCAGGGGCAATAAGTCAGCTGGGGTCAAAGGATCCTGTGGCAGCAGTCTGTTCTAGGCCTTGGGGGCTCAGACAGTAAAGAAGTTCTTCCTTATGTCCAGCCTGAAACGGTCTTGGAGGAGTTTGTGACCATTTGACCTTGTCATCCCTTGGGGAGGTCTGGTGAACAGGCGTTCCCCCATATCCTGATGTACACCCCTTATATACTTATAGGCAGCCACCATCTCTGCTCTATAATGAATCATTAAGAGGAAAATCTAATTTGTCCTTAGAAGTCGGATAGCACCACAAACACCAAAACCATCACAATCTCGTGGTTTTTGCAAGGTATCGATTGCTACAGGAAAGAACTGAGGTTGTTTGAGTGTCTCGCTATTCACAGATTCACAAAAGTTTAAGGCTGAAACAGGGCTGCAGGGCCTGCACCACCCCTGCTGGGAGTCTATTCCAGAGTCTGGTCACATGAACTGTGAAGAAGTTTTTTCTTCTATACAGTCTGAAACCTTCTAGGAGTTTGTGACTGTTGCTCTGGTTTTCCCCTGGGGTGCTTTGGTGAATAGTTATTTGCTTAGCCCCTGATGCTCACCCCGATATATTTGTAAGCTGCCAGCAAATCCCCCGCAAAGTCTTCTCTTTTATAGACTGAACATTCTCATATCTGTCAGCCTTTCCTCATACAGCTTGCTCTTCAGGCCTCTAATCATACAAGTGGCTCTTCTCTGGACTCTCTCTCAAGCTTCTCCACATCCTTCTTGAAGTGTGGTGCCCAGAACTGGATGCAGTCCTCCAGCCGTGGCCTCACCAATGCAGAGTAGAGCAAGAGAATAACTTTCTTAGTTTTACTTGAGATGCATAGGTTGATGCATGCCAGCATATCGTTTTCTCTGCTAACTGTAGCATCATACCAGTGACTCATTCATTTTATAGACAATTATGACCCCCAGGTCCCTTTTGGGTGTGGTACTAGTTAGCACCACCGAGCCTATAAGTTTGTTGTGAATTTTTCTTCCCCAGATGGAGCACTCACACTTGTCAGTGTTCAACAGCATCTGGTTCTGGTCTGCCCATCTAACTAATCTGTCTGGGTCTGCCTGGATCGTTAGCCTACCCTGATGTGTGGCTGCACTTCGTCACAGCTTAGTGTCATCAGGTAACTGCCAGCATGCTTTTCACCCCCACATACAGATCACTGATGAAGATTTTGAAAAGCATTGGTCCAAGTACCAAATACTGGGGGACCACACCGGCTACCTTCCATCAGCTCGACACAGATCCATCTATTAGTACACTCTGGGTCTGAACCCACAGCCAGTTTCCCACTCATCTGACCATTGAATTGTTGAGCCCATAGTCCCCTAGTTTTACCTTTACAGCCTCATGGGATACCAAGTCAAAGGCCTTCCTAAAGTCCAAGTAAATGGCATCGACCTCATCTCCCTTATTCAGGTGGTGAGTAACCTGGTTAGAGAAAGAGGAGGTTAGTCGGACATGACCTACCTGTGACAAAACTGTGCTGGCTGCCATTCAGAATTTTGCCTTCTACAAACTTAGCACATATGGCCTCCTTGAGAAATTTTTCAAGGATTTTTCCTGGGATTGAGGTCAGGCTGATCGGCCTGTAGTTCCCTGGGTCCTCTTTCCTCCTCTTCTTGAAGATGGGCACAACATTGGCCCGCTTCCAGTCTTCTGGGACCTCCGAGTGCCACGAATTCTCAAAGAGTTTCACCAGCAGTTCTATGATCACTTCATCCAGTTCGTTCAGCACTCGGAGGCAGTTCATCCGGTCCTGCTGGCTTATAGATACCCAGCCTCTCTAACTGTTCTTTCACCAGCTCTACATTGACTTGGTAGGTGATCATCCCTACTGTGACTATTCTGTGTCATATTTGCATCAGCAGGCTGTCACTCTTAGACTGGTGGAATACAGATGCAAAGTACTTGTTCAGGAGTTCGGTTTTCTCCCTAGTCTCGGTGATCAGATATCCAGGTGCATTGAGCATTTCCACTAGTTTTCCTCCTGTTACATATGTTCCTATAGAAGGATTTTTTATTGCATTTCTGTAATTTGTTTGAGTTTCTTAAAGCATAAATTTAACTCTTAATTTTCCCGAGTTTATCATATTTGAGGGATAATTATTACACTTCTGTAATTTATGTAACTAACACGTACTACTCTTAAGCAGGTTGGAAATTTCCGAGCATGTGTGAGCACACATGCCAAATTGTAAAAATGTCATACATTAATACTAAAAAAAAAAAAAAGCCAAAAAGTGTTATCACAGCTCATCTTTATGTAATTAGAAATATGTAGTATCAACCTAAAATTTGTGGGCATGTATACACGTAAATTTGTCTGCTTCGACATGCTTCAAATCCAGGATGTCAGAGCAGACTCATTAATAGAGTCTGCGGAGCATGCAAGCTGACGTGTATAAACAGCAAAATGCACAGCAGTGTGCAGAAAATGGTGGCAGTATACTTTTGAACTAAAACACTTTAAGCGTGTTTTAGTTCAAAAGTACACTGCTGCCATTTTTTCAATACCGACATGCTGTTTATACAAATGCACGTGCCACAGTGCTGGGTACTTTTAAAAGCACCCGATGCTGTGGCGCATGCATGTGTTCGAGTGCCACATATTTCATTTTACTAACTTTTAAGCCAATGTTTGTAGTCTGCTAGAGCAGGATAAGTGTTGAAGCTTGCTGGTCAGTTGTGTTTATAACTTTTTTTGTTTTTCCCTCCATCCCACAACACGCATACTCTCCACCCTTCTTTCTTCTTACTAGATTGAGGCGGGGGAGATTTTTCTAATCTATCTAGGACTTTTAGGAATGATCTCTTCTCCTGGTGCTGTATCTTCATAACTAACAGTGTTTGCTAGATCAGAACTGAAAGAATAAGGTCCTTTAGAGAATTCCATAAAGAACTGCCCTTGGTCATAATGGCTGTTGTCTTATTCTTCTGTGCAAATATGAGGCCACAGGCTACCATCTTCAGCTGCCTTTTTTCCCCAGTGGCACATTGTTTACAACTGGAGTGAAACAAAGCGACTCTGAGGGGAGATTATATCCTCTTGTGTTTAAGAGGTGTAGAGGAGGTATTTTTCCATGGGAAACTTTTGGGTTATTGCATTTCCTAAAGGTTGCCATCAAGTAAACTCTTGGTTGCTGCAAGTCTCCCTATTTTTAGAGGATCTGTTTGAATCCATCTTTTGAGGACACCTTTTTTACAGTTATTTGGAATAACCCCAGTGTGACGGGGGGCATCGCTGTGGCCAGTCACAGTATTGGCACGCCCACCTGTCTAGGGCAGTCTGCCCACTTGCCTTGCCTGCCATGCCTTTTGTAATAAAATAGGTAGTTGTTTGTAAGGCAGGAGGCTGCTCATTTTAATGCCCTGATGCCAAGGGTGCTATACATGGCTCTGACCTTCTCTTTACCGTGTCCCATGTATTGCAGATGGCATTCAAATCACTATCCTGACCCTTAACTCTGGCCACACTCATTGGGCTCCATGCCCCTCACTCATACTGGGCTCTGTCGTCCCCCCCCCCCCCCCACACACACTCTCACACTCTCGGGGCTCCTTGCTCCTGACTAGGCTCCTTGCCCTTCCCACAGACTCTGGGCTGCTTGCCCCTCTCTGGACCCCCTTGGTCCCTCTAACTTCCTTGCTGGGTGCTTTTTTGTCAGGGGGTGCTTCCCTATCCTTTCCCCTCCACAGGGAACCCACAAGGCAGCGGGGACGGATGCTTTCTGGCACCCCATACTCGCCTTTCACTGGGAAGGCACAGGTGTGGCATTTCCTGGAGACTGCCCCACCACAAGCAGCCCCCCACCTCACCATCCTTCCCAGCAGGGTGTAGTTTTAGGTCATTCCACAGGACCAATGCAGGCCTACCTTCCCTGGTTTTATTCTCACTGGGCTCCTATATGTTGTACCTGGGCTATTCTCTCTCCTGGGCCCTCTATTGCAGCCTTTATCTGCTGGCTTCCTCATCTGGCTCCAGGTCTCCAAACTGCTCATCAGAAGCTTCCCATCCCAAGGCTTCAGCTTCTTTCATCACAGCCTGCTGTCTCACTGAGCCTGTCCTCCCTTTGGCACTGATGTATTCCCACCCCCACCCCTCCCAAGGTACCTTTAGTCTCTTTAGGCTCTGGCCCTGCCTCCAGGCCAGTTGGGGTTCCAGTAGTTCTCCGCAGCCCTGGCCTGCCCCTCATCGTGGGCTTAATTGCCCTTCTGTCTTTCAGCGCTGGCCCCCTTCCCCCTTGCTTTGACCCTTTGAGATTCTCTGACATCAGCATATCAGCTGATCTCTTTATACAGCAGGGGTTCCCTTCTGGGCTCCACCATAAAGCCATCCTTTCCTGGGTTGGCCTGGTGTCCCAAAGACCTTACATGAGGGCAGCCCTTCACTCAACTGGGCTCACCTGAGCCCCTGGCCTCACCCCTGCCAGTTCTAATCAGGGGCTTGCCTAGCCCCTGTGTAGGCCTACAACTCTAAGACCCTTCCCTTGGCTGGCCTAGCTCTCCTTAATCCAGCCATCTTCTTGGGACTTGGAACCTCACTGAGTTCCTAGGAACCTCCTCTATCCCCATAGCTCCTACCTTAGACCTCCAGGTGTTCCTGGGAGCAGCAGATCTCAAGCTGGTGATGTTACCTTGGCAGCATCCCTGCAGCAACTGCAGGGTATGCTGCTCAGGGCCTGCTTTTATCCTGCAGTTGCGTAGACCTGCTCCAATCAGGCGGCTTCCTGATGACCATATGACCCTTCTGATTGGCACTGCAGCCACCTGCAAGCTGCTCTGCTGCCTGCTCAAGCCCTTAAAAAGTGGCAAGCACCAAAGATGCACTGCTGCACCCCAGTATAGGAAAGCCCTTTTCTGGCTGTGATCTGGAGTTCTCTGCCATAGTTTTTGGCTTATGTCTGATGCTGTTTAATAAGTTCTGTTTTCTTATTGCTTCCTTTTAAAAAAGGGTTTATTTGATATAGGCAGTAGAATGTGCATGTGACATGAGATGATATTGGGCTATCTTTGCTTTCTTTGTGTTTTTTCTAGTCTGGTAATGCTGGCCATGGATTCTCCAGTACTGTGGCACTTTTTTTAAATTAACTTGTTGGCAGCATTCCTGATGGGTGCTTCTTTGCCATTTAGTCTGGCATTGATACAGAACAGTGTGATACATTCCAATTTTGCAGTGTTGCAAAATGCAACTGCTTTAGGTAATTGTCCATAGAAGGCAAAATAGCCACGCTCCATTCAAGCATATGCCCAGTCAGCGGCATGTTATTTGCAGTGCAATTTCTTTCTCTTAAACTTCTATAGAAAGTTCTTGCTCTTTTTGCTTAGTGTGATGGGGGCAAGCTCGGGGCAGAGTCTCAAGTTGACCCGCCTACCTGTCTGTATGGTGCCGTCCACCCAGTCTCACCTGCCATAACTTTGCTGTTCCCGTAACTGGTGGAACATGTGGGAGACTACCCATTACGTGCCCCGATGCCAGGGGGGACTATCCACTGCTCCAAACCTCCCCAACACAGTGGCCCATGCCGCAGATGGCATCCAGTATGACATTATGCTCCCAGCCTAAAGCTGAGCCAATTTAGTCCTTCATAAGGCCTCATTCATACATGCAGTCACACCACCCTACTCTCACTAGGGCCTTTTACACTCTGCCCCCTCTCACAGGGTGTCTCTCGCATCGACAGCTTGTTCTGCCCTGCTTCCTCTTGGAGCAGCTCCGTAGGCCTTGGGGCTTTATCCAGATCATGCTTTGGGTGGCAAAATGCAGTCTGTTGGGCCTCTCCTGCAACCCTCGCCTGGTAGTTGCCAGCCCATTCACCACATGGAGGGCTAACTCTGCCCTAGCCCCTCACTGGGCTTCCCATATCCAACAACTTGTTCCTCAGGGGTCTGGCCCATGTGCTGCCCTTCAGGCTGTTCCACAGCCCTACTCAGCACACCCCTTCGGGCTGTCTTTCAGGCTGACCCTGAGCCCTACTCAACCCTCATCAGGGCACTCACTACCACCCCCTCTCTGGGGCTACACATTTGTCTCCTCCCTGGGGCCTCCGGGGTCTCATTCCCCTGTAGGGTCTCAGGTGGCTGCAGCCGTGCCTGTCCCCCTTATACCCACAGTGTTGTGGGGGCTACGGGTTATTGAGAGGTGAGCGGTCCTGGTATTTAAGTGGGGCTGCCATGCCACTGGCAGTTCCTCCAGGCCTTCTTATCCATGCAGGAAGCAGTTTTAGGTCATGCCCAGAACCCAGAGCCCGCTACTCTTACCTGCCAGATGTTTCATACAGCACTTCAGCCAAGCAATGTCTGTGCCTGGCTGCCAGCAGCAAACTGCTGTCTTTATATAGCTGGCCTGTGTTTTTAAAATGGCTACCTCAATCAGGAGCCTGCCAGCTGCCTGACTCAGCCCTTGAAGTGGCAGGTACTACAAGTCCACTGCCACACTTAGGAAATCTCTGACTATTTAAAAGCTTGAAAACTATCTTTCTAAATTTTTTTTTTTTTTTTTTTTTTTTATATTTAACAAAGTACTTTAAAATACAGTCTCTGGAAGTGGACAGAGGTAACTTTTAACTCTTCAAAAGGGGTGGGGGAGTTGCTACTTGGGACACACGCATTAGCTATTTAACTATCACTATGGTACCTTCATCTTCCAGTAGGGATACAAATAAGTTAAGTCACTGTAAATGTAACCCTAAATATAATAGGGTTAAAGTTACAGTAGTTCTGCTATACTTGCAATGCTAGAGGAGAGTGCAGATATTAATGATGACATTGTTCAAATACTGGTTAACTGCACGTTTTCATAACTGCACAGGGGCTGGCTCCAATTAACGTCGTGACTGCATGAGTGTTCTATTGTATCCCATTCTTGATGTCCTGCAATAGCTGCATGTACTTGGCCAAAATATTTTTGCTTTCAGTGTCCTTGGGCCCTGAGTGCATACTGTGGGCACGTCCAGACATGCGTGGATGTTTGGTTTCCTGGGGACAAGTAGGGGCAGCGTACGTTGCACTACCCCTACTTGTCCCCAGGGAATGCCCATGCCACGGGCACTTTGGCATGTGGGAAGCTGCCCCGGGTGGGGTAGGGGAGGCTGGGGCCAGCACTGAGCTAGCCCCAGCAGCCTTACCTGGAGTCCTGGCGGTCTCCCAGGGCTGCAGCCAGGGTGATTCTGCCATGCGGAGCCTGCTTAACAGTGGAATGCAGCTCCAGGCAGCCCAGCTCCGCTTTTCAGCAGTGCATGCTGGCCAAGTGTGCGTGGCTCACAGGTTTGGTTTTTTTTTTTTTGAACCCTGGATATCCAGGGCTGAAGAAAAACAGTGCAGTCACGCAGCACACCCTTGTAGTGCAGAGAACACCGCACTGTGCAGTATGTGGCACTGCAAGCATGTTTGCAGCACCACATACTACACAACCATGCTCGTTTGCACAACCACACGCACCCTATATGTCCTTGAGCCTTAAGCTTATGTATGAGGGCATAAAGGGTAAAGGGTGCCCATTTCCTTCTTATGCAAGATGGAAGCTTTGTAATGACTCCTTAATATACTTTTTTTTTTCTGGGTGCCTGTTGATACATTGTGTAGTGTCTTGTAATTTGTGTATAATTTTCATTGGGTTGGGGGGAGGGAATAGTTTCCTGGCATTGGGACTTAATCATGACAGAGTATGAATTTTTTTATGTTAAAGCACTTTTGAAGTTGTGCTGCTTTCTGGTGGTGATACTGGGGAAGGCAGGAGGTGGGAGGCAGAGAGATGAACATATCTTTCATAAATGTTCTAGCAAGTTCTATAGGAAAAGGATCAAAAAGGCAAAAGAGGTTCACCTCAAGTTGTGTTTTAGAGCGGTATATGCAGCTTACTTGCCATCCAGGCATTCAAGACTCATCCTGGACCAGTGAGATCTGAGTCCAGCATTTCCTCAGTGAACTCTAGATCAGCTGTTAGTCCTCGAGCCTTATTTTAGAAGGTAATCCTGATTACAGATGGAGGTAGGGCAGTGAGATAAAATGTATGGGGACAGAAGAAATCATCATTCCTCTGGGAAACCTAGGAACAGAACCCATTGCTTCCAATCTGATACCATGGGAATTTTGAACAAACAGAGCATCACTCTTCATACACTCTCAAGGACAACTAATATCTGGTGTTGCATCTTTCTTGGTACCTGTTACCTCTGCATTCAGTATTGTCGACCCTTGCACCAGTTTTCACCACACTAGGGTTTTATTTGACTGTGAAATACACCACAATACAAGAACAGTCGAGCTACATTGTCAAATGCGCAGCTACATGGTGGTACTAACAGTAGCTTCGATAACGTATAGCTTAGAACTGGCTATACCAGGGCTGTCCAACTGGCAGTCTGAGGGCAGCATGCAGCCACTGAGGGGTTAACATGTGGCCCCTGGTGTCTTCCACCTGATTGCTGCTTCCCCTATAGCTTCAACTGCGGCATCTTCCGCCCCCAGCATTTGCAGGTGAGAAGGGAAGCCCACAGGGAGCTGTGGGTAAGGCAGGTTGCTGTGCCACGTACAGCTGGAGGTTCCTATCCCCAGGCTTGCAGGTGGTGAAGCAACAGGGTAAGGGTTGCCTGCCCTTGTGTATGGGAGAGTGCCCACCCTTGTGCATGGTGCAGTGGGATGAGGAAGCACCTTCCTGTGCATACTGGGTGCAGTTTGGGGGGGGGGGGAATATGGCCTCCACTAGTGCAGCCCCCAAGATGTACAGCCCATGCTGGCATGGCCTGTGAGGTGTGTGGCCACCAGCTGCTTAAAAGTTGGCCAGCCCTTGGCTACACTATTATTGGTCCTCAAACTAGCTTGAGTACAGCTTGTAAACTATTGTCACATGTTTAGCTGTGGTATAGACATCATGACTGCCTATGCAGGTGCTGGTCCTCTTTCAGATTAGATAGTGTCATAGCAGATTCTAATTAGAATGTTCCAGCATGGCCTCACTACCATGTGTATAATCACTCACATATTTAAAAATGGTTGCAGGGGGGCTTTATCTAAACCAATCAAATCAGGAATCGCTCTAATTAAAATGCCCACACCCTTACCCTGGAGCTCATATATAGGCAGGCCATTATTTTAATTACTCTCCATGGTGCTGAAAATCTCAACCACAGCCCTTATTACCACCACCACAGCACTAGTAGCAAGGCTGTTTGGGCAGCAAATAAGTCTTATCACATAGTGCTCTCTGAGCTCTCAATAAGAATAGATTCTACTTTGATTTTTTTCTTAATCTAATTCTGAAAATACCAGAGCGCACAGGCCCTTCTAATTCCTTTCATTTGAGTTTTTTGCAGGCCAGAGATGAAGTCAAGACCCCCACCCTGCCCTGACTGTGCAGCACCTGCCCCTGCTCCAGCCCTACTCCCTCCCTCACTGTGGGGGCCTCGGTCAGCCCCACTACATCACTTCCTTCCCCCTTGCCCCATCCCCCACAACAGACTTACCAGCCAGACACTACTCTCCATGCTGCTGGGCTGCACTCCTGACCGCCTGTGCTGCTCTGTGGCTGCACGTATGCACAGGACATTTATTGGTGACACGAGCCAAAAAAAAGCTGCTTGCCAATAATTTTCATTTTAACAGTGCCAGTATGATATGGAACTGATGTATTGGTGCACCTCTGCTATCAAGGAAGACTTTTATAAGAGCCTGCTAGAATTTTATGGAAGATTCTGGTACGGACCCCTAAGGTGGCAAACAAGAAGTATTATCTACTGACTGTGAATATTTGTATGCCCTCTTTCTGCATTCCTGATTTTTATTGTGGTCATGGCAGCCAAAAATTAAACAAGAAAATGAAGCAACTCAATTTATTTGGGAGCCACAGTACTCCCAATTACTCCACAGTTAGGAATTTCTTACTACCAAGTTATTTAAATCGGTCTAAGATGTCAGACTTTCAAAAAGAAAAAAGAATTTTAATCTTTAACCTGTAAAAGCCAGCAGTTCTTTACAGTATCTCTTTAGGTTGTGTGTTGTACATACTGTTGCATACAGCCAGATCCCTACATCAACCTCCTTTTGTATGGTGACCAATAAGAAGCAACTCTCTTGTAGGGCTAGTTGAGAACTGTCTTACAGGCAGTCTTTAAGATCATTATTCTCTCCTCCCACTTATTTGGCACCATCTTTATTTTGGGGGAAACATGAAACTACAAAATCAGGTTGCTAGGTTCTAGAAATAATCTGAGGGATATTCACTATTTCAAAACCTTCTCCTGATGGTTCTATTCAGTGACTGCTCTCATCGGAGAGTATTACTCCAAAGGTAGAATTTCTTCTCACTCTTGGGGCAATAGATGAAATGTCACTGATGTGCAGAGTGGAGGTTCTTAATTCTTATTTCCTATCCAAAAATAATGAGGTGGCTAGTATCTTAATATGGTGCCTACATTTGCTTTTTCAAATTCAGAATGCCTTCTGTAATTCTGTAGTTAGATCCTGATGACTGGTATGTGACTCTCAGTGTGCAAAAGATGCTTCCTTCTGTATTTAATCAGTCCAATCACAGGAAGAATCTGCTGTAGGGGAGAGACCAGTATGTGGTATTGACTTGGGCATTGAGAATTTTCAACCAACAGAGTGATAGTGGTTCATCACAGAAAGCATGGAGAAATAATACATTCACGTCTTCACAACTGGCAATGAAACTTGTTTATCAAATTCTGACTCTTAACCAAGTTAGGCCTACAGATTAAAAAACAAAACACACAGCTCACCTTTTCCAAGACGGGTTTGAATCCACAACAGACCATATTAATCACACATTTCAGTAAAACATTGCCTGAATTTGTTGTGTCATTGTACTGGCTGCATGTTTGTCACACGATGAGGAGAGCTTGCTGAAGTCTACCAAGCATAAATTGTCACCATAAATTTTGTTAGTAGCCATTTCCTGGTTGAATTGGTGGAAAGTTTCTAATTTACTGCACAAGAGGATGTCATTCTCCCTATCAAGAACATGGTGACCAAATGTATTGTAGAATGAGGGAGTAATACAAACCCATAACAGATGAAAGGTGGGTCAAATTCAAAAAGACTTGTGTTAAAAGTCAAAGCAGATGATTGAGTCTGTGTTGTATTCCTTCCAGTGATTTAACTGACAATGTAAACAGTGAGTGGCAACACAATGAAATGGTTCATATAAGCACATGCATACCTTTTAAAATACTATTCCCGGGGTGCAGTATCAAGGTTTGATGTTTCTTTTGGCAAATCCGTATCACAAGCTTTGTACATAGAATCTGTGTATCTATCTCCATCTCTTCAGCTAACTTGTCTGAGAGTCACAAATGTTGTCCATATGCATGGGTGGACCTAGAATTTTGAAAAAGGAAATTCAAATGGTGAACTGCTTCATCACATATTAAAAAAAATACCTATTTTTCCTCCAGTTAACAATGAGCTAGAAGCTTTACTAATGTGCTAAGGGCCTGGGGCTGTATTATTCAGTTTAAGGTTGAAGCAAAAACAAATGCATCTTCATTGTTTTTAACCAATTCCAATCTGCTGGGTTGTAAAATAGGAGCTTCATTACCAGGAGCAGCTAACAGACAGCAGAATGGTAGAACAAAGGATAGCTTTATTGGTGGAATATCAAAACCATTCAAAAGGAGAGGGGGTTGTTAACACCTGTGAAATAAAGCATCTAGAAAGGATCAGATGGATTATAATGAGCCATGAAGTCAATTAACTCCCTTTGCACTGCCTGACTTGAAATACTGTTATTGCTGCCAGGCATCTGCTTTTAAAGTTTGGGTGGACCAGAAATCAACTGCATCAGTGTACTCCAACCTGGATCTTCCCCCATCCATGTGTATTATTTCAGTCCCTAGAAGAAATTGTTACTTATTTTAAAATAATTGATTCTTTAAGATGTATAGACTATATAAAAAGCTCCATGACTTTTCATCCTTCCTTTAACTTTGGACTCCTTTAACACTTTATTTTATATTGGCAAGAGGAATTAGGCATGCAAATCCAAGCCCATCTTGCTTCCTAGTTGAGGACATAGCTCATGGATCAGGAGTTGGTTTCTTTTTTCCAGTGTAGGTATTGTACTGGCTTAAAATCACTGTTTGGCCAATACATATTGGGGACATACTTCTGCACCAGGATGGCTCAAGTGAGTTATCTGGTATTTCATGGTACATATTTCTAGGTATTAGGACTCTGTTCACTGTGCTGAGAACACTGTTTTTTGTAATGTCAATTCTTTTTTGTCTCCAGAATTCATAATTGCTAAAGGTCACCTTTTCCTTCCTGTCTGGCTATTTGGAAAAAAAATGTCTGTTCTCAGTGTGTCTCTGGTTATGTGCTATTATCAATAGAAGCTGCTTATCTGTCACATGAAGGAGTGCAAACTTAAAGCAGAACTAAGCTTAAATTTCCTTCTCTTGGTGAATGCTAAATATTTTGTGATTCTTGATCACTAGAGAGAACCTCTTGTATTATGCATACAAGTAATATATTTGAGCTTTTATTGCTGATCTTTCTAGATGTTTGTGAATTGGTAACTGCGCTGGAAGATTGTATCCAAAGATTTGTCATCTGTATCTACATGGACACATTACATCCCAAGAAATATTAGGCATACTTAATGAACAGAAAAGCAATGGCTAGCTATCCCCTTTCTACTTGAGTGTGGTTGTGCTCTTTTGAAGCAGATGCTTCAAACTGGCCATTTTTTGCCATAATTCTGCTCCCAATCTTTATTAGAATCGCAATGAATCATAGGTATAATGTCTGTAATATTTTGGGACTAATGCTTAGATACTAACTTCTGGATCTGTTCAAAAGCACGTTACTGAGATTTTTCCAACAATTCCTGACATCTTTCACCATCATTTTCCTAGGGGTTCACTAACTTAGAAAAGGTATAGCAGAAATATATAAAATAATCCTGCAAATCATATATTTTGCAGTCAAAATGTCCAAAATAACTTGCACCTTTTCACGGTCTGCTTTTTAGCCCTCTGATTTTATATGTTCAGTATAAAGTATAATTGACAGGTAGCTTTTCATTTCTGTATTACATTTGAGATTTACTTATATTGTTCTTGTGAACAGTTTTGTCAGGTTTCAATAATTTAGCATTAACATTTCAAGGATGTCTCTATAACCAAACATTAAGATATTCTCTACAATTATGTATATCTAACCTAGTCCTTGAGCACTTGATGATGATTCTGGTACTTTTCTGTCACCAGAGAAATGCCAGGTGGCATTTACAGCCAGCTACATATGCCAAAAGGAATTCAGAAAGTCATCAGATATCAGTATTCTTGGCACCTGAAACAGAAGTCTTTTTGTCTTTGCAACTCTTGGCAGGATGTCTTCAATTGTTAAAAGATAAATGGTGTGTGCTAGACCTTTATTGAGAAGGGTCAGGATATTTATGGGTTCCCCTGGCACTTTTTAATGACTACAACATTACTATTGATTGTGTAACTTTCTTTAAGACTCCCATCTTCTCAAGGTTATCTAAGTTCTGTTTGCAAAGAAACTGATACTTTGGGGGAGTGGGGTGTCATAGAGATTTTATTTGGGAAATAATCCTCACCCAAATTACTGTATCTGAACTGTATTGCTCTTTGGGTGAGCCAAGACCTAGCTTAATTTATAGTTGATTGGCAATCAAGATTTGCTCCTTTCTGGTTGAATTTTTTCCATACAAAGTGATACTCAACAGGATGACATACAAATTATTTTAATATATTCTTATTTTCATTTGTTAGTTAGAGGTATATAGCTGGAGCTGTATATGGCATTATATATTATTACTTCATATACTATTTTTAAGGCTTACCTTTGCATTCTGCTCTGCTTAAAGCAGTGGCATCTGAAGTTTTTCAGGTTTCTTCAGTTTAGTTTGTATTGCTTAACTTTACTGGATAAATCAGGGGTGTTGAACTCATCAGGCTCCCTAGTCCAGATGACTGGCACTGGGCCAGTTTTCAGGCTGGATCAGCCCTGCAGGTGAGCCCCACATGCTGAATCCAGCCAGCACCCAGGGACAGTTCAAGGTTCTGTGGCCTGTGTGCATCTTGGAGTAGCCCTGAGTGCAACCAGCAGCATCTACATACTGGTGGTGTGGCACGTGCCAATCTGAGACTCTCGGGCAGAATCAGGAGCTGCATAATAGGGGGCCAGATCCAGCCTTTAGGCTGCATCTTTGATACCCCTACAAGGTATTTTGCGCTGTTTTAAGGGCATGCTAACATACTATTGAAGAATGTCTGGAGTTGCTTTCCAGCAGTTGAAGAAATCTATCTTCTACAGTTTTGCAGGAATCTTTAATTTGTTACATTGTAGGTTATTCCTGTTGGTTTGGCATTCCACTGACTATAGTGCCTTGGTAGGATGTTTCAAGTTTTTGTTATGTAAGTTACTTTTTGCCTTTGTTCCACACATCTCCACTGAAGTGGGTGGTGGTAAGAACCCGCAGGGTTGAGGAAGTGTCATTTGACACTCCATTTGCTGTGTACTATTTCAGCTCCTGTTTGCAAGAGAGATCATTTTACAAAAGTATCCAGCAAGTTTGTGTAGGACTGTGTACTTGAATGCTTGCCTTTTTCATGTTTTCCCCCACAGTGCATGCACTGCTTTGCCCTCTTTGCACTCTTTTATTTTTTATCGGATGTGTGGGGGGTTTTATGGGGTGTTTATGATGACATATATCATCATTATGATTGATTTCTGACTTGTAATGTGTGCTCTAGCTTCAGTTTTGAGCTCAAAACTAGAATGTTCATATTCAGGTGTGCCAGATTTGTAGGTTAAGGATAACTAGCATGATTCAAAAATGGTCCTCACCCTAATTACCAGTCAGGCTAATGTAGTTTATGGCAGGGTCCAACTTTGGAGTGCCCAGGGACTGTGGGACCACACTATATAGGTTGCAGTCCCCAGGCCACACTGTATGGACTGCATGGGCTTCCTGGGACCCCTGTTATGTGCAATTCCTAGCTGCTACCACCACATGGACAATGCTGCATAAGAAGCATGAGCCCCCCACCCACCTACTGCACAGGCCATGAATGATGTGTGGCCCCAGCAGCTAGGGGGGCATGGCAGCGCTGGCAGCAGTGGGAGTGCGGTGGCGGTAAGTGTGAAGCTCCCACAGACACTGCTGGTGGGGGGGCGTTGGCGAGTGCTGACTGGGGTCAGTGACTACCTGCAGATGCCAACAGCAGCATTAGCAGCTCCTGGCAGCAATTGCGAACTGCCCGCAGATACTGCTGGCGTGAAGGCCGCAAGAGGGGGGCGAGCGGCAACTGCCTGCAGGCACCACCAACAGTGTCGGCGATGCCTCTTCATAGAGAGTGCACTGCCATGCTCAGTGGGTGCACATGCACCCGCATGCACCCCCTTCACATCGCCAATGGCACAGGCAATACAAGCCTCCCAGCAATCTTGCTTGAATTTTCTAAAATGGTTCATACCTTGTGACATCCTCTAGCCTGATCATTTCCTTTGTCTTTTCTCTTACCCAAACTGGTCAAGCAAATACAAACAGATGCTGTACCATGGAATCGTACAGAACCATAGAGAAGTAGGCCTGGAAGGGAGTTGCCATCCAGCCAGGTGTCCCCATTTTGTATATGTGGTTTTGATTATTCTTCCCAAGGTGTAATATCTTGCATTTGTCTGCCTTGAACTTCATCCTGTTAGCTCCAGCCCAGTTTTCCAATTGTCTAGATCCTTCTGAATTGCTCTCCCTTTATCCAACATGTTCACAATCCTTCCTAGTTTTGTCATCCACAAGCTTGCTTTCTATACCATTATCCAAATAATTAATAAACATCTAGGTGGCAGCCTACTACAGTCTACTTCTTACCAAAGCAGGGCTAAATTGCTGTCTGAGGGGTTAGAGAACTAGCCTCAGAAACCTGGAGACGTGATCAAATCTCTCTTGAGCCTTTTACTTAAAGTTTCATTTAAGTTGAATATAAGCTAACAGTTTGTACTTGTTACCAAAAAAATGCTAGTAGCATACTGAGTGGTACTAACAGGAATGTTGCTGCAGCTAAAGGGGAATGATTACTTTGCTCTATTGTGAGGCCTCACCTGGAATATGGTGTCCAGTTTCAGTCATTACTCTTCAAGGAGGAAAGGGGCAAATTAGAGGCCCCAGTAGAAAACAAAACAAATGATTAGGAGTCTAGGAAACAGGATTTACAAAGTTTAAAAGAACTGAAATTATTTTAGCCATGAGAAAAGGAGAGGGGGAAGGCAGTGGATATGATGATAATTTTCAAATGCCTGAAAGGTAGTTATGTAGAAGATGATTATAGACCAGGGGCCAGCAACCCTTTTCAAGCCTGGGGCTTGAACAGCCTGGCCCTAGTATGGTGAGGCCTGGATGGCTTTGATGGCACATGAACAGCTGGGGCTTTCCCTGAATTATTCCCTGAGCCATGAAGCTGGGAACTGCTCCCATACCCCCACTTGCTGTCTGCAGTACAGGTGAAGTTTCCAGCTGGAGCAGGCCTGGATTATGACAGGGTGGGGCTCTTAACTAGGGGTTCCCAATCTTTCCATGCCGTGGCCCAGCCAACTGCAGAGCTCCGCAGCTGAAATTTCTGGCAGAACACAGGTAAAGTTACTTCCACACCCTGGGTGGGAGGGTGGGCCAAACCTGAACCACGGCTGCAGCAGACTCTGCAGGAAGCGTCTCGGCCATTCTGCCCGGCTCTGTGGGGCCACGGTTTGCCAGTCCGTGATCACTTTTGGTCTGGCAGCCGACACTTAGAGGCCCCTCATAGTATGAGGCCCTAAGCTATAGCTTGTTTAGCTTGTGCCTAAATCTGGCACTCAGCTGGAGCCAGGGGAGCCGTACCTGGACTGGGCAGCTGCTTCCACGTTGCTGCAGTTACCCCTACCCTCCCAAGCCCAGCCTGGCCTTGGCGCAGCTCCTTACCAGCTGGACACTGCCTTTGCACCACACCACAGCAGGGGCCTGTGAGAAGTATCAGCAGGATGGACACAGCTTCCAGCTAGGGGAGAATCTGTGCAAGGCTGGGAGGAGGGGAACGCAAAGAAAAGCTACAGTAACGTGGAAGCAGCTTCCAGGAACTCCTCACTGCTGAAGGCTTTTTAGGGCCTCAGTTCCATTCAAAATTAATAGGAGATGGCAGTCATTTTGAAAGAGGGCTGTTTTGTGGTATCACCAAAGGAGATTCCTTACTTGTCTCTTGGTCCACAAGTTTGAGTACTGGCCTCTGCCAATGAAGGGCAGCTAGAGTGACTTGGAGTATTAACTAAGGAAGACTATAGTTTTAAAAAATTGAAACCTTTCAGTTCCATTGGTAGTGAGGGCTGAATTTGCAGCTCTTGCTATCTTCTAATTAGAGCTTCATTAATCTCTAGTGGTAGACCTCAAATCAGTTCCTTCAAAAGTGGATTTTGGACATCAAAACTAGCTTTTAGTTAAGGCTGTCTCCTTGCCAAAGGATCCTGCTTTCCTCTCCAGCTGGATGAAAGAAGAGAAGAGTTAGTCGGGCTTTATATATTCTGTTCTTTGCTTTCTCTTTGGTCATTGCTGGCATAATATTGTGTTGGTTTGGATGAAAATTGAGGAATTAATCTAACAAACTTCATCAGTGATGAAAAAAATTCCTGCAGCTGATTCTACTACCGCCTTGACTTTGCACTCAAGTTGTCTTCTGCTGTTCAGGAGTTTCTGTTTGACAGCGGTATGCACTGTCTTTTCAGGACTTAAGCGTTTCCAACATGTCTGTTAACAGATTTCATTAAATTAACTGTGTCACTGTTTTTTGTTGTTGTTGGGGGTTTTTTTAATTGTAGATCCATAACTACTGTTCTGAGTAGCAGTTGGCAATGAGATTCCTAGCAGATTGATGGCTGGGAAGCGGAATGATTTTATAGAGTAAAGGCAAAATTAATCATTGAATCAATTGCTAATAGCTGGTAGCATTCCTCTTGTGGAAATACTATAGCAATATTATGTTTATATTTTAAGGAGAACGGACACTTTTGAAGAAAAGTATTATTTTTAGATGGAAGTTCAATGAACACACAAAATATTCCTGTATGCAAGTCAGATTTCTAATAGCATTAGTAATTTAAAAATGGACAGCTTATAAATATAAAAATATTTATAAATGCGATAGCAGCTTACTGTTTAATCTCTTAGTACCCTTTTCCTCTTCCTCCTCATAGCTGAAAAGATAAATATTGAACAACTTATTTTGTTTTTATTAGACTTCATTTCTTTTAATAAGTCACACAGGCTTACAGGTAGAAGGTAATATGACATGTCTTCTCATTTATGCTTAACTGTGCTTTAATTCATAATGTGTAACTAGGCTTTCAAGAAATGAACAGTAAAGGCTGCTCAAAGTTTACTGGTTTATAAGGGCATACATCTATTTTAAGTTAGTTAAGATGTTGATATGTACACACCCATCTTCTTTGTATAACCGGAAATGAGTTTGGGAAATATAATGGGAAGATATCTATATGGCAGCTGGATAGTTGTCTTTTTTTTTTTGCTTTGATCTTAGGGAAAAATGTTGACAGTCAAGATCTGACAACCAGACATACTTCAGTTTTATATCTAGCTATTTTTAAATAAAAATTTGAAAGTTCTTCTGTCTAATGCTCAAGGTTCATGAAGTTATAAATTGATTCAGTGTCAGCACAAGTGACTTGCAGTCAAATCTGCAAAAGGAATCTATTCTTTGATTACTCCAAAGTGTCTGTGTTTGAGATTTGACAGGAAGATAGGGTGGTGAGAGTGACTTCTAGTCTCTGAGCTCAGGCCGCCACACCCAGAGATTAGAAACAAAAGGGGTTTGTCATTAAAGCCTCTCATTCTCTTTTTGTCAGTTTGGGAATATCACACCTATGTAGTCTCTGAAACTGATTTGCTGTGATTAATGGTAAGAGCAGCAGGAACAGACAAGGTCATGGAAGCAAGGGTCCCAACTGGAGCCAGGGTCTCAGGAGCCCAAGGCCTATAAGAGACAGGGACATAAGTAGTCCCCAGGTAGAACCACAAGGCAGAGGCAGGGATCCAAATTGGAGTCACTAGCTAGGAGGATCTGGAGGAGGCACCATTAGATATGAGACTGAGATGTGGATGAAGATCATCAACCTAAGCCACAAACTGGCTTTGGGAGAACAGGGGTATAGACTGACGAATGGCACTCAAGTGGTCAGGGAGGTGGCATGGCAGTTTGGGAGCACAGGGCAGGTCTGGAGTCTGGAAAAAGGTGAAGTCAGTAAACCAAGAAGTAGGACCCATGGAACTGGAAACCAGGAAAAAATGAACAGGACCTATGAGCAAACAGACAGGACTGGGAAAGTAGAAATCAAAGGTAAGAGCCAGGAAACTTAAGCACCAGGAGTCAGAAGCCCATGGCAAGACAAATAGACATCTGTCCTGTTTAGTAGTCTTGTAAGCACTGAAAATGCTGTTGCTTGTAAGCAGATAGCCTTGCCCATGCAGGCAGCTAGGCCTAGCCAGGGGTAGTTAGGCTAGTGACAGCCAGGCCCAAGTTAGTCAGAGACAATTTAGCTTGCTTGCTGCCCTGACCCTTAACAAAGGGAAGATTTAACAGATCATCACTTGTTGAAGTTTTTTAAGGGTTTTTAAGCTTAGCCTCAATTAGAGGGTATTTATGACCGTTTTATCCATGTTTGCTAAAATAGGCATAACTATAAGGAAATATAAAGATTTCCTTATATTTACAGTCTACAAGTTGAACACAGAAAGCATTATCTTTGGTGGTGTTGGATATGAAGATACAAAAGCAGATGTGTATATAGCATGACTTCCAAGTTGTATCACTCCCTAAGCAAAGGCAGTTAAAATTTCTTAGCTGAAGACCCATCTGTTCTTTAATATAGTTTGTGGAGGGCTGTCAGTATAATTTTTCTTTCAGTGTAAGTCCATTTACCTGATCTCTCATATCCAGCCCTGGTTAGATATTGAGAAGGTTTTTCAGTTGTATTCATTGGTTTTGATAAAAGTAAAGTAAACATATATTTGTATGTATTTTGAATACAAGATTAAAAAGTAGACTCTTCTGATAGCTTCACCTGGGCTGTTAGAACAGAACTCTGAAAAAATAGATTGGTGGAGTGCACAGTGTGGCAGCTTCTTTAATCTTGGAGCTTCCCCCACACCATGTACTGCTGATTGGTGGAGGCACCCCATTGCTCACCATTTGCCACTTCTGCACCTGATGGCCAGGAGGTGAATGATGGGGCCCCTCCACCAATCACCACTGGGGGGACCTGCAAGGCAGGCACCAAGAAGCTGCCACACCATATACTTCCATTGTGAATTCTGGAGATCCCTGTTCATAATCTACTGAAAGAAACTTTAATTTGTTGAAATTACATAAATATTTGAGAAGTAAAAGTAGGCATTTTGTGGCAGTAAGTTCTGCTGTAGTGCATTCATTTTAGTGTAATCAGATGGTATTTCAATTTCAAAAGTAATGTTAGGGTGCAAAAATTCTAATATAGCATAGTTGCTAATTTAAATATACTGAATGAATGTAAGGTTGCCATGGTAATGGGCTTATGTGACATTTAAAGTGGTGCAAAGAAGTATAAATTTAGTTGCTTCAAACTGAGATGTGGAATATTATATATTAACTTTTCAGTGGCAACTGTAATCTGATTTTCCTAATTAATTTTTTAACATTTAATGGGGGAGAGAATATTGCAGTTAGTTGTACAAATGTACAATTTTGGAGGTAAATTCTGTTTAATTGAATATGCCTAAATGCAGTTTGCAGCTGTGTAGCTACAGTTTTTGCATTTTTTGCATGGTTGGCATTAGGCTGTGGACATGTATACACCTGCTGAGCATGTTCATTAGGGCTGCACTCTGGCCAGGCAGCTATGCAATTGCCAACTACTTGCATAAAGTTGAGTCAGTTCTAAAATCGTAGCTGGGCAAGAATCCACGACTAGCAAGTGTTCAGATTTCGTTGGATGAGAAGATCCTCTCGTGTTTTAGAACAGTAGCCTAGTGATTTAGGGCGTTTGTCTGGGAGTGGGAGACCTAGGTTCTAAGCTTTCTTCACCCGGAAGGGGTTTGAACCTGCATCTTGTGCATCTTAGCACAGTGCATTTTTTTGGCATTAGGCCATAAATTAGGCATTGTGGCCTTCCTTTGGAAGCTGGCCACTTGAGCAGCCAACAGAGGGGAGAGCTATGGGGCCAGGAAGAAGAGAACAAGTGAGGTGGTAGTATTGTAGCTTAGTGAGCTGGATGATACCCTAGATGAGAAAGGGCTTTGTATTTTAGCTTGGGCTCTTGTTCCTAATTGGCAGAAGTTCCCTACTGCTCAGTTTATTTATCTAATAGATAGTAAAAGCAAGATGCAGCGGGCCAGCTTCAAAAAGAGGGGCTGGAGAGGGGTCTGTGGCCTGCAGATTGGAACGCTTCTCCAAGAAGCAGGAAATGCAGATTCAAACCCCATCTGGGTGACATGGTAATCTAGAACTTGGTCTTTTGGGTTAATAATTAAGTAAGAGTGCCCCCTTTTCCTCCCTGCCTCTCCTCCTCCCCCCCCTCCCCCTGCTGTTCCCAGCCCCCTTGTACTTCTGGCATGTGTGCACACAAGGTGATTCTGTTTCAACACAAGGCAAAATAAAATCAAAACTATGCACAAGTGCCAAAGGCTGTAGTTAGGCAGCTACATAACACACTTAGGTGTGTAAAGTGAAATAGGATCTGGCTTGGAGTCAGCAGGAATACATTTTTATTACAAAGATTCAAAACACTACTTGTCCAGATGAGGTGCCTTTTATAAAATCAGTTCTACAATCTAAACTTTCTGCCTTTGATATTAAACTCCAAATGCAGTTGTTGCATTTGTGCACTAGTGCCTTTTTGTGCATTTTTTTTGCTAAGAAACTGTGCTGAATTTCATCTGAAGTGTTCATTTTAAATAGTGCTTCTGTCAAGGAAGTACTGATTTTAAGTTTGTCAAAGCCAAAGAGGTCTGTCTATAAATAACAGTTGTTGACACTGACACTGTGAAATGTTAACGAATTCTGTAGGCTCCTAGATAAAGGAAGGGTTTATGGTGAATTGTTAGCCAGTCATCTGTCTGCCACCAAGTCATTGAAAAGTTGTTTTCAGGCGTGAATAGAATCAAACCTAAGCATGGAAAGCTAGCCGGAATAAGATTTAATATTGATGTTTATGGTATATTAATAAAAAATATTTCTTGGTTAGGTTTACAAATTCTGTTGTGTAACAAACTCATATTGCCACTTGTTATTTTTTACAGTTGTTTTGCTGCTCTGCTTTGTCTTGATACACTTTTTGATATTGAATTTCTTATGTGCTGTAAAACTGGTAACTAACTTTACAACCCCATTTTCCTTATGTTTTTGAAGCAAGGTGTCAAGCTTAAAACCTGATTTTTTTTTTTTTTTGATTTCCCCCCCCCCCCCCCCCCTTGACTCAGTATGTATAAAAGCTATGCACATAGGACCTAATGATGTCAGTGTGTAAAACCAAGTTGTGGTGAAACTATGTTATCCACACTTTAGTCTGACAGGCATCAGAAATGGACTGGATGTGGGAGCATGTTAAGTAGAAGGACATGGTTGCTGTACTGAACAACTTAAATTTGTATTAGATGTGATGCTACAAGTAGGCCAAACATGGCAGGAAGGTGGGTGATGGATGAAGGTTAGTATAATACAGTTTTGTCATTCAGTTTAGGCATGTGTGCCTCTGCATCTTTCCTCAGAAAAAGGAGTTTGTATTTCAGTATACAGGTTATTGACCAGTCAAGGACAGTACTTTGGTAGGGTTCCAACATCCTGCCTTATTTCCACTGTTTGATGCTAGAGTTGTTATGGTTAATTTTAAACTACTCAAAGGGAGCAACTCATCTCTGAGAGAACTCGATAAATAGAGCACATAAACTTGCTAGATAATGGTACAGATGAGCCATCCCTTCCCCTTCACAAGTTTGCAGCAGGAGACTGTCATTTTATGTCAAGAATGGAGTATTTACTGTTCTTAGTCCCTTTCCAAGAACTCGAATCTTTCAGTCTCTGTCCAGGAGGTACTTTGTACCCACTCAAGACTGGGATTCTCGATTTATGGTTTGATAACTCTGATTATCATCTCATTCTTACTGAGCCTCGACTTCTAGCTGCTAATCACAAAGGTTAGACTTTTTTCTTTTTTTAAAGGAAAACGGGATTTGGAATGGACTTCTAAATTTCCTCTGTCCTGTTGTTGCACCTGCAAAGAGAGACTTAATACAACTTCTGTCTTCTAAGTTTGAGACTGCAGACCTAAGTTTTTATTACAGATTTTAGCAATTTAGTAACTTTATTCACTACTCTGCACTTTTTGCACTTCGTTAAAATATTCCAGGACTGTTTCATGTGTATACATGTATGTGATAGGTCTCACAGAAACAAAGTTACGAAATATTTAAAAATAACATGCTGTGCTTAGCTTGGATTAGTGTACTGTGGAACTTGTATAGCCTTGTGTTCCAAACATTTTTTGCCAGTAGTCTCTCTGGATTCAGAGAAACCTGGTGACTTGTCAAAAACCTGGTTGCTGGAACTGTGGAACAGAGCCTTTTGGGTAGGCCAATGGCTCCTGCTGTCTGAAACAAAAATGTATTCTCTTAAGTTATTTTGGCAGCAGTCACCAGGTCTGATACCAGCTGAAAGAGTGAGGACATGCCACTCATCTGTCTCTGTAAAGCCTTTGTCTTCTGACGTTATCGAGCCGGTAAGCTTAAAATTGCCTCTGCTGCTACCATACCACTACTGTCTTGATGCTGTCATTTTCTGTGCCAGTGACTTTCACTCTGGTGTTACACCCTGGCAGAAACCAGTAACTATTTCTACACTAGTACTGACTCTCTTGATACTGGTACAGTCTGTAATCTAGTACAACACTCCTTTCAGTGTGTTTATGGTGACAGTCTCTACTCAATTTCTGAATTTCTCTCTTTGCATTTAAGCCTCAGTGTATCAGTAATAAAGATTTTTACTATAGCAGATATGTTGGCACCAATTTCATGGTAAAAGTGTTACTGTTGTATTTGTTCAAGTGCAGTGATAAATAAAATAACTTGATCTCGTAGACATTAGGGCTGGAAGGGACCTTGCAAAATCATTGGGGCAGAAAGTCAGCTAGGATCAAAGGATCCCAGCAAGATAAGCATCCAAATGTTTCTTAAAAGTCCAGAGTAGGTGCTTGCACCACCTGTGGGGGGAGTCTATTTCAGGCCTTAGGGGCTCGGACAGTAAAGAAGTTTTTCCTTACGTCCAGCCTAAAATGGTCTTGGAGGAGTTTGTGACCATTGGACTTTGTCATCCCTTAGGGTGCTCTGGTAAACAGGTAGGTGTTCCCTCAGGTCCCGATGCACATTCCTTAAGTAATCATAGGCTACCACCAAGTCACCCCTGAGCCTTCAGTTCTTCAGGCTGAAGAGCCCCATGGCTCTCAGCTTCTCCTTGTAGGGCCTGTTCTCTTGCCCTCTGATTATGTACAAGGCTCTCTTCTGGACTCTCAAGCTTCTCCACATCCTTTTTGAATTGTGGAGCTCAGAATTGGATGCAGTACTCCAGCTGCAGCCTCACCAAGGCCGAGTACAACAGGAGGATGACATCCTGAGACTTGCTCGAGAAGCATCGCGAGGTGGAGCACCTTGCATTTCTCTATTTTGAATGCCATCAGGTTTTTGTCTGCCCATCTTGCAAACCTATTGAGCTCAGCCTGGATAACCAGCTTATCCTCAAGTGTGGACACTGTTCCCCAAAGTTTGGTGTCATCAGCAAGCTTAGCCAATCCACTTCTGACACCAGAATCCAGATTGTTTATAAAGATGTTAAAGAGTACAGGTCCAAGAACAGAGCCTTAGGGAACATCACTGGTCACTGAGTGCTGTGTTGTGATTCAGTTCCGTCAACTACCACCCTCTGGGTCCAACCTTGGAGCCAGTTCCCCAGCCATTGGACTGTAGGGTAGCTGAGGCCACAGTTTCTCCATGAGGACACTGTGGGACACCAGATCAAAGGCTTTTTTAAAGTCCAGGTATATGATATCAACCTCTTCCTCTTTGTACAAGTCATGTGTCACCTGGTCATAGAAGGAAATGAGATTGGTCAGGCAAGATCTACCTGCAACAAACCCGTGCTGGCTGTTCCTTAGAATGTTGCCTTCAGCTAGTCTATCAAGAATGGTTTATTTGATAATTTTTTTCAAGATCTTTCCAGGGATTGAGGTCAAACTGACTGACCTGTAGTTCCCTGGGTCTTCCTTCCTATCTTTCTTGAAGATAGGCACCACGCTGGCCCTCTTCCAGTCTTCAGATATTTATCCCGAGCGCTGTGAGGTCTGAAAAATCCTTGCCAATGGCCGCGCTATGATGCCTGCCAGTTACTTAAGCACTCTTGGGTACAATGTGTCCAGACCAGCTGATTTGTGGGTGTCCAGCCTCTCAAGGTGTTCCTTCACTAAGTCAAGGCCAGTAATGGTTATATATTCACCCTTGCCTTGGTCATCCCGCATCATGTTAGGCAGAGTGTTTGAGCCACAGGTGTGAACTCAGCACAGGTCAGTACTATATGTTTTGAACATAGAGTAAAACTAGGAATTAGTTGTTATCAACAGTTTCAATAAACAGAATTTTAACTTAGATTCTCAAGCATACGTTCAGTTTATGTATTCAAATATTTCATATTCCTTGGGGATCATCCAAAACAGATCTTCTGCGTTAGGCCAGGGCTGTCCAGCTGGTGGCCCCCATGGGTTGCATGTGGCTTGCAAGAGGTTAACATGCAGCTTCCAGGATCCCACATGGCTGCTGCAGCCCCTTGCTATGGCTGCAGCATCAGCTACAGTTGTGGGGCTCCCTTTTCCTCCCCTGGTTTGTGCTGCCTGGCCCAGGCCCAGGAGGCAGCATGTTACAATACAGCCTGAATGCCCATGTGGTACAGTGCTACAGAGGTGCCCACAGAGATCTGCAGGTAAGGTGGGGCACTGTGCTGCCCTGGGGATGGCAGGTGAGGGTGCCTGCCCCCACCCACACAGTGAAGCAGGGTGGGGGAGTACCTGCCCACACACCTGCATGGTATGCAGCCTGGTGAAGGAGATATGGCCCTTTCTGGTGCAGCCCCTGGCCACTGAGAAGTTGGAGAGCCCTGCCTTAGGCCTTTATGCCCTAGTGCATAGAAGGAAACCACAACCCCATGTATAATGCAAGCTTTCTTGCTCATATTTTTTATCATAATTTTTAGTGGGGCTTTGCTAACAAAAGAGGAGGAATTCTGCATCTTCTGCTCTACTGTTTCACAGTACATCTTGCCCAACACAGCAGATATGCTGTTATGATTGAGAGTCATGAACTAATTATTTTGGATTGATAATCTTTTCTCACTCCATTTGGTGACTGTGTCTTCTTGATGCATGTTCTGTAATTTGTTGGAGACTGAGCTCTACCTCAGTCAAGCTGTGTGGGCAAGATGACCCCTTTCTTCATCAGTTACTTTCTGAAGTAACTGTTCCTCTTACTTATCCTGTGTGGTAAATGAAACCTAAACTGCATTAATTTGCCTCTTTCATTGAGTGTTAGTTTTCACCTCCACTAGGTAAGAGCACTGAGAGAATTACTACGGAGCAGTTGATGCATAGCAAGTCCCTGCCCTCTTTTTATTCACTGTAATTTGTTTGTTGACAATACCTTTAGCTTACTGGTTTTTATGTACCTTTGTACTTAAATGATGTGCATGCCTATTTTTCATCTTCATCCTAGATTCATAGATGGTAGGGTCAGAAGGGACCTCAACAGATCGAGTCTGACCCCCTGCTTAGACAGGAAAGAGTGCTGGGGTCAGATGACCCCAGCCAGATGCTTATCCAGCCTTCTCTTAAAAACCCCCAAGGTAGGGGAGAGCACCACCTCCCTTGGAAGCCCATTCCAAATTTTGGCCACCCTTACCACGAAGAAGTTTTTCCTGATATCTAGCCTAAATTTGCTCTCTGTCAGTTTGTGACCATTGTTCCTTGTTACCCCAAGAGGCGCCCTGGAGAACAGAGCATCTCCAATACCTTGCAGTGTCCCATTTTGAATTTGTAGGCAGCCACAAGATCACCTCTCAACCTTCTCTTGCAGAGACTGAAGAGGTGCAGGTCCCTTAGTCTCTACTTATAAGGCTTGGCCTGCAAACTGTTAACCATATGAGTTGCCCTCCTCTGGACCCTCTTGAAGCTATCCACATCCTTCTTAAAGTACAGCGCCCAAAACTGGACGCAGTACTCCAACTGTGGTCCGACCAGTGCTGCACAGAGAGGAAGTATCACCTCTTTGGTTCTATTTGTCATGCATCTGCTGATGCATGATAAAGTGCAGTTAGCTGTGCTGATGATTTTGTCACTGATGACTCATGTTCATCTTGGAGTCTACTATGACTCCAAGATCCCTTTCTGCTTCTGTAATGCTGAGAGGGTCATTTCCTAGCCAGTAGGTGTGCTGGATGTTTTTATGCCCTAGGTGCAGCACTCTGCATTTGTCCTTGTTGTACTGCATCCTATTGTGTACTGCCCACTTTTCTAACCTGTCCAAGTCGTTCCCTACCCTCGAATGTGCACTTCACCCCACAATTTAGTATCATCCGCAAATTTTGACAGAGTACACTTCACGCCCACATCAAAGTCATAGATGAAGACCTTGAAGAGTACAGGTCCAAGGACCGAGCCCTGTGGGATCCCATTACCCACATCCTTCCAGGTCAATACCAACCCATCTACTACCACTTTCTGGGTGCAACCCCCAAGCCAATTTACCACCCACTGGACTGTGTAACCATCTAAGTCACAGCCTGTTAATTTATGAAAATGGGATGAGATACCGCATCGAAGGCCTTGCTAAAATCCAAGAAAATGACATCTACCTCTACTCCTGCATTTCAGCGTTTTGTGACCTGGTCATAAAACAAAACCAGATTAGTCAGACATGATCTACCCTACCTGCTCTGAATCCATGCTGGTTGCTGTGCTGGCATTATTTTTCCCACCGGACTCCTACAAAAATGGTCCTTAATAATCTTTTCAAAGACTTTTCTAAGGATGGAGGTAAGACTGACTGGCCTATAATTACTCGGTTCCTCCTTCCTCTCCTTCTTGAAAATAGGGACCACACTGGCCCTTTTCCAGTCCTCTGGGACCTGACCCGAGCACCATGAGTGCTCAGACAGCTGTGCCAGTGGTTCTGTTATGACACCAGCCCATTTCTTCAGTACTCTTAGATGCAGCTCCTCTGGGCCTGCTGACTTGAACACATCCAATCCATCCAAGTGACTCTGCACCAAGTCAGCATCGACAGGCAGTGGGCTGGTGTCCCTCAGATACCCATCTAAGAATACTTTAGGACATTTATCTTGACCTTTGTTCAGGAATACTGAGGCAAAAAACTCATAGAAGAGCTCAGCCTTGTCCCCCATCTGTCAGTAATTGCTCCTGCTTGTTCAGTAGGGGTCTTATGCTGCCCTTTGCCCTCCATTTACTCCTTACATACATAAAAAAAAAAACAACACCTTTTTGTTGTCTTTAATTTGTGTTGTCAGCCTCAGCTCTGTAGTTGCTTTGGCCTTTCTGACTGCCTCTTTGCAAATGCAGGCCAAGTGGGTATACTCCTCCTTCGTAGCTTCCCCCTGCTTCCACTGCCTGTAGGCCTCCATTTTTGCCCTTATGCTCCCCTGGATTTCTCTGTTTAGCTAAGAAAGTTTTTTGGCTCCTTTCCCTCACACTGGGATCCGTGCCCGAAGTATCGCTTCCTTTTAGGAAGGCTCCTCTCTGAGGCTGCCTGCATTTGATCTAGCAGCTGAGAAAAGACAGCTCAAATTTAGCAGTGTTTGACCCTGGAAATGTTTGTTTATCAAGGTGTGGTTATTGTCTCTTCAGCTTCAACAGATCTCTCTCATGCAGGCCTGGGGGGGGGGGGGGTGGTGAATACATTTGGGTCATCTGTAGACCCAGTGTGGAATCCTGATTGTATCTGAATTCTAGAACTATTTACAGTTTTTCTTCCCAAAAGGCAGTTATATCAGCTCTACAGCAGAGCAAACGCAAGGAAGAAGAAAGGCAATCTACCCTTTGGGGCAGTGGGGACAAACCTTTTTGACATGTGTGCCACTCTGATCGTTTTCCCTTACCCAATCTGCTGCTCTATGCTCTCTGACCCAGATGCTGCTCTGCTTTTGCTTTCTGCTTCCTGCCCTGCACTCCTTGCTGGATCTAATTCTCTGCTCCTTTCCCTATCCGTAACTGTACCACCTGTCCCATCTCCAATCTACCTTGTACTACACAGAGGCTGCCTGTACCACTAGTAGCACCTCTGCTTTGGAGGTTGGGTTCAAGGACAGGATGTTCAAAGTGCATTCATGGCCCAGTGCACCCTGTTTGCCAAAAGTTTAGCCTATGCCTGGTGTAGATGCATATCTAGATTGGGACAGCACTTCTCAAAGAACCATAAATACCTATATATTTTTGTTTGTTCAGACTTAAAACCAGGCAGTTAATTTAATTTATACGTGGCATACAGTGTTTGCATCATGATTTGGTAAGAGTTTAGTTGGTTTCTAAATATAGAAATCTTGCATTTTTTTCATTTGCAAGATTCCTAGAGAAAGACAGACGGACTTAAACAAGGAAGTCTGAAGTGCAGTGCTTATTGTTAAGCTTCCAAGTCCTTTTTTAGGCTTGTATGCGGCCTGACTTAAAATACAGAGAATACCCACTAGCTCTGGAAGTTTAGTCCATTTTTAACATCCTAAATAAAAGGTCTTTTATCTCAATGTTAGCACCCTACTTCTCAAATATTATCATTATATCCCAAAAGTGAAATAGGATAGGGTAAATGCTGTACTGTGTTGAGTTAATGATATAAACTGCAGTATCTCAACCATTCAGCTGAAGATCAATAACCCATTTCTTCCCAAAAGTTTTTAAATGTTGCCACTGCTTATTTCTACATGATTAAAAATATAAAACAGTGTAGTTTAGAAAAGCTGTGACATCTAAAATCTGGCTTTTCAATCTGCTAGAACTGTAAGGATGCTGTCAACACCCACTGGTAGACCTTATCAAGATAAAAAGTTAATGTATTTATTGGAATTAATTTCAGTTGTGGAATTTTGTTCAGAACAGAACTCTTAGAGAGACTTGGCATACTGTAAAAGTTTATGGTGGTGAATATAATTCTATTATAACAAATGTTAAAAATAAGAAGAAGAAAAAAGATCTAAACTTTGGTATCCAAGTTGGTTGGTAATTTATTGTGATTATTAAAAATATGAGATTATGCTACTAAAGGCTAGAAGTAACTCTAAGGTAAGCTGTACAACTTTAATAGTAGTTAAATGCTTTTAACCCCCTTCATCCACTTAAATAATCTTGTATTGTTGGGGAAAAAAAATATTAGCTGTCCTTTTGTAGTAACTGAATTTGACTGAGGCTTTATTCAAGGATTTCTAAACTAATACATCAGATATGTTATCACCAACACCCTAGGATAAGAATCATCCTTTGGGTTTTCGGTGCATTTTATGTCAGTTCTGTGTCTGTTTAGTTTATAAACTTCTTAAGACTAGGTTTGTGTCTATTTTATACTGTGCTGAACACACTGTTGGCACTAAATATATTAGTGATAAAACTTTGCTGTGCTAATGTAAGAAACTAAATTTTACATGTACAGTACAGTATTTTACAAATCTTATTACAGTTCACAATTCAAAACTAGAGAATTAATAAATATATAGCAATCTAATCAAATGGGAATAGCAGCAAGCTTATTAGGTATGAATACCATATTGCAGTTTGATATGATTGAAGCTTTCTGGGTCAGAATGATTGATGGCATTTATATGAATTTTCTTATGTGATCATAATTCTTCTGTTTCTACAGCGCATGGCATCTTGTACATACACTTATACTATACAATAGCTTATTTATCATATAAGAATATCTTCCCAAAAGCAATACAGTAAAATATATATTCTCTGCCTTACTTTTGACTAATGATTTGGCTCAGTAGATGTAAACATGTGAATCTCCTGATGTCAGGATCTGATTTCAATTCCTTTTTGCTCTTTTGTTGTATAAATTTGTAAGACTAGCTACTAATGACATCTGTCTAGATGTCCTTCAGATTAGACTGATCTTCAAGTAGATAACCACCTCATTAAATACATTGCCTATCATTAAACTGCTGCCAAAACAGTGATGATGTTGATTAAATGTTGATCATCAACGATGATGTTGATTAAATGCAGGCCAAGCCCTATGAGGAGAGACTGGGGTACCTGGACCTCTTCAGCCTCCTCAAGAGAAGGTTGAGAGGCAACCTTGTGGCTGCCTATAAGTTCATCATGGGGGCACAGAAGGGAATTGGTGAGGTTTTATTCACTAAGGCGCCCCCGGGGGTTACAAGAAATAATGGCCACAAGCTAGCAGAGAGCAGATTTAGATTGGACGTTAGGAAGAACTTCTTCACAGTTCGAGTGGCCAAGGTCTGGAACGGGCTCCCAAGGGAGGTGGTGCTCTCCCCTACCCTGGGGGTCTTCAAGAGGAGGTTAGATAGGCATCTAGCTGGGGTCATCTAAACCCAGCACTGTTTCCTGCCTATGCAGGGTGTCGGACTCAATGATCTATTGAGGTCCCTTCCGACCCTAGCTTCTATGAATCTATGAACACTGAACATGACTATAAAACACATGGCCCATACTGGGCAAACATGCTGGTGGCAACCTACCACAAAGATAGTTTAGTGTAGCCCATCTGAATATGATATATGGTAGTACCTTGGGTAGGTGGTACCCAAGCTATGTCTCTCTTCCCATTCCTAATAATTCCTGTTTCTTCACTAGCCTTAAATGTCTAGCTGACATCACCAAATGGGGCCCCAAACAGTTCACTTAGAATCCCTCTCTCCCCCTCTTCCAGCCTGTTGCATATGATTAGTGTGGCCCTGCCCTTCATGAGATGGAACCAGCGCAGATTGCCCAGCATCTCAACTGCATATATAAATTAGAGATGTACCAATATACTGGTATATATTGGATCAGCACTGATAAAGGAAAAAAATTGACATTATTGGCAGTCAGCTTTTTTTGGCTGGTTTAGCTGATTTAAAGTCATCAGTAAATGCCGCGTGCATACACGCAGCCACAACATGCACACAGCCAAGAATACAGCCCAGCAACTTGGAGACGAGTGTCTAGTCAGTAAGTCTGTGGGGGGAGCCCCCACAGTGAGGGAAGGAGTGGGGCTGGGGCTGGGACAGAGCGCAGGATGGAGCTACGAGAGGGTAGGGTGGCTCCTGCAGCTGCACACACCCCCAGAGGAAGCATGGTGGGGTATGTTTCCCAGATTTGTGTGCAGGGCAAGGGTGGGCTGCCTGCCATGGGCTTGGGGCACAGGCAGCAGCAGTGCTGGGAGTGGAGGGGCTATGGGGTGGGCTACAGCCACCCCAAAATTCCCCATTGCTCCCCCTCTGAGCTGTTCCCGCCCACCCTGAGCACAGCCCTGGCCCAGCCTCCCTGCCAGGAAGAGGCTGGTGCAGCCCCTGGCCCTGAGCATGCAGCAGGCAACCTGTCTCTGCCCCGCACACAAATTCAGGGTCATCTGGTCCCATGGCTCCCCCAGGGGTGCACACAGCAGCAGGAGTCCCCCCCACCATGCCCCTGGATGAGCAGCCTGTGGCTCTGCTCCACACCCTGCCCTGCCCTGGCTGGACAACGTTAGCGCCAGCCCCAGCCCCACTACCTCCCTCACCATGGGGGCCCTCAATCTGCCCCCTCGTACCCTTTCCATCCCCCATGCCCCTTCCTCCCCAACAAACTTACTGACCAAACGCTGCTCTCCAAGCTGCCAGGCTGCATTTCAGCTATTGGATTGGTATTGGCTGATATAGTTGGTTAATAATCAGCCATGAGTATCGGCCAAAAAAAAAAATCTTTATTGGTGCACCCCTAATATAAATTTTTAGGGGATCCCAGGACTTGTAACAAGAACACCTAGTTCTAGTTGTGAGTGGGGGCTAATTAACACATGATCCTTTGTGGGAGTTATCTGGAATATACACGCACATGCTGAGCTATGGGGTCACAATGGCTTGAAATGCTGTTAACTTGGCTGGGGCCAGCCCAATGAACTGTATGGTAAATCATGAGCCTTTTGGCTTTGAACTAATGTCATGCATAGTTCATGCTGTATATGTAGATACAACAAAGTGCTGCTCAAAAGAGCGTTTATGGAGTACTGGTGCTAAAACTTGCAGCGGTTTCAAAAAAAGGGAAAATGCATGAATTCTGATAAACTAAGTCTGTAGGTACCCACAGTAATTTGGCCATATGCAAATTACTACAGGCATGTTTATTTCAAAGTCAGTGTTTTCAGATTTGTCCCTCACTTCCACTTGGAGTAGGAATCTGATAGTAAGGATAGGGAAGAAGGTAGGGGAGCTGAGGATAAGGGGGCTACCTGACTGCCCTTCCCCTTATTTATTTTTGCTGCTGTAGCAGTGGGAGGGTGACAGATTCAAAACAAACCTCCAATAATTAGATTCTGTACCCTGAAAATTCTAACAACTTTGTAAATTTTCCATATATAGAATCTAATTATTGGTGGGTTGTCTTATATTCAAGTTTATCTTATTTTTGTGTAAGTAGGGTAGTTTACAAATGAAGGACTTTTAAAGCTTTTACCATGATCTGAATTCATTATGTATGAAGATTTACCTGCTTTCAAGCTGCAGAGATTAAAGAAGAGAGGCGAAGGCTAAAGAGTAGAAACTTATTACTCTGACACATCTTAATGTTTTTAAAAGAAGGTAGGCACATAATACTCTGCATGCGAGTATGAACATCAATTCTAAAACTAAAGAAATGTCAGTGTGCGCAGAGGCTAATAATGAAGTTTGTATTTGCTTATTCATTTATATTTATGGTTTGATGCTTGAATAGGGCATTGACTTTCTAAATATTTCCCAATTTACAGAAAGAGGAGGGATGCACTAATGTTGATATGGAATACTTGCTTTATTCTGAATGTTTTCCCTTTCCTTTTTTCTAGGTTTAACTATAGATCAACCCATCACCTTGCATCCCATGGGTTTTATGAATTTTTAAATTGGTTTGATGAAAGAGCATGGTATCCACTGGGAAGAATAGTAGGTGGGACTGTAAGTATAAAAATAATTGTTTCAAGGTGCTTTTTAAAAATTCAGTAAAAGTACAGAATTAAAGGAGAACTAAATGGAATGCTGTATAATTGTGGGGGGGGGCAGTACTAGATACATTCTAATTTTTAGCTTCTGTGATTAAGAATTTAGCAGGTCCTCTTTGTACTTTGTAGTTCAGCTCCCCTTGCCTCCAATGTCAGCAGCTCCTCCCAGCTCCTGCCAGTCATGTTGTTCCAGGTGGGGAGGAAGCTTCAGCTGGGTGGTTCCTGCTGAAGTGCATGGGGCTTTGGCTCCAACTCTCACCCACTCTGCCCACCCAGCGTGATTAGCAGCCATCTGTAGGTGTGTGGGAGGTGGCTAGGAGCTGGAGCCAAAGCCCTACACACTGGGGCAGGAGTTGCCTGGCTGAAGCTTCCTGCCTGTCTGGAGTAGGGCAGGAGCTGGAGGAAGAACTGCCGCTGGAGACAAGGGGAACTGAGCACCAGCCAGCCAGCTGTGCTGGGAACAACCCCACTGGAAGCTGCATGTGCTGACCAGGGCTGTGGATGTGGGTGGGAGCACTGAGCTTAGCCCCATGCGGAGCACCGCAAGAGCAGCTACAGACCAGATCCAGTTGATTAGCGGGCACCCCCTGCAGGCCAGATCCAACTGAGGGTGGAAGGGGAAGAGAAGGGGAAGTTGATCTAGCCTCCTCAGTCATATTTTGCTTACCCCGGTCTATAATATAGACAAGATCTAGGCATCCTGTGTATTTTTAAGTGGACATTATTTCTTGTGTTTTAGAACATACTGTTGATAGTCCCCTATTGAAAGACTTTTAGGTTAAAAATGGGGAAGATGTAAAGATTTTCTGAACTATATTACAAGTTAATGAGATTACTTTGGACGTGGGCTGCTGAGCAGAAAAAAAAATTTTTTTAAGACATCAGACTATGGTAGTCTGTCACATTTACTTGTGCCCAAAACAAGTTTTTTTCCCCCCATTCAGTATGTTGGGGGGCTGGGAAAACAGTTCCTGCCCTCAGACAGTGTCACGTGGCTATGTGGAAATAGAGCTGAAACAGTTATTGACGGTAAGAAACCGGGCTGGGGGCAGGAAGTGAATCTATAGGAAGGCAGGCAGGGGGCAGCAGGAGGGACTGGCACTGTGGGGGAGGGGCTCAGGCTGCACATATAGTAGGGGGCTAGCTGCCCCCCTCCCCCCAGCTACTATTTGCCCTGATGCTGTGGCAGAAGTGGGGGGGGGAACGAATTTAAGATGACCCTCCAATAATTAGATTCTTTTATACATTTGCTATATGTAGACTCTAATTATTGGAGGGTCATCTTAAATTTAAAGTTACCTTGGATTTGGGTAAATGTGGTAATATGTTGTTTACTTGAGGGGAAGTCCTGTAGTGTTGAACAGGAGTAACCCAAGCAAATGCAACAGAGAAAACCTGTTGAAGAATCTCTTTTTAATAATAGGAAAATTCCATTTAAGTAGAATTTAACGAAATATTCTGCAGTAAATTAAATCAAATTATAATTCAGTACTTAAAAATTAGTAAACTCTGGATAACTTCTTGAATTCTTTATTGGAAGAAACTAAAACTGTGAGAAGATTATTTTAAGATAATATTTATTAATTACTACCATATTTCATAGGACGTTTTGGCATACTAAACTTTTGTGGCTCAACTCATCTCCTAAAAATATCTTAGGGATATGAGAAGTAACACCACCACCACCCATGTCTGTTTAACAGAAAAATTGTACTTTGTTTCTTGTGCAGCAGTTAAGATATTTGAAATTTATTTTACTCTTCTAATGTGTAGGGATAGAGAAGCATTTTTGTTAAATTTATCCCCAAAGTAGCTAAATGTTGGAGAGTAAAACTACTACTTAAAGAGCACCTATACATGTGACTTACAATGCATGCTAATTAACACACGTCAGAGCAGACTTGATTAATTAAGTGTGCTGCAAGGCATCTGAAGCGTACTAATTAGCATGCTCCAGCAGCTTCTGCGTCACATATATTCAGCATCCCTAGGTTTCAAAATGGTGGCGGGGGTGCTTTAAATTAAGCTAGTCCAATGAGTTTTAGTTAAAGTGCGCCTGCCAGCATTTTGAAGTTCAGGATGCTGAATACACATGTTGCTGTGGGGGCTTTAATTAGAACAGTTCCCCCTTCTATCCTGGCACATGTGTATAGACACCCAAAATGTTTTTAGCCTTCTTTAATGTTGCATAATATATATATTTGATTCAATAGATCAGTACAAATCCATGATGTACTTTTCATTGAAGGCATATTAATTCAGTTCTAAAGGATTTAAGATATTTCATATCCCAAGTTGTAGGCTATTGAAAATCTTTTTAAATTAATACATAGAAAACTGCCCATTCAAAGGTCATTTTTCACAAACATTCTTTCAGTCCTTAGAAAAAAAATGTAAGCTACTATTTTCTTACTTTGGGAGTGTGGAGAAAAGAGGAAGCATTTTAAGATTAAGCAGTATGCAAGAAGTTGCATACAAAATCTCTGGTAGAAATAAGAATTTTAAGACCTGTTTAACCAAAGAAAATTATGCATAACATTGTTTGAAATGTTTTTTTTCCCTTTTAAAGCATTTGTAGATGGCTTGACACTTTCTGACCAATTTTGCTAGATATAAAATATAAACCTCCTGGTCCAGTATCTGAACCAGAAGTTCATCTTTCTTTTAACAACTTGGAGGGTAGATAAGACTTAACCATTTGTGTCCTTGTTATTTATTTGGAAGCAATGACTATTGCCAATATGTTCAGAAAACCATTTGGCGATGGCAGGCTGCTGTTAGATACGTTTTAAAGAAAGGTTAAAAAGCTCTTTTCTCATTCTCTGCACTTAATTGATTTCACCCAAGAAATGCACATTTTTATTATAAACTGTATGCATGTAGTGGATGAGTGCTTTTTATAATCCTGCATTAATAGTTTGATATTCTTTTCTCTCCTAGGTGTACCCAGGGTTGATGGTGACAGCAGGCCTTATACATTGGATTTTAAATATGCTTAATATAACAGTCCACATAAGAGATGTATGTGTGTTCCTAGCACCAGTTTTTAGCGGCCTTACAGCTATTTCTACTTTCCTGCTTACCAGAGAACTGTGGAACCAGGGAGCAGGGCTTTTAGCTGCCTGTTTTATTGCTATAGTACCAGGTTACATATCTCGATCAGTAGCAGGATCCTTTGACAATGAAGGCATAGCTATTTTTGCACTGCAGTTCACATACTATTTGTGGGTAAGTAGTTGAAAATTCCATGTTTTTTTTTTAATACACCTAACCTAACTGTCAATCTTTGCCTTAGCACCAAATATTTGATCTTTAGTTTTCTTTAATTCTTTCTAGCATAAGATTGAAGTAGGATTGGACAGGTACCAGAATGTTATATAATGAGAACTCCATCACACTACCGTTTATCATTTTATTAAATAAACCCATTATGCTACTACACAAGGGATGTTCTGTAATAAGTGATTTACATTTTTAAGGCAGACATTGGTTTTCTTGTATTTCAGGCTGTGGCTACATTTGAAGCATTAAGCTAGTATTTTTCAATCGCACTACTTGCTAGCATGGCTTGAGAGAGGTTTTTATCCTATGAGGCAACAAAATGATTAACGGGCAAAGATTAAGCCATAGGGTGTTTGTCAATTGTAACTAATTTTTTTTAATCTACACAGCAAATACAGTAGACCATGAATAAGATTGGGAGCCACACATACAGTCCATTACATAGCCATTTACTGCAAGTGTAGCAGATATTCTTGTGTCTCATACCAGTTAAACTAAAGATAAACAAAGATTCACTGTATTTTATAAAGCATTGTTCTGTACTGTAGAGTACAGCAGAATGATTTACTGAGTTAATGAGGAGCCTTCAACCACTCTACTTTGATACAAAAAATAAAGCTAATGATTACTGAAATTCACACCTGGTCAAATTTGTTTAAAATTTGAGCTTTCATGAACTGCTAAATAAGCAACAGATAAAGCAATGTCTTACTGCGTGTTAAAAAGCTGCTTAAGAGGACTGTCAAATTAAATTACATATCAAGATTTAAAATTTAAATATAGCAACGTTCTGGTATGTTTGGGTGTCTTGGCATGAAAATGGAACCACAAAACCTTATGACAAAGAATGTCACAAATTTGCCTCTTTCCCTCGTTCTTGTCCTTTGTCCAGGAATCCTTCTCATGAAAAATTAAGTTTTAAGACATCTAAATGGTATGTATGCAAATATTGGGTATCTGAAAGTTCTGCCTCACACTACATAGCAGCCACAACATCCTAAGATGCCTTGAATCATTATGGGCGCTGGCAGACATGGGAGAAAAAACACCCCCAAAACAGTGGTTTACCAGAGAAGGAACCGTGTCAGTTTGACCCGGCTTGCCCAGCGTCTGAATAGATTGCGCACTTTAGTAGGGTTTTTTGGCTAATAGCCTATTGAATCGGCTATTGGATAAAAGCACCAAAATGCCCTGGTGAAGTGTGTGATCTATACAGTTGCTGTGAAAGCCACATCAAACTGACTCGGTTCCTCTTCTGGGCATGTGATGTGCACAGTGCAGGGGTGCACCAAGCTGAAAGTAAGGCTCTGGTTATTTTTCTTTCTAAGTCTGTAAGCAGCCTGTCTGTCTCCATTTTGGTTTTAAAAGATCCCTGGGCAATGAGACTGATTACTGCTCATGCACAGGAGCCATCCAGAATAGTCACCTAGGTGTTGGATTCAATCCTTACCTATGGGTTGCATTTAATATTATTCTAGGAAGCACATAATAACTTTCACCAGAGTCCCTGGTTCTTTTGGAGAAAAATCACGTTGCTCCGCTGATAGAGGAAGAGGCAGAGGAAACCTGGCTATCCCTGGCAGGGGGAAAGCCCTAGGTTTCAACCTCTGTCCCAGTATTGTTTATACCTTTTATCCTCATTGGGAGCAGGAGCTAGAACCAAAGCCTTCCACCATCCCTAGGTAATACCTTCTCCTTACTGTACTTGAGTCAGACTGCATCTTGCATATAGCGCTAAAGAAGTACCCACTTTAAGAGACAGCGTAGAAGATGTCCTTAGCTGTCATGATCTATACTATGGTGGTTAGGGGACTTTCCTGATAAATGTATTTAAACCCCTTCATTGTGAATGGGATCTATAGGGACCTACCCAAATTGAGGAGGCAGGCACCAACTTTGTGGGCAGATTGCAGGGCTGGCTGCTGTTTTCACAAGGTTATCACAGTAGGACTCTCCATGTCTCTTGATTGAGGGAGGCCCAGTAGCCCTGCCACTCGCTGCTGATTGTCTAAGGGTGGTCCATCATGGCCACACCCCTTGCTGCTGATTGATGGACAGGCAGTCCTCAGCCAATCAGTGGCAAGGGGCAGATGTGGCAGCCACTTTGACTGCTCCTCTTTGTGCCTGCAGACCCTCTTCCCTCCCCTCCTCGTAGGCTGTGTGGCAACGAGGACTTCTGGCTCCCACTGGGGAACCAGCATTTTATTTTTAGTAAGGTTTCTTTTTTGTTGCAGATTTAACAAACAATGCCCTATTTCACAATTTCCATTAAATTGCAAATTGAGTAGGTCTATCTATAACTGCATCTACCGCTTCTTGAGCCTAAACCACTAGGCTCATGAGTAAAAGGAATGTGGGTTCTTTTCCTAATGCTCCTGTCAGTTAGACCTAAGTAGGTATCTCCTCTCTAAAACCCAGCTTATAGGAATGAGCTGAGTTTTGACACAGTGGAAATTTCATCCCACCACTTTGAGTTGGACACGAATTAAAACCCTCTATGCTTAGCAATTGCTATTGACCTTTTGATATAGGTGATCCCTACTTAAATGTTTATATGCTCTTGGGTACATATGGCTGCACACTGAGAAAACAAGAGAGCTGTGTGCCTCCCTGAATGGAATAAAATCACTTTTGTGTGGTGAGATGTGTATTTTGGGTGAGCAGCCACATAAGCTTAGACATCTAGTAAGTGGAATAAGATATGGGACCTTAATAGAATTGTTACCTTACACCTCTAGAGGGAAAAACTGTAAATCTGAGAATGCTTAACCAATATCTGTAAACTTCGTCAGAGTGCTTGTTAATTCTAGCCTTAAACATTGCATTAATATATTCACAAGGTCTGTTGTGTCAGACACATACTTTCTCTTAATTAAAGACTAGCTAACACACAGTGCCTGCATTAAAATTAGCAGTATAATTTTGTACTGCTTTATTTTATTTTATTTCATTCATTCATTCATTTATTTAACACATTAACTTCAGAGACCCACATCCAGACTTTCCTAAAGAGGAAGCTAATGAAATGGGATATTTAAAGATACAGGGCCTTTGAAACAGATTTCAAAGTAGCATGCATTCCCACAAACCAAATAGAGCCTCAATATTATCATTTTGTTACACAACAAATGCAGGCTGCTTAGCTAGGTTTAGTATTTGGAAATCCTACCAAAGTCTTTTGGAACATACCTGACTTTCTTCAGCACTGACTGCAGAGAGATCTTATCTTGGCTTTGAAGGTTGAAGCCCCCAAACACAGTTGCAAGAAGTATTAACTCTTTCACTTCATTTTCTAAGCTTCTCAAAAGCAGGCTCCCAGGGCTGGGAGCCCCCTCTTCTGATGTGGCTCTCAGCTGCAGGAGTGCCCCACACAACCCCACTTGTAATCTCCCAGCCTTGGGGCATGCCATGCACCCCCAGGGCTGGGAGATCACAGCAGTACCCCACAGCTTCCAGGGCTGAGTGTCTTAGCTGCACCACCCCCAGAAGCAGGGTCCCCAATGCACCCCTGGGGCTGAGAGACTGCAGCTGCTGCAGCCTCCCAACCATAGGGGTGCTTCACATACCCTCAGGGCTGGGATATCACAGCAGAGTCCCCAGGCCACCAAGCCCCAGCATCCACAGCTGCCAGGTGCTGTTGGAGCTTAGAGTCCTGCCAGCTGCAGGGACTCTGCCTCTGCACATGGTGCAGCTGGGACTCTCAGCCCTGGCAGCTGCAAGGTATTGCTGTGATCTCCCAGCCCCGGGGGTGCCTGGCATGCCCCATGGATGGGAGATAAGTGGCTGCAGTTTCCCAGCCATGGGGTTGTGTGGGGCACCCCTGCAGCTGGGAGCCAACATCAGAAGAAGGGGCTCCTAGCCCTAGAAGCCTGCTTCTGGGAAGCCTAGAAAATAAAGTAAAAGCATTAATACTCCTTGCAACTGTATCTGGGGATGAGACTTTAACCTTCAAAGCCAAGATGATAAGATCTCTCTTCAGCACTGACTGCAGAAAGTCAGGTGTGTTTCAGAAGACTTCCAAATGGCCATCGGCGACACGATACTGTTGTGACCTCCCAGCCCTGGGGGTGCATGAGGTGTCCCACAGCTGGGAGATCACAGCAGCTGCAGTGGGGTTGTCTGCAGCTGCAGTGAGGTTGTCTGGGGCACCCCTGCAGCTGGGAGCCACATCAGTGGGGGCTCCTAGCCCCAGGAGCCTGCTTCTGGGAAGCGTAGAAAATTTAGATTCAGTCTGCTATTAAATAAAAACACCAAAAAGCCCTGCTGAAGCGTGCAAGCTATCCAGATGCTTGGGTTGCCAGGTCAAACTGATGCTATTTCTCTTCCTGTATAGCACTGTTTTGTTTGGTTTCTATGTCTGTTAGCAAAGGTTTTTGGTAAATGTGCTCTTTTGGAAGCAAGTTAATAATTTGTTATGAGAACTCTGGTATCTGTTAATCGATCTTTATTGGTTACATTTGTCTGTTTTATTATGCACTCTAGGGTTGACAGACGCTTCTGGTCACTTTTAGATTGGTATCCGGGAATGTAATTATACAATTCTGTTGCTGTATTTTTCTTTTCTTTGTTTGCAAATGCCCATAACCAAACTGTATATCAGCAGAAGGGCAAAACAGAATTCCCATTGGTACTAACATTAGCAAGTACATATTTATAATTGGAAAAAACTGGATATTTTTATTTAATTACCTTCCCTATTTTTATTCATCTCCTTAAATAGATGTTTAATATAGTTTTACAAGGTTTTCTAGGTATACGACATTTGAAACTTGGGTTGCAATGTGATGGGAAGAGGGTAATGTGGATTATCAACATTTTTCCTGATTCTTGGCCAACTGTGAGTGAACTGGAGAGACAGGAACCAAAGCAGAGACAGTCTTAGTTATGAGTCAGTGTCTGCTAATCCAAAATAAATTTGCAGTGGTAAATTTTCTCTTTTGTCATGGTTAAACAAAATTGACTTGTATTGTTACTTAGAAGTAGTTAAGCTATGAGCAGATTTAAATATAAATTACTATAGAATAGATAACTAAGATCTGTGTGGATTGCAAATTATACAAACTTGTAACAGCTTTAGGATTCCTATAAGGATTTCATTTTTAAAAAAAGCCTCTAGCTCTCACCAGTCTTCAGAATTTGAACAGGAATAGATTGATTGTAATGATCAGTACCTGCATACACAGACAACCAGAAACAATAGTGCTCTGAGGTGTAAATTGATCCCATTAAACTTTAAGAAGTGTCAACTTTTGAACTCTAATTACAGTTTAAATCTTGATAATACGGATTTGTCTGTAAAAAAAAAAAAAAAAAAAAAAAAAAAAAAAAATTTCTAGCATACTTATAGCAGAAAAAGTATGCTGCTGCATAAGTGTGAACAGTATTGGGGATGAAGTGGCTTTATTTCAGAATAGCTACTCAGTTCCATTGTAGTAGAAACAGTGCACCAATATTTCTTTGTTACCCTGGGCTGTAGTAGACTATGATGGGTTGCAGTTGAGAATTGTTTATTTCCAGCCATTGCTGGGGTAGGGAACAAGGAATTCAAATTTGTCTCTTGACAAATTTAAAATCAATTTTACCCATCTTAGAAAGAAGAGGGAATTAGAAAGATGTTTTCCCTTCTCCAATACGAGTACAATCACCATTTGTTTATTTGCTGCTAAAATCTCTAACGTTCTCCAAAACAGTATACTGACTCATTAGTACAAAAATGTACAGAATGTTGAAAATCTTAAACTTAATATCAGGGCACAATATAATTATCAAGCTAAATAAGGATTTCATTTAAAAAAAATGAAAGTATTGACTAAATTGAAAAAGCAGTGCTAGTTCATAATTCAGGGCTAATGCAGGAGTCAGCAACCTATGGCCCACAAACCAGATTGCCTGTGAAGCCATTAGATCAGGCCTGCAGAACTAGAACCTCAGCAACATTCGATAGCTGGGGCTTTGCTTACATCTTGCCTTTGCAGCTGGGCGGAGAGCTGTCCCGTGCCCTGCAACAGCAAAGAGAAGTTGCAGCAGTGGCTGATCCTTGGCACTGGCCCACCTTGGACCTGAGCTTGGCCATTCCAGCCTGGTGCCAGAAATGGTTGCTCCCCATTGGTCTAATGTATTATAAAAAAAATACAGGACCTTTTTTTTCTTCCTCAAAACCTAAAAGAATTTGCCAAGAGGCGTTACAGATGGCTACAAAAATGTTAAAAGGTAGTATCTCAGCTGTTCTTTGAATAGTCCCACTATATGTTTTGCATTTGTAATTTTTGTCATTTACCTAGAAAAGATTTGATTTGAATATGGTCTTTTATCATTAAAAATATTCTAAATTTGTCAAATATTTACCAATTTGAAGGGCATATTTTATCTAAACAAACTTAAGAATGTATAGCTTAACATCAACTTATTCATATTCTTATTTTTTACGTTTTTATTATCTTTGAAAATAGTGAATGGTGTGTTTATTTTTTACTAAATGATTCATTTTTTTTATTCCTCTATATCAAGCTATATGTGGATGAAAAATTGATGTTATTAAATGCAGAAAATAATGTTTTGAAAGTTGTTTTTATTTAAACTACCTTAAATGTGTGGATACATATGGAAAAAATAACCTTTTCAGAATGTTTTGTTTTTAAGTTACTTATTAAATTACGAGCAGTTAGTTGTACTGATCTTGTTTTGGAATGCCAGTTCCTTCAGGATTTTAGAACTAGTGAATATCATACTTCATTTTAAACCAGAGACTAGAAGATAAAAATAAGTTTCCCTGTTTTTTCTAATTCCCAGTCAACTTCTTAAATTTTGAACAAGCTAATCATTGAACTAAATTTGCTAAATAAACTAAAATAAAGAAGAAATTCTCTCTGTACCTACAGAAGAGGTTACTGGTATTAAAACCCAGCTAGCACTTAAGCACCTGAACAATCCATTTGCTGTGCTAAGTGACTTCACCAGTTCCATTGTTTTGCCTTCTTTAAAAGTTTGACAGCAAATGTTCTGCTTAATTTTTTTCAGGGTTTTTTTATTGGAATACAAGTTTTAGGCCTTAACATGAGTTGTCCTCATAATTTTGAAATTATAGAAATAGTCTTTTTTTAAAAGTACCGTAAATAGATTTTACTTAAAAGTGCAAGTTAAAAATTAAATTCAGTATACACAAAAGTCCAGATTTTCTCTCTACATTTTTATCAACCACTTTACACATAGCCACTTATTTTAAGAGGTTCCAGTTGCATATGTAACTTTTATGTTAGACGTTTGTTTTGGGGGTATTTCTGTAAGTTATTGTATTTAAAGAGATTTTGGAAGGTAACCTGTAAATGGACAACTTGATGAGTAAAAACTTAGTTATTAGTTTTTTGTAAATAAATTTAACCTCTTATAATAGCAATGGGGAGGCTCTTCAAAAACACTTCAGATGGCAGTTTTGCCAGGTATAGCAACATTTGCGGGGTGAGGGGGCAGGAAGGTGATGGACAGTGTAATGTATTCCAGTTTTTTTCTGTTCCAGGCCCAGCTTAAATCACTCTTGTAATTCATTTAAAAAAAAAAAATTCTAACTAACTGATCAACATGTCCTTTCACTGTATCTGATGAAGTGCAGTAAGCTCAGGCTCACAAAAGCTTATGGATCTCCGATTTAGTCTGCAAGTAGGGACCTACTTAATTTGCAGTTTTGCAGATTTTACGGGAACCACAAAAAAGTCATTGTCCACAAAATAAAACACACATAACAACCCAACTTACTAAAATTAAATTGCTGGCTCCCCAGTGGGAGATAGCAGTCCTCATGGCTGCTATAGCTTGGCCTTGCAGCCTGCTGGGGCAGATCACCAGCAGGAAGGGGAGCAGGCAAGATGGTGGTAGCCCCCTTCTTTCCCCATCTCTTACTGGCTCAGAGAGCTGCTTGTTATGTGGGCCTGCCTCTCCGCCAATCAGTGGCAAGCAGCAGGTTTGCAGTGATATTGGCTCTGTGCGCCAGGAGCAGCCTGCAAAAATCCCTTTTGCTCACTATGACTTAGGTAGATCTCTGTCTATAAGGTGCATCTCTGCCCTCCTTTGACTAGTGCATTCTCCTCGTTTTCAAAGTGCATTTGGGTTCTTTCCACCTAGCACATCATCAGGTCAAATCAGACCCTCAGCCCTGTTTATGGAACCCTACTGAATTCAAATGCATCTTCAGTGTTTTCAGTGATAGCTGCACATTCCCATTAGCCTTTTAAGATGTGTTTTTTGTTTCCTGCCCCCGCACCCCACTCCCCAGCCATTGGTTTTTGGGTTATAATAGCACATTGCCCAAAATTGATTACAAAGGCTGAAAAAAAAGTATGCAGGTAGGAAATTAATGGGCAGTAGTCCAAGGAGAACCTATAAATTCACATTTACAGCAATCAAGTGGCACCCTACCCAAAAGGTGCTGTAAAGTACTCATAGTAAAGTACTGAAAGTACTCTTCTTCCTCAAAGGTAGAAGTACCTAATATAGTAGTATGGTGTGTTAATATTAAGTACTGCTGTGCCTCAGAAGTTGAAATACTTTACTATCCTAGCACCAGATGGAATGAGAAGTTGAGTATAGACTGCTTCAGTTGCTTGCATCATTTGCACAGGAATTGCATCCTTATTTTATAGAGAGAGAGAATCTCTGAAATACATCATTGAGTTTCAAGCTGTAGGCAAATCAGTATGAACTGATTTTTTTTTTTATTTTTTTTTTTTTAGTAGTTGTATTACCCATGGCTTCTATATAGCTGATCTTTTTCGCTTTTCTGAAAAAAAAAATTATAGAGCCAATTTAATTGTTGAAAATAATATTTCTATAACTGATCAATGCCTGCTTTTTTAAAAGGTGAAGTCTGTGAAAACCGGGTCGGTCTTTTGGACAATCTGCTGCTGTTTATCCTACTTTTATATGGTAAGCCTTTTATGTGTACGTGAGCTAAATTTATTTGACAAGATAGGTCTTTTTGTTTATAGAGCTAAGAACTGTGGAGATTAAATTCTCATTGGAAGCCTTCAGGTTATATCAGAATTGTTTAGTACTAATGTATTAAATACACAAGCAACTTCTGAGAATTGACAGTACTTTTGAAGGGTATAGTTATAAAAAGTACACTTCCCTAGTGAAATTCCCTTAGAAAAACAGTCTAAAATAAATTAGATAAATTCTCAGATTTGATATCAAGAGAGTAGTTTTGATTGGAGTTGCTGTTCAGTCCAGTTGCAGAGAGGCAGGATTTTGATCGTGTGTGTGGATGAAATTGAAATCTTTTCCTGATAATATGAAAATGTCACAGAAGAGAGCAGATATGAGAGTCTGGATAAACAGATTTTTCCCTTGAGTTCACCATGAATTTTGCAATTTAGATTTTTTGTAGTTGGGGAGAATATGTTCAGTAAAGATATTTGGGGTGATGTTGGGTGGGAAGATAATCTGGCAGTAGGAGAGATGACTTCAATGAGTGAATTGGTGGATCATACACAAATAGCATCTGGGAAGGTACAGAGAAATCCATATAGTTTATTGAAGAAAGGGTGAAGAAGTTACTTTAATCATCCCCTCCGAGCAGTTGGCATGGAAGCAGCTGCCAAGGGGCTTATCAGCGTAATAGAGGCACAATAAGGTTCAACAGTTGGATATTCAAGTTGGAAAAATTAAGGTAAAAATGTGGATTTGATTTTCAAAGGGAGAATAATCAACTGTTAGTACAGTTTAACAAATGGAGTATAGCTCTTCTATTACTTAAGATCTTTAAATCAAAATGGGATGTCTGTCTGAAAGACTTGCTCTACTTCAACTGAAGGTTGTTACGTTTAATTTCAGAATTTTTTTATCGAATTCAGTTACTTATGTCATACAGGAGGTCAGACTGCTTGATCATAAAGGTCTCCTCTGGTCTTTCTTTGAAAAAACAAGAGTTTCTGCAACAATATTATTAAGAATTGATGGGGATGGGATCCAAAGTAAAACTGAAGGAGAGATTGTCCCATGGTACTTTAAGAGTTGAAAAATGTCACCATTCCACATCAGAATGAAACAAGGGCCCTTCTAAGATTTGTAGCAAAAAAGCAGAAGGGGAGCCCTTCCCCACCTCCCACCGCAGAATAGCTAGTTGTCACATGTTCAGGAAATTCACCTGGAAGGTAGAAGACTTGGTTTAAAAATCTGATTCAAGCAACTCAACCATGGTGTCCCATGCCATAGGTGGGCAAGCTGACAAGAAAGTCCCTGATCAGAGAACCATATATTTTTAAGCTAAAGAATACACAAGTTACAGGGCAGACTGAAGTTTGTATATTAATTTTGAAGTGTTGGATGCTGTTTAAATGGTCTAAAACAGAGATGTGCTCAACCTCTGGTCCATAGGTCAGATGTGTTCCACTAAGCCACTCTCCCTCGCTACCAAAATCCCCAAGCCCAAGCCCTACATGGTTGATCAGGGCCAAGCCACACTCCGTCCCTCCACAAAGCAGGCTGGGGCTGAGCCATGGCCCCTTTTCCCCTGCAGGGCTGTGTTGTGGCTGGACTGCCCCCTGCTCCCCTTCACATGGCCAGATAAGACCTGCCACACCTGCCCCACACACTGGTTTGGAACCACCAGCTGGATCCAGCCTGCAGACAGACTAGGTACTGCTCATCCAGCCCACTGGGCAAAAAGGTTGGCTACCACTCGTCTAAAAGCATGTTAACAGTACATGATATTATTGTTCTGGTAAATACATTAATTGAACACACATCTTTCTATGAAATCTTGCCTTCCAAAGCAGCTTTACGTTATACAAGGTGTTTGTAAACCTGCTAGTTTCAAGGTATGCTACATATGAAATCTGAAAAAAAACAAAAACACAAGGGTTGGGGTTGTTATACTAGCATAGCATAACCTTTTCTGTTACCACCCACATAGTCTAATCAGACCCTTAAAATGAGTGAGTTTCATGAGCAGGTAAATATAACAGGGAGGCACTTTTTCTGTTGAAAGTAACTGTCTGCAGTGTCCCACTGAGTAACATCTTAGTTTGTACAATCTTGTGGAGGTGGCGAAATCAGACTATGTTGAAAGGAAGGCAAAAGTAGAAGTAATGGATTTTCCTCATGGATCCTCCCCATTCTCCCCAAAATGTAGGACTTGTATGTGTAATATTAGAAAGACTGTTCTAAAACTATTGGACTATTAAGGTTGAGTTAATTTGACTGTTGCTGCTTTTTTCCTTGGTTTTAAGGGCATTTTCAGTTAGGTAAGGGTTAAAATTTGATGTTGGATTAATAGTAAAGATAAAGATGATCCATCTATAGGTAGTTTCCTTGCATTATTCCTTTGGTGATTTACTTTCATACACCCGTTTCTCTTGGAAATGAGATCCTCACTTGCTGTGGACATTTTAAATTCCAGGTAATTGAAGCCTGACATAAATGTATCCATCATAATATATTTTTTTTAGTAAAAATCAGTGTTTTTTGTAGTATCAGTTGAGAACTTTATAATAGAGTGGTAGTTTGGGGGTTTAAGCTTCATTCTGCCTTGAGAAAGCCAAGGAAATAGTAATTCGCTTGGAAAAAAAAAGAAGTGTTTCAGGATTGACTTTAAAAGTTCTGCTGATAGCTGCAAAATAACTGGTTTGGACATGGATAAAACTTCTAATTAAGTTCAATAGCATGTGGAGCTCACTGATGCAGTAATTTCATCTGCAGAGTTTTCTTCAAAATGAGTAACTTTTGCTTATTTTTGTACTCATGCTCTATTATGCTGTTAGCATTTATTTGACTTCCACCATCGCTGTTCAATATGCCTTTCACTGGTGATTTGTATGTATAAATAGTCTTGCACTGAAAGAGATGTAATTTGGTCTAACAGCATGTTCCCCTGCCTGTCTGCAGCTTAGCTAGACTTCTAGAAAGTTCTGCTTTCATTAGTTGAGAAAGGATCAGGCAAAAAGAGGTGCATTTAGACTCTAAATAAATGGATTTGGAGTTAATTGTGTTCCTTCAGGCAACAGAGGCACAGACTGAGTATGAAATTGCATGTGTTCATGGCATTACTAGTCTTCACTCTGTGGTTACTTATTATAGTCTTCAAACATGCATGCATTTTCTTTTTATCCCCTTCCACTTTGTTTTAAAACAAATAAAATTGATAGTGAATATAGTGATGCTTCCATATAAACCAAATAGTACATCAATAAAAACATATCTTAATATATTCCAGACTTTCAAAATTTCTTTCCTGTTGACTGTAGATTGTCTTAATGTATTTATTTAATCTTATCATCTGGACAACACAGATGTTATGGTAGTTGTGCCAGGAAAAATAAACAGTTACTGTACATTATGATTATAGTAAAATTGTTTCCAAGTTTGGCCTAAATAATTTCAGTTTGTTGCTTTGACCATGGGGTTCTAAAAATAAATGCATGAATCTGAGCCTTTTTCAAAACTAGGTCTAAAAATGTATTGCCTGGTATGATCCAATATAGATAAGGCACATTGCACTTAACACTTTCTTAGGTGTCAGGGGGAGTTTAGCTTCAGCTTGACAGTTTGATATATTTGGAAATATAGGCTGCCTTTTCTACACTAAACTAACGCATTTTGAAGAGACCCATTTTGATGTCGTGCTTATAAAGCCTGGTCTACACTAGGATTTCTGTAACAGGCCATCTGATATTTGAATGATCTAATTTACAATTTCATTTCCAATAGGTCTCTGCATGGGGTGGTTATGTTTTCATCATCAATCTTATTCCTCTACATGTGTTTGTTCTGTTGTTGATGCAGAGATACAGCAGGAGGGTCTACATAGGTGAGTGTTCTGACTGTATTATAAACCACTTCTAAAACAACTGATTTCATTTTCATTGAATAATCAATACAATTTGGCAAGCATTAACTAAAGGAATGTGAAATACAATCTTCCTACCTATGAATTTTGCTGTAAATAAGGAAAACAGTCTCATGTGAAATCACCTTAAGTTACTTTGGTCACATTATACTTTCCTTTTTGCACTAGTGAAAAAGGAGAAATCACCAATTTGTAATTAATTTTTTTCAAGTCCTTTAATAATTCAAGTAAATTTAATACACAGGCTTCATATTTTGCCAATATACTCTTGCAGCATTTTAGAAGCTATTCATCCAATTTCCACAAAATTATAAAATATTCTGTCTCAGAAGAGCGTTCCATATTCAACATGAGTTATATAAAATGTTGTTTTGCCAAGCCTTTAAGGAACTGTTTGGTATCCTAGTATAAGATACTTGAAACAGCCCACTTGAAAAAGTATACAAAACGTGCACATGTATACTAAATGAGTAGTGATTTTTAGATGCTCAATTTGAGTTGTTTTGAAAGGTAAATACCCAGCTATTTTTTCTTTTTTTCTTTGGTAACCTGAAGTCAAGCTGGATACTTGTGTATCTTCTGTGACATTCAGGAATAGCTTCCTGTTTATCCTGTGGTTATCCACTTCTCTGAAACAAAGCCTGAATCCAAAGCTCAGCCAGTTCCACAGAGGGATGGTATGTGTTTCCTAGCAGTTTTCAAACCAAAAAAAGGAAACTTTTTAGGTGACGTTGCATAGGTTGTAAGGGGCTGAAAATGACCTTGCAAGATCATGAATTACCATATTTACTCGAATCCAAGATGAGGTCCATTCATTTATCCCTCCCAATCAGCAGGAAGTATGTAGCTAGGTGGAGTGTGGGAGAGACAGAAAAGAACCATGAAGCACCTCCCCCCCACCCCCAATGCCTGTGCCTTCCTCCTCTCACCAGCTGCCCCTTGCCTTCTTACTCACTGCTCTAGCTCTGGTCCTTCTAGCCCTGACCAAGTCCACTGGCTGCTGTTTCTACTTCTTCCTTGCCAGGCTGGGCTGAGGTCAGGTTAGTGCCTTGCTGCGGCTGAGTGCCCCAAAGGACGAGATTTGGCAGAAGGTGTGGAAGGGGGAGGGGACAGCAGGTGGTAGAGGTTTGGCCCTTTACTGCCTGCCACTGTGGAAGTAATGACCTTGGTCCTTTTTCCTGCCAGGGGCAGGGGGCCAGACACTATGAGCCTTTGTGGTCTCTTCCGACTCTACAGTCTATGAGTTTAAGACACCCCCCCCCCCCCACACACACACACACACACACACAACTTCATATATGAAAATTATAAACCAATTTGTAAATTTTCCATGTGTACAACCCAGTTAGAAGGGGGTCATCTTAAATTTGAGGTAGTCTTGGATTTGGGTAAATACAATAGAGTATGAAGATTTTTTTCCAAAAAATGTATGAAGAAATCTAATTTTTATTTAAAGCTTTCATGGATTTAGTATATTCCCCCAAAATAGATACTTTTAGCTTTCTAGTATGTTGAGATTTAAAAATAATAGCTTTAGAGTCAGTCAAGTCCAAAATAATCCTTCAAACTGTTGGTGACTATGCTTTTAAGCGTATGTAAATAGTGTTCTGAAGGGATTAACTTTAATTGATTTGCTTGGCATTCAAACTGTCTTTATGTAAATCACTGACAGCATTATCATATTGCATAAGTTGGTCCTGATGAAAATACTGTCATGGCTTGTTACAGAGTAATAAACAAGAACTGTGTACCAGGAGGCCGGGGGGGGGGGGGGGGCGGGGGGTTGTTATCCAGAAGGTTGTTGAGTTTTTAAAATTGTTTTGGGCATGGATCTTCCTTTGGATACTTCCTGCCATGTCTGCTGCCATAATAAAAGTCTTAAGTCTAGGGGTGTACCAATAGAGATTTTTGAGGCTGATACCAATATCAGATTTTTAAGGTGGCATAATCAGCCAATACCAATCAGATTTCTGATACCAGCTGGAGAAAGCTCTCCATGCTTTAAGTCTGTGGTGTAAGGGGAGGGGTGTGGGGAGGCAGATCAACACCTTCCCCCCCCCCCCAACCACACACACGGTGAGAGTGAGGGGACAGGGGCAGGCACTCTATCCATAGCTCTGTCCCAACGGCACCATGTGCCTGGTGCAACCCCAGCTCTTAGTGGTACATGGGGGGAGACAGGGGCCAAGCCAGGGCTGCGCCAGGTATGCAGCAGCACTAGAAGGGTGCTATGGCAAAATTTGCAGTGGCTGCAGCCCCCTCCATAGCCCCTGTTTGAGAAGAGCCCAGCGCAGCCCCAGCTCCAGTCTGCCCCATGCAGATCTGGGGGCACACGTTTTCTCCTCCCTCCCCCCCCCGATGGCCATGGGTCTGTCTTGCACCCGCTCCCTGGATGGGCAGCACCAGCCCCTGTCCCCTCCCTCACTGTAGCAGGGTGGGGTTGATCTGGTGGGGGGTTGCACTTGGGGCAGACTCTGGCAGCACTGGGAGGGATGGCTACAGCCACCCCAAAATTCCCCATGCCACCCCTCCCAGCACTGCTGCCACCACCTCACCCCCACTTGGAAGGAGGCGCAGCCTGCTCTCACCCCATGCACAGATCCATGGGGCATGTGCCCCCCCCCATGCCTCCCCTGAAGTTGCATGTGGCAGTGGGGAGCCACTTCCCCCCCACCTCTTGGATGAGCCACCCATGACTCCATCCCACCCTGCTCCAGCTGGGCAGTGCCTGCCCCATTCCCTCCCTCACTGTGGGGGCCTCGATTGGCACCCCCCTCCCCTCCCAATGCTCCTTCCTCCCACAGATTTACTGGCAGGATGCTGCTCTCCAAGCTGTTGGGCTGTATATTAGTTATCAGATGGTATTGTATTATAATGAAACTGTATTTATGCACCCCTAAATTATGTAGTATAATATTCATTTATATGTATTCTTAATTTTTAATCATAGAATGGTAAGCGTTGGATTTCCTTACTAGACGATTCATTCATTATTTGCGATTTCTGTGTCAAGCTATATCTGGATTGAAATTCAGCTAAAGTACACAAACACGATTATAGAAATATGAGTTATGTATTTAGCACAAAATTCTGTTTAAAGGGGAAAAAACTAAAAGTTTATCAAAAGTTAAATCAGTTTTAAAAGGTAAAACCAAGAATATTTTATCTGTAGCTAGAAAATTGAACTGTTTACATCAGGATGTCCTTTGCAATTTTAGACGAAGTAGTTTCATCTTCTTGCATTTCATTTTATTTGTAGATTGAAGCAGGAACGCTTGTTTTCCTATTTTTAAAAATCAGCTTCTCAAATCTTGAATGAACTAACCTTTGAACTAATTGAATAAAATGAAAATATCAATAATCTCATCAGTAGATGAGATCAAATACAGGTTTAGGATTCAGTAAATCCTTGCTGCTCCAGTGATTTCCACCAGTACAGCTGTTCTACTTCAGCAGCAAATGCTGCTTGAATTTATTGAAATGTGTTAGTGTAGATTAAGTTATCAGACATTTAATTTTTCAATATCTTGTTCTCAGAAGACAAAAAGATTTAAATAACAGATCAGGTTTAAAATTATGAAAATAGCCTCTCTTCTATCTTTGGTGATCTGAGCCTATATTTGACTAATGGTGTAAGACTCCAACATGATCCAGAATTAAAAAAAAAAAAAAAGTTATATAAAAAAAATACGGAAGAGTAAACACTTGTGAATTTTAGTTTATTGAAATACATTGCACATTTTACTCAGTCCTGTCTCAGCTGGGGGCTTGTCCACATTAAGCAAGATCTTTTGATATTGTTTTAGAACAAAAGTTTATTCTGCTAAAGCTGTTCATTTTTGCTAGCTAGCTTTTTTACAAATTGTTATTAATGTTATCAAAGCATGAAGTTTTCACGCAGTCTAAAAGTCCACTTGCTAGAATTTTGAAAAAAGTGAGGTGGTAAAAAGGAAATTAAATTGTTCCTTGGTTTATGTAAAAGAGGAAAAAAAAAATCACTTGTCAGCTGGGTTTTAATGAGTTCTTAAGATGAACAGAACAATACTCATTATTGGTTTCAACTTTACTAAAAGTATGAACTGTGATAGAATTGAAGACACTGATTTAGGCAAATGTATCAGTCAACCAAGAATCTTGTGACCTACTTGGCATCAGTACTTTACCAATATGCTGACCATGCTTCAACACACATGAGGTTAATCCACTGATAGCTTAAAAAAAAAGATTTTATATCCAGATTTACTTAATTTTAACGTTCAGGTTTTCCTTAGGTGATTTAGAATGAATAAGTAAATTGTTTGCAAGTGTAATGGAGTGCAAAATCTGAATATTGGATACATTTCTAAATCAATATAGAAACATTAAATGTTTTATTTTTAAACTGTTGCATAAAGAGAGTCTCACTGCACTGTAAAACACTTGTAATGGAATAAATGCAGTCTTATGGTATAATTGTGACCTTTAGAGGATTTGTAGTGTCCCGCCCCCCCCCCCTACAATTTGAGATCTGAATCATGCAGTCTTACATTTTAACATTCTGTATGTTTAAACTTTTATTTAGCAAACACACTTAATTGAGTTGTTAAAGTTGATCTCACTTAATTGAAGTTATCCAGGGGAAAGAGAGATTTTAATTTAAACCTGCAAGATCTTTTCCTTGTCCTCCATACTAGTATGTTGCAATTTGAACAAAAAATGACTATTCGGTTGGTAAACCACAGTCTGTTTTGCTTGTTGTGGTAGCAGTACATTCTTTGGGACTGAGGAGTTCTGTTTGCTGGGCTCAAGTACTCTTCAATGAGGCATGGATTATAGAAACTAAATAAATTTTATTGTAGAACTTTATCTAGTATTGGTTTGGTCACCAATGTACTTCTAAAAGTTTACTCTCTTATAATTTTATAAAGTGCATAGCAACCAAATTATGTTACTTCTCAGTTTATGAAATTGCTTTCCTCAAGTAAAATAGATTTTTTTTTTTGTGTGGTGACCTAATTAAAGCTTTCAAAATCATGAGACTAGAATACATGAATCGGAATTAACTACTTGGTGTGCATATTCTGTGAGAACATGCACACCAGCAGGGAAGAGATTGCGAGTACTGGAACAATTCTCTTACACACAGCTTCAGTATTCACATATAATAGTAGTATTAGTTTTATAAATTCATTTAGGTCAAAAGGAGCAGGTAGTCATGAAACAATCACAGAATTTAACCCTGAGAGAAGATAGTGCTCTGTGCAGGTGACTACCACTTGCAAAGTAGAAGGGGTGTGCTGTTTTCATTGTGGAACCTCCAGGGTAGAATATGGTTTAGATTTAAATTAAGTAGAGGGACTGAAATAAAGCAATTGGTGTACTAGCTTTTCTTTATTTCTGTTAAATATTCTCTGGTCCTTTTAGGAAAGGGGAATCTGAGGGATAGTGTTTTACATTTCCAAAACGTTGTGACGAGTCAGGGAAAAAGTGAGTAAATGGGGAAAATGTATTACCATGATCTAGAAAGTAGAAAGAATTATTGGAGTAGACTTAAACATGTTTGTAGTTAAAATAATTTATTATAAAAAGTGATGAATGTCATTGTCTAGTGCCACAGGATGGCAGTCTTGTAACATTCTCATGGTCTGATGAATTATTTATAACATTGCAGTGAATTCCTTTAAAAAAAAATTTTAGAGAGTAAAATATGTGCACCCTTGGTACCATGTGATGAGATAGCAGGCAGACCAAGGACTGAAAAGCGGTTGCTAAAAGAGATCAACCAATAACAAAAAGGTGGCAAGTGATCTTCACTGTTGTCACAGATTTATTTTTTTTTACTACTTTTTCTGAACAGCATGTAGTACAGTGGGGGTCATAATCCTTGACTATAGTCCCCGAGAGCTATAGAAATATAAACAAAAAAAAATGTAATTTAGGAAGAAGAATGCATTGAGAATAAAAAAGTTGAAGGCAGGAAGGGAAGGAGGGAGAGCAGCAGAGTAAGAGATAAATGAAGTTCAAGAGAGCAGCCTTGAATACTCAGATAAATTGATAGGTAAAGATAGTATGGGAGGCAGCCCAAGGCGAAAAGGAGGTCAGGAGAGTTGCCAGTTAATAAAACAATATTGAAGGCATACGTGTAAACTGTCCCAATATAACAAAGGTTAAAAGCGTGATAAATGCTAATCTTGGTTAAATGGCAGAATCGTGAGCCATTCAGTGGCCTAACCTAACATTCAAGAAGTAACTCGAGCAGAAACAGGCTGCTTGCAGACATTAAACCAACAACAGTTCAAAAAACCCAGGGGAAGAAAAAAGAAAAAAAAAAAAAAAAAAAAGAGTGCTTTAAACTCTGTGCACTCCAGTGCCAAGCCCAGGACATGCCCAGAAGAGTCAGTGTTAGCTGAATCTGGCTTACCTGACATCTGTATAGATAAGGTGCTTTTATCCAGTGGCTGATTGAATCGGCTTTAGCTATAAGTGCCAAAAAGCCTTGCTGAATCACCCAGTCTATACAGATGCTGTGAGATTGGGTCTAAGTAACATGCTGCTGCTTCTGGTAAAGCATGGGGTCTGCTGTTTAATGTTTGTAAGCAGCCTGAATTGGATTCCCAGAGACAAAATATGTCTAGCATATCATCATGTAGGGCTAAAATTAGGAAGGCCAGGTGCAAAATGAGATCTAAGCTTGTAATGGAAATAAAGAATAAAAGAAAAAATGGATAGTTTAATTAGTAGGAAGAAGGAAAACATGGTGCAGAGATGGCTGAAGTTGTGATGCCTTTGTTTTGGTATTTGCCAAAAGTTAATACTGATCAGAAGGTTAACATGAGTAGCAACAACAAGAAGATAAGAAGTCAGGCTAGAATAGCGGAGAACACTTAATGAAGATGCATGTCAAACTGAATGAGCCTGGTGGACTTTCTGGTGAAGTATTTAAAGAACTGGCTGAAGCAGTTTCCAAGCTGTTAGGAATTTGTTTGAGAACTAGTAGAAGATAGGTACATTCCAGAAGACTGGAAAAAGGCAAAGCTCCTCTCCTTAAAGTGGTTAAAAAGAAGATCCACAGAATTACAGACTAGTCATCCTGGAAAGATAAGACAGTTTTATTTGTAAGAACTGAGAAGATGATATCAAGAAGCTAACAGTGCTAAGTGACTACCAACTTGGATTTGTTAGTCATGTTAAACCAATCTAATCTTTTTCTATGGCAGAGTAACAGGCCTTGTTGATTGAGGAGGAGCTATAGATATCATGTACCTTGATGTCTTTTGACACTTTCACATTTTAATAAGCAAGTTAGATAAAGATGGCCTAGAGAAAACTATTGTAAATGATGGTTAACCAACTACCTGGAAAACCACTGATAGCCAGGCTGGTTACCAGTGGGTCATTGTCCAAGTGGAAGGATGGATCAAATAAGGTTTCACTTGTCCTTGGTCTTGGTATTATTCAGCTATGCATTAATAAGTTTGGGTATTGTGTTAGAAAATCCGTTTTATAAGTTTACAGATGTTGCTGAAGTGAGTCAGGTTGTAAGCATTTTGAAACAGAATATTAAGGGATGAACATGACAAATTGAAAGTGCTGTGAGATAAGATGCCATTCAAAAAGGACATTTGGAAAAATACTATACTTGGCAATAAATTACACCAACATAAAATGGGGAACAACTGGCTAGGCATCTCTTTTGCAGAAAAAGAATGTGGGTTATAGTAGACTAAACCGAATGCCAGCCAAAAACATCCTACTGATGCAAAAAAGAAAAATCTCTAGATACCATGAGATGCAAAAAAACCAAAAAAAAACCCCCCAAAAAACAACCTTATATCACGAAGCATCCTCCTGATATTCTCAGCACTGATAATGCCCAAACTGAGGAACTGTGTTGAGTTTGGACCATGCTTGAGGAAATGTGGACCAATTAGAAGGAGAAGCAAAAAATATGCAGAGTTCTAGAAAACATGACTTCTGAGGAAAAATTTGAAAGAACTGAGTGAGGTTTTTTAGTTTAGGGAAGACGCAGTATAAGGAGAGGTCAAATATGTGATCACTTACTGCAAAGGAGAAGATTATGTATTTTTCCATATTCACTGGGCATGGGACAAGAAGCAATGAGTTAATGGCAACAAGTGAGGTGTAAGTTAGATATTAGGTTATTTTCCTAAGGCTTCCTCTACCCATGCAGGTAAAGGTGCAATGTGCTCTAATGCATGATTCACACAGTTGTGCCTCTTGCATCTTGCCATGTAAGTGTGGAATGGCATGATTGTGGGATTGCTCATTAGATCCCATGATGCCTTATTGCTGGTGCAGAGGCAGCCTGATCCTGGACTCCCCTTGCACTGGCAAGAGGCAAGCTCCTGCAGCTGGGATCTCCACACACCCCAGTAGAGGGTTTCCTAGCTGTGGGGGCACCCATGCAGCAGGTCTCCCTCCCCCAGGGGTCTGTGATGCCCTCTGGCAGAAGGATTGCCACCCCAGGGGCTTCATGCATGCCCGATGCACGGGGAAATTAAATTGCTTCAAAAGCAGTCTTTCTACCGCAGGGGTTTCATGCACTCCCCCAGACCGGGGGCGGGGGGAGGGAAGGGGGCGGCGCAGAGGAAGAAAAAGAAAAAAAAAAATTTACTTGAAGACATGCTACAGAGACCCAATATCCACAGCTGCAGGGTCTGGGTGGGACCCAGAGTCCTTAGCTGCTAGGGGTAAGAGCCCCCAGCAGTTGTGGGACTTGTAGCCCTGGCTGGGCATGGTAAGCCTGTATGGCTAGGAGCCCACAGCTGATGAGTTCCCAGCTGCAGGGAGCCCCCGCTATACGTGCGGACTAAAGCTTATTAGTACTAACTTGATAGCTGGTTGTTAAGTTGAGGTCTAACTTCATGGCCAATTGGAGCTTTTCATTGTGTGATAAGTCCTTTGCATGTGTAGCTGGTCTCAAGATGATTGCACAATTAACTAGTTAATTCTGCAATACCTATAACATGTTGAGGGAAGCTAATTGTCAGGATAATTAACATTGGGGGTGAGCAATTATTTTGGGCAGAGCGCTGCTTACTGAGTTCTGGCAAGCCATTGAGGGCCACATGACAGACAGCCAGGGGCAGATTAATATTAATTTTCTAAATTTAGGGGCCCTGTGGGCCAGGTAGAGTGGCCTGCTAGGCCACATCCAGGCCGTGGGCCATATTTTGCCCACCTCTGGATAGATTATCAATGGAGGTTTTTAGGAAAAGTTAAAGTTATATCTGAAGTATGGTTTACATGCTCCATGGAGGAGTCAACTGCAGAGAGGGATAAATTAGATGACCTCTTGAAGTTGCTTTCAGCAGTATAATTTAGTAATAAGTCCTAATCCTGCAGTGACCTTGGCTTAAATAGAGACTCTTGTTGAACTTAATTGAAATTTGTATGAGCTTTAGGGTTCCATTGTAGGGTTGGGGCCAAAAGATGTGGCCCATACTACCTGTAGAAGTGAGAGAAAGCTAGGAAGGGAGTGGTCTCCTAGTTGTAGGAATATGGGAAAGAAGTAGGGGGGAGGGGGGGGAGTCTATCCTGGAAGTTTCTATTTATTGTAAGTTATCCAAGAACAGGCAACACAAGTAGATTGAATTGAAGAGACTAGTTGGTTTAAAATGGAGTTAAAGCTGAGTTTTTACTCTTTCAAGTTGAATGATAAAATAGTTCTAGAGATTGCACAGAATAATGAATTAAAGGGGTTTAAACACTTCAGGATGGGGAAGCAAGATGAGCCACAAGTGATACTAACAGTGGCAAAGTATGGTTTAATGAGTATAACTGAAATTTGATCTGAAGACTATCGTAAGTGGCATGTTGGGATTATAGATACAGTCCCAGAGAAATAAAGATGACAGCCACGGTGCATTGCAGTGAGGTACAGTATTATAATGGAGATACTGACAAAGTATATCAGGTAAGGCTTAGTGAGTCAACAATTAATAAGGGAAAAAAAACAAAACCCCTGACAAGCATTGTTATGAAATTGGAAATTATTTGAATATACTACACTCATGGGGCATTTAGCTACCTAGGTCTATGTACTGGAAGACAGAATGAAACATGAGTCCTAAATTATAGAAGACAGTATTATGCCATTTATAATCTATCCCATAGGCCTTGTTGATCAAGTAAACCAGAAGAACTTTAAAATAATTTGAATAATTGAGCTCCAGACAATTTTTGAAAGATTTGAGAACCTAACAGCAGGAGACCCAAGGAAGTTGATTGGACAAATACTTGTTAACTGCCTTTGTTTTATCCTGGCAAGTCTTTTACTATGTTGCTTATTTAAGTGTGTGTGTGTGTGTGTGTGTGTGTGTGTGTGTGTGTGTGTGTGTGTGGAGAGAAGGAACAAAATTAAAGCAACCTAATAAAGGTGATGTGAGAGAGAGATATTACACACACTTTTTTTAGTATCCATAAAAAGATGTCTAGAGGACTTTGACAGAAGTAAAGGACAAAAGTGAAAACCCCACAATTGGCTCTGAGCTCTCCCTGAAATGTGCATGTTGTTTATCTGGGGCATTACTATACCATGTAGCTTCATCTCTGTGTGACAGCTGAGAGACTAAAGCAGCATGTTTTAGTTGCAGCCACTTTACTACTAAAATAGGTCATCAAGTTCAGTGCAGATTTAAGAGGAAAGTTAAGGGGGGGGGGGGAAATGTTCAAATCAGTTTGAAAGACAGCATTGTAACTGGGGGAAGTCTGTCTGCTTAATCCTGTTGAATACCATAGCAAATATTTTGCCATTATGGAAGAAAACAATATTTTTTTTGAGGGGGGGAAGATTGTTTTCTTAAGTCTCTATTCACAGGTCAGTTTGCAAATAAGAAACAAACCAACCCACCAGCTACACAGCGCACTATACTTGATAGAAATTGCGTTTTGGTGAAATGAAGGGAAGGTATCCGATGCTGGAAATCTTGTGCAGGGAGTGAGGACAGGAAGTAGGATAAACAGGAGCAAGTGCTCTGGATGCTTTTCAGAACTTCTACAATGGTATAAAGCATCTGGAGCAAAGATGAATATAGTTCTAAAATTCAGAATAAAAAGTACATGTGATGTAAATTCAAATAATTTGAAACATTATAACATAGCATTCTTTTTGGTTTCTTCTTTAGCATTTGTGTATGAAGCTTGTAGTTAGTTGTTTAAAAGTAGTGAAAACATTAGAGGTGCACTGATTAATCTGTCCGATATTGGATTGGTACTGATATAAAGGAAAATTGCTGTATCGGATATCGGCCCAATGATTTGGCTGATAAATGCCTGTGCTGCACGCAGCCACAGTGCAACGCAGAGCAGAGCTGGCAGCATGGAGAGCTGCCTCCAGCTGACAAATCAAAAGGGGAGGAAAGGGGCATGGGGTAGGCAGATCAATGCCCCTGCAGTGAGGGAGGTAGGGGGCACGGGATAGAGCTGTGGGACGGAGCATGGGGGGGGGGCAGCAGCTCCCGTTACTGCCCAGTGCCCTTCTGGGGTGCAAGCAGGGCAGGCTGGAGCCAGCACTGCATGGCTCTTGATGGGAGCTGGGCTTGGAGTGGGTGCCAGCAGCACTGGCAGGAGCTGCAGCGCCACTGTTGCCTGCTCCAAGCCCAGCCCCCACCAAGAAAAGCTGTGCAGCACTGGCTTCAGCCCATCCTATGCAGATCTGGGGGGTAAGCAGCAGCAGGAGCCACCCCCCCACCCCCCAATGAGCCATGCCTCTGTCCAGTGCCCCTGGCCCCACCCTCCCTCACCGCAGGGACGTTGATCTGCCCCCCCATACCCCTTCCCTCCCATCCCTCTCTCCACTTCCACCACAGATTTACCAGCTGGAGGCAGTTGTATCGGAAATCGGCATGATATGTGTCCTTAAATATGGGCTCTCTATTGGTATACCCCTAGAAAGCATTTATTTAGATTAGTTTAATCTGATCTAAAAATTACAAGCCTGAACATTCCTTGATCTTAATCATGCTATTATTGTAAGGTGTCACTACAAGGCAGAGTGAGGGTTGCTTCTGTTTTCTGACTGAATTTCTACAGCTCAGTAGGTTTGAACTTATTTAAAATTTAACCCCAACTCTGAATTCCCTCAGTTTCTACTGCTTGTTTTGAGGATAATTACAACATGTCCTTTTTTGTAATTTAAAGTGAAACACATCATCTAGTCTCAATCCTTTTAAAACGTGTTTTTTTTGGCCTTGTAATTAAACATAAACATGGTTAGGTTAATTGCAGCATTGTAGTGTAGGTTGCATGTCTTGGTGGTCCAGTTCTGAACTTCACATGATCCTGTTTTGTAATAATCATATGTTCATAGCATCTACACTGAATTACATTGGCTAGGGTCATATGTGGAAAGTTTATGAATTTCATGATAGCTTCTTAAAAGCAGGACTACAAAGCTAAGACTGCTCAGAAATTCTCATTTCAGATCTGGCCCGTCTGCCTAGAATACCATTATAACTCTGACATTTGCTAATACCCAATTCTTCACAGATATTTGTAAGGCATGTATTGGATGATGGGAGGAATCTGCAAAGTATTTAGTGGATTGCTGATGTCTTGAATCACAATAATACAGCGTTCCCTTGAAATAAAACCGCTCGCATTTTATCCAGTATTACTATAGATGTTCTTATTCATAGATGTCTGATCTTTTCAATTCTACAAGGCCATTACTTTCCACTTCTTTGTGGTAATGAATTTCATAGAGTAGTATATCTATATTGTACTAGTCTATATATTATATAGAAAGCATTTTAATTTTAATTGTACTGCTTTTCATTTCAGTTAAACCTCCCCTTTTCTCTATTAAGACAAAGGATTAATAAGTACACTAATTTATCTTTAGCCATTTGCTCTTTTGCATGCTGTCTATTTTCTACATACCATAGTTTCTTTCTCGTCTCCTCTTGCAGAATGCTATAGATGTCTTTTCTTGTGGGGTAGGGCAGATTAGTTCTCAGATGATTTACCTCTCAAACTGCAGAAGGAAAAAAAACCCTTTTGTTTTGGAACAGCATAAAGTAGTGCAATTAGTTGCATTAGTTTTACAGATCATGAGGAGACTAATTATAAGTTATGCTGTGCTACAAAAGTTTCTCTTTTTAAACATCTCCCTACTTCTAACAAGCATTTTGGCAAATTTCATACTAGCACCATATTCCATACTAAAAATAAGTTAGATAAAATAAGTTGTAGGGTTATGCTTTATTGTATTAGTGTCATTGCAGATGACAAAAAAGAAAGTTAAACCTCCCTTGAGATAAAAAAAACAAAAACAAAAAAACTTTGACGTATCTGTGTAGTAATTGTTTCTTTTTCCTTTCTCTTGTGTCTCCAATAGCATATAGCACTTTCTATATTGTGGGCTTAATATTATCAATGCAGATACCTTTTGTGGGATTTCAGCCAATTAGAACAAGTGAGCATATGGCAGCTGCAGGTAAGAAAACCAATGTTCTCTTCATATTCTCGGAATACTGAATATATCAAGGAACCCAATACATTTTTAGTAAAAAAAAAAAAAAAAAAAATTACCTCTATATGCTGTTAAACCAAAGCATATTGGCTAATTGTAATGGGTGAAGCTTAAAAATGAGAGAATTTACTGGAAGAGATGCCCGTTTTTAACTGTTACATTTTCCTTCTTGTCTATCTCACCCCTCCCTCCTCACCTACCCGCCTTCTCTCCTGGAGTGCGCCAAGCCCCAGGCTAAACAATAACCAGTTCTAGCTTACTAGCTATCACTGAACTGATCAGTTAAATGAATGACTGTTCACATCCCTAATAGATTTGCCAATAAATATAGTCTTGAGGGTGAATCTGATACTTTTCCTTACTAAACAAGAAAATATGCTCTCTATGCAAGCACTTCATTTTTTAATTTTTACATTTTTATTAATGTGTGATGACACGTTTCCTAAGTGCCAGCATTTTATCATGATTTTTGTTGGTCAGCATTTGGATGCTAACTGGAATTCAATTAAAGATGCACGTGCCAACTATTTTAAATTTGTTTATTAGTTAAATAACATACATACAGGAAAAGAATATGTTTATCAAATATTTTGCATTCAACTGTATTTTATTTTTAATTAGTGAATTGAATTAGCTGTTTCTCATTACCAGGTGTTTTCAGATTTTATAAGTGGTAGATTTTCATCCTGTCACCACTCATTTTTATATCATAGACAAGAAACAGAAAACCATAATTTTCTGTTTCTTTTAGTTCCAAAGAAGTGTCTTAATTACAAATTAAGTAGTTATTGGACTGAACTGAACTGGCTGAATAAGCTGAAATCATAGAGAAAATATTTTCTTTCACCTAAAGAGGTTACTGCAGTCAAAAGTTGATTTATTACTTTAATCTTTGTGTTTTCCAGGTGCTTAACATGTAACTTTTACCATTTCAGTAGTTTGAGCTCATTTATAGTGTAGCAGAAAACTTTAATGTTTTATTTCATTTTAAGGTATTTTAATAATTTAGTTTTAGCCTTAATATACTGGTCTTTATTTCAATTAATAGGTTTTAAAAAGGAAGTGTGTATTGTTTAAAAATACAAATTCTGATTATGTTCACTTACTCTGATTTTTGCTGAAAGTCTGAAACTGAGCTTAGCTGAAAGAGATGTATATAAGAAAATATTTTCATGTTTTCACTTTTGTTTCTCCTCTTTTGTGGAAGGAAAAAAAAAAAAGTTACTTTCAGTTGTGCCATGCTGTGGTAATTTATGTCTGGAAGATCTGGGTTTGATTTTTGGACAGAAGCATGGGACGTTAGGCCACATGACAAGCTGAGAAGTAGTTCTCTCACAAATCACTGGCAAAACAGAATTCCTTATTTTACTGAGCATGAGTCATGGCCTGCTATAAAAGATGCCAGCAGTCTTGCTTCCAGCTAGTCTTGTGGATCACTTATCCAATAGGTACATGTATTAGCAGGTTGCTTGCCTGGGAAAGTAAGCATTGGGCTAGCCCTCAGACTTAAGGCCATAGGAAAGGTGACTTTTCCAAAATGGCAACCTAATCAAAGGATTCCAAGTAACATAACAGATGGTATGAGTTACTGTTTGAGGATTTAAACAAGAGCTTCCTTCTTTCTTTAACTAGGCGTTTTTGCACTGCTGCAGGCCTATGCCTTTTTGCAGTATCTGAGAGAGAGACTGACAAAGCAAGAGTTTCAGACCTTGTTCTTCTTGGGCGTGTCATTGGCTGCTGGAATTGTATTCTTGAGTGTCATCTATTTGACATATACAGGTGAGTGGCTTCAAATGAGAAGTGAAGGTATGTCTTCACTTAACCTGGGTGATCAGCACTCAGATTATCCTACAACTGTTTCTCAGCCTTTTTCATCCCACAACACTGGCTGGATGCAGGGGGAGGAGGAAGGGGCAGGTTGGCACCATGCCCCACTGGGAGCCCCACACACCCCACCCCCAATCCCATGGCACACCTGTTAATGTCTGACAGCACACCAGCTGGAAAACACTGCCCTACAAAAAGTGTGCTGGCATCCCCAGTGAAGTCATACCACACTATTGTAGGATGTTTATCATTATATTTCCTGAAATACCATCTTCCTCTGACCTAACACTTTGCTACAGTAATTGCATCTTTGCTGCTTTGGTTGCTTTTCTTAATACTTCTGTTGTAAAACTACCCTCAGGAATTGTAACACAAGTGCCAAAAGAGGAGTTGGGGGAGGGGGGGGGAGAAGGAGGAGAAAAGAAAGAAAAATGTTGATTTTGAAAGGTTTGGTGCTCAAGATTATAACAAATTTTGTTTCGTTGTTAAAGTTAAATTCTAAGCAGAATACTACCGATGTTATCAGGTGCTCATTAATGCTCCTAAAACGTGATAGTTACAATCTGCTTTTCATGGGAGCTGTTCTCATTGACTTCAGTGGATCTTTTCAGGTCGATATCCCAGGAAAGTTTCTGGAATTTAGTAGTTAAAACTTCAAGGCATTAGTCATTGTTATAGAAATAAGATTGGTTTCCAAAATATTCATGAATTCTAACCCACTTGCAGAAGTCACAAATGGAAAAAGATAGATCTTATAGGAAGTAGCCATATAGCTCACCAGCATTGTCGTAGAACTGCATAACTCATAAAAAATAATTTGTAACAGTAAAAAACAACTTGGAAAAAAGTGGCAAATATATAGCTATACTATTTAATGGAAGATGTGACTGAAATAACTATTTTTCCTTTAATCTTGTTATAAGACAATTAAAACTCTGAATTAGTTTGTTAGGCTAGAAAGAAGATTTTCCTACTTCTATAAAGTGATATAGATTAATAAGAAACATTTATTTCTTTTTTCACTTCCTCAGTGTAATATTTTATCAAATTCATTTTTTTTAATAAAATATGGATTTTTTTGTTCCAAGTGGCAAGATATTTTAAGTCTCCAGCATCCCTTTCACTTTGTTCTAAAACTGTTAAAAAACACTTAAACTCAGTTTGCTGCCAAGGACTAAGTAAACACTTTCCTATGAGTTCCTTTTTTTTTTTGGACACCCTGCTTTACAGGCTGATTTCTTTTGGCTTTTTTCCTGGGGATGCAGCATAATTACAACTGCATTTTTTGGCAACTGATGGCTGTGGGCATCAGTTTTGAACCTATCCAGTTCAGCGCAGTACTGAGGATTCAGTCCAGGGAGCCATTGAATTGTTAATGGACTTGGGGCTTTGGCTGCAAGCACTCTCCCTGTGCTGATATGGGGGACACACACTGACTGCGAGCCTCTGCTTTCTTGGACAGGTGGCAGCCAGGTTCTATCTAGTGTAGGGGTCAGCAACTTTTTAGCCAGAGTGCCAAAAACACCCACAACTTCAACTTGGAAGATGTTGGCATGTCAGGGGCTGATGGCAGGAGAGCTGCAGCAAGCCCAATCCTTGTCGTCACAGCTCGGTCTCAGCTGCTCCCCCACCATCTGCCCCAAGGTGTACGTGTCAAGAAAAATGCCTGTGTGCGCCATGCTGTGGCACGTGTGCTGGGGGTTGCTGACCCCTGATTTAGTGCCTGCCCACCTCTGACCCAGAGTGGGTCATTTTGGTGTTCAGTTGGAAAAGTTTGCCTATTCCTACTTTAATCTTCCAGCTATGTCTGAAGATTGAGTCTCCTTGTAAAAGGACTATAAAATTATTTCTGTACTATGGGTACACCAATAACCAGGCATAAACTTGTGTACTTGTAGTACAGAAATAATTTTATAGTTTAAAAGTGTCTTTAAAAATCCAAGTATTACTACAATTAGAGTGTGCTAACATCTTAAGGAACAGCAAAAAACAAACAAAAACAGTTTAATTAAATACCTAAGCATTTTTCCCCCCTTGCCCTTTTCAGGTTACATTGCTCCATGGAGTGGCAGGTTTTATTCATTGTGGGACACAGGGTAAGTAAGGATACCTGAATTAATGCTTAATTATCTGTTGAAAGAAATAAACCATTTCTTCTTCCCACCCCAAAATAAAATCATTGATTCAGTCAAGGAAAGCCAATGCATTTTCTACAAGCTACCTAAGGAGACTTTACTATAAAGTTCCTTTATAACGTGACCATTGTAGTTAAAGTAGTGCAGGTTCTTTTTATCTATTAAATATTATTTTATTTCTATCTATATCTATTATTTTATCTTTCTTTTATTCTGTGGAGTTTTCATAGCAAGTAGGTTGCATCAAATTTGTATGAATCCTTAAAAGCAACTATTACATGCACAACTATGCTCTTAGCAAATGGTATTGCTGTTATTTATATAAATTCCCAGGCGGTCTGGGAATAAATCCTGTTTCTTGGGTACAGTGTAACTATAAAGTTTAGTCCTTACATTTGTATGTAGTATATCAAAACAGTGAATTAAATCAAGGGCATTTCTAAGGGTATGGACAAGGATACCACCTGAAGCACTTTAGAGTGAGTGAACAGAAGTACATGCTTTCTGAAGCACTCCCAAAAAAAGTGGTGGACATCCTCAAAAGTAACCCTGAAAAACAATTCCTATTTAGTAATTCATTTGAAAGTGGTTCTTGTTACATGCATGCTCTACTGACAGTGGGTGGACAGTCATTCCAGCATCCCGTAGTGCTCTTGAAAAGAGAAAAAAAAAAGTGCATGGCAGACTCTCTGGCCCCAGACAGATATTATCTTTCTCATGAGTTGTATGCAAATATTGCATGACAAATTACAACATGCCAAATGCTAAACCAGCTGCTCGCTGTGGGATTGTGGGGGGTGGAAATAATTTAGGCTGGCCCCCAAAAAGTTGCTCATTTTCAATTTTATGTATAGAAGTATCCTGCAGTAGTTTTAATGCTTAGCCATTTGGCATGCTAAGATTACCAAGTACCAAGCCATGTCTAGCCTAGGGGTTAATTACTCAAAAGCACAGAGATCAGTTCCACAGGGAGCTGAGTATCTGGAAGGATCTGGTATCAGAACTGGATTTAGAAGCCATTGGCCAAGTCAGGACAAGCCAAGGTCAGAAGCTGAAGTCAGGGACAAGGTAAGCAATGGGTTAACCAGGATCAGAAGCAAAAAGCCGGAGCTGAAGGTCAAACCAGAATCACAAGCAGGGAACCAGAATCAGGGAATGCCAAGGGTCTTACCAGAGTCAATACCAGAAGACCAGCAGGGAAGTACACAGGAGGTCAGAAGTGATAACTGTTTGCCTTTGCCTGGACAAGAATGCTGTGGGCTGCCTGGTTCTGGCTTTTAAGGGCTGGAGCAGGGGGAGCCTACTGTGTATGGCTTCAGGGGATTGGCTGCCCTGACTGTCTCTCCCAGCCCAGTTGGGACCAAGGCATAGCTCTGGGCTTGCTGCAGGTAGTGCCTGTTTAGGAGCTGACTTACCCTGATCTTTTAGTTGGGACCAGCTGGGTTCAGGTTTCTAGCCTAGTCTCATTGCAAAGATTGCATTTGTTGCGTGTTCTTCGTATCATAAAGAAACGTCTGCCTGGAGCCCCTGTGACCACTGCCTTTGTGTGCTCTGCCTCTGTTCTCCCAAAGTGCTCTCCTCTTGCCCTTCCCCCTCTTTGCACCAAAAATGGGAGAGAGCCTGGAACTGGAAGACCAGAGGCCCTGGGCCTCTCCTGATTCCAGCGGGGGTAGGGAGGGCACTCCAAGAGAGTAGAGGCAAAACGCACAGAATAGCTGATAGTTAGGATGGTGAGAGCAGAGAGGAGCTGCAGAATTCAGCAGCCCCCTATCATTGTCCCCTGGCTGAGAAGTAAGTTGCTGCAAACAGCCACGGCGGATCTGAAGTGCTCAAGTCAGGAGGTGCTTCAGGTGGCTGTTTCTCTATCTTCAGCTGAGGTGGTCTATTTTTTAAGTTTTTCAAGTTGAATCTTCATTTGAAGCATTTCAAATGTTACACGTAAGTGAACCTTGTATGCCAAAAAAAACCCACCTAGAACTCCCTGCAACAGTCTTTTGGTAGAACCATGATTTTAACTTCAAGAGCTGAAGACACTGAAATTCAAGCTACCTATAACTTTGGTTTTCCCAAAATCATTACTCCAGCTACATTTTACTTTTAAAATGAGTCAAGTTGTGTTAAACCCATAAAAACAGAACTGATGTCAATAGAAGTATCCTGAAGTTCAAATGAAGAACAGTAATTGCTGTGTCCATAAGTAGAATGAACTTTCCACTTACATAGCCTATATTAGCCTTACATAGCCAATATTAGAAAATTGTCCTGTGTTAAAACACATGAACATGATTTTAAACACAATTTTGTTCTCGGTACAGACAAAGACTAAGTTTGATAACTTTTCTAGTGTTTAGCCCTAGAATTGATCACAAATATTTGATGTTTAATATTAAATGCAATTTATCCTTGTCTGCACAGTGTTCTTATCATGGTAGTAGTCGGTGGTGCTCAATCGTTGGGCTCTACGGGCTAGATAAGTGGTGTGGGACCTGTCTGTGGGTCAGATCCTTCACAGGGTTAGCATGCAGGATTGGGCCCTGCATGCCCAGACTGGACCCCATGCACCTTGATCTGGCCCTCGGCTGCCCCAGCCCTGCATAATTTGAAATGCTTATAGCATGCAAGGCCATGCTATCCAGTCTGGCAGGCTCCTCACAAGTCCAGGAATTGGGCAGCAGTGGACAGCAATTAACGTTGCCACCACTCTTCCACTGCCAACTTTGCAAACTGGTGGGGAATGTGGCAGGCTGGATCTGACCCATAGGCTAGGGTTGAGCATTCCTGGTATTAGTGATTACGTAGTTTCCAATTGTAGGATGTTTCAGTGCCCTGAAGGATGCAGTTGCTGGCATTGAGTAGTTTGCTTATGATTAAGGTTGGCCCTGGTTACCTAACCTCTCAGCTTCATTCCCTGCAATAACGGAAATAAATTGAAACACTTTTTGAAACCATTAGCATTGAGGACTTAAGGAGATGTGTTGCAGTCAGTCCATCTCAGATGAATTACACATTTCTAAAATCTGAAGGAAAAAAAAAAGCGCTTTGTAAGGCTACATGAGTATGTGATTCTTGCTTAGTATTTGGCCAGGGTGACAAAGTCAAATATTAAATAATATGGACTATCATAGAAACACTCCTTTCATATTGAGGTTTACCAAAAAAGTCTGTCCCAACTATCTTCTGAATACCATCAGATCTAAGTCCAGTATGTGTGCATAAAAAAAACTGCTTCATATTTTTGTTTAATAGAATCTTAACATTTTAATTTGAAATGCTTCTTTTAAATTTACTTCAAAACTCATAATGTATGCAGTTTTGCCAAGTTCACCTTCAAAATAATTTGAACTGAATTTTTTTTAAACAAGGTATGCGAAAATTCACATCCCGATCATTGCCTCTGTGTCAGAGCATCAGCCTACAACATGGGTTTCCTTCTTTTTTGATCTGCATATTCTCGTGTGTACTTTTCCAGCAGGGCTGTGGTTCTGTATCAAAAACATCAATGACGAAAGAGTCTTTGGTAAGAGAATTCATTTAAAAATTGCTGTGTAGAATCTTGTCTTCATGTATGGTCTGCTTTCTGTTCACATAATGCAAGTATACATTCCTTACTAAAAGAAGGCTTTAAAACTTTCTTAAAGATGTGTTTGTAAAGCTTGCTGTTACCAAGTAATATTCCACACAGTTTACTAATATGCAATTTATAGCAAACAAACTTATTTTTCAAAAGATAGGGTTGAAAATATTTCTTATCAATATTCTGCTTAGCAGCTGCAATGCTGGTATAACATTAAATGATCTCTCAAAGCATCAGTAAGATTCTGCATAGCACCAGGAGCAACAATATAGCCTCGTTACATCTAGTGCCCATGGGACGTGGAGAAAAGCTTGTTAAAAGTAGGTGTTTACTATAATAGGGTTAGTCAATTTGCTGCATTCTAATAATGAAAAAATAGGTTCCTGGTTTCAGGATTGTTTAAAAGCATGGGGTTGTTATAAATAGGGTTTGTCATACAGACTTTTATGCCCAGAGCCAGGAGCCAAGGTTACTTTTTAAGCCACCCCTGCACTTCTACATCTGTGGGTTGTTCCCAGGGCAAGAGAAGCCGGCCGACAGTTATAGCGGTCTCCTACAGTTGTTGATGGGTTGAAGCACTGTCTGAAATGTCAGCTGTGTTGCTTGCTGTGACCCTGGAACACTATGTACTTTAAGAGCTTTTAAGCTGTCCTTTAAAGACAACCTTATGCCTGTGTTTTTCAGTGTCTTCACCAAGAAAATTCTTCCCTAGGCTTAGCTAGGGCATTTAGGGTCCCAGTACTATTTTAAATCTTCAGTTCAGCATAAAGGGGCAAAGAATCTTTACTGCTCATCTATAAATACTGGCCAGACTTGCATTATGTCTTTTGTTAATGAACTGGAGTATTTCCAGATTTAATTAGTTAAGTTCTAAGATAATTTCCATTACGAATCTTTTCCATAATAGTGATTTGTTAGCTTATAGCATGCTCCACATGGGTTGAAAATGTTCTGTCATACGATTTTTATGACTTCTATCTACAGAGATGATATTTTCCCAAGAAAAACAGTATTATAAAATTATTCAATAATTTTTGTGTAACCATCGGAGGGGGCAGGGAATGTCAGCTCACACTGTTCCAAGGACACTTCCTTTAGAATAGTACTGGGAAAGCCATTGGAAGTGGTTTAACATGTACATTTGGAATTGTGATGTGGACAAGTCCCCCATTGTTTGCACATCTCAAAGTAATGGTATACGCCATGATTTAAATTTTATATATATATGTATATATGTGTATGCATATACATATGCATACACACACTAATTTAGACATGTTATATAAGTACTTCCTTTGTTTTTTTTCAAAAAATACTCAAGAATTGTTCTAATGTATTTTTATCAAACAATTACAGAGAAATACATTTTTTCCATCAGCACTGTTAAGTGTGCTTTCTTGGAAAATAAATTGTTAGTGAAATGCAGTAGATTACCAATACATATCTAAACTGGGCTATATTCTCAGCAAGTCTGCCCAGCTACATTTTAAGAAGCCTTTTGGGCTTAGAAGTGATGCATCTGATTGCACCACATCTCTAAACTATTCAGTGTTTATGAAACTTAATACGATGCATGCTTTAAACATGATCCATACACTGTGATTCTTCTAGTCCACTTTAGAAGTCATATTTATTTCTGTGACTAATTTTATAATTGCTATATAAATCTTTTGCTATCTCCTTTCAAGAATAATTGAACACTTTCTGAGTGTCATTAGTGAATTTGTGTCTCTGCAGTTGCTCTATATGCAATCAGTGCTGTTTACTTTGCTGGTGTGATGGTTCGTCTGATGTTGACTTTGACTCCAGTGGTCTGTATGCTATCAGCAATTGCTTTCTCCAATGTTTTTGAGCACTATTTGGGTGATGATATGAAGAGGGAAAATCCACCAGTAGAAGACAGCAGTGATGAGGATGACAAAAGAAACCCAGGCAACCTGTATGACAAGGTGAGCTCCACCTGCCCTTCTCCCCTCACCCCAAAAAAGAGTTTAGTATGGATAGATCAACAAATTACAGAGCTGGAAAGGCAACTTAGTTTGCATCAGCTGCTCTGTGGTAATTGTTTTTATATATTCACTTCTGTCGTGTGGTAAGGGGAGGCTAAACTGCAGTAACTTAGCTGTGATTCATTCAAGGCTGCTCCAGTTTAGCATACCATTGCTGCAGGATAGGAGTGGACTCACACAGTTACCACAGAGCAGCTGATGCATGGCAAGTTGTACTCCTTGTCACTTAACTTGGTATAATTTGTTTGTCCATCCATATATTGAAGTATTGCTGATGTTTTTTTATCTTATTATATTAGTATCAAAAAGTAGAAGAGTCTGAGGTACAACAGTCTCATTTTCCCATGCTGAAGTCAAGATTGCTATAGCTTGTTCAAGCACTATAAAAAGGATATAATGTCATATGGGTTTGTTGATCCATGGGTGAAAAGCCCTTTTCCAGGGATCAGCAACCTTTTCCTGCTGCTTGCAACCTGGCCTGTGCTTGCAGGCCTCATATCTCCAGGCCCCAGAGCACCCAATTTGCCTGTGCTTGATCTCACCACCATTCTCCATCTCCTGTGGCAGTGAAAACCTTTGCAGGCTGAACCCAATCTCTCTGCGAACTGGATCCAGTTTGTTGGAAGGTGCCAATTTCTGTCTTATTCAAACCTCTGAAGTGTTTTTGAAGCATTACACTTAAATGTGCAAGTTTAAATGAAACACAGTAGATGACTCTTCGTCCATTTTAACTCTGATCCCTTGCAACTTACAGAAGGATTTAAACCTAAAAATAAAGCTAGTGGGTTTTTAATAGTGTGACACAACCATTTGTTTTTCTGGAGAAGCACAGGCCTGAAATAAAAAGCGGTAGGTCAGAATAGATAAGCAGAGGAGCTTGTATCTGCCTTCATGTTCTGGCTTAGCATGCACACTTAAGTTCAGTCAGAGACAGAAATATAATTGGAGGGCAGGCTTGCATTCCTCCTCCAACTGTTTTTAAGAAGCACTGTGCATGCCAGAGCAGAGACTATTTTACATGCTGTTTTTAAAGATATTTTATAAAAATACCATTAAAAGCTTCTGTATCATTGTCATCAAATAATTTACTATTAAACACCTAGGGGGGAGACCCACCTCCACCAGTAACATGCATTGATATACTGAAAATAATTGTGCTTTAAATAAATGGCTCTTTCCCTCTGTTCAACAGCTGCCGCAGTTACTTTTCTCTAACCTCATATGGGCCTGAGGAAATTGGTCCTTGTTCAGTGGTAGATAGTTGTGCATTATCATTAAGACCAGTTGCACAGTTCTGTATTTTTTTCACCTGTATATATTAGAACCTCAGGGGACTCCTTTGGGGGACAGGATGCCATCTGAGCATCCTAAGAGCATGTTTGTACATCTTCTCTAACATCCTGATGCATAGTCTGTTGCAGTCGGTGGAAATTCTCCCACTGACTTCAGTTTGCCTTGTATAAGTACCTGAATCTTTAGAGGGAAAGATTAACTATAAATGTTATCGTTTCACTGCTCTCCCACTGTCTGTCCAAGGGAGTCTTGACTAAATGGATGCTGGCTGCAGCTCAAACTTGGCAAGACCAACACTGCTTGTTAGTTTAAGGGGGAAAACACTTATAGGAATTTGACATTTATTCTTCTGCACTATAGTAAAGATTGTGTTTTATAGAAAGATCTTGTTCATTAGCCTTATGGCCTCTTCTTTTGTTGGAGGTAAATGACAAAGAACAGTTTTTATGGTTCTGGTTTACTCCATTTTGTGACATGGGAGGTTGGCTTTCTTCTCTTCATAGTTTTTCTTCTTGCAGCAAATATTCCAGTTCTTCCTCCCACTCAACCCTGCCCCAGAAAGGCATTCAGGCTTCTCTTCAGACATAACCAAGCGTGTTCAGTGTAGAATTCAGAAATCCATATTCTGCATATCGGTAAAAACTGACTATAAGAAAAAATGTCTCAAACCTCTCCTTAATAAAAAGTTATTTTTGTAATTCTTTTTAAATATAGAGGTCTTTTTCACCACTTATTTTTGCCCGGCACTGAAGCATTGCATCAGCCCAGACTCTTAGACCTTTGTGATATAAGCACTTTCTGCTAATAAGGAAGAATCCATTTTTACATGTTGCTGGCAAACAATTCAATCTGGGTTGTTAGTTGCCTGATACTGTGGGATAGGGGTGAAGAGAAAGCTGTCAGATTCGTTGACATTGATGAAAATATTTTCAAATTTTAAATGCCATAACAGTTCAACTTGTTCTTATTCAGGCAGGTAAAGTGAGAAAACATGTATCTGAACAGGAAAAAACAGAAGAAGGACTGGGTCCCAATATTAAAAGCATTGTTACAATGCTGATGCTCATGTTATTGATGATGTTTGCTGTCCACTGCACCTGGGTAACCAGCAATGCGTACTCCAGCCCTAGTGTGGTTCTGGCCTCATACAATCATGATGGGTAAGAAAATGCTCCCTATTTAAAGGCAGTTCATAAAAGAATTGTATCTTGAGTTGTTTTGCTTTCCACTTAAATTCGGTAACCTTAGAAGTTTGACTTAACCAATTTCTAACTACTCTAGCATCTCAAAAGGATCTTTCGTACATTTCCAAGCAGGAGTTACTTCGTTTAAATACATCCTCTGAGGTTAAAAAAACCCCATTCTTTGCTGAATTCTAAGCTAAAAACACATTGTACGTTTGTTTACAAATAAGGCCTTCCTAAAAAAAAAAAGTGAAAGTACTCGCTATTAATCCAAGCATAGATTAATGGCTTGAATGTACTGTTGAAAATACTGTTTTTAACTTCTGCAGAAGTTGCTGGTTTTCAAGTTGAAGAACTACGAGCAGATCTAACCTCTGAGTGCAGGTTGCCAACAAACTTACTGTAGGGAATTGTATGAAAATTGTTTTGTGAGTCTGACTTAGTCCTCATACACACCTTGATCCTCCTGTGAGAGATGCTGCTTTCCCAGGAGAAACCACAAGTGTACAGATGTTCAGACTTTTTCTCCCAGAGTAAAATGACCACTTCAGGAGAAAAAGAACCTGGAAACAAGTAGGATTAAATGTCTGTGAATGTCTGTACATGCTGTTAGTGTGGTGATATGTTAAATCTCCTTAAAGCAGTTTAATGTTGCTAACAAGCTTAATTATTAGACTAACTTGATGCTTTTATTTCAGCACTCGGAACATTCTTGATGATTTTAGAGAAGCCTACTACTGGCTAAGACAAAACACAGATGAACATGCCAGAGTAATGTCTTGGTGGGACTATGGCTACCAGATAGCCGGAATGGCTAATCGGACTACGTTAGTTGATAATAATACCTGGAACAACAGCCACATAGCCCTGGTAAGGATGGTGATATTATGTATAGATTTCCTCGCTTTGTGCTGTACATGCGTTCCTGGAAAACAGCACATAACTCAAAATCACGTAAAGGGAACCCACTTTACAATGTAACAAATAGGGACGTGTTCCAAGACCTCAACTGTTCTGACCCCCCCAGACCCATTTCTACCACATTTACATGACAATTTTGGTACTCGCCAACAGCAGACAGTACACACAAGCACAGGGCACTATCATAATGGGGGTGACAGCTAAAGAAACACGTGTCACAAACAACAAGCGAGGAGCACAGATCTACACAGGAAACTATTTTGGCGCACATCACTCCCACAATGCACCACACCAGTCGCATAAGAGTGAATTTACCTCGCATAAAACAAATTTTTGGTATAAAGAGGGTCATCACATAAGAGCGAATTCGCACATACAGAACTTGCTTAAAGCAAGGGAAAACTATACTCAGCGGTGAAAACATGAAAGCAATTGACACTGTTACTGAGCACTAAGACAGTGAACAGGATAATCTTCAATCCTGGTTTCATTTCACCTCCTTCCCTCCCCCCACCAAAAAAATCTTTTAAGTACAGATTAAACTGAGAAGGCTGTGCATCAAAATTATCTACAGCTGTAAATTTTTAGATATCTAAATTTGAAGCTCTCCCACAACGCTAATCCTTGTATCTACTAGGAAGGATGAAAACATTTCCCTCATTGTTCTGTGAGTTTGTGGGTTTCCCATTGTAAGATCCTCTAACTATTTGGTCTCAAGTTGTCTGTTTCAGACATGGTGTTATGATACAGTCTTTACATGATCACATACATTTTTTTCTCAGCCCCCTGCTTCATTCAGTGAACATCATGGGTGCAGTTTGTGGTAGGGTGGCATAGTGAAGGAGGCTTTTGTCTGTACAGCTACTATAAGGAAGGAGGTAGAAAATTATAAATAATGTAAAACAGGGCTGGAAGGGACCACAGAAGATAATCTAGTCAAGACAGGCTTAAGAGAGATCATCCAGAACCATCCTAGATGAGTATTTGTCTAATTTGCACTTAAAAAATCACAAATGCAAACCCAGCAGGTCCTCTAGATATGCTTTGAAGAGACTACACTACCCTCATAACCAACTTAAATTTCCCTAAATGCAGTTCTAGACCTTTGTTCCCTGCTGACACAAAATAACGTATTACTGTCCTCTGTATACCACCCATCCTCAGGTATTTGAGGACTATTTATTTTTATCCCCCTAAGTCTTTTCTCCTTTAACCCAAATAACCGCATCTTTTCGGCCTTTCTTTGTAAATTATGTTTCCCAGACTTCTAGTCATTTTTGTTGCTCCCTGCTGGACTCTTTGTAATTTGTCCACATCTTTCTACAAGTACAGGACCCATAATTTGACTGTTCTCCAAGTGAGGCCTCACTAGTGCCAAAGAGTGAACGAATCGCCTCCTTTAATTTGCAAGCAACACACCTGTTAATCCAGCTCAGTATATATAGTATTGGCTTTTTTTCAAATGAGAGCACTCTTTTGGCTCATATTCATCTTATGGTCCACTATAACTCGCATGTCCTTTTCTGCAGCCTAACCAGTGATTCCCCAGTCTGTCTGCAGTAGCCCCATCCCAAACTCAAGATATTGCATTTGTCCTTGCTAATTTTGGACCATTTTTCCAATTTATCAAGGTAATTCTGAATCCTAATCCTACCCTCCACCCAGTCTGTCATCTGTAAATTTGCAACGTGTGCAGTCAGTTACATCCACGAGATGCCTCTCCATTATTAATGCATATATTGCACAATGCTGGACTGAGGTCAGACCCTCCCCTCTGTATCTCCTCCAATTAGACATTGAGGCTAGGGACAGAAATTAAACAAACTGGTGTTAAGTGATCAGAAACCAGTTCAAATCTGTAACAACAGAAGGTCAATACCCATAAACCTCCTTCAAAATGTCTCATACTTCCAGTAGCCAGTCTAGTGCACCTGCAGAGGCTGATCTTAGTCTGACCTGTGGAGAGATGTAGCTCTTCCATTCTGGCACTGGCAGCATTTCCTATTCTGCAGTAACCATTCTACCCAAGACAACACACATCTGGAATCATTGCCTTTTCCATTCTGGCAGTGGGCGTCCTGCTAGACAGCCTAATGTGCTTCTGTCAGGCTAGGATTCAACTAGTCTCACTCTGATTAGAGGCATCCTATTAGAATCCAGTTCACTGGGAAAAGGTGTCTACTAGTGGACCTGACAGAAAGCGGCACTGACTTCCTTGTAAAGAGCGAGGACTAGTGATGATGGTGCTTGTCCCGTATGCTTGTGAGACCTGGGTTTTAGGCCCACCTCAGGGAGCATTTGAACTTGTCTTTCTGTCTGGGACAATGCTGTAAGCACTAGGCCATGGACTAAGCAAAACTGAGAGCATCCTGAGCAATACATGCAGAAGATTGTGGCTGTTTGGCCCTTTAAAGCCCTCGCATGGGAGCACAAGATGACCGAGAGTAAATGTGCAGCCCCTACAGATCCTGCCGTTTGAAAGGCTTTCAGCACGTGCACACCCTTACACACTCGCATTTTGTTCTATTTTGTGGTCACTGTAGGATTTAGATTCCATGAATTAAATGATGAGGGGGCACAAAGAAACATTGAATCTACCCATTCAGTGAATGAGATGTTTATTAAAATCTGATTATGTATGTAAAGACTGTATAATATGTTAAAGTTGCTAGGTCATTTCCTGTTTTTAAGGCGTTGCAGCCTTAATATTTTTCTATGAACTTTTCTGGATGTAGGTCTATAAAGCAGTTGTACCTGAGAACACTATTTGCCTCAGTGATGTCTTGCTGTACTTCAAATGTCAACAGCTCAACAGTAAATGAAAGTACTGCAGTGATGCAAGTGGTGACCTCTTAAGTGCCTCTCATCTCCATATTTGCACTCTTTCTTGAGAAATTATAAGAAATAACTATTACATGATATATACCATATGTTCTTGCATACAACATGCCCTGGAATACAATGTGCATCTTGTTTTTGAAAGGCAGAATGAAGAAAAAAGCTACTTCCTTGTAGTAATTGAGTAACAGCAACTGGGAAGCCAAGCCTGCTCATGTTTTGCTTCTTGCAAGTTGCATGCAGATTTTTATTTCATATTTGCCCATAGCTAGCAAAAACTTCTTACCATATTTCTTGCATATAATACACACTTACATTTCCAGAAACTTTTTTTTGAGGAGGAAGTGTGTGTTGTATGTGAGAAAATATGGCTAGAGTTAAAACTTTGTTTCTTCCACACACTCATATGCTACATTTTGACTAAAATGTTGTCTCTAGTGTTTACAAGATCCTTGCTTTTTTGTTTGTTTCCACACTGTAAATTTAGTATGGATGATGTACACAATCTTCAGCCTAGGCAGCAGTACTCCGTAGCTATTCAGGGACATTAAAGCCAAGCAAACTGAAAAATAGAAAATTAAATAGTTATCTATTTAATAATTCCTTTTCAAGGTAGGCTACACCTACTGTTTTTAAAAGGCTCCTATTGTGTATTGGGACCACCTGTCAAACCATGCTTGAACTGTAGTTGGAAGAACTTGTCATGACAGAAGAAAAAATCTAACAAGGCAATTGTCCTGCAAACTCAAAAGCTCCGTTCAATATACATCAACTGCTCTTCAGAAAAAGGAATTACTTCTGTATGCGTAGAGCACTTTAGTTTGTAAAGCAATAAGTGAGCAACGTCCTTATTTTCTCCAAAAGTAAATGAAATTTGCGTATGTGGTAAAAGCATGCTTTCCCTCAGCTGAACAGCTGGTCCAAAACCAGTGTAGCTCCACTGAAGTCAGTGGAGCTCTAATATTTGGACCAGCTGGCCCTGTAGGCAGTTTTACAAATACTAAGATATTTTTGCCTGCAATGTTGTAGGTGGGAAAGGCAATGTCATCAAATGAGACAGCAGCATATGAAATCATGAGGAGTCTGGATGTGGATTATGTTTTAATTATTTTTGGTGGTGTGATCGGCTACTCTGGTGATGATATTAACAAGTTCTTGTGGATGGTGAGGATAGCAGAGGGAGAGCATCCCAAAGATATCCGGGTAAGTAGGGCTGTTAACAATATAAGCAGTGTGTTCCTAGCAGAATAAATTTGTTTGATCTATGGTTTGCTACCATATGGGAGTCTTATCTTTTTAATTAAACCAGCACTCTATTAGTGTGAGCTTAATACAAAGAGAAAAAAAGTATAATTTTTTGAGAGAATGTGTTAATTCATATGGTTTCAAGGGCTCTTTGCATTAGGATAGCAGTGCATCAGTCCATTGTCTTTCAGTATACATGGTTTTGAAGAGTTAGTCATTTCAAAATATCATATTGCTGTGATACTGAAAAGTACAGGAGATCTACATTGTGCAAGTATTTAACTACTATAGGGCAGAGAAGGGAATGTCTCTCTGATCTAAAACAAAATTATAAATTCTTCAGTCTTTGAATACTGTGCAAGAAGGCAAGCAAGCATTCACAGCTTTTATAAGACTATCTTACAGAAACACTGAAGTGAGCAGATGCAAGGGATCAATCTGCTTGGTAATTAAAATTCTGCCCTGCACCAATGGACAGGAGCTGCATACTTTCGCTTGGCTACCAGTTGTTTTACTCAGCTTACAATTAACTCCCCTAAACGTGTGATTGTGCATTTGAGGCACAGCACACTTATGAAGTTTATTGGGTACACCATCATATTTACTCCGAGGATAATTGTTTGAGTGACTGAAGCAGAAAATACTCTGTATATGCCTAAATTACACATTTTCGTATGATCAGTGTATCAGTATATTTTTCAAAGATCTGTTTTCTGTATAAGAGCTTGGTAAAAGAAACTCTCATCTATACCTGCATACAACACATGGATTTAGTAAGATTAATCCAGCTAAGGAGAGGGTGCAGGGGAAGGGGCATATTTTGGTACAAGACAGAGTACAGGATAGCTACTGAAATGCTCCTGTGTGGGTCATACAACGGACTTAAAAACAATAAATAAAAGGCTGGCCTAAATGCCTGTTCTTAGCTTACATACTATGGTAGACCAGCTACAACAGCGCATATTTCAGTAAAACTGATGACCCACAACCTTTGTGCCTTTACTTATAGCAGAGAGCACTGAGCATTGCTTTCTGTTTCAATATCAACTTGAGCTTGTCTGGCATGTAGAAGTCAGTTCATCCACTGTATGAAGTTCATCACTTTGACTCCTAAGGCATCTATACGTGCGGCAGACCTCTGCTCTGACGCATGCTAATTAGCACATGTTGGAGCAGACTTGATTAAATCGAACAAGCTTTCATTAAAAATTTTGAAGCGCAGGATGCTGAATACACATGATGCTGTGGGCATTTTAATTAGAGCAGCTCCACCTCTGAGCACATGCATACACGGCAGAGGGAATAAAGTGACTTCATGTGCCTTATTACCAACTGACCCATGTGCCTTTCTTCAGGAAAGCGACTACTTTACTCCCCAAGGAGAGTTCCGTGTAGACAAGGCAGGTTCTCCAACCTTACTGAACTGCCTCATGTATAAAATGTCCTATTACAGATTTGGAGAGATGCAGGTGAGTAGAATTTTTTTTACTTTACTGAATTTGAATTCAAAACAAGGCTAAGGAAATTGCTGATGTCATGATGTTTGGGGGCAGGACGTGTGTGAGTTGACAGCTGTCATTCTGCTACTGCAGTGATAAGAATTGTATTTATTTTAATTTGCAAAACTATTAGGGGTATGTGAAACGGGCTGTATTCAATTTGGATTTGGATTCGGCGTGAATTGGGGACAGTGATTCGATTAGTTGATTTGGATCACTGTCTCAATTTGATTCAGCCAAATCTGAAGATTCAATGCTGATTCAGAGAATCAGTGATTCGGCCATAGACACAGCTTTAAATGTTTTTTTACGTACCTCGAGGTATCAGGCGCGGCTTGTGAATGCTGCGATGCTGGGGCGGATGGAGCATCCCACAGGAGCGCGGTGTGGGGCCCCCGCATGCTTGGCGGCACACCCAGAAGTGGACGGGAAGTGCTTCTGGTCCACTTCTGGGTCTGCTGCTGAGTGTGCGAGGACCCCTCCTCCCCCGCTTCCATGGGATGCTGCATCTGCCCCAGCATCGCAGCATTCATGAGCCGCCTTGAGGTATGTAGAAAAAAGATTTAAAGCTGTGTCTGTCTGAATCGCCAAATCTTTGAGGGCTCCTATTAGATTAGGAGAGATTAAAGGGTCCCCTGATTCAATTTGGACTCGGAGATTCAGCCGCTGAATCAAATCAGCAACCAAAGCTTCACGCAGCCCTAAAAACTATCATCAGCCTTTTGCAGAAAGCCATTGCCACAAACTCGGGTCCATAATCGTTTATTTGCTCTAGCAGCACTAGGCTGTTGACTTGTATTTGGCTCAGTTTTGCTGCTGTGGCTTTGGGCATCATCGGTTACCTCAGGCAGACTCTCAGGGCACCTGTGCTGGAGCATGGCAGTTGCTGTGCTCCAGCATCCCCGTACTTAAAAATGGTGGCGGAGGCACTTGGCCTAAAGCTTGTCAAATAAGATTTAGTTGAAGTACTCCCACTGCCATTTTTAAGCACAGTAATGCTGATACAAGGCACAGTGATGCTTTGAGAGCTACTCTAAAGCGCCGTCCCTCCCTTATTCCTGGAGCACGTGTAAAAAGTGCCCTTGAATTCCATGGTGCATTATGAGCAGTTAACTTGCTAAAAAGTTGCACTTCAAGTTAGTCTTTTTATGCTGTAATTTTTCGTGTGTGTGAAACTGCATTTAAATATCTGCTTATTTCGGCACAAGCCAAATCACTGATCGCTATGCTAGCATGCGCATGTAGTAAAGATTATATTGGCAACATACAAAGACCTAAGGACAGTACCCAACTCAAAGGTATTATATTGATAGACCTCATTGAGATGACATTTGTCATGAACAAAGGTTTTCCATGTATGGATAAATGGCAGTGATCTTAACTGTTTGTTCTTGCTTGTTTGTTCTACTCCTATTCCTATCCCCCCCCCTCCCCCCCTCTCTCTAGCCCCAACCCTTACCTGCCACTTTCCTTGAAGTTTCTAAAACTTTCTCTCTTATATTCCCCTCTGGAAGACCCTTTCCCTTTTTCATACCCAGCACCAAATGTACTTTTGTGAGTATGACTCAGTTCATCAGTGGAGCTTATACTTGCTTAACACCAAAAGAAAATTTAGTCTGTACAGATGAGGAATGCTGGACACACAGGTTCATTCTTGCATGGAGCACTTTACTGTAGAGATGAGAGAGGTGATCCATGTTTTCGATATACTGCAAGCTTTTGGCATTAAACATTCATTTCTGAACAAAGAACCTGAGACTCTACCCTAATACTGCCTTACAGCATATGGCCCAACTGATGCACGCAAGTAGAAGTCATATTTGGATCTCTTTCCTTTCCAGCTGTTGAAGAAATTGGATTGCAAGCACTCCTTAAAGCTGTCAGTTTAAGATTTTTCTGAGAAGTAATTCATGTTGCAAAAAGGCTAGTTTTGTTTTCTGCTAAAGGTCTTTAGAAACAGCTGAGGAAAAGTGTAGCACTGCTGAGTGTGCACTGTTGCATTCCATGTTTCTGCCAACCTCAAAGTAACGGGCAACTTTAATTTTATAGCTGGATTTTCGGACACCTCCAGGATTTGATCGCACTCGCAATGCTGAGATTGGCAACAAGGACATTAAATTTAAACACTTGGAGGAAGCCTTTACATCAGAACACTGGCTTGTTAGAATATACAAAGTGAAAAAATTAGACAACAGAGAGACATTGGACCACAAACCTAGAGTAACCAACATTGTACCGAAACAGAAGTATTTGTCAAAGAAGGTGGGTTTCCAGTGAAGTAACTGAAAAGGGGCAACAGAACCTTTCATTTGTTTTTTAACAATGAATCACATAGCTGGTGAATTATGTATTTCCACTAGTGAGATCTTTATGGATACAGTTCATATTGGTGTCCAATTTCAGACCTGCCTGCTGGTAATTGTTAATTTACTGTCTGCTTAACTTATGAGCATGTGAAGATGCAAGGCTAGATTTTTAGGCAATAATGCTAACTGGAAATAGACATGTCACTGGCTGTTACAAATCTTAAGAATCTTCATGTAACTGGAAGTATAAAGTACATCAGTCAATTCATGTTTTAGTAACTATGGCTCACTAAGTAAAATATAATGTGGCAGTTGCTTTCTGAACCTGTTTGAAAATAGTGATGCCTAGAAGTTTAAAAATGACATTTTTGTATAAAATAAATTAAAACTGAACCTTTTGTTGACGGAACTTAGTGTCTGGCTTCTTACTCTCTGAATTCATCTCACCTAATGTTCCATTTTTTTATGCATTTCAGAATGCCTTGGTGTGCTTCTTCATTCAGTATTAAGCAGTAGAAAGAAAGGAGGGGGATGTGGAGGGGGCCAAAAGAAAGAAAAAACATATGTGCACCTTCAAAGCAGAAATGACCCCTGTTAAGTCATGATTATTGTGTGTAAATGCAGGAATTCATCCTGAGTAGGAGTCTAGAATAATGTCAAATGAACAACTTATTTACCTGTACTAAAGCGCAGCATATAACGTGAGGTTATGGATAGTCTTTAACAGTGGCCCTTAACCAAGGTGCCTTGAGATCCTCTCAAGGGTGCCACACAGTGTTAGCACTATTAGGTGTGCAAACATGATTCACCAGATAAACCCAGAGATTTTCAAAAAGGAATCTGTAGTGTTAAAAACAAACTGACCTGTTGTGGGCTTCCTAAGCTCTTTGCATCAGAAAAGTTGATCTAGTATACCCCTGTATAGACAGCAAAACAGATTTTATGGTAGGAAATGTAAAAGGTGCTTGGTATTAGCCAAGTTGGCTGTGACTAAGCTTGCAGAGTATTCTCTTCAAGTCACTTCACTTATACTAATTAATTTGTCATTTAAAGGTAAGTTAAACTTGTGGAGTAAACATCTCTAGTGGTAAGCAGAAACCTGTTCTGAATTGACACTTCCAATTTTTTATTGTACGACTTAAAAATGGAAGAGGCCTGGCATAGTTTGCCCTCCAAACATCAAGGTGCAGGTTTTAATGCTGACATGCTTTTTCCCTGAAGCTTTGTGTCATCTTATGCGAGAGCAACATGGCTAAGTTTTTTTATTAATAACAGAGATACATTAGCAAACAACATTTTGAAAGCTAGTAAAACTAAAAACTTCAGCTTAAGATGGGATGGGTTAAAGTCAACTGGTCAGCATTTAGATAGGATACGTGCCAGTTTCTGTAAGACATAACATTTACCCCATTAATTATCAATAAATCAGACTGTTGGTGTGCAACATTTCATCCTAAAACAGAGTTTAAGTGTATGGTAAGTGTAATGTGTGCGTGGTTTTTAGGTCTACAAGTTTTGCAGGAATTGTATTCTTACCCAGCCTCCAGCTAGCAGTTATTCTGTGCACTTACACTCTTGTAAATGAGACCTGCACCAGCAACCAGTTGTTTATGCACTGTTCCACTGCTGGGCTAGGTAGTCACCGATCAGTGATGAATTAAATACCTGTTTTCACTGATACCACACTTGCCAGTTTTGCCCTACCACTTCTTAAATAGATAGTTGTTTGTTGGCATTGGAGTGTAGCCTACCAATGCACATGGCAAAAATAAACCCCATGGAAAATAAACTGTACTTTATGTATGCTAACCCTAAACAAATATTATATTCAGTAAGACTGCTTATACTTATTTGTAACTAACTACTACATTAAAAGGAGGCTGGAGAGCATTAATCAGTCTGGGAACTTTATTTATAAAAACTTGAAATTTTCTTTTCTTTCATCCTAAAAGCTAAGATATTAAATGTAAAATTAAAGTGGCCAGATGATGCCATTAAATGAGGGACGAGGCCTGAGTCTAGCTTGAAAGCTTGCTGTGGCTAGATAAAAAGCTTGGACTCCTCGCTTTGAAATGGTCGTGTTAATCCTTGAAAACACCTAGGTTCTCTTAAGTCTGTTTTCAGATCTTGATATTTGCTTTAAGCAAACATATCAATAAGATATAGGAAGAGTTCTCTGTCTAGTAAGAGCCTGGATTTGTGTTTATTCTACTCTAATTCAGAACATTGGAGTATTAGTGTTAGGATAGAAAAGGCTGAACCTAGTTTCTGATCTTCAGATCTCCGGAAGTTTTTACTTCCAAGATTGAAACCAGTAATCTCCGCTTCGCTAGGTCATGTTGCTCCTTGTATGATACTAGAGCTGAAGTTAGGGTGACTTTTATTAAACTGCTTCTGCATAAGCACAGCTCTGGAAATGAACCTGTACATGATGCACTTGCAGAAGTGGGTTTTTGTATAACTTACAAAATGGATGTGTTGGGAAGTGTAAAAGGTGATGGGGCAATTAAGATTGTATCTTGAGTTGATGCTAGTTTAATTATCTTAAGTCTAAAATAAATGGACAGTAGTAGTAGCAGACTACTATCTAAATGTATTTTAAATAAGTCCAGGCATCGTGCAATTAAATGCACAAAAGTGGAAAGACTAAAGCATTATAGCTAACTAATCCAATGTATTTTTTTTTCTTTTTAGACCGCCAAAAGGAAGCGTGGCTACATTAAGAATAAACTAACTTTAAAGAAAGGCAAGAGACCCAACAGGAAGACAGTTTAAACACACTGATCTGATTGCTAATACGAAGCAGTTGTCCTTGAGATAACCAGTCTTTGCCTTTAGCTCAAGTCATGTTTCACAGCAACATGAGGGTACAGAACCATCATTGGTCCAGATAATTGTACAAATTTTTCAGGCAATGTCTGATCAAAAATATTGGCTTATTGAGAACAGCTGTTTTAGATTTGTAATGTGAAGCAAGACAAGAGCTGCTGTCCAAGTCTAGCAGCAGATTTTTTTTATTGGTACATATTATCCTTCAAATCTGTTGAGAATTTGGACTGACTGCACCAAAGAACCCTCTAATTTGGTCCTTGGCACATGCATACTTGTCAATTTTTTTTTCTCTTTTGGAAAAAACTTATATCAGCAAAATAGCAATACATTAACTGGAATGGTAAAAGGACTGTGGCTTGTGAAAAGACTGGTTTTGCAACATGACATTTTAAACAATTGAGAGATGAGGAATGTGGATCTTTGAAATTCAGCTATTAGAAAGCAGATTTTCTCCCTGGATTGACATGGAATCATTTAAATGTACTTTTTCCTCTTGCTGAAGTTAGTTTTGGACTGGACTGTAAAGGCAAGCTGCCATCTCGCAAACTATCATGGGACTGACTGCCAATTGGATGATGCGGGTTTATAATGCAGTTCAAATTGGAGAAGCTGCTGTGGGTTTTAGGAGGGGGCTTGGTTGGTTGATTTGTTTTAAGTGATTGCAGCATTGCTGTTTCATACAGCCAGATCTTGCACACTTTAGGAATAAGGGCTAAATTTGTATCCTCATGAAAATCTGAAGCGACAGTAATGAATGCTATTGAGCACCAGAGCTGTTTTTGAGCAATTGCTGTTTCAGAATAGAAGTTAAACTAGTTTTGGTTAAATGTTTACCTGGTAAAGAAAACAAGTGTAGCCTGTTGAAGGGGGGGAAGGAAAAGAAAAAAAAAAAAAGACTTGACAAGTATACAAAAATCTCTTTTCTGTGGCTATTAGGAGAGGCAGAGGGTTTTGCAAACCTCAGCCTGCCTCCTTGGAAGGGGCAGGAGAGGGTTTCTGGAAATGATTAATCTGTTTTTCTGCATTTTATTTTTAGAGTGCTTTATCAGTTGAAAAGCTTCTGCTTTAGTGCTATTTGCTTTGTCTGTCTTTTATACTTTTTTTTTTTTAAAGGTGACAGTTCTGTCAAATTAAATGCACTAAAATATAAATGGAGATTGAACATGTTCACTTTCCAGCTATAGGAAACTTTATACAGACTTGAAAATTTTTGTTAGTTCTTTTAATAAAGTGAAAGAAGTGGTTTTGCAGTTTGTTTTCCTGCCACAGGATGTAACTTTTTATAAGAACTTACGCCAAACATCTTGGTGTAAAATGCAGAATAGTATGTACCTTTCATGAAGAAAATGTAAATTTGGAATGTTCCATGAAAATGTTACTGCTGACTTCTTTCCCAAGATGTAGAATATTTTTTGATTTATAAACTCATTTTTTTATCCTATTGGTTCTTTTACAGACCAATATTACAGCTGCAACATTTTCACACAAGTAACTTGATCTGGATTTCTGACCCATCATTTTGAGATTTCATTTTACTTTGTTGCTTTAAAGCTCAGTGCAGATGAGTTGTTGACTGTAGGGGGAAATAAAGTTAATTCAAGTTTTGTGTTAAAGGTGTCTTGTCATTCTTCAAGCTGGTTGTAAATAAGCAGAATTGTGGTCCTTGAGAAACTTAAGTCACTGAACAAGGTGAACTGTTTCATTTTCTTTCCACAAAGCTAATACTTCACTGTGAAGCTGCAGCAGCCCCTACTGTCTTCAGCCACCAAGTTCCACATTTAACTTCCTGTGATGGAAGGAGTGGGTGGTTACTAATCTTAAGAGAGCAGCTGGCATCTTGCCCCACAGATGGCTATAGCAATGAATCTCATTTGCAGATTGTGAAGTTCAAGGCATACATTGTCTAAAAATAAGTTAGTCAGTGACATGAAGCAGTCTGAGAAGACCCTGTATTTGGTCTCCTCAACTTTGTTCTAGTGTATGTATGCCTGGACCTCCAGGTCAGATCTTGGTGTCTACAGGCAAAAGCAACTGAACTTACCACTGCAGTACCAGCAGCAAAGGATGTTGTAATCTTATAGCAAATAATGTATTTAGCTTATCTTCTGGCATTTCTGTTGGAAGTAAAGTTTTCCCAGCTGGAGAGCTGCTTCTGTTACTTTCCCTGACCAAATCTTCAGGAGTGACAGCCACAAACATGATCTGAAAGAGATTCCAAGCGAGTCCCAACATCACAGTTCAAGATTTAGCAGCACAATATTATAGCTGCATCTAGGTCTTTCCATCAGCAATTGGGCAGGGTGGGACCCCTCAATGTTTAGCATATGGCCCAAAACAAGCAGAGGAGAGAATTTAGTGGAAGACTGAATTCAAAACAGATACAGAGAAGGAGCCTCCCTGGTTCTTCAGAGCTTCCTCACATCAACGATTTGAAATGAAAACTACCCAGGGTACCTAGGCTAAGAATCAGTGTCCAACCAGCTGACATCGGGTGGGGGAAAGAGCACCCAATGTGCTCATGATTCCTCAAAGCCTGGAGACTGGTTACAAGGCCAGACTTCCTTACACCAGAAGTGTTGTTCTCAGCCCCATGATTCTTTACTAGTGTAACTGGAGCACACTTTGCACCAAAAGAGCCTATACTTTCAGCATGAGAGAGAAGGTGTGTAATCTAAGCCAGGTTGTGGACTTTGGTCACTTCACAGTTGCTGGTGACCACTATCATCATCCATCCACCTCCTTGTTTGTAGTACATGAATGGCAAAGGAAAACTTTGGTGCTTAACCAGGCATGCAGTAAGACTAGCAGTTTTTTGCTTCAGTACCTACTGGTGACCATAATTCAGTTGGCTGATTATGGTTGAGTTGATACCTGTCATGCTTTTTCAGTTGGAAGTCCCACCCAGATTCTATAGCAGGCAAATTGCTCCTGCTTAACAGACAACACAGGTTTCCCTTGCTTTATGCTGCACACAGGTTCCTGGAAAATGGCGCATAACTCAAGTTCACATAAAAGGAACTCACTTTACAATGTAACAAATAGGGATACGTTCCACAACCTCAGTTGTACTGGCCCCTAGACCTATTTCTACCACTTTTACAAGACAGTTTTGGTACTCACCAGCAGCAGAGAAGGGTAGGAGATAAGCTAGTGGGATCCATAGAAGCCATAATAGGGATAGCAACTACAGAAACATGTCACAGACGAGCAAGGAGACTATTTTGGTGCACATCACTCCCACAATGCACCACACCAGTCGCATAAGAGTGAATTTACCTTGCATATAACAAATTTTTGGTATAAAAAGGGTCATCACATAGGAGCAAATTTGCACATACAGAACCCACATAAAGTGAGGGAAGCCTGGACAGGCAGTCCTTGGACTTACGACACATATGGTTCCTGGAAACAGCATCTTAAGTGGAAACGTTGCAACTTGGAACCAATTTTCCCATAGGAAACGATGTTATAAAAATGGGGCACTGGTTCCTGAACCAAAGCCTAATACCCTGTTTTCACCAAAAATAACCCAGAATTTTGTAGTCAGTCAATTATAGATGAGTAATATAGCTACATTAATGCATTTATATTGTAAATAACAATCATCGATTTGGAAGGACTTCTTTGACGCGACTTTGCTGGACTTTTTGAAGGGTTGTTGGCTGGAGTCTTCTCAGGAGTCTTGGCTGTAGGTTTTTCTGGAGTCTTGTCTGCTTTCTTAAAGAAAATGTCCAAGGAAGTTTGGACAGATGTTCTCCAGGGAAATGGGCGACATAGCAACTTGTTCGCTGGCATGGTGTCACATCAGATCAAGCATTGTAAAGTCAAAACTGATGTCAGAAAGCTGAAACAGGGTGTCAGTTTAGAAATGTAAGTGTGCAATGTTGCAACTCAAAACATTGCAAGTCGAGGACTGCCTATACTAAGTATGTCAGGACCTTACGACAGAGGTGTTTTGAAGTGCTTGTCCCATCTATTTTCAGTGGACACTGTAACATCACGTCAATTTGACACCCTATCCAATATGTAAATTCGCAAGTAAAAGCCCTGAATAGGCATGCCCTGTGTTCAGTTCTGTTGTTACAATCAATTTGCACATTTTGTAACTTCCAAGACAAGTTATCCTAGTCTTGAGATGAAGACAGTGCCAGATCTGTCACCTGTTCAGGTTAATCCTTAGAAACAATTTAAAGGATTTCTCACCCCCCAAGTCTGCTGCAGGTGATGGTCTGAACATCAACTCCAAAGAAATACCAGCATCCCCATGAAAACATGGCAGTGTTAAACTGGTAGTGGTGACCATAGATATATTCTTACATGCATGTAGGCAAACGTATGGGCCTGCGCATGTGCCCTTCTAAACAAACCAAGTACAATGAAAGCAGTGTCTTTTATGTCCTGATATTTAAAATATCTCCAGACAGTATGCTCATGTTGCTCCTCTTCCAAATGTTTTCTACGTCAGTTGCACAGAACACTGAGCAAATGCAGAAGACGGTAGTAGTGGTGCCATCAGAGACACGGTTAAGTCCACAAGCAGCTGTAACATTAATATCCTCATTGAATATCACTGTGAGGACAGCAATAAGGCCCATAGTTTAAGTCTGGACCTTTGTACCAAAAGGTACAGAATTTGAGGCACATCCGTCTTCACAAAAGAGCAGTAGCAAATCTGTACCATATTCTTGCTATCTTATCTACTGCCAATTTCATTTTCTGGTTCTCTTGCACGAGCATGTGGCAGTGGTACATAAACCTGAATGGCCTTCAGCAAAACTATCATACTAGGTTTCATAAATTCCCTCAGAGATATCTTGCAGATATTGCTGTAATCTAGGCCCAAAATGTGTTGAAGTCATTGCATTACACTTGTCAGAATCCACTGGTCATAAGAATATCAATTTCTGTCACTAGAGCTGCTTTTTGCATGTTTCATCTGCAAAATGTCATGCACTCTTTGGTATAGAAGGAATAAATCATTTTCAGGAAGTCAAGACTATACATTGGCACTGGAATTTCTGCCTGCTGATCAGCATTGTTAACTGGTCAATTAGGTCATGCATCCCAGTCCAAGAGTGCCATCTCCAGTCCTCTGCACAGACCACACATTCATCCTTACCTGCAGTTGTCTAGTGCTGCCACAGTCAAACTTTCCAGCCTCTCCATGTGCCACGATCCAATTTAAACAAAGCTTACCAGGTTGGATATTGTCTTGTCTGCTGAAAAACAGGATTCAAGTGACAGCAGCTCGTGCATCAAAATTGATCACATAACACGTAGTTGAAGGTTATAGAGAAATGTTGTACGTGTGTACAAAGGACATCCAGATTTAAGCAAATGGTGCCATTTTAACATAATGGAAAGAGAAAAGGCATCCACCACTAATTCAAATAATCTTTTATTGACAGTGTTGTCAGTTTGTAATTTTAATTCACAATTATGAAAGGAAGGCTAATCAGAAGTGACTGCCGGATTTCAAAATTTTAAACAATAAAAGGTAGAAATCTTTTTGAACAGTTATACCGTAAGAAAGAAAAGTTTGCATAGGTTCTACAGGTGTGCACAAAAAATTAGATCTGAAGTACATCAAGATTTACATTACAATTCAAAGAGTACATTGGCTATTCAAAAAGAAAGTATCCACTTGGAAGTGCCAGACACCTGTTGAAACAAGCTATAGAATAAGGCTTGTTTACTGCTCAATCTTCAAAATCCTCTTCTACAGTATCCTCATATAATATATGGAATATTTTTTTCTGATAAAAATATGCAAGACACTTATCCAATCTCCCTTTTGGGATATGTTGATGATTCAGATCTTTCAAGCAAAAGTATCTGACCTGCCTTACAGGATTGATTTGTGGTGGGAAGGAGGTGGAGAGAGAAGAGAGAGCATAGCATAGTAACATCAGCAGAGTCTTCACAGCCTTGAAAGCAAAAGGATTTATTTGAACACAAATGGAATGTTGTCATCATGCACTAACCACCATGCAGAGAAGAAAATCCCCAAGTCAGAAGTGCAAAATTATTTCAACTCCTCTTCCAAACAGCGACAGATTCTTTCTAGTATGGATAGTCATGAGCAAAGCTGAGGCAGACCTTAACTTTTGAAAAAATGTGGAAGGTTTGATGTTGCCAGTTCTTTGGTAAGGGTGAAAGCTACGATTTTGAGAAAAGTAGACTACGATTCTGATCTGTTTGATTTTGTACTTTAGAATGCCCCTTGTAATGATACCATCTTCTAACTCTGTAATGTTTCAGTTACTTACCAGACTAACCTCTTTAAAACAAGAGTGGATCCAATATGTACGGGTTCCTGGAGACCATGAATAATATACATCCTCCTGAAGATACTTGTTAGTTCAGTTCTTACCATTTTGACATAATTACAGAGTGTTAACTTGGCCTAAAAATAAAATTTTCCTTACAAAATAGTGTTTCTTAAAACTTGGCCTGTACATTCTACAATTATTAATAGGTTTCAATATGTGTAAGAAAGACCCTAGCCTTTCACATGCTGAAATAAGTATATACAGGCAAATATAAAGTAATTTAATTAGGGGGAGAGGGACGGGGAGGAGAGGAGGAAGGGGACCACACCTGATTAAGAATCTGAAGCACAAAATTGAAAGATCCTGTAAATTAAATGCCAGTTCCAAATGACCAATTAATGGTGCTTTCCATTACCTATCAGTAACCTTAACAGCCACCAAAAAAACAAACAAGAAACCTTGTAAAATGCAGACGTGTACGAACAGATACGAGCAATACTTCAATCTAAATATATTTGTCTAGTATCTGGAAAGTGTGAGCAATTGTATTAAGAATGTAGGCAAAAGGCACAAAATTAATATTCCATAAAGTCAGGCATTCATGCTAGTGTGTTAGAGATACCGTGATGTTTTTAAGGAGCACTGTAAAAAAAAAAAAAGCACTGAGCAGAAGTCAATCTGGTGTAAATCTCGCAAAAATCAACACATCTCACTTTTACAGATAGAGAATGAAATGCAACTAAACTTTAATACATTGGTTTTTGAAGTTTACTTTCTTATCGTCACAGTGGTTACCTTACAAAGTAAAATCAACTATAGATTTTTACATTGCAAAACATTATGGCCCCACAACTTTTAATTACTGAAGCCCTTATTCACCATAAAGAAGTAAGTTCCCACATCATTTATTTTTTGGCGTAATAGATGTTTTTTTATGAGACAGCTAGACATAAGTTCGCTTTGAGAAAGCAATCAACTGAACCAAAAGGGAGAGAGACCGGAGACAATAAATACAGAACTGCTTGGAGCTTTAACACAAAACTAATGGACTTTCAAGTAAGTCGGCCCAACAACACCGGCCTTCCCCACCATAACCACTGCCACAGACAGACACTCAACCATTTTCAGGGTCAATGGGTTGAAAAATGGGCACGCAAAATATTAAGCATCTCTCTGGAACACAAACTAACAGGACACCTAGGACTGGAATGAACAGATTTCTTATGATATTGCTGCTTTTTATAAGGTGGCAGAAAATGCACGTTTATAAGTGACAGGAAGTCATGCTAGTAAACCAATATCCCCGAAGAGAACGTTGGTCAATGCATCATTCTTATGTGAAATTTTGAATTATTTAGCCATTGTTCAGACTCACCAATGGCCTGTGGGGGACAAGTCACATTTTATAAGTGCAAAACATTTTTGGCAAAAGTGAAAAATAGAAAACCTTAAACTGTACTAATAAAAAAGTATTCTGAATACCAACACAAGGCCTGATCCTGCAAGCACACCACAGAGAACCCTCATTGACTTCAATGAAAGCTCTGTGTACTACCACTTAAAGGAAAAGGTCTTGAATCACTGTTAGTGTGTGTGTATGTGTATATACATATACACACACACACACACACACACACACACACATATATATATATACACATAGTATGTGTGTGTACTCACACACACATACAAAATGGCTCTAGATTAAAACTTGAGCTTGTAGCTATTTTGAGATGCATCATTCACAGTATATAGCTTCTCACTTGTATCTTGTTATAACTGGACTTATGACACCTGAAGGTTATATACTGCATCATTTTAATGCCTCTAAGATGGTTTTGTTATGAGACAACAGTGCACTTTGTCTTGTCAATGGGACTTCCAAAGGGGATTGAAGTATATCCAACCATCGCCCTGTAAGAAAATTAGGGAGATTTTACAAATGAACTTTTAATATTTTATACACACACACACAAACACACAGCCACACCCCAAAAATATTCAGCACAAGTTAAATTTAACAATATCAGCTACAAAAATAATCACACTGATGTCTGAAAATACTGTACATACTAGAATGACTATATTCAGGATGCCTACAACAGAAAAGTATAAGAGAGCAAGTCAGATTTTCCCTTGCTGAAGAGGCTGTTACAACCACCAAGGGCAGATCAACTTTAAAAGTTAGTTGAAAGGGCTATTATTAGAAAAGCAGATTTTAAAACTGGCCTGAATATATATTTTTTAGTTTTAAAGAAACAGTGGATTATTAAACATCCAGGTATGCCAAGTAGACCTGGTTCGAAACATCTTGCTTCAACCTCCATAATAATGGAAAAAGGCCCAAACATTTTGGGTTATATCCTACCCTCCATCCACAGAAAACGTTTCACTGATCGTAGTGACTGCAGGCAAAACTGGAGGTTAACATTTTATGTAGAGATGATATTTCATGAAGTAACTGTTGATTAAATTACCTCCAAAGTAATTATTGGAGGTTGGCCTTGAATTTGTCCCTTTCCCACTGCCACATCAGGGAAAATACATCTGGGAGGCAAGCCCCTTTGCCTTCTGCCCTCCTCTAACCCCTTCCCCCTGCAGCACCTCATTCCTTCAATGTCAGGCTTTGTTCTCCATGAGCACATGCAAGTGAAGGGCAACATTTGAAAACACCGACCTCAAAATAAACAAACTTGTAGTAATCTGCATATAGGCAAATTACAGGCACCCAAACACTTAGTTCATCATGAATTGATACATTTTCCCTTTTTTGAAACTGCTGCAAGTTTTAACATAGCTACTCCATAAACACACTTTTAAGAAGTACTTTTGTACCTACTTATATATAGTACAGACTGTGGTATTAGTCCAAACCCCAAAGGCTCACAACTTACCATATAGTTCACTGGCTAGGCCAGAGCAGAGTGAACTGTGTTTCAAGTCATGGGGACCCCATAGCTCGGCACAGCTCAGTACGTGTGCATGCTCCAGATATCAACCCCCCACCCAACACACTAAGGATCCATGTGCTAATTAGCCCCCACTGGAACCAAGTGTTCTTGTCACAAGTCCTGGGATCCTCCTAAAATGTATATGCAGATGAGGTAGGCAACCTGGTCTGGCTCCACTTCATAGAGGCTGGGGTTAAGCTTGTTTGCAACAGGCTGAGAGAGGGGGCAACAGAGGGATTTTGGGTGAACTGTTTGAGGCCCCCTGATGTTTGCCAGATATTTAAGGCTAGTGAAAAAATAAGAATCACTGGAAATGGGAAAGAAAGATGCAGCCCAGCTGTGGGAGTGAAAAGGAAGTTGAAATGTATTCAATGTTGTGGCTCACCATGACTTGAAAAAGAGAGTTGGCGCTGAGGGGGACTGCACACAGTGGGCACTCCTATATATTTTATTCAGAAGGGCTGCACTAACCTGTCCTTGTGGTACATTCCCACCAGTATGTATGCCCAATATGGGCCATGTGAGAAAAAAAAAGGGTTTTATAGTCATGCTTAGTGTTAGCTGCATTTAATCAACTTCATAGTTGGTTTCCACTTCTAAGCACATGCTGCTTTTGGCAGTAGTTTAAAGGATAGACAATGTATTTAATGAGGTTTCCTTTTATGTGAATCTAAGATGAGGGGTGGGGCTTTTTCCCATTGCTGACTCAGGGTGGGGCAGGGTGTGGGGGAAACTCATCCTGTATTCAAATAAATATAGTATGTGGAGAATCCCAAAAGTTGCTGATACTGGCAGTGAAACCCAGCATTGAGCAATAAAAGGCCTGTGAATTGCTTCTTGCTGCTCCCACTGTGCAAACATGTTGTACGAAAGTGATTTTATATACATAAACAGTTCCCATAGATTTCAAAGATACTATTCATATGCAGAAGCACTGCAGTACTGCACCTATGCTGGCATCTGTTGCAGTGCTTGGTTGGTGTCTGAAATGACAGCCATGTAGCTACAAGTAATCGTTTTAGAAAAAGCCAAGTAGGAAGAAGGGTTTCTACGCATTGCTAAAAATAGTATTCTAAGCGTTATTCTCTATCAGATCCATTCTTTCTAGGAAGTGACAGGTTTTTTCTAAAAATCTCTACCGTTCTTTCATGTAGCTGTTTTAACATTGAACTCCTTTGGGTTTCTGTATGCTAGCAGAACAGTAATAAACAATCAGCACTGCTCAGACTATATAAAGGAAATTACTAACAGGATACCAAATGCTCATGAAGTAGAAACTAAACCAAAACATCTATTTTAGTTAGGCATCTAAAGCCATGTGTAGATGCCTCTCATATACACTGATAGTCAAATTCCTGGCTGATTATTCACAGCTCCCATTCACTTCAATTTACTGGCTGCCAGGTTAATGGATAGCTAGCACTGCAGAGAATCAAAGCTACTTATTTAATGGCCAAAAATCTAAACAAAGGCTAAGCAACCATTCTTCAACATCTGGGCTTACCTACCTCCAACTAAAGGCAGGGTGAAGGAAAACGAACAATGGTTACAAATTCTATTTTTAAGAGCCAAAGTTTGGAAAGATCACTGCATTTCTAGCCACATGATCACCATGTTATATAAAAAAAAATTTTTTTAAATCAAAAGCTGATTCTCACTGTTTGCACTAACACACTTCCAATAGACAAGAGGCTCCATTACACTCTATCTTAGTCTCAAAATAGCAAAGAAATGCTTTGTGGGATTCACATTACCTCTCTGGTAAAGTATTTTGGTTTCCAAAGAGCATTAATAGCCACACGCTGCCCCTCCTCTACTCGCTGCCTCTCCTCAAGGCGGTGCTTGTGCTCTGTTGCTGCATCAATATTGCCTTCTTTCAGACAACTGGTAACGTGCTGCCAAAGATGCCTGAGTGATTGATTACAGACAACACACAGACAAGATTGAATTAGAGCTCCTCAGACCCAACAAAGCTCTTGGTAGGGTAAATGTATAGTGGAAACTTGCTCATCCTCTTTACTAGAAGAGTGGTGCATTCTCCATTCACTACTCTACTTGTGCCATTATCTAATATTCTTAATTATCACCATCTAATCAATCATTTTCATTACACTTTAATAGATACCAACAATAGACACAAACAACTACTACTACTTGTGATTTAATGTCTTGCTTATATTACTTAAGCTTAAAATAATTTCCTGTAGAACCCTCCCCCCACCCCACTACCATCTTTTTAGCAAGCGGAGGTTTTTACAATCCACCCCTTCAAACTATGGGTCAAATTTCCAGAAGGGTTCTGCTCCCACTCTCTCACTTCATTTAAATGCCTGAATGGGAGCTGCTGAGTTTTCAGTTCTTGAAAATTTGGCCTTAATATCTGCTAATCATTAGAGTTTTGATGGCTACTTTTTCCAGATCTGGTATAGATTTATGATAAGGACACAGACCTATTGGCGCACTTAGCAGAGGAAGGGCAATACAGTCTTTTTGCATTGATATTACTTTAAAATGCTTTTATTTCTAAACAACTTTATTAAAAGAAAAAGAGAAAAATATTGATGACAATCTTTACTAGGGTACTAGAACCCCAGAGGTCCCTTACAGTGTTGTATTCTTACACTTCTTGCAACTGTTTTCAGTTAGAATCAAATTTGGCCCTCACGTTTGATAATATCCACATAAAATGTCCCTCAATAGCATGGCAACCAAATATTACTTAGAAAGATTGTGTGACGTGCAAAAAACATTGACCAAAAGCTGTCATAACATTTTAATGTAATTTTCAATAGCGTTAAAGTGAGCATTTTATTTTAAAAGCAGTAACAGTAAGTGTTCAGAGACTGAATGGTAATAATATACTTGCTGGGGTCATAAACATAAAACAGGCACCAGGGAATTATGGGCTTCTCTCCCTCACAAATTTTCCTTTGGGGAAATATTAAAACAGAAATAACATTTTAAAAGTACAGCTTATTGGCTCTGGAAAGATCCATGTATCCATCCAGAACTATAGAATGCAAGGGGTACACTTGGTCATAAAGCTTGCTTACTGTTTTTATCTCATCCTCATAATCAGAATAGCATCATGCCCATATTCTCACCTTGATTCCAATGGTCCTTGTTTCACTATTGGTCTAATCTTTTTGGGGATAACTGGCAGTTTGGTGGTGTCAATCACTTTGGTTTCTCCATTGCTGTATGTAAATTCCAGCATGCCGTTCCACTCCCCTTGTGCCTTACAAACAATGGTACTGGTGGGATTGTGTTTCACTTCTGCTGTAACCCTGATTAAAGCAAGACAAACATGGTAAAATATACAGGTTATTTTTTTGCAACACGTCAGAAAGGTTATCAGCCACTAGGGTTCCAAGTTAATTTTCAAAGTTCAAGTATATTCTTGCATTAGTCGAAGTAAAAAACGGGAATCTGATTTCTGTCCCTAAAAAAAAAAAAAACACAAGCACAGGCCTCACATGGTAAAGCTGTGCTGATATTTCAGCCATACCTTCTAATATTCTTCCTCCTCCTCTTCCAGATATAAGTGAACTCATTTGAATTAAGAAACAGTCAGAGGTTTTCTGCTGTAACTGAATTTTGTTGCTTTGGTGTGGTTATGCAAGAGACCCTTAATATTACATTAAAGGGATGTCAAGATTGAAAAGCACAAAGCCTGACCTACCAGTACCTTAGTATTATTATAGCCAGGTGAGAAAAGTGAATGCTACTCTGGTGTAAATATTTATCCCACCACTGGCTGCTAGGGACCTGGCTTACAAGCCAGAGAGGGATCATGCTCTGAAATGGTCCCTGCAGACAAACAGCTGCTGGAAGATTTGGGATTTATTTTGTAAACAACTAGCAAATACACCAGAGGTAATTTTGGCTCTCTGCCTTCTGTTAGTAGAGCAAACCAGACATCTGAAAATGCACCTTACAAAACTTCCCAATTTCCCCTGCTCGATGGTCTCCACCTACTCCACAGCACCTGACAATACCACCGTGCACAAATGGTCAGTGCTGATATTTTTGGCAACAGTCAGCCATTTGCGCTTGTGTTTTCTGTAGGTATTCAAGAGCATGTAGATGGAATTAAACAAAAAAGAACCTGCACAAAATGCCCCAGCCCAATAGGCTTCAGAATCCTATCAACATTATGATCTATTCACAGGAGAGCCAAGAGGGAAAGAGATCATCTAAACCCTCTTCCCAGCAATGACAAGGAGGCACATGGCCTCATCTCTACACCCCACAAAGGGAATCTAGAGTGGTTAGCCACGTGCTTCCTGCTAGAAGAGCTATTACAGTGCAGAGAAACACTTTCCCTGATCAATTCCCTCCCTTATTCAGCAATCCACAGAACCCAATTCCGTAAGGGAAGCACCAAGAGTCTGTGTACACCCAGCCAGAAGGCTGCAGGAACACAAGTGATGGGAGAAATTTGCACACAGTGACCTGTACCATACATGTTTACAAGACAAAGACCAAGATTTTTTAGAGATCAAATAGGTGGTGTATTTTCAGGTAAGGAAATGCTTATACTACTTCCCTTGAGACCAATGTCCTGAAGGAGTGCATTGCAATGTGTTAAATACTTCCAAAAAAATGTGCTGCAGGTTTTTCTACAATCAGTCACTCTTGTTTTGTATTTTGCTTCAGAGACAGTAATAGAAAAAAAACTGTATGCAGCACGCAGTCAAGACTCCAAGCCAAGACCAATCCCACACAGCATTACTTGCACAATTTCAAGAAATATAGGCAGGCAAGGTTCTTTAGCTAGATGTGATATCTTTTATTAGATCAACTGAGTAGTTGGAAAAAAGTTCTTTGCAAGCTTCCGGACACAACTTCTTTGGCTTTTTCCCCCAAAACGCACTACACAAGTAGGCCAAGCAGCCAATAAGCAGTTGTTTCAATACCTGTGAACTTTTCCTCCATAGAAAGGCTTGGTGTGGAATGTGACAGTAGCCGAGTAGCCGGTCTTGGCACAGTTAATAGTGACTTTACCTCCAAGCTCAACCCAGGGAATGGTAAGTATAGAACGAGCATAGGCACTGGGCAGGGTGAAGACATACTCTTCTTCGTGATCCATCAAGTAAAGAACACCTGGGGGGGAGGAGGGGCAGAAAGAGAGGCTGAAAGTGAAACAGTAAGTTACCAGTGGGAGCCTGCCCCCAACTGGCTGTCTCTGCCATCAAAACTTAGTACACAAACTCAGGGCTTTGTTGCACCTTACACTAAGACGCACGATTGTTGATTGGTGTTTAGTGCTAGCTCACGTTTGGAGCAGCCACACTTCAGGCCAACAGGGGCCTAAAGGACTAAAAGGTAAGAATCTACCACCCCTCCCAGTCTGGGCTTCCCTGCTTGCTTCCTGGGACAGACAGTATGGGTAGCTATAAGTAAGTGGGGGGAGCTGCAGGGGGGCAGAAAGCCTGATCCAGGCCAGCAGGGGAGGGGGGAAGGTGCAGTATTCACACTAAAGTGTGGCTTAGTATAGTTCCATATTAGCTGGGTAACATGGATCAGAGAGAATCCTACCCTGAAGTGCTGTAACTGAGCTGCATAATGAGAGCTTAAAACCAGTTTCATGTGTTCATGTGCAGAGGAGCCGCCCAAAATTACTTTGCAAAAAGGCCCTCAGAAACCGGAAACACAGCAGAACTCCTGCCAAAGGACTCTGGCTCAAGCAAAAGGCCTTTTTGCAACTCTGGATTTTATTCAAATGACAATTAACAGGGCAGAGTAAGTGCAATTTCTGATGATGATGTTGTCGCACACATCTGAGTGGCCTTCAGTCATTTTGCATTCTATGTACTGCCACCAAGTCGTTCCCCTCACTTCCCATCAGCTTCTTTGTCTTAGACTTAAAGCAGTTTTCCAACTGCCCCTTCAGCAGACTGGTTCTAGCGGGGGGCATCAACAGCAGGGAACAGGAATTTTCTAAGCTATTTAAGGGAACCCCCTGCCTGATCACACAATCTCTCTACCTTGGCCTGCACCAACACTCAGAAGATACCAAATCAGCTCTGTCCCACCATTAGTCACTGGTATTTCAAGACAAGATACAGCACTAATCAAGTATAGTAAGTAGGGAAGTGATCAACATAAGTCCACACTAATTAATTCTACAACAACAAATATTCTTAGCTGTTCACCTATAAGGCCAGTCGCAAAAAAAGAAAAGGTTACTTGAACTTATTTTGATGGGGCTTTTTTACATTTTCCCCCTTACTTTCCCCTCTTTTATATTTAGTTTCCTTTGAGCACAGAGAGGCTTTGAAAAATTTCTTGGCAACAGATTGAAAGGCGGGGAAAAGAAAGAAAGAAAACCCTACAGAGTAGATTCTTAGAATTCAGAGAATTTTTGACCATCAGATAAAAATGTGAAACCAAACTGGACATAAAAGCCTTGATACTAATATGATTCATCCCAACACCCTTACCATTAGGTGAAAAAGTCGCAAAAAATTAGGAAATCATTGGTATTCATTATCGGTTTTTTTAATTTGTAAAATGGGAAATAAATCACACAAACTTCTGTAAAGCAATTTACAGAGGAAAACCCCAATATAGGGCCAGGACATTATAAATATTCTTAGTATATCAACACTGATCTGAAGGATTCAAAGCTTAAAAGGAAAAAGCTCCAATACAGCTTTGGCTGTGTACACACGTTCAAATGATCTGGGAAAATTCTCCCAGTTTTGTTTTCCCCGGGAGAAAAGCTTGCCCAGAGATGCCTGAGCAAACATTCGACTGCTGAGCCTTTGAAGAGCAGACAGTTTGCAGTGGTGATGCTGCCCTGGCAGGGGGGCCCTGGGCACACATCTTGGCATGCTCTGCAGATACCTTCAGTCTGACTAGAAACAGAAGGCTGCAGTGCACAGGGCAGGCCCGATTTGCTGATCTCCCAGCAGCGCAATGTGGGATTGTGTAGGGGGGTGTCCTGCTCCCAGTTTGGCTGGAACAGCAGAGTTCACTCTGTTTCTCTGGAGGGAGAGGACGGGAGAAATGCACCCTGGGTTGGTGGAGGACTCTCCTGTGGCTTCTCTCAGAAGAGACACGTGCAGACATTCGCTCTCCCAAGAGAAATTCTTCTGGAAGTGATTTAACCCTGGTTGTTGCTGGGTTATTTCTCTCCTGGAGTGAACATTTTTGCTTTGGGAGAAAAAAAAAAATTCCCCAAGTACCTGTATACTTGTGGTTTCTCCTGGGACAGCAGCAACTCTTTCTGGAGAAACTGAATGTCTATATGTGGCCTTTATTTAAAATGTGGTATTTCAATCCAGAGGACCGACTACAGTAAGAAGGCTTCTAAGGTTTAGACACCATGAGACTAGAAATGATCCACCCAGAGAAGTATAACAATCATCACGGTTTTTCAGAACCACTCATTCTGCCACTCCAAAGCCTCAATCTGCCAATAACAAAACAGTTGACACCTTTACCCCCTGAAGAGAACTACAGAGTGCCTGGGAGGTGAGATGACAATGAATAAGAAACACAGGAAAGTAACAAACTAACTATACTGCATTTGGAGGGCCCAAACTTTCCAGTGTAATATGCCATACTCTTAGGCTAGCGTCAATAACTGAAGATCCTGCCAGCCTAACAGCCTGAAATATTACAGTAAACCTGAGCTATACACTTTTCTGAGAACAAACTATTGGGAAGAAATCACTGTCACCCTGTCAGAAACATGCCATATAACTGTAGTTACCATTTCCTCACCTGTTAGTGACTGCCTTATTGCTAAGGATTTACTCTCCCAAGATGAAGGGGGAAACCAATGGCAGACCAGTAAATCAGCATTAAAGCAAATAGATCTTTCACATTCAAGTCTTAACAGAAAGGGCGCCTATACACATGCAGACTCGATTAACTGAGTCTGCTGGAGCGTGGTAATTACTGCACCCCAGCAGAATCTAGTGTCACGTGTATCAGCATCCTGAAGAATGGTGTGTTGAAGCATGTTGAAGAATGGCGGTGGGACACTAACTAAAGCTCGTTTGAGAAGCTTCAGTTAAAGCACCACCACCACCTTTTTGCAGTGCAGAGATGCTGGTACATGTGTCACACTGGGCAGTTTAGTCAGAGCCTCGCTGCTCTAATTAAAGCACCTCTCCCCCATCCCCCACCTCCCAGGGCATCAGTATAAACACCCAAAGTGCCTAAATTTTACACAGGCTGGCTTAAATTCTACTTTTAAGACAGTTTCCCCTTACTACTTTTAAAATGCCAGGTTCAAGTCACATTTCAACTAATCACACTTAACTGGTGAGATTGTTTAGGACACATCTTAAAATGTCTCACATACAGATTATTGTACCTCCATTATTGTCTCTCCCCCAAGGAGTTCAAACACATGCAACATTATAACTTAGCTTCTTTATGATTTTCAAGTCCAACTCTTAGAGACAAGCAGCTTATTTAGAACACATTTTATACCTGACCATTTAGGAGGACTGCCCACCTGGCAGAGATTATCAGTGTATATCATCCTTTACAAATCTGAAAGTGAATCTTGTTCTGTGTCAAATGTTTAATACTAAATCAGCTCCTGCAGGGATGACACCAGAGTTGCTTTGCTGTAGATATTAAAAACAAGTTTACCTTCATTTTGAAAAAATCCTTCTTCCCCTTCTCCACCTGCCAAGGAGGTTTCTAAAAATTATATTGACTTTACAAGGAAATAAGGGGAAATACATAGTAGATTTTCTTCCTACCTACTAATCCTTGTGATATGCCATCTGACACAAATGCAATGTTAATACAGTATTTAATATTAATACAGACATCTGAACTCCCAAATTAGGAATAATATCTGACTCCTTAGGAAGATCACCACCACCTACAGTACACCCCAAATATTTAATACTCCCTTTTACACAAACTCGTCTATTTCCCAATTTATACACTCTGTCAAAGCCCTATCCCCATTTTAAATGTTAGTCTAGTGTGCTGACCAAAAGAGTTTTCTTTAGGTCTATTAACTTGCAATTCCACTTCAAGCCTACTCCCTCTAAACCCAATCCTTATGAATTGGACAACTCTGAGTCCCAGCTGCTGGTGACAGATGCCAACATCCATAATAGAAAGTATGCGAGAAAACATGGGTGAAGAGCTAACTAATAAGATACTTTATGAGGCTTGTGTTTTATGAAGAGAGAATAACCAGCTTTCAGCATATCCCATTAGCCTGTCACTTCTCACTGCAGCTATCTCAGTCTGACACTGACTAATAAAAGAAATATGGATGAGGGTGGGTGCAGGGGAGGAAGGGAGAGGACATTTATTACAGTCAGAAGCACTAAGACAGATAATAAAAAAAAGAGAACAGAAAACAAAATCCTGGGTTGTCTTTAAACTGACAGAGGCTCAATTTATGAAAACAAATAAATATATTTGGGAAATACAATCCTGAATCTACCCTTAGATGACTTTGATAAGTAACATTCTCTAAGTGGACTTTACCCCAAATCTCCATGTCATTTATCTAATAAGGAATTTTACCACACATGACCAAAGGAGAAAAGTCAAGGTCACAAGCATTATACTGATGTAGGCCCATTTCTTATCTAAAAGCAGTATCTACTAAACCTGTGCAAAGCAGCTAGTACTCACTTTGGATTCGGCTGATTTAAGGGACAGTGATTCAAATCACTGTCCCGAATCTATTTGGCGGAATCTGATTCGGAGATTCAGCCACCACTAAATCAGCCAAATTTCCAAAATCGAGCAGGCCCCATCCCCCACCCGCTCTCCCAGACCCATCCATGGCTGCTCCACCCGGCCCCAGTGTCCTGGCTCTTAAAAAAAAAAAAAAAGCCACGCACTCACTGGCTCCTGTCAGGCAGGGGGAGGAGGGGGTGGCAATCCCCACTGCCCCACGCTGCATGGGAGAAACTCTGCCGCAAGCCCCAAAAGACTGCTGCAGCAGCCAGTGAGCGCTTTTTTTTTTTTTTAGTGCCAGGATGCTGGGGCTGGGCGGGGCAGCCATTTATGGGGCTGGAAAAGCAGGTGGGGGTCGGGGACTACTCAGAGGGCTGGGGGAAGCAGGCAGGGGTCCCCCCATGGTCCTCTCCCCACTCCTCCAGGCCCCCCTGGCCCCTACTTACTGGCATGGAGCCCAGGTCCAGCTCCCTGCAGCAGCAAGCAGGGACTGGCCAAATGTTTTCTGAATAGATTTGGAGGCTTCAAATTGATTCAGACCTTTTAACTGGTCTCCCAATTCAATTCAAATTCAGAGATTTGGCCACCAAATTGGGCCAAATCTCCTCTGAATCAAATCAGCAAACGAAGCTATGCACAGCCCTAGTATCTACCAGTTTGCAAAAACTGCCCTTACAAAAGCAATGGAGCCAATGTCAGGACCTTTATGTACGAACATTAATGGATGCACACACGTCCATTATTCCTACATAAAAAGTCCTGATATTGGCTCTATAGCTTTCATTTAGCTATCTATCTAGTTAGGTGTGGGGCTGGCAGCAGGTGGTGCACCCCTCAGTCTATGGAGCTCCCAGCACAGGGGAGCACTGGCCACATGTTCAACTAACAGCATGAGTATAACCAGCTACAAAATTACACATTTTTTGTTGATAAAACTTCATAGCTTATTGCTTGTTTTATCATGCCATTAATTGGTTGAGTGTGTAAGCTGGGTCAGAACTTAACGTGCAATTACCTAGTTAATCACACCTGAAGTACAACATGTAGGGGGAACTTAGGAGCAACTCCCACACACATGCATGCACAGGCACAATACCTCTTCCTCCCTGACACATGCGTGCATACACACACCCGCCCCCGACGAGACTGGTACTATAGACATGCACCTTCTCCTTCTGTGTGCTAGGTTTTTAAAATTTAAAAGTAGCAAGTAAAAAACAAACTTTAGATCAATCTAATTCCCACAGCTGCCTTAAGAGAGTAGAGTGGAAAAATATCACACTGAGGTACATATTTTAAAGTTGGGAAAATTTAGCAAAAACAAGTTCACACCAAATGACTATTGCAAATACGCTGGCAGACACATGGTTTAAACCCTAGCTAAACCCAAAATTTCAAAAGACAGATTGAAATTCACGGCACTGAACCAGTTTCCAGGCAAACTGAAACCAAGTTATACAACATGCAACAGAATCTTTATTATATGGATTCTACAGTGGTATAAAATAATAAGCACCTCAAATGCTTTTAATCAGATTATAAATATAAAGGTTTAGGGACAACTGATTTGCTTATTTCCTTCATGGTTAAGTAGACCATGATGTTTTATTATTCATACGTGGAGAGCTATGTGCATCTCAGAACTCTTCCCAAGAAAAACAAGGTTAAGTGTTGGTAATCAGCATACATCATAGTGGTGTTGTCTGACAGTAAGAAAATATAGAGAGGATAGAGGTGGATCCTGAAAGTCAAGAGAACAACCACTGCTGCTCTACATTCCCAACAGGCTCATGCTTTCCATTGATTTTATTAGCATAGAAGATAAACAACCATCGAAAAGAATTTACCAAGGACAGTAGTAGGTTTTCCATCACTGCAAATGTAAAGATAAGACCTGGTTTTGATTTTAAGAGAGAGACTCCAAGTCAGCCACAGCTCTTGGGCTTCAAGACAGAATCAAGTCAGGGAAGTCATACTGCCTGAAATACTACTGGAAGTCAAAACTAATCCCATTACAATGGCTCCTTCTGTCCTTTGAATCCATTTGTTCCCAAGGAGCAGCCTAATTGTTAGGGTAACTTCCACAGTGGTGGCTTTGTGGTCAAGAAAGAGAGATCACCAAATTGGTCAAGCTCTGTACTCACTGCTGGAGTGGGTTGAGGTGGGGGGAAGGGTGTAAAGAAAACAAAATCTGGTGCCAGATTAGTTTTAGACCAAATGAGTGGCTTGGGGTCAGTCCATAGGCCAGATCCCACATGCCCCAATCTGGCCATGCATCACCCCGACTTCACCTGCTCCAGTCATGCACCAACCCAATCTCACATGCGGGGACATGTTATCTGGCCCTGAAAATTTGGCAGCAGAAGAGCAGCAATAAAATATTAGAAGTGTTTCTTTGCTTCCAAATTCCCAGACATTTGGGGGAGCTCTGCAGGTTTGCTGACACAGCTCTATGGGCCAAATTCAGTCTGTGGGTTAGGGTTTGAGCACCCTAGATTTAGTTCATCTAGAGATGCTTCTCTCTCAGGGTTCACCTGTCCTACCTCTGAAACAAAGTTCTCTCTTTACTGGAGAAAAGAGCTAAAGAGAAAGCAGAGGGTGCTGCATGTTTGTGTATGCATGTGCATATTAAATAATATTTTTAAGAGCAATACAAAGACATCACCTTCAACATATACAAATAAAACTTACTGTATGTTCTGTTTTTGTTCATTTGTTTATTTGGTTCTTTTAGAGTAATGTGTAAAGTCAAAGTTTTCTTGGTATATCAGTGTTTCACACAAGCTATTTAGGTGATTCCAAATAGACAAAAGGAAAAGCTTTTATTCAAACTGACAGAAGAAACACCAAAGAGAAATCAGCTAGTGCTGCAGATATCAATAGGCTGGAAAGGACATGTACACTAACATTTTAAGTCTAATTTAACAGTGTGATATTTGAAAAGGGACATGTACTACCAGCTCACTGGAAAGATGACCTACCTAACATGGTAGGGAATATAAACCAGATTGTAGATTTCCAATACTTTACCCTTATAAAGGCAAGTATCCTTCCACTCTCCTTCACTTGTAAAGGCCAAACATCAAGCACCACTAAGTTAAAGCTAGTACTGCCTTCATAGCTTGACTTAGTGCCATATGCCCTTTTTCCAATGCAAAGGGGAAACTATAACAAGATTATAATAACGAGGATTAATCTTGTCACAACACTCAGGTCTTTTCCCAAACACTTTAAATCTTCAAAATTTAAATACAAAAAACAGAAACATACTGTGGACTGAAGGGATGCAACCTTTTTAATATACCTGGCTTATGATAAAGACTTTTTAAATAATGTGTCCTGGATCTTTAATTTTACACACACACAGTTATCATATACGTAAAAATATATCGTATATACTAGGGGTGTGCAAAGCAAGCTGTATTCGATTCGGATTCAGTCTGATTTGGGGGACAGTGATTCAATTCGCTGATTCAGATCACTGTCCTGATTCAATTCAGCCAAATCTGAAGATTTGATTCCAATTCAGAGAATCTGTGATTCGGTCATAGATTTGGGCAGTGGGCATTGAGGGCTACAGGCTGTACAGACAGGATAGAGTGGGGAAAAAAGGTGGGAGGGGCATTGCTCTCTATGTTAAGGAGCAATATACATCTTCTATAGTCAAGTTAGGCCTAGAAGAAGGGCAAATTGAGGTACTATGGGTCAGATTACAGGGGGGGTCAGGGAGAAAGAGACTTGGTAGTGGGGGTCTATTACAGACCCTCACACCATCAGGATGAGTTAGACCTAGAATTCTCGAGACAGCTCTCAGAGGCAGTGCGCTCAAAGGACCTGGCTGTCATGGGTGACCTAAACTTCCCAGACACCTGCTGGGAGGAACAGGCAGCCAGGTCTGCCCATTCCCATAAGTTTCTAACCTACTTACAGGACCTTCACCTATCACAGGATGTAAACGTTCCCACTAGGAGAAATGCCTTTCTAGACTTGGTGCTGGCCACAGGGGATGACTTGGTGGGGGACCTGCAGGTACAAGGTAACCTAGGGGATTGTGACCACCTATTGATAGAGTTCACTATCCGGCCAAAGGTGGGGAAAATAACTAGTAGGGCTGAAGTGCTAGACTTCAGGAAGGCCAACTTCAACAAGATCAGGAAATTAGTTAGGGAGGGACTGACGGGCAAAAGCATTGGAGAGATGGGAGTCCAGAAAGGGTGGGCATTTCTCAAGGGACTGACCCTGCAGGCACAGAAAGGAACCATCCCAGTACACATTAAGGGGGGAGAAAGAGTAAAGGAACACTCTTGGTTGAACAGGGAAATCCAGGAGAGTCTGGAGGAGAAGAGAGAGGCCTACAGGTTATGGAGGCAGGGGGCAGCCACCAAGGAGGAGTCTACCTGCTTGGCTCGAGCTTGCAGGGAAGCAGTGAGGAGAGCAAAATCAAAAATGGAGCTTAGGCTGGCAGCAAAAGTTAAAGATAACAAAAAATCATTCTTTAAATACATAGGAAGCAAAAAGAAAGTGCAGGGTAACATAGGGCCACTTCAAGATGGACTAGAGCAACTGGTAACAGATAGGATGGCCAAAGCAGAGCTCCTAAATGATTTCTTTACATCTGTGTTCCCAGGCATGAATACAAGCATGCATCCCAATGGGACTTCAGGTAAGCGCAAAATAGATACCAACCCACCAACTGTTAGTGCTGACCTAGTAAAAGGGCACCTGGAGGGGTAGGATGTATTTAAGTCAACAGGCCCTGATGATCTTCACCCTAGGGTACTTAGGGAATTAGCTGGAGTCATAGCGGAAGCACTGGCGCAACTGTTTGCACACCATTCTAAGCAGCACAACTTCAGAGTCATAGTTAACTCCAAGATGAATATAAGTCACCAATATGTTGAAGCAGTCAGTAAAGCTAACCGTAGTCTTTCTCGCATAAGTAGGTGCATCACAAACAGGTCTAGGAAGGTGATACTTCCCCTCTATGTGGCACTGGTCACACTGCAGCTGGAGTACTGCGTTAAGTTTTTGGCACCCACTTCAGGAGGGATGTAGATAAACTGGAAGGGGTTCCAAGGAAAGCCACCCATCCGGTTAAAGGCCTACAGGGAAAACCCTATGAGGACCAATTGAGGGACCTAAATCTCTTCAGCCTCCACAAGAGAAGGCTGAGAAGTGATTTTGTGGTCGTCTACGAACTCATCAGCAGGGGACAGCAGGAAATAGGGGATACAATGTTTGTGGCGGGCCAGTAGGGGGCGCTCCTGCCTTGAGCTGCCCACCTCACTGCGCCCGACCACCTTCCAGGCTCCGAGTGCCTCCCTGGGGTGCCTCACGTCCGGCCGACCCCTTCCCTGGAGCACACCCACTAGCCTGGGGTTCCCACTGCCACCATCCAAGGCTTTGGACTCAATTCTAGCTCTGCACACCTTGGAAAACACAGGCCTGATCACCCACTTGGTACTAGACCCAATACAGGCACTTGGGGCACTTTTCCAAATCAGGGGCTTAATAGGAAAGTCTCCCTTAGTCCACAGACCTAAGGGGCCTCCTCGGCATAATTCAGACCCACCCCTCAATAAGTCTCCCACACCGGTCACAAGGAGAACTTTATTGATTACAGGGGGTAGGGTGAAAACAGGGTAAAAGGTAGAGCAGTATCATAGGAATCAGTGGAATCCCCATAGAGCAAACCAGTATGGCTGAGGTAGCCTTTTGATCATGCATCTGAGTTACTATAAGCTAAATATCTAGTCAAATCTCGAGTAGCTTACTCACATGCATCATCCAGAGGTGGTTGGAGTTTTCCTCTGGAGGCAGGGCACTCTTTGAGCATGTGGTTATGAGGAGAGAGCCTGTTTCAGATGGTGAAGCTCCTCTCCCAGTTTCAGATTCACTTCAATGACCGCATGGCTGCCTTCTTCCTGGACCGGGCCTTTAAATAACCTTTCTGAACTCAGCAGCCCGGTCCAATCAAAGCTGCCAGTGCTGGCCACTAGCCAACCAATTTAAAAAGCATCACAAGTCACCTGGGCCGGTGAGCGGGGGATTTTCCCTCCCCCTCCCCAGGTGACCAGAAAATCCACATCCAAGGCACCAGGCTTTTGTCATGGAGGCAGGGAGGAAGATCCCCTTCCCTGAGGAATTCAACACCAGCCTCTCATGCTGGCAGAGACAGATTTCTGGAGAGGGACACAGACGGTGGCATTTCTGCCACAATGTTTACCAGGGCGCCCATTGGGGTAACTAAAACAATGGCTACAAACTGAAGGAAAGCAAATTTCAATTGGACATCAGGAAAAAAATTCTTCACTGTGAAGGTTGCCAAAATATGGAATACGCTTCCAAGGGAGGTGGCACTGTCTCCTTCCTTGGAGGTATTTAAGAGGAGATTGGACAAACACCTAGCTGGGGTCATCTAAATCTAGCACTCTTTCCTGCCCAGGGCAGGAGGTCAGACTCGATCTAAATGTCCCCTTCTGACCCTAAAAGCTATGACACAACTTTATGTTTTTTCTATGTACCTCGACGTACCAGGCGTGACTCGTGAACACCGAGATGGTGGGGCAAATGGAGCGTCCCACAGGAGCATGCTCAGCAGCAGACCTGGAAGTGGACCAGAAGTACTCCCAGGTCAGCCACTGAGCTCACAGGAGATGCACCCCCCACCCCCCGTGATCCACCGGCTCAGTGATCAGCTGCAGGGGAAACCCGGGTATCCCCCCCCAAGCCCAGGAGGCACCAGTCACCAAGCCAGCGGGGTGGGGGGAAGACCCCGCATGCTCCGCAGCAGACCCAGAAGTGAACCGGAAGTACTTCTGGTCTGCTTCCGGGTTCACTGCCGAGCATGTCGGAACCCTCCCGTCCCCCCCGCCCCCACATGCTCCCATGGGATGGCTCCATCCACCCCAGCATCTCAGCATTCACAAGCCACACCTGGTACCTTGAGGTATGTAGAAAAAAACAAACAAAAACTTGCGTCTATGGCCGAAGCTGTGTCTATGGCCCAATCGTCGAATCTCTCCGAATTAATTTGGAGGCTTCCAATTCGATTCAGAGAAATTAAAGGGTCTCCTTCCTGATTCAATTTGGATTTGGAGATTTAGCTGCCGAATCAGGACAAATCTCCTCCAAATCGAATCAGCAACCAAAACTTCATACAGCCCTAATATATACTACATATAGTATTATATACAATGCGATATAATATATATAAATATAATATTTAATATATTACATCTATATCTAAATAACACACATTTTTAGAAAAAATAATTTTTTTTTAAATTCTTTAACTCCATTGATGCTTCAGGGAATCTTCAGTTCATCAACATTTTTGCTTTGATTACAAACATAAGCACTTAAAATTAAAGAATTTTAAAAGATGCTGTGGTTTTCAGTATTGTTCCCTCTCTTTACACTGCAGAATCTCTCAAAACAGTACAGATATCTAGAAGGCACTCCTAGCCCAGGAAAGAGTAAAAATGACTACATAAAACTAACTGTCACACACCAAGTAAGCATACTGGAAGAAAGGAAAAATACTCTCTCTCACTAATTATATAAGACTTTGATAACCAGGGATCTGGGTTTTCTGTTTCCCACAGAAAAACAGAGAAAACCACGGATTCCCTGTTTTTAAATCAGAGAAAACGCAGATTTCTCTTTTTAGCAGAGAAATCTACGGATTCTCCGCTTTTGCACAGAGCTCTTGCAGGCTGGCACAGCTCCAGCCTGCAAGAGCCAATTGCAAAAAGGGCAGGAAACCCCCATCCCTGGTGGTAGGGGGAGGGAGAGTGGGGAGGGCAGGGCCTGAGCCTCTGAGGCAGCCAAGGCTGGGCTCAGGCTCAGACTCACCTGTCGCCCCTGGAGCATGGAGGTAAGTGGGGCTATGGGGCAGGGCTGGAGAAGATGGTTGGGGGCTGAGGGAGCGGGGGATGCTGCCGGCCCCAGGTGGCACATCGCAGCTGGGAGCAGGGCCAGAGGGTGAGGGCAGAGGTGCCCCTCTGCAGGGGGGGTTTGCGGACAAGTGATACGGGGCGCGGTTTGGTGTGCCCGCCATGTGCAGGCCGCACACATGCCACCCGGGTGAGGGGGAGAGGGAGACTGGCATGCGGCCGCAGCACAGCTCCATGGCCGACTCTGCAGCCACGGCGAGAGATAGGGGCGTTGGGGGGGGGGGGGGCAAGGGCTTGGGCTTGCATGCAGCAGCAGCTGCCACTTACCTGGAGGCCTGTGATAGTGGTGACGGCCGCTGCCTACAAAGTCTCCCGCTGACGCCATGGAGCCATGCCTGGAGCTGTGCAGCCAGTCGCCAGGCGGCAGCAGCAGCGTGGTGGTGGCCAGGCAGCACGCAGCCACCACCCCACGCTGTGCTGCTGCCCCGGCTGCACCACTCCAAGCATGGCTCCAGCTGCATGCCAGCCTCCCTCTCCCCCTCTGCTGGGCAGGTGGCCAGGCAGCATGTATGCAGCCCACACACGGCAGGCACCACCATACTGTGCCCCGAATCACTTGCCCGCAAAGCCCCCCGCAGAGGGGCACCCCTGCCCTCATCCCCTGGCCCTGCTCCCACCTGCAATGTGCTGCCTGGGGCTGGCAGCACCCCCACTCCCTCAGCCCCCAGCCCTGCCCCATGGCCCCCAAGCTCCACTTACCTCTAGGATCCAGGGGCAAAGGGCATGGCTCTGTGGTGGCAGCGCTTGCCCACAAAGCCCCCCCACCCTGCATGCAGCCACCACCACCCCACACAGCCACCGAGTCGTACAGCCGGTTGCAGGGCATGGCACTGCGTGCAAGCACCCCGTGTCACCCTCCAGCCGGGTGGTACATATGTGGCCCACACAAGGTGGTTGCCACTGCACTGATGCTGCCACGCCCTGCACCACTTGCCCACAAAGCCGTTCAAGTGGCCATGGGATGGCAGTGCAGGGTGCAGTGGCAGAGTTGTGGTGGAAGCCTCCGTGTGCAAACCTCCTGTCAGGCCGGCCAGCATGTGTGGCCCACAGAGTGGCACCCCTGCCCTCATCCCCCGGCCCTGCTCCTGGGCGTGGGCACAGGTGCACACCCCCCCTTTCTTGATCTATCCCCCAGCACCTTCCCTTTCCCCTGCCCTGCCCACTCCTTCCCCCCACACACACTTACCTGCTGGAGTGGGTGTCAGTGTCTGTGTCTGCATGTCTGGGGGCTTGTTGCGAGGGGCATCAGGAGGACTGTTGAGACTGGGGGGGAGGGGAGGAGTGCTGGGCACTAGCAGCACTGGGAGGGACTGTGGGGGGCCTTTAATTTTTATCATGGATTTGGGGTTTTTAATCAGAGAATTTGCAAATTTTTAATCAGAGAAAACCAGGATCCTTGTTGATAACAAAGTACTACTGGAACAACATATTAACACACGTGATTTTTCAAAGTGATAAAGATTAATCCCCAAAGTAAAGTTGGAATTTCAAACTTCCTCCTCTAAGATTATTCCCTACCACTTAGTTCAACATCTGTTTTATGTAGCAGCTACCAATTCTATTTTCAGTCTCACTCATCTCATCATCAGTTTTTAGCATGTCTTATTTCTTTCCCAAAATACAGCACAATATATTCAAGGATTCTTGCACTGACTTTAAAGCAAGTTGTTTTGTTACCATACCCTTTTGGCTGTAACATGTCCACCTCTCACCCATCCTGTACTTCATGAATTGATTTTCCTGTAACATGCATTGATGAAATACACAGATGAGATTCTAGGTCAATAATGTAATTATTAACTGCAGAAGAGACATGTGCAATTTAATGCTTCCTTCCGATTGTTTAGGGATCAATATGAACAACAAATGGTACGTGGGTCATAAATGGCCCAGAGCAGTTTCCTAATGTAACAGGCTCCTCACACTCCATCTGTATTATTCATCAGATAACAGATGAGAATAAGCGTTTGTTCTGGACAAAAGCAGACATGACTGCAGAGTGTCGATGGCTAAAATTGACTCACACAGGCAAAACATAATTACTGGACTCCATCTCCTATCATGTCATAAGCATTTAAAATGCCTTGTGCTGCGTTCTTTGTTTTACAGTCACAGACAGACCATTTCTAATAGAAAATGAAACTTGTTAAAGAAAGTGCCAGGACAGTGCTGAGTTCACAGAATCATACAGAAGTAGGAAATCTAGGCTAAGGACAGAAATTACACATAAACTGGTTTAAGTGATCAGAAACTGGTTTAAATCTGTAACAGAACCTAAGTTCAGTGCACATACGCCAGTTTCAAAATGGCTGAAACTGGTTTAAGATAAACCTAGTTTCATAGTTGGTAAGGTCGGAAGGGACCGAAGCAGATCATCTAGTCCGACCCCCTGGCATGGCCAGGAAAGGATGCTTATAAAGGAAAGGTGATTATCTAGTCTCCTTTTGAAGACCCCCAGGGTAGGGGCAAGCACCACTTCCCTTGGAAGTTGGTTCTAGCTCCTAGCCACCCTGACTGTGAAGTAGTGCCTCCTGATATCTAGCCTGAATCTACTCCCGGTAGTGCTCGGGGGAACAGGGACTCTCTCACCACCTGCTGGCCCCCCTTGGCAAGTGTATAGGCAGCTACAAGATCCCCACAGCCTTCTCTTGTGGAGGCGGAACAGGTTCAGGTCCCTTAGCCTCTCCTCATAGGGCCTGCCCTGCTGCCCCCTAATCATGCGAGCGGCCCTCCTCTGGACCCTCTTGATGCTGTCCACATCCCTCCTGAAGTCCAGCGCCTAGAACTGGACGTAGTACTCCAACTGCAGCCTGGCCAGTGTCACATAGAGTGGGAGGATCACCTCCTTGGACCTGCCTGTGATGCATCTATGGATGCATGACAAGGTGCGGTTAGCCTTCCTGACCGCGTCCCCACATTGGCGGCCCATGTTCATCTTGGAATCAATAGCGACACCAAGATCCTTCTCTGCCTCTGTGCTGACAAGAAGGTAGTTCCCCAGCCTATGGGTATGCTGCTGGTTCTTCCTCCCCAGGTGCAACACCTCGCACTTGTCTGTATTGAAACCCATCCTATTCTCATCCATCCACCTCTGTACCTTGTCAAGATCAAGTTGTAGCCTGCCCCTCTCTTCTAGCGTGCTCACTTCTCCCCACATCTTAGTGTCATCTGCAAACTTGAACAAGGTGCTTTTCACCCCCTCGTCCAAATTGCTGAAGATATTGAACAGCGCGGGCCCGAGGACCGAGCCCTGGGGAACCCCACTGCCCACATCCCTCCAGGTCAAAAATGACCTGTCCACCACCACACTATGGGTGCGGCTCTCCAACCAATTTGCGACCCATCTGACTGTGTAGGCATCGACACCACAGACACCTAATTTTTTAATGAGGATGGGGTGAGAGAGAGTGTCAAAGACCTTCCTAAAGTCCAGGAAGACTACATCCACCACGACACCTGCGTCTAAGGCTTTTGTGACCTGGTCATAGGCGGCCACCAGGTTGGTCAGACAGAACCTGCCTCTAATGAACCCGTGTTGGTTACCCCTAAGCATAAACTCCCCTGCTGGCCCCTCACAGCCATGTGCCAGGATAATTCTCTCAAAGATCTTCCCCAGGACCAAGGTAAGACCAATGGGCCTATAGTTTCCTGGGTCCTTTTTCCTCCCTTTTTTGAAAATGGGGGCCACACTGGCCCTTTTCCAGTCATCAGACACCTCACCAGAGTGCTCGTAAAGCTGTGCCAGGGGTCCTGCAATGACCTCTGCCAGTTCCCTAAGCACTCTGGGGTGGAGATCATCAGGACCTGCGGATTTGAACGCATCTAGTCCCTCCAGAAGTTCCCTGACTATGTCCTCACTGACCCTGGGCCTGGCTGTGCCTCCCCTGGGTCCGTCCTGAATCCCAGTGGAGAGGATATCCCTGTCCCTGCTCAGAAAAGTGGAAGCAAAGAATCTGTTAAAGAGATGAGCTTTGTCATCTGGTGCTACCACCAGATTACCAAGCATGTCCTGCAGAGGCCCCACATTATTTAGCACCTTCTTTTTACCCACCATGTATTTAAAAAAGGACTTCTTGTTATCTTTGATCCGGGTCGCTAGTCTCAGTTCCATCTCTGCTTTAGCCTTCCTAACAGCCCCCCTACAATCTCGAGCCAAGGAGGTATAATCCTCCTTGATGATGGCCCCTCCCTTCCACTGGGGTGTATGCCTCCTTTTTGGCTTTGAGGCATTCATGGATGCTTCTGGTGAGCCATGGGGGCTTTTGAGCACTCTTGCCCCCTTTGATCCGCATGGGGATCGTCACGCTTTGGGCTTGGAGAATCGTCTCCTTAAGGAACAACCACTCTTCTTGGACACCCAACTCCCCTCCCCTGGTTGAATGTAGTATCAGCCTTAACTGATTTGGGTCAAACTGATTTATGGAACTTCTGTCCCAGACCCCTTCCTGGTTTAAGTTAAATCAGAGCCCTCCAGCATCCTAGCACGCTTTTCAACCCTGGGCTGGGCCGTCTGCTCCAGAAAGCAGAGCTGGTCCTGCCCCTCTCCTCTCTAGCCAAAGCTTGGGCTGGCTGAGGAGGTAGAGACTGAAGGCATAGCAGCATCTGCTTGGCTTCCCCCTGCCACTCAGTGCTCAAGCAGGGTCCCCCCCACTCCCTCCTTCTCCTCTCCCACAGCAGACCCCAGCCAGCAACTGGTCACAGTCCTCCCTACACCTCCCCCCTTACCCTTTGCTTCAGAGTGCTAGCTGGGGGCCAGGGTCTGGCAATACTCCCTGCCCTTGTGCAGCGAGAGGGGGAAGGAGAAGGTGAAGCCTGGCGAGTGCTGCTTCCCCCTCCCACTCCAGGCACATCCCAGCTGTGGACTGTGCAGGCCAGGGTGAGGATTAAAACCCTTCCCTAATCATAGCACCCTGCTGGGTCCTGGCCATGCCCCCTTTCAGTTTAACAGGCCATGCCCCGCAGCTCAACACTTTGAAAGGGAAGGGAGGGCTTGCTCTAATGCTCCCACCCCTAAGTTTCTAGCCCAGGGGTGGGCAAAACGCGGCCCATGGGCTGAATGCGGTCTGCTAGGCCATTTTATCTGGCCAGCGAGGCCCCTAAAAATTTAGAAAATTGATATTTATCTGTCCCTGGCTGCCTGTCATGTGGCCCTCAATGGCTTGCCAAGACTCAGTAAGCATCCCTTCGTCCAAAATAATTGCCCGCCCCTGTTCTAGCCTGAGCCACTGCAGGCATGTGCCTACATTTCCTGAATCAAAAGTGAATGTCTATCTACTTGCAAATCAGTTCATTCTCTGCAGGTTAGAATAACCTGCGAAGATTGGAACAATCCAGGCTTGGGCTTTTTGAATGTCTGTCCCTAGCCCTAGTGACTAGATTCTAGTCTAACTGCTTGCCCAAATTAGGAATCAAAGAGCATACATTTTAGGAGTTGCAAAACACTTAACAGAATATTCATTAATTGCTGCTTTCTGGATGTACTGTGACTAAAGGGTAGCTTCTTTTCCTCCTCCTGCTAAATCCATTAAAGTTTTTAAAGCCTGATTTTAAATTTTTAGAAAGCTGCCAGAAGATCCATACCACACACTCCTGCTAAAAATCTTAATATAAAGATTAAAAAATGGCTGGTGCTCAATTAGATGGAACAAAGCAACAACAAAAATCAGAACAGCATTTAGCAACCTCCACATGCTCTCAAAATTAACTAATAACCTCAATTCCCAGGGCTATGCTTTCTGCATCTGCATGCATTTTGCTACAGAGCAACACTACAATACACCAAAATAGTGAAGGAGCCTCAAAAGGTGAGGCTGGAGATCTCACACTTTGCTTTTGCACTAATGTATACTAACATATATATTTTTTTGCTCACAGCAACATCTGTCTGGCAGCTGCATGACACGAAACTATTTATGCAAAAACAGATATTTCAACTCCCCCTTCTCTTGTGAATCTAAATCTTCATAATTTTTCTCATCACAGCCACCTCTTTTGTCTGTCCTTTATAGCAGTGGTTCTTAAGCTCCAGCCTGCAGGCCAGATCTGGCTCACAGAACAATGTAATCTGGCCCAAGGGTCTCCCCACAGGTCTGGAAATTTGGCAGCAGGGCAGTGGTGGCAGTGTTAATTGCTGCTCCCTTACTGCCATATTTCCACACCCATTGGCAGTCCTGGGGGCTGGATGACGTAGCCCTGAACATTAGCTCACGCTGGTACAGGGCTGAGCCAGTGTGCAGCTGCATGTGGGGCCTGGCTCCATGCATGCGACTAAACCCACGGATCGAGCCAATGCCACTCCTCCAGCCCGCAGAGCCTAACAAGTTGAGCACCACTGCATTGACGTATTGGTTAAAATTAATTAGGTCCACATGTTGTGAGAGCCACATCAATTCTTAGATGCAAAACACTTTTGCTGTTCTCATCCAGGGTGTCCCTTCACGTGGGGAGAGGAAGGCCTTTCATGTGGGAAGACTGCTTTCTAGCAGTAAAAAAAAAAGAGAGGCTTCATCATGTGCTAAAGCACTTTCTGGGAGGAAGAAGAGACAAACCAGATTTAAAAATCAAACCATATCCAGATGAAGGACTAGCAAACAAGGCAACTCATCACATGGACTCCAACAAGATCCTCTTGGATTCCCATTCATCTCTAGAATGCTGCAAGTTCAGCTCATCCGTTTGATACGTAGTTGGTACAATCAAATCAAAGTGACTACACATGGACAGGACTGCCTTTGTTATCTCTAAGAGGCAACATTTTTTAAATATCCCAGGACAAAATAATATTTGGCTGAAGGGTTCTTACTGTCACTAAACTCCATGACTGAAAGCTTTCTGTATTATTCCTGCTTAACCACTTGTTCTAGTTAAAAAAAATAATAAAAGGCAACTCTTCCTATACAAGGTCATTGAGGTGAGCTGCAAGGAATTGGTTTCAGAATAAGTAGAGAAGTATTACCAGTATATTCCTGATGCAATCTAGTTTCAAGCGTTCTTTATCTTGTTATTTATGGAAATAAGCAACTACTGAGTAACAAATCTCACCCAACAGTCAGCACCCACTAAGAAACGTTCACCGAAAGCTAGGGAGCAAGGTCTTCTAAATATAGCATGGTTTTGTGTGTTCTTCAATGCAGAGGTCAAAGTTACATGATGAACACTGCAGTCCTGTTAATTCCTGTTAAAAGTAGCAAGATGATGTTTACCATCTACCGCAGAACTAGATGAACTTTAAAAGCATAGTAAAAATTGTGTCAGTTGTGTAGCACACAGTCTGAAATGTTTTCCACATACAGAAAAGAAGCATTTCCCTAGATCTAGAGCCTTTCCCTAAACCTAATATGCACTCAGGACCAGTGGAAAAAACAGACCAATAATATTATCCAAAATACTGACACAAGTCAATAAAGGGACCTTATTGTAAATATTGTAAAAATTGTCATTCAACTGACCTACTGCAGAATCTAAAAAACTCCTAGCAATCCAATACATGTTCAAGGGCACCTGGACATACATTCAGAAAAAAATTAACTTTAAAAAGTCAGTGTAAAAATACAAGTACCAAAGCTATAGCTGGAAGAAAAGAGGTGCTGAACGGAATAAAAGCAGGATGCTCTACCCAGAGAAAAGGGAAGAGAAGAAAAAAAACAGCACAGAAAAAGCAAAGAAAATGATAGAAACCAGGGGTAATTCAATTAGCCCACCACCACAAAGACCATGTTGCAATACCAGTTGGTATACACTGAAATACCAAAAATATTTCAAAGCTACAAAGACAGCAGCTTTTACAATATTAGAGAAGAAACACAATTTCATATTCACCGTAAGCTCTGAAATTCTAGGTCAAGGCACTTCAACCACCCTAAAAATAGAAAGCGTTAATAGTAACACTCCCTAGATCTTTTGCCAGTGTTAGAATTTAATGCACATTTTCTATGATGAATACAAGAGAAAAACTGCTATGGTAGTTTTCAGCTTTTGCTTCCCTTGACAAATCTACTTGCTACCTGTATTAAGAAATCCTCTTGGGCATCTAACCTGTCAGCTGGTGTACAAATTATTATTTTTTTTTTTTTTTTACTTTTAAAAAATAAGGTGCCTTTTTAGGTGTGCAGAAATCTTGATTGGACCTAAGTATACACCAGTGCAGTCATGGTTTCACAAGCCTCCCCAGAGAATCAAAAAAGTTACACAGTTGTAAGAACTGCCAAATCCACTACCTACACGCAACATGAATAAATGGGCTCCACAGAAGAATTTCCTCCCTACTTCACAGATGTCCCCACAGTGATTACTGGAGTCTCCTGGTTAGTACAACAATCCCTCCCCAAGTACCTAGATGTAGCAGTAAGTCAGCATGCCTCTCTCTCTCCTAGGCCCCCCAAAGCCCTACTATGAAACAGAATGGTAGACTGTTGAACATGGGAGGTGGCTACTCTCTGCAGACACTTAGCAGTGTCTGGTCTAATATATACTATTTCTCTTGGAAGCAGCAGCTGAATTCACCACCAGAGACATGAACTGCCTCTATATCCCATCTTCATTGGTTAGTTCACTCTGAAGCCATCCTGTGCCTTTACTTTATTCCTGGAAGCTGCTGCATATATCTGGAGCAACTAGGATGTGCATGCAGCCCTCACTCCAAACCCTAAAAGCATCACATTTCACTAGCAGCAAACAGGCTAAATCTGACCAACTTCCTCCAACACAACTGTAGGCACAAGTATGCCTCTCCAATATATGCCCATCTCAAAGAAGAGTTTTTAGAAAAGAGTTCTAAACCTGAACTATCCACCTGTGTTACATAGATGATATTTTAATCATCTGGACTGAACACCTGGACTTGCTTATTAAACTTTTGGCAGAAGTTGATAACTACCACCCTTCCAGCAAATTCTTTCTGGAATACTCCTACACCAACATCATTTTTCTTGATACCACATTCTAAATCTGGGAAGACGCCCTACGAGCAACTGAATACAGAACACCCACAGACCACCACACACCCACAAAACCAGCGATAACTGCAAACATGCCAAAAAAAAACCAATGATCTGCAGTGAAGCCTTCAGATACTATCACATCTGCTCTGAGGAGAACATCCATGACACCCAATCTTGCCAAACTGAAAACAGCCTTTATACAACAAGAACACTGCAGCAGAGAAATAGACTACATGTTTAAAGGAGCCACCGAAATACAGGTTTCCCTTGCTTTATGTGGGTTCTGTGTGTGTGAATTCACTCTTATGCAATGGCCCTTTTTATACCAAAAATTAATTATATGCAAGGTAAACTCACTCTTATGAGATCGGTGTGGTGGAAACCCACAGTCAGCTGCTGTGTGGTGCATTGTGGGAGCGACACGCACCAAAATATAGTCTCCCGTGTAGATCTGTGCTCCTCGCTCGTTGTCTGTGACACGTGTTTCTGTAGTTGCCATGCCCATTATGGTTTCTAAGCTAGTTTATCTCCTACCCCTCTCCCTGGTCCATCAATGAAGCCTTCACTACTCTCTCTTCAAACCAACTAAAAATGTAACACCACCCTGTGTGTGTATGTACTGTCTGTTGTCAGTGAGTAACAAAACTGTCTTGTGAAAGTGGTAGAAATGGGTCTACGGGTCAGTACAATCGAGGACTTGGAACATAACCCTATTTGTTACGTTGTAAAGTGGGTTTCCTTTATGCGAATTCGAGTTATGCGCCATTTTCCAGGAACATGTGTACAACATAAAGCGAGGGAAACCTGTACCCCACAGCAACCTGCTACAATACAAGGACACACACACTGCACACCCTTGGTCATCACCTTCCATCCACACTTGAACCTATAAGAAGGATCAAACAACTGCAGCACTTGAAAAGGACCAGATTTTGAGAAAAATATTCCCAGTACCCCCACACTCCTAGTCTTCAAACATCCCCCTAACCTCACCCACCTCATTATCAGAAGTCATTTCCCTGCTGATCAACAGATACCTAACTGGGACACAGCCCTGCCTCAATAATAAATGCAAGATCTGTCCACATCTCTTTACTGCCAATCAACACTCCCCACAGCAAAACCATCAGAATCCATGGATCGTGTCATGTTTATCTGAGAATGTAGTATAAATCATCCAGTGCACCAAATGTCTTCATGGAAACTATGTCAGTGAAACCAGACAAAAACTAAACACCAGAATGAATAACCACTGACAAAAATTAAGGACAGCGACACTAAAGAATAGGAGAACATTTCTCATAGAAAAATCCCTCCCTATCTGACCTCTCAGTACTAGTGATCAAAGAAAATCTCCCCAATGTCTTTAAAAGATGAGCATGGGAACAGAACCTATTGGACACCAAGCACATAGATAAATGACTGTAGGGTCCACTGTAATTTTCCTGATACTAGTAACCTGTGCACTTTACTGGTGATAATGATCCTACTTAACAAGCTTTGTTCTATCTGCTGTTTAGCTCAGCAGTGTCTGCTTTGATCTCAGAGGCGTGAGGAAAGGTACTGTGATCCCCAAAAGTTTGACTATGTATACCAACCGTACAGTCGGTCCAATAAAAATATCAACCACAAGAATTCTTGCCTCTGGCCTATCTCTTGGACCATCATAGCAACAACATCACCTCAACAATACTAACTTGACATTTTGCAATTTGTTTTCCTGCATTAAATACTCATATATAGAAGCCTGAAAGAAGTGTGATAAAGATCACAACGAAGAAGATAGGAAAAAATGTCTACAGCCAGTGTATCTTATTTTTCCACCTACTTTGTTCCATTACTGAGATATTACAAAGGCATCTCTCTGGTCTCCCAGGTATTCGCTTCCTGGCTCCTTTTGCTCTCCATTTTGCAGAACCAAAGCAACATGTCTGAAGAAGTATCACTCTGCCCAAAACGGCAAAAACTGTGAAATGGCATTACAGGATTTGGTTCCATTAAAGCCAGCAGTGTCTTAAGTTTCAAAACTATTCCATTTTGCAATGACTGAACTGGAAAAGTGTTAACATTAAGAAAGATGTTATAGTAACCTTTCTCTAACTGTATTTTTGTTCTTTACCTCATTATGTTACTCTGCTCCCCCTTTTATATTTGTGAATCTTGGATATCACGGAGTTTTAGGCCCACAATAACATTTCACTGACCAAACCCACTTCATGACATTCATCATTCTCTCTTGCTTAATATCTCAGGAATATATATGCAACTTAAATGTAATGTATGTGTAAATAATGAATATGCCTAGATGACTGATCTCATTATTATTTCTTTTTTATGCCTCTCTACTTGCTGTTTCCCAAGATCATAAGTCTCAAAACCACCCGAAAAAATATAAAGAAAATTATCCCAAAATGGAAAGAAGCTTTAGCTAGATGTTTTAAATGCTTTGCTTCAACAATTATGTTAACAGCTAACAATATTACTGATACAGCTGTATTTGTTAAGGAATTGCAATCTGATAATGTTTTCCAGAGGCATAACTGGCCAGAGCTGTGCCCCAGGGCATTCCCCTCTTCCCCCCCACCCAACCCCACCTTTTTTTTTTTTTTTGTGCAGGACTCTGGCTCCAGCAGCAAGTGTGCACAAGCCACAGCTAGAGGTCACTGCCACAGACATCAGTTCATTTTTTTGCCACGGACGTCCACATCGAGTACCTTAGAAAGCATCCATTTCCAGTGGCAAAAATAGAGTAACATCTCTCCCCCAAACAGCAACAAACTTGACTGCTTCTCAAGAGCAACATTTGTCAGAGTGCCTTTCACTCGCTCACCCACACATGCCACCGCTGCTCTCTTGGTAGAGCTGAAGCTGGAAGGCTGCTGGAGGGGATCACAGTAACAATTTCACTCCATTCTGGTACCCCTTTACCCTCCCCCTTCGACAACACCTTGGGCTCATGGTCCCATTTGCCCACTCATCCTTATGCTACTGATATTTTCTATACCTTTTTAAACCAGTTAAATGATTTTTTCCTGAACATGCAAACATGTTTATGATAAAGCAAAATAGTAAGAAACCAAGGCTATATCATCTTCTGCATGAGTGGCTATAAAGTCTGAGAAGGAACAATAGCCTAAAAAGTCTTGGGAAACTATATCTTTACCTATTAAGAGTATATGAAGTATACAGATGCAGCATGCATATCTTAAGTATATATCATGTAGGGACACAATTTATAGGAGGCAAGCAGAAATAATTCCATATATTATTGAGTCACACATACACACACATTCCCTTCAATAAAATCTGGACAATACTTTCAAAACACAAGTCCCATTATTTTAATTTTATGAATTACTAGAAGCAAAACAAACAAACAAACAAAAAAGATTAAGATGAAATATTTGGAGATTTTTTAAAACTTACTTAAGCTAAAAAAAGAGAGGTCTACACATTTCAAATGGGTGTCTCTTTAATAACCTTCCAAAAAATAAAAGTATATATTTCTTACCTTCACCTACCATCGAAACACCTATTGACATTCCCATAAACTTGCTCTTGGTCCATACGTGGGTATTCACACACATTTTCTTCTCCTTGCACTCGCAGTAAAAGCAAGATACTGGTGGATGATGGGATACTTGTTCAGCTACAAACCTCAGCTTGTAACACTCTGACTGGTCCTGGCTAAAGTCCTTGGTTTGGTCTTTAGAAACTGCAGAGGCACTATTAGTTCTGAAAGGTTTCACTTTGTCTTTAGGTACATCCCAGGAGCAATGAAACATTTCACCAATTATTGGGTTATAGGGCTTCTTAGCAACAGCTCCCTTTCGGCCTTCATGAAAAGCTGTTAGATAATATTCCATAAAGCAGATAATTCTTTCCTCCGGAGTGGCTCCAGCTGCAATTGACAAAAACAGGTCTGGATGGGCCATGAAATTTGCATACATCTCCAGCAGGGATCTTTTCTCCAAAATAAATGTTGGAAGCACTACCTGTATTCAAAGCAGACAAAGGCACATATGATTCCCCATAATTATACTACAGAGATAGTAAACAGTTAAACACAGCTGCAGTTTATTTCAGCCAAGCTTCACAAGAGCAATGTTTCCCTGCCACAGCCAAAGAGCAATTTCTCTTGGTTTACAGTGTAAATAATGAATCAAGGAAAAAATTAGCAGCCTACAAGCTGCTTCCTATTTCATTAGGGTTCTCACTGGCAGATCAAACAACATTAATATACTATCCCAACTGTGTGCTGTTCCTTTCAGCCCCACCTCTCCTCCCCAAGCCAAGTGTTTCAGAAGATAGTTATCTATGTTTCCAATTTCCAAATGGTTAACAAGAGCATCAAATTGACCATTTAAATCTGCTTTTAAAGTTAATATGGTTTTGTTAGTAGTAGCAGCTTTCAGTAAAATCTCTTCAGACACACAGTGTTGTAGAACACAGAATAATGTCTCCAACTCAGAACCTTACTGACAGCTCACTGAGAGTTAAGATCATCATTTAACATTTATATTACTTCAAGTGAACTGAAAGTACCAGATACATCCTTGTCAGACAGACGTTTTCCAGCACGAACCATCACTGACAGAAAATACATTTGGCACAAATGACAAAATGGAAGCCAAGAGGCTAAACTAATAGCATTGATTATCTAAATCAATGGTCCTCAACTTTTTTATCCCACAGGCCAGGTGTGCATGGGCAGTGCCTGGGCCATCCGAAGGTCAGATCTGACCAGTGGTTGTGATCCAGGGCGCAGTAGGGCCTGACCCAGGCAGAAGTGGGTGGAGGGCAGCCTGACACTGATCTAGCTGCACAGGGGAAAGGGGGCATGGCCTGGCACCAATCCAGCAACGTGGGGGAAAGGAGGCATGGCTCGGTCCCAACCCAGGTACACAGGACTCGAGAATTTGGCAGCAGGAGAAGTGTGGCAGCATTAATTGCCACTGCTCCCCCACCACCAAATTTCCCAACCCATGGGGAACTACATAGGCTGGATGTCATGGCTCCGTGAGCCAGATTTGGCCCACAGGCCATCCCTGCACTAAACGAACAGCCCCAGTAAGCACTTCTGTGACTCCTTACCTAGACTCATTTTGACAATGGACTTCTTACCTATACTCATTTTTGTCTATTTTCTACCCTCAGCTCCTCACTACATGCTTTTTCTTGCCCAACGTATCAGAACTATTTAGGCCAAGGATCCAAGGGCACCTCCAATGGAATTTCTTTGAAATAATATTCTCAACTCACTGGCACAGATGTATAATACTTTATGCTGCACTATAATAGGCTGGGGGCCCCACAAGTGAACTCAAATGGCTGCCACTCAGATGGGCAGAGTCTGATCATTACAGTCATTACTGTTAATATCCATAGGAGGTAGGTGAAGGCTTCATTGCTCCAAAGGGATTTCCAACACATTAATATTATAGACAGTATAATATCGTCTCTTAGTCTCCTAGTTACCCCATTTACCATTTTTGGCTGTTTTAACTCCCCCTGGAAGAGCTGCTAGTACTTTATTCCACTGGATCTCTACATTATGGGGACCCTATATCAGCACTATCTTCCACCATGCTTAGGCCCCAAACCTGCAACTTGTTTCATGTGTTTGCATCACTGCACTCTATTGAGTTTGCAGGGCATGGGCCTTATGGTACCCAATATAAAGAACTCAAGACTAGACCTGAAGATGTGCTATTTTTCTTGTTCCTAAGATGGAATCAAACTTTGAAGAACAGTGAGGGAAGTAGGTCCCCACAAACAATACCAACACAAAATTGTTTTATTTTTAAGTTACTCATACTTTACCCAAATATTTCTTGCCTGGCAGGAGGGAAAGACTGCAAAACTAACATTAGATAAGCTAGTCTTTTCCCCCCCATATGGCCACATCTGACAAGAAAAACCTTTCCCTGCATAGAAAGGGGGGCAGGGAAGATGTAAGAACATACTTAATGTTGCAATTTTGGTGATTAAATTTTAAAGCTACCATGATTTCATCCTCCTCTTGGATTAGGAAAGCCCTAATGTTCATTTCCACTCTCTCCACCACAGGATTTATGCTCTGGGGCCAGCTGTTCCACAGAAATGTACCAGCAGCACTGTGTAAATAGGTACAAGAAAGTAATGGATACTTTCATAATAACATTATTATATTTTTAAATTGTAATCAAAGAGAGGACTTCAGCTCCAAGTATCCTTAAAAATTGTACAAGTAAGGATTCAAATTCTTTTATAGTATAAGACTCCAAAACAAACGTTCAAATAGCTAAGTAGCTATTTTCAAAAGGGAAATATGCAAATGAAAAGGAGTAAAGATTGAGTTTTAATTAACTTAAGGCAATGGCTTTAGAATCCAAGTAATTTAAGAGTTTTGAGAAATACTGGGATAATGTTATTTCTTATTAGATGCCTTAATTCCAAATGTTTGGATAGCTCAGGCTGCCATATACTAACCAACAGTCTAAACAGTACTGGCCAATTTTAGCAGCTGCCCCCCATTCTTGGATGTTAGCATTTCATTTTGTCACGAACCCACTAAAGTTTGAGGCATGTTTTCCTGAGTTTATCTTACTGATATGGCATGTATGGTTTCAACATACAAATAGCATCAAACTGTGATCAGTCCTGTCGTTCTTACGCATTGTAGTATTTGATATACATGTATTTCCAAAGTTCAAATAAGGCCAGGATTGCATAATGAGTTTTTTGCCTGGGAGAGGCCCAAAGTCTAAATGGCTGAAGAGAGGTAATCACTGAAAAAATTAGGTATGCTAAATAGTCAGGCCTTCAAGACGATGTTCAACCTACATTTTAAAAGAAGGGACCGTAAGAAGAACACCTGACTATTCAGGCTATCCAAAAAAACCTATTTCTCACAGTGGGGAAATTAAGTGAGCATCCCTGAGATGTGTTTAAAAAGACAAATGATCCCCTGGTCTTAATCTGATAATGAAAGACTTAGTCTAGTAAACATGCACCTCATGGAGAGAGTAGGAAGTTATATGCACAGTGTAGGCTCCCCAAGAATCTAGTGGGTGACGTATGTAAATAGACAGATAAGAAACCATCCTTAAATCTCTGCCTCATTTTCACAGGCATCAGGAAACAGAGTCCCTCACCTAGTGGGCTGAATTCTTGGCTCTGATATTTTGTATTTGGTTCCAATATTCTGATATTTCTTTTTGTTTGTTTGTTCTTACATCTCCATCTATACCTCAACACATGGTTATAGATTTCTTATGCTTGTTCTTGGGTTTTTTTGTTTGTTTTCTTTTTAATAAATCTTGTAAGCATACTGATCTCAGAGTATGTGAACCTACAGGTAGGGCTCTTCCAGGGGGTGGAGGGGCATGGAAATCCATCTTTTCTGAGCACATGACCGAACAAGGATACAATTACTCTAGCTGGCAAAATCCCCTCTCCTAAGAGCTGGAAAGATCTGGGTGAGATGAGTAAGACTGACGAGCTACAGGCCAAGGAGTTAATTCCTGGCATAATCTCAGCTGGTTCTCATTAGTCAAGCACCAGATGACAGAGGAGCTTGGGACTGAAGGGCACCCCCCTGAAGGCAGGAAAACACCCCAGGAGCCTGCATCTCAGACGCACACTTGGCCAATTTGGGGTCAGCGAGCATCATATATAGTGTATACACTGTTTCACAGAGACTACTACATTCCCCCTTGCCACTGCAGAAACATGGGGCATATATGCAAGTGCCTTATGCTCTAACATTAAAGCAGTTCATCCCTGGCAAAACTATTACGCTAGTTAACTCTTTAGAAATATGTGCAGAATTAGGAACTAAGACTTCTCACATCTAAAACAGTCCTTGGCACCTCTCAAATTTTTTTGCTTTGCATGAAAGGGCAAGGCTGTCTCGCTCTTTCCCTTTGGGGAAAGATCTGCAATTAGATTTAAAACGGGAAAAAATGCATACCAGATGGCCAGTCATCAGAATCCAAGAATCTGCTAGTCAGAAACTAAAGGAATCTCAATCTTACCGTTAGGAGAAATAAACCGCTAGGCATTCTATGTTTCTTCTTGGGACAGAGGACAACAGATTGGTGCACAATGCAATGATAAATCTGCTCCTGAAGGACTTTACAGACCCACCTAAAGCTTACTGTGACAACGTAAAAGCTTTGCTCAACACAAGTTACACTTAAGTGCTAACTGGAGAAAGTAAATTCAAGAGGACTCCTATCTCTTGCCACAGCCTATGGTGAGGGAAAATTGCTGGACTGCACTTGTTCTTAGGAGGGAATGGACGATCCAGCAAAGCCAAATCCCGTTGACATGACAAGTCACTGTTTTAAGAGGGAAAGAAGCATCGAACTTTTGATGAAGTAACTGTGGAAATAAAATAAAACATTTGCATCCTGCCTATTTTTTTACATTCCAGCCAGATGCACACACCTCATACATTTACTGATTTCCCCTGGGTTACTGCAAGACTTGTTTGCTGTATGTTATTTCTAGGTTAGTAGTAATCAGCTAGAGAAAAGATGATACTAATCAGTACTGCTCTAGTAACCAAACTCAACCCAGTTGATCTGTATGATGGAATGTCAGAACACGATAATCCAGCTATCTGACCTGACTGTACATGAAGGACAGAAACCTATCTGTTAGACCACTTACTATTTATGAGGTGACTTGTAATTTTTGGCAATGTTCAATTAAGAATTCAAAAGATACACATTTTCATTCAATTTAAAATTATATTAATGCAGACTAATTGTGCAAAGTGAGGCCTCAGATACAATGTAGCACTGTGTCCTGAACAAGTAACTGGCTGTGTGTGCATATCCCTGCATTCATACAGGGTCACTCTAGCTTAGGCTTGTCCAATATACGGCTTGTGGGCCACCATGAGGCCTGCCAAACCATTTTATCTGGCCCACAGTGGCGGAGTGCGGAGCCACCACTGCAGAGCGCAGAGTGGTGGGGACAACGCAGAGAGCAGAGCCACTGCCGTGGAGCGCAGGGCAGTGCCACCATGGAGCATGGAGCCGCCAGCAGCGGCAAGGAGTGCGGAGCTGCAGCAGTGCAGAGCCAGCGGCAGCAGCGGGGCCTTAGCGAAGCAGGTGGGGCTGGCCCGCAGGCCCCAGCCAGCAGCAAGGGGAGGGGAGGGGAACTGTTTCCCCCTGCAGGGCCCAGGGGAGTGGCCCCGCACAGGAGGCCAAGCAGCAGTCGCTGGCACTGCTGGCCCACGCCTGCCTCCTCACCCACCCACTTCAAGCCAGCCCCCCTGCCCTGCCCTGCTCTGCCCCACAGAAAGGCAGCGTTTGCTCCCCTGGCCAGTCTCCCCCTGGGAGCTGCGGCTCTCTGGGCCCAGCCACCTGCCACGAGGCCCCAAGGGGGCCGCTTCTCATGTGCTGCTGGGGATGGGAGGAGCCCAGCTGGGTCTGCACCGGCCAGCAGAAGCGGCGGCAGAGCCGTGTGCCGCTTGGGACGGGACGAGCCTGCACCAGCGAGTCCTGAGCGGCACACGGCTCCACTGCCGCTTCTGCTGGCCGGTGCAGACCTGGCCGGCCTCCTCCCGTCCCCAGCAGCACATGGGAAGCTGGCTTCAGCTGCATGCTGATTTTCCTGGCCGGTGCCAACCCGGTTCTGCCCAGACAGGTCTTGCAGCACCATGTCAACCCGGGCAAGGCACCAGCAGGCCGGGCGGGCCCCAGGTTTACCCCGGGCTGGCCCTACGGCTTCTCCAGCACCAGGTCAACCTGGTTGTAGCCAAGCGGCTCCTGAAACACCATGTCAACCTGGGCACACATGCCATGTCAACCCCTGCAACTTCATTGGTGTCAAAGGTCACGTGACATCACTTCCTGATATGATACCACTTCCTGTGACATCTTTGAATACGGCTCACCGGCCCACTGGGTGATAAAAAGTTTGTTATCCGGCCCCACCTTCAAAAAGGTTGGACACCCCTACTCTAGCTGTTACTGAAGTCTGCTGGAGTGAAAGGGCTCAGTCTAGCATTGTCAAGACAAGACAGCTAGTGGAGGAAAATACTTCAATAGGAAATGTAGCAAGAGTCTCTCATACCAACATCTCAGTAACATTAAAGGGCTTCTATTATTTTCCTACAAATGTTGAGTCCTTATGTTGTCAAGGCCAGTACTAATATAATAGCATAACAATAAACTACCCCTAGGAAAGGGAAGAGATGTTGTCTTTGATAAGGCATATGAATTTAATGGATTAGTCCTTCAGGAGCAGATGCCACTAAGTGCTCAGAAGAGCTGTTTGCCCATCTGTTTAACATCTAACAAACAATTTCTAATTTATGAAAGAAACTTAAAAAGGGAAAAGCCCTGGGGAAGCAAGCACTGGAAAAATTTAAACATTTAAAACTAAATTTACTTTTTAAGTAATTTAAAAAAGATCTCTTCAGATCAACATCCCTTGTGTCACCACCAGCTTCCACAGTTCCAAAAGCTGCTCAGTATTATAATATTGCAGTTTTATTTTTAGAAAGAAAAAAAAAAAATAGAGAAAGTAGTGTCACCAAGTAAGCCAAATTTGTTTCTGCATCTTCTTAGGGCAGGGGAAGAAAAAGGAGGAGCAGCGGGAGAAGAGAGAGAGAAACTAAAGTACAGAGGAGTTAAGTCCCAAATAACCAGAAAGAATAACATGCAAATGGCACCTTGTATTCATGTAGTGCATACACCATGGGTATCAAAGATACGATCCACAAACCGGATCCAGGGCATGGAGCCCCATCATCTGGTCTACTGTGCTGCCCATGGATTTTAGACTGGACCTATATGCTAGTGACGGCACACAGCACACCGGTCAGATTTAGCATGCATACTGCACAGCACACAGAGCTGATTCCAACATGTGTGGGGCACAGCACCCGGAGGTGGTCCAGAGTGCTCAGAGTGCCCAGACTGGAACAGCCCTGCACACTGCTTCTTTTTCCTTCATGCGACAGATACTACAGACACATATACACATTAACTTACAGCCAGCATTAGAACATTCATAGACAACCTCTAAAGTTTATATAGCATCTCTAGTGGTCTATTTTCATGAACTGAAAAAGTCAGCATATAGATTTGTGTTATCTTTTTGTCTAAAGGGATTACATACTTTATTTACTCGCATACCCCACACACCCCTACATCCCTTTTCCAAAAAAAGGACAAAAAACCAGCCCCCCCCCCCCCCCCCCCCCAAAAAACACAACCCCGCCCCTCCGAAATACAGGTCCATGTCTTAAGCAGAGAAGCTGATTTTGTGCCCAGAATAGAAGCATCCTATTTTATTCTTGCTTCATCAGTCAGCAGTAGTGGCATTAGTATTCAGGCAGCTGGCTTAATGGCTCATTGTTTGTCTCTGCACACATATTAGCAATCATTATTCCTTCTTATTGGTTTGGTGCTGCACTAATCTGCTAAATACTCCTGGTCTCTCTCCTCCTATTTCACAGCCCTGGAGACTTTTTAAGCTCTTTACAAAATCATACATCTCATGAACACATCTTCAGCAGAAGTGAGGGTTTCAGCTTTGAGTTAAACAGAAAAAAGGGAAGCTGAAGATTAGGCTCTGTTCCTGATTGATGTACCTATAACCAGAAAGGTTTTTTTGATTGTTTGTTTTTTAATTCTGCCCTCCCATAAATAAGGTGCTTATCTTATTTGGGGGAAAAAAATAAATAAATAAAACAAAAGGCAAGATATTGGCACCCTGCCTTGATACAGATGTATTTTAGAACCTTCTTCCAAGGTCACACAATTTGGTATTTGTGGGCTGTGTGGGGCAGCAGGCAAAATAGGAGGGAGAATTTCCCTTTAGCTTTCTAAAGAATCTTGGGAGAAAATGGTTTAAAAGCAGGTATTACTAACGTAGTCAGATGAAGTATCTAGTCCAGTTTAACATTCTGAATACAGGCTAGGCATACTATAGCATTTACAATTAAACTAATAATAGACATACAGTGCTAAACAGCAGAAGAATAGAGAAATAAAAATAGGACCAATAAGAAGTTTTCCTCATCTCTAAGAAGTGACAAAGAAGTTATTAAGAAATTAAATGGGGAGGCTTTGATTGTACTCAGACTATTGTTTCTAGTACAGTACCTAATGCATTATTTTTCACAATAGATTAAAGGACTATTCAGTTCAAAAATGGTCTTTTTACAAAAAAAAAAAATCCATTTGTTTTATTTCAATCATGGTCCAGAAAAAGGGAAATGACATACATGAAAGTATATGAAAAGGATGGACCACATTGATTAATGTATATTTTCTCTGGAATAGATTTGCCCAAACTGTTTCTGAGATCAAAAGAAAAGCAGATCTAACCCTTCTTGTATATCCACATGCCCCTGAGAAGAGCTCTCTTACATAGTAGCTCTACATACAGATATTCCTCTGATCTTCCCATACTGTACTTATTTGTAAAGGAAACGAGTCAGAACAAATTCATGTTATTTATTTCACTTCTTTGAAGAAAAAAAAAAAAGCTATCTAAAAGGAAAAGGATCTCTATGCCATTAAAAAGCCCTCTCAAGGTTTGTATAACCGCGAGATTAGATCACTAGAATGCAAAAATTAACAGAATAAGTTTCTGTTTTTAGATCATCTACAACATTTCCAGTTCTAAAGAAGCTTATGAAAAAACCTGTCTGCTATCACTACCTCTCATATCCCATAACAAGATTCTTTTTTTTTTTTTTTTTGTTACACCAATTGATTTTGTTGGTTCTAGAACAACAAGAGTGTGTAGACAAAATACGACCTTTTCTGCCAGGACTTTAACATGAAAAGTAGTGTTTCACAGAAGGACCGTAACTTTTGTTACTGTCATTTGCCAGAAATTTCCCAGTCATCACAAGGAATCTGATACCACACTAACATAACCCACCTCCTCTTCTCCTTAAATTGACAATCTTTAACTCCCATCATTCATTTTATCTTCAGATGCAGGTGAAGTGAAATTGACTGTGAGCCTACACTCTGCTTACATTGTATAACCCATTGATTTAATGGGCTTTGGATGGACAATGAATGCAGGAAGTTGAATGAGCTATGAGGAAAAAAAAAGGCAAGGCCCTGACTTGTGTGAAGCAACCATAAAACAGATCAACGAGTGCTTGCAAAATCATGGCAAGACAAATTTTTACAAAGACAAGATACATTTTTATCATAGTCTTAGTCCACTTCTGACTTCAAAAGGAATGTGAGTTGCCCTACAAAAATATTTTACTAAATTTCCAGCACTGTTTGTATAGATAAAAAAAACTAAGAACATCTCAATTTGAAGCCTACAGTAAAATCTAATATTCTATGATGCATTAGAGCAGAATTAGACCACGTGTACCACTGATTACAATCAATATTCTTTTGGGGTTTTTTTTCCTTTTTGCTGCTGCACCCCCCCCCTTTTTTTTTTTTTTTAGCAGCTCATGCTGTGGTTTCTTCTTATGAAAAAAAATCTGGCAAGCAAAGCAGATCTAGCTCCAAACCTCTTTTGTAAAGGAGCAAGTCCATTAAGTCTACCTGCGAAGGATTCCTGGAACTCACCGGCAGGGGAGTGAGGTGAGAACCATAAGAAGCACCAACTTAGTAAGAACAAGCAACTTTTTTTTTTTTTTTTTTTTTTTAATTTAAAAGAGGATTGTGGTGTTCATACCCTGGTAAGGTCCATGCCCAGTTTGAGTTGAGAGATAAGATGAAGAATTACACTACGCTGCTCATCCATGACTCCCAAGTCCTCCTCTTCATTATCTTCGGTATCTGTCATCTCATCTTCAACTGGGATCAACTCAGGAGTTGAATTCTGAAACGAAAACATAAGGTGTCAGTATCTGAAAAAACACACACATAATACATCCCTATGCAGGCTTAAAAATAGGGATGGCTTGGGCCATCTAAAACAAATCTCTCTACAAAAATCCACTCCAACAGACTTGTAGTGCTATTTTGGAATCTTGGTAACAGCAGCAGCAAATTTACCATGTAAATAAACTAACTACTAGATAAAGCATTAATAGGTATTAATATTGCAGTAGTTGCAGCCAAGAGCAGGTAGTGGCACTAAATATGGAGTAATGAAATATCCTTTTCAGAAAACTCTCCACTTTGCATTTTACTCAATATACCAATGATCACAAAACTCTTGATAGACTCAAATTCATAAAGACACTCAAATAAATATAATGAGAATACTTGATATAAAACAAGTTGATTTCAAATGATTTTTCCCCCCTTTAATTCCAGTTGACCAAGTCTAAAAGGCTTGGATTTTATGCATTTTTAACAAAATGTTTAGCAGTGCTAAACATTTTGACCACTGCATGAAAGAACCCAATCCTAATGAGCACTAAATTGGAGACTAAAATAGACTGTTCAGAGAAACAAAAATTAATTAGAAACTTCCTGATCATGTCAGTACCATAAATTCACTGTGATGTGTGAAGTAATTACTTCTGTATTTAGACAGTAAATGATAATGCCCACTTTCCAGACACACCATCTAAGGATTACCAAATAAACATTATTCCATCTCCCTTCAAAGAAAAGTGAGAAGTAAACATTGTGCTCTGTTGCAGAGTTTATTCCTTTCTTCTAAAATCATGGTATATTAACGAACTGCATCCGAAAGAGGTGGCAATTACATAACAAAAATATTTTAGTTTGAAATTTGTTCCTTTGATCAGGACCAGGGTCTAAAAAACTGCAGGGTATGAATTATTTGGTTTAGTTCTGTGCATCTGTTCTTATGTTGCTGAAAAATTTACAGTAAGGTTGTTCATGTCTCCTTAAGACAGCACCAACAGTTCTTGACAGCTAACTACTTTGACTCATTTATATTTATATTTAAAATTTTGGGGAAAAACAAAACCAAAAACCCATCATCACTGCTGCAGCAGCATTTTACTCCATTACTACAATTTTGGCATAAAAGATCACTGTAAAAACCACAGTTTAAATTTTTTTTAAAAAAATACACATTTACAATAACAATTCACCGAATCAACATATGGCTAGAAAACCTCTGAGCTTAAATTAGCAAGAGTATATTACCTGGCCAACCAGCACTACAATGCAGAACATTTAAAAGGTGCTTTTGTAATTACTACATCAAGAAAATAATGTAAATGCTGACCCTACATTAAACTTCAAAACTGGTGAACAGTAATATTAATATCTGCTGGGGCTTTTGAAGGAGCAACACATTTGACTCCCCTCACAAGAAACAGCATGAATATCCCCGTCCTCTCTGCTCACATGCAAATGAATTACTATTTAACTACAACACGATTGACAAGTCCTGTTGACTACATTTACTGCCCATGATCTAATTCTGTAATCATCACATATGAGATGCAGAATACTGAAGCCCTACCCTGACATATAATCATTCAATTTCAACTGGAGGAACAGCAGGGAAGGGGGCTTCTGAACTTACAGCAGACGTTTCTACATCTGGCTTGCCTTTGATCCAGCTTGACCTCATTGAGAGTACTAAGCTATTGAATAGAAGTGCTGCTGCTGCTGCTGCAAACTTGGTTTATGGCAAGCAAGCTCAAACTGGAGTTAGTAGCACTAGGGACAAGCAATAGAACCTCCCCATCCCAGTTTCCACTCCTCCCGCCACACACACATTTCTTCTCTTTTTTTTTTTTTAATTTAATCTGAGTTTAAAAAAAAAAAAAAAGTGTATTGGGTGTCAATCTGCTCCCTGTATTTCTAGTCATATGACACTGAGACCAGAGGACTTTAACTACAAATTGTTCCCAGCTAAAAAAAGATGCTTTTGCTTTGCTCTTTCCTGAAGGATGTCCTGGTACATTGCTACGTGCTTTTAATTTGTTTTTAAAAGTTTTCTCCAAGCAACATAGGGGTGGATACTATACCAGGAAACATGCACAATTTAAAAAAAAAAAAAGTGCTAAACAATAATGAGCTCCTAAGGGCCACAAAAATTAACGAAACGATCAGTTCATAGAATTCTGACAACAGTACAATCCTCTGTAGTTGCTGAACGTGAGCAAGAGGCAAAATGTGAGAACAGCAAGAGACAACACTGCTGAGAAAACAAGGATTTTATTTTTCCTTTTCAAGTTTACATTCCTCCAAGGCTTGACATTCCAGATTTCTTGCTCACTAAAATGGAAACACCATTTTCAATCATTCTAAAAAATTTAGAAGGCAAATATCAACAGGCTGTTCTTACTTCTGTTAAAAATCCACACCATGGTACAACTTAAAAAATATATATATATTTGCCAGGTCACTTGGAGCACTTTTACGATCAAAAAGAATTTTGATATTTATTGTTACCAAAGAAGTGAATGAGTATTTTTTAATTTGAGATTGCCTATATTTAATAGCAATAGTGTAAGGTCCATAATCAATGGAAGTTTCACCAAAATTTGAAGTAAAATAAGTATATTATCTTTATTTTTTCTTGAAAAAAATCTTAATATATCCCTAATTAAATATTAATTCTCCCTCAGAACATATAGGCCAAGCAAAAGTTTGCATGAGAATGATAACAATCATCTACAATAACTCCACAAACTCCTTTAATGCTCCCCATATTATCATTTTGATCCAAAACGCATGCAGTATGACGTGTCTACTTCAGTTCTTTCCTCTTTGCCAAATCAAGATTAAAAACGCAACTGGAAGCCTTTCATTTCTATGGCAGCAAATGAACTGTAGTCCTCTTCAGTACAATAAGCCATATCTTTTAAATACTCCTTCACAAGTGTAAGGGAATTGCCGGGTGCCTTAAAACAGACACTTCTTTAAAAGAATAAACAAAATTAACTTCCTTCAACAGTACACTGTGGAAGTCACTCAAAGTCATATTCTAGGGTCTGTGTGCAAAGAACTATATAATAAAAGCATGTTGCTTCAATAAAGTGTCAGGAACATCCCATCCAGTTTTTCCAATTCTTTGCTTTCAACAGAATTAACGCACCCAAGCCTAAAACTAAGTGTCATCATAATCCAGCTCAGCATAAAAGATTATGGCAAATGATTATCCTTTAATAGCAGGTTCCCAAAATAGAGTCCAATATGTGAATGATATTATTTTTCCTGAAAAATATTGCAAACTGAATTGCACTATTTGCTCTCTTATTAATTTTTAAAGCAGGCATCAATGTTATTGAGATGTTTGTTTAAATAGCCATGCATCTGACAACCCATGGGTAAATATCCAACAGTTCTTGGTTAGTACCATAGCTTGAGTAAAGCATCTCTCTCATACATGCTTATGTCTAGGTAAGAAGTGCTCAACCTTCAGCCCACGGGTCAAATGCGGGCCCAGGTTAGGGCCAGGCTCCCCCCGCCTCACTACACAGCTGGATGGGACCCTGCTGCACCTGTCCCACATGCCAGATTGGGTCCACTAGCTGGATCCAGCCCATAGGCAGACCAGAACGCACACTGCCCATCCAGCCCACTGAACACAAAGGTTGAGCACCACTAGTCTAAACCATTTCTAATCCAACAGTAAGAAATGCGAACCAATATAAAACTCACAGTTGATAGGATGAGATATTAGAAAATTTTTCTTCCCAAAAAAGTTTCTAGAAGACTCTGTATAGAAAATGCAGATTATTTTTCTTGGAATCCTATTTAAGTCTTTAAACTGCCACTTTTATTTCAAAGTAACAAACAATATTTTAAGGCCACCATCCATATTAGCATCTTTTAAATTCAAATCTAAGAGACTTTATGAGAAAGCACTCTTTTGAAGCTGAATCATTTGAGACAGTACACTTCATTAAAAAAAGGGGAACATTTCATTTAGAGAAGTAATCTGCTAGGATAAGGAATTGATGTTTTAGCCAGTGGCCCCTGTCAAGAAACATCAATTCACTTTTTAACAGATGAAATCAGTAAGTAAAAGAATTTGCCTTTCAACAAGGTACACTGACTAAAAAAAGGATTCTCCTTCAGGAAAAATTCACTTTCACGGTCACAGGAAAAAAAAAAGGACACAGCCAATGGTAGAGTTTCTATAAAAGGAAAAAATCTCTATTTTTGGGGGGAGTGACAGATAAGTCCCCCCCCTTCCCATTACAACTGAAGTTCCATGACTCAATTTTCACATACAGCTTCCCAAATGGTACAAGCAGATTTTTTTAAACAAATTGAGTAACTGTACTATTAACAATAACACACATTTTGACAACACAATCTGGTAGTAAAAATAAAAGGTATGTGCGTAATGGCCTTATATTAGACTAGGGAGATGATTATCCTTACTACACCTTGCCATCTATATTCAATTCTGGGTGCTTTGTTACTAGGAAAGTATAGACAAAATGAACAGAATGCTAAAAAAGTGTATTCTGATAAAGAGGGTTGAACAACCAACATGAAAAAATTGAAAGAACTAAATCTATAGGGCTTAGCCAAACAATGAAAGGAAGGGCCGGGGGGGGGGGGGAAATCAGTACAAGTAAAGTCAGTAAATGTTAAGTACAAAGAAAATTTCAAAGCGAGAAAAGTGGGATGAAATTAAGAAAAGGAAATTCTCTCTCAGTCAAGAAATCCTAAAGAGTTAAGAATTTTCCAATGGAAGAAACTGGAATTAGGTTTCTCCATTTCAAACAAAATTGAGAAACGTACTAGAAAATATGCAGTATGGAATACTTTTGCATTAGGAGAAAGATGGACTAAACTCATCACAAGATTTATCTATACAGGAAAATATTATATCTATTCACATACACCATTAAACACAACTTAGTATTCAGTGTAAGCAAGGACTGCCACACTTAATCCCAACTCAGCTGGCCATGGTTAGCCCTTTCAGTGAACCTTAAAGTCATTGTAGACAAACAGTCTTTTCCATCTGTAATTTTTCATTTCAATTTTAAGAGTCACCTTGCTCACAATCATAGGTATGCCAGCATCATTTAGCATTTGCTCTCATGACAGCATTTGAAACTCATAAGCCAGAACCTGTAGGTATCGGAAGATTAGTGTAGTTCCATGAAAATCCATGGAGCTATGCCAACTTATATTAATTGAGAAAATGGCTTGTCCATTTGTCACTATACCCAGTGCAAGATTTAGTTTTCTTTTTGTAAGATAGATAACATTATCTACACACACTGATTAACAAAGAACCATTACTTCCCAAAGACTTCTTTGCTCATTGTATATCTGACAAAATGGCACATGAGCTACACTATGTAGGACTACCCACTCAGACCCTCATCTTGTCTTCATTTATATTTTCTAAACATTTAATCACATTTATTGTCCATTGTGCCATGCACATGATGAGATAACATTCATCAATTGACTGTATCCTTGTTGGCAGCAATTTGAATGAGTGAGCTTATTATTCATGTCTCAGGTATAGCTTCTTCAGTAAGTAGGTGCAATTAAATAAAACTAGCTCATGTTTGCAATAGTTTTTTTAATGTATTCTGAAGAGAGGCTAGGGAAATCCAGAAAGACCCATCCCAAACTGAAATCAGCATTCAAAAAGCAAGAACTGTGCTTCAGGCATACCCATGCCTCAAGCCCATCATCCGTGAAAACAACTCTCTTGACCTCTCACATTGATGCACAAGTTTAGGTAGGGAAGAAAACAAAGTCTTGCTGAATAAAAGAAGATAATCTCTTACTTGAAGATAAGGCTCTTTACTTGAAATTCTCTCTAGATGAAAAGTGGGAAGTAACAATACTCTTAAAACAAAACCAGAACGGGAAGTGAGGAAGGAGGAGCAGACAGCACTGCTGCAAGTAATTCAAGCCTGTTATTCTAAACTTGACCGGCCAGTCTACAGCCCTACCTACAGGACCTCTTCCTAGCAACTGACCTGCTATTGGAAGGGAAGAAGCAACAGATAATGGGTACATTTTAAGAGTTTTTCAAGTAACCTTACCCCTGAAGTCCCATTTTTCAAGACAGATTTGAGAGCCAGAATTCCAGAGAAGTATAGAGACAAATGTTCAAGTCCCTTTTGAAAATGGGACTTTTCTAATTTAACAAAATCCGAAACTGTTTATAGCTTTATAAAATGAACACCCTCAGCTTTGACCTGCACCCAGAATCTAACAGACAATCAGCAAATGCTACACAAAACTGGGGTAACCTACAGAGAAACACAGGATTTGAAAGGACATCCTGGGTCATTGTCTACAGCAGGGGTGGCCAGTCTCCAGGACAAGTGGCACAGACAGCCTTTTTATGTGTGGCACACAGCAGACTAGGGATGGGACAGGCAGCACACAGGCAGATAGGACAGGAAGCAGAAATTAGAGCAGCAGATTGGGCAGGGAGCATGAGGCAAGGAGGAGAAAGCTGAGCAGCAGTTCAAACAGAGTAAAAGGATTAGACTGGCACTCAGGGCGGGGTGCAGGGCTAATCTGTGGCACAGTACAAGTTTGCCAAGAAAGTTGGCCCCCACTGGTCTACCAGAATTCATTAATTGAAAGAGCTTGACACAGAATTTAGGGTTTTTTTCCCCCTTGATTACTTCTACTGAAGTGGTATTTCAGAACCTCCCTCTTCTAAAATTTAGATTCATATTCTTAATTTTCATTCTAAATTATTTTCTGGTTAACTTTTACCCATTTTTTTCTTTTGTGGACCTTGTCCTTTAGCTCCTCCAGCGCTTGCCTCCCTCTTGTATATACATACAGCAGTCACATCTCCTCTCAAGCCTTCATTTTGCCAAACTCTTCTATTCTCATTTCATTTGATACACAGCCCATTCTCATAGCCCTTCTCTGCACTTGTTCAATTTTATTCTTTTTAAAATGATAAGTACCCAAAACTGTACACCATATCCAGATGAAGTCTTGTAAGCAACTTGTACAAGGGTATTAATGCTTTTCTATCTTGACAGGAAGTAGGAAACAACGGAAGTGGGATGGATGGATGATATTTAAAGCCTCCTCGGTATTAAAACTTCTTACTTTGTGTCACAGGCCGATTTCATCAGCATATTCTTACTTGTTATACCAAAGTCATGTGTGAAAAATATTGGTCCCAGAACTAATCCTGAAACAAAAAGATTAGAAATCTCCTTCCCCATGAAACAACTTGTTACTGTTTCCCTTCTCACCAATTCTTTACCCATCCTAAAATACTGACCCTAACCCCCTTTTCTTCCCTGTTGAACTAATAATTTCTCATCTGGCACTACATGAAATATTTTTGGTGAAATCCAAAAGGTGACATGCTACCACTGGCATAAGGCACCATTAAATAAGCAAGCATCTGTGTTCAGCACAAACTTGAATTCTTAGGTATTCTCCAGGTATGGTAAAATGCCCCCCTTCTTTTCCTAATCCCTCAGAGCTATATATGCAATGATATTAAATGACAGTAAATTAAATTCCTGCTTGCCCCTTACCTCTTTCGCTGTTCATCCCTTCTCAGTGGTGCTTCTCCTTAAAGTAGAAGTCTACAGGGGCAGATTGTTCCTACTAACAAGATTCAAGGAGGCCCTAATTCAGGTAGGAGACTGTGAAACCAGGGATGTAATCTCTCCACTGGAGACAATGGCATTGCAATATTCTATTCTTCTGGTCTTTAATACTCAAACATATAGGTTAACTATCTCCTAAAAGGCCTTATAGGAGAAGGCCAAGGGGGGATATGAAAGAGGTCTAGAAAAATCACGAAGAGTGTGGACCAAGTGAACAAGAAACTATTGTTCACCAAGTCCCAAAATACTACTAAGTCCCAAATACTAGGGGGCACTTGCTGAAATTAGCAGCCAACAGGTATAAAACTAGCAACAACAACAACAACAACAAAACACTTAACTTGCAGAAATCATTGCTACAGATGGTGCTGGCAGCAGATGGCAGAGCCAGGCTCAAAAAGGGACTGGATAAATTCATGGATGACAGATTTATTAATGGCTACCCAACAGAATGAATGAAGATGTTTCCCCCGGCATCTCTAAACCAGTAATGGTGGATGCCAGGGAGAGTATTGAATAGGGAATAGATCACTAGAAATGTCCAGTTCAACACTTCCTTTATAGCATCCTCTTCTGCCATCGTCAGAGACAGAATACTGAGCTAGAAGGACCACTGATCTGACAAAACCTGAGATGTGTTGTACGGTGAGAGATTTGTAGTGGTGACACCCTTTTCAACAAGTGCAAATGAGAAAGAAAGCAGTCTCAGACATCTTTTACATTTGGGAGCATCAAAACAATTTTGCACAAAACATCAAATTGTGAACCTGTATTAAAAACATATGCACTCCCCTGAATCAAGGATGATAATCAAGTTAATATTTATTCTGGTCATTTCCTTCAACCTATCAAGGTTCTCTCAGACTTGTCTGGGTAAAACCTCTGTGATGCATCAATACCCAGGTCTCAACGTTCCTAGATAGTCTGGGTGCAGATTTGTCCAGCGATACTGTATTTATACTGTTACAGCTACAAGGTGAAGTAGAAAGAGAGAGAGAATATTGTGCATATTCTATGATATTTATTTTCCTAAGCTAAGGAAAACTAAAAGCAAATCTGATCCATTTTAATCAAATGCATCCTTGCTTTATTAGCTGACTAACAAATTTGATTTGGCCAGAATCTGCCTGAATATTCTCCCAGAATCAGTCTTATATATTTGCTAGCTTCTTTGTCGTTAACATTTAATGAGGCAGGGGTGCCAAATTAGGATGCTGCTTAATTGAAAAATCTAATACACAAAAAGGTTTCTCAGTACTGTACGACAAGACAAACATTTTAAATCAGTCTTGCCTTTAAATTAAGAGGAAAAAGCAGTAAAGGGATCATAATAATAATGATCAAACAATGAGAAAAGCCCTGCAGACTTATCCTAAATTAAAGGCAAAACACCTTGAAGGCTAACAAATCACTTATCACAACACGGCTACCAAGTACACCCCTGAAACATTGAAGATGCCGAATTTTAGCCGATTTCGGATTTTAAACTTCAATGCAGAACAACAAGAAAGTTTTTTCACCTCCCTGCCTGCCATCTGACACCTCCAGGGAAGGAATTCTACCTGATCAACACATCAAAGAGTTACTCAACACAGCTCACAAAGACACTCTCACAGACCCAGAGGGACAGCCTTCCATCTTCAGCTCCCTCTGTGCAAAAATGAAGTTTATTTCCTACCTATGGGGACTTTTTACCATCTTGTACCATCTACAGTGTTCCCAGAGCCTGACGAAGAGACTTTGATCCCAAAAGCTTGCCGAAAAGGACAATTTTCTTGACATTTTCTAATTGGTCTAATAAAAGGTATCACTTTGGAACCAAGAGTTCTAATTTTTTTGTATGTCTTTTTATCACAACAGAGGAATTTCTATCAACCTTAGCAAAAAGAAATCTAATATGATAGCATACAGTTTGCAAAGTCATGAACTTGAAAGTAAGGAAGTGCTAGATTTAAGAGCATCCAGGAAACCTTAATTTTACCTCTTTCTGCATCATCATATGCACTAAACAAGGAAGAGTTCCCATGGAAAAATACTGTGTCATGTCATCCATGACACACATCATTGCATCACTTGCTTCAGAAACAAGAGTTGTTTCACCACATTCCTGCGAGAGGAAGGGGTAGGTTTATGTCAGTTTTACAGATGATGGGGTCTGAACTGCAGACAGATTGAGGTCAGGAGTGGCCACTAATCTTGGGTGACAAATTTGAAACCCTAGGGACATGACTATTCATAGTACATAGCATTACATCTTAATTTATATTTTCAAAGCACACCTATTGACTTCAATAGCATCTGAATGTGCTCAGCACTTCCACAAATCAGATCCCAGAGTCTCATCTCAGGCTTTTAATAAAAATGAAGATAAAGTTAGTGACAATTTGTGAAAAGTTTGGTTTAAGTCACTTGCCCATTGTCTCAGACGGCTGGAGCCAACTTGAGGGGATTTAGAAATTACTCGGTC